>NC_142783.1:24945000-27872500 GCF_988280905.1 Pimephales promelas
CTCAGAATTGAGGCATGAATGCCAGTGTAACAAAGCAAATGTTTAAAATCAGAAATGGGAAACCAAGCTGAAGTAATGCTAGCAAAGAGCAGATATAAAAACCAATAAATAAAGCAAATCAATACAAGAAAAAGTCTGGGGGAAATTGTGTCTTTACAATAGAATTACACAAAATGTGGAATTTCGAATGAAGACGAAACATTTCCCCACACAGAATTCACTACTGGTTTAAATAACACAGATTTATGCAATGACGAACAGAACTTGGTTTCAAAGTGATCATGACAACAGACAATGGACCTTTTTTGCCTGTGAAATTTCACGACTTTGACCACAAATGAGCGAGAGCGCATGGACAGTTTAGGAGAGAGTGTGCAGTACATTTTGACATTAAAACCCTAGTGATTTTAGTAGTGTGGCTCCATTTTATTAGTAACTGTGCAGACAGACTTCATTACCACAAAATAAACTGCCAGTGTTTTAAAAAGAATGAATTTAAAATACATAATGGGCCATCCTTTAACGATCTGAAATGCAAGCATCAAGTGCGAAGCGCAAGTAACTTTGTGGGCGGGTCTTGGGCACTGTGGCTATTTTACTGGAGGGATGCCCGACGCAAGTTTAAAAGGGGTTGGTCTGAAGTAGCCTCATTATTCATAGGTGTGGTTTGGGCGTAACATGAAATAAACCAATCAGAGCGTCATCCAACATACCCTTTAAGAGCAGGTGCGCATGTTGCATGGCGGATTGTTATTATAATGGCGGGTTTACCAGGCGTGCGCCAGGAGTGGTTCACAGCCGAGGAGACCGACGTTCTTGTCAGGGCAGTGAAAGCCAGAGAAGTGACGTTGTATGGGGATGGGAGAAACCCATCCAAATTAGCGTCGGTTAAACATTATATACATATGTTTCTTGCAACTATTGGGAAAACAGGCCTGATCCTTCAGTACAACAATTAGCCTTAAAGGGATACTCCACTTTTTTTTGGAAATAGGCTCATTTTACAACTCCCTCAGAGTTAAACAGTTGAGTTTTACCGTTTTCAAATCCATTCAGCCGATTTTCTGATATTTAGAAGAATATCAGTAACCAGACAGTTTCTGGTCTCATTGACGTTCATAGTAGGAAAAAAATATACTATGGAAGTCAATGAGACCAGAAACTGTCTGTTTACTGATATTCTTCTAAATATCAGAAAATCGTCTGAATACATTCCAAAACACTAAAACCCAACTGTTTGACTCTGGGGGAGTGGTAAAATGAGCCTATTTCCAAAAAAACTGGAGTATCCCTTTAAAAAAAATTGGGTAATTGGGTTTTTTCATCTTCATGGAAATCACAATGATGTGTTAACATTTTTCCTTGTTATAATGTATGATTTGCAAAAATAAAAACTGCTGCATCTGTGAGAGAATCAAAGTGTATGCGCGTTGTGCACCCACTACATTATGGCCAAGCATGCACGCTTAAAATAGCATTATGAACAACACGCAACGCGCCACTGACTTTTTTCTGGTCAGTAGCGCAATAGTTTTCTGGAACTGCAAAATAGCACTAGGGAATGTTTGCGCCAATCCGCCCAGGGAGTGCAAGTTAATTTCGTGCGTCTGTGGAGGAAAAAAGCCTGCTTTGCAGGGTGCAAAATATGAAGAGACATGCGTCAGCATACAAAGTCATTTGCGCCGGGTGCAAGATAGAGCCCTATGTCTTTCAGAGGTTTTCACCAGAATAAATGAATGAATGAATAACTAAATCTTCAATTAGTCGACTAATCAGCTGTTGACTCATGAAATGCACTATTTTACTTCCACTATAAATGGAGAAAAGAAAATGCTCAGATGACTATGCCTTCTTGTAATTCTGCTTTTACATTATACTTGATTCATTGGAAAAGTCCCTGCTGGATCGATATGGTGTGATACTATTTAACAGATGACATTGTTAATGCAATGCTGATCAGCCCCTCCACTGTGATCTGTGACAGGCATGACAGATGCTCTGAACGGACATGCATATAAATAGAAAGGGAAGAGTGTGTGTGTGTGTGTGTGTGTACTCGCATGTATTAACGCCTGATGTGGGTTATAAAAACACTCGCCGGAAAGCTCTTTTAAGACATACATGACTTCACAAGATAGATTTACCTTTTAAACAGAGATGGGTGTCAGTGCAAAGGTGTGCATTAGCAATGTATGTGGGTCATGTTCAACATTAAAGGGTTTTAATTTGCCATAAACTCCATAGCCAGCCATTAATACCTTCACATTAACTATTGTTCCAGCACTACTCCTTTAAAATAGTCACATCAGTTATTATATACCACGCTCATCATGTGCAATAAAAGCATTAGCGATATTAATCAGAAAACACGTTTAAAACACACCAGCGAACAGCTGTGCATGCCGACGCAGGTATTTCGCCGCTGCGTGTATGTTGCACGCTTTACGTCGAATAAACATGATGCGGCGCATTAACCGAGGTGGCAAGCGGCTAACCTGTTTCCCTAGAGGGAGAAAGGTTAATATTTCACTCGTCAGAGAGACTTTCTACGATAGTGAGGTAAGTGACAGCTAATCAACATTGTCATAAATAATCGATGAGCAGGAGTGCTGGCAGAACACCCCCCCAGAACCCTGGTTAACTGTTTCACATCAGCCTATAGCCTGTCTGGATAATGAACCGCTCGTCTGCCTTTGTAACGCTCCTTACAGAGCTAAATTGGAAGAAGAAAGGGAAAGGGGAGAGCACGGGAGAAGGGAATGCCTTTTGGCAGGTCATCTGGAATTACGGCAAATTAAACGTCATGGCTATCCCCTGCTCTGTTTGAAGCTACAGTATAAACAAAAGCAGCCGAGGGACAAAGAGAAGGAGGTCAGGTGACTGAATGACCTGTCCAAACTGTCCAATCAGGAGACACATGTTTTTGATTTATATATATATTCACACGTGAGAGGAATGAAGCGAACAATCTACGAATCACTGATGGTAAAGTAATGAAACAAACAGATTTATCCTGTATCTTAAGCAGCTTATGAGAATGAACCATTGCAAATATTTACACAACATATTGCACAAACTAACCAATTATTTTGCACTGAGTCCCTGTGTGCCATTTTTTTATTAAAGCCAACCAACAGATTTCACAGATACTAAGACTGGATATATTCATGAATAACGAGGCATTGACAAAACAGCTGAATTTCTACAACGTCAAGAAAATTAGAATTCTCATATTTATTTATGTTCATTATTAAGTTGATGGTTTCTGATTATTCAGCACATCATTTTTTTAAAATCACATTTTAAATCCACAAATCATCGTCCTTTTAATTAACCTAATAAAAAAAAAATTAAGATGAAAATAGATTTTTATATAATTATTTATATACTTAAAACACTATGAATGTCCATTTACATAAATTTCAAATTATCGTTCGTTGTTTAAATTAACAATCAATTAATTGATTAATCTTTAACTTAACCTCTTATATTTAAAGCACTTCTAAGTTATCATATTACTTAACACAAAATAGGTCATTTTAAAGCTTTCGAAGCTAAGAGAACATATAACCATCACTTAACAAGTGTTTTTAAATTGGCTGACATATTAGAAGTGCTCTATTTTCATGTAGCATGAAAAAAATAAATGCTTTACATGAAAACGTGATCTGTAAAATCGTATTTTTGTTGTATTAGCAGAATACAACAAGCATATTTGTTTCAGTTAGAGACCAAACTGTAACAAGTATCTGTATGAAAAAGTGCAGACGCAGTATACACATGATGCATTTGTGCCACATTTTGAAACTTAAAAATATTAGTGAACTATAGTAGATCATGTCTTTATTTAGAGCTGGTGTTCTTGAACGAGCCAAACAAAACATAAGACAATGTATAGATCACACAGTGACCTGTCACCTGACATACTGCTTGGCTAAAGCTATAGGTCTTTTGGGATTTCCAATGTCATTTGAAAGTTCAACCAATGGAAACGGGATCTCGGGTGTGGTGATACTAGTGACGATGTGTAGAGACCAGTCGAACATAGTTTTACAGCTGGAGAGCACTTAGGTTGGTTTGATCGTTCATTTACCATGTCTTGATTTACCATAATATGCCAGCGAATAAAAGTGTATGTATTCTATGTACTTTTATTGTGGTGTTAACACAAGTAAGTAGTTCTTATGTTCAGTAAAATTACTTGTTTGGAAGTTTTTTAGACCGTTGGTTAACAATGTTTAGAAATGAATGGCTTTAAATGGCTTGAACACACAAATATGTGTTTTGCACATGAGAAACACGCACCTCAAAACTACACACTCTAATTTGAGGGTATAGGGGGCGACTTCAGATTCAGCCATTATCTTTAAATGGTCCATTTTAATCACAAATCACTGGTCAGGAAACGAGCAAGAATTGCACAAATACCAGTACTGTAGATAAAGCAACTTAGCATGGAATTGCCTTCTCCTTTGTTTTCTTTAAATGTTCATGTGGGTAAACTTGCAGATAGTGTTTTATATGAAGAAGAGTCAGTGTTCTCCCACTCACTGTTAATGGCTTAAAACAGTTCATGAGCAGTTAAAAAATGTCTCCCAGTTAGTTTCAGTTTAATGTGAGATATTCACTATAGGGTTCAAATGGACTCTTACTGGATTGTCGTTGCAAATACTTCTGGGTTGTGTTTGCAATTTGGGCAGGAGCATTATCTTGTTGAAAAATAACATCTGATCATTCCTCTTTAGATAACAAATTTTCATTTGTGGGAAGCTAGCCTACAATACTCTCCTGTACTCCACAGCATTAAATGACTTTTCACAGTGAAGAGGTAATTTCCTGACCAATAATTTGTAGTTAAGACAATTAAAAGGTTAGTGTTTAGTCATTTTGAGCCTCACTCTCACTCTCCATCAACAGTAGAAAAGTTTAGTTAGTGTCCTAACACGAATCACAAGGGGAACGCGATCAATGCGACTCTCCAAGCCAACGCTGCCACTCCCAAGCTAGCCTCCCTGCTCGCTCCTCCTAAAAACTTTTAATGATTTGGTATCAGAGCAGCTCTGTTACTGAAGAGCTCTGTTATTGTAGAGTCCCAGGATTCTTTAAGGCACACATAGGATTAGATGTCATCGATAATCAAGTGCTAATGGCTTGTTAAAGATAGCTGATAGATAGAACCTGGTGTTGGGCTGAAGGCCAGCGTCTGTGTAGCTCATCTTTCCTCCGTCACTGGTGAAGACGACCACTCCGTCACGCAGCAGCCGATACTGAGAGATCAGGCCATTGGGTTTGAGCGGCTGGCTCCAGTGAAGCTCCACTGCTGAAGAGTTCACCTGTATATGCCTGGGCACCACCCAAACATCTAGAGAAGAGAAAACCGACGAGACAAGTGAATATATGAAATGCAATACACAGAGTATATATATATAATCAGAGTTTATATATATATATACAATATATATATAAACTCTGATTATGCATTGAAAATCAAAAACAAACAACAATGTTTTTAGAGTGAGATGTTAAGAGTGAGTGTCAATGTGTGTAAGTGCATTAACCTGCTGGTGCCTCTTCCAGTGTGCGGCCCATAGATGGCTGACTTGCTCCGCAACCAGCTGCAGTGCATGCAACGAGAATGAAGCTGTAGTTGGTGTGCGGCTGCAGACCTGCAAAAACAGTCAACAGACATTGCTTTTAAACACCATCTGCAACAACCACCTCTACACTTACACATGTGCTAATCAATTTAATAATAAATATATAATATATAACAATATAATTACAAAATATAAAATGTGAATATAATTTAATATATTTAATACTTAATTATAATGTAGTTTTAAATATATATATATATATATATATATATATATATGAAATATTATTCAGCTGATTTAAATATATGTACCTCACATAACAAGAATTCACTGGAATTCCTTTGAATGTTTAATGTAATATTACAGCCAATGGCCCATTGATATATATATATATATATATATATATATATATATATATATATATATATATAAAATGAATCAATGAAAATGTAACAATTATTTATAAATTATTTCATTTAAAATTAAAACGTTTGGGCTTATATTATTTAATTTCGACAGTAATTTGGTGTCTAACACAGCACCTGTGACAAGATGCAGCTTCAGCAGTCAGAACTCTAAATCTGGTTCTAATCCTGAAGCACTTTAAATCTCACTTTAATCCTGAACTCTGCGCAGCCCGTAAAGCCGCGCTGTGTCCGTCGAGCACTGCCTCCACATCTGGAGGAACACATGCACCCGTGCTCCTGTTTAGTATGCCATACGGCCTCTCTCATTTAACCCAAACACAGATCAATGTTTTCAGAACGTTGAGCTGTGTTTGGGTTAAGTAAAGAATTCTGTTGAGCATACTAAACACAGGGGAAAACCACTGAATATTGCCTTTAAAGCTTCACTTCACACATCGCCATGCAAAACATGTCCAGGTGTGTATTCTAGAAGGGCTAGGTTATTATAGTGTTGAGGGGTAAGTTATTATAGCATTTGGTGTTCAGGGGGGCTGAAAGCATTCACATGCCGTAAATCCAACCTAATTTAGAGATCAATCTACTTGGGTAACTAAAAGAAAGATTACATTATTCAGAAAAAAAAATCTTTGAATGATTAGTCAGAAATAACCTCATGGAGGTCTAGAAATAATATTAGTAAAAGCATTAACATCCCAATGTATTATTATTATTACAATACATAGGAAACAGAATATTTAATTTGAAATATTTTACACAGACAATACTATTTTTATGCGCTTAAATGAAGCATATGCTGTCTAATATCAAGCCGGAAATCGTAATTATTAATATGCATGTACATTATACCAGAAAATATATATATTGATCCATTCACAACATCACCCTCAGTTACATTTTGATATTCCATTTAAACTGAAGGGGGCACTCTTAGCCTGTTAAAGACATATGCACCCTTAATGAAAATTGCAAATAAATACATATATAAATAAACAGGAGTAAAAAAAAAAAAAAAAAAAAAATTAGCTCTAACCCCTCTAAGCACACAACGGTCCATTTGTAGCACACGGCTAACACAAAGTGAAACAATGCCGTAACTGTCATCCAAATTGCTCCGTACAGCACAGTGAGGAAGTGTGAGGTAATAAACGATATAAAAAGGTATTTTATTGACAAGCTGCCATTTACTGTTTGCATTAGAGAATATGAGAAGATGATAGGTGCTATTCCTGAACGTGGCGACCTGATGAGAAAAGGCCTGCAATGCTTACTCACTTTACCTGCCACATTGATAAAAACCTCTAAATAATTAAGTGCCCACTTCCTGTCTACAATTACTTAATGTTTTTTTTTTTTTCTGTCTGGAGGGGATTATGAAGCGATCTGTGGGCTCTACGTGTCAGCCAAGCTAGGAGACTACCCCTGATGCCTTTTATGGGATCAGTTTCCTCCCGCTCACGCATAATTTAGGAGGCAAAGGTTCTTCTCTTCTATCAGGACATGGGCAGACCTCTCTGAACCCTGATAAAGCAGCTGCACACGGAAGACTGATACGCCAGGTGAAGGGGTTTGAGAATGTGGAGCTGGCTAAAACTAACCAGTGACTTTACATTGCATAAGATTGTTCCTTGTGAACGAATGACATGAAGTCTTTCGGTTTTTAATTGTGTATCTTGGAAATATAAAGTATGTTACAAGCTGATACGTTTAGAATATTTTTTTTAGAGCATTACATTTTATGAAAACATTCGATGAATAGAATAGAATTAGAATTCTAAAACTAATAGAATTAGTTTTAGAAACAGAATTAAAATGCTAGTACTGTATATTAATAAATTATTAATTCGTTTACAAATGTCCAATTAAACGCATGCTGCAACATAATTGATATAATTGAGAGCAATAATTCACATCAGTTAATGAAAAGCTATACATATTTTAGATTCTTTGGGGATTTTATACTTAATTTACTCTAACAGAAGCTAATTTGCAATGATGAAGTGACTATACAATAATAAGAGTTTTGTCACATAGGCATGTAGATTTTTTTAACTCAAATTTGGAGAAATAATTTGGCATGCACACTAAAAAACACATTTTGAAGAGTGGCATTTATGTTTTTTATTTAAAAAAATATATAAATTTCAGAATTTTTATGCTATTTAAATAATCATACAACATTACACTTGGTTATACACTAGCACATTTCACACTGCTATTTTCCATTGTGCAAAAAAAGTGAAATAAATAAATCACCTTCTTCTAACCTATAAAAATAAACGGAATTTGAGGTGTAGACTATAATCTTAATTATATGATCTAAAACATTATAAAAGGTACAAAAAAAAGCTTTTATAAACCTTTTTCTCACTCACTGGATTTTTCCCAATGTGTTGAAATCACAGTCAAAACTAATAATGCTTTAATTATTGATGCCTTTCATTTATTTGGTCTTCATTCATTACAATAACAAAGGGGACAGGAACTGTCTTTGTCACTAGGAGTGCTGTCATATGAAAGGGCCGGCTCTCACAGTGTGTGTGAACGTGTGCACAGCTCCTGTAGCTACAAAGAAATGTTTGAACACGATATCTTTCAATCCCATGCATCACACTTCAAATTTCACTCACATACACTCTTAAATATAGGCATATATAGGTAACACATATTGGTTTCAATCCAAAGTGGGGTTTTTCAGCAATTCCATAGAATTTTTTTTTTTTTTGGAGGTTCCCCAAAGAACCTTTTAGCGATCAGTTTTTAAAAGAATATTTTCTTTCCTTAGTGTGAAGAGGATTTTAAGAACAATTTCTTATTATTAAAATTTCTTAGAAATTAAAATTTCTTCATGGAACCAGATACCAATAAATAATCTTTATTTTTGTATAAAATTGTAAGCCCTAAAGCTTCTAAATCTAAGTTTTAGTCTTAATAGTTTCATAGGTACCAAAGAGAAAAAACAAAAAAGCTAAATCTATAATCCAGTGACTCTAATGTGGTGTTTAAAGTGGCGGCTTTGTTGCCACAAAGAAAGCAAGCAGGAGGCTTGAGCACTTTGGTGTGTGTTTAATCATGTCAAGTGAGGGAAGGCAGGAAGTTTGGAGGTTTTAAGGAGCACGGAGGTGCTTCCCAGCAGCAGTCGGCGCTGGAGCACAGACGCTCAGGCTGCCCGAGCCGGCGCACGGCACAAAACACTGGTAGGATTTACCGCTCTGCGCAGGGGGACATGAAAGTCTCAACGCGGCTTTAGAGCCTCTCCACAAAGGAAACCCCGAGCAAAGGCATTTCGCAGCCTCTGCCAGCGACTGAACGCCATCACCGCTGCCTCACATCCCAGCCAGCGAGACCGCCTTTGCCTGCCATCACCCCCAGCCAAGTCTTAAACACGCCACACTGCCAGCCGGCCAAATCTGCCATCAGATCCCCCTCCCTCCCCACTCACCCCAGGATCCAGGACTGGATGATTTGTTTGGTGCCTTCCGACGCTGCCAACTTCAGGGCCTTCAGAGGAACAGAAAGAACTCGGAAAGCCCCTTACCGCCGCAACTAGCTGAAATATCTTTGGTCGACAGCAAGTTGCAGTTGAGCTCCGACCATTTGAAGGTCCCTGCTGATTTCAAGCTTATTTACAAAAATGTGGTGCTTCCTCCCAGTGTCTCAGACAGACAGCCTGTGGCTGAGCGCTGCTGAAAGCAGGGAGGGAGGTCTGAGCTTGTGTTCGGAGAGGAAAGCTGAGAACTACACGCCAGGAGATTCCTCAAGTAGATCAGCTGAACACAGGAAACCTGCTGTTTAAACATTTGCTTTTTTTAGTGAGATCTGCCTATGAGGTGTTTAAGCTACACAGACTGCAGTCAACAGTCTCAAAACAATTTTTCCTAATAATATATTTAAATAAACGAGCCTGATTTTCTCCTGGACGTCCGTAGGCTCAAACGCGGGAAGTGAGGATGTCATTCTCTCCGGCGTTATGGGATGTTAGCATTCTCAGAGTCAGCCATCTCTCAGAGGAGCGGCTCCCTGCATGCGATTCATTCAGATTAATCCTGACTGGAAAGAGATCAGATGCTCCTCAAAACGATGTGCCCGACTCAGGTTTGATAATCATGTCAGTGATAGTGTCGACAGGCTGGAGCGAGAAACATTCTCTCTTTTTCCTCTCTGCATGAATTATGCGTTTCACATTGGTCCGTAGAGACCGACACTTACAGCGCATATGTGCTATCCGAATAGGAGCAAATAGCAGAAACAAAAAAATATATTCCAGTCTAGACAACAAACAAATAAATAATTTTGCTACTACTATTGTACTTGATTAAACTTGATTAACTGAATCTACTGCATTTAAATACATTATTTACCCATTATAATAATTACATTACTAGCAGTTACGTGTATCAATATTAGCTGAGAAAAGCATTTCATTACACTGTTGTTGGTTTAACTTAAAAAAGTAAGTAACCTGGTTGCCTTAAAATTTTAAGTTGATTGAACTGGAAAAAGTGAGTAAATACAATGGAGATTAATTTAATCACCAGAAACTCAAAATAATAAGTTCTCAACTAAATAAATTATTTAAGTTGATTTGACAACAGAAAAAAATGTTGTGATAAATCTTTTACAGTGTATGGCTGCATTAAGACAATGGCCACAACAATGTAAAAGAAAATGTAATAATTTGGTAAAAAAACAAACAAATACAGTTCAGAGGAAATTGTAAATCTTCCTTGGAAGGAAGTATATTTGTGAACACTTAATCTAAAGCCCTCTCTGCGTGTGCTGGCTGTTGTGCAGCTGTCCATTGCCATGCGCTGGGCTGTGCAGAGTCGGGCGGCACTTAAAGTGGGAGTGTGCCTTGTGCGTACCCTTGCGGTGGTGACGGATGGCTCAGGGCCAGGAACACTGCTCCTCTCCCAGGCAGATAAAAGAAGCCCCACAAATCAGCGGAGGCCTCAGGAGTGATGGGCAGGACGGCTGCTCATTGCGGGAATCAGGTGTAAATTCAGTCATTAGATTGCTTCCAGAAACAGCATGCATAAATAAAGGCAGGGCACGTGGAGGAGACACGGCGGATTCTCGCTCTCTTACTCTCGCTGCTGCTGCTGTCAGGGCCAGCATGGGGCAGCGTGTAGGGGGCGGCTGCTCTCTGCTGCTAAACTGATTCATCACTCGCCCTCTGACTTTCCTCTTTATTCCTCTCTCTCATTTAGTACTTTGCTTATGTTAAAGTAAAACAGTTAAAGAGTTTATAGGTATTAGACACAAACTTTGCTTCATTGTTAATCTGCTACTACTTAATCTGCTAAGTAAAAAAGCTTTGTGGACTGTACTTATATGGTTTAATAATAAGTCTTAGAAAACAGGCATCTGGGAAACAAAATGCAGAGATTTATATGATTCACCTCATAAAAATGTGGGTCCTAAAAAAAAAACTTAAAAAAGTAAAATAATAATATAAGAATATATATATATAATTTTAACTACAGAGCATTCCAATATATAGCAACAACACAGTAGTTGTTAGGTTGTTAGTTGTTATATAAATTAATCTTTTTTACAGTGTAAAATATATCAGGGTTACTTAATCCGCTAAGTAAAAAAAAAAAAAAGCTTTGTGGACTGTACTTATATGGTATAATAATAAGTCTTAGAAAACAGGCATCTGGGAAACAAAATGCAGACATTTACATGATTCACCTCATAAAAATGTGGGTCCTAAAAAAGTACTTAAAAAAAAAAGTAAAATAATAATATAATAATATTAGAATATATATATTTTAATTTTAACTACAGATCACTCCAATATATAGCAACAACTACTGTATATATAAAAACTAATTAATATTATTTATAATATTTAATATTATTTATAATATTTAACAGTTTAAAAAACTGTTTAAAGAAGCCTCTTATGGTCACCAAGGGAAGTAATACTGTGAGATATTATTACATAATTTCTAAGTACTGTTTTCTATTTTAATATATTTAAAAATGTAATTTATTCCTGTGGTGGCAAAGCTGAATTTTCAGCAGCCAGTCTTCAGTGTCACATGATCCTTCAAAACTTATTAAAATACAATACTGATCATTATTATTATTATTATAATAATATGTGGAAAATTGATCACTTGTGATATTTAATATTTTTGGTGGAAACCATCATACATTTGCATTTATTTGAAATTGTTGTAAATATTTTGTAACTCTTTACTGCCACCTTCATTTGAATGTGTCCCTATGTGAATAAAACTCTTGAAAGGTAGTGTATATATGATACCTGTGACATTGTAAGCCATCTCCCCGTCTGTTTCTATGTGAATCACTCCAACACCGCTCTGATTGATGTGGTACTCCCGGATGATACCATTCGGTTTGGCTGGAGCCACCCAGCTGATCTTTAGTGCCCCAGGCCACAGCGCGCTCACCACTGGAGCGGCGATTCCCTCTGGCTCCCCCTGGACAGTAACTGCCACAACCTGGACACACAACAAAAAGAATTACAGAGCAATTTGCCCTAATGGAGGCTTGGATATCCTGCTCTAATAGAATGTCACTAGTGGTTTCAACTCTTGTCTTTAAGAGTGGCAGACTATTAGGAAAGGGCCGTGAGAGGTGGTTAAGGTGTTTTTTTTCCCGGCCACGTGTAGTCTGGCCCGGCGCTGGCCTGATGTGCTTGTGAGCCTGCAGAGTGTCCACAAAGATTAAATCAGGTTCCTCATTCCCACCGACAGAGCTGGCTAAGCAGGGTCCCGCTGAACGACAACAGGGTGCCCCGTGGTAATTGCTCCCCTTGTATTGGGTCGGACAATAATTGCAACTGTTTGGGCAATGCTTGCAGGTGTACAAGTTAATCCAGCTCCACTTAAAAACGATCGTGCGAGGGGGAAGAAGAAAGAAGAAGTGGATCATTGGTGGCCAATTGGTGTGCTGGGCAAGACCTCTGGGTGTCTGCAAAGGAAAATGGACCTAACGCTGATCTGGGAGGTTCTTTTTACTTGGCCTCTAGCGGATCTGTGCGATTATTGATAATCGGATCCTAAATTAGACATAAGAAGAGAAGATAGACAGGTTAATTTGCTTTTTCATCAGCTGAGCCGCTGACAGCTATTACAAGGAGACAGCAATTATGGCAGGAAGTCAGCTGTTGCTCTTCTTCCATTAGCTTGCCATTAAAAATATCCTGTTTACTCGGCACTAGCGACAAAACATGGACATGAAAGGGGTAGTACGACTCCTGCAATACTTTACAAGTGTTTTGAAGCTGTTCAGCTCAATGCTTGTACTGTAAATATTTGCGGGTAAGACTGTAAAGATGACGGACAATATATACACCTTTTTTTTACAGTTCTTTCCCCAAAAAGTGTCTCTTTAAACATATCAAAACATCGATTTGTAAAACAAACGCTGAATCAATATTACATTATTAAATAAATGTTGCTGTGTCCAGTCAGAGCACCCCAACTGACCCGGACACAGCGACATTATCTCAATTGATAGCGCTAGTTTGGGGCAGGACTGTGTTTTTTGCCAACCAATGGCTGGTTGTGTTGGGGAAACCCGTTTAGAAATGGTCATTGTTGCAATCCCATTTGGTACCACTAATGGCAATGTAATTACACACTACACTGTTATGTTGTATGATTTTCTGCCTATAAGATGAGAGGTAGATGAGAAATAGACTCACTTTTGAGCTGTCTGTACAGCCGGCAGCAGTGCAGGCTCTGAGCTGGTACATGTACTCTCGAAAAGGTCGGATTCCTCCCGCATCTGTGAAGCTATGATCGGTGCCACGGTAGCGCTCCTGGCCATCACGCAGGATCACATAGTGACTTATCTCACCTATCAGAGTACATAAAAACACGCAGGGTCAAAAAAATGGCTTCAACATTAATTCCACTCAGTGCAGTAGTAAAACCGTTGAACTAACTTTCAAAATCACAACAGATTGGGTGGCAAGTCGTTTGATTAGCACACAGAGTGAAGTCCTAATGAGCAATCAGCATGTTTCTTTACATATTAAGTGGCACAGAAGTTCCCTAAAATGAAGCTTGTTATTCTCACTTAGTGTTTATGCGCATGTGAATTTTGTTCTTCATAAATTATTCTGCCGAGCTATGCAGATTACACTTAATAACAGTCAGGTCTTCAGAGGAGAGATGATAAAACAATCAGCTAGTTCCACTCTGTCTGAGTCATATCATTACAGCCTGAAGAAAAAGCCTGACATCCAGATTGTTGGGGGAAATGTGAGTAAATCTTCTGAGAGTCACGACTTCAGGCGTGGATTACCCAAACTGATTCACTCCGTGATTAATCATTTACATAACCAAACCTTCTACTGAATAAACATATGACAATATTACCATGAGAGCAAGAAACTGCATTACTAACTGTGGCATCTGGCAAAAAAAAAAAATTATGTGCACTGATTCAAAGGAAAAAAGAAATCAAACTTTATAGGATTATTATTTTTTTTTAAATTTAACTATAAAGATATTAAATTTCTAAGAGGATTCCAGTCTCTACGTATCGTTGCTGACTATGAACTATGCAATCTGCATTTTAGTAAGTTATTATACATTTCCAAGCTGCAAGGAATCACACTTATTAAGAAATAATATTTCTTAAATAGTCTAAAACTGTTGCTTTTCCACTATATATACAGATATAAACAAACTGATTTTGAAATCACTGTGAAATTAGTCACTGGCTTTTGTGTGCAAACTATGAGAAGATTTATGTGTCATTACTAAATTAATAATTATTAGTAGTAATTAACACAATTCTTAGCAAATAATTCACTAATGATATTTATAAAGTAATATTTATACGGTAACACTTTACAATAAGGTTTATTAGTCAACTACATTAGTTAACATTAACTAAGAATGAACAATACTTCTACAGCATTTGTTAATCTTTGTTAATTTCAACATTTACTAATACTTTATTGAAATCTTCTTAACATTAGTTAATACACTGTGAACTAACATGAACAAACAATGAACAGCTGGATTTGTATTAACTAACGTTAACAAAGATTAACAAAAACAGTAACAAATGTATTGCTCATGGTTAGTTCATGTTAGTTAATACATTAAATAATGTTTAATAAATTAACCTTATAGTAAAGTTTTACCATTTATACTACAGTATATTGTAAATAAAATTGACATTATTATAAAAATTGGGACACCAGATTGGACCCCAAATCTTTGCATAGGCCATTCAAGACCCCAAATCTTTTATCTTGTAATAAAACAATATATTGTAAAAAAAGAGATATATACTCATCCCGCGATGTGCAGGGCTCAAACCCGGGTCTCCAGCGTGAGAGTGAGGCACTCTAACAAGGAAGCTAAAAACTGCAGCCCCTAAAATCTGTCGCTAGAGCACCTATAGAGATCAGAGGAACGACTACTAGCTAGCCTCCATTACACACACACACACACTCACCTAAAGGATTATTAGGAACACCGGTTCAATTTCTCATTAGTGCAATAATCTAATCAACCCATCACATGGCAGTTGCTTCAATGCATTTAGGAGAGTGGTCCAGGTAAAGACAATCTCCTGAACTCCAAACTGAATGTCAGAATGGGAAAGAAAGGTGATTTAAGAAATTGAGCGTGGCATGGTTGTTGGTGCCAGACGGTCCGGTCTAAGTATTTCACAGTCTGCTCAGTTACTGCGATTTTCTTGCACAACCATTTCTAGGGTTTACAAAGAATGGTGTGAAAAGAGAAAAACATTCAGTATGCTACAGTCCTGTGGGCGAAAATGCCTTGTTGATGCTAGAGGAGAATGAGCCGACTGATTCAAGCTGATAGAAGAGCAAATTTGACTGAAATAACCACTCGTTACAACCGAGGTATGCAGCAAAGTATTTGTGAAGCCACAACACGCACAACCTTGAGGCAGATGGGCTACAACAGCAGAAGACCCCACCGGGTACCACTCATCTCCACTACAAATAAGAAAAAGAGGCTACAATTTGCAAGAGCTCATCAAAATTGGACAGTTGAAGACTGGAAAAATGTTGCCTGGTCTGATGAGTCTCGATTTCTGTTGAGACATTCAGATGGTAGAGTCAGAATTTGGCGTAAACAGAATGAGAACATGGATCCATCATGCCTTGTTACCACTGTGCAGACTGGTGGTGGTGGTGTAATGGTGTGGGGGATGTTGTCTTGGCACACTTAGCCCCTTAGTGTCAATTGAGCATCGATTTAATGCCACGGCTAACCTGAGCATTGTTTCTGACCATGTCCCTCCCTTTATAGCCACCATGTACCCATCCTCTGATGGCTACTTTCAGCAGGATTATGCACCATGTCACAAAGCTTGAATCATTTCAAATAGTGGCCCCCATAGTCACCAGATCTCAACCAAACAGAGCATCTTTGGGATGTGGTGGAAAGGGAGCGTCGTGCCCTGGATGCGCATCCCACAAATCTCCATCAACTGCAAGATGCTATCCTATCAATATGAGCCAACATTTCTAAAGAATGCTTTCAGCACCTTGTTGAATTAATCCCACGTAGAATTAAGGAAGTTCTGAAGGCGAAAGAGGGTCAAACACAGCATTAGTTTGGTGTTCCTAATAATCCTTTAAAGGTCACTGGATTGGTTTCACTCAGCTATAGAAGAAATGGAAAGTAATAAAAGTCAATACCACCTTTTCAAAATAATTACCATTGGGTTTGTTTGGGGCTGACCATTCAAGCTGGATGATGTCATCACGCAGGCCCACATGGCTCCAGTGAGGAGGAGGCAGATCCCAGGGAACGTCTTCTTCAGTAGTGACACGAGAGGAGGGACTGAACCCACGGCCAAAGCTGTTCCAAGCACCAATTCTATACTCATAACTGGTGTAAGGGTCCAGTTCAGTGTCTGAAATAACACAAGAGAACACAGTCACACAAACACACCTATTCCGATTTCCTATTCAAATACGATTTCCCCTGAAACCTTGTTCTTGACAGCATCACAAGAGAGTCTCTAAAGTGTCTCAGTCTTCACCCTAAAACAAGACTAAAGTTTAATGAGCAGCCAGGGACACTGTTTACGCCGGTAATGCTTTTTGTTATAAGAAATACAGCAGTTTGTTGTATACGTGTGTTTGGGGAGTCATGGGTGTAAATCTCCAAGAAGGGTTTCATCAGGCACTTCTATGAGGGACAGGATGACAAAATACCCTTCTCAGAGGACAAGACACAGTCTCACTACAAATTAAAGTTAACCAAGCAAACTTATTTAAATACTACTTTATATATACAGTATATACTGTATATATATATATATATATATATATATATAGGTATATATAGTATATAGGATAGTATATATAGTATATATACAGTATATATATATATATATATGCAGTATATATATATTATATACAGTATATATATATATACAGTAAATATATATATATATATATATATATATATATATATATATATATATATATATATATATATCGACATACTGTATGTATATGAGCAAACGACATGTCATTTTATATAATTTGTAAAATTAAATTTGATTGCACATTAAGCAATACCAATTTATTTTCTTTTGAAAATAAAAACTGAATATAATAATAGTAGTAGTAATAATAATAGTTAGAATTAATGAAAAAGGTTCATTTAAATTTGAGTTGAAAACATGAAATAATTGATTTTTAATAATTTAATGATTGATGACGATTGATAATGATAATTGATTCAATTAAAAAAATGTGGGGCGAATTGAATGGATTGTAAAAAGTGGGTGTTTCAAACTAGAATGGAGCAAAGTGGATATTATAGGAGGGGTTGAAAAAAGAGAGATTGGTGCTGTCGAAAAATAAAGTTTGTATGTGTAAAACAAACTTTTTTTCTACTGAAATAACATAATAATGTACAACAAGACCAGAGACATGTTGTTAGATTTGAACAGGGTGAATTTTTATTTAATGATGACGTTAAAATACACTAAACCCCAAGGCCTCAAGGGTGTTTGCTACACAAAGTCAGGAGGAAGCGGAATCGTTCGTATTTGTGTGGTTGGCAAATCAACTCTCGGGCAGCATTTGTCCGAGAGCACTCAGTGTCATCTTTCTCCGGGGTGCGGGTATGGGGGCGTGAGAAACATCTGGAGGAGTGCAGGGCCACGACAGGTTTATACGCTTCTGCCCAGATGGTGGCACAGCGCTGACTAGAATCACTCTCCTCGTGCCAGCCAGCCCCCTCAACTCCTGCATTAGTCTTGATTAAACAGACGTAACTAACCAAATAAATAACACCAGAGATGAGGTTGAGCCAGAACGAGGGGCCAGCACTCCCTCTAAAAACATTAATAAGACTGTCAAGGGGGCGCTCTAAACACCTATCTTAAAGTTTTAATGATGACTTCGAAATTGCAGGTGAGATTGATGACTCACAACAATTAATACACACTTAAGCATCTGTTCTTGTGAACATGTGAAATGTGCAGATGTTTACAGAGTGAGGAACATCCTCAAAATGACTGACACTTTCCTTCTTGTGTGTGTGTGCCATTCAGTTTGATGTCTTTACATAAAAGATGTTGGGCATATACTATGTCTTGTTTAGTTGGCTTTCTCTCCCCAAATAAGGCTGTACCATAGAATGGACCCCTTTCGCCCCTTCCTCTTGATGATGACCCTGCTTCCAGGGCTCTGAACTGGTTCAAATAAACAAACAAATACAGGAACAAACAAAACTGAAAACTAAATCTGGTTCAAACGTTGAAATTACCATTAACCGGTTGTAATATAATACTACCAAATACCAAATACTAATATTGATTTTCTCAGGTGTTCAAATACTTATTTGCAGCTGTATCACACAAATAAATTGTTAAAAAAATCATACATTGTGATTTCTGGATTTTTTTTTTTTAGATTACGTCTCTCACAGTGGACATGCACCTACGATGACAATTTCAGACCCCTCCATGATTTCTAAGTGGGAGAACTTGCAAAATAGCATGGTGTTCAAATACTTATTTATCTCACTGTGTACTATATATATATATATATTTATATTTTTTTTTACAGAAGGGGTATGCATTCACATATAGTATAATTGACTTATTTTTGTGTATTATTTTATTTATCTACGCATTCCTTTACTTAATTTGTAGTCAATTTTATTTTTTACAGACGATGTATGATCAGGGAAAAATATGACTAAAAATTATGAAACAGTTATTCCATTATTCCAGGTCAGTGTAATTTTAGTATTATTTACAGTACATACTATTATAATTTTTACAATAACAACACTTTCATTTTTAAAAAAAATAAAAATCATTAAAAAAATAATTATTGAGGGTAAATTAACAAACATTGTTGATCTGTTTACCTGTGAAACTGTATCGGTTTGCTACTCCACTGTATATCAGCTCCTCTGAGGATGGGCAGAGCTGGCTGTGGGCGGCAGTGGGAGGAGCTTCTGTTGGGATGGCGACAGCAGCAGAGGGAGATGGAATATGGGCGGGGAACGGCTCGCCTGGTACCCATGTACAAATGGACTGCGCCGGGTCAAAATCACACAAGCCGCAGAAAGCTCCCGCGACCGCCGACGCAGGACACACGGTACTGGGGTGACATTTCTCCTAAAGGACACATACGCACACACACTCTCATTAGTGACAACAGTCATCAGACAACTGTTGTGTGTCAAAGTACCCCTGCCAGCGGGTGTGTATGGAGTCCTCTGTCTCAATAAATAGCATGGATGCCCCTTAATGACATAATTACAAGTTAATGACCGCCATCCCAGTTTTCTTTTCTTGGTCTCTTTCTTTTCCTCAAGAGCTCAAGCTGGGTGCACGATGAGCTTGTGTTACAGCGAGCAAATCTGATTAATGAAGTGTGACTGTGAGTGCCTACTTCCTGAGGAGAGGAGCAGATACATCACTGCTCTGTGCCTCATTTTTCCAACCTCCACTTTAGACCATGGCAGTCTGAGTTTAAAACTCAACTACTTTACTAAAACACCTATCGAGTGAAGCTCTTGAACAGCAAATTCAGCGCTAAATCTATCCGCTTCTATATATATATATATATATATATATATATACACAGTGTTTTCATAGTTTTCCTCTCTGTTTGCTGATAGTCTGATCGACATTGAAAATGAACAGAAAATTTCTCTCTCGATCAGGCAGCTCTAGTTTGATTGGCTGGCCATATGCTAGTATAATCAAATCAAAATCAAAGTATAATCACAGTTGTGTTTACCAGGGACTGAATATTATGGTGTTATAAGTGTTATTATAATTTGGTTTGAAACACTTTTTTAGAAAGTTAACCCAGATATCCATGAACAGAGCTGCATTTTTTTTTTCTGTTAAATTATAAGTAATATTTTGATGGTCAGAAATTCAGGTTTAAAATACTTCATGCAATTTACTTCTATTTTCTGTTCCCATTAAACCTTAAATTAAATTTAAAGTTTTGTACACAAATTGCAACTACATCATTAGAAATGTATAATTCTGAATACATTAAAATGCATGCATATATATATATATATATATATATACACACACACACACATTTTATATGATATTAAAGTATATTTTACTTTACCACAAATGCTTGTCAGTACATTAAGCAATTCACAACCACGTTTAAAAGACAGCAGAATTATGAAATTGCATATAAAGACTTACTTAAGTGGGTCAAAAAAAAAAAAAAAATCCAAAGTTAAACTAACTGCATTACATATAAATTCAAACTACAATACATTTTCATTAACAATTAACATACAATTAAGTGTCCAAAACGTTACATTCAGTACACACTTTAGCATATTTCCATAAGAAACTGAGCTTCCATAACAAAAAACATGCTAAAGAGTACTTCCTTTTCACAAGGGCTGATTTGAATATATTTTACTTTATTATAGTGACATCAATGATTTCAGATAAACCTGCCCCTATACCTGACATAAAAACGGTTTATCAATCAAAATGGTCAAAGTGGGCGGTTCTTAGCTGCAGTATGGACCAGACATTTAGTCAAAGGTCTCTCCATAATCTGTTTTGGTAAATTTTGGCAAAGCATTGCCTTAATCTGAGTTTGAGAAACTGGTGTGACACTACAGAACAGCTTGAAGGCAAAGTCTCCACTAAGTCTTCATCCTGAAGAACTATTGCTGAAACAACATACAGTGAATATGTCACTCTGAGTGAAAGTGTTAATTACCGGAATAAGGATGCTGGCCGGGGCTCTGTCAGCACACACAGATGTGAGCGGATTGAAGCCCACTCCATTACAACACTCCTCCTCCTGATCAATCACCTCTGACCAGCAGCACTTCAGCGACGCCGTCCTGTTCACCACGTGGACTTTAGACTCGCCGCTGGGACCAGTGCAGCACCAGGAAGTAGATGCGTTGATGTAGTGCTCTCCACAGCAGCTAAATCCTATTGTATGTAAAACAAATGTATATACATGAAACATGTTGATACAAATTAGGGCTTTTCTCGCTTGAAATAGTTAGCCCTGGTTTATTCAAATCCAAACACTGCTCATCATTTTTCCGGGGTTAACAATTAATCCTGGGTATTTATAATCGGACATTGACTAAACATGACTGCAGTCAGCACATTTTTTGAACCACGAGTATAGCATCCAACACGCGGCCATTACAGCTCATTGGACGTTTCCAGGCGACGTCAAAGAGCTGCATGTGCAGCTGACATGTAAAGATGCAGACGGCCGTGCTGCACGGGGAATCAGCTTCATCTGGCAACGTGGCCACTGTCTCCTCCCATCAGCCATCAGTGCTCAGCATCCACATCTGCATCCTCTCCTATTACCTCTAAAAGCATCACGGTGTTCTCAAAGGCCTGACTCAACACACACGTACCGGCCCTGCAAACACAGCTGTGAAAATACTTACTGCATTACACTACCGCTCAAAAGTTAAGGGTAAGTATGTTTTATTTGTTTAAAAAAAGTAATATTTTTATTCAGCAAGGATGCATCAAATTAATCAAAATGGGCAGTCAAGATATTTTCGTTACAAATTATTTCCATTTCAAATAAATACTGTTTTTTTTAACTTTCTTTTTCTGTTATCTGTGATAAAAATTCACAAAAATGTTTTTTACTGTATTTTTCATCAAATAAATGCAGCCTTGGTGAGCATAAGAGCACTTGCATTAATACAAAGTTGTATTTTTAGAGCATCTACTGGAATAAGGACCAAGATGTTTTCATGCAGAATGATTAGCAGTAAGTATCATGGCAGAGGGAAGAAAATAGAATTTCCCCCAAAAAGTAGTTTAATATTCGTCTAGCAGGAAGTGACTCCTGGTTTATTTCCTTGGGTAAACCATCACTACTAT
Source organism: Pimephales promelas (assembly GCF_988280905.1). Classification (NCBI taxonomy): domain Eukaryota; kingdom Metazoa; phylum Chordata; class Actinopteri; order Cypriniformes; family Leuciscidae; genus Pimephales; species Pimephales promelas. The sequence goes on from NC_142783.1 coordinate 24,967,394, forward strand.
AATTACCATCAACCCCCAGTATGATAAATTGCTAATTGTTTAATACCCTAATCAGCGTTCATTCTTTGCACAGATAAACTGTGACAGCGCCATTAATTTAAATAGTAATTTCACTTAACGGCCAAAACGGCGCAGCAGATTTTGATGCAACATTTTCTAGGGGCCGCATCCATCACATCTCTGCAGTGACATAAAGATGTCTGACGTGCTCTAACTCACTTAGGGACAGCAGATGTTGCAGAGCTGCATTTGGTGGCAATTCCCAGGGTGCATTACTTCAGCTCCAATGACTTGCAAATAAACAGCTCAACAATTTTTCCAAAATAGCTCTGCCATCACGTCCCATCCCTGCAGCGCTCCATTTTTCATGATATTTCGTTTAAAGAGCAGTGAACTTTGGCACCCTGACCTCTTGGCTGGGGATGTCCCTCTATTTCGTTGTCCGCACTTAACCTTGGCCTGTCAGCTAAAACAATTCCTTTTCCGTCATCTCCATCTTTGCCGTGCCACGAAAAGGAAAGGGAGGGAACACCACTGCCCCGCTAAATCTGGTGTAGGCCCGGCGCAAAAAAACATGAGCACCCTTTTAGCTCACACTTTGTTTTTTCAAGCACCGCAAAATGATTTAGCTAATCTTCAGATTTATGATGGATTTGCATACATTCATTAGAGTGCGAGTGAACGCAGGCGAGCATAAGGTGCTTAGGCTGTGTGAATTAAGGTTCAATCACTTAATGATAAGTAAATATTTAGCATGCAATGAGCGACTGATAAAAAAATGTGTGCTGTGGCTTACGTGAGCCTTTGGACACAAAAATGAAAACTTCGTACAAACAAAAGCACTTTTTTTGTTTTTTAAATGGCTGAGCACATTCAAAGTCAAGCTCAAAGAGCAAAAGGACTTTATAGTGCTTTAAAATATTGGACATCTTCCAATATTCTTCGAAAAATAGAAATTTTGTGATTTTTTACTTTTTTTTTTTAAATGATCATTTGCAAGTGAACTCATTTATTAGTTGCATGTTACCATGGTACATTATTATGTATGTATCCTGGTTAAATAAAATATACTTTAGCCACTGGAAGCAGAGAGAAAGTAAAAGTGTCGAAGCTCGGTCAGGTGATGTAATGTTAGCTATATTAACAGGACAAATTTGAGTGTCATTTTTTTTGTCTTGAGCTGGTGTGCTTTTTGGCGACTCGCAACAAACTCTTGTTTGTATATAATCTTGTACTGTATATTCCTTTTTTTTTGTTCATCCTTGTAGTTCGTTCGTCATTTTAGCTTTACATTTCAGTGAAGCATTATTTTGCTTTGCTTTAGCTATGATAAAGAGACATGCTCTCTTGCATTGTGTGTTCATGCATTTTGGGGGTTAAGCTTTAAGAGAGGGGTATGTTTGTTTGGGTTGATCTCAGAAATCGCTTATTGCAGCTTTAACTGTTATCATACACAACTTTGTAAAATGTGTGTATAAAAAAACTATTAGGGGCCATTCACACAATTGTGTCAGCGTAAAAAAAAACACTTCTTGAGTGTCTCATGTTTAGAACGCTGTGTCATGCATAAGATTTGAGTACAACAGTCAAACACGACAAAATGCATTTTTAAATAGGGAAAACTATGGAAAAGCAACACAGTGGGATGTAAAAATGCATTCTCTGTGAACTGTTTTTCCTTTCATTCAAACAGTAGTAGTTGTATATAGGTTTTGGCTTATAGGGTCCTAAAAAAACAACAACCACCACCACCAAGTGGTATTTAAAAGTACAATTTGTTGTGTTTTGGACATGTGCATTTAAAGTTTTATGTTCAAGCTTAAATCTCCCTCTTTTTATCCTCCTTTCAGTCCCCCAAAGAGCAGTGAAAATATTACTGCTGCCCAAGCACTTTCTGTCACATGCAACCAATGTGGTGTTCTTTCACCTCTCCCCCAGGAACACCTGGAATAAATATATGAATAAAACCAATGTTTCTCACATATGGAGCAGAAACAAAGTATTATTGGTCTCTGTTTTTAGGCCTTCCCGCTTGGGTCTCTCCTGGAGCTCTTGTCTGTCCTAGTCCTACAGCTCTTGCCTGCTCATAAGCCTTCTTTTTCCAGTGATTTTCTTCTTTTATAATGTCTTTCAGCCATCTTTCTTTCTACAGACTTTATTCAAATTTCCCTCTTCCATCATGAGTGGACACGCCCCCTACTGCTGATTGGCTACAAGGGTCCGCTCCACTTTCAACGTTTCTTAGAACTGCACCTTTAATGCATTAGTTAACATGAGCTAACAATAATTTGTTTTACAGCATTAATCTTTGTTAGTGTTAATTTATACATATATGTTAAAGTGCAAACAGGCATGTGCCCATTGAAACATGAATCTCTGTCTGGATTTTCCAAATCAAAGCTCTTTTTTGTATAAATTCACATTAAACAAGATTTAAAAATTAATGTATTGCAATTTAACTAAAACATGAGTTCATTTTACTGTATAAAACTACTACACCACTTACTCTGTAAGCATCTGTAACACTCTGTAACAACTCTTAAACATCAAGCGCATCACCCTCATTTGTCCGACACTACCAGTCCCATTCAATACGTGCAAAGCATTAGAAATCTGTACTTTGTGATTAGTAGTTGAGCCGTGAAAAATGCTTTAATTGCTCAAGCCTATTAACTGAGATTATTAGCAGCCAGTAAGTTAAGAAAAGCTATCATAATAACTGTTGAAAGAAAATGGTCTTAATCTGTATGATCTCCAATCTGTCTCAGCAAAAAAAAAAAAAAAAAGATCCAGGCGTGTGTGTTCGGAATAATTCCCTCTCTGGCATTCATGTCTTGTCATTTGCAAGACAGCGTTGGCAGAACAATATGAGGACATATGAGCCATGATGAAGCGCTCGTGCAGTAACAAATACAACGCAGACACTGACGCATTCAGCCACCGGGATCATTTCCACTCGCAAATGGTCATTGTGTCCTTGAGAACATATTTAATTATTGCACTTTTTTGACATCGTCACAGCCATTTCCACACCCACTCTTATGATCTCTCTCTCTCTCACACGCACACAGCTCTAAAGCTTTTAACACTTAAATGGTGTAAAATATTCAGATTTAACCTTGAATGTGATTCAGGCACTGTGCTTTTAAGCAGAGCTCTGTACATAAGCAGATATTAAAAGATCTCTCTGTATGACACCAAGCCTCCAGATGCAAAGAACCCTGTAATCCAAATCTAAACTTTAAACAGGACAACGGGGCATGCACAGTAATACCCTGTATTACTCAAGGCTATTGTCTAAACTGTTTGCCATCTCTCAAATGGAAAAATTTAGAAGACTGGATTGGATTTCGACAGTTTAAAGACTCTTGTAACTTGTCATGGAGGATGATGAAATGAAATGTTCCACAGATTCCCTTCAAACAAATGTCCTCTTTTCTGTAACTAGTTTGACATCTGGGTTATATGCCAGGTCATAATTAAGCAACATTTTTAATATTCTGATGATTGTGATGTGCTTCTTATTTGGTCATTATATTTATATTTATTATATATCTAAGACTGTTATTAAACGTGTGAAAAAAACTCTGTTAGAGTTGGTAAGTTCATTTGTTAGGATCGGTTCAAACGGTATGTTTCAACAAATTCAAAACTCTGATTCAGTGATTTGGTTACTTTATTACTAAGAAATGTTCAGAGATATTTTTTATATGTATTTAAAGATTTTATACCACTATATACCAAAATAATTACCACTCTTTTTAGTGAAAATAGAATTTAAAACATTTTTTCGTGTTTTAGTTATTTCATTAAACACAAATAATCTTAATGGCAACAATGGCTGTATTCCAACAGTGTTTCCAGTAAATGAGCATTTCAGTATTTAATCCTTTTGGTATTATGTAAATGCCAAATATTAATAAATAACAATGTAATGTGACATAATAAATATTTTATTAACCATATCAATGCAAACAAATCTCTGTAATCATTCTAACTACTAGAGACTCCGTATGGCAAATAATGCTGGTCTATATTGATTTATTATTTGACTTATTGATCAATCGATTGTTTCTTTAGTGATTCATACACTGTGCCCAAAAGCCCAATTTCTTTTGAAATTTGACTAATAGCAGTTTTTTTAGACTGGTTCAGGGATTGGTTCACAGGCAGCTTTTCAAACAGCTGATGGCTGTCTCTAACAATTCCATCTCCACTGCGCCGGAGCGCTGCGAGTCCTGACAGGGTAGAGTGTAATGTGTGACAGATCGCACTTTAGGGACCTGGTAATCACATTTCCATCGGCCATCAGCTGGATCTCAGTGGGACATCCTCAGAAAACTGCCTGTGATTCTATTTCCACAATCTGGAGGACCACGTGCAGCTTAAACACAATGTCACTGCATTTCTTCACAACAGAGTTCAGAAATACACTAAATTAACTGTTTTCCATTTAAATATATTTTTCTAATGTAATTTGTTCTCGTGATGGCAAAGCTGAATTTTCTTCAGGATCATTTCTCCAGTCTTCAGTGTCACATGTTCCTTCAGAAATCATTATAATATGCTGATTTGATTCTCAAGAAACATTTATGATTATTATCAATGTTGTTGCCCACATTTTTTTGTGTGATATATATATATACACACAATTTACAATTTATATAAATAAAATTAATATACAATTTTGTGATAACATTTTTAGGATTCTTTGATTATTAGAAAGTTTAAAAGACTATAAAATATTATCTGAAATACTCTAAATGACTTTACTATCACTCTTGATCACTTTAATTAATACATCCTTGCTGAATAAAGGTATTAATTTCCCAATGTCACATTTGATCTGCGTTTGTGCTTTGCTTGTGTTTGACTTTGTGTTTGACTTTGCACTGTTCCCAGTTCAGTTTCCTGTGTTAGTTGCCATGGTTTTTGATTTGCCCTGATTTTTTATACCTGTGTCGTGTTAATTATCTTCTTTGGTCACTAGTGTTTCCCTGTGTATTTATAGCTGTGTTTCATTCTTTGTAAGATCTCATCTGGAAAAAAATTAAATAAATGTTTCCTGCATAGCCTAAGAAGTGTACGGAAGTGGATTAGGGCCAAGAAATAATAATAATTAAAAAAAAAAAAAAAAAAAAAACATCTCAAGATTAATGTCACTATAATGCGAGATTAAACTCGTTAAATTTCGAGAAAAAAGTCTTAATACAATATTGAGAATAAACTCATCAAATATCGAGAATAAAGTCGTAGTGTTTTGAGAGAAAAAAAAACGCGTTAAATTTCGAGAATAAAGTCGGATCCCTAATAGAGCAAATTAAACACCCAAAGTTTTTACCAAATACATGTTTGTCTACAGCACATTGCAGTTCTGACTCACATTTCACTCTTCTCTGCCAATAGAAGAGGATATCAGCTCATGACATATGCTGTGTTATCTGTCCATTAGCTTATATTTGCAGAGACACTTACCACTGGTAAAGGAGACAGAACCTTGAGGGAGTTGGGGTGTCTTTATCAAGGTTAAGTAGCTCATTCAATAATAGAGCAGGCTGACAGCGTCAGGAGCCAGCGTGGAGCTCGCGGCGTGAGCCCCCAGCATCATGAACCAGCGGTGTGGCTACCAGGCAAATGGCCTTTAGTTATCCTAACGGTACTATCCATCATAACATATGCTCTCCCCAGGATGCTCTCTTTAATGAGCGATGACTTCTTCATCTGCCTTATTTCAGTAAGATGAAGGAAGGAAGAGAATATCAAGGTAATGTGAGTGAGCGCTGTGGTGTCCAGTGATTTAATACAGAGAAAAATGTTTCAGCTAGCTTCTGAAATAACTCCAGGTATGTAGTAAAATTAGTGATTAAGTTTCCTCAAAAAAAAAAAAAAAAAGCTTTGAAAAACTGTGAATCAAGGACAGGGTGATTAACCAAATCTTGAAAATGTTTACTGGACCCAATCCCAGGATGCTACCGAAGCCACCGAACAACTTATAGACTGTTTGTGTTTGATAAATACACTGGTGCCATTGACCTCATGATGGCCATTAGTTCTGTTGCATCCTGGGAGCCTGCTGTGGGCTTGGCACAGCTCTAGTTGGTGTTTAGATAGACTCAGCTCCATCATCCAGCCTGACAAAGATGGCTGACACCAGTGCCCATCCAGCCCATCTGTGCCCAGGTGTCCACTTTAGTGGGGCACTGCGGGGGAGCCTGGGTGACCCCAAGAGGGTTCAGCTCTCTGACACTCCTCCACAGTGTCATTAGAAAGTCACCAAGGAGTGAGGGCTAAACTTAGCAGCAAAGAAGTGGCCATACATGCTTTGCTCCATTTAAAGTTAGAGCCATGTTTTCTGTTTTGAATCATGAGAGGATTTAAGTCTTGAAATAAAAGCATTCCAAGCTATGATAAATGGATTGTGCTATGATAAGTGTAATGGGGGAAATGCAAAAATGCTAATTAAACTGTGTGCCATCAATAGCATTTACTTCCAGGGGTTATGACAAATTACGTTCACTCTGCACCGCGTACACACACTGGTCTGGAACACCACAAACACTGATAACTCTTTTCAATATTGATAATAATAGGAAATGTTTAGGAAATCTTTATCAAAAAAGGTTTTTGAAGGAGCATGCGACACTGACAACTGAAGTAATGGCTGCTAAAAATTCAGTTTTGCCGTCACATAAATAAATCACATTTTAAAATATATTAAAAAGAAAACAGTAAATTGTAATAATAATATATTTTACAATATAACTGTTTTACTGTATTGTTGATTAAATAAATGCAAACTTGGTAAACATAACTGTACGTTCACACCGCCGCCGACTTGAGCGTCAAATAAGCTCTGGCCGCTTATTGACGGGAAGCTTGTTGACGCTTTGGACGCTTTGAACGCTCTGACGTTGCAGGGAAAATAGAAGTGTCACAACATAAAATGTAATAAACAGAAAAATCAAACAATACATTGAAGAAACCTTTTATAATGACAGCATTTCTATAACCGTTTCGGTTACATCTGGTCAGGAAAAAATAGTTAGCTATTATTATTATTATTTGCGGCCAAATCAGTGTCACCATAAGCAAGTTAATTGCATTCCCGCTTTAAAACGAGCGTTCGTAAATATTTCAAATAAAAGTTGCGCTCATGCGGTCCCTGTAAGCAAACAACGTCATGTCATAAATGATACGAAACCAGTAGGAATCACAGCAACGCGATTATTAGCTCTTCTTCCTTTTTCTCTGAACTAATATTTTGGTTGGAACGAAAATTTACATCGTGTATTTCTCCGGAATCAGCCAGCATGAAGGACGTCTATATTCCGATTGGTTGCTGGCGTTTTGCCGCTGCTTGCCGCTGAACCGCGTCACAGCTCATTATCATAAAGTTGAGCTTCTTTCAATTTTCTGATTGATGCTCAAAACACCCAAAACGCGACGCCGATGGATTTGATGCTCCTTGCAGCTGAGAAAAGCCATTGAAAATGAATGACTTCCGGATGCTTTGGAAGCTCAAGTCGGCGGCGGTGTGAACGTATCGCCAGGGATCTCATTGACCCCAAACATTTGAACAGCAATGTACAATACAACACACTTATTATAATTCAACATTGTTGTGCAAGCATGTTTCTGAACGCTCACCGGATACATGTTTATGGGGCCTTCCTTGGTCGGCATCCCCACAGCACACCGCCTCTCTAGGGACTAGCTGTCCTCCACAGCACTGGGAGCTGAAGCCATCATAAAGACGGCCCCCACAGCAGATCTGTCCGGCTCCAGAGCCGAAAGGACTCCCACCACAGCACGAGTCCCCGAGACCGACAGATACACGCCGTTCCACAGAGTCCGGACAGCAGACCTCTCCTACAAAAGTAATGCTCAGAAAATAAGCACTATTGAGATTGATATTTGAACTTGACATTTGACTGTGTTAAGGCTGAATGCAGTACATACCTGGTGGGACCAGGATGTAATATCCTCCACAGCACTGGTATTGAGGCAGAGGCTGGACAAACTGACCTCCACAACACACACTCCCAGAATCCTTTGAAGCTGGAATATAGCGCTCTTCACAACACTGATGGGACTGATTTAGGCTGTGAACGGCCCCTGCACAGCACACCTGCAACAATAAAACACATACACAGATAAAGTTTGTAAAAATATATGCAATTCAAATACATCATCCGCACAAGTTTTGCACTCCTCAAGGCAATTAGGAAGAAAAGAGGTGGAAATGCTTCAGCCCTGAGGGCCCGCAGAAGCACACGTGAGTGCAGGTAGAAATCCAGCCCACCTCTTTCCTCCACAGTGGTGGGCTATATTTAGCCGGACTCCACTGCCTACTTTGGCGAGAAATCAGGACAGGATAGATTCTCTACAGCACTGAGATGATACTCTTGTGGCGTCTGAAAAATCTGTATTGCCCTGAGCCACTGACATTGTCCTTACCTTCTGGCCCAGCTTCCAGTAGAAAAATGGCATACAGTAAATACCTCCTCTGCTGTGCCTTTGAGAGGTCTGAACTTTTGAACCTACTTGAACCTGGTTTATCAAACTCCAGAGAATTAACCACTATGTGTGAAGACAGTACACAACAAAGCCAGTACATAATTGGCATCAAAACAATTTTAGACAGGGTAAAATACATTAACAAGGGTTTTGAAGCGATTAAAGTCCAAATAATCCAAATTATATGTATTTTTGAGAAATAAAAAAACATTGGATGTTGATTGGATGAAGGCAGAATGTGAGAGTGCAGTCAACTGTAAAAATCATAATAACAATAATAATAGACTAATAGGACTCTAAATGGACAAACCAAAACATGCATTTATAACATAGATGGGAGGAATTTAATTTTATACCAACTATAAACATTTTAATCAATCAAATTAACTGTATATTTCAATATTTGCTGGGGGGAATATAGTGTTGGGCAACAAGGGGTCGTAAGTGGTTGACAATCACTAGTGAAGCTTAAATTTTCCATGACAATAGGAGAATCCCTTATTAAAGAAAATATGGAAAATCTATTGTCTTTTTTTTATTAGATAAAACTTTTATAATTAAAACAACACATTAAATTGACATTCCGAATTATACCATAGATGATATTTCTGATATTTAAAGAATCAAACAAAACACCTTTCACAACGACACAAAAACTTTAGATAATGATGAATTCAAGACGAGCTCCATTAACACGTGATCACAAGTGTATAATGTTGCCTCTGTAAAACTCATTTTTCTACTATACTGCTTTACAGCTTTGAGAGCTCTTGTCCTTATCTGAGTTGTGTTCTCTTTGTGAGCTTGTCTCTAGTGTATTACTGTCTGATTTAAGCTGGTGGAGACGTATGGCCTGTGTTTGCTTGCCAAGTTGGCTGTATTTCAATAACACCAGGATGGCAGCAATTGCAGAAGACAAGTTAATCTGTTTACTGAAAACAATCACAGGGACTGTACTTCATAGATAAATACCACCAGCCACTCAAACTGATACATACGCCACCGTTTCTTCATGGAATAATTAACAAGCTAAACTACATTTTAAATAGTAGTTACCTGTGTCTCGGGCTTATAACAGGTCTTGCCGCAGAAGTCTTTTTCTGCAGGGCACTCCAGGTACGAACAGTGAGTCTCAGAAGGAAACACTTGCTGGGATTTCAGTTCCTCACACCACTGCAGAGTCCTTCGCCAAACCTCATATCCTCCCAGAATGCCATTGGGCTGACCAGGTGACAGCCATTCTAGTTTAACTGATCTAAGACACACAGTATACAGACACAGCACAGATAAAACACCTTCACAAATATTGCTCACCACTTGGTGTATATTGTCGAAGCTCATTCTTTGTTTTTATTCTATCACTGTCAAGGGGAATAAGCGTGTAATAAAATAGAAAAAATGGTGATAATCGCTTCATTATATAGCACTTTCTACGACTTCCTACAGCCAAATAGATTGTGCTGAGCAGTATGAGTTATGATGTGTGTCATCTTTTCTTTTTCTGATGTACTTCTTGTATTGATTTTCCTCTCCACTCATCATGCAGAAGCTGTCTTTCCACAGAAAAGCACAATTTTTGTTCACTACTGCTTGCTTGGTACCCGTCTCAATATTGTATCCAGTATCTCAAACCATGTCATTAAAATGTTATTAGATTTTTAAGACATGAAGATAATAATTAAGATATTTATATTACATAATTAAGTTGCACTACAAGAATTACATGGCACCACAATATAAACATTTTGTAATATTCAGCAGTAACGGCAACATTTAGCAACATTAGCCCCTTTCACACAGCAATCCCAGTAAATTACCGTAACTGGGAAACCTGCTGTGGCATACTGTTAGCAACTCTTACCAGAATTAGTAAATAATTAAATAAAACAAGATAATAAATCAAAACTAAACAAAAACAAAAGATTGAAAAAAAATAATTTCACAACTGGCGGGGCAGCTTGCTGCTTTAAGGAACATTGCAGAGAGCTATGCTATCAGGAAACAAAAAAGCCATTAAACAAGCCTTTTTTCTTTCGTAACTGTAGCCATAACCTTATGGAAATGTGCTTTTGTTTTCATCATCTTTTTCATCTTCTCTCCACACGTGATAATATTCATACCGCTCTGTGATTTGCCTTCCTTTGCTTTTTGCCCATCTCTTTTGTGTTCTGCAAATCTCTTGTCACATATGTAAGACGTGGAGAATGACATAATTAAGGTTTGCGAGCGTCTCTCTCTTCTCTTGCCTTGCCCCCCCGATGAGGAAGCTAATTGATAATGAAGGCCCCGGACGACTTAAAGCTGACAGACCTTAGTATCTGATTAGGAATTCATGAAATGTGACAAGGATTCCTTTTTTAAAGTACAGACAGAGAATCGTTTGGCGATTACTGCGTGCCTTTACACCAAAAAATATTATTCATGATTACTTTCCTTTTGGAGGGTTGGGGGATGGGGAAACAGCTTTGCTATAACAAATGCATTAGTATTATATTACAAAGGGTGTCATTGCTGTCCACCGTTAATCCCTCATGGAGAGAAATAACTGGAATTCATATTGGGCAGGAGCAAGTAAGCCATCGGTTGCAGCACTTGTCATATTTCAATCAAGGCTTAAGCCAGCAACCGACTCCTGTGCCCAGCCCCCACGAAGCACCACAGAAAGAATTAATGAATTAGCTATTGATTAAATTCCACTCGAGCAAATCTAGCGTGGCAAATAAATGAACTGTTTGGGGCATGTGTAGGCCACGGCCAGCCATGTCGGGCCAATCGATCAGTAGTTAGTATTCTATTGGGAGAGAAGTACAAAACACTGGTGATATGACATGAGCGTGGGAGACAGCACGGTAGAAAATGAGTGAATTATGGCTTACTATGGCACACAGAGCCCCTGTCCCTTCAAAAACACAATTTTACCGCATTTACAATGTTTACAAAGATTTTCTTATATTGTGTACCAGGTCTTCACTGGATGCAACCGATTTCAAGCTGTTAAAGATGCACTTCATGTCAGAACATTCAATGCAAGACCGCAGTAACGGGTGAAAACTATATCCTACTTTATTTTACAGTGGAAATAAAACTAAATAAGAAAAAAAATTGTTATATAAATGTTGTGTAAACAGAGGTTTCAGTGTTTGAGTGGACAAATGTCAAATGGTGACAAAAATGAGACCATTGGGAACAATCTGCAAAGTCCACTTTACAGTCAGCAATATATAATATAAAGATGCACAATGCTACACAATGTAAAAATTTATATCCAATCAATAAAATTGTGGCAACAGATTACAAGCAATATTATTTATTAAATTGAACAAATTAGAATTGAGTAATAGTTAATGAAATTAACATTCTAATTAATTATAATTAGCATATTATTTTTTTCAGTGCATGTAAACATATCATCCAATCAGTGACACTGACACTGCAAGTAAACAAGGATGTTAATACAGGGTTTAGGAATGTACAGTGTAAAACGTTAGCTTATGAATACCCTGGATTAATTGTAAACCCTGACAAATTTCGAGCAGTGTTAAACGTGAAGCAAAGGGAAATATTTTCTTTTAGAAATTGCTTTTTAAGGACTGCAACAAATGGCTGATGAGGGCTACACAAGCTTCCTCCAGGGTTACTGACATCACACACCCTAACATTTACATAAACCCTGTCTCCGGGAACGCAATTTACAGATTATCATATTATCATAGACAGAATATGCTAATCAATGACTAGAAGATACAGTAACTACACATAAGCTACGTAAATTCATCAACTAACCATTCAGAAATGTCCTGTTGGATTCTACATATTGTTACTTGTTCTTGAGTCTCTCAATTATTGTCTGACTCCAGTTTGAACATAAAAGGCTAAACGTTTTTGAAATTTTCAGTGCATGTCTGTGTAAGACCTGCCCCCTGTGCTGGGAGCAGCAGCTCATTTGCATTTAAAGGGACAGACACAAAAACGGTGCGTTTTTGCTTACCCTCAAAAAGTGACCAATTTAACAAGCTAAATAAAATATTTTGAGCTAAAACTTCACATACACACTCTGGGGACATCAACGACTTATTTTACATCTTGTGAAAGCATTATACCATCCTTTTAACTATTTCAAGTGTGAAAAGCCCTTCTGTGTCTGCTTGACTGACTCACCTAGAGCCGAGCACCTGAATCTGAGGTTTGCTGATTTGGGCAGGTGTGTCCTCCACCGTGGTCACCTGAGTGCTGTTACTCTTCACACACGCGTACACGGTACACACCTCCACCTAAACACACAGTATAGAAGTCCGTTTTTTAGGCCAAAATATTTGTCACATACAGCAAACATCTCTATCCACTAGCTGCCTGTCCCCTAAACACACTGTAAAAAAATGCGGCCTCTGTTAGTAGACACCCCAGGCTATACAAACGGCAACAAAAACAAACACGGCCAACCCGCACCACGAAACATAACATAAACAGTGTTCCAGCCAATAACCGACAAGAAGGATTTGGGGGTTGGGTTTAGGGGGTTAGTGCGCGGTTGAGGAGGAGGGAGGAGGAGGGAGCGTCTAGCTACAACACGTCGAACGTCAACAAGAAGTGATGTCACCCAACATCACTTAGAGCACCTTTAAAGTCATCATGAAATTATTATTATTTTTTTTTACCTTATTTACTTTTTCATCACACATTACTAGTCTTGTCGTGGTAATCTTTAATTAAAATATCTGAAAATTTTCTTCCACTCTGGAATGCCATTCCTTCTCTGATGATGTCATTTTGATGGCTCAGGTTCAATATCCTTAATTTTTTTTTTATATGCGTTTTTTTTTTTAAAATACAGCTGTTCATTGTTTGTTCATTTTATAGTGCATTAACTAATGTTAAAAAATACAACTTTTGATTTAAATAATGTATTAGTAAATTTTGAAATGAACAACCAAGATTAATAAAGCTGTAGAAGTGTAGTTCATTATAGGTTCATGTTAACTAATGTAGTTAACAAATGTTAACATGTGAAACCTCATTGTAAAGTGTTACCAAAACGATGTAATTGTGCGTTTAGATACAGAAGGCCAGACCTGAATACTATGTACAGTAAACGGCAAGAGTCCTCCCACTTCCAGTGATCCGGATCCATTGCTAGTGGACTCATAGAGGCGGCCATCCAAATAGACAGAGTACAGTGTGACTGCTCCGTTTGGAACAAGAGGAGCTGCCCATAGCACCCTCACTGCTGTGCTATTTAAGGTCACCACCTCTGGAGGAAAGACCCCCTCGGGTTCTGCAACACAGAGAGAAAGCCACAGTAAATCACCCAGAAGAGCTCAGCGGACTGTAGCCCACATGAAAACATACAGTCATAATGACATAACCCCAGTGCTTTGGAAAAGCTCAAGATTTGTCTCTTTAACCTCTGCTCAAACACAAGACGCTGCTTGGGGAAAGCTTGAGGTCCTCATGAAGTCTGCAGTGGTGTCCAAAAGAGTAATACAATGAAACAAACAATATCTACAGAAAAAGACCTGAAGGAAAAGCAGTTTTTCATTCTTTTCTTTTTTTTTCAGACTAAAATCGTGCAAGTGCTAGCATCAACACACAGCATATTCTACCCTTAATAGTCTCTGAAATGGCTTTGGGCTGCACTTTTCATTCTGCCTTATAGAAAAAGAGCATGAGAGAGACAGAGAGAAAAGGATAAAAAAAATAATGAGGCATTTTCAAAGCTGATCTGTGTAGTTTTAATTTTTTTTTTTGGTAACATTTTACAAGTGTTCAGTCTTTTTAGTGGGAGACTTGGAGCTTTGTAACTTTGCAGATCTTATACATGTACAAACAGATAACTTACGCACAAAAAAGAAAATATGAAACCGCATCATATGAACTAAGAATGAACACTACTTTTACAGCATTTATTAATCTTATTTAATGCTAATTTCAACATTTAGAACAACTGCATTTTTATTAACTAACATTAACAAAGATTCATGTAACAACTGTATTGCTCATTTTTATTTCTTGTTAATTAATGTTAACAAATAAGACCTCATTGTAAAATGTTACCTTTTTTAGGTTAATATAATTTAGTCTATCCCAGCTTAAAGTCTTCAAAACTACAGTATAAGGATATCATTCATAGAAATCAACTAAGAAGTATAAATAAGTATTAAAAAAATTAAAAGGTATACACTATGTAGTACACTACCATAGTGATTCAGGATAAGACAAAATCCCGGATTGGAAGATGGATTCATGATGTACTCGCTCATTACATACATTTTGAACAAACAAAAGTCACATAGTGTACCTTTAAAATAGCTGTTTTCTATTTTATTATTCCTGTGATGTCAAAAACTGAATTTTCAGCAGACGCTACTCTGGTCTTCAATGTCACATGACCTTCCAGAAATCCTTTCTATAATGTTACTTATAAGTGTGTGTGTGGGTATTTCACACATGTATACAGTATCACACACACATATGTTCCTAAGTTGTCTGGTTCAAAAAGAACCAAGCAGTACATGCATCCATTTGATGTGTGTTCCTGGGTGCACTCATGTGTATAAATAATGTAATTTTATATGTACATCAGGGAACGCTGACAGCAATGCATCAGGGAGGTCTGGCAGAATGAGAAAAAGCTGAGTGTCACTCTTTCACTTTCCCTCTTACTTTTGGGGGTTCCTGCAGATGGTTTGTGGGCAAATTGAATCAGTCCTGGAGAAGCGTGCGGGGATTGAAGTGCTGCACTGGGGGCAGAGGGGGTTAACTGGGCCAGTCTGGGGGATTCTTTCTACAGCTCGCACCATTTTCGCCTTCTTTTTATTTTTTTCCCCAGCACTCTGTTTTTTTTTTGTTTTTTTTGCAAGCTCTTCCTTTCCCATGACAAATCACACTAACTTACAAAAGAAGACCAGAGAGCCTATTTTCCAGCTTGATGTGACTCTAGTAAACAGCTATTGTGACAACTTTGTAAGGATCTTCTGAAAGAATGTAAAAAGGGAATGATTGATAAAGCTTTTTTTCTGAGGCGAGTGAAGTTAGTTTGTGAAAGAGAGCTGAAAGACATGAGTGTAGTGCTAATGACAGCTGAGAGATCAAATATCTCAGCAGCGGCTTTGAACAAGCCATTGGTTGACATGATGGGACGGGGAATGAATTCAATACAGAGCAGGGGTCCTGACACTTACATTCTCTCCAAAGAATATAACTGCGGTTCTTACTCAAAGCCTCAAAAAGTCTCTCTTCAGGAGATATCCTGCTATCACAAAGGTCAACGTGAAGAGACGCCATCTGAGATATCTTCTAGTTAAAGTAGAGCACTTCCACTTTTACAGCAGATCTTAACGAGGATTTATGAGGGACAAATAAATGTTTTGATAGACTTGATATCTAACAGCCAACTGAACACCATCGGTCATTCATAAATGGACAGCATGTTACTCAAAATGACGCTCAAATAACATGTTAAGTGTTCATTCACAACATGATTTTGTGTATAAAAACACAGTAATATATGGAATAAAAAAATGCAAGGTCTAAGGATGTGTTTTTTAAAAGTTCTTTAAAACTTTTAATTTGAGTTTTTAGAGCACTGTAAAGGTACAATCTTGAGCCAAATGGACAAAGTCCATCTAGTGCATGTTTATTTTGAAAAAGCAGCACAGTTAAATGCAAAAAAAAAAAAATCTGTGTGAACAGATATACTAACTAGCATAGTTACATGTAGGTGCAAGCTACTTAAAGTAGTAACCAACTACAACAAAGCTATTGAAATATATCAAATGATCTCTCAAATACTATCAAAATAAATATTTACGATTTTTTTAAGAGCAGAGCAGTAATCATCTACCAATAAAATATCTAAATAAAGTTTGAACAATCTGATAATTTGCAAGAACTGTCTGTGCTAATCAACTTCCCAACTCACCATGTGTGACAGAGGTCAGTTTAGGAGAGAGCATTTGGTTATTGACTCGATTATTGACTACTGGAAAAAGTAGCTTATTACTGAAAAGGCCATACTGTTTAGAAACAGCTGAACTACAGTTGAGTTACTGAAAAATACTTAGTGCTTCCTTGTTACTCTCCATCACTGAACAAAAGAGCAATTATGAGACATACTTGGATGTGATCAATATCAGTGCTCTCCTGAAGCGTCTCTTTCCATATAATTTCTGCTGCTGCATTATTAATGCAAGACTTCGCATGGACAACCTCTCCTCCATTTCAGTTTTTAATTAGCAGGCTCTTCACATATACACTATCATGTAGCATAATATGATCTTTAAGTTCAACTGCTTTTAATAATCTGCTCTTTAGGCTGTAAAATACTGAAGCTACCACTGGAATTTCTTTGGTAAATGACCTGTAACCTTTACTTAGGAACAAATGATCTTCTAATGTTTTAATTATACTGATAGGTGGGAGCGAAAGAGGTCCAGATATGATACGGAAAGCCAGTTGTTTAGATTCTGATGTGTGAGGCACAAATGAATGTCACTGTGTATGCGTATGTGAGAGGTTTGCTGAGCTTTCATCTGTTTCCTGTGCTATCAGTGGATCAGTACATTAACTGTGTGAGAGAAGGACAGTTTAATGACTATTGATCATAGCACAGAGGTCAAGATATCAAAATTTTGGAAAAGGCAAATTCTTCTGCAGCTTGTGAGGTTTTGCTTTAGAGTACAGAGGGAAAATAAATATTCAATCAATCAGTTTTTCTTCTCATCCGTTTTTATCTCCATGAGCAGGGGCTGCTGGAGTGATATGAGAGAGGCAGGCTGACAGAAATCATAGGAACATTTGAAGTGTTGACAGGAAAACCATAATTAACCAATATCCTCAATCCAAATTCCACCCATTTAAGCATATAGAGATGGTTGCGGTCTAGTAAAGTCCATATTTCAGCTGAAACCGTAAATATAATATACACTCTTTAAACTTTCACATTACTTGCGTAGGTTTAGAAGAAAAAAGCAAGATTCACCTGGTATTTTTGCTCTAGAATGTGCCAAATAGAAAAACACAGTATAGTGTTGTGTGATTTAAGATAAATAGGTAAAATTTGTGATACCATCATACATTTATAAGTAATTTGAATCGTTACTGAAATGCATAGTAGGATTTAAAAACAAATAAATGAACACTTTTCTTTAGCAAAGATGCATTAAAAATTGATCAAAAGTGAGAGCAAAGATATTTATAATGTTATAAAAGACCATTTCAAATAAATGCTGTTCTATCTACAACTTTCCATACAATGAATCCTGGAATTTTTTTTATCATGGTTTCTAAAAAAAATATTATGCAGCTCAACCGTTTCCATTAGATATTAATTATTAACAGGAAATGTTTTTTGAGCACCAAATCAGCATTTAAGAATGATTTCTGAAGGACCATGTGACACTTGGAGATTGCAGTAATGGCTCCTGTAAATATGTTTGTCATCACAGGAATAAATGACATTTTCAAATATATTACAATAAAAATAATTATTTAAAAATTTGTAATAATATTTAACAAGTGTAGTTTTTACGGTATTTTTAATCACATAAATGCAGCCTTGGTGAGCATAAGAGATATTTAAAAAAATCTTACCAATCACAAACTTTTTTTTTTGTTAGTGTAAGCTTGGCAAACTGTTTTTGAGATATCGACAAATAGAAAATAGTTTTTAGGGGGGTGTTAAATGGCCTCCAGGTAAACAATCTACCCAATAAGGAGTTGCTTTAAATCTTAACACATTCTCAAAGAACAAATAATAATAGTATGAATGGTATGAACAGCATACATGTGATGTAATGCTTTGGTTAATGCTTAAAGATCAATCAAAACATATGATTTCTAAGATATACTACAAATCTGCGGGCCTGTGGCTTAGCAGTCAAAATAGATGTACTAAACAAACATCAATGTAGCATATACTCACCTCCATCTGTAGTAGTGCAGCTGACCTCAGGACTGGTTATGTTGTGGGCACCGTTGGACACAGTCAAGCAGAGCTTGTACGCCGTGCTGGGCTGCAGGTCAGAGATTACCACAGAGGTCACAGCGGGGTCAAGTGTAAGAGTTTGCCTGTGCTGGCTGGACAGAACCGTAAGGATGTATTCCTCCACCCTTCCCTGCAAATCTTGCAGAGCTGGGAACAAAAAAAATATAGTAAAAGACAGGACACACTAAAGGTCGATCTCGAAAACCAAGTTCTCTAAACTCTAATCTCAGATTCTTTCCAGAAATGTATTTTCGGTCAAGGGCCAGGATAAGTTTAATCATGTAGAGAATCTAGACTCTTACTGGGGGTGGACCAGTTGACCAGGATCGCCGTATGATTGAGAACTTGGATGGATACGTTGGTGGGGGTGAGGGGTTGCCCAGCCAGTGTGACCCCAGTGGCGACCTCCCCTGAAGCATATCCAATGTCATTGTGAACCAGAAGTTTGTATTCGTACCATGTGTACCTGCAGCACATTTCAAAACATTACTCACAAGAACATTTTCATTATTATGGAATCTTGCTTTTATAATATATAAAACTAGTATTTTATTTATAGAATTATAATGTATGTGTAAAAGAACTACAAATATAAAAGGTTTTATATATATTTATATATAGAAAGATGCTTTAATTTATACATTTATTAGTATAAAAACTATTTTACCTATATTTATCCAATCAAAAGTGTGGGGTCAGTAAGATTTATTTTTATGTTTTTAAAGAAGTCTCTAATGCTTACCAAGTATATAATTTATATATACTATATGTAACAAAAGAGTGAGGCTCTATAATATCTAATTGTGATACTGTAGTTGTGTTAACACAAAAGTTGTGATATATTGCTGCAAGTATTTAAATACGTTACACAAATTCAAGCGTTAACCGCACAGAGTTAATCATTTACAAGGATTGAAAACATTTAAATGAAGTCAGACGTGAATCTAAATGATAGAACCTGTGATACAAGGGAAACAACTGGGGGTTTTGTGTTGGAGTCTTTCAGCGTACACACAAGGAGTGCCAGAGAAAGATTAGCTGAAAACAATTTAATTCTATGGAATATTTGCTCAAAGTATCTTTGAACAGCATTAAAAAGATGGCATCGGTGCACAAAAACAGTTTTGTACACACAAGCAAAGTTTGCATTAAAGCTAATTTCAGTAATCTCACCTGCTAAGGCCTTTATCTTCATGAAACAATTTGGTTCCTGCGTAAACATTGTACCACAGATTCAAATCTTCAGGGGGACGTGAGGCCAGGGGCTGCTGGGTTTTCCGTCTCAACAGCTCAAATCTGAGGGCAGCGGAAACAGCCAGATAATCAGAGCCCGCTCCACTCCCACAATCCTCCTGCCATTTTACCCGCACCGCTGTTTCACTGCGTTTGTGCTTTTGTCTTCTCTCTCTCTCTCTCACTCTCTTTCTTTCTCTCCCTCAACAGTAATGCTAATTTTGCCTGTAATCAGGAGAGCTCAGCTTAATGTGCGCTTTATAAGCCTAGTTAAACAAACACAGCAGCAGCGGGAAAAGTAGTCATGAATTTTAATCATCCGCCGTGAACAGACCTTTATTTACCACCTAATCAGCTCAAAAACAGACTAAAATATACAGCGAGAAAGAACAAGAACTTTTACGTTGTGCTTCGCTCTTCACAACCTAGGGAGACAGATTGCTGTCCTAATTTAATTGGGAGATTTATGGATTATTCTCAAAACATGTAAGGAATTGCTTTACCATATGAAATGCTCACAATTCTGATTACAATTGATTTAACTTTGAAGAACACAAACATCTCATTTTAACACACATTTTCCAACCATATCTATATATTTCAAATATGATTATTATCATTATTATTTGAAGTATATAGATATGGTTGTAAAATAAATAAATAGATTCTTCACTTTTGTAACGGTTCACGGTTGTAACACAACATACTGTAAATGTGTGTCAAGAAACTAAGATGCAGTACAACAATTACCTTATGTTGGGGCCATTCAGCCTTGATGGGAATTGCCATGAAATAGCCAGGAAAGACTCACTGATGGCTACTACCGACAGGGATGGCAGGCCTTGTGGGATTGTGGGTAATGTAGTAACCAGTGTCGGAAGGCTTTCAGTGCATCCTCCAGCATGGCCTCCCCCTCCAGAGCAGGCGAGGATAGTGATGCTGTAGTTGGTGTAGGGCAGAAGGCCGGTGACGGTACGGTTGAGTACGGATGTATTGGTGTGCGAGATGTGTGGATCAGGCATGCGGATCTCGTAGCGCTCAATTTCTCCATTGGGTATGAGTGGAGCGGTCCATGTAACCTGCAGTAAAACACGGGATACATTTGAACTTGTTAGTGTCTGAAGAATTTGACATCATCACAGTATAAAAGTTCTTGTGGTCATGTAGTTATAAACTAAAATGGTTTCACAAGAGTGTCTGAAGCTCCAGAAAAGGGCCGGAGTCCAGCGCAACATCACGACACATCATCTCAGGCTTTTAGATCGATGAGTTTGTGGAACCGACGTCATGTGATAAAGCGAAGGCACCCTGACTTTGACCCAAGACAGAATATTCCTTTCATTACATTTAAAAAGGGCCTCAGCCCCTGGAGATCATAATGAAATCCTAATGGAATTGCAGGAAACTGTGCTTGTTGCTGCATACTGTATCTGGTGCAGCATTTGGAGGACGCATTAAACATATTGCGCATGTCTGGGGGTGAAATTAAATGAAAGAAATGGTAGAAACGAGATGAAATGGTAGATTGGATAAATGTTATTGCTAGAATTAGTTATGATAAGAAAAGTTATAATAATGGAAATTGAAATGTAAGCAGAAGTGAAGGAAGGTTTAGAAAGCGCTTTTAGTCCAACCTAATTTTAAAAGTGCCCCTATTATGCGGTTTCAAATATTCCCTTTCATCCAGTGTGTAATATAGCCGTCTGTAAATGTAAACGGTCTGCAAAGTTGTGAAGTCTAAAGTGCGCGATAAAAAAAGGGATCTTCTCCCAAAACAAAGAATCGACTCTAAATGCATTCTTGCCCAATAAAAGTAATTTTTCAAAACTTTTAGACTTTAGTAGGACACAAACAGTGCTTTCGAAACATCATACTGTCTAAGCAGGTACTATATGTGAATTTGAAAGTACATTCTCTATAGTATGAAAATGGGTAGTATGAATGAAATTGAAATCCGACATAGTAACTAAATCCGCCATGTTGTTACGGTCACATTAACACCAGTGTCAGTTACTTCGCTTCACTGCCATTGATAAATCCTCTCCATCGAACGCGCAAAGTGTCCATCGAACGCGCACTCAGCAAAGTGGAAACTCAGCTGAAGTTATAGGTCACCCGGCTACTGTATTACCTACTGTTTTATGAATAGGCTATTTACTACTCTTTTGGGGTACTGTTTTTTTTTTTGTATACTATGTACAGTAATACTCTTACTGGTCCAAAATCTAGCGAGCCACCTACTGGCACAGGTTTGATCTGACACAAAGCCTGTAACAAATGGGTAGAAGAATGGGAAGTGGCCGAAAGTGGACCAGCTCAAAACATTTTAGACCCCATTTACATCAGTATTTAGAGTCGTCAACTTGTGATGCGATCGACCAAAATGCATCTTAAAACTAGGGCCAAAAAGTATTGATAAAAGTAGTTTAGTGTAGATATGTTATGTATTGTTATGTCTGTTTACTTAGCAACATGCCAACATTGTTGATGAGTCTCCTAAGCAGAGTGCAATTTGCTATGTAGCGTGTTAAATCAGATCCATGAGGTGTAGGTAGTAGGCACCATGGCAGTTCATAGTTTTGGAAATTAAAAAATGAATCTGCTCTCCTGTATTCATTTTGAAGTAGTTTTTTTTTTGTTCAAAAACAACAACAACACAATAACAAATGTAGAAAGACGTCAAATGATTCAACACTTGCTAACACAGAGTTTGCCATGAGCACCACGGAGACTGCTAGCATCTCAACAGGAATTCAATATAGCATATGCTAATGCGAACAGTTGTTTTTTTTGGCTTTTACATGTAGAAGTTCTCATCCAGTTCCACAAAAATGCAGCAGTTAACAAATTAATGAAATAATAATGGTATTACAATACACTAAACCTGGGGTTAGGGGAAAATGAATAATTCAAGCAAGTTTATGCAAATGCTGCCTTTGTTTGAAGTGGTAAGCATTTCTGTCCATGTTTCTTGGCACTAGCACACAACAAATAACAAAGAGAGAAAGAGAGAAAGAGAGGGTGTATTTACACACAGCAGGATCTAAGCTGAAAAGCTTGTTTGGTTACATTAACGCCCCTTAAATCCAACTTGTAAACCAGCCAAAAGACTGCAAGCTACCTAGCCCTCTTGAGTATCGTGTCTGTTGAATTACAGGGATGTCTACGCTGAGGGTTTCAGTTTGCTTTGAAACACTTAAATCTACTTTGTCGACGTGTTAATAAGGTCTTGCTTGCTTTACATTTCTTACCAACACTAAATAAACAAGAAAAATATTTAAAACGTTAGGTGAACAAGGGCACATTCATGAGGGGTTCAAACAATAATCTGACAGTCTTAATTGGCTCTTCCTTATAAACAGCTCTGGAATGACCTGGAAACCATGTGTATCAATATTCTCATAGTATATGAGTGTCATTGGAATAATGATGGATGCTCTAGGTGTGGGAATAATGGAAAGAAATACAGTAGCTTCTCACTAACAACCACAGCCAAGACCTCATTTGCACCTCATTGGTGAAAAGGCGGCATAAGGAACAACAGCCTGCCGACAGGAGGGAGGGACAGGATTGATATGCACTTCAGACACAAAGAAAAATGCACACTCTCATCAGCATGTTCGGATCGTGGCACAATCCAAACATGTTCTTTTAAACTTTAACCCTCTGGGGTTGGCTATCGGGTTGGCTATCGCGCTGGCACGACAAGCTCACTTTTTTCCTTATCAGTGCAAAAGAGACTCAAATTACTCTATTGATTTTGATCTTACATATAAGTGTTAAGTACATATAAGTACATATAAGTCAAGGCACATTTTTAGTCATACCTGGAAACAAATCCTGGTTATATAGACCTTATGCACCAGGGAAACGTTTTTGAACCTTCGGTTTTGCGGTCACTCTGTATATTTCTATGGCATCGCTGTCTGGGGAGTAATTAGCTGGTGAAGTGGATTTAATTATTGTAGAGTTAACAAAAGTTATCATGAGCATTGTAATGTTTATCATAAGCATTGTAAAGCAGATGTCTTCACAAATGTCGACCGGGATTTTTTTTTACAAGCAGTTCATTCATACCTATGCAAGATCACTGTGAAAATACAGACCGGAAGTCAAAAGACAACGAGCGCTACGCTGAAAAGGGGCGGGGCTACATAGAATTGGTTGAAAGTTAGAGTTGGAAACAACTTGAAAAGAAAATTGTATTTTTCCCATAAATCTCTTATAAAGTATTATTTTTTTTAAAGTAAACCATTACATTTTATCAGACATATTTCAAAGTTTCATTATTTTGATGTAGCCTAGCTTGCATTGGAACAAACACTATAACAGTTGATTAGTTTATTTTTGGCAAAACATACTATATATTTAACATATGAGCAGAAATTTTCAATTATTATTGTACCTTTTAATTCTTTTCAACCATTTTAGCCCTTAAGAACAATGCAAACAAACTCTCTATATACCTGTACTGACTCTGGATCCAAAACCAGCACGTGAGGTGGCTGCAGGCCTGCCGGTCTTGAAGGTCTGGTGGTCACTTTCTTCCACTCACTGCTATTGGATCCACCCAGCCTTGTATGTGCCACAATGCGGTACTCGTAAGAGCTCCAGGGGCTGAGCGTGGCCGAGCTGTCTAGGTAAGTGAGAGTCTGGTTGGCCTGCAAGGTGGCCACAGTAGAGATTTGCTGTGTGCCAGTGGCTTTCCTCTCCACGGTGTAGCCGTCCAGCTCACCGTTGACATGACGTGGTGGTGACCAGGACAAGACCACCGAGGTGGGTGTGTCGGAGTAAAGCTGAGGGGCTGGGACATCTTCTGGAGGGGCTGGAGGGGTGCGTATGGTGTGGGATTCAGCAGATTGAGCACAGCCGGCTACTGTGCAGGCCTCCACCTGTATAGTGTACTGCTGATAGGGTGCAAGCTGTGAAACAGTGTGGCTGGTGCTGTTCCCTGGCACACTAGCAGTTCGCTGGTGATTTTGGTAGATATTATAATGGGTGATGATGCCGTTGGGCTGGGATGGAGGAGACCAGGAGACAGAAGCACTTCTAGGCTGGATGTCAGAGAGTACAGGTGGGTCAACCGATCCAGGTCCTAAAGAGAAAGAATACAGTAATTAGAACTATTCAATCTATTCTGAAACTCTTTTTTGCAATTGCATTTGTTGCCACTAGTGGTGAATAAAATACATATGCACAGGAAGTAGAAGTAAATTATTTATTTATTTATTTGTTTATTTATTTGTTTCAAGGATAACCCCTTGAGATGAACCATCTCATTTTCGAGGGGGTCCCTAATGCCAATTTCAAACAAGTCATTACTTTTCTTTTTTTTTTGTTTTGAAGTAATACAAACCCCTATATTTATGGATCATTTTTTTTGTAAAATGCTTAAGATCAATTCTTAGCTGACAAATTTACAAAGAAAATATTTCCAATGTTTTCACTGACCAATTTAATTGTATATTTTAATTTTTTACATTTTGATGGCTGCAACAGTCCAAAAAAGTTGGGACAGACGCTAAATAAAAGTGAAAAGATTATAGAGTATCTAATATCCATCTACGAATTATATTCACTAATAAGATTTCAATTAATTTAGTCTTTAAATGATTTGAACCAAAGGATCAAATTGATCTCCATGATCTAGAGAGAAGCAGCTCCTCTCTGACAGCGCAGCATTGAGACTGACAGCACAAGGACATCTTCTGATTAGAGCAGCCTGATACCCTGGATTAAAATGTAGAACAGGGGGTTTGCAAATCAGCTCATTTACCAAAGAGGACGGTGTCAGTCGCTGCATATCACAAGCAAATATGAAATTATATTTATGGATTTATTCGTTGGGGTTATGTGGCTGAGGGATATCAGCCATGTGTGAGGCGAGCATCTGAAGGCTCTGTAGTGAATTGAATGAAATCACTTTAGTTTCCTGCCTGGTCATTTCTCTGAGTGGTTACCACAACAGCTGCCATGGCAGCACTAACATCAAGAAATCGGACAGCTCGGGCCATCCTCTGGTTCTGTCACTTCGGTCTGTTTATTCTTGGTTTGGTGACAGAGTTCTGACAATCCTTCTGTCTTGTTGTGAGCGTGTGGTTGGGCCGCGCTCTCCTGTCTACGTGAGTCGTTTTCGGTCTAGCTTGGTTTCGGTTCGGTCAAGATTATGACATTTATGTTCTGTATGTTTGGCTTCTGTTAAGAGCGCATGGAACGAGCATTTGCTCATTCTCCGTGCGGTTTTGAATTTGCTTCTGTCTGCGTGTTTTGTGTTCTGTGTTGCATGCAGCTCGTGTTTTCATCGGCCGCAAGCTTTCATGTTATGTTTTGTCTTGTGCTGTGTAGCATGCGGCTTGTGTTTTTCAGTGGGTGCGTGCTTTCATGTTGTCATGTTTTGTGTGAACACGGCTTATGAGTGTTCTCATTAGCTGCGAGTTCGTGTCTTGTTATGTTTGAGCACATAGCTTGTGATTGTGTTCGCTGACCATGTGTCCGTGTCTTTGTCAGGTTTGGTGTGATTGTCTACCATCTATGGTCTTAACCCCACCAATCTTGTTTGGTTCATTTGCCTCACCTGTCCTCCCTCTTTACCTGCCTTGTTTGCTCCCTATTTATTCTCCTTGTGTTTTCAGTTCTGTGCTAGTTCGTCATCTAATGTTTCCTGTTTTGCTCCTAGTCAAACCTTGTCCTGCCTTGCCACTCCTATTGCCGGTTTGTTTCCCCCCTACTGTTCACGCCCATTCGCATATTGCCTTGGCAAACAAAAAATGTTTTTCACAATATAACCCAATTCACAGTTTTATGTGAAATATTAGGAGGATGATTTTCAGATCATTGTGAAGAAAAAACTTGTCAAGAAAGGCCACAACATCCATTAGTCAAAAGTCATGTGTTTTGTGGCCTTATTTCAGAAACTTTCATTTTTAGTTTTTTCAATAACCACACATAAGCAATATTCTCTCAAAAATACAAACATGTACATACATGTTGCTCCTATATTATGGTAGCCCTGTTTGTGCTAAATAAAGTGTAATTTCACCTGTGCCTTTAATATGTTTATAAGCAACTGAAAAAAGTACAAATGTCAGGGCATGTCGGAACATCTCAAGGACCCCAAATCCACCTTGGTCCCCAAGGGGTTAATGCCAATGAAACAGAATATTAGTTGATTTTCTAATATTCTTTAGAAATTAGAAAGGAATCTTCACAAGACATGTCCTATAGAGTACTTGCAAACCAAAAACCCAAAAGGGAAAGTCAGCCCCAAAATAAAAATTCTGTCATCATTTACTCACCCTCATGTTCTATACCTTTGCATCTATACCTTTAATATTTTCAAGAACGCTGGAGTCTAAACAATATCAGACTCCATTAACTTGCATTATATAGACCAGGCAAGTTGGCATTAGTTTAAGCATTTTGGTCCTAGTCGCCGTCCTGCAGAGTTTAGAAAAAAACTCTTACATGTGTATGCTAAACTCTGCAGGAAAGCGGCTCTCTAGTACCAAACTTGCCTGCCCCTGGTATAGACAAAAAAAAAAAAAAAGGAAGAAAAAAAAAAATCAACTTTCCTCTTTTGTGCTGATGCACTCTAAGCATCATGACAATGGCAAATGCAGCATTTCATTTAAACACAACTGAGGCCTATACAACCTAAGATTACCTGAACACCTTCTTTTGCTGCTTTGCAAGCACTGGCATTTCCTTCAGGAAATGCAAATCGAGAAAATACTATTTTGATGATTTGTCTTTATTTGCTATGTGGAGCATTGCTATTGGGTTTCAAAATAATGCTGATCCAAAATGTCACATTGGTTTATTGCACTATTTGTGCTCATTCTGTGAGGCCCAATATATGGATGCAGATTTACATTACTGTAACTTCTTATACCACTTTTCTGACAGAACTGTTAAGAAATCCCAGAATAAAAGACAAAACCTGAAAAATGATTCGAACATTTGGTAAAAAGAAAGCAGTTACAGGAGGAATATATGAAATGTGGTAATTGAAGTGAAGTTGTTTTGTTGAATTTTAAGCGTCTCCTGTCTACTCGGGAGCCTGGGCTGTCTGATTGATATTTGGGGCCCTATGAAAGCTCATTTGAAGGTAATGTTTTCCTCCATTTACATCCCACGGTAGCACGGTAATGGCGTACCGGCAAGGGCGTGTGGATCAAGGTGACTGGCTCTCTCTCAGCCGTGCTGAGCTGCTGATGTCTCCCCACAGATGGCCCACTTTCCACCTCCCATCACCTCCCAACTGACTCACTATGTATAGAGGAGACATAACTGGCTACATGTACTCTTTCTATCCCCAAAGCTCAGAGGCCACCACAACAAGCATCAAGGTAATGACTTAAAAAAAAAAAAACTAATAATGAAAAATAAAGAGACATGACAGAGAGGAAGCACACAGATGGAGCAAATTCACTTCACAGTTGAACCACTTTTGCATGCTATTTAAGCATACATTCCTGAGTCTTACTCACTAACCCACCTACAATTCCCTTTACCAGGTGCAAAATGCACTAAAACAAGCTCTGCAATGTAAATTAGACTCATTTGTGTACACTACAGTTTTTTTTAAATAAATTAATACCTTTATTAAGCAAGGATGTAAAGACCTTTATAACACTATAACATAAATGCTGTTGTTTTGAACTTTCTATTCATGGAATTCTTGGAATTCATGGGATTCAAGGAATCCTAAAAGAAAATTCATTGTTTCTATAAAAATACTAAACATCACAACTATTTACAAAAAAAAAAAAAAAAAAAAATGCTTTTTGAGCACCAAATCACTATATTGGTGATTTCGAATGATTTCGGAAGGACCATGTGACAATTTAAAGTACACTTTACAATACATTAAAATAGGAATCGTTACTGTAAATTGTAATAATATTTTAATATTAATGTTCTACCGTTTTATAAAGCCTCAACCACGCACTCAGAACAGACCTGTTTGTCACACACAAATTTTGTTCCATTAACTGATCCGCAAATTCCTGTAGCAAATCGGACAGTACAAAAGCACATCTTGTAGGTGCAAACAAACAGCGCTATCAGCTGGCATGAGTGTGTTAAATATGCAGTACGAGTAAATGCACTGCATTATCTAAACAAACTGACCTTTTTAAAAATATAACCACTTTATCATAATAACTCAGATCACGAAATAACGTCAAGAAATAAAGAGGTGTAATTCCCATTAGTCATTCCTAACTCAAGCCTCCTCCATTTGCGCTTCACACAGCCGGCCGCTGCTTATGATTCCGGCCCAGATTTCTCCATTCATCTAGTAGCTGTTATTTTTGGGGGTAATTTTTTACTGTGTCTGTAAAGGGGCCCTGCCGATTTTGCTCCCTCTCCCTCCTGATAAATAAACAATGCACAGATCTGACCTTTGGGTTAACAGGTTTTTATGCTTGCTCCACTCAGCACTCTAACTGATTCAATTACCACAAAGGTTCAGGAGCGTCCATGAATACTGAAAAAGCTCACGGCCGCCGCCACCGCGAAACGCCCGCATAGGTGCTCGCCGGCAAATCCAATGTGGCTCTCAGGAGAAATTCCTTAATTGTAAATAATTTTACCACATGAGACAATCAAGTCACCTTGAACGTGAACCACCCCTCCTTACTTCATCCCCCCGGCCTGCCTTCCTTGCTTCCTTCCTTCCTTCCTTCCTTCCTTCCTTCCTTCCTCGGCTCAGCTGCCCGGCCTTTCACTCTGCAGAGGCAAAGTGTTATTTAAGCTTTACTGGTCTGCGTTAAATTCCGCAATTTGAAGGGCTGTTAAGTTTTTCAATTGAAATTTCATTTAAGATGCAGGTGCTTTTGATTTTATTGATGCTTTACTGCTCTCAGGGTACAAGCAAGAACACAGTGCAATAACAGCAGTCGGCCTCAATCAGGCATCGGCAACAGCTGTAATCTCAGGACATTTGGAATACTTAGAGAGGCCTTTCCTAGGCCACTATAAATCGCTACAGCAGAAGGGAAAACAAGAGCGCGGGCCGCCAAGCCTTAAATCACATTTATAAGGATTTGGTTAGCATAATAATAACACAATCAAGTGACAAGGCAAGGGGGGGGGGGGGGGGGGGGCAGGGAACGTGAAGGAAAGAGAGGATTATTTTTAGCATTGCAGAGGTCCTTGTGACAATATGATCGCTTTGAAGGTTAGCGTGGCTGATGTCAACTAGGACGGGTGTCGGTATACTACTTTCAAGAAGCTGTTTAGCGAAAAGAAGATTGAAAGGAAAATGACAAAAAAAGAAATCATAAATTCTTTCTGAAAGATTTCTTTTAGATTTGAACTTGATGAAGTGTACACTATTGTACAGCAAGTTACTTATTTCAAGGTGATCTGCACAGATGTGGCTGCTCTACCCGCAACATTTTTACAACTACACATGGGGTGAAAATTAATATCAAGATGAAATAATAGTAAAAGTTGGGGATGACTTTTTAAAGTAGGCAAGGTTTTCGTGCTCACATTAACTGCACTATTTACAATTTTTAAATAAACCACATCACTGTAGAAAGAGTGATGTTAAAAAAAAACTCTTACAATCTTGGGAGAGACTATATATATATATATATATATATATATATATATATATATATATATACTTTTAATACATGAGATTTAATATAAAAAAAAAGTCCCCTACAATTGTCCCTCTAAACCCTTTCATTTTTTTATGTCACTCGATGCACACAAACCAATGCGCTTTAGCACAGGCAGAGAAGACAGAGAAAAGAGCTCTTCTACATGGCAAAGTTTATGTTCACAGATCCGCCTGTCAAGTCAAAGGGGTAAAAATTCATGGATGGAATTACATTAAAAAGATGGTTATAAAATCTTAATGGAATGATAAAAAGGAAAGGAATGAGGGCCTTTTGAATACTTAAAATGCTCATACATCTTCACTAAGGAGATTTCTAGTAGTGTTCTGACATATTGCAGCACAAAAATACCAAAACAGACAGACCTAAGTGTTCCCACAGCTCCACCAGTAAGGCTCATGTACTCACCAAACCAGAAACTTATAACATACCGGACACAATTTGGTATTATAATTAAAAGGATAGTTCATCCTAAAATGAAAATTAAACCATAATTTACTTACCTTGGTGTTGTTCTAATGCAGTATGCCATTCTTTCTATTTTGGACCACAAAAAAAAAAAAAAAAAAAAAAAATCCTCTTGCCCTTAATCGGGATTAATCGTTGCCCGGCACTAATTATTACAAAAATCCTAACCTTGGCTCGGCTGCACAAAGTGTGCATTCATGAGACTATCAGAGCCGCAGTTCACTCCAACTCGCCCAGAAAAAGCACACAAGATGTGATAAATCAGCATTAACAAAAACACGGCATGAAATACAATTCCTAAAAATGTAGTCTGAAAAGAGTCCGAACCAGAACTCCAGTTGTCAGATGACAGTCAGAATGACAGTTGACAGATGTGAATGCGGTAATTTATTCTTGTGACGATCACAACAAATATATATTTACCTATATAAATCCCAGAACAGTGTTGACAATACATTTCTGCGCTACTTAAAGGGACACTCCACTTTTTTTGGAAATAGGCTCATTTTACAACTCCCTCAGAGATAAAACATTTGAGTTTTACCGTTTTCGAATCCATTCAGCCGATTTTCTGATATTCAGAAGAATATCAGTAACCAGACCGTTTCTGGTCTCATTGACTACCATAGTATATATTTTTTCCTACTATGGAAGTCAATGAGACCAGAAACTTGTTACTGATATTCTTCTAAATATCAGAAAATCGGCTGAATTAATTCTAAAACGGTAAAACCCAACTGTTTAACTCTGAGGGAGTTGTAAAATGAGCCTATTTCCAAAAAAGGGGAGTATCCCTTTAATATTTCTGTGCGTGTGGTGCAATCATTTGTCATTTTAACTGTTGGAAGCGGAGCGTAAAAGTGGACTTGAAAGATTTCTTATCCTGTTGCGCCATGATAAGTTGACTATTCTGTGCAATCCTAAAACTATTACAGTGATTTACTTTTATACTAAAAACAACCAAATCTGTGGTAACAGAACATCAATGTTTAATCTAAATTAGATGAGATGATAATTGAAATATTGATATGTATTAATGAGACACCATTTGTGATCTTAAACAGTATAGGGCAGCTCATGCACACAGGCTATAGTGCTACTGTGAACATTTCACACAGAGGTGGAGAAATCCCTCTAGAGGGGATTTCTAAATTAGAGATGAAGATGTGCGGGCCGACTGGGACCCTATCAAAGAAGAAAAAGAGCTAAAGAAAATATGACATACGTTTCTCTCCTCCTATTTCACCTTGCCCATCCTCTCCTCTTCCTTTATCATGCGGCCGGACACATTATTTTGAAGAATCTCCTCAATTCTTTCCTACTGTTAATTTAGTGCGGCTTTGCCGGGTACTATTTCACGTTGATGGGGCGCCTGATGATATGTGTGAGAGTGTTTATTAGCAGTGCCAGGAGCCACTAAAACGCACGCTTTCCCCATAATCCTGCCGCAGAGAGCCGAATATGCCGCATCGAGGCTCTTCACAGCTCATTTCGGAAAAGAAATAAAGGGCTTTTCTCTTTAACAATAACAATCATTTCTCTCCTTCTTGGTAATACCCACCTGTTCTCAAAGTCATCACCCCTGCCTCAAAGAAAGAGATGAGTAAATAGAGCTAGAGTGAAGGGCTCATTTCTGCTGCCAGATACATGCAGATGGAAAGTGAGGAGGAGGATGGTTTTGATTTATATACCATGCTGATCAGGATTTGACATGCCGCTTACTTGGGATTAGGGTGACTTTTAGAAGAACTGCTAATGTGGTGCATGCTGGGTCATCGCAGTTTTGGCATATGGAAGAGTATATACATAAATGTGCCAGTTTAAATATTGCAATGTTCAACAAAATAAAGTACTAATGACACATTTAGCCGTCATGTTTTAAAAATCTATCCAATTTCGGTTTTGCATGTGAATACTGCATAAAAATTATTGCATATTTTATCAGAATATACATTGAATAAATATATGTATTAATAATATTCATATTTGTTAAAATATAATAAATAAAATGTATTAATCACATTTAAAAGTGATTTTCAATTTCTTAAATACTCCAAAGTAAGTAACATAAAAATCTCAAGTAGTTTTATTTAAATATTATATATACTATAGCCATTAAATACTACAGTTATATATTTATTTATTTATTATTTAATAAAATAATATATGAAATATATTTACTTAAATGTCTAAATATTTTTAGGACCAAGAATATATATATATATATATATATATATATATATATATATATATATACACATGTATATACAATGAACTAAATGACATTGAACATTTGGTTACCAGTAAAGTGCATTATATGGAGAAAAATCCTGGAATGTTTTCATCAAAAACCTTAATTTCTTTTCGAATGAAGAAAGAATGACATGGATATCTTGGATGACATGGGGGTGAGTAAATTATCAGCAAAAGTTTTTTTTAAAAGTGAACTACTCATTTAAACATCCATAAAGAATGCTAATTGCAAAGTGCAAGATCAAGTATACGGCCACATGATGCAACACAAGTAGACCAAAGCAGAATCCAAGAGACGATACTGAACAAAAAGTCTCAATGAGGCTGTGAATGTTACTCAGCTCACGTAGTTCAGCCCTCAGATGGAGGGAAAACTCTTCCCAAAAGCAGAAGTTGTGAAGTGCTGCAGGGCATTGTAGGGAGGGGGAGGTGGGTTTTCTCTAAGCATGATAATGAAGAGGTGATGGTCCATAATACAGTGCAATCTGAGTGTATGCAAATACTGGCTCAGTAATTATAATGTACAGTATGTGCTAATAGGCTGAAGTATAATTAATTTATAACTTAGCAGAGAGTGTCTGTTATGATCCTTAATATGATTCTATTACAGTAATCAGTCCAAAATGACACCGGCAAGGTCATGTGGAAGAGGCGTACCTTTAACTAGAGATCTCTGCCCACTGGCCCTCTCTCTCTCTCTCTCTCTCTCAACACCTGCTCTTTTCTGTTGGACAAGCCTCACAGAGGAACCGCCTGACATGTGGTTAAACACAACACACTGTCTGTGTGCTTAATGATTTTCTGTTGTGTTTGTGAACATTGTATGTGTGTGTGTCTGTTTCAGTTGTGGAACTCACTGTCTTGCGCTGTAAAAAGAGAGACCCATGGGCTGCTGGTTTCTCCATGGCTGTTGGACACCAGAAGTCTGAAATGATACTCTGTAAAGGGTTCCAGTTCCTTGACCATGTAACTAAAGACAGTGGTCTCATTGTCCAATAACCTGAAGACAGAAACAAATGTACATGCGCAAACACGTTATACTTAACTTAACAGCGTTACATGGCAAAAATGATTAGTTGACATCCAGTAGATGGGTTTGCATTCTGGAATCTTCATTTTCTTTGACTTTCAACAAAAGAAAGTTTTTGTTTTGTTTTGAAAGTTTTGTTTTTTGTGTCAAAGCTTTGTTGACATATTTCCTATTACAATATAAAATTTGTGCAGGACATATTTTGTGCAAGAGCTCTTACGCTCAATCAAGGCTACATCCATTTGATTAAAAAACACTGGAAAATATTGTGAAATTATATTACATTTATAATAACCGTTTTCTACTTTAATATATATTAAAATGTCAATTTTCCCCATGATGGCAAAGCTGAATTTTCAAAATCATTATTCCAGTCTTCAGTGTCACATGATCTTTCAGAAATTATTCTAATGCTGATTTGCTGCTCAAGAAACATTTCATATTATTATCAATGTTGAAAACTGTTGTGTTGCTTAATATTTTTTATAGAAACTGTGATCTATTCATTTTTTTCAGCATTTTTTGATGAATACAAAGTTCAAAAGAAATATTTTGTAACATTATAATGTTTTTATAATGTCTTTAATGTCACTGTTGACCAATTTAATGGGTCCTTGATAAATAAAAGTTTAATAATAAAAGGTTTTCATACTTTATTCCCATTCTAGAGGGCATCTAATTGAAAAAAAAACCCTGTGTGGTGCAGAATAAGCAATATTTAGCCTGTTTTTTTTTTCTTTGATAAAGACTGCACTTCCAATATTGACTTAATAGGTCCTTTAAAATGATTAAAATAACTTTTCCATTGATTAGTTAGCAAATCAAATCAAATGTGATCTTAGGATTGAATGTGTGCATCAACTTCTATGGTTAGAATGTGTCATTATTCTGGTGAAAATACAAGCTGATATTTTTATTGAACTGAAATGAAAAAATAGATATAATCATGCTGCATTAAATGGCTTACTGTCTTGCTGATTGGAACAAATCTTTGCTGGTTTTTAAGGAGCGTCAACTTCCACAGAGCTTCACGATCAAATTTACCATGGAGTATAATAAATAAATCACATGAACAATGAAATACATTTCAAAAGAATCCCAGGAAATGAGGGTGATATATAATACATGCGCCTAGTCATTTATTTATTACAACAGAATGAGAATTCTCCTATTTCTGATTAAATTGCAATTTGTTGTCAGGGAGCATGTAATGCATACATATTAGATAAAACATTTGTTTCTTTCTTTTTTTTTCTTCATAGGAACAGCCCTGGTCAAGGCCTATTATTTGATATTCCTGTAAATCTGCTCTACAACAAGCTAACTTCTGCTTTCTGCTGTCTCCAGATTCGATGTCTTAGATCATTTTGCATTTTCAGCACAAAATTTACTATTGTTCACTGATGATTGCACTAGTGTAGAAAAGTAAATGTGTACACAGTAAAAGGTCTTGATTGCTTTGTTGAGCTGAGCTTACTGGTGAAGTTGTGGGTAAGCTGAAGTTCTCATCTGGAGCTGGTAACGCAGGGGTCCGGGAGCGTTGTGGCGCGCTGGAGCAGCCCAGGACACCTGCAGCGAGGTGGGGGTGGCAGCTGCCAGCCTGGGGGGCAGAAGGCCATCTGGAGCTGTATGTGGAGAGGATGCAGAGGTGAAGTGGAGCAGAGAAAAGACCTGCACGGTGCAGCATATGCTGAAGAACATGGGCAGAAACACTGCTGGGGATGGGAGCGTTTTAGAGGTATATACACACACTACAACACATGCTGGGCAACAAATACTCGCAATGGGACACATTGTGTTTATGGAGGACCTAATGTACACCCTGAAGGGTTCTATGAAAGGGTTTTAAATGGAAAGAATGGTTTTCAATCAGTTGCCGACATTATATTTCAGCTATGTTACAGATATTTTTGGTATCTTGTAATTTTGGTTTTTATCAAAAGTTAAAACATAAATATTAAAAAGCATCAACATTACTGATATAGTAACACAATTTTCAATGACTCATAAATGTAAACATACACACACTACTGTTCAAAAGATCCAGAATATCAAAATATATATTATAGATGATTGAGCACCAAATCATCATATTAGAATTATTTCTGAAGGAATTATTTCTAAAGGATTTATAAAGTCATAATATGACACTGGACAAAGTGCAAAACTAGAGTAATGGCTGCTGACAATTTAGCTGTCATGTTTGTTTAGGTTTTGTTCATGTTAATGTTTTCATGAATCAACCTGAGTGCTTTGTTTGCACCAATTTATTATTATTATTATTATTTTTTAATCACTTTTACAGGTTTGGAACGACATGAAGGCGAGTAATTAATAACTGAATTTTCCTTTTTGGGTGAATTAACCCTTAAATTGTAATAATATTTCACAAAATAATAATTTTACTGTATTTTGGTCAAATCAATGTAGCCCTGGTAAGCAATATATATTACAATATATATATACATATATACATATAACATTTTAAAAATCTTACTAACCCCAAAAATGTTCGAATGGTAGTGTATAGCTTGCTGAAAAATATATTATATTATATTATATAAAGACTGCTTCATAATATTTTTTAAGCAAAAATCTGAAATTTACATACATTCTTTTCAGATAGTACAAGTATATGCAGTGCATTCCTTTTTTGCTTAAAAGATTTAATATTCTGCCAATGGGCAGTCTTTAATTTGTGCATATCACAGATTGGAGAGAGAGAAAGAGCCAGACAAAGAGAGTGGACAGAGAATTCCTCTGTTTTTAAAGAAGAGAGAGTCAAGAGACGGGCGGAGAATGTGAATGGCACTTGTCTAATGGTGCGGTCAGCTCTCTGCGCCTCTGATTTACAAGGACTTCCTGGCCCCTTCTGAGCCTCCTCGCCTCGCTTCAAACCCAACGCACCATCAACCCCACGGATAATACTGTGGCTTCTATTTACTGCGAGAGTCATCCGTCCTCAACACAATCTCAGTGGCTAGGGAACTTACACACATATCCTCATACACACACATTCAAATAACATCTGTGAGTTTCACAATATCAATACTTTACATCAATAACGAATACCATGTTTCTATATTTGACAAAACCCTTGATTGAAAATAAAATGAATAATATAATTCATATTATTATAATATTTTAAAATAAACAAATATAAAAATGATACAAATAAATGTATAATAATAAATAATTTTTGACCAAAGTGTAACTGCATTTCAACATCAAGATCTCATGATTTGCAAATGTCTTATTTTATCCACAAGTCATTGAGACTATATTACAAAATTGCCTGGAAGCACATGAAAACATCTCAGCCATCACAAAAGAAAACAACTTGATTCTGGGTCTTGTCTCAGTGCTTAGGGAGGACTCCAGGCAAAAATCATCTATTCTGAGGAGCAATCTAGTCAGAATCAGCCTCAATAATACAGCACTCCAATGCTTCAAGTGAAGTCCTTTCCCTAAGTGAAGTCTCATTCTCAATCAACCCTCCTCTTGTCCGGCAACAAGAACTCAATAACTGTTGATTACTTAAGTCATTTTGGCCCCACTGAAATAGAATCGCCTTGATAGAATACAAATTAGAATTGAATACGCGCGTGATGGCCGAAGCTAAAACAAACAAACAAACAAACAAAGGGGTTATCAGGGTGAGACTAAATTCCTGGTCTCTGGTGTACAGGGAACGAACAAAATGAGATCAACTCATTGACATTAAAGCAAGAAAAAAAAAGATGTTAATACTTTGATTGATGAGCGATGGAACTGCCAATTATGTCAATAAAGAGTATGGATATGCCAAGCTGTTGTGGGACTTTGAAAAGCTTGACGTACCCATGCGTCATTTAGGAGGACAGGGTGACAGCCTGATTGAACGGAGAAGGTAGAGACGATGCGGATGTCTGAACCAAACCCTACACAGGCTGCGGGGACGTGGCTCGTGCTCAGCGGGGGTCAGATCATCACTCAAATCAGAGGTCCAAAATGAGTTTTACTGCCAAGCTGCAATTTTCATAATGTCCATGTGCTAGTATTAGGCAAGAAAAAGCTCGGCAGAGGGATGCTGCTGCTGCTGCTGCTCTGAGAAGAGTGGATAGGGCTTTGCTAGATGGACTTGGGGATGAAAGCCATTTCACTCTTTTCCTCCATCTGCCTTTGCTGCTATGGCTTTTGGGCAGGAATAAACAGTGCAAAGCCCAGCCAACCAGTCATAAACATAATGATGATGATGAGCATATGGACAGGTCTGGACCATGTCCCTACAGATTGCCGCAGCTCAGAGATGCCAATACTACTTTACATAGTTTGGACCTCAACACCAACACACACACACAGTCTAAAAGAGCATGGATGATGACTGAATTTATCAAGAGACCACCAACTGCACAGAAATATTCAATAAAAGGAGACAAAAGTCATATTTGTTATGTTCTACCTCATAACGTGATATTTGTAAGAAGCATACTTCTGCATTAAAAGGCTTTCTGTGGATTCAGTTATGGTATTATAGGGCTAGATGTTACAATACAGAAGGCCTTTCTGCACTGTTGCAGTGTTGTGCCTGAATGCGTTCAATGTACGATAAACGCGTTCATATTTTAGGGCGAATGTTCATTCTGGTGTCTGTGAACGCGCGCTCTCACAGTTTAACTTCGTACATACTGTAGGGTGCCAGATTTCTATAGAGCCTTCCAGGTGAAAACCCGGCTAAAACGCATGTAAACAGGCCTTATATGTAGCGAAAAAACACCCAATCTGGCAACACCAGCCACCAGTCTCGCACCGCAGCCGCCGTCGACAAAGCAGCGAGCGAGGAGGTGTCGTATGATCATTTAAACGGATTTTATGACGAGGTCGGTGAGGATGGGAAAAATCGTACATTGCTGTGCAAGCTTTGCCCGTCGATAAAATAATTGTTTTCTATGGTTGTATATGGGCTGTGGCAAAATTAATAATAAAAAAGCTTGAGTCTCAACATATGGAAAAAAAAGAACTATGAATGAAAATGTAGAAAGTGAACTTTCCCAACACTGTGTCAGGGTTACAATGTTTCTTGCTGGCATGGAGTAGGACTAGTCTATGAAAAACAATGGCATAGAAAGCTTATCAACATTATATTGCGATTATTAAATCAAAGGCTGTGAATTAAAGAAGTATATAATCCGTTGCGCTGCATTTTAGAGTGAAGAGTGTCTGAATGTCTCAGCAGTAGCAATATGGGACATTTTCGTATTAAATGAAAGTGAACATTCAAATTTAGCACTGTAAATAACTGTATAAATGAACAAAAAGCACAACAGTGGCAGATCAAAGCTGGAAATTGTTCCAACAGCCATGGTTAAGTATCATTACTCATTTCTACGTGGGCACATAAAAATTTACAGGAAAAAAAATGTTTTATTTAGTGTATGCTTGCGTATGCCCTTGACTACTGTCCCAAAAAATACAGGAGTTAAAGTGATACTCCACTTTTTTTGGAAATAGGCTCATTTTTCCACTCCCCCAGAGTTAAACAGTTGAGTTTTACCGTTTTTGAATGTATTCAGCCGATTTTTTGATATTTAGAAGACTATCAGTAACTAGACAGTTTCTGGTCTCATTGACTTCCATAGTATATTTTTTTCCTACTATGGAAGTCAATGAGACCAGAAACTGTCTGGTGACTGATATTCTTCTAAATATCAGAAAATCGGCTGAATGAATTTGAAAACAGTAAAACTCAACTGTTTAACTCTGGGGGAGTGGTAAAATGAGCCTATTTCCAAAAAAAAAAAAAAAAAAAAAAGAGTGGAGTATCTCTTTAACCTGTATGTTCTGCACACTGAGGAATAAACAATATGTTCAAAGCATTTGATTTCTACCCTAAAGTTTATATAGAGAAAAAAAGAGAGAGACAGTGCTCCTCTTCTAACGAGAGTAAGACACCTATTGACAAAAGAGTTAATTCCTCACAGCCTTATTTCATCAAACAGTCGGCATGAAGCTTCCTTTGTTTCACCTGCCTCCTTCCTCAGGTATATCAAAAGTGTCACTAATCATTTTAAACTATGCACTTTTATGTTTCGTCTGTATCCTAAGCCTTCTACTCCTTCTGTTCTTTGATATAACAAGGACAGTTTGAGACAAGGCTTCAGTTCAGCTCAGACAAACCAAAAGATCTACTGAAAGAAGTGGAGGGAAAAGCGTGGTATTTAAAATTTATACTTATGTCTTTGTGTTGAACTTGAACAATTTCGCAGAACTTTAACTTGGGTGTGCAGACGCCTTTTCAGCGGAGCCGTCTGAGAGAGATTGGTCTGTATTTAAAGGCTGGGCATTAACATGGAGTGGCGTTTACAGGTCAGCTTCATCATCTGAGAACATGCAAGGCCATGTCCCATTCCACCGAATCAATCCTCAATCCATACGCACTCCTCTGGGAATGAGCGCTCCGTTCACCTCCGTGAGAGATGAGACAATGGCAGAGCTCTAGGGTTTCAAACGCTGATGTTTGTTCATGAAACGTGTCCGAGCAACTTCATTTTCTTTTCCCTACAGGAAAATGATTCTCCTTTCAGGTACAGACAGAATAATAATTGGCATAGAACGTTTAAGCAAAGCAGGTTTTCAGGCCGAAAGCCATTTCCCGCCGGGATTCGCGGGTCCTGGCTAGGGAATTTGCAGCTTTCTCTGGCCAAAACATAAGGGTCACATTACTTTTACATATATGAGACAAACGTTATACGAGTTAATGTCCGACGATCCCTCAACTAAAACAGGTATAAGAGTGTTGGAGTAGCGAGAGCTTTAATTTAAATTCAGGAAGCTTAAAATAATTATAATATATAATGTTCCAACAGCTTCAGTGATCAGGAAGCTATTAATTATTATTAAATTATTTATTAAATTATTTTTAACATTTATTTTACAGGGGAAAATAGCCAGTAGGATGAAAACTTTATCACTTTGCGCATAGTTGTGACACAGGGTGTAAGGGAGTAAGAGGGAGAGAAACAAGAAAAATCTCAAACATGAATCATAACGCTGTAATGTTTGCACTGAATATCGGCTCTCGCCTGCTGAAACACGTGTCCACTGACCCCTCTTTTCTAACCATTCCTTCCCACTGAACACAATGGGGGTTGGGAAGGCAGAAATCACTAAATTGTCTTTTTTTTTATTTCCTCCATGGTAATTTACCTTTCGCTTAAACACATATAACCCAGTGTGTGTCACATGCCTCCCAACAGCCATTCTCTGTATAAATCAGCTTAATAAGTTCTCACACCATTAAGTAAAAGGAAGGATGGACGAAGGCCTATTTAACCAATGAGTTGTTACCTTTCATTTGCCTGAGAAGGTCATAAAAAAGAACATTCTGGAGCCATAAGAGTCATAATTAAAATCAACAACAATTTAACAGTGGGAAAGTGTGGCTCCTTAGTGTGGCAATAAACTTATAGTGGTTACTCTTGTGTGCATACGCTCTTATCTGCCATTGCCATAGACAGGAAATGGCATGTCTTTAGATCACCAGCAGCGGGCATTGTTCTCTGTCAGCCAGCAGATGTCCAATGTCTCCCTGCCGGCCCCATACAAAGCCGCGTTACGGGGCCCAGTAGATTCAGCCTGATCAAACAGCTCGCTCTCTGCCTGTGTGAAGGCATGTGATTAAACATTAGTGCAGAGAGCCTGTAGCTCTGCGTCAAATATGAATCGGGGCTGAAGTTATACACACATTCTGTTAATGAAGAACATGACAATATTATGGAAACATAGCGTTTTTATGCTCTATGCCTTCAAAATTGCAAATGAGAAAATACACATTACTGATGAAGATATGTTTTGGAAGGAAAAATTCAATATCAGCTGATTGCATCATTTTGGTTTGTGTACAAAATCCCAGGGAGATACCGCATATTGATTTACAACTACAGTAACTGCACTAATCATTTTCTTGTCAGCTTTCTGGCAGATGTTTACGTTTCAGCCAGTGGACTTTATGAGATTTCTGAACATCATTTAGATTCAATAACTTCCAACCGACTCTTATTTCATATTTCATTATCTAATAATTTCATTTTTTTTTTCACCTATAGACAAAAAGAGACAAGGTGGAACACTTTCCACATATACATATCCAAGTGACACAGTTTCGACATGTCAGTCTCTACCATTATTATTCAATAAAGAAAGCCCCCCATTCCACCCCAAATAAATTAAATAATTAAACAAAAATGATAAAATAAATGAAAATAATTCATTGCTAAATAAATCATGAAAAAAATAAAATGTTCCTGATGAAATTTATAATCTGATATAAGTATACTAATATATAAGTACTATAATCTAATATAAGTAATACAAGTAACTTTTGATAAAAGTATCTGCACATTAAAATAAAATAAAATTTGAATAAAAAAAACCATGTCAAAAAATAAATTTCTTACATTTTGTGTTTGGAACCAGCGGTTTCTACAATAACAATTCTCTTTGGATGAGCAAAGTTCCAAACTTAAAATTAAGGGTACATATAATCAGCGTGTGGCACGTGTCAATTCACCTAGTCTGTGTATAACAAATGTAAATGTTGTTCTATTACAGAAAGCTGTGTTTGGTACTGACCTCCTGGTGGGAGAGAGACGCTGGTGGGAGAGCTCTCTACACAGCCCTGACTGTTGCAGGCCTTCACCAGCACGGTGTAATTAGAATACGGCAGCAGTCCTCCTATGGAAACCCACTGGCCTTCTTCACCAGTGCTGAGCAGCTCTCTCGTCTCTGTCTCTGGTGCTTCAAAACTGCCGAAGTTCTGACCTGGAACACACAGAGACACAATTTTAACATCCACAAAGCCCCATCAAAGGATCAGAGCCACGCTGACCTGTGGACAACTTCAGGAACTTGGATGATGATCACTTTGCCAATAAGCTCCAAAATACAGATCCAATTTTCTTGGATCATTGACAGTGAGGTGTCAGCATGATACATGGGTATTTTGGTTCACAGATCAAAGTTATTTTATAAATAATGTTAACATTAGTCTAAAAAAAAAACCCTTTTAAGCACAATGACCCTTTTTAGACTGAGAGGATGCTGGACAATCTGCACTTTGTGTGTGTGTGAGTGTGAACCGCAGTGCCCTGCTGACACAGGGAAGCCCAGGCTTTGGCTGTCTGGGTCTTAATCCAGAAATGGGGATTGATTGCTCTGCCAGCTCAGACATTGATTCAACACACTGGAAGCCGGATCCACAGAGAAAAATAAAATAGCGGCAAAAATAGAAATACTATTTTATAAATAATGGCAGAAAAAAAAAAAACTGAGTGAGCATATTGTCAATCTGGTAAAAGCCTTATAAAGAGCTGTATTAAAAAAAGGAAACAAAGAAAATCCATTAAAAATAACCGAGATGCCCACATACTTAGCCATAATAAGCATTATCAAAATAAAACGCAATGAAAGGATTCTAAAATTTCCCCAAGAGAGATATGTTTGCCCTTTCAAATTCATAACCCAAATAAGACTAAGAGTCACACACACACATCTTAAAGGTGAAGTGTGTAACCTTTCTTTAAAATTCTTTCGCTTATTCGACTTAATCTGCAGAGACAACTTTGCAAGTCTAGTTGATTTTACTGGACCTAGTATAGATTTACCAGTACATACCTATAAACACATGTCTCGCTGAATCAAATTGCTTTGTTTGACCATTCCAGTCAGCCTGACAACAGCAACACTGGCTGAACCAATGGCATGAGTTTGGGGTGGTGCTATCTACTTGTTTGGCGAACAGCAACTGAGGTGTGGATAAACGTTTTAAAAGGAGTCATTGTTTTAGCACTACACATTTCACATGGGGAATGAAGGAAATTAAATGGCTATCCACCCAGTCTACTTTCTAAATGCATGTTTTTAAACTTATTGTGATGGGTTAGGTTTTAAATAAAAATATCATAACTTAAAGCTGCAGTCTGGCGTTTTACATCTATGTCGCAATCTCTGTTCAAAATCTGCAATTGCAGTCATTCGCAGAATCATCAACTTTACGTGAGTTGTACTTCAACACCTTTGGCATAGCACAGTGTGGATGAAAACAATGTTTGAGGAGACTGCGAGGCTGTCAATCATGGATAATGGCATTCAGAATCACATATTACTCTTTTTGGAAGTATTACCAACATTTGATTTTCACCGGAAAATGTCTGAACTAGTAAGAAACATCCCTTTTTGTTCTGGTTCTGACATTGAAGTAAATCGGGCTGATTAAATCTAACAATCACTTAAGTTATCATACCACACAAAACCGTGCATATTATACTTTGTTTTTAAATTGTTAATGTTAAAAGTGTTGAAATCCACCAGTACCACTGGAGTTAAAAACATTATTACACGCTATTACGCTAACCGCTTTGAATCGAGCTAAGGCAAGCAGAGAGTTTTGAACACTGGCTGGTTATGTATTTTCTCAAATATGTAGCTATTATGGATCATTTTTTTACCCAAAAAAAGTTTCGGACTTCTGCTTTAAGATTCAGATCTGCCTACATCCAATCTACAACCAATGAACAGAATCACTTTTTTTTCC
Source organism: Pimephales promelas (assembly GCF_988280905.1). Lineage (NCBI taxonomy): Eukaryota > Metazoa > Chordata > Actinopteri > Cypriniformes > Leuciscidae > Pimephales > Pimephales promelas. The sequence goes on from NC_142783.1 coordinate 25,012,081, forward strand.
AATAATATGTCACAATTTTTAAGAAAATATGTTGCTCCTGCCATTACATCACAACATTAACGATAGTACATGCTAAAAAGGCACCACAATTTCAACCTACCATTATACAATTACCATTACAGAAATTTAAACGCATCTCTTCAACACTCCCACCCATTGGCTGTAATGTGTTCAGTCAGACCAATGCATGTGTGCCCATTAACCAAGAGGGGTCAAGAGCCAAGCCTCCAAGTCCCCAGCCACCACCACTTACTGTAATGCAATCGACCGCAGGATATACGGCCCTGCTTGCAAATTAAAAGGGAATTAATTCCCCCAAGTTCTCACCTCTCCTCTGGACCAGATAGACTTTTACCTTCACGGGAAGAGGAAGAAGTGAGGCGTGTGTGTAAGTCCATAACCTCCACCCTTTCCCCATCTAAAGGCTTCTAAATGCAGCATCATAAAGAAATCAATAGGCATGAAGTACCCCAATGACTGGAAGCCACAAATGTATCTCTCCTCCATTGCTTCAGTCTTTAGATGACGTTTTAAATTACTGTGCAAATGAAAGATGAAGAAAAAACAAAACACCCAGAACTTGCTAAAATGACTTGTTTAAGCAAAAATAAACAAGCAAAATTAATTTATCTGAGCACTATGCCCTCGAAGAATCATTCTCTGTCATCTAAAACTAGCTCAGCCTTTTTTTTTTTAGTCACATCTTGTAATTGCTTCCAATTTACCTATTCCGCTTTTGGCGGTTTATAAAACGAATTGCCGCAACAGCCTCAGTCTAATTTTTTAAGAGTTTTTTCCCCCCTTTTTCAACTGGGAGTAAGAAATATGCAGCCAACACACACTTTATTTCCACAAAGAGATAAATGGTAGGGTTTGGAGACTAAAGAATATATAACGGTTAAAAAGTCACTTTTTCCCTGAAGCTCTACATAAATCACAGGAGTAGTCAATATTTAATAATGCTAGCCTCGGTCCACAGTCCCTTGATCACCCCTGTCATGTGTAATAGCCCCCACTCCGATTTTTTTGACATAAAAGCTTGGCTTTACTGCAATACTAACATGTAGAGGGGTCATTACTGATCGACATTTCCCTTAATCTGTGATAGCCAGCCACCCGCCGATAAATTCTCCAGCAATCCACTGGGAGAAATCGCTTAAAATCTTTCTCTCCTGGCACAAAAGGCAGAGAGAGAGAGAAACGCCTGTGGATCTGACCCTGCTAGCTTGGTGTGAACAATCCCTTCCTCTCGAACTGCACACTCCACCGTAATACAAAAATAAACAGTGCTGAACCCTCTGGAGCCAATGATATAATCAAAGAAGCCAAGAAAAAGCATACAAATACTACTTCACACTTAGCGAAAGCTATCATCTCCATCAGAGGTAGCGTTGTAAAAACAGCAACAACAAATGCGTGGCACAGCAAAGGGAAAACAGGAGTTTGGTTGGAAGAGTCCACTGGCGCCGGTGATCTCACTCTCTCAAATCAATCCCCTGCACATCATAATCTTGCTCTCTCTGCTCAGAAGAATACTTCAAAGCTCTTGCTCTATGAGAGGGGGGACGTGGCTGCCTTTGTGAGAGGTCACTTCCATCTGCTTGTACTAGGAGATTACAATCTTGAGTCCGTAAGCTGCTCGTCCTGCTTGTCAGATTGCTACTTTTAAGTCGGGTCGGCGTTTGCTGGGCTGCACGCTACCTCAGATTGGCCTGCAAGCTGAGGATCCATAGCAAACCGCTGGTATATTAAGTTTCAGATTCAGCAGTATACTACTCAATGACACAACGGAAGCAAGCAATGGCTGAATGGGAATGGTAACTTATTTATATGAGCAATTCATTTATCCAAAGCGACTTACAAATGAGTATTACAAGCGATTCATCATAAAGAGGCAATAAACACAAGGAGTGCTGGTAATTCAAAGTTTCAGACATAGTTTAGAATAGTTCAGAGATTAAGCAATAGTGAAAGCATATGGGGTATTTTTATTTATTTTTAAGCAGGATGCAGTTAAGTGCTGACAGAAGAGATGGGTTTTCAGCCATTTCTAATATTGTCAAGGATTCGGGATTCCGTATAGGTTTGGAAAGATCATGTCACGAAAAACGTTCTGGAAAGTGATTTTGTGCCTCTCCGAGAAGGTACTTACCGACCTCAGGCTTCTGAAGGGGATGTAGACTCATGAAAGTGGGAGGAGGTAGGAGGGTGCAGAGCCCGTGTTCTATATGCAAGCATCAATGTCTTAAACTTGATGCAAGCCGTAAGTGGTAGCCAGTGCAAAGTAAACAAAGTAAGGTCCATCAAAGTGGCAATTTGATACATTACAAAAAATAACTTGTTTGACCAGGGACTGTATGAATAGAAAAAGGGCCGCCAATCACCTTTTTGATTGAGTTTGTTTGCTCTTGAATGCCTGAAAAACTCATGTTTAAGCTTGATTAGACTTTAAGAAGAAAACTTTATGCAACTATTGATGTCTGATTGTCCTGATGATTTGAAATATGTTATCAAAATGGATAAGGCAAATACAGTTTTTCAACATATATCCCTATTTTCTACCTAGAAAACTGCGACCCGGCGACGTTACCAGGATATCCACCTTATGACATCATGTTGAAACTATTAATTTCCCAAAACAAGACACCAAAATCATTCCAGAACATCTGAATCACAAGTGTCTTAATCTTTTCTAAGACGCAATGAAACGGAATCGTTGACAAACTAATTTAATTCAATAGAAAATATACTACTACTACTACTACTACTACTACTACTAATAAAATATTTAGAACAATACCTCAGATTAAACTGCAAATTGAGAGTATCCACAGCAAACTGCTGATATATTAAGTTACATATTCAGCAGTAAACAAGTCAATTGCACACAGGAAAAAAAAAAAAAAAAACTCAATTACAGCTGAATGGCAAATCTCGAACAAATTTGATTCTTATTTATCCATACAAGCAGCAGAAGTATACACGGTAAGGCCTGAGTCCATCAAAGTGGCCGGCTGATTGCTTTGTAAGCGATCTCCCACAAATATTAACAATCAGGTGAGCTCAGCTTAATTAGACGCTGACAAAGTAATATGGCAGTCTGTGAATCAACCTCTGTTTCTCTTTTGTTATTACAAACAAGCACATTAAGGGTTATAATTTGCTGATCGTGGACGATTAGGCTGTATAAAAATGTCAATGTATTCATTTAGGTAGACTAGTGAAACACATATACTGTAATATGCACATGCAGGCCTGTTGGCAGGATTACATGTGTAGAATCTGTAAGCTGTACAGATGAACTCTTGATTAATGGAGAGAGACAATCTATTCTATTGGCCTGGCAGACAAAAAGAAGTGCTGACACACAGAGGTGCAGGTCACTCTTTTCATCTGAGACTGGCTGGACTTTGACCAGGAATACACAGTGTTTTGGATGCCTACCAGAAGGATATGTGAAATAAAGAATGGGGGAAACAGGTTTCAAAATTACACCCAATTCATTCACATACTGATAAGTATATGAATGCAAACTGAATCTTGAAAATAGATCAAATCAGTCCTATGGAGCAATAGTCAAAAGTTTAGATTAATTTTTTAATGTTGTTAAAAAAAAGTCTCCTATGCTCCCCAAGGCAGCATTTACTTAATCAAAAAAAGTTTTTAATATTTGAAGAGTTCAGATGCAAAAGCCTCAAAGTGCCATTTGAAATTTTCTTCTAGAATGATCATTTTTATCAAGCTTGTATATTTAAGTTCAGTAATTTCACTTAAATTGCAATGAGGATTACCTATTAATTGTCATTTAGGTGAAATTACTGAACTTGAATATATAAGCTGGATAAAAATGAGCATTTTAGAAGAAAATTTCAAATGGCACTTAGAGGCTTTTGCATCTGAACTCTTCATATATATATATATATATATATATATATATATATATATATATATTCTAAAAGGTAATTTATTCCTGTCATGACAAATCAAAATTTTCAGCAGCCATTGCTCTAGTCTTAAGTGTCACATGATCTTTCAGAAATCATTCTAATATGCTGATTGGTGCTCACAAAGAAATTTTTGATGAATATAAAGTTCAACAGAAAAGCAATTATTTGAAAAAGATTTTTTTTACATTATAAATGTCTTTACAGTCACTTTTGCACAATCAAATGCATCCTTGCAGAATAAAAATATGAATTTATTTAAAAAAATATCTTACTAAACCCAAACCCTTTAACCTGTTAAGCTTCAACCCCACTTTTGAAAAATCCCCAGAAATGATATACCCAAACTGAAACCTGACACCTGGTAGTTTATTATAAATGTAGAATTAATTATTGTCATAATGGTAATGTATATCATATGGCCATGAATTTGCCTTTTGAAGAGATTTGGAAATGTTGCAAGCTGGATTCGAACTTGTCACTTGCATGAGCGCTACAGCTCATTATGCACTAACCACCAGGCAACAGCCCCAATGAAGGTATATATGCGGGGGCATAAACAGTACGAATGCATGTTTAGTATGTACAGTACAATGTGAACCAAGCTGCTTCATGATCTTGACAGATTAACATAGAGAACGTGTGTTTGCACCTCACCCTCTCATTACAACAAATCCTCTAACCAGAATAAGAGAAGCTCCAGCAGAGATCAGGTTGGTGAGCAGTGGGAGATTCCTTTTGAACGTGCCATTACGCTTTTTTAACAAACCTGTCTGCTCTCATCTCGTGAAAAACGAGAGGAGAAGAGTGCATGATGAGTGCGGGTGTCCTCCCAAAGCCTCTTCTGGCCTGCGATAGCACCCGGCAGTCAGTCTGAGCAAAATGGAGGCCGACAACAATTCATTTAAGCCCATTACTGCGTAGGCAGGCTGTGCTAAGGTTCGCTGAACTTTCAACATTTTTGTTTGTAAACAAACAAAGGGAAAACAGTAGAAGTCAATATAAGGAGCAGAGGCAACACGCAGGGAGGCAGTGTTGCGTTTACTCTGAGGAACTGAAGGAGGGTGTGAAGGTGTAACAGTTAAGTTTGATTTACCTGGCCCGGTAAAGAGGACTGTGTAGGTCAGGTTGCCGTTGGGCTTAGCTGGAGCATCCCACTTGGCTCGCACTGAATGTGGCGTCTCGCTGAACACATACAGGGTCACCTGACCAACGGGAGGCATCTCTAAAGTCCTGCTTTCCACCTGACAACAGAAAGAGAGAAAGCGACTGCATAAAACTAATGATTTAGTTTTACTAAAACTCAATTAAATAACTTGTGTACATTAAATAAAAAGAAATTTGTCTGAAATAATTTAGCTTTTCTACTGACATTACAAGAGCAAAACAAAACATAAAAAATAAAATAAAATATTTGTTCAGCAGGGGTACATGAAAAAAAATCAAAAGTGACAGCAGACTTTCACAAATTAAAAAAAAAATATATATATATATAAAATTCAATAAAAATATATGTGATCACAAAATGGAATAAATTACAAAGTAAACATTAAAATAAAAAAGTTAAATTTGAATACAATTTGCAATGTTACCATCTTTTTCTATTGTTCAAATAAATGTAATATATTATTTTATATAGAAATACATTTTTGAATAAATAAATATAGCCTTAGTGAGCAAAAAAAGACTTAAATAATCACACCGACCCCACGCTTTAAAACTGTAGTGTAGTTTGAAGTGGCGAATCACATTGCCAGAACTAACATTTTTATTAAACTCGCTTTAAATCCATAAGCAAGCATGTAACATTTAAGTGGTATTATATTCATTTTAAAAACAGGGGGGGAAAAAATTATATATAAAAATAAAAATTTACAGCCGGCATTTTCTCCACCATCTGTCCACTAAATGATCGGATACATCTTAGTCTGACACCACAGCCACTCAACCTCTCGCTGCTTGTTCCAACTTTTGCTGTGTCTGCAGAACTGGCCATTTGACTAAATATTGCACACATATTGGAAAAATGCCCAAATATAGCCCATCAAAGCAGTAACCAGCCCAGAGTGGCATTTATACCAAATGTCAAGCGTGAGCAGAAGGTGCTTTATTGAACAAAGTGAATCGATCACCTTTATGATGTTGAGCTGCCATCTGACACGCAGAGGAGGAATTAACATAATGTAAATGTGGTGGACTCTCACCAGGGGCCCCAGAGCGCAGCCCTGAGCCGTGCAGGCCTGCACACGGAAGCTGTGGAGGCTCCATGGGGACAGATCACCGACCTCAAAGCCCATCAGGGACGAATTCTGCACCAGCGTGCCATCCATCCAAAGACCATAGCTGCTAATCACACCTTTGTGGAGGAAATTAATACACGTTTAGCATATGTGCGATAGGATACATGGGAATACAGGTTGTGCTCGACATGTAAATCTCTCATATCATTTCAAAAATGCGATAGATGTCCTAAACTAACAGTGCAAAAAAAGACCAACTACAGTCAATAATTCAAACACATATCTTGTCTTTAAAGAAAATCAGCTAAAATAAAATAAAACAATTTCATTAATGCCTGAAAATCAAGAAGAACTTGCCACATTCACTGTACTTCTACAATGAAGGCTAAAATTGCCCTCCATCACAAAGCTTTATTCCAGGACACGTTTTAATACCCAAACACTGTTTGCTCCACTGATTTCCTCACATGCCCTGGTGTAAACTGGCCATTTTGTTTAAAGCCCTCTGTTAAAGCCGGCCATTAGGGAAAGAGTGCTGTAAAACATGTAAACACAGCCGTATACTGCTCCTGCTCTCTTTATAGCTGCTCACAGGACACACCCCTCAAGATGGACCGGTCAGTTAAAAGGAGGACAATTCAGCTTGGCCCAATGCACAAAGAAATAGATATAAACAGACACACTGGGCTTTAACCAACCCTAAAAATGCACAAATATTAAATAAATCAAATTTGCAATGGTTGTATAATGATACACTAAGTAGGTCTTGAGATGGATAATCTAATAAACTATGTATTCCTGTAATCATTGAGATTTCATCCATAATTTTCAGATTGTGTATTTAATTCAGTGCAGATTAATTGCTTTGAATCGTGCAAATAATTTCATAAAACTATATTTTATTGTATTTTTTATTTAACATTTAGACCAGACTAAGTTATTTTTTTATCAGTATTTAAGAATGTGGAAGACTTTGAACACTCCTCAAAATGTAACATGTATAAAAAATGTATAATTTAACTGCAATATAATTTATAGTGTTTAATCAATTGTGCGCTGCAGTAATAACAAATACATTTATTTATTTGAACTACTTATTGGACCAAAATTACAGTTTATATCTGCACATGATTGAGAGATGGAATTAATCGTTTTCAAAAGACAACAGCTGAAAACTATTTTCATATCAAATCATGTCAGACAATGTCAGAACATATTAAGGCCCTTTTAACTGCCTTAACCCACCCCTCACTTTAAAAATCATATTGTAATGAATGAATCAATTGATTCAATCAAATAATATATTAATAATAAATAATGTCACCTTTCAAAATCAAAACAAATAAAAAAATGATTGTTTACTAAATGACTCCTACATGTGGACGTATTTATTAAATAAAAATCATTCAATATTTTTTTTTGTACCGTGCTCTTTATATAAAGCAAAATGATATAGTCAGATACTAAATACAATAGATTTTCACATACATAAAGAATTTAATTTTAGAAGCACTTTTCTTAATCTGCATCTGCTCTCAAACCCAAGGGCCAAAGCGTTGTCCCCCATCCGGTGCTCAGGCTGAGTGAACGAACCTGCTGCTGCGCCCCTGACAGCCACTGCTAAAGCTGCAGTTCACAGCATCAGTCAAAAGGGAGCACTTTTCATCCACTTAAAACGCAGCACCCTCCTTTCCTCTGTCTCGCTCTCTCTCGCTCTACCACACTCTCCCAGTCGCACCGCCACACAAAGTGCTCCTCTTTTCCTGTCCCCTTCTCTATGTGCTAACCCATCATTAAACATGAAGCACCCTTAACTAAACGGCCATTTGGAATATGAATTCACCTTTGCCAGGCACTAGTTTTAACCCCACTCACCGTTGGGCTTTAGAGGGGGGGTCCAGGACACATTGAGGGAATGTGGGGAGAGTGACAGAATGTTGGGGGCAGGTACTTCCTCCGGTGAACTCTCTTCAGTGTGGGCCACGCTGGGGTCACTGAGGGTGCATCCACCTCCCGTGCACGCCTGCAGGTCAAAAGGTCATAAACAAAACAAACATAATGCTTAAAAATAATGCACAAAAAGAGAAGTAAAATGAATACAACTTATTAGGGCTGTCAAATGATTAAACGCGATTAATCGCATTGAAAATAAAAGTTTGTGTTTACATAATATATGTGGGTGCACTGTGTATAATTGTTTTGTATATGTATAAATACATACACATGCATGTATATTTAAGAAAAAATATATTATTATAAATAAAATATTTATATATAATATAAATTATATATAAATCTATATACAGTGTATACATGAAAATATTTCTTAAATATATACAAGCATGTGTGTGTATTTATACATATAAAATAATTATACACAGTGCACCCACATTCATTATGTAAACACAAACTTTTATTTTGGATGCGATTAATCGCGATTAATTGTTTGACAGCCCTACAACTTATATAATGAAGTAGAAGATTGTAGTGCACTTTGCTCAATTTAGCACATTTTATCAGGGGAATTTTGAGATATTAAATTTAACAAAATATTTTTTTAAAAGTCAGCAGATTCCACCTAGGCTTAATTAGTAAATACTACATAAATACATAATCAAAATGTATTTTAATATTGTCTAATAATTTAAATGATTATTACATTTACTTCAATAAATACTCTGATCAGTATATGTTGTCTGATCCAGATCAGTGTAAATAATATTAAAAAAAACAGGCAATAAGAACATTTTTTAATTCTGTATGGTGACGTTAACACATTTTACCATGTTCAAATTTAGAATTCCAAAAACAAAAACCAGCACAAATAAAATAGTATAAATAATTCACAATTACTTAATTTTTTTATATTTTGTTAATTTAAATGATTACAAGTTTCTTGAAATAAAAAATAATATGAAATTAGATTAAAAATCTTAGACAGATACGATATATTGTTAGATCCGAATCAGTGAGTAATGAAGGTCTCAAGTATCAATTAGCGTAATATTCAATATGACTTTAAAAAAGCCACATTAGCTTACGTTCTAATAAATTTAAATGGCAAAATGAAATGAAAGTCACAATGACATGATATTAAGCATGTTGAGCCATTTTTTTTGTCATTTGTATGTGTGTGTGGTGAAACAAGAGAGCAGGAACGCACTGCTATCTGAAACAGGTAGGTGGATCCCGGGATGAGGTTCCGCACTGTATAATCCTCAAAAAGCTCAGAGCTGTTATAGATGACGGCCGACTCCTCTCCTAAGGCAGACTGGTACAGTGTGTAAAACTCCAGCAGGCCGTTCACCTCCACTGGAGCGGCCCACCTAAAGAACACCAGAGACAAAACACAGTCTGATATCCTGTCACATGACCCCTGTACTTCCCCTGTGAGAGCTGTATGTACGCCCAGCAGCAGCAGCGGCAGGTAAACCAGTGGACCACCCACAACCCGGATAGAGTCTAATAAGCATGATCATGATAACTCTGTCTGTCCGAGGAGGATGTGCGGACAAAAATAGGAAAGCCTGGTGGGTGAGCGTTTCACTCTGTAGCTTGACTTTCTCATTGCTAAATTTAGAACAGAGGACACTGCTATCTACTGAGGGATCTGAAAGACAGAATCGCACAGGACGTCTGAGAGGCGAAATTAAAAACTCAAAAAGGAAGAGAGTGGCCATTTCATTTCTTCACCTTTGTGTGTATTTTCTTGTTCATTGAATACGTTTAGGCTATTTTTTAGTTTTTGACTTTTAATACAGAAGTTTCATTATGCATTTTACGGTTTGGTGATTGCTAAAGTACGTTTTTAAACACTCTATCAGGTAATAGGGGTTTATTAATTGCCATTAATAGCCCTGTGCTCAAGGTTGTGAAAATATTCTATACTTCATTGTTTATTTTTTACAAAAAGTCTACTTTTCAATTATCAGTGGTTTAGGCCATAAGACAGATGTCTACTGACAACTACACACAAAATAAAGTGAAAAAGAGACTTTGAATTCATTTCTTGAAAAGTTGATAATTTGTTAGTTAAATGGAGTTGGAGAGAAGTGATGCACTGTAAACTTAAAATCTTATTATATAACAGTTAATTAAAATGTAAACAAGAAAAATACAGATTATATGTTCAATTTTATATTAAGAACATACTAATGAAAGACTAAACAAAACATAAGTTACTGTTTGTGAAATCCTAACAAATAGCAAACGTCGATTTTTTTGTAAAATGACTGGCACATTTGTCTGAATCCTCAAATGAAGAGTAGACGACTAGAGGAGACAATGTTCCTTTTGAGGGTAATGGTGTCAAGACTGAGACATGATCTTAAATCATCTATGTTGTTTAAAGAGGGAAATAGGACAGTAACCTCCTGTGTGATGAGAGGAATCATCAAGCGTCTAAGTACTGAGTTTGACCTGATGTTTCTCCGACCCTCTTTGTTTCCTTAATTTAGTACAAAGCTCACAAGGGCCTCCTGGTCTACATGGAGCAAACACACCCGCAGGTGACTTTATTCATTATTGTGATTAATTTAGTTTAGGCATAAATTAAATTGCATTTTAACAGGCAAACGACAACGGCCATTAAGACATTTTCATAGTAAAATTGATAAGCGGTTGGTTATATTATTAATAATATGTCAGTTTAATCAATTGTAATACTTAAAAAAAAAAAAAAAAAAAAAAAAAAAAAAACTTTGAGCAAATTGTCAGTATAATCCAAAATCACATATAATAAACCAATAAAGCTAAGGTGGTGTAAGTGTAATATATATATATATATATATATATATATATATATATATATATATATATATATATATATATATATTCATTATAAAAAATATTCAAAACATAATAATATTTCATGTATCACTGTACACTGTTGCCTTTTATTTATATACATTATTTTAACCTTGTATATGTATGCCTACAATAACAATTTTTTGCCATTATTAAGGCAATACAATTAAGTTGTATACTGGACTATAACTTGCATATTTTTGGTTCTGTCAGAACACCATAAACATTTGCAAATTTTAACCGCTTTTATTCACTGTACTGAGGAGTTAATGTCGTATTGAGAGGATTTTCACTCTCTCTCTCTTATTCTCATTTATTCAAGGTGCCGTATACTTTCACGCAGCGCGTTTCTGCTGATATTCGGTTTGTGCATATCCTGCAGTCCGGGGTCTCGCAACCTTTCTCACAGGCAAATCGCAACACAACAAAAGAGTATTGAACACATATGATCCTTCACCCTCTCCTATTACGATTCTGCTAACAAGGCAATACCTTTCAAAGGCACTGTATCCACAATTAGACCCGGAGAGAAAAAAAGAGAGAGGGAGAGAGATATCATCTGTAATGTCAAATTACAACGCTGCCTTTCTCTCCCCCCGAACCGCTCTCCTTCTCTCTCTCCCTCTCTCATTCTCCCTCTATCATCATTGCAGCTTCCCGTCCCATTCAAATTGAAATATCCAATGGAAATAAAGCAATAACCATTCCCCCCTCTTGGCGGATGAAGACAATAAATAAGGTGAGTTTCCCTCTGAGGCGCTGCCATCGGGATAGAGCAGATACATAATGAAGTTATGAAAATCGGTGATGAGACAAATTGGGTCATATACATCTTTTTAATAAATGGCTTACAGAGATCACAAGCTCTCCACTGCCATTAATACAGAGGTAGCAGGAGAATAAAAAGCAAGGGCTTGTATTTTTTTTTTCCTTCCTCAATGCCTGAAATGAGCATAATCGAATGAAGGCTGTTGAGGTAGGCTGCTACATTGCCGAAGATAAGAAAGACGGGATGTTGTGGCCAAGGGGTCAAGGTTTTGCAAGTTAACTTGGTCCCCATCAACCCCTGCTGGTAGATGGTGTAACTACACCATGCAAACATCTTCCACCATTGACAACCACTTTAAAGTAAAAAATATATATATGTTTTTGAAAGAAGTCTGTTATGTTGAAAAAAAAGGTAGTCAAAATACAGTAAAACAGTCATTTGTATTTTTTTCTATTTTAATATATTTTCATATGATCCCTCAGCAATTATTCTATTGTGCTGATTTAGTGCTCAGGAAACATTTCTTATAATTATTATCAATGTCGAAAACTGTTGTGCTGCTTAATATTTTAATGATACTTTTTTCAGGATTCTTTAATGAGTAGAACGTTCAAAATACATTTAAAAATAATTTGATTATTTCATTTTAGAACATTGAATGTCTTTACCATCACTTTTGTCAATTCAGTGCATCCTTGCTGAATAAAAGTATTCATTTATTTGAATAATTTCTTTTGAAGGCCTAGATTCTTTATAAAAGCATGGCACCACCACAGCTCAAGATAATCAACGCATTCTCATCCCAAGGCGTCATATACGACACTTTTGCCAAAGTGTAGACATCCAACGCACATGGCATCCTTTAGCGTCAAATGAGACGCTTCGGCTATGGTAGGTTTAGGTATGGGGTAGCGTTAGGGTTAGACCACTAGGAGGAGCACTTCTGCCCCATTTATATATGCGTCTCATTTGACGCTAAAGGGTGCCATGTATGTTGGATGTCTACGCTTTGGCAAAAGTGTCGTATATGACACCTTGGGATGAGAACAGGCTCAGATAATTGCTAGTGAAGGGTTTGGGACTATCCACATGTCAATCACAATTGTCATGGTAACATTTACCTGTGCCTCCAGATTAATTAGTCATTTTTACTTCTCAGTAGATTGGACAAAACATTCTGCGAACCGTTAAGCAAAGATTTCAGATCACGTGCTTCTGGTGAGCCAACCGAACAAATTCCATTGAGATGAATGTGAATGCTAACAGAAAGCTCTCTCTCTCCAGGTATTACAGGCCTTCTCGGGCACCCGGTGGAGGTGGGGTGGTTTGAGTAATTTAATCGGCACTTTCCGATGGCAGTGAACTGGTGGTGGGTTTTACCACGGTGCGCTGTAGGTGACAGTTTAAATATATATTCTCCTCATGGCCTTCTCCTTCTCGCTCTCTCCCCACCTGTGATCATTCAGTAAAGTGATGACATTTTCTTTCTGATGGGAAATGCGCCGGAGCGCTTCTGTCATCTCTCTTGGCCTAAAATAAAGTGTACATAAGTTCAGTTTCCCCATTGCCCCTTAACTCCCTTATAGTTCTCTCCTTCTATTCTCTCCTTGTCCCCTCACGTCGTTGTGTGGCATGGTGCCCTCTCCGGATAGTTCTTAAGTGATGGAGATGGGGCAGCTGAAGATGAACCTCTAAAGGCTTTCACATAGATTGCTATAGGCCTGGGGTGCAGGTTGCTGGGAAGAATCTTCTGTAGACTCCCTCCCCTCTCTCTCTCTCTAAGTCAAGCGGCGGGGGTCAAACGCTGGAGAAATTTCTGCATGCTAAACAGGCCGGAAGAAGGTCGGACTGTGCGTTTTCAAACAGTCCAATGAGATGGTCCAGTGTGGGTGCAGGAGTTGAGCATTAGCTCCTAAATCAAGGCCTGCTCCATTGCTCCGTTCCCCTGGTCGCTCAACTGCAGCCAGAGGACACGCAAAGACAATAAGGACAAACAGCCAATGGCATGACTGGCGGAAGGGGCGTACTTTATGATTATATGGAAAACACTCAGTTGATTAATGCACCCATGCGGTGGATAGGGACAGCTTCTCAAATTTGACATACGGGTTGGTCAGATAAATCGTTCTAGTGTGAGATTTTTGTGGTGGCCACTTTTTTTTTTAAATCTTCAGAGGGTTACGGTTTGACATGCGGAGCTTAGTTTTAGTATAATGGTGTGGAATAACGAGACCTGAGATGCGTTTCGTCCTCTTACAGAGAGCAAATGTCCGTCACCTCATTAGCGTATCTCTCTGATAAAACATTGTCATCTAAAAGGTGAGAACAACCACCTTCACTCCTGTCCATGCCTCGTTAGTGTGCATGTGTGTGTGCCGTCCAAGGACGGGACCTGGTGAGGGTGGAATGTTTTTTTTTTCTTTTTCTAAATATTGCAGAAAATATATATTTTTTTTAAACAATCTTGGAAACCAATGCATGCAAAATAACTTTTATGCTCATAATATTAAAAGTAAAAGTTGTCCTAAAGACAAAACATTTCACTCAAAAGATTATTTTTTAATACTCACTGTATGTGGATACTGCGGGCATCCAGTACGGTCAGGACGGGTGGCTCTACGTGTGAGGGGGGCAGCTGACCTGTGAACAGTGTAACCTGGGAAGTGTTGGTGCATCCTGCCTCAGTACAGGCACTCAACAGCAACTTATGAGGAGTGAACACACCAACACCTGAATAGAGAGAGAGAGAGAGAGAGAGAGAGAGAGAGAGAGAGAGAGAGAAAAACCCATGATTATCACTTTATAAACCACTATGAAACACAGTGAAAGAAGGATGAAATTTAATAAAATATTTAAAAAATACAAACAGACTGGCTAATGCATTATAACATTATACTGTGATGCTTATTCTACAGAAAAGTATTATTCCATCTTCATTTTGACAGAATAGGTTTAATGTGCTGGTAGTTCATCTGTTTGTGTTGGGTGAACTTTTTAATTTTTTTTTCTTTTCACCTAGTTGTAAGTTAGTAGTTAATTCTACTACGATGTTCTAGTCTAGAAGTAAAGGTTTCACAAGACAACACAAATGTATTTAAATAAACGAAGCAACAATGAACTCAAGAGTCAGTGATTGCCATATATTTGTGTACAGAAGGACATCAGTTTTGATATTGTAAACTTCTTTTGTGCTTCACAGGGAAACAAAATAAAAAAAAAACATTCAAAAAAGATTTGACAAATTGGCAGTATGAAGCAAATGATCTTTGAAACGTGAAACAAATTTAAACATGTAATTGGGAGATTTTGCAACTATTGTTTTATACTCTTTTTTTTACCCTTGTTTGGTTCAAAGATCAGTGGAAGCATGTGCCCCCCTCAGTTTGAATTGTCATGATGCTTCAATAAAGCTTAATGAAACTCTGTGATACATACAATAATATTATATCCCTAAAATCCTTGTAAAAATGTTTCATCTGAAATTGTAAAGGGAAAGTGTGGTTGCATTATCTATGTTAAATGTTGACACTAACCTACAAAGATCAACCACTTCAGGCAATTCTAATAAGACCTGAAAGCTGTGATCTAATCTGCCATATTAATCAGTATTTTCACATGTTTGGCTTCTTTAGGTTGCTGTGATGATCAGCGAGCTCCTGGCATTCCCTTTCTCACACACAGCAGCCCATGCTTTCCACATGGCTGGAATCATTTGTTAATTATTTTTACTGGGAAACCAGAGTCGCAAACACTGGCGATGAGGGGTGCGTTTCAAAGGCTCCTCTTGACGGGAAGGAGGATCTCTCCTTGAAGCGCCTGACAGCAGTTTACTGTCAAGGAAGGAGGAATAAAAAAAGGTGAGATATTCCGAAATCACAGCAGGGGCAGCTAGGAAGCTGAGCTAAGATATCCTGAAAGAAATTGGAATCCCCGGGTTTGCGCGCGGTGGGGTGAAGGGGAGGGGACAGCAGCCGCAGCAATGCAGTGCTCCATAGCTTCTTATCACATCAGACCTCTGCCTTTACAACGACCCACAACAATAAATATGGGATACCCCGTCGAGCAGACAGAAAATAACATCCTGCTGCACAACGTGCCTTCTGAGAAATGCCTCAAAGCCTTCGGTACATTTTCTGCTTTGGCTTGGGGTTGTAATACATATGTAGTCAGGCATATCTTTAGCCATTCAGGAGAGAAGCTCAGGCTGATCAAAAGGAAGGAGATGTAAACGGAGACCCCAGTGCGGTGCCTCTGAAGGTTTTATGGCTCTTTACACAAACTCAACATGATTTGTGCTAAGGTATTTCTCTTTGAGCATGGACTGAGGAAATTGACTTCAGCGTGACCTTTGTTTTTGTGGGCTCGAATGGGACCAGCAGAAATGAGGCGAGGTTGACTGAAAAGGGAGCTCAACACCAGTTAGGTGCTGCAATAAAATGATATTCGGATACATGGACACAATGATTGCTCTCAGACAAGCTGTAATTTTCAATCTGGATGTGGAATAAGACCCTGCTCTCACTGATTTGTTGGTATACCATTATAAGAACGCAATTGATTTTTTACTTGAAAAACAAGCTGATTATTATTTCGAAGCCACGAAACGTTTGGTTTCGATCACTCCTCCTCATTAAGATGTATACATATTTGAATCTATACTAGACCTTTAGAAATATGCTTTGGCCAAGCTCTTGTCAAGCACCTACACCTTATTATTTGCACTTACATGATGGTGTCAAATTCTTTGTTGTATATAAACCACCTTTTTAATAAATATATACATTATTATATATACAAAATAATAATCATCTTATATTATAATCATCTCATTACATTGTAATATAATTTTATTTAACAGAATGGAAGGTTTAAGTGAGACAAATAATAAAAAAATAATAATAGTTCACTTCTTAGATGATGCAATTAAGGATTTGCTTTTGATTGCATTACTCTGATTAAAGGTGACAGTAAAAATAATGATAATATTATAAAATATTTCTATTTGAAATACATACTATTCTTTTAAACTTTCTATTCATCAAAGAATCTTGAAAAAATTCAATCACAGTGACGGTTTCGACAAACATATTAATTATAAGAAATATAAACATATTAATTATATGACAAATCATATTAAATATATTAATTATATATTTAAAATATATTAAAATTATAATAATATTTCACAAGTTTAATGAATTTTTGACCAAATAAACAGCATTGGTGAGCATAAGAGACTTCTTTCAAAAACATTTTAAAAGCCAAGTAAATAATTAGGAAAATAAAGAAATGTGTATTCTTATGTCAGTTAGAAGGTTTGCTCTGTGCTTGAGTACTCCTTTCAATCCAGTAGTGGAAGTCTATGCATGTGTGTGTGTGCGGGGAGGAGGGGGCTGACATTCTGAATGATTCATCTCAGAGAGAATATACCTGTCCTGAGTGTAAATTGGCCTTTTGGGGGCTCCATATCATTTAAGCATGCTTCTCACCCCGGGTCAAGCGGCGGCTGGAGCATTGGAGCCTTTTAATAAAACATCTCACAATGTTCGTGCATTAACAGCAAGAGCATGGGCTTCTGCTACTCGCAAAAAGAGCACGCAGGGAATAGAAAAAAGAAAACAAACAACAAACAATGGCTGGCTGTTGGCCCTGTCTCCACTGGCAAGATGAAATACAGCAATACAAGTGACGCTCTTTAGAGCTGAGCATCTGCTCCACCTATTTACTGCAGGATGTGATTAAATCAGGAGGAATATGGACAGCAATTCCCCTGGTTCATATCTGGCCCATGTGACCGCCGTGCGCTCTGATTTTTAGTTATTGAACTGCATCTTCTTCTACTGAATCAAACAGCCGGATTCATACTAAAGGTCAGAAAGAGTGTGAATGGTGATCTACAACTACTGTAAAACACAACTGTTTTTGGTTACCTTGAATAACATTATACACCAACCACAAAGGGTAAACATTAAATAAAATGATTCAAAAGTGGACAAAATGACCCTTAAAATGCAAGTTATATATTTGAAAGGATTCGTTCTGTGCATTTCTGTTTTAAAGTTTTAAATTTAGTAAAACAAGGGAACGGATTAATGTGCATGATTTAATAAAAACGAGTGACTTTTTTTTTTTATTTTGCGCACGATTTACATAAAACGAGGGAACGAATTAGAAAATTATGCTGATGTATTATCCACAAATACATATTTTATTTCGTTTGTCATGTGCTTGGCTCCCTACATCAGGCTCCACTTTTCATCCTCACAATGACAGTTTAACATGGTTCAAACAAACATCCCTTGGACATGTGCCAGTGGCACTTTTGTCTTTTTAAATGCTAATCCTCCACTTGTTTTCTTTCTGCATTATTCTGTTCCATCATTATTGCAATTAGAGTGTAAACACAGAGACAGTGGAGCACCAAGAATGTCTCCTGAAAAAGTTAGTCAACATAGCGTTGCTTTTTTTCTGTGGTAATCATTCAACATGATGGCACCAATGTTGTTAATACAGTTTCGCTTGTAATTAACCCAGAACATTCTTTTTGTGAATGAGTAAATGTCACAAATCCAGTCAATGTATATGTGACCTTGACTGGATACTTTCCATTCAAGCAATGGATACCAGGCAGCAATGTCTTGCTTACCTGTGATATTGAAGCTGGTCCCGTTGCCTTGGTACAAAACAGTATTGTCTTTGTAGAGGATATATTGGGTGATGATGCCATTGGGTTTGAACGGAGGGTCCCAGTGGACAGACAGAGAGTTGGGGTTGGAGATCGCAGCAGGTGGAGAAACTTCTAGAGGAGCTATTAAAAAAAAAAGGGATTGATAAAATGATCAAACAGTTAATTACTTTTCTTTAGGTAAAAGTGAACAATTCATATAAACAAATAATAAGCTTTAAAAAAATAGCATGCATTTTAAAATTCTAAAAGGTCTGAAAACAAACCAAAAATGGGACAATATTTTAATAATAAAATGTTTTTATATTCGAAATAATAAATGATTATTATATATTATACTATAGCTGTTGAGTGTTTGATATTGATTAGTTGACAAACATCCAAAGGTGTGAAAAGTAGTTCCAAGCAGGTTTTGACCACAATACAGTTCCATATCACTTCGCAAAATTATAAGTTGTGAATGAAGTTGCTTCAGTACGTGGCATTAAAACAATGTAAAAAAATTTCCCTTATGGAGAATTGACACTGTAATTTGGGTTAGTAATTAAGTTCACATCAGATCGATTTTTGTTTTCACTCCATGATGACCCTTAATGTCATACTATCCTTTAAACAAGGCTATTTAGCCCAACTTAGATTAAAAAGCTATCTACATTGTTCAACCTCTAGTGCAGAAACGAGAGAAATCTGACAATTTCGGCCTGAAAGCGAGCTCATTTTATTTGGGACCAGCTCCATTTCTGCAATCAGACAGAGAAAATAATTGCTGCTGACAATTAATCTGTCTTTATACTTGCTGTTTCATGTAGGAAAAAGGCTCTCGGTCAATAGACATGACATTTTTTTTCCCTCCCTGACTGAGGAAGAAGGTTCTTTGTCTTGCCTGTGCGGTCAGACAGATGTGAAGGCAATAAAGAATGAGCCTGGAAGAGTTGAAAGAGAGAGAGAGAGAGAGAGAGAGAGAGAGAGAGAGAGAGAGAGAGAGAGAGAGAGAGAGAGAGAGAGAGAGAGAAAGGATGTTTGCCGCGGTGCGTTCGCGCCACAGGAGCGCACCTCACTGGATTGAACGAGAACGGTGGAAATGGGCCGCTTGATTCTCGATTTCATACTTTTCGGCTCCACAATCAATTCTTTTTAGCCCAAACTGTCTTTAGATTTACTTCTCTGGTTGAGTGAAACGAAGAAGCTTTCATTAATCTTTCAGATGCCTTACATTAAGACAAGGCTCTCGCATGAACAATGTAACAGCAATTAAAAAGACCATTAATCTGCATTACAGCTATTAAAGATGCATGTCATTAAAGGGGAGAGGGTTCAATCCAACACTTACCCTGTTCCTAAAACCACTCTCTCCAAAAAAAAAAAAAAAAAAACAAGAATAAGAATGAGACGGTGAAATAAAAAATAAAAAAAATAAGACGAAGCAATTACAGCCTGGCATTGCACTTTGTCATCAAATTAGTTTGGAGTTTTCAAGCAAATGGCTCGGCACTATCTGAGGCCTTCTCGTCACTTTTATTATTCGTCAAAGAAATGTGGGAGTCAGGACCTTCTAAATGACTTTACCCTCTTGTGGAGTGCTGAAGCCGGTGGCGAGCGGGCTCTCGCTGCACCCGGCCTGAGTGCACGCCGTTAGGGTAATACTGTAGCTGCTAAAAGGAGCCAAGCCACTTAAAGTGCCTGCAAAAGAAGAGAGGAAGAGAACATTTCAGAGAGCAAGAGGCAAATGTCATTCTTTTTCTTCCATATTTCAAAAAGTGGGCCTCCCTAACTCTGCTTCCTTAAGACTTAATGCAATGGCTTTTCAAACACAGCATAATATAACCATCACTTCTGATAATAGGTCTGGATTTAAAAAGGTCTTTATTATCAAACAGTAATATCTCCTATTAATCAGACGGATGGAAAGTGATGCGGCCTTTGCTATTCAGGATATGGGACACTAATGACGTTATTTAATGGATAAAGTGGCTGATGCTATTTAAAGGGGGTTTCTTGCATGCTATGAAAGTCACTATCCAGGCATGCTGTGATCAATATGACTGACTATAATTCATCGCTCATACTTTTACTCATTAGTGGTTGTTTGTGAAGATGTTAAAGACGTGGCCTAAGTTCGATAAGGTTTGTTCTCAGCTTGTGATTAGATCACAAAAATTGAATAAAAAAGTTTGTATTCTGCCACAAATTCACCTGCCACTGAGAAGTTCCTCATCCTCCAAAAACATGAACAATAACTAATTAAAGTAAAAGAAAATATGACCCACACTACATTAACAATGAGAAAAAACATGGTTTGTGTCAATTACAATTACATTTGCACCATGAAATATCAGTTACAGAGTGCATTAACCATCTAAATCAGATTGACCTTTAGAAAACAAACTTTAAAACAATTAATATATTGTAAACAACAGTTCTGTTATGATTTATGACTTACATCAGAAGGCCCTAGCAAGTACAGGTTTTAATTCATCTTTAGACTTTAAAACAGGATTTATTTTTTAAATTTGTCATCCAAAAAAAAAAAAAAAAAGGCAGGATCCATTTAATGGAGTGTATGAGTGAATCTTTGGCTCGCGTCCACTGTATCCATGTACCAGACAGATTTTGGAAGAGTTGGAAGGTAAACACCCCAGCCGAGCCATAATTGGCCAGGTAAGTGTAACTTTTTTTTTGTCAGACTTTTAATTCAATTAAGAGCCTGACCTGCTCTCCTCTCGTTACCCACTCATTTGCTTTCGGAGTTTTTATCTGCCTGTGTAATTCTGCTTTTGGTGTCACGACTATCATAAATTAGTGCGGCTTGGGCTTGCGCAGGTTGAAGCGTGCCAAGAACAAGGCAAAAAAAAAGTGTCTTCTTGTTTCGCTTTGCCCGGAGACAGAATCTAACCACAGTGATTGGTCATCTAAGAACGTAATCGTTGTTTCAAGATCCTCATTTGTTCTTTGGAGTAATTTCAAGTAACCAAGCAGATTTTCAGTCTATAAACTTGCAATGTCATATAGGGAACACTGTCATGACTACAGATCATCTGGAGCATTATTGCATTTTGTGTTTAAAGGGATAGCTCACCAAAAAAATACAATCTTGTTATTTACTCACCCTCTTCCACAGGTCATTCCAAACTTGTATGACTTTGTCTTACAAAGAATGTGATCAAAGATGTTTAACAAAATGGCTGGGCTGATATCTTATATTCAATGAATCCCATGCTCCAAAAAGAACCAAAAAGCACAATAAAAGTGGGACTTGCGGACTATATTCTGAGTTTTCTGAAGCAATGTGATAGCTCAGTGTGAGGAACAAACAAAAAATAAATATCTTTCTTACTTATTCACTGAAATGTTCAATTCCATTCATTTAAATTCTATAATAACTTGGACATTTTGTCACTCCTTGTGAAAAAGAAGTTTGCTTAATAGTGTTGTATGTGCACTTGTAGTGTACATCAAATCTTTACATTCAGTATATTTAAAAGTTTTATGTTTTAATAATATTTTGTCAATATTTAAAAAAAGTATACTTATACTTACTGTGTTTATTAGCTTATATAAAGTACTAGATAAGTTATTTGATGCTACTTTTTAGTCAACACATTTTAAAGTTACTAAATAACAACATTACAAATGTGTAATTACACAAAATATATTTAAATACATGATAATTTTCAATAGAAATGTTATTAAAGTATATTTTATTTTAGCATACTGTACTGCTTGTCGGTACATTAAACGGTACTCTTAATGTATATTGAAAAGACAATAGAAGTAATAATTATTAAATGACATACACGTACAGCAAAAAGATGTACTAATGTCATATGTGGGTCAAAACACTTACTTACTAATTACTTAAAATACATTATATTTTCATTTTATTAGAAAAACTTGCAATTAGGAGCTCAAAAACATTACATTTAGATTGCACTTAAGTATATTATGTTAAAGTATATTAATCCTTCTATAATAATTATTCCTGTTAAAAGCATGCAAAAGTGTACTTAAATTTCACAAGGGACTCTAAGGAAGAAACAAATTCAGATGGGTTGGGAAACATCAGGGTGAAAAGAAAATGTCATTTTTCATTTACAGGTAAATAATTCCTTTAAAGGGGTTTTAGACATTTCGCACAGGTTATGGTCAGGTAAAATAACAGCCAATTCAAAATCAACATTTTATTTATCCCCTTTTCAAGCTATTAAAATGGTACTGAGGTATCTGAGAGCCCAAAAAGAACATGAGGGCTAAAAGGTTTCAGATCCAAGCTCCAGGCGGACGGCGTGGCCCTTACCTGTCAGGTGCTGAGAGTGGGGGAAGGTGGCGCTGATGGGGGACGAGAAGGGACGGTCCCGGCTGTACGCTTTCAGTACGTACTTCTCAATTACACCTCTGACCTCTGCTGGCTCCTCCCAGCTCACCTCCACGCTGGAACCATTTACACTCTCAACTCTGGAGGGAGGCAGCACACTTTGTGGAACTGTACAGGAAATAATAGGTGAGAGAGACACGAGGAGAAGAAAAGCAAGAGAGAGAGAGAGAGAGAGAGAGGCAAAGTAAGGGGGAGGAGAGGTACGAGAGTGTGAGAATCCAATTGGGAAAGAGAGAAAGTGTGTGTCAGGCCAAAGAAAAGCAGCACACACATTTCTCACTTTTAATAGACACAGTAAATCATATCTAACCATTAGCATAAATACAATTTATTAGAGTTGTAACTTTTTCAGCACTGATTTAATATGACTGTACATCCAGCGTTCATTCCGGGCTATATTTCACACCCATCAAGCGACGGCTTGCTTTCTCTTCAGGATTCACATTTTAGGGGGCATAAATAAAACAGTCAAACATATGCAGAAATGCAACAAGCATCATTTATGATGTGTCACGGACTGTAGAATCTCTTTAACACTCGTTTATACAGTCAAAACAAGCCAGACAGCAGATGTGTGTAATATATCCACCATTGGAAAGCTGGTCTTATGTGGTGTACACAAATTTAAATAGGAAGTCTTTGCGATTCATCATCTATACCAACAGGGCTGGTATTACTAATTATAAATGTGTTTTTAACCAAATAACACTGCTCTTGAACGGCAGAGAGCAAATGTGTAACTATACGCAGAGCGGAAAAGAAATCTGACAGAATGAATGTAATTAAAGACAAAATGAAATCGAAATAACCCTATTTACAATCTTAAAAGCACATTCCTGGTGCTATTGAGAACAAACTTCATAAGAAATAAATAGTTTGTCTATTTAAACTTTATTCAAAATGAACTGACTAGGAAATATCTGTAACTATTTTAGCGCATTGATTTTGATCAATTCCTTATGGATAAAATGAAGTCCTGTTCTATGTTTCCCTCAAATCCTGATTCAAAATGGGTTACAAAAGACAGACTTTCCTTATTAGGTGCACTAAGATAAATGTTAAAGATGATTTTATTCATTTATAACCATTACAACATGCGTTTCATAACCCAATTTAGCTTTCAAAGTCAAATTATTTGTTGGTGCTTAATTATGCACAGTTAATTTAATTACATATATTTAACCACTTAAGCATCATTTTACATATCTGAGCCTCTTCGTTTCAATATGGACACCATCAACCTCCTCTCTCTTTCTCTCCTCCACATACGGTCTTCATCTGTAATAAGGCAGTGTGTGTGATGCATGCTCCTACCGAGAGCTTCACGATAAGCAATCTCCAAGCAGATCTCATCTCCTTGACTGCTACATATATTGTACAGATAAGAATAAAATGGGTTGGCCTGAAAACTATGACACAAACAAATATCAGTGTAGAGCCTGTAGTGCTGGATAAGTTGTAAGCCTTTTTGTCTTAGGTGAGAGCGTAAGAGTGCGTGTGTGCTCTGTATGACAGTAAAGTATGAGTAGTAGCCAGCATACACTCCATTTTTTGGAGACTGTAATTATTGAGCAAAACTATAGTATAAAGTGTACATTATGTATTTACCTACAGTAATTACATATTATTGTAAATTACTGTCCACTAGCATTCAAAGGGAATTGGGGTCAGTAAACTTTTAAAATATTTTGAATTTTTGAAAAGTCTCTTACGCTCACCAAGGCGATTTTTATTTGATCAAACAATCAGTAAAAATCGTAATATCATGAAATATAATTATTACAATTTTAAATAATTTTCTATTGTAATATATTTTAAAATGTAATTTATTCCTGTGATGGCAAAGCTGATTTTTCAACATGTGTCATGTGTCACATGATCCTTCAGAAATCATTCTAACATGGTGATGATTTGATTTTATTATTATTATCCGTATTATTATGTTGAAAACAGTTGTGCTGCTTAATATTTTTGTGGAAATCATAATACAAGATTCTTTCACGGATAGAAAACAACAACATTTATTTGAAATCTATATATCATTAGGGTCGGTGCATACATCAGTCTGTAGGATTCTACCAGTGAGATCCAAAGACTAACTAATGATATCTGACTACCTATTGGCACCTGTCCTACCTGTCTCTCTGCTGCGTCCCCGCTGCCACGGCCCGGCTGCCCAACCTCCTTCTCCCAATGCCATTACTCTGTACAAATACTCTGTATACAAAGAGAGGAAAAAATAAACAATTTAAAGCAAAGACAATTCAATATAAAAAATAGCTTGATGTATTGACAGTTCTTTCAGTGAATATTTATCTTGGTGAGAAAGTCAATAAGTCTGTTGCGCAAACGCAAAAACGGTTTCTCGCTCCATCTCCATCACTCACAAGAGAGGCACCTCGGCTATATTTGTCCGTGTGCATTAGCTAAGGTGCAGTTCTCAACAGTTTTCCAGTATTGCTGATGAAGGGGACTGTTTTAGATATGACCTCTCTAGTGTGCCCCTGGTGTCGGGTCTGCGTCCATTGCTGGACTGGACATATTATTATGTTGTTCTTCTGTTTGGTCTTTACAATAACAAACTCCAAGCAGAAAGGACAAATCAGGCCAAACAATCGCCTGACACAGAGGCAAGGCAGGCAACACGAGGCCAGAATAGCTGCGGGTCAATGAGGCTTGGCTACTGCGCTGGTGGGGATTGTGCTTGCGAAAAGGCGTTGGATGTTGCTTTTACCCGTGAAGGGCTGCAGTGTCAGGTCCTCTGTGCTCCTGTCTCTGCCCGCGTACACCAGAATGGAGTCGTTTCCCCTGCAGTTAACGCTGGTGTCAGCTGACAGGCATCCATCCAGATTGACTCTGACAGCACTGCTGGACACGGCCGCCAAGCTTACGACAGGCCCGCGTGCAAATCTAACATCCCTGATGCAGCCGCCAAAACCTGCAGAGCAGCACAGAAGAGGATGAAAGAGAGACAAAGACAGAAGGAGAGACAAAGAGATTAAGATGTTTGAGTAACATTCTTAACTGGTCTGATTTGTCTGAAACAATAGAAACTGTCAGTAAACTCCAGATATTTTTTATCAGTTATGACATTTTGAAACCATGAGTCTATAACTATGGGTCCAATGTTTTGTTCTTTCCTGTTAACCTATAGGTCCATTATCAGACAAATATCTTCGAAATGTATTATCAAAGAGGACTTCCTATATTTATATATATATAAATATACACGTTTTCTTCATGGTGATGTGAGACTTGCGTGTACAGCTGTTTGGCGTACAATGGCAAGTGTCGAATGGAGTGGAATAAAGCATGGACTCTTGAGCAGTGGAAAGTGTTCTGTGAAGTGACTAATCACACTTCTCGGGGTTTGGCAGATGCCAGGAGAATGTAACCTGCCTGACTGTTTGGTGTGGAAGTGTGAAACTTGACTGGCCTGCATAGAGCCCTGACCTCAACCCCATCTAAGACTTGTGGATGAACTGGAACTGGCCAGGCCTTCTTGTTCAACACCAGTGCCTGACCTCACAAATGCTCCACTGGATGAATGGCTCAAAAATTTCTACATAATATACACAAATAAACCTGCAAGAGTCTCACCGTGCAGAAGGCTGTGTTTGTTAAGTGCTGGGTGCACTACTCCAGGTGGGACTCCCCCTACATAGAGTGGAGAGCTGATGGTCAGAGGGCCACCCATGCCCTTCCGTTCCTGTTCATATAAATCATTGAGGCCAGCGCTCACTAACAGGCCTCTCTTCAGCACACTCAAAGTGTTCCAGCCCCCGTCACAGTAGGACAGGCCCACCCATACGCTCAACTCTGCCATCTGTTCACCCCAACGCAACAGCCAGAAGAGAACTCCACCTTGCAGCTCCACCTGAATGACACACACAACTGCAATTTCAGCTTATTTGTGTAATTACATGATTATTAAAATGTATTAATTTACTTAATCGCAATTAATCGATTAAATACTAGCAGAAACTTTCAACATTGAGGTGGACATTGAATTTCTCCAACAACAGTTTTAAGCACAGGTCAGGAGGCTTAACTAATTGTGTTAAATTAATTAATTAATTAATTAATTATAATTTATTGCACTAAATAAAGTGATATTTAATCAATCATTAAACTGATAGCCCTAATGTTTAGATTGAAGCAAACTTACCAAAATGAAATCCTTCCCATCTACATCATAGGCGAACAACAGTAGTGCATTTAGCTGATCAGTTTTGAACTCAAATGATATTTCGAAATAATCACCACCGGTGAATATTT
This sequence comes from Pimephales promelas, assembly GCF_988280905.1. Lineage (NCBI taxonomy): Eukaryota > Metazoa > Chordata > Actinopteri > Cypriniformes > Leuciscidae > Pimephales > Pimephales promelas. The sequence goes on from NC_142783.1 coordinate 25,039,175, forward strand.
CAGGCTTGACCTTCAAAAACCCTGAATATAAAAAAAGATTAATAGATTTGTAAGGAAAATTCAATATTAGCATCACAAATAATCAGACCACGTGAAAGAAGTTTAAATCTGGTAGTACCATGTCCTAGGAAGTAGGCCCCATCTTCAGAGACAGCAGGACAGCCCTCCCAGCTGTCATAGGTCTCATGTTTTTCTAGTGCTGATTCCCAGTCCAGAGGCTCCCATACCTCAGTAGTGCCACTGGATTTCTGCACCATCACATCCCTCAAACAACCAGCAAACCCTTGTTGCACCAGCTGGGCTTGACCTGTATACATATAACAAGTACTTGCAACTCTTTATAGATACAGATTTTACTGTCAGGACATTCAGAGATAAATTACCAGTATCTTGTCTAAGAAGGGTGAAACTCTCTGGAATCCCTCCTATGAAGACGCCTGTATTCTGACCGATGATGGTGTTGCCACTTGTAGCTGATGCCGATCCTGTTGGAGGAAAAAATATGAGCTTATACCCCTGAGCACGTGCCAATGCTAAATCAATACAATAATGTTCTTCTGAGACTCTTCCTGGCTGCTCTAATAATCAGAGCGGGGTACCGCTGTATTTGAACAACTGTATTGCTATAGTTCAATGGTTTCAGTTGATGCTTTAGAGCAGATAAAGTCACATTACTCTAAAAAAAGTGACAGAGATAAAGCTCTGGTGGGAGGAATCCCCGGAGACCGCTTTGAGACAGGAAGAGGGAGACTCTGCGTTACACCACCAGTCTTAATTGAAATGTAAGTTCAGGAAAGGAGAGGATTCTTTGGCCTAATTATTCTAATCACACAATGAATGGCAACGATTAACCTTGATAATTCCTTTGCTTGAAATCTGTTCTACAGGCACTGAATAACCGAACAGGACAGAAGTGAGGGTGCAGGGCTGGCCTATGAATATCATATGTGTGTGCGTCATTACCGCTGTATTGATTGTCGACAATGATTGTTCCCACGGCCTGCTTCCTTGTAGCGATCAGGTGGTGCCACTGGTTGTCATTATAGCGTCTACCTCCATCGTTGCGAGGGCTGAGGGCCACGGCTGAGGCCTAGCATCAAACGCTGAGGGTTAATCACTCGCTCATCATGAACACACCGCACACACTGCACAAATGATGGCTGATCAGCAGCTTTAGGAAGAGGAGACATTCCCCTCCCTGTGCTGCAGCAGAGCTTATGAGGTAAAATGCATGTACATAAACTAATGCAGTGTAAACACTTTCAATGCAAACAGGAATATAAGCAATGTGAAATGATTTGAAGTGTAAGGAAAATCACATATCTATATTTCTTTTAACTAGAAAAGCAGTTTGTCAGGACAAACTTTGAATAATGGCAGAGACTTGTTTGGAAGTTTAAAAAGGTAAAAAAGCTTTGAAACAGATAGCATTCAACTAGTTGTTGTGGTCCATTCCATCCAACTCATGAAATCAAGGAGTCAGTTCTTGAATTCTGAATTTTGCACAGCTCTGGTAGACTGTGATATCACAAACGTTCTTGATAGAATTTTAAGATTGTGAAAGTAAAACATTTCAGAAATCAAAACTCCACTGTCAGCATTAAAATGAGGTTCAAACTTACTAAAAGCGCAATGCCATAACAGGCAGGCAGAGTTTATAGGTAAAGATTCACCAACAACTGATCACACTGATAGATGCCCAGAGCTAACTTTGACCATTTGCTCTTCTACATCTGGGTTTATAGAGGAGAAGTCGGAGAAGTCGAAAAAGTAGCACCAGAATCCCTCTTGGCACCAAGGCGCTAAGGAATTCTGCCCAGAGATAGGACATTCCCCAAAAGCAGTAAATTTCATGGGCTGGCACCATCAACATAAGATGGGGTTATTGTCCTGCTAAAATATGACATCATTCAGGTTCATACACTTAACGGCCTGACTGAGTGCTCTGCAGTGAAAGCACAGAGACACAAAGTATCGCATCTCCTCTTTGTGATGAAGATTTAATGATCAAATCAATATGTGTGTGGATGCTGAGGAAAGTCAGTGCTGTGATATGCCTACTGCAGAGAGCAGGGAAGAGAGAGAGAGTGAGGGGGGGACAGAGAGAGAGAGGAGAAGAAATAGCTTTAGGGAGAAGCCAGGACAGACACAACACTGCATTCCTATTCCTCCTCCCTTTGAAAGTATTCAGTGAGGCTTCTTTACGATGAGAGATCAATTCTGTCACAACAACTAAAAGCCTTCCTGAATAATATCATCTGCCAGCCGTTAACAGCTAACTTTAATTATTCCAGGCCAAAATGTGTTTACTGAATGGGTTTATTTCAGATGTTTGAAGACAAACGAAAATCATATCAGTCTTGTTCATTGGGAGGCAGACCTATAAACAACAACACACAACCTGAACATCTGATGTAATGAATTCAAGTTTCAGGCATGTGCTGTGAACATCAGCAAGGGAGTCCTAATGACTGAACCCAAAACAATCAGTCACAGCATTCATCAATTTTAAGAAAATTGCAGTAATGCCAGAGGATATTTACATCACATATCATCTACTTGCATAAATTAATTGCTGATTAAGCTCATGAATTATCAACTAGGTCTTGTTTCAAGGGATTTTTTTTTTTACAAAAACATTAATACTTTTGAGATGTACTTAAATAAATGACTCATCCAAAAAAATGTAATTCTCTCATAATTTAGTCAACCTCTTGTCTCCCCCCCGCCACCCCCCCCCCCCCCCCCCAGGTTCAGAACTCAGGCGAAAAAGTAGCAGAAACAAGCGAAATCATACGTAAGCATATGCATATGTACGTGATAATCAACATTAAACAACCAAGGGTCCACCAGGGGGCGGGGGAGTCGCCAAAGTAACTTATATAATGCATTTAACTTCAAATAATATAAAGTAGACAATTAAAGGTTTCTATAGATAAAAAATCTATCTGTATGTCTTATCTCTGTGAGTCAAGTAGACAATTCACTGTGTTTTGGTTGATTTTAGTGGAACATGATTATAAAACATTTTATAATAACAGAACATCCAAGATTCTTATTCTGTGTGCGTATTCAGCATTTTCAACATTTTATATGATATTCAATTTTTCACATACTTAAATAATTGTAAATCATTCGGTGGCCCCGTTTGAAGTCTGCTGAGACCCTTAAGTGGGCCACTTACAGTAGTTTAGAACCACTGCTTTAAAACGATCAAATTCACAACTTCATAAAACAATTAAGAATGTTCCTTGTTTTAACTATAAAAACTAATGGTCAGTGGAAAACAGTGAGTATGGTAAAAAGAATTTACGCACTAACACTCCAAACAGTTCATTAAAGATCCGTTCCACAAGAGTCCTATAGAAGCTGCTATAGGTATTGGTGATGTAGTGTGTGTCATTAACACAGTGAGCAGCATACTCTTGCTTAATAGCCCTTGAGTTTGTTTAAGATGAAATGGGCGCTGTCCATGGTACTAATGCAACTAATCATGCCCATGGGCCTTGGAGAGACCTTCTCTCCTCACTGTATGCCTGGAAACCACTCATCACTGGCTTATCTCTGAGAGACTCAGATAAGGAGACATTGGGAAAAAAAACAGCATCATTTGTGACAGCCTTTACAGGAACTAAATACGCTTTCATGAGACAGTGTTTCATAAAATGCTCATTAATTTCATCATTAGAAAGAGTGTGTGGGGAAGCATACCAGTTCCCTGTGTCACGCTCAATTAGCATCCCATGGTGCTAATCCCATTAGAATTGTTGAATTCGTTAATGGGGGAACTAATGGGCATGCTATCAGGGGACATTAATTGGGCATGACACCACTTTTAGTTATAATTATCAAACTACCCCGACAAAATGTGTTTACGAATGCAAAACCGGCAATATTCGGCAATGGCACTTATTGGTGGGGTGAGTTTCTCGGTGGTCCCCTGGACACTAATGTGAAATCATCTTTCATGATTGCTTTCATCATCAGAGCAATAGACTCAACCCTACATGCCAGTGCTGCAGTGTGCATAATTAGCATGCTATTGCTATTCCCACCCGATGTCTGCGGGTAACAAGTTAATTGGTCTCAAACCCTCTTTTAGGTCAACTTGATCAATCAAAATGCACAGATTTCAGTGTAAAGTGGGTATTAAAGTAGATATCAAAATTCTTAATACAACGATAAGTTAAAATGTTAATACGGATAAATAAATAGCCAATATTAACATTTATTAAATTAAAAAGTCATTTTAAGTGCTAAAATTGAAGAGGTATTACAATATACAGTATGTAAAAATGGATGCTCATTTTGGTATTTGCTAAAGATTCTTTAAAGAGTCTTTAAAGATTGATAGCAATGTAAAAAGTGAAAATGAGCCCAATTCAGTTTTCAAAATTGCCTGTTATTGTGAAATGAAATCTCAGCTGATAACCAACATGGGTCCGATATATCCTCTGGTCTAAAGGTTGGCATCTATCACACTTCAATGTTTAAAGGCTTTTCGTAGCTTAAACAAACACACAACCTTCCATGGCCATGATGTACCTGAGGGTCAAAGAGGAAGTATGGACGGCCGTTGTGTATTTGCAGAGCGACATACTCCTCCTGTTCTCCAGGGGAAACTGCAAACAGCATAACCCCCTCCTCCACGCGTGTCCGGAAACTCAGCTGCAGGCCTGGGGAGAGTCAATGCATGTTCCATATCAATAAACTGTTTGACTGTTTAATCAAAATACTGCACAGAAAGCATTATAAAGCAGTGCGAAAGCATGTCATAATGCATGAACACAACACAAATTACATTCATCACTATGGAAAGGATTGAAGGCCCAGAATTGTGAGAAATTGAAGCAGCCAGTGTGAGTGTGTGATGCCTGTGAGAAAGAAAAAAAAAGAAAAAAAAAACATTGAGCAATGCCAGAATGGTCCCACAATGCCTGAGAAGAGCTAACCTCTAAAGTATTTATCCTAACGGAGCTGCTTTAAAAAGAATCCTCCCAGAACTGTTCTTAGTAAAGTCTTCCACCATCTGACCTAAAAATCAGACGCAAAAAAAAAAAACTAACCACTTTGAAGTGGTGTCCTTCTTCAATATAAGTTCATTAATATGTTGAGGACTGAGAGTAGAAACCCACTCAAAAACAGACTGCTTAGATTAAAAAGATTCTACTTAATCTATCTTAGAATCTCCAGTGAATTGAAGAGGTTGTAAGTCTGGTTGACCTCATGTAGAGCAGCAAGATGTTTCTTCAGGCTTCAGATCTATACAACTGATACAGGGATTATACCATCTGAATACCAACCCTACAGGGCTGGCTCTATATGCTGGATTGCACAAGACAGCTAACTGCCCTGATAAAACTATTATATGTTCCATTATAAAGGACACATTAAAATGATCACCATTTATTTCATTGAAAAAATATTTAAAATAAATGCTGTTTGAAGTAGTGGCACAATACTTAATATTAAATATTTTCTAATCATAATACGTTTCTCTTTAAAACCCAATCAGTATATTATAAATTGTAAAAATATTTCACGATAAAAAATTTTTTTTCAGTATTTTTGATTAAATAATTGCAGCCTTTGTGGGCATAAGAGACTTATAAAAAATTATGACGAATGACTGCAAAAATTCACATGAAAAAAAAGATACTTAATACATACAAATTTTTAAACACTCATTTAAAAAAAAAAAGTATTTGAAATGTGAATTTGAACTATTTTACAGAGAAATTCAAAGCCTTAAATGCTGTTTTCATTCGATCACACATAACTTGAATTCCCGCATGTGCTTAATATGTGTTCAAAATTAAGTATTTTCTTCCAAGACCTGGAGAGAGAGCTCTTCAACACAGTCCTTAAGGTGTTCTGTAAAGAACACAGAGCTCCTATCTCATGTTGACCACATACAGTCACAGTCCTGTGGAGGATGGTGGGGGAGAACCTGGTTCCGAAGTTGTAGTTTCAGCAGAGCAGATCTCTCTGGGGTGATCAGCTATTTTTTGACAAGTGCTTCACATCCATCAGAACGTCTGGTCCATTACAGGATAGGGAACGTGGAGGCTAAAGGGACATCTGTGGGATTTGAGATCCCAGTGGAGCAGCGTGCCGCTGTACGCACTGACAGACCTGTCCAGAAAAGCTGTGGTCAGAGGTCTCTCAGGCACAGGGCTGGTCTGAGCAGGCTGATGAGGAATGAGATTCACCTCTGTGGGTCTCAAGACTAGCGCTAAGACATGGGAAAGATGTGAAGCACTTTTACATTGGGTCTGCATCAGCACTTTAAGACACAGTGCTCAGGGTAATGCACCCACCAAACATGGACTGAGACTAAAAGAGATAAAAAAAAATTGTATGTGTGCGTGTGTGCATGTTTGGCGTGCACACACACGCTATTTATATTTCATATACAGTCACACATTATTCATAATTCTACATGTTTAATACAACATTTTTTACTAATATTTGGTTGGTATAATTGATGGCATACGTGTTCATCCCAAAATATTTTTCTCTGCCAAAAAACATTATATCAGCCATAAGTAAAACAAACAGGGCTATTTGGATTTAATCTGCTTAGTACATAACCTGAATAACTTCAGTCATGTTAGTATTATTGCGGCATTAATCAAGTTGTTGCGTATTAATGAGTTTTCAGGAAATGCTAATTACTGTCATAGATTCTGCAGCACCCCATTAAATATACAAATTACAGAATTAAAGAGCCAGAGCTTTTCATGATTAATCTTTAAATGGGGAAAAACTAATGATGTCTGTACAAAGTTTCCCTCTACTTTCCACTGACTGAGGCCGTTTGACAATCAATCAAATTAATTAAGGAAAATAATTTGTATAATTTAACATTTTGTGCTACAATAGCATGTAGTCTTTGAAAATTGCTTCATTCTCATGTATTACTGCTTCCCATTTTGGAAAATTGCACATTTTCTCTGTCACTCAATGCAGATATGAAAATAGACAGACTAGAAAAGAAATAAATGAAACAAAATAGTTCTAAAATAGTAATACTATAGACACAGATCAAGTAAGATAAGCCAAAAATATAATAAATTACAGAAAAAATATTTAGATAGGATTTTTGATGTCACTTTAAATACTTACAACAAAAATAAATAAAATAGATAAAATATTTAGATAAAATTTTCAATGTGACTTTAAAGTACGAACATTTTAACCCCGGAAAAAAAAAGAACAAGACTGTTGTAATATTTCAGTGACGATCAAAACTCAAGTCAATTCACCTCAACTATATTGCCTGTTTAATCTCATTTTTACTTTGATTTGTTGGGACTTGCATCCTTTAACAAAGTCATTTCAAGCACAAGATTAGATAACCATTGATTTTGCTTAATTTATTGCTTTGGCTACATTTCAATAATATACAAAGTATTTGTCCCTGAGCATGCTATTTGTTCATCGCTTTCTGTTGTTGTCATTATGCCTCATTTCAGCCATTGAGCTTTTTGGTCCGATTTATCCATTTCTTAAAGTTCGATAAAAACAAAAGCTTATTTTCAACAGGGAATTCTGTGCGTTTTGGGGTAATGCATCACAGAAACCAACAACACCAGACATTTAGCTGTTTAGTACCTCACGTACACTGCATTTGAAAATAAAATTGGAAATACAACTAAAGGTGCGGAGAGCTTGAAAACAGAAAGTCGGCTAAAAGGGGTGTTGTCGTTCTGGTTTGTTCTTTGGGTTCCCTCATTAGTTGGTGGCCATTTATAATCCCAGCAGGCCCAAGGACGAGCTCACCACTTTGACTGCAGCCATTGATCAATTAGGGAGTGAGCTGAACTCAACTCAGGGCTTGATTTATAAAGATTTATCCGTTTGTCATTATTTAAGGAAAAAAAACTGGAAATTGCAGTGCTAAATGTTAATAGAGTTAGAGGGGGAAATGGCCATTCATTTCCTGAAATTGCAAGGTCACAAAGGGTCACCCATTTATATGCACGCTCCTTAAGGAGGCAATTTAACGTCCCCGACTTCTTAGGGAAGATCTACTAATTGCCTCGTTTTAATATAAATAAAGTCAGATTTCCCAGATATCTTAGAGCATGTGTCCAACAAAAAGGGCTCGCGACATGACATGGTTTCATGTTCGTTTGCGGATTATTCGGCAGAGAGAGGCTGAGGAATGGACATAAACCTCTCTGAAGACAGGGGATCCTTAATGTGCCGCCACGCTCTCATCTGTGATTCACAGCTTTTCCTATTAAAAAAAAAAATGTACCGCATCACAGTAAAATAACTCCTAAATCTCATCCTCAGGTCACCCAAAGAAGAGGTCATCTAATGTTTGCCTCCTCTGTCACATCACACTGACCAATCTGATAACTTAAAGCAAAGCCTTCCCAGCTTTTAACGCAATTAAATGGCAAGTAATCTAAACAAATGGCAAGCTGAAGGATTTTTACATTAGTAGATCAACCGGAACCTGTATTCATTTGGAACTCAATTCCCCAATTATGTTTGTAAACAAAAGCATAATTGTCCTTTGTCTAATCATGGAAGTCATTAATACATCAGGATGGAGAAGAGTGAGGAAAGGAGTGAGAGATGAATAAAAAGTGTTTAGGGCGGAGCAATGAGGTTGGAGTGGCCCACGTGAACATTTGAAAATGCTTTTATGAGTGGAAAAACTATGTTGACTTTGTGTGGAACCAAACAAAAAACAATAAAATGACAGGATAGTTTACATTGAAATAACTGTTTCAGGGGTTTTCAAACTGTGGGCCGAAGATCAGGTAAAGGTCACAGTCACTGGGCTGCTGCTAAATTTGCGTTTCAGTGATACAAACACACCCACAGACACGCACACACTTTAATCTAGGGCTGCACAATATAGCAATATATGCTTTTCGAATTACAAATTGTGCTATTTATTTATATAAATATATGCGCTAGCTGCGTGTTTTATAGAAGTACGAGTGTGACTTGTAAAAACAATGTTTTCTGCGTCTCAGAGCGGCTCGTTTCATTATTAAGCGGCTTCATTATTCAGAATTCAAATGTCACGTAAGGCTGTTTCGGGTCTGTTCATTCATCTCTGTCGTCTGTTTAACTCGGCGCTGTTTTCTTTCAGAGACATGCTCGTAAGAGGGCCCTTCTTTGCATTTGGCAACCTACCAACACATAGGGAAAATTTGTCTGTAAAAAGCATTTTACATATACTCAAAGAACGAGCATGAGAGCTTTTTTTGCCCTGAACACTAAAATGAGTTTAACTCTTGCAGTGCGGATCACTGATCATATCTGGGCAAGAGTGCGCATGTTTTAAGCTTTTATTGACATGTTTCATCTACTCTATTGCACCAAATGTGAACCAATGCCATTTATGAACACATATTTAATTAAGTCTTCTTAAAGGGATACTCCACTTTTTTTGGAAATAGGCTCATTTTACAACTCCCTCAGGGTTAAACATTTGGGTTTTACCATTTTCAAATCCATACAGCCGATTTTTTGTGATATTTAGAAGAATATCAGTAACCAGACAGTTTCTGGTCTCATTGACTTCCATAGTAGGAAAAAAATATACTATGAAAGTCAATGAGACCAAAAACTGTGGTTACTGATATTCTTCTAAATATCAGAAAATCGGCTGAATGGATTTGAAAACAGTAAAACTCAACTTTTTAACTCTAGGGGAGTGGTAAAATGAGCCTATTTCCAAAAAAAGTGGAGTATCCCTTTAAAATGAAATGTATATGTGCATTATACAGCTGTATGTCTGACCATAAACGCAATGACATGATGCATTATTTACGTAAACAGAATTTAGTTGCCATGGGTCTATATTTCACTTAAACATACTTCACTTGAACATATTTTGGTGAGTCTTGAGCTTCCACATTACAATGGACACACATACATGTAACTGTGCTTAATCAAGACCAGAAGAAACTTGTTGCTTTGAGGGATGGTTGGCTTAGTTTTTCAGTGTGTCCTGCACCTTTGGTTTTTTTGGGGCCGATTAAGCATGTTGAATCGGCGTCCGGCCATCGGTAAGAGAACGAACTCTAATTGGCTGTTCAGTTTAGCGAACAATTCAATCCACGAGAATAAAAGCGAAAGTGATGAAAGCGAGCAAATAAGTCAAGACGGTACAGACAGAAGGTTGTTATAATTTTACGTCATCTTACCTGAGCATTCGAATGCACTAATATTTCATAATAACATGAGCCAACTGGAATTAAGAAAGTGATCAGCGTGATTGATATTCAAAATGGTAAGCAATCGCTGCTTTGTTTATGGTTTGTTTATCTCCAGTCCTAGTTTCGGTTTACCTTTTCGAATGACGAAAATAGACTAACCTGCTGATATAGACAGATAACTACTCGCACATGGCTACACTATTGATAACAAGACTTTTTGTTCATAAAATTTAGTTGTATATTTTGCTAAAGTGACAGAAAATATATTTTTATTTTGTGTTTATGTTTGCACAACTAGAATGCAAGTTTGTTGTTGTTTCAACATCAGTATTTGCTCTCCACAATCTATATGAAATAAATTTTTTCCTATTTAATTTAAGGGGATTCTTCACCTAAAATTTTAAATTCTGTCATCATATACTCCTCCTCAAGTTGTTTCAAACCTCTATGAGTTTTTTTCTTCTCCTGAACACAAAAGAAGATATTCTGAAGAATTTCGGTCACCAAACAGTTGATGGGCCCCAATGACTTCCATTGTTGTTGTTTTTTCTCTCATTCTATGGAGGTCAATGGGGCCCATGGACTGTTTGGTTACCTATATTCTTCTAAATATATTCATATCTTTCATTTTTGGGTGACCACCCCTTTAATACACATCACTAATCTAGAATGATTCATCCTTGCATGTTTTTCCAAACAACAACAAAAATCATCTTCGAAATCCTTTATCGTATGTGTCCAAACAACTTTCCTTTTTGACCAACGTCATAAATACCCATTTCTGTTTAACCCCTTCCCTCCATTCACCCATCTCAATTCCAAGAAATAATAAAATTGTATCCTGCTTCTATATCTAGTTTAAACAGAAAATATTTCAAATAATGTAAAAAAAAAAAAAAAAATGGGTACTGATCTGCATATCACATTTACTTGTAAAAAAGGCATCCATCAATCATGCATTTTAAGACACACAGTGCATCAATGAGACCCTGTACCTGTGAAGTCAGTGTTGACAGGCAAAGTGGAGCTGGGAAATCTGAAGTAGCCAGTCCCTGTGAAGCGTCTCCCCTTTATAACCTGGCTCTGGGCATCAGACAAAGACACATCCGTCCGCTCCACGTGGTACAGAGGTGGAGGCCCGTTGAGCTCGGCCGGAGCATCCCAGGAAACCTTCATTGCGGTCACGTTCAGCGGCCTTAATGCAGGGGCCCTCAGACCTGCCGGAACTATCATAACGGAAGAGAGGAAAGGATGGAGAGATATGAGAATTAAAAAAAAGAGATGTGCATTTATAGTCATAGCTCAGTTTCATGCATGCTGCTGTAATGATCTAATGGGGCTCTCATGTAGGCTGAGAGGAAGTAAATTACCTCGGCCTGACACATCCTCTGTGCATTTAGCTCACTCTGCCTGTCAGGCCGTCCACACCAGCAGCGCTAATAAAAACCCTCCATAGGGAATGGACGTGTTGTCTTCCAAGGCCCATCACGGCACACAAGTCATAAATTACACTCAATCAATAGCACTTGAGTCTATATAATTGAAACTCTGATATCATTTCAAATCCCTCCCGCTGATTTAATAGGATTTGTGTGAAGTCTCGCTGGACGTTTATCGTTTTTGCCTTAAAACATAAGGCGGTAAAAATGAAGTGTGACTGACGTGGCTTCACGTGCCCTTAAGTACTACAAGAGAAGTGATTATTCGCTAAGAGTCTGCAGGAAGTGGAATTTTATTAAAGGGACTATTCATTTACGCACTCTCATGTTGTTTCCAAACCTGTATAAATTTTTCTTCTGTATAACTTTTTCTTCTGTTTCTTTTAGTAGGATCTTTTTAATTAATCAAAATGTAATAATATAATCTTATAATCATAATCTTAAACAAGAGTGTCCAGGATATTCTACAAAAAAAAAAAAAAAAGTTTGATAAAACCGAGTCATATGGGTTTGGAATGAAATGAGGACAAGCATATTATAGCATTTTCATTGTTGATTTTTTTATTATTTTATTTTGATGGGTGTTCTAGCAAATCCCTGAAAAGAAAAAACTTTTCTAAGTCTATTATAGGCTAAATTAAAACAATTCAGTAGTGCAGTGGGATTGAGCTTGGTTAAACGATACATGTTTTCTTTTTCAAACCAGCACATTTTATCTTTTGAAATGGCTCAGCAAAAAGGTTAATATTGTCTTCATCATATTAATGACTAAGTCAAAGACAGGCATGTCTAGCACCAATTACAGCCTGGCATGAACGTTTTCTGTATTTATACGGCCTGACGTTTTTCAACTATAATACTTATTTCTGTAACAGGAAAAGTATTGATTTATGCATAATTGCCTAACCTTCTCATGTGGGGAGAATATATGCACTCCGTTTTTCGAGTCAATGTGATGTGTACAGGCGGGGTACACTTGTTCTGCTTGTCTTTATGGATGTAATATACATAAAACATTACCATCAAGTCTTGATTAGCTGTTCACATTTCAACAAGATCAATAACGGCAGTGTACTTCCTTTTTAAAATGCTACAGGCTTATGTCCTCATCAAAGAGGGCATGTGCGCTCAAAAGAGAATTATGGGACCTTTTACACAGAAAGAAATCGAAAGGAGGGGCAGACTAAAACTGGCATTTTGGAGGGATTATGGATACTGGTATACTCTCTCTGTGTGTGTGTGTGTGTGTGTGTGTGTGTGTGTATATATATATATATATATATATATATATATATATATATAAACCAGACATTGCATTACATTTATCAAAAATGACAGTAAAGACATTTACTGTATAATGTTATAAAAGTTTTCTATTTGAAATAAAAGCTGCTCTTTATAACTTTTTGTAGTAATATTTCACAATATTAATGGTTGCTGTTTTTTGATCAAATAAAAGGATGCCTCTGGGACCACAAGAGATTTCTTTCAAAAACATCCTTACAGAGCCCAAATGTTTGAACGGGAGTGCACATAAGAAAAAAAAAACACGTTTTCAAATGAATCTTGCATCTGACAGGGCTATAAATTGTGTATGTTTTGCATTTGAACCAATCAGGGCAGCTTGCCAACCAACAATTTAAATGGATTGTGTACAATGATTTCGAATAGTTACTCTCTTGCTATGCATGCATAAATTTCTTTGATCTTTGTCACATTCTGCCTTGTTGATTAATGTAATTTTCATTGATTATATGGAACCAAAACCTTGACCGCTACCAGGCAGAAAATATCAAATATTGTGCTTGCTGAGATCTTTCCGGTCTGTTCAATGAAAACTGACATATTAGTGAAGATAAATCAAAAACAATTAAATATTGTCGTGAATTAAGGGACAAATCGGACTCATAAAGTCCAAATGATTGGAAACAAAGAGTGTTTATTTCAACTACTATGAGAAACATTCATCTACAGTTCAATTATTCTGCTATGAAGAGATGAATAACTTAAGTGTCTCCATTAATTTCAGTGGTGTGCTATTTAAAGCAATCTGATGTCATTCCAGTCGGAGAAAGCAGATGCTGACTTCTCGGTTTGAACAGATGGTAATTCTGTCTAATAGTGCATTGATGTAATAGTGATGTGCATTGTGTATACAGACAGTCATAAAATGGAGGTAAGGCTCAAATAAATTGCAATCATCAACATTAAATCCTGGCAGAGAAACGGGCGAAAACAAGGCTTGAGGGAGACATAGTCTTGAGAGGGCCAGACAACAGGTTGTGTTGGGCTAGTCAGCGTGCTGTTTGTTCAAATGTATGGGAGGTGTGTAAGGACGTTAAGAGCAGCTTGTGTGGGAGCAGAATATTAATGAATTGGAGACACGGCAAATTCAGCTTAAGTGGTCGTAAAATGGGCTTTCGTATGAAACAGCAACACAATATTATAACACATACACACAATAAAACCAGATGTGCAAGTCAATATAAATACAAAAAAAAAATCTAAAGAAAATATTTGTGTAAGAATATAACTACAAATAAAAAAATCTTCAGTAATAATTCTATAAACACACACAGCGTTAAAACCGTTCCGCCATATGGAAGAGCCGATGACATCGGCAGCTCTGTCGGCTGCAGCATATTGAGCTGACCATATGTTACAGCGGCGCTGCGAGTCTGACTGATTCATGCCCATCACATTCCACTGTATCAATTAAAGACCCTTGAAGGCTGCATGATTTGTGCCTCTGTTATTAAACCCTGCTAATTCATCCTACTTACATATTCCTTATAAATCTCTGGGAGTGTGCGATGATTCATGAGAACGCCACGGCACATTTTTCTCCTTGTAATTAACAGTAAATTGTTTTTACTGCCGCACAATGAATTTCTCGGCTTGGTCCGCAAATGAAGTAGTAAGAAGCGGAGTGGAGAATCCTGTCTGAGGGGTTGGTTTAACTCATTAAGCCTTCACGTGAGCCAACGTGTAAATGGCAAAATAAAGGAAAAGGGAAAGAATTGAAAAGGGAAATGAGGCTGGTCATTGACAGAAAGTATTTCCTTCCTGTAAAATTAAGAAAAGGCTGAATCTGGAAAGGCTAAGCTACATGAGGTAAGGTAAGATTGGCCAAAAATATATTGTCTTAAACAGAGTTTTTTTTTTTAGTCCAATACAATAGTTACCCTCTGTTTAATCCATGTGTAACACTTATGCATTTAAAAAAAAAAAAAATCCAATTCAGTTAATATCACATTAATAAAGGATATGCAAATTTTTACATGTATTTTTTACAATTTTGTTATTGGGCAAAACTTTGGTCCTCAAAATAAATTAAAAAATAACATTTATATATAAATAAAACTAAAATCTATAGCCACTACATAAAGGGGAAAACTGAATGAGCGAGAGAGAAAGAGAGAGCAGAAAAGCCTGATAAAAAAAATATAATGGTGTTCTTGATGACACACTTTTGGAAATTGCGCAAAGAACGAACCTTCCTTCCTCTGACTGCTTGACTATTCAAAATTCATCAATTTTAAAGTATGAAAATGATAGAGATAACCTTAGAGTGAATCTAAAATAGCTTTAGTTTGTATTCCTTTGAGATAAAAGACTTCCTCTCTCAATTGAGAGCAGGGCAGACCATATGTGCTCCAGTTCACCGATGGGTTTACGTACACAATTAAAGGTGGTCTGTCCCAGCCCTCACTGAGGGAGACCTATTCAACAAACTGACTATGAGCAATGACAGACACTTTCCATTAAAGGTACTTCATTAATATTAACATAAGAATTAACACCAATTCAGGTCTTTCGACGACAACATGTATCGAAGCTTGCACACGTAATTGGATGTTGAGTGCACGCACATGCATACTGTGTGTGTGCTCCATTACTAACTGTGAAATTTTAAAAACTAGAACAGATTGGTTCTTGTATTGGGGTTGAAGTAGCATTGTTGATAGATCATTTTAAATCAATCAGTTGAAGATGTGAAAGTGGTTGAGAGCTGCAGTAAAGATTTAGAACGTAACGTTCAGTAGACCTCAAAACATTACAAAAATGGCAGCTTGTACGGTACACTGGATGTAGATGTTAGGGATGGTACTGACCAGAGGGCAGGGTTCGACCTGACGCAGGTGGACTGCTCACGCAGCCCTGTCTGTTGCACACGGTCATGGTAAAAGTGTACTCCTCATAGGCCTTCAGTCCTCCTGCAGTGTAGCTCCGCTCCTGTGCTGATCCACTGTACAACACCTGAAACATGAAAACACACATATTACACAGAGTACAGTAACTCACATTTTTACACTTAAAGGGTTAGTTCACCCAAAAATGAAAATTCTGTCAGTATTTACTCACCCTCATGTTGTTCCAAACCTCTATGTGTTTATTTGTTCTGTTGAACACAAAGGAAGATATTTGGAAGAATGTTTTAAATCAAAAAGATCTCAATCCCCATTGACTACCATAGTGTTTTTCCTACTATGGTAGTCAATGGGGAATGAGATATGTTTGATTAAAGTATTCTGCCAAATAACTTCCTTTGTGTTCAGCAGAACAAATAAACACATAGAGGTTTGGAACAACATGAGGGTGAGTAAATACTGACAGAATTTTCATTTTTGGGTGAACTAACCCTTTAAAGTGGTAATTCACCACTGCCCAAGTGCGCTTTCAATATAACTTGGCTGCCTGTGTGGTAAAAAGACTTTTTTCTTTCTTTTTTTTTTTTTTTTTTAAATCAGGGCTAAATGAAAAGAGAAAATGTGCTGTTGTCTTCAGCGCGGTAAAGCCACTCCCAGCCTGCTCATGTTGAATAGGCTTGACCAGAGTCAAATACCACCTTACTCAATTAGGAAATACTTCGGAGGAAACTCTAGTCATAATGTTGTTGACTCGTATTGTTCCCAGTTGTAAAAATTTAAAGAGTAACACGTAGCAGGAATTAATTTCGGTTCCCGGTAAAGGATCTAGAGTGCTGTAGCCAGTGGCTAAAGGCTGCAAAGAATCGTAAATATGGAGAAAACACAGCAACAGAGAATCTGAATGATTTTATTTTTATCCGAATAGTCTTTATTTTTGTCTTATCGAACAAGGAGCACCTTCTGCCCAACCCACTGAAGCAAAAATTTTGTAGCGTATGTACAGGTGAAGACTGCTACCATAGTGTTCTTTTGCCATAATGCTGTTTAAAGAGTAAACAAAGTAAAATAAAAATTTTCAGTGATAAACCTGCACTTAAAACAACTGTCTTGTTATCAACCCTCTGTCGATTCAACTGTCCATGGGATGCAAAACTGTGGAAATTCAATCAGTAGTCATCTGATGGACTTTTGCTGACAAATAAATGGAAATTTCTCAATCCAGTCAACACGGAGAGGAGTATATACTCCCAACATTGTAATAAAGCGGTTTGAAAATCGGTAAACTGAAGAATTAAAGCAGTTAGGCACTTAAACTAAGACAACAAAATCAGAGCAAAGGTCTGTTTGTTAACATACAAACCAAGATTCTCAAATGGAAACAGAAAGTTTGAATCAAGTTCATGTCATTTGTCGCCATCTTCTTTTCTCCCCATTTCCTGTCTTCTTCCAACTTATTATGCTGCCTTCGAATGCTAGCGGAATAATCATAAATACAAGTTTTCTAGTTAAAATTCGTATTTACCACTGAGAAGCTCTGGGATGATTTTGATTCCCAAGTTCCCAAGTAGGGCAGGCCATAAACATGGCGGAAGGGAGAACGATTGCAGCTGTGACTGCTACTCTTTCAGTAGCGGCTCCTAAATGTAAATTTAGATAGGGAAGTTTTTGGGTCTTAGCACTAGTTTATGATCAATATTTTGTAAGATTGTATTCTAATTGCTGAACACATGCAGAACACGTTTGGCAGAGGCATTATTCAGCCTGAGGGTGGCACTCTAACGTTGATTGGCAGGATTAGATACACATGGCACAAGCATAGAATGCCATCTTCGAATTGGGTTAATGTAGTAGTACGTATTGCCTCAGAATGTTGTTTTAGAATATTACAAGCTGTGGATAAATATTTTGGTGGGGCTCTGCCCACCTGCCTTTACAAATAAGCCATGGCTGTATTCTATATTAGTTTTTTTTTTTTTTTTTTTTTTTAAACAAACAGAACAGCTATATCACCATGTCTTTTTGTTGTAGTAGTGCATACTTACATATATGAACTGAAGTGAATAGTATGTTATACACAGCAAAATTAGCCTGTGTTTGACAAAAAATTCCAAAATTATCCTCTCAAGCTGACTAGATAGCAAGAAGAATGTTAATATGCTTGCCAATGAATGGGAAGCTAAATATCATTTTGACTTCTTTCCTTATAAAATTGCAAAAATAAACCTGGAGTACTGTATGATTCCTATTCTTTCCGACAACAAAGCACGTTGCGACAAGCTCATAATCACAACTTCAAAAGTGCGAAGTAGGAAATTTCCGATGGCATTTGAAGGCAGCATTATACAACAAAGTTGAAATAGCTACTTTAAAATATATATATATATATATATATATATATATATATATATATATATATATATATATATAGTTACATTTAAGGAAAATGCAGCAGTGGTTGCCAGCAATTCTCCGTAAAAAAACACCGTCACATTTTCTGTTATTTATTTCATTGGATAAAATATCACAGAATCTGACTAACACCATAATGTACATTACTGATTACAAAATAAACAATTTATGTAAAATATAATCATTTGTGATGTATCACACAGGGAGAATGTCCTTTTACTGTTTCATACTGTAAATTATATGGTAATTATACAGTTCTTACAACCGCTCAGACACACACCGCATAGATCACACCTCCAGAGCTTTCAATACCTGCCTGACCTGACATATTTATTAAAAAAGTGCATATCTAGGTTACTGATGGAAAACATCAATGCTAACATACACTTATCAAGCTAATTAAAATCTAAGATAATGAAATCCAATTAAAAAGAGGATTGTTCAAGAAAAGTAATCTTAAAAAACATCCTTGAAACATTTGCCACAAAGACAGGGAAGGTGATTCTGATATGGAAAACAGTGCTTTAAATACAGACTAACATGCAGGAGATGACACTACTTTAACCTTTAAAGGTTTGCTACCCGAACGAAGAAAAAGAAACACAAAGATTCACATGAGTAAGAGAGGAGACCTTTGTGGACAGTTCAGCCCATGCCACATGCATACGGGGACACAGGCCACAAGCTATGGGAAATATGAAACTGGACAGAAATGAAGGTTATTGGGGTAAAAAAAAAAAGATTTTTGCATTTCTATGAAAACTTCTTTTTTATATATATATAGCAACACATAGAAGAGAAAAACTTGAAAAACTGGAGCAATGGGAAGGTGTTCTGTGTGATGCATGAGGCAAAGTACAGGACAATATAGCCACAGTCCAGTGCTTTAGAGACAGATCAGAAATATTCTGGCAGTGGCCCTTTTCTATCAGGAAAAAAAGTTTAATGTGCTGCAATGGATACCTGAGATACTATAGGTGGAGCGTATGGGTTGGACATTTGTTCTTGGTGAAGGTTGACTCTGTACTCAGTCACTTCGCCCCTGACATCGTTGTCCTGTGGCGTCTCCCAGATCACTCTGAGTGAGGACGAGGACACAGGAGACACCTGAGGAGGGGGCATGTATTGTGGCACTGTGGAGCAGAACAGATAATTCATCAAAACAATAAAACATTTTCCTAATCAGCATTTTAGCATCTTGTTTTTCAGCATATTAATTTACCAGTGACACAAATTTGCAAAATTTAGTCTGTTAAAGGGGTCATCGGATGCAAAATTCACGTTTATATGGTGTTTTTTTTCATATAAATGTGTCTTAGCAGTGTGTGGACACAACCACCATACAATGAAAAAATCCGTTCACTCCTTTTTTTTCCCCTAAAAAAAAAAATCCATTCACTCCTTTTTTTCCCCCCGGGAAGAGAGTGGTGGGGTGAGCAGTTGCTCATTATCATTTGAAGAGATATGCACCGAAACAGGTCACTGTGAACAAACCTGTTTTTAGGATGTAAAAAGGTGTTGTTTTACACAACCATTGAGGAATTTTAACCAAAGTATATAACACACTTTACATGCACACATACCAACTTGTACCAAAATGGGCATCCAATGACCTCTTTAACACTTGTTTGAGAAAATACTGGAATTAAGTTTCTTCATTTTGTTTTTCATTATTTTAAGCACAACCTGACAACATGCAACAAAAAAAGAATAATACGATTAGGAACTAGAGAACAAAATTTTTGATGTTGGATTTGGAAGCCCGAACCACTAGCTAGAATTTGAACTTGGATCGAATTCGTTCTAAATCAGATACAGATAAATTAGTACAGTAAGATAGCATTTTATGAATGCATTGGTGAGAGAGTGATTGCATGTGTGAATGAATCCTACCTGTCTGTGCAGTGTATCTACTCTGTTTGCGCTCAGAGTATACATCTATGTGTCAGTTTAACTGATGTAAACTGTTATGAAGATGGTTGAAGTAAGGAGGAGGATGCACACTCACTTTATTAAATAAACTGGAAACTAGGCGAAGACTCAGGCTAGGAACAAGACTCAGGCACACACCAACTAACATCAACGCTACAGCTCCCAAAACAAAACACAGACGAACTCACAAAGACTGGACTGAAACACAGGGCTTAACTATAGGGACAAATGATCTAAACAGGATAACAAGGGGGCGTGGTCAATGAGAAACACCTGTGAAGACTAATAGACAAAATAGGGGACTGCTAAACAAGAAAAGACAGGGGAACACAGACTGACATCACAACATAAACGGTTAATATACGTCTTATCCTGTGGACACTCTATAGGACAGAAATAGTATTCTAGCCACTGTAAACCTTAAGTTATCATCATAATTTATAAGAAAACCTTATGTTAAATCAGTTAAAAAAAAAGATATGGCAACAAACTTCAGAACAGTCAAGGCCTGTGAGAGTTTGGTGCTTGTAGCATTAAAGCTTTGGTTAAAGTTGAAAAATTTAGTCTCAGAAGAAAACTGAATACTATTATTAATATATTTAATGACTGAGTAAGGTATTCTATATTTTCACTGGAAAAACAACATTAAATAATGGAAAAAATACATCAATAAAATATTATTATTCCAATAAATAGCACATTTTAATTTCTTTATTAAACAACTACTGCCAAAATAATAAAATAACTGATTCCGCTCTACACTGATGAATCCTGACTCACTTCAAACAGCTGTTGGGTTGTCCTCTTGACACAACCTTTGACAAGGAAATACGCAAACTCGAGTGCATCTCGTCAAACAAAAACATGGCCAGATATAAAAAATATAAAGTAGACCTCCCTCCAAGTGTCAAAATATAGAGAGGAAGCTGACAGAAACACTAAATGGAGCTTCAGCTGTCTTCTCTTTGAATAAAAGAGAAAGCCTGGATGGGTTCCTTCCTGTGAAGCACTTGTGGTGAAAATTTATCCCACATAAACAATCCCTCACATGTTTATGCTAATTCCTCATTTCCGTTTTTCAGGAACTGTCATTCTACGCTGTAACACTAGCCACCTATTCTTTCTCTGCTTAATAAGCATCTTCTCAAAATCAATTCTCCAGGGCTTCCATCTAAATAAAGACTGAAGATACAGGATTTTCTCTGCGGGATGGAGCCGCATTTGTGGCCTATGAAATGCTATACTTGTTTATTTCAAACTGTTGTGATTATTGTTCAAGATAATTTGTTTCATAATCTCCTCGGATATAAAACAAAATGAAAAGAGCCCCCCCAACCAAAGTGATTTTTAAAATGTAATACAAAGTTTCATATCATTTCCTAGTTTAGCTGTGGTTTTTGTTTAGATGGCTTTCTTTGACAGGTCAAAGTGTGTTCAACTGACCTCCTTCTGCGGTACGTCCCACTGCCCACTCTGACAAGGTACTGCCGGCCATGTTCACTGTGAGCACTCTGAAGCGGTAGGTGGAAAACGCTTCTAGATTCGACACCACCGCACTGCTCTCAGGTGGAGTCAGAGCATTCTCATTGGCTGAACTCATTGATGGCCGTGGGTTCAACCAGCCACTACTGAGGAAAACCCTTTGCTCTGGACTGTGACTGGTGGCATTTCTCTGCGACTCGTTCAGCAGCTGCATAAAGAGCTCATACCTGATAATTATACCTAGAGAAAGAAACAAAGAGACATATATATATGCCAATACCTTCTTCTCCAATCCCTTATTAAGCCTCAGAAAGAGGCAGAAGATATTGAGATGTAAGAGCGGCCATTGACAATTACACAATTACAGCTGCTGCATGAAATTATGTAGAAAAGAGAGACAGACAGAGAGAATCAGATAGACACAATTAAACGGAGAGGAAATTCATTGAGAGAATCCTCTAAGGGCACTTTATAATGGTCCATGTTAATGAGCTAATTTGGCAAAAAGCATGATAACTGGCATTAAAAGTCATTGATATACAGAGGGCTATTTTGCGACGCTTTCAATGGCGCGAGGCACAATACATAATTGTATGCAGCAATCAACTGTTTTAAATGTGAAATGTTTCTTTGCGGCGCACAGTCCCATCAGTTTATATTGCGAAATGAAGCATGGGCTGAGCCTTAATCAAGCCTCTTGGTTGTAGATTAAAGTTCGTAAGGAATTAATTTTCATCCCGGCTGAGATCAAATGGCATCTCTATAATAGTATTTCTCATTATTGTAATGATGTAGCTGGAGACAGCTAAAAAGGAAGCTACGACAGAGCAGAAGAGCATTTTTAGCTCTGCCACGTGCATTTAAGATTCACTGTTAAATAAATGAGGTCTAACAAAATCATACTACCTCTAAATTAAAAAAGGGGGAGACATATTTGGTGACTATTTAAATGAAAAAAGACAACATTAGTTTCAACAAGTTTAACATCTTTCATCATATTAGGTCTGGTGGAAGACATGAAACAATTAAACAAAATACCCCAAAAATATGTAAAAATCAGGGGGTAGCTATCATTATAACAATGGGAACGCATTCCTTGTGACTTTTTAAAATGGTGCGTTTATTCTCAAGCAGGAGGCCTCATCAAATTTCTCTTTAATTAATTTAATATATTGATTATCCTAGATTCTGTAAAAAAAACTAAGTTTGAAAACTAGCAACTTTAAATATTTTAATAACAAGCAAAAAATATTAAGGGATATATAAGGGACTAATCAAATATTGTGTGGGAGAACCACTGGCTTTAATTTGACCCATGCTTTAATTAGTGCCCCAGTTTAAAAACAGTGAAAAATTCTCTAAGGGTGTCAATACCGTTGGGTAACACAGGAGGTTCCCAGTCCACTTCGAGTTGAGAAGACCCTAGGGTTGTGATTCTGGGTGCAGGCTGCTGCTGGGGAGGTATCTGAGCGGTGAGTACGATCAGACTCTCGCTGCGAACACAGCCTCCGTTAGTGCAAGCCTGCAGACTGAAGTTGTATCGAGTGAATGGTTGCAGCTCTTCAGCAGTAGCCTCTGTTTGAAGTCCTGTGTAGTGGATCCTCTCTTCTCCGGTCAGATCGTGTATCGAGCTCAGGGTATAGCTGTCCATCGGACCAGTGGTGTTCAAGGGCTCTGTCCAGTTAAAGGAGGCGCTGGTGGGTTTGGCTCGACCCACAAGGCTTAATTGGAGCTCCTCTTGCTCGGGTACAGAAGACAGGGTGCGTAATCTGACCACGGCACTGCTGGTGTTAGCACGAATATTACTGGTGATGAGCTGGTAAGAGTATGTTGTATAAGGAGACAAATCGACATCTGTGTATTGCATAGTTCCTGTATGAGAAAGAGAAAAAGGAAGCTGTCAAATTAGATTGATGACAAATGTTAGTCGAACAATGACATCACTACCATTCAGAAGTTCGGGAGTCATGGTCATCAAGGCCTATTAATGTTTTAAAGTTGAAAGTTGATTTATTAGTAATATAATTTTTCTGTAAATTTTAAATGACTTTACTGTCACTTTTGATCAATTTAATGCATCCTGACTGAGCTAAAGTATTAATTTATTTAAATATATATATATATATTACTGACCCCAAACTTTGCCATGTTCTTAGAAATGTACTAAAGTTTTTAAAAAACATTCATACTTTCAAGTTTTAATTTACTGAGGTGTCACCATCAAGTAAAAACATATTTCCCAATACTTTGAATGTAAGTGAACACAATTTATATATATATATATATATATATATATATATATATATATATATATATATATATACACACATCTCAAAAATAATGAATTAATAATTCATAAAAAATATTGTTTTTGGGGATTCACACCACATGACATTTTGAAATATGAACTAAAATAGCCTTGATATAAAAAGGTCAAATTAACACAGTAATGAGAGTCTCCAGGGTCTTCTCTATGATATCATTTAAATCTATCAAAATTATTGCATCACATTTGATTTAGACACGGAGATTATGTAGCATTTAATTCCAGAACACAGTATTATATTATATTATATTATATTATATTATATTATATTATATTATATTATATTATATTATATTATATTATATTATATTATATTATATTATATTATATTATATTGACGTTCAGCAAATCTGCATTAGTTTGACTAACCGAACGGGTGCTGGCTATTGCTGGTCTGGATGATCTCTGAATCTCGGAGCAGAGTGTACGTCAGTGCATCGCTGTTGGGGGAGTCAGGGGCTCTCCAGCTCAGCTCTATGGTTGTGGAGTTCAGAACCCGGCCGAGGGGAGGAGGCTGCTGTTGGGGATCTGAACAGGAGTGGTTTAAGACAATGCATATTGCTGATAAATACGTGAAAAAGAACTAAAGGTGGAAGTGACAAGGTTAAAGCACCACATCTGCGGACTATGACATAGTCCAAAATGGACTATGAATATACAAGAACAACAATCATTTGTTACATGTAAATAATGCTACATAACTTAATAAAAACACTGTACTGGAGAGACACATTAGGGCTTTAAGAGCCTCTGAGGTTAAGTGCTATGCTCTAAACACATACAGACCCATAAACAGGTCACCTTTCAGTATACATGCAGAATGTTTATAGACCAAATATGCAATGAACCAAGGAAGGGTATAAGATCAAGAGAGAGATATATAGAAATGATCAGAAATGTAGACAAAGACAGAAATGTTCAGCTAAATCACAAGGATGCAACATGATTAAATTTGAGAGTCAGCTCATGCAAGTATTTTGAATAAAGTATGTAATAAGTCCAGCATAAATATCACAGCATTTGTGCAACGGCAGTGGGTTTTGACCTTAGGTATGCGTCTCTTGCGTTAAACTTAGAAAGCAATTTGACTATATTGAAGAAATCTGCATTTAAATTACAGTCACTACAATAAAGAAACTCTCTGATATGATCTATAAGAGGCATTTTCACAGTTTTGAGCCAAATCATTTTACTATTTAAGCATTAAAGGGACACTTCCGGATTTAGCATTAAGCTTTGTATTAGTAGAATACCTGTAGTATTTTCGAATTACCATGCTTTCCACCCTCATATCCCCCTGAGACAAGAGATTTATGCATTTTTTGTCTGGAAAAAATCCTCCGATGATGCAAAAATCGTAATTTTCCATCATTGGAGGATTTTTTGGCAAGAGGCTAAAGACTACAGTCACACTCTAAAAATGTTAGGGTTAGGGTTAGGGTTAGGGTTAGGGTTAGGTTAGGGTTAGGGTTAGAGTTAGAGTTAGGGTTAGGGTTAGGGTTAGGTTAGGGTTAGGGTTAGGGTTAGGGTTAGGTTAGGGTTAGGGTTAGGGTTAGGGTTAGGGTTAGGGTTAGGGGTTGTTTTAACCCAACTTTGGGTCAAATATGGACAAACCCAGCCACTGGGTTAAATTTTTTTATTACATTTTAACCCAACGTTTGGGTTTGTCCATATTTGACCCAAAGTTGGGATAAAACAACCCAGCATTTTTAGAGTGCAGTAGTAGGGGCTGTCCCGCATGTTTTCAACCCATCCATAGAGGGTGGGATCTCAGTCACAGAATGTACTCATAGTGTCAGCCATATTTTTTTGGAAGCTAAGCTAGAAGGCTCTTGTTCTGTGGAGAAAGCTGAGTAGTAGGGGTGCATTCTGGGAGTTGTTGTCTTTCATCCACATCAGCCCAAAATACATTTTCTGGCTTTTGTCAGTCTAGAAAGCTCCAAATTCAAAAGTAATTTCACATTAATTCTACAAAAATGACCCATTTTAAATTCACATTCATCTTTCCAAGTGAAGTATACCTTTGAGGCGATTTGGTTCCAGAACCATGACATGGTTCGAAAAACTTTCTTTTCTATGTTGAAGTATTTCCTATTGAAAACCAAAGTTGGAGTAGTATATATCGAAGAGCTCACCACTCTATTAGCCACTATCCTTTAATTTCTGTAATAATAACCATCATGCTTGAAATTTTGTACCTTGGACGAGAGCATTGAAGATATACTTTCAAAATTGATAAATTCCAGCTACTTCCTTCAAAACCAATTACCATCCAGAGCTCAACGTGAACACAAAATGGAAGCAACAAAAACTCCAATTTTCATTTCATGGGATCATGCTGATTAGAAATAAACGGTAATTTAGCGGTAATTAAATATTGAAAAATTATTTATAAAAATTAGCTTGGTGTCAATAAAATGTATTATTTGTATTGTGCATGTGTTGTTATTCTTATTGCAGTATTGTGCCATTAGCTTATCAACATGCTAAAGTAAAACTATTGAAATCAGAGTTATTAAAAATACGTTTACGTGAATAAATATTACAATTTTGCCTGTTAATCAGTGTTGAATTGATAGTTAAGTAAAATTAAAATTAATAAAACTAATTTTATATAAAACTGAAATTGAGCTGAAATAAAATATAAATATTAGATGAAAGCCTTAAATGAAACAAAAAATTACAAATGTTGTCTTGTAAACTTACTGAAATAAAGTACAAAAAATACTAAAACAAAATGAAATCAATTATATTTAAAAATACAAAAAATGTACGAAACACAACAAAATTCCTAAAATTAAAAAAAGTTTAAAAAGTAAAAATAATAATAATATATTGATAAATACAACAATAGTACATAAATAATACTAAAATAACACTGCTTTAAAACTATTCCTCAAGTATATATTGATTCTGACCTTTACTGCAGCCCAGGTAGTTGTTCGGATTCATGTGACTGGCTCCCTCCACACAGGCGTCACATTTATCTCCAGTCACATAAGTCTTGCACAAGCATTGCCCCGTCTGGGGGTGGCATGTGCCATTGAATCCCCCCACAGGATCACATCCACACGCCTCACACCTAGACACATGAAGATCACAAGAGACACAAAAACCATTTTCATAAGCTAAAAAAACAGTATCACTTCTTATGACATTGTCTATATCTGTAGAGGACATGAAATCAGGTAATTAACCAAAAGTAACAAGTCCAGTTTTATTTACAAAAAAAAAAAACTGTGAGTCTCTCCAAACTGGCTAAGATACGAAGAGTTGCACAAAGTGAATGTGTGCGTGTTAGTGCGTGTGTGACTGTGAAGGAAGGACTAAATGGAGGCATTCACAGATGCACCTGTCAGTGACACTTCTGGGAGGGGTGTAGGGGATGGAGGAGGAAAGGCCCTGAGGGGCCAGCAGCGGGTGATGTGGGGGCCAAGCGCCTGACACCCTCGAAAGCAGCTGATAAAAGCCACAGACTCTTAATGAGCTGAAAATTTGTTCTGTCAACTAGAGGGGTGTTTTGGGCAAAGCCACCCGTTTCCTAATGTGGTTCGACCTTGACTCCTCGGAAGGAGACAGTGAACTTTTTTTTCCCTTCCCCCGTCATGCAAAAATGAAGCCAGTTGAGGTATCAAATTCTGTGATCGATGTTCCACATGCTTACATTCTCCATATTTGAAATATATATCAGTAGCTTGCAGCTATCAAATAAATGACTCCAGATTGCGCCTCCACGTTTGTCTAGAACAGGTGTTGCAAATAGAGCTGGAAAGTTTGCAGACAAGAAATTGAGCAAGTTTCTAAAAAACAATGAGCAGATATGAATATGACCTACACTTCTGTTAAATAAAACTTTTTTTCCCTCCAAGGTTAAATGATTAGCCAAGCACCATTCTCCTGTAGCCTATGTTTGTCATTTGCTGTGATGGCTAATCTTCCCTAACCATATTGTGGGTTTTTAACTACCTCTATTAGGTGGTCCGCAGCGGATGACCCAATATAAGAAAACCAAATAAGATGCATCGTCTTATTGATTCCGGGGCGGACAAATGAGTTTATAATATTTAGATAAAGAAATCTTTATTGTGTAGGATCTCCTGATGCAGTTCAAGCTTCCCCTCTAATCAGTTTAAATAGTTCATTTTTCATCCTTACCGGGCGAACGAGTGCAGCTGGATGGATTGCGTATGCAGTGATCTGTCACGACTCGTATGGATTAACAATTTGTGATGTCCGGTAGCCCTGTTGTTGATGCATTGAAAACACGCACTCGCGCTATTTGCATCTCACCAGCCAACAATTAATGTTCTCCCTACCTACTGCGCATCCCAACATCATATTTTTTTATTTGGGGGGGGGGAGGGGGTGGGCACTTAAAAGGTAAACGATGGTTAATATGGGAAGAGCTGACGATGTCCCCCACTGTTCCTTTTCTTCACCCAGCATGGCTGGAGTAGTTATCTATCTCCTACAAGCCTTCAGGAAGGTCATTCAATGAGACTTCAACCAAACCACCAAGACTTAAATATAAAAATAATCAAAAGAAAATATGCCGTATGTAGAAAAAAAAAACATTAAAAAAAATAATTTTCCAATCCACTGACTCCTGAGAATGCCAAGTTTTCCATCCCCAACTTAGGCCATATGTTCAAGCTGGGGAGCTGCTTTGGAGTATATCATTAAGACAGCTAACATATGATGTATTTACAACCTAATTGATGTATCCAACAAATCAACTATGCAGAGAGCATTAAAATGCAGCCTCGTTTAGAGGCGGGAGATTTTAATGGCTAATTTGACCTTTGCTGGCTCTGTCTGAACCCGTGGGCCAGTAAGCAGCGAACTGGCTCAAATCGCTATATGAAAAGTGATGTGCATGGTTTTCTAAATGGGCTTTATTCACTAGTGTTCAGTCTCGGTGACGAGTGGGAGGTCTGGAGTAATTTTGACGGTGATTTACACTCTTCTATTTAACTTGAATATATATCTTGCTGCATATTAATGAAAACGTCTTTCTCGAACATGACCGAAATAATGGTGTTAGACTATAGCACTGACCTGCCAGCACTTGGATTAAAGCCAAAGAAGAGATCCTGGCACTGGTCGCATCTACGACCGGTCAGTGATGGGTGAGCACACACACACTGCCCTGAGTGGGCTGCACACACCTGCCCCACTGCTCCGACCGAGTGACATTCACACACTTCACACTCGCTCATACCCGCCTCGGACAGGAAGAAACCTGCAATGACAGGATGCAAAGAAACACAAACAGGCTCATTATGCAGTTTATTGTGTGCTCTCTGATTTACTTCCTCTTTTTTATCACTATGAAAATAAAAAAAATCTGTCAACATTTCCTTGAGAAAAAGAGGTACACTTAAACACACTTTTAAAATGAGTATGAAAAGTGTAAATGAATTTAATGTTTTCAAACACATAATTGCATGTTATTTACAATGATATGAACATTTATTATAATTTAAATGTATTTTAAATGCAGAAAGTTTTTTTACCCCTTTAAGTAGGACTTAAAGGAGTAGTTCACTTTTAAAAAAACTTTTGCTGATAATTTACTCACCCCCCATGTCATCTAAGATGTCCACGTCTTTCTTTCTTCAGTCGAAAAGAAATTAAGGTTTTTGATGAAAACATTCCAGGATTTTCTTCATATAATGGACTTCAATGGGAACCAAACGGTTCAAGGTCCAAATGAGAGTTTCAGGGCAGCTTCAAGGGGCTTTAAACGACATTAGACGATGAATAAGGGTCTTATCTAGTGAAACGATCATTCATTTAAAAAATAAATACATTTTTTTACGTTTTATAAGCTCAAATGCTCGCCTTGCTCTGTTCTGTTCTGTGATGAGCGTTTGTGACTCTCCTATTCATCAAAATTAACAAATCTTTTTTCGAGTCATGATTTGAAGGGTCCTAGATAAGACCCTTATTCATCATCTGGTGTTGTTTAAAGCTGCACTGAAACTCTCGCTTGGACGTTGAACCGTTTGGTTCCCATTGAAGTCCATTATATGGAGAAAATCCTGGAATGTTTTCATCAAAAACCTTAATTTCTTTTCGACTAAAGAAAGAATGACGTGGACATCTTGGATGACATGGGGGTGAGTAAATTATCAGCAAAAGTTTTTTTTTAAAGTGAACTACTGCTTTAAGTAGGACTACTACATGTGCATCTTTAATTATATGTAATTTCAGAGAAAAAGTCAATGGGCTCCAATGTTGTTTTGAACACCAGTGACTTCCATTGTTACTTTGTTACACATTACTTTGTTAACAGTTTGAACATACAAAATACTTTTGCGTTCCATAGAAGAAAGTAATAAAGTTTTGAAATGATTAGGGAGAGTAAATGAAGATTATTAGGCAACAACCCTTTAATGGGATAAGTAGAGTACATCATTCTGACTAAAATCTCCTTTTGGCTTTCAAAGAAGAAAGAAAATCAAGCACATATTATTTTTTGTGGTCAAAAAAGAGTGAGCCAGTCTACTTTACTGTCTATATCTTCTTAAGAATAAAGTACGAGTTGAATCTCAAGGGCTCCGTCAGGCTCCTGCGCTCATCAATCAGACAGGGGGCGCTGAGTTTGAGATGTTTCAATCACAGGCTGCTTCCCCTCCGGTGAAATACGACAGAGGGGCTTCGTGAGGGGGAGCCTGGGGAGGGCCTGCAGAAACACAGTCATCAGTCCCCCCCACCCTCCACCAAATGGATCTCCCCCCCCCGCTCCCTGTGCTTTCAATTTACTCCTGCCAGCCCCACTCTCCGTACACATGCTTTATGTGCCGGCCTGGGCGGCCGAGGCTTTGCTGAGCAGCAGGTACGTCCGCATTATTTCATCATGTGTGGGGAGGTACGAGCTAGGGGAGGAATGACCGTACATCCTTGTCTGGTTAACGTGCGAGCTTAGCGCCCTCATATCATATGCATAGGCCCATTGGTGGATGTTGGTGAGCATAGTTTCCCTGCTGTAAAAAATAGCATAGCTAAACTGGATTAAGCTTACATCTAAAATGACCAGACAAAAGCAATATTTCTAAATACCAGCAAAAAAAAAAAAAAAGAAAAAGTTTTGGCCATTTTCAGGTCGGTTATCCACCAATGGCTACCCTTGTTGAAAAGAAGAAGAGTGCCTAATTTTATAGAATGTGCACTTGTAGTGTACTTTTAAAATTGTTAAAATGTTATTGGTACTGTACTTGTAGATGTTAATAATGACACTCATACACATAAGTGGCATTTTTATTTCATTATTAAGATGTTTCATGATTAAGATTAAAATGTTTTTACGCTTCATTATATGGCATAAAATAATACCCCACTGTGGCTACTGTGGTTGTCGGGGACATTAAACATAATTTACTCACTCGTTTCGCTTTTATAGCCTTGTTGAGTTTATAATCACACACTTGCAAACTATTATAACTCAAACTTTCCAACTTGTAGATAAATGAAGATTAAAAGAGTTGTTAAGTCATGCTGTGGTATAATTAGTTTACAGCCCAACTATCTTTTTACAAGCTTTTTAAAATTCATAAATGTTGTATTAATTGTGATGATTATCTTGATGAACAAAATGTCTGAGTGTCATAAACATGTGTTGGTCACAGAGCTTATTTTCTGCAATAATTCAAAAGCCAATATAAAAAAAATCCAGGATATCCAGGGTAATGCAACTTCTGGGTTGGCCTACAAAAGTCTTCTTTAATTTGTTCTTTAATCTGGTCTGCGTTGTTTTATCATTGGGGTTTAAGGGTTGTTTAACAACCTTTTTATTGGATAATACAGCGTTAGCATACACACAGTATCAACTATCCAAATTACAAATAGGGACACATCTCTACAGTACTCTAAAGGAGGAGTAACTTCCTTGCAAAACTGTGCTTGGCGTATAAAAGTGCAAGTTGGTTTTACAGTAAACAGTGAGGGTTAATCTTAATTACGAATACAAAGGGACCAGCTGTTACAGTTGGTCCTGCCACACTGACACTTGGACCCCTGGCAGTGCACTTCTAGCACTTACTATGCTTCAAAAAAAATAAGAGAAGTGCAAACATTTCCACCCCCTGAAGTGCACTTGAGTCATGAGGCCAGCGCTGGCCCAACAACCACTAAGGGGGTTGATTGAGGGTACATGAGGAATGGCCTGTAGCTATGCTAGTTGAACGCCATCGGCCAAAGTGACTGCCAAACACATTCAATTCCCAGGCACAATCTAGGGAAAAAGGAAAAACAGAACAATGCAACAGCTTGCAAAGCCAAGAACAAAATGCGAGGGACTCATTAGTTACGGAAAGGAAGAGAGTGCTTTGTAATTCAAAAGATGTTTACTCAGACACTTCAAATGTGACGCGCAATGCCTAGGAATCACGGTAAACAACGAAAGCTATGACTTCACTGTCATCGCCAACACAGTATAATGAGCTCACAAAACCTGATACACCTTGTAAATACACACATTCAAATTAGTCTGAAAGCACCAACCTGGTTTACAGGTTCCACAGTCTCGGCCGTGGCGTGTAGGCTGACACACGCATTGACCGCTAGCAGGATCGCACACTGTTGCAGGCACGGTACCCATGTGGTCACATTGACATGGTTGACATCCATGTGTGGCATTGGCAGAACTCAGGTTGTAGGTGTGAACGGAGCATCGGTTACACCGCAGCCCCTCTACGTTGTGTTTACACATGCATTGGCCCGTGGTCTTGTCGCACACATCTGAGCCATTCACCGTGCCTCTGAGGTCGCACTGGCAAGGCAGACAGCCCAAAGAATTGCTACGGTCCAGACTGTGGTATCTGTCCCGGCACACGTCACACTGTCGGCCCTCGGTGTGAGGTTTGCACTTACACTGTCCTGATACCGCATCACAGGATGTACCGAGAACGGATCCGTTCAGACTGCAGTTGCAGGCAAGGCAGACTCCACTGCCGTTCAGACCGTAGAAGTGAGAAATGCAGGTGTCACAGAGGAGGCCTTGCACACCATGTTTGCACTCGCACTGGCCGGTGAAGGGATTACAGAACTGGTGCAGAGAACCCCGTGCGTCGCAGCCACAGGGAACGCAGCCGCTGGGATCTGTGCCATTGAGGAATTTGAAGCCGTAGTTACATCGGTCACATGTTAGACCTGAGTGTAAAAAAAAGAGACAACTATCAGTGCTATTCCCAACCAGGTCCCCAGGGGGTACTTAAACAGGTTTCAGGTTTTAAGTTAATAAATTTAACAAGGCAAAACCATAACCCTAACTTGTAAAAAAGCTTTGTCAAACTGAAAGAACTTAAATTGTGAAATCTTTAAAAGAAAAGAGCTGTCAGATAACGGCTCAACGGACTATTTCAGGAAGCTTTTTTAGGGAAAAAAAACAACTATTTATATTAATTTTTAAATATTTATTATTACTGTTGTTTATTTAAAATTATATATATTTTATTTTTTTGGTATAGTAATTACTACCAGGATTCCATTTCATTTCATCCTTCATTGCATGTAATTGTGATGTTTTAGTTTTTTGTGATGTTTTAGTTTTTTGTTTTTTGCTTAAATAATTTTTAGTTTAATTGCAAATTCCAAATAAAAAAATATTTATACAAAACTTCGTAATACATATAAAAATAAAACAAAATTGTGAATTTATATTTAAGTTTTTCTTTATTTTTTATCAACATTTTATCTCACATTTACTTTTTTTATTTTATTTTACTCTGAGGTTGAAACAGGCATCCATTACTTTCATTACATTATGTTACTTAAAGGACAACTCCGGCGCAAAATGAACCTTTGGTCTAATTACACATTGTTACGTAGTTGACCGTTATCTCAGTTTTGTTTTAATGATTGCCAAATGTAAATAGTTTTATCTCTAAAAACAGTTTAGCCTATAATGTTAGTATATAGAATAAAGTTCTCTCGTTTAAGATAAAGTATAATGCTAGTATATAGGGCATAGAGTAATGACAAATTAAAAATCGCTTGTTATTACCCCTAAAAAGGCTCAAAATAGCCCCACAGTAACACGACAGCATTATAAGGGTCCCTACATTCAAAACGAAGCATTGAGAACTTTTGTCAGTGTCCATACAGTTAATAAGCAGATATTTTATACACACAGTAAATTTCGCGAACACAGGAAAAAGCCATCTTGGAAAAATAGTCTCTACCAGTCGATCTACGAACGCCGATCCAAGTGCGCTGGTGAGATGTGAATAAGGTGATGATAAGGTGAGCGTGAACAGTAGGCTACGTGTACATATTGAAGATAAGTAAACGGTTTGTGTTTGTGTTTCTTCTGGAAACAACGGACCATATGAGATTCTGCACAGTTCAGCGCACTTGGATCGGCGCTCGTAGATCGACTGGTAGAGACTATTTTTCAAAGATGGCTTCTTCCTGTATTCCTGTATATGAAGTTGACTGTGTGTATAAAATATCTTCTTATTAAACTCTATGGACACTGACAAAGTTCTCAATGCTTCAGTTTGAATGTAGGGACCCTTTTTATGCTGTCGTGTTGGTGTGGGGCTATTTTGAGCCTTGTTAGTGGTAATAACAAGTGATTTTTATTTGTCATTACTCTATGCCCTATATACTAGCATTATACTAGTGTTATAGGCTAAACTGTTTTTAGAGATAAAACTATTTACATTCGGCAATCATGAAAACAAAACTCAGATAACGGTTGACTAGGTAGAAATGTGTAATTAAGTGAAAAATAAGTGAAATTCAATTTATGTGGATAAAACTAGTAACAGAATATATGTGCAAATGTGCTTTCGTTTGCAGATTGCAGAATTTCATTCATCTTTCGTTCAAACAAATGCTATTCAAATTCGCATTACCATTCACAAACCACCAACCTTGACATCTGAAATGATTTGGTTTTGGCCTTTACATCATAAACCACCCATAACACTCTCATAATGTATAACACTCTCATAATGTATCTCATAACACAATGTAGTATATAGTAAACAAATAAATAAATCAGTGAAATATTACACAAGGAATAAAAAACGAAATTGGTAATGTCATCATTAAGTGAGCCCCTTTCCCAATGATGAATTACTCACCTCAGGCATAACACTTAATTTCTCTAAAAGGAAAATAAATAAATTAAAAGACCCAAGAAGGGGAAGGGGAAAAAAGTAAAAATAACTACGAGACTAAAAAGAATTACAGCTCATTTGGAGACCCTAAAAGGTGGTCTACCTGGAATCAAATCATATCAAGTTTTTTTTTAAATGTGTGCAGTGCTTATTTGAATATGCCATACATATTCCTGACAGGTAATCTATTCCTAATGTTGCTGAGCAGCGCCTACAGGGCAAACCGTTTACAGCCATAAGTACTGAGAACTCCACACGTCTCCACTGCTGTGTATTTCGCTACAGAGCTCCACTTTAATGAATTTAGATATTAATATATTGCTCCCTACCCACAGTTAAACCTCATTACAACATTATGTTAAATGCACAATGTGACACAGATGAATACTCCAATAATATCACGCCAAAGGTGCTGCAATTTGTCATTGTGCTCATGGCTTGTAGATGTTGGAAAAAAGCTATGGTAACCGCGCGCCGCCCAACTGTGAATATAAAAAGAAATGAACTACTAGCTTTTAGAACAAAGCGCAGGCAAAATATGTACGTCTTAAAGCTTAAGATATTATTTTTTGGCTAAATTGAAGTGAATTTGGTCAACCAGTGAGATATGTGCATTTAGCTGCCCGTTGGTGCACCCGTGGAGTGGGACGTGCACCAGCGCAGCCCACATTTTATCAGTAATGCTTTTCTGCATAATATTCTCATACATCAACATTTCAAAGCACATTGTGTACGCAGAGTTCTTTGGACGCTTGATAAATTTTGTCCTTATGAAGCTGCGGCTGGCCTCAAACGCGCTGGAGGTAATAAATTGCCTTAATCAAATCTAATTTCTGAAAAATACCTGTGGGAACTACAAACAAAGAAGCAGGTCTTGTAAGAAGCGTGAAAAATAAGGAAGACAGGGGCAGTTTATTATAATCAACTTGGCATTGAATTACAAAATTAAAATGAGGTGGCCCTTGATATCCTGGCTTAGCAATACACATGATCTTCTAAGTAACATTCTTTTGCATTTTTTAAGAAATCGGTTCAAAGGTACAAAGAAGAAGAAAAAAAATGGAACAGATTTATCGCAAAGGACCTGGAATGCCTGGAAAAGCTGGAAGAAAAATCCTTTTGGCTGCTGCTCATAATAAATTTGTGAAAAAAAAGCAGGGCTTTGCCAGAAAAAAAGGAGCTTGATGGTAAACAATTTAATCATGCCATTTACATACGCAGCACAGTGGAGCGATCACTTTATGCTTCATATGTTTTCATTTCAGAAATTAAAAAGTGCAGATAAGTAGCAAATGAATAATTTCGAATTATATGTATATAAATATATTCGGGAAATGAACATGAAATAATAGTTCTGGGATTTGAATTAAAATTAGGTAACAATTATGATAAACTTAATATAAAATTTCCCTTTTACATTCATATACATTTTACGATCTTATTTTGACAGAAATGAAGATCATGACTTTTACGTGAACTACCTATTTATTTTGTTTATGTATTTACTTTTGGCTCTGCACATTTTACCAAGTTTCTGGGAATTAACAGAGACAGAGAGAAAGGCTGAGAGACTTGTTGGGGAGAGAGGAAGAGAAGGATGGGAGAAGAGAGCAAAAGAGCGAAGGAGGGCGCAATGCTGCTTGATACGTACCGATTACGTTTGCCTTGCACTGGCATTGACCTGAGTCCTGGTGACAGGCAATATCTGGCTGCACGGTCCCGGCGGTATTGCAGTTACAGGCGCGGCAGCCGTCAGCCAGCGCCGACTGCAGCTTGTAGAATCCGTGTTGGCACTGATTGCACTGTCTGCCAGACACATGTCGCTTGCACTTACACTGCCCCCCGATCTGTGGAGAAAGGAGAACGTCACGTGACCGCGCTCCAATTAGTCAAGTTGAGCAGGGCAGTAGGAGTGTGTGTGAGTCATGGATGGGCAGCTCTGCTCTGTCTCTACCCCCCACCCCGCCGATCCCCATTTGGGCTGCCGGGATGCTTTTTATCTCCATTACAGAGAACGGAGTGGTTTAGGATGGGGGAGAAGAGGTCACAACACCTGAGCTCACAAGCTGCCATTGTGCAGAGGGTCGTGTGGCTTAACAAAACGGATCCTTTCTTTGGGATGGATTGAAAGTACCAGCTGTTGTTTAAATGAGTGAGGGGGGAAATATTTGATACTACTGACATGAACAGCTACCGTGATGCTGGCGATGAAGTACTGCTGATACGAAAGTCAATAACAAACCAAGGCTTTGGAAAGATGACAAGTGGACTTTTGGAAATGTAGTTCAATCTACATTTTGCCAATGCTTATAATATAATGTGAAACAATTAATCTCATTGAAAAAAAAAAAAATTGTGTTTACATAATATATGTGTGTGTACTGTGTATAATTATTTTGTATATATAAATACACACACATGCATGCATATATTTGAGAAATATTTGCATGTATATACTATATATATATTTATTTATTATATATAAAAATTCTTAAAGGAGTAGTTCACTTTTTTTTTTTTTTAAATGCTGATAATTTACTCACCCCCATGTCATCCAAGATATCCATGTTATTCTTTCTTCAGTCAAAAAGAAATCAAAGTTTTTGATGAAAACATTCCAGGATTTTTCTCCATATAATGGACTTCAATGGGAACCAAATGGTTCAAGGTCCAAAAGACAGTTTCAGTGCAAACTGCAAACTGTTCAAAGGGCTTTAAACGATTTCAGACGATGAATAAGGGTCTTATCAAGCGGAACGATCGCTCATTTAAAAAAAAAATAACAACGTTTAAGTTTTATAAGCTCAAATGGTCGCCTTGCTCTGTTCTGCGTGTTCGTGACTCTCCTATTCCAACTAGTTCATCAAAATGAACGAATCTTTTTCTGAGTTAATTCGTTTGTTTCGCTCGTTGAATGAACCAAATGACATGAAAAAAGGTTAGTTAATTTTGATAAACTGTAGAGTCACAAACACGCATCACAGAACAGAGCAAGGCGACCATTTGAGTTTATAAAACTTAACATTTGTTCGTTTGTTTTTTAAAATGAGCGATCGTTTCGCTTGATAAGACCCTTATTCATCGTCTGAAATCGTTTAAAGTCCTTTGAACAGTTTGCAGTTTGGATCTTGAACCATTTGGTTCCCATTGAAGTCCATTATGTGGAGAAAAATCCACACATATATTATGTAAACACAAACTTTTATTTTGGATGAGATTAAGTGTTTCACAGCCCTAAATTTAATATTACAAAATATTATAAAGTACAATAACTAAAATAATATTCATTATTATTATCATCATCATCTGTATACATACTGCTTTATGACCTCATTCATTTATAGACTACTGGGATATATATAAATATATTTGATCTATTACACCACAGGTAGACATAATATGTACCAGAATAAACAAAAGTCATAAAAATACTCTCAAATCCTGAATAATTTATCAACAACGCAAACAGGATAAATCATAAGACTTGAGCTACAAACATTTCAACCATTTTGCCAAAAAAAACAATCCCTTCCCAGCACCTAAAAGAAACAGCCCAACTAACAGTGTAAAGTCATTAGCATATGTGAGGAAATAATCATTCTGATAATTTAAATAAGGTAACAATCTAACATGGGGCTGACCCAGCCATTGATTCTGAATTTGTCATCCAGTATATCTATCGACATGGATCTGTTCCTCCAAAATGCCTTTCATGATGCTAAGATAAAGGAAAAGGTGGGGGGAGAATTCTCCTGAGAGAGGCTCTCATGACGACACTTTTACATACTCCCAACTGATCAAAACACTGATAAATGCTGTTGTGAATACTAAAGTCCTCCGCCAATACATCAATGCAAACCTCTCGAGAAGGATTGGCCAATATCGTTATCTGAATCTACAATTCTCAATTCCGTCACAAAGCCGGGGATCAAAGCCTGAGATGTCTTCCTTTGAATATGCACAGAGATTGCCTTGCCGGTACTGTTGCACCTCAAAATTCTAGAATGCTATTCAACGTCATAAATATCAGATCAATGAGTAGGACCATATGGAATCATATGGAGTCAAAAATCTGCAAAAAATCTGTAGAAAGCACTCTCATTTGTTGTAAAAATTACGATTACATTAATCAAAATATCTAATAAATGAATATAAATATGCAAAAAGCGAGGGATAAACTTGGTAAATGATGGGGGATCAATATATGCTTTCTGTGCAGCAGGCCTTTTTATTAGAAGTGCGATAATTTTGGTAGATAAAGTATGAATAATGCGTTTGTGTGTCCATGTCTGCACTTACCGGCTCACATTCTAAACTGCCATTGGCGGTCCCGGCGCTGTGGCACTCACATGGTTTACACACGTCCTTGGCCCACAGGAGTGTACCCACCTCCCTGTAGAAAAGACTCTGACACCGCTCACAGTTCCTGCCTTTCAACCCAAAGAGAGTGAGTGTGTATGTGTGCTTGTAGAAGGAAATGGGTGGGGGGAGGGGAAACTGATGCCAACCTATTAAAATTCAATCATATCATAGGACTATGATTTCAAATTAAAAAACTGCAGTCTTGGGAGAGGTCCGGCGAGAGTGTGTAATTTTCTAAGGTGTCCGTTTTAATGTCCTCTTTCATCTCTACCTGCCACTGCGCCTGATGCCCAGCATATGAAACAATGAACCTGTTAGCATGGCCTGATTTACTTCATTAAATGTCCATCTGTTTTCGCTCTGATATATTATTTCGATTTTTCTGCTCTGCTTTTTGATGTTTTCATTACATCACTGCTATTTCTCCAGCTGTTGTAATGAAACATTTCTGGTTTTCATGCCATTTTTAAAAAAATGCTAAATTATTTAAAAAAAAAAACATATGAAAGAAGTAGGTCCAATATGGGTTTTTCCAATAATCGAATGGGATATCTTGTGTGGAAGCATGTTTCTGCCATTGAATAAAAAATAAAAAAGGTATTTGTAGCTTTTGTAACTTTTTTCTAAGTATTGTGTGATATAAACTTGCAATTCTGAGTAAAATGGTCAGTATTTCCCCCAAAATTTAAATAGTTTTATTCCAAACAAAACAAGAAACAAGCTTCCATAATCTAGAGAGCAAGATTACTTTAATGGTAATATAGAATTATCTTAGACATTTCTACACAATATTTAATAAAATTTGTATATATATAATGTAAAGCAGAAAATTCTAAAACTTTAAAAGTTTCGATTACATTTACAGATTTAAATGTGCTGTATGTAAATTTTTCACTCTACTAAAGCATAAAAATACCATAATATGTTTGCAAATATTGAGGATGCTAAGTTCACATACTCGTTTCTCTGAACACCGTCTCATACTACACTTCAACAGCCAGTTATTTTACTTTGAAATGTGCATTTCCAGGCTGGAATGTTTGTTTTTGTTTTGGTCTGCAATACTGCAATACTCGTTCCTGTTGCGTGTGCTTAAACTGGCAACCTGTGTGAGCACCGTTCAGTCCATTTTTTACAATCATTCTCTGAAAAAACATCATATGCTGTTACCTGTGGTGTTATGTGTACAGTTATCACACACCCCTCCACCTCCTCTGAAGTGCTCTCCAGGTTGAGGGTCCAGGCTGACGTTGTAGTGGCAGGAAGAGGAGTGGCCGTAGCACTGGCATGGGCGGCAGTTGTACGCCTGTACCTGATCTCCAGCTCTGAAGGGCTTGTCATTGAAGAGAGGAGAGCAGCGATCGCACTGTTGAAGAGAGTAAGAGATCAGAGCACATCTGCATACATCATCTACATATACATTTATCAGCAATATCCAGATGCGACCTCAAGGTAAAGTCCCCACAGTCAAAAATAGCAGTTTTTCAATATGTACAAGACAGAGTAAAATCAGCTCATTTATTATAAGTGACTTTCAACAACTGAACTATTTTATTAGGACACTCTCATCGACCAAACATCTCATAATCGAAAGAGAGCGACGGAGAGGCATGAGGGGAAAAATTAGAAAAAATATTTTATTGGCCAAGTATTTGATTTTTGTGAACAGTCATTACAAATTACGGAGAACACGGGAGGCATCAAATGAAATGATTAAAAATGTATTATGGAAGGCAAAGGCGTCCCCAGTGACTGCTCAAGCTGTGGCAGAGGCTCGCTGTGTCAGGCTGCTGTTTGGGCAGCCGTAGTGGGCCGTGAGCCCGGAGGGAATTGCAAATTCAGCAAGCTGGATGCTAGAAGAGCCAGACACAGACCACTCGCCATACAGCCTTCTATGCCAATCAGGGTCTGACAATTTTTTTTCCTCAGAATTACATGTTTATATCTTGCAATTCTGACTTAATAACACGCAAAAGAATATGATATAAAGTTCCACTTCTGAGAGAAAAAAAAATATTTTTTGGACATAATTTATGTGGTTGACCAAAGTTGATCACTATGGAAAATGCAATTAAGTAGACTAATCTAAATCCAGAATTTCATCCATAAAACCACAGAACAGAGATTGGCATACACAAGTATTGTGTGTTTTGTATTCGTCTCCAGTGAGCAAGGAGTCGGGCTCCAGTGGGAAAAGAGCCTTCATCCCATGTGAAAGGCCTCTGTGAATGCCATGGCTAATTTCACGCTCCCTCAGGAAAGGTCTGCAAGTGGCTGCACCAGTAGCGAACCTACAGTTAACCTTTAGCCTGTTAGAAAACACAAGGATTTAGCGATGCATTGCCAAAAGTGGCATTCTCCATTGTTTAAATGATATTCATAAAACTAAAGGGATCATACTGAGGCGAATATTGAAGCAGGTTAAAAAACTTTAAATCAGTCATTATAGTGGAAGAGACACGAACATTTCATTATGCTAACAAAGGATTATCTAGAAAGGTGATTTAAGCAATTTTGAGCGTGGCATGGTTGTTGGTGCCAGACAGTCTGAGTATTTCACAGTTTTCACACACAACCATTTCTAGGGTTTACAAAGAATGGTGTGAAAAGAGAAAAACATTCAGTATGCGACAGTCCTGTGGGTGAAAATGCCTTGTTGATGCTAGAGGAGAATGAGCCGACTGATTCAAGCTGATAGAAGAGCAACTTTGACTGAAATAACCACTTGTTACAACCGAGGTATGCAGCAAAGCATTTGTGAAACCACAACACGCACAACCTTGAGGCGGATGGGTTACAACAGCAGAAGACCCCACCGGGACCACTCATCTCCACTACAAATAGGAAAAAGAGGCTACAATTTGCAAGAGCTCACCAAAATTGGAGATGAAGACTGGAAAAATGTTGCCTGGTCTGTCGAGTCTCTGTTGAGACATTCAGATGGTAGAGTCAGAATTTGGCGTAAACAGAATGAGAACATGGATCCATCATGCCTTGTTACCACTGTGCAGGCTGGTGGTGGTGGTTGAATGGTGTGGGTGATGTTTTCTTGCCACACTTTAGGCCCCTTAGTGCCAATTGGGCATTGGTTAAATGCCACGGCCAACCTGAGCATTGTTTCTAACCATGTCCATCCCATGTACCCATCCTCTGATGGCTACTTCCAGCAGGATAATGCACCATGTCACAAAGCTCGAATCTGTACTGTACTAAAATGGCCCCCAGAGTCACCAGATCTCAACCCAATAGAGTATCTTTGGGATGTGGTGGAACGGGAGCTTCATGTCCTGGATGTGCATCCCACAAATCTCCATTAACTGCAAGATGCTATCCTATCAATATAGGCCAACATTTCTAAAGAATGCTTTCAGCACCTTGTTGAATCAATGCCACGTAGAATTAAGGAAGAACTGAAGGCGAAAGGGGGTCAAA
Organism: Pimephales promelas; assembly: GCF_988280905.1. Lineage (NCBI taxonomy): Eukaryota > Metazoa > Chordata > Actinopteri > Cypriniformes > Leuciscidae > Pimephales > Pimephales promelas. The sequence continues at coordinate 25,082,027 of NC_142783.1, forward strand.
CACAGTATTAGTTTGGTGTTCCTAATAATCCTTTATGTGAGTGTACATGTGAACTCCAACACCGCTTTCCTAACTGAGTGACAATCATTTCAGTCAATGTACACTGCAGACAAGAAATGAGACCCCATCAGCACTTTCATTGGCTCTGAGTAGGATATTAAGAGGAAGCAAACATTGGTAGGGCCAGCCTAGATCTGTGTCTCAGAGCTAGTAAGTAAACACAGCAGATAGCTTCGGGGCAGGCGACAGTCCCACCTCGAAGCCAGGTGTTTGGGTCTAGGGGCGTTTAGGGCGGTGAGACAACTCATATTTACCATATTTACACACACACATACACATTTCAGCATATACGCGCTAGATGTGGCCCTTGTTTGTTTCAGTGAAAACAACAACAGTAGCAGCAGTAGAGAGTGTGTGCCCGTGTCTGGCCTTGAATAATGCATGACATCTGGTGAATAATTTAAATCACCAAACATCAGGTTTAAAAGTTTAATCCTGGGACTTGTTTCCAATGTTCAGAATTATTTGCAGCGATCTGGACAGCGCAGACTCTCAATAGGAAGAACGGTGAGAAGATTGCAGAGAGGAATGGAGAACTTGTAGAATATGGAAAAGACTACAGAGTTTTATTTTGTCAAAAGCAGTTCTACAAATAAAGGACATTTTAACCTTACTATATTTTCACATGCAGAATTGCTGAAACTATCAATCAAACTGTCTCCCCTAAATGGTCTTGTCTCTCATTTGTAGTTTCAGAACGTCTGATTCGTTCAAGTGAATCAGTTCATACTAAACCAGTGGATCTCAATCTTTTGACTTCAAGGGTCCCCCAATGTCCACAACGATATTTGCATATCTGTATACAATATTTTCTCTGCCATACGTAGGAATGTCTGATTCATTTTAGTGAATCAGTTTGCCTAAAAATGTCCTGTAGAAGTTTGATTCATTCTAGTGAATTAGTTTACCCTAAGAAATGGCCCCTTCTCTCAAATGCTTCATTATAGTGAAACAGTTTGGACTTGATAAACCTCTCTCTCATATTTTAAACTAGAAAATCCAATCCATTGCATATTGTAGCATTGAACAGTTTATTCGAATGGTTCATGGAATTAAAAAAAAATTAAGTCCTTTATATTAGGTATTTTAGGTCTCAACTACAGCTTGACTGTAGTTCAAATACTTGAAATTATGATAATCTTGGCAAACTACAGTTTTAAAGTAGCTTCTCGACCCTGGTGAGCCATGGCATTCCTGAAAGTGTGAGTACTGGCGCCGTGTCATCAGAGCTTTCCCTGAGATATAATTACCTTTGCTGGACTCATCATCAAGACACCCAGGGGCTGATGGGACAGGACGATTAGAGCATTGCTGCCCACAAAACCACTTCCTTCTCTCCTTCCCCTTTTCTTTTTTACCCTTCTTCTAGCTCTTTTCATCAGGAAACTGGAGATGTGCGGGAATGATCTCTCTGTCTCTTGTTTTCCTCGCGCTAGCTCTATTTCTCTTTCTCCATTTCTTTCTCTCTCTTTCTTTCTTTCTTTCTCTCTCTCTCTCGTCACTCTGTTGAGGCCTATTTTTGAGTGCGCTGTTCATTAAAGAGGACTCTTGCACGTCATTAAAGGGAAGTGGTTAATTAAAAGGGGGCCTCCCCTGCGGGACTCACATTAGCTCCATGTGTGTGGCTCTCTGGGAGGCAGGCGCAACGGTATGGACTCACAGTAGTGTCACAGCTGTCTGCATGGCCATGGCACTCACACCTAAGGGGACAAAGACACAATTAGAACCCACATCCTTCTGGAGAATCTTTGTTTATGTTTTTCTCATACATCTAAGGGAACTGGTTCTCAAGGTAAATCAAAAAATGTGTGTTTTGCTTGAATACCTTAATGGGAGCAGGTATAGGGTGAAATCAAGGAAACTGGATATTACTTGATGCAGATTATGCATGTATGATTTAAAAATAAGTGAAACAAGACATGATTGTATAGTGTGGTAATTGATTGGCTGAGAAAAAAAAGAGGTCTTGATGATGTCAGCAGAAAGGAACGTTGTTTTAGGCAGGGCAAAACCTTAAGACAGGAGCTGAAGGGATCATGTATTTTGATGAAAGATTGACATGATTATGTTTTTTTTTTCTTTTATGAAATAACATGTAATCAGGAATCTGTCATAATAAGACTAAGGAAATGTATTCAAAAGAAAATGCTAAAAAAAAATAAAGTAAAATTTGCTGTATTACGTCAAATCATTTGAATCAGTGTTCACTTTAAATACGTATTTTTGAAATAATCCAAATTCAGGGTTCTTGCACACTTTTTAAAGTAAAATTTAAGGCTTTTTAAGACCTTTTTAAGACCTGAAGAAATCAAAATTAATACCATACATTAGGGGTGTGCGATATTGACAAAAATATATCTCGATATTTTCACGTTTTGTTGATAAACCCAAAACAAAAACAAAATCGGTAAAATATCAACTAATTATTATCAACAATAATTAGTTGATATTTTACTGATTGTGTTATTGTGCTGGTGCCATGGCTGGTTTAGGCCTGTTGTTGACAGCAGACTCGCGGAGATATTTATATTTTTCATATTCTATGCAGTGGTCAGTTCACAGCAGTGACAGAAATTATTAATTAATGTGCAATATTTGCCACCTTAAATTGATTTCCAAGGCATTTTCACCTATTTATGGAGATTTTTTTTTTCTAAACTTATTTAGAGTTATGCATCACGTGCATCACATATATACAGTAATTATACTTATTTATACAATAATATTTCATTACACAATAATTATACAGTACCACTGTTAGCAGTCAAATTAAATCATTCAATCAAAAATCCATCTTTGCAGTGCAGAGTAGACGCAGAAGCAGCCTTAGAAGTGGCATTAATATATAGACTCCATTTACAATTGCATAAATCAAGCTATAAGGTTTTTTTTTTAAAAAAAAATCAATATTCAATATTTAAATGTGAAATGATTTCTTATTTTTTACTTTTAATATGAAACTAAAACCGCCAGTAGGCGGCGGCAAATCGCTGTCTTAATAAGCGAGTTGAGGGAGTCATTCATTCAACCGATTTGTTCAAACGGGAAAGAAGCAAGTGATTGAATCGTTAAAATGACTCGTTCAAGACGCGGATTTCCTTCAAGAGATCATCGCTGTCTGTTGCATTGAGACTCTGCTATGGTTTCATTTTGAAATTCTAGTCGGCGAAATAAAGGGAAAACAAACAATATCGATAATGTTATGGCTAAAAACTAACTCAAAATGTCACTTTATTTTTAATTTAACTATTGTATAACATAAATATCACACTTGTGCACGGGAAAACGGCACTCTTACTGATGTGATATTCTAATATAACAACATGATATAAATATAAGGCAACAATTTGGGGACATACCTATAACCATAATAAATATGTCTATGCCTATAACTGCACACATCACGCCGTGAAAACACGAGAGACAAATGCGATGTCAGCTCACACTCGCAGTGCCTCGTCCATCGTTAAAACAATAGAGTATCATAATAGACAATACACATCGCACACCTCTACGCACATAAAGAATTAACTTACGACTGAACTGACATTTGCCAACTTTCTTCTCTCCTCCTCTCCTGTCTCGCGTGCAGGAGACGGACGTTATTCTGCCGCGAATGTGACGCGAATTGTCACGTGAACAAGCAAATCCACAAAGATAAAAATTAATAGGCTACGTACGCAAATTAAATGGTTTTAATTTGGAAAACATTAAGATATGACTGAGTCGAAGTGTCATCTAAAATTTAAGACCTTTCATACCTAAAAATAAGACTTTATAAGACTTTTAATGGCCTTAAATTTTAAATATCTAATTTAAGACATTTTAAGACTTTTTAAGGACCCGCGGGAACCCTGAAATTCATGATTTTCAGTTCAACTTAAATTTTTTCAGGACACTTGGAAATATGTAGCAAGTTCCAACAAATCAACAGGCTCAGCAACATCAACGGTTCCTGACAAAATCTTTCACTTCGTTTTTCACATTCTCTAGATCTCTCCATCAATCTTCCATTCCATCATTCTCTCTGTGCATGGCTAATAGGACTTTCGCATTCAACATTTATAAATGCCAAAGGAAATATCAACGGTGTGTCGTAATGTACAACAGCAGACATGACAGGTCTCCATCAGACGGAACACGCACCTGCAGGTCACCGCTTTAATTATTCATTCTCAACGGCCCTTATTCAGTATTATCATCCACACATCTTTACACGGCTCCCTCTAAAAGCAGCACCCTTCACCTCCGTTACTCAAACAAACAACTTAACAAGAAAACAAGAGAGGAGGAGAGTGGAAAAGAAAGAGGGCTGTCGTTATTGCTGGAGGTTATTACGGTATGAGCGTAAAGCAAACACTAATGCTCCCAGACACAGCTTGACACCCTGTCAGAATACCTCAAAGGCGGAATTTACGCACATTTTAGTCCCCAAACACACATACATCCTCTTCTCAGCCTCTCACAGGTTTGAACTGTCAGTCTCCCTAAGGGGGTGAATCCACTACTGTTTACTCTCTGCCTTTGTTTCTCCAGCGAAGCTGTTGCGATGCCTCAGAGAGCAAAAGAAGAGAGCCATACAGGGGGAAAAAAAAAAGAGAGAAAAGGCGGGGAGGATGGGGGACACCTCTGAATGTCAGAGGATGATGAGATTTCACAGTCTCTAAATCTCGATTTCGTCTGTGCCAGTTTAACTAGCTCTTAATTAAAGCTGCCTTCTCTCGCACACTCAGACTTACTCGCACAGCGAGAACGAGCCAGGTTACAGCTGCCTGCATAATGACATAATTACCATAGTCGTAAGAACAGTGGCTGTTTAATGTCTGAAGGTATACATGGATGTAACACCATGTATCTGCTTCTGAAGAGACAAAAGAACAGATTCAACATCCTTGAGAGACGCAGAAAAACATTTCAGACTGATTAGCTGCTTCCCTGAAGCATCAGAGAAGTTCTGAAATTTTCCTGCCAGTGATTTCCAAATGTGGCATCCCCACTGTAATTACAAGACCATTAACAGGAGGACAAAATCTGTGTTAAACAATGGCATTACTCTGCGACTAATAACAGACATGTCATATATCCCCCAGTTGTGTCAAAGTAGCAAACAGATTTTTTCTGCCATCTCCACTTGGTCTTGAACCTAAAAAGTCTTTCACTTTATCAAAGTCTGAATTATCCTGCCAGACCCGCCTACTGATTTTCTCATCAAACATGGAAATCCAATCAAATTAAAACAAAATCCACAAATGTATGTCAAATTTTGTTACTGGAAGCGTTAATCATGGGGCGAAAGGGGGAGATTGTGTCAGGTGATGCTTGATTGGGGTTGACAGGTGTCAGAATGCTGCTGGTCTCAAACCTGCCGCTGATGGTGATCTCGTCCACGGCATAGTAGCGATGGCGGAAAGGAACTGTTGCCTCTTGAGTGTGGTACTGGCCGTGGAGAAGGATTCTCACATGTGTGGCTCTAACAAACTCTTGTAGGGCGGCACTGTTGTAGAAGTCGTTGTAGCCCGGTCGCAGGTTTGGCTCGGGTGTTAGCATGCTGAAGGTGATATTTCCACGGGAGTATGGTACATCGCTGAAACAAAAGACAAACAAAAAACTCAAGTTAGTTTGCAATTCATCAGACCAATCATAATCTGCCATCCGCCGAATCCAGCATTTTGTCTGACAAAGCAGCCAGGAGAGTTAATAGATTAACATCGAATTGAAAAACGGTGTGTAGACGTTTTTCCGCAGTTGAAACAACATTCCTTCTGATGTTCATTCATGTTTATTTGATGCTATAAATTAACTTTAGCTTTAACTGAGGCTCTACAGCGATCTGTCCCGACAAATTCAGAGCCACAAAACAGTATTTATTGCATAAACGTCTTTAAAAATGTACAAATTTGAAAGTTGAGAATTTGTTTCGTATTAAAAGTAACCTGCTCTGTCCTGCTCTGTGTTGTCGGTGTCCTCTTTGCTCCGCAATGAATTTTTCACTTTGTGAGAACATGGTGTGGCGTGGGCATGGCTTGTCGGACATAGCAACAGCAATTAAAGAGGGCGGGTCTTTGCGAATGGTCAATTGTTAAAAGAGTATACAGGCTCTCTTTAAAACAGTGGTGTCAATCAGAGGGTCAGGACCCATTAAGGCAACTCAGCATGCTTCCAATGAGACTGCAAAGTGGCGCAAAATGTGTTAAAATGAGACAAAACAAGCTTTAAAATAACCTAAAAAAGCTAAAAATGACGACATATTCTTAATTTTAATTTGTGTCCCCGGTCTTAAAAAAACCTAGATCCTTTATATGATGGAATTTTTAAAGTGTGATTTCAAGACCTGGAAAAGTCATAGAAATGTTTATAATGAATATGAATTTTAAAGTTATGTCAAACTCTAATATATTTTCTTTCAAAAAAAAAATTATAAAAAACAATGGAAATGCATCATACATTGGTCATTGAAGGTATGTAACAATTTTTAGCTTTTTTGGTGCTTTTAAATGACTTTCGTCATAAGCAAAAGAGTGGTCAGCGTCATTCTTCAGCATTTTACCTTGGTAGAAAGTAAGTCTTGTGTAAATGATGACAATTTTCATTCTTGGGTGAACTAAACCATTTAAATTATTACAAACAGAAAATGTAACCTATATTATCCTACTGACTTATAAAAGAAAGAAAAAAAAAATCCTGCGTCTTAATCTTAATCTTTGAATGTGTGAGTGATTGAAAGAGACCGAGAACTTCAAGTTTTGACATAGCAGTTTAACACATTGTCAGGTTAAAAATGAAACGCGTCACAAGCTACTGAAATGTTAAAACAAAGAAATTGGAAAAGCAAAGGTCTTTCCTTTGCATCTCAGAACTACTAAGAGGAAATTTCACTAATACAGGTTAAAAATATAGTTTGGGGTTTGAAAGGGTGATTTCTTAAAGGGCAGGAATAAATAGGGTGAATAAGAGTTCTCAAAGTCTTTCCAGGTGCAGGACAGGTATAGCCCCTGCTGCATTATTCACTCTCAAGAAAGATCCACAGAGCGCTTCTGCACGTTCCAGCCCTAATGCTGGTAGACTTATCCAGGACAAACCTGTGTGAAGAAAAGTATTGTCACAATCTCTCTCTCTCTCTCTTCGTCTACCTTTGCTCTCTGTGTCTCTCTCTCCCCACATACTCTGATGTGACATGAAGTGCAGACCCTTAAGTCATTGGGTCTAAGATATTGTTTGTAAATAATGTAAATATTCGGACAAGTAAAGTGGTGAAACATCTGGTCAGTAGAACCAAACTTAGCAGGATACATAGCCTACATTATAACATATTCATCATGAGCTAACTTAAAATGTAGTGTGATGTTATGTAGATCAGTGATTCTCAACCCTTTTTAAACACCTTCCATTGTCCTTCCCATATAGTTGTTTTCAAACTTTTTATTTAAATTAACAGAAAATGGGAGTATTGATGTACTGAAGTAATTAACCATGATTCATAAAGTGATTCAAGAGAAGAAAATAATCTGCCAGTTATTGAGTGGAGAAGATGATTTTTTGTGTTTTCTTTTTAATGCTTTAAAAGCATTTAGAGTTATTATTTTATTAATAATAATTGTTTAAGTCATAAAGTAATTCTGCGGTACACTTAGACGTTTAGGACCAAGTGGGCCCCGGACCCCTGGTTGAGAACCACTGATGGTATGTGCTTCAATATTACTTTTCAGATATGACTGTAGGAAGAATTATTAGAACTCAAGAAGATTTCTCAAAGCACCACATACAGTATGAGGAGAAGGCGACGAACTGCCAGTGTTGAGGGTCATTTACTTTTTTCAAATAACTAGTAAAGTAACGCATTACTACAAACAAAAGTAGCTACTTAATCACATCATTTAAATATGACTTTCACTAATGATTTTGTGAGGGTCAATTATGCATGTTTCTGTTTATGTACCATCAAAAAGTCAGTTTATCATCATAAATAGTTACTATAACCCTCTCAGCCTGAGCCTATTAAAATAACTGTCCTCATTTTCTCCGTATGCATGTGAAACCAGGTGCTTGTGTGGTCCATAACAGCTAAGTCTCTCTGCTGTCTTGATTGCAGCCAAGGACAGCAGAGATCAGATGTGTGCAGCCTGGACCGCAGCCAAGAGCAGCATTTTCCTCCCTATTCTCCTCCTAGATCCTCCGAAAGCTCCTGGACTCCCACTAAATGACAATCCACTGCTTTTATCAAAGTGGGAACTTGTCTCAACCCACTTTGATAAAGCTTACCTTGCAGGAATGATTTGTTCAAGGACTGTTATCAGATTCAGAAGCACGTGTGGATGGACTAACAGACATATAGAGTGCGTGTGTGTGTGTATACAGTACCTGGGCAACTGTAGACAGTTTACAGAATCAGGACGATCCAAAGGCCCGTTATCCTCCATCCCAAAGTAGCTGCAGTTCTTGGCCAGGAACTGCCAGTCCTTCCATTCTGAGTTCCTGATAGTCTTCCTTTGAATGCGGACTGCTTCGGGCTGAGCGTTGAGGAATTGGAGAATCACGTAGAAAACCTGTAAAGGAAGCATGCAAAATTGACAGAGGGTGAAATATGCATGAAATACTAAACAGCAATGGATTATCTATTATCTGCACAGCAACAGTCAATGCTCCGCTGCCTCCTAAAGCACGCCGGCGCTTTGAAGAACAGCTTGAAGCACCGCTTTACTCTTCCCTCTCTCCCTCTGTGGCTTCATTTTGAGGAGTTTGTCGAGAAACTGGTTGCAGCTTTGACTAAGTGGACACTTCAAAGTCTGTGTGGTGGTGTGTTTTATCTGGTATTGAGAGGAGAGACTGAGGCAGAGCTGCATAAATCCTCTACTTCTTTACAGCTGGACTCTCTGCTCGGCTTGGCTTAGCCACATGGATGACTGAGCGACTCACTCAGACACACACAAAGGACTTTAGGTCGGCTTTAGTGTATTCAAATGGAAAAGACGCTACCCAGTGTCTGGATTTGAAAAAAGCAGCGACACAAATAGACAGTGGCAGATTGACACTTACTTTAAATCAGTTGCCCAGGGCCCACTTGGGGGCCTCTGCAAACCTCCAGGGGCATCCCATTAAGTCTTAAAATGATTTAAATGTTGTTAGATTGATTACAATACAAAAAAAAAAAAAAAAAAAAACCCTGCTAAAAATAAAGACGTGCAACTTTAAACTGACATATATTTGAGTTTATCTATTTGTATTACATGAGTACTTCAGGTACATATCAGCTTAGAAATGAGTGTTTTCGAATATTGTCTTGGACAAATTGAGTCAAAAAGGTTGAGAACCACTGCTTCAAATCATATGGTTTATTGAAAGTAAACTAATATCAAGTTATCTTAATGAATATTCTTCTAAATCCACAGCATGAGCGAAGTAGGGATTTTTCAGGCCATTTTTGATGGTCCTGGAACAACATTCCCAACACGCCACTTATCGGTGGCTATGTACCTGGTACTGTCCGTTCTCCAGATCTATAGTGATGGTTATTCCTTTGTCCAGCAGCTCTAACGTGGGAAAGATGGAGGAGATCCAGGTGGTTCCGATGTCATTGTCATTGATGTAATGCAGTGGGTGGGCGTCCTGGTTCAGACGGAGCACTTTGTTATGGGTGGTATCATTGGCTGCATTGGGGATGCAGTACCTCTCCACTAAGGGGTGCACTCTGGGGTGGCTGGCGAGGCAGCGGCATGTGGACTGGGTGTGTAGTTGAGGGAATTGCCCAGTGTACACCTCTTCAATCTCTCTGAAATCCAGAAACGCATGATTTAAAATTGTTCATATCCGTGTTTCTAAACTGCTTTTGCTTCAGCGTCTGATGTTAATGTCCTGTGACCTTATGCTTACCTGTTGGTTAATGTCTTTGGATAAAATCTAAAATCCTGCATCCTTCCAATGAATTGATTTGACCCTGGGGAGAAAAAGAAAAGAAAAGTCAATGGCCGCTATTGAAGACGGTCTGCAGGATCCATAGCAACTAGTGGATTACCTTATCTGTGTCTTTATTTGAGTTAAAGAGACACTTGCTGCATGGTGGGATCTATTACGCTTATTTACAGTTCTCTGTGAGCATTAATCCCACCAGTATGATGGGCGGCATAGATCCAAGCCTAAACGTGTGGGTCCATCTACATCACCAGATAAGATGTAATTCCTTCTGTTCTAATAACTGGCTCTGTTTGAGATGGTATATGGATATTTACCCTGAAATCTTTTCATCTTTGTTTGCTGAATCTGTGTTTTATATGAGATATTGTTGCTGTATTTATACATCACATTTTATTCATAAAAATATGAATTAAAAAGGTTTGTATACATGTATGAAAATGCAATGACAAGACATGTCAAGCCAAAGAAAATTTTAACATTTATATATAAATATAAAAGCTTTTAATACAGACATCGATGACTTAATAAACCAGTCTGTACACAAGAAGAGAGATTATTTAGTATTAAACTACATGATCGAATAGGCAAAAATTCGAAAAGACAAGAAATTAAAAACGTTGGGGTCTGCGATAAAACATTTTACAGACAGTATGTGAAACATACGAGGAAAAAAACTGTATTGGAGCTCAAAAAAATGTCTTATAAGATGAAAATAGTTTTTTTTTTTATATATATATATTTTTGTGGAAATCGTGACAGACAATAGAATAATTATTCACTTATTTGAAATATAGTTTTTTTGTAACAATTTCATGTGTTTTCTGTCACTTTAGTTTAATATAATGAATCCTTGCTAAATAAAAATATTGATGTCTTAAAAAAAAAAAATTCTTACAGACCCCAAACTTTTTAAAGGTAGTGTAAGCTTGTTTCATTAAACAGCGTGAAATGTGCATATCCTAAATACGATCATAAAAATTCAAATTCGGAAACAGAGAATAAAAGATTCATTACTAAATTTGTATTTGTATGCTCTAGCCAAAAGTTTCAAATGGCATCATGTTTGTCTGAACCCAGCATTGGACTTTAAATCTTATAAGAAATCCTTCCATTTTTGTCCACATGAGTTCTACATGAATCAAACAAGCATTTCAGACCCCATGGGCTCGGGATGTAGAGTTTATAATGTGTGCAAAATGGATTACACAGACTGCAACTTTCATGTGAAGCTGTTCTGCGTGTGCATGTTTGACAGTAAATGAGGCATGCTCTCTTTGAAGACTACAGTATATGCAGTGGGTTGATTCCTTGTTCTCCAATTTTGTATGCCCTCTATGAGATTTGGCCAAAATTATTGTCATTTTTGCACTAACAAATATGGCAATGTTGAGCTTAGATTAGAATGACAGCAGAGTGAACTTAAAGAAACTTTAGCAAGTCTATACTATCTGTGGATGTGTATTCAAAATGTGTGTGTGTGTGTGCATTTCATTCCCTGGGGGTATTACAGAAATCCCATCTCATCTCATTTATGAGGAGATTATTTGTTGCCATATGGTCACCCCTGACCTATATAAACTCCAACTATGATTAGTTGCAGGCTTATGAATATTTCTATAATAGAAAAATGTAACATGTCTGCAAATTAGTGTGTCCTTTTCTGCACTCAAATCGAGTGATAGGAAACTGTGTGATTCTGTGGAGAAATACCGTTGGACAAGGATAGTTACAGCTTTAAAAAAAAAAAAGCTAATGCAAATCAAATATATAAATGTCCATATTAAAAACTGAAAGATCAATGTAGAAGAACAGAAATCATTACCGTTAGAACTTCTACCGATCCACAGAGCACTCTCTGAGATGATGTCATCAACAGGTCCTGCTAGGGTTTGTGTGTCCAAAGCTGTGCCATCCTCCTCTAGACCATTCAGGAACAAGCTCACACTTGTGGCATGCATCTATGGATTCATCAGGAAAAAGAAGAATGAGAGACATGTCATTCAATACTGAAATATTTTGCTAGAAATAGTATTTCCAAATGTAGTATATTTATATGTTTCTATGGCTGATGATTGTGGATACTCTTCTCAGAAAACGGCTTTTCATCATATTCATATTTGCATGTTCTTTCGCAGTCTCTTTTTATTAAAAAAAGGTGCATGGAAATAAGTCAACTAAAAAAATCCATAAGGATGAAGGCAGCGTTAGACTGGAGGATGCTTAAGCTGCACTCTTTCATGGCCACTGATTGAAAACTGTAGAGAGGCTATTCTTGAAATCTCCAACCGGCCAATGACTTGCTGCTGAGATCTGAAGCAACGTCATAGTGATGTAAATTAATCTTGAAGTGCTTCATCCCATTTACTAGCCCTGTAGACTCTTGAAAGAGCTCTGGTACCCCCATTGTTACTCCCCCCCCCCCCCCCTTCCATTCTAGTAACTGTTGCTTTGAGACAATAATGAGGGTATTTTTTCAACTGTATCATCAAAGTGTTTATGACAAAATATTTAAGCAATATCAGACATATACGATGGCTGTCATTCAGCCCAAAAAACACAATTGTAATACTGATTTTATGCAACTGTTCAATAAACAAATAAATAAAAAATCTTTCAGATGAAAGTGACAAGTTAGTTACTTTTTAGCCAACGAATTTAATTCCAAATAACACCGACAATCAAGATTAATGTCATCAAGCAACACACAGACTGAAGGCAGCAATACAACATTCAGCTATGATCCAAGGAGGCCTAAAATGCCTGGAGACAACAATTCATTAGCATTCCTATTCATGACCTCATGGCGATGCTGATTGGCTGATGGCACCACAACAATGTGCACAGACACAAAGCCTTTTGCTAGTGATATCCTTAAAGGTGCAATATCACTTGCACAGTGTAATATATTTCCTGCAGTTGTGTACTTATAATATCCCAAAAGTCTCCAAAGATTTTTTTTTTATTTCAGAGAAATTCCAATTTTAAATAAGTGGCCGTCCCAAAAAAAATAGTTGCCTGTCAATGACGCAATATCCGCGCTATCCTCGGTATCCGTTCATACTGCCATAGCCATGATGTGAACATGGTGACAGACATGGACAACTGCGTAGTGCATCACGTTTAGCGGCACGCAGTTCTTGTTTCTTTCAAACAAAGACCATGTCAAACAGACTTTGGGACAAACAAGGAGAACTAAAATGAGGATCAATATCAGCGTGGTGTTTTTGAGATGCCGAGAGCTCCACGTCCACGACTAGTGGAGGGTCGAGTCATGACTAGTCACGACTTGACAGCTTTATTAGACAGGAGAGCAAATGTACATAAAACAAATCAATGTTGTATAATAACGTTAGCTCAACATGTTGAAATGTTAGAATATGGTCAGTCTGTTATTCTAATGTTGATCTAACTTACTGCTAGTTTCGTATATAAAAATGAACTAACACGTGGTATAACATTATAACTCTCAACACACATTTAAATGCCGTTTAGTGTGATAGTGTAACGTTAGACCAAGTGAAGCAGCGCTGTGTTAACTAACCTCAGAAGTTTAATTTGTCTAATAAACTGACCTGATCTTATAATATACAATAATAGCTAATTTTTGAAGCTCGGCATTCGGACCGTAACTAGTGCGAGTGCACGTTTGGACATAAATCGTGAGCTTTGATCTACTCGCTCAGTGTGAGTAGGTAACCTTGCTGAAATCGCACAGTGTATGTCTGGCTTAAATGGTAGAGGTTGTCTGGGACATTAAACGCAATCACGCAAAACAGGAAAACTCACGTACTCACTAATACTTTGTTCTTTTCTTTGTGCTCTAGCAAATTATTTTAACTAAAACTTTCCAAATTGTAGATTTGAAAGAAAAATTCAAAGAAAGAAGCTTAGTGGTGCCAACGTTGAAGTCGTGCATCCATGGTGTAATGTATCTAGCCTAACTGTAGCTTTTTACTTCTGGAAATTGTATTTAGGCTTCAAAATTCATAAAAGTTGTGCTATTTTGATTATCTTGATCAACAAAACATGTAAATGTCATTATATTTAGTCAGTCACAGAGCTAATTTTCTGCAATAATCCAAAAGCCAATGAAAAATATCCTATTGGCTTATTGTTGAGGGAATCAAGGTAATGCTTCATGTAACAGTGCGTGGATTTTTATCCCAATGCGTCTTTGAAATGTCTTGGAAAAAAATTGTAAAAACCATGATGTATGAAAAAGTCACATATACTGCTCTTCTGAGTTGTTGTTGTTGTTTTTTTGCCCATTTTTATGAGCTGTATCATTATGTCACTATTAACCTCAGCATGTTTCTTTTAAAGGTGGAGAACAAAAGTCATTTCTGTTTTGAACTACTTGTGTCCCAAGTCAATCACTTGGTTAGCTCATGTTGTGTTTGAATGCATGTGCAAAGTGTGTGTTTGTAGTGTGGGTTTGGTCACTGGTCTGACCTGTCTGGAACGCTGCCTTATGAGCTAAACTGGTGTGGAGGTGGTTTCAGCTCTACAGCAGATTAATAACTGGACGTTCTTTGGAGCTCTTAGTAACGTACTAATCAGCAGGTGCTGACATCTTAAAAGCTCCTCTCCGCTTTCAAATTGAAAAAGGGATATTTAATCTGCAGAGGGATTTACCAGAATGTGCAACAAATTTATACCAGTATTTATATAACAATGGCTATTTAGCAAAGGTCCAACTAGCAGCAGACAGAAACTACTGCTGAAACGAACAATCATTTATTCCTAAATTATGGTGGTTTTACATACAGTAGGCACAAAAAACAAACAAACAATATATTGGAAATGGTGTGGGAAATGGATTTCCCTCTGTGGGAAACGACAATGCTAAGATACAACAACACCCTAAAAAAACAGAGCCAAATGTGTAACTTTATCACTAGCTGACATTAAGAAACAGTAATTCTGCACAACAAGGTTCAAATAATGGAAAAGGCAAGCTAACCATTCTTCATCATTTGAAAAGTAAGATTGAAACTTGCAAAAACTAATTGTTGAATGGGTTCAACACTTTAGACAATTAAGTGAAGTCATGAGAAGGAAACAGATTATTACACTTTAAATGTTAGACTCAATAGCAAACTTACAGCCCATACGATTTGCCTGCATTGATTTAAATGAAAGCAAAAAATATCGGGAAGAAAGATGGAAAAACCTGGGAGGGAAAATAACAATAAAATATAGCCTCTTTAAACTGGAGCAGACCATCTGACATGAGATTTATGAAATACTTAAAACCCTTTTCATGTGTTAAAGAAAGACAATTTAGCCAACAGGGAAAACAACAGGGCACAATCTTTCTAAAATCTAACTGGGGGCTTTTTATATCAGTGATTTCATAATTCACACCAAAAACAATGTTGTGATCTTTGGGCTTGAAACATAAAGCAGGGCTAGATACAAGCTTAACCTGAAGCCAAGTCGTCTGCAGCAGCATGAGTGACAAACCATTCCACGATAAAGCCCTTTCCATTTCGGCACTGGAGGAGCTGTCAGGGCCTCTAGAAATATTCCACTCTGGATGAGGGTATCAGCGCGAGCAATCCTCCTCTTTTAACGCTGATACCTGCCGGAGCCCTGCCCTTCTATCTGAATGAACGCTCTCTCCCGCCACCTCATACACACTCACTCACACATACATAACCGCAAACA
This sequence comes from Pimephales promelas, assembly GCF_988280905.1. NCBI lineage: Eukaryota > Metazoa > Chordata > Actinopteri > Cypriniformes > Leuciscidae > Pimephales > Pimephales promelas. Next base: position 25,097,666 of record NC_142783.1, read on the forward strand.
TGTAAGATGTTTTATTTATGGCTTATAGCAAGGCCTCCCTGTGATTCTTATCATTTAAATGAAGCAAAAAGGTTTTCATATTTGTAATTTGTTACATTATCACATGTTTCACAATGCACCGAGGGGCCAGTGTAGTGATGTGAAATATAACAAGCAGAGACAGGAAGTTTGCAGCATTGCTATTGACGCCAGGGCTCCTCTTCAATGTCCGCCATTCCAGCGCATAGAAAACTGATGAAAAGCCAATTTCAGCTTTATCACATTAACGCAGCCATGAGAGAGAAACATTTGTTCTACTCAAGTACACTAAAGATACAATTACCAATCTCACATATACATGTTTTATATCAGCCTTCTTTCTCCTGCTGTGAGGATGGCAACAATATATTAAGACTAGCATGACAGTTTATTTAAGAAAAGAAAATTGTCTCTGTGGTGCTGGAGAAGTCAGAAATATATAAGGCAATGTGTCAGGGCTTTTAATAAAGGTAATAACTCTTGAGAGGCTATGCTTTACACAGAAAGCATATCATGAGATTTTCTTTGACACAGTTTACTGTGTCTGAATGGAACAGGAATTATTTCTATTATTAGTATAGTTTCTAGAGTTTTAGTTATGTGTCAGTTAAAACGAAAAGGAAAAAGAAAAATTATGCTGAGGACCCAGGCAGAAAATAGCAGCAGATAAGCGTTTATTTATTTATTGTTCCTTTCATATTTTTGTTTGTTCCATATTGACACTGTAATGATCAGGCTAGTAGCAAAAAAATATTGTTGTTTTAACTTAAAAAAAAAGTAAGTAACCTGGTTGCCCTAAAAATTTAAGTTCTGGAAAAATTGAGTTAATACAATGAAGGAGATTGATTTAATCATCATAAACTCAAAATATGATGTTATCTGAACTACATAAATTATTTAAGTAGATTTGACAAAAGAAAGAATGTTGTGATTACAAATCATGAAATTTTTTTTTTACCGTGACAGAACAGACAAGAGAGTGCAATGGATACGACTGCAACTTTGACATTTTAAACTGAAATTAGTAAATATTCATAAACCCCACTGTCTGTAAACACATGGCATAATTGTTTTACTGGAAGCTGTTTGTTTTTACAGCATCATTTATGGTCTTCCTGCTGGGAAAATTACTGATGCAGGAATACCTACAGTAGATTTGTGGTGAGTTACATTCTTTTTATATCAAGATAATGATTTCAAGTAGACTGTTTCTTGAAAACATGACATTTACAAGCAAGTTACAAGTGCAAATGTTCCTAATTGATCCGGTTGTCATTAAGGATATTAATCAAACATGCTCTCTCACCAGTGAGCGAGGAGGGTGAATTCAATGTAGCTTCAATGCAACAATGGAAAGACCAATATCTGCTGTAAAAGTGATTTTCCGAAAGAGATTTTTCCTGTGATCTCCCTTTTCTCTTGTGTCTGCCTCTAAAAGTAATAGGAACATTATGCAAATCGATGGCTATAGGCCTACTGCTAATACACAAAATAGTTGCACAAAATGCTCTCTGAGAAGCCATAACAAAAGGTAAGGTTTAAGACAATCCACCAGCAGACCAATAAATATACATTTATGCCAGTGTCTTTGCTTTTTTATATATATTGGTGTTTGCTAAGGAAAGCATCATCATTACTATATTGCTTAATCTGAACCAACTCCTGGTTTGTGTTGAAATGTAATATGTAGGAAATGTGTCATATATATAATACATAGCCCTTCAAAATCATGGGATGTTAAAGCAGTTAAAATGTTGATATAACCTTTATGGAATTGAAAATCGGACCAAGTGAGTGAGCGCATACATCATTCACTTGCAAGATTACCAGTCCTGAACAACCATCAAAGTAAAATAACCAAGCCCACATTTCATGCAGCCTCTCATTATTTATTACCTCCAAAGATGAAACATATAATTGAGCTAAATGTCGTGCATATGGGATGTTTTCTGTTTGATGAATTGCCGTTTATTTAGAAATGCCGGAAATGTTTAACATGCCGGCGCATTTTAGCGCCTGACTTATTGCTGTCCGGCCTTATTTATGTAGTGCGCTGAGTGCTGGTGTGTTCATATGACTTTGCTGTACACTTTACAGATTGTGGATGCAGGGGCAGCGTGCCACGAGCTACCCATCCATCTCCTGACAGGCTTCAGATCCAGGACTGTACACTTCATTTTTTCCTCTACCCATCCCTCTCGCGCCTTTCACTAGCAATAAACACATGCTAACCAGGCAGAAGGGCAGTGGCAGCTAAACAGAGGAGACATAATCAGCTCCGCCACATCTGCAAAGAGCCGCGACCCCGCAGCTATGACAGATTACGGGACTCCGTTGCGGCCACACAACGCATTTGATCTGTCTGATCAACACGGACGATTTCCGGGATGGCACTCGCCCCGTGGCCGTACGCCCGTCTGTCATTGTTACTCACGCCTGGTCTGAGGGACATAATATACAGTGAAATTTTGCATATCAACTTATGGCCATTACCAGTTTCGCAGGGAGCTCTGCCACTCAGCATTGCCCTTTTTGATTTATATCCATCCGCCACTGATCTTCTCTGACTTTAATCTGAATAAAGACTCCTGAGAAAACTTGCCAAGGAAAGCCTATCTCTGGGTGAACGTTTAATTCCGTCTGACATTGATGCGCTGAAACACATATAAACGCCTTGACGGACCAGATTAAACAATGCTCTGTTCGTCATTGCCTGGCGGTTCTCAAAAGGCCTGTGTGATACGACACATAATTTAAACCAGTATATTCATAAGCACTGCGAGAAGTGCCGCCCATGTCCTGAAGAAGTCAACTCCAGGAGCTTACAGCAGCAAAGACTCTAATTTCCTGTCAACACTTTGGGGTGATTTATTCACCACTCGTGGCCTCCGGTGCCCGTAGACAGTGAGCTGGGGAAAGGTGGAAGCTCTCCTTGCCTCCATCCACCTTGTTTCACCTTCACTTGCGCTGCCAATCAGTCTCCATCACTCTGGGTGGCACGAGAAGCTCTGAAAGGTCAGCTGACCCGCTGCCAGCTCCCCTGCCAGAGCCAGAGGGCAGCCTGATAGCAGTACTGATGTCTCCTCTGCTTCAGATTGACTCCTGTGCTTCGACAAAGTTTATTCACAGCAACCCTATATCTATAAAGATAAATATCATGATATTCAAATGTATATTTTCCATTTTTTTAATCTATATTTTCACTGTTTTATTGTGTAAAGCAATGAAAAAAAGCTGCAATCACAGTTCACAACAACAGGTGAGGGCTTTGAGTCTATTTGTGTTAAAGACTATTACTAAACATATACTGTGAAAGCGAGCTGCCAACAGGCCTTTATTATACGGCATGATCTTTTTTTTTCCCTCACAGAGATAGTTTGACTCGAGGCAGCCAACTACCCTTTGCCAGCCCCACCACCTCACCCCGGTTTTAGTGGTCCTCTGGCTCAAGGGGCCTTGGGCCACAGGCTGGCTGGCCTACTTATCTTTGGGTGGGGTGAAGTTCATGCAGGGTGATGAGGCATGTGCACATTCGGGTTAAGAGCTTGAGACTCGGCAGCTCTTGGCCAAAACAAATGTCCCCGGAGAACGAGCGTCTACCACAGTGCAAGCCTCTGCGATCGAAATGCCACGGCCAAGGCCTGGACCCTTATGGAAGCTCTAATTGTGCGTGAAAATGTTCATTAACTTGTGGAATTCTCACGAACTTCGAACAGCCAAAGACAACATATAAACAGCCACAAGAGCGCAGATTCGGAACACTTCCCCCAGGAGCTGGAGAATATACTGTTATTGGGGACGTGGCCTCTCAGATTTTTGAGCCAAGTGGATTTTTAAGGCTATTTGACCAAAAAAATTATTTGAAAGGTTGAAAATAAAGTAAACGTGAGGTCAAATTTGCAACATTTTGCAGGTAAAAAAGGTCCATTGTCTACTGTCAATAGCACAATGATGTATGAAGCACAGTTCGCACTTGAGGTCACTTTCTAACCAAGCAGCTTTCTGTAGGTTAACAGGGCGGATTTGTGTGAAAAAACTGAACCCATTGTCAATCATGTGGATTCCTATTGAAATTACAGAATTTGGCCCATGAAAATTTGCAGAACAATGGTAAATGTCATTGTACCTTTGCACCATTATTGAAGAAAAAACATACACATGACGTATACACATCTAAATTTGCTCGGTGCAAGGCCACTGTCTTTTATAATACATAATTGTATATTCAATGCCTTTTAACTGTTCAATAAATAAGAGGATAATATTGAGTTTAACCCTTATGCTGCATTAGGGACATTTTTGGTCTTTTGCAGTTTAATTTCTTTGACCATTTTGGCTGTTTTAATGCAAATGGTATGAAATTTGGCAAAATTGTGACTTTTTGGATACATGTAAAAAATGTGATCCCATTTTGCAAAATATGTATAACACACACTGTGTAGATCAAATAGTAACACTCAGCACCATAAAGACCAAAAATGTCCCATTGAAACCCATTAAAACATTGTTTAAATCTGAGGCTGTCAGTAATACATGAAACATGATTTTTGCACAAACATCCTTTCATTTTGAAGCAAAAGCATTATATTTGCATTATATAGTGTATTCCACCAGATGACATCACTACATATTTATTCCCTATGGGTGGAAATGCACCTTATTTTAGGCAATAGGCAATGTTTAATAGGTGGCCATTTTTGGTCTCTAACGCGCTAAGTGGGATTTTTTGCAAAGTGGGACTGTGATAATCCAAATCTAAAGTTTTCTCTTTGCATTTAGTTTATTGAAAATAATTGAATTTTTGTGTTTTTTCCTCTTATACAAATCGATGGTTTCGCAAACAAAACTGGTATTTAAAGGGTTAAAATCCTGAAATTGAATACATTTTTGGTAGTTATGATGAGGACTGATGCTGGTTAAAAGATTTAACTTGGTAAAAGTGGAAAATAATAATAATATATAATATTTTAGGCAATGTTTAATATGTGGCCATTTTTGGTCCTTAATGCACTTAACAGTGTTAAAAATCTAATGCAGCACAAGGGTTAATATTTATAAAAAAAAGCATGTGACATTTCTAGTTTCTTGACTATTTTTGCTCAGCCAACAAAAAGCTGCAAATGAAGTCAAGCAGAATTAACTGTTGCAGGTCTCTGAGCAACACACAATCAAGAGTGGAGTAGATCAATTCAATTCAGAATGTGTAACATAGGACAGCTGGATCCAAATGCAGTGAGTTTACTGACAAAAATAAAAATAAACAAATCAAAACACAAAGGCCGGAGAAACAGGACCAGACTGAGTGCACCACCAAAACACAACATCCATGTAAGACTCGACAAGGAACGCAAGACACACTGGGGTTTAAATGCCCAATGGATAATTGTCAAACAAGACACAACTCGTGAAAAATTAAATAACTAATCAAGAAGAAAAACTACAAAGGACTACAAAACATGGTGCAAATCCACACAAGACCAGGGGAACACAGGCTGGGATCATGACAAGTTGAGTGAATGATTCAAATCTCACACTCATAAAGACAGGGATGTGTTAGTCTTTTTTAAAGAATCAGTGTTTTTTAATGAATCCATTCACTTAATTATTCAATTAGTCACTTGTAGAGATAGTCACTTGTGAATGAATTGATGTTTGTTTTTAATTAAATCGGCTTATTCGACAACTCAAATGGATATCAATTCCGAGAACGCAATCAATGAACAGAGTTCTCGTTGGAGACCAGTCTTGCCAGACGACCTTGAAAGAACAAACCCGGAAGGACGAGAGGACACAAAACACATCGTTGTGAGAATTGAGATATGCTGTGTGATCTTGTTGCTCAACTGACCATCCCAGTATGTTATAAGTACCGGCTAAATACAAAATATAATCACAAAGAATTGTCACAACCGATTAAAACAATTCTTTCATATTATTAGACATTATTTTCATACAATTAAATATCTTTTTTTTTTTTTCCAGCTTCTAAATAGAAAAAGAAACTGATTATGGTTTTATTTCAGCTTCTAAATGGAAGAATCTTAGTAACTCAGTTCTGTTTGACACAGGCAAGCTCTCTACTTGGCATCAAAGCGGGTTTTTAAATTGTAACCAAACACGAGATCTGAAAGTTAGAGCAGACAAAACAATGGTTGTGACACGGATACCCTATAATGGACAAGATGTAGATGTGATAATGTCCACTTGACCAGCAAAGAGCTCCATCAAAAGAGTCCCAACCTTTATACGCAAGAACAATGAAGTTTTAAACATTTATAAGAGCAAGTTTTGTCATGACAGGTACCTGACACGCATTGATATGATAATTCAGATTTACATTGAGGAACTGCTGTAATCACTGCTCATTTTCAACTTTACCTCTTCGACGACTCTTTTCATGTGTCAGCTAAGCTGTGATACGTTCACGGTTTTGAACTGACGTGCAAAGAGAGACAAAAAGAACGCTGTTGTACTTTTCCTCCCTGGCAAGTCTTATGCCACTCGATACTTGCTTGATCTCAATTATGGCCCATATCTTCAGAGAGACAAATTACTCACAATAAGCAGTGCAACAAACAACTGACAGGAGCCCACTGTCGCTCCTCATCGTCATCCGGGCAGGCAGCATAAAAGGCATATCAGTCTTCTCTAGCTTCTCCTCCTCTGTTGCTCTCACTCTCCTCTTAAAGTAATGACTATGGACAGACAAGCACCTACAGATCAACTTTTCTTTTTTCCTGAAGCCTTTCTAAATGCTGTAATGTTGTATTCCGTTTGAGTGTTTCTTTTTTCCTCCGCTCTCTTTATCTTGGAGTTTCCTTTGACTATAGAGGCTTCCTCCACAGACGGCAGAAAGACAGCTAGCCGTCAGGTCGCTTAATTATTTGGCGGTGTGCTTTTTACAAAACCATACTGGCAGACAGTAGCCGAGTAAAAGACAACTAATAATATCAAACTGACCCGTGAGGGAATGTGAAAGTAAAGTGATAACGATTATGCTAAAAACCCAGTCTTATATTAAAGTAGGAAGAAAAAGCAAGGGGTAATGATGTATTACAAACAAACAACATGTAAATCTAAGCTCTCTGCCATGTTCTCATGCTTTTTGTAAGGACTACAATATTTCAATGCAATAAAGAGTTTTGCACAGTCAAGAGGGTCTATATCGGTTTTAAAAAGATATGCAAAGGGCAGATGCATAATGCATTTATATATTTGTTGAATAGGCCTAGTTACATACATAGATGATGACAAAAACTGAAACAGATACTTAGACTATGTCAGTAATAGCCCTCCGCAAGCAGACCAGCATGAAGGCTGAAAATAGGCTAATTTTGTCCCTGGAATACAGTGACCGGCCTGCAGTTTAAATTCCTAATGGGCACAGAGAATATATCTTATATAGTCCAAGTCAAGGCTGTCGCAGGAAGGGAACATATTACCTCTGAAGGTAAGGCTTTGTGGGAAGGATCTCATTATCATAATAATGTTTTCTGTCCCAGAAGTCAACCTGCTATTCATAATCTGAACGATTGCAATTTAAAGCCATAATAATCACTACTTATTGTAAGGTAATACTCGCCACAGAGCGAGCACTCTGTTTCCTGATGCTGGCCAAGTTTATCCTCTACTCTTTCTCCTCTCATTTCTGACTCAGAGATACAGGCAGCCATTCGCAAAGCTGAACAATGCCAGAGAGCCAGTCCTGATGGGGCTGACTGGTACTTTGTCTGTGAAAAATGCTTAGAAAGCCGAGAATGAAACATGACCCGGCAATTCCACGTCTTTGTATTTGCATCGCTGCATTGGATGTGGATCATTCTTTGAAAACAAAGGAGAGGCAAAAGCAGCGGAGTATTTCTGACAGGAATGAAGCAGGAGCGACTGGGCCTGGTGTGTGTGTTGATATGTATTCAGAGCGGGGTGTGTGAGGGGCTGACCTGCTCTCTTCCCCCTTCCTGCCCTCACAGCTGCAGGAAAGCAGATGTTTACCACTGTAATTAACGCCTTCTATTCATGCATCTTGTCCAAAGTGGAAATCTGTTGTGACATGGGTTCAGTGAGAACCTGCTGTGGGTTCTCCCGACACAATATTAATATCAATATTTTCCAGCAGCTAATTACCTCAGATATGAATGGAGCGTGATTTAGTGTTGCCAGAGCAACACTACATGACACTTGACTAAGCTTATTATCTATTTTTTTCTGCAGTGCTAGAAAAAATATTAATCAACACTGTCAGCTCAGCAACATTTGTAAGTTCAATACATTAAAATAATCTTAATCACATCAAGTGCCTTAAAGGGTTAGTTCACCCAAAAATGAAATTTCTGTCAGTAATTACTCACCCTCATGTTGTTCCAACCTTCTTTCAAAGACTTTCCTTCATCTTCAGAAACAAAATTAAGATATTCATTTTTGCAGTTTCATACGTGAAATCTCCATGCCCACAGGGAAGGAAATTAATAGTTTAATAAAGTCGTTATTTTTGTTTGTTTTTTTGCGCACAAAAAGTATTCTCGTCGCTTGATAAACTTAAGATTGAGCCACTGTAGTCACTTGGACTATTTTAACGATGTCTTTTATAACTTTTCTGGGACGGCCAATTTAGATCCCTTAAGAAGCCTATGCAGGAGTGATCCAGCTCTCAGATTTAATCGAAAAAATATCTTAACTTGTGTTCCGAAGATGCACAAAAGTCTTACGAGGTTGGAACAACATGAGGGTGAGTAATTTCAGACAAAATATTCATTTTTGGGTGAACTAACTCTTGAATGTGTAAATATTAGTGCTGTCAAACGATTAAAATATTTAATCGCGATTAATTGTTGTAGTTAACGCGATTAATTGTCGTAGCGATTAATCGCACATTTTTATCTATTCTAAATGTCTCTTGATTTCTTTTTCCTCACATTTTTTTTCTCATTTTAATGCTCTTATCAACATGGAAAAGTGGATCGGCTTGCTTTGTGCAAATGTTTTTTATTGAAAACAACATTGGCATATACTGTGATCAATTTCACTCTAACATTCTCACTTGGAGCAAATAATCTCTCACACAACGTAATACTGTCCATCAATAAAAGGGTGAAAGAAATACTGATATTGAGGTCCTGATATTGACGAGGGGGCGGAGAATTCGCATTATCTGTGTGTGTGTGTGTGTGTGTGTGTGTGCTTGGCAATCAAGTGGTATTTCAGACTGGACGTGCTGCGATGATGATAGCACAGTTCACAACGACAAAACACACAGATCACTTTGATCTTGTCAATTGAACCATATGGCAACTTTCTAGTAAAGTAAAGTTTCCATTCAGAATCTTATTAGCCTCCATTTCTGCATCTCACGCTCGTCATCCACTCAAAACGTAACGTTAACCAACTATTTGGCCGGCTCGCAAGCCCAAACAAGTGTGTGCGGCGTTCCTGTTGTTTTGTTTCCGGTCTAGCAGGTCTAGCTTTGGTCGACGAAGCAATAAAACGTCCTCCCCGTGTGGCGCAAGCCATTGAAATGAATGGGTTTCAAAGCGCAGCGCCACGCATGCCGCGTCCTGTTGCAAAAGCATATGAAAAAAAAAACTACAAAGTTTGCTAGGCCAAAAAGACTGTTAATCACACAATAAAAAAATTGACACTGTTAAAATGGGTTTGAGTTAACGCCGTTAATAACGCGTTAAATATAGTAAATATACCTAGTAAATAGTAAATATAGTAAATAGTAAATATACATATCACCTCTGAAACCACTTTTCCACATTATAACCAAGGCCAAAATAACATCACGGCTATCTAAAAGCAATCTAAACAAATCCAAATTTTCCAATATAAATAACCACAGAAAGAGTAAGAGAAAAGAAACATGCTGCCTACCTGTAGAGCCATGTGTGTCCAGTGGCCAATGCTAATGTGACCTGCAGTCTTCATGCTTATGGAGAAGTTTTGTCTGTTCTGAATGCTGTGGTGGATCTGAATGTCTTCCTTCGAGACAGTCACCAGAAGCACCAGTCTGCCCATTGCGCTCTTTTCGATTAAAGTCCTGCACATTAAGAAAATAAACATTAATGATTGGATGAGGCCCATTTCGGTATTCAAAACATGCACCATAAAAGAATATCCAACATTTTGCATTGCATAAATACATCTTTATATTAAGCGCTTCATAACATTTCATATAGGCTAGAACAGAGAAAGACATTAGCAAACAATCAATAGCCACACCTTTAAAAGATCGGCAATGAAAATCCAACAACCCTCTTTTACTAGGAAATTCCTTGCCATCTGAAATGAACATCACTCTGACATTTATGCATGTTGTATCAATATTTTCCATTTGCCTTTTCTTGTTACTCAAAAACACCCTCATACGCTGTCATATGAAACACCATTACAGACGTTTTACGGGAAACGGCAGCATTTACGAACACAGGCCACCGCATCCAATAAATCATAAAGCATTTGTACTCGGGTTGCGGCTGGCCCCGGAGTCAGAAACATCTCACCTATAGCCAAGCTTTGCTGCCTGCTCCACTTGCAATTAGGCCAGGTTTCTCAAGGGAAGGCAACGTTTTAGTATTCAATACGTCTAGAAAGGCAAGTGTTCCAAAAAACTACGTCTGAGCAGTGTATATTTTAATGTCATATTACCAAGGGGATCTTAGGCAAGGTATTAAACACAGGACAATTAATTCACTATAAGAACAGAATAAACACGCACGCCTGTTGACTCTGCCTCGCGCCACTTCAAGGAGAGAACGCGTCGGATGAACAGCCTTGACCGCACAGACTCACTTATTTATTTTTCAACACTACACGCTGGTGGCTTTCTCTCTCTTTTCATGCTCTGCACTTGATATAAAATGCTGAAACAGTTGTTCTTCTTCTATAGCCTGTCTGACTCCATCCTTTCATCCCATCACCCACTTTCAACTATATCATTTTCTGTGCTGTGGAAAAACAAAGTGGCCTTTGAGTTGATGCTTTTTTGTCAGAGCTCAGGAAACACTGTGGCAATTTCATTTCATTGATCTAAAACTGGCCACAGCTGGTCTTGCCGGAGCAGAGCAAACAGGGCTCAGAGCTTTTTCAACTTGGCAGGACTCCTCGCAGAATGTATTCCATGTACTAACATGGTTTCAAAGTGGAGATACAACAGAGGAAATGTCTGAAAATGAGGTGAGGACAACCAACAGCTGAGTGGGGATCAACTAAACAGGAAAAGCCATTTTGAATAAAACCAGCTCTGGCAAGGCGAGCGGTCGAGCTAATCCATATCGGGTTTAGATCATACAGCGGTGTTCTAACAAGTCATTCTTTTCCTGGAACAGAACAGGTATTGAAACTGATCCGGTTGATTAAGTAAAATATTCACTCTCTAAGTGACAGAAACACTTGCACTGCCTCTCTGATCTTCTTAAGGGAAAATTCTGGACGCGTGTCTACTTACATTACAGTGTCTTGCTCGAGTTTCAGCCACACCGTTAGAGTAAATGAGCTTGCTTGGCCAAAGCTTAGAGTTGAGGGGGAAGCCGGACAACCTCTCGAGGTGGGAAAGGTGAAGCTGGTGGAATCAGCCTCTGCACCTGGGTGGTGGTCTTGTGCATCACTTTTCCAGCACGTGCTCACACCTGTGGCGAAAATGTCGGCGTAGTCTGGCGTAGAGGAACTATGCGGACACTCTTGGATACAGAACTTCTGGATGCAGGTGAGGAGATCCTCCTGAACCTGGCCGGCTTGACAGAAAGTACTCCTTTCAGGAATTCCACATGTGGCCCTTGTCGGTGTGGTGCTGACAGATTTATATGCCCCTATGTTCTCGAGCCTGGGGAAGTTGCCCTGAGGGGCAACCAGGCAGAGGGAGGCATAAAAGCCCAGGGTGTACAGTAATAACATAGCACCTTTGTGCCCAAGGAGCCAATTCGTCGTTGGTGCCGAGGTTGCCTCCTGATGTAGTGATCTTAAATAAGTAATGATGGTCATGCCGGTGGTGACATTTTTACAGTCCAGTGCCTTGGGTAAGGCAGCGCAGCTTAATGGCACAATGTCAAAGAGGAGGCCAAAGCCTTCACATGATAGCTAGGATTTGGGCCCGTCAAAGTCCTGTAGAAAACCAAAGGGAGAAAGGAAGAGTAAAACATATGTGAAAACATATTTATGAAAAATATTATACCCTGACACCCTCCCCGAGGCTCTTAGGATTCCACTTGATGCAAGAAAAGCTTAGAAATTACTTTTACTGGTGAATCTGAATTGCACTGGGCATGGCTTTCTACACTGAATTAAAGTGACATTACAAAGAGGAGAGTTATAATATCCTTTCTAAAACAGTGCTCAGTAAAGACATAAAATACAATAATGTACAAAAAAGAGATGAAAAACAAATCAGGTAGGTTTATAGGGTATAGGCTTCTTTCTTAAAAAAATAAAATAAAATAAAAAACCCACAAAAATCCAGAGTAACAGTCTACAAGATTGATGATTGAGTTATTTGAACATACGGTGGCTGAGAGAGCTCAATGCGCTGCAACTGAGAAAAAAAAAACACATGCAAAAAGAAAACCAACCAAAATACTCAACGCAACCAAATACACGCTCTGCAAATACTCACAAAGCAACTAAATACAAAACAGGCTGCAAATAGCACAACATGCGAAAACACATGCAATTAGAAAACCACCAATAAATTAAGAAAACATTCATCAGTTTGCCGATAAATGTGCTGCAAACACTCACAACCAAATACAGAAACAACAGAAATGTTTCAAGGGGATGCCAACAAGTGACATTGTTCAATGTCTTCTCGCGGTGTCTGTGTTTTTATTTTATTTTTTTTGTAACATATTCAAATTCAAATACTCAGCAGCACAGATCTGATCTGTGCTTGTGAGTGCAGCACAGCACATTTCTATATATTTGGTTGCGTTGTGAGTATTTGCAGCTTTAGGCTATTTGGTTTGCGTTGCTATCAAAACAGGTTGCATGAGCCACCTTGAGTATCACAGTAACAGAATGAAGAAAAAAAAAGCAAAAAACAAGAAACCCCGTGGGAAATTTGGCCTTTGGTCAACGGTGAAGCTACTTAAACAAAGACTTTCAATGGGTCGACATTTTAAAGTACTTTAAAGTTTGTGGGTTCTCCTCAAGAGACAATTATCTTTTGGTCCCTTTATATTTAGGCAACCCATCAACTAATTTGAAGACCTAAACAAAACACTTACGTTTTTGTGATTATAGTTTGTAATACGTAAAAAAAGAAGAAGAATGAATTCCTTGATGTCAGCTTGACGTTTACCTCTCTGACAGCACATTGTTACTATGGTTTCCTCAGCCAACCGAGACTTATGTTTTACGACTTCTATTTAGGGTAACGTTACTCGGACACACTTGTGTGCTTACTTACGTTGTTTGAAAACGCTCTTTACACTTCTCAGTAAAAGAACACATACGTTTAAGCCCCTATGTTTTATTTGGACTTTCTTAATTAGCCAGCTGCCCTGAACCCACCAATACGCACCATGAACAAAAGCAATGGCTGTATTGTTTAAACGTCTTGATTAGTCTTTAATGAATAGAAGGAGCATGTGTCGCATTAAACTAATACAAGCAAATATTAACGGGGGAAAACCACATTAGAGATCCATAGGCAACGTGAGACTGAAAACAGACTATATTCTTACCTCGGCGCATGATGATGAATTCAAGGAGCGCGTGGCCACTCTGAGAAAAGCAGATTATGAGAGTTTGCCATCTGCTCCTGTCCTGAACTTGAACGCTCGATCACTTTAAAACAATTTAGCGAAATGCTGATAGATAACATGCACGTACATATCCGCCGCGAATAAAAACAAAACACCTGTTGGCATCATTGATCGGTCGCTGGAGGAAGATGTCAGTGTTACTGTCTCGATTTAACAAGTGGATCTCTTGGCTCAGGAACGCCACTCGACGTCGCTAGGCAACCTGGCACAGAGTTGCTCATTCAGGTGCTGGACTCCGGGAGGGGAAAGCAGGACAAAGGATTAAAGAGAGGGGGCTGAATGAATGCACTATGTAGGGATGTCTGAGTATCATTATGGTCCATGACGCATTGCTCACTCTGATCACTGGATGGCATTACATTGTCCAAATGTCGCATCCTTCTCTGTGCGTCTTAAACCCACTTGATATGGGCGTAAATGAAACAAACGATTACTAGTAAAGCTTGCGCCTGCTTTAACTCCCAGAGACCCGATCATAGACATTAATTATATGTTTTGACTTTCTTGAGAAGCTTTACTAGTATTCTAGGATAATGAGTTTTGGATACATCTGTGTGATACTTAAGTTTGTGGAATATTTTCTTCACTTAATCAATCCACTTTAAAATATGCATGCATATTTAGAGGCCTACGGTGCTAATTACATTTATGAAAGTCTGTTCATCTCAGAGTAGTCCTGCATTTTCGCTAGATTCATTATTAGGCTAAAAAGTAGACTCATTAACTGAATGAGCTTTGTTGTGTGAAGAGCCTAGTTTATACCCCATAGCCAACGAATAACATAATGTTGCATTTTTAGTACACTTATTTTGTTGGATGTAATCAGTTTTCAATCAAAACATTGAGAATTAAAAAAACAAAGTTGAATATACTTGGGAAATTTGTTCCAAAAATAGACAAAAAGTAAAGGTTATGCAAATGCAAGCTGACAGGTCGATAGGCCTAGAAATGCGAGGAGCCTCCTGAAGCGGAGCCACTGAGTGTATCCGCTCAGGCATTGATGGTGGTTGTAGCATGAGGCTCGACGTTGATGCTTGGCATAGCAGATGGCGAAGGGTTGACAACCTCCAGCAGAGCCGGGGCTGGAGGACTGGCTGAGCAGGGTGGTGACGGAGGCTGATGAATGCTAGACTGGGTCAAAATTACAATATATTTTCCATGCAAGAGTCTGTGCTGTCTAGAAACAGTGATAAAGGTTGAGAGAAAACAGGAATGCCTCTAATGCCGTGTGCTCACACCCATGGCCAGACACACTGGGTGGCTCTTCTTCTGGAGCAAGTGTCCACGCTGACCTTTCATTTTCAAGGACTGGCTGACGCGTCATGGCGGGTGGTATAGCTTTCCTCCGTGGTCGATGGTGGTGGAACGGGCTCTGGGTCCAGCTGTGTTCCCGAACGGAGGTAGACACTCTCCAGACACAGGATGATAGTATCCCTTCAGTTCAAGCCCAGAGGTGTCTGGGAGGTCTACGGGGTGATGGTAATTCGCCCCGATCAAGAACAGTGACTTCAGGGTCTTGTCGCCAAAGGGGCTGGCGATGGCAAGAAAGCAGAATTGTCCAGTTCAGGTTAAAAAATCCTGCCTCTCACGAGCCAAAACAGAAAATACTGAATATTCCATTCCTTTTGGTCGGTTGTTCTGTCACAGGATTAGGATGAAGATGATGGATAAAGACTGGATACAAATATAAACATGATTTAAAGGGATAGTTCACTTTGAAATTAATTGTTGATATGTTTTACCTCAAGGTCATCCAAGATGTAGGCGTCTTTGTTTCCACAGTATTTTCAATTTTGACATTTTTCGGTCAAATCGTTGTTGTCTGTCAGTCATATAGTGCAGGTATGGGGATCCACGACGTCAAAGAGAATGCAGAGAGAAGTCCAAATTAAACATGATTTAATGACTCGTAAATGTAAGTACACATTGATGGCCTAAGACACGAAACGAGCGATTACGTAGGAGTACATATGAGGGATTACAGATTTTTTTTTGGCTTGACCATCCCTTTAACAATAAATTCTAATAATGTTACATCAACAATGAGAACTCTGGTACAGTATTAAAATATAAGGGTATGTAAAGCAAAAAAAAAAAACACACAAACTGTCACGGGTGTGGGTGCAGGCAGAAGAACAGGCTGAGTCCAAGAAGCTCCAATATACAGATTTACTAACAATTAGATACAAATACAGGCAGGAAGACGGGATATACCGGGTAACAATCAACATTGACCGACCACGACAGAATGGAACTGAACAAACTAAATACACAGAGAAATTAAGCTAAATGAGGTGAACACAGGTGGAAATGATAATGACAGGACGAGGAACAGGTGGCTGATTGGGGAGTGAGTCCGGGAGAGGAACAAAAGGATCCAGGGAAGTGTGGTGCAGATGACGGGACACACTGGTGAGGACGACAGACTGTGACACAAACATGTACATTCTGATATTCATTTGCATGTTTTATCTATTCTCATCAGATTAAAATGTAAGATCAAGGCCAATGAAAGTATTTCCAAACACTGACTACAGTTTCATCATGTTTTTCTATTCCATTGGCCTGAAGTAGACCGTCAGGTTTGGATTTTAATCATATCGATTTTTCTTAAGCTTGCAGCCTCTGCTGCACACAAATGCTGAGAATGTTGAAATGAAGAGCGGCGCTAGAATTAGCCTTAGCATTATCTTAGCTTTTGTTCACAGAGATTGCATGCAAATGAGGCTAACACACTATCCTCTGCATTCCAGTTACTCAGGAGACGAACCCTGGCAGTTTAACCCAGCTGTGCGCCTGGACTCTTCTGCTAATTAATGAAGCTCAACAACTACAAAAACAACACAATGTACTAGTCTGTTTCCATTAGATTTTTCCTGTTTTTCCCCCCACTTAAGTATGTGATGCAATATTAAAAAAATCCATGCTGGACTGAATAATTTCACAGTTTCCCATATACAGTATACCAAATTAACATAAACCAACATACCGTACAAATCAGTCCCGTCCTCCCTGGCTTTACTCACGGGAATCCATTGCAGAAACGTGCCTTTTGACTGTTAAACTGGCATGTGGTTTGTTTTACAATAGAATATGGGACATGTTAATGCCATAAATTGTAATAAAGCCTGAAAGTCATATCTTGAGCTTTATGCTGCTGATGTGCAGTTCTGTGGTATTTCCCCCCAGGGTTTCATAGTGAAATCCCTGTCCTGCTGAGACACATATGATTATATTAGCCTCTTACTCCCAGTGCACGAAGAAAAACCTACCATAGTTTAGGAAAGGGGTACAGAGAGTGCTCCAGTTGTATATTTCAGCAGACTTAAGCAATGTGCTTGCTAAATCTGGGTTAAATGTTTGTGTGTGTGTGTGTGTGTGTGTGTGTGTGTTTTATTGTTATTTATTTACAGTGTTTTTATTTATTAAATTTTTCTTGTGGCACAACACATCTCTCTTTTATTACATTAAAGCCTTTGGCATTGTTTTTGGATTGCAGACATGCTAGTACTGTGCAAAAATCTTTGGAACATTACTATTTTCACACACACACACACACACAAAAACTGGGTTTAAGACAGTCATTTATATATTTTGCTGTAGCATGTCAATAGGACATATTTTTTCCATTAATTGTTATGCAGAGAGATTTTTATATGCACAAGGTGTCTGACAACAGCCGGTATATGCTCCACACTGAGATCTGATGTCACCATCATTTGGTCCGTCTGTGTGATTACATGAACACAAAAATCTGAGAACTGTGGCAATGTCTCCAAGACGGTTGAAGAAACCTTCCTGCAAAGCTACTTGAAAAACTATGTGGAGCGAGACGATCTAAGGCCTGGGCAAGTTGTTTAAAAGCTGTTTTAAAAACAAAAGGTGGTCACAACAATTTGACTTGTCAAAGTTCAGTTTAAAATTGTATTTGTAACATTCACAACAGTTCTCAACACTAGAAATGCAGAGAAATATGCAGTCCAGTCCGTACTTTTTTTTGTTTTGTTTTACTAGTTTGTGTATGGTTTCATTGTTTTTTATGAGGTACAACTACTTCGTCAAACGCTTCATTTCAGCACATCTAAATCTTAATGCTTTAATAATTGAGGACTCGTGTTCCGAGATTGTAAACAAGCCGTCGAGGGAAGTAGGGGGAGCAGAAAATGTGGGCGATGTGCACTTCAAGACAGTGCTTGGAATCCCTGTTGCTGTCAGTGAAAAAGATGGACATAGAGGGACTGTGCCAGTGCATCATCTCTCAGATTGCTCCTCTCCTGTGTAGCGACATGGTTGTATATTGAGTTGTCAGATGTGACACTCCAGACACCCCATGCCGACTCGAAGTAGGAACTGGAGATCACTGGGAAGTCAAGTCACAATGGGCTCTGGAGTGTTCGGTTGCCACACACACATACAGTCCGTCATTCAGCTCACTACGCCACAGGGGGGTGAGATTTCAGCAGACACACACACACACACCAGCTCTGGTTGAAAGCATGGACCGAATTACACGGAAATAAGAGAAAATACAAAGGAAACATAAATTGTTTCATCTATAAATCGTGCTTCACCTAGAGTAGCACTAAGAAATCCTTATGAATCCACACATTAGTTATTTATTGTGCTTTATGCTATTTTATGAAGGCCTCCCCCTAAAGAGTTCTCAAGTGCTACTAATTCAAACCCAGATGACACCCCAAACTATTTATAAAAGGGCACTAACCAAATTAATGGTTCATCGAATCTAGAGTAAAACATTTAAGTGCAAATAAACGTGCAAGTGTGACCTGCTAATGCTCTCAATGAGCCCGATGCCGTCTGATCCATTTTATCCTGTGTATTAAGGGGATGGTGAACTCGCTTTTTACAGGGACGACAATTAATTGCTTTTGAGTGATCTACCAGTTACTTTTAGTGTTAAGTAGTTCTAAAATTGAAAAAGGCTATTCTGCTGGAGATGAGTCATTATCTGCCTCAGTACGGTGGAGACACGGTGCGTGAAGAAAGGAGTAGGCTAAAAGAAGGGTTTAGATGGGAACTAACCCACTTTACTAATACGATAAAGATGACTAATGAGTTTTACATAATGTCTTATAAGAAGACTTTTTTTTTTACCTATTCTATTCTGTGTTTAAAGAGTTGTGCAAACTAAAAATAAAGCTACATTTAAGGTTGTGAAAAGCAAAAATTAAAAAGATTGGCTTGTGATCTAAAACATTAAAGAAATAATTTATCCAAAAATGGTGTCATTATTTACTCACCCTTGTGCTGTAGCAAGACATTGTTCTGTGGAAAACAAAAGAAGATATTTTGTAAAATGTGTCTGTGTTTCAATTGTGCCAATACAAAACATACATTTTGTACATGATTTTTTTTCATCCAATTATAACCCCATCAGAATGCTACAGCATTGCATTATACAATCATTAAAAACAATTAAAAATAATAAAAAAGAAAGAAAACATTTTAAAAGGACATTTAATAAAACAGAAATCATATTTGAAATAAACTGGGAGTTAGGGTAGCTCCATGCATCTCAAGGGGTCTCAAGAGGGACAAGCCCAAAGTTGCCTTCTTTGCACATTGTCAGGAACCGGATCTACACACTTCCTTCTCTCTTTCTACACACACGTATCAGGACCCCGTGATGTCTCTCGCAGAGACATAACCGGCGTCGAGGGAGCAGGAGACCTGTGAAAGGCCATTACCACAGTGTGGTCCAGGCCATCAGCACACTAAGACCCAGGAGAGTGACCCTGCTCTCACACTGAGAAATAAATTGGGTGGACTCACTGACAAAAAGCCATCAGGGCCCAACTGCACACATTAGCACTTCACAGATGACGCCAAGCACACCCGTGCCACCAGTCGAACTTTGTTCCCATGGCACATCGGGGACACCAAAAACATACCGCTCAAGAGACATAGTTTGGTGCATGAAATGACCAGGAAAGTTGGTCTATGCTGCATTCAACTCTTCAAAACATGCAGCTTAGACCAAGAGTCTAGTCACCATCTTCATAGAAGACTACCACTTCAAAAATGAGCCGAATCAAAACAACATTCTTTAACATTTTGTAGCAACTTAATTTAATTTTGTTCAAACCACTTGAATTAGTTAATTTAACTAAAATTTAAATTAATTTAATTGCATTCTGCAGTTCATTTGCTTTGAATTAGACATTAATCTACCTGCCTCCATTTTGACAAGTGAGCCAGGACTGTCATTGGTGCCCCTTCAAAAAAGAAGAAGAAGAAGGTTCATGACACCCCTGACTATATAACTTAGCCACTCCTTTTTTTAATGTCAGTTCATACAGTTACCAGGACGCATTAAACAGATGTGAGCAAGACAGAGGTCATTTCAAACAGACTTATCAAGATCAGCAGTTTAACTAATATGACTAGAATAGATCAATTAATCTAAAATGAGCTTAACTTTGAACTAAAGCTTTATGGGGAACATCAAAATCCCCAATTGGACTATAAGACACTTTCCCGCTCCGGTTCCAAATTGCACCGACGGGATGATCCATAAATTGACATAATGGAGAAATACAAATACTCTGGCATATCCGTGCATATTCCTTGGCTTAGCTTATACCGGGGCCTCCTCTGATGGTCCGAGCTCAGTGAAAACCCAATTACAGCAGCAGCCGCATAACATGGTAGAGTGGAAAGAGTTAAAAGAGCCATTACAAATGCCATGGAGCACTTTTAGCGTCTCGCAAGGTTAATGATAACGGTACTTGGCAGCTGAAATGCTCAAGTAGCTTTTATTGTATCATAATAATGAATCAATGGCATAAAGATAAAATAAAATAAATGAACTCCGAAGTCAATGAGTGAAATGTATGTGCCGCCGCAGCGCAAATAATAAAGAAAAAAGTGGGGGGGGAAAATCCTCCGCCAACGG
The DNA here is from genome assembly GCF_988280905.1 of Pimephales promelas. Classification (NCBI taxonomy): domain Eukaryota; kingdom Metazoa; phylum Chordata; class Actinopteri; order Cypriniformes; family Leuciscidae; genus Pimephales; species Pimephales promelas. Next base: position 25,118,354 of record NC_142783.1, read on the forward strand.
GGCCCTCTTTAAGTAATATCTTATGATGTCATCTTCTTGAAAAATATTTGCCTGCAGGTCACTGCTCTGTTTTAAAGCCTTAAACGCTTTTGCTACAGAACATTAAGTGTCTCCCCACATTATATGATACATGTTAGCGGAAGATGATTTTAATCGCACAATGCCATCTCACTATATAGTGCTAGGCCTATATGTTCCCTTTTCAAGCCTGCATACAGGAAACGGCCCAGAATAGCCTTATTATTTAATCTCTTTTGGCAATTTAGTTGGATGTAAAAAAAAAAAATAATAAATAAAAAAGTGGTTTGCTATTTGGGTACCATAAGTGCTTTCCTCTTGCTGGTGTTTGCTTCTCATGTGTGCTATAGGAGAGACAGAGTGGATGCGGGCTGACCGTGAGGCTGTGCTGATGTTAGGAACGTTGTCTTACATCAATGTGTCTGCTTTAAAGCCTCAGGGCATAGCGGCTGATTACCCTCTGAGTGGACATGCCTCAAACGCTGCATCAAGTTGTCAAGAACTTTCTGCTCATCCACCATTTTTCTTCCCCTTTCCGACGCAATAATATTGTAACCACGACAGAATGAAGAGTGGCCACGTGAAGATGTCAGCGCAGGAAAAAAAAAAAATGACAGACTGCTCTTGAGAAGAAAAAAGTCAAGTAGCCAAGCAGACTCTATTGCCTGGATACCAGCATTCTCGTCAGTTGCTACAGTATATTCACAATTTTCTTAATTCAAGTGTTTTTTCCCCTATAGGAAAGTACTTATTATAATAGAAAATCTGTAAGATGTACAAGAGTGTGACCAAGAGTTTCTGATTTGTAACCATTCTTGAAAACTCTCACTTGACCAATTTGATATTTAAAAAAAGAGCCAAAATGGAAGTTAAAGGTGCATTATGCAACATTTCATGTTAAAAATATCATTTTTCTAACCCATACATGTTTAAACAATTGCCTGATGGGATGAATGAGCTATTCTCTGATCACTGTGATTGCCTCTATAATCCTGTATAGTAAAATAAATAAATCTTGTTTTTTTTTGTTTTTTTGGGGGCAAAATGGTACTCAAACCAGTCAAGTAAAGTTTACAAGGAAAGCATAGCATGAAAACAGTACAGATTACTAAGAAATTTTAAGTAAGTTCAACAAATTATTGAACTTTAAGTAAAGTTAACAAAAAATTCTTAGTAAGAACAATGTTAGATTTTACAGTGTGCGCGTTCACGCTCGCCTGGCTATGTCTGGCAGGTTTGTGTATTCTGTTTAGTTTGGGGTCGGTAATTTTTTTAAATGAAGCAAGCCTGCATTTATTTGATGAAAAATGAATTGACACAGTAATATTTCAAATCTTATTGCAATATACTGTATTCTAAAATGTATGTTATTCCTGTGATGGCAAAGCTGAATTTTCAGTCTTCAGAGTCATAAATCATTCTAATCGTTAAAGATTTCTCATTATTATCAGTGTTGAATTTCAAGAGCATATAGGCGAATAATGTACTGAGGAACAACAGCCGCAAGTTCCCTAATGTAAATGGCCTGAACATTTCCCCCACATCATGGAGTCTACAGTAAAAAGTCAAAACCACAATGCGTTAAAACTGAAAACATGTTCTCACACAGTAAACACAGCCCGAGTTAAAACTGGAAGCATGTTTAATATTGCTCTACTATTATCCTGAAAGGCATAATTGGAGTTACACATCTGAACTGATCGTAGTTACAGAATCATAGGTCTCTCTTTTTGCATTGAACAATATATACAATGTAAAATAAATACATTTACACAAATGGACATATTGTTTGGAGCACACTGTAATGATGCACATCACAAAAATATACAGTTAATAGTTTTACCGATGTGGAGCACATCTAAAAACTACAGACATGATTCTCACTACAGGTTGTTTCAGCAACTGCTGGGTTGAAATATATCATATTGATCATAGAAGCTTCTCAAATGCTCTTTTATTCTTTCCCCTTCCTTTATTATGGATCTGGTCCTTTCCCTCACTGGTTAGACTGCCAGGAAGCGTTTGGCAGACGCGTCGATGCACGAATAAATACAACCAACACCTAGAATATCTTCAACATTGAAAAATAGCAGTTGTTTGTACATTTGCTCATCATTACTCCTTAATTTGCAAAATAGTCCAATAGATACAGCATTTGATCACTAATTGAATAGCATCGTACCGTTATATTGCTTTAAATAAGAAAATATCTCTAAAAAAAAGTCATTGTGGGTACGGATTAATTACACTTTGATTTCAATGCTGGATAGATGAGTGTTAAAAGACAGTAAAATTGTCTTTAAATGGTTCGAGAGGTCCGTGTATACCATTTTGTCCAAAATTACACAGGACGTGTAATAAAAAGTATTTTGTTTTTCATTTTGTGCACTAAAAGCAACTTGGAAAAAATGTGTATCTGAAAGATCGGGATTGCTCTCGTTTTGAATGAATTCTTACAAAACTGACCAGAATTAGAAAGCTTAGCCGGTTTCATATCGCTTTATTTCCTTCGTGATCACCTCAGAGTAAACAAAACACAAAAAAAGAGAGGAAGTAAACAAAATTTGAGAGAAAAACGCACCTCATCTGCCAGGAGTTGATCACGTGAAAAAAAAAAAAGTAAAGTCTTCTTAACAGCAAGACCCCAAATCTCCCCCCAAAACACATTTTGCCCATCTGATGAGTTGCCATGAGCGATAAGATCTAGTCACGTTACACTAACCTTTCCAAAGCACAATCTATTAAGAGTTTTGAATAGCTAATGATAGATACAGTGTATTTATAGAACAAGACTGAGAAAAGCAACAAAGAAAACCGTTCGTTTTAAAAAATGATCTGTTCTTGCAGATTTTTTTTCCGTAATTTTTATTAAGCACACAAAGTCAAAGTGATAGTTTTGAAAACCGATCTTACACCAAAACAAACAAAAATGTTTCTTCCCTTTGCAACCTTAAAGAGTCAAGATATATACCAATGGAGTTCAGCATGAAGGCCTTATGTACAGCATTTTGTTAAAAGAGAAGTAAAATCAGAAAAAGAGGGGAAAGAAAGAAAAAGAGGTACTATTTCAAAGCATGTTTTGCAACCTATGATATACAGTGTTAGTCTACAAGATCGGAGTTACACAGATGGTCTCTCGTACATATGATGCACCTCCTTTTAAATATTCACTTATATATCAGCATAGATTATATTGATCGTTGATCGGTTGATCTAGCGTTTACTAGGAAGAGTTTTTTTCAGAAGGTTATTTGAGAACCCATCATCTTGCTCATGAGGATTCATACATCCAGTATTGTCTCTAATTCTACCCTGTCTCTAAAAAATGAACTAAAATTAGAAAAGAAACAGAAGACGAACTGAATCGGCCACGGGTAGTGCACTACGTCTTTTGCTTGTGACAGAGGAAAGGGGGAAAAAAACTGAGATGTTTCAGAAAAAACACAGCAGACATGAAACACCAAGAAGCTGAACTACATTTTTTTTGTTCATTTTTCATTCTTTTTTTTTCTTTCATCTGTTCCAATAAAATGTCTTAGGTTAGATTTTTAATCTGTTCATTTACAATATACAATGCTTAAGAATATTCAGAAAATACCCCATACTAATACTGACATATTTCTGATGAAGGCTGTGGATCGCTTGCTTTGATACTTGAGCCTCTCTGCTAAAAATGTCATTTGGAAGAAGATTACATCACGTGTATGATATCTCTGGCACTAAAAAAAGACCAAAAAAAAAAAAAACCCAGGACCATCGTGAAACTAAATCTACGATGATTCTCCGTCTTCCCTAAGTGCTATTTTGCTTAAAGTTCAAATACTGCTTCAGTATGAAAGAACGCCAATAGAATTTCGAGAAGTTAATATATATATATGCATATATAATTGACTTGAGATAATGGTTATGGTCCTCCTGGCCACATCGTGTATGTAATGCATCATCTTATGACAAGCACAGACAGAAACGCGAAAGCTTCTGGAAATTCCCAAGTTTTCCCAAGTAAGTGTGGCACTAAGAAAAGAAAAAAAAGCAAACAAAATTGCATACATATTCACTTTTTTTGTTTTTTTTAAACATCTATTGCTTAGAGAAGATAGCAGGTTTTCATCCTCATGGTTCGTAAATCGCGCAACACGGTGGTCGGTAGAAAAACATAACGATCTATTATTAACATTATATGAAGAAACATTGTGTTTGTTGACCATACCATATATTTACATCCTTCAGTACAGTACAAATACACTTGAATAAAAGATAATAAAATAAAAGTCAATAAATAAATGAGTCTGTTCCGTGACCACTGCGATTCTTCTTTGCTCGGTATTGCATGAGAGACTAAAGCTTCGGCTATTCCCTGAAAAGATCGAAACGAAATCGTTAAAAGAGGCTAGACGTGTTTGGAAGACTTGAAAGAAAAGGACGAGGGAGTGACACACACATGATCGATCCGCATGGCTACATAATGGTGAGGAGCAGCTTCTTCAAAATCTCCGTTTGGCTATCGCGTTGTCAAACTGCTCCGAGGACCTCTAATGTAATACTGCATATAGTCACTACTCTTATGGTAAAGAGGGTCGAATCCTTCAGTGACATGGAAGCTGGACGGTACAGTTTGGGGAAAGTTTCTCTTGCTGGTGTCCACTGGGTGGACCTCCTTCCTTTGGCAGGGCTGGTCTTTCTCGGCTCCGGTAATTCTCTTTTGAAAATCAACAAAATATTTCAAAAGCACAAAAAAAAAAAAAACTCAGCATCAGATTTTCGAGAAGAACAAGTCAACGGCTGGTTTCAAGTCCCACTGCTGAATAATGAGAGCAGTCATTTTTTTTTTCCACTTCATATTTTTTCTCAATAATCACATTTTAAATCATTCTTATATTTACGTATCATTGTCAGTAATTAGAAGTACCGTTACGGTTATGTTTTTAGTTATTATTTGATAAAGTTTATAGACAAAGGTTTCACGAACAGCGGCAGAGAGTAAGTCAGTGTCTGCCCGGTGAAGGGGCGGAGTCTGTGACGTACCCCCTCCAGCTCTCTGTGGGTGTGACGTGGCGGGCCGGGGGGGAGGAGTTAGACCTTGGCCTCCAGCAGCTCCAGAAACAGTTTGTGCATGGGCACTTTGCCGTCCTGTTTGATGCTGTAGAAGTGCTGCACCGCCTTGGTGGAGGTTTGCCGGAGCAGCGGTAGGGTCATGAGCAGCTTGCCGGCCCGGCGCGGGTCCTCCGTGTGCTGGCCCGCCTCGTAGTCCTGCAGGGCCTCGTGCAACACGTCCTGGAGCTTCTGCACAGCTTCCACGTCCTCTATATGCATGGAATCTGGAAAAACAGTTATTCAGCGGACAATGAAATAACACAAATTTTCCTCCAGACCCAAAAAAACCCCAATGAATCACACATCATTTAATTTAGTTTTTTACTATGACATGACCAAAGGGGAAATATGTTTTTCAACTACTAAAGTTTTAGCAATACGTAAAGGTATAAGATATGTTAGTGTCTAGTGGTACAGTTTTGATTCATCATTAAAACCTCTCTCTCTTCAAAATCCACTTGGCTCAAAAATCTAAGCTTTTTATTAGTTTAAACAGGTATGACACTCCCGATTGCTAGTCGTACGGGACATTTCTTTTCTTCCTTTTTCTTTTTTAAAAAAAAATCCATTTCAGGCTGACGGAAGTCCTGGCAAAAGGAAAGGGATTAAAAGAATGTGACTCATGGTTTTTTGCCAGCCCTAAGCTCATTCTCCAGTGATTAAAGACACACTTGAGTGTTAAACGCCGAGACTGTCCTCGGCACGTGTTTACAAGCCTCTCTGTGGGACTGATGAATGGCACGGGCGACAGAAACAGTGTTTGGAGGAGAGCTGATATGGCACTTGTCTAAGCGAGAGAAACAGAGGCTCGAGTCAGGAAACAATACCTCAGCCTGACTGGCATTGTCTGCCAGAAATGTCAAACAGGCTGCATTTGCATTTGCACTCGTTAGTACAGCATTCACGCCCGTTCACCGCGACGGACGTGCCTCTGAGAACACAATTAGTCTCAGGCAGCTACTATCTTTGCTGTGTTGTGCTCCAGTGGATAATATAGTTGCACTTTTCCAGCTAATCCAAGCATTGGATTCTACTATGCAGTGCTCTGATGGTTTTATCACATCACAATGGTAAAGAAAGTGCTTTGTCTGACTTGCTCTTTATAGACCGACTCCACCAACAGTATTGACTCGGTTTTCTACTGTGGCGTGTCAATCTGATCCCGTTCCCTCCGGATGAAATGTCCAAATGCACGCTGGCTTTTGGCAAAGATGTCATAATCAATGCATTGCCTCGAATCAATTGATACATACACGTTAAATAATAGTTGTATGGTCAAGTATTGATAAAAGTGTGAAGTTCCTCTATTAGTAGAGAGCACCATCTGTCCTTTGGGCTGGCCAGCGGGACAAACGTCAGCCTGCTTCAGGCTGCGATTCGATATCGTAACCCATCTAGAATTCAGACAGCGCGGTCTCGTCCATCAGTCACATGGGCTTTGGCCATCTGAAAAGTGACCTGTGATCCGACAGAAATCCCTGGCAGGAAAGTGCTTACCTGCACCTTTCCACACAAGCCCTATCAATCTCGCCATCACCGCTGGAGGCGGCGGAAAAACTCAGTGTGTTTTTTTGCACACTATTTGTGCCTTAAAATTTACTAGCAAAAAGACACTTCGCTAGACTCAAATTTGTTAGGATTTCCCAGAATGACACAGGAATCATGTCAGTAAATGGCTGAATCGGATGTCATGTGATTTACTTGAATGTTACAAAAGAAACCATAATGAGATAAACCGCAACGTGAAGCTTTCAAATAAATAGGAAAAAATGTCACTCTGACATCGATTGCTTAAGCAATACTGAGTCTATTGAAAGACTGTGAAATACATTGGATCTGAGTGGAAATACCCAGCACCTCAGGGCTTTAGAAAATGGTGGAGTGTATCATTTTTTGTAGCAGCTGTCTAAAACACTCTGCTCTCCACCAAAAAAAGAAGTGACAAAATGGCTCACCTTTGAAATCGGACATGATGCATGTCTCTCCTGAGAGAAGAGTGAAGAGAAAAGCCGCAGAGAGAAAGTCTCGATAAACACAGAGAATGACACCCGAGAACGAGAGGGAAAAACAGCGATTAGCCTAAGCATCAGGCTACGGGAAGTCTCATTGTGTATGATAAAAAAGATATCAGATAAAAAAAAAGGCGTAAACCTACCACTCATCGATCAATTTCACCTGTTTCTGGCAGGTTGACACGCACGTCAACAAAGCGAAATGAACTGCTAATCGTCGAATCAATTAAAAATGAATTTCTCAAAAGAGTCACGTGCCCTCTCGCTCTCTCTGGGGTGCACTTTAGGCAGAACGGCCCCCGGTGTCTGCAGGCCGGGGCCAAACTCGCGAGCCATCACCCGCAAGCGAGCAAGAGCAATCTGCTTTTTCATTTTTCAGCATGGCCAGGCCCAGCCGGAGATTGATCGTCACATATGGCCCCAGAAAACAAACTGTCAATACCTTGAGCGCTGGAGAATTTGAACAAATAGCCGCCCTCCCATTCAAGCTGCTCATTGCGTCCCATTTAACAGATTTTATTGACAGTTTCCTTCTTGTAATTAAAGGGAAAACTACTGGCCAGCAACCAAGATAAAGTTCAAAGATGGGGTCAACACAAAGGGAGCCAGAGGGCCATGGCGTGACTGTCGATGGCGGACAACATCAGAGCCTGTTATTGACATGGAGGTGCATAGTGATGGGCTCCTTACTTAAGAGGCATCTGAGCAGAGACTTATGCTAATTCGGAGAGGGGCCGCGGCCGTGCTTTTGAAGCATTTCAAACGGGGCGGGGAGGGGAGGGGTGGGAACACTGTTTACTGTGGCGTTGTGGTGTGTGCAAGTGAACTGAAATAGAGAAAACATGAGAGAAAGAAAGACTGAGATATTAAGATATCTCTTGAACTGTACCTGAACAACTCTACCACTACATCTGTCTTTACCATTCAAAAACAGTGAGTTTAACTACGCTAATAAAATATCAACAGCCTCAAGAGCAATTCTAAGCTAAAAGCTAAAGTTAAACTCAACATCTCGTTTCATGTGCAATAGGATTGCTGTGAATTTGTTTAGGGAACAGAGACAAGAGACACATTGAACAAATTATAATAGAATGTAGACTTTCAGGGCAGACACTATATTTAAGTTGATGTAAGTAAAAAGAAAGTAATGACAGCTAGAACTGGGTTAATGACGTAAGAATGTCCATGATAAATAGGAAAAATGACTCTTTATTAATCTTGGTTTTAATCTAATTTACACAAGGTAAATATGTATTATAATATAATATGTAAAATAAATTGCTACAATATTCACAAATATTGAGTGTCATGCCATTGACCCAATTTGTAATATATATATATATATATATATATATATAATAAAAAATATATATAATATAAAAATATGTACATTTTTGTCCATTGGAAATCTGCTGAAAAAATTGGTTGTGATCGCCTGAATGTTTCATAACCAAATGTGGCGCCTGTTTGAAATTGAGCAAATTTGCTAATTTTTACCTGAGTTAGCCAGGGCTATAGCTTTAAGAGTGACAAACTCCTCCTTCTCCAGCTTCATGCTCTTGTATTTCTTCACCAGCTGAAGAATGGCGTTATTCAGGTCAAGCAGGCCGGCCAGCTTGGACTGATCCTCATCCATGATGTAGTCTTCAGCGTAGACCAGCTTGTCCTCAAAAGACAGAGAGCGGTAGACTACACGCAGGATCAGGATCTCCATCCATGCGCTCTGCAGAAGACTCATCTGGTCCGCCAGCGAGAGTGTGGAAAACCCTGGGAAAAGCAAGAGAAAGAGCTTTGTTCAACTCAACGATGAATGCTCAGCTTCAAATCAACATTCAACGCGCTATACGATATTAAAGCTCAGTTCATTGTCAGAAGTTTCTGGTTGTGTTAGTGGGAAGCATTGACATTCTAGAGGTGTATTACAGAGGAAAACTCCAGTGGGAGTGAGCTGAGGCACCTAGCACGAGCCTTGGCTCTCATCTCCTGCTGCGCTGCAGGCCAGGGGGCATCCTGAGGGAGGGCACTCCTTATCTCCCCCAACATGCAGCATGGATCAATTCTTCCCATCACACCAACTGAAAGACTAATTGCTTGCCTCAAACTCCTTCTCCTTCCTCCTCCCCCTACTCTCACTTTTTTTCAGTTTTCGCGTCTTTTTGCTGGAAGTGAAGGAAGTCGTGGAGTTCGTGTTCATGAATGCCATTTGAAACTGAAGATCACATGGCTTTTGTCTGTCCATGGGACAAGGAGTTTAAAGGGATACTTCAGGATTTCCAACTTCATATCCTTCATAAGACGAGAGATTTATGTAATTCTTGTCTGGAAAAAATCCTCAGATGACGCAAAAATCGTAATTTTGCATCATCGGAGGACTTTTTGGTCAGAGGCTAAAGACTACAACCAGTAGTAGGAGCTGTCCCGCATGTTTTCAACCCGCCCATAGAGGGTGTATGCTTTTTTAATCCATAAAAATTAAAACACAAGCCCAGCTCCCGCAAGAGATCCAGCTACTACCATGGAAATGAGACCAGTTGATTACTTGAGTTACTTTTAATGGTATAACTTTTGATTTTAAAATGTTTGTTAAACGAGTTTAAATGTAGGCAGTATACATCTTAAAACAAAATATCATCTGAAATAAAGATATCATGTAGCTTAAACGAGTCATTGTAGTGTATTTTACAAAGGTTATATGTAATAGTGTTTTATTTTATCAGAAGTAAGTGGTAATTCTTTATTAATTACTAATGAGTTCCCTATATTTTCACTTTTCAGAATATTGTTCCAGGTTATAAGTAATTCCTGAATAATTATATAATAATTATTAGTATACATCTTAAAACAAAATATCATCTGAAATAAAGATATCATGTAGCTTAAACGAGTCATTGTAGTGTATTTTACAAAGGTTATATGTAATAGTGTTTTATTTTATCAGAAGTAAGTGGTAATTCTTTATTAATTACTAATGAGTTCCCTATATTTTCACTTTTCAGAATATTGTTCCAGGTTATAAGTAATTCCTGAATAATTATATAATAATTATTTAATAATTACTAATAAGATCCCTATACTGTCAGTTCCCCTCAGTTGTTGCCTAAAATACATACATTTACTCAATGTCATTCTATGCTGAGACATACAGAGTACTGTATATAAAATATAAAAAACTAATCTGAGGTTAGTTTTGTATGAATGTTTATTGGTTATTTTTCTTGAACCTTAATTAGTAAATAAATAATAGTAGTTCTTGAGGTGGTATGACAGAATTAATTATTTATTGATTAACTAACTCATAAAATTCTATAACATACTGATAACAAGAAATAGTTAATGAAGAATAACCTAGTTCTTTAATAATTCCTTATTAGTTATGCAGTAAAACATAGTATTCTAAAGTGTTACCGATGTTTCTTAAAACTATAATGCCTCTACTAAATTTTTAATAATTTCTGTCAACTGACATTTTACAGGGTCAGATAAACATTTTAAGTGAAGGGAAATAAGTGGTTAATTTCAAAATCCCCCCAACTATTGTAAGTATTGCAAGTACTTTTTTCGAAACCAAGGCAGACAAAAAAAAAAAGCTTGTAAAGGGCAAGTAATCTTAATAAACTGCATAAGTGCTTGAGAGCCATCCTTTAGCTCTGAAGGAGAGGGACAGGCAAAACAGCACCTGTTGGAGTTGGACCTTTTCGTCTCATCTCACTCGTTCTGCTCTTCCAAGAACAGATGAAGCGTCTCTCTTTGCGACAGCAATGGGGCTAATCTGGATGGCGGGGGAACGGGAGGAAAGATATGCTCTCCAACATCTGTTGTGGAGAGATGCCTTCAGAGAAAGCAGACAATTTTGCTTATTTTTTTTCTTCTTCTCTTTTTTGAAATCTCTTTCTGTGAATTAATCGCTAATGGCATGGAGCTCATTAGGTATAGGTTTCAGGCTATTGTTTATACCAACCGCTAATTTATTATCCCAAACTGTTAACATCTCTGATCTCATTAGAGGCAGACTAAGAGCTGGTGAGCAGTTGGTGCCTCCCCTGGCCTGCTGGTGCAAGTGTGCTCAATGCCAGTTGGCAGGGCCATCTTCTACTACTTAATAAAATCATCAAAAGGGATTAAGCCAAGAATTTCTTAAGGGGGTCTAATGCAAGACTGCTGCATTCTTATGAAGACATTGGCCTCAATGAAAGGTGGCATTGGCTAAAAATAAGATCACACTCTCTCGGCCTCCTTAGAGGCACACACAAGATTGCTGATCATTTGGAGAAAAAAAAAACTGCAATAATCATTCTAAGCATAATTTTGACTATAAATTATATTGTATTGATTAATTGATTGCATATATAAAAACATTTCACGTTTAACATTTTCTCCAATACGATATTCCTTTAAAAAATACATAAACACTGTGGTGCTGTCGCTATGACCAGCCTGACACATCACCACTAGCTTAGCCAATGGTGTGAGTTTAGGGTCTGTTTGACATGAATATTAACGTTTTTTTTTTTTTTTGCACAATGGGTGACACCACTAGAACAGAAACATTTAAAAGGGTTATCATCGGTAGATTTGATCATGAAATCGTACAGGAGTCAAACGAATGATGGAATCACTATTTATGAAGACGGAACGAGAGATGCAGAGGGACAAAGAGAATGAGTGTACGATGGACAAACAGAGAGACAAAATAAAGGCAGGGGCGGCAGAGGAGGGGGTTGCGGAGTGGCAGATGGACGGAGCCCATCGCCTTGAGCTCCCCCTGTGCCACTCCCAGCCCTCCCTCTCAGCCACTGCTGTTAGTAAATAATTAGATTTACACATTCCCCAATCTCCACACATCTCTCCGCAGAATAATTAAAAGCCGGATGATTAGTTTATTGAGTGGAAGGAAGAACTTTTTTTTCCCCTCTTTATTGAGGTCCATCAATGATTTTATCAGGGGCTCGCGCTTTTACGGTTGTCATGCCAGTGCAGGCATCCAATTTTTCTTATCTCCCTGATTAATACAAATGCTGTTTCAGGACGCATTAATTAACAGATACAAATCTACGTTCTCATGGCTGGATCGATAGAGAGAAGAAAAGAGCCATCAATGTGAATTTACTGCTGATGATGGAAAAGGTTCTCTATTGACATTTACGCGAGGGCAAACTTTAAAGATGCATTTTTCCCTTCTTTTCATCTGTTATTTCATTTCACAAAAGAGCTCAGTGGCGGCGACTGTGATTACGGTTCACCTTTGGATGCTTTGCCGCGTGAGAAAGGATCCAAAGAGCCGAATTAAAGCGTGTCACTGTCATTTCAGCTGTGGTAAATGTGCACAACTCTTTTCCCAAAGGACTTCCTGTAACAAGAAGTAGTTTATTGACTCAGTGCAGGCATGACACTAGACAAGTGTGACTGTCCACACACAGTATATACGTATATATGAAAACAACGTTTAATTTTTGGACATTTATTATGATGTGCGCTGTGCTGGAAAAATAAAGCCATGTAACTCTGTACAGCAGTCTCTTTTATTTGGCAGACACAAAGCAGACTGCCCCATCCTGATGACACACAGGCATTATCTGATCCAGCGTTCAATCTCCAGTAAGGTCTTCTCAATTTAACTCTCTTAGCCCGGAGACCAGCTTCAGAGCTCAGACTCCCTCTCTCTTCAACAGGACTGAAGGGGCTTTGCTACTGGCACAATCTCTCTTCTTCTCTCTATCTCTCTCTCTTTTCTCTCAGTAAACTAGGGGAAGGAAAGGCTAAGTATGTGGATCTGTGAAGGTTACACCAGTAGAAGGTATCTGATGGCTGAGGAGGCCTTGTGAAACCTGCAGTGGCTTTTCAGAAGAAATAAGCATTGGAGCAGTGTGTAGCACAGGCTGACAGAAAGAGGCTGCGGTGCAGCCATGCGAAGTTAACCCCTGCCGGGCAGGACTGCTCACCACCAGGCCTCACAGCAACCACCGGCCGTCCGTCTGCCAAATCTTTTCTGACTGCACGTTTACACACTGAGAGAGCCCGCTGAGACAAACACACACACACACATACGCAGTGGTTCCTTCTCCTCGTCTTCCTCAAGGCAGACTTCACCTCGGCAACGCTGTTTAGCCATCATATAAACACACGTGTGCTCGGCTCCTCCGTCTCACTTTAAGCAACACCCTTGCTTATTTTCTCATGGTTTCAGGGTAAATGAACACGCTTGAACAATGAGAATCAGTTCTATTCTGCGTGCAGACTGCACTGGATGTTTATTTGACATATCCTGGTTCCCTCCTGAATATACACTCCATTTGCTTTCACACTTTGTCAAGACGATGATGACCCAGTGACTAATCTACTTGTAAAAATAGTGCTGGGGAGACTGAAGGTGAGACTTAGTAATATTAGTAAGTCTAAGTTGTCATATCGCCTTAAGAGATAAAACAACAACAACAACAACAACAACAACAAACTTAAAATCTATAGTAGACGTATTAACATCTTACAGTTCTTCTAACAATACATGCAATTTTGTTTTTATACTGCGGTTCAGTAATAAACAATATTGATTAACTTACATTTCATATAATATTACCAGTTACATTGTGTAGTTTTTTTTTCCACCAATGGAAAAAGTTCCAAATTAATTTACAGCAGAACCAGAGCAACACATAATAGTGAGCTTTGTTTCTTTCCTGAATCAATCAGCGTTTCTGAATGAATCGTATTATTCCACGATTTGCTCATTAAGACTTGATTCATTCCTGAACAAATCAGTGCTTTTGAACAAATCGACTTAACGAATGATTCAATGACTCACTCATTCAAAAGACATCCTGGCATACCAATGCAAACAGTATTTGTGATTATATATATATATATATATATATATATATATATAACATGAAACTGCTTAATTTCTTCTTTGTTATTTAATTTGATAATATAGATTTTTAACCACTTCCCCCTCCTATTTCTTTTCACCTCTGTACTATTGTCTATTTGAGTCACTAAAACAGATCCTTTGTACCATCAATCTCCAAACAAGCCATGAAAAGGATGTTTCCTTGGACTACATTCAGCTGATTGGTGATTACTCTAAGCTTACAGATAAGCCTGTGGTGAGGCTAATGATGCCAAAGTCCATGGTGAGACAGGAACAACCACCATGCCAGTCTCTGTCTGTCCATTTACTGCCCCAGTGAGGCGCTCAGGCGCTACTCCCTCACCAGCTAAACTCTTGCACCAGAACAGCTCCCACCAAAAGACATGGCAAATATTAGCCCACAGAAGTCTTGCACAAATCAAAAACAACATGAAAAGGCAAACAAGAGTGTTCTGTGTGTGTGTAAACAGTCGGGTCTTTAGTCTCCCTTCCAACCTCAGCAAGGAGGGGGGACACAGGGGAAGTGATGACAGGAGCCGCATACACACAAAACGCCGCAGCGCTCCTCTTTGCTTTTATCACCGGCCGCCTTTCATCTCCCCAAAACAACACCAGTCAGAGAGAGAAAGAGGGAAAAATCACACTTTTTAGGAAGGAAAACACATTAACACCGCCATAGCTGTCCACATCCATTTAGCGGCTAAGCAAATATTCACCTGTCAGTATGAGGCATGCTGCCGTAGAGCGTTTACCGTGATCACATGTGCACTGCTACAGTGTTAAACAGCTGCTGGCTTCTGCTCTACCATTCAATAGCGTTAAACAGAATTGAGTGATTTTCCCCCAGGCTTTTCTTTGGGGAAAAAAATGGAATGCCATTTTTTGGCGCTTATTATTTTGTTTCCGTTTTGAGACGAATTTTTGAAATCGAAGGCTAATCAACGGTCATTAGACTACTGAAACTCATAAAGTCACAAAATCGACTATTTATTGTCTTTATGTATTGTGCTCAATTAATCGGTGCATATTAGACAAAAAATAAAAACCTTTCAGTAAAATGCATCAGCTAGCTCCAACCATCTGACTCCATTTTGGTATATACTACAACATTTTACATTCCAATCAATTCACAACTGGTAAAATCAATTTCCATCCTATATGTCTTGTTGTTGAATATCCTGTTTCACTTGAAACTGTGTCAGATGAAAGCAAAATCAGTTGCCCGCTGGTTAAATGAATTGCATTAAAAAAGTGCAATACTCCATAAATAAAGAAAAATGTCATTTTATTTGAACTATCTTCCTCTAAATTATTAGGACACAACTAATAACACAACTAATTTGCTGTTGTCTTGCAGGATTTGCTCCACCTAAAACAGAGAAGATGTTGCATCGTCACGTTGGCACGGCTTCTTGATTCTAATGCACCTAATTAGCAATCGGCAGACTCTTAATTGCATACATTAAGGCCGATTGGTGGTAGAGATTAATTCTAAATATACCCAGGCAGCTGGTTAAGATAGCACGGATTACAGTTCGGACTGTACTTTTCCACTTAATTGCATATGGAAGCGAGGCAGCAACCAGCTCGTGTGCCCTGGTGGCGGCCACGGAGAAGGGCGGCAGCTCCCCGGACTGTAATAAAGCCTCCATTGCAGAGCCTCCACAGATGGAGTGACATTAACCACGGCCATGGAAAAAGCCATTTCCAACAATGAAATATCAATATTTACATTTTAATTACACCTTTTCTCTATTTCTCCCCGGAGTCTCTTTAAGGTTGGCGTCTCTCTAAGGTGGAGGTTGATATTATTAAGCTCAGGATTGACTTGGATTTCTGTTTTCAGAAAAGTTACGTTGAACTAATGAGATTAATAATGTGGCAAAAAGACAAAATAAACATGTCTCCTCTTTCCTCTTTCTCTTGGGGTTCAGTACGACTCATCCCTGTACTTCCTGGTTTTCGTGTGTTTGTGGGAATGACAGCAGTTTTGTCCAATTCCTATTAGGGGGTATTAGTGTAGTTTACACAGAGCTCTAGAGCTCTCCGCCTCACTCCTGCGCCAGTTGGATGCCTTTGATGTGCGACTCCCCTACGGAGGTCGAAGCGGCTCCTGCTGGCAAGGTCCGTCGAACGCAAGTGCCGTCGTTCTATCAGGCACAAAAGGATGTGCTAGTAAAGGCCACGGGATGCACCAGGCATGGGCTTAAGTCTGAGCCTCAGACGCCCCCTTAGTTTGCCACGGCATATAGTCAGGAGCGTGAGAGCGTGTGTGTGCGCATACGGGAGGGGTGTGGGGCAAATACTTATACGGATTCATTTGTTTTCCCATGCTGATCGATAAAGCCCCTTACGAGGCTGTATTGACAAAACCCTATCTTCATCTGGACGTTGTGAAAAAAAAAAAAAAAAATAACCCGAGAAAAAAATCTTTGAGGATACATTCTGCTCCAAAACATGGAATAACTGCGATTACCGCCGCAGCATTTTATTTATATGCTTATCATTGGAGATTAAATTTGGGGGAAAATCATTCAGATCTTTCTGATAGAGGCCTGACTGCATGGATTAATTTCATACTGGAGGATTAGCGTCTCTCTCAAACATGATCCGGCCAGACAAACAGAAGCAGAGGAATGTCCCGCATTTCCACAAACACTCCGGCGTCAACGACACACGCAGACGCTTAAAGCGCGCCTTAATGCTTCCGAGACAAGACATTACCCCATTCCACGGCAATGAGCACCTTTTAATTTCTGCAAAAGCCACGGCTGAAAATCTTAATTAATTGTTCCATACTGCTTCAGGGTCATTATGCAATGTAATAAAGGCCGTGTAATTATGAAATTTTACAGCCATTACTGAGGCTGATAGCTCGTATTTCATCATCAGGCGGGCCGATGGCTTTCCGGGCGCACGGCTCCAAGTGATGGACTGCACACAGATCTATCAGGCCCAAACAATAAGCTGGCCCGGCTGGCGTAATAGCTACCCACAGATGAAGCAACAGATAAAGATAAACTATAAATCCGCAGCACAAACCCAAATGTTGTTTAGCGTCCAACGCGAGCGACCGTCAAAGCTGTGTTTTGATTACGCAATTGGAAATAAGGCAGGGATGCGTGTGAAGGAGGTAGTCAGGTGTTGGGAATTTGTAAATGTGTGAGTAAACAGTGAGACAATGAGGTAGGTTAGCTCATGCACTTAAAGGTTAAAGAGTTCACTCACTAACAAAATTTTTTTTGTCCATACAATGAAAGTTCATGTTTTGGACTTTTACTTTTACTGTATAGCCCAAAAATATGTTTCTGAAAAGAAAAAGTCATGCCAATTTGAAACTTGGAGAACTATCCCTTTAACACACACACACACACATGCACAAAGAAATTAAAATATAATAAGGGACGTGAGAGAGCCTGCACTGTGACGTATAGCTATTTCAGAACAGAGAGAATAATATAACAGAGTAATGCATGAAAGCATCGATCATGATAAACACAAGGGCTTATTTGAGGAGGGCCGCATTTTATGTGCAAAATATGCAGGGAGGAAAAAAATGAGGGAAAAAGGAATATGCTGATGCCAGTTTTGCAAGACACAATGGCTCTTCGGCCTTAGAAGAACAGAAGAGGTTCTGTGGAGGGAAACTCTCTATACCTGAGGGACTGCAACAAAAGAGACAGAGAGGGAAATTCAGAAGAGGAAAAAAAAAAGGAAGGGAGAACATTTTGGACACACTGAAGGTAGCAGACATTTAAATGTGAATTTACATTCAAATATGAAATATGGTGATGAGTTGGAGGACACTTAGATGTTGAGACGTCCATGTGTGAGAGAGAGAGTACTGTATTTGAACCAGTATTGCTTTTCAATCTCTTTGAATATGGACTGGCTATAAACTCATTCGGGATCTGCACATGGGTCAATGATAAATAAGAGTCCACAATAAAAAAAGGATATATAATTCCTTTTTTATATTGTCATAAAATACATAAAATTTTAAACAATCAAACAAATATCAAACTAAAAGATTCAAATCTTGTATTTTAGATTGTTTCCTTTCAAAATGATTACTATATTACTCATTTATTATGTAAATAAATAATACAAAATAAACTACTTTCTTTTTAAGAACTGTTTTTTTTAAATATTGAAGATGAAAATCATAATAGAGGTCTAAATTTTAAACTTTACACGTAGTTACATTGTACTTAAGTACTGAGTAATATTAATGTACTGTACGTATCATAGAATTATTAGGTAAGGTTTAGGATTAGTTATTTGAAATTATGCATAATTTACTGTTATTACTACAGTTTGTATGTAGTAAAATAAAATAAAGGTTTACCAAAGAAAAAAGTGTCGATCATTGACTCAATTCTACTGAGGTTCCTTCCAAATGTCACTTCTTATTTTCTGTAAATATGCATGTGTGAAGCAATGCTGATGTTTTCTGCATTTTTCACTGTGTGAAGAGGACACTAAAAACATGGCCAATCACATTACTTATAAGCAACACACTGGGCATGACCATCTACGGGCTGTGTCGCCTTGCCACCACATCGATAATAATTTACATCATGATTAGGCTCTCATTCAGGACCGAGGCAATATGTTGCACATCGTCGAGAGCCGCTTGTTTAACTCACAGTCTCGTTTGGACGGGTACACAAACACACAAGGTTATAATTCCTCAGAGTCGGCCGACAGCTCAAATCCAATCCCATTTTCCTTCCTGCTTACTCTCTGATGGAGATGATGCACCCCTGAACTGATATTTTGGGGTGGGGTTTCAGGGGAGGGCCATTTTGAGCCTGCCTGTGAACTTTGCATGAACTGCTAGGAAAAAAAAAAAAATCATAATATGATGACAGGCCTGTTCTACCTCCCAGCAAATTTGCTATTGAAGATGAGGGGACTGAAATAGAGTTTGGTTTGTATAATTACGTCCATCTATCTTTATATTCCACTAGCATATCACAAATTGAAAATACTAAAAATTGACTGTTCATTCTGATGGTTAATGATTGGCGTAGACACGGCAATGATTTATTGGTTACTTACTGATGTGACACATTTGCATCTTATTAGATGGAGATTACTAGGAGGCCCTTTCAGATTGCAGGACGCAGCCCTTCACAAGCCGCCTGATGGATTGATTTGATTTGCAAATGTAATCAAACTAATAAGAGGGAAAAATGAGCAATAATGCCTTGTTTTTTCAACGAGCAATCACACAGGGCCGCCCCCCGCTGGTTGTGGGGTAGACACAGGGCCTGATGGGTTGGTGAGAATGCAGCGCTGGTGACAGGCCAGAAGGTTACTGTCACACCTAGTCAGCTCTCTCACGGCCTTTCTAAAAGCAAATGTGTCCTTTATAAAGGCCGACATGCGAGGGGACAGATAAACGCATGCATAATGCAGAGCTTTGTCATGTGAAAACAAATGTGAGTGTGAGTGCAAAGCATGATGCAAATCTGACTTCTGTCAGTTGGACTTCCAACAGGCTAAGACAGACGTGTTTACATGTGAGGTGTGGTGTAGGCTGGGAATTGTGGGTGATGGACGCTCGCTCCATAATCTGTGATGCATGGTCTATTAGCAAAAATGAAGAAAAAAGAGAACATCTATATTAATTTCAAGAAGAAAATCAATGCTTAAATATGGTGAGCATAATCACTTGAAGACATCCATCATGTCAATTCTTCCTGAATGTGTAATTTGTAATATAAAACACACACACCACCCCACCTTTATAACATTGTTGCCTTTGTTATGGTCACTAAGACTCATTTAAAGGACAATCTGCTTAAAGATTCTTCAAAATTCCTGCTTTTTTTAATACAATAACAACAGTAAGTAAAGGCTGAGTAAATAAATAACAGTTATAAATGACCAAAGTAAATCTTTTTTCAAACACTGTCTTCAGAATCATGAGACTTTAGGTAATTAATGTCCTCAAATATAGGTTAAGAAGACAGAGACACACACTAAGAAGATGGAGAAAGAGATCAGTGTTGATAAAAAGAAGCACATAGTCCACATATCGACATGCACAAAAAGAACAAATCTGTGTGTAATGGGGTAAAAGTAGAGTCGAGCATCATTCAGACACCCGAGTCAATAATGTCACAGACTGTAGGCAGCACATCAGTATGAAGATGTGGCACTCATCCAGTATTCTGTGCTGTGGTTATTTGTGAGCTGACACGGCCTTCCCCTGAACAAAATCTCACAAACACAACCTTGAGAAGACAACTGCTTTGCCTATAATGACCAATTTACAGATTTATATCACTTCAAAGTAATAATGAGAAATGCAATTGAAGAGAGCTTATGTGATCATGACCTTTGAACTATGTTAACACACCAATAAAAAAAAATCACATCTCACTGACACACATTTCTCCTATCTTTGCTCTGTCTGTAGAGCCCTTTTCTCTGAGTGTCAGACTTAATTTAGTGTGTCTCACTTTGCTGAATGTATCGGGAGTGAAACCCCTGCTAAAAGTGAAAATTTGATTTGCTAAAAGGAGCTTAGGGCATCTATTAATCAATATTTGCAGTGTGTCAGGCTGAGGGTGGTGACAGACAAGGCCTCATTTAGAGATTGGTTGGAGTGGGAATATCGGATGGGGGTGGGGGTGTCACGAATGGGTTTTCTCCTCTCATCCAGGGCAGGGAGGTGGAGGAGGGTCTCAAAAATCACATCTGGGAATGCACTGGCAGGCACGCCGGCATCAGCGAGGAGAAATAAGAGGGCTCACTCCAGTTTGCAGATAATTATGTTTACATATGATTAGCTCTTCCTCCAGTGGGTTCACAGAGCTAATGAGACAAAACTAGCGAGCACATTCAGTCAAAATAAGACTGGATTGAGAAAGAGGGAGGGACTACACCAAATGGAGCCGTGACTCAAGTTCTCTGAGTAGAACTTGTGAGCCAGCAGTATGAATTGAATGTGATGAGATAAGCAGACCATGTACTGTGAAATTATGTCAAATAAACACGTCTTTACACTTTCACTTTCTGTTACATCATCACTGGTTGCACTGAAAGAAAGACAGAGCATGACTAGTGCAGTCTGATTCAAGAAAAAATTACTCTTAGGAGTCAGGTCTTTTAACCATTTCCTTGCTGGTGTTTTTATAAAAAAAAAATAGTTGCCAGCATTTTCATGGCCCCCAGAATATTTTGTTAAATGAACATCTATGCAATAAATCAAAAGAAAGAACAGACCCCCTGCTTTAAAAAAAAAATAACTTAATGGAGTTTCTTTTATAAACACTTGAATGTGGGTAAGTTTCGTTAAAAACGCAACATTTTGAGCAAAAAGTTGAGAAAATTGCGTTTTTTGTCTAAAGGGGATTCAGAGCAATGATCAAAACATAGATGTGGTGCACAGTGCTATACCTCGTCCTGGGTCAACATTTTATTTGGTAACGTTAGGCAGTTGTGATTTACATGGTGTTTAATGTCGCTCTTTTCTGTTTCTTTTTCGCCTGTTTTGATCAGGAGATCATGCGGAATAGCGCCCCTTTCCGTATAAACATTGGAAAGCCGGAAATATCCGCCAATGGCAGGGAAAGAGTTCGTAAATCACTCAAAACGCTCACAAATTCACAATTTATTTGTTTGGTTAAGTCAAACAAATCCTCCGAATAAACTCACTGAATTGGTCACTGAATTAACATATGACTCATTTAATGAACTGTCAATCTTTATTTTCTGTCATATTATATTATTTGGCCAACGATATAACACGTCCATGTACATAATTTAAAACACTTTTTCCCCAAAAGTATTATCTATTCATAGGTTATTCATTCCACAATTTATACTTAGTTCAGTTCATTTACAAAATTAGAAAAAAAAAATAATTATATTTTCAATATTAATAATAACAACAATAAATGTACATATATTAAAACTATATAATATACTATTTAAATATATTCCGTATACTGTATATTAAATGTTTGTATACATATAAATACTATTTTTATTTTGGTAATATATTTTATTGTTACTATCGATTTATTTATTTTAATGTTTTATTGTGTTATTATTATTACATACATATGTATATGTTATATACACACATATAGGAAACACTGGTGTGGAATGTGCATTATTTCAGCACTGTATTGCAACGCCAAGAGTGATTGTAAGACCTCTATCTCCAGTTTGTTTTTCCATCCTGAAGATTAGAGGCTGGGAAAGGGCTCACGGAGAAAGCAAACCTGTGCTTTAGATAAATCCCTTGCTCAGCTCCTGATTAAGACGTCTCATCGTCCACCAAGTGCCAGAGCCAGAGCCAGAATGAAATAAATAAAAACCCCACACAAGTTGCGTTCATGGCTGCAGCCTTGGGGCAGTTGTGCACGCTTTGCCAAGGTAACTTTAATTGCTATTTTTCGTATCCAGAACAGGCCACTAAGCCCCGTATACACAGGTCAACCAATAATGATGACACCTCAATCACGTCTGCAGATTGCACTGAGTAAGCACCTCCTGTTTTTTCTTCCCTAACAAGGTTTCCGTGCGAATATGCTAATCCCACGGCACGTCCGTCCGGC
This sequence comes from Pimephales promelas, assembly GCF_988280905.1. Taxonomy (NCBI): domain Eukaryota; kingdom Metazoa; phylum Chordata; class Actinopteri; order Cypriniformes; family Leuciscidae; genus Pimephales; species Pimephales promelas. Next base: position 25,140,922 of record NC_142783.1, read on the forward strand.
GAGCACGTAATCGTTTTATTATACCCCGAGAAACCTCACTGAGATATTTGAGGAGGAGTCAGACTTCCATGACTCTCTCCTTCTCCTGAACCTATTACGAATGCACTGGCCCTGACAATTGAGGGAGCGCGAGACAGGCCAGGCCAGAGGAGAGAGGGACAGGAAGGTGTAGAAGGCCAAGAGAGGGAAAAAAGATGGAGGTGGGGGAGGCAGAGGAATGAAGTGGAGTGTGGCAGTACCTCGGTATCTACATAAAAGAGATTAGAGTCGACAGGGTTCCATTTTACAGCTCAATCATATTGTGTTAGCACACGCTTATCCACGTCCCAGTGAAAATTGAAAGGGAAATAAAGAAAGAGAGAAAGTCCCTGAGATAGGACCAAGAATGGGAGAAGCCTGAGCAATTTCAGCCTGCATAAAGGGCCTGTAATAGTGAGGGTCCTGTCATGCTAAAAAGCCAGCGACGGTCCGTTCACCGGCCTTTCTTGCGGCTCGCTCGTCAAGTCAAGTGCGACCGCCCTCCATTGTGTGCCGCTGTGTTACGATAAGGCATGTCACAACCATTATGACAGCACGTTTTCACTTATTTGGATTCCTCCCGGTTGGCGCGAGGGGACTATTTACAGATAAAAGTTCTGCAACAAATGTTTGCTCTTTACTCACCCCCCATGCAGAATACAGCACAGTTTCTTCTTGGCCGGTGTGAGGGGACACTAATTCTATTTACAGATAAAAGTTTTTTTTTTTTTCCCCCCGCACCCGCTTTTTCAGCTACAAACGTTTGCTCTTTCCCCTCCCCACGTGCGGCTTAAATGCTAAAATAAAATTACAGCCTGAATGCTTTAATCTCGCAAATGAGATTCCTCGCCCTAATCCACATTATGTCATTTTCTGCCTTTTTCCTCCCTCATATTGAGTTAATATCACATTTCCAAATCCTTCCGTCGTCCATAATGCCAGGCTTACAGGAACGCGTGACGCCAGGGTTTTGTTCAGACACCCTCTCTCGTCGTGTGTTTGTAAACCATATCGAATGTTTTCATGGCCTATGTGAGCATGTAAATGATCAGAGGAGGGAGAAGGGGAGAACTATTAAAAAAGCAATCAGAAAGGAGCGTCTGTGTCTGCGCCGCCAGCGGAGGGAGCTGCCGTCGAGGCGTCTTTAACTCTATTCCGCAAAACACAGACTGCTTCATTATCCGCCAGCTCTCCGCAGCGGCAGCTCCAGTAATACTGAGTGATGTTTAAATTAGTTTACAATTTGCCTGCTCTTCGCCTAGGACAGATCGTAAGCGAAGGCGCTCAGAAATGTCAGCGGCGCTCCTAACCACCGTAACAAATTGTTGCCCGTACGCTGCACACCTAATGACTTCAAATTAGCTTCTGTGCGAGAGGCTGACAGTTTGTTACGTCTGTTAGCAACATAGCCGCCGTATCATGAGCCATAAATTGGTTTGGGCTCTCGGGGAGAATGGAGGCCTTCATCAATTTGATTAAAAAAAATTACTGTACCATAGAAAACGTACAGATAAACTAGTCTGAAAAGAGAGGAATGGGCACATGGAGGGTTAGGGGAGGCTAAAAGGAGGCCTTGCGTGTCTGTCTGATTGTGTGAGGGTAAATAAAAAAAAGTCATGAGTAGGAATGGAACTTTATACTGAAGTTTTCATCAGGATACAGTAGCAATCGGAGCGCAAGGAGCACGAGGAGATGAGAGCCGCAGGAATACCTGCTCCGGAGATGAGGGGGGCTCCGTCCTCTTCAAACAGACACAGAATTGCCTGCCGAGGTCTAATCATACAATCATCTCTCTTCTGCTGAGCAATCGTTCATAGAATGTGAACTCTGACGCCAAATGTACACTGCCAATCGAGAGACTCCTCTGTTTGCTTTCTGAACAGACGCAGCCTATGAAGAGAACTAACACATACGAACACTGCGCAGGGAAAAAAAAAAAGCTATGAATGTGCAAATGCATACACACCGAGTGTGCAGAAGTTCATATACAGACTGAAACAGAACAGACACTTCTTAGCCTGAAAAATAAATGACAGGAAATCTCATACATTCCGTATGGTATACTGTACTGTGCTATAAAATAATGATTTTTGTTTTGTTGCTGCCAATGACAAATAAACTGACTTTTAAAAAAACACTTTTAATCACTTTAATCCATCCTAAAAAAATCGAAGCGTAGTGTCATTACACTACAGTATAGTCTGATATACTATACTATAGCCTACATAAATGTGCCACATTCCAGAAGCTCCAGTGGTGTAGCTTCCTGCACACAGGGAAAATCCCATTAAATCCACAGGGCAAGTCAGGGTCAATCTGGCATGGAGCAGCAGAAATAACCTCACAATCCTGCATCTTGTGCCTGGCAGGAAATTGGCACTCTGATGAGCTTTAAGCCCGTTTTATGGCTTGTGTGGCACAATTGCCCTGGGCCAGTATTAGCACAGTCATATCTACAGCACAAAGGGAACTACAACACAACTTCCTGTGCAGCTAATCAAGGTGCTATCATGTTTTGGTTCAAAGGCTGGATTGTTCTGTAGGTAAAAGTGGTTTAATAAATCTCATAAAAGAATCTGGGCATGTGAGTGAGTATGTTCACATGGCGTGAAACTACCACTCAGTCTCTTCCTCCTTTCTTTCTAAGTTAACCACTCTTACTATTGTCTGATTTCAGAGCTTTATTCTCTTCACCTCATTTTTTCAGAGTCAGTCACCTATGGGAAGCTCTTTTCAAACATTGAGGGATGAAGTGGGCCGCCACTCTCTGTGACCAGGGCCGGCTCAGATTAAATGCAAAAGAAGGGCTTTGTTAAGCAGATTACTGGAAACTCCTCATTCTGTCTTGTGGAGATGGGCAATAAGCAGCAGCGGAAAGAGAGAGAGAGAGGAGGGGAGGACACTTCAATCATGGTCAGTCATGCCATTATCGTTCATGGCTAATGTCAAGAATCCTTTCAACAAGGCTGCCGATTGGCTGAAACAGCAGCCGAAAATGCCTGCCCTCCACTCCTATGGATATCGTGCTATGCAGAGGAAGGAATTAAGCTAAAACTAAACAAATTGATCCCTGTCTGCTGTCACAGAGGGTGGAAAAATGCTGACCTAAGGACTGTGCCACGGGTGGCCTGGGTGATGGCAAATGTCCTTGATTGACAAGGCACAGCTTTGTTTGTTTCAGCATAGTGTTTTGCTCTTGCTGAAAACAGCAATTACTCAAACGTGCTTTACTTAGTTTTTTTCCTACAGTTTTTGCACATACAGTGCAATACAAAATTCTGAGACTAATAATACTGGTTTATTTTCAGGTTTAAATGTAATTTAAATCCAAACTGTTTTAGGATGCAGAAAAATATATACGAAACAAAGAAAAAATATGGTAAATTAATAAATGTCATCTGTTTTTTTTTTTTATATTTCTAAACATAAGATATATATATATATATATATATATATATATATATATATATATATATATATATATATATATATTTATTTATTTTTTTGCTTTCTTTGGATCATTCGCAAATCATGCTGGATAACTCAATTCATATTAATGCTGACAATGTAATTTGTGATGGAATAGAAGCATTTCTTTTGTAATTAATAGAAACATTTTCAGATTTCGGGACCCCAATGTATTATTGAACTACTTTCTTTTTTGTTCTAACATTTAAAAAAAAAGATATCCTATGTAACCTTTTAAAATATTTTCAAACTTGTATAAAATAACTGGCTTACATCAGAACATCCAATCCACGGTTCACACTGAGAGTTTACCTGTAGTTGCATATAATGTGTATCTCTGCTCATGTCCTACCTGGAATATGCTTGGCCCAGCCAATGTTGACCACCAGCTCCCTGTCTGCCAGGTCGCAGAGCGTGGTCAGGGCTTTGATGTCGCTGTCGGGCACTGTGGGGTCAGGCATGGCGTAGATCTTCTCAGGCTCCGCCACCAGCAAGTGAGACACAATCTTGTTATCTGCAAGGCAGCCAAAGGGGACTGTATTTGAACACCGAGGGGAGAACAAAGAAACAGATTGGGATTATACCAGCAAGGTCATATAGTGTTTGGTTCAGTAGCAAAGAAAGCAATCAGATAACATGAAATATTGGCAGAGTTGTTTTCTTTGGGCAGAAAGATGATGTTTGTGGTACTGAAAAAGCTGTTTTTGGTCTATGAATCAATGCCTGGTGTCATATGTAATCGAAAATAAACGGGCTGTTGTTGATCTGAAGCAGATCTGGAACCAGGATGTAGTCAGTGTTCAGTGGTGTTCATATGTTAGGAGAGAGTTTAATGGTGTAGAGCAGTGCTTCTTAACCTGTTTTGCTTCAATACCCAGTTTTTTTTTTTATCAAAAAAAAAAAAATGTTTTAATGAAAACGGTTTATGTTTGGGAAAATGTACATTGTATAAATATATATTTATATTATATAAAAATATTTACAATTTGCGATTTTTAGCAATGGGGGCTTTTAATGTTGACCAAATAAAACTGCAATAAATAAATAAAAATAATTAAAAAATAAAATAAAAAAAATAATAAAATTTGGAGCCGTGACCTACCAGGTTGAGAACTACTGCTGTAGAAAACGATATTTAAAAAAAAAATTCAAATCCATTTGATTCTCATTGTGGCTAACGCTGAATTGTGTATATAAAGATTTGTGTTGGGGGTATTCTGTCAATCTAATGAGAGAAAGGACACACATTTCAGATCAGATTGCGGAGGTGAGGGAGATTGGAATAGGTAATTAGCGACACCCTTACAGTTAAATGAAATTCATTTGCTGTTTAATCATCTATGTCAATGCAATATGATAGACAGACAGAAGCCAAATACAGCAGTGCAATCTTTGTGTGTATATCTGTGTGTTTGCAAGGCCCAGATGAATCACTTTAAGCCCATTGCATATGTGTTTGAGGTCCGAGGACAAAACGGATCACTAAATTAAAAAGCATTAACTTCTGAGGTGTGTGTGTGTGTGTTGGAGGAGGGGAAGAAATGGATCAATCAGCCCAGCCCTGCTACTCCAGGGAGTGGGGGAGCCTGTAAGTGCTATCTCTAGGTAAATCTTATTTAATGTTTCCCTAATTAGAATCAATGCAACCCAATTTCCAAACCCCATGCCTTTGTTATGTGCAAATAATCAATCAGGTAGGCTGGGACCATGGCTATTCCTCTCTGTTTGTGAAAATAGAGAAAGAGATAGAAAGGAAAGTGAGAAAAGATACAAAGAGCTCAGAGACAGACTGATAAAAGCCTCTATTAATGGGACACTGCACTAAAATACGAAGACGCCTCACAAAACCAGAACATTTGTCGGTACGCCCATGCAAGTGTGGACATCTTCTGGATTAACAGCTGATAAAAAGCCATCAGTGAGGATTTATGTGAGAAAAAAAAAAATGAATCCATAATTTAATTTAGACCTAAGCGAAGGCAAGTCTTAAACTTGGAAATGCCCCCAAACAGCTATTTTCTGTGTAGGTATCGGGTAAAAAAACAAATAAATCTTCAAAATTGTTTCAAAACATATTATATTAAGGAGCAATAAATTATGGTAACAATGGTAATATAAATGCAGCTTCCATTGTAGATAGCTGTCCATTCTAGATTAAAGAAACTTGAATTGAAAATGTCTCTTTCAACTGAAAAGCGGGAAGAACGACATATTGAGAGATTCATCCTGTTTATTTTTCGTCCGAGTTGTCCGTCTCCTCCCCATTATACTGTCTCTAAATAAAAGTCCACATCTTGCTAACATACAATAGCAAGGGAGAAAAAATGAAGTAATGAAAGTGAATGGGAGCTGGACACAGGACAGAGAATAAGCTTTCAAATAAGTTGCTCTCGCTGGCTGGAAATAAGCCTGAACCTGGAAGGAGGGATCAGTAGGATTAGGCAGAAGGTTATTCAGAGCGCTGTATTCCTAAAATGATTTCAACCACTGTAATAATTAAGATTATTTCCGCTGCTATCATGCATAAAAGCATATTGTATTCCAGGAGAATATGCTACCATTAAGTAAAAAGGCTTTAGGGACAAATCTGTTAAGCGCTGCCGTGCTGTCTCTTTGCAGAGCAGTCTGACAGTGCGGAAGCTCCGGTATTGTGGGTTTGATGTCTTTGCCAGATTGGATTTAATCCGGATTAGGCCTCTCTCTCCTTCTCGTGCTCGTTCGCTCTCCCCTAACACACACACGCACACAAACATCTTTGTCGATTGGCTCTGTCAACTACTACATCTCTGTCTTTCGTGTTTCGTGTCCAATTTCCTGGTGCATTGGAAATAAGGCTACTGTGAGGTGACATTGAGATAATAGAAAAATATACTGTATTTTATAGTTTTTATTATCATTAAATAAAATAAACTGAAAAGGCGGTTGACTCAAAAATGAAAACTGTTTACTCACAAAATAAATTTTATTTGTGAGTGAACCACCTTTTCAGTTTATATGAAGAATGTCTGAACTGTTTTGTCCATGTTATGAAAGTGAATGGGGTCCAAAACAACACTGGACTCCATTGGTTCCCTATCGAGGGAACTCAACACTGCGTCGATAAAATCGACTCTTTGGGGACGCTCCCTAAGCGTGCGCCTCTGAAGTATGAATGAAACTAATCCAATCCTGATTGGTGTTGCGTCGTGACGTAACATGTGACGGCATACCCGGAAGTATAAAAGTGACGCTGTCACAACACACACTAGCTTTCGCTCTTCAGCAAGCGCTTTATGTTGAAACTGTCTGTCTTATTTGGTGTTGTTTGTCTTATTATTGAAAGAAAGTATGGCCAGTGAACAATTCAAGAGGTGTGTGCATCCCTGCCCTCGTTTCATCACGGGTGGGGACGCACACTCTCTATGTGTGTATTGTTTGGGAGTGCAGCACGCACGGGCAGCTCTCGAGGGGGCTGCTTGTGAAATGTGTGAGGCTTTGCCTATTAGAGTGCTGCGCTCCCGGCTGGCGTGCTTTGACGAGCACGGTCAGGCTCGCGTTCCCCAGGGTTCCGGTCCCGCATATGTCGAGGCGATGCGGCGACTGAGATCCTGGGGTTCGCAGCGGGATCTGGCGGAGGAGAGTGAGAATGCTGAGGCATTTTCTCGCTCGCCATCGGCTGGTCCCGCAGCCTCTGAGAGTGGTGTGGGAGCCCGCGCTGCGGTTTCTCCTACCCGCGATCAGGTCCCGGTGCTTGAGCTGTCTACTTCTGAGGAAGGGGACGTGCTCAGCATCGATGCGGACGACCGTGATCTCAGCACGCCATCACGCGGCCTGGGTTATGAGGAGCTGGTGGAGGTTGTGACACGCGCTGTGGCCAGACTAAACATCAGCTGGCCACAACATGAGCAGGAAACGCAAGTCACCAGTAAAATGGACGAGCGTTACCTGCAGCGCAGGTCACAGCCTCACCGCCGGGGTCTGCCGTTTTTCCCTGATCTCCATAAAGAGATCTCGAGAACGTGGGAAAGACCGCATTCGTCCCGTATTTCGAGTCCCAATGTAATAGATTACAGCAATGTTATGGGGGCTCGAGATATGGGATATGGGAAGATGCCGAAGGTGGAGGAGGCTTTAGCGAGCTATCTCTCTCCCGAATCGGCGTCTTCCCTAAAGACCCCGGTGTTGCCTAGTAAGCCCTGCAGAGAGACATCTGCATTGGTGGGCAGGGCTTACATGGCGGCGGGTCGGGCTGGTTCGTGTCTGCACTCAATGGCGATTTTGCAGGCATACCAGGCCGACCTCCTGAAAGATTTGGATGAGGGGGAGGGGCCTACTCCTGAAGATGTCGCGGAGTTGAGGAAGGCCGCAGATTTGTCTCTCCGGGCCACTAGGGAAGCGGCCAGCGCTATTGGCCGCTCTATGGCGGCCATGGTGGCCACGGAGAGGCATCTGTGGCTGAACTTATCCGGTATTAAAGAAAAGGATAGGTCCTTCCTGCTGGATGCGCCGCTTTCGGCTTCTGGCCTGTTCGGCGACGCCGTTAATTCGGTTGTCGACTGGTTTCAGGAGTCGAGAAAACAATCTGCGGCGTTCCAGCAGTACCTCCCCCGGAAAGCGAAGGCCAAATCTAGTAGGGGGGGGCAAAGCAATCAGCCCCAGCCATCAGCCAGCTCCTCCCACAGGGCAGAGCAGAAGGAGAGCGTTTCCTCTAGAGCCCCCCCTCCGGGGTCTTGGCAACAGAGGAAACGCTCCCAAAAACCGAAGTCCTCCAGCCAGAGGGGCGACCTGAGGGACGTCATTCAGGCTAAGAGGACTTCGGAAAAGAGGTCCTAGCCAAGGCAGGACTTCAGAGGGCTGCCCCCTCCGCAGTGAGACAACCGAGGTTGTTCTCACAACGGGGCCCTCTAGGAAAAGATGCAGGTCCGCCGTTAACAGCGCTTCGGGCCGCATCAATTTCCAGCGAAAAGACACCAGAGGCCAGCCTCGAGAGGCTGGTACCCTTAGCAGATTTTGTAGAGGGATGGTATCATCTTCCCAACATATCTCCATGGGTCCTGCAGATAATACGAGTTGGGTACAGACTGCAGTTCGCGCACCGCCCCCCCAAGTTCTCTGGGGTGGTGCTCACTGCGGTGGTCCCAGAGCAGGCTCAGGTGTTGGAACAAGAAGTACAGACTCTGCTGTCGAAAGGAGCCATAGAACGTGTTCTTCCGGTAGACAGGGAGTCCGGGTTTTACAGCCGGTACTTTATAGTTCCAAAGAAGGATGGGGGGTTAAGGCCAATTTTGGATCTCAGGGTGTTGAACCGGTCTCTGAGAAGGTTCAAATTCAGAATGTTGACCATTCCAACAATCGTGAGTCAAATCAGATCCGAGGACTGGTTTGTCACGATAGATCTGAAGGACGCCTATTTTCACATCTCCATCCTTCCTTGTCACAGGAGATACCTGAGGTTCGCTTTCGGGGGCGAAGCATACCAATATCGGGTTCTTCCGTTCGGCCTAGCACTCTCTCCCCGCACATTTACCAAGTGTATGGACGTGGCCCTTGCTCCACTGAGACTTCAGGGGATTCGCGTATTGAATTATCTCGACGACTGGCTTATTTTGGCCCAGTCTCGGGAGATGGCAGTTCGGCATCGAGATGTCGTTCTTGGCCATATTCAAAAATTGGGGTTAAGACTCAATTTGAAGAAGAGTGTGCTAGAACCGTCCCAGGGCACGACCTTTTTGGGAGTCGTGTGGAACTCGATTACAATGCAGGCACGTATGTCTCCCGCACGTATCGAGTCAATTCTGGCGATGGTGTCCAGGGTGAGGCTAGGTCAGGCCGTCACTGTGAAACACTTTCAAAGGATGCTGGGCCTCATGGCAGCGGCATCCAACATTATTCCTCTGGGCCTCCTTCACATGAGGCCCCTCCAGTGGTGGTTGAAGACCAAGGGGTTCTCACCCAAAGGAAATCCGTTCCGTATGATCAGAGTAACGCGCAAGTGCCTTCAGTCTCTGCAAATATGGAAGAAGCCTTGGTTCCTATCCCAAGGGCCAGTGTTGGGGGTGTCATGTCGCCGGGAAACCGTTTCGACAGACGCCTCCCTTACGGGCTGGGGCGCGGTCATGGACGGCCGCTTTACCAGGGGTCTGTGGCAGGACCATCATCGCACTTGGCATATAAATTGCCTGGAGATGATGGCGGTATTCAAGGCTTTGAGGAGCTTCCTCCCAGACATCGAGGGTCGCCACGTCCTTATACGGACAGACAATACGTCAGTGGTGGCCTATCTGAACCGACAGGGGGGACTCAGATCGCGCCCTCTGTGCAAACTGGCGCATCAGATTATCCTTTGGTCCCAGGGAAAGATATTGTCAATAAGGGCAATGTATATCCCAGGGGTTCAGAATCGGGGAGCAGACATCCTGTCGAGGCAGGGGCTGAGGCCCGGGGAATGGAGACTTCATCCGGATGTGGTGAAGTCGATATGGGAGAGGTTCGGACCGATGGAAGTGGATCTGTTTGCGTCTCGAGAGACGTCCCACTGTCCACTTTGGTTCTCCCTCTCACATCCAGCCCCACTGGGGTTGGATGCCATGGTACAGGCTTGGCCGAGGCTTCGCCTGTATGCTTTCCCCCCGATCGCTCTGCTCCCAGGGGTCCTGGAGAGGGTCCGTCAAGAGGGCATCAGTCTACTTCTGGTTGCCCCGAGATGGCCGACACGAGTATGGTTCTCGGATATAATATCACTCCTCATAGCTCCGCCATGGCCGATTCCTCTGAGGAGGGATCTATTGTCTCAGGCGGAGGGCACAATCTTCCACCCTCGCCCAGAGTTGTGGAAGCTGTGGGTCTGGCCTCTGAGGGGGTTCAGTACCTAAATGCTGGCTTATCAGCTGAGGTGGTTGAAACCATACTTAGCTCTAGGGCCCCATCTACCAGGAGATTATATGGCCTCAAGTGGAAGGTGTTTCACACTTGGTGTGGAGAACGAAGGTTGGATCCAGTAAACTGCCCAGTGGCTTCAGTTCTGGAATTCCTTCAGGATCGTTTCTCTGCGGGTCTCTCCCCGTCCACTCTTAAGGTGTACGTGGCTGCCGTTTCGGCTTTCCACGCGCCAGTAGATGGTGGACCTCTGGGGAGGCACCAGTTGGTCATTAGGTTTCTCCGTGGTGCTTGGAGGATGAGGCCGGCGATCAGGTCCAGGGTGCCTGCCTGGGATCTGGCAATAGTTCTGGAAGGGTTGTCCCTCGCTCCCTTCGAACCTTTAGAGTCGGCTTCGCCTAAGGACTTAACGTTGAAAATGGTCTTTCTCTTAGCGATTACCTCTCTTAAGAGGGTGGGAGATCTCCAGGCCCTGGCGGTAACGCCAGCTTGCTTGGAGTTTGCCCCTGGCAAAGTAAAGGCCTTTTTGCACCCGAGTCCGGGCTACGTGCCTAAAGTTCCTTCGAGTACGGCTCGCTCTGTAGTCCTTCAGGCATTCCATCCTCCACCTCATGTGTCGGCGGGAGAAGAGAGGCTTCACTTGCTCTGCCCCGTCAGAGCTTTGAGTGTATACTTGGAAAAGTCTGCTTCTTGGAGAAGATCTGACCAGTTGTTAGTATGCTTTGGGTCACCTAAGAGGGGGCTCCCGGCGACCAAACAAACTATAAGTAACTGGATTGTCCAGGCTATTACTGAGGCTTACAAGGTGCGTGGGGTTCCTTCACCTTTGGCCTTAAGGGCTCACTCGACTAGAGGCATGGCTTCCTCTAGGGCCCTTCTGTCGGGAGTACCTCTGCAGGAGATTTGTGAGGCAGCCGGCTGGGCTACCCCGCATACTTTCATCAGGTTTTACAGTCTCAGCCTTCCCAGTACGCCCGGTGCACACGTACTCGGCCCTTGCTGAGTGCCTAATCAGTTTCACTCTGGGGCGGGTCTGTTCGGTGCGTGGCCTAGTGGGTACTCGTTCCCCAAAGAGTCGATTTTATCGACGCAGTGTTGAGTTCCCTCGATAGGGAACGTCTCGGGTTATGACTATAACCCTTGTTCCCTGAGAAGGGAACGAGACACTGCGTCGTGTTGCCACGCCCCCTTTTCAGACCCTTGAGCGTCTTGCTTCATCGCGAGGCTAGTGTGTGTTGTGACAGCGTCACTTTTATACTTCCGGGTATGCCGTCACATGTTACGTCACGACGCAACACCAATCAGGATTGGATTAGTTTCATTCATACTTCAGAGGCGCACGCTTAGGGAGCGTCCCCAAAGAGTCGATTTTATCGACGCAGTGTCTCGTTCCCTTCTCAGGGAACAAGGGTTATAGTCATAACCCGAGACGTTTTCACTATATGGGGAAAAATATATAGATGGGTAAATGGATAGATAGATGGGTAAATGGATAGATAGATAGATAGATAGATAGATAGATAGATAGATAGATAGATAGATAGATAGATTTTTAAATTTTTAAATTCTTTTATTTTTAAATTTAAAATATGTTGATAGTATGACTTAAATAAGTGTTTGTATGTGTGTGAGAACAAAAATCCCTTTAAAAAATATAAGAAAAAAAAATCTCTTTATAAATTTGAAGACATTTAATGCACACAATGCAGTCCTTACATGGCTTTTTGGCCGGCAGAGCCAGTTGAGGGTTCAAATAGGGGCTGTTTTCCGCATCTATCCGGCGTTTGTACTTCTGTCTTCCGCCGCGGACACGGTCCAGTCGAACACCTGATGTGAAAGAGGAGACAAGAAAAAAGGCACCATTTACTTTTCACACATAATTTTTTATCACAAACACAACCTCTTCAATGAAGCAGGCAGATAACATGCGCTGTCACTTTAAAAGCACTGCGAGTGGAGAGGGCCGCTGTGAGCCAGTCATAAACGGCACGGCAGCTGTCAGTGGCCATTTCAGGGATGTGGACAGGAGATGACCAGCTGCTGACAGACAGGGGCACAGTCACTCTCTCCATGTGACATCCGGACGCGCACCTGCCCATCTCTTGCTCGTGGCGTGTGTTCATCTTTAGAGCACTCAAGTCACAACAGAATAACAGGTAAACACCAGAGAGCCATTTTTGTGGCGTTAATACACATCTTCAAAAGTGTTGGTGACAACAATTACAAGAGACGTTAACACTCGAGAGAGTGCAGGAGCGTTCAAGTGCTCAAGTACTCTTGTGAAGCACCTCACTGTGTCTTTAAAGGCTGTCCTATTCTCCTTCATTATTTAAAACTCTCGTCGATATTTTTTCCCACACAAAGAGCGCAAATAAAGTGTGATGGGGGTAATTTATTGAGGTGCCACGGTTGTGAAAACATTCTGAATCCATCCATCGCGACCTGCGATTCTGATGAGTGCAGAGCCTTAAAGACCTGTCCCTGCTTTTAATTAATTGACATACAAAAGAGCCTTAATTTAATTATGCAAACCTCTCTAGGGGATGGGCAGTTTCCGTGGAAACCACTTAAAGGTGGCCTAGGACCCGTTTCATGTTGCATGCTGGAAAGGAACGGAACGGACATAAAGGCCCAGTGGGCCGGCCCTCTTTTGACAATTAAAACACTAGAATTCTCGTTTATCTGAATGGCGCTCAATCGGCACCTCCGCTGGGCTTTCAAGGCCTGACACTCTGAATAATTTAACAATGAGATGCACCTGTCTCATATTAAAGATCATTGACTGAAATTTTGAAGTGCCGCTTATGGGTTTTACGTATACTTCAGCTCAATGAAATGTGAACCCATTGATTTCAATTAGGATGGTGAAGGTTTTCTCCCCAGTATGTATATCAGTTCATTAAAATGTTTGTTTTTTCCGAAGTGAGATTCTTAAAATTGCTGACAATCCATCCAAACTAAGCGAAAAGCCAATTCATTAATTTAACTCTATTCCATTTATATGGCCAATATGCCTTGCATAATTTATAAAATTATTATTATTAATAGAATGAAAGTATTGCCATATTGTACAGACCATAGCCTTATTATTTCTTCCACTAGATCAGTGTTGCACTGTGATTGCACCAAACACACGAGTGTATTTTGAGATGGCGTGATAATGAGTGTTAATTAACTTTGACCCTGGCTGGTTGTTGATTATGTGACATTGTACTGCAGGACAAAAGCGGATCCGTGACCCTGTTTGCTCACATTTCCACGAAGGAACACGCGTCCCACAGGCTTCGTTTTACACGAGAACGCCGGTCTTAAAAAGATGTCACATTGCTAGCATGACATTCTCGATGCCAGCACCCGAAATATGCAACAACACACGACTCTCACATGTTGACAGCCTCTCATCTTAACAAGACCGAGCCCCCAGCCAGAAACAGGATCCTGCCCTTTTCCGAGTGCTTGGACTGCAGGGTTTTATTGGGGTAATTCACTGCTACAGACATGCTTTGTAATAGCATCACCTGCAGTCCCGTACGGCATCTTATATCTCGCTCCGCCATTTTCCATCCCGATTAATCTCTTTCACAAGAACGAGAAGTGCAAATATTTATTCATTTAGCTCGCTGAAATGACACCAAAACCATCGAATTGAGTATGTATAACTGCATAAAGTTTTGCGTCCAAGCTCATCATCTTTGAAGGCCTGCACTGTAAATAGATGAGGAATTAATGCAGCAGAACTCTAAAAGAAGCTGTCTATTATTAGGAGAGCCTCCCTCATTGCTGAAGGAGAACCGTTCAAGGATTAACATGCTCAAAACAAACAACATAGGAATAAGTTACCCTTTGTAACTGATTTGCAGCCAGCTTTGTGGCTTCTCTTATATGGTTAAGATTAAGATGCAGCTACAGGATGCCGATCCGGGGGCGATCGCTACCCTCCAGAAACGGCGAGAGTGGCTTTACACCATCGGGATACATCCGTCTGCTGATAGACCTTCTATCGCCACATGACTGTAAAGCAAGCAGGCGCCTGGCTGCACATGATGCTCCGCTGGGTCGGGTTTCACACAGGCCCAGATACAAAGAGCTGCTGATTGTTTGTTTGACGGCGTATCTATGGGTCCATGTGGAATGATCTTGATGAATTACATTGCTTCATGGGATGAACATGGCAAAATCCACTCAGATGTTACAGTCTCGAAACAGACCAAACAGCTCTTATGCTATGTTTTTTTTTAAGGATGACAAGTCAATAACAGTTAATTTAAAGGGACGGTTCAACCCCCCCCCCCCCCCCCAAAAAAAAAATAATAATAAAATAAATAAATAAATAAATACAATTCTGTAATTCAATATTTACTCACTACTATGTGTTTTGAAATATGTAGGACTTTTTTCTTCTCTGGGACAAGGAAGGAGATCTATAGCAGATTGTCCAAGCTACCCTTTTTTATACACTGAAAGTAAATGGGGAAGATTTTCTATTGATAATGACTTAATTTTTAGCCATTTGCACACACAAATAATTTGCCTTAAGAGAGTGTATCGGAATAATATAACCTTTTGTGATTTTGTTTTTGTTCTTTTTGGAGATTGACAGCACCAGTCCCCATCAACTTTCATTGTACTGACAAGACAAGAATGGACTGTTTTTTGTGTGTGTGAACTGTCCCTTTAAATAAGAGGCTCCTTTAAATGACAGAAAATGATGCACTATAATTTACATTAATTAATAAAATGTTCCTCTGCTAACAGCATGAAGTTCACAAATAATATTATTTGTATGTTCTGTGACTTCTGATTAACTTCATACATTACAACTAATGTGGACAATGACATGAAATACTGGTAAAGATTTTCACAGCAAATGGCTCAGATTTTGAGCAAGCAAAGATGATTTCATTTCATACTGTTGTAAATGCCCAGTAGATTACAAGATTTTACTGTTTTAATTAAGATGACAAAAAGTCTAGTTGCTTCATGGCGAAATCCCTTTTCCCTCGTTTTAAATTATCCTATCCTCTCCGCACATCCCCCTACATTTTTATTAGGACCCACAGATGACCGTAAACTTCTTACAAGGCTTGTTTTGAATTTCATAGGTGGCGTGGAATCCTGCAAGGCGTCTGCAGAAATTTACGGGAAAGTGTGAGAGAAACAATCAAACTGGCAGAAAAAAGACTAATTAATCAGACATGTCCAGAGAATTCTGAAATCTCGAACTTGCGTCATTATATTACACCTATTCTTGTTTAGTAGTCATCAGCATGCGTGCAGACACACTAAAGAGCCAAGGAGACTGTTGTTTTGGCCAAGGCTGATGAAGGAACTCAAGAGTGAATACGGCAGGCAAATTTCTCACAGCTGACACGCATAAACACTACGCCGCGTCCACTCAACAAAGGCTTAAGTGTTCACTTACGCCAAACGTGTGCTGATAGTTCAGTTTCTTTTTACAGGTGATATGCATCACAAGAGTATAGCTTGCTCTTTGATGAATATATATAGGAACAAGCACTTACCCAGCTAAATCTAGCTACCAGAATATCTTCCATCAACAGTGTGTCTACAATGAAAATGATACATTGAGAATGAGACAGTGACCAAAGCAAACATGAGAAGGAGAGAATCTGATTTACTTACTAAAATTATTGTGGACAACACTGTAGTCCAGTAAAACCACTCTACTATTGTGTCATTTAGTATATGAATTATTGAAATCTTTTAATAGTAGCAATAATGCTTATCGCAGTCCAAAATTAATACCACACATGCCAATGGTTGGAGAAAATTACAGACTATAAACAATTCCGTACCTGCTATGTAATTATTTTGGCTACAAAACACTACATTTTACATATGGTTTTATATTTGCGATGGTAATTTTTTCAAAAGTAAAAGGTCAATACTATGTGCATGTCTCTTATGTTCCGTCGTCTCCGAATCATTGTGTTTGCAATATTAAGTGTATCACTCTTACAACTCAAGTTCCAGTTCCTTGTGAAGGTACTATCAACTGTAACTATACAATTTACTTGCCAAATAAAGAATAATATGTAAAGCTCCTCTTCTCTAAAAAAAACATATTTAACAGTCATTAGGCACTGACAGAAATGAACACTGTAAAATTACCAGAATATACCAAGCTGCCATTAAAATGTTCTCTTATAAAGTAGATATTCTAAAAGCGTTGCGATATGAAAATGACAACCCAGCTTCATTCCCATATTCTTGCTGGTTCACTTTAGCTAAATCCAAGGGGGACCAAATTGTTTTAGTCAAAGTCAGCAGCCCTATTCCACCGAAGCACACATCCTCCAGTCTATTCCATTAATGCTGTGAGCTCTTATGTGGAAATAACTGTGACCTATGGCAAAGGGCAAAACAAAGCGTGTCCCGTGTGCTGAGGACAGCCCAGCAAGCAGGACACCCCATTCTGAGAAAAAGAGCGAATTCCAATTGCAAACGGCCGAGTTTACACACAAGATGCAAATGGGCCTCGGACAAATGAACATGAGAAAGCAACAGGACTGCTGGTTGCCAGATCCCCTGAGATCTACAGGAATGAATTATTAAATCTTCACCGGGACGATGAGAGAGAGAGAGAGAGCGCAGGAGTAGGAGAGAGGGGGTAGACACACACTGTCATCTGAATCTCCCTCTTAATCCAATGAGAATTTATTTTCTCTGCCGCTGTAAATGTTGGTCGCTAAGCTGTGGGACAAGTGCGCACTGTGGTGCTATTCATGCATAAAATGTGGATTTCTATTTGATTTTCTGATGTTTAAGCCTGTTAAATTCCCCCCTGCTCCCCTGGCACAATCGCCTCCCCTTGAGTTTCTCCGTAACGTAATTACACCGAGGAGCAAATATTGACAGCATTTGTCTTAAGCTTTGAAATGTTCAAATTCCCAAACAGAAAAACCAAAAAACAAACAAACCCAGAATAACGTCTGGGTTCATTATTTTGATTGGCCGGCTACAGAAATTAAACATTGAGGGTGGTACTTTGAATTCTGAAATATCTGAAGTGATGCTCTGAATTTTTGCTCGTGTTCGGCTTAGCCCTTGACAAGGATTTGCATTCTTTGAAAATGTGCTGACCATCGGCAAGTAAACGGACGTGACCGTCTTGACAAACAAGTCAGGTTTGGTGTGAGGTAGAGTGTGTGCCATTGTGTGTTCAGAGAAAGGACGTTAGCAGTTTGTTTCGAATAAACAGTGGACACAAGTCAACGACACATTCTAGAAGCAAAGAACAAAGGCTCCATCCCTCCCAAAGACATAATCACAGCAACTCAAAAATCAAAAACCAAAGCTAAAAGACTAAAAAGAGTCACATCACAGGTGAGTGGATTTACATGAATATCATGCATGTAAATGACTAGAGCATTAGAGCTGCCTTTTCTTCCAAACATGCTCCTGAAAAAGTATCAAAAATAAGTCAAATTACAGGCTTAACATTAGTTTCTATTTCGCTCAAATATATACATGCATGTATGTGTATTCATATATACAAACCAATTATACACAGTACACACACATATATTGTGTAAACACAAACTTTTATTTTGGAAGCAATAATTTACTTTGCCCAGCAATAATTTATTGTAGTTTTAATATGAGTATAGACTATATCTATATGCACAGGATCCCAAGAAAAGCTTTTAAATGTACCATATCTCTCTCACTATGCTAATTTTGGGCCAACAGTCGATCCTATAGTACCTGAAAGAGACCCTCCTCCATCACCGCCCACCCCTCTGCACACAACTCTCACTTAATAAAGAGCCATCCGAACAAGCTCATTTATTTTCCAGAAAATTAACTCACTTTCAGTCCTGATTAATGATTTTAATCTAAATGAATCAAATTAAAAATTGAAAATTATATTTCCAAAGCCCACAAAAAGGGGGGAAAAGACAAGGAGAAAAGACCATTCCCACTTAACAAATGAGCCTTCAAATATTAAAAGAGGAGCAGGAGTGGGTGATCCTAATGAAATGTGTCCGGTGCTTGGCTGCCTCTCCCTACACACAGGCAGATCCGGAGTAGAAGAAAAAAAAAAAAAAAAAAAAGAAAGAGATGCACTGAGAAAATAAAGAGATAGGAGAGGGGGAGCCCAGCTCATTGTCCACTGAAAATCCAGAGAGAATTACTGAGCTATCTACTTACTTTAATTATTGCGTCATGCCCCGTCCATTCTCAACACTACTTTAAGAGAGAATGAGAGAAAAGCGAACTGTAGGTGCCACGGTCATGTGACTGCAGTGGCCCGAAGCTAGTGAGTGGGCATTGACTGATGCGGACAAATTTACTGCGATATTTCGGCACAGAAGCTGAAGTTTTTTTTTGGGGGGGGGGCTTTGCTACTAACCTGCCAAATGCTTGGCTGACTTAATAGTTCATCACTTAAAAGTGATGAACGGCGATCATTTTGGGGCGGAGGAATATTGCTGACTGCCGATATTGGAAGCACTTCTGATTGGATCACCATCGGATTTCCCACTTCAAACGGCATTGTACATTGGAGAGACGGGTATGGGGGGGCATCTAGGTCAAATTGACATGTTACTGCTTGCTTTGCGAGGGGAAAAAAAACACTACTGGAGTGATGGAATAGGCGTCCGTGAGTGGAACGGTGTCACTTGTGTAAAGCTGTTATTGGTTATGGAGTCGTGGCTGTTCAGAGTTGAGCACAATTTTATTATGACCCATCTTTCATCCAGGATCCCCAGTATAAAGGACACGGAAATTTTAGAGGGGTGGCGAGTGCTGATGGAATGTCATCCAAATGATTGAAATGTTGAAATTCATAATTGGAAACACAGTGCTATCTTATGGCCCTCTCTCTCTCTCTCTCTCTCTCTCACACACGTAGGCAGAGCTCCGTCACAGCAGCAGAGGCATGTGTGAGGATGGGCACGGCAGTGGTTTTTATGGTAATTGAGGCAGTTATATGAGGTGGATGTGGACAGCGCCTTTCTTCTGCCGAGACTTAAAGAGAAATAAGCGTGCGTTATCTTCCTGCCGGCAGAGCCGCCCTATTGTTGATTCAATAATACAAGACGGCTCTTATCAGGGCTCGGGGTGACTGATTGGCAGGCCGATATGTTTAGACAATGTGCCGTGTTCAAACTGAATTTACTCAGGCCTCTGGTCTTCCCAGGAGCAAGCAGAGCAGAGCGAATTAACACCACACAATGGACTGAGACTCTTTCAACATCTCTACATGCCCCCCTTGGCCCATGTCTTTTTCTGGACTAATACCCACGATGATTATGATGATTACGGTTAACGGTTATAACGGGGATAATAAATAAAAAAATCTAAATATAATAGTAATATAATACATTTAAATGAAAGCAAACAACAATAATAATAAATTAGTAGCGACACACCACAACAATTAATGGAAATGGAAGCAAAAATTAAATAATAACGATAAGAAGATGTGAAAAAAGGAAGGCCCACAAACACACACACACACACACACACACACACACACACACACAAAAAATGCTAAGTAATTATAAAATCATAACAAAGGTGCACCAAGAAGGGCAATGGGATTAGAGGACACTAGAGTTATCAGAAAAACTGTAGGTAATTTGCTTGATCATTTTTAACAGAGTTATGCAAGAAAGTGTTTAATTTGGGCACGATTAAAATCATCAAGTATCATCAAATGAAACAAATTTACCGGGGAGGACTAGTTCTGTCTGAACAGGGCTTTAGAGACAAACGCATCAACACAAAATCAAGAAGCATAATTGTGTTTACATTTGAGGTCCCGGTTTAATTTAAAGAGACATCCAAGTGGTGAGGAAAAGCCGAAGCAGAAAGATGTGTTAAAAACATGCGGTGTGTAGGGGTGAGATATGGGCCAGGGGAGGTGCTGGCCAGCATTGCGGGATCAAAAGGAGTGATTTTTTTGCCTTCATCTGGCCTGATGGTGGAGTAAATGAGAACAGATCAGCGCTGTGGTCTGTGGGCAGGTGGCTGTCGGCCGTCGTCCGTCTCCCAGCCATTAAATGCTGGCAAGATGGAGGGCCTTCCTTTCCTATAGCCACACTTACAGATCAAACAGTGACAAATGAGATGTAACTGCACTTGTAAAGCAAGGCTACAATCTGTCAAAGTACAATATCATTTGTGATCTGAAGTGGCAACCACGTTGTCTATTCCTGACGGTTCACCTACAGAATCTCACAGGTTTTTTTTCTTTGTTTCGATCTCCTTTTCATATTCTTTTATAAATTCTTGGGATGAACTGATTGTTTTGGACGATACTGATTTTTATAGCCATTGTAATGACCTATACTGCCAGATAATATGCTTCATTTATTTATTTATTTATTTTAAGGAAAAGCTTTTAAATTAAACCGCCCACAAAAATAGTTACGAAAATACTTAAATATATGTTTATAAATACAATTTTTAAAAACATTTAAGATATTTACATTTGAGGAAAAAGCCCTGACACCATCTGCTTCTAGTATCTACCTAATTAGGCAGATAATAATGGTATAAGATGAGATTTATAATAATAAAGATATATCTACTGTATACAGTATATACTGTAACTTGTTTATTTTTTTAAATAGTAAAACGCACAGATATATACACAAACATGATTGGCATACAGACAGAAAGATAGACAAATCTACAGATAGACAAGACAGACAAACAGATGGATAGATAAATCTAGATAGATAGGTTAGATAGGATAGGTTAGATAGATAGATAGATAGATAGATAGATAGATAGATAGATAGATAGATAGATAGATAGATAGATAGATAGATAGATAGATAGATAGATAGATAGAATGCTTTATAATGCTCATGTCAAATCCTCAAAGCCTTTATGGAGAATTTGGCTCCATTTTCTGTTTGTGCGGTAGGCTTGGTCATTACCTGAGGAAAATCAGTGCCGAGGAAAAAACTACTTAGTGAGCTGTATGACTGCATTAACAAGGCCTCTCTCTGCCTGAACAATTCCTCGCCTCTAAATGATCTAATTAAAGTCTCATCAGTCGTGTGTCTCGGGCCGAGCCCTCCGCTGCTGCATTCAGACACTTTCACACGTAACAGCGTTCCCTGCTGTGCTAGCACTCCCCTCGGCCTAACTGATCCAATGGAGGGCTTCTGATACATCATCATAACAGACAGTGGGTGTCTTCTGAGGGTGGAAGACTTGTAGAGGTTTAGATGTTGAGCATGGGTAATATGATGGGCGATGAGGTTAACAAAATTAACCCTTAGGGGTTGAACAGTGATAGGTATGAAAATGAGTTTACAGTTATGACCACGTATCACTCAGACACACTTTCAACACATTCCTTATACAGACACATGCAATGAATTATCCAAAAGTGTCCCCTTCAAAAATGTGTAAAACATTTATAAGCCTTCAACATGACCGGGACAGACAGATTTTGGTGGCAGGTCATGGTCTATCAGGGGCTGTAAGATTGATATGGTATGTGTCACTATGGAAGGGCGTCAGTGCTGTAAGGCAGTGGGTGATGGTGGAGATTGCATTAGAGCAGAGCACAGGATGGTGCTGGGGGCTGGGCCACGCTGGTTAATATGGGGCAGTGGGGAAACTGATGGTGTTGTAGGAAGGAGGGAAGGGCAGCAAACGGCCTGCAGGTTGCTTCAGGTCGGTCAGTGGGAGATGAGTGGGTAATTGCCACTTCACCATGCCCAGTGTGTTCATTCAACCCTTCAAATGACAGAAACCACATCTGAGCCTTTTCTGATTTCTTTTCTCCCATAGTACATAAGTGGGACTAAAAATGTGAACTGAAGTATGTACGCTAATATCATCATCAAATTATGAAATGCAATAAACGAGGTAAATGTAAAAAAATAAATAAAAATAAATAAATGAATGAACAACACACTGTATATATATATATATATATATATATATATATTAAACTAGAGACCACATAGGACCATGATAATAAAAATAAAAATAATTTATATTTTAGTATATTATTTATATGTACAAGCTATTTATTTAAATATAAGTATATACAACTATTATATGTGAAAATATGTATGTCAGTTTTTTATTATTCTTTAATGTATTTATTTAAATATAAAAATGTAAAATGAAGAACAATGTCTGATACTGACAATTACTCTACTTACATGAATTATGATAATAAATTATAATGTTCAAAAATAAAAATGAATGAATGCAAAACTGCTTTTTGAATTTGGACCCCACTATATAGATTACATATTTAGGTCTTAAATCACATGCCACAATTAAAATTAAAATAAATAGCAAGTCATCTCGACTCTCTCCTTCCAACTTGCCACTCTAAAAATATCTGAAGATATTGTTCTATATAGCCGTTGAATTCACCTCATCAGCACTAATAAAAAAAAAATCAGTACAATTAGGCCTCGTACCATGTAATTAGCCCAAAGCAATTTAAAGACAATGAGTAAATGAAATGCTTTGCAATCAGCTGACATTAATTTTGCATTGCACACTCAACACTCAGTGCAACCGGCTCATCGCTCGTGATCACGGCAGGGGAAGATACTGTGTCTTTTAAACTGAGATGCGAATACTCACAATGTAATTGCAGAAAACTGACTGTGCTATTTGTGTGTGTTCTTGTATTTATGGTTTTTGAGGACACAAATGTGTACTGCATAATGACATGTATAACTTCTTGTGTCCTCATAATACTAAACTGTTTTTTGAAATTCAAAAAGTGACACAAGTTTTCTGTGATGGGAACGTTTAGGGGTAGGGTGAAGGGAGATAGATTATAGTTTTTACAGTATTAAAAAACATTACGGCTATGTAGAACCCTCAAAAACCACATACAGGTGTGTGTGTGTATTTTCGTGAGACATTTAGGTGAGGTAACTGTAAGTGTGGTGTGGGTTTACGGCTGAGTGACGGGGGTATGACCCACAGAAATACACTCTTCTAAAGAAACTTCATCTGTCAGTCATATCAGTGCTTTAACAGCTCTATACCGGACAGGCTGGGGTACCGGGAGAGGATAATACTCAGTTTGTAAGCGTGTTTGTGTGTATGTGCATAGCAGTGCTTTTCCTCATTCAAGACCTGTGTTGTGTAGGGACTTTTACCACATAGAAGATTAATAAATACAATCTTTCATCTGGCTAAATATGTGGTCTGCTATCACATAATCTGAAAGTTCAGTTCTTCAATTTGAAGAAAAGCATCTGACTAGGAACATCTAAACGGCAACCACATAGAAAACAGAAAACGGCAAGCAACATAAAAAAAATGTGTCCAACAACAACAACAAGGTGATCTGTGGGGATATGGCTGATAGATTAACACCCTGCATCAAACTAAGCAGGTCATTTCTACACTATTTTTGGATGAGAAATTAGCAGATGCGTACTGATGTGCCTGGTGGTAACAAACCTCTGGACAGAAATACATTTATAATACTTTGTTTCAATGCCTGTGACCTATTTTACAGCAAATTAGACAATTGCTTTTGTACATGCTGACACTCATGCTAATTAGATTTGCGCTGTTGTGTTGTCGTGGCTTATAAAGAAACAGATGTGGTGGCAAATCTTGAATTTAAGGATTCACATTAGAAGATTTGCATCGAAGGTAATTGTTTAAAATAGAAAAATATGATCCAAAGACTACTAAAGCATAAGTTTACTTTTAATTCTATAGGTTTGGGAGTAAAAGCATTGCATCCAGGGTGATAAAGCACAATCGAACCTGAATGCATGTTCACCTTGCGGACTACAACAAAGGAATTGAAGACTTCCTCTCACCTGTGTGCCTGCTCCTACCATTCATAGATTACTATTATCAAGCCTCTCAAAGCCAGCGGTTCCACATTGCACCAATTTTAGCCTTTCCATCCCCCCTCAGGGCTCATACCAGAACAGTCTGTCGCTGAAACTGTCTTCCCTGCCTTCAACATCTGCATTCTCCTGCTCAATCGCACCAGACCACATGGATTGATAGAGTATGATGACATGGATATCACATGTGTGTGTGTATAAGGTGTCGTTTCACCAAAAAGTGAAGATAATCAGGACAGAGAGGATGATGCTCTCCACCTTATGAGGGCAAACAGCCACCATTGGGTTGCCTGCTTCCTGACATAGAGAAAAAAGGACGTTCTCAATGTGCCAGCTGTGTGGGCATCAGGCCCCTGCCAAATTCCAGACCCTGCCCTGCAACCAAATCAGCCTGGCCGACTGGAAAAGCACAGTCTGTGGGCTCAGCATGGTCTGTCTATGCAAAAAAAACAAAAAAACAAAAACCTGCCGTCTGCATGCAGTGGCGCAGAACCGGAGAAGACAAGAGCCCAGTCCGACTGGTCCCTTCATGCACAAGTGAAGCCCTGTAAGTAAATTGGTCACAAATTACCAAAACAAAGCAGTCAGAGAGAGCCAGTGCAGGCAAATCGCGGCCTGCGGCCGTGGCCCACTGCACTGTACAGAGCACTGATTGAGTCACATCGTTCAAAACGACATATTACTGTTGCATTGTTATGACAGTCGGCCAGCTGCGTGATTGGTGTGGTTGCAAAAGCCCATATAGAGCCATTAAAAGGTCAGCAGGTGCTGGACAAGGCGGCAGCATGTGCATCCCAGTGGAGACGTTCTCTGGGATTGCGGGCGGTGGGCTGCAAGCGATTGTGATGAGGGACATGCTGAATGCTGGAAGCGGTCCAGACTCTATTGCTGAGCCACTCAATCACAGGCTCAAACGAAGGCCCTCGCTTTAGCAGCGTCTACCCGGGCCCGTGGAAGAACAAGTTTACTGCGCTCTGTAGGGAGCACTTCGCAATATCCTCTCGGATACTACACTACACTGCTGTTTACCAAAAGGCTGGGAGTGAGCAAAGAACATTTGTTTGCATTAATCTACAGTGAGCACAAAAAAGTACTTGAACACCCACAGTTAATGTATGAATTTCAAATATACAATCAAATGGACTATTTTTATGCACTAAAATTCAAATTCTAGTGATACTAATAATTATTTTAAGGTTGTGGATGATAACTGATTTTAAAATTCCACAATATTTTGTCTAAATAAATAATACTAATAATAAATGTATAAACTTAGAGGTTATCTACTTGTAAAAATGGGGAAAAAAAAAAAAACAAGCATGCAAATATAATTTTATGCACAATATATATTGAAGACATTCCACTAACGTTAACCAAAAACTTTGGTTAATTTTTAAATCTTAATTTTGAACTATTGTTTAATCGCTTCGAACCTAACACATTTCTTTTTGAAAATGTATTGGAACATTTTCTATAGTTATTTCACATTAATGACACTTTGTTTGATATTGTAATACAAAATCATCCATGCCTTAAGTGTCCAAGTATACTTTTTGTGGCATACATACATCACCTAATTATGAGAATATATCTACATTGGCTGTTCCAAGCTGCCTTCTGGGAGAAAACATCATTTATTAAAGTGTCAGCAAAGTGTCCCCTGTGCTCTCTATGGAAAGCTCCAGCTGCCCCTCTGCCCACAAGTGGTTGTGGCAGACAGGGGAAATGTACGAGTGGAGGAGGATGGGAAGAGTCCTCCAAAGTCAGCAGCATGTAAAATCTTCCCCCACCTGGCTGGGGTCCAAACACACAATGCTCATTCTGCCTCCGATTCAGCGCAGGGACTTCCACCAATCCTCTGCGGGTTACTCCACTGCCTAAAGATGTCATTTAGTTGAGGATGGCGAGCAACCAGGGAGCGGGAGAACAGAGGGATTGGAGGGGAGGGAAGAGCGGTGGCAGGGGAGAATGGAGGAGGGATTTGAGCTACTGTGCCTTCTGTTGCTGCTGGAGAGGAGGTGGAAAAGGCACAGCGATGACCTTTCTGTCTCTGCACAGAAAAAAAAAAAAAGAAACCTCTCAGCAATTAAGAGGAGTTAATGCCCTAATTATGTGTGTCGTTTTAGGCAGCGCCAGAGGGGATCTCCTAAATAGTAAGAGAGGGTCGGGGGAGGGAGAAGAGTGTAAGATGAGGGGGATGGAGGGTTACGAACCCAGCTGTTTCATTCCCAGACCCAACCTGGTGGGGGGAGTGTTATGGCCAGCAGTTTGGGTTTTTTAAAAAGGTGCGGTAGATAGGACAGTTGGGCGACAGTTTCCCGAATGTGCCACCTAGGGTTATTTCAGGTGAAGCGACATCCTCTCAAACCCTTGAAGTGTGCGGAGAGTAAGGGAGGAAGGTGTGTGCTGTGATACACATCACTAGCGCTATCAAGCAGGGCCTGCCAGTCAGTTATGACACAATAATGAGGCTGTCATGATATTCAAATGGGTCTGTTCTGAAGAGTGTGACTGTCTATGGTGCACACTTTTGCCTTGACGGTGAAGAGGCAAGTGACATTTCACACTTAAGAAGTTATCCCAAAAGCGTTTGTCATCTTTATGTTGTGTACCATCATACTAGTATAGTCATCAGAGCTGTGCACTTTGTTTTTGTGAGTCAGCCACATATCTAAAACTGAATTAGTCTCAGCGGCTAGCGAAAAGATGGACAACTGTTTGTTCTCTAACAGAGTGGGACCTCAAACTGAAGGTGCAGCACAATCTCACCCTGGAAGAAAAACAAACCAGCTTTGAGAAAGAGTTGCCATGCTGCCATTTAAAAGCACACACAGAGGCGCTATCTAGGAATAAAGTAGGGCAAACTACAGAGAGAGAGAGAGAGAGAGAGAGACTGCATAATGATATCACCCCCCTGAGAGCTCTCTTTAAGACACTAGCTCTCTATTTTGGGGAGGCAAGAGTGGTGGGTGGAGTGTGGTCTCAGACGGGTCCTCTCCTCAGGCTCTAAATGAATGGCGGCGTTGCATAATCCAGCGAGCCTCGGCCGCTGACAGCACGATGATTTATGCCCCCCGTCAGAGGAAGAGAGAGAGCGAAAGGCAGATGAGGAAGGGACGGAGTTTGAGAGAATGAATGAGAGAGAGGGAGAAAGAAAAATAAAGAAAAACGTAAGGAAAGTAAAACTAAAACGCAGAAATGGGGAGGGAGGTAGAAAAGAAGAAACAAGGAAAAAGAAGGTGAGACAGACGTCAAGCCAAGTAGTCTTGTTCACTCACATCTTTTTCCAGAGACACTTGGAGACAGCTACAAGTTATCATTCCTAGTGCAAAACATATGTTTGAAGAAGTTTAGATTTTTTTTGTCATTTATATTGAAATTTGAATTTGTACCTAACATAGTGTACATGTGTTAGGTACAAATAACAAAACTCTAAAAGCATAATAATCGAATAATTCTGGTATTATTAAAATAATTACATATTAATAATAATACTAGCAGCCAATAACTCAATTCAAAACATATGATGAGTGAATGTCATGCAAAATGATCAATTTGGCAAACAATTTAGTACCAAAACACTGTAGTGTTTCATGACCTTTGACGTCAACAATCCATCAGTTGAGAACTACTGATTTAGACTTATACAAGAGAAAATAATGTGTTTAGCTGATGAGGTGTTTTTCGTAGTAGCATATCTGACTACTGTGATCATTGCCTGTAGCATGATCTGTGTCAGTCATGATAATGGTGAGAGTGGCCAGCATGCTATATATTTCATTGAAGGGTTTGCAGCACAGAAGCGGAAGAATTTTAAGCGGGATTTGATGCGACGAGGCAGGCTTTTGAGTTTTAAATTGCTCTGACTAAAAGCAGCACACACTCTATATGTATGAGTATGTATGTCAGTGTGTATGTGTGTGAGACAGAGAGAGAGAGCAGACACTTTAGCCTACTCATATCTACAGGCAGGTCTGGTTATTTTGCTTCCATGGCTGCTCGTGTCCCCGGAGAGTTACAGTGGGGAGAGCCACTGGTGTCAGAATCCAAACTTCGGCCTTCGTTAGAACAGCCACTATCTATAACACAGCACAATAATTGGGCGAGCTCTAATTGCCTTCTGCAGGAATTAGATGCTACATATTCGTAAGGTGCATCCCATCACTGCCAACCTACGTCTGCAGGTTACTTATTTCCCCCCTCTTACTCTCTCTTTCGCTTTCCGTAAACTCTGAATCTCAAAAACATATTTTTTTATACGTATAAATTATTACACACACATTTCATGTACATAAAGCTCTAACAACTCCAGTACTGATATAAGAAATAGTTTGACCAATCCGATTAAAGAACTGGAACTGTTGTTTAATTATTTAAAAGTAAGTTAGATTAAATCATAATCACATACATAAATAAGAATATAGTTTCAAAAAGTGTGAAAGTCTCAAATCTACAGTGATGGCGAAAGACAAAGAGCGGGACAAAGAGAGCTATGAGGTATATAAGTAGCTCGCTCTGTGGAGAAGGAGAAGGCCATCCATCTGTGTGTGCAGACATGAGGGATGAGTGGCTGAGAATCTACCATCAACATCATCATCATCATCACACGTATGGCCCTTCTCACTTAGCTTAGAGTTACGCAAGCTTTCGCAGAGTGAAGAGCATGGTATTTATGAGTGTGTGTATATGCATTAGCATCCTAGTGTATATGTGTGTGTGATCAGCGCTGCATGCATCAGCTCGCCTGTGAACTGCGTCTCTCTAAGTGTTGTGTAATAAGCACTCTCCAGTTCTGGTATACGGCTCTCGCTCCCCTCACGCTGCGTACCGCCGGGTGCTTTAGCTCAAGCATGTTAGGGATGATTCCCGGCTCTGGTCTCAGGCCAGTGCTCCGTCAGGCCCAGTCCCTGTCTCTCTGACTGTCTGTGGATATAATTTTACAGTTGGGTGGCTGGAGGTAGCGACGCGGCAGGAGGTCGGCCCCCAGGGTCAAACAGAGATGTTGCTGGAGGCAGCAATTTCCTTGCAGCTAGAGCGCGCATGTGCCTGCAAGGTGAGCACCTGCACACACTCTCGGTGCGAAGGCGAGTGCGTTTTGATACTGAGAGGATTTACTTATGCATATGTATGAGCTATGTGTGTGTACAATATGGGAGTGTTAAGCTGCAGGTGAGAGCTGCGATGTGATAGGTGGACAGATATCATGTTGGGTGGTTCAACTAGCCCTGCGGCGGTTTAGCTCTGTCTGCCGAAGGATCATCACTTTGGATGCCTGGTATAGAGAACTGCAAGTCTGTGTTGTGTTTATGTGTGTGTGTGTGTGTGTGTGTGTGAAGGATCCTTTCTTTATCAGAATTTCTTATCCCATCCCCACCTTCATGTCTCCCAGGGGTGACAGGGCTAATTTCAGACAGATCTTTCCCTTAAGCAAGCTGTTGGCTATGGGTAACAACCGAACCCCCTCCCCTCTCCCAAAACCCTCCAACTCCACGGACACTGACACGCCGGCTTAGCCTGTACCTCACCTAAGCTAGCCAGCCACAGTTAACGTCGACTGACAACTAACACACACACATAGATGACTGATCTGGATTAAATCTGATTCCAGGCAAGTGAGTTCTGTGCTAAAACACTGAAAACAACAAAACCAGACAAACGCGTTAGCATATCATTCAAAAGTGTTATAAAACGAACAAACAAAATGTTAGCATAACATTTTATTTGCAGAAAACCACGAGGAATGTCAGTCGTATACTTAAAGGCAATTTAAATATTTCATATGAAAAGCCATGAGGCAGAATTGTGTTTCCATGTCTAAAACAACCCTGAAAAATGTGCGAGTGTAATGTTACAAACGTAGCTAGTCAAAGTGTTGCAAAACCGACAAACAAAATATAGTTAGCATAGCAAACTCAAATATTTAATTTTAGTGAGGCTAAATTGTTTTTGTATCTGTTGTTCAAAAGTACAGTAGCTAGTAAAAAGAATAGATTAAAAAATATTCAAAACCTATTAAACATTTTTTTTTTTAATATACCCACAAGGTTAAACTGTTTGTATGTGCTGATTGCTTAAAAGCAGGAGAGAAAAAAGGTAGTGCAACATTTAAAAGTAGCCAATAGAGTATTGTAAACCTGAAACAAAAACAATGTAATTTTATAAGAATATTCACAACTGTATAGTAAATTCTTTTTAACAACAAAATAAAATGCTAAATGTAATTTAAATATTGTTGTGCATAAAACACTGTGAAAACAAGTTAGCATAATATTCAGCAAATAAAATGATGTAAATCTGACTAAATGCATAGCATTTTACACAGATTTTATACGAATTACTTTAAATTGTGTTCAAACTTAAAACAAACAACAAACCAGAAATAGATGCTAGTGTAACGTTCAAAAGTAACTACTGTCATAAAACTGACTAACAAAATAAAAAATGTGAGGGACCAAACAAAAGCAATTCACATATTTTATATGAATATATCTATAGTTGAATTGAATTGTTTGTATGTGTTTTTTTTCTTCGTTCTTTGTGTGTAAAGTAAACATGTTGTGGAAAAATAGGAAAATTGATGCATCAATTTTTCAAATGACCCTTATTCATATGTAGAGGGGGACCTCTGTATTAAATTCAAGCACTTTACAACAAATGGTTGTGCCATTGGGTGCCATTTTGATATATGTGTATATGGGTGGCTAGCAGCAAGAACAAAAGGCTGCTATTTGTCTGGGTGCTCATGGGAGAAGATGCCATATCAAACATGCAACTACATCCCTCAGACCTTTCTGAAAACAGGCCTCTACTTATCAATTACCTACCTGTCAGCGACACCGGCCGTGTAGGCAAATGTCCCTGCACAGGGCAACAATAGCGTTGAATGAGATTGCCATTTGCGTGTGTGTGTGTTAGTGTGTGAGCAAAAGACGGATAATATGAAAAAGAAACATTTCACACAGACAAAAACACGCATAGGCGCATGCTCTCACACTCAACACAAACAAATGTGGACCTGTGGGGCATTTGTGCCTGCTGTTGCTCCACAGATGTGTTGTTTTGGTATAATGTGAGCTGACCACTCAGGTCCGCAGTAGGTAGGCTGGCCGCAGGGCTTGTGTGTGTGTGTGCGTCTGGTCTCGTGTCTTGGTGAATAAGGTGCAGTCTACCTGATCGTGACTTAAAGGGCCAGAGCGTTTGTGTCCACACACACTTGCGTCTCTAAGAGTTCCTGTGCTGTGAGTGACAGGAGCATAGCCTACCTCTCATTCTCTCTCACATCTTCCCTCTCCCGCCTATGACGGCGATTCGTTCATAGGCAGACAAAACACATCCTGTCCACCTGAATGAATGTGCAGCATTTCAGCTGCTGAAGATATCAAAAAGGACTTTTTTCTTGCATGAAGGTTAAAGGCTAGTTCAGGCAGCTCCTCAGTAAACTTTTAACATCAAAGGCAGGAAAGCCTGGAGAGCCAGAGCCTTTCCACAGGAGAGCGGCGGTTTCAAAATAACTGCTTGTCCATTTGACAGACCTCTGAGAAAATGCCTCACAGGCCATCTCTCTAAATAATAACCAGTCTTGTTAGTTAGAACTGGGCCTTGAGGCCGAGACAAAAAGATGGTGTTTGGCTGACCGTGAGTGGCCCTCAGGGCAGGAGGCCAACCGGCCCTTCAGTTTCAACCTTGACTTTATTCCAGACCTGTTCTACTTTTCTTCCTCCTCAAAGAAACCAGTAGATTTTCTCAAAATGGTAGATAGTGAGAAATACAGTCGGAAAACCAATAAAATGTGCATTTGCTTCCCCTCCCCGACCCGTTTCTATCACTCACCTTCTCGCATCATGCCGACGGTCAGACACTTCATGAAGCGGCAGGCTTGGCAGGACTTCCTTCTGCGTTTGGTGATCTCACATTCATTGGTGGCGGGGCAGCTGTACTCGATGTTTCCTGTGGCGAGGCATGTAGAGGGAAGGAACAGAAAGTGTTTAATGACTGCCAACCAAAACCTCATTTCTGTAGCAATCTAGTAAGAAATATCATGTATATCATATATAAAATTGTATCATTTGCACAAATAAAATAATTTGCACTTGGGGTTGAAAAATTTCTTCATTTATTAAATCAAAAATGATTGTCTTCTCATTCTTGTGTTGATTTGATGCTTGAGAGGTATTTCTTATTATTATTATCACAGTTGAAAACAGTCGTGTGGCTTAATATATTTATGGAAACTGATATATATATATATATATATATATATATATATATATATATATATATATATATATATATATATCAGAATAGAAAAATAAAAATAAAATGGATTTGAAATTGAAAATTTTTACATTATAAAGAACATTAGAAATGTGTTTACTGTCGATTAATGCACTCGTGTTGAATAAAATTGCTATACATATCAATTAAAATATAAATCAACATTTTCAAACATTATAACCAAAACCAATACTGTGAGTGCAAAGCCAAGTTGTCAGTCCAAAAGAAGAGACTGAAATACAGCAAATGCATCCCGTCATATGTGTGTGCAATGAGTGCAAAATGTCATGCAGGAGAGAGCCACTGGCTCTCCTCAGAGGTCATATGTCATGGAACTGTGTGAAGCTGGGCAGGCAGGCAGACTTTACTAAACCTAAACAGAGACCTGGAGGTCACAATTCACCTCTAAGTGAACTTCCAATTACCTTGTGACAACTAACACTGCTCCTTATCCTACCAATCCCCATTATAAACAAAGCACAGAGAGCCATAGGTTTCCTATTGCAAGCCCTGCCATAAAGTCGACTATTACAGCATGTTCTTTGAGTATTATGATGCAGTGAGAGGGGAAAAGGGCCATGATATATGCTTGTTTTTGCAATAGCACACAAATAGAATCTGATGAGTAATCTGGCACACAATAAAAGCATTCAAACAGTTCCTTGGCTGAATTATAAGAATAACTTGCCAGATATAGTAATTTAATAGAACAAATTTAGGGTTTGGAACAGCTTATGGCAGTGCTAAAACTCTCAGCGTAGAGAGAGAATTTGCACTATAGAATAACTATTAGAAAACACACACACACACACACACACTGAAACAGACTCTCTCTCTCTCACACACACATGCAATTAACATAGGGCCCGTCTGGGACCTCCACACTGATGAAATATTTCAGAGTTAATCAGACTTTGTAAACACTGATTTGTATTGACTTCTCTTCTGTGAACTGATGTTTCCTCATTAAAAAGCAGATTAGCAGCACGAGCAGGGGGGCTAAATGCTCAAGACTGCTAATTCAACAGGAAACAGTATTTAAAGTATGCATGTCCATTAAACTGAGCTCCAATATTCATTAGTCAGGTAATCTCCAGAATCCATTAGGGTCTTCGGATTGGGAGGAATCTGTGCAGGTGGAATGTGTGTGGAGTTGAAAGGTGATTCGCATGAGGGATGAGGCTGGTTGAGTGGTCTTAACCAGCTGGGAATGTTTAAGGGGGGAAAAATCCTTGCCAATCTAATATAGGTGCTTTCCTCCCAGTAGCTGAATGCCAATGGCTTGAGTGCTGTGTCCAGGTTATCAACACAGTAGAAACGAGGCTGTATGTGTGTGTGGGTGTGTGTTCGCTGACAGGATAGAGTGATGTGATTTGAGTTAGGTGGCAGTCGATTAGTGCAATGCCCATTGTCTATCAGTCAAGTGCCCGACTAGAGGTTTCAAATAAGATATAAAATGTCCCAGGTGCTTTCTTCCTCTGCCTGTCTTCATATTAAACGCTACACTTCCATCATTCATCAGTTGCAGTCAAATGCCAATGGAGCTCATTTCCAGAGAATGGCGACAACATGACCTTGAGCTGACCTTCCACTACGGCAACGTTTTTGGCTCTCTGAGGTTGCACTCTTGGTAACTCCCTCCAGTATTTCACCACTGCTTGGCTACGAGTGGCTCAATTGGGAGGTGATAGATGCAGGTTGTCAGGTGGCATTGGAGAAGTGCCACCAGAATGCCAGCTGCCAGTGATCTGAGTGGCCGTGGCGCCCATGCTGCCGCCTGTCCCAGCGCCCTCCCCCAAACCGCTGTCCTGACGTCCCTGCATCCCTGAACTCCACAACCCCGTTCCTTCCCTCAAAAACCTGCCAGTCTAGAACTCAATGGATGTCCAGCTGGATGGGATGTTTTTGAAAATCACCAAGAGTTTTATTGGGTAATGGGATGAAACATACCGATATGTCAAATTCCCACCTTTCGGGGGTTTGGATCGTGTTCAGGCCGAGCACATTTTTGACCCATTTATTCAGCACCTACTTTGTTCCTCAGAGCTTTACCGTCACTTCTATACACTAGCAGATGAGTTACTTCCTGGTAAATTCAATTACTGCCAATCGCTTTGAAATAACTGATCAAGCTTGTTAATCTGAAACAGGAAATGTTTATTTCTTTGCACTGTCGCACATACTGGACGGAAAGCTGCTTAGGTGGTGTAAAGCCAGAAGACGTTGGATGTATGGAATTGATTTGTGCTGCTTCTAGTTATTGCACTTTGACTAAGTCCCTCTGACACCCTGGACTGCCACCTGAACCTAGCTGAAGATCTAGCTGAGGGAGGGTAAAAGCCAACCTTGAATGGTCCTCTTGAAAAAGGCCTTGCAGGCCTCGCAGGAGGCGACGCCATAGTGGTAGCCGGAGGCGATGTCCCCGCACACCAGACACAGGCGCTTGGGCATGGAGTTCAGCATGTACTCGCATTTAATCTGCGAGTCCTCTGTGATGGTGCTGGAGCAGTCCTCGTACCGCTTGGCTCCGGCTCCGCTGGGACCCAGAGCACCCGTTGGGCCATAAAGAGTGGGCGAGTCCAAACCGTTCTGATGGCCGTTCATGGTGGAGCTGTAACTACCGCTGGCGTCTGAGGAGCCGCCGGGGCTGTGGTGATTTACGCTGTCCGTCAGTGATGCGGGGCTGGAAGGTTCCGTCTTTATGTAAGAGGGGCAACTCGACTCAATGTGGCGGTCCTTGCTGGACATTCTGCAGAGCAGCCTACGAGGATAAAACATAAAACAAATATTGAAGCGTTAGTGAACACGACCAACGGTAAAAGAGTATGGAAACCAAGAAAATGATTGCCTGAGAACTTTTCTTTGATGTCCGTGCTGAAAAGACCAACGTATGGTGCCTTAGATGCTAGCAATATAGTAAATCATGTTAGTCCAAGATGGTCTTTTTAGCAGGGGCAGCTTAAAAATGTGTCGCCAACACAAAGCAATTGAGAAAAATCGAAAGAAATAGAAACATACAGCCCAGCCCTTAAGAGCGACTCTCCATTTTGCACATGGGTCCACCTCCGCCTTAGGCTGAGAGAACAGAGGATTCAGCGGCTAAAAAAAGCCCCTGATTGAGAATTCAGAATTCTAGTTTTTTAGCATGTTAATGACTTCTCTGAGAGGAAACATAAGAGGCGAGGCATATGAGAGCCAGTGTGCCATGGTCCCCTGGGTCTCACTAAAGTGTCTGAGTGGTTGTATATCTACACGGCTGTAAAGAGGAGAGCTAACATCGCTACTCTAGCATAGTGTGCAGCCAATTGAGCTCTAAAGAAATGTGGTACAACCAACTCAGTCATGTCCTAATAGTTTTAGATCCTGTCGTATTACATACATATACATAATCTGGATTAAATCATTTCAGCATTTATTTGCCTTGTCAAATCAAAATGATATATTTATGATTATCTATCTATATGCACACTACAATGAAGTATTTTGGACAGAATTAATTCTACACTAATAATTACAATATAAAAATAAAATTATAATAAATGTTAAATATATATATATAAAGAAAGTTGAACTGAAAATCAATGCTGACCATTCAGATTAATTTTCATTTGACAGAAAATTATGTACTGTCGAGTTACGGGTTTAATTTAAAGCCTGTGATTTCTTCTGCACCAAAATCTTCCATCTCCACAAAAAAAAAGTGCTAAAGGCCTTTTCTTGTGATTGTGGATCAAGGGGTGGGATCCGGTGATCAAATGCACCATGACAGATGAGCGTCTGCAGGGCGGAAGAGAGAGGGACAGTACGGATAGCTCAGCGCCATCACTCACTTTCCAGTCAATATCAACTTGTTCTACATGACTCTAATCAGTGCGGAGGTGCAAAGCAGTTCCATCATCCTCGCCCGTGGCCAGTCACCATACACACTCGCACACACACGCGTGTACGCATCGACGGACAAAAAACTAAAAAATCAGCTTGACGGACACAAACATCCAGTATCAATCCAGTAACACAAACAGACACCCACACAGTCAAAAGCAGAGACTCTTCAAAGCCAAACAAAAGAGCAGGCCGACCACCCCACCCCACATCGCTCGATACCACCAACCCATTTAGTTGAACCACCCCTCCACCCACAGAGCCCTGGGAGAGAGGCCTATTAATGAGCGCTGTAATTAATAGATATCTCTGCACTGTCTTACAGGAGGCTTCAAGGCCTGCAAGAGTGGATTAACCGTTTCCCCTGTCAACAATCCAGAAGACCCTGAGCTGGGTTCTGCAGGGCGTATGGGGGTGGAGGGCGGCACTTCAACACAGCCGCATCAATTAGCAGCACTTCAATATCTACGTTTAGCAAAATGTGATCGTTCGGGGACTGTTTGTTTCTCGAAAATCCTCAAAGGTTTTGGGGGTTGTGATTTCATAAAGACTGAGTGTGAGGTCACACTTAAATGCGCTCTCTTTTTTCCTTTGAATGCATTAGCGGTATGAGGTGTGTAAAAGTAGAGATGATGGCGGAGGAACAAAGACTTTATATAGAGATAGAAAGAAAATCACGGAGGATTTATACAGACAACACATCAGGACCATTTTAACATGGAGATGGAGGGGGACAAATAAAATAGGCAGTCTGGAAGACCACACAAAGGTCTTTTTAATTAAGGAAGCCCGCTTCCAAATGAGGGCTCTAAAATCCGGTCAGCTTGTAAAAGATGACTTCTTCTAAGGCCCATAAAGTGTGTGTGTGTGTGTGTGAGAGGGAGAGAGAGAGAGAGAGAGGGAGAGATCTTTAAAGAATCCAGACCACCTTATTATTCAAAGATATTTTACAGAATAAGGGAAAATTGGGATTATAGACTATATAAGTCAAATATATTTTTGTACTATGAACTAATTTTGAAATTGGCATGGTAAAGACCTAGATGCTAACACACGAAGGTTTGTCAGAAACTGCCTGAATGATTAGCAGTATATTTAATTTTCTATACTATTATTCATTTTTAGTATTTTTTATTTTTAGATCAAAAATATTTATATATATATTTAAATCTTATGCATCCAAAATATATTTCAGATTTTATTTTTTTTAGATTTTAAGATTTTTTAATTTAATGTTCTATACTATTAATCATTCAGGCAGTTTTGGGCAAACCCTCATGTGTGTTAGCCATCTAGGTCTTTACCATGCCAATTTCAAAATTAGTTCATATAGCACTTTAATAAAAAGTTAATAAATGAATATATATATATATATATATATATATATTTTTTTTTTGTGAGACTACAGAAAATATTGGCAAACCAAGTACATATCTAAAATATTTTAGTACTATAAACTATTTTTTATTTGTATTTTTTAAAACACCCTTATTCAGTAATTAAATTTATATAAAATATGTTTATACATTGTAGAACTAATCATTTTAGTAAACCATTGTTGTATTATTATTGTTTTAAACTATATATATATATATATATATATAACTATATATATATAACTATATATATATATATATATATATATATATATATATTCAGTAATTCAATGTATATCAAATTTGTTTAGGACTTAAATATTTAATCAAAACAACAAAACAATGGTGAACTATTAATGGTGAAGCTATTAATGCATTCTGGTGTAAAAGGCCAAAATGTGCTGAGTCGAAGCACCTGTTTCTGTGTATTTCATTGAGAGTCAATCGATTATGAAAAAGCTCCTATTACATTTCCACTGATGCATCACCGACACACATGCACACACAGACAGGTGTCCTGGGGTGTGTGGAGAGCCACAAAGGTATTCTAGAACATTCCAGTAATGTCAAGGATGCATGTTGTGTATATATATACACAGCGTAAAGCCGGTTAGAAATCAGTGAAAACAAGCACCAGTGACTGTTTACACTCACAACACATTCTCTCATTCTATTTTGGGTGACAGAGACAAACTGGTTTTTGCGGGGCGGCTGAGAAACCCGCCTCCTGTCCTAAGTGACACAGTGAGTGTGAAGTCAAAACGGCGGGTAACAAAAGGAAGAGGCCAGCATTGTAAGGGCTCCTCGTGCTTTACAGTGACTCTCAACAGGAGACACCCTGCTCTATAACTTTGACTGAAAGTTATTAGCGTTCTCTTTCTCTCGCTCTCTTTCTCCTGCTCTTTGAAATTCTATGACTCTATTAATCCAAACCTGCAATATTCACAACTCTCTATAAATTCAATTGTCAGACGGTGGATTTTTATTCTAGGCCGCACTTGAATCCAAAATTAGAGGCAGTAAAATTCACATTAGCTCTAAGAGAAATGGAATTCTAAAGCCTATATTTTAGAAGAAAAGAAAGCCCTTTCCGACAGAGAAGAGACTATTTGAGAGGTAATGATTTTATCTGTTTTCACCACTGCGGCGCCGAGCTTCAATCCCACAGTGTGCCATTAACAAAAGGAGTTCTTATGCTGAAAAGCAGTGGAATTTAGTTTAAGCTTATGAATGGAAATAATAATCGTTAAGTGGAAGGGTAGAAAAAAGGCAGGCAATAGTCAGCCGAGAGACAAGATTAAAAAAAAAAAAATACAGCACGAGACATAATCGGTTGTTCT
Organism: Pimephales promelas; assembly: GCF_988280905.1. Classification (NCBI taxonomy): domain Eukaryota; kingdom Metazoa; phylum Chordata; class Actinopteri; order Cypriniformes; family Leuciscidae; genus Pimephales; species Pimephales promelas. The sequence goes on from NC_142783.1 coordinate 25,179,973, forward strand.
TTATTGTTAGGGACATTATTGAGATTCAACATTATAAATAGTGCTCGAGTTGGTAAATTTCTTGTAAATTATACCACCTCATTGTGTTAAGGTTCTAGTTTAAGTGTGTGACTGGGGCAAAATGAAACAAAATGCCTTTTAAAACAAGCAAAAATAAATCAATTTAGGTTTTCTACTGAATAGTGTTGCTGTGAATTCTGCTGATTCAAGGTAAAGTTTTAGCTAAAAAAAATGCATCAGTAAGGCTGGGTTGAAAATTCGTAACAAATCTCAATTTGCTTTTTTTATTTGTACTTTATAACGGTCTGTAATCATGATCAATAATTATTAAGTTTCAGTAATGAGAAAAACTTGACTGAAAAGTCATTTCCAAGAGAGAAACATAAAATGTGCAGTCACTGTACAAAGGAAAACAGAAGTGTATTCCCGGATATCAAATATTTAAGCCATCTATTTGTTGAAAGTTAAAATTCAAAGTGAATCTGTGACTAAAGACATTATTGTTTTCCTTTTGTCTTCCTCTTTCGACTCTCTGTTATTTTATGTGCTGAGGCAAGGTGTCACAAATCAGCAGGAAAACAATTTTGGAAAACACAGCCACTTGGCAATGACAAGGTGTCATTAGCCTGTTTGATCCAGTGCTCTGACAACTATAGAGGCAAACATATAATCATTGCATTAAGGTGCAACCACTGAGAGTTTCTCTCCCTCTCTTTCTCTCTCTATCTCTCTCTTTGCCGGAAGCAGTAAGTCTCTGTGATCATGGATAGCTGGAGGCGGCACAGTCTGCTAAATGCTGGAAAAGAACTGCCCATGAGAGCAACTGAATGTTCAGAGCCGAAGATGTTTGGGAAATTAATTGTTTTAGAAACATAAATATCTTTAAATTATTAATGGGGTCCAAAAATTGAAATATGTATATTTTTTCTTCATGTAAACCTAGTGGATTTGGGATTTTATATATAGCAAAAAAATACAAATTGAATTAGAAATATTCAGTGATAAAGTAAAAGTAAAAATAATTTTTCTATCTATTTTTATTTTGTATTCATATAACTTTTCATGCTAATATACCCTGGGGGGGAAAATCCTCTAGAAAAAAATTAGCATTCTTTTTGGACCTCAGTGTGTTTCACTACAATTAAAAACTGCATTTAATTATATTTATAAAAAAGAAACCTAAACATTTGTTTGACTTTTAGAGTGATTTAAAAGCACATTTGCTTTAGAGAAAGTTGTAGGATATTCAATTAAACATAAAAAACAGGAACTGATCTGCCTCTTTACAGAAGGGATACTAATTTCTCTTGTTCCCGCATGAGAAATACAGACGTGCCACTGCCAAACAGGTTGCCTTTTCCGGCTGTATGGGCAGATCAATTGTTATAACATTACTGGGTTGGAAAGTAGTAATTCACTTCATTGTCGATGGACGCCTGCAAAATAACACCTCTGATTACATGCAATCAATGTGATAATGACAAAAACACATTTGTACAATGGAGCGAGCTGCCGTAAAAATGCCAGCGGCGGGCCAGTGGAGATGAGGAGCTAACGCTCTGCTGTGTAATAAATAGTAGAGGATCAACAGCCTAATACAATAGAGTAATGCAGAGGGATAAGAACATATATTTACATTTTGCAAATTCTTTATGCAAATGAAAATGTATGGGGGGAAAGGGGTAGACAAATTATAATCTTTAAATAATGTATTGGGTGTCTGTTTTATCCATATTAAATTTTATTTTAATACAAAAAAACGAATGTGCTGTTCTCTCTCACTGACAACAGTGCAGGGTTAAGATGTCCAAACTCGATAAGAGTCGTGTGTGTGTGTGTGTTTGACAGTCCCTGGAACACTCGTAGATGAAAATCTTGATGATTTAGGTCATTTTTCTGTGCGGGCAGATAAGTGTTCTGCTTTATCAGGTAAGATGTCCCTCTCAACAGCACAAACAACACACATGTACACTCACATGCATATCTAGCTCTGAATGCATTTTGTTTTACAATTATTTGTACGAATTTCAGCAAAAAACTGCCAGTCTAGCTGAATCACTGTCAATGTAAGAGGTCAAACGAGAGTTTGAAAGACAAAACAGGACTTGTGAAGTTTGATGTGATCATTATTTCATTATTGCAGAGGGAGCCAGCGATCGCTTCTTCGGCAGTGACAGGCCCTAAAGAACAGGGCACAGCAAATAAGCTTTGGCATTTTTCAATAAGCAATACGCTTAAAATCACTGCTTTACCGCTGTTGGAGCGCAGCACCCATCTATTCAACCCCAACAGGACACGAGAGCAGATAAGCGAGGATGAGCCGCAGTCTCAAAGAAATGAAATTGCACGTAAATATAATAAAAAATAACGGGACTAAAAAAAAATGGAGATTAAAAACACATTCTATTAAACAGATGGTTAAAGAGGATTTTATTCCAGGAAATATGACAAGCGTGTAAAAGAGGTGCTGAGAGTGGGGGAAAAAGAGGGAGGGAGGGAGAGAGAGAAATGGTGGTTGTTTTTTGGTGAGTGAACCGGTGAAAGCCATGTCTTTAACCAGATCAGATTCTTGAAATTGGCTGTCAAGGCAGGATTGTCCTGAGTTATAGCTGTCTATCACCCCCGCTCACATGGAGACGCGCCGAGCTGCTGTCGCCTTCCCCTGCCGCAAAGCATCTTAAATTTTCAACACCACCATCTGTTACAAAATCTAATTCACATTCCACCCATAATCGGGTTTACCTCTGTAATACCCGTTCTGCCACTCTCTCTCTCTCTCTCTGCACGGAGCCGGTCCCCAACCGTGAACAAAACACCCTCCATGTCTACAGCCACTTTCATTAGGGTGAAAGAAGAGGCGCAAATAGTCGAATCACTCTACCTTCACTGACAGAACTACCACAGCTATACTATTGCTTAGTATCCATTATTAACATAGTTATTAATTTACTATGTATTTATAATCTATGTATGTGTTAAAATAAATAATAATAAAAATATATAATTGTCTCTGACAATATATGTGTTTTTGTGTCTATTGTAATAATTATAAATTTCATATAAATACTAATAATTGCAATAGATCAACGGAATATAAAACATATTATAAAAATAAAATAAAAAAAACGTCTCGGTTACGTATGTAACCCTCGTTCCCTGAGTAGGGAACGGAGACGTTACGTCAGAAGTGACGGAGATTGGGGGGTTTCGCATAGAAAGCCAATCCTCTTCGAGTATTAAAACACGAGCCAATGGCATGCAATGCCTTGGGGCTGCGGAAATTTGCATAGCGTACTCCGCCCTACTCCGTGAGTATAAAAGGAGGAAGTGAACGCAACCGCAGTATGTCTTCGCTGAGGAGCCAAGACTGAACTCGGCCTCTACCCAGCGATACAGCAGAAGTGGCAGGGAGACGTAACGTCTCCGTTCCCTACTCAGGGAACGAGGGTTACATACGTAACCGAGACGTTCCCTATCGTAGTCACTTCGAGTTACGTCAGAAGTGACGGAGATTGGGGGTCTGTGCCATCACGCCATCTTCAAGCTGTCTTCCAGTGCCCTGCGAAAGACTGAACCCCCGAGCCTTACCTCTTTTTTTTTTTTTTTTTTTTGGGGATCCGACTTTGACACAGGATTACCAAGGTACACTGGGAAACATATCCCGAAGGGGACATGCTACCAGCTGCCTACCGAAGGGAGGACTTAAGAATACACATATGGCCACATAGGAACGCATATGGAACACTGGAGTACCAACCGCAGGTGGCTACTGATTTAAACTCCAGGGGTGGCAGATGGCTTGCCAAGGGAAGACACATGCTCAGAGAGGCTTACAGTGGATAATACACATGAGACGGTTACCATGGGGAACCGTGCGCATGGAGGCACCTAGCTAGCATCCAGAGCAACGCAGTGGTGCCCGCATCGTCGGTGCTGGAGGACTCAAGACTTCAATGGAAGAACTGAGGAAATAACGCACTTATCCAGTCCGGGGAGTGGAGTGGCGAGCAAGCGAAGACACCTGAGCGGATCCAGAACTGGCCGAAACGAGTACGTGAGAGGATACCGGCTCAATTCGCAGATTATAGAATCTGGCGAAGGTGTTGGGTGTCGCCCAGCCTGCAGCTCTGCAGATGTCTGTTAGCGAGGCGCCGTGCGCTAAAGCCCAAGAGGAGGCTACACTCCGAGTGGAATGGGCCGTCACACCAAGGGGGCACGGAAGGCCTTGCTGCTGGTAAGACAAAGCAATGGCATCCACTATCCAGTGGGACAGCCGTTGCTTTGAGAGAGCCCTTCCCTTCTGGCTCCCCCCATGACAGACAAAGAGCTGGTCCGAGGTCCTGAAACACTGCGTTCTGTCGACATAGGTGCGGAGAGCACGTACCGGACAGAGCAGTGCCAAGGCTGGGTCTGCCTCCTCCAGGGGCAGCGCTTGCAGGTTCACCACCAGGTCCCGGAGGGGAGTGGTAGGAACCTTGGGCATATATCCAGGCCGGGGTCTCAGGAATACGTGAGAGTAAGCCGGCCCGAACTCCAGGCACACTTCGTCAACAGAGAGTGCGTGCAGGTCCCTTACTCTCCTGATGGAACCAATGCAATCAGGAGTGCTGTCACATAGGACAGGGCAAAAACTCTACCGACTGCAAAGGCTCCAGGGGAGGCCTCTGCAGAGCACCCAGGTCTACTGAGAGGTCCCCAGAGGGCAGGAGGGGGGGGGGGCGGATTTAGCCCCCTCACTCCCCTCAGGAACCTGATGACCAGGTCATGCTTCCCATAGACTTACCTTTCACTGCATCATGAGACGCGGCAATGGCCGCGACATAATCCAAAGGGTGGAGGGCGACAGCCTGCGCTCCAACCCCTCTTGCAGGAAGGAAGCATGACTCCGATCGAACATCTCCGGGGGTCTTCTCAGCGAGAAGAACACCAATTGACGAAGAGGTTTCACTTCAACGCATAAAGGTGTCACGTGGACGACGCTCTTGCGGAAGTGATGGTTGCCGCCACCGCAGGTGGCAGCGAACTCAAACCTGCCTCGTCCCGTCCTGGAGCCACACGTGCAGCCTCCAAGATCGGGACGAGGGTGCCACAGAGTGCCCCGTCTCTGAGAGAGTAGGTCCGGTCTCAGAGGAATAGGCCAAGGAGGTGCTGTCGCGAGGAGCAAGAGTTCGGAGAACCACGTCTTGGTGGGCCAGTAGGGGGCTACCAGCAAGACCTGCTCCTCGTCCTCCTTGATCTTGCACAACACCCGTGCAAGGAGGCTCACTGGGGGAACGCACACTTGCGTGGGCCCCGTGGTCAGCTGTGCGCCAGCGCATCCGAGCCGAGAGAGCCGCGGGTCAGAGAATAACTGGGCGCAGTGGGACGAGTCCCGAGAGGCGAACAGGTCTAACTGTGCCTCCCCGAACTGGTCCCAAATCAGCTGGACCGACTGGGGATGGAGTCGCCATTCGCCGGAGATGGGACGGGCCCGGGACAGCTCGCGGCTGCCCGGTTCCGGTCTCCAGGAATGTAGCTGCACGAAGGGACCTCAGGTGCTTCTGACTCCATATCAAGAGGTGGCGGGCGAGCTGCGACAACCGGCGCGAGCGTAGACCCCCCCTGGTGGTTGATGTACGCTACTGCCGTAGTGTTGTCTGAGCGGACAAGCACATGCTGGCCCTAGAGCACGCTCGGAAGCGGTGCCGGGCGAGCCGTACTGCCAACAGCTCGAGGCAATTGATGTGCATGAGGCGCTGGGCTCCTGTCCAGGAACCGGCGGCTGCATGCCCATTGCACATGGCACCCCAACCCGTGGTAGACGCATCCGTGGAGACAACGAGATGCCTGGAAACTCGCTGAATAGGGACCCTGTCCGTAAAAAGCTGAGGTTCGACCACGGGAAGAAGGATCGGCGGCACGTCGGAGTCACTGGAACTCGGAGCGAGCCGCGATGCCATGCCCACCTCGGGACTCGATCGCGAAGCCACAGCTGAAGCGGTCTCATATGAAGCAAACCGAGCGGCGTTGCCGCGGCCGCGGATGCCATATGCCCCAGGAGCCTCTGAAATAGTTTCAGTGGAACCGCACTCTTGCCCTCGAACTGTCGAAGACAAGCCAGCAGTGAGTGCGCGCGCTCGTTCGTGAGCTGCGCGGACATGGCGACCGAGTCTATCTCCATGCCGAGAAAAGAGATCCTCTGCACGGGGCAAAGTTTGCTCTTTTCCCGGTTGACCCGAAGGCCCAGACGGGCTAGGTGCCGTAGCACCAGGTCTCTGTGTTCGCAAACCTGAGCTCGAGAGTGTGCTAGTAACAGCCAGTCGTCGAGATAGTTCAGGATGCGAACCCCGTGTTCGCGAAGGGGAACAAGGGCTGCCTCGACGATCTTCGTGAAGACGCGAGGGGACAGAGCTAACCCGAATGGGAGAACGGCGTACTGGTATGCCTGGCCCTCGAAGGCAAACCGAAGAAACGGTCTGTGTCGAGGGAGAATGGAGACATGGAAGCACGCGTCCTTCAGGTCGATCGCTGCAAACCAATCCTGATACCGAACACATTCGAAAATGCGTTTGGCCGTGAGCATTTTGAACGGTAGTCGATGGAGAGAACGGTTCAAAATGCGCAGGTCCAGGATCGGTCGTAACCCACCGGTCTTTCTTGGGGACAATGAAGTAGGGGCTGTAAAGCCCGGACCTCACCTCGGCTGGAGGGACCGTCCCGATTGCACCCTTCGCCAGCAGGGTCGCAATCTCCGCTCTCAAGACTGGGGCATTGCCACCAACCATCGTGGAGCGAACTCCCCTGAAGCGGGGAAGAGACCGTGCGAACTGAATCGCGTAGCCGAATCCGATCGTTCTGATGACCCAGCGGGAACCCCGGGAAGCGCTAGCCAGGCTTCCAGGAAGTGAGCCAACGGGGTCATGCGAACCACAGACGTCCCCCCGGAGGGGCAGCGAGGCGGGTCGACCGGCATGCGTGCAGGAGTTACCCCGTCCGGATGCACCGTCGAAACCCGCTCCCCGACAGAAGAGACCAGGGAAGGCAGAGCGTTCCACGGGGGTCTGTTCTGCCGGGGGTCTGGCGACAGAGGGGGAAGGGATTGGCGTAGCCCGGGGACGACACACGCACCCTTCCGCGCCCTCCGAGACAGAGAGGAATGAACGGGGCGACGCACTGGACGTCGTGCGCGCTCATTCCAGTCTGTGTGCTCAATGACAGTGTCAGCTTTTCCTCAACCAGCTCAGGGAGCTAGCTAGAACAAAAGATTCTCCACCGGCCCTCCACCGGGGAAGGAGGGGCCCTGCCACCGCCTCCTGAGAAAAACCATGACACTATCACTGAGCGGCCCGCCTCAGGAACATCGCTTTGCCTGGCATCTAGCGGGGCACGCGGCCTGAGGGGGGGCTCTTTTCTTGGGACGCTTACCTGTGGCCTCCTCCGCGACGCGAACCGGCTGAAGGCTGCTGCTGGGGCCGCGTGGGAGGGAAGGGAGCCGCAGGGGGGCGTCCTCGGCGGCGAGCTGGCGGAGGCGTCCGAGCCGACGGCTGGTTGGAGGCAGCAGCTGGCCGTCGGGGCAGAGAAACCGCCTTCGTCTGCTCCTAGGCGGTCGAGAAGTGCTGGGCAAAGTCCTGGACCGCACCGCCGAACATTATGATGCTCCTGGACCACAGCGGTGGGCATCACCTGACCAAGGGAGCGAGCGACCGCCTCCGTGACCCGTTTAAGGACAAGGTAGGCGACAGGCTCGCAGCTCGCTTGGTCCGTCACCTCCTCGTGCACATTCCTGAGCAGCTAGCTTTGTAGGTGCTCATCATATGCAGGGCGGAGGCTGCCTGTCCCGCCGCTCTACAGAATCGCGCCGCCATAGACGACGAGAACCCATAGGCTTTGGAGGGGCATCTGAGAGCAACCGCCGGTTGACCGGGGGAGCCCCAGCGTACCCACAGACAGCCGCATCGCCGAGGGGAGGAAGGGCGGGGAACTAAGCACGCTTTTTTTTTTTTTTTTATTTATTTTTATTTTTTTTTTTTTTAGTGCGTGTCAGTTCCGCATGCAACTCGGGGAAAAAAGGAAATTGGGGTTGGCCGTGGCCGTAAGGCGGCAGCGTTACCCAAAAACCAATTATTCAGCCGCGAGAGATCGGGGAGGGGCGGAGTTCCACCCCCACCCGATGCTCACGGACGCCCGAGATAGCACGGCCATCATCGCGGGATCAGACACGGCGGCGCTGACGCTCCCGAGGGAGGCAACGCGGCCGCATCCTCACTTCCCGAGGAGTCAAGCCCGCCTAGTGATGCTGTGATCGACATCGCATCATCATCTGGAGCGCTGCCCGAAGCAGCCGGTGCCACCGAAGAAGCAACCGACTGAATCGAACTAACGCTCGCTGGCTCTCGCACTGAGGCGGGAGGTGTGGCCCGAGGAATCGTCGGGGCTTATCCCACACCATCACCGTAAATCACCAGGTCCCCGGGTCGACGGGCCCCCTATGGAGGAAACCGATCGAGCGGGGGGGACCGGGACTCTCACTCAAGTGAGATCATTGAGTCTCGACCTCAGTGTAGAGATGGTCATGCTCCCACAGAAGGAAAATGAGTCATCCACGAACGCTGCTGCTGCATGCTGAAATGCCCAGGCATACAAAGCAGCGATCGTGACCATCAGATGACGACAGAAATCAATCACACCCAGAAGAGCACGGGCGAACCGTCTTTAAAAAGACGTGCGCGTGCAGCTCTTTCAATGAGAGGAGGAAATTCACTCTTTCAGCGCTGAAGCGACCAGGGAGAAGCGCAAAGTCTGGCAGACCACTGCTCAGATCGCAGGCGATGCAGAATCTCGCTGGGTACCGCCGTCACACCAACACTGAAGAGGACGCTCGTCTCGAAGAGTCTTGAACAGTGCTTTCAGGAGTGAAGAGGTTCTCTTGGCTCCGAAGCGAAAACATACTGCGGTTGCGTTCACTTCCTCCTTTTATACTCACGGAGTAGGGCGGAGTACGCTATGCAAATTTCCGCAGCCCCAAGGCATTGCATGCCATTGGCTCGTGTTTTAATACTCGAAGAGGATTGGCTTTCTATGCGAAACCCCCCAATCTCCGTCACTTCTGACGTAACTCGAAGTGACTACGATAGGGAACAGCAATGATAGTAGCACTACATTTTCATTAAGAACTGCAAATGTAAAAATGTAACTCTTTTCTTGAATATTTTTTTTGATATTCTTATATTTTTAATTATTTTAAGCTATCAATAGTATTCATAATAATGTCAATATTGTTTTGTCATTATTCAAATAAAAAAAATGTCATGCAAACAGCACATCTATCACTAAAACACAGCATTTCAATCAAACATCCCGCGTTTTCCAACAAGTGGTCCCTGACCATCACATTCGGCCCCAAGACTCCTGAAAGATTTCAAGTGTCAATACTACAATATAAAACACCCAGGTCTAATAATCCTCCCAGTTATAAACCCAAAAGCCCTTCATTTCCCATCTGCGTTTAGAGCAATCTAGTTTATTACGCAACCCGCTAAATTTACAGTAACAAGCCGCTCCCTTGACAAATTAATCATTTTCCGAGTATTTGATCATATAAATAAAACAGTGCCTCTGGAGGCCAAGGAGCTAAATCAGTTGATTCTGTTTATCTGGGAAATGGCTTGCATCTGGGTAACAGCTCACCAGCAGATGGAGAGGTTTTTCCCCTGACCCCAGGACCAGGCTTCTGTCTCTCTCACTCCGCTCTGAGATGAGAGTTATCAGCGGAAGGTGTGTGCATGTGTGTGAGGAAGTGTTGAAGGTGGGTGTTCGCCTATTTCAGTAAAGGGATTTATTTTTCTGAGCAGGCTTCCACAAGCGTTCAAAGTTCTCCTGGTTCCCAACAAACCTGCGCCCTTTTGTATTAATGTATGTTTTTCCCATGAATCGGATCTTATGCTGGCATATTGAACTGTAAACAATGTGTGTTTGTGTATCATATGTCTATGCGTTTGTATCAGTACCGGTTTGATGATTATCTCTGCATGACCACATGAATGTATGGTTACAGGAGTGCATGTGTGTGAATCTATGCATGACGGACCTCAAATCTTCTGATACAGCTGCTAGTAAAACATCCTGCCCTGTTTGGCATGTGTGTGAATGTGTTTGAAATGGCTGTGCCTGGCATTGGAGGAAAATCATCCGCAAAATTGAATTTTCTAAATGCAAAGTTAGCATTGCCCTCCTCCCTAATTTAAAGCACAAGATTTCAAACTGTGCTGTGTGACCAATGTGGATGTTCAGGGTGAGAGCCATGTCCTCCAGCTCCCAACATGCTTTGCTTTGGGCCCATGGCGTGACACGGTAGTGCCTGGCAGACCTGTCCATAGAGAGCCACAAACTCAGACTGTGCCAGTAACGTGATCCTGATTGGCTTATAGCGGAAAAGACTTCTTGCATGCGAATGGAGCCTAATTGGTTTGACCCAGACTAACCTGTCCCAAATCCAATCCTTGTAATACGTTTGAGCGTCCCTGTCAAAGCACAGCCACCTTCTTTTAAAAGGTTTGTTAAAAAAAAATCCAGCCTTAGGACACACACCTAACTATACCCAAAAAACATCAGCGGATGACGACAAAGAGGAAGTTGAGTGTTTAAAGTGACATACAGCCATTCCTACAATGCTTTGCATACTGTGACTAATGATATTGTTTCTTTGAAGCACCTTTTTAAAATGATATTTGTAAATTAGAATGAAGGAAGAAATACAAATGCTACTGAAAATGAATTTAGATTTCAAAGAAAATAAAATGTACCTTTTGAAAATAAATCAAAGAAGTGAAGGCACTTTTCTTTCTGACCCTTCCGTAACCTCTAAAGTAATAACCATAAATGACCTGAAATTACAACAGTCAAACAAAGACATTTTACAGAAGATGGCCTGAGAGAGAAAGAGAGAGAGAGAGATAGAAGGGCTTGGTGAGGACTCTTAACTGGTCACATCTGGCTGTATTTTATACGCAAATCAGCCCCCACTAAATCTAGATAAAACTCACTGACTCGTGATCGGAGCAATGATCTTCATACATCTAAATTTATATGCTAATCGGAACCCTTGAAGCATTTAACACATTCCTCTGCATCTGGAGGGGACGACAACCGGCAACCTCTCCAACCCATACCCATAAACTCAACATAAACTTTCCCTATCCGTCTAAACCCACAACTATATTCGATCTGAGCATATCTATCTATCTATCTATCTATCTATCTATCTATCTATCTATCTATCTATCTATCTATCTATCTATCTATCTATCTATCTATCTATCTATCTATCTATCTATCTATCTATCTATCTATCTATCTATCTATCTATCTATCTATCTATCTATCTATCAACACCGAAGCTCCAGGCAAAAACAGATGTACAAATGTCCCTCCATGAACAGACAGACATTGAGAAATAACACAAATGAATATGACCTGATTACTTTGTATCAGTGTTTGTCACAGTTATAGGCCCAGGGAACAGCCTAGGACCAGGTGTTTAGTGCACAATGGGTACGTCATGCAACAGTTACATCCCGCGTCTTGACAACAACACGCACATATACACGAACTAGACTAAGACACTGACTGAATGAAGCAAGCATGGATAAATAACAGCTGGGCAGGCAAAACACAAACAAACACACAAAGAAATAAAACAACAATCACCAGAAGTGATTTTGGCTTTTGATGACACTATTATTGGTCCTTTCCTTACCTTTGGTTATATAGAGCATGTGCATCACGCATGTGACTGGCCTCGATGTCGTATTGCTGTTGTGTTCTCCAAGCGCCGCATTTGGCGTACTTATCTTCGCTATTAACTTGGGCCTTTGATAAATTCATTCTACAACAAAAGGGAGAGCAAGAAAAGGAATAAAAACGAGGGTCAGAGAGATGGACTGAGGAATTCTGATAAAGAACCATTGAGCCATTAACTGCTGACAGACAGTGACGCAGCACGGCACACTGTGAGACAAAATATTCCCTCTTTTCCTGACCGGCATTCTTCAATGGATCCGCTGTAACTGTGCGTCTCCGCTGAGGAACGGAAGAGGGTAAACCTGGGCTCTTTTGTTATTGCCAGAACCTAATTGAAACCTGTCTTGATGTTTTTTAATGCACAGACTCATCAATCTACCGGCCTCCGATTTAACAAGTTTGGGGTGTCAGCAGATAAAAGAAGGAATCGGGGAGATCAGCGGACGCCCGTGACCCCTGTACAGGGTCGAGAGAGCCCGTAGCTTTACGGGATTCGCCGAATCAGAGGGTTCAGGACAGGTTGAGAAATGTCCATATAAAAACAAACGTGCTGCGAAAGGTTTGACGTCACACCTGTACGAGTTCATTTGCTACACATAGGTCGTTTAGCATTTAAGTAGTGATTCAAGGGCAAAGATTGACGTCTTTACTAATCAAAATCTTGGTTTTAACAAAGTCGCAGCTGCAGGTTATCACATAGGAAACACTCCAAAACGCCTCACAAGAAAACAAAAGACTCCACAGATGTCTTAGGAGTGTCTTACTGTATGCAAATAACCCCTCGCCTGTGTGTTAGTGCAGCAAAATCTTTAAACAAACTTATGGAAATTAATTGAGGCAACAAAAGTGCCTAAGAAAAACACCTGTTCACATTAACACACACTTCAAGTCCTCAGCTGAAACGACTAGCTTTCCATCAAAGATGAACATTTCTGAAACACTCATTTTGTACGATTTTGTACGATAATAGTAAAGGAAGTGAAGTGGTACGAGCCACAGGCATGCAGTTCGGTTGAGTGTATGAGTCTGCCACACTCTCTAATTAACAGAGGAGGCCCCTAATTCTCCTTCTCCGTTCCAACTCAGCAAACACGTTCAATGTCATTAGAGCTGCACAACCCCCAACTGTCCCCACACTCGGACTGATGAAACTAATCACTCAACTAATGCTGTGCTTCAGCGGCTGTCTGAGAGAATACAGCCGTGAAGATCTTCCTGCCATTCTCTTTCTAAAGGCTCTCGTCTTCCTTTCTGCGATGAAGTTTGGGCATTTCTGAAGAAATTGATAAGCCAAATCAATTTCTCAGTCTCTAAATCCCATTTAGAGTACATGAAAACCACAAAAAAATGCATAAACTTCAGGCATTGTTTCATTATTTTAGAAAATAGTATGTTGTGAATAAACAACAGTGATTGTCAAATTATTTTGTCGCAATCATTGCTAATTTGAGAGTTAATTCTGAAGAGCTGCACTTTAGAGTGTGTGTTTACCTCATAAACAGTGGGCAGAACAGCATGTGCTGTGTGTGTGTGTGTGAGTGAGGCTGAAGAGCCAGTCAGAGCTTAGTGGAAAAAAAGTAACGCACACACACACTCACACGTAATGTGTTGGCTTTAGTTCTGGGCGAGTGAGCGGCGGAATCGATAAGCCCCACATCACACACGCCACACGGCCTGATACACTCCTGCTTCTCTCAACTCTTTTTAACGTGACTTTACACACAAATACACTACTGTATTCCCAATGCCAGAGGCATTAAATATCTGTCATTAACTACTGGGATGCTTTCAAAAGCAGTGTGCTATTTTTTTTTTTTTTAATTCCCGACAGGCCATGCTGTATATAACAGGACACATCAGCAGCAGACGAGGATGAAAATTACATCAAAAGCCAATTAACTATTTGACTTTAGTGGCACAATATTAAACATCTGAAAAGAAATCAGAAAGGAAGGTTTGCATGTAAAAAAAGTACATTAACAATACAGTAAATACATTTTCGAAGCATATTTACATGCATTTCAATAATCTAAAATCTCTTTAGAAGAATAAGAGATCATCTAAAATGTTTAAATCAAAGTAAACACAACACATGAAAAACATGCACAGTAAGACATGCACATATACACGTACATATACAAACACACACATTTATCTCAGTCATTCTCTGAACACTTCTTGAATGCTAAAGTACAGCTGATATTTCAGAACAGCATATGTGACAGAGCTATGTAAATAACATGGTAATTGTGGGCTCTGAGTATGTACAGTAAAATAGTTTATTCAAATTTATGGAAATTAATTAGGGGAGGATTGCTGGATTGTTGAGCAGTCAAAATGTTTCCTTAAATGTGTAAATTTTTTTACAGCATATCCCATTAATCATTTCCTTACGTCTTTACCAACATTTACAATTTTTTATAAAATAAGGGGGAAAAGGAAATGAGAAATTAAAAAGTAAATACAATAAAAATAAAAGCGGACGTAATAATAATAATACACACACACAAAAAAAAAATGTTACTGACAATCTCACCATGAAGTGAACTCAGATGAATATTATGCCGCTTATATTGAATTACACGCTTTGATTCAAATTAATTCACATATTAATATTTATTTTTAGTTTGTATTATTTTATTAATAATAATAATTTATAATAATAATAAGAATACAATTCTTATTAATTAAATAAGTATTTTATTATTATTATAAAATATCCTAAGAACTAAAAGATAATTTTCAGAAATAACAGGATAGTAAACAACGAAAGCAAGAGTAACAACGAAAATGAAGTGTCACTTCAGATCAGTGGGAGAAACAGGCGCTTCTAGAGGAGAGAATGAATCTATAGGGATCTACCTGAGCCCATTTCACGCTGCTGTCAAAACGCCTAAGTACAGCATCCATGCGGACAAGGATTAACACGCAGGACAATGAGCTGAATTAAGCCAAGAGTGTGTGTGTGTCTGTGTTTCTGTGTTGCAGCCATGCTCCGTGGCTCACTCATGTGTTGCTATTCCATCTGTGAATAGTGGGGGTCTGATTGATTAGACAGGTGCCATTCTTTCTTATGCAGGAACGGCCACCCCATGCATGGTAATGCCATGCCTATATCTCTCTCTCTCCCTCCACTCCTTCCTGACAGCTAACCTAGGCTGGTTACACATATCCTGCTAATTACCTGGTACAAGACGGACCTCCAAACAGCTAAAACACACAATCAAATTCACAAATAATTTCTTTAGTAAAATATGTTTGGCCACACAACTAGCGCTATCTTGCCACAGATGCCGTCGGTGGCGGCTTTAAGCCGTGTAAGCAGGGATCCTTGTTATTGTACGTCGACGAGCACGTGATTTAACCTTTGGGGGTTGAAGGCTGAAGAACGGGACAGGTGGAATTAAATGCGGGCCTCGCACGCAGGGGCAGCACAGGCAGCAAGGACGGCCACGCAGCAGATGGACTGTCAGCTTTAATATGACGGAGCGCGTGCGGGCGCTCCAGCCAGGAAGCATGCGGATCTCTACGGGAATGCAGCCGTTCGCCGCGCAACAGGGGCTGGGAGCAGACGAGAACGGAGCTATGAAGCGCAAATACACCCGTTTGACACTTCACACAAACATACACAGATTTGCTCTTACATCCCACAAAGTACGCCAAAAAATCTTGCTTTGATACCTGCACGTACATGTGTGACGCAACTGCGAGTTTAAAAAGTGCCACAGGCCGCAGTCAGGTACATACATACCCTGTCTGGAAAAATGACCGCACATAAGCAGATTTGTCTAGAAGCCTCTCATCATGGTTACAGCAGTGCGAAATAACACTCGTTTGAATTAACTCAGACCAGCATTTTCACATTGTAGATGAAAAAGAAACAATAGCTTCTGTTTACATAAGCGTTTCCAAGGGACAAGGATTTTAAAAAGTCAAACACAGAAAGATAATGCACATAAATACGCTGAAGAAAATTACACAGATAGGCTTGATTTAGCCGCATTTGAATTTCTAATGAAGCACATTTCTCTAAGGATTTCATCATTCTGATTTATTTGTGGGAAGAATTGGCCTGATATAGATATTAATAGATAAGTTTGCGACGTTTTGAAAAATCACTTTTCCTAAATAGCCTGACTGAATTAATGCACTGAAATAATTCAATGCGAAGCAAAAATAAAAGAGAAATAAAATGATTTCAGTATCTGAACAGTGCTGAAGTTCAGCGATTCAAAGAGATGTTACAGTCCAGAACAGCCTCCAGAAACGCTCCACAGCTGACTGCATGGCCTTACACGGTACACATCATACTGATCTCATAACACACACACACACACACACACGTGATGTATGACGGGAGAAAGCGCAGAGAAATATTTCACTGTCATCCGTCACCCAGCTGGGCGATTCGTTTCCCTTTCTATGCTACAAGATCACCACAATTTCACAATCTCATTGAAGACCAATGGAGCTAAAAGAGATTCAAAAATCAGTCCGGATCTACACCACTAGAGCTGGAAAAACTTTACAGTCTGCACTTTCACACCTATCTATCGACACACATGATCATTAACAGATGCAAAAAAGCACGTATAACTGTACCATAAAAATCTTATATTCTAACTATCATTTTCTGATATCACTTATATACTGTCCAAATCCACTTCTAAACTAATTTTATACTATTAAAATTTTTACATAAAACCACCACACAAAAGACACATTCATTTGTTGTAATGCATCTTCTAGCGAGAAATAACTAAACAGGAAGAGAAAACAGATTCAGAAAAGCTATCCGCATGCCGAGAGCCAAACGGTGAGTCTGCTGGGAGCCGGTGGAAAACGCAGTGGCTAAAAGCACTATTTTTACACCCTTATCTAGCCCTCGTGGACCCTCCTGCTTCTGGAGTGACCACACTCCCTATTGACCTGCTGTAACTGTATCCTACAGGCTCTCAGCCGGCCAGCGCCTGCTCTGCCACTCTCTGGCACGCAGCAGGGCGAATCATTCGCAAAATAAAGACAGGAGCAAAGGGGAAATCAAGGTCTAAGAATTGCATTTTAAGAAAAGAATGAAGCACCAATGCAGGAGTCTAATCGCTAATGGCAGCGGGTCGTTTTTTGACACACACACACGAGCGAGTCTCAGCTGGCGTGAGTCTCAGCAACTTCTCGTAAAAAAAAAAAAAATAAAAAAAATGCTGCACTGCATTCGGAAAATCCTGATGGATTGATGCATAAATCACACAAATTGACAACTGCATCATCAGGCTCCTGCGCGCACGGCCGGCCGTGTGTTTTCATGTGCACGGCACCTGCGTGCGACCGTTTCACACGAGTGTGTGCGTCCGTCCGACGGGCCACTTATTGCACTTTTCAACAAAAGGGCAAAAATATAGCTTCCCTTTTTTCCTCGCGGCCCCCCCTCCAGCCTCTCTTTTCTCCTGAATGACAGGCCGCTGGAGGGGCCAGGAGGGAGGGGGGCTCTCTTTTAACTGGAGTTAATTACCCTTGGAATGCCTCAGACCCCTTCAAATAAGGGGAAGTGGCAATGCTCTGTCTCCAATAAGCAGGACAGCGTAAAGACAAAAGAGTGTCCAGACAGTAATCGACAAGGGGCCACGGAAAGAGAAAGACATGCAGGACGAGCCACGACACCTCTCACACAGGGGAATGGGATGGAGCCAAATCAGGGCTGAACGGCAACAAAGGCCTCCCCGCACACACACACACACACACACACACATGGCAGAATAAATAAATCTGCGCTGTGCATATTGACATCATTTGACAGATGAATTAAGTAAATGATTTTATAAGGAGATTAAATGGAATTTAATTTACACAATCTCTCTTTATTCCTGCTGATCCCAGCCTCTGGGGTTTCATCATTCGCTTTGTACGAGAGAGAGAGAGAGATAGAGAGAGAGAGAGAGAGAAAGGGGAGTACAGACGGGTGGAAGGAAAACGCAAAATCAAGTTTTCTTTAAGGGCCACAGGGGGGGTTTGGTGTTTTAAAATCATCCGCAAAAGCGACAAAAGGTTGAACATGCATGAGTGAACGCTCAGACACCTTCTGCACGATTCTGAGCTGAACTATTCAGCCCACTGCAGGCCAGCAGTGATTTTACACACATGACACCCGCACTTATAGTGGACATTCACACTCCATTGCCTTTAAAAAGCTGACTGCTTGCTTCCGGTGAAATTAAAAAAATGTCAAGCATTAAGCTTTGATGGAATTTCCTTCCTCTCCTTTTTGCTTCTAAATTGTTTCTTTTTTTTATTTATTTGATATATGTACATTCCAAAAATGTAAGGTTTTAAGTAAAAATTAAAATGTGAACAATTATAAAAAGCATGCATGTAATTTTATGACAATCTTTTGAGAAGCTTGATGATTTTCTTCACGTAAATTTGGACGTCTAATAAATGCCCTCATTTGTTTAACAAAACTGAAAACACGCTGAATCAATCAAAGTTGTACACCAAATATGTGGAAAACCGTCATTTTTAAAACAAATCATATAAATGCATAAAACTGATTTAAGTGTATTCAAATATATTTTTTTTGTTTTAAAACAAAAATTCTTCCTTTTTAAAAATAAAACCAACCAATTAACATTTAGAAATCTAATTTGAAAATAATAATAAAAATAGTGATTCTATTATTTAATTTAAAAAAACACATTTCCAAAGATATAAACGTTCCCATCAAAATTAAGATGACGCTCCATAATATCTCCAACTGTGAATGTAAATATTAAAATGAGCGTGCAGATGTAAATGTACATGCAGACGGTGAGAGTCTGTAATTATGATAATAGCTAAACCAGCACTTGTTGTTATTACCATCATTAATATACTAATTAGAATCTCAGTAGTCAATTTGTGTTAAAATAAAGATCAAACAGCGAGCGAGCGCCAAATGGCTAAAAGGCTGTGAGGAACCGACACTCTTATCTCCGAAATTTCCTTTCATGAGTCTGAATTATCCAGTCAATCTAATGATCCTGTGCAGGGTGCGTGCCAGCACATCCACACGACTGCTGTCATTCCAACAACATAGGATACTTCCCTAAATAAACTGACTTTCACGACTACACTAGCATATATGTTCTTCAGGTGTGTTTATAAATCGCACGAGCGTTCAGGAAGAAGTTGAGCTGCTGGTGTGTTGTACTTTGCAGGACGGTGGCTGAAGGTTTAGGAGACCAGGATGGTTACCTGTTTGTGATCTTTCTGACCCTTCTCAGTCTCTAAGTGTCTTTTTTTTTCTTTTCTTCATCCTGTAGATGTTGTCAGTTCCCAGCCTATTTTTCCTATCAGTATTCATACGCAGCACAGGGCAGAGGTTAATAGTTCTGTTGTTACTTTAATCAAACTTGTACGTGCACTTGTTCTGCTACATCACTATTTCGTCAGATTCAGAACGCAAAGATTGACGAAATAATGCACCTTTTTTTTTACGAGCAGACGTGATTTAAAGTTTTATTTTTAAATCGATAATTTTCAAATTGTTTAATGAAATGTATATTTTTTTCAAGACCCACTACGCATGTTGTTTTAACTGTCTCACCTAGAATTTGTAGCTTTTATCTCATGATTTAGCCAAACAACTACATAAAATAGCTGGTACTTAGAACAGAATAAAAGTCTAGAATAAAACCGCGAGGACAGTGCTTGACATCTAAATCAGTGTTTTCACGTTTCCTCGCTCTATGCTGACAGAAGGGCAGCGGGACAGGGATAAATATCAAGCTAAGGAGCTGTTCTCTGCACCGGCTCCTGGACCGCCCGCTCATGCCTCGCACACTCAATCCCTCCCACCTTCCCTTTCTCTCCTTCTCTGATCCAGCACACCGTCTTTAATACATTTAGCGGGCCACATGCTGTGCGACCGGTCTGCGATTCAAGCCACCAAAGACCGTTTTCTCCCTTCCATCCCATGGCTTTGGTCTTCCCCTCCTCCCTTTGCACTCTCTCTCTCTCTCATTTTGTTTTCCGCCACACACTCCTAATGATTTACACAACACACTCTCTGTCCTGTCAAAGCGGACACAGATTGCCGTAATAGTGGACAAGCCGTCAGCTGCCGGCACGACGTAAGTACGCACACACAGCTCCAGACGCAACCTGACAGCAAAAACAACCTTGACAAGGAGGACTACGGTGACCACATGCACACATAAACACACAAACAAACACAAACACACTGCTAGGACAGCAACTACAGACGAAACAAACAGTCTAGCCAGATACATAACTATAAGTAGAAGTACAAGGAATGAAAATGTACCTACTGTTGATCGGAGTGCAGGGAAAAACACTCAGGGAGCGAAAGTTCTACCGAATCCATGTGCGCTCTGCGATCATCGTTTGAGCAAACCTCTTCTATAAATTAAAGTTTTCTCTCTCTCACTCTGGCTTCTCTCTCTCTCTCACTCTCTCTCTCTCTCTCTCTCTGTATCTCCTCCTCTTCTCTCTCCCTTCCGTGACTGAGCAGTGCAATTAACAGGACCGTTCTCCCGGTGACAGCCTATAGGCACAGCCAGTTGGGACCAAAAGCTCTTGCACTCTTCTAATCAAGGACTTAAAGCCACGATTGCTGCTCATTAATATGAATCAGGGCTTTGCATATGCAGTCCCCCAGGTCCTCCCGGATGCCAGATTGGTGGCTTCCCAGCCAATTGGAGTGAGACAGGGTAGTGTCTGCGCCCACAGAGAGATGGAGCAGGGAGAGAGGGGAGGGGAAAGACAAAGAGCGAGCGAGCGAGAGAGAGAGAGAGAGAAGGAGGGAGGGAGGGGGAGTGGTGTAATGAGAGGGAAAGAGGGGGTGAGAGAGGGTTTAAAGAAGCAGCCCGCTTCTCTCCCTCAGCAATGCTTATCGGTTCGCGCTGTCAAGTGCGGAGATAAAACCGCTCACTTTGTTGATACAAAACATTGTGAATGAAGCCGCTTGCCGTTCACTTTGCATCCGCCCGTCGCTCGTTTCTTCCTTCCACCTGCACGGAGAACATTAACACATTTTAATGCGTTATAAACAATCAGAGAGTTTGAATTAAAAGTACTTTCAGTTCTGCTATGAGAAAAAAAAAATCTTCTTGTTTTCGGCTTGCGAATACTGTCGTGCACTTTAAGTAAGCGGAAACACGGAAATTGGAAGCAATACAGTCCTTAAACACGTAGCAATCCACCGCAACATCATAACAGCGGCCCATCAGAGCAAATGTGGAAGTGAGGGAGTGGACACACGCTACCGTGACCACATCACTGACAGATACAGCGAGGAAAGATCAAAGGCACCCCTTTGTTCTAGAATGATTGAGCCACATTTGCGGGGCATCCAGGCTGCCGGCATGCACGGTTCGCAAGTACGTGTGTATGTTTACGCGTGTGTCACCGGCTCGCTGCATTTCCAGCAGCAGCAGGGAAGATATTGCTGGCATCTCAGCACATTGCAATTCCCCACTGATAAGAAAATTCAGGTGCCGCACCGGCCCACAAACCATTGTGCCTTCCCCACCACGCCGCCACAGAAATTGCATCTGACCGTCTTTCATATTTCAAACTTGTAGGGATTTTGGAGGCAGATATCTCTTTAAAATGCTTGCCTAAACTAAACCTGTTCACAGGAGCTCATATACCAAACTAGATCTCTTTGATCGACTTGATTTATATTAACAATCCTTATAATAAATAAATAAACAAAAACAATAAAAACAGTAATAAAACAGTAATAAAGATGAAACAATAACTTTCATCATGAATTGTAACAATATTTTTTAAATAAATAAATCAGCTACTGACTTTGTCATTTCATTACTTACAACAAAGAAAATATTTAATGAAGGAATAACTGAATATTTGCATGTAGTAACAATCCTTATTCTAAAAAATATATTTATTTATTATTATTTTCATCAATATTTAAATGTCAGTAGTCATTGTCATTCCATTGCTTAAAATATATATTCATAAAACATCTATATTTTTAAATAAAGAATAACCATATTAAAAAAATGGTATAAACATCTATTAAGGCTCAGGTAGGCAGCAGGTGCGTTGTGTAGAGTAAGATATATCGAATGAGAGATGCACATCAACAATAAAGAGGCGCAGATCAATGCAACGCACACATCACTGGAAACTAATATCTTTCAGGGAAATAAGATCTACTTCTAAACTGCACAAAGAAAGAAAAAGCTAGATATGACACATATAGACACAACTGAGTGAAATTCAGGCTTTTCCCTTTGAATAACAGATGGGCAGGAAAAAGAAAAGGAAATGCGTTTGAACGATCAGCTTTGTTTCCAGAGAAATGTAAAAGATTATTTTTATTACATAGGAGTCTGCTGCCATTGCTGAAGGACGCTCTGGGTCTAACAAAGGAGTTTAGAAATAACACTACTGTTTTCGGCCGGCCAGCGCACGCACACACACTCACACACACTCACACTTCCAAAGTTACATTTGCTTAATTTATTCATCTGTCTGCTTTTAAACAATGTACAGTCCTCTGCAATCTTTGCACCACAAAAACAAGGCACATGATTAAAAAATACTAAAGCAGCGGTTTCAAAGCGACAGGCAGCCGACTGCCATTTGAAACTGGTTTTAATTGCACTGTGACAAACGAAAATGAAGAGGATGAGGGGAACGGGAACTGCCGTAATGTTTGAATGCAGATAGGAGGGATACCTGTGTTCACTCGGGTCCCATGAGACCAACAAACATTCCTCATATTGAGTTCCGCGTAGTCTAGATCAAATGCTGAGCGCAGGAGCGAACAGACAAAACTTATCTGCTCATACTTGAGGAACTAAGATGCACCTGAAAAAGAGGAAATCAAATAGATGGCCATTGGCCACATTAAAAATGTATGGTCTTGCTTTAAAAGCATGTAGAGAAAAAGGTTAAAGTGAATCAAACCTGAATCAAAGCAAAGAAAATGTAGCAGACAAAGTTTTTATTTTATTTTATTTTTTTTTTGTACACAGGCAATGTGCTTTTTTCATTTGGGCTTCACAGCAGGGGTGCAGTGTTGTGTCCGGACGTATTGATTCAATTACAGTGGCCCGGCTGCTTTTGACAAACCCCCCTTTAGGTCACATTTCCATATCCGTGCTGAATGGACAGCCATTCCCCTAAACACTGGCCACGCGGGGCTGGAAATACCTAAATCATCACTCCGCACTTCTGTCACCCCAAAATTGAGGTAAATCTGACTTTGATAGCAAGATGCTAGCAACATTAAGTTCAAACAATGTGCTCATGGCACCAAAGTTATTCAGAATCGAGCCTACTACACGCTGCCATTAACAGCCTTTAATCCCTGCTGCCCCGCTGAATACATTTGAACTTAAGTATGCACGACTAGTCTGCGCTGATTGAAGCGGCTGTCGATACGTGTCAATAGCTGCCCATCTTTTTCATTAGCAGTTTTAGCACAGCGCCTCTGCATCCATTGTTCCGACGGTGTGTGTTTTACAACGAGCCACGTCTCGCTTTCAAACCGAATCCCGTTCTGCCACAAGAGACGGACGAGCATTCAATTCACAAGCCGGCAGATTGAAAGACGAGCTCTGAGATGTAAAAACAAAACGCATTAGACGCTAGCAAGGACGGGTGTGCGGAGTCTCAAAAAGGATATGAAAAGAATCCAGTCTGGCTTTTGTAAGGGTTTGTGCGTGTGTATGTGGGCGTTGGGAGCATGTGTGTGTTTTTTATTTGTGTGTGTGAAATGTTAAAGACAGGGATGACCCTTTTGGTCACTGGCTGTTGACATGTGGCTAAGAATTATCAGGGCTAGCTTGGCAGAGCATCAATCACGGCAGTCAATAGGAGAGGGCAAGTTCACTTAGGTCACATGTCAGCCGACCAGCCGCCGAGCATACAGTCAATGCGCCCGCCGCTGGAGTTGTTTAAAATCAACTTGTCAAAAATTGGGCTGTAATAAATTCAAGAGGCAGGATGCTTATTTGTAGCCACTCGGGTCGGTACGGGGCATCTCAGAGTGAAAGCTTTTGAGCTGAGCAGAGAACTGTACTACACAAACAAAACAAAAAAATGCAGCATAAATCTAATGTTTTATATTCATGTTCATTTAAGAGTAATAGGTAAACACACACACACACACATACATATATATATCTGTTACTTTATTAAATATATTACATTTTTTATATAATATATATATACATATATATATATATATATATATATATATATATATATATATTTATTATATATATATATTACTTAAGTATTACACATACATATATAGCTTGTGTTTTTAATTTTTTTGTGATGAATAATGTCTGACTGATTGTGTATTTGTGTGATAGCACAGTTTAAGTCACCACGTGACAACTTGCACTTGCATAGATTCCTAAACGTGCTGTTATCAAGCAAAGCTCCAAATCGAAAAATTATTGCTTCCTCAAACTCAGAAACTCAATGTCCCTGGCAAGAGAAAATAGACTGAAAAGTGTGTGTGTTTTTGTGCCTGTCATATGAGAGTGCTGCAGTGCTCTTGTATTGCGTCTTGATGGGGACACAAAGGCAGGTTGGCAGCTGTGTGCCGGGAGAGCCCTTCAGTCTGCAGTTCAGCAGTGGTCAACAGAGGGAGCTACTGGCTGTGCGGTGGTCAGCGTGTGTGACTGTGTGTGTGTGTGCGTGTGCGGTTTGTCTGATGAGCGGAGAGCTCATCTGTGTGTATGTGTGTTTGTCCTCTGTTGTTTTACCCCAGCGCTGTCACAGAATGGATATATTTATGGCTGCCACTGTGGTCTGAATTGCCTTGTCATACAAGTACATGAAGGAATATTTTAGGGCTCAGAATTAAGATGGGAAAATATTCATTTAAATGCATAGTAACAATATGGAATTCTACTAATATTATGGTTATATTAACTGTACTAGATTAACAATAAATAAAAAAAATTGCAAATTTTAGACTGTAAAAAATATTTTCAAGATTTGTTCTTTTTTCTTTTGTCAAATCAACTTAAATAATTTATTTAGTTGAGATAACTTATTATTTTGAGTTTCTGATGATTAAATTAATCTCCTTCGTTGTATTAACTCACTTTTTTCCAGTTCAATCAACTTAAAATTTTAAGGCAACCAGGTTACTTACTTTAAGTCAAACTAACAATATTTTTTACACTGTGCCCTTTTAAGTCAAACCATGTCAAAGTCTTTGTCATTTTTATTAAGTTAATTATTAAATAATTCAAAATTCTAAGAGACCATGGTTTATTACAGTTGAGACAATAAAAATATTAATTTCAAATAAATACAATATAGGAATTTGTTTTAGCCATCAAATATTTCTTAAAAATGTAAATGTTTAACAATTAACAAATCTGATTAACATTATATCATTATCATTTATGCAATAGAAATTACAGATATCAATAACCTGAAGGGCCTAAATTTCCAACTTATCATACACAGCCTTTTCAATTTAATTTCACCAAATTAACTAATAATTCAGAGTTTCAAATATGCATTTTATTTCAAGTGTAATGAGACTATGTTGTCAAACCCCTTTCTTTCACTCCATACCACACACACACACACAAGAAAAAAGTGTCAATTCCAGGACAGCAAAAGGTTGGTTTAAATAACTGCTATGGCACCACTTTCAAAAGACTTGGGTGGGTGAGTAAAACTGTCCTATGAAACAACTGTTATGAAGGGGAAAGCAACACAAGGTTAATATGGTAGCGAATCAGTGAATATCTAAGTAATCTAATGGTCTATCAGCAGGTACAATTGTCACATGAAGGAAAGTGCCAATTTCAAAGCCCCCCTGCTTGGCAGGGTGATAACAGGCTAGCGGGGGCTCCAGGGACAGCGGCAAGCCCAATGTGCAGCATTTGCTAACCTCTCTTTGATATGGCCACTGCTGTTTCCTGTTTCCACCCTCTTCTCTCTCCTCTTGAATTTCTTTAGCAGTCTGACACGCAGGACACCCTAAATAAACCGCAAATAAAAATCCAGGACAGATAACCAGAGCTCTGATATGCGATACACATTAGCCCATTAAAGCACCTTTTAACTGATGGTATTTGCAGTTCACCATGTCTGAAAAGGATCAAGACCTGTCTTATTCTTATCTATGGTTACAATTAAGACACCCTTCGTCATTCTCCAGGTCTGCTGGGACCCCATTTACTTTCAAATACATGACCAGCATATAACTGATACACTTTGATCAGATATAGAGACAGTCCAGTGCATGAAATAGTTGTCATTCCTGCATACATTTTTTTCCAATGTAAGATAAGCTTGAGTAAACATGAGCACAAAATACTGCTGTCTAAGAGGGTTTTATGTGTGCGTTGTGCACCTGCATGAACCACGCTATTTTCCTGCCACTTATTCTTAGGCTGCATTAAATAGCCTGATTTAAAAACAAAGTATAAAATTGCAATATATATTTAAACCCTTTACGGACACATTGAAGATAATAAAAAAACATTGAAAATATAAATAACACTGTTAAAATCAAGTAAACAGTCTATGATAAAGTAAGGACAAATAGTCAAGCTACAAGCAATAGCACAAATAAACAACAAAACAATTAAATTAAATAAACTGTGCGTTCAGGTTTTTCAGGTAGATCAGATTAGTTGGATAAGCAAAGACAGGTTAAGTGATTTGTACAGAAACATTTTTTTGTTATGCTGGTTGAAAGTCTCTTTACATCCCGATCAGGGGTGTCATGATTCTCCAAATCCTCGATTTGATTACATTTTCGATTCTAAGGTCACGGTTCGATTTGATTCTCGATTTGTACATTTAAAAAAAAAAAAAAGCCAACACCAGCCAGTCAGGATGCTCTCTGTTTTACATGCGCTTCATGAGGCACACACGCAAGGTCTCTCGCTCTTTCCCACTCTGCCGTGTGTGTAATACGGTTTGGAGCACAGTTTTTTCTGTCTCGCGATGGGTCTCTTGGTATGCTGGAGCCTTTAGAGTTCCTTTTACTGGAACTAAGGTGCCCAACCCAACAAAAAACAACCCCACACCATAATCCCCCCTCCACCAAACTTTACACTTGGCACAATGCAGTAAGGCAGGTACCATTCTCCTGGCAACCACCAAACCCAGACCCGTCTGCTGGATTGTCACACAAGGAAGTGTGATTCGTCACTCCAGATAATACGCCTGCACTGCTCTAGAGTCCAGTGGTGCCATGCTTTACACCCCTGCAACCAACACTTAGCATTGCACTTGGTGATGTAAGGCTTTGATGCTCGGCCATGGATACTCATTCCATGAAGCTCTCTACGCACTGTTTTTGCACTAATCTGAAGGCCACACAAAGTTTGGAGGTCTTTAGCTATTCACTCTGCAGAGAGTTGGTGACTTTTGCGCACTGTGAGCTTCAGTATGCGCCGACCCCGCTCTGTGAATTTACTTGGCCTACCACTTCCTGGCTGAGTTGCAGCTGTTACCAATTGCTTCCACTTTGTTTTCACGCCACTAACAGCTGACCATAGAATATTTAGTAGTGAAGAGATTTTTAGTGAGGCCATATTACACAGGTGGCAAACTATCAAGGTACCACGTACGAATTCATAGAGCTCCTGAGAGTGACCCATTCTTTCATAATGTTTGTAGAAGCAGTCTGCATGCCCAGGTGCTTGATTTTATACAACTGTGGCAATGGAAGTGATTTTGAACACCTGAATTCAGTGATTCGGAAGGGTGTCCCAATATATATATGGTGCTAAAAGAAAAAAGTAAAAAAATAAATGATTTAAATGATGGTGGACTAATTAAAAATTCCTATTGAAAGTGTCCCTGCTCAGCCAGGCTGTGGCCTTGGCCTCTCAGGCCCTGTTCTGAATGGAGAGCTGCCATCATGTCAGCATGGCCTGTTTAACCACACCACTCTCATCATGCCAAAGCAGCTCAGCACCACACCGTGGGCCGGGTGTGTTATTTACCACAAGATTTTGCAATATTTCACCAAAAAATAGTAAACTATTTGATAAAATTAATATTTTATTTCCATTTCAAGCAAAAAAAGAGCAGCGCTGACATTTTGCTAAACTTCTCTATGTGTGCTCTACAAAAGAAATAGATTTAAAACAACATGAGAGTGAGTAAATGACATGATGTTCATGTTTGGGTAAGCTAACCCTCTAATCTATTCTGAACCCATTTGCAACTTCTTCCAAATACATTACATAAGCCTCACATCAAAGATAGAATTCAATCACAACTCTTCCTGTCATTACAAAGCATGTGACTGTCCAACTTTCCATCCCTGTCTTCACCTCTCAGTTCTGGTTCAGCTCAAGACAGTGACCCCCCTCAGCCCATACAGAGCCCTGTGCTTCTGCCCGCAGCTGTTCCTCAAAGCTGCGGGGATTTAGAGGAGATCTCCCTCTCCGTTAACACGTGGATCTGCCCTTTGGAGGAAAGGCGACGCATTTGCTGGCCTTTGCGAGGTGGCTCGCCAGGTCGTCCTTCTCCATTAGGGGTAGGTCAAAGGGATTCACACAGGGAGAGGGAAAGTAAAGACAGGTGTTCAGTACACTAACCAATGATTAATAGCTAATTATGAGCAATGCTAATGCCACATATATGCTTTACATTTACAGCGTGCTGCAGTTCTATAAGGGTGAATTCACTAAGAATGGATTGTGTCTGTTCATAGCACCATTTATTTGCACAATATTTTTATGCTATTTTAAAGGAAATATGCAAACGTGAGATAACAGATGAGCAGCAGACTATCAGTATCACAATCTAACATAGCCTACTTTTTGCATATTCACGCAATTTCAGAGCAGTGATTCTCAACCAAGGGGGCCAGATTAATCATTTTAATATCAATTAATTTATATAATACATTTATTAAGATGTTAACCCCCACAATCTCTAAAAATAAAGTTGTTCAACATGAAAATAAACATATTTATTGTTTTAATTTGTCCCTTTATCAAGTGCTGGTTTTTGTTGTTGCAATGTCTTGAATAATAAAATTATTCACGGTTAAATATGTTATACCACTGATGGCAGAAATACCAGAACATTGGATTTTGTTTAATGCAGGTTAGTAAATTAGCAAGATATGTATGCACTAAAACTGTGTATTCAAAAATCTTTTTATTCTGTTCTTATTAGTTATTCTGTATTGACACAGCAATTCATCTGCAGCAATGGGTGTTGCGGTAGCACTGTATCTGGCTATAACGCTGTAAAACTTTTTTTTCCCCCATTTTGGGAGGAGTAAAATTTACGTATGTGGTTTCAACAACCGAATGCATTTGGAATGCGACCCAGACCACCTCCTAAAGTGATTTTAGCGATCAGATTTAAATCAATCTAAAAAGCGTTTGGGAGGGCATTTACACCTCGTCTTTTCACGATCGGATAGCTATGCAATTAGAGGAAACGCATGAAGTGACCAGGAGTTTATAAACAGGTCCTTTATGTTCCTCAGAAGAAAGAAAGTCATACAAATTTGGAGCAACACGAGCGTGAGTAAATGATAGCATTATTTCCATTTTTGAGTGAACAATTATTTAATCAGAAAGAAGTGAATTTAGATAGCAATGAATTGAAAGCAATTAAGTCCGAAAGACTGATTAGTTGATTTGTCTTAATTTGTATTCTATTATAGTCAACATAAAAAGTATCACCATTAATGCTAATTCTATGCAAAATCACTAGTAGAAAGTGATAGAAACACACATATGCTCTCTCTCTCTCTCTCATAAAAGTCCCTCTTGTATGGAAGTGGTAATTGACTTCTCAGAGAGAGCTAGTGGGCGGATTCAATCCAGACTATAGCCACATCTTCATACTGCTTTAGGACCAGGCTGCATGGGAAAGAATTCTTAATGAGGGCCCCCAACGCCCTGCGGGAAGCCCGATTTCTGAGTCTCTCTCTCTCATACACACACACACACACACAATCTCACTCCATACACAGGTCCTGTTTCTACACCGACTTGCACTAAACATTCCAACAAAAGGGTTTGGAAGAGCTATTGCTCTCGAGCGTTGGGACCCCCCACACACTGAACCACCAGCTCTTTTGGTAAGATTCTACGGCACACACACACTTTGTCACAAACACTGAAATATATATAAATAAATCAAACACCTGGAGAGCAGGGCAGCACAAAGCTTGAAAACAGAGAGATGACTGAGGTTAGACAAAGGGGAAGAGAGAAACGCATCAGGGATTACGTGGGTCTGTATTTGTTAAGCTTTTTTTTCCCTTTCAAAGCGTTGCTCATTTTAATAAAGGAGATCCCTCAGTCTCTCTAAGTGCCGCAGATAAAAGAAATAATTTAGTGGCTTAAAAGACTATTAATGTGAAGAGCCACACTTGTCTCTTTCTCTCTCCAGTCCTCGGAGGAAATGTCATTGAGCCTGTTGCATCACAATAGCATGGAGGGAAAAATCTTGCATGATGGAATCTGAGAGGGTGTCTTTCATTTTCTTAACATATTTATGCTGTAATCTGAGGGGCCTAGACTGATGTCACTATAAACAGTAAATATTACCTTACATGTATGCAATCACATGGTAGTTTGTTGGAGAGTGCAAGAAATGCCATGTTCCAGATGAAGTTTGTGGCTGGAATCGTCAAGAATTGTTCCCCTTTCCCTTCTAGTTATGCTGAATTATAGAAATCTTGGAACATGGAATTCCCCCATCTCTACTTGAGAGTAACCAATGGAATGTCACTTTAATATCAGCCATTTTGGAAATAATGTCAAATTGATGGTTCTCACTGAAGTCTGGGTTAATTGATTTGCCAAGACTTTACCAGTTGGAAAGTAGGAAGTAAAAGAATTTTTTAAAAGAAGTTTCTAAAGAATTCTAAGTGTCTTAACTATAGAATGTCAAACCTCAACTCTCCACATATCTTTTGGTTGTCATTTTCACAGTGGTGGAATGTAACGAAGTACAAATACTTTGTTACTTTACATAAGTACATTTTTCACGTATCTTTACTTTACTTAAGTACAATAAATAGTGCATACTTTTTACTTTTACTTCGTTACATTTTGCAGCAATTATTATACTTTCTACTCCACTACATTTCTACAACTTCTGTTACATTTTCGTTACATTTTCTGATCAGTTTTTCCCCTGCCAAAACGTCATCTGACCGTCCGTTCGTTGCATGTTTGTCTCACCAGTGACGTTTGGTTGCCATAGATACAGTATATCAACCCGGTCACACAAAAAAAAAAAAAAAAAAAAAAAAAAAAAACCCGGTCACACTAAATGTGTCTCACACGCAGTGTGTTTATCATGCAACTCATACGCGAAAATTTGTTTTTACGTGCATAGAAAACGCACCGTGTGTGATATATGTTTGGTTTGGTTAGGATTATGGCAAGCCAAAAGGTTCAGAATTACACCATAAATGAATTGCGTTTACTGCCAATAGTTATTAACATATAGTAAGGATAAGCATGATATTGCCTAATTGCAAGCTTGTTTCAGAAATGGTGACATTTTTTTCCATCATTATTGAACATCATTATAGGAGTAGGCTATTAGGTTGAATGAGTTAGAATTAAATGTTTTATTAATCATTAGAAAATAGACATTAAGATAATAAATTGTTATGCAAGTACTTTTACTTTTAATACTTAAAGTACATTTAAAATAAAGTACTTTTTACTTTTTACTTAAGTATGGTAGTCATTGTGTTACTTCTACTTTTACTAAAGTAAATATTTATCTGGGTATTTGTACTTTTACTTAAGTACTGAGATTCAGTACTTCCTCCACCACTGCATTTTCAAAATGTTGTGCATTTGATTTAAAAACTCTGTGATAGACTTGGTGCAACTTGAGTCAAATTTGAGTTTATTATCTCAAATCTCTTATCTTGAGTTAGTTAGTTAGTTTACACACATTGTCGTTTAAAGGTTTGGTCTGCTTAACCTTTTTGTGGAAACCTTCATACACCTTTTCAGTATTCTTTGATCAATAGAAAGTTAAAAAGAATAGCATGTAGTTTTAATAGAAATCTTTTGTAACATTATAGAAGACTTGACTGCCACTTTTGATTTGCAATTTAATGGATCCTTGTTGAATAAAAGTATTAACTTGTTTAAAGGGATACTTCAGGATTTAGACCCCCTAAGACGAGAGATTTATGTATTTTTTGTCTGTAAAAAATCCTCTGATGACGCAAAAATTGTCATTTTGCGTCATCGGAGGATTTTTGGCCAGAGGAGTAGTATGTTTTCAATCCGCCCATAGAGGGTGGGATCCCAGTCACAGAATGTACACATCTTTTTTGAAAGATAATCTAGCAGGCTTGGAAAGCGGAGTAGTAGGGGTTACCATCCTCTTTTTCCCAGACATGTCCGGCCGTCGATGTCCGGGATTCAGCTTTTGCCTTCTGCAGTCGCCATTCATTGTTTACACGTACACCTTTTGTTTCAATCCAACTGAATTCATTTTGATTGGTGAATTTGAATGTAGTGTTTACATGAACGCTAAACAAGTGATTGGTTGATCTGCGTTTTAACATTGCTAAGAAAATTCCCGCTCCTCCGTGAGAGATACGAGACCGTGCGTCTCACAGATGTCGCTCACCGGTAATCACGCCACTGGCCTCGCGCCATTCTCCCGCGGCCCTCAGTCTTCCTGCTTGCCACAGTAAACATAATGAATGGCGACCGTAGAACGTAAAAGCCGAATCCTGGACATTTTGGGCGATATCGAAACACATTTTCAGGCAGACTCATCACAAGACTCACTAGTAGCCTAGACTTGTTGTTTAGCTACTGCACTCTGTTACCGGAAGGCGTGGCCTCCTAGGTCAGCGAAGCAAGTGCATTCTGGGAGTTGTTGTCTTTCCACATAAGGAAAAAATACATTTTCTGGCTTTTCTCTTTCTATGGAAGCCTGATGTATCAAATATGATAATCAACAACAAACACATATGAAAACTACTTTAAAATCTTTATATATATATATATATATATATATATATATATATATATTTGCCTAAAAGTTCAATAAAGTTTAAATAATTTTTTTTTTTTTAAATCTGACCGTTACTTCATATGACAGACTTTGAAGGGTTTTATTGGGATAAACCAAAACAAAAAATATGAAAAAAGAGAAGAAAAAAAAATCAGAGCTGTAAGTCATACAGGTTTGGAACGACAATTTTAAATATGTACAAAGTGACTAAGCGCTTGCAATGCACATTTCTGTATTTGCATACTTTCATACTCAAGTATGTTTTAAGCTTAGAGTTGAAAACAGCTGAAGACACCTCTTCATTGCAGTACACACACACAATCCTGACCTCTCCGGGTTGTGTGTATGTGTCTCAGAGAGTCCACCCATCACCCCTTTGGTGTAGGCGATGGAGTGTGACGGCTCGTTAAAGAAAAACAAAGCCCCTCACCTTCCTTTATCACTAATATGCACCTGGAGAGCTGCCGTGCTTTATGATAAACTCGCACAGCCAAATGCACACTCACACAAACACAACCCTGTTTACACACCTACCCAGAATGCACCCGTAGCACAGCCTTGTTCCAGGGGCCACTGTAAACAACTAAAGTCAATCTGTTTGTGCTAGTTTACTGCCACAGCTCAACTCCTCTGCTCACAAACAGTTTTCCAACAGTGATGTCAGTGACTTATGGACAATAAAATGACTTTTTTTCTTCCATTTCTCTCGTTAGATGAGTAAATCAAGATGGACTGGGGTTGCAAAGCATTGTGGGGAAACTATTACTGTCGCATTAAAATCAAACTAAAATTTTAACGTTTTAGCAGATAAAGGTGTTATTAATTCTTGGCAATAAACCAGTGTGATTTCTGACTATTTACATCTACATACTGGATGAGCAAACAGAGTTACCTAAGTATAACCCTGACCTCACTGGGAGGAATCCCACAGCCACGCCTCCATGAAGGGACCACAGATCCAGTTATGTCCTCTCACTCGAAGCTAATACAGTTTCCTCCCCCCTCATCCACTCCTTTCCCCCCTTCCCCTTCCCAGGTTTGATAACAAATATTCCCTCACCTAAATTAGAAATGTGAAGTAATTATACCGGCGGCCCTCCTACGGGTTATTCATAGGAGTCGACGGTCATAAGAGAGCTTTCTTTATATAAATAGGTTACTTCAGAGGGTGACTTTAATTATGTTGGTTTCAAACAGAACATGAGTGCCGTATTCCGGCGGGATTAAGCGTCTCTGGCTCTTTGTTAACTGAGCACAAATGTATGCCAGCAAGGAGCATCTGCACAAGATCTCCGCTAAATTTATTCAGCCTCCGCCGGTGAATAATTCCACTAATAATAAAGATTGCAAGAAACAAGAGGGAGAAAAGAAAATCTACATTCAAGAGAAAAAAAAGAGAGAAAGTGTGTGTAGTTTTCAAGGACGACTTAAAAAATAGAAAACAAGTTTAATCTGTTTTGCATGGGAAAAAGGTGTTCTTGTGTTTTGTTCTGTGAGTGTGTGTGTGTTAAAGTGCACATCTCTCTCTGTGCTGTGCAGTGTTTGTTCTATCAAAGAACCAGTGGTCTATAACTAGGCTGTATTGGTTCTTTTTTTTTGACAGTCTAAATGCTTTAAGAGAATGTTTTCAAATTGGAAACCATAGTAAACTAAAAAAAAAAAAATTAAAAAAAAAATAAAATAAAAAAAAAAATTATGGCAGTCAAAGCTAGCACACTAACCACACTTATTTTCTATAATTTGAATATTATGATTTGAATATAGTTTATTTAAAAGTAAAAAACTAAAATAAACAAAATTTTCCATTATAATTAGGGCTGTCAATGTCAATAACGCATCTGATTATTTGAACTTTTGAACTTTGAAGTCATATATATATATATATATATATATTCAAAGGCTTCGAAGTTTTGTAAAGTTATGAAAAAGTTATGATCTTCATGAAATTAAAATTGAAGTTGGCATTGTATCAATCTAGAAACGCACTGCAACTAAAGCCACATGTCTGCCCATGTTATATTTAAAATTTGAAGATGATAAGTCTAAAACTATGCATTTAATTAAATGTTTTTCAAGAACATGTGACGTTATTTTGATTATATTGTAAAATGCAAACTGGTGTTTTTTTGTCATCGCCTAGCATCTATTCAGTCTATTGACTCTATTGTTTTGTGGTGCAAACTACATTCAGTGGTCTGTGGACTGACCCTATTCAGTGGTCAGTCTCTCCTGCACACATTCACACCTCTTCAGCCGGGTTATGGCTCTAAATATGCTTTTCTTTTGTCTGCATTATAATCACTAACGACTATTCACACTGTTTCAATCCCTCCTTTCTTTTATCAAAGTTCTCACTTCACATTTCAAACTGTATCAACTGCCCTTTTTGAGAAAAGAAACATTTCAGTGAGCATTTATATTTAGAAAAAAAATCATAAAAAATAACAGCTGGGTGGCAGGTGCACCTAGAGCTAGCTAGCATGTTAGCTTAGCACACCATCAATACACGACAATTTATGAGATTAAAACCATGTTTGCGCTCCAAACTTACTTTATCACGTGAATAAGTTAAAGAATAGAGAATAGCAGTGATTTGCCTAAAGAATATAGGTCCCAATATTTATATGATTAAAAGATGGCTGTTTTTCATATGACCTTGTTGTTGGTATACTATGTGACTATACACATCACAACATATAAATATAAAAATCTTTGTGTTATTTTGTCACTTATTGGGATTAGTATGCTAGCTGGACCCATTTACATCCAGTCTTTGTGCTAAGCTAGGCTAGTGGTGGGTGCACCACAGTTACAGCACGCATGGAGATGGAAAAGGTATGGACTCATCTACTGTAACTCTGGGGGATAAGGTGAATAAGACAAAGTCCCAAAAAGTCGACATGTTCCTTTAAAAATGATTTCTTTAAAAACAAATATCTCTCTTTGCTTTTAACTTTAAGCGTTGTAACTTTGCAGATGTGGTTTATGCTCAAACAGCAACATTACACACTAACTAAAGTTGAAAAGTGAAATCATTACCAACCACCCCTTTAAAATGCAATTTACTGATTCAGCCACACAATCAAGAATCATTCTAAAATCATGATTTGGTGCTCAAGCAAAATTATTATTATCAATGTTGAAAACAGTTGTGCTGCGTCATGTTTTTGTGTAAAATTTATTTCAGGATTATTTGATAAATTTAAAGTTCAAAATAACATTTGAAATTGAAATCATTTGTACAGTATATATACTGTATGTCTTACTGTAACTTTTGATCAATTGAACGCATCCTTGCTGAATGAAAGTATTAATCTTTTAACTCTTACCCCAAACGTTTGAATGCTAGTGTATCACTGTTTTCACAAAAGTATGCCTGTTTTAATATCCAAAATAATATTTATCATCTCATAGTTACATTTGAAACAATTTTCAAAATAAACCACAATATGACCAAATTATGACCAATTTGTCCTTTCCCCTTGGACAATTCGATCAGATACCACCCCATGATGCTTAATATACTGTACTACAAATACCTCTGTTTTCGTACTTCCACTCATTTAGTTTTTTACATACTGAACAGCAAGACTGATCTGAAAGTCTTATTAGTAATAAACATTTTCTAAGAAGAACAACAAAACATCTACATTTCTCAAGCAGCAATATCACAATATCAGTAAGGAAAAGCTTCAGCCTGGCTCTAATGTTTCACATTCATACACAAACAATATCCATCTGTTTGACTGCGGCAGAATTTATAGCCACCCCATTGATTGCTTTTGCTGGACATGATGGCTGTAAATTGCAGGCCGTTTGGTAAATGTGGGCAGTTAGAAGTGTACAAGTAATTATTTCACGCCTGCTGATTGAAACATAATTCCAATATGGCCTTCTGAAAATGACAGCATTCCCAAAGTCCTCCGTTTTAATTTGGAGGTGATACTAATTAGGGGGAGCATTATAGGACTTTTTATGTGATCTCTCCAACGGAGCCCCAAATAATTAAAATGTCAGCAGAAATAAATATGCATAAACAGCTCATAATTTCAGAAATATCGTCCCATGCCGTTTGTGGCTAGTGGGAAAAGAAGAACTTACGTTATTTATGCTTTTTCAGGGACGTTTATGTAGCATTTCACAGAAGTTAACAATCTAAAACAGTTCAAATAAACTGAACCACTATAAGCAGAGTGAACCTCATTATTGAGACCTGAACGTCACAGATTTTATTACTTGTTTATAATCTGCATAATAATTACTTATTTATTTATGTTTATTGTTACAAGTCTAATTATTGTACACTATTCTAGATATTTCTAGCTATCTCTTGTATGAAGAACAAGAAACAACTGATCTTTTATTTCGAAGAGTAAATATATTTGCCATTTCATATATGTTATTTGTGTAATATGGCATTTTTAAATAAGTCAAAGTTATAAAAGCCCAACGTTACGCTACACTAAAGGGACACATGGGACATCTTAATCAAGGCGAGTCACAGAAGCTATTGATGAATGATTTCAATTAAAAGGCTGTGTGCTCATATGCCATAAATACACTATTGTAATCAGAGCCGGTACAAAAGATAGACACATCTTTAATCTCAGACAATTCCACCGTGAGACATGGGAGTACAGGCATTGCACACAATGTTTGTGCTGATATGAAGCCCAAGTTGTGTACCACTGAGAAAAACAACAAAGTGCGTATCTGATACATGATTTTATATTTCAACGGTTGCTGTCTTTTTTTGTTATAAGAAGTATTTGGGGTGCCTTGGGCTTACACTGGACCTGTAAAAGGCCTTTGGGGTTTCCGTGTTAATTGTTTCACGTAAACCACATTTTGTAGTACAAGCAACGCATGCCGACATGCTGGTGCTCGGGTCAACCCTGCACACAGATATGAACGATTGCAATAAAATATTAATGGGATATGCAAAGCAGCCAGGAAAATCACCACCAGTTTGGCTGAGGGAGTAGGACAGGTCTACGAAATAAAAGGGATAGAAGATAAGAGTGATGTAACGCACATGAAGAACTGAATAATGACTGGCTTCTATATCATTTCTGTTCTCACAAACAACACTGTACACAACCTGTTAAAAAGCAGTGGGGCAACACGATCTGGGCCAGTGTGACCTAGCCCACATAAAGAAAGAGGGACAGATAAGTTCTAAAATCTGACCTTGTCAACTAATGTCCAGCATATATCCGGTTACCAGCCCTGCCACTCTCAGCTCTTTCCCAGTAGAGAAGCAGAAAGATATAGAGAGAGATACAGAGACAAAACATTAGATCATTATAATGCCAATAATCATTTTTAACTCACACATTGATATGTGTAAATCACAAATCACAAAAAAAACAGTGTTCACGATAAAAAGGAAAGAAAAATCTTTTAAAAATGCAGTTCAAAGTTCTTAAAAATGTACTTTGCATTCATGCAGTTTTTATATATATTTTTTTTCTGAATTTTTAAGAAATGTCTAAATTGAATAGCTCTAAAAATGTTGTCAAAGCAAAACATAATGTCAGTATATGTCATTTTCAAAAAGGTATAAATATATTTTTCATGCATTTTTAATTTCATAAACATGGGCCAGATTTACTAACAGCTTGTACCAGCTAGTGCACACCCTCTTTTGGCGTTAAAAAACTACTGTCAGGATTTCCAAGACACGCAGTCAAAGATTTGTGCTGAAAAGGCATGGACTTAACTTCATCAACTTATCTGATATTTTTCAGAAAAACCTAAGATTTTCTTTTCAAGAATTTCATATTTTTAATGAGGCATTTTCTTCATTATGATATCAGGATAGTTGTTTTTGACTGTCTCTCAAAAAATAACATGAATTTGAATTCAGAAATTAAAAACATATTCATCATATAATATAGTTCATATTTACTGAATACATGAATTGCATGTATTTTTGAAGAAACAAAAAATGAATAGTATTTTTTTTAGTATTTACCCATATACAAACTTGTACACACCAGCGTCTTTCTTAATATCGTATCCCCAATACAAGGTGCTTAGCAGCGTTCCAAATTGAGATTTTAAGATCACTATGAACATTCACTTAAACGTGCAAATTCAGCATTATATCCATGACATGTACATCAAAAAGATTAAAAGTCGCTTTATTCTTAGTAGCACGGTTATCTTCCTCTCATTCGGCTTCTATCCTCTTAGTTCTGAGGGAAAGTCTACGCATATATAGGCACAGGGCCCAACGCCACTTTCATCTCCAGGCACAGGACTGGAGACGGGCATATCTGCTGTTGCCAGGAGCAACATTTGGTTCACTTAGAGAGCCCAGTGCCTCCTGCTTTCTCTCCATTTCAGATAAAGCCACTCAGCTAGATTTCCCCTCAGAGATATGGGCAGCCACAACTTGGCCTTTAGAGGAGCAAAGCATCAGCCAACAATAAGCAGCGATAGATATGACCAAACAACACGTCATGATTTAGACACAATGGAAAATTGGCTGAGAGTAAGACACATCAGAATGCGGGTTCAGGCACAGTGTGCGTGTAGGTAAAAATGGTCTTCAATGCCAAGATGATGTTTAGGTTTAGATTCATTTTCCTTTTTATTACTTGAATGAAATGATTTATTGTGAGATTAACGTTTCTTAAACATCAGCATTCTGCGTTAACTGATATTGAGCGGCACTGCTACTTCTCCTTCATCATGGTAAATTTAATATTTTACGGAGTTAGGCTGGGCGACGGTGTGTATTTTTTAACTCTTTCCCAAGCCACATCTCAACCGAGATAAGTGTCTGCTCGGGATTAAGTAATGTGATTACGGTAAGCTATGCAGTAGACCACAACACCAACACAACACAAACAAGGATGTCTACATCTGTTCTAAGTTAAGTCAACAACGTATTTGAACGTTATCTTTAACATCTCTAAAGTAACGTTAGGCTAATGTTAGCCTAACATTAGAAAACTTTAACGTTAGCTTCTAGCTGCATTGTACATAATGCCACTTAGCTTCATTAACGTATCTGTAAATAACCGAGATAACAAATGTTAACAATGTTGTGCTGAATGATTCATGTAAATACTGTAGCACCAAACGGTGATGGCAACGATATGCGGGTTATCACGATTACACTGTGACCTGTTAATTCTTGCCTGGAACTGAAGCTTTTCATCGACTTTCTCAACAATAAAATTATTAATATAACCCTCCAATGCATAGTTAAGGCCCTTTAGGTGACTTCGGGATGATATATAATCTTTCTGTCTCCAAAAATGATCAATTGTGACCTACTGTGACCGCTGCCATAGCGCCTGTCACCGAACGTTGACTGTTTGTCCGAGTGACTGGAGGGGGCATGGCTTAGCCATAGGTCAATTTGACTCATTGAATCAGTCAGGGGTGCGTTTCCCAAAAGCATCGTTAGTCAACTATGGTGGCAAGTTCCGTCGTTATCAGCATAGTTTAATGAGTCGGTGTTTCCTGAATTCATAGTTCTAACGAACATTCGCAAACAGCATCGCAAGGTTGTGTGGTTTAGTGCAATCTACATCTTTTATTTAGAATACAAGCACCGTCTTTGAAGAGTGTGCTTGTGCGTACGTGCTCTAGTATGTAAGAACGAGCCATTGATTGAATCTGGAAATAAAGCAAAACAACTGAGAAAATTTTGAAATACTCCTCAGATGCCATGTTGGTAATAAATAGCAAAACATCTAGCATTAATTAGATCTCAAACAGATTCATTAAAAGTAGTTTTTACTCCACGTGGTTGAACTAACAATTTGCTTTAGCTGTGATTAGCTAATTGATTTCTTCAACGATGCATCGTACAATGGTAGTTAAGCAGCAAGTTATGTTGTTGTACGGGAAACGGACCCCAGAACAGTTCTTGACTTACCCACTGAATCAGTCTAATGACTCAGTTATTGAATTAAATCAGTTCATCGTTGAAATGTTACAATTTAATGTTCTTGTTTATTATATTTATCAAGAACGTTGTTTACAATTGGAATGGGCAATCCCAAACATAACCCAATTGATAATCAGACAACAATTATGAGCATAGTAATCCCAACATTTGACTTAAATCTTTCCGTCTCTGTTCTAGCACGGCCGCCTGGTCCTATGTAGGGCAGCTAAGAAACGCTTCCTGTGATACCGAGTGTAAAATTATACCTAAGTGTTCAGAGTGAGGGCTTTTTTCTCTCTTTCTGCTAACATGATGTGTTAAGCATGGTAGCGTGAGGAGAGATAAAGCACTTCCTTGTTCATTTTCATGCGCTGCCTTAAGTAGATCTCTGGGGAAAGTTCTGGCCTCAGAGGAGGCAGCAGGTATGAGATTCCTCTGGTTCACACACATCCAAATGTGTCTCAGTTCTTTACATCTCACATAACATGCTTATCCCCTCTCAAAAAGAGACAACTATATAGCACTGGGAACACAGTGAAGCTTTTTCAAGTATTCTCCCTGTCAGTTCCATCATTGTGGACTCAAGTTTGGAAAAAAAAGAAGAAACAAAGTAAAAGGTTTTTATTGCTCATTTTATTTTGTACTTAATCGTACTAAGTTTGGGTTTTAACTAGGTCCGTGTAACGCTTCACAATTCAATTTTCGGACCATACAATGCAAATGCAAAAATGAAAAATGAAAACCAGACATTAATTTTTCTTGTTTTTCCAATTACATTATCAATGGATAGTTGCCCTTTTCTCCCTTTTTTCAATTTTACTTGTGCTAAATTGTGACTTCAGAAACAAACATTTGAATAAACGTTAAATTTTCTAATTTTCGTCTTGTAATTTGCGGCATGGGCAGTATACTATTAGCATGGGGCGTGGCCGTGGACTAACTTAACTATCATTTCATTGATGCAATTGCTTTATTTACACTGCATGCAAATTGAGGACAAGTTTAAAGGAACACAGGACGGCATTTTTCACCCGAAGTGACAGTTTTTATTGATAACCCTTGTTTAACCCTTGCTGTAAAAAAAAAGCCAAATTCTGAGCATCTCAAGCCATTTTCCATTAAAAATTGTTGTCAGTATTTTACTGTAAATAAAACTGGCAAAGTATGCGTTCACATCAAACGTGAATAGAAAGTCAAATTCGCGTTTATCGCGTCTAGTTGGACCCTTGCACATTTTGAATGCATTTGTGCGTCCATAGTGAATTGGATGCGCGTAAAAAGCAAAAGATGAAGCGTAATTGACGCGCGTCTGAGGCGTAATACGATTCTTGTGGGAGGTACAAGTGCTATGTTGTGTAATAGTTCACAAAAAAAGTCTGAGCTGCATTCTTCCATAGAAGTGAATGGGGAGCAAGGATCATCAAGGACAAACCATGAGAGGTTCCTGTTCAGTACGTTCCTAAATTTAAAGCGATAAGACAGTTCTTATCGACTGAAGTTTAAGCTGTTATTCACAGAATAACTTGCTTGACAGCTGTAGTTACCATTTGCATTCATTGTATGGAAAAGAGCAGTACAATTCTGATATAAAGAACTTTTTTTCTGTTCTGTAAAAGAAAAGAAAGGTATGTAAATGAAAGCATAAGTGCACTGTAAAAAGAATAAAAACCCCTCTCAGCCAGGAACTTTGGAGAATACATTACGCAGGCTAAATGTTTGCGAATATGTGAACGTATTGAGAATGCTCACAATCGGTAAACCCTCAAACACTCATGTAATCATGAGGCAAAATCAATGATGTGTCCAAAACTGTAATTGCCACTCCTAAACTGCTTCAGTAGCAATATGCTGTTGACGAAACCAGCAGCACAGCAAAAAACCTCCCCCGCTGTCCACATTCTGCATCTTTCATCTGAGGGAACTATGTGTAATTCTAATGCAAGGAGAGATTTGTGATGCAAATCCATGAATATGCAGCTCTTTCCCAATAAGATAAACCGTCCTTCGGCAGAGTCGTGATGTTCAGCGGCTCCTCACATCTTTAGTCTTATATCAGGTGCATCCCCACATCCCGGGCTAAATATGCCATTAGCGCTGATCAGTGGGTAAGATAATCCAGGTTATAAATATGAGGCTAGGTGAGAGTGCCTTTGGGCTAATGCTATATGAATAAGACATGGCCTATATTTTTGTCCTAGGCATAGACATGGTTTATGGGACATAGCCCACATTGTGAAATCCAATCAAAGGCACAGTCACAGAACCCTGCATTCATAGGAGCTCCAACCCGCGCTGACTTACAACCGTGGTGCTACGGCGAGACTCCAGCAGCGCGGGGGAAAGAACGAAAGAAAAATGACACCATGTACGACAAAATAGCATTTTAAAAGACCACCCTCACGCTGCACAACAAAGACTAACACTCTGCAATTAGTCTAATTAATGTAAAACAATGGGCCGCATGGCCACTTATCAAATTGATTGTTCTCCCTATCGAAGGGGGAGTGCAGTAGGCCTGGCCTTGTAAAGGGCGACTAATTTCGGGAGATGATTGGAGTTGTCACGTTGCTGCGGGCCAATTACCTCCTGACTCCGGTCACGGACGGCAGACGAGATAATTAGCGTGCGTTTAAGAGGCGCACTTACCGCCCATATTCTAATTAGCTGTGTGTTGCCATAATATGGAAAGTGAGGGTGGACATCTCTAGAACTTTAGAGATTCGGTGGGGGGTTTGAGGGACAACAGTCCGTCCCTCTGATCGTAATGAGGGTTTTTTTTTTTCCCTCAGCCCATCTCAAGCAGCTTAAAGGAGCCACTTTTCTCAGAGTCCTATAAACTGTCTCCCTCTCATCTGTAGTCGCTGCAAATCCATCATTAATCCTTTCAATTAATTTATTCTAGCGGGCTTCTCCCAAGCTTTAGCCTCTGTGATTTCACATTGTACAGAAACCACAAGTTGTTATAGAGAGATTTGAAGCGCTCCTCTGTCAGTGGTGCTCATTTCGTCACCTAAAAAAGGTACTAGAAGGCAAGTTTAAATAAATAAATTAATAAATAAGCGAGGGTGGCATTTGCCAGAATGACTGTGCGTGTCCTGCGGGATGTGAGGGACTCTTGTTTCTTGTGAGGCTAACCCTTGAGAGCGGATTCGCCTGCTGCCTTTATCCTCCACATTCTCTTAATGGCCGTTTTACACTTTTAATTAATTCCATTTGACACCATTGAGACTCCTCATATACATGTTAATTGCAATAGGAGGGAAGGAGGAGGAGGAGAAGGAGGGGTAGCATAGTTTTTGGTACAACACTGCTCTCTTCCACTCATCTGAGCCTAAAAAGTATTTTAAACAAGAACAAAATACAGTAATTGACTGAAGGATTTCGGTCAAAATTAGCTGAGAACACAAGTGTAAATGCTCTTCACTGTTGCTACAGTACTACTGTCTCATCTTAGTTTCACCTTAAGATATGTTCTTCATCAGGGCAATATATGTCCTGTCCATCAAACTGACAAAGGACTTTCCCCTAATGAGAGAAATGAGCTCCGGGCTGTATTAAACACCTTTTACATTGTCCGTAAACAATGTTTAGAGAGAAAATGACAAATGGGAATTGCCTTCTGAAGGTTCATGATGCCAAACTAAGCCCCAACATTTCAAATATTTTCAGTGTGAATGGTGGGAAATATGCCATTTTCATACTGCTCTAAAAAAAATGATCCAGCGAAACCCAACTGTTTACTGGGGCAGTGTGAACTAGACTTTAAGGGGATATACTCTAATATTATGTTATAGGACCTTTGATTGATTGATTGATTGATTGATTGATTGGAGTTACATTTTTAGTTTTTTACAACCTTTTTTTAAAGATTGTCAGTGATGCTTTTCTTTTAAAAAACTAGTTTTACAGAAATTTAAACCACGCTTTATTCTCTCTGCTTTATAGGGCAAATCATAGGTCTCTAGATGGCATTTGCCAATTTAAAAAGAGTTAGTTGTGTAGGTTTTAA
This sequence comes from Pimephales promelas, assembly GCF_988280905.1. Lineage (NCBI taxonomy): Eukaryota > Metazoa > Chordata > Actinopteri > Cypriniformes > Leuciscidae > Pimephales > Pimephales promelas. The sequence goes on from NC_142783.1 coordinate 25,224,666, forward strand.
ATTATTGTTATGAAGTTCTAACCATTAGTAAGAAGGGTGTGCAGTTAATCCCCTCTCAAACCTTTCTAAAAAGCACTCTTCATGGCTACTGAATAGATGCAGCAATTGTTTTAGCTATGAACCGGTTTGGCGGTATATTTGAAAAATACATATCGTACATGAAACCAGTATAACGGATGAACTGGTATACTGCCCAAAACTACGTTCTACTGTGCTACTTTTTTATTAAGATACAAAAATATTACCAAAGTGGTTTTTAGCTTACTCTGTTCTATTGTGCACTAATCAGTTTTACTCCATACTATTCTACTATATATTAAGATGCAATAATAACTGGCAAATGATTTCATTCTCAAGCTTTCAGCAGCCTCATCCACTTTGAAGATGGAAATTCAGCTTATTAAATAACTCGCAGCTCTAATTAACTGCCTCTACATGTAAATGATGACAGCCGCATTATCAGTTATTATCAGTTACTGCACTGATGACAGAGTCGGAGAGGTAGAGATTGGGTTGTATACACACGACAGCAAGTGGCGGTAAATCTAGCTTAATACAGTTAAACCCTATCACACACAGCGCACACCTACATCCTGATCTTTCTGTAAACACTGCATTATTTCCCACCATACACTTCTTTTTAATGTGAACACGCTGCGCTCTTCAACACGAAGAGTTCGCTGACAGCTCCTTATTCAGCGCTGCTGTAATACAGCGGTTCCAAACGACAGGCCGACGTGTTTTGGCAGAAGTGAGATTTAAAAAGGGAACGACTGAGAGACACCGAGATGGAGGAGATGGCGAGTGGAGGCTGACAGGAGAGGCAGGAGCCAGTGCACTTGGAGGAGCTGTCTAACAAGGTGCTGAGCACAGAAACCCAAGGGAGTCTCTGCTCTCTTACCCCTCAAGATTAGACGCCGGCAGTCAAGCAGGACATGAGAACAATGCGAAGGGGCACTGGGGAGAGGGAGGTCCCCGAAAACAAGTCAGTCTGCATGTCACTCTCTTTCTCTCTCATTCTCTCTGTGTGAGCACATCTCTAAACATCTCCTTATGTCAGGACAAATTGCTCAAGCTTCAAATCTTTTTCTCTGGATCCTGAAAAGGCCAAAAGGCAATAAATATATGGCAGGGGGATGGAGGGATGAAGAGGTGGGGTAATGAAGACATGCAATAACAGAGCAGGGAAGCAAAAAAACCTACACAAGAAGACCATCCACTATATTGAGGCCCCTTCCACACTACTGCGTTTTCGTTTTAAAAACGGAGAATTAAAACGAATACGATCTCCGTCCACACCAGCGTTTTATCTGCGTATTAGAATTGATCTCCGTCCACATTAAAACGACTGAAAACGCGGATCACGTGACCATTCACCAACACTGGGCATGCGCGTGCTGGTGTAAACAGTGGCTGACGAATCAGGGAAGGATACGTCATGACTGATGACACCCAATCATAGAGCCGAGCGTCAGCCTCTGCGTCATCGTTTCTAAAGTCCATCTTCACTAAAACGCCTCCGGAGATTCAAAACGCAAAACGGAGCTGCAGCGTTTCCAAACTTTTCCGTTTTAGGTCTTCGTTTTTTTCCGTTTTAGTCTGGACGGGAGGTGCAAACGTAGCAAAAGGTCTCCGTTTTTAAACGAAAATGCAGTAGTGTGGACGGGGCCTGAGAAAAAGGGTGACTTACAAGCAAAACTCCTAGTGGGCGACTAGAGTATCATGAAGACTTTTTAAAGTTGGGCTCATACTGTATAATTGGGCCAGTAAGAAACTACTGGATTGTTCTGAATATAAGACGACCCTGAATAAAAGACTGTAGATATTTTTCACCTTTTCTTTATGTACAGTGATAGATGCTGTTATGTAAAAACAAAAAAACAACAGGTGTTTGATACACATTACCTATCTGATCCAGGAGATGTTTTTTCCCTAGGCTGATCACATAGCGCTGAAAAGACAGCAGTCTTTTTTCAAATCTTATTTAATATTTATTTTTTCAATTGTGTAAGATATGATAGGATTTATAATAAGTCACAAACCACCACTGATAAATAACAAAAAAAAGTTGACCTAAAACTAATTCGCTCCCATTACAGTAGCAGGTAGTCTTTTGATTTAAAAAGACAAGATTTAGCATTTAGCAATGCAATTGTCAAAAATCCTTGTTTTTTTCATCTTCATGTTTGATTTTTAAAGCTAAACATGATATAAACATTATTTGACTCTTAAAATTAGAGGCAAACTTTTTACTCTTTACCCAAAAAAAGTTGCAAAGAGATGCACATACAGTATAGCTCAAAACACATCTCGACTCAATCATAGTGATGATCAACAATTATCATTCAGAAAAATATGAACTCTGAACCACATGACATTTATTAGCAACATCATGTTTAGAGCATTCTTGTTTAATTCCCTCAAGATAATAAACACTCATACTACTAAATAATCTTTGTTCAAGCTCCTTTTTTTTTTTTTTTACATTTGTTAGAAGAACATAGGTGAACAAGCTGTATTTTTTACAGTGTAGTAACCACATACCACATAGAAACATCCTAAAATCCATTCAGAATACTTTCAACAACCGGGCAGCCATTCTCAACACCACAGCATTATAGCACGTTTCATCATCTGCTTACAACTAAAACCATACAACCATTCAGATGGCTACTTTTGCCTGAACACTCAGCATTACTGGTATTTGCACCACTATGGCCCATGCTTCAGCTGCCATCGCAAGTTCATCTCGTGTAGCTGGAGGAAAAAAAAAAATATCTTGTGGTCACCTATATGCTACCATTGGCAACTGTAAAACAATTGTACTTTATGGTTTTGCAAGTGAATCATTGCCCTTTAGTGACAGATGTTTGTGTAAGCTGACTGTTCAGTTTGAGAGTGCTGTTTTGATAGAGAGGTGGGACTTTATCTCGGTCTTACTGTTTCTGTCTGACCTTACTCTCTCTGTGATCGCTCTTTCCTTCAAAGCCATTAGGGTCAGATTTCGCTCACCTTATATAGGAAGACACTGCCCTTGAAGAATACATGGAGTCCTTAAGCCAATGTAGACTTACCAACTAGAGTGCTTTTAAAGGATGTAGAGGAGCTGTCTGCACAGTACACACACACACACAAACACACACACAGAAATGTATTTGCATTTAGTCAGGCCTCTATTTTTTATGGAGCTTGTGTCATTATAACATCTAGTCTACCAGTTATCATTGTTAATAAGTTAAAGAAGGGGATTTGCCGGTTTATGGATAGTGCAGTTTCGTGTCCAGTAATGAAGCGTCTTGTGTTAGATAAGGTCTCACCTCTCACCTTTACCCTACCTGACCTCCAAGGAGACAAATCTCATAAACACTACTAAGCTACAACACGCTTTTAAATGAGATTAGCACAAACACAATACCATTTTCTGTGGGGTTACCTTGTATGTTTTTCTACACACCTACCGTGACCCATATTTGAACTTACTGTCCCTGTTTTCGAGACACTCGGTATGCTTCAGCAATATGCGAGGACGTATCCCAGGCCCCAGGGATCATTCTAGGCTCTTCCACAGGGGGTAAGAGACTTCCCTAATCATCTCAGAGATTACAAACATAGACAAAGGCTGAGGCAGATCTCCTGTCACGCAGCATGGATGCACCGGCAACATGGATTTAAGGCATCGTACACACGCACAGCTAATGCCAACCATAGGAACACTAGCTCATCGGCATTCATTACTCTAAACCAGATCTGTGCACCTGGAAAACTGGCTGCAAATTGGCTTCAGGTCTGAGGGAGGTAGACGAATACTGTGCCGAACCCATAATCCACGGCTCAAGTGGCACACCCACACATCTCCCCTGGACTACATGGGCCACAGAAACCGATCTCTCCGCCACATCAATAAATTTCAACTCGAGCACCGAGGAGCAACAGGGAGATCAGCAGAATGGGGTGAAATAATAGAATATTCATCCCTCTAATCCATATTCAATTCTTCTGTCTCTCCTCTTTCTGCTTCTCATTTCCCCCCCTCTCTCCTCGGCCATGCATATGAGGTTTGGCTGTATATCTCATTTAAATGAGTCTTCTGTCGCTCCTTTCCTCCCTCTTCCTACGTTAAACACGCACATTCTCTTTCTGCCCCGCTGCACCACCCTGACAGGGAGAGGGCTTCCTCCTACTTCGGTAAAAGAGAGATGGAGGAATGTGTGGGTCAAAATCAAGCAATGAACGGACAGAAATTTAAGAAATGCAAAATGTTGCCCTGAAAGAAGACTCGCAGAGAGGGTGAAGTAAACAACAGACGTCTTCATCTGAAAAGATCCCGTGGATAGATGAGGTCTACTCGGCTGCGCATTTGATAAGAAAGAAGGAATCAGAGCCCACCTATAAAATGAGGGAAATCAACAGAGTTTTGAGCTGCTTGATGCCTTATTGTCAAGATAGTGTGATATTTCCTAAAAGAAAAAGAAAACTAAATCAGTAGGGAAAGTCATCTCTCTTATCCCTCTCATACCAAATAAAATGTGCATAAACTAATAATTTGAGGTGAAATCATTCTATAATTGTATCTTATCTTAAGCTTTAGCTAAGAAAACACTAAATTATAAGGTGTACAAATCTGCCTAGCAATAAGATAATTACTGCAAAACATTACAGCAATATTAATATGGAAGTCATACAGTATCTGAGGTAATTTTCACAATAATCGATACTGTCGGCATTGTGTTTGTATGAAACGAGAAAGCCAGTTTGTGGTGTGATACGAAAGTCAAGAAAGCAGTTAAAGTTACACTGATGAGAGGTCTGAGCGTAGAGGTCTGCCATGGATGACTATGAACGAAATATTGGACCATTGAATACTGTGATTGACCAATCAGCATCTACTTCCATTGAGTAGTGTAATAAACTTTACCTGTAGTGCATTATTAAATTAACATTACCCTACACTACAATTTAAAGTTTGGTATTGATACAATTTAAAAAAAAAAAATTCTCTTATGCTCACTTAAGCTTGTACTTATTCAACCAAATGACAGTAATATATTGTGAAACTCTTTTCTATTTCAATATAATGTTAAAATAATCCTGCAATGGCAAAGCTGAATTTTTAGCAGCAATTACCGGTACTCTTCAGTGTCAACATGATCCTTCAGAAATCATTTGGTGCTAAAAAAAAAAAACGTATACATTTTTATCTGTATTCCTATATTAACAGAAAGTTCAAATGAACACCATTTATTTCAAAATACAAATCTTTTGTAACATTAAATTAATCAAATGTAACAGTAAGATTTATAATTTCTGAATAAAAGTATTATAATATTTTTTTTTTAAAAGTTGACCCCGACTTTTAAATGATAGTGGCAATTAGTAAATGCTATAAGTGTAAGTGTATAAATCACAAACAGATCTTCTTTTTGTGAGTTTCCTGTGAGTGGTCTTGTGATCTGGCCATTCTCTGTGTCCGTGTTGTCCTGTTCACACAGGAATGAGACAGCAACTAATCAACATGCCCCCCTCCTCTACTTTCTCATTCTTAGTATGTAACATCCCCCCACCACTCCTGGCCTCCATCTATCTATCCGACTAACTATTCCTCTATCATCCTCAGATTACAGGATAAATGAACGGAGCCATTACTGCTGTGCGCTAACAGGCCCTTCAAGTGCACGGTGACAAATATGGATACATTTCAGGACCACTGAAGCCACGGAGGAATAATTTTGTAGATTTCATCAAGAGTTCTAATTATGTTCCTGTCAAGTCCAGAACGCAGCAATCCATAACTGAGGAAAGCACTCATAGACGATCTGCCGCACGGGCGTAATTTATGCCCCGCAGAAAAAGATGTGGAGCCTTTTGTGTATCAGCATGCACAACACCTTCTGACTAACAAGAGAAGATGGAAGAAAAGAGGAGGAAGTTGAGTGAGTGATTGGATGAATGGGGGGGCACTTTGTGGCCACATTAAAGGGGTTTCATCTATTAAACTGATTTTTTTTCCCTCAAATATTTCCTGTAACAAAGGATTTGTTTTGAGCGTGGGACTTTGAGAAGTCTTCTGCTCTTCAGTCGAGAAGGCGACAGCAGGAGGACGGATCTGACAGGCCAATGAAGCTTGAGCTATTACTGAAGCAGTCACCGTCTGCTTTTGTCAGTGCACTGAAACTGAAGAGACCAAAGCAAGCACAAAAGGTTAGCAAGAACGGAGAAAAAGGGATGGGAAACGTACAGGGTGAGAGGGCATTGAGGAGAGAGGGAGGGCACAGGACTGCTCAAGGTCTTTCCAGTTGCCCAACTTCATCCTAATGAGATCTGCCTTGATTAATGGTGTCAATTCAGCAGAAAAGAATAGAAAGGATGTGGGAATTATTGTGTGTTTGATGCAGGCAATGATAGGTAAGACTATAGGTAAATCAAATTGTAGTCAAGTAAAGCAGTCAATCTCCAGGTAAACTTCAGTCAAAAAATTTAAATAAAAAACAGATGCACTGTTGAATGTTACAAAGGAAAAAGAGGAACAAGTTGTCAACTAATGCAACATATTATAAAGTTAATAATATGGGGTGTTTACAAGTAAATATCAGATACATTAGTTAATTGATTATGGGTGTTTAACTGTTTAAAGAGTAACTAACCCCTAAACCAACTTTTTTTAGTTAATGATCTGTAAGAATGGATCTTTATTAATACAGTCATTGATTCGAGTAACTTTTTTGACATTTGTGTATTAAGTGTTTTATTTCTACAATATATGGTGTAAAAACCATAGACTGTAAAATAAGATGGACAACACTATTCCACTCTTTTCCCATCAGAGAGAACTGAAGCCGCCAATGTCCCGATATGGCGCTGACATATTGGGACTTTAGTCTGCGCACTTGCGTTTTCGGGACCAGTCATGCGCAGTCGTGAGCAGGAAGTAAAGCCGCACCCTGACTCTCACTGAATCCTTTGCAAGCACACGCCCCACACTTTTCTTAAGTGGCCTTTGTCTCCAAAGATGTCCGCTGATTGCAGTACCTCGTTAAAATAAGGTAAATACAACTACCACATAGTCAACATTATGAAAAAAAGTCCGCTGGTGCTTCAGCAGTGACTACTTCACACAGAGAACCTGTCAATCACAGCTGTCAATCATGATGTCACAGCACCGTTTTTATAGATACAAACTTATTTTAAAAACAAACATTTGAAATTGCATCAGCATTAAATAAACTACAGTAAATGACAGAAACTATCTTTGGAAAAAGAACATGTGAAGTGTATTTTAATTGTTTAGTGGTCTCATGTCCAGTTGAATAACATGGGGATCCGGGGGCTATGACCTATACTAGGACCGACCACAGGGGGGCGATCGAGACGTTTTGGCTTCACTTTTGAGGGCTTGTGCGGCACGCTTGATAAAAACGTCTTAGTGCTGCCCTCTTCAGGTTGAACGGTGGCTACTGCAGTTGAATTTTCCTATTGGATGTTAGCGGTTCTTCGCGACGTACACACGTTTCAGTTCACTACGCTCTTGGCAAAAGCTGCGCCCTTGGCAGTATAAAAACTAGCTTGTTTCTTCAAAACCACTGTAGCGAGTCAGGAGTTGGAATTGCGAGTATTGAAAACGATCAGGATAGAGTGTTTTAGCATCTATTTTGTCCGCTCTATCTCCGCTGGGGTCTGCCCACTTTTTCAGCATTTTTCAAATATTGGCAGTGGGTGGAGTCAAGCTCTGACCAGGGGTTTAGTTACCCTTTAAACGTCCTGTTTTTAAAAAAAAAATGAACGATTAATTATTTCCCAAAATGTACATAAAAAAATTAAAAGAAAAGGAAAAACAAAAAAAACAAAAAAAAAATAACAAGGAGGGATCTGAGTTTGGCTCTTTGACTTAATAATAGCATAACAACATAGCATAGCATAATAATGAGACATCCTCTCTTGTGGGGCCGGAGAAATGAAAAGAGGTGTTTGTTTGTTTGGGTTGATTTCAAATAGCCACAGTGTTTCTCAGTAATCCCTTAAGTATTCCTACAGTTAAGTATAGACTTAAGTAATCCCTTTAAGTATTTTACAAAGTTGCAATTTTATACAATAAGTATGACGTGATTGGTATGAAATTGTACGATTTGTGACAAAGAAAAAAAAAAATCAGCTTGAACTTACACCCCTAAACCTAACCCTCAGTGGGGCATGAGCAGGTTAAACAAAAATGAATAGATGAGATTGTACAAAAATGTACAAATGAGAGCATACAAATTGAATTTGTCACCATGCAATTTGTCAAAAAATAAAGGAGTCATGAATCGTCATGAGACTTGGTCAGGAAATCTAATTATTATTGTGTGTTTGTATCTGAGAATTGTGAGCACGCTGGTCGACAGTGGTGGTTAGGGTCCATCTATTTCCGAGCTGATGACATTTCCTGTATCAGGGGACCCCATTAGAGGAAAGAGGGAGAAAAGACCCTCCACTTCACCCCCAAAAGGAAGAGTGGGGTTGTTTACACCTCCAACTCAGGATGGATGAGTCTCAATTGAGTCTGTGTCCTAGTATAAATCCGAGAGAACCTTTATGTATACAACAAAGAGCCAGTGGCCCCGGACATTTGCCGGTTTAGTTGACCTTCTCGTAACTAGTCCATTGGCCCCATGTCTTGATGTCCATCTGCTTACACAATGTGTATCCGATTCCGATTCACGATTTTTCCGAATTTGACCTGCCAATACCGATTTCATTTTATCTAACCACTTAACAGCACACACAAATATTTATTTTCTTTAGTACACCAATTTACATAGAACATTTTTGAACAGTAATTGCTAAATAAAATAGGTTAGCAAGGTATAAAATTGATTAACATGCACGCCGGAAATAATACGCGCTGCTCAAGTTTGCATGTGAAACGGCCATAATTCACAAGGTTTCCTACATGTGCGCTCTTGTGTGATGCTGAAGTTGCGGCACCCAAGTGTATTTGACCGGCATAAAATCGGCATATGTCAGACTGACCAGCCAGTCGCCAATCATGGCCGATCACGTGAAAATCAGCCAATTTCGGTCACCAGCTGATCAATAGGTAGCCTGGGAAAACCCAGACAACTTCCGGCAAATTTAGATTTGCTCTGCGAGTTATTCTGGCAAAGAGCTCATTCAAGCCCATTTCTAATCAGTCGAAATCACGGCACTATTCACAGCGTATTAACATACAGTGTAACTGCACACATTTACCTATTTGCATGATTTGACATGTTTGCTGTAGAATCTGGTATACTTGCTAGGAGCACTTTAAGTGAGTCAGATCTTAGTTTAACCTCCATGACATTGCTGGAGTCTTTCTCCTCCCACAAACAGTCTATTCAGATGGGCAGAGAGGAGGCTTGTTTTGATATTCTAAATTGAACCACAAACTGAATTTATGGTTCCAACATTTCTTGAGACAATTGTGAGATTTAATAAAGGGAGATAAATATGCTTTCTCTCTCTCTTTTCTCTCTCAATGTCCTCATAAACACACACACATTCTCTTACAAATACCCACACAGAGCAAACTGGGTGCTCTGATTGAATTGGATCATTTATCAGAGCACAAATATTGTAGGCAGGCTGATGATGACAGAAGCAATCGCAGACTGCTCTCTGTGAGTTCAGCTGTTTCGTTGCTGGTTTCATTGGCTAGCGGGCAGCCCTCTTCCAGGACAATGAACCTCTCCATGTTTGGTTAACAGGAGAAATAGGATTTGATTTGTGAAGGAGCTGTAACAATGTCAGTCAAACAGAAACAGCAAGTTCATGTGAGCAAGTAAATCTGAACAACATCAACTGATTTTAGTATTATGAATTTAAATAGGACTTTCACAGTTTTGCCAGGGTTGTGCACCATTCAGAATTGAATTAAGTAAGGCCTTTTCATGCCAATTTTCCTTAACCTAAGTTGTGGAAGTTGTGGAAAAAAGAATTGTAATTCAAATTTTAATCCAAGAAACTGCATATTCATACATAAATAATTTAAAAAATAGATTTTCAATGGTTCATAAGCTTAATAATCCATGACCTTAATTCTCTTAGAATGTTGTATTTTCCAACTCTTCAAAATATATAGCCAAACATATCAATATACAGGTATAAATCTTTTTTTTTTTGTCAATATTTAGTTGTTTGTTATTTAAAAAAAAACTGTATAAAAATAATATATTAAACAAACAGACTGTTGTTTTTTATATTAAAATAACATTATTATTCTTGTTTGAACACAGGTTGTGTGAGCATTGTGCAATGTGTGGAATATTCCAAATATCGAATTCAGAAAATTGATTCCAATTCAACATCCTGTATGTCAAATTCACATTCATGAATTGAATGGGAAACAGTCTTTCAATTCTGAATTTTGCCCATCTCTGATGTTTGCACACAGTCCCATGTAAACCAGACGCAGAGAGTGAGTTGTGTGCAGCACTGTTTATAACCTCATCCATCTTTGAATTTATGGTCAGTGTGACTTACTGTAATAATGTGAGGCAGCTTAAAATGTGAGCAGAGAATTTATTCATTTGACAAGAATTACCGAAAAATTATTGGAAGGGAGAGTTTCAGAGTGGTCAAACAACGTATATATACGTATATATATATATATATATATATATATATATATATATATACAGTATATATATATATATATATATACAGTATATATATATGAAGAGTTCAGATGCAAAAGCCTCAAAGTGCCATTTGAAATTTTCTTCTAGAATGATCGTTTTTATCAAGCTTGTATATTTAAGTTCAGTGATTTCACTTAAATGGCAATGATAATTACCTATTAATTGTTATTTAAGTTAAATTACTGAACTTAAATATACAAGTTTGATAAAAATCATCATTCAAGAAGAAAATTTCAAATGGCATTTAGAGGCTTTTGCATCTGAACTCTTATATATATACTTTGTATATATATATATATATATATATATATATAATATATATTTCTAAAGTTTGCCCAAACATGGTGTTTGCACACACTCCCGTATAAACTAGAGACAGAGAATGAGATGTGTGCAGTATTGTCATCATCCTCTCTCTACTTTTCAGTGACAGGACCCCTATCTCCTTTTCCCCCTCCATTCTTCCGCTCCCACCTCCTTCTCTGCTCTCAGCTCAGTCAAGCACAACTAAGCCAGCATGGAGGCACAATGAGGCCATTTACAGTAATCATTTCTTTTCACACTTGCTGATGCTCTTAAAAGGTGCAAGGGATCGCGAACTACCTCTACCCAACTCCACGTGGCAATATCCCGTACAATTAGAGGCGGCGATCACAGCGGCAAACACAAGGCCTGGTCAGATGGGATAAACTAACCAATCACTGTGCATATCCTCATCCATATGTGAATTTATAATTTTAGGCAGCTTAAACTAGGTGTTTACTTATTTTTGTTAAATTTATTTATTATTTTTATGCATTTATTTATTTTGACCATAATAAGGAGATTATGTCTGGATGGTCAGATAATTAATCTAAATTATTAGCTTCTTTGGATTTTTGTCTTAGCTTCAATATTTAAAACAATTCAGTCAGGGCCATATATTTTAAGACATTATCTCTCTGAAAAGTTATTAGCATACATATGTTTGTTGGAGCTTTTAATGCTCTCATTGATAGACAATTAATATCAGACGTTACCTGCTGTAAGCAATGTTATTGTTATTATTATTATCATGAATATTATGCGTTTCTGTTTTAGTGTATTTATTGCAAATCTATGTACACAAAAACAAGGACTTTTATGAGTTAATACACTCTTTAATAAGATCTCGTGTATTAACATTAGTTAAAGCATGAACTAACAATAAGTAATACATTTTTACAGCATTTGTTAACCTTTGTTAATAAAAGTGTTGATAATTATTTTATGTTAGTCCACAGAGTATTACATTAATAGATATCACTTTTGATCTTAAAAATGTATGTTGAAATTTACAGTAACTAAGAATATTAAATACAGTACAAATATTGTCCATTGTTAGTTTGTTAACTAGTGTAGTTAATGTTAACAGTAACAAAGTTCATGTTCGTCAAAGCTCATCTTTTCAGTAGGGATGATAATTCAACATATCTTGAGCACGTGGACTAACAATTATGCCACGGCTATGACAAACTGCTGTGCATATTTTAATATAATAAATCAATTAATCAGTAAGCAGTGTACTTACAAAAACATCCAATTGAGCTGAAGTAAAAACAACCTCCTCCTCACAGAAGATTTCACCTCTCCAAATGATCAATTTGGACTCTCTAAGAGGGAACAGTCACTCAAATAGACAACCTGGGGATACCACATATAAATATACATAAGAAATTAATAAAGCACCTGGGATTGCTTTGATACAGTGGCCAAAGACCCTGATGAGAAGAACCACTTAGACACATTGAGGTCAGCACAGGTAGCAAGTGCAGAGCCCCGCTCAGGTTAGCAGACTCAAAGTCAGGCTAACATAATCTGAGCTCCAAAACTCAGATCACACTCTGATGATCCAATTAAAGGGAGGAGACTATGCAATCAGGACGGCCGCGGGCTAGCTAACAGACGCAGAGGCGCTAACATCAATTTCTTAAGTGCTTATAAAGGATTATGAATGCCAGGCTCTGCCTTAGGGTGGGAACATCTAACCCGTTCCTCCACGCCACATTACTGTAATTGGGTAGTGAAATTACAGCAGGAGGGGCCTCAAAGGGAGGTTTCCGCTGAGGCGAGATTGTGTGTGGTTTTGACTTTGTCTTCAGGAAAACCTGGATGATTTTATATACTGGAATCCATGATTTACAGTACAAGTTAAGATCAACTGATAGCAGTAGTGGCATTAAGTCGATAAACACAAATATTCATTTCTATTTGTCCCTCCTTTTCTTCAAAAAAGCTAAATCTTGGTTAGGCGAGGCACTTACTAAGGTGAATGAGGCTGATTCGTAACCGTTAAAATATTGTTTCAAAAGTACAGCAACATAATTTGAGTTTTACTAACACTATCTAAATCATAACTTTGTGATCATGACCAAAAAACGCCATGAACAATAGTTAATAGAAATTCTCTTAGAAATTTGTAAGCTCAACATTTCTTCTTTTAAATCTGAATAATATTATTCAAAATATTCTTTTAATGAAGGTGAAGTGTGTCATTTCTGCATCCCCAAACGAAAAATAATGACTGTTTACAAGCATTTTCTCACTTTTTCTGAAAACACCCTCTTTTTTGCCATTGGTCAGGCAATCGGATTGCCCCGCCCCAAACTAACAACATTGGTTGAGTCAATAATGCTCATTTAAATAGAGCAATGTGTTGATAGTGTGAGAATGTTTAAAGTTTGAGAGAATCAACTTGTTTCTACCTGTCTTGCCATTAAGCTGGGATAGGAGAAAACATTTTAACTAGGATAGGAGAATTGCAAAAAGATCACACTACATCTTCAAAAATGTTTTTGTTTTTTCTTGTCAGACTGCTGAACAGCAACAATTCTTGCCTTAACCAGGTGTACTCGCTCACCGTTTTATATTCACTTTGAATTGTAAGATGTGCCAGCTGGTGACGCATACAAAAAGGCAAAAATGCTGCATAATATGTGCTTCATAATACATATTCACAAAAAAAAAAAGTATTAGCATACACTCTGCATGATAATACAATTAAATTGTACCAACTTCTCAATAATACAATTGCTTGTTCAGGCTATTACAGTGAATGCTGAACTGGTGCCGTTAGGTTTTATTCAACCGCTACAATAGCTCTCAAACAGAGCATAATTATAAAATTGTCAATTTGACATATTCTTCCAAAAAGCCAATAAAGCTTATCTAAACAGTGAAATTGCCACTTCAGATGTAGTCAATTTGTGCAGCCAAAGAACAGCATGGAGAGCTGTTCTCCATATTCAGACGAGCCAAAACGGTGTGTGTTATTCCTCTATTCCCCTAATCTCATTCTAATCTGCTGAACTGATAAAGGCCAGACACCTGACTTCATCAGGAGTGTGTTATCTGGGGTGTGAAAGGGCACACAAATACTCACACACCACAAAAAAAATCTTGTTTGAATATTATAAAGGGCAGAAAACCCCCATGTTCTATCAGCGCGTATCTACATTAATACACTGATTAAGAAGTGACTGAAACGGAAGACCTCACGTTCTGGCCGCAAGCACCCTCTTCATTGAGTCTACTAATACCAGAAGTGTTTGTTTAAATAGCATTTTATCTTCAATAAAGCATTAGGAAGGAAATAATATTTATGCCTTATCAAAGACAATTTCCAGGGCTTTTAGCTTTAATTATCGGCAGATCTCTTACGCGCTAAGGGCCGATAACAAAGGCGTTTCTTTGCCACATTGTTGTGGAGTGGCAATTAGAATGGAAAGCCTCAGGCCACTCTTACTGTGAGTGTATGTGTGTGTGTACACGTGTGTCTAGGTGGGACGTCAGATTCGCGCAGGCTAACCCATGACCGGTGGAGCTGTTTTATAATTGAGGTCCCGTTGCCTTGAGCACAGCGTTTGTTAGGACCGTATCTGATACTGGGCTTTGAATTAGGCTGACGGTGGAGATGATGAGCTGCAGAAAAGGATGGAGCGCAAGCTGAGGACATTTAAAAAAAGCATAGAGTGTTATACTGACTGAACGGAACATTATATTCCAGCTTTTGTGTTGTACCATGTTCTTTGCATATTTCTATTTCCAGGCCAGAAAGTGGTTCAAAAAATGTCACATCACTTTAAAAGCAGAGCAACCGAATGACTGGCCTTCAAGAAACTTTCCAGTCAAGTGGATATATTTTTGACTACTTTCAAATGGTATGCTCTACTTATATAGGTAGTTAAATTGTAAAGAATACCAATATTAAAACTATGTTTTTATTTTATTTGAATGGTCTTACAATGTGACATGAATTGTTAAAACTATTGTATATCAATTAATATGAGGTCAAAATCTGCAATAATAACAAAGTGACATGAATTGCTAAAAAATACTTCATATAGTATCAATCATTATGAGGTATGCAATACATAAATACATAGTTTCAGTAAGTAAATGTCAGATATCAAGATGCGTAAACTTTAATGGAGCCAAAATAATAACTATGCATCATCATTTTGACATCAGGAATTATTTCATGTCAACAACCAATTTGCAGTCTTAAATGAAGGTAGTGAGAAAGAAAGGGTGGCCATCTTTATAGCACAGAGACCCATGACATCATATCATCAATAAACCAAACACAGAAAGCTGTGGACAGTATTCCTACGATACAAATATATGTGAACAGTCCTATGGGCTTTAAAATCTACTAAAGCACCAGTGGCTATAAATTGCTGAGGTAAGCCTTAACCTGGCCAACCGCCTAGGTGAAATTTAAGTGTCCATTATTTGCAACTATGGTAACTTCAAAATGACTAAACCAAGATAAATCACTTTGGTGAAAATAAACTCTTTTTCTCTGCTCCAGCCCTGAGGCATAAAAGTGAAACTAAATGAACCTTTGAAACTGCATCTCAGGGGATAGTCATATGAGAAAAAAAAAAAAAAAAAACTCTATAAGATTTTTAAGTGCTGCAATTATTGACAAGGACTATATCGCCTACACTTCTTTTTCTTTTTTTCACCCCTTTCCTCCTCTGATCAGGACGGGCGGAAAAAGCACGAAACCCCGTGAGACATCAGCAGCTGTCAGGTCCTTTAACAGCTGCTATGAAGTAGTTTACAGCAGAGCATTTGCCACTATCCCCAGACCTAGTTAAGAGGCCTTTTTAAAATCGGCTCAACTAAAAAAAACGAAGAAAAAACACGCCTCACACACACACGGACACACACTAATACATTAATCAAGCAGGGCTGCGCACTCGCCGCAATACATCAATTACCACGCTTTTTAAACAAATTCCGCCTCTACGACAGACACCTTATTAGGACTCGGACTGGAAGTGCAGGGGTATGAGTAAAAGTCTATTAACACGGACTTCGTCGCCACTATTGTCCACAAACAAATTCAAACCCTGCATTACAATTAACAAGAATAGAGTGAACGGTTTGGGGGTTGGGTGGGGGGAATGAGATGGCGGATGGCTGAAAATCCTTGTAACGACTTCCAGCTTGCTAATTTCACAAGCTAATAATAAAAAAGGACATTGCTATGCACGGGCCGCCCTCCCTCTACCCCGCTCGCCGCGTCTCACCAGAGAGCTGCTGCCATTGTTCACATGAAAGACAATTAGACCCAGGAACATCAAACCTAAAAATGACAATCTGCTAACCAGCCCTGGGTATTGAAGGCATTCTCTCCATTTTCTGGACTGATAGACAACAATCCTCTGAAGGCCTCTTTTTAGAGAGGAGGAAGAAAAGCGCAAAAAAAAAAAAGAGGCCTTCTCACTGATTTATGCATCTCTATTCAGAATTTATTAACCTGACTGCTGCCAATTGAAGCTCTGCTACTCTCATAGCCCCGAGCCTCGAATTCCTGACACGTCTAAAGAAATACACCAATAATGGCAGGCACGTATTTCCATACAGAAAAAAAAAGGAAAGGAAGAAGAAAGAAGGTGGGCATGACAGAAGGAGTGTGTTCGTGGTGTGTATGTGCGTGCGGTTGGGAATAGGGTTGCGCGATTGCAACAAGTCCCCTGATCATCCCTCCTCCTGTTCCGGTTGGACGGTGAGGGTCAGGTTACCAGAGCTCTCAGGGAAGAACCCAAACCACACCGTTGGCTTTTTCCTCCCCTTCCTCTGGAGCATCAGTTATAATAGCTCTTCTACTCATGTCACCAGGGATGCCATAATATTGAACCAGAGACTTCTGCAAAACAAAGAGCGCTCTTAACAGACAGCGGTGAGACTGATCAGGAAGTATTCGGAGTTACAATTCTGTGTCATTGTAAAGAGCGAGACACTGAGAGACCCACATTTGCCCAGATGCCATGGGGCGATCCTGAGCCGTCAGAGTTAATGTTCGCTGGAGAACCAAACTGGGCTGGGACAGGCTCACTGGAGGTCCAGGAATAGAGTCAATCGATAGGTTTGACTGAAAGAATGCATATTCTCCAGGGTAAAGATTGAGTGAGGCTGAGATCTGATCCCTGGCTGCCGTGAATGGGGCTGGAAACTGGATTCCAACGCAGGGAGATGCTCGAGCTAAGCTAAGATGGTGAGGTAATGTGGCAAAGAATAGACACACGGTGGGAAAAAAATGCAATCATGGGACTGAAAATACACTCTTATCAGTTCCACCATGGCATCAGCCATCTTGCCATTCATATTGCCCTACTGTATGTAAATGTGTAAATGTACAGTACACCTTGAGTGAAGGTATATAAAAAAATAAAAGTGAAAGTGAAAACAGTGTAATGCATATATATACTGTATATATATATATCATTTACTTATTTCAAATTCTAATAATTCCATATTAAATGGTAAGTCCACCCAAAAAATGTATAATTTTCTGAATCTTCTAAAGCAGAGGGGATGTGTTTTCTATGAAAACAAAATCCATATTTAGAACTTTATAAACTATAATCACTGGCTTCCGCTAATGGCCGTATGTAAGTCCAGTTCCAGTGGAAGAGTGACCACTGACCCAATGCATGACGTATTTGCAAATGCAAAATCGCAGAGGATAGAGCAAAACAAAACATTACGAATTAGAAATCTAAAATGAGAATTTTTCACGAAAAATTTCAGAAAATTTCAATATAAGAGAAGAGGAGCTTGAGTTTGTTGCCCAGGCCTATTTGTTTGAACCACAAGAGTTCAGATCAGAGGTCACTCATCCACAGGAACTAGACTTTGGTGCGGCTGTTACCTGAAGCCAGTAGAATCCATAGAAAAGGTATTGGTAATTTTCTTCCAAATTGTCTCCTTTGTACTGATTTTATTCTCACAGTTTACAAGACAGGTACAGTATTTTGTAAAATGATCAATTTGTTTGTATGGCAAATGTTTGGAACCACAGAAACGTTTTTGTAACTGTACTGTACAATGTGACAGGTTGTGTTTCATTTTTGGGTTTGAACTGTCAGCTGTAGCTCTCAGCTACAATGTTGAAGCATGTACTACCAAATTTCATTACTTTAGCTGATTTACCCCAAAACATGGAGTAGGGAAAACCCAAAATTAAAAGCTTACACCACTGTGACCATTGCACTCCAGAGAAAAACACAAACACCCAGAGCGCAACCACCACTTGATAACTAATTCATTCACTTCCGGGGTTCACTGATGCCGTTCGGCCCGCTTATTGGTTTTTGAGCATCCCGCTTGGATTCTGGATGGAAACCCATATTGATCAGGCCTACAGTCGATGCCCATCAGGAGGAAACAGACTAGGCCATTAGAGTAGCAGTCAATGGCCAGGGCTTGCGAGGGGTAACTTTAGCACAGCCTCAGAGGCACATTGACGAGAATCTAATCCCCCTCTAAGTGCCGCTATGATACTGCCATGCACTTTCTCAAACGCTTCCCATAGCATCGCGTCAGGGATTTTTTTTATTTCTTTTTTTTTGGCCGGGCACTAAGAACAGGCATGAAGAGAGTCAAATAAAGCTATCACACAGCACTATAGGGCCTTCAGGTTGCTATCGCCATTAATCATTAGCGTAGCGGCTAACTACATCATGTCATTCCATGTAAGTGTGATACAATACTATAGTGGTGTATTACATATGTCGAGTGGCTTGAATCAATTGCAGTGAATGCTAAAGGAAGTAGAGGCAATGTTTCATTTGTTCAGATAGACATGGAGTCCCACTTTCAGTTGATTCTACTTTCAGATTCTTTTTCAAAAACAAAAGTTGGCATTAATTGGCATTATGGTTAAACTATTCGTGAAAGGTTATTAGCTGGCTCCACACAACCTCTGTGGTTTTCCAAACACTACCTTTTAGAAGTTTGCAGTCTGAGAATATGTTTGCATTCTTAAGTCTGCTATGCTCAGCAAGGCTGTAAGAAACATTTCTTATTATCAAAGTTGAAAACTGTTGTGCTGCTTACTTTCATGGAAACTGTGATGCATTTTGAACAGAAAAATCAAAAGAAAAGCATTTATTTAAAATACAAATATTTTGTATTTTTTTTTTTTGTATTTCTGTATTTTTACGCATCTTGGCTGAATAAAAGTATTATTTTATTTCTTTAAAACAAAATATACAGTAATTTATTTTAAAAGTCTCTTTTTGCCAGTCTATTATTGTGGTAGGCTATAATGCATTTCAGATACTCCAAAGCAAACTGTGGTTGGTCGCTTTACATGGAGGTCCGACAGTCTCTTCCTCTCTGAGTGGACAGTTCTTGGCTTGAATAAGTTGCAATGGAGGACAAACTTCATGCAGCAAGTCAATGCAAGAAAACCATGCACTGAAAACATCAAAGTTTAAGATAACTTCCAAAATGTTTCACTGTCATTAACACTTAAATCTATGATTAACACTAAATTAAAACAAAAAAAAAGAACAAAAGCAGCTAGTCAAGCAAGATCTGGGCTAAGCGAGGCTGGTGGTACTCTGAGTCACAGTGGCGGCGGGAAGCCTGCGGAGAAGCTGCTGGTCAACTGGTCTGAAGCTGAGCTGAGCATGCTAATTAGTGCTGAGCTGAGGAATGAGCGTGCATTAGCTATGCGACTAATCAATGGGAAAAATCACTGAGCAAACTCCTATACACCCATTTATTTTTAGTCCCTCGTAACCTCCGTTCCCTGCTCTCATTAGCAACTTGGTCTTAGAGGAGTGCGTGTCCAGAAGAGAGAGAGAAAAATAATAATAATAGAAACACTCTCTCAACAACATGCAAGTCCTGAATTGCCACCTATAGAGCATATTATAATAATAATGATGCTTCTCCATATACGAATCAATTAGGTGATGCGTGGTGAAAGGGCATGGTTCTTACTGTATGCTGATTCATTGACCTTTCTCATAGTGAAAACGTTCCCAAAAGATAGTACAGGTTGACTCAACAGTTCAGGAGTCCAACCAGCTCATTTAATCTCCCAGAAGTCCCAGTACTGACAAAATAATGCATGATTGTTTAATTTATTCAGTTTATTATGTCTTCAATTTAATGTTGTAATTCTCAAATCCCCAATCACAGCTTTCTAGGTTACATAGGGTAATGATATGAAAGTACAGAAGCATTGAAGGCTCACTCAACTACTTTTTCTATACAGAGCGGCCTGCTGGCCATTATATCATGGCATGTTTGCCATTGCAGGACTCCACGAAATTTGAATAAAATCAATGATCGTTAAAAAAACGTGATGGACTTTTAACAGCAAGTAAACAAATTTGCTTTGTGTGATTTGTTTGTGGCTCCTCTCTCTCTCTCTTTCTCTCCCTTCCTCCCTTATCTGCTGCACTTTCGGGAATAGCAGAGATTAAGCAAAGTAAACTTGGCTTAACTTATCATATTGTGCTCAGGAAGCCCTGTAAGGAATAGGGGATAAAATAATTCGAATGCAAATGCTGAACTTTGAGCCACGAACATTGTTTGGCCGCTGTCAGCAAAGGGAATATAATATTTGTTGGGATTTTCAGAGCACAAACAGGGCAACCCATTTCTCTATCCAACTAGCACCACCGTTTAACTAGTTTGGCCTGAAAGAGAGATCACATGCCACCCTGTGGGATTTTGTTTACAATGCAATTCTCCTTTTCCTTCCCGATTTCACAGACTGCAGAAACGGAGCGGTGGACTGTGGGAAACAGGCGTAAGCCTACGGAGGCCACAACCACGGCTAAATGCTGTAATACGCTATTAAATGTTTAATCTCAACTGGGGCTGAGGAGATGCTCTCTGCGGATGATACAGTGAGACATCAATGGCTTCCCAAACAAACACACACACTCAAATTCTAACTGCAAGCAGCAGCGACTGATTTCAACAAAAGAAATGGGACGGTTGGTTGACAACAGACCCTGTGACTTCAGTAAACTGACAGTCACAAAAATGAAAGAGATTACATACAGTGTCAATACAAGCCTGAAGTAAATAAAATAAACAAAGTACTGTAGAAAGGTCTTAAGCACGTTAGTATTTTCATTAAAAAAGCCAGGTAGTGTATCAGTAGGAAATGTCAGTTTACATTTCCAAACATTCCTTTTTCCATTGATTTTAATAATCCAGTGAGATTTTTGTATGCACAAAGAGTCTGACAACAGCCGGAATGCTCCACACTGAGATCTGATCTCACCATCATTGAGTTTCTCTGTAATTTTATGAAGAAACAGAAAAAAAACTGAAACAGACTAAATCCAGATGAACTGTGGCAACGTCTTCAAGAAACTTCCTTCCTTCCTTGTCAGACTCCTTGTGTAGACAAAAATCTCAAAGGATTATTACAATTAATGGATTATTACACAACAGCAAAATATATACATAACTCATTTAAAACCATTTTTTTTTCTATTGTAATATATTTTAAAATGTTATTATTATATTATTACATAATGCATAATTACATCATGTTATTATATATTATTACATAATGCAATGCTGAACTTTCAGTCTCATTACTCTAGTCCTCAGTGTCACATGATCCTTCAGAAATCATCTTAATATGCTGATTTGCTGCTCAAGAAACATTTCTTAATATTTTCAATGTTGAATGCAGTTTTGCTGCTTGATTTTTTTGTGTAAACAGATTTAGGATTATTTGATGAATAGAATGTTAATTATAAATTATAAACATTATAAATGTCACTTTTGATTAATTTAATGTGTCATTGTTGAATAAAAGTAAATACACAATTTCTAGCCAAGAGAAATATATACATATATATATATATATATAAAGTACATTAGGTAAAGATATTTCTACTTCCTTTTTTTTTTTTTTTTTAGATACCTGGAAATCTCCAGGTTTCAAGTTCCTGTGTCTTCCCCAGCAGAGCCTGTCTTGGATCCTCTGGGAATGCATGAACTAATAAATGCAATGTAAGCTGCTTTGGATGAAACAGTCAGTCAAATGCATAAAAAAAAATGCAATTCCATTTTTTTGTAGCACGATGGAAACCCAGTTGCTATAATCATAAGATGATTGAGATAAAAATAAAAATAAATAACTAATCGGGCCCTAACTAATGCTAACTATGCTATGAAAAATAGCACTATATTGAGAAGCCTTATTACAACACAAAACCTATAAAAACGGCAAGATATTTTCATTGAACCACGGTGCCAGAGAGACATTGAAAAAGTATAAAATCACAGTCATTGTTGATTGGCCACCACACAATATCAATACAGAAACCTTGAAAACCTCTGCACCAAAGCGAAGGAGACAAAAGCGTCTGTGCGAGTAGCTGGGGGAGGCAGGAAAGGAGGGAGGAAGGTGGAAGGTAAAGTAACTCAGAAAGGAAAATAAAGCCCCCCCTCCAGCACACAGCCCCCTCACTGGTGATTAATCAACCGACACACAGCCTGATGCACATTAACCAGATAATTAATAATTTCTTAGGGGATGCCAGCTTGGCAAGTGTTTTATCAACCTGCTGAAGGAGGGAGGGGGTGAAGGGAGGGGCCTACAGAACCCTGGGATCATCATTATCATCTGGCATGAATATTCATTAGGATTTGAACCCACAACCTACTGGTAATGAGTCCAGAGCCACACGCACTAATCCTCACTTATGGGCGCCATGGCACCTGTGCAGAGTTGTCAGAGGAAGTGGAAAGATCAGGTGACACACATGCACATACTACCTCTTATCAACTGTGTTAGTTTTCCAAACAGTATATGCTGATTTTTTTTTTTTTTTATAATATATGCTATAAAATGAAACATGTACTTACATAAAGAGACTTCATAAGATCCAAAATCCTCCCAAAGCAAAATTATATTTGTGCTCATCCACTTTTGTCGTTGCACATTTGCTGCTAGATATGTGAAATTTTTTATGCAAACCTCACATGAAGTGAACGCAACACTGCAGAATTCACAATGCTCCCACTCAGCTCCAGCTGAAGTTTAAGTGCGAGACCAAACATGTGCCCCGTTCCTCTCTATTCTGTCTGACGGGGCCATGTCCCAGGCTTCACACCCTCTCTAAAGCTGCATCAAGTGTCCATGTGATGCCATTCCCCTGGTACTGCGGTCCAAAGCAAACTCCCATCCCATCATAAAGTTTGTTTGAAAAACTCAGTTTTTAACTTTCTTTACAAGTTTCATTTTGCTGGGGTGTAAGCTGATTACTGTTTAATTCTTAAACCTTGTTAAAAAAAAAAAAAAAAACAGCACATACAGAGCAAGAGCTTTAAACAAGGGAATAACCTCTGTGGAGCTGATTTTCATGTGAATATATTCCAAGCAATCCACAGGAGTGGAGCAGGCAGCCCCAGACACATTTGGGTACCTGTTTCCCCTCACAGCCATCCTTAGAAGAAAACATCAAAAGGCTTTCAGGAAAATTGAGAGTGACAGCTCCTTCATTTGTATTCTCCATGACATTACAGATCTAAACTGTAGTCTTAAGGCTTTTTTAACTGTTTGTCAGGGGAGGCTCATTGTTCTTTGCCTCTCAGATCTCGGCTTCTGAGGCTCCTGACTTTCTGCATACTTGCCGTTAACTTTGATTGATCGTTTTGCTTCATGTCGCAGTGCAAACACGGGCAGGGCCTGCATGCTGTCAAAATTTTCCAAATCCAGGAAAACAGAAATAGGGCTTGCTTTCCCATCGAACTGATACATATTTAGAGATATGTGGAGAACAGGCAGCACCAGTGCAAAAATGAAACTGGCAGTAAGCATAAACATTTCATTGGATAAAAAAAAAAAAAAAATGAGTATAAAATTTTGCTTTCCCTGGCCTACATATGTGTATTTTAAGACATCGGAAGGCCAAAAAAATAGATAACAATAGCTTTAAGAGCATTTCAGTAACATACATTGTTTGTCAAGCACAGCTCGATAACATCTACTTAAAGAAGTGCCTCGGAACACACAGTTTTGTATGATGCGTTGACGTAATTTCCACTGAAATAGGAAGCTAAGGCGGGACATATTGAAAGGCTCCTCCCCCTTTTCAAATAGCCAATATCATTTAGTTTACCTCACAGGCTGCAAGACGTACTTTACAGCACCAGATGGTAAAAACAGAGCTACCTGAATGTCGGATTGGTTTCTTGCCACCTTGCAAAGGCTTTTCCAATGTAAATTCGGGACTTCGCACGTTCCTACTCATTTTACCTCGTCTTCGCAATCTTTTCTTAGGAACACGTCTCTTTGGTCGTGCGTCGGCCAAAATGTATTGGCCTACCTTAAAAAAAAGATGTTTCCAACTCTAACTTTGAACCAATTCTATTCAATGGCCCATATAACCAATTCTATAGAATGGCCCATATATATATATATATATATATATATATATATATATATATTGTTGTTTCTTTCTTGCATTATTTCTTGTGTGACACACCTGAATGAAAGCCTCATGATTATGCAGGTTTTTGTCTTCTCAGGTGAGAACAAATGTTTGTTTGTTTTTTTCACAATTTAAAACAATCTATTGTTTTATGTGAATGATTAGGCAGGATGATTTTGAGATAATTTTGAAGCAAAAGTGACAACAACCATTAGTCAAAAGTCTTGTGGACACATATTTAGTATGTGTTTTGTGGCCTTATTTCAGAAAATTTCATTTTTATTTTTTCAATACCCATGCATAAATATTTTCTCAAAAATACATACATGATGCTCACATATTAAGGTAGCCCTGTTTGTGCTAAATAGGGTGTAATTTCAGCTGTGCCATTAATATTTTTATGAGCAACTTAAAAAAGCACAAATGTCAGGGCATGTCAAAACATCTCAAGGACCCCAAAAACACCTTAGACCCCAGAGAGTTATTTCTCAGGATTATAAACGCAGCATCAATGTAATCAGCAAATACATGCCCATATAAGTGGTCAGCGTGGTTTACAAGCTTTTGCAACCACATAAATATGTGTGAATTTCGTTCAATCAGATTTACAAAGCACCAAAAAAACATTGTTTTAAAACAGCCCCCAAAAATTTGCCCAACACATCTAATTACCTCACAATAATATGATCCTCTGTCTATAGCAAACGCTAAAACATGACAGAGGAGAGCAGGCTCCTCCTGCATGCAGCTCAGCTAACAGGGTTACGGCTGCTCTGCTAATAAACCCGGCTGCTTTGAAGTCCAACCCAACATTATATAGGGTGTCACTGTTTATTACAGATAACTAATGCTCTAAGTCTTTATTTGCTGCTATTTATTGGCATTTTATTGAGAGGGGTCACTGGAGAGATGCTGGCCGGCTTGTCTGCCCGGTTCTTTAATCACCGTCAGTAGGTAAAATCGTCTGTGACAACTAATCCAAAAAGCAGATTATATTTATTTTGGCTACAGTGGCTAGTAATTCGTTAAAATCAACAAAGCCTTTTCATTAGCCCCCCGCTGTTGTCCTCAAAACAGACATTCTGCTAGTCCCAAAAGCACAGAGCAACACACACACACACCGCTCACATGCCTCAGATATAGACAAGAAGATGGAATAAGGAAGAAAAGGGAGAAATATAAAGAGAAAAAGTGGAGAAGAGAGAGAAAGATAATTTGTGAGGGTAAAACAGCAGAAAGACATCTATACTAATGGAGACAGGAAGCTCAGAAAGAGAGAGGATGGGCACAACCAAGGGAGAGAAAGAGAGTGTAGCAGCCCAGACGTTGCCCTTTCTGTTTATTCCTCGGTGTATCACGCTAAGCTCCCCAGACAGCACACATACAACTCAAACTGCCTGTGCGTTTGGCTTCCCTCTTCTTTTTTCCACTCCTCTCAGGAATAACAAAAAAAAAAATCCCTGTAAATTAATAATTAAAAAAAAAAACCTTGTTCTGCTATTCCTGCTTAAACACACACCCTGAAACCAAGCAGTCAATCCAAACAAATCCTGCTTTCCCATTATTAGCACAGTTGCTATTTTGTCCACATCACATAATTGAGGTGGACACAAACAGCAGTAGGTTTAGGCTTATCGAGCAGTTCATGTCGGGATTTAAAGATTTCTGCACAAAACACGATTAACACTAGCATGCGACGTGTGGACCTTATGTCATCCTTCCAGACAGTGACGATATTAGATCTTTGTGTTAGTCAAACCTCTGAGAAAGCCAAGTATGTTGACTTTTAATCATACTTTAGTCCAAGGGTCTTCGATCAGGATCCGCAGCAGTACTGCAGAGGGTCCGCCAACTAATGTTTGATCACAAATACTTGTTTGTTAAAAAAATTAAAATATGGGTAAAAAACATCACATAGTCAAATTTAAATATAAACACTCCTAAATGAAAGCAAGAACACCATCAGTTGATGCTGTAATAAAATCATACTGGTGAAATATTTGACAAACGCTCCAGTGCATTTTTGTGTTTGTGCTCTGGAGAACGTGAAATGTTTCTATTTATTACGTGTTTTTTAAGAGGGGAGAAATGTAGCCAATAATAGACATATTTGTTGTTGCCATGAACACAATGGCCAGTCAGAGGTGTTTATTTAGTGAGAATCCACTCAACACTCAAAGCGGAGGAGTTTTAGATAAAGGATTAGTTGCCAAGATGCCCATGTCTTTCTTTCTTCAGTTGAAAAGAAATTAAAGTTTTTGATGAAAACATTCTAGGATTTTTCTCCATATAATGGACATCAATGGGCCCCAAACGGTTCAAGGTCCAGTGTAGCTTCAAAGGGCTTTAAAGATACCAGACGATAAATAAGGGTCTTATCTTATCTAGATTTAGATCTATTCCCATCACATAAAATGTTGCTGTGATGACCATTGAGCAAGCCGATGACAGTCTGTTGGTCGCGAGAATGAAGATATGATCATTGCAACGCAGTTCCTGCACTCTCTCTAATGCTTTCACCAATGATGCACATAGAGTAAGAGCTTTGTTGTGCAGTGTAATGTGCGCCATTGATTTCATAACGAGTTGTCCAGATAAACTCGCGCTTTGTGGAAAGATTGTTCTTTGATCGCTTTCTGTTTATAATTTATTCACAATTTAAATAAAGTTTTTTTCATCCAACTAAAAGAAACGATGTGAAGTTGATATTTTAGTCACTGGCTCGACTTACTGATGCATATACGGTATTGAACAATTTTGAGAGAAAGATTACCTGTCTGAACTTGAACAATTACACATCAGAAATTGTTGCTTTGTAGCTCGATCAATTTATTTTCAGACGTTCATCGAGGCCAGCTCTGTATTGGCCCAATTTGATGAAACAGTCGTCGGTGAAATGTTTGGACCCATAATACTTTTATGTTTAATGGGACCCTTTAACATACATGCACTAACAAACTTGATTTCATGAGGTCTTCAAGCGTAAAGAACACCAGTGCTTCTCAAAAACACCAAATTCACAACCCATTATCCTTTAGTCCACACAGATACCAAATGAAACTTCCAAGGTTCTAGGCACTTAAAACACAAATAACAACCGCCTGAGCTTTGTTTTTTCTTATCAATGTTTTGTTTATGTCCCCCATCCCTACCATCCCCATATTGCCATAAAAAAGCCATGAATGCTGGACATGACAGCTGAACATGTGAGTGCGTGTGGGAGCAGGAGGAGGCCCCGGGGCTTTGGGGGTAGAACAGGGCGAGTAGGGGAGCTGCTGAGGCGTGATCAAACAGGGCCACCGAGTTAATTCCCCACCATGACTGCTGCGGAGACAGAGTGTGTGTGTGGTGAAGCAAATCGTACGCTCGTACAGCGTCACAGCACACACACACAAGCAGAAAATCAAGTGAAAGTGCCAGACACAAACTATAGTGTTAGTGTCAAAGACTCTGTCACGCTTTCTCTGAACCAAATCCAAAGCGTTGGCTGTGCTATCTGTCAATCAATATGTATATTTTCGGAGGTCCTGAAAGGGATTACAGAACTGCATTTGGTACAGCAACATGGTGTGTATGTAGTCACATCAATCATAACGAAAAGAATCTTAAGAATCTGTTAGAATTAATGTCAAAACCAGAACTTAAAATAAATGCTCAAACACAACCCTCCAATATGAAACCATAAAGCCATCAGGCAATCAGCACAATTTTAGTCAGCAAACTGTTCCAAATGGCTGTTTCTATTCTAAATTGTATCATATTATTATGGTGAGTACTAAACTTTAAGACAAGGAATAGAAATTAGCATTTTCCAGGTTATTACAGATCTCCTTGCTATCTTCTCCTAATCAGAGGCAGGTGATATATGAAAGCATTTTATAGGACAGAAATCTTAATCTCGTCAAGTGTCATCAATAATGTTGGTCTGTTTTCGGATAAAACCCCACAACTCTCTTACACTCTCGTATGAAGTGACTTTTTTTCTCTATAAAACCATACACATTTCTTCACTGATATATATATTTTTTTTTTTTCATAAAAAATCATTCTGATTTAATTGTTGCAGTTTGTGAAACAACCCTAAATTAATAAGTCACTAATAGTCATAATAAATAGTTTAAGTAGACTAAACACCACAAATCTCCCAATTTGATATCATGGGGTCTTTAAATAGTCAACCCAATTTCCACTGGCTGAAGAAGAGCAAAACCTCCCGAAAGGTGGTCTAACCTTTGGGCAATCAGCAAGGGACTCACACTGACGACATTAGCCATCGTACAGAAGATTCCCCACATAATCGGTTAGCCAATCAACTGGGTACTAGAGGCAAGGTTGGTGTGGGTGGACGGGTGCAAGAGGACGCTAATTGGTAGCCAGGGTCAGAGGGGTTGAGACCCAGAGAGAGAAAGAGACAACATTTGGGATGACAAGTCTCTTTAAAAGCTAATTTGGTGGGATTGCTGGGTGGGCGTTATAAGCGGATAAGTGTGTGTTTGCGTCTGTAAGAAGGGCTTAAATGGGCTTGCATCCTGAGAGGGGGGATAAAATAAATAAAAAGTGTGAGGAGAAGTGAGGGACAGTCACCTAAGTCAGTGCTCTTTGACAATGCCTTTTGACAATGTCTCTCCTCCATTAGGCTGCAATAGAGGTCCTGTGGTAAAAATACTCCCACACCACAATAACTTTATCTTCCAGAAACGTTATCCCAGCATGTTAATCGTTTAATATTGCATTCTTCATGCAGCCATAAACTGCAGACACAGTTCCTTTAGGAAGTTGTGCAGAGGGGCTCGGTTTTCTTGTCCTGAGCACTTAGTACAAGAGCCGAGGTGAACGGGTCTTATATATTACACACAGTCCAGAGAGAGGAAACCAGGAAGCTACAGCAACAACAGTCCACAACAGGCCTTTCTATTTAAGACAGAACTAAATGAAAGAGGGATATTACATCAGATGTGTTAAGGGACCCTTGACATCAGACAGAAAGCCAGAAAAGAGTGTGTGGACTTAGAGTGGACGTCATTAAATTTGAAATAAATTAAGCTGAGGCAATAAGTGAAAGAATTAGTCATTTCAATGGGTTTCCTTCATGAAGCAAGCAGAACAAATTTGAGTTCGTGAAACTATGCAAGGTGTTGCATCAATGTGATTTTTTTTTTTTTTTTTTCCCACAAATAGCTAAATCTTATATAAATGTCACCTTGATGCAACAATTTATTCGCTAAATGGTTCTCATGGAAAATTGCCACACATTTAGTCAAACCACACAAAACAAGTAGCCTAGTTCATGAAACAATGCTATTGTAAGTTGTCACATAGTGTCAATTGTACAACCATATGTAAATGAATGTACTGATGTGATAATTTAAACTATACTTGTTTTATGTTAGTCTTTCCGATTGAATTCTTTTGATGCAACAATTTACGTTAGAATGTTTTACAAACACATCGCCACATCATTGGCAATACTAAATCTCAAATTATCCAACATCAGAATAATTTACACAGAAATAAATTAAAAATCTGAAATTGTAAATCTGCTTGTTATTGAGTCAATTAAGGTAATTGCAGATGAAATGCTGAAAATACGTTTGTAATAAAATCTTTTTTGTCCACTGAAAATAATTTTTTACATTAAATTAACTATTAAGGAAATACATCATCACAAGAAAACAGAACTATTAAACAAATCAGCAATCTTGTACAAATCTGTCCACAAATGAGAACAAATGAGTGAAATTGTACACATTTACAAATTGTTATGAGACTGTGTTGGTGACACTTGATTTCTCAACCATCATGATACTTATTTTAGAATATTAATGTTATTTTATTCTTGGCATCATCACTGCTTTTCTAATATCTGAGGTTTCCCAAAGTTGAGAGACAGAATAATAATAGTGCTAATCAGAATAAGAGTGAATGATGGTGGAGAGGAGCGTTTCAGAATGTGAGCATCAACAATGGAACAGCACAACATTTCACGCCATATAGGCTAAAATACATCAAAATGAAGAGCACTGAGTAATTAGGTTTGCTTGACCACAGACACCCTCATCATTTACGCTATCTTAGCATTTGAGCCCTTTTTCCCGCCATTTTCCAAGCAGTTACGTGGAGGGTCGTGAGCTCGAACAATTTGGCGAGGTGTAACGTGTGCCTGTCTCCCGTTGCGTGGCAAGAGTATGTGTGCAAGCGGCATTAGCACCAAAAAGATGCACAGCACTTAACCCTTGAGCTGCCCGAGTGCACCTCTAACGTGGCGAAGAAAAGCACCATCACTTACACAAGCAAATGACATCGTCGTGCCTCAAACAAACTATGTCAAAACCAGAGAGCAAACCTGCTCACCCTTCACACATCTCTCTCTCTCTCTCTCTCTCTCTCTCTTAGAGGCAATCTTCATATTTAGTCAAGCCAGTGAATATTTTGAGATTTCGGCCATGTCTGGTAGAGAAGCAAGAAGCATCAATTATTTAGAGGAGGTAACCCGATGCTTCCTCTGTTGAGGCAAATCTGCAGGACGGTCCTCTGAGACAATAAAAAATGAATTAGGGAGAATTTATTAGTGTGGTTCTGAGTAAAACACTGGGCCTCAACGCTACAGTCTACTGCCTGCATGCATCGGCTGATATCAGTAAACACAAGCCACGCACAGATGAAAAACACGCACAGAATCAGAGTCTTTGGGGGTGCCTTAAAAAAAGGCTCATCAATAAAACAGGCCTTTTTATATGTGCATTCTTTGCAGGCTGTTTCATGGCATGTTTGTTCACACTCCGACTGGGATTTGTAGGGAGCACAGCTGTGCATTCATCCTAAAAACAATATTCCTCCTCAAAAGAGTTTATGCAGCATGGAGGAGAGAATTGGGGGGGAATGAAAAACAGAAAAACAAATGAAAGCAGGCTGGCAGTTTTGCCCAGCTGTAAGATGACCCAAACGGCTGAGGGAAATAGAGAGAGAGAGAGAGGCTTCTTCCAAAGCTGTGGATAGACAATCTATAGAGAAAAGCATATTTAAAAATAAACCAAAGCCTTTTAGCTCTAAAACATCAGAAACACGAGGAAAGTGGATGATATAAACTCCACTCTGTGGTAGTTTATCAAAATGTAGGTAGTGGTACATGTATGAATTAAGAGTTGTGTAAGGTATGGAAAGTAATTGTGTTTTGGATTAGGAATTATCTTTAAGATATGCAATAAAAAAAGTCCATAATGCAGTGACAAGAGTTTCATACACAGATAGCCAGCCCTGACTAACTATCTGATAATATCTGTTCATTGTATTGTGTACTCTATTTAGCCTCACAATGCTGGATAGTAAATGTTTATATATGTCTTGCCATTAGGTGATGAACTCATACAACCAGCAAATTCTCCTGGAAGCGCATCTCCTTGACTGGATATCTCAACATAGAAGTAAGTAAAGCCCCTTTTTTTTGTCAATGTTAGAATGTCTAGTTCATGTAAATACCAAACTTGGATGTCTTTTTTTTTCAGTAATAAACAAACACTGTTAAGTTGTTTTGATTGATACTGTGAAGCAGCTTTGATAGAATCTTTATTGCGAAAAGCGCTACATAAATATATTTGACTTGACTTGACTATTTATTTATTTTTGTCTCTGTGTGCCGATCGGAGACGGAGTACACTGCTGATACAACACAGCCAATAGGCTATACTACTTTAGCCTTTAAATATCTTTGCTGCATTGGATCAGTCTCCTTTCCAGAACAGTCAAGAGCTTTCTAGCCTTGCAGCAGCAGCAGCGCCTTGCAACACCAATAGACCTGAAAACAATCAGCGGATGGCGGTTTTGAAAATTGGTCAAAAATGTTGGTGTGGATGGATGGCGGACAGATGATGAGTTTTGTGATGCAGTTGCGGATAAAATAATAGGCAAGCCACACATCTCTAATATGAAAGGAATGTTATTATGTGTCAAGGAACATTGCGCTCCCCAACTCGGGAAAGGTCGGATTTGCTCCATCTTTTGATAAGTTTTGGTTAAAAAACCTTGAATCCATGTAAGACACAATGTCATTAGACATAATCTATTTCATTAGAATCAATGAATCCAAAGCATTGGACACAATGTGCACACATCAGACCAATGTTTTTTTGTTTTTTTGTTTTTGCGGTGATGACGGTCAAAAGCTCAGCAGGTGCACAGCCAACAGACTCATGTGTCCTCCTCATTTTAGTGCAAAATAATTAGGTCAAAAAAGATGTAATATACTGCAAATAGTCTATTAGTTTTTATGTTTATTTATAATTCATTTAGACGGATAACAATCCTGCCAAGTACTGTGCACAGTGCGCAGCTAATTCATTTAACGTTGTTTCATTTTTACTCGATTTTTAGTCGAAAATTTCAGGACTTCAGTCGACCAAGATTTTCTTTGGTTGAGTACAGCCCTACACTCTGAAAATAACTGGAGTAAAATCATGTAGTAAACGCACAGATGATTTGTTGCACACCATATAAACAGCAAATCTCAGCTTTTGAGGAGGCTGTGCAGATACTATGGCATCTCAAAAATAAATAAATACATAAACACACACTAAGATGCTTATTTTTCTCAATTTGAGGTTTCCTTTAAGTAGGATAAACTGTAAAAATGGATTCCAGTGAGTCCAAGCAATATGCTACCAATCAATTAGCAAACAAGAAAAAATAGAAAATCTAGAAAACTACAAACTGCAAAAACATTTCCAATCCCACCCCAATCTACCCTTGATGTATGCTAAAAGAGTGCAGTTTTCAGATAAAGTCCATAAGTTGGAAGGAGACCAGAGAAAAGTCTTTTCACTCATCTAACAAGTAAAACTCATCCCATTCTAGAGATAAATGAATCAATATATAAATAAATAAAGGGGATATTAAAAATGGCTGGTTGTTGACCCTCCGCCTGGCAATTGTATTCCAACTGCTGTAATCTAGAATGGGAAACTGGAGACATGTCTGGGATTGTAGCAGATATGCATATTTAACAGGGCAAGGCTTGATAAATAACCCACTTAGAAAACTCCTGACAGCCCGACTGAGACATTAGCAATGACCAGAGGAGACACAGCGCTCTAGCATGTATTCGTGCATGCACACGTCTTCGGCGAGGGGAGGGGGGTTCCCCTTTTAGCTCTGTGACGAGGAGGGCAAAGCATTCAATGCACGTACCAATTACTCTTCCATCTCACCCTCGCTAAAGGCAAGGCAATGCAATCTTCACATTATAATCAAAACCATATGACAAAGCCGGGGCCATTAGAGAACAATTTCAAGTGTTTCGCAGCAAGACAGTGATTTTAGAATTGCACTTACATATGCTGAGTGCTTACCTCTGCGTGAATGCACCGCCTAGATGGCTCAAGCTTCTCTTCCCTACCAAGCGAACAAGTGAGCAAGAACAAAAAAAAAGAGAGAGAGAGGGAGAGAGAGGGCTGCGACAAAGAAAACAACTTAACAGCCGAGGATAGAGGTGTAATTTGAGTTTATATGTGTGGACAAATAATGACAGTTTGAACTCCATTTAGAGGTAGTGAGGCTCCAAACCTGTACTTTAGTCTGCTTCAAACATAGTTCCCTTCACACCTCCTATGTTGACGGCAGAAAAGAGAACCAAACATGAAAGTCTAATGTTTACAGATTACATCTGACCAGTGGTGCGTGTAGTCATTCTGACCATGTCCTTCCTAAAAAAAAGAGGAATTTTGTGGCAGATTGTTGATAAGTGGCTATATTTTGCCCAAGTATGTTCCAACAGCAATTTGAATCAATTTTATTTTTACCAAAACCTAAAATAAGGATTATGAATGATGTAAAGCAAAAATACCAGGTTAAACACACAATAATAGACTTTCGATATAATATTTGCATACAGCATGAGTCTATGTTCTCTCACTTATAGTACTAGTAAATTTAGCTCAGTGTCTTATCATGTCAAACTAATATAATAACCACAATGCCAACTTTTCAAAAGTAGAAAAGGTTGGTCAAAACATACATTTACAGACAAACTTGCCACCAGCCAGCAACTTTTTTGAAGCTAAACTGTCACAGATTTGAACCCACAGGATAGTGATATATCATAGGAAACAAAGGATACAATCTATGCTGCCTTAAAAAAATGTCAATGAAACTGTCTATTAATAAACCACCCAATTGTGACAGAGTGAGCTATAGTTTTCTGCCAAACAGAGCAGAATTTCTCAGGGTTGTCATATTCATATAATGATGATGACATCACTGAGTGGGTCACAGGAAGTGTTGAGCTGTCTATAGAGTGAATGACAGAGGTTTATTGGTTTCCCTTCTTTTCTATTCTCCATCTTTCCCCCTCTGTGGCAGTTTAGAAGCTCCAAGTCATTTTTCCACTTGAATGAGCTGCCTCATGACATTGTTTTATAAAACATGTCAGATCACTCCTCCAGTGGCCTTTTCTCATCTCTGAGAGGGGCCTTCTTCTGTTAGTGATATCAACAAGAAATACTGACCCCTGCCTATAACACTTACCATTAAAATAAGAGCAAAGGATACCCTGTAATATCTGAGCGCCTTTAGTGGAGCTCTCTACAAAGAGAGTGAGAGAGGTGAGTTGTGTGACCTCACTATCTGATCCAGAGAGGATTCGCTCCCTTTCTCTCAATCAGTCTAGGGATACATCACAGTAAGAGGCTCTTTAACAGAAGAACAGCAGCTGTGGCTGGTCCCTGCGCCTCTCTTCTGCAGTGAGCACCATATCACTTGACAGGATACACAATTTACTCACTTTACAGGCACATCATTTGCACCCTGATGAGTGCAAAAACATGACCGAGGGTGGGGTCTTTGTGGCCACCTAGTCACCTCTTTAGCAAGAAGCCATGACATTAGATTAACAGCTGCTGGTTTTTCTTTCAGAGAGGAACAACTCTGCCAGAAGAGAACTGCCAGATCTTTTGAGCCTGACATGTAGTTCTCGATATGTGGACGCCATATAAATGTTTATATTTCAACAACAAATTGGAGTGTAAATCATTTTATCATTAAAAAGTTCATATAAAAGCTGTCATGTGTGCAATACATACAACTCAATTGACTTAATGAACTATTTTCAGTTTTCGGCTAAATAAAAACTTTAATTTTGTTTCGGTAATAATTTTTTTTTTGCGCATCATTACAAAAAATCCTTCATGTTACAGAACGTTATACCTGTACCCTGCACCTTAAGTCCTGCCGAAGCAATTCTGTTATTCTGTACCAGAAAATGGCAAGTTTGATAGAAATGAGATCTAAGATACTCAAAAAAAGGAAAGACAAAAAAAAAACTATATTTATACTACTTAGAGTCAAAGATTTAAGTATTTTAGCACCGAGGGACAGTGACCTCCACAATACACTGTCTCATTGGATCCCTGATGCCTTTCCTCTTTGAAAACATTTAAATTTTACGTTTAAACTACTAACCCCTCAGGCTAAGGTAAAAAAAAAAAAAAGAAAAAGAAAAAAATCTAATTGTTTGGATGGTAATGCAAGTGTCTTGAATAACAATAGCTGTATTCCTGTAGGAGTTCTGCAGTCTCGTATTCTACTTTCCTCCCATATTATTGTGTAACTTTGCATTTTGTTAGCCTAAGTTTAGAAACGGGTCCAAAATGCTGACTCTGGCTTCTGCAAGAAAAGCACCTTATCAGGGAGCGCTCTGACGTGAAGGCGCTATCTAGAATAGGAATCTTACAGCTTTAACACTGAAGAAGGAAAAATGTTTTTATGAACAAGACCATCTCTATTGTAAATTATACATTTTAGGCCTCTAAGCAAAAATTATAGGCTTGGAGGCAGCATGGGAAACGCAACGAGGGTAGCATGGTCTTACCATGTCAAGCTACGTTTTATTTCAAATGATCGCAAATAATATTTTCAACTGTCCTGAGTGTTTAGACAGTCTTTAACACTTGACCTCATTTTTCATTACAGCAGATACAGCAGCTATGGGGTCCGTGTCAAACCTGCAGTACTAAATACGAGACCTCCACTCCTCCTCCTTCCCCTGTCTTTGCTCGCTCTCTCTCTCTTAACAGAGCTCTGCAAATGGACCCTTGTGACCCCGAATTAATCCCAAAGTAATTGAACTTACTCAAATTCCCACAGGCATGCGGCCGCCGTGTGAAAGCACTTGATGTTTCTTTGTGGAGAGGCTTAATTGGGTTTTCGTGACTCTGTCAGAAATTGAAACCTTTCTCTTCTTCGTTTTTACTTTCGCTCTCCCGTCTCCACACACGTACTGGTTTCTTGTGTCCCATTTGCATTCAGGATGAAGAATGCAAGGCAAAAAAAGAAGACAAAGTGGCAACAAACAGGTTTCTGGAGGTATCTCACATTTGAAAAAAAAAACACATTGAGCACATTTTTTTCCATGATCATTACCCATAAACTTCTACATCAGGATTGTGGGGAAGTTAGACTTTGCCATGTAATATAGGACAATTTCCAGTTTGGATTTTGCAGTTTGCAATTATAGGTTGGTAAGATGTTATCAATGCCTCTAACACCAATATTAACCTTAACCCAAACCTTAACCCTAAATAGGGGTGTGAATTGTCACTGGTCTCACGATTCAATTCGATTACGTTTATCATGTCAACAATTCGATTCAATATCACAATGCATCACGATGCATTGAAATATTGCAAATGGCTATACATTTTCATGAATTTCAATAAGCAGTAAGATATATGAACTTCCTTTTTTATGTTATTTGCTCCAAAAAAGTACACTTCCTGTATGTAGTCAAACAAAACTTAAGCCTGAACATAGCAGATGACATGGAGCATTTAGAAATAATAAACACTTCTAAATACAAAAAAAAATTCATGAAACTCTTAATTAGTGTACGTGAGTTACAATAAAGCTCATACACTCGCACTCTCTCTCTCTCTCTCTCTCTCTCACACACACACACACATACTGGTGCATTTTTATTTATTTATTGCTCGCTTTTATATTTTGCACCCCTCCCCCATTTTACACAAGTGAGACAAGCGCAATGACGTCAGAGAATGTCAATAGGCTATAATCGATTATGGTCTATTACTGCATATATGCAAAATTGTCCACATCGCGATGCACAAATGATTAATTTCAACACCTCTAACCCTAAAACTTGATTGGGTCTATGTTGGTCATCAACATGTGCTTTGGATGCTGGTTTGCAGGTGTCCCGACAATGTGTTTTAACTAGTTTCACCAGCAAGACTCCTTTGGCCAAACAGTTTCAAAAAAGGCCATGCTGGTTGGCAAGTTTCACCAACTAAGGCGATGCTGGTCCACCAACAAGACCAGCACCAATCCAGAATCAACCAGGAATTTCATGCAACGCAGGGTAGTTCCATGAACGACATCTACAACAGATCAAAGTTGTGAGACCTGCTTAACCCTTTAGTGCATAAATTTGCACAGGACACCTCAGCAGGTGTAATGACAGACAGGACTCCTCGTGCACGCCGTATGTGCCATCAAGTCCAGGACGCCACCATGTGCTCTTGAATGAAACTCTACAGCAGGCGTCTGTTTCAATGATGGTCCATCTCTGACTCCGAGACAACCGCCGAGTAGAAACCATGGCTATACCGAACTGATCCCAAGTCAAACCCGTACCTCATTCCAGAGATCAGTGGCTACAGGAGAAACTGCAAAACCTGGTTTCGGATCAGTGGTATGAGGCAACACCCACTCCCAATAGGGAGCTCATTTCACACACCAGACGGCCTCTCAACAGGTGAAGCCTGTGCTCTCTGTGGCTAATTTACAAGTGTGCAGTAGGGCTGAAAGTGATGCGCCTTCACAGAGGAGGAAAACTTTGTTCATTAACTCAGCGTATGCAAATATTCAAAGAGTTATGTAGAGTGAGCTACAGCAAACTCTCGAGAAGGAATTTCCTCAGGGTTAATGCTCTCTCAACTGAGCACCCAACAAATTACATTGTCTTTCCTAATTTTGTAATTAGTATTCATATTTTAATGTTGCCTATGTTTAAGAAACCTCTATGTTCCAGAAAAAAGGAAAACCTTGTTGTTCTTTGTACTGTGCCCTGTAGATAAATTGGGTACAGCATCTGTTAAAGAAGGTGTTTGTAGCTGCAGTAGGATGCTGAATTTTGCTATGCTAAACTTCTGTGCTTACAAATGTGGGAATTATAGTTTAAGTTTAAGTGTGAGTGTTATCCACTGAATAGTAAAGAAATTCATGTTTTTTGTATGAGTTGGATGTGTTTGAGCTTTCAGAAGCCTTGGAGAATGGTTGAAAGAGAGGCAGACAGCGAAGTGTGGCCTGGTTCCCCGTGCTGATCTGAGTGTCGTGGTGAGGTGTGAATGGGGTGCTCCCCTGTCTGTGCTGCTCTGCTGCTGCAGGCGGCTCTCAGCGGCCCCATCTGTCCCCCCAATGCAGCACTGAATCAGGGACACAGCCAGACATGCTGCCATGGGCCTCCACGTGACCCGCCAGACATACACAAATACACACACACCATGTCTCTGTGAACATCGATGAAATAGTGTATGAACAGTTCTGTGGTTCACCAAACACATGGAGTGTGTATTTCCGTATGTCTGGCGGGTCACGTGGAGGCCCATGGCAACATGCATGGCTGTATGTTGAGCATTATCACCTTGTGAATATCGATGAAATAGTGTATGAACAGTTCTGTGGTTTACCAAAGTGATAATGCTCAACATACAGCCAGACATACTGCGATGGGCCTCCACGTGACCCGTCAGACGCAAATACACACACCATGTCTGTGGTGAACCACAGAACTGTTCATATACACTATTTCATAAATGCTCACAAAGGGATGATACGCCAATTAGTAATGTAGTTAAAGGGATAATTCACCCAAAAAATATTTACACTCATGTCATTGAAATTACAATGAAAGATGACTATTATATATATATATATTACTCAATGATAATCTTCACCTTGAGTAAGCTGTTAAAGGCAGCAATTCACTGAGAGAGAGAGAGAGAGAGAGAGAGAGAGAGAGAGAGAGAGAGAATCCAAAACAGAATCAGCCCAATTTTGAATAAATCATTCACACATTTTCAGTGAACAACAGCTTATATTTCAGCCTGTATGTCACACACCTAAAAACAGTTTCTCACCTATTGTATGACTACATAAAACTGATATAATATAAAACTAATATATTGAATTAATCATGTATGGTGCTAAAAGTGCCATGGGTAAATTGCTTTAATAAATACAATATAACTAAATTTCAAACAGTGGATCAAGCAAGAAGGTAATTTGGCGGACTATTCCTTTAAAATGTTATAACGAAGAGAACTTGCAAGAATTACTTTTTTTTTCCCCCAAGAAGTAGTCAATCAACAGAGGGGATAAAACTTGATAGAGTTAAACTGTCTACGTGAACTTATAGGTAGTCTCTGTAGTTCCGGAAAACATGTAATCAAAGTATACTAATGAAGACGGCAATGCTGCAGAAAACGTACAATTATCCCTACCCGACCAGCAGATCGGTATACATGATTAAAATCGTCCAAATTAGTCAAATCAGAAATGTGGGTCAGCACTGTATTTTGGAACATGTTATGAGGAAATAATTCAAATGAAAATAGGACCAGGAATGAAAGATATAAAAACGAATACATTAAGACTGGGTGCCAAAAATGTCTGTATAAAAGCTGTGTCTTCATGAGCAGAAACAAAATTCACAGATTTTATGCTAAAGTAAGTTTTGCTTTTCCCTCTTTGGGCACTTACGTTTTCTTACTGCTAATGCTGAATGAAAGCCAACTGCTTTCTTGAATCTTCAAACATGGCAGCTACCCCAAAAGACCAAAACGATGCATTAGAATAAGAAGTGTGCGGTTCTCTCTCGCTCTTTCCATCTCTGTCTCTCTCTACTTTACTATGAAGGAGAGAACATTGAATATTCATGACTCCAACTCAAAACACAGGTGACATGCTTGACTTCTGTTATTCGGCTAACCTAAACAAAAGAGAGCCTGCTGCGTTTTCTTTTGAAGGAGGTGGGTTTGTACGTGTGGGAACGCTCCCAAGAGACCGCTTTGCTTTTTGTAAGGAGCGCTAAACCAACATGCTAATGATCCGAGAGGTGGGAAAAACAAGAAAGACGGCCATTCCGTCACTTTTCCCAGCATGAGCTCTTAGTTTTTTTCTTTAAACTCTGGATTAAGCCTGGAGTTTTCAACAACAAAGGCAAACAGATCAATCATTACAAAATCAAATGAATAAAGTATTAAATATAGATATTTAGTTAATAGCTAAATATTTAACAGAAAGTGCTGTTCCATTCCAGCAATAACGGTTATATGCAGGATTGTGTTGTCCCACAATCCAAAAAAAAAAAAAAAACCCAGAAGAGATTTTTTTACAAAAAAAAAAAAAAAAGATGGGGTCTGGTCTCTCGGGCAACGGCGGATGGAAAAGTGCACCTTACTGTATTTATTTGCAGGTGAAGAGAAGCCCAGCGTTTACCAAAGGACCAGTGGGTCAAGGAGCAGGTCATGGGGGTGTGCAACCCTGGGAATGCTGCTGGAGACCTGGGCCAGGCACTAAGAAGATGAGGGGTGATTAATGCAGAGAGACCAGACCCGAGTGTGACCCCGAGAGTGGATCCTTGACCTTAAAACAGCAGCTTTTGTCCACATATAGAAGAATATAAAGACTTGCAGACATATCTAAACTCCACACAAAACTGAGCCTTTCACTGAAACACATGTTGACCTGAAGTCGCTTTCTATAGCAGGTTATTCAAAAATTGATGTGGCAGGTCTGGCGTTGAACCCCTTGCCAAACAATTAAAAAGAATAACCGCACTATTGTTCGATATTTTAGTATCGGTAAGATTTTATTTATTTATTTATATTCTCATCATTTGAATTTATTTGATCAAAAATACAGCAAAGCAGTAATAATACGAAATATTATTACAATTTAAAATAACTGTTTTCTATTTGGATCTATTTTAAAATTGAATGTATTATTTGATGGCAAAGCTGAATATTCTGCAGCCATAATGCCAGTCTTCAGTATCACATGATCCTCCAGAGATCCATCTAATAGGTTTTGAGTGTTCATGAAACATTTACTAATATTGGTAATACTGAAAACTTGTGCTTCTTAATATTTGGATTCTTTAATGAATAGAAAGTTCAAAAGAACACAAATTAATTGAAATATACATCATTTGTAAAGTTATAAATGTCTTTACTCTGCCAGTAAAGTACTTTTACTTTCCTTTTACTTAAAAATACTTTTGATTAACTTAATGCATCCTTGCTACGGTAGTATTCATTTACATATATCTTACAGACCCCAAAATTGTGAACGGTAGTAGTAGAAAGGGTTGCGGACACTATTAGACCACAAACATTTTTGTTTGTTTAAACATCCCCACCAGCCCCACATAGCAAACAATGGCATGCATTGGAGTCCAACAACCCAGACAGGTAAAATGATTTTAGAATCCTGTTTGAAAACTTCTCATTTTTGCACATTCATTTGGTATTACTACCAAATGAATAGTAAAGAATTCTATTTGGATAATATTTGGTAGCAGGAATAATACACTTTATAATTATCCACATTTATCTCTGTTTTGTTAACACATTAAAAATAAAATATATAAATATATTCTACTCCGTTGTATGCCAAGTAAGACTGTTATATGAAGTCTCTGATGAGCCTTCCACCTTTCTGATCAGTGAGAGGGAAAGATAGGTATGACTACACTTCCTAGAGTGAAAGAGAAAGAGAGAGAGAGAGAGGGCCAGGGGAAGCTTACTGACCCAGAGGAGAGATTTACGGCAGTAATCCAGCAGATACAAAAGTCCCTCAGGCTTTCGGACCTTAGCCCTGTGAATAACGTTGGCTCTGTGGTCATCTTCATTATTAACTGCAATACATGTTAAAATCCTGTAATACAGTACCTCAAACCAACTTTTTACTACAGAAGTGACTGCAAAGAAGAGTTGGAGGGGTTTAATGAGAAGTATGAGAAGATGAGACAGCGAGAATAAGACACAAAGCGTGACCTCTTAGTGTATTTATTTACAGTATATACGGCACAATCTCAGTAAGATTACTTAGACTAAAGACTAAAAAAAAAAAAAATCAAATTTGAGCTCTTAAATTGTGTGTAGTTAAAACGAAAGGGGGGGTGGGTGGGATTCAAATCCATTAATCTGTGTGAGATGCCTGTCTCGTCTCTGTGGAGATGTCAGGCATCGTCGATACAGCTGAAAAATGAAATGAGCGATCTAACACTGACGTGGTCTCATGGGTGCTGTTTACACGTTCCACTGCACTCCAATACTCATATCTTTCTTTTTACAGTTTTAACAAGAAGGCATTAGCTAACACTTATCAAAATATATCAGCAAATACTGTTACATTAATGAAAAGCTGGCGTTTGATGTCACTGCCGTTGTGATGTGCTTGTT
Organism: Pimephales promelas; assembly: GCF_988280905.1. NCBI lineage: Eukaryota > Metazoa > Chordata > Actinopteri > Cypriniformes > Leuciscidae > Pimephales > Pimephales promelas. The sequence goes on from NC_142783.1 coordinate 25,267,521, forward strand.
TGGAGCGAACACTTTTTTTACACTGTTTATTTCTGCTCTAGCAATAGGCTGAAGCACTAATTAATTTCCTCTGACAGACACAGAAACAAACCTAGCAAAATAAATAGATTGATTAATAAGAACATAAATGACAGGCATGCAGATAAATTATAGACATGAGATTCTTTCATAAGGCCGTGGAGGGAAAAATACATCTCATGTTTACACAAAGTTCGAGTATTCAATGGAATTTAGAATTTTGTTTTATTTCACTGTAAAAGCTATTGATATTTTACTTAACTCCAAAGAATCATTATCTACACATAACCCTAATTGTAATAAGACCATCTTATTTCTAACCCTTGGAAAGGGCAAAGCAGCAGATTCATGCATTATTCCAAAAATAAAAAATAAAATAAAATAATGCACAATATATCAGTACCGTATCGGTTATCAGAGAATATTGAATATATGATTGCATAAATAGGACAAATGAAATGAACATTGAAGGTTCACCAAATGTTATTTTTTATCACATTTTTTTGATTTGCATTTGATTATATTACAGAAATTGCCATTTATGTTTTCAAAATGTCAACCACCAGCAATGTTTTATTCTCAGACAAAGTCCTCCCTTACAATTCAGTGATTTACAAAATAATCAATTAAATTCGCTTTGCAAACTGTAGGCCTAAATAACAATCCATTCAAAAGAACAATTAGTTTGCAAATCAGGCATATTTAATGGCCAATCTTTATAGGGATGATCAGAGTCTGCAAAATGACGTACTTCATCAGAGCTCTTCCTGCCTGTTTCACCATCTATCTCTCAGATCATCTCAGGTGGAGACAGTCATCGGCCCTATTGTTGTATAGGGAAATGGCAAAGGGGGAGCCGAAGAAAGCTGGATGTAAGCATTTCTGCTTCCTCTGGACTACTGCTGATGTGAGAGAGATATCAACGAGCAGGAGACAGAGAGAAAGTGGGAGAGAGAGCTGGAGCGTCTCTTTTCGGGACAGTGGTGGCAGAAAATGACAGTGTTCCTCTGGGGCTCTAGGGTAATCTTTGCCTTATGTATCATCATGTTCCATCGCAAGAGACATCTGCCAAATGACTCACCGTTTGCAAAACTTACAACGTGTGCAAAAATACCCAAATCGCCTGCATTAGAGCAGTGCGGTATAAAAAGTAACTTTCCCCCAAGAGACTCGGAGAACTAAATCCTGTCAATGGCAGACTATCACACAGAAAGCAAACCAGAGCCATGAGAAAATCTCCAGTCTTTCACATGGAATCAACAGAGTCATCACAACTACAAGATAAGCATCTTCACGACTGCACATAACTGACACCCTCATGCTGGCTGCTCCATCGTGGGAATTTTAAGATAATTCACACATTCACATTTGTTACCCATCCAACAATAAAATGATAAGAGGAAGATTGTGCTACTCTGAGGTAGAACCGACATGTCATTCCAAACTAAGTGGGCTCTTTTTTTGATTCAAGTGGATTTTCAATGTGATTTTATTACGTTTTTTTGATAATAATGTTGCACAATCATTGGATGGCAGGAAGACTCTGAAGAGGTGGAGATGGAGTTACAGAACTCTTTCCTTAAAGCTGTTTTTTGGGGGGGTTAAAAATTATCCAAAATACATATTTGAGAAAATACATAACCAGTCAGTGTTCAAAACTCTCTGCTTGCCTTAGCTCGATTCAAAGCGGTAAGCTTGTTTTTAACTCCAGTGGTACTGGTAGATTTCAGCTGGAGATTAGAGCATGTCTTTGCATCATTACATCACATCTGTACACATAAAGGAGGAGTCTCGGCTGGTATAAGCTATATTGCATGTGGGGATGCTGAAGGTGGAGATTTATAGCCTTTTCTCACAGCACTTGATATAAATTAACTTATCAATTTGATGGCAGATACAGAAAGGTTCAAACGACAACAGATTCACCCGCTGTAAAATGCAAAAGACTTCATTCGGACTTTGGAGTGGCAGAAGAAAAGAGACTGCAACCGGACCCATGCGAAAACAAGGATACATCGGAAGGACAGTCACGCAATGCTGACGTTTTTAACATTAACAATGCGATTAAGTAAACGCAATTTGCTTCAATGTCAGAACCAGAACAAAAGTGGATGTTTCTTACTAGTTCAGTTGACATTTTCCATTGAAAATTATTATGTTGGTCATACTTCCAAAAAATATAATGTAATTCTGAATGCCAGTATCCACACCGGTGCAGTGACTGACAGCCTCAAACATTGTGTTCATCCACGCTGTGGCGTGTCGAGGGTGTTGAAGTACAACTCACGTAAAGTTGATAATTCCGTGAATGACTGCAATTGCAGATTTCAAACAGAGATGGCGACAAAGAGGAAAAACACCGGACTGCAGCTTTAACCACAGAGAGAGAGAGAGAATGAGAAAGAGGGGAAAAGGAGAAAAAACAAAGGAATGAAAAGTCAAAGAGCAAGGGAAAAAGAGAGAGTCATACATCTCAGTGAAACAACATGATTCATGAAAATGTCATGCTGACAGGGCTCAAACTGAGAGCCAACAGTTTGCACTCCCAAAATACCTCTTCTGACTAATGCCACTGCAGGATACACACACAAATGCATATACTGTATTTAACGCAGGTGTACTTCCAACACACACTTTTGCTGTGACTATTAGAAAGCAGCGACCTTCAAACCTTTAAATAGTACAGACTCGTTCTGAGCAACACTGGTCCACTCCACACCTCAACCTGGAATAGACCAGTCGTGAAAGTTATCACTCACAATAGTGATACATGGCTATTCCGCTTCATATTGATCGGATGGCGTAAAGAAAGCTGGAGGATTGTAAGATGTAAAATTACAACATATTTAAAGATTCAACATTTGTGTTTTTTTAAACAGAAATCGCATGTTAGTTCAGACCGAGTGGTCACTTGTTCATTATTTTAACTCAAGTGGATTCTTTCTGTTCATAAAAGAATCCTGCAAAACACTTCAACGTTTTCCACACTAATGATTTTCAAAACAAAATTAAAATAGGAGACAGTTATTTTAAATTATAATATGATGTGAGCAATTAAGTGAATGAATTCTGGGTATCCAGAAAAGACAAGGAATAACAAAATTTAATTATTAAATGGCTTTTTATAAAAATAAAAAAAAACAAAACAAAAAAAACACATACAACACAAAATCACTGCTCTTAATAAGCACATCTAGTGGGGGAAAAAAAACTCTTTTGGCAGCATAGGAGAATATTACATATTTTATAAATGCTGCCATTGAAGACAGTCAGAAAAGGTCAGAGGTGATCCGCGGGACTAAGTTCACATTGAAAAGACCTTCACTACAAAACTCTATTAGGCTGTGTTTAATAGGGAAACAAATAGGACTTCAACTTGCACTTTATTCAATAATATTCAGATACACCAAATGACTGATGTCTCAGAAAAGTAATCTAATTTGGAACCGTGAGAAAAGGAAAACTACATCTGAGGGTGAAATAACAAGGCTCATATGCTCCTTAATATCTACACCACCTGTTTCCCCAGAGTACCTTTACACTGAAAGAGTTGCAGAATCCAGTGTCTTAAGTCTAGTTTGCGTGGAGCTTTGCTGTGTTTGCACTGTAGAGCTGAAATATCACGGCCAGAGCTCGTTGTGCATTTGTGAGGCGAGTGATTCAGTTTGCTATAAATATGTCTGCCCTTTCCATTTGGCCAGCACGACGGATTAGCAGCTTTCCATCTCCAACACCACGTGGGTACACAAAAAAGTTGGGTCCCTAGCTTGCCTCTGTATTTTTTCCTCGCTGTCAACTAAGGAGTGTGATGGTGTGCTGTATATGTGAAAGATGAATAGTGAGAGAAAGATAGTGAGAGAGATGTAGTTAGGGACAGCCTCAAGCACACAGAACTCCAGTATCACTCTGATTCACTCGTTTCCCTCACCCTCTTTTTGCCTGATGGAAAGAGAGAGAGCGAGCGCTCCGGAGTTGGGGCGCACCAAGAGGCTTTTTAATCTGTTACCGAATGAATGTGTGCCAGATCACAGAGTGGCTGATGTCACTCGGGAAGCTGTGGTGCTCGCGCTGCACTCTGCTGTCTTATCTATGGCACAGGGGCCACAGACACCTTTTTGGAGACTGCTGCACATGTGCTCTACTTCTGCTTCAGTGTCTAAAATCATTCCCTTTTCCCTCTTGTGCATTTTATTTTGGCATATTTAGAAATAGATATAATCTGAAGTGCTACATGGAGTGGAAAGTAACAAACCCTCACATATAGTAAACTCTAGCAGTGAGCTATACACAAATTTAGCCATAATTACATAATTACACTTCAGATATTGTTGCAACTGTACTAGTGTCATTATGAGCAAATAAATAAAAGCACACTCCCATTCAGGGTTTTTTTTTTTTTTTTCGATCACAAATACAGCAACAGTACTATTGTGAAAATATAATTACAATAAATAAAACTATATTTCAATATATTTAGGGGCCAAGCACCGAAGGTGCGGAGGCACCTATTGTATCTGTGCCGGTTCTTATTATTATTATTATTATTATTATTATTCTTCCGACTGGGCGTCTATGGCAGCCCATAGACCGGTTTGCGGGAAAGTTGTTTTGGTTTGACATTCTGATAGAGGACAGTCCCAACTTTAAATACACCAATTTTGGTGTCTCTAACTCATTCCCTCTAGCGCCACCAACTGTCCAAATTTGCACTTTTATTATGCTAATAACTTTTGAACCGTAAGGCCTATCAACAAAATTCTTTTTTCCTCTTGTTCCTGAGCTCATGCCGATTCGATCGCATCCTATGACGTCATTTTCCGTCATAAAAAAATGGCCGCCATTTTGAATTTTCCAAAAAACCTACTTTTGCGAACTCGTCCTAGACGGTTTGTCCGATTTTCACCAAAATCGCACCGGATCATCTCCAGGCAGTGCTGACAAAAAGTTATGGAATTCAAGATGATTCGAAGAACCGTTTTCAATAAACGCGCAAACTAATTTTACGTAGAGCTTGCGAAAACAGACGTGAGGCTGTATCTCCGCAACGCTTAATCCTATTCAGACCAAACTTGGTACGTGTTATCACAAGCATGACCTGAGGCTACGTGCAGCGTTTCGGCGCAGCGCCACTTAGTGGTCCAGAGATATGAAAAATGGCTATTTTTGCTCGTAACTTCTGAACGGTTTGTCCAAAAATCATAAACTTCATCTCGTTAGATTCAGGGCATCATGCCGAGTCGACTGATATCCAATTTTCCCAGATCGGCCATTTTGGCTGTCGGCCATTTTGAATTATGTGCTAAAATGCTGTATTTTTTGAACGCATGAACGAATTGTTACGAAACTCGGTATGGGTCATCAGTACGATGCCCTGAAAAAGCCTGAGAAGTTTCGAAACAGCGCCACCTAGTGGTGAATTTTTTTTTTCAAACGCTTATAACTTTGGGTGTGGTACACTTATTTTCACGGGAGTCATTTTTTGAGTTCCTGAATCGTTGCCGAGTCCAACGATACTAAACATGCTGGGTTTCGTGTTACGGTTGGTGTAGCGTAGCGATTTAGCGCGAAAAAAACACTTGGCGATATCTTCAAAACCGCTGTTCCGATCGAGACGAAACCACCGCCAGAAACACGGAATCATAGCTTGTTAACTATATGCTAATGCCCAAATGCGAAAATATTGATAGTAAGGGGTAGTAAAATTCAAACAAAGTCATGTGTCAGTCATTTTTTACGTGTTTTTTCATATAAATGTTTATAACTCGGAAGTGAATTGAGATATTTGCACCAAAATTGACACACATATGTATGGGGTCACTCTGAGGACACATAAAAAAAATTGTGGGACTGAGCCTCTTGGTGGCGCTATAATAGAACAAAACGTGAAATTCCCATTGACTTCAATAGAGTTTTGTGAAATAAAATGCTATACTAAACAAATGCATTAGTGTAATATTACAAAACTCAGTGTGTGCCATAAGCAGCATGCCCTGAAGGTACTCAAAAGATTTTGAGACAGCGCCACCTGTTGGTCAAAAGTTATAATTAATTTCTGAGAACGCTAATTACTTTTGAATAAATTTGCTTATTGCAATGAAACTGATCTTAATAGATTCGTTGGGTTATGCTGAAAACATAGATATCAGGTTTTCCATAATCAGACAAACTTCCTGTTCGCCATCTTTATTTCTTTGAAAAACCTTCTTTTTCGAACTCCTCCTAGACCGTTTGTCCGATTTTCACGAAAATTGAATCGTATCATCTCCAGACCGTGCCGACTAAAAGTTATGAATTGCACGATGATAGACAAAACCGTTTTCGTATACCACAGCATCAAATTTTAGGCATGCTGCCAAAATTACTATTTAGGCTTTATCTCTGCAATGCCTTCACATTTTGACACCAAACTTTGCATGTGTCATTGTCACCTCACTCTGACCACATCACATCTATTTCGTAACTGCGCCACCTATTGTTCGAAAGTGATAACCCATTAAATCATCTTATAAGTTAATGTTTATGTGATTTTCTTAGCCATTTGCCCAAAGTTCTCTCAAAATGCCCTTAATTGCTCCTTGCTGCAGTTGGTCTGCCACTCCTTGCCATTTTGGCATATGTTGCCGCTTTTTGCGCTTGGCCCCGGTAATGGCTGCTTGCAGCTATATTTAGAATGTAATTTATTCTCATGACAGCAAAGATGAATTTTCAGCAGCATTACTTCAGTGTCACAATATCCTTCAGAAATTAGTCTAATATACTGATTTACATTTACATTTATTCATTTAGCTGACGCTTTTTTCCAAAGCGACTTACAATTGCAATCTGGAGCAACTAGGGGTTAAGTGTCTTGCTCAGGGACATATTGGTGTCTCACAGTGGATTTGAACCTGGGTCTCTCACACCAAAGGCATGTGTCTTATCCACTGCGCCATTACCATCTTGATTTGATGCTCAAGAAACATTTCTTATTCAGAGCAGCGCCAGGACGGTCATGAAAGTGAGGCTGTGAGGGTTAGACACACCGTGTTTTCAATGGCACAAAGCACTTAGATCCCTTATAATTTTCCACGGCTCATATTGAATGGGGATTATTGTCAAGTGAGATTTCAGAAAGATATTAAATAACAATCCAAAAACACATTAAATAACAGTCCAACCCACTGAAGAGGGGCATGTCTATCCCTCACAGCCTCGCTTTCATTCCCATTAAAAATCAAAGATGGCGCTGCTGTGAATAAGGTCTATACCAAACTACTTTTATAAACTTTGCTCAGGCATTTCAGAATGAAATTGCACGGTCATATTACTTTTTTGATGCACATCGATTAATTTATTCTGTAAATGTGTTTCCACCATAGTTTATGTGCATGTCATCTTATCAGATAAAAAATATATCAAAATTAATTAAGGGCATACGTTTTTTTATGCATGTTTTTAGAATGTATGGGCATCTTGGCGTTTCCATTCAGCATTTTTTTATGCGATATCCCAGAATAGGCGGATGGAAACATACAGCAGCTTATGGCATTTACGGTATTTATTTACTTGTGAAGAAACTACCTGTAGTTTCCACCACCCTTCAATTTAGCTCGGTTTACATTTAAAAAATCATGAATAAGATGATTACACTAAATTCTCCTGACATTGCAACAATGGGAAATAGCAATACATTGAAAATTAGCCATGTGGAGACAAGCTCCTTTTGTCACTCTGTACACATACAACATCTTCAAGCGTCTCGTCACTTGACTTCATCAATCTACACAGCACATGGAGAAGTCACCGCCATCCCTTGGCTCCAGATTCACCCCTGTGCCTATAGCCTTATTCATATTTCAACATGAATCATGCTGGGATGTTGCGCTAGCATGAAAGGGTCATCTGACCCAGGGCTGTTATAAGCAAAAGAATTCAGGTCAGCTAGATGCTAACCGTTCTGGCAGGAGCCATCTATGGTGTACAGCATCAACAATGAATAAAATACACACACACACACACACGAAAAACCCTACAGGTCTTATATTAATCTTTTATTTACCTTTTTCCAGGAGCTCTAGCAGCAACTGGCATGCACGTATCAAGGCTGAATTACCTCCTCTAGTTTGGGGCAAGCTAATCTAAATCTTTGACACAAGTGATTGAAACTCTGACTTTCCATTGCAAAGCCCGAAGAGCATCACATGCATGTCACAGCTACCAAATGCGATAAGATGAGCGTATTAGCTATTATTGGATGTAAACATTAGTAACCTCAGAACGGACTGGAAAAAGGCATGACTCCCCCACCCTGTTTTTAGCCATCTGTCCATGCACTGCAAGCATATATTTATATGTAAATACACACGATGCGGGTGCTCTTGTTTCAATGAAAATACTCAAGTTGTGATGTGATCCAAAGCCTTGCGGCCAGGAACGAATCAACAGCATGAAGCTGGGCCCTGTCCTCGGCGGTACATAGCAAGAGGGCCAAAGGAAAATATGACACAGCAAGGCACAGCTGGGTCATTTAATGAATTAATGGAGGAATGTCTTTGCACTGCACCCGTGATTAAAAATAGGCCTTCAAGATGAAATCAGATGCCGAAGGATCAGGGTAAGAAGGCCGCATTGGTCATATTTTTAGGGGGACAGATGATGAGGAAAGCCAGATTAAGGGACCTCATGAGAACATTTCCTAAGCAGCTGATGGCCTTCTCAAGCCAGACTTCTTATAACTGCACTGGGTCAAGAGCGCAGAGCTGTGGTCCACTTCTCTGATGAGGAACCAGGGGGCTGCTCTAACCTCAAAGCAATCTGCTTCTCTTAAAAAGCTTGATGGTGTAGTTACAGGCATGGAAATGGTGATCAAAACTTGTATTGGCCAGGGGTGTCCGATCCTGCTCCATGCACTCCTAAAAATAATGGTGTCTTAATAATAAAAAAAATGTAAAAGAAAAAAAAAATACTATGGCACTTTTTTTTAGGTATGAAACCTTTCATATTAACAAATTTTACAAATATCAGTATTTCAATATAATTGAAAAACTTTTGTCCAGCAATTTGTATATTTTATTCTCAAATGTCAGGGTGGCACAACTGCAAACATTTCTCGTTCATCATGAATTGACAAGGTAATAACAGTAAACATGATAATGCATCATCCAGAGAACCCCAACTGGTTCAAAGTTTTATAAATCTCTCTCAAATACAGGAAGACACTGCTAATTTTAAGTATAGGTGGTAGGTACACTTTCCATGTCATGTGGTACAACTATACAGTACTGTATACATAGAACTATTTGGTTGTAGCGCCTGACATAAACACAATCAAAAAAAAAGGGGGGGGGGGGTGCAAAAGGAGAACCCGTTTCTAAGAAGATTGCAAGAGCACCAATTGTGACCATTACGTGACAGGGTCAACAAAACCTAAAAGATGCATACCTCAGTCCAGAGCACCTGCGAAATGGATCCGTTTCACCTGATCTCCTATAAAGCTCGGCTGAAGCTCCCTGGTGTCACGGGTGCGGGTTCAGGCAGAAGGACGAACAGGCAGAGTCCAGAAAAGCTCCAATACAAAAGGTTTATTCTTAATTAACAGGAAACAAGCAGGCGAAACACAGGGTGACATTAACATTGACCGACAAGGACAGACTGAATGGGAAGGAACTAAATACACACAGGAATCAAACTAAACGAGGTGAAAACAGGTGAAACAGATGAATACAGGACGCTGAACGGGAGGCTGATGAGGGAGTGAGTTCAGGTGTGGAGACAAGAGGATCCTGGGAAGTGTAGTGCTGGAGACGCAGACAGGATGGTGCAGACGAAGACTGTGACAGAACTCCCCCCTCCCGGGAGGCGTGACCTCACGCCGCATAACAGAGGAAGGAGGGGGGACGAACTGGGGGCTGGGCGGGGCGTAGCCAGGGCGGAGCAGGCTGAGGGCGTGGCCAGGGCGGAGCAGGCTGAGGGCGAGACCAGGGCGGAGCAGGCTGAGGGCGTCCCCAGGGCGGAGCAGGCTGAGGGCGTGGCCAGGGCGGAGCAGGCTGAGGGCGTGGCCAGGGCGGAGCAGGCTGAGGTCGAGACCAGGGCGGAGCAGGCTGAGGGCGAGACCAGGGCGGAGCAGCTGGAGGGAGGACCCCTGGTGGAGCCGATGGTAGTGGGGCTGGCAACACCAGGGGGCCGACTGACAGGGGCGGAGCGGATGGGAGAGGAGACCAGGGTGTAGCTGAGGGACCGACGATGATGGGTGCTGAGGAGGGACCGAGGGAGCAAGGGGACACCGCAGGCTCTGGTGACCGAAGTGCTGATAGGGGCACAGAGGGACACGGTGAGGTCAGAGTGCGTGAGGGCTGACGGGTGACTGGAGGGAGTGAGGAGTCCAACTGAACCGGGGGGGTGACATGACGGGGCGGAGCCAAGGGAAGGAAGTCCAAAGGTGAAGGGAGGATGACGAGGGAGTGCAGGGAGTTCGGAGGGACGAGGGAGCCTGGCCGAGCTGGTGGACTGTGGGACCATGGAGGAGCTGAGGGAGGTAGCAGCCACGGGGGAGCCGATGGGACCGGGGGCCGAGGAAGTGTCCAGATAGAGGAGGTGTGAAGCGAAGGCCGGGGATTCAAGGACCAGGCTGGTTTAGGGGAGCTGAAGGGCAGGAGAGAAGAACGGGGACAGATGAGAGGAGGCGGGAGAGGGAGGCTGGGTGGGATCCTGGTCTCGGGCTCTGGCTGGACGGTCTCGGGCTCTGGCTGGACGGTCTCGGGCTCTGGCTGGACGGTCTCGGGCTCTGGCTGGACGGTCTCGGGCTCTGGCTCTGGCTGGACGGTCTCGGGCTCTGGCTCTGGCTGGACGGTCTCGGGCTCTGGCTCTGGCTGGACGGTCTCGGGCTCTGGCTCTGGCTGGACGGTCTCGGGCTCTGGCTCTGGCTGGACGGTCTCGGGCTCTGGCTCTGGCTGGACGGTCTCGGGCTCTGGCTCTGGCTGGACGGTCTCGGGCTCTGGCTCTGGCTGGACGGTCTCGGGCTCTGGCTCTGGCTGGACGGTCTCGGGCTCTGGCTGGACGGTCTCGGGCTCTGGCTCTGGCTGGACGGTCTCGGGCTCTGGCTGGACGGTCTCGGGCTCTGGCTCTGGCTGGACGGTCTCGGGCGCTGGCTGGACGGTCTCGGTGGGACGAGACTCTGGGACGATGGCCCTCCTGGCAGCACGTGCTGATGTCAGCAGGGGTTCGGCTACACAGGAAATCAGTGCAGGACATCCATATACCGACCCGGTGGCTGATTTGATGGTAGGCGTGGTGGAGATGGCTGGAGACGGTGGTTGACTGGCGATGTTATCAGCCTCACCTACGGTAAAGGCTGAGCCACTCAACCACAGCACATAGTCCAGGTACTGGGCAAATGAGCCTGGGCTTGCTGCAGATGGCGCTTGCTGATATAGAATATCATCCAAGCCACACCAAAACACAGTCTTTAGGATATCATCTGCCCAGCTTACCCCTTCGGAGAGTTCCAGGAATTCGGTCACATATTCCTCAATGTGACGACCATCCTGGAAACAGGTCAAAAGAGGGTTGGTGGAGTTGGAGGCTGTGATGAAAATGCCCATCTCAATCTGTAGTTTGGGGGTCGGTCAATCTGTCACGGGTGCGGGTTCAGGCAGAAGGACGAACAGGCAGAGTCCAGAAAAGCTCCAATACAAAAGGTTTATTCTTAATTAACAGGAAACAAGCAGGCGAAACACAGGGTGACATTAACATTGACCGACAAGGACAGACTGAATGGGAAGGAACTAAATACACACAGGAATCAAACTAAACGAGGTGAAAACAGGTGAAACAGATGAATACAGGACGCTGAACGGGAGGCTGATGAGGGAGTGAGTTCAGGTGTGGAGACAAGAGGATCCTGGGAAGTGTAGTGCTGGAGACGCAGACAGGATGGTGCAGACGAAGACTGTGACACCTGGACTTCGACTAGCTTCGTCATACAGATGACACACTGTCACTCTGGGATTACATGGAGATAAAACACTGCTCTCTCAAATCTCTAGGGTCCTCCCTCAATTTTCACAAGTACTCTTTGCAGGAAGAGCAAAATAGTGAATCACTTCAATGCAGCTACAAAAGAAACTTGATGAAACCGCAAAAAAAAACCTGGACGAAGGTGCGGAGGCAGATAGGACAGGCACTGGGTAGGAAACAGGCTTCCAAGATTTGAGCTCATGGCTTCAAAGGACACGCAGTGCAGCACAGAAAGAACACAGCAGGACCAATCTGAGGCTAGAACAAAAAGAGCCGCACTCCTACAGTGCCAATTCATTTCTCCTTATGAAACTGTTTAAGTTGGAGGGCTTTTCTTCTGGGAGGCTCTCAGCCAGAAGAGCTTGGCGCTATATTAATTTCATCCCTTTACCTTTTGCAACCCGGAGACCTCTGACCTGCCTTACCTGTATAAATAGAAAGAACTAATTTACTAGCGAGAAAGCGCTAAGGGGCAAACATGTCCTGGGTAATGAAGTGTTCAGCTTGTGCATGATTAACCAGCTGGTGGGGGTGGGGCAGAAACCACAGGCCATGAAATAAGGGGTAAAATTGATTAGCAATTTTCATTTACACAGCTAAACAAAAGGTGTTTTGCATATCACCCTGGTTAGTTTACGCTGAAAACACCATGCGTGAAGCTAAGCTAACGGACCTAACTTTTTTTTAGGCGATACTCCTGAACACACACACACACACACACACACAAAACAAGAGCTATTTTAAAAGAGGTCTTCACGCAGGCACACTCTACCAGGTGCAATGCTTTCTGTTTGTGGTCCAGTTCTAAATCTAGACTTGTGAACAACATGCCCAAAATGTTAGACACAATATAATTTGATCCTATATTGCATGTCAATTGTGCACCACTTTCAAAGGAGTCTATTGCTGCTATTTTGGTAATCATTGAGATGTTTTTTGATCTCTCTGGGTCTATGCATTGACAGGTAATATTCATGAAATGTATCCTTTGATTATACGTTGATTCACATTGAATTTACTTTACTTACCACAACAAAACAAACTGTAAATCAGGATTGCATTGGGAATTATTTAACTAAAACTTTACAAGAATATTACAGGTTGGGTAACATTTGGGGTGATTTGGACTTAAAAAACACCAGTGTTTTCACCAGTTCATTTCTATGAATTTTCAATTTTCCATGATCTTTACTGTTGCACTTATTGCACTTATATACTGTTGCAACATATATTCATTATATATTCATATATATCATCTTGAACACAAAACATTACTTTTAAAACTATTTAAATTACTTTCAATTAATCTGACAAACAGACACACATAATAAATAACAAGTAAAATTAAAGCACCGCCAGAAGTACACTCATGTAGCAGTTCTAGTTTTCCTTCATTTTAGTGTGTGTGTTTGCCTTAGGCACTGTCATCAACTCATCCACTGCAACAATTTTATATTCAGATATTCACTTTATCACTGTTAACTCCCAAACAGACAATGAATCTCCTCTACTGAATATATTCATGTTATGAGTACTGCAACTGCATTATGATATAAAAAAATCATAATATAAAGAGGATTAAAAGTATTTTTGGTTAAGTCCGCACACACGTCCATGACATATTCAGAACAGGATGTCAAACAGACCAAAATACAATTATTATATTTAAAATACATATCAGATGCCTACAGTATATGTATAACTCAGTATGTACACTATACCCTTTAAATCTTTGGGGTCAGCAGTATGATTTTTTTTTGAAAGAAATTAATACTTTCATTCAGCAAGGATGGATTAAATTGATCAAAAGTAATGGTAAACACTTTATATTGTAAAAAAAAAAAAAAAAAACCTCGCCCCTCGTTTACTCATTCTTTCATAATGCCTAGTCCTAAAACAGCTTCCTCTTATTCAGCTTCCTCATATAAATGCTGTATATTATGCTAGAAAAACAAAAGTTGGCTCTGCACATGAAAAAGTAGGACCGTGCAGCACCTGACAGATAGTAAATGCAGCAGAAAAAAAAAAAAAAACTTCTCTCCAATACACTGTACACAACTCCAAATTTAATTTTCTGCAAGATTACACACAATAATTACTAGCTTTATAAACCCCATAACTAATGGCTTCCAATTAGAGGATCTATAGGTATCGATCTGTCAAGAATTTGAGAGTAGCTTTAACACAAAGCTCTTAGTCTTAAAGAAAACACTGGAGCCATCCACCAAGGATGAGGAGAGAGGATATGGAAAGGGGCTGACTGGACTGATGGGTCTTTTTTTTTTACAAGTAACGTTAAGATTGCAGATGCCAAAAGCAACAACGCAATTAATTCATCTCATTTCACCGTTGTTTAGATCGCTCGAGACTCCTTATGAATGCTGGACCAGGAGTATTCCTCCACGGCCTTCAGATTTATGGCATCTATCTACCACATTGTTTAGCTTGCTTGTTAATTATTCAAAAGGTGAAGGATACTTCAGAGTGTGGCCTCCACTAATAAACCATAGAAGATTAATTTCCTCTAGGAAGCCACATTTCAAACTGGCCTCTCACAAGGCTGAAAGTTAAAAACACCATCACACCTTAGCCGCACAACAAACTCTTGAGTTAAAAATGCCTTCCATGATAATCTAGAGGCAAAAATGTCTTAAATCATCAAACTGAAACATAAATAAATAATAATTTGGGCTAAAAAAGGTTACCACAGTATATCTGCGCATCTCACACATTAAAAGTATTATTATTATTACAGATAAAAAATTCACTATAGTACATCTACACATCTCACACAATTAAAAATCTAATAATAATAATTATTGACTCCATATACTCAGTAACTTGGGCAGTTATGGTAGTGGGTGCGAGGTAATACACATTTCTTAATTCAGTGTGTTAATCCCCAGGATTAAGTATCTAAATACCTCTTTTCAAGATAATGAATTGACGCATATGCGAACGAGTAACCGCATGTTATGTGGATCCCCAGCTTCACGGGAAATCAAAAGACCTCAGTGTTCAGAAATTAATGCATAGGCTACTCTTGCAACTCCAGAGTCAAATCCTGCTGAACTAAAGCGACATGCTGTGTACCATGCCCCAGAATACATTGGGAAGAGGGTGATCTTGTAAACTTGATGGATACATTATGACAGTAGAATACTAATCAGAAGATCATCTTTGCTCAAAGTCTACAGGATTTCAAATACCTTTTGCACTGAAAAGCAAACCGAGGATTAGCAGTAAATAGATCTTTTACAGGAACAGAGATAATCAGTATATTAACTCTAGTCTTGAAACCATATTAAAATAATTCTATCTATCTATCTATCTATCTATCTATCTATCTATCTATCTATCTATCTATCTATCTATCTATCTATCTATCTATCTATCTATCTATCTATCTATATTATTAATTACCATTCAACAGTTTGAAAAAAATCTCTTATGCTATCCAAGGCTGCATTTATTTGATAAAGAATTTTTTAAAATGTATTACTGAGGTAGCAGAGGTGAATTTTCAGTTCCAATATTCAGTGTCAAATGATCCTATTTCTAACTCTAATATGCTGATTTAGTACTCAAAAAACAACTCTCTACAATCAGATATACAGTATATGACCAAATTTCACGAGGTGAATAAAACATTTCTTTAATTAGCCGATGGTTAGTAAATTGTATGATTACAGTCACCTCTAATTGAGTTAGAGGCAAAGAATAAGTTTAGCACATATATAATTTAATAGCCTGCAGGGGGTGTAATGGTTCTCAGTAAAAAAACAAAAAAAAAAGTCGAACTGTACCATTCTCCACCCATGGTTCGACACGCACTTGCACCATGGCTCATCTCAAATCTGTTGAAACATATGCATCTATAATATGTTTTATTAAAAAAAAATAAGAACATGTAAAACGGTTTGTGTGTTTCTGTCAATGGATACCCATATTGGGCTCCCCTAAACTTTGTTTGACGCGAGTGCCATATGTATATATATATATATATATATATATGTTTAAACTAAACTCATTTAAGCCTCGCCATTTTAAACATTCAAGCACAAAAAGACACGAAAGAGAACTTGCCCAAGGGCTGTGAGAAGATTTGTGAGTGTACGCATCCAAAACGCGTACACGCAAAGTCTTTCGCTTGAATGGAAAAACTGTGCAGCAGGCATCCCCAAGGCATGGTAAAAAGACGCAGTGCTTGGGCAGTGGCCGTAGGGAATACTGTGACTGAGAAAACGAACAGTATTTATATTGTTTTTACCTCTTGAAACCACAGCCACGTCCAAGTGATCTCAGGGTGTGGGTGCTTCGGTGTGTGCAAGCGCCGGAGAGCGGCAGAAGTGATCTAAATATGGTTGTGAAAAAAATTTAACGTTGTCTGTTAATATATCGAAATCATCTTCCATTGTGATTTCATGTATATTTACTCACAGTATTCCCTACGGCCACTGCCCAAGCTAAAAGCCTCAAAGTTACAACTACAACCAATACTGTAACTTCCATTGAAGGGGTTCCTTTAAGGGAATATGGCCAGGGTGTCCAAAGGAGTCCCGTCCAGTAATTTTCTGAGGGGGACATGAAGTCAACCCCATATGCCAACCAGGGAGGCTGACCGGGTCTAATTTAATGACCTAGTCTTGCAAACAATCTGTCTGTATCCTAAACCGAGTCTCTAACATATTTTGCCTCACCTGTGGAGTACTTTCGGCATGACCCTGAGGAATGCATCAGGGTCGAGGCCTATTATCTTGTATTTTTTACAAGACAGATTTTACATTCTCTCCTAAACCCAAGGAAATGGAGAACACAATAAGTGGCCAACGACATTCACCCTTATGACTTGAATTATTTTATTCAAGGGGCTCAGCGGAAAAAAATCCTTTTTTAATTGTAAGGCTCTAAAGGGCGGAAGCCTGAGTATACTGCTTCCTACTTTCTAGAGAGAAAAGGCCTGACAACGTCCATTAGATATCTGCAGGGGAACCTTCTTGAAGATAGCCTGCTACCAATGCTGCTATCTATCCTGTAACACCACTAGCATTTTTATGCCTAGTGAAAAAGGCGGGTCTTGGCTAAACGACTCATGTAGTAAGAGGAGGCCAGTACTAGGAACAACTACATTTACAGGAATAATTTACCCTGATGGGCTCTAGCTCTAAGGAACCTACACTCAGATACTGAGCGGCTCAAGGCGAGAATGCTTAGCAAACCACCACCAATATCCTAGTTACTAAGCCTAAGCCAGAAATCGAGGCAGCCCGGTGAGGGCCGACACACACAAATATAAAGTGATTGAAGTTCAGAGCTATAATCTCAACGACTCTATAAAGTGAGAGGAGAACTGCTGCTCTAGTATAAGGTGGCTATCAAGGTGGCTATCAATGCTTGACTTTGTAGTTCTATCTGGAGCTTGACAGAGCAGTGGCCCCAGTAGTATAACTCCCGGTAGGGAGAAAGCTATCTCACACAAAAAAATGTATATAAGGTGCTTGGATGAATGGTAGCCTCACAAGAGATTTTTCCATACGGCCAACCTATTCACTACAACAGATTGGCACTACCCGTTATATAAGCCTGATGACTCTAATATAAGAGGAGGCCAATGGGAAGGGTATGCATAGCCTCCCTATATATGAATCTTCAGGGCTCTAATTTCACCATCCTATGAAAACCATATTTAACGCCCCCTTAATACTTCCTAACAGGGAACCGTGGCCTATTATTCAACCTTACTAAAAACTCTAGTAAAGGGAGAAGACCTACAGAGCTCAACCTGCTGCGTATAAAGCGATGGCCTAAAACAGCAGGAAAGAGCGCACTTACAACCAAACCCGACGCCAGTCCTACATAGGGGTTCCAAACTGAAAGAATAACTCACAACAGGTCCAGGCTCAGGCTGATGCAAGAAGCACTTGGGGTGAGAGATTTGAATTCTTCAAATCTGTCTGAATCTGAAAGTTTGCATGCATTTTTAAGCCATGCCGATTTAAACATTTAATCGCAAGAAGTTGCGAAAGTGTGTGCACATCTTTGTGTGTGTGCAAACTGCACATCTGAAACAATCACCCAGAAAGCCATGAATACTGAATTGAGCACTCTTACTTGTCTTCTTGCACTTGAATGGACAATTTCACACAAAATTACGCCAAAATGCCCTTCTTGGTGAGTATCCTAGTAAACATAGGACGTCAACTAACAGCCTATTACAAAGCAGAAATAAACGGACAACAGCCGGTCAAACCGCAGATTTTGGCTTGTGCGTCTCTGTACACGCCCATTTGTTAGCAGAGCACTGTTTGAGTTACCGGCAGTGAGGAAAGTGAATGTAAAGAAAAAATTAGTGGAATCAATGGACACGAAAGCATCGGCGAAAGTGAACTAGCTCTTTTGTCAAAATTGTTGACAAAAAGGTAACAAGATGTCAATTATATGGAAGTGGTTTGGAAAAGCGACGAAGCGCAAATAAAGACGGTCTGCAAAATATGCCGTCGGTCGGTGATAACCAAGATGGGAAAAAACAACAAATCTTTTCAATCACCTGAAAAGGCACCATCCCAGCGACCACACCTAGAATCTGAAAATGTTAACGTTAGTCCATCCACAAGTTTTGCCCAACATACTAGTGGTTCTTCTGCTGTTACCAGCGCAAGCGGGGCTGTACCTAAACAGATGCCATCATGGGTGAGAGCAGCAGATCAACTTCAGCAAGGAGCAATCAAAGACATTTTAAGAGAATTTTGGTAAAATGGTTGAAAAATCATATACATTAACTAAAAGTATGATTTAATGGATTATCAATTTCGACCAGTAGCTGGCACAGTTACGAAATTGATTGTGTTGTGGTCAGAGTGAGGTGACAATGACACATGCAAAGTTTGGTGTCAATATGTCAAGGAATAAAGCCTGAATAGTCTTTTAGAATATTCAAATTCTGAACAGCCGAATTTGAAAAAAAGGAGTTTGAAAAAGTAGGTATTCAAGGAAAATCATCCAAATACGCCAAACTTGGTATCTATGTTCTTGGCATGACCCAAGAGGAAGAGGAAGAAGAGGAGGAGGAGGAGAAGAAGAAGAACCGGAACAGTAAGATGCCTCCGCACCTTAAAGAAACAAATGAAAGAACACAGAGCTGTACCACCTGACTGCTTCAGATTAATTTCGCCTTTGATAGAGTTGCCATTGAAACGCATAAATTCAAGTCTCTGACCAGTCAAAGTATAACGTCACGGGTTTCCATCTATTCCAAATTACAGCAGTTATGGCGTGAAGGCTCATTTGCTGTTTCGGTTGCAGTCCTTGGTGACTGACGTCAGTCTAACTCTGCATAGCATGAAACGTGCTGATGACGTGTGATGTCTGTGCGAGCAGGGTGCACGAGGTATGATAATACATATGTTGACAGGCAGGTAGGAAATCATACAGAATCATGCAATGATTGGACAAACATTTTATGGTCCTAAGCCTTCCAGAGATTTATACATAAATACATTTAGACCATATAACTCAGTAAATGCTATCAGTCCAAAATGTTAGATTTATTTTGAAATTTGTTAAAGAATACATTTAAGTGTGTTGTTAAATAATTTGATTAATAAAGATTATTTTGAGTGAGCATTAGATGATGGCTAATGTTAAATAAATGTAAAAATAGGAGAAATGTGCAGAAAAAAAAACACTTCAATATCGACGCATAACCAATATGGTATTGTAGTTTTATAGACAACAAGCAAATACCTGTACAGTAATATCTGCACAACAACACTTTTTCATTTACTGCTGTCTATTTTTGATGTTCACAAGTAGAACCACTAGACAACATAGAGAAATGACAAGACAGCGGATCAGTAGTTTTTATTGCAAACATGCAGCAGAGCTGTGGCAGGCATCACTGATGTGTGTATTAATAGACGATCCACATTCAGAAAGCTTCGGGTATCAATTAGGGAGTGATGCATATACAGCAAAAATGGTGCGAGTATATCCCTCGAAAAAAAAATAATAATAATCCATGCCTGTCTGGTTGTACAACGTAAGTACTAACATGATCAGAAAAGCCTCTTTAGCTGGTGTCAAATTTTCAGTATTGCAAGTATGTGGGAATTATTGACTGGCTGACCTGGATTGGCTAGCAGAGCAGTCACAGAGCTACGACGAAATCCCTCATGCTCTACTTAAATACAGTGGGATTGAAACAAGCGCACATTTGCATGTTTTGTATTGTGTCTGAAAAATCACTGCCATGATGTGAAAGATGAATAATCTTAAGGGATACTTCCATTGTGTACAAATGAAATCATGGCCTACAAGCAGGTAGTCCTTGCACAAGAATGTAACCCCACTGTCTTCTGACCTATTATACCACAAAATAAAACAACCAAATCATTACTGACTACAATGTTGTGACAGTATGCTTCAGTTCGCAGAGAAACAGAGATTACCTGGCTTTGTACTACAACTGAGCGTAAGCTTCACAGAACAAAGTTTGGCAGCCTTTTTCGGAGACATAAGGCATTTTATGTTTCACCTAATCCCCTGTCAAAACCATTAAGCATTTAAAGAACCAAGCGCCACATATCCAGAACCACCGTGGTTCAGTCAAACCTGGCGGGTCAACACAGAGCAGCAGGTCTCCCATGCACCCCTCTGTCCCTCCCCGTCAGAGGTGTGCCTTACTTACGCTGGATCCTGGCTTCCCTCAAAGAGTTCTCTGGTGCAGTTTTTCAAGGACAAGGACGTCCGCCCGCCGGCTGCCTCTCGCTTTTCCTCCCCTTTCCCAGTGCAGCGACCACAAACACACACAAAAAAAACCCTGCTTGCTTTCCTTCAGCTAGCCTGAATCAGGGGCTGTGTTTCTCTCAAAATCATTAAGCAGGACCCTAGCTTGGCAAGTGAGGGTTAGAAAGAGGAGGGAGGAAAGAGAGAGAGCGAGAGAAGGAGAGGGAGAGAGAGAGAGAGAGAGAGAGAGAGAGAAAAGAGGCTGCTGGGCAAGCTGACCGGCTTGTTCCCTCTTGCTTGTGTACTAGTACACAGCGCCGGCTGATCTCCTATTGCAAGCCGGCAGAAAAGAGCCGCTTTACTGAAAAGCAGAAGCATCACATTTCAAGGAAGTGGGAGCCTGGATCTCCGGACTAGGGAGCTAACTGTCACCAGCCGGGAGGCTCTGGGATCTGTGGTCCCTGATGTATGCCTGTCTCATGTGAAAAATGTTGATTGTTCAACCTCCCCAAAAACCAGACCTCCATAAACAAACAAACAAACAAACAGCTATTTCAAGAGGGTTCATATTTCTGGGAATACTCTCCAGCTTTCCTGCTCATCTCACAACGCAGGATTTGAGCGGAGACTTTAACTCTCGAATAAAACAGCAGCTGACAATGTTTGAGCAATATTTGCATGTATTGCTACATAATGTGCAACACTGCATTTACAACATGGGCTGTTAGAGAAAAATCATTGCTCTAAATAGACATTAAAAGGGTTACTTTTGTCATCATTTACTCACCCTCATGTTGTTGCAAACCTGTAAAAGGTGACGTTCTGATGCGTGTTCAAGCTGCTCTTTTCCATACAGCGATATCATACAGTAAGCAGGGATCAAGCTACAAAACGGACAAAAAAAATCATGATATTAACTAAAACTCTTTTGCCATAGAACTCCAAATTCGGCATATTATCTTGTTACCGATAAATGAAAAACAATTATGTTTAATATACTTTCAAAACTGGTGCAGGGCATCCTTACATGGCAAATTTGATAATTTCACTCTAGCCCCTTTCACACAGCGAGTTGATCCCGGGAAATTGCCGGCAAATTGCCAGAATGCCTTCTGTGTGAACGCAAACACGACCTGGGATTGATTCTGGGATTGATCCCGGGTTGGGGACCTAGTAACATTGCCGGAATCAGTCCCGGAACGTGCGCTGTGTGAACAAAAGCCAGGACCAATGCCGTAAAGGGTGTGTCATAGTGATGACGCTCGTGCCATCTCGCGACTCTGTTGCTCTAGAAGAAAGTTTGTGTTCGTCATCAACAAAGAAAGGACGAACAAATACCTGCAAACTGGAGCGAAGCAGAGACCAGGATGTCCTCACTATCCGTACTGAAGCTGAGATCGTTCACCAGAGCGTGTACGGTATGCGCGTTTACATGTTTTCGACGCGTCCGTTATACGTCTCATCCTGACTTCATGTGTTTTCCCGGGATTTTTACAGGTTGTGTGTGAACGCACTCACAGATCCCAGCATACCACTGGCAGTGTGAATGAACCGAAATCAAACATTTCCAGGACAAATGCAGGGTCACATTATCCGTGTATTTTCTGGAATCTCTGTGT
Organism: Pimephales promelas; assembly: GCF_988280905.1. Taxonomy (NCBI): domain Eukaryota; kingdom Metazoa; phylum Chordata; class Actinopteri; order Cypriniformes; family Leuciscidae; genus Pimephales; species Pimephales promelas. Next base: position 25,289,876 of record NC_142783.1, read on the forward strand.
GAAAGGGGCTTCTGTTTCACAGATGATTGTATGGCATCAGAATACTTGGATAGCAAGCATCTACTGTATAATAGTAGTCCAGAAGACTCGGAAAAGAATAAGAAACGGAAAAGAAATGGAAGAAAAGTCACACATGCTGTGAATGACTTGATGTCAAGTTTGTTTTGTTTCTTCACGCTATGTCAGTTTCTATTGCTATTTTATGACAAAAGCTCATTGGAAAAACGTGTATACTTGTATTTTTGCAAAATTCCAAACAGATATGCAGCTAAGCTGGATCCGGGACATCGACGGCCAGACATGTCTGGGAAAAAGAGGATGGTAACCCCTACTACTCAGCTTTCTCCACAAAATAAGAGCCTGCTAGCTTAGCTTCCAAAAAAAGATGTGTACATCCTGTGAGTGAGAACCCTTTATGGGCGGGTTGAAAACATACGGAACAGCCCCTACTACTGACTGGAGTCTTTAGCCTCTGGCCAAAAAATCCTCAGATGACACAAAATGACGATTCATTTTTGTATCATCGGAGGATTTTTTCCAGACAAAAAATACATACATCTCTCGTGTTAGGGGGATATGAGGGTGGAAAGCATGGTAATTTGAAAATACTACAGGTTTTCTACTAATACAAAGTTTAATGCTAAATCCTGAAGTATCCCTTTAACTCACCTACTGCATTTGCGACATCGGGTACGGGTCCCGTGAAACAGAAGTCAAGGTAAACAAGCTTGTAGGCTAAGTCTAAGGCTAAGCAAGCTAAAATGGCATGGTTATTTCAGCAAATGTATTTTTATTTCAAAATTTCTTTTGTCAACACGATCGGTTAAATTTAGGTCAGAGTTTAGTATAGGTAGTAGATAATAAGCATATACCTTTTTAGTGCAACTCACCGGACACTTCATTTACAAACTAACTTGTGAATATTTACAACAACCAATATAATAAAATATGCCAGATTAACGTTCATCTGTTTCGGATAAAACTGAATATACATTTAGCACTAGTCCCTGGAAATTTCACTTTAAAATTGTTCCAAAACTTGAAGCATGAAGCAAAGCATAAAGAGACATACCATTTCAGGTTAAAATATAACTGTAGATAAAACAACTAAAATAAATATATTAATAAAAACTATAAGACATGAATACAGGTACATGGTTGTATTTTTCTTTTTTGGTGAATGATTGCTCTAAATAAAACAGTCAACTCTTGAAAAATGTATGCACACAGTCTGGTGTCATTTCATTGGTCAACTCAATCTCGCAGTGAACTGTCAAGTTCAGTGTGCTAACAAAGTTAAACTGAGGTTAAAAAAATATGTCCTTAATTATTCACCCTCATGTCGTTCCAAACCCATATAAGACTTAAGTTCATCTTCGGAACACAAATGAAGATCTTTCTGATGAAATCTAAGATATTTCGGTCCCTGAGTTGGAAGCTACGCAACTACCACTTACCAAACTGTGAATTGAGCAGTTTAGTCCACATTTCTGAAGAGACTTGATCGCTTTATATGACGAACAGATTGAATTTAGGCTTTTATTAACATCTAAACATTGATCAGCAAACATAAACAGAAGCTCAACCGAACCTGCTCGACGCAAGAGAATAAACCTCTTGTGGAAGCTCAAACACATGAGAATGAACCTAATTGGTTCTCACACGTCAAGAGAACATGCTTGAGCTTATGTTTACCACAACTGATGTGTGAGTTGATGATTGTTTACAAGGGAATAAAAGCCTAAATTCAATCTGCTCACCAGATAAAACGATCGTGTCTCAGAAAATTTGGACAGTTCAATTCATATGGATTAGTTTTACAATCTATTCGTGAAAAGAGATGAAGATATTAAAGGGGTGGTAAAACACGATTTTACTTTTCTAACTTTAGCTAGTGTGTAATGTTGCTGTTATAACATAAAACAACATCTGCAAAGTTACAATGCTCAAAGTTTAAAGCAAAGGGAGATATTTGCTTTTAAAGAAACCAATTTCTAAGAACTACAGCAAACGGACGATAAGGACTACACGAAATTCCTCCAGGGTTGCTGACGTCACTAACCCCAATATTTACATAAACCCATCCTCCGAGAATACTAAATAAAGTGGGCGAGTCTATTTTATATTGCTTTGGAGAAGAGTTGTTGTGGTATGGTAGGCTGGAGTGTTGTTGCCGCAATGCCACTGAAAGACTGTTTTTTTAATCCAGATTGCAGGTCCACTTTGTTCAGCCTTCCTGGGGACGGGGAAGTAAGGGATCGATGGTATATTTTATTTTTAACGTCCCTCATAATTATCACCCAAATCTCACACGTGTTCTCTGGGCTGCACATTTTACAGAGGAAAGCTTCCACATTAATCCACAATCTTTGTGAGTTCAATGCAGGATTTGCACAACGGCTTGTCCTAAAAGATGGAGCAGTTCCAACTTTAAGAACAGAAGCTTTACGGGCCACAACCTGTAAGTGTGATTTATTTTTCGTCGATGTGTTTTGCTGTAATAGTATTGTTAATTGTATCTTGTAGCAAGAAAGTAAACAAATGACAACGTCGTTTGGCTCTGCAAACCAGTTTGTTAAATGCTCATTCCTCCGACTAACACCTAACGTTACACACTTTTTGTTAAAATCTCAACAGCGAACTTGAAAAAAAACGTGCACCAGGCGGTTAGCGAATCCAGAGCCATATAGAGAGATTTGAGCGAATCGCAACACACTGGGCCAGCGAACAAATCTGAGCCCATTGCATATTTTTGAGGGACTGGCTTCATAGAACCCGGAAACCATCAGACCGTTTTTTTTTAAAAACGAAGCTTGAACACGTTACAGTGCACCCCAAAAACACAATCAAAAATTTGTTTTACCACCCCTTTAAAAAAAAGCTATTTTTGGGTGAACTATCCCTTTAAGATTATGGTGAAGGTTAGGTAAGGGTTTAGTAAGTTAAGTATTTGTTTCAGTGTTGCATAGGCAATCAGCAGCACTGATTGACATGACCAATGAGCCAATTCCAACCACAATCTGTAGTTATAAATGTGAGATGCAATAGACACTCCCTGTTGTTGTTGTTGTTGTTGTTGTTGTTGTATTTGAGGTAGGACAATCTGTGCCAATGATTTTATATGATGTTTTCTATGATGCCAAAGAGTTTAGTACTCAGATTTTAGAACCATTCATGCTCACAGATTTACATTGTATCCTCACTGTAGCTCACTTTTAAATATTTGTGGCTGTTTCATTAATTAGAAATATGTACAATTTAGTGCATTTACAAAATATTTTTTTAAGTATTAATAATACAAACAAGAAAAAGGAGAAATGGTAGTTAATTGTATTTCTTTTGGGATTTTTCTTTTCTTTATGCATGTAAGTTTTCTCTCTCTGTATTAATTAGCGGGTTGTTTTGTTTGTTATTTTGGGTCCCATTTTCCTGGAGCAATCTGTTCTGTTTATATTCACAAACTACACTTTTTTTTCTCTTTTGTCAGTTAATTAAAAGACAAAAAACAACAAAAAAAACAACCTAGATAATAAGTAGGAATGTAACTGTACATAATGTATAGATGTCCAGTGTGACCAGTCCAGAAGTTCAAAGAAATTGCCATTTTTGTATATATTTATACAAAAAATATTATGATTTTGCATAAAAAGTAAGCTTGAAGCTCCACCCCAAACATAACACTTAGTAAACATATCATTTAAAAACATTCATTAAAAAAAGAGATTGCACAAATTCACCAACAATTTGCCAAAACATAAAATAGTTAGTTACCGTGTTGGGAAAACATAAATCTTTGATCTACTGATAAGTACACAGGTAGCCTACTACAAATCAATTGGTGCACTTATTGAGGGTACAGTTTACAAATCTGTAAGGAAGTTACGTTTATAAGCAGAGTTCAGATTACACAATAGTATTGGCACAAATAATCAGATATGAAAAAACATTTCATAAGTATCCCTACATGATGTTCCAATGTGGGCTCTGTAAAATACAGTACCTTAAAGGTGTAACGTTAGTGATATGGCACATTTTGAGGCTGTTTGTGAATTGGGATCAGGCTCCTTTGCAAATAAACAAAGCCCAACAAGGGCATATGTGGCATCAGAGCAGCTAGAGACGTGTTGCAGATTTATATTGGCTGAAAATGCAGCTCGCAGCTCACGTTATATCCTGGTGGGTGTCCCATCAAATACAATAACACATCCAGCGTGCTTTTCGCCTGGCACACTACCATGTGCTCGGCAGAAACGTCGCTCTGCAACAGAATTAAGCAATTTCTCAAGCTTACGGAATGAATCGATCTCATGGCGACCGCGTCGCTGTCTGTCTCCATCTCAATGTTACTAAACATTTCAAGGACAAGCGCTCCATTCGCTGAAACAATGCGCATAATTTCCATCGACAGGGGCTAAAGTTACGAATACAGGCACGGCTTGACAATCGTAAAATCGCATTCATCTAATACACGCGCACTTCGTTCTGACTTTCTCGAGTTGATGTTGTGGGTTGTCATTTCGGAATCTCGCTCGACACTGAAATGATACTAAAACGAGAGTGAAATTGGTGGTGTTGCATAGCCTACATGCTTTTTATGGACACCGTTTGTCATTTTAATGCAGGAGTGGGTGATCAAAAGCTTCGTGAACATAAATGTAGGCGTGTTGAAGATATAAAGCGTCAGTTACCTTGTGTGGCGGATGTCCAGGTAAGAACTGCTTCTTAAAGTGACAGCACCTGCTTTTTAAAACTCCTGTCCAATCAACTGCGGCGTATACTCACATTCGTGCGTCCACTGCCTCTAATGGGACGTTTTCATTCTGCAAATAGGGGTCATATAGAAATATTCTGGCAAATAGTTCTATTACTTGGCACAAATGCACACAGATGTGGTATTGAAGTGCAATAGAAAAGAAAATATTTTAAAAAATGCATCTCAGGCTAAGACTAGTCAATTAAGCCTTTTGATGGCAAATTATTAGAAAAATAGTTTCTAATCCCCTATTATTACAGTGTAACAGTCCAATAACGTTAAAAAACTATATACGTATATATATTCCTAACTGAAAATGAATAACTCCTGACACTCCTTCTGACTAGTTTCAAGGCTTTTTTTCATGGCTCTTCAGTTCTTCTCAGTCATTATGGGATAGCAATGCTGCACACTTCAGAATTTCAGCAGGTGGAGTATGGTCATCATCAGTTTGTTGTACATCTATGTTATGAAAACTGCATATTTGGGCATCATGTGACATAATTTTGTCCAAAAGAACAGAACTCATGTAGTAGGCTAGTAGTTAGCAGGTACACATATTCGGATGCAGGCTGAATAATGCTGATAGGGAGTTCGAGATATAGGGGGAAGTGTCATTGTGCAAAATCTGTAAGTGCATTATTTTTTAACCTTTAGAATACATATTATTTCATATCTATATCCTCATGCACACACAAATGTTCACATTATTCACATGATACCGAAATGTTTTACTTCATTTTTCTTAATCTCTGTGCCTCAGTACATCACACAGTTAAGTATAAAAGCAATTATCAGGGATATCTCTTATTAAAAGAGATCAAGAATGTAATTGGAGTATAATTTTTCATATTGCATTTTACCAAACGTGCAACCCTGGAAAACTGAATGACAAAGTGACATATAAACAGGAAACGTAAAGAGTTGAAGGATACCGTTCCTAATTAAAGAGAACAATCAATCAGCTCTAAGACACAAACAGAGGACTAACATGCAACCAAATCCCTAAATCCTGCTGACTCAGAGGAAAAGTTTCATATCTCAAATCCAACCTGCTCCTGTAACTTCCACTTCAAAAGAGAACAATATGCCAAAGGTCACATCCCAACCTCAGTCTGCAGTGCTCATTTGAACGCTTGGGTAATAATAAGCAAGATACGTTGTGTAACAACGCTTCATTGCTGCCATATCCTGGCCATGCTGTTCTTTCAATACAGAGAGAGGGGAGAGGAGAGGCAGGCGACAGCAGACTGACGCCAGCATGAATGACGGATATAGCTCGGGTGTATTGTTTTGGATTGTGCGCGGGGCTGGAGGTGAGAGTAGCCTGAGTGTTACTGACTGTCCCGGTTTGTCCATCCCTCAAGTGTCCCGGCATGTATTTCTCCCCTGGGGGGAAATGCAAACCTGACCCGAACCCCCATCCTACACCCCAGGATTATCAGCCCTCCTATTTTTTGCCCCTTCCACCTTGTCTCTCGTGTCACGTGCCAGCCGTGCGTTCTTTGTTTATGCAGCAATGATATCGCAAGCGATATCACTAGAGCTAGACCAGGTTATTTATGTCTCCACACTAATAATTCAGTTGGTGGAAATAAATGTATTTCAATGACCTAAACCATGAATCTTAATCTAATAATATGCCTCTGATTGAATTTATGACGTATTTATTAAACTTAAGACTAATTAGTTCTCAGCCATAAATTCTGTGACTTGTCTTTAATGCTGACCGAGTCAAGTATCGTCCTTTTATGATTTTAGAAATGATGGTGTCCTCATGCATGTAATGGAAAGTAATTTTGCTGTGGTGTTTTGGTAGATAATAAATATTACATGACAAAAATATATATACAAAGGGTACAACCGGTATCAACAGGTAAAAACTGTCTTAGTACATCATTAGCAAAAGGTTACGGTCTCTGTTCAGCTCATTGTTGTTAATCTGCTCAGTTAAGGAATTTTAGGTTTAATTGACTTTATTTCCTGTTTACTCTTATAGTCTTTCCTTGCTGTGCAGTTTTATCAGTGGCAGAATTGAATTGTGAGGATTGCAAAAACCTGTCAGCACCATGGACAGCTCCACGTAGACTCTGTAATACACTGAAAAACTTTAGCTATAAGTGTCACCAAATCACCAACACACTTTCAGATAGTTGCCTAATAGTAAACAACAGTGTCTATAAGATACAGATCCCTCAACAGTGAATTATTAGGCAAACATGAGTTGTCAGTCAACGCTGGTCTTATCGTTCTGGTGTGAAAAACAACAACAATGTAATGTATAATCATGCCTTTTATCATGTGTGATCAATTCTGCCTTTCAAACAGATCACTATAAAAAATTCAACCCACAAGAATTTAAAATTTGCTTTAATTTCTGCCTTAAATTAAAGTGAGATTAAAGTGGTTTCCACAAGTTGCAGTTTTTTAACAACTTTGAAATTAAGATGTCTAGATGAAAGTCTTAAAATTACTAACGTCAACATCAATTACTTATAACACAAGTAGAAATGTGAGATCAGGCTGTGAAATGACAAATTATTGAGACAAGTTAAATGGATAATATTAATGTTGATTTTACAGTAAATATTATATAAATACAGATTTGCAATCTACTTTTGTCTTATCTTTTTAAACACCAAAGAGTATATTAGATGGAGGCTAATAACAAAATGCTAATAATAAAAAAAAAAGAAAATTAATTTTATGGATCAGTGGTGGCCAGAAGTTATGTCCTGTTGTAACGGTTACCAGCTGGAGTGTCCTCTTGAGCCACCAGAGGGCACTCCAGATAAGACTATGTTTCACACAAACTACATTTCCCAGAACTCACTGCCCGGACTCATCATCACTGATCACATTCACCTGTACCTCATTCACTATTGCATTCACCTGTCTCATCTTGTTAGTCTGGCTATATATACCATGTTCATTCAGTCACTCACCGCGAAGTCTTGTTTTAGTGTTACACTGCAATTCTGAGCATTCTACGGTTTTCTTGTCTCTTGGTTTTTGGATATCTTGCCCTGTTCCCTGGATTACTCTCTTGCCTCTGGTCCCTGCCTGTTTTGTTTGTTTCTCTGTGTATCTGTCTTGGACTGCCTATCTGTGTATGACCCTTGCCTGTACATTGGATTACGCCTCTGGATTGCCCTCAAATAAAGCTGCGTTTGGATCTCATCTACAAGCCTCAGAGCAGTTTGTAACAGAAGACTTCGCCGTGCCAAGATCCAGCAGCAATCATCATCATGAATCCAGCAGTCCAGCTTATGCGTCTCCGTCAAGGAGATCGATCCATTGAGAATTATGTTGCTGACTTTTTAGAGCTGGCTCACCTGACCTGCATAGAAGAGGTATGCCTAATGATCTTTTTTCGTGGAGGACTATCTGAACCGCTCAGTTCATTCATGCCCTTGCATGATCCTCACGGGACTTTAGAGCAGTACATTGACCTGGCTCTTCTGTTGAGCGGGTCATCATTTACTGTGGGCTTTGAGGATAAGGCCGAGGGGGCGTTCCTAGAGACCGTCCAGCCAGAGACCGTCCAGCCAGAGACCGTCCAGCCAGAGACCGTCCAGCCAGAGACCGTCCAGCCAGAGACCGTCCAGCCCGAGACCGTCAGCCCTGCCGAGCCTGCGCTCACCGTCAGCCCTGCCGAGCCTGCGCTCACCGTCAGCCCTGCCGAGCCTGCGCTCACCGTCAGCCCTGCCGAGCCTGCGCTCACCGTCACTTCTGCCGAGCCTGCGCTCACCGTCACTTCTGCCGAGCCAGAGACGCTCCACGTCACTTCTGCCGAGCCAGAGACGCTCCACGTCACTTCTGCCGAGCCAGAGACGCTCCACGTCACTTCTGCCGAGCCAGAGACGCTCCACGTCACTTCTGCCGAGCCAGAGACGCTCCACGTCACTTCTGCCGAGCCAGAGACGCTCCACGTCACTTCTGCCGAGCCAGAGACGCTCCACGTCACTTCTGCCGAGCCAGAGACGCTCCACGTAACTTCTGCCGAGCCAGAGACGCTCCACGTCACTTCTGCCGAGCCAGAGACGCTCCACGTCACTTCTGCCGAGCCAGAGACGCTCCACGTCACTTCTGCCGAGCCAGAGACGCTCCACGTCACTTCTGCCGAGCCAGAGACGCTCCACGTCACTTCTGCCGAGCCAGAGAAGCTCCACGTCACTTCTGCCGAGCCAGAGACGCTCCACGTCACTTCTGCCGAGCCAGAGACGCTCCACGTCACTTCTGCCGAGCCAGAGACGCTCCACGTCACTTCTGCCGAGCCAGAGATGCTTCACGTCATTTCTGCCAAGCCAGTGTCTAAAGACAAGATGGCCGCCTCCAAGCCAGTGTCTCCGGACAAGATGGCCGCCTCCAAGCCAGTGTCTCCGGACAAGATGGCCGACCCGGTGTCTCCGGACAAGATGGCCGACCCAGTGTCTCCGGACAAGATGGCCGACCCAGTGTCTCCGGACAAGATGGCCGACCCAGTGTCTCCAGACAAGATGGCCTCCTCCGAGCCAGTGTCTCCGGACAAGATGGCCGCCTCCAAGCCAGTGTCTCTGGACAAGATGGCCGCCTCCAAGCTAGTGTCTCCGGACAAGATGGCCGATCCAGTGTCTGCTCCCGATCCAGTGTTTGTTTCTGTGTCTGTGTCTGTCCTTGTGACCATTTCTGTTGTAGTGTCTGTTCCTGAGCCGGTGCCTGGTCCTGAGAGGGCATCACCGCCGTGGCCGCCCGAGGGGTCTTCGCCGCCGTGGCCGCCCGAGGGGTCTTCGTCGCCGTGCCTGCCCGAGGGGTCTTCGCCGCCGTGGCCTCCCGAGGGGTCTTCGCCGGCGTGGCCGCCCGAGGGGTCTCCGCCGCCTTGGCCTCCCTTACAACCTGCTCCGCCCTGGCCTCCCTTACAACCTGCTCCGCCCTGGCCTCCCGCACAGCCTGCTCCGCCCTGGTCGCCTCCACAGCCAGCTCCGCCGCAGTCTCCAGGTCCTCTTCCGCTCCACGGGCCTGGCCCTCCATCCCGCCCCCAGGTCCGCCTCCGCTCCACCTCCCTCCTGGACATTTTGAGGAGCGTCTGGAATCCGCTCCTTAAAGGGGGGGCTATGTAACGGTTACCAGCTGGAGTGTCCTCTTGAGCCACCAGAGGGCACTCCAGATAAGACTATGTTTCACACAAACTACATTTCCCAGAACTCACTGCCCGGACTCATCATCACTGATCACATTCACCTGTACCTCATTCACTATTGCATTCACCTGTCTCATCTTGTTAGTCTGGCTATATATACCATGTTCATTCAGTCACTCACCGCGAAGTCTTGTTTTAGTGTTACACTGCAATTCTGAGCATTCTACGGTTTTCTTGTCTCTTGGTTTTTGGATATCTTGCCCTGTTCCCTGGATTACTCTCTTGCCTCTGGTCCCTGCCTGTTTTGTTTGTTTCTCTGTGTATCTGTCTTGGACTGCCTATCTGTGTATGACCCTTGCCTGTACATTGGATTACGCCTCTGGATTGCCCTCAAATAAAGCTGCGTTTGGATCTCATCTACAAGCCTCAGAGCAGTTTGTAACACCTGTTTAGGAAAAAAATACAGCTTCACACTGTTAAATGTTATGAGAATATTGCAGTTGTGCTTTGAGTCAGTTGTTTTAATTGTGATGACACACTGATACATGCCAAACTTTGCAGACATAATTTTTGGCAAGGCTGCCATACTTTTATGAACACAAGCAAAACAAGAGAGAACCAATGAAATATTAATGTAACTGAAATATAACGGATTATGTTGTAGTCAATGCTTATTCCTTTTAGCTTTTCAATGCATTTTTTGCATAGTAAAATAAAACCTGTAGTTGTTTACCCCTTTTTTTGCTAAATAGTTATTTGTCAGATAAATACCTCAGCAAAGTTTAGCATTTTATTCTCCCCTCATATTTATTTAAAAATATTTTCCTCATATTTTGAGGGTTTCATTGAACTTGTAGGGTAAAAATATCACCTGAAATATAATTTTCTTGTAGGTTATATAAAGAGAAATTATTAAACCCTAAATCATTTTTATTTAATATTGCACATAGTTGTATGAGATCCGAAAAACAAGCTAATATATTCAGATTCAGGTACTGGCATTTAAATCCCTCATTTGTGTATTCAAATAATGCCATCATTTTTTGCAGCCCTTTATTCTCCATATTTAATATCTACTGCATAAAGTCATGCATGGCCTAGTGTATGTCCTTTGCTCAAAAATAGAGTCTCTTTGCTGCCACCTAATGTATATCCGTCCCAAAGCTTCTCCTGATCCGAGTTGGAAGCGCCTCATATGGGCACATGTGACGGGCTTTTAAACAAGCGCAGCACTGTGGAGATCTGATCATTTAATCTGCTGTCTATCAGTCTAATCATATCATCAGCATTCTCTCGTGCACAAATACAACAGCGCCCTTTGATCAAATGTGGCCCCTCCAACTGATGGTTCACTTTAATGTTAATTAAATCAAGATTAAAGGTACCTCGGAGATAATTCAGCAATGCCAATATAAATCTATAAATCTTTAGAAGCACTTGTCATGTTCGCGCTCCTTCGATTAATGCCCTATTCCACAAAACTATTGGGCTATTTTCTCTCTCTTCTTTTTTTTCTAGAGAGCATACAACAATCTACGATTGTTCAAATTGCATATTATGTCTGGTTATAATAACAGCTTTTGGGTTTATTGTTTGGAGCTTGAAGAGCAGAAATCTAGTTGTAGGCCCGGTGTGTGTGTGTGTGTGTGTGTGTGGATTGGAGGGGGGGATTGCAAGCTTGTGCGCGTGCGCATTTGAATAAATAAAGGAGCAACATTGTAACATTTTGTTTTAACAGGTTAAAACACATTTAAGTAGTATTGTAGCATATAGTATTATAACAAATAGTGTTTGCAACAAATTTAAGAAGTTGTTTAGAAAGCGGTGTTAATTTTGTCAAATTAGACCCACCATGAATGTTGTTTTTCCCACGCTATCCACCCTGTATTGTTGTGATGATCCAATTTACTTATTTGGGATCTTCTATCACCACCCAAATCCTTATTTTTTCATTTTTAAATTAATTCAAAATGGTGAACATATAGGAATTAAAATTTAAAACAGGAATATAACCTAAGCTAAACACTTTAAAAAGTAACAAACAATCTATATGTTAATCAGTCTAACAACTGAGACAAATGTGGCCTAACTGTGCCACAATCTCTCATTAAAAGTACGTTGGAAACTTGAACATCCCTCAATATCTGTTTAGACATGCTTTATCTATGATAGCCTATTTAAACATGTAGTTGAAAAGTGAATTTAATAAGAAAGCCTGCTGATTCAGATTACCAACTCTGCAATTTAACTTCCTGTACAAGTCAAACATGAACATTATCCTGTAGGTAGCACTTTATTTTACAGTCCTTTCCCCATATAGTACTTAATAAGTACTAATTGCAATAACTGGGTAACAACCTCATTATACCTTAAACCCTGAACCTACATCTAAACCAAACCTTATTATTGCCTTATATTACCCAGTTCTTTACAAGGTGTACACATTTTTTTTTTTTATATTTTATTTTTATAAAAACACTCTCACAACTTCTAATGTCATCTCAGGAGGATGGTGCTCGTGCATTGTAGTGATTCCATGTGGCTCATTTCTAATTGACTAAACTGTAGACGTTAAAACTCACTCGGTGTTACAGCACTCCAGGTTTACTCTAGTGCATGACGTTCAATCTTTAACTTTTAATAAGCACTAATTACATCCATTACATCTAAAACATCTAACGTTTTGATTATCTAGATTTTACTTTTATTTAATCCAAATGCTAGGCTGCAATTAATTTGATTATTTTGACCAAACAAGAGTATCGAAACACTAATAATCACGTCTTTATCAGTTTGAGGTGTGCAGACGCGCGCGATGAGGGCCATTTATATGCACATATAATTAAGTGAAGTTACACATAAAGATGTAAGTATTTGACGCTCTTTATCATCGCAATCTATAAAAGTATGTCGGTACTCACATGGTCGCTGGGTGTCACTTCTGCTGAGGGATAATTGGCTGGTGCGCGCGGTGTCTTTCCCTATTGTGTGCAGTCAGTGCAGGTGTCGATCACTGTTCAGCTTCTAACGCTGCGGCGCAGTTTAGGATGCCTTCGGGTTGTTGTGTACACTTGGATATAAATAGGTAACTTTCTGGATAAAACGGCTAACAAATGAGGAGGGAAGGCGTAATTTTGCGCAGGAGCTCCCTCTCTCAGCAAGATCTGCCTCCTGAATCTTCCATGTAAATTTCAACAGATCATTAGATGAATTATTCAAGAAAACAAATTAAATTTCAACAGGAACCGAAATTAAGTAACCAAACACATGTCTGGCAGACTCTATCGGTTGTCTGTCTTTTCTTTTACTTTTTTTCTGACAGAAAAAATATTACTTTTTTTTTACTACAAACACTAGTTTAAGTCAATAAGTTTTTACACACAGTGCGTTTCAAATAGGATAGACAAAAGTTTCTGAGTCAATACAAAAATTAAACTAAATCATTTCAGACCATCAGAACATTAGAACTAATGCACTTACGCATACGAATAATAACAACGCTGATAAACAATGCCTTAATGAAAATCCAAATAAAGACAGAAAAAGTCTCCATCATGATATATTTTTTGTGAACATTTCATGTAGGCTAATCATTCAGCAAGCAGTCTTTATCACTAACTTGTTAAAAGTCTGTAAGCATCAAATCGAGATGGTCAGCTTTCATACATCATCTCACCCTGTCTAGGTATTAATTCCTTTATATTGCCTTTGATATATAGTCGCAGTGCAGGTTGACTGTTTCATATTCATATCTAATCTCATGGCCCATAAACTAATAACATAAAGACGATTCGAATTAATCCATTCAGTGACAAGAGACAGACAAAAGCCAAGCGGGTGTTTGCGTCATGATTTATAGAGTTCAACCTATATCCTTTTTTATTTGTCAGCGTGTGTGTGTGTGTGTCAGTGTGTGTGTGCCTGCGCGCGCCCTTTACATCCATTTTAGTAATACTTCCCTTAGGTTTTGGTGAAGATATTCTCGTTCTACATTCGTGTACTCAGCAACATGCTAAAGACGTTTTCGACTCTTAATTAACGTTGAACTTAATTAAGCGTAATTTTGTATAAAGCGTGCTTGGTGAGAGCTGCACGCGCAGTCAGATAAGAGCAAGCGGCACGAGACTCGCTTTTAGGGGTGCGTTTTCAGTTTTGGTTTGCAGAAAAGAAACTTTCAAATAGTTTCTTCTGCGTGAAATAAAAAAAAAAATATATTTATTATAATTGTTTTAGCTTTAGACTGATGTAAATATCCAACAATGCTATTTCGCACGCGTTCTATGTTTTTTCTCCATCACTTATTGATTTTGCTGATATGAATAAATGAATCGTAAGATTCAAAAAGTTTTAACTTTTTTATTATACTGCAACCGGAAGTTGTTTTACTTTTTAAACATAATAATGAATGCATTCATTGTTCGTTTGGTGGTCACACATATTTATGACAATTTACAAACTGAAATATAACTTAAGCAGTCTTGTTTCATATGTAGGCCTCCACTATATCCGGACTGCTGTCCATGGTCCTGATCTGCTCACTTGAAAAGTGTTTCTATCTGTTTCTATATGCATACTTTCCTACTATATTGCATGCAAATATCAATTATGTCAAATAGGGTATCTAAATGTGCAGTATTTGTAACAAAGCTTCTGCTGAGAATCTGAAGTATGCGATTAATGGACTCTTGCTACCTCATGAGGCAAATTGTGGTTAAATTGGACTTAACATTACCCGATTAAATCATTTTTGCAGGTGTTGTTAGTACCCATAGGTGAAAGCCAATTTGCCAGAAGTAGTATGTACAGGAATATATTCATACTGCACCTACATACCTTAAGATCACTCTTTTGTAATGCATTCTTTGTCTTGTTTTGGAGTTTAAATATCAACAAATTTATGGAAAAAAAACTTGGACAAGTAAAAAAAAAGGGGCTGTTTAAATGAATGTTAATTTCTTCAAATTTTGCACGTAAGCTGACTTAAATGGAAAATATTTAGGTTAAAAAAGAACATTTATATTAATTATACAGACAGATGTCTAGTCAAGCAAACATTTAAAACTTTCTTTATTACTGAAAATGTTTTAAAGGCTTTTTTCTTTTTAATTACACCCAACAAAATGTTTATCAAGCATGCAGATGGTATATCAAGCATGGTCTTATGGAGGAATGCTATTTCTATTTGAACATTTTGTAGCAGCAGAAAATGAAATGAAAGGTGTTAAATATCTAGCTCATCGTTGCGTAATATAAGACACTGCTGAAGCTCACAACCTGAAAATGGATCAGATTGCTCTGCATTTGGGCATTAATTGATGTGTAACCTCAACCCTGTGGAAACCCGATAGGTTTCCTATTATTACGTAAAGGGAATGCCATTTGCTTCATATTGCTTCTCTGTTTTCCTCCTCATACTGTTCCTGCATCCATTCGTCATACAAAGTTATAAAATCTTATTACAAGTCTTACCTTGTAAATCCGAAACCAATTTAAAAAAATATATATAATTTCTACTGGTGTAATTAATTGGTTTGAGTAAATAAAACAATCTAACGGTATGCAAATTGCTGTGGCAATAATGAATGCAAAAACAGCACAGTCCACATTGCCCCTGTCGTCTCTGTGAAACGTCTGGATTAGAAGTGAAGTTTGTCCCCTCAGCAGCCTACATCCAGTTTGCTATATCACCAAACATGCGCATGCCCTTTTATCCCGAGAGAGCCGCTCAACGTTAGCTCACTATCCAGATAGTATGTATTTAAACAAATGAGGTTTGCCATTAGCAAAAAAACACACAGTGATAGTACTCTCGCTCTGACAAAAAAAAAAAAAAAAAGAAGAGTTTATCATGAGCACTCTCTCAATGAAAAGTCCATGACAGTTCTTGTGAATCATCCTTACATATCTTGTTTAAGGTCAGTTTGAAGGCGGATATCCGATTCCACATCAACACTCTCGGCTATAAGGCAATTTGTGAACACGAGCCCAGATGCCGAAGCCTGTCTCCTCCAGCTCGTACCTCCCTCCAGTGCCAGCTCTCTTCTCCCAGGTAATTGCGATACTCTGACACTGTCAAGAGAGCAGCAACATGCCTCATCAGAGGAACTATTTGCATTTTGTGGTGTGATCGTTTATGGCAAGCTTCCTGGTGAACTTCCTCTCTCTTTGTTAAATACGACTCAGATGTGACACCTCCAACCCTGTCGGCCCATCCCTCACCGCCATTAACAAACCTGCCGAGGTGTCAAACAAAATAAGAAAAATTAAAAAGACTGCCCCTTTTTCGCTTAATAACCCTTAAATCTCCACAAATACACTCGGATGCCTCACCACACCTCTAGCGGCTTGGGGCGTGTTGTGTTCTCTATTTATTTACCATCCCACAACCGACACACAAAGACTAATGGATAAAAAGTGACAAGCTATCAGGAGAATCTGAATGCATAATTGATTCAGGGCATAAATTAATATGATTATGCAGCGGCAAGGGGCATGTCTGCCAAGCGGCGGACAAGCGCAGGGGGGATGAAACATGGCTCCCATCTTCAGGGCTGATAGGCATCAATATGTAACAAACATCGTCTTCTCCGTTTCATGCTCTTTATACAGGACATGCCTCAGTGATGAGAGTCTTCTTCCTCATCTGAGATGCCATAACAAGGTGCTGGTTGAGCAAGTTCCGAGACTTGTACAAAGACATAATGGGGGTGTTCAGTTGTACACTGTCAAAGTTCTCGAAGTTTGATCTGAGTAGGTAAATTCCAGTTGAAACACAAAGGAATACTGCATGAAATGAGATGTCCAAAAAACTATGATAATATGATACAAAAAAAAAAAGCATTGGTACTTTTCTGTAAGTGTTATTGCAAACAAACTTTATATGCTACGTAATCCTTTTTTTAGTATCAAATAAACATTGTTTACCACTAGTAAAATCACCATGCATACAAACAAGAATGCAGTTATCTTAACATTCAAAAACATTATCAGTAACATAAAGAAAGAAGCAAACAAACATAACGAAGAAACAAATTCCTAACAACAAACAATCTACACTATCAGTATAAATATAAACCAATAAATGCCTATAATCAAACAAACATCATGAGCTACTAGTAAAATAAATAAACAAACAAGCAGAATGCAGTATACATTCCTAATATAAAACGTATCTTCTAATAAATAAATAAACGTAGTAACAAATGCCTAGCATCAAACATAATAGACTACTAGCAAAACAGGCAATCAATCAAAGAAAAAAAAACACAAAAAAAAGGCGATAATAAATTCCTAAAATCAAAAATAGTAAATAATAATACTAGTAATACACTAGTAAAATAAATGAACAAACACATAAAAAACAAAAATTAAACAATCATCTACAGTACCACTAGTATAAATAAATATACAACAATATGCCTAGCCTCAAACAAACCTATTCATTCCAATAAATCCTCTATAATAGTAAAATGCAGTAATACATGCCTAACATCTCCTCACCAGAGCCTAAGAAGGTCTGAAAAACAATCCTGAACATCTAGACCTGGATCTTGCCTTTTAAGAGTTTACCTTGAAAGCAGCCATGTTTTGAAGTCTTATCTCTTGTTTGCCGTTTCATGTGCATGGGACATGAATGCTTTTAAGTGAGAGCAAACGTATTAGATTTTGTAATTACTAGGGCACCAAGCTGTGACTTAAATTATGATTCACAGCAACAGATGTGTTCCAAGTTGTTGCATAAATAAATTTGCGATGCATCTCAGACAGCAATATTTGTTAGTTATCATGTCAGTAGATCTCATCGGACATTTGTCTAAGAGTTTATTCTGTTTTCAAACATACAAAACTTTAAAGGGGTCCTATTATGCCCTTTTACAAAGTCTTGATTTTGTTTTTGGGGAGTACGAGTATTTGTTTCAAGCTTGATTGTTCAAAATAAAAATTATTATTTTTCACATATTTTACATTGATAGAGCTCCTCTCTCCCCAGTCTGGTTGAAGGCACCGTTTTTGATGAAGCCCCTCCTTCCGAAATACGAAATGTGCTGTGATTGGTTAGCTGGCCCAGTGTGTTGTGATTAGCAGTGCATAGCATGTGTTCGGGAAATGTAACACCTCTTCATAACCATAAGCTCTATTCCGGTGGAAATATTAACGATGGTATCAATTTCAAACCATTTAGAGTAAAATCGTTGGACATTCACAGGACATTTCAGAGTGGTATGTTTTTATTTTATTTTATTATAGATACGACATTAACCTCCATTTAATTATATTTGTCCGAAAAATATGGTAATACGAATAGTAATCGATCAACAAATCATGAATAATTTTCCTAAGTGGAGGTGAACAAGAGCTTACCTACAGTAAACACTACATCAATACTGTAATGTACATTCGTTTACATCATTGCTATCATAGCAACAACATAAAGCTTTCATTTGGAACTATTAACACAAACACAGCAACTAATAGTAAGAGACATACTTCCAAGTTGTGATCCAACAACAAATTGTCCCGACAAAATGGGAACAGCTTCATCTTTCAGGAGAAGCTTTTGTGCATATAACCTGCTTTGTACTCTGTCTGTCTGCAGTTCTAAGTAAAATGTGACAAACCTTGAGGTTATAATGTTCAGGAACGGTGTTAAAAAAACATTTTAACCTCTCTAAGTTCGTCAGCCTTAGGACAAATTATTCTAGGTTGGAAAAAAACAGCTCAGCTCAACCAGGCCTTTCCAACTTTTTTGTGTATTCCGTGGGCAGGGATTATTTAAATCTTCAAAAGATCCGGAAAAAGTGCCATGGAGTGGACTTTGAGCTTTTTTTATGCTCAAACAGCAACATTACACACTAACTAAAGTTAAAAAAGGGAAAAGGCTTAGGACCCCTTTAATTAATGTTGAGGATTGTATAAAAACTAATTTATTGCCAATGACTGGGAGGATCATCTGAGGTGCTGGTCAATGGTTTCTGAGTAGGCAAAGTGAACAGAAGCACAGTGCTGACAGCATCCCCAATGTGGCTTACACACCATTATGACTGGTCATGCGATACCAGGAACCCACTCAGACACAGCATGCACTAAGGTCAGGCCGCAGATCATCCTAATCTGGGATTGTCAACTTGGAAACTTTGGCAAGGTGCCTGTTTGTCCTCAAGGTCCATTTAAGAAGAAAATGCAAGGACTTAAATAAGGAGAACCATGTGCAAAAAAGAAGGTGGTTGCCAAAAAGCACAGATGCTGTGAATAGTTGGTACTTAAATCAATGCTATTTATATAAAGAGTGACATACGTAAGAAAACAAGAAGAGTGTGTCTGTTAAGTAGCTGTAGTGCCATGTGCCAGTTCTGTGTCTGGCTTGCTTGTGCTCACATGTGTACACATACAAAAACAAGTTGTGTTGTGTCTTTACACTTACAAGAAGCTGCATCTAACGTTGAACATACACCACAAAAATGTAATAAACAATAAAACAAAAATATAAAATATGCATTTACATTTGCAGCTACAACCGCAAAAAATAATATTATGAAATTATTGTTTGCAATTAAAACAGAAACGTCTTGATTATTGAGAATATAAAATAAAAATATGTGTTAGTCCCAGCTTCAGACGTCCACAGACCGTTGGTTGAACATCTGATGCAAACTTAAAATTAAAAACACTTCAGGATTTTCAAAGTCATGACATGATTGGTTGAAGTCTACAGGGTTTTTAGGAGATGTGCGTATCGCATTCTTTAACGGTCCGCCTGAAAACAAAGCTGTCTCAATGCCAAACCCCATCATGAAAGAAGAAAGCCGTCATATTAACAATGGTGACAATGGTGTTTAGAAGTTTTACGCGCCGGTCTGTTATTGTAGGGACATCGATTTTACATTTCCATTCCCCTAATCATAACACTCAACAAAACGAACTGTGATTGGTTGCTTCAGATGTCAGTCAGTCCAATTAAAGCTGGCATGGAGTCCAGGCTTTCTGCCATCAGTCTGAAGATTTGGCTATGCAAGACTAATGCAAGACTTATGTATTTAAATTACACAGAAGCACAGCATCATAACTGCCTTTGACACTATTGGAAATATATGCTGGAAACTGTTTCATGTCGAATTAAAAAAAAAGAGACATGTATTATTTATTTAATTATTTATAATGTATAGTCCTGATCCTAAGACAAGAACCCTTGAAAAAACAGTTTTATTTAATGTTTTGTTTTACTTAGTACACTGTAAAAATGTTTAATCAGGTAACTTAAGAATGTGCTTCATGTGATAAGTGATTTATTTAAGCCATAAATAGTGAATTCACTGAATTCATTAGGTTACATCAACAAATATTTTTTTGCAGGTCAGATCAAATATAAATAACTCTTACCATTTTAACTCCACTTTTATAGTGTATTTTACACTTTGTACTCAGTTGGATCATAGCAGTGCAGCGGGGACTAAAACAAATCTAAAGTAAAGACCAGGTCATGGTGAACTCCAACCCTGTAATGAGAACCAGTGAGGAACCCAGATGAAACAGGGCTGCTGTCCTCTCCACTCAGTCTACTTGTTATCATATCCCAGGAGTTGACATGGCACAGTGTGCAGCCAGGTTTGAAACGTGACACCCTCATCGAACCCCTAGAGTCCCGCGGGAGCCCCTCAGACAGACTTACTCAAGCTTCAGAGATGAAAATCAATAAACAATCTGAAGTTCTCAGAAAACATTTGTTTCTGGAGAGTAATGAATATACAAGCCCAGTGTCTCCAACGATCTGAGGATTTAAGCATTTGCTCTTCATCTTCATCTCTATATCCCTTATTAAAATATGTACATTTAATATAGGAGTAAGCCTGAGTAAAGGTGACTTTTTTTTTCTTTTTTCTTCGAAAAGTGGCAATAAAAATGTCAAAGCAATAGCTATATCTAAAAGCAATATCACACTAACAAGAGTGCTGTTGTTCCCAAATATTAGCCATCAGTAGCTACAGCTGTGATTCGGCACTAGTATTCTGAAAAAACAGATTTTAGAGTATGATGCTGCTTTAACATTAAAAAAACAAGAACTTGATACTGAGTAACATACACAATATTGCAGGTTACTTCTTCAAAGGACACAATTCTAAATAAAACCACAGTTAAACTGCATCTCCGAGTAACAGTTGGTTTAATTATTATTTGTATTTAATTATATTAAATATTATTAAATTAGCATCTTTGAATCTGTTGAATGAATGATTCAATGACTCACTCATCAAGACAATCACATGTTTGCTTCCTGCATAAAAGGGAGTTTTGAACAAATTGCTTGAAAGAATGACAGTCCCCTATGTAACGCAAAGAAAGAGTCAGTGATTGTTTTTCTCCCTTTTTTCTTCTAATCCTACAAAATATAGTATACACAAATATGTAACATTCCCTATAAAATTTAAATAAATAATATTTACACATACAAGTCAAATATATAGATCATTTTGATACCAAATAATCTGCATTATCCTATCACATTAGTCGTATGCCTCTACAGTCTTACTACTGATCAAGAATTGACTTACAGAAGTCTATTTTCATTTCTAAGGAATTTTCGGATACACATATCCGAGACAAAGTTGATGCTTCAATGAAACTGGGAACTCCACTAAGTCTCTAGATCTATGAAAGAGCAACCGCTGAGGAATAAAATGATCCTCTGTGCATTCTCAATGAGCACAGCTGGAAGAGGTATGCATTTCAGCCATGTAGTTAATCTTGGTAGAAGGCAATCAAATATGATGCAATATGACAGCGATCATTCTGATGTGACTGAAAAGAACAATATCACAGGATGCTTCAAGCGGGAATCCAGCATAAAGAGAAGGTCACAGCAAAAACACATCCTCTTCCTTGAAAAACATAAAGGATGGTGGTACATAATTGGCAAATAAGATTGACAGGGGCGGCCAGAGTGTATAGCTAAGAGGAGCATCTCATCAATGATTTCGAATTTGTGGCTTGTGGTCCACGGGTTATGTTTCGACTTGTTCAAAGTGTCTCTCAGTATTAGGCTAAATGGCAACCAGAATGAGACAGAGCATTATTTTCTCTCCTACATCTCATTTGAGGAGTTCCAGGAGAGATGCAACCAGAGAGCATAGCTGAGAGTCAATAGACTCTTGGATGACCAGCTAGTCAACAACCGGATGGAAACGGTGACGGGCAATAACTAGGATATCTCGCCTCACTCCGGAAATTTTCAAAAAGTGCATGGGAGGGGACGCACATTTGCAGCCCTCCCTGAGGGGTGTCATCTGTCTGAACTTCTTAGCTTTAAATACAAGGGGCTCCAACTGTCTGTCCACATTGGTCTCAGCTGTGGGGATGGAGAGAGGCCAGTGACCGGCCACGTCCGTGATGGATGCGCACTGACAGACCTAACTGCACTGTTGGTGCACACACGTCATCATACCTCTCTGTGACATCAGCGCAAACAGTCTGCAGGCTGCTTCCTCACCGGCATTTCACAGTCCGGCCCTGAAAAAGTCACAACGCGCACACGCATAAGGACCACGGATCACCCCCTGCTCAAAACACTAATGAACAGGGGCTCTCCAACAGGTCTAACGCCAGGCCACCGGTCACGTTCTGAGCCAAAAACTTTGTAAACTTAGCTTGAAGTCACAATTAATGTTGCTGGGTCTTTTTAGCCTATGTTCAGTGGGAGAATATGTATAATGTCTAAAAATAAGATGCTTAGGGAGAGATATCTCACTCTTGACTCATAGTAAAACCACAGAAAGTTACAGAAGAACTTTCGGGGAAAATTGGCAGAGCAAAATTAAACACGCCTCTGCAGTTTAAAGGCATGAAATCAAACCCCACTTATTTAATATCAACCATAATACAATGTATTACAGCAAATTTTTCTTTTTAAAATGAAAGTGCCCCTGTTATATTTTTGGAATGTTTCCTGTCATTCAGTGGATTATAGCATTATGTGAATGTAAAAGTTTTAAAGATCGATTCTGAAGTGCCGAAATAAGTCGTCAGCAATTCGAGCCACACTTGCTGTTACATACTGTACCTACGAAACAATGTAAGAAATTTGGGTTACAATTTGTTTTAAGGTCTCTTTCTTACACTGTAATTATACATTTGAGTAATATTAAGTAACTACATGTACTTATCCTTACTATAGGGTTAGGACCAAGGATTTGTTTTGGTTTAGGGTTAGTTGAATGTAATTATGCACAATTTATAGTTATTACTATAGTAACTACATGTGACATATGTAACAATGACACAGTACAATTAAGTGTTAACCAAATTTACATAATCCCAGCCTAATGTCTACTTTGACCCACCCTCATACACTGTAGTTGTAGCTGAGGCTTGGAAGAGTGTTGAGAAGATGCCGTTTTCAGTTCATAAAAAGTATATATATATATATATATATATATATATATATATATATATGAATGATCGCTTTAAGTGATGAACAGATGGAATTTAGGCTTTAATTTACAAACAACCTTTTGAAGCGTCAAAGTGGTAGTTGGCAGTCAATGGAGGGACCGAAATTTCTCAATTTCATAAAAAAATATCTTCATGTTATGAAAATAAACTAAAGTCTTACAGGTTTGGAACGACATGAGGGTGTCACCTGTTTTCATGGACTTTCAGTTTGTTTTTATTTACATTTACATTTATTCATTTAGCTGAGGCTTTTATCCAAAGCGACTTACAATTGCTATATATGTCAGAGGTCGCATGCCTCTGGAGCAACTAGGGGTTAAGTGTCTTGCTCAGGGACACATTGGTGTCTCACAGTGGATTCGAACCCGGGTCTCTCACACCAAAGGCATGCGTCTTATCCACTGCACCATCACCACCCTATATTTGTGCAGATTAACACCACTCTCCCACGTCATCTTGGTTAATGTCATTATTAGTTCATATGTGTCAGCTGTGTTTGATTAATTATCCTCGTTTGTGTTTAAGTAGTTCTTTCTCCTGCACTCATTGTCCGGTCACAGTTATGTTATTCGTATTTGCTACCTGTCTGCCTGCCTTTGTGAATAGTATCCTTAAAACTATTGCTGTTTGGAACCTTCTTCTCTTGTCTTCGTCTGATCGCCAGAAAACATCCCGTGACAGAGGGTGAGTAAATGATAACATGATTTTTATTTTTGGGTGAACTAACCCTTTAAAAGAGCTGTGCATACATCATGCCGTCTTTAACAGGGTCTTCTCTTCTTCCGTACAGGTATTGGTTTACAACAGGGAGTTATGTACAAGCAAATGGTTGAGATTCCATCAATAAAACATGACCTCTTCCCATTAATTATATAAGCTGTTAATCAAAATGTAAAGCATTGTTGGGCGACCCTAGTGCAACCCCTCTCTAATTTCATTTTAACCTACTAAGTGCACTAAGGAAAGTGGCTGGCATCGAAATGTTGTGGAGCATCAACACTCTTCCAGTGGCACAGTTAACACAATGCAGATGAGATTAATTGCAAGGCTATCGAGCCACTATGATTCTCCGTCCATTATCACATAATGAGAAAAACTAGGTAAAGTGGATTTCGACAACTGCTAAGTGCTAAGACCAAATCCTGGTACATGCTGTGTTAATGAGTGGTTTCCTCTGTACAGAGAAACACTTATTGCACTACAACTAAATAGCTCATGGATCTAGCATAGATTAACAGCTCAGTAAGAATAACTTACCTTATGTTGACAGACAGCCACTTAGCGGATTTAGCAGAAGAAAGCAGAAAAAACAAACAAAAACAAACAATTAAGCCCATCACTGAACATGTTATACAGCAAATGACATGAACATGTTACAAAAAACAATATGTGCAATCCTTTCTTTTCTTTTTTTTTGACCTCATGGAAGAACATGTATCTTCATATGTCAGTGTAACTGTTGGCACTAGTTCTTCTGGAGGAGAGGCTATTGATTTTGCGTATTGGCTGCAGGCAAGTCCGTGAGGAACAAATTAAAGAGTCAGAGGTGCAGAGTCAGTAATTGCTGGTGCGGTCATGCCTCTTCACTCCTACAGTGTGTATTTCAGAGGATGAGTGCTCAGTAAAACAGACTCTTGGACACATGGGATAAAGGAATATAGAGTTACCTCTACAATAGACATCTACAGCATGTACATACAGTA
Source organism: Pimephales promelas (assembly GCF_988280905.1). Lineage (NCBI taxonomy): Eukaryota > Metazoa > Chordata > Actinopteri > Cypriniformes > Leuciscidae > Pimephales > Pimephales promelas. The sequence goes on from NC_142783.1 coordinate 25,314,894, forward strand.
TATGGCGGCATTGATAAACACAGGCTAATCATTGCATGGTTATCATTTATTTGCTTGATTTGCTTTTATGTAGTGAGATTGACATTTCTGTCTCTTGCCATCCTGGTAGGAGAGGTGTGAAATTTAGAGATAAGAAGTAGGATTGGATTTTGTCACAAATTGCTTCGCAAATATGGGATTTATCAGGAAAAAACATATAAGGAAACCCAAGATGAGATTTTAGTGTTCATTTTTATAAAGACATCTTGTACATATACTGCATTTGAAACAGTACGGTTCACTCAAAAAAGTTCACTCAAAATTAAAACGGTCATCTTTTACTTACAAATGAGGGTGAGCAAATAATGTCAGAATTTTTAGGGGGAATTTTTAAATATAAACTTAATAATAATATTAATTTTTATTAAGTATATTTGTTATATGGATGGATTATTTTATTTAATATAAAGCATGTTAAACCAGACTAAATTAAACTGCATTATGTGAGTAAAACTGGCCCTTAATTTTTGGTTGGATCATACCAACACATTCAAACATGAAATGATGTCCGGCCAAGGAAAATCTTAACTATTATTACATTTGAAAATATTATTCAAATATCATTTATAGTTTGTTAAAGATTTTTGTAAGCACATTGTGTAGTTCTATTTGGAATCAAATGTTTTATTTCATAATAACTTTATGATAATTTGTGATCAGGCTGTCATACTTTTATGAACAAATGCAAAAATAAGAGAGAAAAAAATAATTAAATAAAACTGTTATGGTCAATTTATGCTTTTTCATGAGAGCTTTTTTTGTTTTTGTATATAACTTGATGGTTTAATTGAACTCCCCAAACCAATTCCCTCTGGACATCACTTTTGGCCACAAAAGTGCACAAAAAAGCCACATTCAGCAAAATTCTCATGATGCCATGATCTCATTTGATTCTTGGACTTTCTTGTGACACAATACGTTTCTAAGAAATTAAGAATATGATTCATCAAATGCTGTGCTCCACCTCAAAAGTATACGTTATACTGCGCTTTCAATCTTTCGTAATGAATGGGTCTTGAGGATGTGATTTTACACAGTCTGGCATGTTCCTCCCCTCCTTTTCTTCCCTAGTCTCACTGGGCCCTATTAATACAGCATTTGTCAACAGATTAAATTTTCAACATGCACAGGCAAACTGGAGTTGGTCACTATCTAATGACAGGCAGGGTTGGAAGAGCGCCTTTCAAAAATCCATACCTGCCTCACCTCCATCCAGAAACTATTGACACTTGTCACTCTGGATGCAATATCACATAAACATTTTCCGATTTCTATCTCTGGTTTCCATAGCGGGGCAAAATCCTGTTAACTTCTGACACGGTCATCTCCCAAATACCTGTACAGGTCTGTCTGTACTGATTGCCACAGCACTGACAAACTGTGTACGGGGGAAATTATGTGTATTTGAGAACATAGAAAATGAGAAAGGACTGGAAAAGTAAAAAATAAATAAAACTAATTTATCAAACTGGTTTATCATTGAATCGAAACTTATTTCCAGGATATCCTTAGTTTCATAAGAGTAGCTCGTAAAAAGAATCCTAATTATTTACTAATATAATATATTTAGTAATATACAATATAAAATGTATGTATTCTGTTTTATTATATATTATAATATATTAAATACACTCACCTAAAGGATTATTAGGAACATGTGTTCAATTTCTCATATTAATCCAAATATCTAAACAACCAACCACATGGGTGTTGCTTCAATGCATTTAGGGGTGTGGTCCTGGTCAAGACAATCTCCTGAACTCCAAACTGAATCTCAAAATGAGAAAGAAAGGTGATTTAAGCAATTTTGAGCGTGGCATGGTTGTTGGTGTCAGACGGGCTGGTCTGAATATTTCACAATCTGCTCACTTACTGGGATTTTCACGCGCAACCATTTCTAGGGTTTACAAATAATGGTGTGAAAAGGGAAAAACATCCAGTATGCGTCAATCCTGTGGGCGAAAATGCCTTGTTGATGCTAGAGGTCAGAGGAGAATGGGCCGACTGATTCAAGCTGATAGAAGAGCAACTTTGACTGAAATAACCACTCGTTACAACCAGCAAAGCATTTGTGAAGCCACAATACGCACAACCTTGAGGCGGATGGGCTACAACACCAGAAGACCCCACCGGGTACCACTCAACTCCACTACAAATAGGAAAAAGAGGCTACAATTTGCAAGAGCTCACCAAAATTGAACAGTTGAAGACTGGAAATATGTTGCCTGCTCTCATGAGTCTCGATTTCTGTTGAAACATTCAGAGTGGTTGAGTCAGAATTTGGCGAAAAACAGAATGAGAACATGGATCCATCATGCCTTGTTACCATTGTGCGGACTGGTGGTGGTGGTGTAATGGTGTGTGGGATGTTTTCTTGGCACACTTCAGGCCCCTTAGTGCCAATTGGGCATCGTTTAGCATTGTTTCTGACCATGTCCATCCCTTTATGGCCACCATGTACCCATCCTCTGATGGCTACTTCCAACAGGATAATACACCATGTCACAAAGCTCAAATCATTTTAAATTGGTTTCTTGAACATGACAATGAGTTCACTGTACTAAAATGGCCCCCAGAATCCAATAGAGTATCTTTGGGATGTCGTGGAACGGGAGTTTCGTGCACTGGATGTGCATCCCACAAATCTCCATCAACTGCAAGATGCTATCCTATCAATATGGGCCAACATTTCTAAAGAATGCTTTCAGCACCTTGTTGAATCAATGCTACGTAGAATTAAGGTAGTTCTGAAGGCGAAAGGGGGTCAAGCACAGAATTAGTATGGAGTTCCTAATAATCCTTTAGGTAAGTGTATATTATAACTATATATTTTAAATAAGTTGTTATGTCACTACTGAATAGCAGGTTTATAACATAACATACTAGCAGTAAACTGGTGGAGGATGTGCACACACCGATAAGCCATGACTCCTATGTTAGTTTACTTTGTGGTGTAGATGAATACTGTAATGAGCAAAAAGACCAAGAATGCACACAGAACACTCACATGCAACAGCATAAAATTCAACTGTTTGTCAGATGAAGATTAGAAAAATAAAATCAAGCGTTTACATATTTGTTTGTTTGTTTTTTAAGATAAAAGTGTTGATTTGTCCACACATAAAATGCTGTACAGAGATCAAGCAGTGTGATGTGTAAGCCTCCTGCCAACACATATACACACACACACACACACAAACACACACACACAGAGGCCTTGAGCAGCCTCCCTTGTAGCCATGCTGGAGTGGAGCCCTGACCTGGCAGAGCGTGGAGTTGGGGCTGAAACAAAGCAGCTCCCCAAAAGCCTGACCTCTAATTAATACTCTTGGCAAAGTGGCCCTTCACAAGACATTACAGTGATACATGTGTTCGCTGCAGAACTCCTCCGGCCACCGGCGCACAGGGCTCATCTCCTGCCCTCCCTGTGGGGCGATGGGGGGTGGGCGCAGGTCTGGGACCAGGCGCTGCCCACCGCCTGCTGTCACAGTCCATCTCTGTCTGCACACATGGCAACAGAAGTGTGGAATGACGGAGTGATAAAGCAGATAGGCAGCCAGAGGAGAGAGAGGCAGTAACAAGCTGCTTGGTATTGTGCTTAAAATGGGTTACAACACTCAAGGGGATTTTAGTTTAACCGACGTTGAGTACAAGACATTGGGTAAAAAAAAAAAAAAAACTCTTTTCCAGAGCATGGTGGTTTTTTCATTTACTGTCATGTCATGTGACGAGATTGGAACACTGACAAGATAAGGCCCAAAATCGTAAAGGAATTTAATGGAACTTAAAGAACCCTTATATCAGATCACTGTGATTTTGCCAAGTAAGACATGTTGATCCTGAGACATCTTTTGTTGATCCTGGAACAACATTCCTGTCAAAAACATACAGTAGTCATCCTAACCCAATCCCTATCCCTAAACCTAACCCTGCCCATAACTTATCCCTAAAATCAGAAGGAAATGATAGTCCCTATACCTTGTTGTAAGCCAAAACTTGAGGTTAACTAAAACCAATCCAATCAAATCTGATTGGTTGATTGGAGTTGAGTTCCAATCAGTGAGAATAATGCACAATCATTCAGACTGCTTTTATGGACTAACTCAGTCCATTAATTCAAAAGATTTGACTGAAAAGAATGAAGTGTTAACGTTTCAATATAAGTTACATCTTCTTTAGAGTAAGTAATTTGGTTTAAAATGGGGTTGAGAAAGAAATAGACATTCATCTATTATAGAGAAAATACAGGACTTTAAACAAAGGTACATAAACGTGCCAGACAAAAATAACCACACATCCCTGTCTTGACAAAGAGTGAATATCTCAGATGTAAGAAGAAAGATAAAAAAAGAGCAAGTGTTTGTGGGCAGGAACCAGCCACAGGGAGGTGTGACTTGCAGGCATGATAGGAGGATGCCAGGACACTTGAACCTGTCTGAAGCCATTGGTGCTACAGGCTACTAATTGCTCTTGATGGAGATTGGTTGCTCAGGCAAGGAGAATTGAGGGTTTCCTGCCCCTCTAAATGTCTGTCATCTTTAACTTTTTGTGATGAGGACAGCTTTTGCAAGATAAAATGTGTGTGATTGTAAATATGGCTGGTTGTGCATGTGTTACAAATGCTAAAAGGAATAGATCACATTAGATACTATACTACTACTAGCTTTAAATTAATAATAATACACACCTATAGACTTTTAAATTATTTGAAGAAAATATGATTAGCCCAAAACGTCTTGAAACAGTGACAGGGCATTCTGAATATTTACAACTAGCCAGTTAATTAATAAATATTAAATTAATTTAAATTTGAAATTGAAAAAAAATAAATAAATAAAACAATAAAGAGAAAACTAATAAAATTAAAACTGCATTGTTTTTATTTACTATAAATTAAATGAAAAGACCAGCTGGAATTCCAACATCCAAAAATAACCCAAAAGAATAAGCAATAGGACTGATGCCAGTCTTTTCAAAGGACAGGGGAACGGGTTCATTAGAAAGCACAAATGCTTGACTCTTCCCTCTTTTGGCTCTGAGGGCGCTGGGACATAGCGATCAAGGGAGACGGGCCTCTTTCCGCTCACTTATTGATTGTTTCCTGGTGATGCTCCTATGGAATCCAATCTGGGGAAGATTTTTCACTGGCGCAGGCCTGTGTCAAGAGCTTCTTTCCTAAAATAGGCTGGCTGAACTAAACTTAGTAGCAAACACAGGCTTACCACAGTGAAATGATCAGATATCAACAGTGATTTGTGGGTAAGCAAATGAAAGGAAGCGGCATTATGACTACGAAAACAGTTTCGTTTGGTTACACTGTATTATACAATAAATAAATTAAGGCTCAGGTTCAGTTTGTTTTGCCCTACTATCACTGAAACAAACACTCTAGAAGAAACACAAGCTCTGTGATTCTTACCTTGCTCAGCATTCACAGAAAAAAGTTCCAGGGGCCCTGGTCATGTGGCGATAAATAAAGATAAATAAAGACTCTATCATGCTCTCTGCATGACATTCGTTTTTCCTCTTGGATTAAGCTCGATAAAGCTGAACTCCATGATGTCTAAATGACTAAAAACACACCAGGCTAGAAATGCATATGATGATTCCTGTGGTGATGAGAGGCAACATCTGTTTGGTCAAAAAAGTGCTTTCATTGCCAACAATTTTCTTTACCACAGGCTAAGCCTGGCAATTTTCTTCTCCGAACAAGAGTTTTTGTGTACTGGAAACAGCAATCCATGAATGCACATTTCATATACATCCCCTCTCATATCTCTCAAAGGGACATTACCAATAAACAACACAGTCGCGGCAGGTTATCTGAGCCATGCATGCTCTCCTGCAGTTGAGATCCCTGCTGTGTTTACCCAGTGATCTTTCTGGGGACGATGAGGGCAGAGGACATTATGGGGGCTGGATAATCCCATAAAGAGTCGTGATTGGCCAGAACGGGAGCTAAGACACAGCTGGATGGAAAACAGACCAGCCAGGGTCTAAACTGGCATTGGAATAGCAGGATTAGGAAGTCAGGAAGATTTTCCTAATACATTTTTTCATAACAGAGAATCATGAGCAGGAACAGGGTGAGGCTGACAGACTTTAATACAAAGAGAAGTCTGTTTACAGGTTCGCTTTGCAGCTTACTCTGCACAAGAACTGCCCAGTTTGATAAGGAGGCAAATAAATCTTTTCTAGGAAAAAGTATATGAGAAAATGAGGAGGTATTACACAAGGGAATCTGTGTAAACTCTGAATCGGAGTTTATGCCATATTTCAAAATAACATTAATAAAGTTTTTTATTAAATCTTTTTTGAAAAACTTGTTACAGTAACTAAAATTAAAACTATTAAAACATGTTTGTTAATTTTTGTAATAAAGCTGAAATAAAAGGAAACATTAGGAAAAACCAAACGAAAATTAGAAATGTAGCCTTGGCAACTAAATGAAATAGGTTTAAGTTGGTGCACTAAAATAAAAAAATAAAAAATAAAAAATAAACCTAAATAACACTGGAAAAAGAAACAAAAAACTATTATAGCCTAACATTTAAATAAATCTAAAAAATAGCTGCTCGGCTATTGTATACTAGCATAGCAGCTCACGCCATCACGCACTCTTAAAGGAAAATCGCTTTTCATATTTTTCCATAACCTATCACTATCTCAAAGTTAGAGTCTGATGATGTAGCTCTTAAAATCTTAAATTTTTCTTAAATCTAAACATCAAGGAATACCAATAAACTAATATATGAAGAGTTCAGATGCAAAAGCCTCTAAGTGCCATTTGAAATTTTCTTCTAGAATGATAATTTTTATCAAGCTTGTATATTTAAGTTCAGTGATTTCACTTAAATGGCAATGATAATTACCTATTAATTGTTATTTAAGTGAAATTACTGAACTTAAATATACAAGTTTGATAAAAATCATCATTAAAAAAGAAAATTTCAAATGGCATTTAGAGGCTTTTGCATCTGAACTCTTCATATATATATATATATATATATATATATATATATATATATATATATATATATATATATATATATACACACTGTATGTTGTGGATCCCTAAAATCCATAAAAAGAAAACACCATATCCATCATACATCTGTATATGAGCACCAATTAACCAATTAGCACCCTAGACACACAGTAACTTTGAATAAACAAAGCAGAATACATGTCTAGAAACTGAGTTAAGTTTCAAATAAAACGGTCTCTTATACATTAAATGCCACAAACGTTGCAAACTTGAAAAATCCCAATTAGGACCTTGTAACACAACATTCATTCCCAATAGACAAATATTGCTGATCCCTGTGCAGGGCGTGAAATTAACACCCGACCACCTGCCAAATGCGGGTGAATTTTGCTATTGGCGGGTAACACTGTCAATCTACCTGCCACATTGGCGGGTAGCCAATGAGAATTGAGTGATTGATTAGGATTTTTACATTTCAACGAAGTCCGCTATTGCGGTGGACTTTAGCTAAAATGTGGCGCACATTACTGAGGTAAAGAGGCCAGCTGAAACAAAACAAACAGCCAACAAAAAGATGAGGATGAGAAAAAGAAAAGTAAAGAAGACATTTTAATACAAAGTGAACAATCGGCGGCAATGGCAAGGTTCGTGAGCGGCTGATTTATGACAGCGACTGTTGTTTCGTAACGTTCATGCGATCAGAAAGAAGATGAGGCTCTTTTTCTGACTACGTGTGCGAGTATTAAACTGTTGATGAGATGGGATGAGATAATGTAATGCGTCGCTGTTGTAGGTTACAGTACAATGACAGTTGCACAGATGTGTGTGCTTGTGCAACTGTGCATGTTGGGAGTTGGGAACCGGTGAGAAAATGTCCGGTACCCGGTAATTTTATCAGTAATAACAGTATTAATTTAGTTCCTGAACGCTGTAACTAAAAGCTGTTAAGAGTAAGACCTGTACATGACTAAATCCGCCATCAACACAGCCGCGTGTGATTTGTTTACGAGCTGCGGTAGGTCTATCTGTTGAGTATATACTATGTATGTTGTGTGTGTGTGTGTGTGTCTGTCAAAATCAATGAATAAAAAGATTTTTTTTTTAAATGTATGTTATTAGAGTTATTATTACTTGACAGAACTTAAATGTGTGTTCTTACAAGTTAAAGAACAATATTGTGAAATTCCCGGGTTTTTTTTTTTTTTTTTTACGTTTATGAGGCAAAAAAAAAAAAAATGGCTGGTAAAAAGTCTCTGTGGCAGGTGAATTTTTAAATCCACCTGCCACAGTGGCCGGTGGCCGAAAAAATTAACTTCAGGCCCTGTCCCTGTGTAAGTGGTCAAAACCTGGGAATGATGTATGATAGCCATTGTGTTAAGCAATAGTAATGAGCACACGAGGCATTCATAATAACCGAGGCCTCTGCCCCTCCCCACACCACTTGTGAGTTCAGTGGTGACAGCAGCAGTGTCTCAACACTCGGTTGGCATCAGTATTCCTGACATGAATGTGGCTGCAACCCCAGCAAGCCCAGGCCTCCTAATTAGTGCCAATTGATGTTGATGTCTCCGGGCTCTCCCTCTCTTCCCACTGCAGAAGCGCACATCCTGCGCTCGGCCCGCAAACAGAACCGCCTTGCAGGGGCCAGGCTATAGCGCTTCAGTCTCCTCAAATCTCATGTGAAAGACAGAGCTGGAGGAGCCAGCGAGACCCCGCAGCCACACCGAGGCCACGGGAAGTGCACAACAGTCAGGCCACGGCCTATTTTTAATTCTGTGAAAGTGTTTTTGTGTGTGTGTGTGTGTGTGCTTGCCTGGTCACCTCAGCTTCAGGTCAAGGTGAAATGTTGCCCTCTGCTCAGATCTTCAGGCCTAAGGGAGCGATTGTGAAGTCCACACATGAAAATGACAGTAAAACAAAAAGAGATCCTTATGGACACTTAAATGAAATGCACAAATGAATTTCATTTTGTTCATTGCATGAACTTCGTCATTCATCCATTCCTTGGCGATAATAGAAAGCCAAAGCATATTACAGGGAACAGCTATTGTGATGCCCAGTGAAAACGGTGGGCAAAGTTTAATAATGTCCAGACAAGGACAAATTGTACAAGCTATTTCAACACAGAGCCACCACCATAACTCAAGATCCCCAAACTCACTCTTTGAGTTATAGCTATGTCAAACTAGTGAGGGGCAGAAATGTCTGTTTTAAAGTCAAGCATGCTGTGAGGGGTTTATTTATAAAACTTCCCTCCATTTAAATCAGTATTGTCCTGAATGATATGGATGCATAAATGACAGAGTGATTTATAGGGAATATTGAGAAATTATGTAGAAATGTTGGCAGGTGTGTGGAGGCCTTGTCCAGGGGCAGTCGCTTCAATTCTTGATTTAAATGAACAGCAACAAATCGCTTGACAACAAAAAGTAACAAATATGACACTGTAGAGTTAACAAGGTCATCTGTAACAGTAACAATCTGTGAATAAAAATGTCAGAATGTGACAAATCATGTGCCTTTAAGTAAATAGTGTGTTATATATAAATGCACATACATATGCACACACACACACACACACACACACATGTGAATATGTACTGTATATATGCGTGTGTGTGTGTGTGTGTGTGTGTGTGTGTGTGCAGTATGTATTCAAAAATAAGACATAATATAAGATTATAAGATCAATTATAGAACAGAATCCTGGTAAATTATTTAAAAACTTGAGTGATATTTTGGTTGTGCAGGATAAATGTTATTGGGTTGACATGCCAAGGGAATAAAGTTTTTAGATTTTTATTTATCTTATAAATGCTTAAAATAAATGTTTTCGTCACCAAAATATTATGTTAGTTATAATATTAACCTAATAAATATGAATCTAATAAAAATAAGCTTAAACAACTAATAATGTTAGGAAATCTCAAATAATTTTAAAATTATGTAATATCAGATACATCACTGATGTTTTTGACTGATGTTCATGTTCAATAAAAAGTAAAAAAAAAGAAAAAAAAAAGAAGAAAAAAAATAGTGTCATGTAAACGGCCCCTTAGGTCCATTCTGTGATGTAAAATATTTTTTTTTCAGTGTAAAAAAAACTTTTTTAAATTTAAATTTAAATATATATATATATATATATATATATATATATATATATATATATTGTTTAATATAAAAAATACGCTCAGTATCCCTTGACCATTACCTTTGTCAGTATGACTATCTTAAAATAGAGTAACATACTGTACCGTGTTTGTTCTCTCAGTGGTATTTGGCTCTTTGGGTGTCCGTCTCCTGCACTAAATCACAGCTATGCTCATTGTTTCCTGTCAGACACAACAATATAGTAGTGTGTGATTTGTGAGCTTGAATCCAGCACTGCACAACACTTTCCACACAAGGAGGTCAGGAGTAATTAAAGGAGTCTGCAGGTTCAAGGAGGAGAGGCTAGCCTCAACAGGACCATCTACTCTCCAGCTATTTCTGCCTGCATAAATATTCAGCTAAGATAAAGGACAGTAAACAGACTCAAAGGCAGCTGATATATGTCCTTTAACACACATCTCAGTCCGAGACACAAATAGTATAGGAAATGAAGTCTGCCAAAGGGACTTCGCAACAGACAGCACAAGGTTTGACAAAAGGCATGTGTCAGAGTAATTCTATTTGTTAGTAAAAATTGAATCGACTTTTTCTTGACAAAAGTTTTCATGTTTGCAAAAAGTGCAAAAAAATTATAACATCCTTGTTTCCTTCCATTTAACATGCCACAATTTGCGATTCATATTAGATTAGATGAGTTTTCAGTTTCATCTCAATTTTCTTCATGAAATTATACAAATTGTGAAAAGAAATAATGTACAGCTATGGAAGCATGTTTTGCCGCTAATTATGCAAATTTGTTTTTGGGATTTTAACATCAGGGCACAAGACATGACTCAAAGATTTAAAGGGTTAGTTCACTCAAAAATGAAAATTCTGTCAGTATTTACTCAACCTCATGTTGTTCCAACCCCGTAAGACCTTTGTTCATCTTCGGAACACAAATTAAGATATTTTTGATGAAATGAGAGCTGGATCACTCCTCCATACTAGTCCATAGGCTTCTTGAGGGATTGAAACTTGCCGTCCTCGAAAAGTTATAAAACAAGTCGTTAAAATAGTCCAAGTGACTACAGTGGCACAATCTTAACTTTATCAAGCGACGAGAACACTTTTTGTGCGCAAAAACAAACAAAAATAACGACTTTATTTTAGATTTGATCAAAAATATCTTAATTTGTGTTCCGAAGATGAACGAAGGTCTTACGGGGTTGGAATAACATGAGGGTGAGTAAATACTGACATAATTTTCATTTTTGGGTGAACTAACACTTTAAGAAACGAGGGTACAAAAATAGCTTCATTAACAAAGCATATAATAAAGTAGGAAACATTAGTAGAGATGACCTATTACAACAATAATGTGAATCACAGGATTCAGATAACTCTGTTATTTTGTTACACAGTATAGCACAGAACCAAGAACCAAACAGAATTAAGAACATTCTAGAGAATAATTGGGAAATAGTTACGAGTGACCCTTATCCCAGGGAAGTCATGCCTGAATCTCCTTCCATTGCATTCCAGAAAGCACCAACAATTAAAGACAAATTAGTGAGAAGCCATCTTTCCTCTAAGAAATCAAATACCTGGTTAAGTTTAAGCGCAGGAAATTACAGGTGTGGCAACTGTAATCACTGTGATAATACGATTAAGACTAAAATATTTAGAGACATAACCTCAGGCTTCGAACTGCAGGAGCTTATGAATACAGTGATAGGTGTTGTATTCCTATAGGCAGATGGATCAGCTCAGAGTCAGCTGATGCGAGCTTGACTAATGTGACCTGCCAGAACTAACGACATGCTTGATAATTATTAAAAATTAGAGATAAGTGGGAGTTTCAATTGAAAACTTTAGACTTATTTTTAAACTTGTACAGTGCTTTACTGTAGATCTTTAGTTTACTGGATTAGTGATGTATGCTGCATTTTCTGCATTAATGGGAGAATTCACACTCAGAGCAAATGGTGAAGGACATTGACAAAGTTTCAGGGAACCACTTCAGTTACCATTTCTTCTGTCCTACATACCCCTCTCTTCCTCTCCAGAGGGGTGCATTCATGAATGACCACACAGCGTGTTCCCACATCCCTCTAACCGTGGCTCATGTTTTGCCCCTTCACTGTGAGCTGTGTTGCAACATAAAACCACTACATTAATATCGCTTCTCCCAACGCAGCTTTACTGCTTGTCTAAAACCTGCTAATCTTTAAATGTGCGCACTGTTAACATCTGCTGCTGCTTTATGAGTCCCAGCACGCCACACAAAAAGAGGAGAAACGCAGCATAGGAACTGGATTTAATAGCGTAGTTAACAGTAATGGTGGTATCTGGTGACAAACACAGCAGAAAAAAAAGCAAGCGAGAACTGGGTGTATGTGTGTGTGTGTCTTCTCATTTATATCCCATTGTACTCCATGCGACAAGCATTCAGAATGATAACTAACGCTCAACGGAGGGATGTTAACATCTCAAACACGCAGCAGACATCATAAATGAGCTTGTTTGAATATTCAGAGAGCATTTAGAAGTAACTGGATGCTATAAGCAATGCCGGAGAACAACGCAGTCGCTTTCGCTTTCATTTAGAAGTGCATTACAGTCACACATTTACATCAGCAGTCGCTCTCACCAACTGCTACACTAATTGTATTTTACTTTATGTAGCTACACTGCATTATACAGTAATTATTCAGCCGCTGAGACGATTGTAATGGAGGAGGAGTGACGGAAATGTGCATACACACACACGCACACAAGAAGGCCATGAACTGGGCAGAGGAAGATGGACGATGCGCTGAAGAACCAGGAACATCACCCACAAACTGAGCTGCAGGGGTGGGCAAAAAAATCTGGCAGCACATTAGTGGTCATGTCAGTGCCATCAGGGACACCTGGCACGGGCCGGACCAATGCCAGAAGGGAAAAGCGTGGTGACGTTGTGACTGATAGGACAGGCATGTTGGAAACAGCTGAGATCCAAAGACAAAGTCAAAACCCTCCCCGCGACACAGGAGTCGCCCCCGCCCCTGTCTGTAGGGAAATTGAAACAAAGCAGCGATACAATGACAGACAGATGGGAGTCTCGTAACACACTCATGTATTTTGATTGAGGTAGTGGAAATGTTTATAATGGGATATTTATAGAACAACGCCGTAGTCTAGTATACAGTATGCATCCTGACGTTTGATACGCTTGACCTTTGACGTCTCCATATGGTAGGATATGGTTTTCTAAGGCTCAGGTGTTTTACTGTAAACACTTTTAAATACTGACGGACAAGTCTTTGGTATTTTTGACGGCATGCCAATGATACTGTCCATAGACATTTACACTGAAAAAAAGTATATTCCTTAAATGAATACCTGAAAAATCAATAATTGAAAAAAATAACTTGAGATAAAGAACAGGCCTTGGTAACCTCATGTGACTCTTAAATTTAGATTTGCCAATATCAAAAATACTAAAAAGACTAAATTCTTAGAAGACCAAATTATTTGTGCCACCCACCCACCCACACATTCATTTTTTATTTTTTGATGTATGCATTTTGTATTTTCATGTCAACTGTATGTCAACAATTGTCTTATTTGAGCCCATTTTAATTATATTTTAAACATTTAAGACATTTCTGGAAAGCCAAGTTCACGGGTTGGATTCCCTGAGAATGCATTAACTGATCAAATGCATGTATATCTTGAATACATTATGAATATTACTGCATTACAGAATATGTCCCAGACGGAATACATTTAAAATATAAAAGGTGTTAAATGGAGCTGACTATGCTAAAGTGCTACTGTTACATTTATGCATTTAAGTTATAAATTTCATCAGTTCTTGTGTTCTTTGGGGTTCAAACAAATGACACTACTGTTTGGTAGCTGAATGCATAATCAAATCAGCTGAATTTTATAGTAAATTAACATGCAAAGGCCAGTTTATGAATAATGAGAGTTCCAAAAACTGTGGAATTGTGGCCTAGTAATCACATATACACAGTACACACTTGCAACTCCATAATCATAACTCCAAGAAACCGTCTAAAACAAACAGCTACACTACCATTCAAATATCTGGGGTTGGAAAAATGTCTAAAATGTTTTTAAAAGAAGTTTCTTATGCTCACAATACTGCACTTATTTAATAAAAAATATATTTTTTTAATATATATATATATATATATTTTTTTTCCTGTGATTGACAAGCTGCATTTTCAGTAGCCATTAATCCAGTCTTTTGTCAAATGAGCCTTCAAAAAATGATTCTTACTGTACATGCTGATATTGTGCTACAAAAAAACATAACTGTTTAAAATACCTGTGCTGCATAATAGTGGAAACCATAGTATTTTTTGTCAGAATTCTTTTTTTTTTTAAATAGCAGCATTTCTTTTTAAATTTTTGATTTTATTGTCACTTTTGATCAGTTAAATGCATCTTACTCACCCCGAAAGTTTTGAATGGTAGTGTACATGTAGGACAATCCAAACAGCTGTACATTAACAAAGTGAAGCATGTTTTTTTTTTTTTTTTATAAAAAAAAAAAACAATATGTATCCATAATGCAGAAAAGGCCAGTATAGTCTATAAATGGGGGGGGGGGGGGGGGGGGATATGCTGGGAGAGGCAGGTGTGGGAGGGCAGAGAGGAAACTGCCATAAAGTGGTCATAAGGAGATGCTGGGGGGAATAACTCGGCTGTGTGTGTCATAGGGAGAGGCTGGGGCGGATGTCTAATGTATGGGAGAGTGTGTGTGTGTCACATCTGGGTCTGTGCTCGCTACACTCCTTCAACCTGTCCTACATTCTCTGACTCTAAGGATGGAGGTCTGGCCTCTCACATATAGAAGTGTGTGTTTATGTGTGTGTGTGAAAATAAGATGGGAATAAGAAATGGGGTGGGGGGTTCTTCTGTGAGCAGTCTGGCCTGATTCCCCATGTAGTCCTAGCGGTCTCCACCATATGGCGGGACACAGAGCTCAGTGATGGTATGAGTACCTCAGCCTCTAGCCTGACTCAAATATCTCATATATACACTCATACACAATGAAAAACGCATGACTCACACATGCACACTGAGAACTATACTCTGCTACCCATACATGAGGTGAATTTGGTGAGGGATTTGCACAAATGGACAAGAATTTTTTGACATAATTTAAATGAGCTTTTTTTTGCAGAATAAGCAACAGGGACATTTCTGGAAAAATATAAAAAATAAAATTAAATAAAATTAAAAAATTGTTATTGATATCAAAATGAACAACTTATTTAAATTATAATATGAATATAAAATACAATATTGCAAATAAAACAAATACATAAAATGCATATATTACTGATATTTTAAAAATACAAATTAAAAGCTCTGTGTGGAGTCCCTTTGCATACCCCCGGCCCCTTACTGCATCCCCGCCACTTATGAGAAGAAGCAAACACACACAAAGTCATTAATAAGTACAAAGAGACACAATATAAAGTAGTCTGTTGACAGGAGACAATGCACATAGTACAACACTCTTCGTCTCTTTGGCTCTCAGACATCCGCCCAGACAGAGCAACCAAAACAGAGTATATCTCTCCGAGGAGCGACACCCCACTTTGGCCTTGAGGAGTACCACATCCCCTAATCCATCCATCCAGGTCATTCATGCTTCCATCCATCCATCCATCCATGCACACATGGGCCACACCAAACCAGGCCTCAGCCCTTCTGGGATGCACATGAAGCCGGTGTGGACGGGGCTGATCTGGGGTGGGTGTCATATGTTTGCGAGGCTGATGGCAGCAACAGCTGTGGCATTAAGAGGCTGGCGTCTGGGGCGCGGCTGCCAGCGCGGCAGGGACACTCACGTCTGCCAAGGCTCCACGCCGCTCGCTGCCACCACAGGCCGCCATGATTAATGAAGAAATGTCAGCACTGTAATTTTTTCTAATGTGCTCCAGAAGGAAAAAAAGGAAATTTCTTGTCACTTGAGAGGTCCTGGGTGTGTTTATGTAGGAGTGTGCTGGATAAGGGGTAGGAAAGAAAGAAAGAATAAAAGAGTATGTAGGTACGTGGAAAACAAACGTACGCTCTATTTTCGGTAATTTTTTGACACAGACACAACACAATCAGAGGCCTCAAAATACAACACAGATGTTGACTGTGAAACGGTGGCTTAATTACCATACAAACTGCTCTACTTGAGTGAGGCGTTTAAAACACCCTCATGAGGAAGTTCACTCAAGCAATTCCACAGATTACGCCTAATGAACAATATTTCTCCGCTCCTATTTAGTGCTCATTAAAATGTAAAAGGCTTTCATTCCCAAACATCCCTGCCATAAATATTACCCTCCATTGAGCGAGTCATGCAAAGTGGGCCAAATAACAGACCTGCGAAAAGCTAGCTAGTTTATTATCTCAGCCTACTGGATGAATTATCTTTGTTTCGTCGAAAAACATACAACAAAGGAAAGGTAAAACTCAAAGCAGCGAATGATATGTTATAGCAGATGAGAAAAGAAAAGAATGGAGGTGGAGAATTAAAAAAAAAACACGTTTTCCAGCAATAAAAAAAACAAGATGCATAGAAAAAGTATACAGCATTAAACAGTATTTTAAAACCCTCCATTGAGCAAGTCATGCAAAGTGGGGCAAATAACAAACCTAGCTAGAGAAGTGCTAGTTTATTATACCAGCCTATTGGATGAATTATCTTTGTTTAGTCTAAAAATACACAACAAAAGAAATGTAAAACTCAAAGCAGCCCACAGTACACTAAAGCAGATGAGAAAAAGAAAGGATGGAGGTGAAGGATCCAAAAAAGGATTACTTAAAGATTTTCCAGGCAAACGGCGATCTATATACAACTAAAAGACAATCAATTGCTTCTCCTAGCCAGGCTTGAGTTAAAGGATTATCAATCTACTAATTAAGTAAACAAGTCATCGGTGCTCTAATTTATACATCATCAATATCTCGGTTTTACAAGTTTTTATCATTAATTAAGTTAATTAACAGTTTGAGAATACTGATTTTGTTAAGCTCGATTTTATTTATGTTGGGTGATTTAATGCAAGTAAAAGCATTGATCATACTGTATGTAAAAAATGCATGATGATAATGTGAATGATTATTGTCAATTGTTTGTATATTCTCAGCACTGTGTAAATGTACTAAAAATTAAAGTAATATTTTGACATACATCTGTCACAGAACTGCTCAACGAGAAACTGTGGTTACACCATGCTGTGACTGCCAGGCCATTGCCATCTGCTCAGCCCAGCTAGTCTCACAGAGGCCATGCCACTATAGGTAATCTTACTACCCACAATTCCCAGCACCTCAGGGTCAGCCCCTGCCAGCTTGCTGGGCTTCAGCATAGAGGTGACAGTGGGAGACGAACACATGAGACTTTGGAAGCATCTTTCAAACATGACAGAAACATGCTCGCATTGACATGATGAGAAATGGCACATATTTGCTTAAATGTGTTGTTTACCCCATGTGAACAATACATATACCATATCATGTGTGACTTAATTAACTAATTATTGTTATAATTAATGTTACTGAAATAATTTCTAGCCAATGTGATGTAATATATATCATTCTGGCAAAGTGCATTTTTATCACATTCAATGTATGATAGATGATTTAAAGATATAGATCAAAATCATTTACTTTCTTCTTTCAGCCAAACACAATCGGATGATATATTAAAATATAAACCAATATATCTTGGCTCTTCCAAGCTTTATAATGGGAATGAGATTTTAAAGCCCAAAAAAGCGCATCCATCCATCATAAAAGTAGTCCATAGGGCTCCAGGGGGTTAATAAAGGCCTTCTGAAGCAAAGTGATGCATTTTTTGTAAGATATCCATATTTATAAACTAGAATCACTGGCGTCCGGTAATGGCCGTACGAGAGAGTCTAGTTCCGGCAGAGGATTGACCTCTGACCCAACACATGACGTATTGATGAACGCGGAAGCAAACAGGATAGAGCAAAAAAAAAAAAACACTGGTTACGAATTAGAAGTCTAGGATTTCAATTTAAGAGAAGAGAAGCCTGAGTTTGTTGCCCAGCCAAGAACAGGAAACTCTCACCCCTAAGAGGGTCAGAGGTCACTCTTCCACCGGAACTAGACTCACATACAGCTGTCACCGCAAGCCAGTGATGATAATAGTTTATAAAGTTATAAATATGGATCATTTAAAAATATTTTTTAATTTGGGTAAAGTTTGTGTGGATTACAAGCTTTGAAAAAAAAAAAATCCTTTTAAAAACCTCGTCAGGTGCACCACTTTAGCTCCAGTGAGGAAATAATAAGATGAGGAAATCTGTCAGAAAGGATGACCAGTGAGTGAAATTCCATCTTGGTTGTTTTCCGTGTGCTATTTTTGATTTGTTTGTTTCACGGTGTTGAATCAATGGTCCTGTCAGGAGTGGTCAGGCTATATTCCTTTGGATAAACACATGAGAGTGAGTCCAAGGCCTGTACCCCCACACACACACAAATACAAAAACACAAACAACTTGAAAGCAGAACGCTCTAAAAACACTTTGCTTCACACACTAGGCTCTACAGCAGACAAGCTGTCAAAAGAATAATGATAATTTACGGACAGGAGAACAAAGCAAATAATCATCGTCTTAAATGGAGCATGAGGAGTGCGTATGGTTGAGAGTAGCCCCCTCTCTGTCTACACTCCCGCACACAGAGCAACCTTGACACGAACACAATTAACAGATGTGAATACATGCATGCTGAAGAGAAGCGGCTGCAGATCAGCACAGTGGTTGTACATTATAATGCTACAACAAGAAACAAGAGCAAAACACTAATAACTTTAGGCCAAAAGTTTTGTAGGGTCTAGGTAGCAAGGAAGTTACGTAGGCTAGCTGCAATGAAATATTTACAAAACAATTGTCGAAGAGTGCATATAGACTTTAGTTTGGGTATTATATTTAATTTGATGCAAATGAAACAAGATAGTGAGGGATAGAGTCTGTTCTGTGTATTGTGGTGGTGATCATTAAAGGGTTAGTTGACCCAAAATTGAAAATTATGCCATCATGCCACTGCGGACTCATGAACACTGATTGACAACCGAACCGGAAAAAGAATACAATGCTGAATAAAGTCATAGCTTTTGTTATTTTTGGACCAAAATGTATTTTCGATGCTTCAAAACATTCTAACTAACCCACTGATGTCACATGAACTACTTTGATGATGTCTTTATTTCCTTTCTGGACAAGGACAGTATAACGTACATACATTTTCAATCGAGGGACAGAAAGCTCTCGGACTAAATCTAAAACATCTCAAACTGTGTTCCGAAGATGAATTATTACGGGCTTGGGACGACATGAGGGTGAGTCATTAGTGACATAATTTTTGGGTTTACTAACCCTTCAAGTTGTCCAATAGATACCTCCAAAACTTGGTATTACCAGTATATCCCCCTCCCCATCAAAACACATAGTCATTTATAGTATTTTTATGTGGTTTGCCAGAAACTTTTTAGTGGACTAATTTGCCTTAATTAATGAATAATAATGTTAAAAGCTTAAATTTTAGTCAGGAAATTTCAAATATCTACCTTTTCACTGACTGAATTTTACCCACAATGCCTGCAGAGAAGGCATTTAAGGGTCAGTACCACAAGCCTAAATAAAATCTGTTAATCATATAAAGTGATTGTGTTTCTTCAGAAGACTTGAAGCTGCTAGATTTACATGGATTTATTTGATCTCTTTATGAACTTCTTGAAGCATCAAAGTTTTGGTTGCATGCACTTTCAATGGAGGGAAAGAAATATTTCAGGTGTCATTAAAAATACCTTCATTGTTTTGAAGATAAGCTAAACATATTTATATGAAATACATTTTAGATCA
The DNA here is from genome assembly GCF_988280905.1 of Pimephales promelas. Classification (NCBI taxonomy): domain Eukaryota; kingdom Metazoa; phylum Chordata; class Actinopteri; order Cypriniformes; family Leuciscidae; genus Pimephales; species Pimephales promelas. Next base: position 25,334,925 of record NC_142783.1, read on the forward strand.
TATTTTAGTTTGGGTGAACTATTCATGTACTATACTTAGGAATATGTATTAATCTAATATAATTAATTAGCAATGAAAAAAACAAACATAAAATGTAACACAATGGCCAAAGATGTCAATTTGAATGGGTATGGCTGTAGAGGCAGCACTTTAAGGGCGAAGAACTGAAAGATTGAATATTAACTTAACATTTCTGAGGGTTTGACAGCGCAAACTTTCGAACAGCTTTAATAACTACATGCTTCGTAAAGCCCCACTGCTAAAAATAAAACAAAAGAGAAAACAAAAGAGAAATATTCTGCATGAAATCAATAAAAAATCATCAATCTAACAAAGTCATCAAGAATCCACTGACTCCAATTCTAATCCTGTTCAATGTCAAGCGTCATCTCCTCCGGATAGCCTAGCATCCGCTTACAGCTCGCCTGCAGATCTCATTAGCATGCCAGACAACGAGACGAAGTGACAATAGATCACTTCTTCATTGCAATGACTCTAATTAATGATGTTAAAAGCTTAAATTAAAAAAAAAGGGAAAAGGAAAATATCTACCTTTTCAGTGACTGAAACATGCCCACAATGCCAGCACAGAAGGAGTTTAATAGTTTAAACTTTGAGCTAACAGTTCAAATTAATTTCCAGTGTTCCTGTCTGAATAGCGCAGTCTATGGGCAATACGTGAGCATGATGAGTACAAGTCTGCTAACAGGATTTGGACGAGTGGAGAGGCGCTTTACGCGGGCTTCTTTCGGTTAAACTTTTACTAATCTCACTAGGTCCTAACATAGACGCATTGTTTCTCGTATCGTAGCAGAATGTGCTCGCAGCGGATTCAATGTAACAGGACCAATCACATTTAGCTAGTTTGAAAGGTCTGGCTTTTGAGCTCCGCAGAACACACGAAGAGGGTGAAATTGTCTTTGCCGTGGCTAAGATGAAATTCATCGCAAGGCCATCAGCACTTAATACTCGTCTGCGACTTTAGAACACAGGCTTTCTGGGAAATGATGAATCGGGCTGTTGTGCGCTTGTAATAACCCCGCCGAATGCAAATGAGAGCCGAAGGAGCCGTAAGACAAAAGACACATTAGCACAGAACTCTATCCCAATCCGACAAAGAGTTCTGGCTGGCACATTTCACACAATTCAAGTAAGATAAATCCACAGTGTTTTCTCTCCGCTCTATGAGAAAAGTCTTGAATTCTAAAATGCACATTATGGTGACCTTCAAGCACCCTTCACCAAGCTCCTTACGGATCAGACTTCAATATCCTACAGAATGTAAAGTGAATCCCATGTTTAGCAGTCTTAAAAGATGGTTAAAGTTCACCTTATACAGTATGATGACAAGGCCTGATCTCATTTTGTATTTGTATGTAACATTACTACAACTTACCTGTTTGGATACATACTCTGAAATATTCTGGCAAAAAAAAAAAAAAATATATATATATATATTTTGCACACGTACATCACATTCATTGTGTGCTTTTTTAAGCATTAGTGCAACTCTAATACAGCTAATTCAGTCCATGGTTTCATCATGTCTACAAAGTATTACATGGCTCAGCAAGGCTAGCAACTGATGAACTAAACATGTCTCAAGAGCACGTCTTTGTCCTTTGTATTGTTTCATAATGTGACAGTGCAATTTGAAGCTATAACCTCATGTTAATGCACTGCCCTCAGCATTTGAGTTTTATCTATAACATGTTACAGCGCATTCAACCCCAAGACAAACTGGGACATCAATAAGAGCTTCTGCCAAGGGCACGAACTCATGTGCTGTCCAATCGATACACAGGGAGACTGTAAATACTATTAGAGACAGTTAGCTCTTTTAGTACAACTCATTACCCCAATATGCTCGTGAAACCTTTGTAAAATTAAGGCAATTATGTTCAGGGATATAAAATCACACCAGACACATCTTAAGCACGAGTAGGTTTGTGAATTCTTGTTCCGGTGTTGTTTTTCAGCCAATAAGAATGACCCCTTTGGCTTCACATAATCAGACAGAGGACAATAAATAAGCAAATCGTGATTTGCTTTTAAGATAATCATAATCTCTGGAATCCAATTCTGTATCCTATTTACTCCGAGTGTGGCTACTCAAAATTAAAATGAGTCTATCTGCCGGGAGTATCATAAATGGGTATTTATCAGGATTAGAGGATTTTGAAGCACATCTGAACTCTCTCTCTCTCCCTCTCGCTATGCTGCCCAGCCCCTACTTTTCTTTTGGACGCTGTGCAATTACCATGCCAGAGTACCAAAAGTGACATGTTTGAAGAACAGATAAAAAGACATAAATTGGCTGGTAATGGCGATATTTCCTCAGCTTTAGAAAAACCCATTTATTCTCTCTCTCAACAAATCAAGGCACTGTCATTCCCCCACTCATCTCCCCGGCCAGAGGGGCCTGCCACAATTTCTTTGCTGTAAGTGAATGGCAGAATGCAGATTAGGCCCTGCACTAACTAGTGCTCTCGGGCTCACCGGTATATACGCTTTCTCCATTTTTAAATCAGCCGTAATGGGGGCAGGACCTCTAGAGCACTAAAAAGAGGGAACTGACATACCGGACAAACTGTGAATTTTTTCCTGAAGAGGTGGCGATATTGCACATCTGTCACTGCTGTGTAGACAATTACCAACGGCAGGGAAAAAAAAAAAAAGAGAGACAGGGAGAAGGGGGGGGGGGGGGCAGGATAGCATAACTAAACTGAACAGGAAGGGTTAGCTTTCGGAGCTGGAGGCCTTTGTCACTGAGTATTGACTCCTGCGTCCTTAATTGTTCATTCATTTATCCAGTGGTGTTTGTGTTGGCACAGTAATTAAAGGCAATCATGCCATTTACCCCATACCTTTACTAATGAATAATCATGCGGTTCATCCTATGTATATCTGTGCTAATGAATAAATGAAGCACTAGGAGATTCGGGATAACAAATGAAAGGCTTCCTATATGTCAAATTTCACTAACAACATCAGGCTAATAAGGATGTTCTCAGCTTTTTCAAGGATTATTCTAATTTTAAAACAGGAAAGGGACCAAGACAAAATAGACTTTTAGAATTTTTTCCCCAACACATATTTACCAAAACACAAAAATAAACAGACCCATTATAAAAAAGTCCAACTCACCCAAACCTATTAATAATAATATAAAAATAAAATGCATAAATAAATGTTTTACTGTTCTTGATGAAAGGTTAAGTGTATTCAAAACAAAAGGTTAGCTTGAATCTCCCTGTTAGGACAATTGTAACAATATCTTTTCCTGAGAACATTTGGTGCCTTATTTGACTCAACTCTATCTTTCTTCTCGTCAAAAACTCCTGCTTTCATCTTCGCAATATTGCTCGTCTACGATATTCTCTTAATTTAGCTGACACCTTAATTCATGCACTAATCACATCACAGCTAGAATATTGCAATGCTTTATTTCCCAAAAAACCTATTGCAAGATTACAGTACGTTCAAAACTCAGCAGCAAGAGTTTTCACCTCAACCAGGTGTTCTGCTCACATTACTCCTCTGCTTCATGACCTTCACTGGCTACCCGTGGCATCACGTATCCACTTTAAGGTTTTGCTTCTAGAGTTTAAGGCATTAAACGGTCTTGCACCCCCATATTTGTCTGATCTACTTTACACCTACCGCCCTGCATGGTCTCAGATCATTCCCCAGATCACGTGATCTCAGATCACGGTCCATCCCCCGTTTCCAGTTGTCTATGTCTACAGTAGGTGGTAGGTCATTTAGTGTCAATGCTCCAAAATTATGGAATTCATTACCCCTTACATTTCGAAATATCTCATCTGTGGCTACATTCAAAACTCAGTTAAAAACAAATCTATTTAACATGTATTTCGTTTAATGAGACTGTATGTATCCTATGTGTCTGTAATGTTTGTGTAAGTGTATACATGCATCGTAAATAACAATCTAAAGCAACATTGAGCTACGAAAAACTTAAATATTTATAGTAGATTCATTTTAAAATCCCGAACATCTGAAATATATATGTATTTTGAAAAACCAGTGGCTAAGGGCCATCACTCTAAATATACATTATGTTACAAATATCACAGCTGAAACAGCATGGATGTTCATTACCATACAAACAGCCATATGAATTACCAAGATGTCTCATTATGTACTTCAATTAGGGTTTAGATCCAACTCAGTTATTTTTAAATAACTTGGATACAAGCCACTATGCTACTTTATAATTAACCCAAAACTACAGTACGATCTGTGATGCCAACGCTGATTAACTAAATGCACAGAAATCTGTGTTAAGGTGTAATGCTGATGTGAAGTGCTTTCGAGTGTAAGCCCAGGTTGAGGTGAGAGGCGAGGGAAATCTGCTATTCTATATGTCAGGTGTGTGGAGTCAATGAGGCTTGACTGTGCTGGGCACCAGCAGGACTTTTCATGGTCCAGTTGTTAGTTGCATATCAGTTACAGCAAATCAGTAAAATAAATGAGTTGTTAAAAGCTCAAGTTACGCCAGAATGCCAAACCTCCCCAGGCTAATTCTTACAGTTGTCCTTCTAACATCCTATGCATGTGCTGCTGCAAGAGCATTTTTTAAAATATCACATTGTCACCACTGCTTGGTGCCGCTCTTTGTTTTAATCACATCGTAAAAGATGATCTAACTGGATCATGTAAGAAAGTTGAGTACAGTTATTACTATATTCTTCTTATTTTTTAATTGTTTGTAGGAGCTAGCTGCTGAGTGCTCATAAACTATCCAATCAATACAGATTTTTGCTGATCATTTCATGACAGTTCTCACTACCACTACTAAATGAAACCATTAGTGGCCAACAGTCATTCATTTATTAGTGTTTCATCTGGTAGTGCTGTGTGCATTAACTTAGACTATCACTTCTCCAAGCTGACACAATAGTAGTATTAGGACAACTTGAACTTACATTATTAGATATAAAAAATAAATAAAAAATACAGTATGCAGTTTAGATTTTTAATATTATTATAGTATTTATTACTATTTTGAAATTTCTTTGATTTTTATATTTTCAGTTTTTAATTGTAAAGTTTCAGTAATTTTATTATTTAAATATATATTATTTAATTATATTTTGTAAATATTTCTATAGCTTTAATTCAATTTTATTACCGTTTTAGTGATGCGAGATACTTAGACATTCAGTTATTTCTCAAAACAATATTTCCAATTTTCTCATTTATTTTTGATTAGATTTAAATTAAAAATATATTTTTTGTTTATATAATATACAATACTACAAATAATACTATATACATTTTTCTAACTGTATTTGTACACCATCCGGAGTAACATGCCCTGAAAAGAGAGATGAGCGGATAAAAGAATAAAACAGCTGACAAGTGGACATTGTCATGGTTTAAAGCACAGCTAATTAAAGCCTGTTTTTCCTGATCTGGCTCTGTGAGTGACACTGTGATTAATAGCAGTAAATAATGGGAGATGAGGCTGTGATTCTCCCTCCACACACACCTGTGTGCTGGGTGCCATATTGCAAGACTGACTTTAGAAGCCCGACATCTGGTGCCTGGCTCCTCTCGCTCCCAATATTTAAAGATGAGGCGCTGAAGCCAAGTCACCCTTTCAGTATCACCCAGAAATAGTGTCTCTGATTTGTCTACAACAGTATTCCTTCCATGATCAATACAAAATAAACAAAAGCATGATTATATATCAGAACAGAATTTTTGCATGTTAAGGTCACTGGTATATGAAACTATAAATGGTAAAAACAGGTTGGCAAAAGAAAAGAAGACAGAATGGATATCGAAGGGATAATCTCAAATGAAGGCTAAAGCGCTGTAATTCCTTTAATTCATCTAATGGTGTTCAGTACAGGCTGGATGTGTACATGTTTTAAATTCGCATCAGATCACCCAGATTGCATAACAGCATCCACAAAGGCTTGTGAGAAATACAGGTCCTTTTATGGCAAATATGAGAGGCTTATAGCATTAAAACATAGAACTGTTTTTATAAAAAATAAAAATAAAAAAAAAATCTATTTATTTTAAATGTCAATGGTTCTTGCTTGATTAGGGGGAATATCCATAAAAAAGGTGTAATTTCCAAAACAACCATCAAAAGTCTAGGAACAGACTTTTGAAAAAGCTGTTGCTGGTGTTGATTTTTGAGGATCCTCGACATTTGATACATTTCTTTATGTCTATTCCAAAAGGTCCTTGAGTTGTGTCATGCCCTGATGTGGAGAAGACGTGACAGAAAAGTTGATCACCATCAAGACTTTCTCCATTTCTGGAAAATGCAAAGGACCGTTTAATTTATTGATTGAAGCTCAAAATAAATCAAGGCTAAAGAGACAAAAAAGATCACTTTTAGGGGTTAGTGGTGGAAAGGAGATTAATTTACTTAATGCTATTAAGAAGACCACAATAATATTTGTTAATATTCAAGGTGCCCCCTGACAGAAGCCATCACACGTATTTATTTATTAACAACACATTTCCTATTTGTCCGGGGGAAGAGTACTTGTTATCTGCTGGCATCTTAAATGCTTTTCTTCTCTTTGGATCCCTCCAGGGCAAACTTTTCTCCGACTTCCTGTTGTGTCTTCTCTTTGTTTTGCAGGGCACTTCCTGCCTGCAGAGGAAGTTAATCAGCTCTTTAGCCTCTCAGCAGCCATCCTCTAGCTGCCCCCGAGCTCTGGAGAGGGGTCAGGCCATCCTGTCAAGACCCCCTTTGATAAAGCTTTGTATTCAAGGCGATTGGTGAAGATAGCACAGCGTGCTAGAACATACCCCAGTGGTGGTAGGCAAAGAATGTCCTTGTCTGGTCAATCTCCGAGGGCAATAGCCAGAACTCATGGGGTCCGATCTGATCTTGATCTTAGGGCTCACTATATGTCAAAAGCTTTGGGTGTACCATTTGTGCCATGCCTAAAAAGGCTCCTATATCTGCTCCAGCTGAGCAGCAATCAGAGATGGCCAAAGGTCACAGGGCCACCTATGTATGTGGTAATATCTAAAAGTCCACTATCATCATCTGGATTACAACACGCTGCGCAACACTCAATGGATAAAGAAATCCAGATTCAATTCAACATTGCACTATACTGGAACTTTCAGTGCAGTTAAGAAAATGGCAAATTTTAAGATCAAGACACATCACACAAAAAAAATACCTGGACAATCATAAATTTGATATTCGTAAAATTTAAAATGTTTACCCGAAGTACTAAAATTAACTCAATAAGTACTAAAAACACTTCGATCGTTTCCATTAGTTCAAATACACTACCGTTGGGTCATTAAGACTTTTATTCAGCAAGACCACATTAAAGTCCCTGTAAAGTCAAAATTAAGTGTGTGTTCTGAGATTGTCACACCACAGAAAAATGTGTTATTAGCCACCCAGCCAAATTTGAATGATAAAAAAAGCCGGCAAGTACATAAAATAAGCTATCAAAATCGTGAAAAAATTAGCAGTATTCTCTGCTTTCAAACGTTGGGGGCGTATCTGCTGGCTGTGCGCCCACTCGTGGGAAAGCTGCCGACGGTGATATTAGCTGATACTGCTTTCGTGACAGGGAGATAAATGCAGAGGCGGGAGATAGTCGGTTCGGCCCCATTCACCAGTAACAGCGGATTATCAGTGAATCCCAGTTGTCTTTGACGAAAGTTTATAAAACTATCCCGTGTAAAATGATCACTACAGAGGTGGGTGTTGGCGGTGATCCTCAGCTCTTCAGTTTGGCTCTTACCAAAATGAATCCACCTCTTTTGATGTGATCGTTTTTAGGAAATTTAAATAAAGACACAATCTGTTTTGTACATGATCGCATCCAAGATAGCCTACGCATTTCCATGTCAAAGGCATAGCTAGCTAGAAAACTGTAGGTTGTAGTAACTAAGGGCCTGTTCACATATCGCGTCTTTTGCGTGCTCAAGTTCGTTATTTCAAATGTAGATGTGCGGTATGCGCGCTTCGAGATAAAAACACCTCAACTTTTCAGAATTCCGCAAGCGCACCATAAGCGCACAGTAGGTCACGTGACAAGTCAAGAACCAACGCTATATGTGAATCCGGCCTAATGGTGTGTTCACACCGAACGCGAATAGAACATTCGCTCGAGTTCAAATTTTTCAACTTGTGTGGAAGACATTCGCGGCAAACGCATCGCCCAATTCGTGTCATTCGCAACGCCCAACGTGAATGATCCGTCTATTCGCGTCTTTGCATTGACTTTGTATAATCAACTCACGCAAATAATTAAATTCACTCGGTCTAACTCCACAATTCAGTACTTCACAGGTCACAGTCTTTGTAATATGTTTAATATGTTTAACATGTTTAGCATTTATAATGGGTTTAGATTTTTTTTTTTTTTTTTTTTTTAATTGCCTTTACAGGGACTTTAAACTGATCAAAGAAGTAAAGGCCTTCAGATTGTTACAACAAAAAATGTTCTTTTGAACTTTCTATTCATTAAGGAATAATGAAAAAATAAATCATGGTTTCCACAAAAGTATTAACCAGCACCACTGTTTTCAACATTGAAAATAATATGAAATGATTCATGGGAAATCATCATAGGTAATTTCTGATGCATTCATGTGACACTGAAGACTGGAGAAATGATACTGAAAAATAATCACATGAATAAATTACACTTTAAAATATATTAAAATAGAAAACAGTTATTTTAAACAGTAATAAAATATATCTGATCAATCACATCTACGATAAACAAATGCAAATGTTTGCATTTACATTCAGCATATGATTCGAAAAACATTTTAAATACTTTAATGCGATTCAGCTTTATATAACCTTAAACTATAATTGAAGGATTAAAAAAACAAGCTCCCAAACTTACATTTATATATACACAAAAAAAAAAAAAATATATATATATATATATATATATATTATTTTTATTTATTTTTTTAATAGGAATCAAATATTTTAATAAAATGGATTTGCATATAATTTATTCCATTTATCAGGCTAGATTGAGTTTTCAAAAAGTGATACAAATTATTTTTCAAATCTACAATAATGGCAAACATGATGCTAAAATTTTCATTTAAAAAAAAAGATGTTACGGATATTTTTACTCGAGTATTACATCGCCACATCTAACTTCACTGTATGGCACTCGCTCTACTGAGCACTTTTAAGAATAGAATATCTTGAAGGTTAAATCCATTAACCCACAATCGTCAATCCAATTTCATATATAACAAAACATCTATGCTCTCTTAAAGATGTACCGAGATTAAAACAACAACCTCTTAGTTTAAAACAAGTGCACTAAGAGTAAGATTTCAGCATCAATTTTTAGTATGAAAAAGAGAATGTTTATAAACAACAGCAACAATTATTTTGAATGGGGAAGATTGCTAATTTCGAGACTGCCAGTAATAATAAACAAGTCAACCAAGACCGGAGCTCTCGTCTCGTACGCTGAGCTGAGCGGGTGCGCTCAGATGAGAGGGTAGAAAGGAGCGGCGATAGGATTTGAAAGGCGTTACACTTGAGTGCTTCCATGATTTGCATTTAGTGACTGAGACACATAAATGGCGCTGGGCTGTACGTCCAATTGTTTGTGGTCAAGCGGCACGACGCCGGTAATTAGGATGCTTTCCAACACCTCAGGGTCAGACCAGACTTTCTGTGAGCGATCACAAACAATTCAGAACACAATTCAGATTTCAAAACACTCAAAATACTGATAACTACTAAAGCAGTGTTAAGGGAATTGTGTAATTTAAAAATATGCCGAATTTGATTGCATTGTAGCTAAGAAGGGATGGGGAGGAGTGAAGAACTCATCAATGAGTATTTTTTTTCTTTTTTTACAACATTATAAATTTGACGGGGGAGAATATGGAAGGGAAAATGCTTTTAGTGTGTGATTTATACAAGTGTGATGGGAGAATCATAGATCACAAAAGCAAGTCGACAGGCGCTGATGGGCCATATGAAGAGTGCTAATGCCGTCAGAACAAAATGTAACCAATCTTTGGACGCCCTCAACCATGCAATATGCCTAATAGAAACTCCAAAACTATCAGGCTGTCAGAGAACCGCTGTGGTAAAGGGCCTAGGTCGGAAGATGTTAGATGGGAGACAAGTGGTATAAATTTACCTGTTGTGGACCCTCCTCACACACACACACACACAGTCAGATTCTCAAGCCTTATTTTAATTTGGCCACAGCAGATGTAACAGTAAAAGCTTGTCTGCCATGACATTAATTTGTAAAAGATGCTATTTGTGTCAGGCAAATAAGAAAATAAAATAACAGGCCATAAATGAGCAACAAAACAACACATAAAACATGCATGCAACTACACAATGACAAAGTCACTGTGACTGAGGCGATGAACCAAGCATATTTTATCTACACTGTTCAAGAGTTTGGGGGTCAGTAGATTGTTTTTTTTTTTGTTTTTAAAGAAATGAATTTATTCAGCAAGGATTAAAGTAATAATAAAGAAAATCCTGCTTGAGAAAAAAATTAATCTTAAAACTGTTTTCAACATTTATGATAATAATCATGCTTCTTGAGACCAAATCAGCATTTAAATAATTTCTGTAGGACCATTCGATTAGTTCACAGTATCCTTGGTACAATATCCAATGCAGCCTTGGTGAGCATACGAGACTTCTTTCAAAAATATCCAAACATGCAGATCCTCCATAGTCTTATATTATTTAAAATGACAGATGGCAGCAGTTCATAACATCAGTAGCTTAATGTAAGGTGGAGCTTAGCAGATGTGTTTCTAAATATTCTTTTATATCTACAAATAAATAAAGAATACATTTATTTTCATTGTATTGTTTGTAAAACAAAAGAGCATGCATTTTTCAGGGAACCGGATTGTTCAGTATCAGTAAACTAATTATCTTAATTACATTATTGAGTAAATAATGGATAATTACAAAAATGTCTACTTCCATTCTGTTATTTCCTCAGTTGATGTTCTCTTTCCATAGCTCAAATTGACTCTGAACCTACGGACATGGCACCATGACAAACACACCAATCCACACCCCTCATCCACTCACACACACACAAGTTGAGGCCTTTAATCACCTCTGTGCGCTCTGACTCTAATGTCCTAATGGAGAGTCACTGTGCACCTCAATGTATTTATAATAAAAGCCAACGCCAGTGTAAAAAACCTAAACAGTCTAACCTCCCTCCCTCTCACTCTATTCCTGCACTCCCCTGGTGAAAACATGTAATTCTACTTCCATTAAGCAGAATATGCAGCCCTTCACATTGGGGAGCGAGTGGGGCACGAGTTCAGTCCCTCCGCATTGACTGCATAGGTGCAGCTCACATGGTTCATTTTAAAGCAAGGAGGGAAGGCAACCCTGGAGATAAGGTGGTAAACCTCAGTCTATACATTTTTTTTTAGAGGGAGGTGGGCACGTCAGCTATATTATGTTTTGTTTAAAAATGCCTGTAAATTAGAATATAAGAAAATTCTATGATGAAACATGAGGGCATATAAATTAAGTCCTGTCCCTCTCACATGAGCACCACAGCTCCTGCTTTATAACAAAAGTGACAGCTTCACAGCTCGTGTGATGGTGCACACTGTCTCTGCAAGGTTCAGTTGTGTGCTTTTATTCCATGGGATGATTTTGAGGGAAAACTGGTTGAGCAGATGCTCCTGTAAACCAAACACTCTTTGAGGCAGAGAAAAACTACTGCAAATAACATAAGCAACATACTATCATGAAAGTGGCTTAAATATCTGTTGAAGAGTCTATAATCGGAACAGTTACAGTGTAAGTACATTTAAGTACGGAGTAATAATAATTATCTACATGTATTTAGTATAGAGTTAATAATAATAATAATATCTTTATTGTCCACCAGGGTGAAAAATTGTCTTTGGCTCAACCAGAATAAATATACAGACATATAAAACACAGTTTTAAAAACACACAGATCACAAGTTCATTAAAAAAAAAAAAAAAAAAAATAGATGAGTCACATTTCCTACTGTCAAGGTTTGGTTTAGTGTTAGTTGCATGTAATTATGCATAGATTATAGTTTTTAGTACAGTAACTACATGTAATGTGTAACAAAGGCACTGTAAAATAAAGTGTGTAACAAACTTTTTCATTTCAAGTATTATAAAGGAATACTAGGCTAAAAGTATTTATACAAGTATTTTCCCACACTACCATTTGTTCAGTGACTTAGAATGGCCAAACAATAAGATGATTGTATAAACATATAATATAAATAAATAAATAAAATATAAAAATACTACATAAATTGTACTGTAGTTTTTTATGTACATCAACCCCAAAATCGCCAGGTTTTATGCTATGGAAAACCAAATGCATTTTTCCCCTAACATCTATTTGAAATCCAATTTGATTTCATGACTTGAGGTTAAAAAAAAAATTACACTTTATTGTATTGTACGGTGTACTGTAAAAGCAACAACAAAAACTAAAAGTGCTTGAGCACATTTTGCAGACAGTTTACAATTTGTATCCACATTCTTCATTTATAACCAACAACCAGTGAACAATCAAATTTTAAGCACAAAAAGGTGCATGCAAAGTCTATGTCAACTATTAACAACAATTAGGCCAGGTTTTGTGGACTCTGAGTGAACTATGTTGAAACTGTAATTTAGCAGTAAGGAAAAGAGATGCATCTGCTCAGTGTTCACACACAAACACATCTGGCTCCTGGTAGCCTTTTCTCTCTGCATTTATTCCAGTTTGTTAACCTCATGCTGCAAGCTGAATCTGAACAGGGAAGAGACACCTCGCATGAGATATCTGCTATTGAAAAAACAAGAAAAAAAAACAGTCTGCATAGCCTGAGAGCTTGGCGTCTGATGCAGTGGTGACAGCTATATGTGTCAACAGCGATCAAGAGTGAAGCGTAGACAACAGGTACTCTGTTTCTCCGTTTCTCACTCGCTTGTCAGTCAGTGGATCAGCAGAAGCGGCTAGCACGTGCCCCCCGGCCCGCACCGGCCTGAAGGCAGCCTGCCGCTACCAGGCCGCCCGAAACGGGCAGATGTGACTATGGTTCCTGGCATTTGGCAAGACCGCTCAGCGTCAAGCAGACGGGGATGGGGCCGGACAGAGCATCAGCTGTAGTGCCAGCGTAGGGGGCCCTGGCAGTGTCACAACATAAAGGGGCCGAGAACCCTATCTCTCTTTGCCTCCTTCCGCAACTCTCCCTCCACAATCACGCGCCGCCTAAGCCAGCAGCGGCCACTGTCACAAGCCATCACTGCCCCACAGGGGAAACTGAAAGTGCACAGCACAGAAGAAGGAGAGGAGAGGATCCGGCGCTGGTGCTAGCAAGCTAAGTGGCCGCAAAAAGGCGCCGTCACATGCGATATTACATGCATCCTCTTGAGGTGAATTTTTTTCCACCCTGAGTCGGAAACAGAAGAGCTTGCCAAAGCCAGATAAACAAACTTGCAGGGGAAGACAAAACAACATTTAGAAGAAATGAAAAGGGCAAGAAGATGATAACCCGTGGCCAGATCGGCACAGGGGAGAAATTGCTGAAGACATCTGCAAGATGTAAGTCTTGGCCTTAGCTTGAGAGGACAAATAGAAAATAAAACCATCTGAACAGTGCTGAACCGTTTGCAGAGGGAGGGAATGGGAAAGCAATGCTGTGCATGTGATGCACGACGAAACAACACAATGATAGAGTGTGTGAAAAAGCTGCCATGTGACAGTGAGCAGTCTGTGTCAGGAGTGTGACGTGTCGTGGTGTGACAGTTGTCTAGTTTCATCGTAGTGGCTGGTGGGAGAAGGGCAGCCCTGCAGACACGCTCAGACTTACAGAGCAAAGTTTCTTTCTTTCGTCTGTTGTCTGAGCTTCACTGAATTAATCTTCATTAGGCTGCGACTGGCACCGCACTGAAACCATCGAACCTTCGACTGTGTTCCTCAAGCCCTTGTTGTGTGTAACGCAACAAATGTCATGACGAATGATCCATTGGTTCACAACAGTCATCACCACAAAAAACTACAACAATCTCAAACACTACGAATTTATATTTTGATTGATTATAGCCTGACACTCTGGTCCTTTGAGCCTAATACTGATTCCGATATGCAAGAGTAAAAATATCCGATTACTGATGTATCTGTCACTAACTTTAAATTTAACATGGTGTATACACCTTGATGTGCGTAATACTCCTGTATCTTAAATTCGTATCCAGCCTTAGACTACACAAAACACATTTTAATATTAACAACAATAGCTAATAGTAAATCATATTTGAATTATTATGACAATAATAATTAAATACAAAGTGTGCTGTATAAAACCAAAAGTATTTTCAAACATGTATTACATTTTTTTTACGAATTGCCACATGTTACCATAAGTTATTAAAAATTTATTTAAAAGAAATGTAAAATATTAATTGTTTAATTAAAAAAAAAACTATTTTTGCAAAGGTTTACATTTAAAATAACTACATGATCATGTGGCAGGACAAATTGCACTCCATAAAATCACCACAAAAATGACCCTATCTGTAACCAAATAAATTTACAAACAGACATTTTCTATTATCCAATTATCTCTATCATCAACAAAATGTTTGTCAAAGGCCAACAAAATAAACTAAAGCTTCATTAACAGATGATAAAGCTGTGATTGTACAGGGTGAAGTATATCAAGTTGTTCTTGAAGATAAATAACAGCTGAATAATTTGCTTTGTTGGGCCAGAGTGATAAAAGGTAGTGATTTGTATCCACTGATGAACATCAGGAAAGACCTCAGAGTTGTAAATGAAACAATCCCTCAATGACCAGCACTTGTCTTACCTTCATATGAGCATTGAGTCTAAGAAAGTCAACACAGATTTAGGATCTTGTGGTTTACTTAATTATAATCGGACAACTGGGAGGTCCTATATCACAGTAAAAAAAAAAAAAAGAAAGTAAAATTCTCTTGAATTCATGTTTTAAACAAGACTTCTCTGTTTGATTGGATGAATGAATTTATGAACTTTACCTGATTTGAGGAACCTCTACTGTAATTGCACCCTGAAGCCAGTTTTTTTTTTCTCTTTCTCAGACATCCGTGCACCATCAGCATTTTGCCCCCCAAGTGCTGTTTTCATTGAGGACAGTATATTTCATGATTGACAGTCACACAATGCAGTTCAAACACTGCTGAGCCAGGACAGGATCAACAAGGGTGACCAACTCAACACAGAAAAACAGAACAGACTATGATACTGAAAGATGAAGGGAGAGAGGGATGAGAAGCAGAGAAGAGGAAAAAGGTTTTTACCTGCTGGCAATTTTTAATGAGCACTTCACTTCTGATGGCCAACCATACAGTACACACAATAACACATGCCTAATTCATGTAGCAAACCACAAATGCAGTAGTAGCAATATGCAGTAATGATATATCAATAATGTGCTATATAAAAACTGATTCATAAAAACATTAAAATGGAACATTACTAGGGGGAACTATTAATTTCTACAATCCAAACTGTGCGAGTAGTGCATCTTACTGCATTACAGTGCATGTAAAAAAGTGCATATGTCAGATATGAATTTATTATTCTTTGACACTTGCTTAACTCTCCTGCTTCTCAGATTATTTTTCTCTCCGAAAAAGACCCTAAAATGTCATATGTTCATATGTAAAGTCAGTGTCCCATGATCCTCGAACTCACACTTCCAATCTCCAGTAATACTCTTGAAAATGAATAGTCAAGTCAGTAAATTTCATCTGGAGCTTTCACACCATTTCATCTATCTTTTGGGTTCTCATTGTTTGCTCTGCATGACCAATATGGTTAAAACTGATCCCAAGGAACACACAAATCCACCGTGTTTAATACAGTAAAATGAATTTTCACTGTATCTCCATTTTTGTCTAATTTCAGTATTATCTTCAAAGAAAAGTGTTATTAAACTTGCAATCTCCAACTAGACACCTAATTCTATCTCCCTCTTAAATGTGAGAATTTTCAAGATTCATTCGTCTTTCTTTTTCTCTATTAATAATGGTGCCAGTGCATATCAAAGTGCCATAATGAAGATTCACAACATTTTCTCTCTAATACTAATACCTTATCAAAGTTGAATCTCATCCTGGAAAATCAATTCTCTTTCATATCATTAAGTTCTTCTCTGGCATGATTACATGCCTGCTGCTACTGCTTAACAAAAGGCAGCAGAAAAAAAAACAAAACAAAGCATGGTAATCTATGCATTCAATGGGATACTGCTTCATAGTCTGGGAAATATCTGATATCAATATTTGCCATGATGGTATTGATTGCCTTGATGGTGTAACACATTAGGCAAAAAGAAAAAAAAAAGACGGTGGAAAAAAGAGGATGAAATGAAAAGAGGCTCTGATTCAACTTTAAATTTAAGTGCACCAGAAAATGTGCTTATCTGTCTGGTGACCGCATATATAGTTCAATCAAATGAAGTATACAGACATAAACACTAAAATAAACACATGGAACAATTGCAGGTAAAAGGTGGCTTTTAAATTCTAATATTAATTATTAATATAATATCTTAATATTAATTTAACAATACTTGTCAGAATTACTCTGATCCTCGCTGATGTGTGAAGTGTCTAGTTCATTTTGGACTCATGTTTGTGTTTAAAACAGCACAAGGGCAACTTCAAGAATAATAATTAATGTTAATGATACTCAGCGATAATAATGAGACTGTTGAGCAAGAAAGTCAAGAGAAACAAATCAAAGGGGTGACAAAAAGGGGGTGGATGAGAGAAAGGGAGAGAGAGAAGGTGAGAGAAGCAAAGAGACAGAAAGAGCAAGGGGAATAAATGGATAATAAAGGGAGAGTGCGGAGGGAGAAGTGCATCTGACTGGAAGGAGGGTGGTGATGTATGCGGGCCTGTCAGCGGGGGGAAGATGCAGTGCGCTCTTCCTCAGGGAGGCTATCTCCCTCCCACCGCGTGCCGAGTGTACACACACCAGTAATGAAGTGGTCCACCGGCAGACAGCACAAACACGCACATGCACACAAACTGTTATCATCTTGGCCTCCCACAACCTCCTGCTAGGCCCAAATTACACACCGGCAACTAGACAGCATTCGTATTTAATCATACTGTAACCTAATTGCAGCAGAGACTGACTGTATAGTAATTTGTTATTGTTGTTATGTGCCATTCCACTCTAAATGATTTAAATAAGGGCGTCAAACCCACAACTTATTGAAATTGTCGCCGAGCACCGGGAGGCAGCTCGATGCTGAGATAAAGAGCGTGAGAGCACTGTGAGAACTAGGAGAGGAGGCCAATGTGTGTAATCCGCGAGCGAGAGTGTGGAAAGGCAAATGATTCATGGAATAAGCATTAAAAAGTGAGAAAAAATTAGGGAGGAAGAGAAATCGATGTAAATGGGTCCCCCAGGACTGTGGGTAATAAGGATTACTTCTGTGAATACACCAATCCATACAACAGGCCAATGAAAACTCGTCAGATGTAAGACTTTGGAACTGTGCGAGTGTTTCTCACATTTTGATGTGCATATACGCCCGTGGCCTGCGGACTATCGAAGTGTACAGGCATGCAAGCGTGTCATCTGGATTGATTTGCATATTGTATTATGATAATGTGTATAGTCTGTGAGTTTTGTGTGTTTTAGTCCCTGTCAATTAGATTTGATGTCCTCATATTTTACCCTTCAAAAGTTTGAGGCATATACATATTTAAGAAATTAACACTTTTCAATTCAGCAAGGATGCATTAAATTGATGTAAAGATAAAGCGTCATTAAATATTTATAATATTACAAAAAAATGCATTCTTGAGCATAAAACTCAGATTATTACAATCATTTCAGAAGGACAAAAACAATTCAGCTTTGTCATCACAGGAAGAAATAACTTTTTAAAATATATTACAACAGTTAGTAAAATAAGTAAAATTTAAATATATTTCACAAAATTACTGTTTTTACTTTTTTTTTTATCAAATGCAACCTTGTCTAGCATAATAGACTTATTTTAAAACCATAAAAAACTAACTTTTAAATGGTACTTTATACAGTATGCTAATGTACCCATAGTTGACAATTCACTTTTAGCAAATAATGAATATACACATTTTAAAAGACTTTTTTTGATCCAGTCAAACGCTTTCTAGAATGAGAAAGCAACACCATGTATTACCACCTTCTAATGACTAACAAGTAGCAAATGAGGGTTGGTGGTGACTAATTTAAAGCCAATTAACCATTCGAAACAGAGAGACCAGGGACAAGCCATTCGATATGTCACACCCAAACGGTTTCAAAAGGAAACACATCAACACAAGTTGCTGACCAATTCATAGGATCTTTAATGTATAGATGTACTCACGTCTACTTGTGCTTGTGTACTGTATGCCGACTATGTGTGTCCATGGAGCGTATGGACGCATGTCTATGTTAGCGTAACGTCTGGTTCTGTTCTGGCTGGCTACATGTGTGTATGCATGTGTATGTGTGAACTTTAATCTGGCTGCTATCTCAGTGGCAGGTTGAAAATGGGTCTACGGCGTGCCACTGGAGCTCTGTAATCCATTCTCAACAGTGAAGCATGGAGGCAGAGAAGCCTGCGCCCATTGTCATGCTGAGTTACATGGACTCATGATCACATTATCTGGCCCTGGACCCCACTGATTCATTCAGTTTACAGTATTCTCTGTTCACAGCCAACTTATTTCCTTTAGCCCGGCCTGCCGACAACCTCCTCTATGCCGTATTAATCTTATTTATGGACTTATCGTAGCACAAATATCACAATACCACTCTGCGCTGGGCTCTCTCCCCTCGCACTGCTCGAAAATAAACATGAGGTTGATGGAAGCTGAGGCTATTCTTGAGAATAAAATTGGTTGTTTACTACCTGTGGGTTTAAGAAAGTAGTCTTTTGAGAAGTGGGAGTAACAGAGTGGAAAAGATGCGTGTGTGTGCTAGGTGAAGCTGAGCTACATACACACTATAAATACACTCAAATGAAAGCTTAATAATGTGTCGATTCACAGTTTACACAAACCAAGATTTTTTTTTTTTTTTTTTGCAATTATAATTTTCTTTTAAATATTTTTTTAAACATTCAAATACTTTCTCTAATGTCATCTTAATGCATAAAATAATACATTTGCATAGATCTTTCCAAAAAGTGTAATCAAGTTTCTCTTTGTGCTTGTTTATTCCAGCTATCAATAGCAACAGTGGCTCAACCAATGGCATTAATTTGAGGTGTCGCTATAGGATTGTCTGACCAATGAAAGTGTTCGGAAAATCAGTTTGAAACTATTATTTTTTTGCTGGTAATTCTTTTTAGTTAAACTAGTGATATAGTTGAATTTCTTCTTGAATGTTTTTTTTATTTTACATTTATTCATTTATATTTTATTTAAAATTGTTTAGTAATATTAAATTATTGTAAATGAGGGGGAAACCATTATTAAAAGTTAATGCAACTCATATCCACAGTGGGATTATGACCAATCCCATCACTGTAACATTACAGGTCAGCCGCGTGACACAGAGCGTCTGATCGTTCTCACTCTGCGAACCCAAGAGCCAGGGTTTATGATGCGTATGATTATTGGAATGTCATTATCGTGATACTGTATACAGAATTATGACATAGCCTTAGGGACCGATTACAGGAAAAGATTCATTCCAAAGGCTGGAATTTCCTCAACCTTCAGACAGAGAGAAAGAGAGAGGGGAAGGAACGACAAAGAAAAAGGGCTGAAGAGTGATTAGCTTTATTCCCTTATACGCCTTTAACAGCGAGATATTTCCTTTACTTACTGCCAATTGAATAAAGCATGCGGAATGAGACGAAATGCAATGCACGAAACAAGCACATATGTCTTCATTTCTGAGGCTTTATTTCCTGACGGTTTTCAAAGCTGTGGACTATATTGATTCGGCTTTCCTTTCCCCTGGTAAAGATAGAATAGTGAATGAATGTGCATTAGGCGGGTGAGGGGAGGTGGAAGGATTAGGATGATTTCATTAGTCCTCCGTGGTGGATTGGATCGTGAATCCTGGGCTTAGGTTGACAGAAACACTTCCCTTTTTTTAATTTCTCAGGCGGATCATGGCGTACCACACGCTTCTGTATGACGGGATGAGCTGCTGATTTGATCGGGGAGACAAGACTGGCACTGTGCGTTTTAAACCAGAACTTTTCTCTGTTTTTTTCAAGAATAAGTACATATTGTTAGTACAAGTACTGTTAGTTAAAAAAAAAAAAATCTATTTTACCAAAGAAAATATATATATTTTTTTTTTCAGTGTACGATTCTAAAACTGGAAAATGAATGGATTTTAGAGCATAAATCAGTAAAGAAAAATTATCAACTTTTCCATTTTGATTATATAAACCATTAAAGGTTGAAGGACTATTTTTAAGATTCACTAAGATAAGACTACAATATCATGGCATAAAGGACAAGGATAAAAAAAACACATGTGAGTGTGATGTATCTATAAGATGACACTCTTATGTGATTTTAGAGTCGCATGATGGCTGCATATAACATGGTGTGCTTCAGCAAAATGACACCTGTATTTACTGCCTTTCGGCTCTCCCCTGTAATCCACATGCCTTGCATTTATCATCGGCCGATCAATTGTCCGGACTCCAGTTAATATTTTTTCATGGATAAATCATTTATCATCTTTTACAAGCAACTGACTGATGATCGTCTGAATCTGATCAGCCTAGAAGGCTTGTTGAAATGCTAAAATGGGAACAAAAGACTACAAGCATATAGTTAAAGATTAAAAAAAATATGAATTGTGTAATTCTAAACGTAATAGAAATACAAAAATTGTTATTATCAAATAAAGTTAAATGTTAAAATGATTAGAATACAGATAGAAATTTCAGAGAAAGCTATATAAAATGCAAGATGAATTCAAATGTAACGCAGAGCTCATTTAAAGGAAATGCTTTAAGTACACAAACATATTAATGACTGTGCATGTTGATGTTTGACTGAGGGAATGTGTGTGTGCTGGTGAACGCACTCAGAACTGTGTGTAGTGTCTGACTGTCAGCTGTATGATATGCTGTGAGTGGCCTCTGCTGGCTAACTGAGGGCAACATGAGTCACAGAGCAGCAACCCTGCAATCATACATACACACACACATACAATCAATCTAGGATATTTTTCCATACACACAGCCCTATAGCATGGAATCTATGAGACTATTGTTGCATTTGACTTCTCTGAAACAAAAGACTGTGCTAATATGAGGGGCAGGTTTCTTGGAGGTTGCATGGGGTGCAATATAACGTCCCCCTGATGTTGCCCCTGGCCGTCACATGCTATTACACTCACCACACCAATCCACATTTCTATACATCCCCCTCCATACACTTAGTAAAAAGTAAAGCAACAACCTGACAACTTATTAAACCCCCCACAGCTAGATTTGTGTGAGTGCTGCAGTTGCTTTTAAATTGATCTGAAGTTTGGCTTCCACATGTCAACAGGAGACGTGGTTTCATAAGAGCATACAATTTTGAAAGGTATCATAAAAATACAGGATAGATATATTGATGTGAACGAATGGTGATATAAACACAAAATGGGTCCCCAGGGAAACTTTTTGGCAGAAATAATCAATAGCACAGCCCAGTAAATGTATCAGACGCTCAGTTTCGACTATTTCCATTTCTGTTAGACATTACAAAATTACTGATTTTAGTGTTAATTCCCAGAAAGAACTTTACACAATTTTAATCATCTTAATCTCAAAGTGAGAAGTCAGTCCTCAATAACAAAAGGAAAAGTGTTTCCCAAACTGAATGTGTAGAAATAATTCATAACCAATTTCTTTAGTCATTTAGGTTATATTTTAAAAGTGGGGTTTTACAAAAATGTACTCGCCTGCATCAAATTAAAATGAAAAACAGAATATAATCCCCAAAACATTATGTATCATTCTTTGCTATTGGTTAATTCAATATAGTAAGCCTAATAGCTGAAATATAATAATCTAATAGTAATTACATCATTCTATTACTGTGACACTTTGATAAAACAAAAAAATTTTTTGCTACTTTTCCGTATTTACGATAAAAAATAAAATAGATATTAAATGACAATAATATCTCTTAATATCTACAAACATTTAGGTTTTTAGATTTATATGAAAAAAATACTAAAATGAATTCAGCCATCAAATGATTTATAATTCATTTCTAACAGTCAGCTAACTTTTCATGTGATGATTAAATTTAATAAAAATGAGGATTTATATATATATAGGCCTATGGCAAAGAAGAATAGACCAAGACAAGTGCTGAGGTGACAAAGTCATGACCTCATATAAATGCAGTCATGTGACAAAAACAGACATTCACGTCAGTGTGCATCTGAAGGGAGGGGATTTCCAGTTTCACTTGAAAACTAAAGCTTTGATGCTGATGTTTATAAATGTAAGGAGGATGAGTCAGAAACAAACTGCTATGCTGTCTGTGAAGGTTACGGCTCCGGCACATCAGAGAAGGAGACATCAGTAACACGTCTCATCCATTAACTAAACAGCCAGACTGGTGCTAAGCATCACTGAATATCTCTCAAAGAGTCTCAGTGAGAAATTACAGCATGTGTCTAATAAGTGCAAGTGTTTTACATAAACACATGCATGAATGACACATCAAATGTGATACTGAAATGAACTAAAATAATTATTTCCCACTGGAAGAACACAATTTAAATCAGTGTAATATTTAGTTTTAATTTCATAGTAATTCAGCACAATTAATTACAAATTTGAGGAATGTGTAATGTACAAATATCCAATAAATCTGGAGTTTCTATTAATTTATAGCTTAAACTGTAAAATATATATATTGTAAAATAATTTAGTGACTGATACCATTAATAAGCTTATTAGGTTAATAATAAAATAAACACAGGAAGAAATACAGATTATCAAAACATCCATGATACCACAGCTTCTTAACATTTTATTTTTAATAAATGCATTTTGCTCAGTTTAATTTCAGTGATGCAAGGACTTTTTCTGGATACCAATGATCGATCATTTACATTTAGTATGACAAGGCTTCAGTAATGGCAGGAAACGCTGTGATAACACATAAATATGTCACAGTCAGGAGCCGGTATGAAGCTAGTTTCTATTCAACATACACAGAAAATGGTGTCCACTCACACATCAATCACTATTCTCTCATACCATCATCAGAGCTCTTAGAGACATCAGCCACATAAACACCAGCAAATTACCAGATCACGTTACAGCGATAAATCTAACGTGTCCTGGCCGCTGTTTAATTAGCAGTGTGTTCATGTATATTATACATCTTGTGAAAATATTCAACGTTACTGAATCAACCTGACTATGGCTGCAACAACTGAACTCATTTCTAAAGCTAAAAATAAGATTCCATTAGGAAACCACTGCACATTTTCAGTAGTTACAATAGATAAACAAAATATATTTGTGCAAAAAAACAACAACCTGAGAGTGACTAGTGTCTAAAAACGCAATTCAACCAGCATAATTTGTATGGTGTTCACTTGTTATCGAACAGCGATTACAAAAAATATAATGATACTGGAATTTAGTTTGGAGGACCAAATTCACAGAAATTAATTTAAAATAAGAGCGCTTTGAAATATAGTTCAAAACTTAGGTGAAACCAACATACAAAACTATTGCTAGAAAAAAACATATTTGTTATTGGAGTTACGACTCAAAAGTTACTCTAATATGACCTTGGTGTGCTCTATATAATTTGCCATTCAAATTCTGTTATGAACTATACTTTCTGGAGTAGACAAATAAAAGGAATTGTGAAACTTTAAAAAGAAGGAAAGCAAAATCTGTGTGTAGGTGAGTGTGAGAAAAGAAAAGAGAGAGAGAGAGAGAGAGGCCGGACAGTGATGAAAAGTCCATATGTTACAGTGCCACCATAAATTATGTGGAAACGTATGGTAAGGCCACCAAAGGGGCCTCCAAAAATAGGCCACAGAACAGCCTTTGACTGGGTGGAAACAAATTGCCTAAATTTCACTTTGTGATATCTGCAGCTCCTGACACCTCTGTTTATACAGCAATCAGAGTCCGGAGAGAGGGAGAAAGGGAGTGAGAGAGGGTGGAGTAGAGAGAGAGGGGCCATGGTTAGGTCCTGCTTCATCACCCTCTCACACATCTGCATCAGTCCCGCACCTCTCAGGGAGCTAAAGATTTATCACCACACACAATACAAAGAGGAGAGGGGATTCACAGGGTCTGGGTCCAGGACTCCCAGGTCACTGATGAGCCATGTACATGAGCGTTACGGCAAGCTGCTACATCTCACAGAGAGTTTATTATTGACTCAAGGCATTTGTGATCAGTTAGTGCAAACTGTTTGAGAGATTAATTAAAAAAAGGAAAAACTGTTTACACAAATGCTAAGATGTCTAATGTATATCTAAAGGTTGCTCAAAAAATATGTCAATCAAAAAATGAATTATGATTTATAAAAATAATTTATTATTAAACAAACTGTTTGAGAGATTAATTAAAAATGAAAAACTGTTTACACAAATGCTTAGATGTCTACTGTATATCTAAAGGTTGCTCAAAAAATATGTCAATCAAAAAATTAATTATGATTTATAAAAATAATTTATTATTAAACAATTGCACTGCTCATAACAATATTTTTTTTTATAAATGCTACTTTTGATTTGGACAATATACTGTATGTATAAAAGGTCAATTATATATATATATATATTTTAGAACAATCGATTATATTTCTATAATTAAAATATTTATTTTTGATCACAAAGTATTCAACCTTTATTAGAAATGAAGGATCATGTGACACTGAAGCATGGAGTAGCGGTATCCAAAAAAATCATAGGAATAAAGGAAAAGAAAAAAAGGAATGTAAATCTTTTCCTTTTTTAAAAAAAGGTAGAGTTATTTTAAATTGTAATAATAATAATTTGTACTGTATTTTTGATAAAAAAAATTCAGCCCCGAGACTGATGACACTAAATCAGATCATGAGACAGATCAGATAAAAAACAACAGCAAAAAAATCTTACAGACCCTAAACTTTTGAATGGCCTAAACAGATTTCTGATCCATTGCTGGGGTCAAGTTTAAGTGGTTCGCACACATGCTTCAACAAAATGTGAGCTCATACAAGAGTATGAGATCAGCTTGTTTAGAACTTGTTTCCTCCCTTCTCCTCATCATTTCCTGTCCTCCTCCTACTATTCAAAAAGTGGCATCTAGGCCTAAAAATAAAAATATAAAAATAAAAAAAAGAGAAGAAGAAAACAATCCATTGAAGTAAAAGGGAAAAAAATATGTTCCCTGGTCTTGATGACGTCATTGTGCTAATATGTAAAAAAAAAAAAAATAAACATAGCGCACAGCCTGGTCTTTTCTCGCCGTGACTGGACGTCCGAAACCTACCTGAGGTGACAGACAGATTCAGTCAGACTAGTCTGAAAAGGGGGTAAAAAGATTGGGGTGGGGGGAGAAATCCCATTTGCAGCATGCCAGATGGGACTGGCTGGATGCTCCACTGCAAACAACACATCTTTCTTTTGGGCCTGCATGTCCGGCTCACCTTAGCGTGGGGCCTGGCAGGTAATGATGGATCTTGAAAGCCTGGCGTAAGTGGGTGACACTGGCTGCCTTGTTATAGCTGCCAGTCTTCTCCCTGCTCCTGTCATTATTACACGCTGAAGATTTATTTGAGTTTGGAGTTGTGCGCTGGGTGCCAGCCATTTGCAATTCATCACCGGCCCTACAGAAGCAGCCGGACGCGGCCAGTAGTCGGGGCTGTAATTGCCAGCGTCACCTGCCGGCGGAAATGATGAGGGGTCAGAGGAGGGGTCAAGCCCCTGTCCCGGCCGGCCCTGCTCACCAGGGGGACCGCTCGCCTCATGCTTCCCTGAACTTCTGAACACACACACACATAAAAACATACCAAGGACTCAAAATATTTTTCAAAAGCATTGCCACAAAGACAACACTAAAAAGTTAAATCCAAAGCAGCTATATTTTCAGTATTTTACTTGGGGATGCAAAAAAGATAGGAAAGACGATGTAAATATTTAAATTATTTTACAGTAACTTTTTTTCCTCCATTTGCAATTTAAACAATGTTTTCATACATGTATAACTATACACCCTTTAGCCATCTAGATACACCTTTCAATTTGTGGTTTATGACACGGGCTATATGTCATTGCAGATGACTCCTCAAGCTACTAATAATAATAATTTTTATTTTCATATTTCTTCTTACCTCCCTTTGCAACACCTAATGTGCATTTTTACATTTTTTTTTCTTTCTTTCATGTCCTATTTTTCTTTGGAATAAACAAACTAAGCAAAAACAACAGAAATAAAGCGGCACGCTTTTTCATCCCGATAGGCCATATGCTGTCCTCGCAAATATATTTATTTACTCTATAAATCATCACAATTAAACATCATAAGTAGGCCATCATAATTAATTGGTCTAGTGAGAGTTGGCGTGACAAGAAGGCACCGGCAGTGGGGAAACTGAAGCGGCTTCACCCACATGGCTCCATCCATCTCCACACACTGTGCCGCAGCTAAAGACAATGACACAGAAAGCAACCAGCGAGTGGTGGAAAGAAACAGACCGCCTGTCATTACAAGTACTGAACCGCTCTCAGGAACCATCATCTCTAAAACAGCGCAATCCATATTGTCACATTGAAATGTCTAGTGACATAATGTACAAAATAAAGGAAAGCAATAAATCTTCCTTTTGATTAGCCTGTGAAATGAGTGCATTCACTAACGGGCATGAGTGCTCTGGAACGTGATGATTACGCAAAAATAATCTGGCATTACAATGAGTTTAATCACTTGCCAATAGCTTTACTCACCATTTACTGTTATTGCTCAGAATATATACATCTTGTAAAACCTAATGTTCAGAAGATTCTATATAGTTGTGCTCATATGTATAATACAAATTAAGACGAAGTATAAATAAAAGATTAAACAAAATAAGTTTTAAAAATACAGTATTAAAAATGTTTAAAAAATAAAAACATAAAATATAAGGAAGAAGCTGAATAACAGATATTTACATATATTCCAAGACAAAACAAATTTATGTTCAAACATTTACATGCCATTGGTTATTAATGTTTTGCCTCATTGAACATCAATAAAATAAATAACTACACTACATTTCAAAAGTTTGGGGTCTTTAAGATTTAATACTTGTATTCAGCAAGGATGCAATAAATTGATTATGATGTATTAAAGTGACAATAAAAAAATTTATTTATTCCATAAGATTTCAATTTTAAATAAATGCTTCTCTTTTGTTATTTCTAATCAAAGAATCCAAAATATTCCACCAAAATATTAAGCAACACAACTATTTTCAACTGTGAGATGTTTCTTGGGCATCAAATCAGTATTTTTTTAAAATATATTAAAATAAAAATTATTTTAAACTGTAATATTTTACAATTTCATTTCAAACAAATGCAACCTTAGTAAGCATAATAGAAAAATAAAATCAAAATAATCCTTACTAACCCAAACTTTTGACCGGTAGTGTTTATATCAACTATATGACAAAGCTGAATCATACAGTACCTGTGGGAAAGAACCCAGATGTACAGACCGAGCATGCGGGAAACTAACGAACATACAGGACCTTGAGCTGTCACAATCAAGACAAACCAGGACCTCATGCATAACTATCACAAAAGATTACATACAGTCACGAATGCTCGCAGAAGGCAACATATTAAGGACCTAAAGGGTGTGGGAACTTTTCAACTGGATACTTTGTGTCAAATCTTTTATTATTTTGTTTAAAAACTTAAAAATAAATAATAATAATATATTTTTTTTAATTGCATTTTAATGAACACTCCTATTTTGCACCAATACAGAAAATATAGTCTTTATAGGAGCTTTTCTTAAGTTTACACACAGACAGATGGATCACGGCTGTCCTTCAAAGGCTTCTATCTTGCCTTTCCATGTTAATGAATTCTCTGTGCTCGGTCTGTGGCTCACACGTATATACACATGCAGACACACACACACACACACACACACACACACCGGAATACTCCATGCTACTTTCAATCTCTGGCATCTCATTGTGCCCTTATCCCTTAGATGTCCTCTCCTTCTTTCTGTCCCCTCATTGTGTCTCTGATTAAATCCTATACCTCGACACCCACACACACACACCTTACACACACTCCTCCTTTTCTCTTTCTCCTAATGATACGGGCAGCACATTGTTTCCCCATGCTTAGAAGAAGTTGCGTTTCAAGCAATAAATTTCCCACACAGTTAAGAGAAGGTCACCAGGGCTTGGATGCAAAACATAATGAGAGCAAGTACAAGGTAAAAGTTGTCTTTTCCAAAGAGCAAAGGTGCTTTCGGAAAAAGCCTAACTGAGACGGTCTTTTAAAGGGAGAAAGGAGAGGTCACCTTTATCTGGAAGAATGGATGACCTGTGATATCCATCTTTTGATCGAGGGGAAACAGGTGTGATTGTGTTGTGAATTATTTAAAAGACATTCTGAGAAGCGGCGGGAAGGATCTGTTCCAGCGCGAGCGCTAAAGCAAACAAGACAAGAGCTTTAGAAAGCCATTTTCATTCCGATTCGATCAAAAAACTGTTTGTACTGCATGTGCAAAACACCATTTGCCCGTACACATGGACTATGCATGAACGATGTCCTCGAAAATGACACCAAAGTACAGCTATGAAAAGGAATGCTCAAAAGTTTACGTAAAATTTCACGCAGACTACGGCCGCATTTGCGTTTATAAAAGTGTCAAAATTTGCAAACGTCCTGTTTTAATGTAAGTGATGTCTACAGCCGTGGAGAGGCTGAGACATTTATTGGCTTAATTTGCTGACCTCTAGCACATGGATCTTGAGGGCAGCGCGAGTGTGAATCGGCAGCCGCCGGTGCAAGTAGGTCTGCGAAAAGCGACGGAAGGGGGAGGGGGGTTCAAGGTCAGCTCGTTTTAGATGGGTCAAGTTCAGCCTACTTCCACTGCCTCCCTTATGCATTCAATTACACAGTCACCTGACACTAAATTAGCATGACAACCTAATTTACCTTTTCACCCCGTTCAAGTATACACTCTTCCCTCGCTCCTCTTTCCAACACTGGTGAAAATCAGATCGAGACAAACGGACAGACGGAAGGGGACAAAGACGGAGAAAGGGAACGCTTGGTCAGCACAAGATCCTCCTTAAGCCCACTGACTCAAGACCAATAATATTTTCAAAATGTCTGACTATATTAATTATTGAGGAATTGGAAAATGGCCTCAATCAGGTCCTTAAGTCCATACTCAGTCCCATTAAGCTCCATCAGCGCCGGAGCGCTGGAGGTACGGTGTTCGGTAATGAGAGGAACCTTCACGCCTGCAGGCTGACCTAATGAAGTGCTGCCTACTTAGAACAGCTCCGCACCGCCAGAGCACGTGAAACAAAAGAGAGGCAACCATAAAAAGCAACTGTAAAAAGGAAAATTAATCCCAGTCTGTGGAGCCTGTTCTCATCACTGACCTTGTTACCGTACACGGTTGGATGTGGCCTTGTGTTGAGGTGGTGGGCCCGTGCAGGGTAGTAGATGTATCATTATATGAGATGAAGGCAGCTGAACATGGAGGTTTGGGCATCTAAAATCAGGGATGGAAACAGAAAAAATATTTCAGAGCTGCAGGTAGAGTGGAACTAACTGTATTTTAGAGCTTCTCTGAGGGGGAAAAAAAACACAAGTTTCAATATTTTTTATTGCCAAAGACACTTAAAGATTATGATACCCTTTATATACATATATTTCATTTATGAAGACCCATTTTAAATTATGAAAAAATATTAAAATAAGCATTCTAATTCAATACATATAATTAAAAAAAATAAAATGATTAATTCAAATTAATTATTGCACTGAAATGAAATGACTAAAATAGAGCCTGTAAAAACTGTATACATAAATAGTTTGTAATTTCTAATTCTGAAAAAAAAAATCTTTTTATTTAAAAATAAAATTAACGTTTTCTGAATGCTAGTTCCCAGACCATAGTTTGAAAACCTCTGTCCAGATGACAGTGTCACGGGTGCGGGTTCAGGCAGACGGACGAACAGGCAGAGTTCAGAAAAGCTCCAATACAAAAGGTTTATTTTCAAAATAACAGGCAACAGGCAGGCGAAACACAGGGTGACATTCACATCGACCGACAAAGACTGACTAAAACAGAAGGAACTAAATACACTGAAGAATCAAACATAATGAGGTGAAGACAGGTGAAACAGATGAACAGGACGCTGAACGGGAGGCTGATGAGGGAGTGAGTTCAGGTGTGCAGACAAGAGGATCATGGGAAGTGTAGTGCTGGAGACGCAGACAGGATGGTGCAGACGAAGACTGTGACAGAACTCCCCCCTCCCGGGAGGCGTGACCTCACGCCGCATAACAGAGGAAGGAGGGGGGACGAACTGGGGGCTGGGCGGGGCGTGGCCAGGGCGGAGCAGGCTGAGGGCGTGGCCAGGGTGGAGCAGGCTGAGGGCGAGACCAGGGCGGAGCAGGCTGAGGGCGTGGCCAGGGCGGAGCAGGCTGAGGGCGTCCCCAGGGCGGAGCAGGCTGAGGGCGTCCCCAGGGCGGAGCAGGCTGAGGGCGTGGCCAGGGCGGAGCAGGCTGAGGGCGAGACCAGGGCGGAGCAGGCTGAGGGTGAGACCAGGGCGGAGCAGCTGGAGGGAGGACCCCTGGTGGAGCCGATGGAACTGGGGCTGACGACACCAGGGGGCTGACTGACAGGGGCGGAGCAGATGGGAGAGGAGACCAGGGTGAAGCTGAGGGACAGACGATATTGGGTGCTGAGGAGGGACCGAGGGACCATGGGGACACCGCAGGCTCTGGTGACTGAAGTGACGACAGGGGCACAGAGGGACACGGTGAGGTCAGAGGGAGTGAGGGCTGACGGGTGACTGGAGGGAGTGAGGAGTCCGACAGAACCGGGGGGGTGACATGACGGTGCGGAGCAAAGGGAAGGAAGTCCAAAGGTGAAGGGAGGATGACGAGGGAGCGTAGGGAATCTGGAGGGACGAGGGAGCCTGGCCGAGCTGGTGGACTGTGGGACCATGGAGGAGCTGAGGGAGGTAGGAGCCACGGGGGAGCCAATGGGACCGGGGGCCGAGGAAGTGTCCAAATGGAGGAGGTGTGAGGCGAAGGCCGGGGATCCAACGACCCAGCTGGGTCAGGGGAGCTGGCAGACGGAGGGGCTGACGGATGCCAGACGGGAGGAGGTGGGAGAGGGAGGCTGGGTGGGATCCTGGTCTCGGGCTCTGGCTGGACGGTCTGGGGCTCAGGCTGGACGGTCTCTGGCGCTGGCTGGACGGTCTCTGGCGCTGGCTGGACGGTCCCTGGCGCTGGCTGGACGGTCTCTGGCGCTGGCTGGACGGTCCCTGGCGCTGGCTGGACGGTCTCGGGCGCTGGCTGGACGGTCTCTGGCGCTGGCTGGACGGTCTCTGGCGCTGGCTGGACGGTCTCGGGCTCTGGCTGGACGGTCTCGGGCTCTGGCTGGACGGTCTCGGGCTCTCGCTGGACGGTCTCTGGCGCTGGCTGGACGGTCTCTGGCGCTGGCTGGACGGTCTCAGGCGCTGGCTGGACGGTCTCTGGAGAGCTGGACGGAACCAGCAGTGAAGAGCTTATAGTCTCTGGAGGGCTGGACGGAACCAGCAGTGAAGAGCATACAGTCTCTGGAGGGCTGGACGGAACCAGCAGTGAAGAGCATACAGTCTCTGGAGGGCTGGACGGAACCAGCAGTGAAGAGCATACAATCTCTGGAGAGCTGGACGGAACCAGCGGTGAAGAGCATTCAGATTCTGGAGAGCTGGACGGAACCAGCGGTGAAGAGCATTCAATCTCTGGAGAGCTGGACGGAACCAGCGGTGAAGAGCATTCAGTCTCTGGAGAGCATTCGAGCGATGGAGTGGGGCTGGTGACGTCATACAGGGTAAAGGGAGATCCACATGACACCAGCACCCACTCCACATAGGCCGCAAAGTCCCCTCGAGGCCCCTCTCCGGGCAGGCGCGCCTGGGTCTCAGCATTTAAGCCTGCCCGGAAGAACACACAGAGGCTGGTATCATCATAGTGAACCTGAGGTACCAAATCCAAATACCTCTGTGTGTGGGCCTCGAGGGATTGATCCTCCTGCTCCAGGAGGAGAAGCTGTACAGCGGCCAAGTCCATATTAATCCCTTTTTGGGGGTCGGTCGATCTGTCACGGGTGCGGGTTCAGGCAGACGGACGAACAGGCAGAGTTCAGAAAAGCTCCAATACAAAAGGTTTATTTTCAAAATAACAGGCAACAGGCAGGCGAAACACAGGGTGACATTCACATCGACCGACAAAGACTGACTAAAACAGAAGGAACTAAATACACTGAAGAATCAAACATAATGAGGTGAAGACAGGTGAAACAGATGAACAGGACGCTGAACGGGAGGCTGATGAGGGAGTGAGTTCAGGTGTGCAGACAAGAGGATCATGGGAAGTGTAGTGCTGGAGACGCAGACAGGATGGTGCAGACGAAGACTGTGACAGACAGTGAGGGTTTGTTAGTTTATGAACTTGTTAACGCCATGCTACTGTAGCATCAAGGCTATTTACATGGCAAACACAAGATAAATACCATTTAAAACACTATATTAAACACTTCATCTTGACAAGACACAAATTTTAAAAATGCATTCAGGTGATAGAATCTAATGTTTTCTGGTAGTATCTATTGAATAGGAAGTAAATTCCTTTCACTGTAGTGTAGTCTCCTGCTTAATACAATTTACTCATGAGATAAAGACCCTAAATAACTTTACACACCTGATCTAGAATTATTATGTAACAGTTTCGAGAAAATAAATCTCCAAAGATAGGAATAAGCACCCTTGGAGCAATGCAATTTTCAATTGGGTAGCTATTTACTGGAAACCAGATGAAAATCTTCCTAAGAATCTTAATACAGTAAGTGATGTCAAAACCCTCTGTCATGAATAACTGAAACACCAACTGTAGAAATGGTAAACATGGGAGTAAATATGTACCAAAGGAGCTGAACAAATGTGTAATGGTTAGGTCATTTGTTAAAAATAGACTTATTCTGTTGAGAAATATGAAATCTGGTTCCCAGAGGATAGTGTTTTTAGTACACAATGTGAACTATTTCCAGTCACAAACAGAAGGCCTCTTGCCCTTCACAGTCCTTACAAGGTAACTGCACTCTCATGAGCCTAGCCGTGGCTCAGCTATATTAGGACGATACAGTGTACATCATCCTCCGAAACCCAGCCCCACACGAAGACAATCAATTGTGTGTTCCTCTGAGTTCTCTCCTGCGCTCTTTGTTTCAGTTGAAACTTAGTGTGCGAGCACAAACCGTCCTCCCCTCATTGATCAGAAATTCAATTCAAAAGTCTATAAATAAAAATAAATGAGCGGTAGTCACCCGGTCCCTCCCAGAAGATGCCAGCTGTATGGAAATCAAATCTATAATCCTTCAACTGTCGACAGGAACGCATCCAATAATGGCCCAGGCCAAATAATTCACATGCAAAAATTGAATGTCGCAGAATTAAATGAATTCTGTAATAATGGAACGAGCACCTTAGCTTGAAAGTGCCGCTCACAATTTCTCATACATGACTAGTTTAAGAAGAAAGACGGAATGAGAGAGGAATAGTCAAGAGAACAGAACCGGGGGAGGGGGGGGGTCTAAATCTAAATTAAGATGTTAGATGTGTAGTTTCCAATAGGACCTTGACATAACTGTTGACCTACTCATGACACGATCACAGTGGCGAGGATTTGGAATTCTATTAGTATTACCAATGGAAAAAAGTCAAGGAGTCATCAGGAAAGCAAATCTATAGCCTCTACTCTACCAGACAATTACTGTTGTTAAAGTAGAATTAGATGGGTATTGACAATGAGAGGAGGAATAGGATTAGGCTGACAGGGCCACTGCACTGAGGTGAGAGAGATGTGTCATAAAATTCATCTTGCTGGTTCATGGTTTACTTTTATTATGTTTCGTTAAATTAATCGAACAACTTATAGCTTTTATTTTCTGCATATAATGCAATAATCGCTGATTTCTACAAGGATATACTAATTTGAAAATAGCCTGTTAAGAGTTAAGCAAACCTTGTTGAGCACAAATAAAGTTGTTTAATCATGATGTAGGCCAACCCAGAAAGTTTGCCTGTAATGGGTTCCCTTGGGAATTTATAATGGATCTGACATATGGGTATTTATGTTTGAGGTGAATTAATTAGATTTTTTTATTTAATATTATTATTATTATTGAAAAAAAATATTATAAGGTTGATAAATGTATCTTTAGCATTAAAATCAACATATGTGGCTCAAAATTGAGAATTTTGTTTCAGTTTCAGGAATACAAATTACACTAAGTAGTTCCACAAAGTTTCTTGCAGTTTGTTGTCATTTAACAGCTGGGGTAGTTTGCATATAGATACTGTAAAAGTGTTTACAAAAATAAAAGCAAAACGTGGAAGTGGTTATAGCAATGCACCTAATTAAATAGCTCAATTACAAAAGAGCATATGTGGATGGTGGGTTTAGGACAAATAATTGCAACACAGTAAAAAATAAAAGACAAAAACCAAGATCATCAGAGACATTATTGTACTCTGATATTCAAAAATTCTCTGATATTCTGCTGATGTATTGTAAATGAAAGTTGTTGTGCTAAAACTTGACATAAGTTAACTCAGATTTAATAGAGAGACAATTAACAAGAGCAAGAGTGTGTGTGTGTATGTGTGTGTGTGTGTGTGTGTGTGTGTGTGAGAGAGAGAGAGAGAGAGAGAGAGAGAGAGAGAGAGAGAGAGAGAGAGAGAGAGAGAGAGAGAGAGAGAGAGAGAGAGAACGAGAGAGAGCCACTCTGCTCATCCCGTAGATCTTTACTTCTTATTGAAAAACTAGCTGCAGTTAATATTGACACAGCAAGGTGTGAATCAATACATTGAGAATGAGCAATACATTTTAATTTCAAACTGCTCAAACTTCAGCAGCAAATCCATGCAGTTAAGCTGTTGTGGGAGTGGGTGAGAGGGGGCAAGGGAGGGGGTGGATGAGATAGAAATTTGCTGTAGATCAGATCCAGAATCAGCCTCCTCTAGCATGACATTTCCTGTCAGATGATATAGACTAGCTGAAGTGACTTTTTAACCTGCGGTTCAGCACTGAGTCCCACAGGCCTGTTTAGCACCTCAGTCTGTGCTGGGTGATTGCAAGGAGTCCATTATATTTAATACATATTCAAAGCTAAAAACTAAGCTTCTCAACTAAGATCTAGCTTCTAAAAAAGAGCATGAAAGATCATGACACTGAAAACTAAGTGATGGTTGCTAAAAAATTACTTTGCCATCACATGGAATAAAATAAATTTTAAAATATTTAAATTAGAAAATAGTTATGTTAAACTGTAACAATATTTCACAATTCTGTTTTACTGTATTTTTGATCCAATAAATGCAGCTTGGGTAAGCATTAGTTTTGTTATTTTGTTGTTTTAATGCTGTCAAGATTTGATTTCAAAACAGGAATATCACGAAATTGCCGGAGGTGAACTGTTTTATTAATTTGATTGGATGTAAAACTTACTGCTTTAAATGCAATCAATAACTTATTTTTAAGTTGATTTCTTTTGTTACTGTTGTATCGGGTCTGAAATCAACGAGGGATTGTTTAAAAAAAATCACCAAAATTAATACAAATTCTATCATATTTCAAGATATGCTTGCAAAAAAGTACATGTGAGAGATCTTGTTAGGTCTTGTTTTGGTCTCAATCCCTCAAAGTATTGGTATTTTCTTTGTCTCAACACACACTGGTTTTGGTAAGGTGGTATTGACTACAAAGCTTGTGGGATTTATTTATTTATTTTGTTTATAACATCTTTTTTTTTTTCCAAATTGGAAATCCTTGTAAAGCACATTAGTCTGCTAAATGTACAGATATGTCCTGGTTATCACATAAGTTAAGCATAAATATTAAAACCGTAAACGTCTTGTTAAAGTCATTGCCTGTAACCACACCTCTCTGCCATTGAAGCTAATGACATTGAGGCTGAACGATGTGAGAAACGGCCTCCCGCTCACAGAATGTACACGGGCATGAACAAAAATACACTCCAGAATGATCTATGTCTCCTCCTTGCTATCGATAACAGTTTAACTACATCACAGCGGACAGCTTGTGTCTCTTTATCAGCAGCTCCTCTCATGCTCCGCATGCAGGACGTTACTGGCTCTGAGTTTCAGAATCAACCTCTATATCGTTAAATTTCATTAAAGCGTTGGATGCCTCCATGCCTGGATAAAAAAACAGCTGTATTGCTGAGGTTATAATAAACAAAAAGGGCTTTCTTTTTCATTATGAATTGTACTTACAATACAACCAAATGCAGGCTGGCTAAAAACATCCTCTGCAAAGAGACAGTTGGATAATGAAAAGCAGTCATTATCTGCATTATTCATAAGCAATTAGCGATGTGTATGTATCATGAGCAACATAAAAGCTATTAAGGCTTATTAGGAATTTGTATATTGCAATTTGTTCCAAGCGCTTCTACATTACAGTATATACTGAAGACAGATATCCAGATGTGCATGCAAGAAACGGTGGCAGCCTACAATGGCATTAAAATAAAACATAAGGGCTCTGATTATATATAAACAAAGAAGCAAATGTTCAAGTCTGCTGCATCAAGGCTCATTCTGTGATACGCTGAAGTCGAGTGTGCTAAGGTGGTCGTGGGACTGACAGCCGGGGCCTCCAGGCAGTCACACAAGGGTCAGTGTGGCTCTCTCTGGTTTAGCGGGGCCAGGCAGAAGAGCTATGCACTTAATCACACCCAGAAGACTGGTCATTATTGCAGTCAGTCGGGGTGAATTACCATATCAAAGCCTGACAGACAAGAGAACAGAATGATTGGCACATTATGATGACAGCTCCTGTTGAAGGAAGAGGACATCCGTATCACACATACTACACCAAAGGAAGGGGGAAATTCCAAAAATGTGTTTGCCATTTGTGTAGGTACAGTACTAGCCTATTTACAGGAAGAATTCTTTCATTTACTCTAAATGTATGCAGAATATAGCCATTTTTTTTAGGGAGGCACCCAGATTAACATTCTGATACTGATAAACTGTTAATTATTTACACTATTAAAATTCTAAAGCATATTGTTCAAATAAACAAAAAATAACAGTCAAACTAAAATCGATTGTTTCAAATGCTAGAAGTGAATTTCAGATTTGCTAAAGATTACATTTAACGGTGGTATTAATTGATTCGTATTTTTTAACTTTAAGGAAGTCTTCATAAGCAATGCAATTTCTCATGCAGCACTAATTCTAATATGGCATCACTCAGACAGTCTTTAAGATTTTAAAACTGAACTAAACTACTTTAAATGTTGTTTTCTGCAAGAGCATGTAATTAAAGTCTTAGAAGGGGAAACATCTGTTTTCGTCCCATATAATTAGCATAATTAATTAATCCAAACAAATTATTTTTTAACACCTAGAATAAATCACAAAGCCCTGCTTCTCTCGACTGACCCTGTCTGTGTAGTATGGGTAATTGATCAAGAGTAAATTGGACAATGTGCAGCAATGAGGCGTATTGTATCCTCATATTTGAAACACACCCAAATCATTAGTCTGAGAGCACAGATGGATTGAGGACCATCTCTTTGTAATGTAAAATCTTGGCATGAGATAGCAAGAACCAAAGTCTTAGTAGGATGTTGACAGCATCTCATGAGGTTTGCATCATATTTTAAATGGCATTGCTGCAACATTCTCTTAACACTGCCAATCAATTCATTGCCTCAGGTAAAAATCTGATGACATGGAATTGTGTAAATGATTTCTAAATATACTGAATGCAGTTATTAGGCCTGAAAAATAGTCTCTCCAGCCCACCTTTGTTGGGCAAAAAGAAAAACTTCAATCAGAAAAGCATGTACAGGCTCACATGTGCGCACACACACAGGCCAATAAAAACTCTTTTAAAAATGTCTAGAACGGTTTATGAAAAGACAAAAAGAGGGCCTCAGGGAATACCTCCCGTGCGCAGCACCGGTATATTGCTGTCAGGTACACTGTCAGATGGGTTAATCAAAAACTCAAGGGGAAAGGTGCTATCTTCACCGCACACTGCCATCTTTATCGATTCTATTTACAGCACCTCACCAGGATCGCACTTCTTTAACTATTCAATTGGTCCAAAATAGATTTTTCCATTTTACGCAGGAGCGACAGGGAAAACATTAGACCAGAACAAACGTGATAGAAATGTATCACAAAAGCAGATGAACAAACATTGTGGAAGATTTATGGCTGGGATTTTAATAAATTCGAGGGAGATGAATTGATTTTGGTTAGGGGTGTAAGCAACAATTTATTGGGTGGGAAAATGCATTATTTTCCAATTGTTATCAAGCTACAGTAAAACTGATTTGTGTCCTATTGCATTTTATGGATAAAAGGAGGAGGAACCTTCACATGATTTAGATTAAATGTATTAATCAAAACCACCCAGTGTGAACAATATATCTACAACTTGAGAAGATTTTTGACATTTAATTCTGTCGCAACATTTTGGCTCTGTACCTCTTCCTCCAAATTCAATGGCCGCCACAGCTGAGGGAACGCTCTGTTTTAATTTTATGAGGCTTAAAGTAGCTTTTAACCAGCCAAGCGGCAAATAACATAGGATTAGAAATATTTAGTGTTTTCCGACTCCTTAACAGGGATAATCCTTTAGAAACAAGTCTGACCTTTGCGGCTTAATAACTTGCCAGTAGTTAACTCTTTAAATGATAGCTGGGTAATTTAAAGTATAATTTCGTAGCAATAATGATTGGGAAAGAAATCAAGTGAATCAGAGATACACACAGAGAGAGGGAGAAAGAGAGAGAGAGAGAACAAAAGAGCAGGAAAGCGTTATATATGCAGAGATAAGCAGTAAAAAGAAAATTTCATGAAATTTATCTGTCGTTGTCAATAAAACCACTAGACTGGGGATATACACATTAATTCAATAAACATACATTAACAACACAAAGTCAGCTGGTATCCATTAATGCCAATGCAAATAGAATGTGGCAGCATTGCAAATTCTGATGTTCAAACAAAACCCCTGGTTTCACAGACAGGAATTAAGCCTAGTCCCAATTAAGCCTAGTATTTGAGGTGTTTTAACTGCAAGAAACTTGTACTAACCTATCTTAAAATATGTCAGTGCCATTGTTTTTCTTAAAGAACGTTTATAAAAGCTACTTAAATGCCCTAATTTAACCAAGGCCTAAACGAGGCTTAAAATGAACCTTTGGTCTAATAAAACATTGCTACCTAGTCGACCGTTCTCTGAGATTTGTTTTCATTATAATCGAATGTAAAGAGTTTTATCTCTAAAAACTGTTTAGCGTATAAAGCTGGTATATGGGGATATACTAGTAATATCCCCACACTAACACAGTAACATAATGTAACAAATTTGCACGTCCCTACATGCAAAACGAAGCATTAAGAACTTTGTAGACCGTTTAATAAGAAGATGTTTTATAAAGACAGTCCACTTCATGTATACAGGCAGGAGCCATCTTTGGAAAACAGTCTCGACAAGTCGAAGGCTGAACTGTAATTTCAGCGAACTTCTGAACTGTATGAACGGCGTTCGTGGTTCTCCTTGTCGAGACTGTTTTCCAAACATGGCTCCTGCCAGTATACACGAAGTGGACTGTCTTTATATAATATATTCTTATTAAAACGGTCTGTACACTTACAAAGTTCTCAATGCTTCGTTTTGCATGTATGGACCCTCATTATGTTACAGTGGGGCTATTTTGAGCCTTGTTAGTGGTCTTAACTATCGATTTCTTTTTACTTATTATATGCCCCCATATACTAGCGTTATAATCTAAACAGTTTTTAGAGATAAAACTCTTTACATTCGATCATCATGAAAACTAATCTCAGAGAACGGTTGACTAGGTACCAATGTTTTATTAGGTTCATTTTGCGCCGGAGTTCTCCTTTAAGGCCTGTCTGTGAAAACGGATCTAAATGTCTACAAAATGAACTAAATGGACACCCAATTTACAATATAGGCTAATATTCAATTATCTGAATATCAAAATACTCATTTGGGATTTAAACAGACCACTATTCCTAAAACTGACCAGAAAAAACACTCTATTAGTCCAGTCCATAATAATGACAAAACACCCACCAAGGTCTATTTGAACAGAAATCCATTTTGCTCCAAGAGTGCCTGTGTCCAGCCACTGTGCTCCACTTACTCTCTTGATTTGATAGTGAAAGCAGAAAACTTTTCAGTGTCAAATAGTATTTTAAACCAACAACTTACTTAAGTCCCATGTCATCAGGCCCATGAAAACTAATCTTTCAGTAGTAATAGCTCATATAAAAGTGGACAGAGCCATTGATATAGAGGCAAGTAAACAGGCAACAAATCCTTTGCTTGGCTCAGGTGGGCAATGAAGCAAACAAAAAGCTAGAAATGGGATCAGGCCCTGGATGGAGTTCACTGGACCATGACTAAAACAGGCCAGAGTTCATAGGTCAAGGTCTTTACGAGAGCTGCCCCCCCTCCCCCCTCCCATCCATAAGATGGATAGCTTTGTATGTATACTACTCAGTTTGAGATTAAATTCTAGGCAAATTACAAACATTTTTTTTTTAAATCAATTAATTAAAACATATTATAATCAAGTAAATAAGTAAAAAACAAAGTCTTGTTTTTTTACTTTTATATAAATGTGTAAATTCCTATAAATGTATAAAAATACAATGTTGTTCTTTCACGCTCATTTATCTATACATTTTAGTATAGATTTTAAGACTATATAAAAATATATATAATTTGTTCTCTTGTTTTTGTTTTACCTTATTTTACAGATCTATATATCATGTACATTATTATCTTTGTATTGACTGGCCGTGTCTTGTTTTAATGGATGAAACTGCTTCTCCTTAATAATAGTCAGGTAGACTGAACTATGTTACCTCAGACAGTCTCAGCCCTACATAAATTGAAATAATCAAAACCAAAGTCACAACCAAAGTCTTCACATTTGATTACCGATCACACTACACAGCCATGTTTGAATAAATGCACTGTCATGTTTTTAACATCAGAAAGATTCTCCCTGCAGGAAGGAAATGTCATTTTATGTTTCAGTGAGTGCAAGTACAGTACACTATAGACAAAAGAAAAGTGCATACAAGGGGATTTGTATGACAATAAAATTCACAAACCCAAACAACACTGTGACAAGCAAAATCCCAGGAGACGTGTAGTCTCATTCACTCTCAAACCGCTATTAATGACAACAACACAGTAAGTCTGGCACTGGCGAGCTCCAGAAATCAAAGTCTTGCTTAATCTTGGCAACACAGAGCCATTCTACTTTTTGCAAATGTTTCAAGTTCTACGTTCCTCTCTTCCAAAGGGATTTTTAGAGTGGAAGTAAACACCTCAGAAATACAACTACGGTGTAACATTTCCCAGGAGGATTTAAATTAGGTTTTTTTTTCATGGCCTCTAGGCAATATCTATATGACAACAACACAACAGCCGCAAAACAAAAACAGTCTGACTCAATAGAGAGATGAAGGCGTAACCGACAGATGAATGGTAGAACGATAAAAAGAAGCAAGTTTGTGCTTACGGTGGACGTTCACAGCCAAAGCGAGATAACAGCGAGCAACGTGGCTTGATTTATTTTCTCTTCAGCTCTTTTCAAAATTGGATGGCAAACACTCCCTATTCCATTAACTACAGTCCATATGATTTTTGGCAAATAAAACTGTATGGTAGCATCTGTGCGCCTGATACAGTGGAGGAGAAACTGCAAACACAAATGATACGTTTTATTATTTGTCGCCATCAAATAGGCCCTTGCATCTGCTTCTCTGGCACCGTATCCACAAACACAGCGCCCGTGTGAGATGGGAGAGACCTCAATCAAACGTGAGCTAAGCCTTTCTTCAGGACATGAAACGGAGCACTCCTCTAGCTGATATTATGTCTGCCAGAGAAAACAGGAGAAGATGAAGGGGGAAGAAAGGAAATGCAAAATAGGAGGAGGATGGAAAATAACATGAATTACCTGATTATAATAATAAGCAGCAGGCGTACGTACACAGTGTACTTATAGCTTGCATGATAATCCCATCATGCATGGTAGTGTACGTTTCTAATAAAGTCATATAGAATTGAAGCGTAATCAGATTTTTAAGCTTTGTATAAATGCGATGAATAAAAAGATTATATTTTGAGGGGACTAAAAAAAAAAAGCATTTCCATTGGTCACACATTGCAGATTGTTTGGAGAGTAAAGAAAAGGAGAGCTATGATGAAACAGTGATATATCCCTGCACACTAGCAGTGGGGCCGGCAGCACTAAATGCCCTTCTGCATGGGGCAGAGTAGCCTCAACTTCATCAAACCCCTCGCAGGATCAGCCCCCTTCTTAATGGATTACTGCTGTCTCAGTGGAACCACACTGCAAATAATGATAGAACACCTGCAGATTAAACCATCTTACACAATCCTCAATTCATTACCTTTTTCCCCAGATAAAGGCCAGCTAATAAAAATATGATTTTCTCTTGCAGCAGAACAGTCACACCTTTATCCTTTAAGCGAAACAAAAGGAGAGGAGGAAGGTGATATCTTCCAAATGCAATAGCGGCCATCATTGCAATTACACGGTCAGAGTAAAAGGAAAAATGTGTGGCATTTTAGAGTGAACAACAGAAATGTGGTACCTGAATGGAGTGTTTCACTATGTGGCTAAACTGATATTTGTTGGATAATATTGAGAGTTACATTTCAAATATAGCATAATAATCAGCACTTTTGTTTTCATAAATTTGTACCAGCGCACAATCCTTCAGAATCTTTCAGTCAACAGATATGAAAAATCCAACATTAAAACATAAATAAATAAATGTTGCACTATTTTGAGAAGCATCAATACAGACAATGAAAACCCCCTCAACCTTGATGCCTTTATAGCAGTGACAACCAATTCAAAGTGATTCACATAATCAGTAAAGTGTGATCTAGAGAAGTGAAACCAATGTGAAGAATGTAGTGGTGCTCTGATGCAGGGCAAAACTGGGTCACCTGGCTGCATGTAAACATGTGGGCTCCCAACAGCTCTCTCCAGGTGACACCTCATCACTGTGCTGCTAGAATGATGACTTACACCCGTCTGGCTTGTCAAAACACTGTTTCGCAGGCAATTACCATGGTGGCCAGCCCACCACCGGGTTCGGATGGATGGGCGACACAGCCAAAGGGTCACTCCTCTGCCCATATTTCTAACGCTCTGCTCTGGTGTGGCGGGACAGCAAATTGGCTGGCGTCTGTCAGCGGTTATCTGTATTGCTGGGAACTCGCAAGACGTCTTGTATCTTGCCTATATCACAACCAGACAGAATATCTAAAAACAGAGAGAAGTGTTTTGTGAACAGATGAGATGCCAGTTATCTCAAAGGATCTGTTCCAAATCATGTTACGTTCTCTCGCAGTAAGATTTTATCAATGTACCAAGGATTTAAATAAATATATAGCCTTCAATTTGCAAAAAAAAAGACTTGTTTTGTACCAGTTAGTTCACAGAAACTAAATAAATACACGTTAAAATAAATGTTATGGTAAAGTATGCAAAAGTAAAGTACTTCATTATATACTTATGACCTATTAAATAAATGTGACTCCAGTCTGCATGTAACTGACGTTGCTTGTCACTAATAACAAGCAACAAACAAACATTAATTTGCCCTACGCGTATAGTTTGGCTATTTGAGGCAAAAATGTGAACATTGTTTGTTTGTTGTTGTATTTTTTATTTTATTTTATTTTTTATTTTTTTTGGAGAATGTTTTGAGAAAAAAAAAATCATGTTTACAAAATAAGAACAGAGCTGTTTACCACATGATAAAGCCATGGGATAAGCCTTCATTTCACTCAAATCAGCTGCTGGAACATCCCGCTCATTAGAAAGGACGGACGCGTGCACTTCAACTTCCACCACTGCGCGTGACTGACGAGCTCTGAGCTCTCGCTCTCCCCACGCTGCGCGCGCACATGGACCTTTCCGTTGTCATGGACACCTTTAAACTTCCGGAAACATGGCGAGACTTGTGAAACTTTACAGTCAAGTTGATAACGTCAAAAAGCAATATTTTATCAGAAACAGGTAAATAAAGCGAATTATTCAATTCTCTACGTTTGAAACCTGTCTTGTTGTGTTGTATCAGTCGATGTAGGCAGGAAAGAACAAGAAGTTCCTTCTTCACAGCTGTATTTTAGATAAGAATATCAAAGACACATAACCGTTACTGAAGATAAGATAACACAGATTACTCAATGAACACACTGAACTCAATGAAAGCCTCTCATGTCACAGGATCGCGGAGGAAAACAGACAGAAAGAGAATGAGGCTGCAGTAAGAATTCAGTGCTGGTTCCGGGGCTGCCAGGTGAGGGCATACCTCAGGTAAGACAGCTTTTGTGATCTCATTTCATCTGACTATTTGATCAGTTTGTCATCGTGTACAAACACAGAATTAACTCTTTAAGTTCAGGTTTACTTATTTATTTGTTTTTAGAGGGAAAATAAGAGGCAGTCAGGTTTGAGTTTATTCCCTTTATTCATTTATTCAAACATTCATTCTATTTTATGTAAGTTTAGTTATTTATTTTTTAAAGTTGGCTAATAT
The DNA here is from genome assembly GCF_988280905.1 of Pimephales promelas. NCBI lineage: Eukaryota > Metazoa > Chordata > Actinopteri > Cypriniformes > Leuciscidae > Pimephales > Pimephales promelas. Next base: position 25,379,851 of record NC_142783.1, read on the forward strand.
ACTTGGCTAATCTGAGGACAGTTCATTTAAATAGAGTGCAACAGTCTGGTCCGGAATTAAAAATCCTATTCATTTTCTCCTTACAGGAAATGATTTAACAATATATTTTTTTTTTAATCAAAAAAAAAAAAAAAAACAGAACTAGTGTGAGCTATGAGATCACTGATAAATGCTTTTGTTGAGGAAGCGATCAGCCCTCATTATTTGAACTTATTTTTTAAATAATCACAATTAGCAGTGGAATTTTTGGTAAAAAAAAAAAAACTATCAATGATTCTGCCAAAGGAAATCTCCACCAATTAGGGAATCAATAAAACAAATTGCATCTCTTGCAACTCTTTTGCGTCCACCGATTCACATGCAAATGATGAAATCAAGTGAACGTCCCTATGCCATCAAAAATCATCATGAAATAAACATTTTAACATTTTTCTTAAGGAATAACTTATTGTAAGTATATGCAGTATTATCCCTCCACAGCATTATTTATATATAACAGCTTTAAAGTCATTTCGGTGGTAAACAAACTCGGTGGTGAATCATCCTGGTAGTAAAGCTTGAAAAACCAGCAATACAAGTTTGAGAGGAGCGCCCTCGACAAATCTCGCGAGAATCACAATATGCTTTAGCTTCAGTTTGTAATATATGATTCAACTTGTAGCTGTTTGTGTGGTTCATGAATAATAACTATTTAGTGAAGAATTAAAAAAAATCCCTTTAGGAAAAATGTTTCCAGACCACTAATAAAGTTGGTGGCCACTTTTGCTCTCTGTAGGCGTGACACTTTTGGGATCCATATTGTATAGGTAGACAGATGTCTTAATGAGGACATGCGTATGATTCTATATGCTCAGCTTATACCTGTAAGTGCTTGCTGAAACCTAAATCTAATGCATTTGGTCTTTAAATGCAAGAATTAGCCAGTGCACAGGGCGCTACAGTGTGTAACCTCAACATATTTCTGTGCAGTGAGCAGACAAACTCCCAGACAGTAGGTTAATTTAGATTACTTTAGTTAATTGATCAATGTGTTAAGTGGCTAATTAAGCGCAATCTAGGCTTCTTGAGTGCAGCTCCAGGGTTGCCACCGTCCTTATACACATTGATTTTTTTGAGTTATAAATGGCCTTTTGGAAATTGATGGCCGATGTTGAGTTCAGAGTTGCCATAGACATGCATTTAGAGGGTGGTTAATGATGAATGCAAATGTACAGATGCCCCAGAAAGACCTACCGTGGACAGGCAGAGAGAAAAAAAAGGGGACTTTTTGATTAAATCAGTTTTTGAAAAAAAGTAATGAAGTTTTGATTGAATCAGTTTGAAGTATAATTACACCTTTGTCGTTTGTTGTTATATTTTTCAGTCACCTGCATAAAAACGCAACATTAATACAAAAAATATGGCGTGGTTTCACTGCTCGGGTGCTCTTCAGAAAAAGGGTAAAGGTAAGTTGTGGAGACATGTAATATTGATTATGTTATGATAACCCTCATTAACATTTAGCAGTTAACAGGCATGCCATGACTTCTATACATATGCGTTTGTCAGTTTGTAATTTGACAATTCGTATTGATTTCCAATGGAATGCTTTTATCTCGTCCATGTTTTAAAAGTGCTGACATATTAGTGCTAATTTATCCCTTCTTCATTTTTAAATAAAACCTAATGGCTTTGTGGTAATAGATTTTACATAAGACTTAATTGTTCTGGAAAATGTTGTTGTCTCCTTTTTTATTTTATTTTTTAATTTGCTGTATGTTCAGTCATGACCAACAATTGGTTGCCTAATATTTTGTCTTTCTAAAATGTACAGTTACAATATTGTTTTGTTTTTTTACATAACTTCTAGGAAATCCAGTAAGTGTAATATGGAAAATGATGCATGATATGAGGAGTGAGACAATAAATCATGGCATCTTATTAAATATTTTCTTTAAAAAAGGAAGAAGGCTGATTTTGTGTCTGATTTCTTGTCATTTGTAATAAAAAAATATGTCTTTCCTCTACCATCATATATAGCAGTTCATATCAAGTTTCTTTTGTATTGTGTCCCCATTGAGTGTATCATTTGTGTCTTGTGAATATTCCTCAACATGTTTAGTCGGTCCATCCTCAGCTGCATTCCATTGATTATCAAACTCAGCAAAGAGCAGTTTACCTCCATACATCTCCATTAGATACCAGCCTGACTTCCATAGATTTTCCTAGCCATGTCTGCATTATGTATTAAGAACAGGCACTTCCCTTCGATACAAAGTATGACTTGCCAGTCCACCCTCTTATCTGCTGCTGCTTCTCCATGACTTTTATGTATTATGTATAAAGAGGATTTTATTCCTCGCATGTTAGGAAAACATCAGAGGGCCCAGTCACAATGTAATGCTATCTCCCTCTCTTCACAGACAGCATATTTTATCATGAAGATGAATTTCTTCAATAAGATGGCTGTCAAGGTAAATATTTCTCTTGCTGTTTAGTCAGTGAAAAGTCAGTGGGTCACACATTTGATTTGAATAAAAACCTGTAAACAGATTTTACTGGTGTTTGATAACTGCATTGAAATCTAAAGTGAAAGTGGTTCACAAAATTTAAATATATTAAAGGTTTGAGTGTTTTTAAAATGACTTTTTTAAATATTCATTGACTTGTGGCATGTTTCTATAGCTCTTATGTATTTACTTGAATTGAATTTTGTACTTTTAATACTTTAATCGAGCAAATGCATTAAATTGTTCAAAAGTGACAGTAAAGACCTTTACATTGTTTTCTAGTTTAATTAAATGCTGTTCTTTTGAACTTTCAATGCATCAGAGAATCCTGAAAAAAGATGTATCAGGGTTTCCACAAAATATGCAGAATAACTGGTCTTTCTCATTGATAATAAGACATTTTCTTGAGCACTAAATCAGCATATTAGAAAATCAGGAGCAATGATCCCGAAAATTCCATATATTGAAATAGAAAACAGTTATTTTAAATTGTAATAATATTACACGATATTTCTGTTATTACTGTATATTTGATAAAATAAATACAGCCTTGATGAGAATTCTTAACTTAAAATAAAGAAAGAAAGAAATGAAAGAATTTCCTACCACATTTTATATCTTTTATAAGGCCCAGGTTTCAAAAAGGTAGCAATATCAATCTTGCATGTTCTGTTTCACAGCCTATAAATCAAACACGTTTATATATGAGTGATACATTGGCACTTTTATAGAGCTATTGGTATGGACAGAAGATTTAGTTTTACAATTGTTTTTCCATGAGGAGAAACCTTTAAAGAATTTTACAAGTCTTACAAAATTTCATAGCTTATTGAAGAATGTTGCATTTCTGTGGAAGATTGCATATTTTTCTGTGATGATTGGACATCACAAGAAATTTGAACCACGAAAGTGATTTATACGCAATATTTTCTGTCAAATCTAGGGCCCACCCTGCATTCTTCACAACCACTTTGGTTATGCGAGTCTAATTTGAAACATGAAGCTTGACCTCTTCTCAGGGGTCACAGAAAATGAGACTAAAGGTCCTGTCACCACTTAGACACAAACAGAAGTTTCTCAACTGGACAGACAGCTTTTATAGCCCTTGTAAAAGATAGAGTGCTATGTCCGGGAAGCACCGGTAATGTAAAAATCTGCTTAACGAAAAAAAAGAAAGAAAGGGCGACTGTGAAAACAGTCACTGAAGGATCAGTTTCAAGCATAGACTGGGTGTGTTGGATGGAAAAGTTAAAGTTTGGAAAGCTTCATGGGAGTGTATGCATTATGTTTTCTAATGAAAGTCACTTTATACAATTGTGGTCATCCTTGCAGAATCTGCAAGAAAACGAGGTCATTGCTCCTCCTAACCCTTGCCCAATAAAGCTGAAAACAACAACCATTGAAGCTTCAGGTTTTTTTAGTGTTTATCACACTCTTTACCAAAAGCCTTTTAATAGAAATCAGTGTTTACAAGTGAGGCCGGATTTGTATTAGATCTAATTGAGCAATATGCATCATTGATTTTACTAGTCCAAGAGGTCACAAAGAACTCAGAATCCAAGCTTCCAATTACTTTATTTAAAATTATCTATTGACTACTGATCAATGGCAATTCTTGTTTTGTTTAGTTTTTGCCTTATTATTTTTTTCTCTTTTACCTGCTATTGTTTAAGCACCTAATTAGCCTGAAGGACATCTGTCCTTTTTGTTTTGGGTCCTCAGTGGTGCTGTCATCACGGTGGCTCTAGCTAGCACTCTCATTCTTCATGGACTGACAATGACTGCAAGCTCGAAAGCAACAGGGAACTTCTTTAATTTGCTCTGACTTTGATTTGTCTTTTAACTTCTAAATACTTTTTGCAATTCCAAATAAAACTACTATTCCTTCTTTTTATCAGCCATGCAGTGGAATTGTAAAGGCAACAAAATAATAATCAAGTACATGTATTCATAATCAGAAATCACCCTTCTTTTGCAGATACAGCAGAGATGGCGGGGCTATTATGTGAGGAAGTATGTACACAATTATTATGCACGCAAGAGATATTTGGAGGGATTGACAAGGAAGAATGAGCACATCAGGTAAGAAGAATTAAAATTACATTTTTATATACACTGCTCCAAATAAAGTACACAGCATGACCATTGTCTGAAATTCTTGCAAAGACAAAGGAATGTCATGCCTTTAACGGCATGTTTGAGACATATATACATTAGCAGCATGTCATGCATAAATCGCCTCTAGTTACTTGAAAATTAATAACTTTATGAAATTTAAAATTAGCCCCTGAATTTGCGTGTGCCCCCACATTTATTTTAAAAAATCATGCTTCGGGGGCCGAAGGAAGATGCCATCTTTTACTTTTGATAAAAACAAAGTCACTTTTATAATGTGACCAATATATTTTGTGGGAAAATATCTTAAGGGTTTTGCTAAAATTAAATGTAAATCTGTTAAGTGCTCCTTGGATCACTGACTCCCAACAACCTGCCCCCTCCCTCCCTCCCTCCCTCCGTCTCCCTACTCCAGCCTCTCTTTAAGTAGGAATGTTCTCTTTTAATGGGGTTTCTCACCTTTGAATCACGTTAACACATTGCATTTCTCTATAAAACACTCGACCATCATGTACTACACTGTCTTAAATGTTGGAAACTTTTTTATGAGTTTTACAGTATGCAGTTAGTATGCCGTGGAATCCACTAGTAACAAAAGTCTAAAATTCAGACTGTACATTTTTTTTTACTTTTTGTATAATGAAAATGTTGACTTAATTTCATATGGGCAGATAGAAAAATTATACTGGCTCGTTTAATAATCTCAGAAATTCCCAAATATTGTCTGATTAATCCAACTGTTTAGTATTAAACAAAGTCAAAGTTGCTTCTTCAAAAAATAGGAATAGTCAGTCTGGTCATAGTAAGTTTTGGATATTTGTCCAGCTGTGTTTTACGAACAACATCCCATTTTTTTTTTTTAATTGTCTGTCCTTTCTCTCTCTCTCTCATTCTCTTCCCCTCTCTCTCTATCTGTTGGTAGACCCTGTCTGTTAGTGCATTAATTAGTTGTTTATGGAATGCTTCTGAGGTCATGATGAATCAGTCATAGATGTGAAGTGAAAGATCACTACGCTGATTCTGACAATCTGTTCCACGTTGGGCTCAGGATCACCCACTGACTGATTAGTCACCCCTCAAAGGTCTCAGTGCCAGGATTTTAATCCGTACAGCTCCGGTGCTTGAATAAATTATTCAAAATTTTCCTAATGGTTACCATTTAGCACAAGCAGACCAGCCCGGCATGCCAATGATTGGAGGCCAGCGACTGCCCATGTCAGGGTGGCCCCTCTCTCTCATTCTCTCTCCCTGCCAGCGGTGAAGGATCCCCCTCCTCCCAATGCAAAACGATCTGTGTCGTTTCATTAGCTCTAGCCTGACGACAAGGCTCGCTATGTTCCAGTGTCCATCTTCATTCAGTTGTCCTTCTCTGCATACCTTAATGAAGTCAAGACCTGAGTTCACCGCGGCAATTCCACAGCAAGAGTTTGTGCAATGTAACAATTTATCACTTGTCAAGAAGACACTTAAAGTTCCAGCACTTAATAAGGGCTTCCTCTGGGCTTGAGTAATTAGAACTGAGCGGCTTGCATATTTACTAAATGTGGAGTGTCATTGCCACCATGGCCTATTGCCTGCATGAATTATTTCTCTATCTGTAATAAACAGCTGGGTAATTATTACTGCCATAATCAGATAAATTTCTCTCTGTAATGTTTGAGCATGGCAAATCTTTAACTCTTTGGAAGCACAGGGGGAATTTATGGACTCCCATTGCTCAGGCTACTTTTTCCGCTCTCGTGTCCCTTTCAAGGACATCTGTGAAACTCACTCCTTAACTGCGGGCCTTATTAATTTTTTTTTTCTTTATAAACATTTCATAGTATTTAGGGCAGGTCTTTTATCAAAGCAAGACTCCAAAATACACAGGCCATGCTATGCATATGCTTAATCACACAAATTACTGCATTCATTACAGAGAAAGATACCAAATCCCATTTTATGGGCAAATTGATCTTGATGTTTTCCACCTTAAAAGCATTTAAATTCTCCTAATTAATCATATTTTGTTGTTTTTTTGTGTGTGTTTAATTTTTTTTTTTTAATTTAGTTGGTGGCTTTTGCTGGTCTTTGCATATTTTTTAATTAAACTACAGTAAGTGGAAATTTGAGAATTTATAGATAATACTGAAATTCCATTATGACAAATGTCAAAAAGTAACTCTGGTAATTATACTTCATATGCGGATTCATATTCATATACTCAAAATAACAAGTAAAAAAATAAAAGGTTAAAAGTGAGGTAAGCGATATTTTAAAAAACGCTGTACGGAAGTCAGTCGGACCGACACACAAACAAACAAACAAACAACAACAAACGTGTCTACCCAATCAGCATTAGGGGGCGTATGACGGTGGAGGAGAGAGAATGAGCAAGAAGAAGATTTGAAGAAAGGCGGCAGAAATAGAGATGAGACACAATACAATAGAGAAATCACTGGAAAATGAAGGATTATGACCGCATTTTATAGTGCTGGAGAGAGCTAAGTGTGTTGCGCTTCTGCTATGATAAACGGACGTCCACTCTTGGATTGTATGCGTAATGGAGGCCAGCTAGTGAGAGTCGCGCTGACGAATCCTTGGGAATGTGGTGTTTAGCGTCATTGTTAGTGCACTCGCCTTGCATGACCGCGATCGGGGTTCGAGGCTGACTCTGAGCAGGGCGGTTAGGATTGGAGGGTGAGTTTTGAAGGTGGAGCAGTGAAGAGAGGGGTATGTTTGTTTGGGTTGATTTCAAAATATCACCAGTGTCCAACAGCGATGTTTGAAGGTAAATAAAGGATAGACTGAAGTCTGCTGTAAACGGCCTATATTTTGACTGTATTACAGGCCCAGCTGATGCTAGGTAAGGGCGATTAGCACCTGGTGGATTGGTGGATTCTACAGTAAGTGGATGCAATTCAGTGGGCCCAGGGTGCTTCTAGCGATTGTGTTGTGTAAGGACACACAAAGGTCATCTGTGTTAGCTGCTCCCATGTCTCCCTACTGGCCCATCAACACTAATGAGGTTTATGTGTTACCCCAGTCTTCTCTTAGACACAGATCGAGATCCCCTTCCACGGTTACAAATCTATTTGGCTTTTGTCCACTGCAGTGCAATTAATAATAAGCGAGAGATATAGGTTGGCAAAGGTCACACAGACAGCGTGATGCCAAGCGAAAGAAACCGAGGCTGGTCAGAAAGCGTTTGATCATTGTGACCTCAGATCACAATAGAAAACAAACTCACAGCCTAAACTACTCTGCGAATTTGATTTATTTTGTGATTTATTTTTACGGAGAGGAAATGGAAGAGAAAAATGCATCAGGAAAAGTGAGGTAATCGGTATAATGAGCAAAAGAGTTAACAGGAAGTATTTTGTGCATGTTCATTACTAGATATTTTTAATTAATTTGTTCATTAATTTATTTGCTACATAGGCTTTCAAGCCTTGCAATTTTCCAAACCTTATGTATAGTCCATACCATGCCTAACAAGACCCTTTGGCCATGATTCCCAATGTATTATCATACACACAACAGAAATACTGTTTTGCAAAGTTTCACAGGAATCCATACCGTCAAACTATTATTTTGTCACATTGAACATTGTCTGATGTCTTGAGACTAAGACAATAGTTTACAGAAAAACTGTGGGTTTATTTGTACTGTTCTGCTTCTCAGGAGAGACATAGAGGAATTTGTAGAGCTCCAGAGAAAAGAGAGAGAACGGATCACTCTGGAAAAAGAGGAGCAAGGGAAAACCATCCAGGCTCAAAGACTTCACTTCCTCCTGAGCACTAAACAGGTCAGTGCCGAATCAATGAGATGGACATGCTCGTATATCCTGCTTAAATACTGTATATTTGCATTTATTTGAGGTCACAGAATCAAAAGGAACTGTGCCAGTGTGGAGTATGAAGACCAGGCTCCTAACTGCTGGAATCATTTGCTGATATATATATTCTTTTCAGAAATCCCTCTGGCTATAATGTGTCTTGATAATTATGATGAAGTGCTCTGGCCGTTGTTGATTCAGCAGCAGTGTGAGGTGTGCAGATATTTCATTTTAACAAATATTTCATTTTCGCCTCTCCTTCATGCTTTTATGGGTATCACAGCCTCCTGTGGCCACTCCGCTCATGCCATGTTCGTGCTCTGGTAACTGGGCGCTTAGTGCCAGCCACACCACGAACAGGGCAAGAGGACATTACTGCCAGCTGCCTGCAGTCTGAGGCAGGAAATCAAGAAATAATACACATCAGCTAATGGCTAATGGACAACAGATGCGAGGGACCACATGCTAGTTAGAATATGCTTTAAATGGAGATAAGGATAAAATATGGGTATGTGGGCTCTGGGCTGGGGTTTTACTGGTTACAGTGTACTTTTTTTCCTGTGCCCCATTGATTGAAAATATTTAGAATAGTCAGATTTACAAATACTTTTGTCAATACAGTAGTACTTTTAATTAAATTAATTAGCAAATTTAGAGTCATGGACCCCTAGAAATGCTTCTAGAATAAAAAAAATAATAATAATAATAATAATAATAATAAATAAATAATAAATAATAATAAAATAATTTATATATATATAATTTTTCTTTTATTATTATTTGAAATGAAACTGATGATTGGATAATATATTTGTCCCCCTGTAGTTGATCATTTTATCCCTTAAAAATCCTTTGAAAAACCTTTGATTACAAAAATTACAAATTTAAAAGATTTTTCCTAAAAAAAATAGCTTAAATATACAGTAACTACACCCTTGCCTTATTTAGTATATGCAGTTCAATGAACATGCAAATTAGTCCCGTTTTCGCTCACTCGCGCCAGTTCTGAGATCAACTTGTTGAGGATCACACGTTGATTGGTTACAAAGTAGTTTGTGACATCAGAAACACCAGCGATTTTTAACTGCGTTTTTGTTCGTTACAGATTTAAGGAGAAAATACTCAGCAATGGTGTTGACTGATGAGTTTACACATAGACATAAACAACAAGCCACAGGGTGACTTTAAATTATGTTTAGTTATGAACTTATGAACTGAAAACAAATATTATACAATATTAAAGTTTAAAAGTTTGGGTCGGTTTTTTAAATATTCTTAAAAGAAGTATCTTATGCTCATTAGGGCTGCATTTATTTGATAAAAATGGAAATATTACATTTATTTTACAAAATATTTTTTTTTCAGGATTTCTTAATAAATAGAAAATTCACAAGAACAGCATTTATTTTAAAGGTTCTCTAAGCGATGTGGGGCCAAAACATTTTTTGTCACATACATCAAACGTCTCCTCACTATCGGCTAGCTGCCTGTCCCCTAAACACACTGTAAAAAAACGCGGTCTCTGTAGACACCACAGGCTCCGAAAAGGCAACAAAAACAATCATGTCTCACCCGGACCACGAAACCTAACAAACAGTGTTCCAGCCAATCACTGGCAAGAAGTATTTGAGGGTGGGTCTGGGGGGTTAGTGCGCGTGCACATGAAGGGGGTGTGTTTGTGTGTGAAGGAGAGAGAAGCATAAGAGGGAAGTTTGAAAAATTGCGGAAACACGACCAAAGAGACGTCGTTCTGAGGAACAAATTAAAAAGAAGAAGGAGTCGGATAAAGAACGTGCGAAGTTCCGAATTTATATCGGTAGCAAAGCTTTTTAAAGATGGCAAGAACTCCGGCGGCAGAAGGGCTTCCAGTCCGACATTCAGGTTGCTCTGTTTTTGCTGGACAGGTGGGTAACGTTAAATTGTTTTTTTTTTCTTCTAAATTGACGCTTATGTTCGCCAAACCCACACAAGGATATAATTAGCTAGAAATGCACGTTCACAATTATTTCAGGAAGGACGGAAGGGAGGGGGAGGAGATGAGATGCGGAGGAGGGAGGGTCTAGCTAGCCTCCGATTTGTTTGAAAATATTCCGAACGTCAACACCCAGGATCGCTCAGAGAACCTTTAACTGTCACTTTTGTTAAAATTAATGCATCCTTGCCCAAATAAAAGTAATCATAATTTTTTTAAATCTTTTTTACCCAAACTTTTGATCAGTTAAAAATTACATTGTATTATAGGGGGGCCTCTGCATATGAAAATGTTAAAAATACAGCGCATATGACCATTATTCATCCTGATAAGGACAGTCATTTAAACTACAAACCTCAATCTCAGACTTGTCAGTTGCAGAAATGGTTTAACTCTCTTCTTAGTTTTCTTACAGTACTTTCTCTCAAGTCTAACTCTGCTCTCCCCCTCCCTGATTTTCTCATTCTCACTCTGTGTCTCTATGCTGGGCAACTTATGTTCCCACAGTCTGACCTTGTCTCCGTGAAATGGATGGGTCTCCCATGGTTCATCGTTAACCAGAGAAAATTCCGCTGGACAAAAGTGGCTGCGCTGACATAGATGTAGTTCCTCGGTACGAGGGTCAACATCATTGCTCTTTTCCTGTAAGTCCGAGGCAAGTTGGGATTTTGTGGCGTACCCCCCACCATGTGACACCCAAAGCTACACTATCCAAACCGGCGCAGGAGCCTTACTGAGGCATATTACCTGTGAAAGCTATTAGCATATAGTATCAAAGCTTTAAAAAAAAATTCCGCTGCTAATTAAGCACATATGAGGAAGTGTCTGATTAGAGACTAATTATTCTAGCTGTTATTCCTCAGGCCAAACCAAGAATCACTGAAGTGCTACAGTAAGATCAGACAGCTCATAGTTAGCTTGCAGACATTTACGCTAGCAGACATGACACATGCCAGAGTGATGGATGTGTGTCCATTCAGGGGAGGTGACAAGTATAATTGTTTTGCTGTGGTTGACCGAATAAAGTGTGTTCCTTTTCCTGAAAGCTAAATGTGTTTTGCTGTGGGTTTTGCATGGATACTTATGATGAGAGGTACAATGGAAGCTGTTAGCAGTTCATTGCTAGCAAATGAGTTATTAAAGGGGGCATGAGGATGTGTTTGGAGGTTTGCTCTGCAAAGTTTAAGGGCAACCATGTAGAGGAACAGATTTTCTCTTCATTATGCTAACAGAAGCATATCATTGTTTTGTTCACCTTGCTTATCCAAATAACACTCTTTTTTGTGTTTGTATGCTTATCTTAGTGTCCAGGTGTTTTCAATTCACCGTTCAGAGAAGAACCTGATGAAATGGAGCTGAGACTGAGAAAGGTAAAACCGCTTCTGGCACGATCGGCTCCCAAAGAGAGGAAGACCCCTAATATAATTCCTGATCTGTCCAATCTAATGCCAAACAGAGAGCGTCTACCACCCATTCGCAAAAAGCCACAGGTGAGATCATGCCCAAGATTTCTTTATAGAAAATAGTTTACGCTAAAATGAAAAATCTTTTTCTCACCCTCATGTCATTCTAAAAATGTATGACTTTCTTTCTTCACTGGAACAAAAAGGGATTTTCAAGCTTCAGAAGGGGTGCAAAATCATTCAAAAGCAGTCCATATGACTTGTGTGCTTTATTCCAAAACCGGCTTCACAGACAAGGCTTAAGCTAGTCCCAGACTAAAACCACATGTTTGAACTGTTTTAACTGAAAGCAACTGACACTGACACGTCTTAAAATATGTCTTAAGAGTCACACCTGTAATATTTTTTTTTTTATAAAAGTTGTATCCTAATTGAACTAAGGCCTAATCCTGACTTAACCTAAGCCTTGTCTGTGAAACCAGGCCCTTAAGACATAAAATAAGTGAGGAAAGCACAGATTTTTTTTGATATTCACTGAAAGTCTTGTCCTAGCTGTCCTTGCTGTTTTCATTAATAGCAATGTGTCATTTGTGAACAAATGGTTCTTATGAGTTAGATCTCTTTAATGAATCAGTAGATAAAGTTTATATTTGATTTGGAGTAAATATTAACAGAATTTTTATTTTTGGTGAACTAATGCCATATTGTGCTTAAATTCAGGGAGAGATAAATGATTTTTTTATACATGTAGTCTGTTTAATGGAATGTTGTTAATATAACTTGTATTTGTCTTTAAGCAAACTTACACTTAATCCTTCATTTATATTCATATATTCATCACCACCCGTTACTAGGATATTATATCAACTTAAAGTATTTGTTGATGTCCATCCTGGTGTGTGTGGTGACAATTAACAAAAGAGATCCGGAGATAACCATGATTAAAGCCAGGATTTATTGCCACTGTGTGATCATTTAGAAAAACTTGCTGTAAAAATGGAATAATATCATTAAACGTGCCTCCCTACTCGCCTGGATACCGCCAAAGCATTTAGACAGCCAGATAACCGGTGATAAGCACACCTGTCAACCCAAGCCCCTTTATTCCATGGATCCCATTAAGGGACTCTCAGCAAGGGAATACCGCAACATGTAAAGGTGCCCCGATAAAGAATATCTTTAAGTACTTCCAAATCTACTATGTCATCTTGTCCAGCTGTGAGGGAGATTTGATGATACGTATTTGCCATTTGTGTTATTTACGGTCCATGACTTTTATGGTAACTGGTTCTTATTATTGGTTTCTATTAATGTAAAACATAAGTGAGCAGAAATGAAGCGTGAGTCATTTCTTTTTATTAGAGCCCGAGTTCTTCTCCCTGGGCTGGCTTTTCACTCCAGCTGGGCCCAGTTAGTCTGAATTCATTAAAAAAAACTGCCACATCTTTCACACAATGTGCAATAGATGAAGATGCATTATTTATCTACATTTTGCCCTTACAAAGACCCCAGAATAAGCACCCACCCTCGAATCTCCCCTTCCCTCATGCCATCTCTCTCTCTCTCTCTCTCTCCCAATTATTTGTGGACTGAGGTGGAGCCCCCTCCCTAGGCATCTCTCCCTGTGTGATAAGCATCTGCGAGTGATAGATTGATTATGTGTATTGTTAGGGGAAGTAAGGGGATTGGTCAGTGCCAGGTGCTGATCTGGTCTTGATAGTATCAAGGGCATGGAATGTTGCGCCAGCATGAATTAAAAGCAGCAATGTCTGAAGGTCACATTTAAACTAACAGCTACCAAAACAATAAGTTATGCATGTGGAGCCACAAGTGTTTTTGCGCCAGTTCAAAAACTATATAGAGTAGCATATCTTTCTATTTGGGACACTAAACACATCTGAAAAAAATGGGTATCAACGTGTCAGTTTTTTGTGCTAAAAAAAAATACTTGTCCAGAAAGGAAATAAAGACATCATCAAAGCAGTCCATGTAACATCAGTGGATTAGTTAGAATTTTTTGAAGCATCGAAAATACATTTTGGTTCAAAAATAACGAAAACTACGACTTTATTCAGCGTTGTATTCTCTTCTGGTTCTGTTGTCAATCCGCGTTCAGTGATGCTGACGTGTTGTCATTGCACCCGAGCTTCGTTTGCAGTCTGAGGGAGACGCATGCTATAAACAAAACAATCTTCGCAAACATGTCTAAGGATTTCAACACAGAGGAAGACTTGCATTTTTTTTTTTGCCCAGCCATATTTATTTGAACCCAAATACATGGACACAGATACACCTCAGCAGCGTCTAACGTCATCAGACTCATGACTCGTGACTCGCATCAGACTGCGGACTCGTGAACGTGGCTTGACAACATATTTTTTGACCAAAATGTATTTGATGCTTCAAAAAACTCTAACCCACTGATGTCACATGGACTACTTTGATGATCTCTTTATTTATTTCTGGACAAGGACAGTATACCATACATACATTTTCAATGGAGGGATAGAAAGCTCTCTGACTAAATCTAAAATATCTTATACTGTGTTCCAAAGATGAGGTCTTACAGGCTTGGGACGACATAAGGGTCAGTCATTAATGACATAATTTTCATTTTTGGGTGAACTAATCCATTAAGAATTTATTGCTGTTGCATTTTTACTGATTCAATTAAATTGTTAGAGACAAACTCTAGAGAAAAAAATGCCCTCATAACAGTACAAATATCCATGAAAATAAACTATATCACTTATTTTCTTTATAAAAAGACAATTTTGACATGGCTGTTCTGTCAGCATGTGTAAAGGGTAGTGAAATCTAGTGCGTTTACTTGAAATCTCTACCACCTTGGCCTCTTCAGGCCCTTCACTGTATGGTCAATGTAACATTATCAGCTCTGGTCAGGTGTGTTAATGTCTTAGATGAAAAGACTGGGGCTTTCGAGGGTCCATCTGGCCGTCCACAGGGCCCTCATCAATAATGAGGCGGGCGGTTTTGGGCAATAAAACATTTACCTTATCCCCCGTACCTGTCAGGGGCCCTTTCGCCCAGCTCTGGAAGTGCAGCAGCAGCGGCAGCGGCCCTTGGAGCCAAGCCTGCGCGTGGCCACATCCATCACTGCCCTGGAGGAGGCCAGAGAGGAGCTCAAATGCCAGGAGTGGAGGACTCGCGTCATCGACCAGACGTAAGTTGCGCACACACAAGTGCTAGCATGTACACATCCCTAGAAGCTGCACTAGAGATTGTGTGAAATGCTTGCATATATTGATTTGTAGCAATGGAACATATTCTGTAGCAGTACTTATAATGAAGTGTAAATTAACTGTACAAGGTCTCAATAAGATCCAAAATGTATTTTGACACTTGTAAGTGTGGCTTGAAGGGAAAATTTTAAATTTTGTCATCATTTACTCACCTTCAAGGCATCTGTGGAACACAGAAAACAAACTATGCCTTCAAGTAACACATAAAAACATATGAATAATGAAAGTGTCTAAATACTTCATTATCAAGTAGGGTTAGGATTAATTTAGATTTTTGGGTGAACTTAAGTGTCCAATTACTTTTGAGGTCACTGTAGATGTTAATATGAACATAAAATTATGTTTCCGAGTGTAATAATGTAAACTGTTGAGTGCTCAGATTGTATATGTGCCATTGTGTAGATGCACATTAATGACACTAAAGACGCCCCACATTTTATTCTCTCAAAGTTTGAAGCAGATGGTAAAATCTCAAGTGGGGTTAGTTGCTAAATAAGTTAACAAACAACAGCAACTAATAATAGCCCTATACTGTTTCATCCCTGCTGATACATAATTAGTATTATTAGTCTTCTCTGTTATATAATTATTGAAGCAGATTACCATAATAAATACTGTATTTTTTTCTTTACTTTAGTGCCATCTCTGTTTTAAAAGCCCACCGTTTTATTTTAATTACAAGCTCAATGTGCAATGTTTTTTAATCATGTTTAATTTTTTTTCCTCTTGCTCCGACTTTAAACAGTAAATTAGCTAACCCCATTAACACAGAATACCCCAAACAGGCTGTAATAGGAGAGGTGGTTACTGTGTAAATCGTATTATACACGTGGTGTCTGCAGGGCATGGCGAAGCATGATTAGAGTCTTTTTGATCCAGGATCCTACTCTCGTTTCACTAATTTCCTCTGAAATGTTTCAAAGAGCCACCAAAATGTTGCAGCTCCTTTTTTTTTTTTCCACCGCCAGCTTAATTTCAGTCCTAGTGATGTCTCTTCAGTCTCCGATGCAGATAATGCTGGGATGGATTACCATGATTTAGAGAAAAAAACAGCTACATAGTGGACTAAATTAGTCTGACAGAGAATTTAAGTACTTGGACTATGAAGTATTGATATTTAAAAAGTATTTAAAATAGGATCGTTGAGAACTACAGAACTAAAATATTTTATCAGGTAAACTAATGCTTCATTTGGTAAATAAACTTAATCTAAATAATACTACATTAGGTAAATTAACTTTTTTTTTAATAAATTTGAATTACTTTTTAATAATTTCTTGGAATGATTTCTAAAAGCTATTGTTCTTTCTTTCATTCATTTGATCTTTTATTTGATTATGTTTAAAAGTGTTACCCTGCAGTTTGGTTTACAAATGTGCTAAGAAAGACTGAATACATACATCTATACATATTTCTCTCTCCCCCTGCTTCTCTGTTCTTTCATTTTACTTCCTCTTGCACTCCCCCTTTTCCTGTTTCGGTGGCCTCCTAGGGTGTTGTCACTGGGCATTGGTCTGCACTGCCAAAAGATCCCCTGCGAGAAGTCAAACTTTCCTTAATGGCTTTCAATGAATAAAAACTACCCTATTAAAATGCAATTCAGTGGCAATGAAAGCAGTAAGTGAAACAGCCGGCAAGCAGCAGAAGTGTTGTGTATTCTGGGACATTGGGGCCACATTAATTTTTGCTCTGTGATGTCCGTCCCATGTGCACATTAGCATGGGTTGCACTGTAATCTGTCTTGTAGGGAGGCTAGTGTCTCTAGTGGATAAGGATGTCTGTGGGAGATTGGGCCATTATTTAAAGGGCCAGCGTGGTGTTTGATGTCACCCCCTTTTTTACCTTGCACCATCAAAGCTTTACCAAGCATTATTGCTTATGTGGTACTTACATGACAGGAGAAGTCCTCTAATAAATAATGATCTTGTTCAGGATGGTTCTTTGAGGAGATAACTAAAGAGAGTGTCAAACAAACTCAAACTGCCAGAAAGTTTAACTATTGGTTATATATATATTTCTTTCAAAAAGCATTAATTCAAAAATATGAGACAGTCTTTCATCTTATGTGTGTTTAGATAATCCCATTTGGGTTTTTTTGGGGGGGGGTTTACTCTGAATTTATGACAGTTTTGCAATGGATTGCAAACTTTAAACTTTTCCAGTTGGAGCGATTATGGTTACATTTTCCATATTTGAAATCATGTTTTGATTTCATTAAGAGGACAGGGCTTCACCTGCACTTCTGGTTTCATCATCATAAAATGGAACGAAGCATTGGGAATAAAAAAAACCTTTCTTTGTAGATTGTGTTCATAGAAAGTGCCAAGGTTGTTGGTTGTTTGTTTGTTTTGTGACAAGCCAAGCCAATGCCCAGCGGACGTTTACCCAGCCTCGCGCAGACACCTCTTGTACCGCACTGGATAAATCTTCCTCCAGGCAAAGTGTCTTGGGTACAATTTACAAAATCAACCTCGCTGTAATTAACATCTGGCATTTTTCCTAAGTAACCGCTCTTTGCACTGAACGTGTGCCCAGCAAACTCGCAGCATGTGCAGAAACAACCACAAGACATCACAACGATTAAGAAGCGATTTGGGTTTGGAAATGATCTGGACTAGAATGAAAAGTGCCTGCGAGGGAGGGATGAGGCAATGTGATGATGTAGAAGTAACATGTGCTGTGCTGTGAAAATAGCAGAGTGTTAGCTCTTAGCAGTCGCGTTAGCCAAGACCAGAGGCCAGTAATGGGGCCGACACTGAGGTTATGCCCTTTTCCATACAACAAGCTGGTGTTAAAAAATATGTTCCCATTTTTGCCTATTTATATACACTACTGTCAAAATGTTGGGGTCAGTGCGATTATTTGATTTAATTTTTTTTAAATAAATTAATACTTCATCCAACAAGGACACACTAAATTGATCATAAATGACAGTAACGAAATTTCTATTTCAAATGAATGGTTCATCAAAGAATTCTGAAAAATTGTAGCAAGGTTTCCATTAAAGTATCAAGCCTCACAACTGTTTTCAACATTGATTATAATAAAAAAAAAAATGTTTTGTGAGGACCAAATCAGCAAAATAAGGATTTTTGCAGGAGCATGTGAAACTGAAATGATGCTGAAAATTCAGCTTTGCCATCAGATTAAAAAATCTAGTACAATAGAAAACTTAGATAATATTTTATGCAAAACTTTTTTTATGTATGTTGATCAAATAAATAATACTCATAGTATATTAGCTAATTAAGTATTTTAATTCCTATGTCTTTGTGTTTTTTTGCCACACAGTTTTCTTCCATCTTTAAATACAAGCCAAAATAAGCGGTACGAGGGCCTGATGCACACCTCCACCCCCTTTGAGCAGGTGGCATATGGGACCAAGCACTTCCGAGAGGAGGACCTCCAGGGGAAAAAGGTACACGTTTCACTAGGATGCACATGTAGAACTGCCAAAACGCATTGTGTGCTGGCATTTCTCTGAATGAGGGATATGGGATCTGTGATGGTGATGGGGGGGTGAACCCACGCACCCCCACCAATACAACCTCCACGTTGAGCGTCGCAAATTTGTCAAATTTGACAGCAATTTAATAAATACCCACAAGTAAATGAGGAGAAAAGGCTTTCTCCCCCCCTCAAAGTCCTCACATTAGGTAATTGACTGTGTCTCTGCTGAAGGCCGTTCATGGATGAGAGTTCTTTATTGGCTCTTACCAGCAGGCACTACCCTCTGCATCCAGCGCAATTGCCCAGAAATACCTCCTCCGGAATGAAATAAATAAGAGCCCCTACTGCTGACACCGCTCATGTATGCTTGGTTGCTACTAGATGTGGCGCCTCGGTTCCGCTCTGTGTTTTAATCGTTATCTCTATGGCATAAAATTTGGGACTTTTTTTTTACAGGGTACAGAATTCATCAGGTCATTCCCAGAATACATCAGACACTGGTCTAGTTGAACTATATCCAAGCCATTCTGTAATACGTCACAGGTTAAAAGATGTGGTACATGCTTCTCTCTGATACTTTTGGAAAGTGGCCCAGTATGTCCTGATTTATACCGTGATGGTCTTAGGCTGGTGACAGTAATGAAGACTCAGCATAATGAGCGTGCCTGTGATCAGCATAATTGATGTGGCAGAGGACACCATTTTAAGGATTATCACTGATCCATAGCTGAACAGGAGGCAAACCCTCAGCCTCAGGGGTGATTCCCCACCAAGAAGAGCTTTACCACACTAACATGTAGACCACACTGTTCAAAAGTTTGGGGTCAGTAAGTGACAGTAAAGACATTTACATTAATAAGATTTGTATTTTATGTTAATGCTGTTCTTTGGAACTTTTTTCTATTCATCAAGATCCTGAAAAAAGGTCATATTAAGGAAAATATTTAATCGCACAACTGTTTTCAACATTGATAATATATTATAACATAACAAATTTTATGAGCACCAAATCAGAAGCATTAGAATGATTTTTGAAGAATCATGTGACACTGAAGACAGTAATGATGCTGAATAGCTTTGCTATCACAGAAACAAACTTTTTAAAAATATATATATATATATATAAAATAAGAAAACAGTTATTTTAAATTGTAATGTCACACTAGTACTGTTTTTCTGTTTTTAATGTATTCCTCATTAAATAAATACGGCCTTAGTGGATATAGGATACTTCATTCAAAAGCATTAAAAAACCCCTTTTAAATGGCAAATGCACTAAATATACTGTATATGACTTTATTTCTTTATGTTGTGAAATAGAAAGACACATGTAAAATAAAAAAAATCTTATATTATAAGATATCTTCATATTTGGAGACACAATTTATTGGGATTATTTTATAGAGTATGTTATGAGATATAAACTCACAATTACAAAAAAAAAATTCCAATTAGCTTTTTCTTCTTTTTTTTCTTTTTTTTACTTGAGCATGAACAGACTGGCAGAAGTAACCAACGACAACTTTGTTCATGGCATTCTTGCGTTTGATCTGTTGGCACATGCCAGACTCATTAACCCTTGGCAAAGCTGCCTCAGTGTCTGTAATTAATGCAACAAGCTCATGCAACATAGACACTGCATTTCTGCTTTGAATGGATTATTTTTTTCCCCTCAACACTACTTTGATAAGTTATCTGGACAAACTTGCTCATTCTCTCCCACCTCATCATCAAGGAGCCCATCCATTTCTCTATCACTGGGGGGTACTGGGTACGTTTTGCTTTTTCTAATTATTTTCCTTGCTTATTTATTTATTTACGTCCTTCTCTGAAGAGTGCGACTGCAGAGCTGTTTTTGATTAATCAAAATGCATTAGACTTCTAAGAGAGTAATGTACTCTAAAAGATGCCCTCCATTTAACCCGGGTCACACCGAGACCCAGGCGCCAGAGGCACTGATGTTCCCATGAGAATTATGTATGTTAAGATGACGGTACTCTCGATGGGTTTGATTCGGATATTAGATTTATGCAAACCGCAATTGGAATATATATTTCTATCTTGTATAACAAAATACTGTCTCCCATTGAGTAAATTTTCATTAAGTTTTCTTATGTAAAATATTTTAACATTTTAAAAAATTAAACATAAGAATATGACATTGTTCATAATTCAGATATTTCCCCATGAAAACATAAAAGGCCTGAATAAAGTAGTTTTGCTTAGGTTCACTCCTTATAATAATCCTTATAAAATATGTAAAGATTATTCAATTAAACTATGAAAGGATCGTTCAATTCAATTTGATGGAATTTTACTATTAATTGAAATGCATAAATCTTGAAAAGGGCTTAAAAATTCAGTGTAACGTTATGTGAAAAATACATTTAAACTAGTTTCTCTCCGTAAAAGCTTTGTCCCTTGATGATGATCCCAAGCTTTGAAACATAAATTGATTCTAAAGAGGAAATTAGATGGCACTTATTACACTGTCTAACTAGTAACCCAGTGTCATTTGTCTGTGGCTTGATAAATGTTCCACGTTTGCCTACCTTTGACGGTTACCAATGAGAAGTACGTTGCAGACAAACCATTTTTTTTAATAAATCTCATATGCCCCTCGCTTTTTTTCCCTTGCATTGACTCGCATGAAGATAATGATGGATATGGTAATTTCCAAGTGCATCTCTGATTTAATTATACCCATTCTCTTTTTCCTTTCTTCTCCATTCATTTGTTCATCCCACCCCTCATAGGACCCACACCTTGAGATGTGTTATTTCCCAGATTAACATGTTTTAACCTGAAAGCAGTGCTTGGTGATTTATCTCAATTGTGGAGATAAAAGGAAGTGATGCAGGAAGAATTACTGAGGCTTCAGACATGCTCAGATACATAACTAATGAACTTTACCACTGATATTTGAATCTAGGTCTTTTTTTTTATTATATAAAACTGTTAAGTTGAAAAAATGTTTATTCAACTTAAAGGGACTTCACAGCAGATTTTTTTTTTTTTTTTTTTTACTTTTTCTCTCTTTTTGAGATATATAATTTTGAGATATTTGAGCCGTTTCCATGTGGGAAGCTAGATTGGATGATTGGCCCCACTGAAGAACGCCTGTTCGGGCCGACTCCGGCACAAACAGCAGACGGGGAACAGTGAAGCCATGAAACGCTTCACAAACCATGGACTCCACTCTCCAGGTAACCGCCGCGACCACCTGGTTGGGAGGCATGATTGTCACTGGAGAAGTGGGTCTAGCCTCTGTCTCAAATCCGTGAGAGCGCGTCGGGTTTACCATTCTTACAACCTGGGCGATACAAGATGTTAAATAAGTTGAACCGGCCGAAGAACAGTGCCCAGCGAGCCTGCCGAGAATTTAGTCTTTTAGCGGAACGAATATACTCAATTCATATGGTCAATCCAAACTAAGAATGGAACCCCCGCGCCCTCCAACCAGTGACGCAACTCCACCAGCGCCAACTTAACAGCCAATAACTCCTTATTCCCAATGTCACAATTCCGTTCTGAAGGGGTGAGATGATGAGGAAAAAAAAGCGAATGGGTGTACTCTGTCCTCCAAAGGTGAACTCGGGGACAATATTGCCCCCACTCCTACCTCTGACGCATCTACTTCCACAATGAACTGACGAGACAGGTCAGGGTTGGTGAGAATAGGAGCCAAAACAAAGCGGCTCTTCAAACTTTCAAACGCATCCTGAGCCTCCAACAGAAACTCATTCGTGTGGAAGTGAGATTCGTCAGTGGCAGGGCGACCTGCCTAAAATTCCGAATGAATCGCCTGTAAAAATTGGCCAATCAGCAACTGCTTTTACTTTGGCAGGTAACAGGGGACAGAATGTATCCCCTTCAGTCTAGACTTGGTCTCAGTCTTGGTCTCAACTTGGTTTCGGTCTTGGTAAATTTCTGTGATGCATGTGTACAGTACATACATTGGTATGATAAAATACACTAGTCTGAGCATTGAGCAATAACAAAAAAAGTGTACCCATTTTTAAGAGAGTTTAATTTATGAATGTCTACAATGTGCTCATAGTTAAAAAAAAAACTTAAAAGGAGTCAGTGAAAGGCGGAATTACAATGATTTTAGCTCTTTAAGATATGAAGTGACGGTCCACAGCGGTGTGTTGTCAGCCCAGTTGTGGATCAGAAGTGATGCGGACAGACAGAGAGGCACGGGTGCCGCGCTGTTCCCTCTCCTCTGTAATTAGTGCATTAGTTAATAGCCCCTTGACAAGAATGACCCTTCATCAGGGTGTATGCTGGCCCCTGACTAGCCTGCCCTGCGATCTGATTTTTGCATCATCACAACCAATTCTAACAAATTGAACCACCAGGGCTAATTACGGTGGCTAATAAAGTGCTGGTGGTGGCATTGCCTCTGTGCAAAAGCCTCTCCGTCGCCTTACATTAGACTTTCATCAATCATCTATTCAAACTGATATATCTTAGCGCCGGAATACCAACACAGGCATAGATTTATTTTCTCTCTCTTCTATTCTAATGTTGCTTCAGTAATTGCTTTTTCCTCTGCTAGACCCCCATCTCCATTGTCCCCCCTTGAATATCGCCTCTAAGCACAACTGGAGCAGTTTTTTTTTTTTAATTATTGTTGTAGGCAACTGGAATATTTAGCCTAAAATTATGCTTTGTTAGTGGCTGCTCTTGTTAATCATGGCAGAATAATGCATCACCATGATATGTGTGATATATGAGGTGTGTTTAAATGCGAATGATATTCATAATGAGCAATAAATAAGTGATATAAAAGTAGGACAACCTACTTTGACTCCAGGATAGAAAATGGCATGTGAGTGTTTCTATTATACACACACACACATATGCTCATATCCCAGACCGGACTACATTAGTGACCAAGAGCCTCTGGGTGATTCACTATTTCCATTTTATAGGGATATAAAATCCCTCGGCCCCTTCATTTGCCACGTAATAAACAATTCGCCTGACATGCCTCTCACTTTTTTCTTACATATGTATCAATTAACTTTACACCTTCTTCTATTATGTCAGCATTTCCTTTTTTATCGTCATTCATATAAATAGTAAATAAATATAATGTGTTGAAAACTGATTTGAAATGGCCTTTGACTTAAACATTTAGAAAATTCATACCATCCGTTAGCAGCAAATTTAACTGTCAATTCTGGATGACTCCAAAAGTTACGACATGTGCATTGTAATGATTTCAGATTTTGTTATATTTATTAGTATTTTTATTTAAAAGATATTTATATATTTAGTTTGTGGAAGCACTGCCTGATTTGCCTTCAGACAAAACAAACTAAATGAACACACCTCTGGCTCTCATGTTTGTGTATTTTTTACACTTAAACTTAAAGCATCTAAAATGCACAGTGCAAATAAACATTGTATTGCAGGGCAGAGTGAGATAAAAATTACTCCACAGTGCTATGTACTTTTCTAACCCCCTTTTCCTTTACACAGTCTCCTTCATCTGTGCTTTTCTTTATGCATTTTAATTTAAATATGAACTGGTTTCCTCTGTCATTCTGACAATGAAAACAGACCCTTCTGAATTTCATCTGTGCTGTGGCTTGTGCAGCTACTTGAAAGCTATTGGATTTTTTGCATTGCATAAATGGAAGTTATTTTTCTCTTCACAGTGTGATTGAATTAATGAAATCAGAATTATTGTACGTTAGCTTCCAAGGACAGGGATTTGTGTTCACATGCCAATTATATGAGACTGTTGCAGGTAATAACTAAGCAGAAATCTCTAGATGGCATGCACTAGGTCTCTTCAATAGACACAGAAGGATTACTTTACCCACACAACATTGCGTAACTGCCAAAAATGCATCATTCTGGTATTGTCAGTTAATCTTACTGAAATTGTCTGTGTGTTAGCTGATTGAGAGCCACATTGGGGTCATGTCACCTGAAATAGCTTGATCATAACAAATGTATGATTTTCACTGACTTAATTGTCATATTCTACAGCATTCTGAAGAGATAATGAAAATGACATTAGGGATTTACGTAGATAATGCATTCAGTTGATAAAGCACAATGATTATCCACTAAATAAAATTTGAGTTTCAATGATCAAATTTTTGCATGCCTTAATTAGTCCTTGCAGCCACTCTTGAATATGTTAAAGTGAAATCCAAAATAAATACATAATTGATATACATAGTTATTATGACATATCTTCAATTAAAATATGGGGGGATGGGCTTCATAAATCATAAAATCTCATCAATGCATCCATTTCTCTCAAAATACATAAAAGTGGCTGGTGAACAAGTAGAAAATAAAGTGGCCCTTATAGTTAGTGATATGTATAGTTATCTGATATGAATAAAACACAATGTCCAATTATAATTAAAAGGATTATTATTGCCGCTTCAGTGTGTATTTAGTGAACTATAAATGTTTTGTTTTTATTTTTTGCTACTCAATTTAAATGTCTAAAATCTAAAATACTGGCTGAAAACATACAGTATGGTTGAGATATATGAAAACCACTGAACATTTCTGGCTCAGCGCCAGCCGAAGTGCAAAAGCACATTTGAATTTAGCAGTTGATCATGTGATGCACTGAATGTTCTAATCACACCGGTGTGATCGTACGCATCAAAGGGTTTTGGGGGTGGAGGGGTACAAATTGTAACTGAGGAGGCACAAATCAGATCTGAGGGGCAATGCCCCTGTTTGCCCCCTCGTGGTGCCGGGCCTGATCAGGAGTAGCCACGTATGAAAGAGTCCTCTGCCATTTCCCTACTGGCCTGTATAGAGCTGTGCAGTGGGAATTACGCCGTCAACTTCTCACTAGCTAAAATAATGTAAAGTCATTTCGGCTGAGGCCCAGCTAGGATGTCAGCGTGTATGAATGCGAAAAGTGCATTGGACGCATTAGGACTTGACAGGGGCCCTTCTTGAAATAAGTGAAATTAATGGAGCTCTTTTCATGTACGACAAGGCCGCGGCACCCCTTTCAGCCTGCTTACAGTCAGAGAAAAGTCAATACTTTTTTATTACTCCAGGCTGACCTACCTTCTGCACTACAAGTGCTAGCTGTGCTAATTGGTTTCAGTTGTGAGGGGAAAAAATAGAAAAGCTTCATTCCGAAGAACATTGGAGCAAATAAATCAATCTCATATTTTTTTATCCCTTGTCTGTTTTTATTGGGTAATGTTGGCGAGAGAGGCAACAAATGCTTGGTTAAAATATGGGTTCCATGGGCTAAAAAGTGTCTAAGTGCCCTGAGTGCTTATCTGAAGTCCGCTGTTGTTCCCCTGCTGTTAAATGAAACACACTGAGGTGAAAGATAACAAAGAACATGGGTTACAGCTATTTTAAGAGAACAGGTTGACGTGACAAATAAGAATATCAGCTAGAGGAGAGATTCATTTCATATATTCAGGAGGACTGAGGGCACTTTAGAAACGTGTCTCGCTGATTCCAATTAAGGCCATTTGTTAAATGTTAAAAGAAATAGTTTGATTTATAAATAGCTACTAGAATTCTGAAACACTTAATACTTTTTAATCAACGATAAAATAACAGGTTACTGCATGATCCTTATTATCTCCGTATTTTAACCCTAAAGCCGTTGATACACCAACAAACATCCGTCATTAGCCATTAATTATGCATCTACAAGCTAAGCCTTGTTGTGGGACAGAAATCAGAAGAATTTGTTCGATTTTTGTTGTGTTGTGAACGATGTGAATTACCCTATTTTACACTTTGGAGATGATGTCCTTTTGCGTTTCTTGTGCAGTTGTTAGAGTTAGTGTGGAGTGCTGTTTACAAGGACAGCTAGCTGCAGCGTTTCCCGAGGCCAAGACACACAGATGATTGTCATGGTGGCGTACGCTGACTGACAGAAGGATCACATGCATGCCTGCCAGAGGGAAACAGTCAGCGCCCCAGTCTATGACATTAGTTTGTCCTTGCTCAACTTCGGCTTTTTTTAGTCTTAAAAAAAATGAAATATATAATTAAATTGCCTTCCTTCCTTCCTCCCTTTCCTCTTTCCATTCTTACTCCAGTCTGATATTTTCATTCCAACACAGCGGTGCTTCTCACAGGCTCTTGCATTAAGCGGTTGTGGAGATCCAGGTTGCGTGTTTTAGACCAGGTCAGCCTCTAGGGGGGGTCACTGAGAGCCAATTTGCTCTGAGAGATGCTCCGAGACAGCCTGTGTAGCTGCTGCAGCAACTAGGCCACTAGCAAAAGCTGAATCCAGTCCAACTAAAAATATCTGACGCAGATCTTTTGTGCAGTGCTGCGAAAAAGAGGGCAGGATTTGTTGTGGCTTGTGTTTTCATCATTTACTGGATGACTGGGAGAATGTGTTAGAGCAGTGATAAAGAGTCATTGCTAGTTACAGCAACTACTGTGAGGCTGGTGTGGTCATCCAGGCATCAGGGAAGAAAGATTTTGATACTGTTTGTTTTTGTTCATTTTAGATCTGAGTGGAGATACAATCATATTAGCTTTTGCTAGTCGTTGTAAAATATTTATAGTGACAGTTAGAGCACAGTTGATGAACTGAATAAACTTTATAAAACTTTTTAACAGAATTCACTCACTTAGCGCTAATGTTTTTGGAAATAAAATGACTGCTCATCCGTCCAGACTCTAGCATCCCTGCGACCCTACATTGGACAAATAGTTTGGAAAATGGATGGATAAATGGATGATTTGGATGCGATTTACTCACATATATGCTCTTCGTTGGAGCACGAGCGATCCACTCGCCAGGCCACGTCTTGAGCTAAAAACTCGCATTTGAAATCTTATATGAGCCTATAAGAAAGAAAAATCACTTATGGGATATCTTGAATTTCTCACTTTTTTCTCATAGATGGCAAAAAGGTTAAATTGAGAACAAATTGGGACTAGTTTCCATATTTTTCTTCTGGGTAAAGAGCTTAGTCATCTGTCTACTCTAGAATTTCAGAATAGATCTCAATTATGTCTCAAATAGTGCTGCTAAGATTTGTAAAGACAATCTGCCATCAAAAGTCACATTTCAATATGAACTCGCCTAACATGAATTCGTCTAATTTTCCTAACAAACCACATTTTTTCAGCTATTCTATCCTTATAAAATTATAAATAATCGTTGTCTCTCAATTTACAGTAATATCTCTAATATATACATGTATTTGTTATTTACACTAACTACCATTAAAAAGTTTTGACTTTTTAAAAGCAAGATTATGTTTTTGAAAGAAGTCTCTTGTGCTCACCAAGGCTGCATTTCTTTGATGAAAAATACAATAAAATAGTAATATTGCCAAATACTATCACAATTTAACTGTTTTCTGCCTTATTTTATATTTTAAAATGTAATTTATTTCTGTGATGACAAAGCTGAATTTTCAGCATCATTGCTCCAGGGTTCAGTGTCACATGATCCTTCAGAAATCTTTCTAACATGCTGATTTGTAGGCCAAGAAACATTTTTGTGGAAAACATACTAGATTTGTTTCTTCTTTGAATAGAACATTCAAAGGAACAACATTTATTTGAAATAGAAATTTCATGCTGAATAAAAGTATAGTAATCTTACTGATCCCAAAAGTTATTGCGAAAGAATTTTCTGAGACACATCTGAGTTGATACTTCAACATAACTGAGAACTCACTAATTTTCCTGAGCTGTGAAAGAGCACGTTCTGAGCAATAACATTTTTCTTTGGAAGCATATGTTTTATTATTTTTTGTGAGTGAGTGTGTGTGAGGGAGGGAGGGAGGGAGCCAAATGGAAAAACTAATAATTGCACCATCTCTGTTGAGTGTAAAACTTTTTTTTTTTAAACTGCTGACATCCAATCAATGTGCTTATCATTTCAGCCCTTCAAGACCGTCTTCACCACCTGCCACGTCTTTGACAAGTTTGGACGACTGTACTCCAAAGCTGGTAATATTGTATGAGATAGCCGAGTGGAAAATAGACAGAATCAATAAACACATTAAATGAAATTTCCAATTATGCATCGTTTGTTTGTCTGGTTCAGAAAGTACGAAGGTGAGATGGGGTGAAGAAAACATTTGGTGCCGCGTTCAGAATAAAAACGTCTCGTCCTCTTAGCATAATTACATGCTATTTGTATTACGCACAATTGCTTTTTGCACTTAATATCCGCTGTGTTGATGAAAAAAAATTCTTTAACGGCAACGATTTTGATTCTGGAAAAGAGACTAATGAAATTCCTCCATTAGTTTACGCACTTAGCGATGTCACACGCGGATTCTTACATCACTTCCATCAATCAACGCACACAGGCCGAGCAGGCAGCCACCTCATCGCATCGCTCCCGGAATCAGCCGTTTTGAAACATTTCCCATGCATTGTTGCCACAGAAAATAAATGTCATTTAATTTCAGTGAGTGGGAAAAGGTGAAGGCACTGATCCAGTCGTCTGCTACAGAGGTTTCATTTCCACAAATAATTCTGAGTGCTTCGTTCTATTGTGGGTGGGGGGTTGGGGGCTACAACTGTACAAAGCCTCCTGGCCGGCATCGCCACCAGCACGCTGTTGATGAATCTGAGACATGGGCAGCAGTAATTTGGAGATGCAAGGGCTATCTCTTTGATTGCTCCTGGTCCGAGGTAGTCCATCACTTCACAATAACTCACCCTGCTGCTGACTCCTGCTTCCGAAAAAACGACACTTTTCCATCAGGGCGATTAGAAAGAGCCCTAGTTGGCTGATCTGATCTCTCCCTGTTTTAACACTAAGTTTGACCCCTCGGTGGAAACGCAAAACACCCTGCTTATAGCTACCGGACATGTGGGCATGAAAAAACATCCCAGAGTTATCACGCTCGTAGAAGGACTCAAAAGTTGGCCTTGGTAACGGCTTTTGGAAAAGCTTTCACTCAGATTATGATGTAGCACCTGGCTAAAAAAGGCATTCTTCTTTATTTTCTTGACCTGCAAATACATCTAATTTGGCATTCTTTTATTAGATGATGAGACTTTCAGTAATGAAGTTCACAGAAGCACCAGATCTCTGAGTGTGGGCTCACATAGAGTGTTTTTTGATGGGCTATCTAGACATGTCTTGGCTTCAACTCCACCGTGGAGCCCAGCCAACATGCACCAAAGAGAATGAGGCACGCTGACGGCGGGACGTCCTCTTCACAGAGTGAAGCCATATGCAAGAGAGAGTATACGCCACTGAGGAGGGAAAGAATGAAGAAGAGCGGTAAAGCTTGCTAATGAGTTGAGACAGGGAAAATATGAAAAAGCCTTTTCTTCATAACCCTTTCTCAGGGAAAACCTGGCCAGAAGGGTGTAATGAATATGAAATGTGATTTTTAAACAACTTGTTTGGATTTTTTTTTTTAAATACTTTTTAATGGACTTAAGAAATATACTTAAAGTAAATAAATAAAACTATACTTGCTGACAAACTAAACTAAACTGAGTTGCAACTTTTTTTTTAACGCTGGGATGGAAAGAGTTAAAGTACCGTTGTATTTCAAGTGTAAAAATTAATATACCTAAATAGGAACATAGTAGTATATTTAAAGTGCAAAAATAATATATAAATAGTAAACTATGTATGTTTAACTTACAACGAGTAAATTAGTAGTTTACCAAGAGTAAACTTCTAAGTGTACTTTCATTAACTAAAGAAATGTGCTACATCTATTTAATAGTAAACTAAATGAAGACAGAATAAAGTATACTTGGGTATAGTTAAAATTAACTCAAAGTATACTTTTTTGTAAGAGGTGTCCAGGTCAAAAACTCTTCATAAATTCATGTTTCATTTAAAAAAAAAAAGCCATAATTTTTTATCAAAATGTGGATCCTCCATAATGACAGACTTCTCTCTGACGTATGACAACAATTTGTCCAATCAAAACCAAAGGATAGAACCCCCGCCATACATTTTTTTTATTTTTTTGATATTCCGCTTCACTCAGATGTACGCCACAAAACGGCAGAAAAGATGTGTTTCTTTCTACTTTTAATTGCATTCCGACTTTAACCTTGCCTTGTCATAAAAAAGTCAAATTATCTGACAGTTATAGTTTAGGTTGCAGAAAATATGTTTTGTCAGATTACTATTTATGATTTTTTTTTATTATTATTATTGAATAATAT
Organism: Pimephales promelas; assembly: GCF_988280905.1. Classification (NCBI taxonomy): domain Eukaryota; kingdom Metazoa; phylum Chordata; class Actinopteri; order Cypriniformes; family Leuciscidae; genus Pimephales; species Pimephales promelas. Next base: position 25,410,501 of record NC_142783.1, read on the forward strand.
ATATAAACACGTTTCAAATGTCAAACCTGCACCATACTGTAAGTGTCATGTGCGATTTGAGGAATTCAGAAGACTTGGAAAAACTAATAAACATACTTTTAAAGTGAACAAATCCTTCAACCAAAAAATGTCTCATTTATATATTACTTGTGATATTCATCATGACCGTATTTGCTGTAAAACTGTCTGCAGTTCTTTCTAAAGAACATGAGCTATCATTCATTCTTTCTGGCTTTGAGAGAATGACTGTGTGAGGCTGGTGAGACTCTGGGTCAGTCCAGGGTTTAGGGTCAGAGTCATCATTCAGGCCATCACTCACAGAGTTGAGAGGGGGTCCAGGCATGGAGGGTGGGGGGTCCTTCTACTCCGACTCAAAGCCAATGGCTTGTGTGTGTGGGGGAGTGGGCGAGAGAAAGAGAGAGAGGGAGGAGGGGGGTCAGAGTGCTGACAGTGAAGTGATGGGCTGTCTTAGTTCACTGCTGAGCCACAGCAGGACGTGTCAGAGTTGCAGGCTCACTGCCCGCGCTGGCTCGCCTCTTACCTGTCTACCCACCCCGACCAACTCACTTAAAGTACCTCTCTCTCTCTCTCTCTCTCTATTAGCTTGAGATTACACAGCATGCAAATGGGATACAATTTTAAGATAAAGTCAAGCATGAAACTGAAATGTAGGTATTAAAAGTTGAGTGCATTAAGGGTGAATCTCTGTCTGTAACATGTTTGCACCAAAATCAATAGAAAGCAAGATATTATACTTTAATTTTAAGACTACTTTAAGATGGTTAAGATTTAATTTCTGCCTTTGGCGTTTTTTTTGTTTGTTTGTTTTTTGTTTTTAAATCAAGCACATTTCCCTATCAGTTATCATGAATAATGTAAAAAAGCCACATTTTGTATTACCTTGTGAAAATTAAATAAAGCCATTATTTTAAAAATATTATAATAATAATCATTTAAAAAAGTATTGTTTTTTTATTATTTGTATCAACAATAAAAAATGTACAATTTATTATTATTTTGAAAAAAGTATTTCTACATCATGATATTTTTTGAACTGAATTAATTTATGCTGATTTAGATACACTTTTTAGTATTAAAAAAATGTAACTATTAATTTTAATTTGGGGGTGAAATGTGACCTGAACATTTGTTTTTGTTTTTTGCATACAATTTTCGCATTCGAAAAAAGTTTGGAGACGAAAGTTTCAAAGTTTTGAAGTTAGCAGACGGAAAGAGGAAGATGTCTAATGTTTTTCTCTCCTACAAAACCGGTGATCTTATTAACCTAAAGTTTAAACTAATGATCGGAAATTAACCAAGCTTTCGTGCAGTTGGGATTCAGAAGAAATTTTGTCTGCTTCAATTCACAGTTAAATGCCAAAATCTGCGTTGCCGCCTACAGTAACACATCGGCTTCAATCCATCTTTCCGGAACCTGGCAAACTGTTCGAAGCCTTTCATGCAAATGCATCTCATTTGAGAGTAACGCACAGCAATCTGCAAAATTAAAAGACACAAATCTCCTCTATTGTCCCCTGAGCGGAGAATGAACCTTAAGTAGAGATTGAGCGCTTTGTAATCTGCGTTAATGTGCTTGTAGGCATGGAATTTGAATTGTACAGAACGGAGCGGGCGACTCGAGATGAGAGCCCGCCAGATGCTGTGGCAGATGTGTGGCCCAGCTCACTTGGGTGATTCCATAATTACATTTCGCATGCAGATACGAGCAGGCATTTCATGCTGCTTCAACGAAAGCCTCGGCCTCTCTGACTTCTCTCAGACTCATGCATAATATTGTGACAGTTCCGAGTGGGATTTACTGATCATCCTATTGATTTATATGTTTCAAAACATCAGCTGCGAGCAGTAACAGATGTTTGTGGTCTGCTGTCAATCCATGTTTTGATTGTGTGCTGGTTTAACTTAGATCAGATGTTTGGCTGGGTCAATTGGAGCTCGAGAGTGTGGTTAAGCTTGATTTGTGTTATGGAAATGTTGAATCTTTGGGTTAATGATGATTTGTAGTCGGAGTTGTGGCCTAGCAGTTAGAGACACTTTAGAGTGTGTGTGATAAGACTTTGAATCAGACTTGCATTATTTTCTTTCTTTCTTTTTTAATTGAGAATTGCATTATTTTCTTTCTTTCTTTTTTAATTGAGAAAAGCATCTCATGCACAGTAGAAGCATCAGAAGCGGAAAAAAAGCGGAAAAATAAACAAGCATAATAAATGCTCACATACAAATGAACATGATCACAGTAATACAGTACATACATATAAACAACTAAATAAACCAGAAAGAAAAATAACGTCTTTATAAAGAAAAATGTCTCCTTAAAATAACGACTTGTGTCGTATGTCCCTTAATAAAAGTCATTACGGAATTTGTTTGCACAATAATAATTCTCAACTCGCTTGACTTTTTCCCATTGGACACAAAAGTTGCTTTTTTCCATACAATAAAAGTAATTGTGTTAAAATTCTGAAGAACATGACTGTCATTTTTACTCTGCCCAACGAAAACAGGTAAACTTTTTTTATTTTATTTTTTTGCTGATTTCAAAGCAGAAGCACGTAGTCTGACGTAGTCAGGCTAAGTTCACACGGCTGCTTTGAAATCAGCAAAAGAAAAAAAAAAAAGGGTAAGCGTCGAGTTTAATATTGTATTTTAGGTTAGGGAAATCGAAAACGACTGCAGATATGGAGACACGGGATGCAATTCGCTCTGTTGTGGAGAATATTCCCGGCATTTGCAAACTGAAGCCCGAACAAGAAGAGTGTTTGTTAAACATTTTGAATGGAGGTGATGTTTAACTCGGAGAAAGAGTTAACCCCGGTGACTGCGTTATGTGATTGGCTTACGGGTAACCAATGATTTTATACTTCAGACAAGCCCCCCTGCCACTGATACCCTTTCAAATAAAAGAGATCAATGACACCCCTTGGGCCAAGTGGCGTGAAAATGCTGGTTTCACAGATGGCGCACCATAGCTTTGAGCTGAATATGATGGTTCTCCAAAATACAATGACTAAGATTAACTACATAATATTGTCATCGGTGATGTTATCAGGCATGGATTAGCTGGTACATTTCTGTCTCTTTAGGACACATACAAAAAGCTATTTTGTTTTCACTTTGAAGTCCAAACACACAGGAATCTCCACACACCAAATCGGGACACAAATAGAATCCAACAGCCAAGGCGGTGATGAATACCGATCAGAAGAGGTATTGGCAAGCATTTGTTCTGCCCACTGCATCACAAAGAGACAGGTGTCTGTCTTAAACAGACGTATTGACAGGTTTGTACCTCTGGCAATTGTCAGCCATCTGAGTGACAAGGCATTATTGATAGATAGGATGTGCTGACATGCCTTTAAGAAGAGATAGGGAGAGAAAAACAAAGAAAGAAAGACTTTTGAAACCCATATGATCACAAACAAAGCACCAAACTTGAGAAACTGACCATCTATTGTATCTATTTGAGGAACTGTCTGCCTGCCACTGTTATCCAGGCATGACAGCGGCGGATTACTAATGGTCAGGATGCATGAGTTGGCTGAGGTGGTTGCCCTGACATAACAAGAAATAAAGATGAAGCTAATGGGCAATGGAGGGACGTGTCAGCTGTGGCCCACACTGACTGACCCCCAGGCCCTGACGGTGACCCCGGGCTCTGGCAGGGTGGACAGGTACAGCTCACCGTGAGGGCTGTGCTCCTGCCTGGCTCCGCTCAGAGAATCAATCAGCCAAGCTGTCAGAGACTAACCTGAGCAGACAGCAGGACTATAGAGAGGTAGAGAGAGACGCTCTCGCAGGGACTCCACACGCTTCTATGACCAATACTGAGATCCACCCTAACAGAAAGCAACTCAGCCTTTTCTCCTGAAAATATCATTTGGATGTCATGGTGGTGAAAATGTACATCATTTATTTTTATTAGCTTTTCTCTGCTGAAAAAAACAGCCAATGACCACTTCACATGGGCAGTTAAAACCCTTGTTTTTCTTATAATTGCAGTTATGTCTTGAGTACTATCAAGCTGATTCTCTGCATTGTTACATTGGTAAAGTTAGTCTGCCTGCAAAAATTAAACATCATCAGTGATAACAAACAAGCTTTGCTCATGTACAACCAGACAAGAAGACCTGAGGTATCATGTTTTTAGCAGAACAGCAACAGACAGCTATGGTGTTTCGCTCCTAAATGAATCCGTGTTGGTGAACTAATTGTCCGAGTAATTGATTCAATGACTTGCTCTTAAAGGAGTAGTTCACTTTAAAAAAAACTTTTGCTGATAATTTACTCACCCCCATGTCATCCAAGATATCCATGTCATTCTTTCTTCAGTCGAAAAGAAATTAAGGTTTTTGATGAAAACATTCCAGGATTTTTCTCCATATAATGCACTTTACTGAAAGGACCAAAAGACAGTTTCAGTGCAAACTGAACAAATCTTTTTTCGTGTCATTTGGTTCATTCAACAAACGAATTGACTCGGAAAAAGATTCGTTCATTTTGATAAAAGAGTTCGAACAGGAGAGTCATGAATGCGCATCACAGAACAGAGCAAGGCGACAATTTGAGCTTATAAAACTTAAACTTTGTTGTGTTTTTTTTTTTTAAATGAGCGATCGTTTCGCTTGATAAGACCCTTATTCATCATCTTGAATCGTTTAAAGCCCTTTGAACAGTTTGAAGTTTGCACTGAAACTGTATTTTGGACTTTGAACTGTTTGGTTACCAGTACAGTGCATTATATGGAGAAAAATCCTGGAATGTTTTCATCAGAAACTTTAATTTCTTTTCGACTGAAGAAAGAAAGACATGGATATCTTGGATGACATGGGGGTGAGTGAATTATCAGCAATTTTTTTTTATTTTTTTTTTAGTGAACTACTCCTTTAAAGGCATATTCCTTTTTTTTGTGAATCTGCATTGTTGAACAAACTGGTTAAATAAATAACTCAATGACTCACTCATAAACACTTGAATCAGTATAGCTCAACGAAAGAAAGAACTGAAATAGAGTACATTATTATCAGCTACTGGTGTAACGATGTAACCTTCAGAAAGAGTCCTACTAAAAAAAAATGGGCAAAACTATATAAGCAGTCTTGGAACAGCAACTAACTGTTGTAATAAAGTTTTTATAAATTTTGTTATTCATTAATATTGATATATTAAAATAAAAATAAATAAATAAACCTTGAGGTATTTACTTGCTAAACAAAAAAATAACTAGACTAATCCATGGCAGAAATCCTGTTTTCATCCTATGTGTTTTTACCCAAATGTTGTTGTTGCTGCTGTATTTCTTTTGGTCATGTTTATTTCACCCAGGACTGCCATTGGTGCCCCCTAAAAATAGGTTGGTTAAATTAATTTTAAGGTGACATTGTTAGAGTGTAATTACACAAAGAAGTACTTGTAGTATTATTAACTACATATATTTCAGGTTTAGGGTTACATTAGGGTACTTTGGGGTTACTTTGGGTAACATTTTATTTTACAGTGCCATTGTTACATATGTTACATGCAGTTACTATAATAGATATAAATGAATCCATGCAACTAACTCTAAATGAAACCAAACCCTAATCCTAGCAATATACTATTACTTAATATTACTCAGTACTTAATTGTATTACAGTATAAAAAAGACAGTTTAAAATAAAGTGCAACCTTACTTTGTTACCTGTGCATAATTTACTATTAAATACAAATTTAACTGTCACCTTAAAATACTGCGTGACCAAAAGTTGGTTACAATTTGAACAAAGTTGTCTCAGATGGTTTGACCAGCTGTTATAAAAGTCTGTTTACGAATGCAAACATTTCTTAAGATAAAGTACAAAGTGTAAACTGTATCTAGATTTTTTTACAGTGTTAGTCTAGAAGTTCAAGTCAAGACAGATTAATGAGCTCTTAAATTAGAAGACACTGGCATGTATTCTCTCCCTCTCTCTCTCTGTCTTTAGCATCAGAGGCTGTGTGACCTTCTCTTCTCTGGTTCCTAAAGCACACACCCGCATCTACACAAACACAGACACGTCCTGCCTAAGTCCGTGTCTTGCATCACCTCAGGAAACTTGTGGCTAATTTCATTATTTTTTGGGGGGCGGGAAGCAAAGAGAGAATGCAAATGAGTGCAGACAGCTGGTGCCTTCCTGGTGGCGAGGAGTGATGGAGGGCCCCAAGGCCTCGCTCATCAGACCCTCGTCCTGCTTCCTCTTTTCAGACAGAAGCCCACCGGGGAGAAGGCGGGGAGGCCGCTCCGACAGCGGGACCAGATGGTCCGAGAGGTAAAACGCGCGGCTCATTCAGTTAGCGCGACGCTATCGGTCACCTGGGCGACGGTGCTAATGCCTGCACTGCCTACAGGCGTCCGATGAGCTTGAGGTGCGGTGCTTCTTTGCCGGCCCCCCTTGTGAGGAGGGATAGGTCTTCCAGTCAATCACACTTTCTCACACACATGTACAGAACGCACAAGCGTATGGCTGCTGCCTTCTGGACTGTGACCTGGCTCAATTTGTTTAAAAAGCTCCAGCAACTGTGCAATATTACTGTGTATTAAGATAAATATCTTTATGTATGCATATCTATGAATAAATGTCTTGCAAACTGCTTAACTCAGCATTGGAAACTACAACTTTACTTAATGTCTTCAATTATGTTAATGAAATCAATCAATTTAAATCAATTTAGACAATTAGTAAATGTAAGTATTTTCAAAGTTCCTACAATTCAATGTTTAATACACACAGGTAACCAGAATATTACAGAATATATATTATCTGGCCACTGTCCATTGGTACTCATAAAGAACTTTTTGTAAGTCAACCTGATCTAACGGCAATTCATACATATTTTATGAGGTGACTAATTCGTAGGAATTCATCCGACCTCACTCGTACGATTTTTGCTAAATTTGTACATATTTTGCGAGTTGCCCAATTTGTATGAAATCGTACGAATTACCTACCCCTGACCATCGCCAATCACCCCCAACCCCCCCATCGCTGGGGTTTAGACAAGGTCATACAAATTAACTCACTTGTACGAATTTGTTTGTGAGATAATGTTGTCTTATTCCTATACAAATTGCTGTCTTTGTTGTATAATTGTACCGCTCAGATTCCCACGTGATGACCTTGTCTTGAAAAGGTTTGACCAGCACTCAATAAATTCATACTGCGAGCCCTGAGGCATGGGCTGTGTCTTCATCTATTTGACCCTTGACCGCTGATTAATTAACATATTCCTATTTCCCACCTTATTTTGGACATGAACGTAAGTGATGTCTCCGGGCTGTTCGTGCAGAGAGATGAGATAGGACTCCACTGTCAGGTGTCACACAGCGAAGGGGTAAAAGGCCACTTCCACAGTGCCCATCTACTGGCCTGCCACTGAGAGAGTTGTCAAGTTGTCTTGTGAGCGTGTCTCTCTTTCCCTCCACTGTTTGACATCTGCCAGCTATAGCTCCAAACTCCCCAGCCTCCGCGTCTAAACAACACTCCATTTACAAACAGCCACTGTCTGCATCTCCTTCTCATCAACATTTAGATATAGCCATCATTTACTGGGCCAGGCCTGTCAGGTAACATATGGGTGTCAAGGCACAGCCTGTGTAAGAGAGGGAGCTGGGAGAGAGAAATGAGGGAAGGAGGGGGTATCCAAGTGAGATCTAGGGGTCAGATCTGTTGGATGAGATGGCAAAGAGGAGAGGGGGCAAAAGAAACAGGAATTGACAATGTTAAAAAGAAGTGGTTCCGTTCCAAGACCAAGTACGCTGCCTCACTGTAGCCGATTTGAATAAAGTTGACAGATTTGATAAGGAAAATTGTTCATTACTAAATACATATTCTAAATGAATATTAAAATATTCATTTTATATTTTAATTTAAGTATACTCATCAATAATTATAGTATTATCATTTCTCTAAATCAATTCTGAGAATTGAATTTCTGAGTTGAATTTCTGGTTTATCAATGCTTTCAAGCTTCAAAATGACAACAAAAAAGTCATAAAAGTCTTCTAAAGAATTGGCTAAATATTTAAGACAAAATATCTTCATCTGCCCTTTAGTTCTCTGGGAGTTCATATGAAAAGTACAAGTGTCAGACTCATTAATGAATTAATGAATCAGATCTTGCCAATGATTTTATTCAGTCACTTCAGTCGTCTGAATAATACATTTATGAATCAGAATGATATGGTTCAGAAGTTCAACTCACCGAGACTTATTATTTACTCAATGATTTGTTTGAGAGCTGAAGATTATAAGTGAATTTAAATTTAATTTCAGTTTGTTCTTCACACAAAGATATTATATGGCTTCGGAAAAATGTATGGTGCACAATTAACTGATTCACAATCGATTTTTATAATACTTATAAGGTGTTTTTGCATCACTTTTGAAGCTCAAAAGCATCATTTAAAATGAATTTTGCTTTGTCATAAAGGTTTTTAACAACACGAGGGTGAGTAAATCATTGAGCTAATTCTTGCCGTCCAGGAACAGAGCATGTGTGTGTGAATTTCTCGCCTGTCTTTTGGAGCAGGGGAGAAAGAATCGAGTGGATTAGCTTTGAGATTCACTCGAGTACTGCCTCAGGACCTCCAGCAGCCTTCTGATCTATCAAAAACTGATGGAAAGACACAGTTCAATTTGTCCCACTTTCATAAAAGATAATTAACCTGTCATTCTCCACACCATAACAGCTTCATTAGATTGGCAGTGGGGCACAGAGCAGTTCAGGTGGAGCTGAAAAGGATGTGTCCCAATCTGAGCCCCCTCTCCCCTCGCTAAGTATGTGTCAAAATATAAATGTAACACAGACATGTGTTGGAAATAAACACAAGTGACACCGTACAGTAATGGCTTATGTAAAACAGAGCGTGTGTATGGAAGCGAGAGCTTGACGTAGGGTAATGCAACATGGAAATGCATGAATAGTATGAGGGGAAATCAATTTTGTACCGCTGAAGAGTGAAGTAGTTTTGAAAGGCCTTATGGTGCGAATAATGCAACGCTGTCTAAAATGAGGGTCAAGGGTTCAGTCTATTGTCGCTGCTCCATAATCATATAAATGATGAGACTTCAAATAGTGATGTTCTGGAAGGGCTGATCATAAAGAGTCAGTCATCCTTTCAGAAATCCTCAAAGGACCGTGGCATTGTGCCGACTGACTCGCTCATATTCCTGACCACACTGGGCTATGAGCTATCAATCCGAGTATCAGTATTCATTGCCCAGATAAATATCCTTTTTAAAAGGAACTTGTATTAGCATTTTCTGACATTACTAATATAATATAAAGACTACACTATCATTCAAAAGTTTGAGGTTGGTAAGAATTGTAGCATTTTTGAAAGAAATCACTTACGCTCACCAAGGCTGCATTTATTTGATTAAAAAAATACAGTAAAAACAGCAATGTTTTGAAATATTATTACAATTTAAAATAACAGGATTTTTTTTTATTATATTTGAAGATGTAATTTATCCCCGTGATGGAAAAGCTGAATTTTCAGCATCACACGACCCTTCAGAAATCATTAAAATATGCTAATTTTTTGCTAAAGAAACATTTACTATCATTATCAATAATTAAAACAGTTGTGCTGCTAAATATTTTGTGTGAAAACGGATACATTTTATTACGATAAACTTTGATGAATAGAAAGTTCAGAAGAGCAGCATTTATTTTAAACGTAAATCATTTGTAACAATGTAAAAATATATTTAAAGCATCATTGCTGAATAAAAGTATTCATTTGCTGTCCCCAAACTTTTGAATAGAAATATAAACTCACCTAAAGGATTATTAGCAACACCTTGAGACAACACGCACAACCTTGAGTCGGATGGGCTACAACAGCAGAAGACCCCACCGGGTACCACTCATCTCCACTACAAATAGGAAATTGGAATTTGCAAGAGCTCACCAAAATTGGAGAGTTGAAGACTGGAAATATGTTGCCTGCTCTCATGAGTCTCGATTTCTGTTGAAACATTCAGAGTGGTTGAGTCAGAATTTGGTGTAAACAGAATGAGAACATGGATCCATTATGCCTTGTTACCACTGTGCAGGCTGGTAGTGGTGGTGTTATGGTGTGTGGGGGGTGTTTTCTTGGCACACTTTAGGCCCCTTAGTGCCAATTGGGCATCGTTTAAATGCCACAGCCAACCTGAGCATAGTTTCTAACCATGTCCATCCCGTTATGCCCACCATGTACCCATCCTCTGATGGCTACTTCCAGCAGGATAATGCACCATGTCAATTCGAAACATTTCAAATCGGTTTCTTGAACATGACAATGAGTTCACTGTACTAAAATGGCCCCCACAGTCACCAGATCTCAAGCCAATAGAGCATCTTTGGAATGTGATGGGACGTGCCCTGGATGTGCATCCCACAAATCTCCATCAACTGCAAGATGCTATCCTATCAATATGGGCCAACATTTCTAAAGAATGCTTTCAGCACCTTGTTGAATCAATGCCACGTTAAGGCAGTTCTGAAGGCGAAAGGGGGTCAAACACAGTATTAGTATGGTGTTCCTAATAATCCTTTAGGTGAGTGTATATATAAGGAGTGATAATGTATTGTTGATAGAAGCAACTGTTGTAAATAAGTAAAACATAAAAGAGCAACACACATTTTTACTAATAGTATCTAAAATATTGGACAAACCATAATGGGAAGAATTTTACATAACAGTACAAAATTAAATAATATATTTTTCAAAATATTGCTCCAATATTGCAGTCAATGGGTCTGTTATGTTGAGCCAAAACTTGGAAATTGTACAATATACTATTGTATTTTCTACAAGCTATATAGTTTTATTATTAATGAAAAAGATATTCATACATTAACACATTTATTGTCAGGACTACAAACACACCAAGAATCCCAAGTTTCCCATATGTATTTACATTCATGTATTCAACTCATAAATACACCAATATACATAGCTCCTAATGAATATAGTTTGCTAAAACTAAAAAAAAAAAAAAAAAAACTCTCTCAATATCTCTTAAAGACATGATGCCACATACCTTTTGAATTTTGTCATGAAGCACATCAAGTTAGAACTGAAGCAATCCGGACCTATGCTATTGTAATTACAGTAAATCTGTTTTTAAATAACTTCCAAAATCATGGCTAACACCCAAAAAAATGAAGAGAAAATACGTTTATCTGAGGCCACAAGTTAAGCAAAGTCTTTGTGTATGAAATATGCCCCACCTGGACCAGATACTTATAATGAACTATTCAAAATAGCACATAATTAATGAGCACATTAAGCTGTGATGTTTTAACAGATGCAGCCTCCTTAATTACCAGGGGACATGATGGTTCCTGCTCCTTTCTCTTTCTAATACACCCACGTCCACATGTTCATCTGTTCCTCCATAAACACAAACAGCATACAGTGTATGCATGGGCCAGCGGACCAGGTGCGAGACCCCTCACTCAGCGCCCAAAGTTTAGTGACCTGCAGGTGACCAGAAAAAGAAGCACACCGCTGACCCCAGTCCCACCAGGCGGCTCTTCTGATGGGATGAATATTCAAATGTCTTCTCATCTCTTTGGTTGAAGGTGAAGGGGGCTTGTTGAAGACATCTCTTCCAACAGATGGACCACAAGGACCCATCTGCTGGTGAGGCAAGTAAACGCTCAATGATGCATCGCGAAACGATTTAGCTTTCAAGGATCCCCGGCAAGTAGTTAGTAATGATGGCATCTGCACCAAGAGCAAACACTCTATTTTAGATATGATCTATCGCCTCTCCGAACTAGAAGCCTTGCCTTAAAGAGACAGCATCTCATTTGCACGACTTCATTTCCACGCCACAGCACGAGTCAAGTTACGAGTCAAAAGCTTCGCTCTCCTTTATGAATGCCTTCAAAGTTATCAGCCTCACCACATGAGTGTGCCTTATCCCACAATGAGCAGAGCATGATGCATTTAACATTTGTCATATGATCACGCTCATTTGCTTTTATTGATTCGTATCTGCCAGTGGCTCAAAGAGTGCAATAATTGTATCTTTGAAAATTTCCCACTTTAGTTTCCTATTCCAGGGGCTAAAGATGTTTCCACCTAATATATTCAGATTGGCTCCCATCCAGACAGTTTATTATCATGGTAATTTGCTTATTAAGTGTAATCTTGTTTTGTTCAAATAAAGTGATAATTAGATATTCAACATTAATACCTTGAAATATTATCTCTTGTATGATGTTGGAGGAATTTGTTTAATCTCTTCTTCACTGAGTAGACTTAGATAAATTTATCAGTAAACTCTCCACTTTAGACTGAGATTGGTTGAGGCTTATGGGAGATGTTAAAAAAGCTTTTCATCATTTATGTAGAAAAAAACTGTAATCTATATTAAGTATTATAATTATATAACCATAATTATATTTTGATATGGATAGCAGAGTAATTGTCACTACGTCTTGCATTCATTGATCATAGACATGGCTAAAGCGGAGTGCACACTGTAGGATTAATATAGTCCTTTACTATACAAGTATTGTCAGGCTGTACAAACATGATGCCACTGTAAGCCATGTCACACTGTAGGATCTCCGTTGTCAATGTCAGACTGTACGGCAGGAAAAGACGTGTTAAAAATGGTCGCACACAAGAAGACTCGTCCAGAGTTTTACATCAATCCGTGACTGCACTATATTGCATGTAGGATTGAAATGGTGGCTATACAAAAACAATCTCAGAGTTCATTTTGATCATGTTTTTTCTTAAAAAAGAAAATGAAGATGTGTGTGCTGTGTGGGTGGATCAAGTGGTGATTTGTTGTTGTCTCACTAATTGTACATGTTCTACAATCGTTTTTTTGATTTGACAGTTGTCGTAGGACAAGCCATACTACAGCCCTGTGCCTCCAAACGTCTGACACTGCCAGAATTTCGTGGGAGGTAATATTTGATCGTAATAATCATTAATCAGCTGTCGGCGAACATGTCAGGCTAGTGATCAAAGACTTAAGATTTTGGCCTAGGATCAGATGAATCTTTTAGTATGCACAAAATTTCTCAGACAGCCAAATTGTAGTCAAAATCATATAGTATGAACCCGGTTTAACACAGAAGAAGTTTTGCCAAAATTGTAAGAATGATTGTTGATTAGGAGCAACAATTCATTAATGGGTTGAAAATGTGTATAAAATGTATAGTTGAATTGAACTACATAATTCCTAGCTGTAATCAAACATGTTTTTTTTTTTTTAATACATATATGATCCAATTTCAATAAAGATTAATGTTGAAATGGGTGAAATGCTCCTTTAATTACTAGTAGTTTGTCAGGAGGTATGACATAATTCATTAACTAACAAGTTATTGATTAACTAACTGCTACTTAACACAATCTTAACATTCTATTACATAATGAATAGTTAACACATCTTCCTTAGTAGTTAACAGTAGTGATTAAGTCAATTAATTATTCCTTATTAGTTATGCAGGAAGAAACAGTATTCTAAAGTGTTAGGGGTTTTTTTTAAGAATCAGTTGAAGGAATGATTCAAAGACTAACTTTGAGGAATTGAGTTGAGGAATGATTCAAAAGACTCACTCAAAGACTGAAACACATGGTGAGAGTAGGCTCTAGTTGGGCTCATGTTGGAGCAGTTCGCCCGATTCAGCATGTTAAATCGGTGTCTGGGTACTGGGTGAGAGAGATGATTGGCTGATAAGTTTTGGGAACGAGTCAGTGAATGAAAATAAAAGTGAAAGTGTGCAAGTAAAGAAGACAGCAATGAAGGGTGTTATAATTTTATGTCATCTAATCTGAGCATTCCAATACAAGAATATCGTCAGAACATCGTAAGCCGCCTAGAAAGTGATCAACATGATGGATATTCAAAATGCTTAACAAGAGATGCTTTGTTTGCAGTTCAGTTTCACGTTATGAATGACAAAGCTTTTGGTTGGTTTGGCCCAGTGACCATACACACAAAAATAGTGGGAAAGTGACACAAAAAAAAAAAAAATTAGGACCAGTAGCAGGACAGTACAAATCAGCCATGCCAGCATTTATTAGAAAAAAAAAAAAATTATTTTTGTTGAGCCCTGAATTACACAGTGAGGTCCTCCTCACATCCACATTCTTCCACTATCTAGGACAAGCAACTACATATAGTCTGGTTATGTAAGCGTCAGAAGATTGAGATGTGCTCTGTCCCAAAGTTGTGCTTTTCATATCCTGTCCGATGAGTGTGTCCCACCGGAGTGCATATCTCTGTCTCTGCGCCTGTGTGCGGGCTTACATTACATTACGCTGTCCCTGTAGAACAGCAGACTACAGCGTGTTTGCCCTTGTCTTTTTCGTCCTGCTTACCTATCCCTCCCAAAAGAAAGAGGTCTCTGTGTGTGTGTAAGGAAAAGAGGCAGTGATGATCATTTGCTGCCAAAGTAAAGTGTTTGCAAACGAGCGCGGTGCAGAGGTGCGGTGCGCTCAAGGGCACATTTGTATAAAACTAATGATAGCATGTAAATGGACAAAATTTCTATCTGAGGAAAGAGGCATCCACCCCCTTGGCGCACCATCGTGTTGATGGAGTGCAGAATCTCATTACGGATCTAATACAATAACTGCCGTGTCGATCCGGAGAGGCGACAGAGAAACAAGATTAGCCTTATTACTTTATTATGTGCTGTGCGGCATGGCTCAGAGTGGACAATTGCATTAAACCACAGATGAGATCACGTAGAGGGAATTGCTCCCCCTCCGCTCCACCCCCCGAAACGATTTAATTGATTCCACATAAAATTAGCGGGGACAGATTTGGAATTCCTGCTGTTGCCACTTAGTAAACTCCTGACTTCTTTGGCCATCTCTGGTGGAGTGTTGTTTTGCTGTTATGGGCAGCGGTGAGGACAAAGGGGAGGGCGTTTGTCACTGTCTGAGAGGGCTCAGGGTGGAAGGGTTAATGACTGTAACCCCTGTTGTGCAGTTTGTTTTCTGTCACGCTACTTGGCTATATACTCTGATACTCATTATGGTGTATCTAATTACTAAAGTTGGCATGAAATGAAAATTCACCCCATCTATTTTATAACTGCATATTTTTGATCTAGATTTTAGATTCGTTTGTGCATGTTTAAGAAGTTTCGACAAACTTTATGTTGATGTGGCAAACTCAAAATCCAACCAAAAACTGATAGAACCAATTTCTTACATTTATTTATTTTTCAATAATCCATTACTGACACACATGGGAGAAAAGATGCGTCACTACTTCTGTTTCTTCACACCTTAGATGCGCTCAGGAAGTTTTTTTAAGTTTGGCTATTTTTAACGCAAGAGCAGATGTGGCCATTGGTAAATGGAAGGTGTCTGGCTTCCATTGTCATCTGTTTCTGGTTATTTTAGCTGTACAAAACAGCTTGTTATGCTGATTGATATTATAAACTAGTGTTTCTCACTATATGATTTTTATGTAGCCTATTGTCAAAAGTTTGGGACAGGTAAGCCAGCAAGGTTGCAAAAATGTTAAAAGATAAAGATAAAAAAGATTAAAAGGAAATAAAAGATTTCTATTTAAAATAAACTAATTTTCAATCTTTTTTTAAGTATTACAGTTTACACAAAAATATTAAAAAGCATAGCTGAAAATTCAGCTTTTCAATCACAGTTACTTAGTAAGTTACTTAAGCAGGCCTATTAAAATAGAAATAAAATTTCCTTTTTTATATATAAATATTTCACAATATTACTGATTATTGTCATTTTGATCAAATAATTCCAGCCTTATAATAATAATAATAATAATAATAATAATTCGTTACATTTATATAGCGCTTTTCTGGACACTCAAAGCGCTTCACATAGAAGGGGGGGGGGACCTCCTCAACCACCACCAATGTGCAGCATCCACCTGGATGATGCGACGGCAGCCATATTGCGCCAGAACGCTCACCACACACCAGCTTACTGGTGGAGAGGAGACAGTGATGAAGCCAATTGGTGTATATGGGGATGATTAGGAGGCCATGATGGACAGGGGCCACTGGGCAAATTTGGCCAGGATGCCGGGGTTACACCCCTACTCTTTCGAAAGACATCCTGGGATTTTTTATGACCACAGAGAGTCGGTTTAACGTCTCATCCGAAGGACGGTGCTCTTTTTGACAGCATATAGTGTCCCCATCACTTTACTGGGGCGTTAGGACCCACACAGACCACAGGGTGAGCACCCCCTGCTGGCCTCACTAACACCTCTACCAGCAGCAACCTGGCTTTCTCAGAACGTCAGAAGGTCTCCCATCCAGGTACTAACCAGGCTCAGGCCTGCTTAGCTTTAATGGGCAACCAGTCTTGGGCTACAGGGTGATATGGCATAGCCTTGATGAGCATAGAAGACTTATTTAAAAAAAAAAAAACATTCAAAAATCTTACTGATGCTAAACCATTTAACAGTATACAACATGAAAAAATGCATTTTGTCCAGTTACGTATGGAAAATATATTGGTGCAGATCATTTTGGAAGAAATTACTAATCTCAACTTTAAGAGAAGAAATATTAAGGTCGAAGTCAGGGTTGTTTAATTGGGAATTCCTTTTAAATATCCAATTTAGTTCCTGAATTTGAAATGAGTTGGGATATTGAACCACAACTAAAAAAAGAATGTAAAAAGTAGAATTAAAGAAAAATCTGTTCAAAGCCTGAACAAAGCCTTGCTTGAAAGTTTTGAAAAAAAAGTTGAAGGTGGAAAATTATATAGGCCTTACATATAGAAAACAAAAACAATAGATTCAACTTCCGAAAGCCTGTGGTTAATTCCATTTATAAATAAACAATTATAAATTAAAAGTGAACAAATACTTTTATTCCGATTCCGAATGTTGCTCAATTTCAAATTGTGTCTAAAAACTGCGACTAACTGTCACGTGACTAACTGTGAGACAGGATTTCATCCCAGCAGTTTCTAATCTATGCAGGCCTCAGAAATTTCAACTGAGGGAAACAGAACACATGCCCAAACACACACACAGAAATAAGGGAAGAACTGAGGTTTCTTTCACGGCTCATTAATCCGTTAGCGGTTCATCAGCTGTCAAGACCTGGTGATGATATCATGTGTGACATCTCACCTTGACGCTGCTACCTCAGTGTTCTTTTGCAGCCCAGACTCAACCCTCCTCCCTCCCGGCAGAACAGCATCCCAACTTATCGTGACCTTTCACCACATCTCACCCTCTCCCAATGTGTTTTTTGGGGAGGCCGGCCCGAGGTGCAGGGATGGCCATATGTGTCGGCCCAGTGGCCATGTACAGTCGCTGGCGGATTCAGGAAGCTGTCTGTCATGCTGTCTTCTCATGGCTGCGAAGAACATTCTAGCGAGATTACAGGAAAGCAGCAAAGACGTTCTTACTCCTCACTAAACCTCACTTTATTCTGTTGGGATTTTAGATTGTAAAGTAAGTTCTAATTCTCGCTTAGAAACAAGTCGTATATCAAAGGCTCTGAATTGCTATCCCTTCTTGACAGTATTTGAAAATCTTACCCTGTGAGCTACTGAAATTCATGAGACTTTATGAGCAGAACACTCCTTATTCCCATGTGAGGGTGGTCCATCATGAGAAAGGTCAGTGGTGTAATGCTGTTAGTCCCTCAAAGGCTCCTCTCAGCCCAAGACCTGTCACTTTTCACTCCGCCACTCAAAGCCATTTTCTTTAATTGAGCACTTGTCAGTACATTCTGAAGACAAACTCCATCTCTGCATCTTCTTGCTGAAAGACCCCTGTTCATCCACAGCCACTTATTTGATCATGATTATGCTGACTTTCCACTTTTCTGATATATAGTTTTATTGACCTGAACATAAGTCAAGATGTCAAGAAAGGCCTTATATTCAAAGTTAGTTTTTTTTTTTCCTTGGGGCTAAAAACGGCATTTGTTTTCCATCTCATAGAATGACTAAACAAGCTCAGAATTACTATGGTAAACAAGACTATTTTAAGGGGGCAGTACACATTTGGAAGAGCTGACCTTAAAAAAATGTCCCCATTTTAAACCACTTGCAAAGGAAAATAATACCGAAATTGCTATATTGCAGGGAAAAAAATTACATCACATGCAAATGGTTTCATGTCCACAAAATGCATTGTATGTATGACATTGTAATTCATCACAGTTCAGTGATTTAGCATGGTCAAAATATATACAAAACCACATTTTTAATTAAGGAAAACTAAAAATAATAATAAAATGAAAATAATAACAAATCACCAATAATATTGTGGACCAAATAATGAATCATTTGGCAAATTAAGAAATACAAATAATAAAATAAAATATTGATCTGGGGCCTATACCATGATGGTAGTTGAACAAACTCAGGGTTACAAGGCTGACAAATCCAAATCAAATCCAATCAGGCTTTGTACCATGATCCTCAACTTGAACGGTGATCATGGGACGCGGCACATGAAAGTGTGATCAATAGCGAACAGCCAATCACACGCCGTGAAACATAGATTAACTGTGATTCAATTCTCGCGAGAGAATCATCAAGATTTTTTTTTCTTTTTTGCCAGATTACGAGACTGAGATTGAGAAAAATTTTACAAGTACATTTAAAGGAGCTGTGTGCAAGATTGTGGCCAAAACTGGTAGTGCAATCACTTTCAAATTAGGGTGTATCCCAGCCTTCCCCCATGACTCGATGTTGCCAGATATGCTGCAGGTTCCAGCAGGAATGTAGGCTGCTACAAGAAGGTTTTCTGTTAATTATTAATTTCGGACTTTGTAACAAAGTATTTCGGATTCATATTGAGTTTTTTGGGGTTTCGTAACGTTAGAATTTTTTTTTTATCCGATTCCGACACGTTTGTATCTGCAGCTGTGGTAACTAGAGAACAGCTGGCAACCCGAATGCCGCAACACTACTAAGTCTGTGATTGGTAGATCGGTGGAGGGTGACGCATCAGAACAAAACACATCTTGACAATATTAACATCAGTCAAGGGCTGCGACTTCACTTTTTAAATGACAATATCCTGGCCGGACTACTGTTGTCAGTGATATAAGTATTTGAAATGAACATGATTTCTTCATGATTTCTTTAATTTACGATTAATTGAAATAAATTTCTTGCATACAGCTCCTTTAACAAGTGGATTTGCTGATTTGTAAGAAAATGTCAAAGGGCCAAGTCTGAACATGCCTCCTTAAACAGCTGAAATGATATCCCTATCATACAAGGCATTGAGTCTCACAGTCTTCTCATGAACACTGCACTCTCTCAGAATACACAGCTACCTCTGCATCTCCATCTGAAAACAACACTCAGCAAACACGAGACGAGACCGAGAGCGAGAAGGAAGAAGGATGGTGGCTCTTTAAAAATAAAGTTGGAAGCAGTTTTGGACAAGGCAGAGGGAGGAAGAGTAATTTGAATGGTTGTGCTAATGACCTGAGGAGGAGCAGCACAGCAGTTGTTTCGCTGATTCGATGGCAGGTCATCGCGACAGATGTTCCCAACATATGTGGAGAATTAATTACCCACTAGTAAACAAAATCTGTGATGCAGAGAGTCGTTTTGTCCAAATTTCTTTCGTTTCGCTGTTATTAGGGCCATAATTTTTCTTGATCAGCCAGGCCCACTCCAGTGCAAGAGCTCAGTAATGGGTTGCGCTGAAGGGCTGCACGAGGCACAGACGGGTCTTTAATTGGCAGAGTTGATTGTCAGCCTGCACAATGTGAAAGCCCTTGATTATCTAATTGGTTGATTGAAGCGCTGCGCGCCTGCCAGGCCACTTCACCTACTTTTTTTCCCCCCAGCGGCTGGAATGTCGGGAATGTTTTTGCTGAGAAGAAACAACTTGGCAGGAGGAGAACACACACTGGTGAGCTTTCGGCTGCCAGTGCAGAAAGACGAGCGCATCTCTGGGCCCAAAGTGCTGGATAACAGGAAGGGAAGCTGCACAAATAGCTTAGCAACCTCAATAAAGCACCACTTAGAAGTGAGGACAATTAAGTGCTATAGTCATTTGGCGCATTTCTTTATGTCATTATATCGGTTGGTGCGATGCTAAAAGTTCCGACTTAATTGAAAGATGGAGACATGCATTAACCAGGCATGCTGTATCTCAAGAAGGTAAAACGAAAATCAATTCATAAATAAGGAATGACATTGTCCTCACAAACAAGGCAGAAAATTGCAAGAGGTAGTTAGAAGTCTCTCAACATCAAATAATATTGATTTTCCACCTCCTTGTTCACACCTTCAGTTTAATATTAGATTACTTAAAGAGGCACCCCCTCAAGGTGAATTATGCATTTCAATACGAAGCACAGTCGGGTTAAGAAAACCAGTCAATTCATATGACAGACGTCTGAATGGTATGAATGGACGTCAAAACGAGAATTTACAGCCTAATAACTAGGGATGGTTTAAAATACGCATTTTATTTTCAATCCGATTCCAAATTAGATACACTGGCAATCAGACATTATGTAAGGATAATCTGAGGATACAATGGATAATTATAGGCATTTAAATGTCATTGTCAACATATAGGCCAAAACTGCAAATTATCATTCTTATTTGTTTAAAGAACAATTATGAAGCTTGATCAATCTTTTAACAACTTTTGTTTAAAACAAGCTTACAAATATTATAACAATATGTGGACATATTGGTCCACCTATCCTTACTAATTGCTATTTAGATGAATTTTTACAATAGTTTAATTTTTACTTTACAATGTAAGATTTAAAATCATTTGTCAAAAAATTGTCCGCATTAAAGAATCCTAATATCCTCAACATTTCATTGAAAATAATGTATCACACAAATTCTAATTGAAAATATACAGCCCAAGAATTGATTCCATGATTCCTCCATGATTTGTCACTTTAATTGAAGAACTATTTGCCCAGCCTGGCCAATTACGTCCTGGAAACTAACATAAATTCACCAAAATGATCTATATATTGCTCTAGCACACCTAATTATTGCTTTAATCATATAGTTGAGCAGGAGACATTTTTAATGCAGCATGGCAGTGCAATTAGCTCTGGAATACAGAGAGAATGATGTCTGATGTGTGACTGGCTTTCTTTGCAGACTACCATTCCAAATGTACGCCAACCGGTCAAAAATGCATTAAAAAAAAGTAAATGGCTATATACAGTGTGATTAATTCACAGGAAATCGAAGACTTATTTCTTCGTTACGTCACTTGCTTATTGATTGCATGACATTGTTTCTTCAAGATAACACAACAGTGGGAAAATACAGTCAGATTCACATCCCAGCCCTCCGGAACGATTGTCTGGCACTTTATAAGTCTAATGCTTATAATGATGTCTATGTTATTTATTTTTATTAACTGTCAAAAAAATCTGCTTTTCAAAAGCGTTATAAAAAATGTTGTAAAATAGCCAAGCACCTACAACCACACTTAAATATGAAATCTATATTAATGCACCACATTGCTTGGCAACCATAAACAGCCTACCACTAGGCTAATGGACTGTATTATTAAAGGTAGGGTAGGCAATTTAGAGAGGCTAGCAATAGCAAGTTAGCTTTTAAAACATGAGATCCATCCTCCCTTCAGATCGTCTCTAAAGCCACGCCTCCTTTAAAAGACATGAAAAGCATCACAAGAGACACTGTTATATTTACTCATGACTCATAGCACATAACAATAAGAAATGTAAACAACTTACAGAGCTCTTCTACCTGACTGTTGCAGATTAATTTCAACGCTGATTGATAGTGAACATAAAAATGCATAAATTCGAGAAGTGAACAGAACAGACCTCTTAATTACGGTAAGCTCTTTTTTTGGTTCAGGAGGAACTGTGAGTGCTGTTTGTCTGGGACACTCAGTATGTCTGTCTACAACTGCATATCCTTACGGAAGGCGCTGATTAAGTGACGTCTGCACAAGCAGGGTGTGCGGAGGTATGGAAATACACATGCAAGTAGAATATTGTCTCATTACATTCGGAGACTTGAGACTTCCACAGAAGATATGCATACACATATATATTTTTTTATAGACCACTTTATTGATTGCAATCAGGATGTGAAGAGTTTCAACCAGTATAGCAAAAAGTGTTTATAAAAAAAAATTCCTATTAATCAGATTTTTTTTTTATTATCGTGATTGTTATTATTAATAGTAATAAATCTAATTATTTTTTGACCATAGATGTCCGCAGTCTTATAAAAGCACTGGGCCACTTGAGGCAGTATGTAACGGTGATTGTTTTGGCACTCTTCTAATAATATCCCTAAAGTTAAGACAGTAATGCACATGCAGCATCAAGTGGCTTTTTAACACTTAGCTGGTAAACACGTGAATAACTTTCATTGTAAATTATTTTTATAGTCTAGTCTACACTCTAAACAAAAATGGTGCTAAATAGCACTAAAAGTGGTTCATTGGCTTGTAATCATAGAGGAACCACTTATGTGGAACCATAAAAGGTGCCATACAGCACCTTAACCAGAACCACTGAAGAACCGCTGAAGAACCAAACTGGGCTTAACAGGTTCTTTAAACGGTAGTGGTGCTATACAGCACCATGACCACCGCAAAGAACCCCTGAAGAACCGCTGAAGAACCTTTTTTAGAGTGTAGATTCCAATAAAATGTCAATAAAAACCACCAGAATTTTAATTCAAAGATCAAACTTAAAAAACAAAGTATGTCACTATTCCATTAAAAGCACTACAAACAGTGCTTTGACAAATAAATATTGTGCTGGAGTCCAGTTTCAGTCCAGTTTGTACGCAAAAAAAAAGATGGACCAACTGTATTGTACAGTAACAAAGAGAACATGCTTACACTATGTTAGGTGCATCAAGATAAATTTAAGCCTGTGTTTTCCCTCTTTTTTTTCTTTCCTCTGGTCTCCAACGTCCTACACAATCAATCAGCGCCTCCACCCCCCCACCCACCCCCTTTATTTCCCTGTCTGCTGGATTTCGGATCACTGAATGTAAATCCTTGACAAGGGTATCTATATATAATATTAATGTGCGCTGTGGAGGGTTCCCTGTGAACAGAGAGCTGACTGCCAAAAAAAGAGTGATCAGAGGCAGGTTACCCATCCTCCCTGGTCCTCTGCAGCTCTCACCCCCAGGATGGATGGGGCATCATTAGGCAAAGGAGCTCGGCCATTCTCCACAGAAACGGCCAAGTCGGAGGTACCCATCAATCTAGTGGTGCCCGTGCTCCCTCAGATACTGTCAGAGCGTTAGGTTCGGAGGGGCCCGTGTTGGTGTTTGAAGACCCTCTGTGTCACCTGCAGATCGTCTCATCTGCAGGCATCTGGGGTGGCTCTCCTTCGACGCTCACTCCCCCTTCTAATTTATTTACTTCAGGAAATGGCCACCAAGGAGAAAACGGACAGGGAAGGAGAAAACAAAAATGTTGCCATCTACCCACCGGCGAAGTGGCCTACGGCTTGGGTTTCGCTACAGGGGATCGCTGAATCCCTGAGCGGGTAAAGTAACCTTTGCTAAGCCAGCAGAATAGTTGTTACTTAAACCAAATTCTTATGGACATATAAATCCACATCACATTTTTGCGTCAGACTCCCACCACAGATGAATGCTGGGAACATTCAAAAGTCCCAAATGTGCAACGGCGGTCATGCAATGTTAATTTCAACAAATTTTTGTCATAATTCTTGTCTTTTGATGAAAATATCCATTAAAATAAGCCAATATTTAATCATATCATGTTCAATAATTTTACTAAAAATAGAATAAAATGAGATGAAGCAAATTTAAAATTGCAAAATTGAATTAAATATTCAAACACTGCTAAATGTGCTTTTAACATAAAAAAAAGAACAAGACAATGACACTGTGAAAAACAAGACCAATCTAAGATCCTTCCAAAACATCTTGTAATGTTTCCTAGCAGAGAGATGGGGGGGAAAGCATTTCCCCATCCAAAAGATGATATCAAACCCAAGAACAAAGTCTGCTGGGAATGTATCTAATTGATTTCACTATTTGTTATGTTAATCTAATAGAGAAAACAGTGGGATATTTAAATCAAAAGCGAGAGCTGTCAGTTCAGGTCCAAAGAGGAGAACACAATGATACTGAATTCTGCGTCAGGCTATTGGTAATCAATCGGGATGGAGCTGGCATTGAAAAACTGTCTGCTTTGCAATTGTGCTCCGTTTGAGCAACAATTTGAAAATAACAGTGAGAAAAAAGGGATTGTGACAAAGTCAATATGGAGAGCCATTTGAAGGACAAATGAGAGAATTGCAAAGTACCCCGGGTCTTTGTTACCTTGTCTGACTGGATGTATGTGGCCGCGGCATTGAGAAGAGCTGAATGGAGCTTTCAAAGAGCAACACAATCAAAAGCCAATAACGCAACAGCTGAACAGAGACACATGAATATTGTAATGCAACCACTGTGTTGTACACCAGTAAATCAACTGCCCGAGGGCATGAGCTAAGTGAATATTTCCCACGCATTTTCAATATTACTGAAATATTAATGAGAGAACTTAAATAAGAAAATCCCTCCCTGGACCTGCTTTGCAATCAAATTTTAAAGCGGAGCCCTGTGTCAGCTGTAGTAACATCATTAATATTATGGATGTTTCTGTAATCATTCCACCAAAGAACTGAAGCTCTGCATTTCTCCCTGAACGGTATTACTGTGGCAAACCGAAAAAATGACAAATGATTTATCACTTTTTGTACATTTTGCAAATTCATCAAACCGATACAGTGTCACTGATACTGCTAGGTTTTACATTATTTAGGGTAAATGGATGGACAACTTTCTTAGAGGAAAGCATCAAAAGTGGGCACTATTAATAAATCCTGAGTCGAATTCTAAATTCGAATCCAATTTTTTTACAGCCAAACTTTGGGGAGGGAAGGTTAATCATGATGAAAATGTATGTAACCGTCTTTGTTCAACCAGTTCATAATTGAACAAGTTAATAGTGGAATAGTTACTAGTCAAGCTCCATTAAAGTAGTCCATTCGAGTTTTGATAAACATTTCTTTTCCATCTTTTTTTAATTTATTATAGTGAGAAAATGTAAAACCTATCAGATTGCTAAAATGTATATTAAATGTATCAACAATAACTACAATGCAAATAAAACCCAAATTATTCATGGCATGCCACAGTGCTGGGAATCGGAATCCCAACATCAAGTGTATTTAAATTCATTGTATACATTTATAGACCATTTTGCAAGATGTAAACAACACTGGTCCAGAAACACTTCCCGTTTCAGTTTGTAACTGTTTTCTTTATTTCACATGTAAACAAAACATCTTAAAGATGTTTGTTTAACTTTCTGATTCAGTTTTATATGTTCTGTTGGTTGTATGTTATCCCAGCTTTTATGTAGTGTTAAAAACTGAAACAGGAAGTGCTTCTGGACCAGTGTTGTTTACATCTTGCAAAATGGTCTATATCTGTGTATACAAAAATATATTTACTTTTTGAATTGACTACAAATATAGAATGATAATATTTTCAAGTTCACAATTGAATTAACTTATTTATTATAGAAAGTAATAGATCTTTTCTGCTGTCTTCATAACAAACTATTTTCATTGTATATAAAAACGAAATAGCAAGAAACTCTGCCAAACTTCTCCATTTGTGTTCAACAGAGGTACGAAAGTCTCACAGGTTTGGAACAATATGGGGAAGAGTAAATTAAACCAGGCTGTTTCTTTAACCTTTTAAAGTATTGAGTTTTCAGGACAAATGTATAGTCGAGTCTTACGGCAATACTCTGTTCTCTTGCTGCCATCTTTTGTCTTGTTCTATAGCTTACTCATGCTTCCTCCCTTTCCTCCCCACCATCCTGTCTGCCAAAGGAGTGTTTCCAAGGAGAACTTTTAGGGAGGGGAAGAGGAGAAGGGGGTTTAACGGAGCCGGACTTGAGGGAGAGGGGTACCGGTCTTAGTATCTGACTTGTTAGTCCACCACTGTCCAATTTGTTGAGGGTGGTGCATTTGATTAAAGCAGGGGTCCCTCCTGCTGCTCGCCCCTCCCATCAATCACAATGATAAGTCCCAGAAAGGCAACATATTGCCTGGGAAGAGGACGGGGAGGGATATCAATTTCACTGTCGTGCCGTTCTCGCTCCCACCCCAAAAATCTCGCGCCGTTTTGGTGGAAGTGCAGACTGCCAAGGAGGAGGTGAAGGGGAGAGAGGATGTAGCAGTTCTGCTGGGGTTTGAGGGAGCAGCCAGGACTCTGGGGATTGAGAAGGGGGCAGGTTTGCAGTTAGAAAGGCTGGTCAGGGTCAGTCGAAGTTTGTTAATGTCTTTTTTTTTTTTTTTCTTCAGGTTAAATATGGTAGGTTCTAATAGTGGACTCATTTGCGCTGATGTTGTTCGCACCGGGCCGTACGCCGCATGAGGTTAGCTTCCCCCCGTTGTGCTGAAATACATAGCCTATGAACTGCTTCCCCCCTGTCTTGTTAGCAACATCTATGACATTAAACCAGCCGCCAATCAATAGGTATACAAAGGTGTGGATGGCAGACGAAGGTGAAGGTCATGGTGACTGGCTAAGGAAATAAATAAATGCATGACCACAATGTCATAATAGCTGTTATTCTAATGAACTTAAATTACTTGGTCATATACCGACACGGCCTCTTATGCAATACTGTCACAGAGACATTCAGTCAAAGATTAAGATTAGCGATTGACTGAAAAACTTTAAGACATTATACACATTTGCTACGTACAAGAATATTAAAAGCACAACTTGATGCAATATATGTTTTTTTTTTTTACTATTTGGTAAATTAATATGATATATTATGCTAAACAATATCAAATAGAAATCAAATAATAATAATTATCATAATACTAAATTTAATTTACCAAATTTTAATATTAAATCATCATCATCATCCTAAATGTCATATATTTAAAAAAAAAAATATATAAATAAAAAATACTCTTAAACTGTTAAAAAATATATAAACAATAAGTTATAACAACATATGTTTTTAAATTGCTTAAACTCATCAAAATAAGTTAAGCAATTTTAAACTTTTTTTAATAAGTTATACAAATCAGTTTAATGAAATTTAAGTTGAAATGACTTACATTTTTTAAGTACAATCAATTTGGATGTTTAAGGCATCAACTTATTTTAAACAGTGTAATTACCTATGAAATATTATTAGTGGTTTTTAGCATTAGTAGATCTACAAATTTAGATTGTATTTGTTTGTTTCTTTTTTTGTAGTTTTTATCCTGCATGAGCTGGAACTGACATCTTCTTTGAAGTGACAACATGTCTTTTTTCTTTGATAATCTTTTTATATCTCAATTAGACTTTGCTAAAAGTGCACTCAACTGTGCGTGGACCTCAATCAATTCTTTTTCATCTCCTCGAGCTGTCGTCAAACATAACAAGATCACAGCAGGAAGTTCATGTCACCAACTTCCCCCCTGAACATGATAACTTCATCTGCCGCTAGATTTCTCCGCCAAAGCTCCCATTCTGTCACATTCACACACTCAGTCACGTACAACCGTTACCAGCGTTTGCTTTCCATCTAATGGAATCAAATGCAGCAAAAAAAAAACAAATGTCAGCGTTTTTCATCACTTTGCATGGTCACTTTAGTGTCCTTCCCTGTGCCTTTTTGAATGATAATGATACAAATTACAATTTGGCTATATTAATAGCTAAACCAGAAAGCAGAGAAAGAGAGAAAGGAGGAAGGGGGAAAAAAGGTGTCTGCCTTTTCACCGTTGCTAAGTGCTAACGTGGGATTTCCTGAGCCCATTGTCATGTCAACTGGACCGGCAGCTATTCCATTGTGATGATAATGGATTCGGTGTTGTTGGCTCAGAGGTCACAAGGTCAACATAAGCTCCTTAATGGACTGTGAAATAACTCTAACTGCATTAACCTCCCCAGATCACATGGTGGGGAAAACACTCTCTCTTCTCAAATCAGAGGCCTTTATAGACGCCACGCGATTGGATTGAATTTTAATTGGCAAGGCGTACACCTGGCAGCAGTGCAGAGATTTTAATCTTTCAGAAAGGTGAGATAGGGAAAGATATGGTAAACAGACAGAGGTAACGGCTCATGGGGTTATGAGGGTTAGAGCTAGAATTTGGAAGGTCACTGTGGCTTGCCTTTAACAAAAATGGCTTTTCACTTGTGCGTGTTTGCATTTTCATTGCTTCAGTGTGTTTGCGTGCTCGAACCATTGGGCATCTGTGCTCACATCCAAAAGTGGGCTTCCCTGGAGACGAGAGCCAAGAGGGGCGTCACGTCCTCGCGTTTGGCAACGAGAAATGAACGTTTAATTCACTGTGATTAGCAAGGCTTGGAATTTGGTAGCTTGACATTAAAATAGTTGGACTGGTCATAGGAAAAAATAGAAATATTATATACAGTAGGGAAAAAGAGATAGTTATACAATTTCCAGTCAAGCTTAAATTTGGTCACATTACTTAAAGAAATAATACTTCAGGAATTTAGCATACATAGCATGGTATCAATTAAAAAATGTCATTTCCACACCATAATTTATCAAAGAATGGCATTAACCACAAACATAATTCACTGTAAAAAATCATGATTTGTTATCATAACGTTTTTTCTTCTGTCAAATCAACTTAATATTTTATCAACAATAATATTTTGAGTTTCTGATTATTAAATCAATCTCATTCATTGTATTAACTCAATTTTTCAATTTCAATGAACTTGAAGTTAAGGCAACCCGGTTACTTAAATTTTTAAGTTAAACCAACAACATTTTTTGCAGTGTTTTTGTGGTGGAAATATAGTTTGGAAATATAGTTCTTCTGTGATATATTCACTTCTCTAAAAAAAATTGAACTTTTGAGTGTGAAAAGTGGGTTTTATCACACGAGATGGCCAAAAGTGCCCATGCATAGTCGAAGAACCAAACCCAAAAATAAAGAATTAAGCTGAGGCAAGGCTCTGGAAAAGCATAATACACTCTGTACGTCTTTACGGTCAGTATCAAGCCACTTCAGCTAGGAAATTAGGGCATGCTTCAGGAGAACTCAAAGTGCCTCCACACTCCTCCAGAGCAAATTACAGGTGACGAAATGAGGTGCTGAACTTCATAACGCTGATGGAGCATGTTCCGTGCGAATACAGGATAAACATCAATTAATTTCAGTCAATAAATAACGCTTTGAGGTATTGCGTCAAAAAAGCCGAACAATTACTTTTCCATTTTTCTTGCCAAATGGGCTGATGAGGGAAAACAGGGGATCCGGCCACGTAAATCAGTCTTAATTTTGCCTTCCCCATTAAAAAGCCGCCATTAAGACCCTCCTCGCCTCATTTCATCTTCTTCTTGTTTCACTTTTTCAATTTGTGCGAAAGGGGGAGTTCACTCATCATAAAATTTCACTTTGGCTGGCCTATCATTTGCATCTGAGCCAATAAATAGCAATTAGCATTAACAATTAAACCAGAGAGTGGAACCAATGCCCGCTCCCTTGGAAAGCTGATGAATGGCTACGGGGAGGCTTTTTTCAAAGGGAGCTGGGGGACATTAGCTTCCGTGGCCTTGCCGTAAAACCGTGCGCTCCAGGAAAGGAGTACATCCTAGGCTAAATGCTGATTTATTTGGCTCTAGACACATCTCTCACGGGGGCCGAGAGGACGCCGTGCACCTCTGTGGGTGGCATATATGTGTGAAGGAAAGATTACGAGGAATTTCCATCCAATCTGCCGCCGCGACTTCCCGCTAAAGTACATAAGTGTTACGCGGCACGTTTAGTTGTAGAGAAATCGCTTTTTATCCTCACGTCTAGGTGAGACTGAGTTTTGCCCTTGCACATCGCAAGCAGAAGTTTCCTATGAATCCAGACCATAACCGTCATGGCTGTACTTTCTCCGTAATAACCGGAGCGCAACACCTCATGCGGTGTATTATCTGCGGGTGGCATATGGGTCTGTTTAGCCTTGTGTAATATGAAAGCGCATCTCTAATGTTTCATTTTAGTGACCCATTTTATACCCCCTCAGCAGGACATGAAAGTAAAGTGCAGGTTTGAGAGAAATTGAGAATAACCTCTAACGATACGAATTAGACACTCTCTAATGATTCAAACACAGCACCTCAGAGACAACGCCAGACGAGAAATTGCGTCAGTTAATGACGTGATGACTTACTGCACAAAACCCCTCCTCTCCAGTCTCGTATGCCTGAACGCTTGGCTTTATGTACACAGTGGGTACGCCGTTCAACTCTGGTGAAAAGGAGATCATATTGTCCGTGCCTTATGATTGCTTTCGCTTGCATTAATCATCCAGTAAAGCACTGACACAGCAGTATGGGCGCCCTGCCTAACAAACCATAGACTAAGGACAGTGACACCCAAAAGCGGAAAAGGGGTTCTGGTGAAATTGGAGGAGAGCGGCAGTCATTCTTTTTTTTTTATTTCTTCTTTTTTTATTAACATCACAGGCCCATTAGAAAGCTCCTTGTTCACCTTCAGTGGAGCAGCAAATGAAGAGGCTCCAGAGCACAGGACTCCTACCGTCTCCACGCGGCCACGGCGCAGGCCAGCGCCAGTCATGTTGTAACGCTTGTAAGAAACAGATGTTCCTTCCCTGACAAATCTCCCCTTTTGATTTATTATTTATTTGCTCAGATCACAATGGAGAAGTCTTTGGCTCATTAATTAAATCCCACGCAAAAAAAAAAAATAAATAAAAAAAACTGACCCTCACAAACTTAGTACCAGTAAAATGACTTTTTACCAGTAAAATGACAGAATTTTTTTCATTTGAAATGTTTGAGAAACACACACATTTACATAGAAATAAAATAACTAAATAAATATAAAATATTGCAGAATGAATACGTTTCATCACATTTCACATGATGACATTAAAACTGCAATAATAATAATAAAAATCTTCATGTGATAATAAATATCATGCGTCACATCTCATGTGAAATATAGAAAATGTATATGTTGAATTATATGACCAAAATATTTACGTCTGGTCTGACATTTACAACATATTTAACAATACATATGTGAGTCTATTTATTTATGTACCTTTAGTGCCACAATCTTCTAATATGCCAATTTGCTGTTCAAAAAAAGTATTATCAAAATTAAAAACATTTGTGCTGCTTAATATTATTGTGATGAATAGAACGTTCAAAAGAACATTTATTTGAAATATAAATATTTTGTAATAACATTATAAATATATTTACTGTCACTTTTGCTGAGAGTAAAAAAAAAAAATAATCTTACAGACCCCAAACTTTTGAAAGGTAGAGTATATTGTAAACATTTTAGTAAAAGCAATAGGCTAAATATCCCTGCTCCGACCAGATATCAGTCAGTCACGACAGCCCGCTGTGCTTGTTATTAAAATCACACTACTTGTGAAACACAAGTATGTATTGTGTGTGCAATAGCTGCCAATTCCAGTGTGTCAAACGATCTTTTAATTAGTCCTTTTGCTTCACTTGTTGAGAGCAATTAAAAATGAGGAAGCTGTCCCAACGGTCAATCTCCAAACTCTCACCAAACACAACGCCGCTCTGGGGGAAGTCATCGCACAGTTGGATAATGCAGATGTCTATGTCACACCCCAATTAGAGTGCTCCCACACTCCTGAAGGGTGACAGACAGTCTCATAGCGACTGTGTGCCAATCATATTTTGTCATTTCTATGACATCACTTCGCAATTGTAACACATGCCAAGTCATCCGCTGGAAGTCTAATCTGCATCCTTCTCATAAATAAACTGTCAAGTGAAATTTTATTGCAAGCTAAAATTGATGGTGTTGTTCCAGTACAGAAGCCTATAATCTGGGCTGTAATCCCTATTAATCCCGTCGTGTTATTTACAGGCGTATAAAGAGCCTTGTAGAAGCGCTGAACAACATTTATCTGACACACACAGGAGTTTTTGGGAGAACTTTAGCTGTTCCCAACATGTCTGTTGAGATCACATATCCCAAGGACTGTCAGACAAGATCCACGGTGTTCCAGTAGATGAAGGTCAAGGACTGTGCAAACACAACAGAGTCCGTGCCCAGAACAGAGAGAATGGTCACATGGCACTTGACTTTTCATTACATGTTCTCAATACCTATTGACTGGCATCAAAATGGATAAAGGTTTGATATTAACGTTTTCCCCAGTTTCCCCATGCGACTGCTTTGTTTGATGAAAGGGCGTAAAAATGTCCCTCAAGTCCTGGCGTATGAGGCTGTTCCTGATGCGAAAGCACTTTGGGAGCTTCTAAAATTAAGCGATGTCACTTCTCAATGACACTTTAATGATACTGGAGCTCAATGAAAGAGTTGGGATGCTTTGGAGCATCTGCTGGAGGTAGTCAAACACACACACATCCAAATGACAGAAACTTCCTTTGTCCCTGCTGCCACGAGGACCGTGGGGGACGAGGCCGGTCTAATTAAGTCAATCCGTGGGGAGAGCTGGTGTCATTTCTACTTGGCATCAGCACTCTGGCACTGGCAGCATGGTTGGCATTGAGCATCTCGGAGGAGAGATGGAGAGACAGATTTGAGGAGAGAGATAAGTAGGAGACATGTAACTGATTTGGCACGCGCCGAGTGCTTTGGCATGTCTGTGGTTCGCCGGCTCCTGTCTCTCTCCGTCTCCCCAGGCTCCTCAGTGTGTTTGAGTAAGCACTCTGTGTTCCGACAGCCCATGCCAGCAGAGCAGGTACAACATGTCTTAATAGAGTCAACAGAAACGACAACGGGGAGCCTGATGATCAGTCGAAGTACATCATCAATTAAAATGTCAATAGATTAAAAGCAGTTTCGCTTGAGTACTGTAAAACAACTGGCTTCCAATGTTGATATCCTCACTGAAGACATATTTTTTCTCTTTGGCTTTTGGTTTAATGTAATCTTATGAATTTATGTGTTTGTCAGTTTATGTATTTTAATGTCTAAAGTTGTGGTACAGCACTTTGGTCAGCAAGTGGTTGTTTTAAGTGCGCTCTAGAAATAAAAGTGCCTTGCATTCTGAAAAAATAAAATAAAAAAATGCATTTTCAGAGGTGCAAACTTTGGCTTCCATTTTCTCACAAAATGTGTATTTTTCTTTCCTGTAACTCAGATTCAAAAGAAGTGTACTAATTTCTCAAAGTATAAATAAATATCATAAATAATATAGCATTCAATACCAATTAAGAAATATTTAAAACTACTGATTTTCAGCTCCATGCGTCAAATTGTCCCCATAGTCAGACAATTTCTTTCTCAGACAATTTGAATGAGGCTTGATATGCTTATGAAAACAATATTTTTTTTATAAAATTATAATCATTTAATTGATTCTAGGAAAGGACCTTCGGGATGACATGCAACTTTGATAGTGCCTGATTGTTGAGAAATACTGTAAGTAGGGACACTGCTGTAAAATTATATGAAAGTTTTTTTTTTTTTTTTTAAAGTAAATTTGTGGGACATGTTCGCACATTTTTTAAATATTAAAAACTGCAGAATTCACTTGTTGAACATTTAATTGGGGTGTGCTCATGTTAACAACAACATGTTGCCCAAGAAGGTTTTAGTATGAAAAGACTAGTGATGAACCAAGAGGGAGGATTACAAAGAGGCATTTTTGTTAGTGATAAGATGATGCTGAAATACCTACTGCCACACCACACAAGAAGTCAGGATGATGCATATTCCCTCTGAAAGAGTATTAATAAGGGTGTAAGTAGGCTTGACCCCAGAGTCCACTCATATGGTGTCTACGCGATGCTGAATGAAGTCGGAAAGGGAGGGACGGCTCCTGCCAGCCTGATAACATTGGGGTGTTGGGCAGGGTGACCAAGGCGAGAGCTTAAGGGCTAAAACAGGCCAGAAGCCTGGTGGATGGCACTAGCCCGGGGAAACAGGGTGGCATGGCCGAGGTGCTGTCCGGTGGGAGATGACAGGAGTGGACAGGATGTCACCGGCAGAGCACATGCCTTCATCCCTGCGCTCCCCCTCAGTCTGGCAGCTGGCCCCGCTCAGACACAATGTGAAGAGACAAGCCAGAGATGTTCTCTTTTTCTAAATGTCACATGAACTCGCGCAACACAAATCGGATGGAGAAAATCATGGCCGCAGAGTCCCTATGTCACATTTTATGAGTTCAAGCATTCACAAATGCCTCCGTTTTCACTTTTTTCAGGCCTGTTGTCTCTTTTTTCACATCTATGCGAAAGTCTCTACAGGTAGAATCTTGCCCGTAAGCGCTTTTCAAGGGTTCCTCCACGGTGGGAGTAGATGATAGCTTAAACTGTTTGTAAAACTGAGTGTTCAAATAAGATAAAGGCAAGGCTGAGCTGAGCAAAGCGGACAGGTAGGTCTTGCACACCGATTGTGGAATCCAAAACACAACTTTATTTTCATACATAAAGAAATGAAAAACTACAATATAGAGAGGGGAAAATGTAGCCTCGTGTTCATTGGGAATACGCATTATACAAGAAACTGGAAACTAAAGCTGCACTCACACCGCCCCACCACTAACATGACAATGTCTGCAGGTTTATACGCTCTCATAAAGGATGTGAAATTTTCTCAGGATCCCTAAGGCTTTCCCTGCCAGTGGCATGAGGTTACACATTTTAATGGAAATGTTTTCCTTGGGTACCACTCTATTCTCATTTCTATTGCAAAGAAATTTGTCTTTGCATCCCAGCGCGTATAAAGTAGTCAATCACTGAGGTAAGGAATGATTAATTTATGACTCCTTCCTGCCTTCCTTATATAGCTTCCAGGGGAGCTATATAAGACTTTCAGGCAGGACGTACCACTGACCTGGATCTGTTACCCGCTAAAAGTGCTCAACAGGTCTAAGGAATTATTTATATATACTTTAAATAATAATTAAATAACAACTAAAAAATGATAACTAACTATCATGTATTAAAGGAGTAGTTCATTTTTTTAAAAAAAACTTTTGCTGATAATTTACTCACCCCCATGTCATCCAAGATATCCATGTCATTCTTTCTTCAGTCGAAAAGAAATTAAGGTTTTTGATGAAAACATTCCAGGATTTTTCTCCATATAATGGACTTCAATGGGAACCAAACGGTTTAAGGTCCAAATGACAGTTTCAGTGCAAACTGTTCAAAGGGCTTTAAACGGTTTCAAACGATGAATAAGGGTCTTATCAAGTGAAACGATCGCTCATTTAAATTTAAGTTTAAGTTTTATAAGCTCAAATGGTCGCCTTGCTCTGTTCTGTGATGCGCGTTCGTGACTCTCCTGTTCAAACTCGTTCATCAAAATGAACGAATCTTTTTTCGTGTCATTTGGTTCATTCAACTAATTAAATGAACGACCATTTGAGCTTATAAAACTGAAACTTTGTTATTTTTATTTTATTTTTTTAAATGAGCAATCGTTTCGCTTCATAAGACCCTTATTCATCATCTGAAATCGTTAAAATTAATCCCCTTGATCAGTTTGCACTGAAACTGTCTTTTGGACCTTGAACCGTTTGGCTCCCATTGAAGTCCATTATATGGAGAAAAATGCTGGAATGTTTTCATCAAAAACCTTTATTTCTTTTCGACTGAAGAAAGAATGACACGGATATCTTGGATGACATGGGGGTGAGTAAATTATCAAGTTTTTTTTTAAAGTGAACTACTCCTTTAAGTGTCAAAACAACACATTTAAGATCCACACCCCCAGAAAAGAATATATATATATATATATATACGTATATACGTATATAACTTAACAGAGAACTAAGATATTTACAATCTCAACTTTCACGTCTTTGTTATTGATCAATGAAAAGGTGATTGGATGTTTAACAAAAGAAGTTGTAGGACATGCTAAAATATAGCATTGAGTTTTTGTCACAGTCAGAGGACAGCAACAACATATTAAATATATTATTAATTATGTTGCCTATTGAATTATTGGCCCCGTTCTGCAGTCAAGTGAAGCAACAAGCTGATCAATTTACTCAAAAACACAAAACTGGCTTTGAGTTTGATAGCGTGATATGAGATTACGGTATTTGCGGGCATTTGACAGAGTTAGTGGCGCGTGTTCTTTTGAGACTGCAGTTTGAGTGACAGTGTAAAGGACTGTTCATTAAAACATTGTGATCGTTCTGGTTGCTACAACTCCCAGCGCTTCATCTTTACCTGAAGCCTTCAAGGACACAGCAGTGACACAGACGCTCCTGCTACAAGTTACATGGCTTTAGGCCAGATATCTGCTGTGTTCTGTTTCTGTTTGCGTAGATTCAATTTGACGTCTCACTCCATTTTTCTCTCGTTTTCTCTCTCTCTGCTCTTTGCACTCTGCTATATTGTAAAGTTTCCACTTGTCACAAAGTAGCCACAGAAAAGAGTATTTTTCCCTTGATGGGAGAAACTTTTATTCACATGGTTTGTGTTAATTTTCTTCTTTTGCTCATTTAGCTTTATTCATCATTACATATCGTTTTTTTAACAACAGTTCCAGTCTTCTAATCTGAATGTCTCGCAGCCTGTCAACTAACTGTTGTACAACAACAACACAAAAATTAATTTCCTGAATATTTGATCACTCCATTACATTACAGATGATTTCCTTATCCATTTCATTTTTGGATAAAATGATCTACTCTCATTAGATTGGCATGTGCATTTCTTTCAACCCTAATTTTCTCTCTCTTAAACAACAGCCCAAACTGAAACAGGCTCTATGCTCGACACAAGGGCGGCTGAAAGTCAGCGAGTGTGTGCTGGAGTCCGATGTCACATGAAGTCTACATTGTGGCAGCTACGTGCAGCGGCCTGTGGCTCTGGCTGGAAGAACAGGCAAAAATAGATTGAACATGCCGGTGCTCCGCTTGTTCCATTGCTGTGTTTGGTACTTTTTTCCCGCAGTGTTAGACTGAGCTTGGACAAAAGGAGACGCAGACTGCAAAAAGGTGCGATTTTGACAAATGGATCGGGCTAGCCGAAGGGGAGCCCAAACGAGAGACTAAATGAGGACGGAGGGAAATTCAGAAGAGTGTGTTTTAGACTCTTCATACCTGAACTCATCAGGGAGTCAGTGTGTGTGTGCGATTATAGGAGGATCTTTTTTATAGTTGTGGTCAGGGGCACCTTTTGAAATAAACGTGTGCCCTTCAAGACTATGCACTTTATCGGCAATAAACAAATTATAATCACAGCAAACTGTTTTATGAAATGTTACATTTCTATGGAATAATAAGTTTGTTTGATAAAATAATAGTGCTTTCAAGTGCATATGTCTGAGCATTCTTCAAGATTAGTATTTTTCAAAAAAGAAAAAAATGGTCAAGCAACACTAAACTGTGCTTCATGTTGTCACCGTTATGTTTAGTTACTTTCAGTTGGTTTTCATTTGTCATGTGTCGTCTTTTCTCAGATTACCGCCACTTGTGTGTCTCCTTATTGGTTACTGCCATTATTAACTTGTTTGTTTCAGCTATGTTTGATTAATTATCTTGTTTGAGTTTGTTATTTATATGCTACCTGTTTGGATCGCTACTTTGTGTTGGAACCTTACTCGGTGTCTTCGTCTACCTGCCTGCACACACTGTACACATGCGGTAACATCTAAATTAACTGTTTTTAAGTTAATAAATATTATATTATCACCCTGAATACATAACAAAAGTCATGAAGGCTAAGTTCAGGTAGAAAAACCTAACAACTGCATTTTTCACTTTTTGTAAACCTATTTTTTTTTTTTTTAGCTAAAATAAATTTGAGATTTTTAAATAAATGTTTGAAAGGAGACATGCACAACACAAGAAAATACCAGTTCTTACAGAGTGCCACTGCTATGACTCTATGACCCTTATATTTTTTATCATATTAATTCTCCTTCATGAATTAATTCATTAGGGGGGAACCCAGTCTAGTCTCATCCTTATCTCCATCAACATGGACTGTCTGTAAGCCAAAACTGTTTACATTGTGGCAAACCACGTTGTGGTTTATTATAATTACAAAAAAAAAAAAAAAAAAAAAAAATACAGAAGTATGAATGATTGATAAGAAATCATGTACCAAGTTCTTTCACATTCAAATGGATATTAGCCAGGGCACCTTTGACTGCTCAAGTAAGAGCTAAAGAGAGTTTAAATCATGTCCTAATTACCGCCCAGCTATGGAAAGTAGAGCGCTCTGATTTGAATTTGCCCTGCTTCTGAAATAGCTCCCTAGGTCCAATTCAACATTTCACCAGAGCTGATGTACTGTTTGCTATATGTAAAGCCTAAATCATGTAAGGCGGAGTTTCAGAGTGGAATGAAAAGTAGGGACAAAAGTGGAACAGTATGTGTACACACTATTATTATTATTATTATTGTATTTTGGTTAGGTTCATTTAATTTGAAGGTGTAATTTATTTGTGCTTGCATTTGCCTTATGACTTATCTGCCGTTTGAAGAGTGCACTGAGAAGACGTCCACAATGATATAACAACTTTGCATCTAAGTGATTAAACAATATCAGTCATCTGTTTAGCAACAAGAAAATGAACCTCAAGCCTCGCTGGTTTCAAAGCATGGGAAATCTGTCCTTTGACATTTTATTAGTAGCAGCAGAAATAAAAAAAGACCTTTTTTGAATCCTCAACTTTAAAAAGATGTTGGTCCATTAAACCACTGCAATTAAGTTGCTCAAAACTCCCCCCTCATGCCATTAACTGCAATATCTAATTAAAACTAAAAAGGGAGTCATCTTTGATTGATAGGATCTCTTTTCACTATTTTGCATTTTAATGTTCATTAATAAACTTTTATTGTTTGGTTAATTATAATACCCCCTTTAGATAATGACTTTTTGCCTTTTGTTGTAAAGTGCACTCAGCTACATATGGAGAGGCTGAAGCTGATGAAGCCATGCTTTACTACTTATTTAAAATGATAAACCCATAAACAAATGTTTATTTTTAATTATTAATTTGAATGAGAAGTCAGAGATTTCCAACTGATAAAAATCAAATTTAATTTTCATTTAGCTTTTTTATCTGCATTAACTTTTTCTGAAGCTTCAGTCTAAAGGGCAAAGAGCTTTTCAAAGCCAGTATTAGTCATCAACTATAAGCAGTCATTAATTTCACTCCATGCATAATTACAGTAAATTATGCAGACATTTTCACAAGTAACAAATAAGATAAACTCATTCACTAATGATTGCATGGATGCGATTTCATATCTGCACACACAGCAGAACTTCTCACGAAAAATGTCCACTCTAATGCAAATGTGCGTACACACATGAATTTGTTCTTAACCTCGTTCTAATGTTAATGAATTTGGAGTATTCTAAATGAGTAACTGCGTGCCTGAGGTTGGTCATTTGCATAAAACACACCCAACCCATCTCCATATAAGGGCTTTTCACACACCCTTTTCCACAACCATTCGTCCCTCTCTGTAAACATGACACTCTCTAACAGACCCAGATTACAGTCTTCTCATTAGCCAGCTGTACATACACGTATCTGCATTGATATACAGAGAAATTTTGCAGCTCGATCTATAATGCAGATTGTCTAACTCTTTCAATGTTAAAAATCTCTGTATAAATATCTTGAGACCATTTGATTTTCACTTATGTGGTTTAATTTTCCCTGATTTTTTTGTTGTAAATTTAGAATAAATTTAGTATGAACATTACTTTGTGAATAGATTCATACTCATATTTCACACAAATTTGTGCATGCATGTGCGAGCTCGAAGGCGGGAATGAGACCCATTGACAGAAGAAGTAAAAGAACTAAAACTTGAGCCTGTAAAAGCCAGACAACAGCTTGCAAAATATATATATATTTCTTGTGTAGTAAGGGTAGTGGCAAAGGCTAGCCATGTATTAAACTCCTTACATCACTTTATAAAACGAGAGAAGGGAAGAAAACAAGAAAGCAGAGGGCCCAGTGGAAGAGTAGATTGATCAGGGCTTGTAATGGGGCAGTGATAACCTTGTGTAATGATATGTTGCTGTGCTTGTGATTCCTGTGCTGGCCGTGGTCGCCGTGCATGATGGATCACAACGGCGAGCTGATAGTGCCATTACTCACTGACACGCACACCTGCCTGACACCCATCCCCTCTGGACAAAGCAGACTCCCAGAACCCGGTCCACTGAGACACTCCACTGGAAATTCTGCAGTCCAGCAAATCCCGCAAAGTTCCCCGACTACCTCCCGTACCTCTTTTCTAGGACGTTTCCCTTTACTCTCTCTCTTTACCTAATGTTTCCTTGAGTTACCTGCACTCTTTGTCTCTCTCTAGTGAGTTTGAGGATTTGACCTTAAGTAAACTTCAAAGTGTTTCTTACTTACAGCCTGTAAGTATTACAAAAAAAAAAAAAAAAATCTGATTCTAAACAAAAGCAATCCTATTTCATTATTTAATATTCTGATGAACAGGCATTTGTTGTTCTGAATTACAGTACAGTAACATGAGAAGCTTGACCCTGGAATATCCAGACCGTCACTACAGTATACCTTCCTGATTGAATTTCACCCTTAAAGACGTGCATCTAGAAAACTGCAAAAGAAAGTCATCACTTGCTACCATGGAAAACAAGCCCTCTGGCAGACCATGTGCTTCTTAAAACTGGGCCATAATCCAAACACGCTATAGCTTAAATTGACTGAAGTTATTTAAAAAAAAAAATGTTTATATTCTCGTTCTGTCTTTGTGAATCAGTTCCTAGCTCAAATGAAATATATATATATATATATATATATATATATATTTTCACTTTACCATTGCCGTCATCTATAGCTCAAGTTCATCGTTGAAAACACAAATTAAATGAATAAATTAATAACACTGATAAATGTAAGTTTTAGTAAGTACTGCACATTATTTTGATGTG
Source organism: Pimephales promelas (assembly GCF_988280905.1). Classification (NCBI taxonomy): domain Eukaryota; kingdom Metazoa; phylum Chordata; class Actinopteri; order Cypriniformes; family Leuciscidae; genus Pimephales; species Pimephales promelas. Next base: position 25,451,408 of record NC_142783.1, read on the forward strand.
ATGCCTAAATTAAACTATTTTAGACTGAAAAACTTCATTATTTATCAGTTATCAGCCATCACATATAATCATTGGTAGCCTGAATGCCAGCCCAAACCCCGCCCACAACATTTTTTGATAGGGAAGTTCTGGACTCGATCCACTGAGGAGTAATTATTATCGGTTCAGAAATCGTCGGGCCAATCAAATTGCCAGGGTGGGCTTTATACGATGATGGACGGATGATCTGCAGTTACGTAAAAAGACGAAAAGACGAACAGAGAACTGCAATCAAGGCATTTGTCGATCGGAAAGATGTGTATGCCGTCCTTCCTTCCTATGTTATTCATCAAAAGTATAATTTATCAGCTGGCTCCGATGGACAATAAGAAGATGGGACGCAATGGAAACCCTGTAGTCGTTGTGGTTTCTCCTTTGGAGATTGTGGTTTGCACTCATGGAGGACCAAGTAAAAGAAGCATACAGTACGTCACTTACTGCGTTGCTTTGATTAGTAGGTCTATCCAATTAGCCTTTCGCCGAGCCCCGCCCCCCTTAGTTACTGCTGCTACCTCCGTCAAACAATGGTCAAACACGGGCAGCGCGACAGATTGCCATGACGGCAAAGGGTATTCCCGTGCGTGTCGGTGACCTTTTTTGGAGCAATACCTCCGCGATATCAAGCAAGATCGAAGCAAAAGGGGTTACGGTATGCGGTGGAGGGATTTATTCCAAATATAAAATTAAGAAATGAATGAGACACGACTACTATTGATGCTAATGCTTACCAAGAAAAATCAGAAAAACCCCATGACCATGCTAAGTTACCTCAAATGCAACCAGCACAGCCTTGAAGATTTTATAAACTGGTTCAGTGGCTAATTGTTTGGAGTTCGAAATATATAACTTGCGCTGCATATTTATTCATTTTGCCTCCGATACAGGAGTACACGTTCGCTTTAACAAGCAGGTTGTTCATTACCACAGCAACCGATTGCGTGTCATGCTCATGCTGAATGCGATTTTCGTGTTTAAAAAGTAACTAACGTTATGCATAAGAGACGGAAAGAGGCAGAGAACCATACGTTATTTAAGGTTATTTCTATTCGTTACGATATTGATATATGAACTGATGTTGTCATGTAAGCTTCATGCTTTCCCCGTTGCGAACGTCCTCTAAACTGTAGTCTATGGTGCTGCACTGCTAACTTAGCTGACAGCTGCTCATTTTCCCAGAGAATATCATGGTATGTTAACAACAACCCTTTAGAAAATGTACAGTAAGTCCTTTGTGGATCCTCTTGATCTGCTTTCTCCGTGCTTCTTTGACTAATCTCAGTGGCACGCACGCTGCACGCGAGACGAGTTAACCATGTTCGACACATTTAACTGGAATTGGGGCGTCCACACTGTTTAATACATCTTAGGCACCGCTCGCGTTGTGTTTTGGGCTTTGGAAAGGGAAAAAACACAACTTTTCCAGACAATCTCTCGGGGTATCATGTGTCCGATTTACTAACGCCGTGGGCGCACCGCTCACTGTTTGACGGAACAGCTCACACAGTAACGGTTGCTATGATGTGTGATTGGACAATGGCCATTTTGTGGGAGGGGCCGGCGAAAGGTCAATTGAGTGCAGAGTTTGTTTGTTTTTTTCTGGTTCGGTTAAGACGCGGCTCACATTCTGACTAGAATATAAGTATGACGAAGTCAGGCTAAATTATTGCCTTATGGAGGCTAGAATTTTTTTAAGAATTCTTTTAAATTTCTGTTAATTTATAAACAATATTTAAATCATTTAAACATGATCTCACAGCTAAATGAGAAAAGTATGATGGCCAGGGCTCTCCCTTTGTGGCTCGTAGTTCAGAGGACCCTCATGACAGAATCACAGCCTTTAACTCTCACGATGTGCACCCCAGCAGAGCACCAATATCAGGCTAGCAAACGTGTCAACCCTCATGATAACTGCACCCTACTAGCCACCCAAACTGCAGCAGCCCCTAGCCTATCAATCACAACAGGCCAGCACAGAGAGCCTGCCTCCCCTGCCACTGAATGATGGAGGAGGGGAGAACTGGAGCTCCATGCATATCAGCCGCTGCATTTGTAGCCCTCCAGGAGAAGAGCAGGTGAAGGGCTGAGAGAAAGAGTGAGGGTGCGCATGGGAGTCATAAAACACTTGCCACTGCTCCATCCTTTCATGCAGATCTTTCCGTAATCGTTTTGCCTGTCTGTTCATGTAAGAGATCACATCACTTGAAAATATTGTCTTTCTTAGGAAAATGTCAGATTTACAGAATTATTTTATTCATTTATTAATTTTGAGATATTTCATGGCTAAAGTAGGGGTACAACAGGGCTAAAACAACCCCAGGGAAGCCCTTTTGATTTTGCTTCCAAAACAATACAAAAAAAAAACAATTACAGATACCACTAAAATATATACACATAACATTTGCCATTTTGTGCATTAACTTCATATATACATCTACACAAACAGATCTATTTGTGACAAATATATCTACACACTATATCTAAATGATAATTTTATTATCTTTTAAGACTAGTGTATTTATATACACACTAATTCCTTTATCAACGCTAATAAAAATCAACATTTTGTGTCATTGCACCCTATAGTTCCTAACTAGCAATTACTGTATTCACACATTCTGCTATTTCTATTTGGTTTTCCAACACACCTTTTAAGAAAAAAGGAGAGCATGGTTAAAGTTAGCACAAACCTACACATAAATAAGTAAATAAAAAATTACAACTACAACTACAACTACAAAATTTTCTCGTGACTGGTCACATCTAAATTTTTCAATTGGCCAAAGTGAAATTCTGCAATTGCTAAAATTAAAATTAGCATAATTTCGCTTGGGCCAATTGAAAAAAATAGATTAAAAAAAATTGAGTTTTTTTTACAGTGATGCATTATGGTTTTACAGTTCTGCATTCTCTACCACAAGATAATCTCTTAACTAGACATACTTTCTCAGATTCATGGCATTTATAAATGTCAAAATATTGTGCACATCCCTCTTTCTCTCTGGCAGTGCTTCGCTCGCTGCAACCCAGACGAAAGGAGGATTACGCTTTATTGGGGGAAAGCTGAGAAAATTACTCAGCGGAAAAGAAAACTGTTGGCATGCCATCAAAAACTCATCCAGAAGAATTACCATATGACTCTTTACCACTGACTGCCAAGACAGGAAAAAAAGGCTTGACTTGAAAACCGTAGGAGTGTTCTGCGCTTCTAAAGGCACACGCTACAACTGCACGGCTACATCAAACACTTGAATAAGCATGCATTACTATGCTTGTTTTAATCTTGGAAGGCTCTGTGCTATTTCCAGCACCTATTGTGGAAATGTCAAGTAGTGAAATTGAACCGGGTTACAGATATCTGTGGCTGTCACAAATCTGTCTAAACAGGTTCTGACTGTTTAAAGAGATTGCAGTGAGAACCGTTTACCATATTGCCTTGACTGCTCAAATTACAACTGTCAGTTTAACTAAAATATTATTTGACTTATTTTGACGACTTTGAAAGTACATGTCAGGGTTGACGTTGCTCTTAATATCAAAATAATGTCCATTTCAGTTTTCATAACAGCACAGTGCTAAAAGGAAGTGACAGGGTACCTGTAAATGCAATTCTCAGACTAGAAATGCACTTTGATGTGAAGACTGTCAGCTTCCACTAACATGTTTTTCATTTTTGTTTTACATCTACTTTTGCACCGTGTTATTGTAAAGATTAGCTCCTCTGTAATTTTGAGTTCTTTCTGTTCATGAGAAATAAAACATTTGTGAATATTTTTGAAACAGATGTCTGTTGATTGGATTTTGACGTATGACTGCAGAGAAATTCAAATGATTCACAAAAGAGTGAATAACATGACACAAATTGAAGTTTAGTGGCTAATTAGCTTGAAATGGGCCACTTAATTGGTCTCGAATGCAATGAGAAAAACATCCATATTTCACTTTGTCTTCATTAACGCACTGGAAAGTGCTCATTTGATTTATAATAATGAAGTTAAATAGCAGATATTTATTTCTTGGCCTAAAATATTTTACTGAAGCATTTAACGAGGTAAACTGAGGAAACAAACATGTAAATATTGAAATAAAATGTAGCCATGTTGAGCACGCGGCTCATTGATGAGCCTCTACATTCTCATTAAGCCATTAAAGCCCTTACAGAATGTGCCATTTTTTAAGCCCGTCATATGTCTGTTACCATATGACGGCTCTGGAACTTGATGCAAGACCCAAAAAAAATGCAATTATATGCACCCCGGGTAAAAAAAAATGCTTATGATTCAGAGATCCAGCAATAGTAGATGTTCAAGAGCAAGGAGCTCGAGTCGGGGAACAGCACTGAGCTGTGGAAGGATCACAGACCGGCCCTCTTGAAGATGGCACCTGAGGGATTCTTGCCATATGTTTAAGCTTTGTCTTGTCCTACAAACTTAGTGCGCCCTTCATCATGCTTCGTCAAAGAGGAGCTTGGCTGTGACAAAGAATGTGGGCTACCGGCGAGAAAGGAGGATTCAGTGAGGTATCGCTCCTAGCTGCTTTTAAACAGGGCCGACCGCTGCACTGATTATGGCATAATTAAAGCAGCAAAGCCAAGAGATTATCCACCTGGTTATGGGCTCAAGTCTCTTCACTAATAGGGCAAATGAGCAGCTCCAGCTTGCAGGTTCGGGCCAGCCGCACAGCCGATTAATGCAGTTTATTGGGATCTGTTAAAAGCATTAAGTGAAGACAAGAGCAGTAATTCGTCATGTTTAAAGGCAGGGAAATTAAATCATAGCAGAGGGAAATGAGCATAGATAAAGCAAAAATGCTCTTTTAGAGGTTACCTGTTTGCAAGCGGTGTACTTTCACGCACCGCACCCCTCCCCACCGCGAGTCCCCTGGTGGAGCACTTTCATTCTCCTTTAAGTGGGTAAATTGGAAATAATTGCCTCAACCGTAAACAGAATTTGATTAAAGGACAAAAGATACCTGTGAGAGCATATGAGAGGGAATTAAATTGGATTTGCGTAACTGCTAAGTGTGGCAGGAGCCGCAAACCCACTTTCTCATTTACCCTCACTGGCAGCTGCGCTCAGCACTGCTGGATGTAGCAACATTTCATGTCCATCATGGGACATGGGATCTTTTTTAAGGCTATTTTTCATTAACATCACTTTGTTTTAATTGTTAAAATTGTTTCCGATATTTTACATATCATTGTGTTCATTTAACATTAAAATGTTTGCCACTTTTTATCACTCTTTACACAACTAAAGTGCAGACTAACTTTCAGCTTCATCCTCCTCTGAGTGTTCAAAAGTCAAATTATGACCACACTGAATGAGCAAAAAGTTCTCTGACAATATATTTTCCACTTTCTTCGGAAGAAAAAACGGTATACCAGGCAGCTGAACTTTGGAAATCCATGAAACTACAATGGAAACAATTTACAAGCTTTTCATTTGCATAAACATGCAGCCTTGTCAAACAAACATGCTTGACTTTAACCACAAAAAGCCTGAAAACAATGCAACATTTGTGATGGGAAGAGATTTTTCAACATTATAGTAAAAATTCAGAAAAACTCTCCTGTCATAACTTGAATAAACAGATATGCTGAACAGGGAAATTGAAATGCATACAAATCCTGCAGAAAAAAAAACTCACCAAAATGCCTTTGTGACATCGTTTATGCAACTTTAGCAACCAAACTTGTAAGTTTTCACACTCACAATTATGGAGGCTGCTATAGTTTTTTTATTGTAAAAAAAAAAAAAAAAAAAAAAAAACACTAGGTTTTTAAAATGTTTTGAAGAGTAGAAGGACAAAACTAAGGCACATGACACAGGGTATCATTGTGAAAGCTTGCATATTTTGACTCCAATTAATTTTCCAAGGACAAAAGACAGGAGTTTTGCTAGACTCCATAAATTATTACAAAAGACAAGAGAGTGGGACTATCCTCTTAAAGAACAGTTTTTGCTTTGTCTAAATTGTGTGGAGTTCTTTTGCAGAGGTGCTTGGGAAAAATTTAACATTTCATGGTAGGGGGGGCCATCTGCTGGTCATATTAAATAACAGATTTTCCAAAGAGTTTTCATCTTGATCCAAGAATTTATGTTTACTTATATTGTATTTTAATTGTAGGTTAATTATGTGCCAAGCATATTAAATGCATAAGCATGTTTAAAAAAAAAATCATGTGATTTGTCATTCAATGGTTCAAAAGCAACTTTTGTAACTGTATATTGGATAGTCTGCCTCTAAAGATTTAAAATCGTATTGATGCATCGGAGCGAGAGTGTTTATATTTGTGCAGTAAATGTGTTTCTCAGCTTTCGTTTCTCTCCACCTATTTGTGAACTAAAACAAAGAGGAGGTAACTTAGTGGAAAGTGATGAATAGGTTTGCTGGCACCATCATTCGTACAATGAAGGTGCCAGAGCGGGTGCAGAAATGTTCAAAGTCATTGTTCCCCTGGAGACGGGTCAGCATATTGGTCAAAGCCTGATGCGACTCTACTGTGCTTTATCCTCATGTGCACCCGACCACCTCCACCCAGAGCCAAGCACCGAGGATTATCACATTTATTTTGAGTAAAATCTCCCTCCCAACTGCATCGTATGCACGAACATCTCCTTGATGTTTGCAATGCGTCCTCTGATGTTTACCTGCATAAATAATGTCTTTGGTGCGCCTTTGTAGAAGATGTCATGTGTGTAATGTTATTCTGAACCTGATATCTCGTTAGAGTGATCACGAATCAGGACAGGCCACAAGCACATATGTACATTTACTTTACAGACACTTGACTGGGTAAAAGTGTGTGAAATAATGCAAACAGCCTCCAACTGTTATCGTGTTAAAAAATATTTACTATGTACATTTTAGTGCTTTATCCATATAAAATACAATATTGTATAACTGTAAAACGATTTGTAATGTAATTGAAACAACATTAGACATTGTAATACTTAAAATGCACAAAGATTCGAAGCGTCGGATATTAAAGCATGGTCAAAATGCTTCCCAAGGCGTCAGTGGTATGACGCCTTGGGATGAGAATGGGCTGAAGATTCACACTAAAATTAAGAAAAGTTGACTGGTCTAGTTGATAAGATTTTTTCAGTCGTTACACTAATCTTCGTGAATTCTGTCTCACTTTAAAAGTTGAATGTGAGGAACAGAGAGCACGGGGGTGCGCGCGCTTGCGAAACTGTCAAAGACACGCCGAGCGCCCTGAGAATCCCCACGCAAGGCACACCTTATTAAACACTGCCTGATAGGGTCAATAGCCTGCTCTCCCAACACCACCCTAGAACAATTTCAATTTTAATAGCTTTTACTATGTATTTCACAGGCAAGCCCCCCATTGAAATAGAGCCATCAAAAAGTCCCGCCGACAGATTCAAGCCCGGGAGCTTGGCGTAATTATCCCAGCGGACGCGCGCCTCTGTAAGGTAGTTCAACCTCGTTCATCATCTCCAGCAGGCCCCGGACTCTGCCTGCTAATTTCATCCCCAGGATTAGCTTTGCTCACTTGTCTATCTTGTTATATTTCTTGAGGGTGAAATATCGCCTTCCACTTTTAATAAGGCTGAGCGGGGCCACGCACCGTTGCCTGCGCGCGCCATACGCGCGGAAAAAGGGGCAGAAGGGGAACAAAACTTTGCCGCGCGCTCTTCTGGGGAGTGACCGGAGAGAAAGAGTGAAGGTGAAAGCGTATGCCTGCGATACCTGCAGGGCAATGCAAGCTGTTTGCTCTCTGAATAGAAAAGAAAAGAGGTGTATAGGAGCTCTGGGCCGTGCGCGCTGATACACCCCCAGAGAATGCCCGTGCGCGCCGAAATTAGCAGACGCTCGCGAGGCGGAGCACGAGCGTGACATCTTATTAAACTTGTGGATCAAATCCGCGTATCCTCAGATCATTTGCCATCCGTTTGTCACCTTCACCCTCCACCCCGCGCGCCCTGCGCTTAATTACAATGTATTGTGTTTAAAGGGGCAATTAAAGCCATCACACCAATGGCGTGTTGGACTTTAATTACCCATTGATAATAAGGGTGAATGCTTCTGTGTACTTGTAATAGCTTGTGTCTGGTTTGTACAGTGCACCAATTTACGCTCATTCTTGTTTTGTTTTTTTAGAACGTAAGCTAAAAAAAACTCGTAACTTAGGCTATAAGTCATTAATAAAGTCATTATTAGATCATATATAAATCAAAAAGTGTTTAATGCACATTTAACTTGGTTATCGTTGTTATTTTTATTATTATATTATTTATTACTTATTGAAGGTAATTTATTTCCTATATTATTTTTGCTATAATATGACAAAGCTGCTTATTTCTTTATTTGATCTTTATAAGAAACTGTAAAACAATTGTTATTGAGGGGGGAAATAAAGAAATGCGATTTTTCATTTTTATAGGTTTTAGATTATTTGTAATGTATTCATACTTGTATAAATTATATTGTATTAATATGAATCATTTCAAGTCATCCAGAGGCCTCCTAGGAAATGGGCTCACTGGTTGAGAACCACTGACACTGTTATAAAGTATTACTTTGCATACTCTATTATTCTATTTTGTTGTGGCAATGACCACTTATTACAATAAACTGTGTCTCTGCAGGCAAAAGTTAACTTTAACCTTAAAACAGGCAGACTGTGTTATCAAATATTTGCCTGACAGTCCAGGCCAAAGCTCAAGAAAAAAAAAAAAAAAAAAACTATAGACCTAATTACATTCGGATCACAGTGACATGAAGCATTTCAAAACACTGCTAGCTATTATTCTGTTTCTGCTCACCTTGAAATATTCAAGAGCTCACATATCACTCATTCATAGGGCACAAAAATTGAAAAGAGAGATGGCAAAATATAATTAACCTTGTTACAGCCAGGTCAAACAACCGATTTTTATTCGTTGCGTATGACAGCGCTTTGAGGCAATATTTTCCCAGGGAGACTCGTGGCATATGACATAAATTGAGATAAAAATGAAAACAAGAAACCTGAATTAATACTACTGTACTGTATCAAATAAAAAAGCTTCTTGGCACCTGTGAGATACCCTTAAGCAGTTTAGAGGTAAATCGCTATTGAACCAGATCCTTTTAGCTACTGCAGCTTATTGCTTCAGACTTTCATCACAGAGGCCAGCTAACATTTGATACTTCATCATCCACCCATGGCCTCACAGACAGAAGCCACTGAATGCACCTGACATACACACACACACACACACACACACTGCTTTACAGACAGACAGACAGAATAGATGAATAGACATACAAATAGACACACAGAAAGATGGATAGACACACAGATAGATGGCTAGACATTAGAGCCAGACCGATATATCGGCAGGCCGATATTAGGCATTTTCCAAACTATCGGTATCGGCAGTTAGAATGGCCGATGAATTAATATTTCAAAAATAAAATAAAAACGGACGAAACAAGCTTGAACCATGTCATGAGTGTTGGAGTTGTATAGTTTGTCCACCAGAGGGCACTCTACACCGTTCCTGTTGGCAACTCGTTGAGTTGGTCAAGATACATACATTGCTTGAATAACAATTAAAAGAACAACCGCATCAGTTCTCTTAACTCAAATAAGCATGACAAAATTTGTGACTATCATGTCCAGTTTTGCTGCTGTTAAATAAGCCGAGAGTGAAGCGGAATTAGCTAGTAATAATTACATTACGTTGATACAGTGTAGTTGACTGACTGTCCTTTAAACTTTTGACAATGTGACTGAAGTATTTCTTTAATAGCACATGACAGTTATAGCAATGAGACGTATCATCTCTCCTTGGCCTGTTATATTGAAAATGTATGTTTTTCACTTTGCAGTATGACGTCATCCATTGCTAAATTATGGCTCATCATAGACTAGCTAACCATAGCTAGCTAATGCCACTATCATCAGTCTGTTCTGTTGTGACAATAAAAGAAACAAGTTTCTTTTTAAAATGCATTATCATATTATTTTAGTTAAAACTCATAAATAACTACAAATAACTAATGTTAGGGGAAAAAAAGTTCCCCTTTTTAAAAAATATCGGCCGATATATTGGAATATCGGATTTTAAAACCAAAAAATATTTGTATCAGATTCAGTATCGCCCTTCAAAATCCTTTATCGGTCAGGCTCTAAGAGACATTCAACTTCATGTATACAACAATTAACACCTTACAGGAACGTTGTAAATGCACAGATTTATTGTGTTGCTTTTAAAGTTGTAAAAATACATCATTTATAATCACTACCAAATCACAAGGTTTGGTAAAATACATTTGCTCATTTGTGGGATCTTTTTTTTTGCTCAATGTTATGGATTTAAATTAATGACCATATTTGAAATAAATGGATGAGCAACAAATTGGTAAGTTTGTGATTAGACCGTGTTATTGAACTGTCTCTCTGGTGGTCCAGACCTGATCCGGTCTAGGCGTTTCCTGCTTAATTAAGACTCAGCCGTCACATTGTTCATTACTTTTGCAACCCTCTTGTGAGTGAATTGCCGGCGTCCGTTAATATTTACAACCTAATACCCGCAACCCCGAGAAGCCACAGCACTCAAATTATATGTCAGATAATTAAAAGAATAATTATGAACGGTCAGCAAGGTATGAGCAATATTTCATAGATGATTGTGTATTTATTTTCTATTTTTCATGGTTTAAATGTATTTTGTATGCAAATAAGTGCAGGGCACTTTTTAATTAAGCGTGAGGGGCATTATGAGTAACTTGATTATAAAATATTGTTGTATCTATCATACATATACTCAAAAACAGGTGGAATTATGGGGGAAAAACTATTTATATATACAATATTTTAAAGTATTGTCCTAATTTTACCAATGTTTAATAATTATTTGTCATCATCATTTATAATGAAGTGAATTGATGACACATGAGTGCAGCCATATGACACATATACATCATCATATATTCTTATATTACACAAATGCAATCCATCTAACAGAAGCTACTGCTAGTACTCAGAGTCGGTACACTCAGCTCCAGCCCCTCTCCCTCCATACTATCCCCCTCTCACATAAAGACGGTCATTAATTGAATCACAATTTTCTTCCCTGCCTCCCACAAAAGGCCATTTGCAACTTCAGGTGTGGAAAGATAATGGGGGATGATATTTCTATCCAACAATGCCAGGGGCAGACTCTGATCATTTTCTCTTCTGAAGGTTAAACTTAGATAACCTGCCTTTGGCATTTAATCAGCTACTTGTTAAATACTCTTTTGGTAATAAAATAATTTAAAGTTTTATTGCTTCTCAAATAAGGCTCTTTTTAAATGGATTTAACGACTTTGTTATGGCTTTGCTGAACGCATCCCTAGTTAGGCTAGTGTGTAAAAGCCCAATGGTAATGATATGCTTTACAGCTTGCAAAATCGCAATGATATTCATTAAAATGACTTTGGTAATCACTGTGTGTAAATTAGAAATACCTGTCCCATCGGCAGACATTTGAAGGGATAGCATCCCACCGTACAGAATTATAAACTATAATTACTATTATACTATAAAAGTCTGCATGGTTTATACATAAGGAATAGACGATCCTTCTCTAATTTAGAGGTATCATTAAAGCATTACTTTGTGATAACTAGCTTTATTAATGTAAGTTAATGTTACATAAATACATTTCAAGTTATATATATTTAACTTTTTATTCATTTTAATAAACGCTGTAAACTTTAGGTACTCTATACCTTTTGGCCCTCTAGTGGTTAAAAAAAAAAAAACATGCATTTTGCGGAATGCATTGTGCGTTGTGACAACTAGCCTATTCCACTCCCACACACCATACATGAAGTAGCCAGAGCAACTTTTCTCCATTTAATGATATGATGAGAAACGCACGAGCAAGTGTATACGCAATTGCCAGCGAAAACGAGATGGTTCTCACTGCGGAACATGAAAACCATGGGGAGGAGTCGGATCCAGATCCAACTCCTCCCACCTTACATACACCTAAACCTACCCAACTCCGCCCCCTAATCCCTAAACCCAACCCTAATCCTACCCATCTCCACCCCTTGGATTTTGATCCGACTCCTCCCCGTGGATCTCATGTACTGCATTGAGGTGCTACTGGTGAAAACCATCGAAAATATAAACACCAACCTATAACAGGCTTACCATAGTAAAGACAAAAACACACTTTGGAAGATGTATTGATGATGTATTAAGGTTAAAGTTTACATAGTGCACCTTTACGTAATTGGGGTGTGTGTGTGTGTGTGTGGGGGGGGGGGTGCTATTGGGAACGCTCCACTCCACAACCGTGTTCCACAGAGAAGACTGTCAAAAGAGTTCAATGCAGATACTGATTATATACAGTATTGTTCATCCAAAGCATCACTGAAATATTTAAATATTTGTACAAGGAAAAACAATGAGGGGGGGGGGGGGTAAAGTTTTGCTAGTTTACTAGTTTAGAGTCAGCAACATTTAGTCATTTTAGGTGAAAAAGTCTGTCCTGCAAATGCTTTACAATATTGATGTTGCTCTTGGTTGGGACAACAAATATGATAAAACTTGTTGGAAAGCATCTTTTGCAGCGATTTTTGTGTGAACATATCAGTGAACACCCCAGACCGGTGAGTTTCACGTCTTTATAAACTAAAGTTTAATGCGTTTTAGGAAGGATTGTTCCAGTGCACCTATGCAACCATTATGGAGGTGGGGGGTACAACCACAGAAACCGAAAATTCTCGGTCCAGCAGCATGTGTCCAAATTTAAATCTTAACCAGTCTATTTCATCATAAACGATCTTAAAACAGGGCTTTAAGTTTAAAATACCAAAGTTGTCCTCTAATTAAAAGACATCCACATACATATATGCAGAACATAAAGGTATTTTTTTAAATCAGCTTTCACCTTCCAACATTTCCTTCAGAAGACTTGATTGTCTGCCCTTCAGAGTCCAGATATGGTCGTGCTTCCTGTCCACTGACACCCATATAAATGGCCTTATTATCTCCCGTTGGAATGGGGGACCCTGGTGTGGTCTGGTCCAATGAATCACCAGCAAGCTTTCCTTTTGTTGGCCAGGCTCCAGCTCATGTTTTCTCATCAGGTTCCGGTGCCTGTTAATGACAAAGTAACAATAACTCACCCGGATTAAAAGCCTAAATCTGCAGTTGAGTGGCAGAGTGACCAGCTAATGATGTGCATTTGGGTAAATTGTTGACAGTGCTCTTCACAGAGAGGAAGGGGCTATCTTTATTAATTTACCAAAGCTATGACAACAACGGAAAGAGCAAAGTCAAGCAGATGAAGATGAATACACCGGTTGGGTCCCCGGGAACTTCTGCATTAGTGCATGACAACCTAAAATGCTCTTGTCACCAATGAGCGTCACATTCGCCTGTGGGCACTTAGTGGGGGAATAAGAAGCCGTCAGGATGACAGATTGCCGAAGACCGGGACTTGTGGGGAAAAAATGAGAAATTAACATTTGGTTGAGGCGGCACATGATGGGTGACAGTTATGTGATATGCTCATGTCAATTTAATAATTCTGTCACCGGATGAGTGAAAAAGAGGAAACGTATGAGAGAAGTCATTAACTTCATACAAGTCTCCGTATTCTGTGAATGGTTAAGTCAGATCAGCTCTTCAGAGATTTCAAAAACAACACATTGTTTAGGCCTAGGCCTGTATGTTTCAAATGTCAATGTTTATGGAAGAAATGCAGCCCATGAGGATGGATGCATGAAACTCATTGCTCAGTAGTTCCACAAGTGTGTGATGTAACACATGGGAACATCCTGCTTAATTGGTCAGAATCAAATCATCATTTAAAATAACATTTTAGTAGTTAATTTCTTATAGTGTTTTTGTTGTTTTACACGCTGAGGTTCATTTCAGATGTGATCATATTGAATAGATGTGATAACACCACAAGAAAACTTCTCCAGAAGATTTGACTGAAGTTAAACCAGCAATATAATGATGTATGCATGTACAGTAAAGTGGTATGGGTTATACAATTGGACCCATGTTTAAATAACTGGGAAGATAGTTAGACAAGGACAAAAAAGTCCCTAAACACAATTGGTGCTGTAACTCAATTTGTCCAGCAGATGGCCATAAAGAGTTGAAGGATACACTCATGCTTGTAAACGTGTATTTTGTATAAAATTAATCGTCACATGATTAATAAATAAATTAGATATTAATGCACTTGGTCCGTTTATAGTTTGTGTAAAATTCTGGGACCTCTAACTATATATGAGAGGGGAAAAACGGGGGAAAAAAGCCAAAAAGCACAGCACAACAGTTTGATTGTCATTGACTTCGTCCTCACCAGCCCTTAGGAAAATGACAAATTGTTTTACCACAATAAGTAACCAGATTGAGACAATGTATTTGTGAACTGCACTTTTTACTTATGTGATAAAAATCAGCAACTTACCTGGCGTTAAATTACACTTGACAGTTTATTTCCACAAAACCTTTCCCAAGTTCCCGCTCAAGCGGTGGAGTTGGGTGATACCATTTCTACAGGGAATACAGGGGGGCGAAATCATCTCAGGAGAAGAAGAAGAGACAATGGCATTACATAAGGAGGGAGGAGTGTCCGGTTCGCTGTAAGAAAAAAAAGAAGAAGAAAAAAACAAAACAAAACACATCACATGCGGCTAGCGGCATTTTCAGAACAGGCAGGGCTGACCCACCCGACCCGACCGCTCATGCTCAGCGGAGTCGGAGGAATCGCTCATCTCGGAGATATGTACATGAACAGTCTGATCCCATTCAATTTCCCCTGGAATATCTGAGTGCTTTCCCAGTCAATTACGGTAAGTTTGTGTTTGCTTTTAGTGTGCTGCGCTTATTGCATTACCCGATCTATTATAATTATAGGAAATAATGCTGTTGTTGCCATCCATTCTCTGATCCCATTCCCATCACATCTTTAATGAAAACCATCGCTAAATACACTTTAATAGGCTACACTAAATACTAATATATATAAAAGTTTTTTTTTTAAATAATCTTTTAACTTACAAATAATGTTTCTTATAAGTCTAACTTGTAACTTTTTGGTCGGTAAATAAAATAATTTAAAATCAACATCTCATTTATTTAAATTAAATTATTATTCTCGTTGATTTATTATGAAATGCAAAGATAAAACACACTGTTATTATTTGACTATTTAATTAGGTCTAATAATCAACACAAATGTTTTGAAGAGTTAATTGCAAAATGTTGTCATTGATTTGCAGTAGATTTTATTATATGATTCTTCTATGTAAAGCACTTTGAATTGCCATTGTGTATGAAATGTGCTATATAAATAAACTTGCATTGCCTTGCCTAAATGTCAGGATATGTTGACAGTGCAAACTAACCTGTTGCACAGAAGTTTAAATCCCCGTAGAGTGTCACACAGAACATAATGTGATTTATTTCTGACTGCAGGACTCGCTGTAACTTTGTAACATTATTTTACATTAAACATTTTGTATTGCATAATTTTACAACAAAAAGTGTCTAATAAAATTATAAATAACTACTAAAAGAATCATGAATTTATCCTTATCCTATATGAATAGTATGCTTTGTTCATATTGTGAAGAGTGGAATGTGTAAATGTATACTCTGATTTGATGGATTTCCCTCCATTTCCAAAGTAGACAACACAAACAGTTTATCTCTTCTTTTCACTCAAGGACGTTGCCTCTTGCTTTCACAGTGGCTGCGTCCGAAATCACATATTTATTTTGAGTATTCATGAGTATTTATTTTGAATGAGTAACTGTACAATACTAAAAAAGTACGAATGTATCTGGGCGTTCATTCGCCATGTTGTTATTATCATGTGACCCTACCAGCGTTAGTTATGTCTATTCACTGCCATTCATAAATCCTCTCCTGTGGCCTCATGGGATAAAGTAAAGTGTCCATGAACTGTATGCACACCATAGGAGGCACACAATCATAATCTTGCCAGTAGAAGTAGGTCATCCGGTTATCTACTCTTTTATGAGTACTGTGAATTCGAACATACTTCTTACAAACTGTTTTTCGTCTACTATAAAGTATAGGAAGTATGCTATTTGGAATGCTGCCAGGGAGTCTCCTAAAAAAACAACATTGCTGTAAAAGCACCACCATTTGCTTCACAATACAATATTCAACAGATATATAAAAATGGATGCATTTGCAAATAAATTCACTTGTACTAATAAGAGTGGCAAAAAAACTATATTTCTGAAGGAAAATCTACACTTGCAGTAAGGTTTGAGAAAACATTGAGCTTGCATTAGGAAGAATTAATATGTCACATTTGTCACTCCCTCACTTGTGTCTGATCAAGCTGTCATATTGAATTTGACTGATCTTTTTATAATAGTTGTATGGCCATTTTCCCTGATTGATTTGAGTAGATGTAGAATGTCTACATTAGATTTTAATCTACATTTCTATCTACATTTTGCTTCATTGAATACACCATTTTGGTATATTATTTCATTATT
Source organism: Pimephales promelas (assembly GCF_988280905.1). Classification (NCBI taxonomy): domain Eukaryota; kingdom Metazoa; phylum Chordata; class Actinopteri; order Cypriniformes; family Leuciscidae; genus Pimephales; species Pimephales promelas. The sequence goes on from NC_142783.1 coordinate 25,467,956, forward strand.
ATTTTCACTGATAATTCTGATATATGAAGCTTTCTTATACTTGATTGGTAGATTGTTTCAAGATGATGATCCTATTTTAGTTTTACACAAAAGCCAGCTGATCTCATGTGAAAATGTATTAATGAGGTGGTGATTCTGTATAACTTTATGCAATGGGATTTGTATGATTTTAATGATTTATAATTTTTTTTTAAGTAAGCAAAAAGGTTCACCTCTAACCCCACCCAAAAACCTAACCATCAGTGGTGCATTAGCAGATCGTACGAAACCAGACAAATTAGATTGCACATAATATTCATACGTATTAGCCACCATTTCGCCAAAACTTTAAAATAGTTACAAATTGCTATGAGAGTGTGTTGCAAAAGCCACTTCACAAACACTGGGAGGAAAACTAACTCAGCCCTTTGGATGGAGACAGCCATTCTTCCTTACAATCTCTGTCACAAGAAAACAAAAGCCTTTTCAGTCTGCTAAAGTGCAAACTTTCTGTCAGACTTAAGTAGTAATTGTAGAAATCGGTGTCAGGTGTCGGGTGAAATTGGTCTCAGGTGATTTGAACAAAGGATACTCAGGACTGACCACTTACTTCAGCTGTCAAAAGATGACATATATCTGTTATTAAGACAGTTATAGGAAAGGACAGCTTATTTTTGGTGGGAACAGCTGGTGTTTGGACTGTGTTTAGCAATGTTCAGGGCCAGAAGAGTACTTCTTTGTTGAGTTAGAAGGGCCGATACCATTGTAATGATATATCATTTAGGACAGGTAGTGTGTAAAGATCCTGTGAATGTGACACTCAGTCCATCACTATATGATAATAAGCATCATGCTTTGATACTTGCAAGAAATGCATTTTTATCCAGTAACATATGCTTCTTTCTGATGAAAATGAACAAAATTATTCCCGCAGTATCCCTAAACGCCTTCAGACGGGACAAAAAGACCTGTTTGAATGCAACTGGCCATCCTTGAAATGTGATCTCTTGCAGGGGTCCAGGGGTTAAAGGCTAAAGGTGATGAGAAGAATGAAGCGGTGCTATCTGACTGCCCTTCTCAGCCTCTTTGTGTCCATTGAGCCTCTGGCCGGACCATGCCTGAGCACATCAAAGCACTGGCCAAACATTGTTTGCCAGCCCTGACCTTTGACCTGTTGCTATGCGGCGAGCTTTACGCAGGAGTTTGTGTGTGTGTGTGTGCTGGTAGAGTGAGACGGTGGGCAGAGTCAAAGCAGAAACCTGCTGTGTCGCCCACTCACTGATCAATAATAACGTTCATTGAGTTTCCTCTCTCAGTTGCAGACTCTTCTACTAGTCGTCTGCTCGGTTTTATTGTATGTGAGAAGCATGAATGACCCCTGCCCCCACTTACACATACAACTCCCAAGGCTAAAGTCTTAAAAGCCAACCAACCCCGTCTTCCATCTTCTTTAGAGAAGAAATAAGTAGTGAAAGTAGCACTTTCTTTCTGTTTCAGGCTCTTCAGATGCCAATTTTTAGGGTTACGAATAGTTTGTCCAAATGTCTCTAATGTGGTTGGTTTGTGCCTTTGTAAGAACTATGTGTATCTCCTCACCTGAACTGCAATTTTCAATTGTTTTCTAGCATAGTTAGACTTTGTAACTGTTTGAAGTGAAATATTAGGCTGAAATTCTAAAACAACCCCTAAAGGAAAAACTATACACTATAGCATGCAAAAGTTTAGGGTCAGTGAGATTTTTGTTTTAAATGTTTTTGAAAGAAGTCTCTTATGTTCAACAAGGCTGCATTGCAATTTAAACTACCCATTTACTATTTTAATATATTTTAAAATGAACGTTTTATTCATTTAAATGATTTCTGTGATAGCAAAGCTGATTTTTTTTTTCTAATATGCTGATTTGATGCTTAAGAAACATTTCTTCGTACAATTCAATTCAGTTCAATTCAAATGTATTTGTATAGCGTTTTTCTAAATATATATTGTTTCAAAGCAGCTTTACAGAAAGTGCATTTCAGAATGCACATGGAAAAATACATTTAGTTAATCATATTAATTTAGGGCATAACTTATCACCAACGTTGAGTCATCTCTTCACATGCGTTTAGTCGTCTCATCACAGATGTTGGGGCATCTGAAGTCTCCGTGAGAGGCTGAATACAAACTGGAGCTGACGAACGCCATTTTCCGCAGAACTAGCGTCCTGAGATAACAGCAGAAAAGGAAATGGGAAATAATTAGCATAGCTGCTGTTCATAATATTAATGTATTCGATCTGATTCAACAGAGGAATAAAAGGTAAGCATTATGTGAATGTTTGGACAAAGAGATGCGTCTTTAATCTAGTTTTAAACTGGGACAGCGAGTCTGAGCCTCGAACAATATCAGGAAGGCTATTCCAGAGTTTAGGAGCTAAATGCGAGAACACCCTCCCTCCTTTAGTGGACCTAGATATCCTAGGAATGACCAGAAGCCTCAAATTTAGGGATGTATTGATGTTCAATGGTTGGTTTTCTTGGGTCAGTGACTCTGTGTGTTAAGTGTGAATCAGTTTTAATATAAAATTGAGGGGACAATTGTGCCTCAGCTGTGATATTTTATAATTCTTCAGGATTTGAAGTGCTGTGTAAAGAGTGTCAGAAAGTACTGTAGGTAAGACAGACAGGCTGAGAGAGAGGATTGTCTGAGAAAGAGAAGGCCATAAACAGAGACACAATAGTTGGGTGATGGGAGGGTGGGAGTCTGGGGAAGATGAAAGACCTCGTCACCTCCCTGTAAGGAAGCTCTGAGGATGGGGCTGTTGAACGTTCTCGCTGCTATCACGTCTCGCTCTTTTATCTCCCCGACTATCTGCAGAGGCTGTCTGCGTTAGCATTTGTTTATTTAACTGCCATTTCTCCCCCTCACAAATACTAAGATGTTGTTGAGGGGCAAAAGCACTCTCCTGACTAGCTGAAAAAGTCCAAAAAGTTTTTGCCCATGAAATCCCAAAGATTCTGGCTTGCAACATTATGGGAGCATGTGAATTTTGGTACTGGTTGATGTTTATATGACATGTTGCTGGTCTTCTTCATTGTTTAGGGTGTTACTGTGTTGTGAATTCCCAGTGTGTGGGGTGTGTGCTGGGAGATGGAACATATGGCAGAGAGCATTTAAAGGCGAGGGGATTATGTCCAAGGGGCTTTTTTTCTGCCTTAGAGCTTTTTTCATTAGTGGCTTGTGTTGCCATTCACACGGTTGGGCAAAATAGATTCATTGGTGTCTAATACCTACATATAAATAAAAGCAGACATTAAAGGAATAGTTCTACAAAATATCAAAAAGTCTTCATTTACTCATCTTCCAAGCCCATAAAAATACAAAAACTGATATTTTGAATACATTTATGGTAGTCCTTTTCCATGTAATTGCCATGAATCAGGACTGATGCTTTCAAGCTTCAAAAAACAATCCAAACACAATAAAAAGTGGTCCATACGACTAATAATAATTTCCAGTGAGTTGTTAACTATTGTGACTGATTCAAGGGAGGGAGTTGAATGTGCAATCCAGGGCCGCGTTTGCCAGAATCATTGTCAATTTGTATTGTGGTCACATTTATCATTGCTTTGTGAAATTTAGTGGATGAAATGCAGTCATTGCAATAAAAAATCAACGCAATCTGAGTTTCACGTGAGGGCTAAAACTTTCCTCACACAGGTCTCACTTGTGTTCAAGTTGGTTAATCAAATTTGTCAAGTTAAACAACTGAAAACTGCTTGGTTTGAAAGTGACTTCTGTGTAAGTGATTCTTCATGCATTCGCTACACTATTGACAGTGGACAATGGCCAAAATTTCACTAATGTGAACTTAAAACTTCAGTAGATTGTAGAAATCATTGGCACTAATTGTCTACATGATCTACTTGGCTTTTGAAATACAGCCCAGATCAGTCTGATTTGTGAAGTAGTCTTTCAAACCAGTTTTGTGAACTTATTCATCAAAAAGATCTGACTGAAAATAACAATTTGTTAGTGTTAAACCATAACTTTCAGTCTGTTCCTCACTCAGTGTTCTAATAAAAAGAGTAAATCTACAAAATGCATTATTCATCCTGTGAGCGCAGCCTTTCACAGTTTCCAACTCTGTGTTTTACTGTTCGAGGTAGATCAATCTCCCTCTCTCTCTTGCTCTCTCTCTCTGGCAGTCTGGGTCAGGACACCCTGACATTGGCTCATGGTTACTTTATGAGGTTGCAAATTGGACACCCTACAAAAATCCACTATCCATGGGGAAACTGGCTCTCTTCACAGCCTGTTGTAAATGATTTGAGCTCAGTCTTGTTCTGTGCTAATCATATTTCCTGATCATGGAGAGAGGCTGATTGCCTGACGAGTCAATGACATTAAATCAGCTAATATGAGTTTGTGTGCAGTTAAAATCACATGTAACCTCAAATAACCTCTGTGTTACAGTTGTTTGCTTTCTCGCAGAGTTATCAAATTAAATCTTTTTTTTTTTATTTGCCAGTATGTTGTTTTACAGGGTATAGTACAATACAAGGTTTTTGGGTTTTTTTTTTTACTGGCCCCAATACACAAAATTTTGTTTTTATATGACTTTTTATAATAAATTCCAGGGGAAAAAATCAGAAAAAAATGTATATACAAATTTAAAAATGTTTTTTTTCTGATTTTCAGATTATATATATATATATATATATTTGAATTATATATAATATTATTATTTATTTTTATATATTTTTATTTTTTTATAAAGGAATGCATTTTTACAGCAATGATGTCACTATGACGGCTATAAACTTTATTAACCCTTTTAAAGAAAATGATGGCATACATTTTTTTGTTTGTAATTTTTCTGAAGTAGCCATTTAAATTTTTGTAGAACAAATTCTCTCCATTGTATTAAAGGTCATGGGGAATTCGTATACTGGACACCTTCAGAGCACACGGTTTGAGGAAGTGCTGCACAACTCCATAGAGGCGTCACTGCGCTCCAACACAGTGGTGCCCAGACCTGTGTTCTCTCAGCTGTACCTGGAGGCAGAGCAAAGGCCTTCTTCTCATGAAGGTGAGCATTTACTCTGTCTTCTGTGGTATCACACTCATCTCTTTGATGTTTTGAGTACCTTATACTTCTCCTAACCAGACATGCGGTGATAAAGCATCAAGTAATAAAAGCTCTTCCATGTTTATTTTAAACCATGTTTATTTAATATCAGTTAGTTAGTTGGTTATTTTATTGTATCTAAAAAGTTTTTTTTCCCAACAGGTCGAATAGATGAGGAAGATGACGAAGAGGATGGCTCAGATTCAAACAGCCCTCCAATCCCATTTCAGATGAAACCTCCACCCGAGGGATCCTGTACTACAGATGGTTAGATCATATAGACCATACGTAACAGAGCAGATCTTTTGTGACTATTTAAGTCAGTACATATATCCATTCAGACTATTGATGGATGATCAATGATTCCATTCATATGAGTCCCTGTGTCCTAAAAATAAAATGGTGACCAATGGAGTTCTGCATTTCAGGGTTCTGTCAGGCGGGCAAAGACCTTCGACTGTCATCCATGGCCACCGAGTCTTTGGAAGTCCCTCCTGGATTTCTGCTCGTTGGCGTGAAATCTCCCAGTGTGCCTGATCACATTCTGGTGTGTGCAGTGGACCTGCGCTTTCTCCCTGACGAATGTGGACGTAATGCACTTTTAGGTTAGACACACTGAACCTGATGAACCAGAATCTTAATACCCTGCATTATAAACAATTGTCAGAGTTTGAAGGAGAGATGGAAAATGGGAAAGCACTGACTTGTTGGGTACCCCCAACCTCGTAGGAGTCGGCAGAACCACATTTTCATTTGACAGAGAGACATTTTTAGGTCTTTAATTTGGGTTTCCATGACACTGGCCCCAAGTGACGGTTTGTGGCTATGGAAACTAGGCACTCGCTGGGTTCTGTCTAGTCTATACTATGTCTCTATTTTAGATGACTGATTTTGGTCCTCAAAGAATGTAGACCGCATCTGTGCGCTCAAAGACATCCACAAAAATGCAGATATTCACCAGATATCTTGTCTGTTATAGGTTTCTCAGGGAACTGCATGGGCTGTGGGGAAAAGGGCTTCCGCTACTTCACTGAGTTTGCCAACCACATCAACCTGAAGCTCACCTCGCAGCCTAAGAAGCAGAAGCACTTAAAGTACCACCTGATCAGAAATGCACAGGGAATTCTGGTCAAGGGACCACCAATCTGCTGGAAAAGAATAGGTATGATTGGACCAAAATGATTGGACGATGAAGGTATCGTTTTCCACTGACATCTTATTTTAGCAGTGTTTAGCATCAGCATGGATTATTGACAACCTGTGATTTGCAGGAGGGTTAACTTGACCCTGTTCAGCATCCTGGGTCACCCTGACCCATTCACCAGTGCTTGCCTTCTTAATCTGACAGTCCAGATGGCCAGCACTTCTAGTTGAGCTCACTGCTACCATGGTGACACATCAACATTGGGACAAAGAGCTTTGGCAGTGTATGCGCATATTCAGAAATTAATTTTTAAAAAGAATGCCTAAATGAGTGTAATGGCCTGTTCACACACAGGACAATAACTATAATGATTACTACAGCTATCTAATTCTGTGAAAATAGGAAAGTCCACAACACAGCTTCACAGAGGAACAAAGTTGTTGGAATTTTCCAGCTAATGAACAAAAAACGCCAAGGCAGCAAATCAGAATTTATCCGACTTTAAAAAGCTTGAGCATTTAAAGCGGCGGATGACATAACTGCAACACAGGCTTATAACAATCGGCACGCTATTGCGAACTTTGTGTACATTTTCTAAACAAAATGTGAATGGCACAAAAGTTGCTTAGGTTTTCCTATATATTTTTTTCTCATGTTATGTGCAGACAGCCGAATGAGACAAGCAGTTGGTAATGTAGCTGCTGGACCAGAGGAACAATCAGGACATGGACCCTCTGACCTGCTTCCCAATTTAGCACACACAGCTTTGAACACAATTAACCACACAGGTAGGAAACACAGGGTGTTCAGATAGAACAAGTTTGCATAGACGCAGGGGCGATTCCAGGATTTCAAATTAGGGGGGTTCAGCCTCAGGGAATGATTTAAAAAATATATATTGCTTGTATACTAGGGTAGACATGAACAATACAGTAGGTTCTACACTACCTATCAAGTCAATCCCTGAATATTTAATTTTAAATAACCAGCTAGTATTCATTAAGAATATAGACAAAGTTGTGCAGTAAAATTAACTTCGAAGAAGATCTACATTTATCATTTTCATTCATGGAGATATCATGGGAAATGTGCCATGCTTAAGTGAAAAACTGGTGGAAACGAACATGCATGAAAATTACAAATTACTATTATAACCAATAGATGGCTGCAGGGGACCACTTATTAGCTCATTTGCCGTTTCCACTGCCTTTTTATAGTTATTTTTGCGTGTTTTACTTTTTGATTTATTCTAAAATTAAATATCGTAGCAAATTTGAGCAATTCTATTGTACAGAAGTATGAAATAGTAGGCATAGACATTATTGAACTGTCTGTCTCATTGCTAGATTCATAATGTCCAATGAATATATATGAACTTTTTCAAGAATAGAATCTCTTTTATCTTTAAAATGATATATTTTACCCTGTCCCCATCACACAGATCTAAACACTCATCTCCATAAATCCGAGGGCTCCCCTCCCATAACCAACGGCAGTCATATTCCTGGACCGCCACAGCCTGGAATAGTGGCCAGTGGCCCTGGACGGCCCACAGTAATAGGTAATCCTGCTGTCACTATCCAGGAGTCATTGATCAGTCAGTGTTTATATTTCAAGCTTGGATCAGAGAAAAAGGAAACCTCAATTTTACATGGACGGTCCCTAAACGAATCCTCTCTTTAGACTTCACACCTCTAGTGAAAGAAAGCCCCCCTTTTAAATGCTTTAAAAAGAGGCAGCTGTATTGTCTAGTCCTTTTCCTCCTCCTCTTTTGTTGTTGGTGTCTGTCATTATTCAGCATTTGGGGCTGTAAAAGATCACTCTCTTTTCTTTCAGCACTCTCTGACTATCACCTCTATAAAGTGGTGCTGTAAAGTCTCTTCCCTGCTCTCTCCTGCTCTCTGTCTGCATTGTAAAATGTGAGACTTCCTTCCTGATGCTTTGGTTTTCATTAGGATTTAACACATCTACCCTTTTTTTCTGTTTCTCTTTGCATATCTGCTCTTGTTTATAGTCTGGTTAATGTGTAACATAATAGTAACTTCCTATGACACCAAAACCCACTTTTAAAGCAAATTTACATTCCGTTGCTTTTGGAATAACAAGAAAAAAAAAAGTTTGTCAAGGTAAACTTTGATGTAAGCTTGCCGAATACTTGTCTGAAAGTTTAAAAAAGGTTTTAATAGCATTGAAATTACAAGATAGATAGATGTAAATATGTAGTTTATCTTCTGCTTTTTTTGTTAGTCATATTGACTAACTGACCAGTTGTGCTGCTTTTTAAGGCTCCATGGTAAATTCTGGGCCTCCCAAGAAGAGACACAAGGGATGGTCTCCAGAATCCTCTGCTCCTACAGAAGTCACCCCCAGACCTGCTCCCAACACCACGACTAATGGCACCAAATCAGGTAGACACACTTATATCTCTACTACTGACATTAAATTAACTACCCTCATTTACTGCTTCTTGTGTTCTGAACAAATCTGTCTTTCTGAATAAGAGTGCATTTATAGGGTTTTGGGACAGCTTAGCCCAGTCATAGTGGGTGTGGGGGATGAATATTTCTTGAAGTGCCATGTAAGATCATTAAAAGATCAGTGGGTAGTAGTATTTGGGTTTCATTTAGATACAATAGTTCTGCTTTTTGCAACATATTATTCACCAGGAAAACAAAAATTAATTAAGAAATACCATGTTCGGATATAGTTGTTTTTTCTTGTAATTGTGTAAGAAGCCTATTTTTGTGCTATGAAATTAGCCATTGATGCGGATAAAGCAATAAAATAAATAATATGTAATATTATTAAGCATTAGGAGGCCTCATGGCTAGGCATTCTAGACAAGAGAAAAACACACATTTTGTGCCCAAACTATGATGTGATCTGACTACAGCACTGGCTCTGCTAAATAGGGCTTTATAATTATAGCTATTATAGGCTTTATAAATCATCAACTGATTTTCTCAGGAGAGCACTAGGAGTGTAAACTTTTTTCAAAGTAGTATTATAAAAATATGTTCATTTATTTTTGATAACTGTTAATGCTGATTGGTCAGGGGTTACTTAACAAAAACAGGACCAAAGCATCACATCACTGGCAAAAACAATGCTCAAATTGGGTGCTCAAATGTGTGAGTCTACTATTAGTTTAGTTTTCACACACCTTGTATCCGTGTTATTTTAGTCTAGCCCAGTGGAGACTGAGACACTGCTGCTGTAATACCTCTCACGATGTGACCACACTAATGTCTTTTACATCACTAAAAAATGTGATCTGCAAGTTGACAGATAATGTATCGAACAAAGGGAAGGGATTATCAGTTTGTTCCTGTATGGTTGGCCAATTGGAACAGCCATAGAAACTAAAGGCTTTTTTGCATCGATATTTTGGGAACCACTGACGTAAGAGATTTAGTGTTGGGCTTGATTTTGGGTTGGTGGTTATTAAGGATATGTGATGTGTGTGTGCTCAGACCACATAAGTTAAGTGAGCGTTGATACACTATTACATCAACAATATCAAGTGTGGATGTGTTTGTCTTCAGCTGATAGTGGGGCATCTGGGTGTTTATCTATGGGGTCCTCTTTACCCCTTGGCCCAGGGGAGTCTGTCACAGTGCCTGATCATCTACTCCAGACTTGTGGACTACGGCCTGTCATTTTTAAAGGTAAGATTTCTAAATGTTTTTGTTTTTTTGTGGCATTCTGGTAACAAATAATTTTACAATAACGTCAGTTTCTGTTACTAATATTTATAAAATTACATTACAAATTAACATAAAAATGACATATTTTTTTGCAATATTAAAATATTGGAAATGTCTATATACTTGCTTGCAGAATGTTTTCGGGGGGTTGTGCCTGTTTTGTCTACCGTGTGATGTGAGCAGTGTCCGATAGCGGTTCCCACCACTTTATCTTGGGCCAGCTGTTCAGTTACACCTTTTTTTGTGCTTTTGTCTATAGGGCACGGGACACTGCCGCATTTGTGTGGGAGCCTCGGGGATGTGCTTGTGAGTGGCCTGCTGCAGAAATGCTATCGCAGTTCCCAAAACCTCCCACGCGTCTACGAGCAGTACGGCACTGCTCCCATTCAGCCCATCTCCACTGAGATGCTGATCCTGCTGACTGTCTATTATCTAGTGCAGCTTGGTGAGAACAACAGTATTTCAGTGTGCATGTATACATGCACATTCCACACAGTCTGTTTATGTACAATAGTAAATAGTAAACTTTGATTCCAGGAACCCCCCCCCCCCCCCCCCAATATGAGTCCCTTCCTAAAATATAAGTATGTATAAAGATTAGTTTGTACTGTTTAAGAAAAGCACAGAAACCGTAATGTTAGATTTATAAAGCTGAAGAGAACCCTTTTCAGCAGTATTTGTAAGTGTATCTGTCTATCATGTTACAACAGCACCTGACCAGGCTCCTCTGATGGAAGACTTGGAGCAGATCTTCATGCGTTCCTGGCGTGAGTCACACCTGACGGAGATCCGGCAGTATCAGCAGACACATGCACAGTTTCCACCTCCTCTTCCTTGCCTCGCACAGCCCCTCACTCCCTCTCAGCTCCCCTGGCTGGCCAAACTGGCCACCAGCTCATGCGGGGAAGGAGTTCTGGTGCTGGACACAGCGCCCTCTCTGGCCGAGGCGCTGGAGGACACCTTTCACAGACTGGTGGATGGCAGATTGAGCCACACCAATTATGTGGTGATCATCTGCATGAACAGGAGCCAAGAAATAGAGTCATGTGTGGTGGTGACAGGTATGTAGGTTACAGATATCACAATAATAATGCTAGATTTTCTTTAAGAATGTCACTAGAAAATTATATCAGTACCATATCAACCAATAGAAATTGATATTTATTTGCACATGTTTATTTCCTCTGTTTTTACATTTATATTACCTTTGCTATAATTTAACGCGTATTTCATGTTACTCTTTAAAATAATGAAATAATTTAATAACACCGTAAAATCTTTAGCAAATTTTAATAAATACTATATATAAATAATGCTAAAATTATAACGGCTTATAGTTAAAAAAAAATTACAGCTGTCAACGTAAAAACGTAATAAAATAATTGTGATTAATCTCAATTTCTTTTTGAAAGCATAACAAAGCAATAAACTAAACATTAACACATTAAACATATTTAATATCTAAAGTGTATTACTTTAACTTTATCACTGCAAAAAAAAAAACGTTAAATTGTGTTTCATTTAAAATAGTTTTTTTCACACTGTACAATTTAATGTTTTGATGCCTAAATTCACTTATTGCATTTAGAATAACTGATTTTATTTATTTATATTATTACTAACAAATAGTATAGAATTGTGGATTTCGGTCTTAACATGAAAACATTTTTTTTAGGTCTGAATTTTAATAACCATATGTGATGAGCATGTAGATGTAAAATGAAAATGAATTGAAAGCGGATTATAATTTTTGTTTGAATGTTTTCACACAGGGAAGCATCAGACTCGTGCTCTAGCTGAGAGTCTTCTCTCTCCCAGCGATTGTGTGAGAGAGATCGTCCATGAACTGTCTTCTGGGATGGCAGCAGAGCTGGGGTCCTATTTCAGTTCTTTGGGTCCAGGTAAGACCTCTGGTTTGATACACGGTTCTCACCTCTGCAGTTTCCTCATTCAGTGTTTAATGCGCCTCTTTACCACTTATCAGATGGAGATGTGGATGCTTTGCTGGAGAAAGCCAGTCCTGAGAACACCTCCCAGTATTCTGGTATAGAACCGTCAGGAGACAGTCCTAAACCCAAGTGTGCTGGTGAGACTGACTTTAGAGTATTCAAGTATACATTTATTTCAATACATTCCTTCAGCGTAAGATCTGTTAACACTTCAGTCGGATTTTTCGATAGAATTCTCCATAGAGTGGCACGAGATACGGCCCGTTCAGCTTGCTGTGGCACGGAAGCTGCTCTCGCATGTTTGTGCCATCGCTGATTCCAGCACTCAGAACCTGGACCTCGGTTCCTTCGACAAGGTTGAGTTCTTAATCTGCGTTCCGCCCTCTGAGGTCACCTTTCATCAAGTCGTCCTTCACCTGTGGAACTCAGGTAGAGTACCGCCACTCATTATCCATGACTCTGTACTGCACCCTTACAAAAACGTCATTTTCTCAAGTAAACTTAAGTATTATTTTCAATGATACTTTGTGTTAAGGAAACTAAAATAGGTGTACTTATGGTTTACTTACAAGTGTACTATTTCAGTCCCTTTTGGGACTAAATTGGTCCACTTTTTTAGTTTATAAAAGTATACTTTTAAGTGTAACAGTAGTAACCTTTGAGTACACAATTTATATCTAAGTTTTACATACGGTTACTCTTAGTTCATTAGTTATAAACTTCTAGTTCACTTTTTAATTAACGAAAGGACACTTTTATGTATACTTTATAGTAAACTACTAGTTTAATAGTTTTTTATACTGCAAGTAAAGTTAACATCATATTTGTAGATTATAGTTTAACTTTGCACTTTAAGGTAAAACCTTAATACTTCACTGAACTTTTAAGTATCTCGAGTAAAAGTACATTAAAACTATTTAGGCCAAAATATACTTTGACTTGTCTGTATACTTGCCAGTATAAGCCAAGTATACTTAGGTATAATTTTGGTAAGTATATCTCTTATGATGAGTACATACCATGTAAATTAAAAGTATACTCTAATATTATTTGTTTAAAAGAAGTGTACAAATAGCACACTTGGAAAAAAACTTCTTTTTCTTATCACTCTTTTTTCATTTTGAGTCATTTTATTTCTCGCCTTGACATATTTCCCTTTTAAAACAGGAAGTTAAAGGTCTTATCCTTTTTTTAAATAGGCAATTTTTGTCACAGACTTCCCACTGAGGTGATATTAATATCGCAGATAGATCTCACTTCCTGCTGTTTTATTTCCAGGGGTGTTACGGGAATTAGGGCTGAACCAAGACTGCCTCTCACTGAAGGAAGCGGAGCAGTACGTGGTAAAGCTGAACCAGAGTGCAGTAGGAAAGATCAACAGCCTCATTCAGAAATCCAAGACGAACCCCTACACGCTCTTCATACTGGTGCATGATCATGCACACTGGGACATCAGCAGGTATTAGACCTCGCATTATTCTCCTTGATCCTTAGTATCCTCTTTGCTTGGCTGTTGGTGGAACAGTCTCTGTATCTTTGTTCTTATGACAGTGGGCAGTGCAGTGGAGGAGACTCCAACTTAGGACTAGTGGATGGTCTGTTGAACTGCAGGCAGATTCTAGATGCTCCCAACATCCTGACGCTCCATGTGACTTCATTCCCCTTCACCTTGCAGACTCAGTACACACGCATCAGCCCTTACAATGAGATTCACTGGCCCTCTGGATTCAATAAAGTAAGAACACCACATACTATCTTTTTAAACCAGAAAGTTAAGAGGTTGATTACGACCATAGAACTTTTTGATTGTGTCTTCCTGTTTTTCTCACTTAGGATGTGGATCTTTATCACGAGAAGACAAAGTACTTTGGTATATCTGAGCTGCTGGAGACGACCCGCTCTGGGAGTGGCCTTCCTCTTCTACGATATGACAGTTCATTTGAGAGCATGGCTGCTGCTCTGGAGGACAGGTTTGTTTTCAGTGTTACTTTTAACATCACAGCTATTAATTAATGAATAGCTTATATACTTCGGTGCATATACGCTATGGTTCAAAAGTATATGGTCAGTAAGATTTAAATTAACACTTATTCAGCAAGAACGCATTAAATTGATCAAAAGTATCAGTAAAATAACTTTTATAATGTTAAATTCTGTACTTTTGAACTTGGTATTCAACAAAAAATATTGAGGAAAAATGCACCGTGGTTTCCATAAAAATATTAAGCAGCACAACTGTTTTAAACATTGATAAAAACTAAAAATGTTTCTTAAAGGGTTAGTTCACCCAAAAATGAAAATTAAGTCATTAATTACTCACCCCCATGCTGTTCCAACCCCGTAAGACCTTCGTTCATCTTCGGGACACAAATAAAGATATTTTTGATTGAATCTGAGAGCTGGATCACTCTTCCATAGGCTTCCTAAGGGACTGGCTCTTGACGGCCCATAAAGTCATTAAAGAAAAGGTTTAAATATTCCATGTGCCTACAGCGGCTCAATTATAAGTTTATCAAGCGACGAGACTACTTTTTGTGCGAAAAAAACATAAATAACGACTTTATTCCACTATTCAATTACTTCCTTATGGGCGCATGCGCGAGAACTGAGACGAGGACGTTCTCATTCGTCTACTTCTTGTTACTGGCTGCTCACCGCTTAGGAGTTTTACCGCCACCTACCGTATAAAATGATGATCCATATATAAGGCGCTCCGGATTATAAGGAACACTGTCGTTTTTTGAGAAGATTAAAGGCTTTTAAGTGCACCTTATAGTGCGGAAAATACGCAAATTGAAAAGCGTATGTACAGCGCGCATCTTCCTCTGCTTGTAAACAGAAAGTTTTGCGCTTCCAGCTATATCAGCACATCATCTTATACGGTAGGGGGCGGTAAAACTCCTAAGCGGTAAGCAGCCGGTAACAAGAAGTAGACGAATGAGAACGTCCTCGTCTCAGTTCTCGCGCATGCGCCCATAAGGAAGTAATGGAATAGTGGTATAAAGTCGTTATTTATGTTTTTTTCGCACAAAAAGTAGTCTCGTCGCTTGATAAACTTATAATTGAGCCGCTGTAGGCACATGGAATATTTAAACCTTTTCTTTAATGACTTTATGGGCCGTCAAGAGCCAGTCCCTTAGGCAGTCTATGGAAGAGTGATCCAGCTCTCAGATTCAATCAAAAATATCTTTATTTGTGTTCCGAAGATGAACGAAGGTCTTACGGGGTTGGTACAGCATGGGGGTGAGTAATTAATTACTTAATTTTCATTTTTGGGTGAACTAACCCTTTAAGCAACAAATCAGCATGATAAAATGATTTCTGAAGGATCATGTGACACTGAAGACTGGAGTAATTCCTGTTGAAAATTTGCCAAAATTGTAATAATATTTCACAAAATTACTGTATTTTTGATCAACTAAAAATATATTTCATAAGAGATTTCTAAAACTTACTGACCCCAAACTTTTGCCTCCGCGTTCACCATGTATGATGTTTTGTATGAACTCTTATCCCTACTTCTCCTCAGGTTCCCAAAACTACACAGTGCAGTGATTCGCACCCATGTGCTGATCCAGCATTACTCTCTAGCCCTGATGGCAACAGCGGGTGGCCAGCCTTTACAGGCTTTGCAGAAGCACATCTCAGTAGAGACTCTGGAGATGGTGCAGTGCCTTCTCAACACATCCCAGCGGTGTCCCAGCCATCACGGTCACATGCTGCTTTTGCGGATCCCCTCACCAGCTCTCGCTGCCTTCGCTCACCAGCGCCTGTGCCATGTCCGCAACAGACTCGGCCTCCACAAGCAGTTTGAGATCATCCTAGGGGATCCATGCTCTACTCTGACTCTAGGAAATCACTTCCTGGACCAACTGAGGGTATTTGCTTTTTTTTTTTTTTTTTAAATAGAAATAAAATATTGTGTCATTTATTCCTGCTGTAGTTGTCCTGATATCATGGATCTTTTTGCTCTTTAAATGTCTCTAGGTGTGGCTGAAGATCTTAGACCCAGACTGGGCTCCTCGGACATATCTAGAGCTAGAGGCTTTACCCTGTATCCTCATCTTAACTGGCATGGATCCACTTGGAGAGTCTTTACCCAGGTAAAACACTCATATTAACTTGCTTATTCGAGTTTATTGTAAAATTCTAGAAATTACAAATTTTATATAACAAAAACGACCATCTTTTAAAGGTAGTTTCTGCAAATTGTTCAATGAATTATGAAATGGGCCTTTTAAAGCTAATCTATTTTGTTTGCCTAAATTAAGGTTTAGTGAATTTGTACAGAGGTCAGCATGACCTCAGAAATATAATTACCTGTGGTAATTTGAGGGCACTTTCAAAATCGTTTCGCTAAATTCATTGTTGTGTTGTCCCAATTTTATATATTTATTTTACTAGCACATGCTAGTTGGAGTTTTATAAAATTCATAATGTCAAACAGAGTTAATATCATTATTAACCTATGCACATCTCCATGCAAGCCTGGACAAATTTATTCATGAATTTTAAATATATTGAAATTTCTATATAATATATTACAATATATTATTGTTATATTATAATAACATAATTAATATAATATATTATGTTTTTTTTCCCCCAGCTAAATATTGCTATAATGTAGAGTAACACATGCTTGCAAGTTTTAGTGATTGTATTTGAGTGCCAAATTTGAGAGAATTTTTTTTTTTTTTTTTTTTTTTGAAGTTTTGGGTTTTTGGAAAGGAATAGAACAGCTTTACTCTCATGGTTTATACTTAGGCTTACCTCTCACCCATGTTGTTCCTTTGTCCCCAGATCTCTGAAGTACTGTGACCTCCGTGTTATCAGCCTCTGGTCTCTGCAGCGTACCACTCTTGAGCAGGAGCTGGGATTGGCCGCATACCTACTGAAGACAAAACAAGATGCTCAGCATGGGCCCCACGCACCCAGCGACCTTTCTGAGAGTGACGCTGAAAAACTCAGCAGCACTGACAACGAGGAGGAAGAGGTTGTGGTGGATGGTCAGTATTGCAAAGCCAGAAAACTCGAAGTTTTTAACAAACTGAACATGAATCATTTCGTTATGAGAGTACGTGCACTATTTATACACTAAATTAAAAGGACATTTTCATGGTCAAGGCACACCACAACAAACATTCAAATAGTCAGAGAAAAATAATATTTAGCTGTTAGACAGCTCAGCCTCATGCCGTCTGTGTTTTAACACGGTCTTCAGCACAGCTTATAGGAAGAAGAGGATTCTCTTCCAAGACTCGAGCATCTCCTCATTGTAAGTCTCATCATGTAAGAGGAAATGGAGAATAACCACCTCAATGACTGAATGTCCACAAAGTAGAACTGTTTCTTTCCTCAGGGACATTACAAATCATTCAATATGTGTAATCTGTATTTATCTAAAATGTGTTTAAAAATAAAATCGATTTTTATTGTTACAATGCCGGTAGTGTATGCATATAAACTATGTTACCTGCACCCAGATATCCCTGTTTATTTTGTCGGCAAAAGTTGTCTTTTAATTGTAACACTTTGGGTTGTTAGTTAAAGTCTAACAAAAGTACTTGTAATTTTCTTAGCAGTTGTTTGTAAGTTAATGCATCTTTCCTTCATTTCTATTTAACTCCAAAAACATCCTGTAAAAAAAAAAATGATACATTTTTTTTCTGATAATAACTGATCAAATAAACTGATATCCCGAGAAAAAATGCCTAACGTCACTTTTATACTAATAAATCATGGGAAATGTGTCTGATTTAGGACTTGGGACAGTAATCTGCAGTTTTGCTTTCAAAATGGTTCCCAAAAATGCTGAATTCAAAGGTTTTTACTTGCATCATGTATTTTGAGGGATTCTCTCACACTGACCTTACCTCTCTCTGGTGGTCTATAGTAAACAACGATCTCCCTAGACTGGGTAACCAGGCCTCCCCAGCTGGCTCCCAACACCCAAAGTCTGACTGGACTCCTTTAGATCCAGAAAAGCAGCCCAACCAGAGGCGGCAATCCAAATCCACCTCGTCCGGGTCTTCGTCCTCATGGGGCTCTCCTCTACGGCAGAACTGCTCCTGGGCGTGCAACCTCAATCGCCCGCCTGTAGTGCTGCTCCCTAAGGCTGTCTACGACCTCATCACCACTGTTGATTCCAGTGGCCTTCCCAAGTCCACTTCCTTCCTCCCTCACTCTTCGGTAGAGTGGGCCAGCTCCTTTAGACCCCTCCTCAGTAAGATGATGACCTGCACAGAGCAGTCGCTGTATTATCGCCAGTGGACGGTCCCTAAACCCTACCACTTGGACAGCAGTAACCGAGCTGAAGGACGCACCGATAACTTCCACCCACGAAAGCTGCTGCTAAGTGGGCCACCACAGGTAAATGAGGGTCTGGAACACTGGGTGACAGCGTCAGTATAAAACTAGTGGGATAAAATGGCTAATTTTGTGCATGTTCAGGTGGGGAAGACTGGGGCGTATCTGCAATTCCTGGGTATTCTCTCTCGTATGCTGATCAGACTGATGGAGGTGGACATCTACGATGAGGAGGACATCAACTGCAGTACGTAACAAGGAATCTCTAATCATGTGTTTGATTCACTGAAAAGAATTGGCTTAGAAGAGTTATTCATTCAGGAATCAGCTGGAATTTACTGGTCTTGATTCACAGAGAAGAATCATTCATTCGTAAATCGAAATACACTAGTCGTGCTGTTTTTGAATTACAAAAAAAAAAAAAATTCGATCAAGAATCAGACCACACTGGTCGTGTATGTTTCATACTGTAGATTTAGCTGTGTTTCGGTACACGTATAAAAACCATACGAACCTTAATTCAGGGTCCGGTTTGTGACACTGAATTCATTTTATTCAAATCCTTAAGCACTCAAGTCTTTAATCTCTCTTGGTGTCCCATAGTTATCAGTGAAATAATTAATATTTTTTTTCCCCAGAGTGCGAGACTGATTTGATGCGATATCATCCTCCCGTCGCGTTGTGGCCCAACACAGACACTGTGCGAGGGATGCCCTTTGATTACACCATCCATGATCCGAAATATGAGGACATTAGCACTGTCTACTCACCAGACTTCACTCTGAATTCAGAAGGTGAGACCATCAAGACAATTATATATGGTTTAGTTGAGCCCTGCTGTAGTAATTCTGACATTTAAGTAGGTTAGTATAATTAAAATGGTTTGTTTTGTCTTTATTGCTAAAGATGGACACTCCAGGAGGCAGGAAGATGTGTATCTACGCAGGCGAACGGCAAGGATAAAACTCTCTAAATACGCAGCATACAACACCTACCATCATTGTGAGCAGTGTCACCAGTATATGGGTTTCAATCCACAGTATCAGGTGAGTCTTATACACTTTATTGCACAGATCTCTTGAATATTTGATTTTGATTCGTCAATGGAAGCATTGAGATTGTGATCATTTTGGTCTGACTAAATTTTGGGACATTGATTTTCTGTTTGCAGCTGTACGAGTCCACCCTGCATGCCTTTACCTTTTCTCATCTTCTACTGGGAAATGAAATCCAGCTCTACTTCATCATTCCCAAATCCAAAGAGCATCACTTCGCCTTCAGCCAGTCAGGAGGCCAGTTGGAGAGCATGAGACTACCTCTTACTTCTGATTGGGTACAGACTAGTAGTCAACTAGTCCATAGTTTTGTTATACAAACTAGTGAATGTCTTCTAAAGATTTGAGTTAACTAAGCTTGAGTAGTTCCAGACTATGTAATTGAGTAATTACGAGAACAACAATTAAAGCTAGATTTGATGTTTGCAGAATCCCGATGCTATCAAAAGTCCAATTTTTACTCCCACCACCGGTCGCCATGAGCACGGCCTGTTTAATCTGTATCATGCCATGGAAGGAGCTGCCCACCTGCACATTCTAGTGATTAAAGAGTACGAGATGGCCGTCTACAAGAAATACTGGCCCAACCATATAATGCTTGTCCTGCCCACTGTCTTTAATGGAGCTGGAATAGGTAACCCCCAGTAGATTATCATCCTGTGTAATTGATCTGTTGATGTTGATGTCAGTGAGTTTTTAAATACAGTTGCATTCTCTCCCACATTCTCAGGAGCAGCTCATTTTCTGATTAAAGAGCTTTCCCATCATAACCTGGAGTTAGAGCGGAGCCGGAGAGTGGAGCATGGAAATCGGCCACCAGACGTCTGGCCCTTCATCATCCTTGCGGATGATTCCTGTGTCATGTGGAACAGTGTCGATGTTGATCCAAAAAGGTGTTTAATTTTGTTTTAATTTACACTTTATTAATCTTACATATATTGTTTATTGTTTTTATATGTAGTTTACAGATAGAAATTACATTTTATCAGCACAATATTATATTATTTGCATTATATATTTATATATATATATATATATATATATATATATATATATATATATATATATATAATATTATTATTAATTTTTGTCCTTTTGAAATGGTGTTTTTAGTAATTTAGTCATTTTTAGTTGTTCCAAATGACTTTTTAGGATAATAATCTCTAATTATTATTATTAAAGCTACACTGTGTGATTTTTACCCCCATTTAGCGGTGTAAAGATATATGACCATCTAGTGAATATTAGTTTCTGTTCCTCTCAATTCCGATTTCGTTTTAACTTCTACGGTGGCCAATGCATTTCAAGATTATCATGGCTTCCAGTTCGACCTCGTCCACGAGTGTTAACTGAAACGTAAACGCGAAAGGCGAAGCTTGAATTACGGGTATGTCCCTCTTCGGCTAATGTACTTTCAAGATTGAGGGGCAACATGGCGACCGACATTAGAACCCCTTACCCGTATGTGTTTTCAATGGCATATTATACACTCACGAGAATACTTTATTACTTGAACGAAGTAAATATACATGAATGAGCACACATATTTTTGAAAGAACTAAGTGTTTTTAGCTAAGAATAAACTAAAAGAGTTACACAGTGTAGCTTTATTAAAAAACAAAAAAAAATTATTAACTCCTTTTAAAAGAAAAAAGTTAAATAAGTGTATCCTGTTTAATATTAGATTAATTTTTTGTCTGAAGTAGTGTGTTTGTATGTTTTTCAGCGGAACCACAGGGACAGAAAGAAATGTTTCCTTGAAGCAGGTTCTTCAGCACATGGAGTCTTCTCCAGATATTACTCAATATGGCTTATGCGGGATGAGGAAGTGGTCCAGTCGTGGAGGTGTGGCCGGGCAACACAAAGAGCCCTTCTCGCGTGGACACCTACATGACTTTCTGCTACTTAATGTGGACCTCACACAGAATGTGCAGTACAACCAGAACCGGTGAGTTCTGAAAATGTCCAACTAATTTGGTTGGTTTTTCCTTCATTATTTACCAAATATTCACATCTTCCTCTCATTCTTTCCACAATAGTTTCACATGTGATGATGTGGACTTCAACCTGCGTGTCCATAGTGCAGGACTCCTCATCTGCAGATTCAACAACTTCAGTGTGATGAAGAAGCAGATCCCCATTGGTGGATACGGTACCTTCATCATCAAGACTAAGGTAGTTTTCTAGCCAGCGTTTCTAACCAAAACCATTTTACTGTATAGATATATGACAAAACATTTCATGCAACGCCTTCTGATGTTCTTCTGAATTCTCCACAGATGACAGATGTCCCCACCACAATCCAGCCGTCTCAGTACATCTGTGCTCCAGACAGCAAGCACCTGTTCCTGGCCACACCAGCTCAGCTACTGCTGGAGAAATACCTCCAGCACACCAGCCATCGCCTCTTCCCCCTCAGTGCCCAAAACTACAGCCATCCAGTCCTCTCTGTCGACTGCTACCTGAACCTGGGCCCAGAGGTACTTACTTATTAATACCTGTAACCTTTACAAAAAAAAACTGATGTAGGGCTGCACATTTAAACCGGTCATGACATAAGAAATCAAATTTGCCTTGATCTTTTGACAAATAAAGAGGTCTTTTTACCATTTAAACATCCTGCAACTTTCATAGCTTAAAGCGTCCTCAATATAAACAAAGCATTGATTTAATCAAGCTCCAAAAACGTCTCATTTTGATATTGCCGCATCTACATACATCTATATATGACTGCCTCCAGAGCAAGATATCGACGAATAATTATACATCATCGCACCATAGGCTCCGCCCACTGGCTTTCAGTCGATAAACAGCTGACATTTGCCTACACTGGATGTGACCGTCGCGTCAAAAGCAAATAGAACCCATTATAATCACTGACGCTGTCTACACTGGATACAGTATACAGATGCGCGTTCCGTTTCTGACATACTCCAAGGACTTGAGTCTATCGACAACGGGCCAAATGAAAGAGTTAAAGAACGTTTGCTTTGACGCGGCTCGTTTGTGTCTCTGAAGGATCCCAGTTTCGGAAATAAATGGATGCTTTATTTTAATGGCGTCCCGGATTGTGTCGGAGGATAATATGTTTGTTCGGAGCATTTTGTTTTGTAAACGATCCACAAACACAAACTTTTGTTAAAAGATAAAGTAGTTTTGGATAGCAACTGTATTGGATCTGACTCCAGCTGCATCACAAACTGTACAGTAAGCAAATTATTTCATAATGCTTTGCCTGTAAATGAAAACTTCATTAACATTATAAGTGAACCTCAAGGAACATTATTAAAATTAAAATAAAAAAAACATGTCATGACCCCTTTAAATAAATATATGCACTCACAGCGTGTTTCAGATTGAGGCACTGTGTTAATGATCCAGTGTTTTCATTGGCTTGGAGCGACTCAGTTCACAGTATCTTACGAAATGGCAAACATCTTTCTAAATCAAATATCTTCAAAACATCAGTTGTATTGCTACTATGTGACCAATTCTGCACACCTCTACATGATTCTAAATAGACCTTTTGGTGGTTTATTTGTGTACGTTCCCAGGTGACCGTTTGCTTTGTCAGCTCCAGACCTCACTCCATTAACTTCAGCACTACTGGACTGCTCTTTAGTGGCCTCCTCTTATACTTCTGTGATTCCTTTGTGTCTCCTGGATTCCTCAAAAAGTTCCAGTTCCTGAAAGGTAAAGAAAGACAAGGGAGATATGTATCTATTTGTTTGTCTATTTAGCACAAAAGAACACACTGACAAATGATTTTCTATTCAATAAGCTTTTACTCTTTTCTGTTTCAGGGGCGACTCTGTGTGTGATCTGTCCTAACCGGAGCTCTCTACGTCAGACTGTAGTTCGGTTGGAACTGGAGGACGAATGGCGGTTTCGTCTCAGCGATGAGTTTCAGACTGCCAATGCCAAGGAGGACCAGCCTCTCTTTTTCCTCACAGGAAAACACATATGACTCTCAAAGCCCGAAGACTTAATCACTTTGGTCTTATCAACTGTCCTGTATGTATATAATATTAGCTCTGTATATAATGCACTGTATGTGCTGTAAATTTCCTGCTTGCTCACTGTTGGTGTTTATTCTCCTTTCAAGATCATACAGTAAAAGATTATTACATTGCATATGGAAGGAACTTCAAAGAGTAATATGGTGTTGCTGTTTTTTACATCTTTTAAATCTGTATCATTGTTTAAATTGTATTTATTTACTGTGACGTTTCTGTGTTTTTATCTTTCTATGTTTTGTTGTTTGGTGTTTTAATTGTTGTTGTTTTTCTATCAGTAGGATCTTTTAACGTCAGCTTATGCAGTTATGAAGTGTTAAAATAACAGATTGCAGTATTTTGTAGAAAAGAGTATTTTTGTAGCTGTGTTTGGCCAAGTGTGGATGCGGGCGTAATGTCATTAAAGTACTTGTATCATACATTTCAAATCTATACTGTCTCCGCTCAGCATGGTTTTCCTGTTCCAAATTCTTTTGACGCTATACCACTGTATGAACACTAGAGGGCAGAACAATCTTAAAAGTTTCAAATGTGTGCTGTGGTAATGCTAGATGCTAAAAAGCAAATGTATTGTTTTATAAAGCTAAAAGTTATATAAGGTGTTCTTTATTAAAAATAAAAATAATAATTTGGTAATGTTTGTAATAATGTTTAATTTGTATATTGAGCTGCCATGGTTCTTGTGAATTGAATATGCCCAACAGAGGGCACGAAATCTCTTGGTCTCTGCATTGTGAAAGTAAACCGGTTATTCCAAGCCATTTCAAAATAAGCTTGGACTATTGCGGTACACTACAAGTAACATGCATTATGTAATCAGATTACATATTTGATGTAACAGGTAAAGCAATGCATTACAAGTAACATTCATTACATAATCAGATTACTTTTGATGTTAAGAGTAAAGTAACAATATAAGTAACATGCATTATGTAATCAGATTATGTGTTTGATGTAAACACATTACAAGTAACATGCATTAAGTAATCAGATTGCTTTTTTGACATAACACACATACACAAATACATTTATTTACAACCAAAAAAGTTAATGCAGATCAAGTACAACAGCAACAGTCTAATCGTATTAATTGTAGATGAAATAGAGCTCCTGATGTCCAATATTGTGGACAGATGAATACTCAGAATTTCCTCCCAATCTAAAACCACTACTTGTAATGTAACAAGATATGACTCCTTAGATGTTACAACATTTTATTTATTTTTTTACCTGCAGAGTCTCTTAGTATAGAATGAATGGATATTCCAGAACGATTTGGCATTTCTGATGTTTCTGGCCACTGGCCATCCACATACAATGACTTGCCACTTGCTGGCAGTGTATATGATGCAACTGTGCAATCAAAACCAATACATACACAAGAAATGGCTTTTTAAAACTGTCAACTGTAGTGACCTCTATGAAAGGTTTATTAGTAATTCGCTGATAAAATTAGTTTCCATGACAACGCCTCTGCTCAGTGGTATACTCTGAAGGCAGGACGGAATAATTAATTACCTGCTAGGCATGTTCTCAAGGCATGTTATGTAACAGTTAACAACATGTACCATTCATCATTCAGTTAATAAGAGACATCAATGTGTCACTCAAAATGTTTACAGCAACCACAGCGTGTGTCATGTTTATATGGATCCTCCTAGGGTTACAACTACATAAACGTGACTGCAGTTTGCAGTTAAATTCAAGCATGATACTTTAAATTAGATTCCAATCCACATTGGTGTCACCCATAAACACCTTGCTGAGTAACTCAACCTTTTATCTGAGCTTAATTGAAATACCATTCATACTATAGCCTAAGCCTACTTGTATTCAGGTAGGTGGCTTTACATATACTTTTGTCATCAGGAAGATTAATTATATTGTATTCTGTGGATATGAGCTCACTGGGAAATTAAAAAAATTCAAAAGGTTCTCAAATTATACAGGAATGTTTGAACCTAAATTAATATAGTGTACCTGTAATCAGATCAGTGTACGTTTGTATAAACTTGTGTGTTTGTGGATTTGTGCTGACCACATTCATCTCCAGTTACACAATATTAAACACCTCAACTGTCACACAATGTAATCTCTATCTCTAGATACACAATTGATTTTAAGAGGACATGTGCAGCTACTGTCATTCAGTGTGAATTTATGGCTTCTTCTTTGAAGCATGTGGAAACGGTGACTCGTGTTGCAAGTGTACATTCTGACCGTGTCTGGTGGGGTAGGGTTCAGTATCACAGAGAGAGTCACAGCAACCACAGA
This sequence comes from Pimephales promelas, assembly GCF_988280905.1. NCBI lineage: Eukaryota > Metazoa > Chordata > Actinopteri > Cypriniformes > Leuciscidae > Pimephales > Pimephales promelas. The sequence continues at coordinate 25,493,499 of NC_142783.1, forward strand.
ACCGGCCCCTCCTGAAATGACATGTGACATGATCTGGCGGGTCCCTGGAACTCTAATATGTACAACTTAAAAATAAAGTTTTTATAATAAGACCCACAGTTGTAGCAGCTAAGTTAGTTTAATTTAACTTCAGCAATTATTTCATCCAGCTGTGGTAAACTGCAACCTTATTCAATTACAAGCAAAAAGTGAAAAACAGTGAAAACAATCTTGAAAACGTACATTATCATCTTTGTCTTTTCAAGTGCTTCTATGTAGATTTTAGAAGGTTTTAGACTTTTTAGACTATTTTAATTTTTACCGTTCCCAATTCCAATACTGAAAAGTTAAATCTTAAAAAATGAAAATCCATCATTAAAACATCATTGCAATTTTTACAAAACCATGATGATTTAAACAAAAAGTAAATCAACTAAAACCAATTAACTATTTCTTTGTATGAAAATAGTTTGTATTACCTTTTACATCAATTACAACTGTCCCAAAGATGTGGTTTAATTTTCATCTCAACCAACAATTTTATCCTCAATAAATAATTGTTATTTCTTCAAATGTTAGTGTACGTGTTTACCAAGGTGGCAACAGTGTCAGTGAAGACAATAACAATATCGCACCAGCATGAACACACAATATGAATTACCAACAGTGTGCTTAGGAGTGTGATGTTGATTGTCACTCCAATAAACTACAAGTTTATATATATATATATATATATATATATATATTGCACTGTCTTGTATATGTTTGTTCCACTAATTAAAATAATTCCAAACTATCCAAGAGCAACAAGAAGCAGTAGTGAGTTCAGTTCTTGAATCAGTGTTTCAATTAAATTGGTTTAATAAATAAATCAGTGGCTCACTTATAAAAACGGTCACTTGTTACTACTGGTGTATTGATGTAAAATGGAAAAAAGAATGAATAATTTTGAATAATTTTAAAAGGTCTGAAATATGTTCAAATGTCATGTCCACTATAACTGCTACCAAAAAGCTTAGCCTAGATTTAAGATGTTGTGGAAATGACATGAAATAGAGTGTAAAAAAAAAATCTCATTAGCATCAGTTTGTTGAGTTGGTTGTGCATACAGTGCATGGTTGGTCTATAGATCATCTTTCTGGGTGTGTTTATAGACTAATTGTGATAAAGCTGTAGTGATATCCCCTCTCTCAGGGAGGGTCTGAGCGCTTGAGGCTCTTCATGCCAGACCTCTCAAGTTTCGCGTGTGGACACCATTCCAAGAACACGCTTGGTAAAATTAGTATACGAAAACACCTTTAAGCCCGGTATATAGCTCACTGCTCAGTTGTTAGCACAAGCATTGCGTAAGGAAGGACTAGTTTCAGCTTCATAATTAAGGCTTATTTCATATAAGCGATTGGATAATGGAATCATGATAGCAGAGGATCAAGTTGAAGACTACGATGAGATATTCAGCCCAAATGAGACGAGCTGGACATGGGTAACACACAGTGATTTGTCAGTTTAATATTAAGAATGATGGATTAAAACACTTAACAATGTCTGTCTGAATATGATATTATTGTAAAGATTTACTTTAATTGCTTTATTGGATATAAAGCTTTAACGGCTTTTTGAATAGCTTTTCTTTAGTGTGGCTTCATTGATTATACTCTCAGTAGTTTTGTGTTGATTGTGGCTTGTTTGATTATTCTGATACAGTGATTGTTCTTATTTTTAAATGAGGTTCTCATTATAAGAATGAATCATCAGCATATTGCAAAAAAAGATCATACCGGTATAATATGCATGTATTAGAGATATATGTTTTAATGCACAGGACTACAATTTAACATTTGAAGAGTTCAGATGCAAAAGCCTCTAAGTGCCATTTGAAATTTTCTTCTAGAATGATCATTTTTATCAAGCTTGTATATTTAAGTTCAGTAATTTCAGTTAAATTGCAATGAGGATTACCTATTAATTGTCATTTAAGTGAAATTACTGAACTTGAATATATTAAGCTTGATAAAAATTATAATTTTAGAAGAAACTTTCAAATGGCATTTAGAGGCTTTTGCATCTGAACTCTTCATATAATAATTTAAATATTTATTATATTATGATGCCTAATTAGAGTTTTTGTCATTTGCGAATCAAATGTCCGTTTGGCATGAATGGGGGACGGTCATCGACAGGGAAACCATGTGAGTGTGTCTGCTTGGAGTCTGTTATGTGACCAAGAACCAAAGAGCATTGAGTGCGTCATAGTGTCAGGTTACACTGGCATTTCCAAATAGACAGACCATGGGTTTGCATAACTTTTGAGGGATGTCATTCTTCAAAGTGTGTGTTAATAGGATGTCTGTACAATGTTATCTTTAAGTAAAAAAAGAAACATCAGAGGTTGAATTAAAAGTCAGGCAATAAGTCAAAGTGTTGAACTTCAGCAGGAGCAAGTGAAGGTCAGGAGCTATACGTTGTTGTATATTCATTGCCGTGGTCATTATGGTTGATTCATAAATGACTCTGACTTTAAGAGCCCTTCAATTGTTACTGTATGTTCTGCGGTGCAATGTTTGGTTGTCAGTGTCAAGTGAAATACTTTTTACATTTTCTGAAAAAAAAAATCATGAATTCAGAAGTAACCTCAATTATGCAAGGTTGATGCAACAACAGATGCTGGTTTATAATGATTCATTTAATTCAACCCCCTTTTAAGACATGCATTTGAAGTTAAATATGGCCAGTGCTACATCAAGACTGAAATAACTGTAAAGCTCAATACCACTGAGCAAGAGCCTGCTTGTGCTGAGGCAAGAGAAACTGTTTTGCTGTTTTATTGAACAAGGCAAGGCATAAGGCATTTAGCTTGATTGACTATAAACAGACATCAGCATGAACTTCCAGCCAAGCCTGTTCTTTGGTTTCCAATTTTGCACTCTGTGTGGTGTGAGGGTTTAAGAAGAGACATGATATCTGCACTCATGTTCCCTTCAACTTCAACTTGCTCCTGCTAAAACAAAAATTCCAGTGGTTCACCCCCATCATCCCCCCTAAATAACCCCAACAGCTATATGTTTCCTATTGAGAAATCAGGGTTCCCACATTCTCATATATCCAGGAAAACCTATGAGGTAGCCAAACATGTGTGCTTTTTTTAGACCTAGAATTAACAAAATCTTAATACGGTTAAATTTACAGTTTTTAAAGTGAAAATGAACAACTCATTGTATAATTCACAGTGGAAAAAAAATGTAAATTGTCATCTCCACAATTCCCTGCGTGACACTTCACATTTGATGTATTTTTGTTGAAATAACTTGTTTCTTCATAGTTTGCTAAGTCTTTTTTCTAATCAAGTATATACATTAGGGTTTTTTGTGACATTTAATGTTGTTAAATTAATGTTTATTGCCTTTTTTAAAAATGTCATGTGTGTTACCATGATGGTGTTCAATGTTTGAGTGAATCTTCCAGAAGAGCTTCATGTGATGAGCTTTCATTTATCATGTGACTCATCACTGCTGTGATTGTTGGTTGTCAGTGTATTACAGTGGTACAAAACAGATATTAATAATTTGATTGGTTGATAATTTAAAAAGACTTCAGATAATTAAATGCTGCTAAAAGTTAAGTCTGTAAAACCTTGTTACCGTAAAATGTTGCTACCGTATCTGGCAAGCACAGCTGCCGGTATTTTACCATAAATTGAACTCATTTTATACACTGTTAATTAAAAACATAGGCAACAAAAAAAAAGTAGTATAATAGTATAAAAATAGTATAATAGTATAATAATAGTATAATAAATAGTATAAATAGTATAGTATAAATATAATATGATTTAGCAGTCTTTTGGCTTTCAGAAAAAGAAATTAATTTGAATAATTAATCAATAAATCATGTATTTAATTTGATTACATTTTTAAGCAGGTGACAGTCCTAATTCCTTATTATTAAACAGTGTTTTTGACCTATGAATTTGCACATTCACACTATCTGCTGCACAATGTTCTGCATCATATTCTGTACACTTCCTCCACTTGTTTACAACCCAATCCCTCATACAAACTGAGCAGGATCTTATTTTACAGCCTATGGTATGGTACATACTGTGCTGCCACAGGACGTCAAAAATACAATGGATTAATGCAGAAAAACAGGCCCCACTTCACAGAAGAGTCTTAGTGTTCCCTCCTACAATAGTAAGGTCAGCAGTTTATTCAACACATGAACCCACATGCCTTGTGTCACAGGCCCCCTCTCTGATTGGTGGAGATGGCCCATCCCAGGTGACTCCCCCTTCCTCCACGTGAACGCATTCATGAGTTTTCTAGGAACAGGTTTTTTTGTTTTGTTTTTTGTACTACACAATCAATCACGTGCTAAACTTATAGACGAGCGGTCTAAAATGTTTTAGAGTATATAGTATTTACATCTACTGTAAATATAATGAATATTGTATCTTTTCATGAACAAAGTGTTATTACAGTATGACTGGCAAAGTACAGCAAAACAAATAAAAATATAGTATGAAATATTTCATATAAATATATTAGTATGTTGGCCGCCATGTCAACAACTTCCTTTAGTATATTGTTCTGCACTCAGTAATCACAGTGCATTAGAAGTCTCCTTGGACTACTCAGACCCCAGACCCTCTAAGTCACATTCATTCTCTTATTCTTGGAAACCACCAGTATTTCTGGGATGAACTCAGTGTGCTTGTTATCCAATGGAGAGATCAACAAAATCCTGATGTAATAGAGAGTGCTGAGAGAATGCTGTGTAGTCGGAGAGGTGGGCAGTCCTTTCTTTAGGCAAACTTTTTTTAGGTTGTTTGCTTAAACATTGCTGTTTTTAAAGAAATAACATCAAGTTTGTAGAGTAAGTGTTGCACTTTTCCGTTACTAAAGTGAATACTGTTCCGTCATTAATGAATAACAAAGGAACAAATGAGCACAGCAATAACATTAAGATTCTAGTATTAACTAACAATGACCTCTGATTAACAAATTAGTAAGTAATAGCACTCAGTTGAATGAGGTAGTTCACTATTAGCTAATCATCAGTAAGTACTATTTTCTTCATGCCTCCCAGATGACTACTACATACAGGTTCATATTTAAATGTCAATAATGCATAATGTATAATTCATTCTAAAGTGAAGATAATGGTTGCCACTAATAATGACATATACTAATGATATATAAACTACCACATTTGACTCTTATTACTTGCTAATTGGTGTATGTTGCTGCATATTTGTGGTGGTTGAGGAGATCCCCCCTTACGTAAAGCGATTTGAGTGCAGAGAAAAGCGCTATATAAATGTAATGATTTTTTTTCATCAGTTTCTTACTAGAGTAATGTATTAATGCATAATGCATTACTCATTTTTAGTTATTTGCTTGTAACAGTACTCTAAAGTGTTCCCCACTTTTCTTCTAAGATTTTAAACTACCATGGTTTTAGATAAAATATCATGGTAATATGGTGTTTTAGATTATAATGCCATAATCTTTGCATAAGGCTACCTCAGGGTACCATTTAGCAATGTAAGTACAATGGTATAGCCTATGATGTTAATGTATCAAAATTATACATTACCATCTAATACACTTGCTGTACCATGGTGTACTTTTCAAATCAAATAGACAACGCTTATATTTTAAATTAATATTAATTAAATCACCATGATGACTAAAAAGTGAAGTTTTCTTAATCATTTTGTGATTACTGTACCAGTATGCAGGATGTGTCTTTGAGACATAAATGCCTGTAATTAAAAACCATTTATTGTGACAGCATGTAAGGTGGTGGAATAATATCCGTAAACAACCACTCACGCATCAGCATGTCTTTTCATTGATGACAACACACACACACACACACACACACACACACACACACACACACACACACACACACACACACACACACACACACGCACACACGCACACACCGCTAGTGTAACGTTAAACGTTTGATTGCCAGTTCAGCTGCTGCTGCCACGTGAGCAGATTGTGTGCGTGTTAAATCCATTAAACGCGTGCATTAAATGCAGTGCATTGTCAGCATTACTTCACCACTTTAATGGCAGATTCAGGAAGCAATTATAATTAAATATAAACCAGACAAACAATTAAAATGTAAAATATTACAATAAAACAAATATTACAATAATACAAAGAGTAGACAAAATATTCCCTTTGACGCTTGCGCGTTCTTGTCGCGTTGCGTCGTATAAACAAAGTGTTTGATTGGTTCACTGGGTGACGACGACGTCATCCACAAATGTGAGAGACGCGTCGCGCGCATACCATTGGATACAGTGGTAGAGACCGACCGCTTCATTAACTGTAGACGGGAGCTTCTTGCTGTTTTTCGCGTCGCGTATTTAGCAATGATGAAGATTGGTAAAGGGTTAACTGTGATGTCAGTTGCAGAGGCAGGGACTGCTACACACTGAAAGCAGTTTCCACCCAGCTTTAAATACAACGCCAACACAGACAACAGCGAACAGTGTGTAAACGGCAGAGTCAAAATACATGGGCGAAGAGCAGCGAACATCAACCGGATTCAGCAGCGTACGACGATCTACTAAGTGCATTTGAATGGCTGTCACATCCTAACGCGTCTGCCGCATCCCACGTATGTACGTTACAGAGAATTCCATCCTTGCCTTGCTTCTCATTTCCGTCCTGTTTATAATAATCATCTAACATAAATGCATCCATTCGTTTGGGTTATATTTGTATACTCAGTGAAAGGGCTCATCTTTTTATAGCACAATGGATGATTGTTTACATTCTTTGGATATCTGGCTATAATGACATTCGCTTTCCATAGCAATCATGGAGTTATCTAGACGATTATACACAACACATTCTGTATGATTTAACTTCGATTAACAACAAAAATATAACATTTGTATGTACACTGCTTACCTGCATGTTATAATGTTATTTCTCTATTATTCATGATTTAGTAGTGATTGCAATATATATATTGCTATAATATATATATATATATATATATATATATATATATATATATATAAAGAGAGAGAGAGAGAGAGAGAGAGAGAGAGAGAGAGAGAGAGAGAGAGAGAGAGAGAGAGAGGGGGAGGGATATTCTGTTTTGATCTGTTGAAATTAGTCAAGTGTTTTTGGGTATGGGAAATTATGCAATAGCTCTAGTGTTACATTAAGCATCATATGCTTATCATATGCACTGTAAATTTGGATGCTTGTGCTATTATTGGCACCAGTATCTAACAGCAGAACCATCAGAGCTATGTCAGTCCCATGTGACTGTGGTGTCTGTCTATTTGTAAAGGATCAGTTTGTTGTATATGAACAATGAAGACTTACTTGAAGGTTTTTGCACAATCCCAGGGTTACATCAATGGGGCAAATAATTTGGGTTAATACGGTTGTCAGGTTTTTCTAAGAGCTGTAGTTCTTACAGTCAAGGAAAGCCTAGAAAAATTTTGGAATCTAAAAAGTGTGGTTTTCAGGCCATGATAAGTCTGTAATGAAAATGCATTCTAGATTTGCGTTTCCCTCAAAGATTTCACTGGCTTGAAATATTTGAACACAGGCAGCTTCAGTTTGTCTTTTGAAGGTCATTCTGTTTCAGTCCTAAATATGTTAATTCAGAAAATTGTCACTTGATATACAAATGAAAATTCATCCAGAAATCAGTGCAAAATAATTTCTAAATAAATCCTTTTCTCAGTAATGATGAACTTTCTGGAAAGGTCATGACATGGGCAAGTCATACAAATTATTGGTCAGTAAGCGTGAGAAGAACCCTGAAGAGCTTGCATACAAAATGATTTATCTTCCCATTCATGCAGTGGAAACTTGTTGTGTCTTGACTGATCTACACAAGCCCTAAATTGCATACTGTAATAGTGCACACAGTTTTTTATTGCAGAAACGTCCAGTTAGCTAATTACTTTAAACATTGTGTGTTGTGGTCTAGAGAGAGGCAGTAGTTTTCTGGGTTGGTAGAGCATGTCAGAACCAGGCATTATTAAACCATTGGCAATGCTTAAAGGGTTAGTTCAGCCAAAAATGAAAATTATGTCATTAATGACTCACCCTTATGTCGTCCCAAGCCCGTAAGACCTCCGTTCATCTTCGGAACACAGTTTAAGATATTTATATTTAGTCCGAGAGCTTTCTGTCCCTCCGTTAAAAAGATAAATAAAGTGTAAAGTGTAATAAATAAATTCAATGATGAAAATAAAGACATCATCAAAGTAGTCCACGTGACATCAGTGAGTTAGTTAATCGAAAATACATTTTGGTCCAAAAATAACAAAAACTACAACTTTATTCAGCATTTCATTGTCTTCCTGTTCTGTTGTGGGCCGTGAGATTTCACATAGTGAAACTACGCAAAGCTTCTGTGTTGCACATTACAAGTAGGCTCACTATTGGACGACGCTGTATATTTTAACAATGTCTTTCATAACTTTTGGGCCGGCCAGTTTCGATCCCTTAAGAAGCCTATGGAGGAATGATCCAGCTCTCAGATTTAATCAACAATATCTTAATTTGTGTTCCGAAGATGAACGAAAGTCTTATGGGGTTGGAACAACATGAGGGTGAGTAATTACTGACAGAATTTTCATTTTGGGGTGAACTAACCCTTTAAGGAACACCACTTGCAATCCTTTTTTGAGCAATGTCACTTGCAGTCTTTAGTTGGTGGTTCAATGATATTTTACCTTTCACCTACATTTCCAAAGAGATCTTGGCTTGAGTTAAGCAAGACAGCAAGCTTTTGCTCTACAGGTTTTTTATTTTATTTTCATGTAACCCTGCAGCTGCAAACATTAGCACAATCGTGGAAGACTATTTATTGTAGATATGTTGAATATGTTATCATACTCTCTCAACACAGAGATGGCTCATCAACATAACAGTTGCCTTTACAGAGTTTACTATGCACTTTCACACAAAAAGCCATTCATTTTAATGCTGAAGTGCACGGATAAATACAGTATATTGCTTGATTTAATGATAAAAGGATAAAGTAGGCTACTTGTTTGTTACATATTTATTTTCTCAGGGAGTACCACAAGCTGAAACAAACTAAATCAATAAACACATTTTATTAGATTATAAATAAATAGAAAATCTAAATAAATAGATTGTAAGATGGTGCTGCTTTGAGTGGTTTCAACCATGTGCACTCTGTCCACTTTAGTCACCTTATACTTCTCTAAAAGCTTGAAATCTATCTGTTTCAGAGTAAGACCATGAACTACGTGGGTCAGCTGGCCGGTCAGGTTTTTGTGCAGGTGAAGGAGCTGTACAGAGGCCTGAACCCTGCCACCCTTTCCGGCTGTATTGATGTCATTGTGGTGCGTCAGCCCGACGGCACTCTGCAGTGCTCGCCTTTTCACGTCCGTTTCGGCAAGATGGGAGTGCTGCGCTCACGGGAGAAAGTGGTAAGCACTAGCAGCGGAAGACATTCATATTTTTGCAGCTTACAAATTCTCTGATTCATCTTGTGTGTCTCAAAGGGATATTTCAGCCAAAAAACTTTATGGAAGTTTTTTTTTTTTTTTATATATTTTAAGTCTTAAAGCTCCCCCCCAAAAAAAAAACAACAAACGCCAAGTGCTTTTAAAAAGTCGAGGAATAATGCCTTAATTTTGCGTGTGTTTGTCCCAATGAGATTTCACTTCACTTAAGCTCATTCAAGCTTCTGCAAGAACCAGTGAGGTTTGTTCTTGCACATCAAGCAAGCATGTTTGGGCTTCTGTTTACCATATTTGATGGCCTTTATGTATGTGTGGTGATACATTTTTTAATATGTGAATATAAGCCTAATTTAAATCCATTCATCATATAAAGTGACCCAGTCTCCGAAGACTTGAATTAAACTGTTTAATTCATATGGATTACTTTTACAATGTCTTTTTGCACTTTGTAATGTCTAAATGTTTTGATTGTGTGGACTTTAAATGGATGGACAAAAGTACTGAGAGAATATAAAAAAATCTTAATTTGTGTTCAGAAGACATAAGGGCGAGTAAATGACATGAGAATTTTAATTTTTAGGGGAACTATCCATTTAAGACATAGTAATCCTGTCCAATGTCCAGAACCAGAACGTCTGGTGTCACATATCAAGAAATATATCAAAGCCATGGACATAAGGGGGCTTAAAGGAACGGCAGTTGTTTGAAGATGAGATAAAATTAGCATTGTCATTGCTTTGTTGCACATGGCTTAGTGTTGTAAATTCTCTTTATTATAGTGACAGCATTCCCTGTTCCCTTTCTCCTCAGGTTGACATTGAGATAAATGGGGAGCCGGTCAGTTTACACATGAAACTGGGTGAAAATGGAGAGGCATTCTTTGTCACAGAAACAGAAAGTGGTGAGGTGAGTAACTGTACCAAACAATAAATCCTCTATAGCGTTGTTTTTATAGTGGCCAAGGGTCATTGTGCACTAAGAAATGTAACACGATGTATGCAAGTCTCTTCCTGAGTACCATAGCTTGAAATCTGAACTTGTTTACGGGAAACAATCCCGCCACACACATTCTGTTCCTGAGCTTGTACCCTTTGCTCTAGAACAGACCCTCTCTGCCAAGGTCAAGCTTTTCCTGTCTAAATCAGGACCCATCTTTCTGCTTCCCAAGCTTAAAAGAAAAAGCCAGCCAATTTAAAGGGCAAAGTAACGCACAGGAGAAAAGCCCTAAAACACTGTCCGGCCGCTGGCGCTGAGAAAAGCTCTGTGCGCGTAATATTAGTTTTCTTCCTGACTTAGTCTTCCGCTTCCTCATTACTAGAATCACTGTCCATTTACCGGAACCCTCTTTTTATATGTTTATGCTTCATTTGACTAGCCAGTAGCAAACAGAGAGCTATAACTGGATTGCATGCACAGGAATTTGAAAATGCTACACACTCCTGACTAAAGTAATTCATGTAAATATGATATTCTGTTTTAAATACAAGTGTTACAATTGTAGAGAAGGACATTTAATACATTGGGTGCTTTAGTGTAGTATTCTAAGAGACGATATTCTAGAAATGTAATATAATGTAAAGAGTTTTATATTCAAAATAGTAAGTGAACTGACTTAAGTTCAGCTAAACAATGGCACTATTTTCTGCTTAAAGCCGAAATGAACTCTTGCATCATTGAATCATTTTCCTGTTATCACTGTAAAGCTGCTTTGGAACAATCTGTATTGTATAAAGCATTATATACATAGAGGTGACAAGACATTTATGTCTTGTGAAGCCATGACTTAAAGACGGTTCTGAACTGTTGCACGTGCATGAGTTATCTCTATTGAAACATGCAGTAATCTGTTACTTGGCATTAAGGTCACAGTGTTGTGGTCCTGGGATTTAAGCAGACATGGTCAAACCAAATATTAAGGCTAAAGTCTACATTTGTGTTCATATGTTCTACAACACACCCTATCAAGGTCTAATATTAACCTTTTGGTAATGGAACTGTATATTTAGCATTATTTAAAACCAATAATAACAAATCTTTGAATATTTTTTCAAAAGGAAAAAAAAAATCCTCAAAATGCAAAAACTCCCTAAAGCATGTCTACATTTCATACTATTTATTATTCTGTCTACAGGAGATGGTGCCGTCCCATTTGGCTACATCACCCATAATTTCAGAAGGCTCTGCCCTAATGCAGGCCCAAATGGGAAAAGGCTTGTCCCGTCTTTCTGAGTCCTCCATTCAAACCTCCATTCAAACCCTAGGCCCCATGCAGGCCCCTGTTGACAGTTCAATAATGAAGAAGAGGAGGAAGAGGAGGAGAAAATCTAAAGTAGACAGCAAGAAGCGAGAGGACAACGAAGAATTTTCAGAAGATGAGGACATGTTTACTATCGACATGAGTTCTGATGATGACGCAGAGGCTTCAGGCAGTAGGTTAGAACAAACAGTATGAATATTATTACGTATTATCATTACGCACATAATGTTTCATGTCATTCTAAGTTTGTATGAATTTCTTTCTTCAATGGAACACAAAAGCAGAAATTTTGAATATCCATGCCGTTCTTTTCCATACCAGCAGGAGCTGTCAAGCACTTTTTTTAAAAGAAGCAGACCATATGACTTACTACTATATTCAAATTTACCATATTGCAATTGTTTTAGAGACATGTAAAAGTCAATGGCATTTGGTATCACTGATGTCAAACCTGTTGACTGTTGTGGCTTCTCTATAAAATATGCTATTTTTAATATATGTGAACTTGTGAAGTGAGTGATGTTTGTGAATGAGTCCACTTAAAACTCAACAAGCTCACTCAAAACCCAATCCCTGATGTTTATGAGTTTTGATAGCTGCGATGGATGGCATTGTGGTGTTTTTGGAGCTTGAAAGCCTCTGGTCACCATTGACTTTCATTATATGTGGATAAATGGGGATAGTGCTCTTGCCAAGATCTCGCATTGAATCTAAATCCCACTTTTTTGGAGTTATGCTTGGCAGGAGCTGTGGAGCTTAATATATTTTCCTGTAGAGCATAGAGGACACACACATTAAAGACAAAACAGATGGTTCTGTATTGAGAGATCCTCCTTCTCTTAACCCATCTGAAATCACTGCAAATCATGTGATTATAGTGGCATAATCTGTTTTCTGCAAGTATGTGGGAATGATTCCAGTTGGAGAGAGAGAGGCAAAGTGGAGAAAAATCGGTCGCCAGTCCTATTGCTGAAGTAAACAAGTGGCTCAAACAGCCCCTCCAATGTTTTTCCACAAAATCCATGAAACCCTGCCAGTTCTGGCTCCAGCTCGAGGGGAGTCCTTTTGTAATGCTGGGCCATCTAGCATGTACCCACACATTTCCAAGAAAAGAAATTATTTGCAATATAAATCAGTTTAACAATATAAACATCCTTTTCCCTTCTTTCATTCCCAGTGGATGACAAATTATGTATTTTATCTCTGCGATCTGAATAAGCTAGTTCCACTACACATCCCTTGCATTACCAAGAATCTGTTTCACCAGAAATAAATTTAAAAAGTGACTGTAAAGGCCACTGAGAAAACGCTGTTCACAAGGCCAAAAGAGTCAGCAGGGAATGTATTGCGCAGTAAAGCAGCAGTTTGGATCCAGACACTGGCTCTTTAGAAACCCCTCAATGCTCTCTGTCTTTCTGGAAGAATGAGCCTGTTTAAGACAATCACTTCAGATTATCCCTTGGTATGTCTATGTGCATGGAATATCTAAATGTTTACGATGTCTTACTCTTTCCTTTTGTGGGTGTATATATATACTTATTGAATATGTTTACCTATACTGTATGTGTTTTCAGAGCCATGTCACATGAGCTGTTTGTTGAGCAGGTGAAAGGAACCAGCAGCACATACACACAGTCTGAAGGAAAGTGGACTGGTGTTCAAAGGTATGCTTACCAGTGTTTTTCAAAAAGGAGCCAAGTTCTGGTCACATCGCAATTATGACAAACAAAGTCAAAATTGCACGATATAAAGTTACAAAGTTGTAGTAAATGTATTTAATACATTGCAAAAGAGAAAAACAACTAGTATACAACATCAAAAGACCCTTTCAACTGTAGAAACCTGTCTATCAGTCTGTAATCCATTCTTGATTGCAAAATACTGCACGCATTTCAAAATATTATCCGTAATTTGTAATCATTATGATCACAAGCTGTAATCATTGCCTAACATGTCCACTGTGCCTGCTTAACTAAATACATATATTATCTTGTAGCTGTATATTACTGCCAAATGGGCATTACTTTGACACACTCTCAGGCTAATAACAGAATACTTCCTGATTGTAACATTAAAATAAATCCAGACTTTCAATTTTTGCAATCAATTGAACAAAATAATCTATAAGAACACTGGAGTCCCAGCAATTCAGCGAAAAAAACAAAAAACAAAAAAAAAACATGTGAAATCCAAAAATGTGTTTGCCAGAATATTTTATAACACAGAAAATTCTGTCTTCAAAAATTCAATTGTTTCTCACCACATGAAAGCAAACCTCAGCACATGCTGTATTGCTGAGTGTATCAGAGACTGAACTGAAGGCTCTATTAAAATGTATGTCGATAATCATCAGCAAACTGTTCCCCAGCTGCAGTACAATGATTAAACTTATGGTATATCATATTGCACAAACATGCTAATACATTTAGCTGTATTCATTCTACAACAGACTTATATAGTATTGTGCTTATATATACTTTTTTCTATATATGAGATTCAAAATAATGGACATTTTAATCTAAAGCTTTGTTTTCTGACCCACAGTACAGGGTTGGAGAAGACATGCTCTTTACCCATTCCCACCAATGCAGGATTATCCATTTCTTGCCCTCAACATATAGCCATGTTCCAGTCCACACACAGGTAACCGCTGCATTCACCATGTAATGTAAATAAACTTGCAACAAAGCCATAAGGTTTCACTTAAGCTTTAAAAAGTCTAACATTTCTGTAGCGTATTGCCCAATTTTAAGATTTTTGTTTTGTTTGTCAAACATGAAATTCAATTTTGCAGAGGAATGAAAAGGCTACTAGTTTATTTCACAACAGCTGTATTAATACAAAGCTACAATTAATCCAAATATTGCTAAACGTCTCCATTTCTCATTCCTCCCTACAACAGTCCAAATAGCTCCCTGCCATCTACACCCAAGAGTGATTCAGAGTTGCTAGACAGTCAGAGGGGTAAAGGGAAACTGGACAACCCTGAGATGTTGTGGACATGGGGAGAGCTACCTCATGCTGCCAAGGTACAGTAATAATCAGCCATGTCACATGACCACAACAAATTAATAAATCAGAATCAGTTAACTGTACATCTTTCTTTTCACACAGCCTTCATTCCTTCAGCCCCTGTCAGAGCCCATGGTGGTGAACCCAAGATCGATCCCACCATCTGAAAGCACGCACTTCAGAGCCATCACTGGGGATGGAAAGTCTCATAGCATTGATGTGTATGTGCCTGATCTCAGGGCTGGAGAGGCAACATCTCCCCCTGCTGTAGATGTAGAGGCCACCAGTGCAGCCGCCCATCTTATCACTGACCTAATGCAGGGGTGTCACAGTCCTGGGGCTCATGCCATTAGCAAGATGGACTCTCCATCCAAGAAAAAAGGTATGTGTGCGTGTATGTGTATACATCTATATAATTGTATTAATTTAATTGATCTGTCATATGACATTAAATATGAGTTCTGAAAATAAATGTCACAATGGTACAAAGACAAACACTTTTTGGCTATGTAAAACATAAAATATAATGTCACAATACATCAATTCCTAGACAAAAGGAGCCGGCACTTGGGATCAGATGGAATATACCTGGATGACATTACAGAGTTGGAGCCTGAGGTGGCTGCCCTGTACTTTCCAAAGAGGTAATTTTTACAAATATCAAGAGTGTACATAGAGCCTTTTAGCCATTCACTTGTTCATTTATGATCCAAGTGTAGTGTAAGTATCTTTCTTTAATCAAATTTGTTGTTGTTCAGTGATGGAACAACTTCTGTGAAGGGTGGAGCAGATCTGAGAAGTGCAAATCAGTCCCCTCAGTCAGTGGGCAGCAGTGGGATGGACAGTGGGGTGGACAGCTTTTCTGACCAGTTAGGAGACCTGCCTCATATTGCCATCTCTCTATGTGGAGGACTGTCAGAAAACAGAGAGATCACTAGAGGTATAAGGAGGAGTTGTGATCAACAGTACAGTACCATTCAAAAGGTTGGGGTCAGTAAGATTTGTTTTTACATTTTACAGATCACCAAAGATATTTGATCAAAAATGCAGTACAAACATTAATTTAAATAGTTTTTGATGTCAATTGTCTGTGCTATCACCTTTGATCAATTTAATGCATCCTTGCTGAATAAAAGTATTAATCACTTTAAAAAAACCTTTCTGACCCCAAACTTTTCAAATGTAAAGTAATGTATTTTTAGTTGCTGTTCTGTAATTCCATAGACTAGTATTAATATCCTGTTTTCTTCTAGATTTTATTAGCTGGGGAAGTAATTCAGCAATTACATTCACAATCTTTCATTCACAGAGGAATTTGAGGAACGAGCAATATCTTATCAGGAGTTTGCAGATAATCCATCTATCATTGATGATCCCAACCTGGTTGTAAAGATTGGAACTAAGTATGTAATTTGTGACATAACAACATGTAGCATATAGCATGATGTAATTTACTCAAATATTGTCAAATTACAAGGTAAGTACATTTAATACATCCATTAATTAATTCATGTCTTGTTCTCCTCACAAAGGTATTATAACTGGACCACAGCCGCTCCTATCGTACTGGCTGTGCAGGTTTTTCAGAAACCCTTGCCAAAGGTAAGGACAGCATAAACAGCACAAATATGTACAGAAAGGCTTTAGTTATTCATCCAACACTGATAATGTAACCTCACAGTAGTTTAAATAAAGCTTATCATTTAGGATTGTTAATAGCAAACTCAAACATTTGTTTATTGGTGATATATATATATATATACAGTACACTGTATGTATACAGTTAACTTTAGTTCTATCAGTAAAACATACTTGGTATCATTCAATTCAGTTCAGTTTAATTAAAATCAGTTTTATTTAAAAAGCATGTTTAAAATAAACCTTAGTTGGCCAAAGTGCAGTACATAAAGTAAAAAAAAAATAAAAGCAAAGACTTTGTATAAATATGTATATTTAACATGGGTTTAAATTCGGGTGATGTAGAAGCAAGCTGTGGTACCAACAAAAGATGACTATTTTGGGATCTGGAAGATCGGAAAAACATTTAAGAGCTAAATTGTTGAGAGCTTTATTGACAAATAACAGAATCTTGTAGTCAATCCGATATCAGACTTATTGGATTATGTTTCCCCCTTTAGGTTCTTTACAACAAACGAAATGTTCATCTTTGCCCTGCATATACAAATAATAATAAGACTACAGTTTTAATTGAAAGGTTTGCACTAACTTATTACTGACCCAATTATTGGATTGCTTAAGTAAATGATGAAATACATCCCAGTGGTAGAAAGATATTGTTTTGTTTCTGTATTGTTTGTCTGCTCTCGGCAAGTGTTTCATGGCTTTTTAAAGTCCTTGTGTATATTGCACCCCAGCTCTCATAGCACTCCAGGGCATTTAAATTTTGTCTCTTCCCCCCTCCTTGTTTTTCTTCTTCTTCTTAATTGATCTCCCCTCATACCATCCCATTGTGCACCATTGCACTAAGTATTCCTGTCTGAGTTACGTCTACTCTGCTCTTGGTTTCTTCACATACTGTTTTCCTAGCGTGTTCGGCTCTAGTCCTGTATGTCTGTGTGAATTTGTGTTTATTTATTAGCTGCATGTGTTCAGTCACAGTCATCCTGTCATTTAGTTTTTGAGTTTTGAGTATCAGGGGCTCTGTGCATTTACTCCAGGCCACAGTAGAGAACATCATGAAGGAGAAGATGCCCAAGAAAGGAGGACGCTGGTGGTTCTCATGGCGGGGCAGAAACGACAGCTCCAAATCGGTATGTTTGCAAAATTGCATATGGGAAATAATTGTGAATTGAATTAAAGGTAAAGTGTTGCAGATTTATACAAAGACATTTTGACTACTTTTGCAAATACTGTATTATGTATGTTATAAAAGCATACAAATCTGTGAATCTTTCTACAATAGGAATCAGCATCAGACCAGATTGAAGGTGGAGAGGAGTCTATAAGAACAGGAACTGTGAGCAGGTACATTTAGAAAACCAGAACATTGTTCTTGCTAATGTTGGATATGCACTTTTGTTGGATATGAAATGTTCAGGCCTTTAATCAAGGTCTGGCATCGAAAAAGTTGCGATTAGTTTAAAATTTTACACCGACTCTCAAGCCTTTAGAACTAAACAGACTGAATGAGAATTAGTTTTGGGTACAGTTTTCTACACACAGAAACTATGAAATCAGGTCATATATCAATCAAAATTCAATCATAAATGCATTTTATAGTATAAATGTAGTATATAGTTTTAACTGTGGACTGGCTGGTGGTATTTTGTACTAGATTAAAGGATGAATCATCATCCAGTGAAGATGACAGTGGAAGTGCTAAACAGAACACTGGGAGCAAACAGCCTGAAGTTACCCACAGCTCTGGCCATTGCTACAGGAAGACTCTTCGCTTGTCCCCAGAACAGCTCGTAAGCATAAGTAAAGTCAATCAGAGACTACAGTATGTTATGAAAACCATGCTACAAGCATGTTCTTCTTTTCTCAGGCCAGTCTGCACTTAAAAGATGGCCCCAATGATGTGGTCTTCAGCGTGACTACCCAATACCAGGGCACCTGCCGCTGTGAGGGTACCATTTATCTGTGGAACTGGGATGACAAGATTGTGATTTCAGATATTGATGGCACCATCACAAGGTCAGACACCTCAAGTAAACTTCCTGGGGAAAAATAATGCAAAATATAAAGCATGCAGTCTAAATTGATGCAGTCTAAATTTCAGGTCTGATACCCTGGGACACATATTACCAACTCTGGGTAAAGACTGGACCCATCAGGGTATCGCCCGACTCTACCACAAAGTCAGCCAGTGAGTCGCACACCACATACAGAGCATCTATCAAATGTGAGCAAAAAGATTTTGTCTAATGTCTAATATATCTAAAACTCATTGTCAAACAGGAACGGCTACAAATTTATGTACTGTTCAGCTCGGGCTATTGGCATGGCTGACATGACCCGAGGTTACCTGCACTGGGTTAATGAAAGAGGCACTATGCTACCCTTGGGACCTGTGCTGCTTAGTCCTAGTAGTCTGTTCTCTGCATTTCACAGGTTGGTACACACACAAAACATATATATGCTTTAAAAAATAATGATGATGCCACGTCGTAACTGATGTCTTTTCTTTCAATCTCAGGGAGGTCATTGAGAAGAAGCCAGAAAAGTTTAAAATCGAATGTCTGACCGATATAAAAAATCTGTTCTATCCAAACACAGAACCCTTCTATGCTGCTTTTGGAAACAGGGCAACAGTAAGCACAAGTAGCAATGTTTGCTAACATTACCTTCATTTGCTATTAGTATGCAAATCCCTAAGGAATGTTCTTCTCTCTAGGATGTTTATTCATATAAAGAGGTGGGAGTGCCTTTGAACAGAATATTCACTGTGAATCCTAAGGGAGAGCTCATCCAAGAACACGCAAAGACCAACATATCATCGTAAGTGATCTAATGAAAACATTTCTTTTCTCATTTTTAAAGACAAATTATGAATTGTGCATTAAAGCTAACCCTGTTCTGGGATTGATTTATTTTGCACTGGGGCAATTTTATGACAATTAAAGGGTTACTTCACCTAAAAATGATTTACTTGCCATAATGTCGTTCCAAACCTGTAAGACTTTTATTCATGTTCGAAACAAATTAAGATATTTGAATGAAATCTGAGATATTTATGTCTCTCCATTGACAGTCCATGCAACTACCGCTTCCAAAAGTTCATAAAGAGAATTAAATCTGAATTAAGTGATTTAGTCCAAAAGAGACGCGGTGGCTTTCTATGATGAACAGATTTAATTTAGGATTTTAATCATATATAAACATTCATCAATGCACATATTAGCAGTTTTGGTAAACAGAAGTTCAAGCATGCTTGCTTGACGTGCGAGAACCAATAAAGTCCATTCTCGTCTGTTACAAAGCAAGTTTGAACTCCCGGAAGAACCAATGAGTCTTCTGACATTATTTTGTATGATAATTAAACTCATATTCCGTTCCATATTCTCATTGAAATGCATCCGGATGTTTTAGATTTGTGTGTTTTTGTAATTTCTGTTATTGATGATGGCAATCTAACAGTAGATAATCTGTAGTCTAATAGTTGAGAGTTTGACTGTCCTAATATTCTTGTTTTACAGCTATGGCCGTCTATGTGAGGTCGTAGATCATGTCTTCCCTCTTCTGATCAGAGGGAACACCACCGACTTTCCCTGTTCAGACACCTTTAGCCAGTTCACCTTCTGGAGAGAGCAGTTACCAGAGGTAGAAAAGCAAGAGAAACATTCTGAGAGCAGCTAAAAGGACATAAAGCGAACATCACCTAACGCTAGCCTGACTTTGTCATACTCATATTCTTCTAGTCAGAATGTGAGTCTGATACTATTGTCTCTTAACCGAACCAGCAAAAAACAAAAACAAATTCTGCACTCAATTGGATAGACCTACAACCAATCAGAGCAACGCAGTAACTGCACACACGCTGGAAGGAGGAGTAAAATAATGAGTGTTGCTTCTTTTACTTGGTCCTCCATGAGTGCGACCAAAGGAGAAACCACAACGACCACAGGGTTTTCATTGGGTCCCATCTTCTTAGTGACCATCGGAGCCTTCCTACGAATTCCGTAGGAAGGACGGCAAACACATCTTTCCGATTGACAAATGCCTTGATTGCAGTTCTCTGTTCGTCTTTTATTAATGCGCTGTCGATTTCTTTTACAAAAGACGCAATAGCGGAATCTCAGTTCTCCAGGTGCAGTCACCTTTGAGGGAAACCTGTTCAACCCAAGCGCTCTTTGATAACGTAATGATTACGTAACTGCAGATCATCCGTCCATCATCGTATAAAGCCCACCCTGGCAATTTGATTGGCCTGACGATTTCTGAACCGATCACAATTACTCCTCAATGGATCGAGTCCAGACCGAACTTCCCGACCAAAAAATGTTGTGGGCGGGGTTCGGGCTGGCATCCAGGCTACTCTCGCTGCACTGCCATAGGTATTACTCTACGCACAAGCAACTTAGCACTTTGCAGACCGCATGCCGCCCTCTGCCTGTTCCTTTATTATTATTTTACTCTTTTAACAAACATTTAACATTTCTGTGTGTTTTAATGTTTTGTTTAACTGCCAATAGGATAAATCCGGTAGCATATCAAGCAGCTCATATTAGGGAATTTGTTTATTGATGATGGTACTGATATTTTAAAGTTTTAAACGCATTATTCATAACCAAGTTTTCCATTGGCTTGGTCCAAGGTTGTAAAGATGTATAAGGGAATACAATTATTTTAGTACATAGTATAAAATGTTTTTGAGCATGTCATAAAACATACTGAGGCCCCGTTTACACGATGGGAAAACGCAGATATTTCTCTGCGTTTTGCCCTCTCATTTACACGAAAACGCCATTTTTATCACTGAAAACTATTATTTCTAAAAACTCCGGGCAAAGTGGAGATTTCTGAAAAAGCCGGTTATGTGTTGCCGTGTGAACTGGTAAAAACAGCGTTTTAGGTTCTCTCTTGTCGATTCTGAGGATTCTGATTGGCTTGCATGGCTTTATCCTTAACTCCTATGTTGCCGCCAATAGGTTTGACATAGTTATGATGGCGCTCGATGGCGTATTTATGCGGGTGTGTGAACGATGTTATTTTTGAAAACGGAGAGGGGGAAAATATTCGTTTTGCTAAATACCCGGCTTTGTGTAAACGTGGCCTGAGAGAAATACAAGTTTCCTAAAAATAAAAACAATAGATAAACTCAGATGTAGGTATAAAGCCAGCTAGTACTGTATATCTCAGGTGTTATAGAATTTTCATAAGGGATTCTTTTGAAACTTTAAGTGACCTTTCAAAACAATAATAATAATAATCAACTATGTTGGTTTTTGCATTTTCTTTGACATCTAAATTAATTTATGACCTTAAGAACAAAACATATGCAAGTGGTTATTACTTAATTGTGTCATCTTGGATAATTTCTTACCACACACACTTTACGTTTTTCCAAACGTAATTGTTTATTATTATATAATAATTTTGCATTCCTTATTATTTGTGTGTATTTTATTTAAAATACATATCTCTGACCAGCAGAAATGAACCATGCAAAAATGTATTTTGTCAAACATCATACCCATTTGCATGTTAAAGAAAAAGAAACTACACAAAAGCAAACATCAATGCAAAAAACTCTCAGGTCATTAAGTATTTCCTATCTGTATCAATACCTCCTTATTAATATCATATTAATCATTTTCATAAAATAAAATTACACACCTGAGACTTTTTTTTATATATAGCTTATTTCAACAATTAAGAAAACAAAATATCCAGATTCATGGTGCATCCTAGTATCTTATGTTAATTTTATTTAATTGTTTGTAATCATCTTTATATTCTACCAACAACAACACCTCTACCCAATGGTATGTATTATTTCTGTGTTATTAAAGGATGAAATGGATTGTGTGTTATGAAAGCACTGTATAATAGAATATATTATATGTCTCTAGTGAAAGAACAAGGGTGTTGTGTAATATGAAAAAGGACTACAAGCTCCCACTAGTTGTTGCGCCAACTTTTATTTAACATAAGTGTATGGATAATCAGTGATTTACCAAGGTTATCAAGGAGTACATTAAATAAGCACTGATGTGATGCATGAATGATGAGGGGGCTTTAAAAGAACTATATATTTTAACGTAAATCATGTGTTATTGTTCTGCAAAGGAAATAAGATAATATGATATAGATGTGTGCAACATGAAAATGCAATGCGATACAGACTTATTATAATGACAGATGACTGCTACAAACTTCAACACTGTGAATGATCAGGTCAAACATTGTAGATGTTCTCTCTCTCTCTACCTGTCTTACAATATTTAAATTCAGTTCATTGAGATGTCTTATTCTAAACAAAAAATAGATGAATAATTTAAGACTATGGTTCCCATCCCATGTTTTCTGCTCATATGAATGGTAACAGCATAACCTTAATTTAATATTGTTTTTTTCCCCTCACTATAGAGTTTTATATTCTTTCTGTGAAAGATCTTGTTGCCTAAGTTGTGGCAGTTCAGTTTGTGTGTCATTATGTGCTGTATTGAGATGTAAAACTACTGTTGTGTTTATATTTTAAGATGCCAAATCTCAAGATGTAAATTAAAATCCCACTACAAGAATAAAAATAGCTTCTTTGTTTGTCTATGCAGTACTAAAACCTACCTTGGTGTTCCTGTAGCTAACGGATTGAGTACAGTTTCTAGTTTCTCGTCAGTACTTTCTACGATCACATTGAACAGCTTCTTCGCCTCTTCAGATCTGATACGATGAGCTTCATTTTCCCTTTTCACGCAGATACTCGGCTAAAATACATGCAGAAACTATGAGTAAAACATTTAATCAAAGCAGAAAAGTTACTTATGCTTTATAATTTTAGCTTACCTAGTTTCTCAACTGCTTCCACACAGATACTTGGATACATGCTCTGTGAGTATGTAGCAACAATCACATACAGTGCAGTTCTCACCAATATCAGACCATGTCCTTCCTAAACAAAGAAAATAAAGAAAAATCAGTGAACGAAAAAGTGATGATGTGGTTATATACAATTAATCTGCACTTATGGGTCAATGACATGAATTGTTTTGTAGACCAAACATGATTGAGTGCGACCTGGATGCATCAGTGATTGGTGAGATAGTTTGTTAAATAAAATGATCCTGCCAGAAGCATAATATGAGAATTTGACTGTCTTTTTCCGTCTGTATAATAAAGTGAGCTTTAGGAGGTTTTACGCATGCGCATTAAGGTGCATTGAGCATTTTCTGTAATTTACTTATAACGCATAAAAGTCACTTTAATTTGGAAATTAAAGAGGTAGGCTATATATAACCTAACGTTACCTTTTAAATTTCCAAATTAAAGTTAACGTTACTTTTATGCTTTTTGAGGGTTGTAAAAAAAAATGTGAAACTGAACCTGTAAGTGTGGGGAGACAGCAACCCACAAACAAGTGTTATTTTAAATGTAACGTTACTTGTTTATATATATATATATATATATATATATATATATATATATATATATATATATATATATATATATATATTGAGCAGGTAATTCAACATGTAGATATAAGTTAGTGTGTTACTTACACATTTAGTATATATCGAGTGTTTGTCAGCACGCACGCAGGTGTAGAACTTGTTCCTGAAATGGAGTCCTCTCTGCCTTGTTACATCCAAGTGTTTGAACGAGTCTATCAACATCTGTACTTGTTCTGGACAAACCTTAACAAATATTAGAGATAAAAATTCAAATAACATCTGTTTATCTGTTAGGAATGCCCAGACTTGCAGTAAACTTACTGTAAAATTGGACGCAGCCGTTACGTCGCCTGTATTAGCCACAAGTATCACTGCGCCCTCTACATGTTTCGTGTTAATGAGTCCCTCTTCTAATAACTTTGAAAATGGGTTCATATTCAAATTACTTCAACAGTATTCAAAATGTTTGTTAGAAATATGTCGAAAACTCTCCGGTTCGGGCACCCTGAACAACCGTCTGACTCATGAATATGAACAGAGGCTCCAAGGTTACGAAGAAACATTTGCGATACCTAATTAATATTCATGAGTTGGCGTTTTAATATGTATTTTATATAAGTAAAAAATAAAATAAACTAACTTAGTTGGTAAAATATTTCATTTGCTTTGAACAAAATCACCCAGTATTCTTTACAACATTTAAAATTATTTTATTTGCATCTGAAACCTGATTTTTTTTTTTTTTTTTTGTGGCATATTTGTGCTTAGAGGCCTTTCATACAATACTAGTGTGGGGAAAAACAAACATTTGCAGAATATTCAAAAAAAAAAAACTTTATTACATGTATATTTAAACCTAAAAGACAAACTCAGTGACTCAGTCTCTTTAATGAACATTCATACTACTTCAACTCAGCAAAAATATACAATATTAAGACCATATCTGAATGCTTTATGGCAATCCAGATAAACTGGGCAGCGTAAAATGTGCAGATAGTCCAAGACGCATAAATTAACATAAATAAAACTCAGTCAAGCACACAAAAATCAAAAGTTATTAGAACTTTAACCGATCATCCCTTGTTAATCACCTCATTTGTACCTTCGTAAATTAAAAACTAGTAAGCTCTGCAAAATAAGTTCCTTTCTTGTTACACAGACAGATAAGCTTTTATAAGACTTAGAAGAGGATCAATTTTCTGGTGCAAATGAATTATATAACGGTGAAGTTAAATGGAAGAATTGGCAGGTAAGATAGACAGATAATGAATTAAAACAACACCACCTGGTTAAGCGTTTCTGATGAGAAAATTCAAGTTAAAAAAGTTCTCATTAACTTCAGATCTAGGCAAAATACGATTATAACAAATATAGCTTTCAATACAGCAATAAAAGACAGTATATTTGAAGCAAAATATAGGTCCTGAGATATCTCTGCATCCAGTGGTAATTATTTAGGCAATAAAACAAACAAATAAACAAAAATCCCCAAATTTTCCTTTTCATTCCTGTCACTTGATAAAAAGCTAAACTTGGCAAAGTTTTGAAGGCTAACTTGTCTTCCCCATCATAACATATTCATTAGTATTTGCCACAGAAGTAGAGAGCATCTTAAGGCAAAAGACTTGAAGATCTCGAGTTAGTAGTGAGACACTGTGCTTGAAATGCCATTTTGAAGGGTTATTTTCTCTGGTCATTTGGGGGCTTTGTGTTCAAACAGCTGCAGGTCAAGCCGAACCCAAACCTCTCCAGTGGGAACTTCGTGAAGAAGCAGCCTCCTGGTGGACGGACCTTTATTCTCAAGCTCTTTCTTAATAGTGGCTACAGGTACTTCAGTGCGACCTAAGAAGTCTATAGAGGGAGAAATGACAGTTTAGGAAAATTGTAATTATACATGTTAAAATATCAAGAGAGAAGTCTTATACTTGCTATTTTTATACTGACCATCTGGTAAAAATTGCTCCCTCTCATATATCGTAATGCAAAGGACATCTTGATACAGATCTTTAATGTGAAACTGACAATTGAAGTTCCACTTGGGGTTGGGAGTGTCATTAATGGTCCGGGAAGTGAAGCCCTGAGAACCCATGGTCACTTCACAATATGAATTACTCTTTCCTAAAAGGGAAAAAAAAGATTAATATACTATAAGATGTTATGGAACATTAATGCATATATTTAGAATATCTATATATATATTATTATTTTTTTTTTAATGAAATCACCATTTGGTTTGGAGGATTTTAGCTCTGTTGCCTCCAAGACAGTGACAAGCAGGCGACCAATTCCACTTGCCTTCATTGATCGAGCTGTAAAAAATATAAAAACATGAACTTGGGCAAACCTGTTGTAATTATTGTTTACATTAAAGAGCATGACATACACAACCGTAAAAAAAAAAAAAAAAAAAGTTTTTGAAAGAAGTCTCACACTCACCAAGGCTGCATTATTTGATCAAAAACACAGTAAAAAACAAACAAAAAAAAACAGTAATATTGTGAAAAAAAATCATATACTTTAAAGAATATTTCTATTTGATAATATGTAATTTATCTTAAATTTAAATATGCAATCTATGTAAAACATCTTAAAATGTTATTTATTCTTGTGAAGGCAAAGCTGAATTTTCAGCAGCCATTACTTTCCAACAGAAATCTAATCTAATCTAATCGGCTGATTTGGTGCTCAAGAAACATTTCTTATTATTATCATCAATACTCAAAACAAATGTGCAGCAAAATATTTTTGTGGAAACCACGAAACCTTATTTAAAGGATGAATAGGAAGGTCAAAATATCTTTACTGTCACTTTTGACCAATTTATTGCATAATTTGGTAGTATTTATTTCCTTAAAAAGAACATTACTTTCTCCAAACCTTTGGATGGGTGTGTTAGTAAGCGAGTAGTCATATTTAATGTTCCCAAAAATTGTTTTTACACTGATAAGCCTTTTCCCGTTTTTTCTTCTCCGTCTCAAGGAATCCTTCTGATGCCGTTTTGATCTTCTGAACCCATGCAGTCCTAGCAGGATATTAGGCAGATGTTAAAACATTTTGTGGCATAATGAAAACTATATATGCATTTATAGTTTCCTAGAAAGCAGATTCAATAATTTGCATAATTTCAATAATTCAGTAATTTAGTAGTAAGATAGGTGGTTGTTTCCCCCCCTTCTCGTACAGTGTGCCGATAACAACATTCCACGAAAGGTTTATAGAACATCCCATGTATGCAGTAAATAGTGGATTGCTGATAAGGCAGATAAAAAGAGTGAACGCTGAAACTGACCTCTCGTTAATGTTCTCGGTCTTCAGTGTGTACACACGATCTATGTGGGAAATGTGGAAGACGGGCTCATCACTGGACGGATCTGACGGAAGCTTCACCAGAACTTCATTGAGAAACACAGGCTGGGAACACAAATATACACATTAAGCCAGTGTTCCTCAAATGGTGGGTTGCAACCTGAGTGGGTTGTAGAGTGTGACAATAAAAAGAATACTACTCTATAGGGAGGAGTAGAACCCTACCATCTTATACATCTTGTACTGAGTGTTGGATTTGGGGCTGAAGAGCTTGTCCGTTCCTGAGGATGTGAACTGCCTGACAGCTTGAGTAAACAGCAGAAAGTCATTGAACAGAAAGGCGTATAACTCCTTATTGCTCTTGGTCTTAAACACCTTCCCGCTGTGCAGCAATTTACGAGGACCCAGGCAGTTGGTTAGAGAGTTGAAGGTCAGAGTCTAGACAAGTCACAGAAAAGAGAAAAGTAAGAAATCTACTTCTACCTTCAAAGCATTATATATGAAAATCTAAGCCAAAGTCTTTCAGCTAATCAGCCCTCAGATTATTTTACACTACCATTCAAAGGTCTAGGTCAGTAAGATAATTATTATTATTTTTTCAAAGAAATTATTTATTCAGAAAGGATTTTATAAAATTACTAAAAGTGAGTGTAAAGAGATTTACAAAATGTTACAAAAATTCTATTATGTTATTCTTTTATTTTATTTAATACTATACTTAAATATTAAGTAGCAGAACTGTTTTAACGTTGATAATAATAATAAACGTTTCTTGAGCATCAAATCAGAATATTAGAATTATTTCTGACGTATTACGCGACACTGAAGACCAGAGTAACGGCTCGTGAAAGTTCATATTTGCACCAGAGGAATAAACATTTTAAAACATACTAAAACAGAAAACAGTTATTTTAAATAGTAATAATATTTTACAACATTACTTTTTGTCCTGTACAAAGAAAATCTACGGTGGCCGAGAAGGGTCACAACACATACAAACTGAATATGTAGTCGTTGTGGCGTTTGCATGTGTTTTCTGAATATGTAGTTGTTGTGGCGTTTGTACTGTATGTGTTGTGACCCTTCTCGGCCACCGTAAAAATCAGCCGAGACATCCTCAAAATCATAAAAAAAACCTTACCGACCCTAAACTTTTGAATGGTAGTGTATATTCAGACGTCACGCTATGATCGATCTTGCAAAGCATGTTTTAATCATCAGCGACTTCTTGTATCAGAAAAAAAGACGGTATAGTAACCATTTCAAATGTCACATGACTAAACAGCATGCTTTCTGACCTCTATGATGCCTTCACACTGCACATGTGATTGGATCCACTCCAGCCTGTCGGAGTTCTCCTTCTCCCTGACGCCCTCGTTCACCTGAGAGCACAACAGCTCTGCCTTCTCCAAAGCCTCTAGCAGCTGAATATAGTCCACATGAGTCTCTGGAGTACTTTCCAACATCTGGACACAAATACACACACGTATTGGTTAAAAACACACTAATCATTTGCTTTCACTATCAATATCTAAATTGTGAGATGTAGAAAAATAAAACAATATTTTCACCGTACTCACATTTTTAATATGGAGAGGGTAGCGAGTGATACGTTGCATAGGTTTGAGTAAAAAGCTGGACAAAGGCATTCCTTTACAACGGTAGTCTGTTGCAATTTTCTGGGGGAAAAAAAATTAAATTGAGATTAACTAGGTAAATTTTTTAACCAAAAATTCAAATTGAGGTTTTATTAAGTTGGAATAATAACCCCTTGAAAATCTAAATTACGTTTTAAAATGAAGATGTTCAGGATATTTTCTGTGTATTTCTTTTTAGCCGTTGCAAGTGAAGTATGTGTGGCTACCTTAAGGAAAGTTTTGAAGTCCGGCTCCTGGTCGGTTCTCTGTTGCAGCAGCGCGGCACCGTTCAGCTGGCAGCTGCAGAAGCGGATGTAAGCCTGCATGTGTGACAGCTCAGATGACAGGATGTCCCCGATCATGTGAACAGGCATTTTGTCTCCTCCACTATTTTTCCTCGTCTTCAGGGCCCTGCCAATACACACATCATGCATGGTGCACGCTGCACACTGGAAAAAGAACAAATCTTTTCAAGTTAACCTCACATACTTGTGCATCTTGGAGCTGCACTGGATAAGCTCCCTCCAGTTGACAAATATCATGTTCATTTCAGCCTCAGTGAGACGGCCTGATTCAGACATGGGCTTGTAGAAGACCTTAAAAGAGACAAGGAAGTAAATGTTTTATCATCCAAAACAAAAAAAACACTTAAATCAAATATGACAGAAAAAAGCACTGCCACGTGATTTCGCAGTAATAAAAATCAATGTATTTATTTATATTTATTTATTATTTAAATAAACTTCCTGTATAATACCATTTTATAAGGCTATTATTAATTATTATGATTGTGTACCTCTAGGACCAGCTGTAGGTCTTCTATGTATTTCTCCTCAGTTTCAATGAGCTCATGGATGTAACCTTGCCGTTTCCTCTCCTGCTGGCTCATTGACTCCCAAGTGGTCTGGTCAGCACACCCTACAAGAAAACCATACAGGTGAACTCACCCAGACACTTGAAGCCCCAAAACACAACAAAACACAGACAAATTGGAGGATCCATGAGATCCTTAAACAGTCAGTCAACCAAGAAGAATAATGTCAGTCGCAGTGTATTAATGACACTCCAAACTCCTCCGGAGTGAATCCTTACCTGCTGGTGGTCTGTCCGTTTGACCATCCATGGTGTCTTCATCATTCACATCCCATAGCCGCAAAAACAGCAGTTTACCCCCTGAATGATCGCTCATTTTCTTGAGCTGTTCTTAGTAAACCTGCTCATTTACTGTGATGAATATTGCAAGCATGCAGGATTATTCATTCTGTTTACACCCATAATACAACAGCAGGATAACCATAACTAGATGGCAGTGAAGATTAGCAAGATAAATTCTGTCAGCAAGTCCCCAGACATTCATGGAGGAGGATTCATATGAGATAATATAGCCAGTTTCTTTTATGTTTACTTAAAACTTTTAATTTGTTGATCATTTATTTAAGTCTACATAAAATGGATGTTGTGTTAGTCATTTCTTCCCTATTGTGATATATATCTGAGTGAAATGGCTTCTCGAACAAGAAAGAAAACTGATTGGATCATTGAATGGTTGTAGTTTGCTGCTGTGATCTCATGTGAGTGACAGGTTGTCCTGCCCTCACATCATCAGAGAGGAGAAGAAATATTGCAAGAGGAAGTTATTTTGATTATTATTTTATTTATGTGCCGTCCATAATCTTTAATCAAAATAATAATGATGTGCACAGAAAAATAATTTATAATAAACTGTGCAATATTCCATAAATTGTCTATTTTGATTTCATGGTGACATTAACTTTATTTTCTATTAATAATGATCAAAAAATAAGATCAATACATGTTTATATTTTGCTACAAGTTGGAATATTTATGGGATATGTTTTTTTTTTCTTTTTTAAATGTGTATATGTTTTTTTAACATTGACACTGAACTCTTATATTACAAAAATTAAAAGGGACTACGTTTATTTTTTTCAAAAGACTTTAATGTCTAGATTTCTTCCAATCAAATAAGTACAAGACCCAAAGTATTTGAAATATTTGAATAATTATTAACAACATCCAATAAAATGATATTGAGGCAAACATTCGTCCACAGTTTCACAACTACTTGCATAGCTTCCTGTATAATATTAACAAATCTGTATACAGAAGCGATTCATGCACAAACAAGGCATAAAACGCAGTAAATATGTAACAATACCACCTAAGGCGAAAGCTTTGTGCTTAAAACAGCAGCAGCAGCAGCAGAATTATAAACTATATCACTAAATACACCACAGACAGTAATACAAGTTGTCTTAGTTTTTACATTGATTTCAATACAAACTAAATACACATAAAATTGAAGCAAAAGAGTGGAAACCATCTAAAGATTTAAAGTGAAACTGCCTCAAAAAAGTGACACGTCTTTGTTCTTTAAAATATCAAAGTGCCTTCAATAGCTAGAGATCAATAATACTAAGTTGTATAATAACCAGAAAATGAAAGCAAAGTGTAACATAAGTGAGATTGCGATGACATACAAAGGCAGTTCTACACTTTATAAGATGCCGTAAAAATGTAGCACCCCTTAAGGGGGAACTTGGCAAATCTAGTAATTTCTTCACTGATTTTCACTTTTGTTGTCGCATGTTTTCTTATCGAGCTCCCCCAGCCAACTTTATCGTGTGGAGCTATGTCTACTGAGGTGGGTAATAAATCATACACAGTATCATGTCGAATTGCAAAGCAGTTTGTGTTTCTCGCGCATTCTCACTTCTCACAAGACTTTCCACCTTATCGGGATGTTAGTCCCCATGTTGCAAGGTTGGTTTTCCGCCTGGGGACACTGGGGGGAGCGGAGAAAGTCACCATTCTCTCCAGAACAGGTTATTGAACCATTCAAATGATTTCTAAATGGTTTTATTATGTTGAAATAGTTGCCAAGTGCCCCTTTAAAATGACTGAGGAGCAACAGGTTTACTGTGAAGTCCTATCTTAGCTATAAATTAAGCTGCCACACATGGGAAACTTTAAAGCAAATTAAAATTTAAGAAAATTTAAAAAATGAACACCACAGAAAGACTCACTATCCCTCTACTAATAGGTTAGGATCGGTCCAGACTACCAGTCAATTGAATGAGAAACCTTGTTTTAGTTTAAAACAAATGAGATGGGTAAGGAGAGATAAAGGAGGGTGATTGGGTGAGTAAATGGTGGTTTCAGCAGGACCACCTCCACAGTGAGAGGGGGATAGTGGGTCTCTCATGGGCGAAGGGAGGGAAAGGTGTTACCACCCTACAGAGAAGGACACAAATGAGAAGAAAAAAAGCGGAAGGGGAAAAGAATGTGTGACAAATGAATGTAGCTAATTTTGGAGAAGGGAAAAGAAAAGTCTAACATTAGATACTACATGTACTCCTGTAAATAACTGGAAAAAATACTTTCACCAATAACCCCCAAGAATAAAATGAACCAGAAAGGCACTATAAAGTGGTTAAAATATCTTTGTAAAAAAAATAAAACTGTAATACACTATCATAAATACATTACAATATATATATATATATATATATATTAATAATCTGAACCCAAGTTAACTTTCAAAAGAAACGTAAAGGCAATCAATAGCTTGCACAGTAATTCAAAAACAGAACCAAAGTTAAGTCTGTTTATGGGTCTCTACTTACACTGCTGACTGGGGTCAGAATCTGAGGTGGTCAATTTCACATAGTTGGTAGGAATCAAGCCTGTGACCCCATTGAGTTCTCCTTTCCACCAGTCAGGATCGCTTTTGTCCAGCACATTGATGATTTGACACTTCGAGAAGCTTAGCTCGTCCTCGTTCGCTGCGATGTAGTCGTATATGGCGATGACTTGGCCGACTAGAGAGAGGAAGGACAGAGTGAGCTATGAGCAGAGATACACAGAGAAAAAAAATTAACCCTGGATATTTGTACTGTTTCTCACTAGCAGCAGATGCAGGTGTGGATTTGCCACTGTTTGAGCCCAGGAGCTTGACATGCGAAGCAGGGAACCAGCCCTTCTGACGCTTCTTCCCCCTGGCCTGAAGAGACAAAGAGACAATTTTCAGCTGTCTATCACCGATCATTTCGCTAGATAAGACCCTTATTCATCGTCTGGTATCGTTTAAAGCGCTTTGAAGCTGCGCTGAAACTCTCATTTGGACCTTAAACCGTTTGGTGCCCAATGAAGTCCATTATATAGAGAAAATCCTGGAATGTTTTCATCAAAAACCTTAATTTCTTTTCGACTGAAGAAAGAATAACATGGATATCTTGAACGACATGGGGGTGAGTAAATTATCAGCAAAAGTTTACTTTGCACTATTACTTTTTAAATAATACTTTAAACTGCGATTTTAGTACCTTGATTAACGCAATTGGAAATCAGGGAGGGTAAATGCTAAAAAAAGTGTGGAAAATGACTAATTCAATGTCTTAATTTAATGTCTTAATGTGCATAAAAAGCTCACTCACCTGCAGTTCCCCGAGCCACCAGCCGGAGGGGTTCTTGGTGAGGATGAGGATGAGCTGGCCAGGAGAAAGATTTAACTGCTCTGCTCCGGCAGCAGTGTGTGCAGTGGTCACCTGGGCCACTTCTACAAACAAAATAGCATGCTATGGGTTTAGATCACTATAAACTAATTACTATGATTTTAATGCTGCCATAGAACATTACACTGTTCCTCACCTGGTTTCTTCGCCAGCATTCCAGGTTTACCAGAGAGGCTTGAAGTCTATTGAGAAAATAAAATAAAAGTTATATCACAACAAACAACATATATAAATGCCAGCATCCCTGAATATAAAGATTAAATTACATCAGTCTCCTTTGGCTTGACGTAATTGGAGGGGAAGACTCCTGATCTGTCTCCGATGCTGCCTCTCCACCACTCCCCTTCTCTCTCTGATACCAGGATGGTGTCTCCCTCAGTGAAGGTCAAGTCTCCACGTTCAGGGCTCTCGTAAGTGTACAGCGCCACGTATTCTGATGACGGGACCAACATACAAACATGGTTCACAGAAACTCAGGACTGAAGGACAATTCTGATGTCCTTATATATAATATGTCCATATTCACAAACATAACAGACAAAACATACTGGACATGAATATACACACGCTCTCTCGCACTCATAACCACTGTTTGGGGTCAATGATTTTTATTTATTTATTTTATTTAAATCAATTTATATTTTTCAGCAAATATGCATTAAATTGCTCAAAAGTAACAGAACAGACATTTATAATTTTACAAAAGATTTCGATTTCAAATTAATAGTAATGTTCTTTTGAAAAAAAGTTCTTACCTTCATAGTTGGATCCATCTGCTGAATCTGATCCATCAGTGGAACTATGGAGGGCGAAAAAATAAACATCAAGAACCAAACAAGATGATCAAATGTGACGCTGGACCACAAAACCAGTCTTAAGCTGCACGGGTAGATTTGTGGCAATTTCTTTTATATCAAAAATCATTAGGATATTAAGTAAAGATCATGATCCATGAAGATATTTAGTAAAAAAAATATTTTTTTGTAAGTGGATTCAGCACAATCGCCAACAGAATTTTTTCTCAATATTCAGATTTTTTTGCACCCTCAGATTCCAGATTTCAAATAGTCGTATCTCGGCCAAATATTGTCCAATCCTAACAAACCATACATCAATGGAAAGCATATTTTGTTTAGCTTTTAAGTTTTTTTTATGGACACAAAAGACTACTTTTGTGGTTCAGGGTCACAAATAGTGTTTCAGTATCAAGTAGTGAAAGTGAAAAACATCTGAATTAGTGTCTTTGCAGGAAAACACCTCAGGACAGTTTTAGTATGCAAAGTTTGAAAACAACATAAACTTTAACACTTTCCACAGACAAAGTACACGTAACACTCACAGCTACACACCCATCTATTATGTAAAAAAAAAAAAAAAATAGCAACATCACAACCACTTTAGAATGGTGTGTATTTACTCTGCTTGTGCATCACTGCCGCTCAGCACTGTAACGTAGGTTTTGGGGAACCACCCCTTAACCCCACTGAGTTCTCCCAGCCACCAGTTCTCCTGCTGCTCCAGAACTGTGATCACATCATTTTTGGAGAAGTTGAGATGGTTGTCCGTCTTTGCAGTCCAAGAGCAGAGAGCCTGAGCTTGCACATTCACCACCACCTGAAAACATGAAGCAAATGTCATTGCATTCCACTACAAGGAAGATGTACCTTACATAAACATTATGCGGTAATTCTTAAGGAATCCTGCATACCTGACCATGGTTGGAAGAGGAAGAGCCTGTGGCATGGGTTGGGGTGAAAGCAGAGTTCAGCCGAGATCCACTCTGTCCGTCACTCAGTTTACTGGTGAAGAAGGTGTTTTAGAAAATTCCACATGTTCTACTGTCACGTTCAAGACTTTGAAATTAAACAGTGCATCTCTATGAAATATTTCACACAAAGTCCTTATTTCAACTGATAGTTTTTGAATTAGTTTTCTATTTTTTTTAATCAAAATAGCAAAAATATTGCTTTGTGAAAAAATTGTTTGGTAATATTTTATACTTTCAGACTTGGTGTGAACAGGTTCTATAAATTAATTTAGTCTCTTTCATATGAAACACATGCAGGTTGTAGCTGTGAATGTTTTCTGTGATGGTTCTGTAGGCACATGCACTTTGTCTGTGAGTGTACATTGGGAACAGTTCGAGGAAATAATTGTGCTACAGGTGTACAATAAATAAAGCATTTGAACAATGTGAGGTATTCAGATTGGAGGCCGCACCTGACAGAAATGGAGACCTGTGGCTTCAGGGCTTGTTTGGCCACAGCCGGAGCCTCAGATTTGGCCTGCTTCTCCACATAGCTCTCAGGGAACCAGCCCATCTTCCCTTGTCGACTGCCGTACAGCCAGCCCTGCTCTCGCTCTAAGCTCTCGTCCACCTAAACAAACACAAATCCTGCTGAACAAACTCTGAAACTGCTTGATGTTCACAGCATAAGAGTTAAAGCAACCTCCAGCTGAACTACTGAGACCATACATCATTCAAGGAGCAGCTGAAGACACACCTCTCCTGCAAGCACTTTACCACACCCTTTAACCAATGCACTTACACGCATACAAAACAAACAAATAATAAAAAATAAAAAAAACATATTTTTCTTCTCTACATTACATCAACTGACCTCAATTAGGTCATCGCTTTCAAAGGAGAGCTCATCATCGTTTCTGGCAGTGAAGGGGTAGAGGGCTTTAAATGTCGTCAATGCTGCTGATCTTCTGTGCTGTGTGCCAAGAGGATGTTTGCTGCCTGAAATCACAAGGACATTCATTCAAATCACATCAGAGATGACTCGATTAGCCATGCTAGTTGATTTTAAAAGTCATGGTACACTTTTTTTTCTTACCCTTCCTCTCCTCCAGGCCACGCAAAAGAGCAGCAACAATGTCTGATTTGAGAGTGGTCTTCTTGTTCTGTTCTTCGTCTCTCAGCCTCACAGCTGCGGCCTCTTCCTCCTGCTGTTTCCTCTTCCTCTCCTCATCCTGTTTCTTTTGCTCCTCCTCCCGACGCCTCCTGTCCTCCTCTTCCTGCCTTTTTCGGTCTTCCTCTTTTCTCTTCCTCTCCTCTGCATCTCTCAAGGCAGCCTCCTGCGCACGATGTCGCCTCCTCTCCTCCTCCTCACGTTCCCTTCTTCTTTCCTCTTCTCTTCTCTCCTCCTCTTTCAACTTCCGCTCCTCCTCTGCCCTTTTCCGCTCCTCGCGCTTCCTCTCCTCCTCCTCCAATCTCAACTCTTCCTGCCGCCTTCTCTCCTCCTCCAGTTTTTTTCTTTCTTCCTCCAGTTTTCTCCTCTCCTCCTCCAGCTTCCTCCTTTCTTCTTCTCGCCGCCTGCGGTCCTCCTCTTCCTCCTGCCTCCTTTTCTCCTCAAATCTCCGTCTCTCTTGTTCTCTCCTTTCATCCTCCTCCTCCCGGGCCTTGCGCTCTCGTTCCGCTTGTTCTTTAGCAGCCTGTAAACGAGCTTGTCTCTCCCTCTCCTCCTCCTCACGAAGTTTGGCGTCTCTCTCCTCCTGTATTTTCCTCTGTTTCTCCTCTTCATCACGCCTCAGTTTCTCCTGCCACTGCCGCTCCTTCTCCAGTTTGATGCGTCTGCATTAGGAAAGAAATTTTGCCTGTGAAATCCTGAATGCTCTGTAGGCTCTGTAAGTGTGAGTGTATTACGGGAAAGGATTTCTTACTTCTGCTCTTCCTCTTCTCTCCTCTTCTTTTCCAGTTCCTCCTGCTTGCGTTTCTTTAGCTCTCGAATCTTTTCTTCCTTAATATTGCGAAGTTTTTCCAAAGCAGACTCTTGGATCCTCTGGCTCTCTCGGAGATCCTGATAAACAAACCACAAAAATATGACACACTGAACTCAGTTCAGACAATTCGTGTGAAGTTCGAATTAAATCAAAATTTACCCAATTTAACACTGGTACCAAGTTTCATTTATTGGTACACATTAGCATATTTTGTATTCATAATCTATAATAAAAACAAGGTGGTTTTAGTCTAAAATTACATTTCCTTTTTGTGGACATCATTTAGACTAGAAAATAATATTAACCAATAGCGAAATAGTTATTTAGGCACTTGCATAGATGTCTGGCTCCATTCTGGTGTGCAATTTCTAATTTTCATGTTCTAATTAAATTTTTTAAGTTTCAATCAGAAGTACGTTACAATTTAAGGATTCAAGGGGGATTTGACATATATCCACACTGACTTTAAAGCCAGAATTTACTCCAAATAAGGGTTCTATAGTTACCCACAACTAAAACAAAACCATTAAAAAAAACATTTCTGTAACTAAAAAAGTTAACTAATATATATATATATATATATATATATATATATATATATAAAAGAGAAAAACTTATTTCAGCTAGTTGTCAAGGAAATACTTCTCATTCTCATTTAGTTTAACTTTTAATGTACTAAAATAAATAACACTGAAATCAAATTAATAAACTATACAAACTTTTTTTTAAATAAAAAGACAAAAACAAAATTACTACAAAAAATAAAAACAGAAAAACACACACAAGTGCAAAAAAGCAAAATATTAACAAAATCTATAAAGTAGTATCTCAATGATACTAAAATGACAAACTGACACTTTTTAATAAATATTACTAATCCTAATGTACACAAATCATCCAAATATTTCTCTACCTCTGCAATTACTGCCAATATAACCAAGACCACATTGACAGAAAATTTCTAATCAGTTTGATTCTGATGTATAAAAACCCAACATAGATTATTTCTGTTTCACAAAGAAATGAGTTGCAATATGGAAGTAAAACACATTAAAAATGGAAATGTATATTGACTGTAATGCCTAATCCTTTGTGCAGTAAAGAACCATTAGTAATGATCTAAAGGTGAAGCTGCTACAGTAAGAATGAGCAGGAGGAGGGAAAAAGAGATGCGCAACCTTCAGAAGGAAGAAGAGATTGCTGAGGCAACTCAGTAAAGAGAGCAGGCCTTTAAGCATGCAGTCATCCATTTCCTCAAACTGCAGCGAAAGCCAGGGAGAGACAGACAAGTAGACAGACAGACAGAAAAGCTCTACAGCTAGTGATAAAGACACAGGGACAAAAGCATAGGGGTTATTCGCATTAGTGTCATCAGTAGCAGTCTATATGCTGTTCGCACTGACTATAGAAATGCTAAAATCGCTAAAGCTGGGTAATTTTATATTTTGTCAAGTTAAAATCTCCTGTGGTTCTGTTCTGATTGGTTCACATGAATGTGTTAATCATGGCTGAGTGATATTAATAGATTACCTGGATTTCTTTCTTATACTGATCCATGTCTGCTAATTTTACTGCAGTCTCTTTCTCCAAAGTATTTAGCTGTTCTTTAAGCTTTCGACAGGTAAGATCCTTCTCTTCCATATTCCTCTGTAAAATATTTACTGTTGCAGCTGCAACATGGAGGAAAAAAAAAAAAACAGCAGAAACATTTTAAACAAATGCTCTTGTTGATGCTCTTATAATTAGAGGGAACATATATATATATATTTTTTAGTACAATTCAACATCAGTCATGTGCACTGCTCAATTCAAGATGCTTGTATCAAAACCTTTTTTTTAAATAGCAATAT
This sequence comes from Pimephales promelas, assembly GCF_988280905.1. NCBI lineage: Eukaryota > Metazoa > Chordata > Actinopteri > Cypriniformes > Leuciscidae > Pimephales > Pimephales promelas. Next base: position 25,532,368 of record NC_142783.1, read on the forward strand.
GTGTGTGTGTGGAGGGGATTAGAATACACATATGATTGGCCAATGTATCTTACTAGGGAGGTTGTTGAGACTCAGGCTGCGGAGTCTGTCACTGAGTTGTATCTGTTCTGTGGTGGACTGTGCCAACTTTCTCTTAAATTCCTGGAGGTGAAAAAAATAAAAACAAATTAAAAGTAAGTTGTAATGATTACCGCTATGCTCTTCTGAGGCAGCCTACATCTAAATTGCGTTATATTAAGAATCAATAAAGATTTTAGAGTCAATTAATAAATAGATAATTTTTTATTATATGAAAAGTGTGTGCTGGTATGGATGTAGCAGTCAGACCTCTAACTGTTTCTGCAGAGTGTTGATATCAGTGATGCAGGAGTCTCTTTTCTGGTTGATCATTTCCAGCTCATTTTTATGGATTCTCTTTTTGCCTTGAGCATCTCGGAGCTTGTCAGAGATTTGTTTCTGCTTGTTTCCCTAAAAGAAAAAAAAGAAAAACTATTTATCAAGCATTCTGTCCATATACCATTTTAAAAATAAGGAATTATTCAGTAATTGTGCACAGTAGAAATAGTGTTGTTAAATTTATATCTCATCCCTAAAGCCTCACCACAGCCTCCAGCTCCATCTCCAGACTCCTTTTCTTGGCTCGGAGCTTGATGATCTCCTCCTGCTCCTCGCTCTTCTGGTTTTGGAGCTCTTGTTTTCTCCTCTTCTCCCACTCAATCTGTCGTTGACGCTCCAGCTCCTTCTTGGCTGCCTGTGAGGACCATGATAATAGTGGTCAGTAAAAACTCTGTATTTTTTTTATTTCTATAGATTACTGAAACATACTTTGAGAAATGTACATTTGATCTGAACCGGACACATTTTCACAAGGTCACCCCCTCACCTCCTTCCTCTCCAGCTCTCTGAGTCTCTCCTCCTCCCTCTGTCTCTCAAACTCTCTCTGTCGCTCCAGTCTGAGCTCCTCTTCCCTCTTCCTCTTCAGCTCCAGCTCTCGTGCCTCCCTCTCTCTCCTCTCTTGCTCCTCTCTGGCCTTCTGTGCCCTCCTCTCCTCCTCCCTGCGTTGCTGCTCCAGCAGGGCCAGTCGGCGCTTCTCCAGCTCAGCATTTCCCATCTCCATATTTTTCTTGAACTTATCTTCAAAAGTCACTAGATACACAGAACATACATTTCAATTATTAAAGTGAACTGGAATGTTCAAGCAACAATTTTCCAGATATATGGCATTTAAATACAGTTTATAAACTAATTAATAATTATATTTTTACATTTTATTGTAGGTTAAGTGTCTAAATAATATGCAGGTAGGGCTACTACAAGTAAGATGTATCACACCCAGTAATGAGCATAATTCAATATTTAGGAAATTTAAACTAACTGATAGCATATCCAACAATTATTATACAATCGGTGTGCCTAAATAGAAGGCTTCTGTTTTGAAATACGCTGTGTAAAAGCAGGAGGATTTCTTTGTAAAAGAAGTGAGTCATAGATATTTGTATTATGTAATAATGGGTATGGTGTAAAGCCGTACAATTGTTCCTTGATTTCTGTGGAGGCTCAGACTCATAGAGGTCCTCAGCCAGAGTTGCGTAAATCGAGGGAGTGGTTCCATTCAGAGAGTCACCTAGCTTCCCCCTAAAGGTTCATATATATGGAGAAAGAACATTGTTAAGCAATTCATGCATTCATAACCAAAGTTTTGTATATAATAAATAGCAGAATACAATCTTTTCTGCAGTACCTCAGTGACGGGGGTACCAAATCTGAAGGAAGTGCCATAGGCAGCGCCTGTCCCATTTTTGCCATGTCTACCAGATGCATGGCAAGAATAAACTCATCAGCCTTCAGTTTGCCATCTTTATCAACATCAGCCAGATTCCTGAGAGAAAAAAAAGCAACAACACACAAATTAAATCAAAATGGCATGTACTAAATAATAAAACATTCTGAAATTTGTTAACTTTTAAATGATTTTTTCAAAAACAAATGATGCTGACAATAGCATCTGTAAAAAAAAAAAAAAAAACACTAACTATAAATTAGTCAAAAAAAAATGTGCATGTCACATGTTTATATTGCATGCAACAACTCTTGAACTTAGGGCAAAAAAAAAAAAAAATCCAATAATTCAAAGTAAGATTTGTGAAAAATGCTTCATGGAAATACTGGGGAATCAAAACACCTACCAGATGGCAGCTAGCTGAGTCTGAGTTAGCAAAGTTGTAGCCATTGCAGTTCTAACTTGATGACCTGCAGAAAAAAGATTGTAATTACAATATTTCTTAACTTAAACAAATCCCCTTTAGAAACTGTCTTTTTTATAGCTGTTTTTTTTACAACCAGCTAGTTGATACTGTTGCTGTACTAACATAACTGGTCTGTCTAGCTGATGGATATTCTTAATGTAACAACACTGAAATCCACCAACATATTACCACATCAAGAAACTGTTCACACACACTGAAAAAATAAGCTCTCTTCATAAATGATGTGTAAAAAAAACGGCTTGCCCCTGAGATGTAGGCAGTGGAATTAAACTTTATGCCATAAACTTATGAAAACGACCCAAAAAAGTCATGCTTTACCCACTTCCTCATTCCTGAAATTCTCTAGTAGATGTGTCATTGTTATGAGGTATGCAAGTGATACTCTCATGCGCTATGCATATGAGCCACAAGGGTGTGGATTGTCATCTTACAGCACTACAACAGTAGCCTTCAGCTGAAGTTTTACATCAGGTAAAGCCACTCAGATTGTTACAGTAATCACAGTGGCATTTCAAATGTTTTGTACCTAGGCATCATTAAGATAATCTGCAGTAATTTAGTACCAGCCGAACTATCCCTTTGGCAATTCTTTTCACACCAGTAAGACAACTGACCAATTTTTTCACCCATTATTGAGTCGATGATTCTTTGAAAATCATTTACAATGAAGTACCTGTTAGATAACCGATCATTTGCTTGTCCAGGCTGTTAAACTGCTGTCTGTATTTGAGCCGTGATGCCTGTGGGACGGCCCAATCAGAAGGGCCGCCCTTAGGAGAGTTGCTGGCCAAAGATAAGGAGGGGGAAGAGTTTGAGCTGTAGACATAAGTACACAAGTCACTTTGTGTGCAGAGAGTTTTATATACACATTAAATGGATTATAAATAGACTGAAGTCCATGTGTGGAAGTTCCTGACCTGCTCGAGCCCAGGTCCAGCAAAGATGGAGTCTTGTTCATTGGAGTGGCGGAGAAGCCCAGTGGTGAAGAGGAAAATGAACTTGACAGCGGGAGAGCTACGTAAAAAAAGCAAACAAACACATCTGTAAGAAAAATGTAGACTGTGACACTTATTCCAGAACAGAGTGTACAAGCCATTAATAAAGGAATATATGATGCAAGTCAAAATACTGCAATTTTCTGTGATCAAAATCAGTATATGCCACAAAGTCATCGTTTTGAGACTGTTAAATCTACATATAGCTCAGTCTTATAGGTACAAGCTGAGCAAGTCATGACACAGGAACACTGAAGCAGAATAAATGCTGACTTCAGTAAGAGCAAAGAGAGAGATCAGGGTAATTTCACCTTTAGCACACTAAACGCTCACAGAGGTTCATGGCTTTACAGCATTCACAATGACACAACATGTATGGATATATACACTACTTAAGTTTGGTCTGTAACATTTTTTAATGTTTTGTAAGAGTCTCTTATGCTCTCCAAAATTGCATTTATTTGATCAAAAACAATTTAAAAGGTTACAGCGTTTCTTACTGGAGGTGAGTGAGATGGAGGTCGGATGTAGAATGGCAATAGGTCCGTTAGGCAGGGCTGGAGTGCTGATGGTGGGAATCACTGGCATCGACAGACCTGTGCCCATCATGGGAGCCATGCCTGGCATGGGGCTCATAGTGGTCATTGGTATAGGGGTCAGAATGGGCACGTTGGGCATCATGGATACATTTGGCATAGTTCCCATTCCTGAAAAGGCACAAAGGATAACGTTAAACAGACATAACACAACAAAATGCGATACATTCCTATAACACAGTGCTTGTAAAGTTTCAAACTGTTCATTCTTATAGCAAGACCTCACTAGTTTAACTCTAGCAAAATCTCATTTTTACAAGCACTGAATTCAGGAGCTACTTCTCGAATCTCACAAGTTGTAGACACGTTTCTCTAGTACACGTTGAAGGTCATGGTTATAGCCATCTGTTCCACATTACAACTCAACTGAATCTTGTGGCCATCAAGCTGTGCACCTGCTGTCATGAAAAGGACTTTCATGAGGAATGAGGTTTTCCCCGCAAATGGGGAAATATCTTTCTAGACTTGTAGCATTGCTTAAATCTAAAATTTTCTAATAATGTTAATCAGAGTCTTACCTTAAACAGTCATAACTTAGCATTAAACAGGCTTTTGTTATTGTGCCTTTAAGAATTGAATGACCTCTACATAAATGACCTCCATAGAATGCGGGCAAGGTTGCTGAACACTGAATATTGATGTTTGAACAGCATTCATGTGTGACTGCAGACAAGAAAAATTTGGCCTGTTCCGTTTTCTGGTACTGAGTAAAGATAACAATTAGATTAAGATAAATAATCTGTAATTCCAACAACAAGATTTTCATTTATGTTACAGTGCAAGTGTGTTATAATCCCAATGCCCTCTCAGATCATTGCTCTGCTGGTAATAGTGTAGCTTGGCAGCGCACCGAGAGGTGTTACTGGCATGGTTGGAGCTGGCACAGGTGGCTGCTTCATGATGATAGGCAGAGCTGTAGGAAGAGTCTGTCCCTGCAGTTTCATCTTGATCAGTTTCATGGCTATAGAAAACTCCAGCCGGTCCATCCTACCATCTTTATTCATATCAGCCAGAGTCCTGCGATCAGAGCAAGGATTTATTTTATTAAAAAAGCAGTTTTATAGATTTCCTTTTAACCATATTGTGCATGGTTAGAATTTCTCACCAGATCTCAGCTAGCACAGACTGAGGAAGCCCAGATTGAATGAAGAAGTTTCGTGCCTTCTCCCCTATACACAAAAATTAATAATAGTAATAGAAAATAAATTCATATGCAAGTAACATTAATGCTTGTACATAAAATGCAGGCTTTATATCAAAAAATCTAGCATTTTAACACAATCAAAGGTTCCCAAGCACATACCTGTAACGAAGCCCTGCACTGGCGAGAGGGTGTCAAACTTCTGATCATGTTTGTCCCTCTCCTCTGGGGTTATAGCCCAAATACTCCGACCACCTTAAAAGAAAAGTAGACACAGAAAGAATGAGGTATATGCGAGAGAGAGAGAGGTAGAGAAGGAGAGAGAGAAAATAGATAATTAAACGACTAATAATGCAGGCAACACCACTGTGATGCTGCTGACAGATTCAGTACTCTAGTATCAGCAAGTACATTTACATGCACAGTACAGTTAGCTTTTGCAGAGTCAGGTTGTTTGAATGATAAATACGTCACTTCTGTCCTTCACAGCAAGCAAACAACACCAAGCCCTCACAATTTGAGTCAGACCAGACAAATGACTTTTTAAAAAGACAAATATTTTTTTTAGTCAGACCGAAACTTTTAAAGTGGATGTAAATCACTTGAAACTGCAGTGTTAGTCAATAGACATGACACACTTTTAAGTTCGAAACCATACACATTTAACAAATACTCAATTTAAGTGTTTTTAAAGCTTAAATACAATAAGCAAGCTTGAATACAATAATTCAAAATTATAAATGCATTTCATTGAAATGTCATTCAATGTGATTTTCTCTTTTTTTTCTTAGTAGTATTTGCATTTGCAAATTTCTGTATAAGCAGTCACGTATATTCCATTTAAACAATTTTGTACAAAAAAAGTATATATATATATATATATATATATATATATATATATATATATATATATATATATATATATATATATATTTATAAAAATAAAAAAATAATAATTTATTAAACGTTTAAAAAAAAAAAACTTTCTATGCTTTACAAAATAACCCTTAAATCAACCACACTAATTTATTATACAAATGATAGTGAGCTGTCATTTTTTAAAGCTGTATTCAGTCACTTTTTTGGGTTAAAAATTATCAAAAATAAATTTGAGCAAGTACATAACCAGCCAGTGTTCAAAACTATCTTCTTGCCTTAGCTCGATTCAAGAAAGGTTCAAACGACAATCACCAGTGACAACTGGAGATTCACCCACTGTAGAATACACTGTACAAAAGACTTAAAAAGAAAAAAAGAGACTGAAACCGGGCACATGCGAAATATCGGAAGGGCATTAAATGTAGTCACGCAATTCTTATGTTGTTAACATTAACGTGATACAATACATTGGATTCATCCTCGCTGTGTCGTACCAAGGCACAACCCACATAAAGTTGATAATACCGCGAATAACCGCAATTTCGAACGGAGATCGCGATTTCGAACAGAGATGGCGACAAAGAGGAAAAACTGGGAAATTTTACTTTAGTTCAAAAGTTGGCAAGTTTTACTGTCACGTTACAGTATATTCACATTTTGATTCGACATACATAAATCACGCCATCACAACATAGAAAGAAACATTAACTTCTTTCTACCAACAAATCATTGTTGACTCTTGATTGCTAAGGATAACAGGAATGACAGCAGCCATTTTGGACTAAAAGTATTCTGACAAATAATTTTTAATGATTTTATCTTGAGATAGGAAAAAAGAAAATATGATAGACCATTTCAAAATAGACAGACCATAATCATAGAGAAATGTAGTTTAAAACAACCGTTCCCAAATGGAACAGGCAGACATGTCGAACAATGACTCAAACTAAACTTTAATAAACAACATCACTTGAAAGATTTACAAGGTGATCCGGTCCTGCTACTCGAATGTATGTCTAAATGCACTGAGAAAAAAATATAAAAAAAAATGTACATATAAAAAATTAAAAACCCAATTCAGTTATTAAATAAACAAAATCAATAAGCAATGACATGACTGTTTCACAGATGGGCCGCAAAGCGAACGGTCAGACCCGCTGGTGTGTGATCATGCTGCAGTGTCAAAGCAGTGTCCGTCCTGCTATACCGATATACACACTGCAAATATGAACGAGACATGACGAATAGGAACGAGTCATGTTTTAGTGCCATTATGGGGCTGAAGGTTCTCTGTGCATTCGTGCGGGCACACACACACACAGACACACAAATCCAGTTGGTTCGGACACGTGGATAAACACACACACATAGAAATATAAAGCAGAGCTCTTACCATTCATGGCTGCAGGTGGCAGGGATATGAGGAGAGCAGTCCTGATCTCCTCGTCTCAGCTGGCTAGCTCAGTCATCTGCACCACACACACACACACACACACACAGAGAAAGAGAAAGAAGAAATGTCCACCCATTAATAATGCAGGCAGGGGAGTGCAGGGCTGTCGCTATCTCCATCCTGCACTCTTAGACTGAAAGAGAGAGAGAAGAGGATGTGTGAAGGAAAGAGGAAGGGTGAGAGGGAGGGGATGAGAGCTCCAAACTCCCCATACAAATGCTTTCAACAGAATAATGCTCTATGTGCAGTATCTTAATAAACAATGACACTTTTATTACACCATTTATGACTGACTGCATCACTATCCTCCTCCTAATGACATTAAACTTATTTCAAAGGCTATCCAGTTCATGCTGGAAGAGTAATGAGAGTCATACTTTGGGATAATTCATCTCAGAAACAAGAGTTTAAGAAGGTTAAAGTATGAAGATGCTCAAAATCAAATCAAAACACCTTAAGCCATAGTCCTATAATGATAATGAAATGTCCTCTAGGTTTATCCCTGTAAACCTTTGATAAAAGCATGTACCCATGCAAATTTACTAAATAAATGTGGTTCTTCTATACTAGTAAATGTCAGTAGTGGGAGTCTGCCAAGAACTCTGATTTACAAATTTATTTAGCCTGATATTATCTCTACGCACACATACAAATATACACACTCACACAAAACAAGCACTAAGCCACCATAGCTACAGATCAAATTGGCCAATGGCTGATGATTATATTATTTAGTACTGATTTCAGTCAGTAAAGACCAGTACTGACAAGATGGACAATAATATACGTCTCTAATTCTGTATATACATAGAAAATACAGATATATAGATCTTATTTACATATACAAACACATAACACAAACACATACATAACACAATCTTAAAATCATTTATGTATCATATATCAATATGATACAAGTTTGGGGAAGAAACCGTTATAATTATTTTTTGATGAATAAAAATTAATTATTTATTTGAAATAAAATTTGCTTGTATCATGATTGTAAATGTCTTTCCTGTGAAAAGGAAACCACACAAAACCATTGTGTTTCTGAGTGCGTCAAGAGACCAATAGTATATTTCATTGAGACTTTGCGTGTGATTTGCAACTGGGGAAATTTTGCATAACCTAATTTATAGCGAGCATCCAATATCCAGCGCTTTAAATGCCAACAAAACTTTTCCCTCCACATGTTTCTTGTCAATAACCGGATTCAGTAATTGGTACTGTGTGAACTCTTCGGAAATATTGAATCACAGACAAAGCACAATGTTATTTTGTCATTCTACTTTCACCCACTTTATATGAATGACGTGCATGATGTGAGAGATGGAAAGATAGACTGTGAGGTCATTGCGGGCCATGTCCTACCACCTCCTGCCTCCACCCTGTGTGTGTGAATTAACAACCACAAAGGAACGAAGGAAGTGCAAAGGAAAGCAAAAAAACGAAACAGGATGTCAAGAGGTCACAAACAATGTTGTACAAATGCTCTAGGCCCACATTCTTGTGGTCAGAATGAAAATTATGCCACATTAAGACCAACATACCCTGTCTTGTGTGTCAGACCTTTCACTTTTGTGCTTGTAGAGGAATTCTCAGTTCTCTCAAAATGAAAGCATTGATTGTAAAAGACAGCGTAGAGCTTTGATAATGCTGAGGGTGGTTGGTACTACTGATTTCATTTCCCAAAACAGTTAATTTAGGGAAACTGTTCTAACCCTGGGCTTCGTGCTCCCATTGACAATTTTGTGGCATACACGAGAGAAAACAAACAGTCATAAACTCGACGCGAGTTTTTCACAGAAACTGTCCGATTTACTCCCCTAATGGATACATATCGAAATATCAATATTTTTGGTACTTTTTTAGTATGTGGGTCTTAAAGTGACAACAGCCTAATATTCCTGCTGTCTGTGTTTAGAGTTAATCCAAAAAAAGAAAAAAAAAATCACTCACTGCTTAACTGAAAAACATTTGTAACTTTATACAATGAAGAAGACCATGAAGTGTTATTTTACAATAGATTTCTTTATTCAATTTGTGCTATTGCTTTTAGTTTGATTATTTGTTTTATTACAGACTGTTTAGGCCTACATGTCTTTAATAATGTTTGAAATGTATATATCTTATATTAAACATTTATATTTTATACTATATTAAATGAAGAATATTTTCATTTGCATTGTTCTTGCATTCTATGTAAAACGCCTGGTGGTGAGTAAAATAAAAATAAGAAAGTACAAGCCAATGGCGTCTCAAGCTTCCTTGTGTCTGTAGAGGGTTGTAAATGCAATTTTATTATTAATTTAACTAGCCTAAATTACATTGATATTTTGATACTAAGATTTCAAGTCCCCAGAGATCTACATTCTGAGAGACATTGTCTGATGGCTTTATGTGCAGAAGGTCATGCAGGTGATGTCAATGAAGCCTGAACAAACACACACACAGCTGTCAAGGAACATATACACACTGTACATAAACCACCCAACTAAAAGATCATTGGACCTTATTAAAGACATCAGGGCTCAACAACAAGTACTTGGCATTTTTACTTTCCCTGCTTTTACAACAAGTATGATTAAAAAAAACTGTTATTTTAGAATGATTTATACTATTATAGTAGGCCTATTTATATGAAAAAGCTTTAATTTATATTTTCAGATTTAAACTTGTTATGAGGTTTTGTTTTTTACATTTCTCTTAGCTTTAATTTGTTTTTATTTCCGTTTTAGCAATTTTAGTACTTATACTTATTTAATTTCAGTTAGCCTAGTTGCCAAGGCAACATTTCTCATTTTAAAGTTCAATTTTTCATCTAATATCTAAACTACAACATATTCTCTCAATGTCAGATGCAGAAAAGTTAGAACGCGTTCAGGACCTCAAGGCTAGATTATTGTAATGCTCTACTGGGTGGTTGCCCTGCACGCTTAATAAACAAACCTCCAGCTGGTCCAAAATACAGCAGCTAGCCTAGATAGTGCACTTACTAGAACCAGGAAGTATGACCATATTAGCCCAGTTCTGTTAACACTGCATTGGCTCCCTATTAAACATTACATACATTTTAATATCTTGCATGCTTACAAAGCTCTAAATGGTTAACTTGAGCAATTTTTAATGGAGTTTAGTCCATTTAGTCCATCTCAAAATTCTGGCCAGTTGAGAATACCTCAATCAAAATCAACAGTTGGTGGTAAACCCCTTTACTTCATAACACCGAAAGTCTAGAACATTTTTCCTAGCATTGTTCAGGAGCCAGACACTCTTTTAGTTTAAATCTTAAAAACATCTCTTTAAACTACCGTAACACACCGTCATATAGGCTGAATAAAGTAGGTCAACCAGAACCATCTAATGTGTTACATCATAAGAAGAATTACATCTATGCTAACATTAGTCTGTCTGTCTGTCTCACCCTTATCCCTAGGTTAACATAGTCAACCGAATCCGGGCCTTATCCAATCAGATTTGAACCTAGACACCACCACAACGCAGCCCTGAATGTCAGCAAAGACCATGTCAACTAGGCAATCCCCTGTTAAGACTTCTTCGACACGAGAGCCATCGGTACAGATCCTCAGCAAAGACAAGAAGACCAGACAAGAAGTCCATTGCACACTGCACAGACCCCAATGGCCAGCTTAATCTCCATACCAGCATGATGAATTCGATCTTCAAGCAGAAGAAAATGGATGAAATACATTTTTATTATACTAATCCACAATCTGACTTCTGACTTGTGAACCAGCCTGTAATTAAACTACACAATGTTGCTTTAGGATAACTGGTCCCCAGACTGAGCCTGGTTGTGCCAGTGTGTCTGCAGGGGAATGGATTGCATTGCAATGGATTGCATGTCGCCGAAATTTAGGAGATTTCCTCTTATTAAAACACTGTCATTCTTAAAGTACTGGTACTAGTAAAATGAGGATCATGCATAGCTTTTAAAACCAGGGTATCACAATAACTTTCTAGGACCAGTATATTGCGCAACACTACAATAATGCCCGACATCCCCAACTGTTTCTTTTGCTAAATGACCAAATATTGTAGTTCTCTTCCCAGCAGGCTCAAACACGGTAACACAGTCACTCAGAATGAATCGGTTTATTAGTCTGCTTAGACACCATGAGCTACTTTGAGCATTTGTGATAAAGGGCAGATAAGACCAAGCAATGAATATAAACATGAAAAATAAGTGTGATCTTGAACAACTAACTAAGTAACCCAATCTATTTCTAATGTAAAATATGAATTGGTAATTTGGTAGATCAGCATAATGCCTGTGGTTAACCCAAGAAATTAAGTCTCAGATCATTCACCTGAAAATAGGACAAAAATCAAGTCATTATGGCTCGATTAATCATTTCCTTTCACAGACCCGAGGTTTGCAAGAACATTTCTTTCAAAACTGAGGGAATTAAAGAAATCAACTACATAAATAGTAACTTAAAAGAGCCATAATTCAAAAGCTCAACATTTACAATGTTATATAATATTATATAATGTTAACAGCACAGGGTAACAGTAGATTTTAAAGAGAAAGGCCAGGTGCAAACTGATCAATATGATAACCAATCTATACTACAATACAAAAATGATTACAAACCAATAGGAACCAATGAATGGATCTGAAACACTGACCTGCCTCATGAATATCAGACACAGACACTGACTATGATGCCCAAAAATGCTGTCCATCCGCATTACGTTTTGAAACAGCCATCGTCACCATCGTCTAGTTCATGTTCCAGTAATTGTCATGTATGAATCACTGTAGAATTATAATAACCCAGACAGAAGTAAATAAATCTCGAATCTTTTTTGTTGTTAAGCTCCACTAGCGATAGACATTAACTTACACTGCAAATAGCAAATCATTTTTGCGTGGAAGGCAGACAGACGAGTTTGCCACTTGTCCGGCAGGTTTGTGAGAAGAATGCATGTTTGAAAGGACTTCGAATCGGTTCTTTAACATGACTCACAGACAATGAGCAATAAATAATAAGTAATATGAAGCTCTGAAGGACTTTGAAGAGTGTGAAATTGGACACTTTCTCAACTCATCACACACAAGTTACTGTAAAACTATCAGACATTATATGTAACATAAATTATATATAATATTTGTATTGTAACTACACTATAGCCAGATAAAGTATGATTTAAAGCATATAACATTAAAGCGAGCATTCATTTGAACAGTATTACAGGAGGTAACGTTAGGCTACTCACATTACACAACAGCATTACTGACTTTGCGAAATCTCCTGGGAGGAAAACATATCCTTTTCCATTGTCCTCTGTATTAGGGTGACGATAATCGGCCTTCAGTGTTTCTTTAAAGATTTTATGTACTGTTTAATTGAGAATCTTTGACAACCTGTTGCTGTGCGCTGTCATACAAACAACATGGCTGACAACGGGGTGTGCGCAAACGCAGAGCTCAGAAGAGCCTTTAAGAGGGAGGGGCTGAGTGTGTTTCAATGACACTCTGCTGCCCCCTCACTAGCTAAAAAAAACATCACAGTGCGGCCCATTTTCTTTCTTTCTTTCTTTCTTTCTTTCTTTCTTTCTTTCTTTCTTTCTTTCTTTCTTTCTTTCTTTCTTTCTTTCTTTCTTTCTTTTTTCTTTCTTTCTTTCTTTCTTTCTTTCTTTCTTTCTTCCACAAGACAAGGCTCTTGAAAATGGTTGTAGGAGACACTGTCCACAGATAAAACAAGTACTCGATTTCTCTCTTCAAAGTGTTACTTGGAGTATTTTTGGTTGACCCAAACTTGTCTCCGACTTAAATAGTGTATTCTTCTAGTTCATTCAACTAAAATGTTTCAATCTGGATTTATTATTTGGAAATTATTAATTTATTTGAATTAGTTATTGTATTAATTATTCATAATTCTCACTGGTTCAGAGGAGAGAAGTACAGTAAAGAAAGAAAGAAAGAAAGAAAGAAAGAAAGAAAGAAAGAAAGAAAGAAAGAAAGAAAGAAAGAAAGAAAGAAAGAAAGAAAGAAAATATAATTTTCAATGAAATGCCACACGAGGGCGCACTTTACCATCACTACATTTCTGTTTTCCCTTTCCAATTATTTGTCCTGTTAAATAAATAAACGAATGAACTACTAAGATATAGTTTTTTCAGTCTCTTGGTAAATTCAAATGTCACAACTGAAACTTTCAAAACTGCTTGTTCAATGTCAGGAAATCACCTTCTCGATCTTCATTTCATTAGTAAAATAAACTCTGTTAATTTAATAAAAAAATGATTAATCATAAAGTGAATTGTTAAAAAGCAACTTACAATCAATTAATTCAAGTTAGGATATGCTATTATTGTATGAAAGTTCCTCTGGACCTGGCGTGAGATCCACATTCCAGATCCGCCTGATGCTCCAGATTCCATGTTTTTGAGTTTGCCATGAGAACCGATTCCCCAGAAGAAAGTTTGAGAAAGCGCTCCTCCAGAAGAATAAGGGCAGGATCCTTTGAATCATGAGGTGGGATGTCAGGATGTTTGCAGAACAGGTTACAACACCTGACTGGAAAAGAACAATTCACACTTCTAAAGGACAATTGGAATAATTCTAATATAACAAACAACTGGATATTTCCCATGCAAAATGCCGTTTCATAAGAGAATTGTGGAGCCCCGGAGCCTGGGCAGAATAAACAGAGGACGACTGGAAGTTACCAGGGATGCATTTATTTCCCTGGATGCTGTGAACTGTCAAACTTTGATCAACATCATCCGTCAGCTGTCCGACCTGTCACGGCACGCGAGCAGCATGTTTGTGGAGATCCAGACTGAAGCAGAGCTGGTGATCCATAAAGCTTCTGCGCTGCAGCACAGACTGGATTCACTGCAGGACACTGTACGAAATCTCAGCCACAATAGGACCACAATCCGTGAGTTCATGCCCTTCGTGTATTCAATGTGGCAAGCATTTTGCTTAAAAACTAACTAGTATTCAGGTTATAAAACTTTTTTAAACGACTGGTAAGCAATCTAAAAGTGATTATTATGCATACTATACTATTAACTTATACATTATTCATAGCCTACTATACTATTAACAATTCATTAAATAGGGAGGCCTATTCAAATGTGTGACTACAATCTATTCAGTTATGTGCCTGAGTAGCCTAACTTGAAACAATTATAGCTGGCTAAATAAAGAAAATACTAAAAGGGGTACAACACAATATTAGTGCACTTTAATCTATATCCAAACCACAAATTACAATTCCTGTAATTCAATGACAAAACTGTGCGATTTATCACTAGAGCAGAAATGGAATAGTTTCTACTGAGACAGTAGAAAATAAATAATAAACTAATTGGATGTAGTTGTTACTAGATTAATTACTAGAATACCTCTATGAAAATGAATAAAAACAAATAGTATTAAGGTAAAATATATGCTGGTTAATTTTTTAGGAATAAATGTTGACTTGGCTTGCCATAATGCCAGTGCATGATTCCAGATCATTAATCCCAAATTCCTTTCTAGATGCTTGGGTTTGACTGGATGTGCAATTCAGGCTTGTAGTGTTGCACTTTTATCTCATGGCACCTGTGGTTTCCCACTACTGTTCACGCTCTGATAGAATTTCTTCTCCAATGAGAACAAATAAATATAGCTGTGTCAATAATGATGGTTGGGACATCGATCATTGAGGTCTTCTGGTACCTGTATTCACCATTGGGTGAGCATGTGAAGGCGGTTGTGGTTTTGGTAATAATGGATTATTTTGGAATGTATTTCTCCTGCATATACAGTAGTAAAAGTCTGGTTAATTTCAAATAAGCATAGATTTTGTCATTCATTGCAATGTCAGTGTCACAATGTAATGCAATCATTGAATCCTAAGGATATGATCAAGTTGGCAGTTATGAGTCTTATTTATCTCCTTTTTCTCATTGCCTTCTCTGTGTCCACATATTTCTGTGCATCTCCATGGTCAATATGTTGCACTTCTGTTCAGCAATTCCCTGCAATGCTTTCACCTCCAAAGAAAACAATGGGTGTTTTCACTGGCTCTGCCTCCAGAAATAAGCCCAGAGTAAGGTGAGTGGAGTGCAGGAAACAGCGCATAAGTGGATACATGTGTGCTCCAGACGTCCAGCCCTGGACGATATATTAAATGGTACCAAAAAAAGAAAAAGAGAGTAATTTCTTTGTCTGCTGCATGCTGACACAGAATCTATGGTCTACAATAAAAAAACTAAAATGGTCATAAAAATGGCAAGTAACATCAGGCTTATCTTCAACAGAAATAGAAAAATCATTCTGATCTCACTGATTTTCCTGTCCATTTTTGAATAATTTAAACAGATCCTTCAAGTATAAATTGTTGATATTGATGTTGATATTGTATGGAAGCTTGTTTCCGCCATAGAATAAAAAATAAAAAAGGTAATTGCGACTTTTTATCTCACAATTCTGACTTTTTTTCTCACAATTGCGAGTTTACATCTCGTAATTGTGACTTTATTTCTCAGAATTGTGAGATATAAAGTTGCAATTGCATGTTATAAAGTCAGAATTGATTGATATAAACTATTCTGAGGGGGGTAAAAGTCTTTTTTCCCCTATTTGGCCTTAAATATGTTAGAATCTCGAGATACTGTAGGCTATAAACTCACAATTATGTGTTATAAAGTCAGAATTGCAAGATAAAGTCTCAATTCTGTCTTTTTTTCTCGCAATTGCAACTTAATTTCACCTAATTGCGACTTTATATCTCGCAATTGCGACTTTATATCTCACAACTGCAACTTTATTTCTCAGAATTGTGACTTCATATCTCACAATTGTGAGATAAAAAGTCGCAATGATTATTATTATTTTAACTCAATGGCAGAAACAAGCTTCCATAATATTGATCTTATGCAGTGGAACTGATTGAAATGTATAGTTAGAGGCAAGGATGCAACAAAATAAGACTAAGGGTGACTAAATGTCATCATGAAATCAAAATTGATCCTATTTACTTTTTTTTTATCACACATCACTAGTCTTGTGGTGAACAATTTATTAGTGCAAGTTAATATGAAAAAAATGTGTTTGTCGTGGTAATCTTTAATCAAAATCCGACCAAAAAATTTCGCTCTGTCTGGAATGACGTTCCTTTTCTGTTGATGTCAGTTTGACACCTTTGGTTGAATATCCTTAAAGGAACATGCCGACTTTTTGGGACTTTAGCTTATTCACCATATCCCCCAAAGTTAGATAAGTCCATACATACCTTTTTCATCTGCGTGTGTGCTGTAACTCTGCCCAAGTAGCAGTGCTTCGCCTTCTGAGAAGTTCCCAATATTTATACGGTTAAAAGATGGCTTTGTCTCAAATGACCTTGTTATTTGTACAGTACACTCTGTGACTATACAAATCACAACATGTAAATAGGAAAATGTTTGCATTATTTTGTCTCTTATTGGGATTGGTATGCTAGCTGGAGCCATTTAAATCCAGTCTTTGTGCTAAGCTAAGCTAGCGGTGGGTGCGCCAGATACAGCAAGCACGGAGATGGAAAAGGTATGGACTTTTCTAATTCTGGGGGGATACGCTGAATAAGCTAAAGTCCCAAAAAGTTGGTGTGTTCCTTTAAAACCCATATTACGTTTCACTTGGAAATACATCACAACAATGAAGTAATGTCAGTTTCAACATCCGGTTCACAGGGACTTTTAAGTATCAGTTGTGAGGGAAAAAAAACAATATTGGATGACCATTATTCTGAATTGGACATTCTCCAATGTCTATGTTGGTGATGTCAACCAAAGCTGAACAATTTATTTCATTTTGATTAAAGAATACATAGATGCATTAGGTGTTAATGCAACATTTTCTAGGATTGTTTCAATACATTAGTCCCCCAAATTTTGTTTGTTCTGACAATAGCAACTACAAAGCATAGTATATTGTTGGGTCTGAAATGTATAAACCATACACTTATCGTTTCACAATATGCAATCCAGCTGTTATATTACCCACTCCTCCCTCCTTCCCTCAGAAAGCTCCTCCAACCCATTCCTCAGAGTTCCTCTGCAGGGGGAAAGCATGTCGAAACCAGATGTTGGTCCAGCCCTTATGAATTCTCTCACTGACACTGTGTTTTTATCACAGTCAGATGAATGCACACCCTCTTTCTTTGTCTATTTATGATATTTCCCTCATTATAATTGGGGAAATATCTTTTTTTTTCCTGCTGCATGTTTGCTTATAACCTTTCCAAATTGCATATCCCTTCTACTGTCTTTCTTGAACCTTAGGTAATGATTCTGCCATGAAAATCTGGTATCAGTTGAGAATCCTCTGAAGTCCATATTGAAGTAGATATGGACCGTTGCAATCTGATATATGAAATCTGGCCTGCAAAGGGTTGAATGCTTAATATTTCAAAATAGCTTGACCAAAATACTGGATATAGTTGTCCAGCAAATGAATCATAATTGGATCAGGAGCATTTTCTTTGAAAACCTGAATTTATTTACATCGATAAACTTCAAATTAAGTATTTAATGAATGTAATTGAGTTGAAATAGAAATACTCTCCATGAGAACAATGTAACAATGTACCTTGTGACTAATATTTTTGGTGCATTGTAGATATACAGTATTTACTTGAAAAATGCTCATTTCAACTATTAGACTGCAGAAGTTGAAGATTTTTAGACTTTAGGAAAGTTTTTTAAGTTTACATATACTTTCACAATGTATCATTTGAATATATTTGTTTTGTTTTGTTTTTGTTCAGTGACTAAAATACAATTTGTGATCAGTCTTCTGTTTCTCTCATACGGGAAAGTTTTGCACTTTTGACTGTTGTGACATCATGTTGTTTAGACAGTTGTATCACATATCTCTCCCATCCAGACAATAGATGACTCACTGGAACTGCTGTGAAGTCCATCTTGGTGGAACTTGTGGGCTTGTTTTGATTTCATGACAGATTTTTATGGACCCTCTGGACTTACTGTTTCCTTTCCTTTCTGCAAGTTTTTGTTGGGAAATGGTTTTGTGTGTAAATGGAAGCAGAGGGCTTCGTATTTGCACACCATTTACTACTTTTCCAATTAAAGGTACAATATGTAAGAATTTTGTATCAAAATATCCAAAAACCACTTGCAGTTTTACGTATATATTTCTTTCAGTTATGTACTTACATTAGCCTAAATGATTCCAAGAATTTGTGGATTCAGAGAAATTCACAATTTTTTCAAATAGTGCCCGTCCCTTGTCGCCTGTCAATGACGTAATATCCGCGTTATCCCTGGTTTCCGCTTGTACTGCCATAGTAACCATGGCGACAGATGTGGACAACTGCGCAATGTTTAGTGGCACGCTGTTGTTGTTTCATTCAAACAATATGGCTCATGCACAGCATTGGATTACCGATTGGCATGTTTAGACTCTGTTATAATTATGTACAAAATTGTATTCATTTTTAATAGGCTATCTCTAATTTGTGAACTGTTGTGTTTTTACACCTGGACAGAGTAGACTTTTCTTTCTAAGATTTACATGTGAAAGGGTATGGTTTATATGCCACTGTTTTCTTGCTGAAAGAAGTTTGATTTTTAGTAACAGTGGGCTATTTATGAGCTAAAAGCATGCTTGCTGTGAAAGACAAGTGAGTAGTGAGTTGATCATGTCTGGGGAGATTTGATCTTTCTCATAGAATCTAATTTGATGGAACGAAAGTAGGTCTAATATAATTACAGTCATGGAAGGAGAATGGCATGCAGGTACTTTCTACGTAGGCCAAAGAGCTATGGGAATGAGGAATAATATTGTAAGAGATGGCAGAGTAGATTGTTTGCACTTCCATGCCTCTGATGTAAAGGTGTATTTGAGTATACCATGTCAGAATCTAATGATCCAGCAGAATTTCCTTTTTAAGCTGAAACTTTACTGTGGATTCAGCGTCATTAAACTGACTGGCCTCTGCCTCAACAATAAGTGTCTTGTGCTTGGACGAAGCGGCCCTGAACTTACATCCAGCTTGGCATTGAGGGAAGTCTCTGTGATTGAAGAGCTTTTGTTATTGAGTTTATTTAGTCATGGCAGAGTTGAGTAAAGTACTGTTACGGGTTCATGCCAACGTGAATCACAGAGGGCAGGGCCTAATGCTTTCATTCATTTAAATTAATTCTAGTTATTTTGGCCTTTAGTCCCCATTTTCAATGCAGAAGCCTCTCAGTCTCTCCCTTTCCAGATCATTTGCCTTCTCATGGCCTCAGTCCAACTTTCTGCCGAGGCCGTTTTGCATGACTAGCTCTGATAACATTGTAAAAGCTGGTTATCAAGCTGGTTATGACAATCCCTCTAAAAGGAGCGTGGGAGACCAGCAATCTTATGCTAGTTTAGTTTCCCAGTAGAGTTTTTTTCATTGTTTAATTTTTAAATTGCTCATTATGTTCTAATTTAGGGAATTCCTAAACTGTAGGCTTCAGCCTAGACTGAATTCTAGTTATTGTTTTCCAAGTAATGGTATCTGTGAATTGTTCTTCTTCAGCACATGGGCGTCTTTTGTGTAGATTCCCCTTCAGTTTGCCCTTCACTTCAGACTAATTAAAATATCTCATGGGGATGTGGAGAAGTAGGTCAGTGTGGGATGCTTATTTGGGCTAAAAAAGAATTATGATTTTCCTCCTTGGCGGAAAAATCCAGCACATTCCTAAATCCCTCAGTCGTCCAGCAGATTCACACCTGGAAGTCTGAAACCGAAGAATCACCCCCCTGCCTCGGTGCAGTTTAACCAAGCTTGAGTTATTGTTTTCCGACAATACTCCCGAAGCATAAACACACACAGGCATAGACTCTCCAATTTTGTTACAAGGTGGTCTTATCAAATGTGCCTCACACAGTAGCAAATATAAAAGCGATATTTTTATGAACATTCTTTTCCTTGTTATATACAGATAAGCTTCATTCCTCACGAGGAGCTGTAAAAATCTGAAGGCCAGTAATAGTGTATATCAACAGGATTTTTTGAGAAGGGATCCTCCTCAAAGTTTGTCGGGAAATTTATTTCATCATATGCCTCACATGTTTTGGCTTTTGACATGGTTGAGAATCAATTTTTTTTTTTTTTTATGGCCTACCTGTATACCTGTCCTGTCCACCTCATGTTAATTTTGATTTCATATCTCAGAACTTTATTTCACTATTTCTTTCAAATATTACTGTAAAATTTCACTATGATATATCACTATGATGATGCAAATGGTGACCATATGTAAGGTTTGGTGACAGCTGTGATACTGGAATAACACAGATATGATCATTTAGATATAAGAGAGGGGATGAGTGAGATACAACAGTGACAGACTTCAGGATTTCCTCTGGTTTTGTGAATATTTCCTCTCTGTGACGTCTCTCTGGCTGAGACTATAGAGTGAACAGGACCTTATAAACCACTGGAATGGCTGCTGCCAATAGATGAAGAAAATCTGTTGACAAGTTTCCTATTGAACCTGAAATTAAGTACATTCAGCCTATTGTAGACTTTGGTTAATTGAAAATCCACAAGGCAAAGTGAATAGAACTCTTCAAGATTACGCCAAGTGCATGAATCAACTTGTTTAATACTCATTGGGATGGTCTTTGTTTATCATTCATTGAAGATTCAAATCTTTTTTGCTAGATGCATATACAAATCAACTAAGACCATCTAATTCATTGTTTAAAGGCTTTCAAGTAGGCTAGAGCAACACCTAAAATAATCTTCATCTTAAAGTTTTTTTGTTTGTTTTTTTATCGAAGAGGCCAGAGAAACAAAAATCAAAAGTGGATGACAGGTAAAAATAGGGGTTCGGGGGTAAATATGTCAGTTGAGGTCATTAGTTATGGTTCAACAAGTCCCCTTAATGTGGTTTAATGGCTTATTTGCCAAGGCCATATTGGACTTTATGGTTGAAATATGCGACTCCACTGCTGTTGCTGCTCCCTTTTTCCAATTTAATCCTAATTGAAAACATCTGATCCTGGGGTTGTTTTAGTGAGGAAAGTGCCTTTTAAAATACCGCCAACATTAATTTTTTGGAATGTGTATGCAAGGAGAGATTTGAATTCACTGGTTTATTTGGGTGGAGTCGACCAGCTCATAAGTAAAACCGCAGTTGTGGTCTGTCTGGAAGAGATTGCATTTCCATTTCATTTAAGCTTTGCAGTCTGAGCACACACTCATTGTAGAGATTCCAATAGTTACTGAAAACCATAAGCTTTATTACATTTTATTCAATGCTTCTTTATGCACTGAAATCCAAGCTAACTGGATTTGTTTTTATATGTTTATATGGCAACCTTCTTGCCAAAACTATAACCTAAAAATACAATTAATATTTTTCTTATTTAAAATGGATGTTGTTATTGAAAATTATATTTATTACAAGAGTGATAATTAAAGTCAAGGATGCTGATGTGTTTTGTAGCAGCTGGTTCCCTGTATGTCTCTGAAGGAAATATGGGGCAAAATGGTACAAAAACACTGAGCAAGAGTGAAAAACTTGTGTAAACAGGAAAGTAGCTAAGCGTGTCGGATAAGCTTCTGTATCAGGTATCTGTTGCAGCTCTGGCTTGATAGTTTTATGTTTCCCTCTCTTTATTTTATCATGCCTTATCTTATGTTTTTAAAGGCTTGAATATCACCCCTGAATATGAGGAAAGGCTGCCTGTTTGGGACCTAAGGATGTCTTGAGTTATTTTTTTAGGCAATATTAAATTAAAAAGTATGTTTGGGTACTTAGTGCCCTCTTGTGGCTGAAATATGATGTATGTAGTCCTGATGATTGGCAGCTGGTGTACTTTTATGTTCTCTGTCATAAACAGAAAATATTCTAGTTGTGCCTAAACTAATTAGCTACATTATTGTTTCAGGTTTTTATTCTGACATTATCGTAAATTCCTTCAGCATGCAGCAAACAGAAACTAGACATTTATTATCCACCTCAGCATGCCAAAAGAGGACATAACCAGTGTCATTGAATAGATTGTCATTGAATAGTCAATTAATGTATTCATGTGAATTAATCTAAGGAATTTTAAAGCCATTATCAATTTATATGCATTACTGCTTAATTGTGTAATACAAAACCGTGGCATTTAAGACTTTTGGCGCCATCACAGAGTGTTTTAGGGTCAGCATGTATTCCAGATTAATGCCATGTAAAGCAGTCTGGAACATTTGGATTGCTCTTGATGTCAAGGCTATTGGGAAACATTTGACTATGGGCGAGCTGATTATGCCAACTGGCTCAAATGTTCCCACTATATTAAACATTCATCTCTTTGGTGGCGCAGATATGGGTCAATGGGAACATATGACCAAAGAAGCTTTCCACCAGCAAAGAAAAAATATTCATTTAGATGAATTTCATGACTTTAAATAGTTGTTTTAAATATGTTAAAAATATATATTTTTTGTGCAATTAAAAAGTTGCTCTATTTTCAAATTCACAAATCATTTTGACTGAGTTACAAACAAAAACTGGGTCAAGAGACCTGGCGAAAATTCATGGGCTTACAATGTGTAACCTCTAGATCTTAAATTATTGCTGCATTTATTTTTGTCACATTAGCGACCATTTTAGTCACCGCTTGGATCTCTGCATGTTTTATTGTCGCATTAGCTGATTTATGGATCACATAAATATTTATTTGCGGCTCCTAAAAATGTATTTATGCCTCATGAGTCTCTAGAGAGAGATTGATGTGTGTGTCTGTATATATATATATATATATATATATATATATATATATATATATATTATTTTTTTTCAGAAAATCTACCTATTGGAAAGTAATCAGTCACTAAACAAGTAACAATAAATGTCTTCTTTGCTTTTTAGCCTGTATTTTTTCAGAGTACTGTCACTACTCATCATAATTATGATAAATAATCATGCATAATTCATTATAATAACAGACACAAGTGTCAGGTCTAAGAGCTTGTCACCTGTAAGGCATTCTAAAGCAATTAATCTGCTTTATCTATTTATAGTGTGCCATAAGAGTTGCCTTTTGAAGATTAGACAGAAGGAGTGTGAGAATCATGTGGTTTAGCCAGGAGCTGTGCAGTTTAATATTACTTCAAATCGCCTCGTTCATTGAGCAGCATAACAGATGGAGTTTATATTTCTCCACCTGAAGAAAGAGCATGCAAAAACCCTGCTGGAGCAGAAGCAGCCGTGCTGGAGGAGCACATGAGTATATGCACACACTCACACTTGCTCACGCCAACGCATCGACGTGTCACAGCTAGGGAGCAGAGGAAGTCCCTCACTTTCTGTCCAAAGTTTCTCTTCGGACTTCCTGAGACTGCACTTTACTTGTTTGGAGTCACTCATTTAGACAAAGAAAAAAGAATGTATTTTTGGAGCTTAAAGGCATGTTGAAAACCAGCACAGCTTGTAGTGGAGCATATGAAAACAGTTTCAACATCATATTTTGAAGCATGGATATTCCAGAAGGACCCGCCCTTGGTTTTCGCAAGCATGTTTACTATAAATCCCTCCATGTTAGAGTGATCTAAGCTGCTGTTTGCGTTGCTTAAGGAAATGTGGGGAATTTGGAGACGTGCCTAACACTTCGGCTCAAGTCAGGCTCTTTGTTGGTGTTGATTCTGGGAGATGTGGGGAGAGAGGAGCTTTCTGAGGTACAGGAGGGAGTGGGCAGAGGGCAAACGTCACCCTGTATCTCGAACCCTTGATGCCCGGGGTCTTTCTTCTCTGTCCGAGCAGCGTGGACACTTCTTCCCCTGCCACAGAGAGCAGCCGGATGCTGATGATGAATATGATGAGTGGGTTTGCGCTCCTCTTCATCACAGAGGTACACAAGTAGAGAACACTCTGTCATTGTGTTTGTCTGTTTGTGATTGTTCCATAATATAGCCTTTAAAACAAAAGAGAACTTCAGCAGGATGTAAAACTAAACGTTCCCAGCAATGTGATTATATTTACCGTGATTGTATTCATCGTAATTGTTCAACACCAGCTTTTTAGTTAAAGTAAAACTGAAATAGCATCGGGATAACAGTTAACTGCAATGAACTAAGTTGAATTCGGATTGATTTAATAAATGTTGCTTGAGGAAGCTACATCTGCAGATATGAATCTGCTTTCAGGTCTATTTGATAATCAGAATCACTAACTGCTGTCAAAATGCATCACACAAAGCATGTTTTTTGTGTTTTAGCTATTAGTCTAAGCATTAGCGGACAATGACCTTTTATCTCTGTAGCAAACAATTGAGTCGTGGGGATTTGGCTATATTTAACTTTGTGTGTGTCAAAAGCCAGCGATGGCAGAACTGCTGACAGCTAAGTTAAAAACAATCAATGCTCTGCAGCGCTGCAGCTGAGGATGGAGAGAGAGAGAGAGAGAGAGAGAGAGAGAGAGAGAGAGAAAAGGAGGGGGTCTCCCTGACTGAGTCAGTCTCTCTCTCCCGCAATCTCTCCACCTCTCTGTCCTTTGTCCTGGAATAGTGTCAGTCCTGTGGAACGGCAGGAGTATGTTGGGATTGGATAACACTTTCCCAGGGCGCATGAGCTGGCCGGTTGCCACCGTGTGTGTCTGCATACGTGGGTGAAACCGAGGGAGGGGGGTTACAGATAGTGTCTATGAACCTGTGAGTGTTTGTGCTCTGGAGGGACGGGGGGCTGTGTGAGGACAGTGCGCTCCAAAACTCTTGACACACTTCCCAGAAAATACCAACACACAGTGGGAGAGGCAGGGGACCATGTTCTGTCTGAGAGGTAAGTGGCAGACCTTCAAAACTGGAGGAAAGAAAGACAAAGAACTAGGAGGCACAAGTTATTGCAGTTTCAGAGTGTAACAGTTCCCTGATGAAGAAGAGGGGGGGAGTTGAGCTCAGCTGTTAGTTAAACGTCCTGCACAGTTTCAAAGCGTTCCTCTCTCCTCTGGTTCCTTTGTTTTCTTGCTTGGAAATCCGGCTTGCAGGCTGCCGGAGGAAAGAGTGGGAATCTGTCAGAGAAGTTACAGTGACCATACCAGACTGAGAGCTTTGAGGTGATGAGAGAGGTTGTTTATAGGGAAACTTTTATCTGATCTGTCTTTCATGTGAACTCTACTGAGAAGTGATTGTATGCCATATTTTTCTTTAGAAATTTTTGTCATTCTTTGTAGTTTTGGCTCCGTGCTGGTATTTTGTGTTCCTCATGTGATCTTTAAATAATGTGTACAATGCTTGGTGTTTGGTTGAAAGGAATTGCTCAGATATAAATGTAAATTAGTCATCATTTGTTCTCCCTTGTTGTTCCAAATCCAGATGACTTTGATCAGCAGAACACGGAAATGTTTAAGAAATGTGCTGGTCTCTCTTTTTCGTGTAGCAATGATGAATGATTTTAAGCTTTAAAAGTATTATGAAAGTTATTTTATTATGCTTTTTTATTAGTTTGGAGCTTGATAGCCTTAGTTCTCCTCTTTATTATTTGGAAAATAGTGGCAATGACATTCCTTAAAAAAATGAATCTTTTGTATTAATTTGAATACAGAAAGGTATAGAGGTTTTGGACAACATGATTGCTTTTGGGTAAACTCACTCTAAAAACATGCTGGGTTGTTTTAACCCAATTTTGGGTAAATAATGGACAAACCCATTCATTGGGTTACATTTTTAACCCTAAAACCGTATTCTGGACAAATGTGGGCAAAATATTTTTAAAAAATACTTCCCTTGATCTGAGCGGTACAAGATTTGGCTACTTTACCTAAGTTTGCCTCCTGAACACACACAGTTTTTCTGACTCAATTCTACAATGTTAAGTGGGTGGGGAAAAAAAACTCCTTAATCTTGTATTTGGGCCAAAAATGGGCTTCCATAGAAATGAATGGGGAAAACTGTAATTTAGAGGATTCTAAAATAAGCCAAAATAAGACAGCAGGTGACAGCAAAGTCACTTCATCTTTAGGTTTTAGCTCTAAGAACTTATTGGAATGATATTTTAATGTAGTAAAAAAAAAAAAAATAAAAATAAATAAAAATAAGCATTATTTACATAGAAAATATGGTACTTTTTGATGTAAATAAATTCAAAAATACCCCCAAAATAAAAAAAAACACCATAAATGGATAGACAAAACTTTATCAAAGACAGTGATATAATATTTATAATAAATAAAAATTAGGATCACACCTGAGTCCTCTGCCCACATTTGTCCACAATTATAGGATTAAGCGCTATAAAGTCAATACGGTTTGAGTGTTAAATAACATTTTTAATCCAATGGCTGGGTTTGTCCATATTTGACCCAAAATTGGGTTAAAAAACAACCCAGCATTTTTAGAGTGTATTTAAGAGTTTCTTTTTTTTGTTGAATCATCACTCTTGAATTTAGATTTTTGTTTTGTGATGTGCGTGTTTGTTTTAGGATGGATGATCTGGTGGCTTGTGTTATTGTTCTTTCTTTCTCCCTTTTCTTTTTACTTGTCTGCTGTTTTGTGACTTTTGTCATCCAGTGTATTCTTCATATCAAGCTTAAATAGCATGGTGACCTGATTTTCTTTGCGAGTGGTCACCTCTTTCATTCACCAGTGACCTGAAGGTCATGTTTTGAATGGTCACATTGGTATTTTGGCTTCATGTCATGACTGATTAGTGCCAGTGATTTCCAAAGTGACCTTTTTTCAAAAGTGCTTTCTCTCACCTTTGGTAGTATTTTGATTGCAGGGTCAAATGAAAGTAGACTAAAATTGGACATTCATTTAACAATTCTCAAGCTATTCTGAGAAAGTGTTGTATCTCACCATCTAAGGTTTTAGGTCAAATATTCATTTTTTTTAAAACAGTGATTTGGTATACTGGTTTCAAACTACAGTACCTATATTTAAAAAAAAAACACTTAAATTAAATTTTATCCCAAAACTATGTTTTAGGTAAGGCATTTTTTCATGCTCTCACAATTAATTGTATTTTTATGGAAACTATTTTATTGCTTGTAATATTTTTGCTTTTCCTCTAAATTTTGTATTTCATAATTGTCTTATGGTTTAAATTTAGTTGAAAAGTCAATAATAAACGCCTATAACGCCTATACTGCTTTTGGGACATGTCACAAAACTAAATGCGTGTTAATTCATTTTATTTTTTAAATTGTGGACTTGAGTAAAAAAGTGTGACAACTAGCCTCAGTCTCCTACTAAACTTCATTACCTTACTTTCAATAATTTATGTTGGCTTATTTGGTTCAATTACGTTTTCTTTCAGTATTTTCTTCAACTGATGGATTGAAATAGATATGTAATTGAAAATATCCACTAAACTGGCTTCATTGTTCAGAGTTGTTTACAAAAAATCTGTTGTTTGCAGCAGCACCATGAACTTGGATGCATTCATCTTGTAGCTGAGAGCTTTTTTGCAGGTTGAGACAGGTTTCTTCTTTAAAGTCAAGCTCCAAAACAAGTGCATTCATATCACACCAGCAGCACTCCTTCTCTTTCCATAAAAACCCTTGTGGATTTTCCTTTTTAAGCTAATTGTAGACCAACACACTGCACACTTCCATCCAAGTACGTCTACTCTCGTAAAGTAAAGCTGCTCTATGGAATGACTGCTGTTGTCAGAGGTGTAATCACCGGGTGCAAATGCATGCAGTGACCCACAACCCACAGGCTTCTCTAAAAGTGTCACATGATGGAGAAACGGTTTTGCAGCTCCCTAATGAACAGCTAAAAGAGCATTCTGTTAGTCAGCTGCTCCTCAGGTCTTGAATAAAATCAACGTCCTTCTGTAACTTAAATGAGAAGTGGAGACGACTCATTGGAGGCAGGGATGGGTATTTTGTGGAGTGTAATTTACTTTAAGAGCCTGAAAGCCTCTTCTGTGTAAGATTTTTTTTTTTTTAATAAATGAAGCTTCCTTGACCTAGATAAATGTACCCGCCTCCATCTCTCCCCATTTTACTCTTTTCCAGAAGAGCCAAAGCAGCTGATTGGATTTAATCCAATTATTGTCTTCGCTCATTTTGCGATCCTACCCAAAGGACCAATCATCCCATCCTATCTGTTCAAGTAGGAGGATTTTACGTTGTTCTTGCTTGCTTTGGATTGAAGATGCAGAAGTCTTATGAGCATCTCAGCTGTCATGATGATGATTTTTCCAAATCTCAAAGTCATTATACAGGGTAATTGTTAAAACACCTGCATTTGAGTCTCATGCGAGCATGAATGTCTCATTATGCACTTTTTCCCATTTCACACAAGGCTTTCACAGTTCCTGTGACAGTTATGAATCGTGTACATTAGCCAGGGTTGGCTTTGAGCCTGAAGAATGATGGCCATTCCACATATGTCAGCCCCTCATGAGGGTCCCAGTCACTAGGCGTGTGCAGAGCCGACCCTCCCTTTCACATTAGTGGAATTCTGAGTCTGATCCCTGTAACATCGTGTTTGGCCTGCACATATTCTGAGGGTGGAGATAAGAAAAGAAAGGCCATTCTTCATTTCATAAACGCCATAGCGGACGATTCCAAGATGGAACCGCTCAAGGGAGTACCAACACACAGTGGGAGAGGCAGGGGACCTCTCCTCATCCCGATTTTAATGTTGAATCAAAGTCTCTGGATGTTTTGGCATTCTTTAAGATTCTTTAAGAAAAACATTAAGACAGATGGGAGTATTTGGAAATATAGTCCAAAAGCGCCCCTTAAAGCTGAAAATGGGTTCCTCCACTATTATGCTTCTTTGTAGGAGTGTGTGATACCATCTCCACTCCACAGAGTCTTTTGAAATAAAGTTATTTATTGGTTGGAAGAATGCTGTGCACTACTAGTTACGACATTGAATGTTCACATCAAATATTTCACAATCCTCAAAATGACTAAAAATAATGTACTGTATATGCATGTTGCAGTCTGGCTGGGAACACTGGTGCTCTGAATACTGGAATTGAGAGAATGCCATTAACAGCTAAGTTGGTATTCCAATAACTATAGAGGGAATTTTTGCACATGGATGTATAGCTGGCGGCTATATATAAACAAGTGGTATCTGAAATATGTGCATGTGTGCGATCTCCTTTTGGTTTTAATGACATAAGCATATAAGCTGACATAAAACCCGATTTGAGATTAGGGATGTACCAATCTTTAAATTCTGGCCAATGAGATAAGCCAATAATCATTTTCATGTCATGGTCGATATTGAATTTTTACAGTTTTTTTTTTCTTCTAAATAAATAAATAAAACATGAAAAACTAAAACCCAATCATTTTAAATGCTATATGAATTTACAATGGTTTTAAAAAATATTCATTTTTAGATGTATTATTTAAGTGTTATTAAATAAGATTTATATGAAAATCTTTTTTTTTTTTTTACACCATATTTTTATTTTTGTGTAAAAAAGTTTTATTTCTGGTTTTAAATGAAAAAGAAAAATCTTTGTGTTCTCAGATTTTTAGACATTACCTTATTTCCGGTTCACTTTTATGGGCTGTCCCAGACAAAAGATGCCCAATTGTGCCAATATCTGTGGCCTGTGCATATGCTTTTATTCACTTGTAGTATACAGGATGATGGGCAACTTCCCACACAACAGCTCTGTCTGATTAAAGTCACGTTCACTGAGTCATGACAAAGGATTGAAATTAGCCAAATGGACACAACACTGGAGCCGTGCACACTGAGTTGTGCATATTGTCTGCTCCAGCAGGTGCCTTTGGCCGAATTAAAGGGGCTCCATAGCAACCATTGTTGAAACCCTCCAACCTTGAGGTTTTTGCACCCAAACAAGCGGGGGTTCGGGCAGTGCAGACTTTCAGCTAGTGGGGGCGCACAATCTTTATTCAGAGCCACTGGTTTGTGTGATTCCTTGGAGGAACTCATCTCAGGGGCTGTTTACACATCGTTTTCAACTAGAAGTGGAAATGGCGTTTTAGGGGCCTGAAAATGCCTTTTAGAAAGGGGTTTCAAAGTGCAAGTTTTTGAAAACAATACCATTATCTATACCGCCATCGTCTCTGCGTAAACTACAAAAATGGTGACGTCATGCACATGCTTATTACGTGTTCATTCTAGGCGTGTAGTGTTTCTTTACAAAATGACATCGCCAACTATACTAGTCTGACCTGCATAAGGCCGTGTGTCCACCAAAGCGTTTTTAGCCAGCTGAAAACGCTAGACTCTCTGCTGAAGATGCCGTGCTTTGGGCGCTTGAGAGCGTTTTGGCAGCGCAGCGTTTTTTCCGTTGAGACGTTTCGTTGCTATGATACAGAATATCCGCAGCACAGTTTGAATGTTGTGACAGTTGGTCAGTGTGGTTTAGTCGTGCCCCTCCTCCACTGTGATTGGACGGCTGGGTAAAAAGTGACAGTGATGAGCGCTGCGTTTTATCCAAAGTTGAACATTTTTCAACTCTCTGCTACCATAAAAAATACTCAGCGCCTCGTTACGCTCATGGCGTTTAAAAAACGCGGTGCTCCCATTGAAATCAATTGAAAACATACGCCAGGCGCATGGAAAAAAGCTTTGGTGGACACATGGGCTAATGCATCCGTGTAATATTTCAGACCGTTCTCATCCCAAGGTGTCATATACTGACGCTTTTGACAATGCGTATACATCCGACGCACAGATCACCCTTTAGCGTCAATATGAGACGCAGCTATATATGGGTCAGAAGGCGCCTCCTAGTGGTCTAACCCTAACCCTACCCCAGACCTAAACCTACTCATAACCAAAGCGTGTTATATTGACGCGAAAGGGTGCCATGTGCATTGGATGTATACGCATTGTCAAAAGCGTCACTATATGATGCCATAGGATGAGAATGCGTTGAATATTTAGGAGGATCTGTGGACAGATAT
This sequence comes from Pimephales promelas, assembly GCF_988280905.1. Taxonomy (NCBI): domain Eukaryota; kingdom Metazoa; phylum Chordata; class Actinopteri; order Cypriniformes; family Leuciscidae; genus Pimephales; species Pimephales promelas. Next base: position 25,563,540 of record NC_142783.1, read on the forward strand.
GGAATATAATATTCAAAACTATGTTTTAGTAGTGTATAAAGACCTTATATAATGAACCGTTATGTTTTTATTACCTTAGAATGAGTCCCCTTACATTGAAATAGCCTTTTTGTGCTGACATGTTTCTATGGTAGCCCTAAATGGACAAACTATTACAGAGCATGTTTTGTCACTATATTGTTCTTCATGGAAAGAAGCTATAGCTATATGAAGCAATGAAATGACATATCGTATTTATTGTTGTACTGAATAATTAAGTAAACGTAATTTCTTAATTTCTCTTTGTAAAGAAACCTTATTGCTTAACTGCTACTCTGCTGTCTCAGACGACGACATATTTTCCTGTCAGCCACCGTAACTTCAGTTGGTTGCATTTCCCAACCTCACCACTAGATGCTGCTAAAATTTACATACTGCACCTTTGAGTCAACTGATCACCTTTTACGGTTTTGCTAAGTTTGTTTAGCTGCCTGATTCTCTTGTTCTTATTCATAATGTACACAAAAATGTATTTTCATATTTCTTCTGTCACAAAAAAGTACTAGATTTCTGAAACTCTGGTATCTCTAAGCTTTACAATTTTGCATTACTGTTCATTCAATTAAGTGGATCCAGATGCTTTGAGCAATGACCACACAAACACATACTTTACATCTTGTGAAAAGTCTCCACGTCACACAGCGTAAACTTCATTGAAATGTGCGTGTTACTCTTTTAGGTTAACACAGAGCCCAGGACGGACATTTATGCAACATTTCCTGCCAGGTATGTTAAACGATAAGCCTACATTTATGTGGATGTGATAGTGTTTCTGTGAAAAGCTCTCTTTGGGCCAGCGTGGTGGTTGTATGTGAGTTTAAGCTCTTGGCATGACAGATTCTGGTTGCAGGAATTCTCATCTGGTCCAGTTCTCGCCTCTGGCGGTCATCCAAAGAATTGAGCTCAAGGGTTTGGATTAGCCTAGACCACGGATGGAGTTTAATCAGATCTCATCACGATAATATGCATGATTCTATTATATACAGCTTGTCCATTCAAGGTGCTGAAATACAATATAGGGGTGTTTTGTTGATCTATTTGGGTGACAGATCATTTTCCAGCCCCAGAGTTTTCGGGCTCAACAAATTATCTGGATTTAGACAGTTGCAGTTGCTAGAGATAACCAAGTACAATACCCTTTCTGTCTGACTATCTGTTGGTCATACTGCATTATACTCCCTCTCGAATTCTCATGTTTTCTACTCAAACAGCTGTGGCTGTGACTCCAGATGGTTTTAAGAAGATAGGAAAGACTAGTGCTGATCATTTCTGATCATTTTAATTATTTTAAGCTATGTATTTATTAATCTGAAACTTTGATTTCTTACATTTGTATGCTGCAAATTAAAGTCGTTTTGAAATACAACTTAGCCCTTATTAATTTAGAGGTACACTATGTAACTTATCTAACATGATGTAATATGACCCTCTAGCTGTTAAAAACAAACTTATTTTTACTGTTAATCAGATTATTAAAAAACATATATATTTTAAATGTTATTTTAAATGAAATAAAGAATTATATTAACTTATTGTATGCCAAACCCTATTAACCTTTTCCCTCGCTCACAGGTTTGTATAATTATCAAGCAAATGCATAAAACATAGACAGCATATGTGCTTTGTAGTTACAGTTGAAGTCAATGCGAAATGTAGTGTTTACAACCCTCCTCATCTGCTCAACCATGGCATTTCTACATTCAAGTGCCTGGAAACTCACATTTTCAATTTGTTGATGTAATTTCCACTGAAACAGGAAGACCGGGTGGGACATATTGTACAGCTCCTCCCCTTTAAATAAAACAGCCAATAGCGATTCGTTTATATCACATCGTGGCCACAGCAGTTGAGCTCAGTAAAGTCGCAGTTTACTACTAATTTCTAACCGTTTCTCCTCCTAATCTCCTCAATATCGCTTTAAAATATAGCATTCTGTGGAGAATTCAAATGAATACATTTTATGTGCTGACTTCATGTATATGATGTGTGATATATGGTGCTATCATTTTGATATCATGGGGACTTTAAAGTGAATGTTTTGAGTTGTTCCACCTTCTCCCAGGTGACCATATGTAGTACAAAGCCTGCCCTCAGCAGCACTTGATGTGAAGGGATAATCCTGGTTTACAGATTAGATAAGGCAAGCTAACTTGAGTAGTGCAGTATTCCCTCAGTATAATGCTTTAGGTAGTTAGTGAGAAGACAACAGAACACTAGACTTGTTTTCTTCGATTCTTGTGACGAACCTTTGATCCTTTTGTTTGTGAAGAACTCAGATTTACTCTTACAGATCTTTTCCAACTCTGTCATGATTAGTGACTTTTGGAGACTTCATATGTGTAGAGGTTTCTCCGGACACCTAGTTGTCTGAAAAGGATGGATGTGGAAAACCTGTGGTTGAATGTCCCAAACTGGATTTAAGTTGAGATACTTTTGTCAAGCACAGAATGATTGCATACGTAGACTGTCTCTCCACCGAACCAGCTGGGAAATGCTGGAATAGGACCTACTATGAGGACGAGGATGAACTTCTTCCTCTGTATACTCGCAAACTGAACCTCCAGCCCAAGACGGAGGGCAGCCTTCGCCGCAGACTCCTCACCTCCAAAATTCACCAGCAGCAGGACGCCCTATGGGCACCCAAACCCTGGGCAGGACCACCGGCTCGAAAGAGCGCCACACTGCAGGGCCAGCCCAACTACACCTCCAGCCCGCCACGCAACGACTTGAGAGGTAGCACTTAAAATCTAGTTTGCTTTTGTTCATCAGAGGAGCTTTTGTTTTGCAGCTTAAATACAAAAGCTGTTGTCATAACAAAGAATAGCTGGTGGTATTAACAGGTGTTAAAATCTAAGAACTAGTCCCTTGAAACTGGGTTTTGACAGGTTTTTGGTGGTAGTTGAAGCGCAGTGATTAAAGTGTAGTTTAATGTGTTGGCCAGTTTGAAGGTTGGTGTCTGAAGTCTGGTATGAGGCAGGCCATGACAAGACTAGTGCTGGGATATACCATAACAGCAAGTGTTACTGAACTAAAGAGAGATTTGTAGATAATCTGCTGAGGAGAATACAGGAATGTTCGAAGGGAAGTTCTTTCAAACATTTTAAGTTGTCTTTTAGCTGTCTTGAGTTTAAAGGGATATTTAAACTGCAAATTGGTCATCATTTACTCACCCTCATGTCATTACAAACCTGTATGACTTCTTTCTTCAGAGGAATACAAACGGAAAGATGTTGGAGATACTGACACTGACTGCAATGTCAAAAGCACCAGTAAAGTCAAAATGATCTGACTTAAAATAATGATTGTTTCGTGAATCAGGCCAGTGATATTTTAGTAAGATTTATCTGTTATTATAGGCTAGTATTTATTTTGAATTAGCTTTTCTTTATAGATTCTCGTAAATAAAGTTTTAGTAATTTTGATATGTGCTTTTGTACATTTTGTTGTTGTTTATGGTAATTTTAGTCCCTCAGCTTTAACTTATTTTATTAGCTGCCATGCCAACAATTCCAGTAATGTAATCTCCATCTAATATTTAAATATTATTTCATCATTCAGCATTAACAAAATTAATTTTAATAGTTTTAGGTAACAATAACAACACTGAATCAGGCATTTCATGAAGTTTTTCAGTGATTAACAACATATTTGTTTGTCTGTTTTACATTTAACTTTGTTTACAAGTCATACTGTATATACCACTTTCGTGGTGTTTTTGGCCCTATTGAAGATTGAAAGCTTCTGTCATCATTCATTGTAATTGCATTAAAAAGATAGTTTTGACAGAATTTACAGATGAACAATTTACTTAAAATTTGTGATTTTTTGATACATTTGCAATCTGGATTTACTGTACCCTGTACAGAAATACCTCTTACTGTAATTACAAACTAAACACACTGTACAAGTTGTCTGATTTCCCAGAAGCTAGTTTTATCAGTGGGCCAATTCGCTCAGATTAAACCCAGTTACTTAAAAGACTTATCCAGTACAAAATATGTACAAATTGCATGTAATATTAATCCAGAGGCTTGTTTAGACAGAGTTTTGGTTTGGGCCTCACATTGAGAGAAGAATGTGTAATGTGGACTAAGCCTCAGGTTCTTGGCAGACAACATAGCAGATTTCTTTTGACTGTGTTAAAATATCATCCAATCCACCAGGCAAGCTGCTCCTTACATCAGATGTGGAGACAGATGTCTCAGAAACACCATATGTGACCTACAGTCCACTCCAATCAAAATTCAGTTCTTGATGCTCTTTGAATAATTTTCAAATCATGCTGGAGACCGGGATCAGGTATTACACAAACTTGTGAAGTTCACAAAATCCAGGCGATACTGTTATTAAAGCAAAAATATGATTGTAAATACTGACTATTATATCAAATCAAATGTCCTTGTATTATAATGATGGTTTGTACTTGTGTTGAGGCATCCATTTGTTTTAAAATGCTTTGTTGGATTCAGCTTCTCTTCTGACACTAGTTTAGCACGCACTTATTTAGCGAGGTGGCCCACAGTCCATACGGTGTGGTAAACACTTCTAATGCGGTCTAATTAAGGTAATTACTTTTTAAATAGGCTTTGTGCTACACACAGCTGCTCAGGGATGCACGTACATGACTCGCTCACACAATCACACACACCTTTCTCCATGAATGTCAATACAACAGTACAGTGAATTTTACTTCCTAGTGTTATGTTTTTGTCATCATCCTTTTCCCAAGAGCCCCTCCTTTATTCTCCATTGTTAGTCCATTGAAGGCTGAGATACAATGTTGTGCCACAAGATGGCACAATTCTTTTACATTCCAGATACTTCAACTTTTCATTATCTAGTCATTATTTATTAGTCAACTAGTCATTATTTATTTCCAATTTGAATGTTTATTATGTTTTCCTAGTAATCAGAAAGGATTGGGACCTCAGTTCACCCAAAAATGAAAATGATTCACCCTCACAGTGGAACACAAATCAAGAATTTCTCCATACAATGAAAGTGAATAGACACTTAGGGTTTCAAACTAAAACAATTAATAAAATAATTAATTTACAGTACCAAGTCCAAAAGTTGGTGGTCAGTAATATTTAAAAAGAAAAGAAAAAACTTTTCAGAAGAATTTTCAGCAGTCATTATTCCAGTCTTCAGTATGGATCTATGATGATTGCATAGGGTCAGTGTAAGGGGATATAATATACAGTTTGTACATTATAAAAACCATTACGTCTTTGGGAAGTCCCCATAAAACATTGAAAACTGTGTGTGTGGTTTTACTTGATTTCTATTTCATCATAAAGATATAAATGTGAACAGTCACTCTGATTGGCTGTAGCTTATGACACTCTCTGATTGGCTGCTCTACCTATACTAACCAGTGATGATTAGTCGAGCCAAATAGTTAGTTTGAAGCCTAATTGAGAAGTGTGTCATGAGGAATTTATCACGAATGTATCATTTCTATAAAATTGAGTTCAAATGCAAAACATCTAAGATCAAAACGTTGATAAGTCTGGGATGTTTGGGAATAAGTCCCACAGTGTCCACAAATGTTGATTTTGACTTGCCAATATGGCTCATAAAAAATGGCCACTACACAACTCTGATGGATAAATACAGCTTTCATAAAAAATACAATAAAACATGAATCACCATATTTAGTATTCAGTGAGATGAGTATAGCAGAGAATGGTTTCTTTATGCCAGGTAGTAAAAATACCGTCCCAAATCCCAATATGGGCTCAGTAGTCTCTGCTGATGTGCTAGAGGGGATCATATTTCTCATTGTGCTGGAGCTGGCCCAGTTTTCTGACACAGATATTGGCACACTTTGTAGCCGATGCTGGGACAGTCATGTTACAGATCAATATGCCACATATGTCTGAGCAGACAGAGTGAGCAGAGTGGCTAACTGCTGTATTATTTATCAGGCCAGTGTCTGGGTCTGACTTTTGTAATATTTTAATACTCCTCACTTAGAAATCTGAATGTCTGTTTTTCTTCAGTGTTCTATAAAGGAGAGAAATAGGCTACTGGATTGTTCACCACAATAATTTGAGCGATCCATAGAAAGAAAGATCATTGTCAGTCTAAACCACTGATATAGATCAGTGGTCTAAACACATATTGTCAATAATATGTTTATAATACATGTGTAAATAATGTATATATATATATATATATATATTAGTGCTGTCAAATCGATTAATTAATATAATCGATTTAACTATATATTAGGAGTAGTTACATTTTGCTCAATATGCTTTAATCACCTTTTTGAGTGATGAAATTAATCAGAATTCTGTATATATTAATATAAAGATGAATAAAATTACACATGCCTTTCCTTTCCACTGATTAGGGGGTTCATATGACAAAAGAAATCATATAGTAACATCATAAAAATCACCCAAAATACCCGAGAAATCACACGAGAACACAAAAAATCATTTTTTTTTATTCTCCCACCTCCACCCCCACTCTTCAGAGGACAACTTTATTTATTTTTTTATAATTTTTTATTTTTATTTTTTATTTTATTTATATTATTACAGAAACTGTAATATCTTTTTTTTAAGTACATACACAATATGTTATCTTCAGATTACATTTATAGAAGTTTTTCACAGGTAAGCACAACTCAAATTTTCCTTGGACAACGTAAAAATCAAGTTAAAAATAAAATCCGATCAGATACAGTATAAAGTGCATCCTTAATAAGGCAGCTTAATGTTTTTGTATTGTGAAAGGATGATTGGTCCGTCTTGCTTGAATGGTGATGGTGTTTTATGAGCATGTTGTGTGTGTAGTTAGGCTTTTATTGGAGCTGGTTTTGTGCTGAGCTAAGAGTTTCTTTACGTTGTGAGCCAGTGTGCTGATCACACTTACAGCTAGAGGTGAACCTGTGGCTCTGCGGTGAGCTGCTGACGCTGACCTTCTTGCTATCAAATGACCACAGAAGCCATCTTTGCTTAGTTCAGTAGATGGCATATCTTTACATTGTCTTTAATCAGCAAAGGAAATTTTGGATGCTTGACTTGCAAGTCAGTAAATGTATTGCTTTCCATAGAAACAAGCATTTGCAAATCAAGTGCTTTCCTAAAATCATCAGTTCCTCTTCACATGCCCCACTCAGGCAAATTGTGTGTGGGTCTAGTTGATTTAGAATCGAGACGAGATGGAGTGCTCTTGTAAGCCCTTGATGGATTGTATCACCAAATTCACACACAGCTATCCTAGCAACCATAACCAGGTCATGTAAGAGTCAGGCACAGGCTTTTATGTGTGTAATAACCAGTCTTGCAGCCAGACTCAGATTCTTTTGCATATCTGTTTATTTTCTTGATTCTGTTTTACCATACAATCTTTTTTATTGTTTTGATTTTGTTTGTAATTATCATGAATGTAAGTAGAAAATATTATTGTATATTTAGATCATAAATCCCATAAATAAAGCAGTAAGTTAAGAGATGCTGTGTTACATTGCCTCAAGTAGCTTATTGTTTTCATAAAATGGTGGCAAGAGCAATATGATAAATGGAATGTATTAATGATGATAATCACTATAATCAGTTTTTCCAACAAGTAATGTAGCCCATTAGCCTAACTGCTTGATGTTTATGAAGAAATCTAGCAATGTTTGGCCATATCAGCTATTTTGCGAAATTTTAATGTAGCGGCCTTTCTGAGGAAAAAGCACTTAAACTGTAAAATAAACTCCTTTAGCACAATACTAGGTGCTTGCCAGGGCTATTTCAGCACCTCCTAAGGTGTTCTCAGTGGTTTTCAGATCGTCGCTACGCAGTAACTAGGGTGCAATGGGTGATTGCGAGAGCATTGCCAGATACAGTAGTTGTTAGGGTGTTCAGCTAAGAACAAGCATTCAACTTTGTATGCTATTTTTGTCCCTATACGCTACAAACACTTTTCTTACTTAGTTTTACTTAATTTTCTTTTTTGTAATGTCTCTCAGCTATCTCTTTTTCTACATATACTGTCTTTATTCAAATCTCCCTTCAGCTTAGTGCAAGTCTGATTTCTTGTTTCACCCACTAGATGAAAAACATAGAAAAATAATATTACACATCTCCTCATGATTTTAGTAAAAATAATATTACACATCTCCTCATGATTTTAGTTATCATTTAGTCCACTTATCTGTGTCAGTTGCTCATGAACAGTGAGCATTGTGGTATATTTTCTTTCTTTTTTGACCATCTTGTAACATGACACTAGATGACATCATGCAGTGATTGCTGATGCATAACATATGTTAATACCAGTTTCGTGAAGCATCAGCATTTTAATAAGTAACATTTTTATGTTGTGATCAGTGCTCACATACTCTGTCTAATTGTCTTGCATGCTTGTTTTTGCCAGTGAAATGTGGGCAGAGGCTGTTGACCTGCAGACACTGGACTGAGTGGGTCCATTGTGTGAACCGTAGCGTGCAGGACGAATGATAAGGGCTGTTGTGCAGGTGTGGGCACTCACGTGACTCGCTTAATCACTGAAGTATCTCTTTCCTCACTGTTGCTAGGGGACTCATTTCTGGATTCGCTCTAATCAGCCATGTTTTTGTTCACTGTGGAGGGAACGTAGTCGGTGGGATGGCTGCTTTGATTAAAGGTGATAGAAGAGACTAAGCTTTTCAACAACTATTATCTCTCTTATGAATACATGAATATGAGATTGATTGCGGTGAATATTTATTTACATTTGTTAAGGCTGTTTAATCAGGGAAGATTCTGATTCAAGATTTAATAGTTATTGCAAATACTGGGGATCTTGTGCTGCTGATCTGCAAAAGCATACAGTAATTTGGCAAATGGATTTTTAAGAGGGATGCACATTTATATTTTGAAGCAGATAACAGATATATTGGACAAAAATATAACTTTCACAGTGTTACAGGTGCATAATGCGCTTGCACATTTGAACTATATTTTGTATATACATTATACATACAAGGCAAAGCCTGTCTAGAAACCCATTCCTCATTAAAGTTCAAGTGCTTTGTCTGTTTCCTTCCTGTCTTTTGTAGTATATTACGTTTTTCCGTCTGGCATTTTCACACAGCGACACACAATAGCCGAGATGTCTTTGAGGGAGTCCACACACTGCTGGAGTTTTGTTTAGAATCTTTAGAATCGCCATTCTGTCTCATTATGGTCTTATTCATTTCTATTGTATCAGCACATATGCAGCATTAAAATCCCAACTGGACTATATTTGTACATCGGTGCAGGTCAGAGTTGTTTTCTGCATGCAGTTTTCCATATGTTCCATATTTGAGTATATGGTGGTGAGGGAAAAACAATACTGCATTGCATTATAGGGGTATATTAGTTTAGCTGTTGTTGATCTTTTTAGGCTAGTGTTTAATGGGCATTACTTCTGGCCCTCCAGCGGCTTTACATGGAGAGGTTTGTATTCTTAAGTTAATGTCTTGTCTGGGCCATGGAAAGGAGAAGTGCTATAGTTTATGTGTGTGTATATGAGTTTGTGTGTTTCAGGACTGGTAGTGCTGGAAACCATTATACACAATAGGATCAGTCAGGCATAACGTTTTTAGCATTTTAGGGGGCTGTTTCCCAATCTCATTATGAGTGTGCCCTTTAGCTGAGCCAGGGTGAGCCAACGGAATACACAACATTAAAGGAGTAGTTCACTTTAAAAAAAAAAAAAACTTTTGCTGATAATTTACTCACCTCCATGTCATCCAAGATATCCATGTCTTTCTTTCTTCAGTCGAAAAGAAATTAAGGTTTTTGATGAAAACATTACAGAATTTTTCTCCATATAATCGACTTCATTGGGTACCAAACGGTTCAAGGTCGAAATGAGGCCACGTTTACACAAAGCCGGGTATTCAGCAAATCGAATATTTCCCCCTCTCCGTTTTCAAAAATAACATCGTTCACACACCCGCATAAATACGCCTTTGAGCGCCATCATAACTATGCCAAACCTATTGGCGGCAGTGTAGGGGTTAAGGATAAAGCCATGCAAGCCTATCAGAATCCTCAGAATCGACCAGAGAGAACAACGCCGTTTCTCCCAGTTCACAAGACAACACATAACCGGCGTTTTCAGAAATCTCCACTTTGGCCAGAGTTTTTAGAAATAATCGTTTTCTGTTATAAAAACGGGGTTTTCGTGTAAACGAGAGGCCAATCCGCAGGGAAAAATCTGCGTTTTTCCTTCATGTAAACGGGGCCTGAGAGTTTCAGTGCAACTTTAAACGACACCAGACGATGAATAAGTGTCTTATCTAGCGAAACCATCGGTCATTTCAAAAATAAATAAAAAAGTTTAAGTTTTATAAGCACAAATGCTCGCCTTGCCTTTAACATAAACTGTTACAGCATGCTTCAGATTTGTGTACTCAATTCTTATCCATAAAGTGCATAAAAACCGGGACAGACATTTGCTGTGCTACTGAGTGGTCGTCATGCTCTATATAATGGTGGTTAAGTTGGATCAGTGTCAATGCATCATGGCCATCTGTGTGTCATCTTAGTGTGCAATGGTGAACAGAGGGCTCTAATTTACAGCATCACTGATTGGCATACCAGGATTGGTTAATATATGAGGTCAAAATCTCCTTTGCACAAGAAACCAAACTTGAAGATCTGAAATCGTATACTTCCCCACTATATAGTACACTGTAAAAAAATAATAATAAAGAAAAGAAAAAAGACTGTTGGTGTAACTTGCATGGTTGCCTTAATTTTGAGTTCATTGAATTTGAAAAATTGAGTTAATACACTGAAAGAGATTGTTTTAATTATAAGACGCATAAATACGTTATCTAAACCACATTCATTATCCAAGTTGATTTGACAAAAGATAAAACGTTGTGATAACAAATCATTAAAGAAAAATGTTTTACAGTATGAGTGAAAAACAGTGTGTGACAAAATATGTATGTCCAAATTCACAGTACTAGTAAGAGTATAGGTAAAAAAGTACCTTGAAGACCTAATTCTTTCAACAAGATTCAGACGTGTGCATATGATGGACATACTACCCATGAGGCCACAGGAGAGGATTTATGAATGGAGGTGAAGCCAAGCAACTGACACTGGAAATGGACACCATCGCGAATAGTGCATCCGGATTACATTCATAGTACATTTTTAGGATTCGTGAAGTAATTACTTATTCAGAAAAAGTAGCTACTCAAGAGAATATGCGATTTTGGACACAGATGTCTTCTCTGCCCCAAAGATTCATGACAATGTCATAGACATAAAGTGCTATTGTGAACTGAATCTATATGTAGTTCCAACCTCACGTGTGAAAATGCTGAGTGGCCATTCAAAAAAGGATGGCGAGAGAGAGAAAGAAATAACACTTGCTTCAACTAATGAAATACTGCAGCAGTGAGTCCCTAAAAAGGAGCTGGGTGGGTAACCACCACCTTAATCTCTGCTGAATGTGCTAGGATCCTTTTCAAACTTGTCCTGGGCCCCCCAGCTCAAAAGAAAAAAAGGACAGAGCAAAAGGAGGAGTGTCAGGCGCTGCAGCGGTGCAGAGAAACAGAATAGTCAGTGATCCATAGTGTATGGCATGGATCCAAGTCGGTTATACCTCCACAGCAAGGCAAGGTGAGAGAGCCTTAAACCTATGCAATGCGACAGAGACATGCACTATAGCTAGAGACACAAGGAGGGGAGGGGAGACTCACAATTGATAGCCGGACGAAGAGAGAGAGAGAGAATGACTCAAACAGCAACTGAATATCCTCTAGGGTGGGCAAATGTGTGTGAGAGGGAGTGATAGAGAAAGGGAGAGATAGAAGAGGAGGGGGAGTGTTGCATGCTGTGCCAGTCAGCGTAAAATGAGTTAAAAGAGAGTGTCGTATGGGTAGTGGCGTTTTTCCCTCCTTTCTCTTCCTCTTCACACTCACTCATTCTAATGGTGGACTAATACATCCTTATGCACGTATCTCTCAGGGGATCGATCGCCCGTCACAATGGTGTTCATCGGGACTACTCTTAAATCTGTCATTAAGTACTTCAAAAAGAAGGGTAAGCTCCTCAAATCATGTTTTGGGTTTTCTTATCACTCGTACAGCTCAAGGTCAAGTGGGCTGAAGTAGTTTTGGGTGTGGGGTTATTCATCACTGCTGTGTAGCTTGCTTGCTACATTTGCTTGCGAGTTTCTTTTTATAGTGGGGCATCAGTCTATTTAGTGACCTTGTTCTGCAACTTTGAATGATTATTATTGGTGATGTAAAGCTCTGATACCCTGTTTTGTTCATTTTTTTTAGATTCTACCTTTAGTGTTCACCAAATGATGCAAATTATTTTAATTCAAATGGAGATATATTTCAATTAAATTCTATAGGATTGTAATGCCCATTTTATGACTTTGAGTTGCTGTACAGCCGAAATAGATTTTCCTGTTTCGTAAAACTGCTTTGAAACAATCTGTATTGTATAAAGCACTATATACATTAAGGTGACTTGACTTAAATTATTATGAGTTATATATAGGTTTAGATTACACCAATACTGTACTTACTGTATTTACACAGTTGAATTAGCCTTGGGGTGTTTTCCAACAGATCCATTGACTTTTTGGTGGACTAGTGAAATCTATCACCATGTGTTTTGAGCTCATGACCTAGTACTCTCGGCTGACCTCTTGCTGAGGAAACTGATTGTGAATAATCGATAATCACTGGCATACTTTTTTTTTTTTTTGAATGGAAAGAAATGCATTGATAAGGATGACCTGGTTAATCTTACCCAGAAGAACTTGGGATAATTGATCGTATAATCTGGGTTGTCAAGGCACCAGCCAGAGACATGTATGTCTCCAGTGTCTTTAGACGCAGTGGTGCAGAAGTGTTTGATTGGCCCGGCCCCTCGTGCAGTTTTTCATGTGTTCTCTCTGGGAGCCTAAGAGTCCTCACATAACTTCAGCTCCCAAATCTATCTCATGTGCCCAATGGCTGTTTCTCTTTCTGTCTGAATTGTATTTCCCTCAGCTGACATCTGAATTGATTTTAACTAATTTGGCTAATTTTCTAAATTGTATCTGGCTTCTGATAAGTCAATACTTGTTTTATTGGTATGACCAATAGTAAAATTCTGTACTATATTGTTGTGTAAAATATATAAATAAAAGTAAAATACACAAAACTTAGAGCAACAAAAATGCATAGTCTGCTTTAATCTATAGTCTGCCATCAGTTATTTTGGAGAAAAACACTGCAAATCTTTTCATATCTTCCAGTCTTAAAATCCTAAATAGGATTATTGTAGATTTTTTTTTCACACAAACAACTGATCTTCTTCCTTCAAACATTTCAAATTTGAATGTGTCCTTGTTTCTTTTCCCTCTAGCGGTGTCCAGTCTCGATGAGGAGAGTAAGTGGTCGGTGCACTACACAGCCCCCTGGCACCAACAGGAGAATGTCTTCCTGCCAGGGTCCAGACCAGCCTGTGTTGAAGACCTTCACCGCCAGGCCAAAGTCAACCTGAAAACAGTCCTCAGAGGTCAGGAACAAAAACCACAGTACTTTCCTTTTTTTTTTTTTATGTAAAACACATTTATATATTCTGAACATTACAACCAAGTGGCAACATTCTAATCTGAAAAATGAAGCCCACACGGAAGTGCGAAAAACTGCAATACATAGAAAATCCACTAGGGGCAGGTCCCAAAAGGGAGCAAATGTCCATAGACCCAGTTTTCACAGCATAAATTCGTGTGTTTTTACAGATTGGTCCCATGGACTTTTATTGTATTTTTCGATAGGTTCTGAGTGCCTGACAACTGTGAGGGGGTTACATTTTTTTCTAACTCGTTAGTTTAGATCGTATTTAGGAATAAAATGTATGACAAATAAGGGTGTGGATAACTTTGATTGACAGCTTGATTGACAGCTGATAATGGGCTGAGTGGAATTCCTGAAATTTGACGTCTCGGCCATGATCTGACACAACACATCTTACCACCTCTGTATCCTTTCTGAAAAGATTTTCCAAGATGGCACCGCCCATACCCCCAATAAACGGCCTCAAAACAGTTCTTCATAAAGTCCATGGGTGACATCACAGACATTTTGTCTATATTTTTTACAGTCTATGATTACAACACAAGATTAGTTATTTAAATAGAAATAATTGCTCATAATTGCTCCATATAATCAGCAAATGCAAAATGCCCTCCAGCAGAAAATTGCTAATGAAGATAACATTACCACTGTGCAGAAAGTTACAATCATTTTTATAAATGATTATATATAAAATTAAACTTATTCATTTTAAAGTTGCCATAGTCTTTTCTCCCCTATTGTGGTATCAAGTGAAGAAACGGCTTCTGGAATGAGAAAAATGTAGGGAAGGATTTGATTTCTTCCTTCGGGAATTGATCGTATATGGGGATGTATAATAGGATGGATTGTGAATTGTGTTTCATGTTGTTTCTGAAACTTCCTGGTTTTATATCTTTGTCTTGTTTTTGGTTTATGTTACTTTGGATCAATTAACTCCCCACAGGGATTTTCCTGAACCAGCTCCTGTAGAGCCTAATGGCATATCTCATTATCACTTGACCTTCTGCTGTACTTGGTATATTATCCTATACCAGAGAACAACATCACTTCCTTTTGTATCTGGAAACCAGATACATTTTGCATTCATAACTCTTCGTAATTTCTTTCATTTGACCTTGTTGTTGCCTAAATAACTAGTCCTCTGAGGTGTTCAGGAATGCTAATGTACCGGAGTGTGTTTGTGAGCTGTCTTGGCCCCAGCAGGGGCACCAGGTGGCACACCAAATGTCTGTTTTCCCTCTTTTCCCAGTGAGTTTTGGTAGGGTCATGGCTGTTGTCCTTCTATTTGTTATAGTTGTGAATTATATATATATATATATATATATATATATATATAGTATCTAATTTACATTCATTGACCACCCACATCACAGCTTTTGGATGATTTTCCTCTCACCCTCTGAATCACAATGTGGCAATTAAGAGTCAGCCACTGCAGCTAAACAATAAACTATTTGTACCTACCAACATTATAGGTTTTGGAAACTAATT
This sequence comes from Pimephales promelas, assembly GCF_988280905.1. NCBI lineage: Eukaryota > Metazoa > Chordata > Actinopteri > Cypriniformes > Leuciscidae > Pimephales > Pimephales promelas. The sequence goes on from NC_142783.1 coordinate 25,578,643, forward strand.
AGTTAATGGTTACCATGCGAAAATCAGTCGCTTTTATCCACTGATACTTTCACCTGTATAACCCTTTTTCCTTCTAATGAAGATCAGCACAAAATTAGATGTTTTCTAATTGTCTATGGTGCTGCAACAGAAGAAAGTTAGTCATACGGGTTAAATTCGAACAACAGAATTTTCCTTTTTTGTTTGTTATTATTCTGATCTTCTAATTTAACACCCTCTTAGATAGACGAAGCTGCTTATAGAAACATACTAAGAGGTTAAAGTATTTGCTATGGGCAATTAACAGCATTTTTGTGCATGTTGCCCGCAGTAAGATGAGAAATGAGAGGTAAAATGAAAGAATTGAGGTGAGAGCACAAGTCAAGTCCTATTAGTTATAGGATCAAGACAACATCCCTCACACGTGCTCTGTCTCTCACTCTTTGAGCTACTAACATATTAACTTGCACTAGCCTCACTATTCATAGCTCAACATGCATATATAATTATAGTTGTTGACTCCAATGGAGTTTAACTGATTGAAGTAAGATTATAAGCCTCCTAAAACAAACCAACAAACGTGTATACTATAAAAGTGTGCCTCTGACAGTATGCAGCACGAGAAACACAAAGCTTATTCCTGCATTTGGTGATGATTCTGTGCTATAAAAATTCATGTAATTTAATTGAGTAATGTAAATGCCTCGGTCCAGTATACGGTATGTGTAAGATAAATATATTTTTAGAATGTAGGCCAGGCTGTTCCTAATTGCATTATATGTTGTTTGCAAGCTTGCTGACATTACAACTTTGTGTTACTGAACTGTATAATCACCTGGTCAGTGGCACATACTGCCACATCTACGTTTTTATGTTTAACATAGACATTTACATTGAATTCATATTTATTTACTGTATTTAGTACTGCCTGTTTTTCCCTCTTCAGTGAAAAGCTTTCCTGTGCTTACATATTATAGATTATAATACACTTAGATATTTGTGCATTTTGAGCATACTGCAAACTACACTGGATGAGGTCTGGAGGTGTCGTTTCTTTCATGATTTAATGCAGGAAGGATTAGGTGATTACAATGTGCTCTGCAAAAAAAAAAAAAAAAAAAAGACAAGATAGAGAGAGAATGGTTCATAGTGTTTCTCAGCAGGCACTCATTATGAAGGTGCCAGAGGAGGTGATCAGCTGAAATAAATGGATATGTCAGTGGCATTAGGTGGAGGTGAAGACCCCCTGCTCTCAGGCCATTCATAACCTGACAGTCAGATCTGACATATTCAGGTTCTATCTATCTATCTATCTATCTATCTATCTATCTATCTATCTATCTATCTATCTATCTATCTATCTGTCTGTCTGTCTGTCTGTCTGTCTGTCTGTCTGTCTGTCTGTCTGTCTGTCTGTCTGTCTGTCTGTCTGTCTGTCTGTCTGTCTGTCTGTCTGTCTGTCTGTCTGTCTGTCTGTCTGTCTGTCTGTCTGTCTGTCTGTCTGTCTGTCTATCCAATTATCAGTCTGTAATTGCCCTCTTTCTGCACCGAGGGCAAAAGGACACTATGGCTCTGCAGTGCAGTAATATGCTGAGTGTGATAGAAGACTCATCAGCCTTTGTGAAACTAAACATGTCTTCATTGCAGTGTGCTTATCAAGATGCATTCTATGCTGGCTAAAAGTACTTTAATAAAAAAAAAAAAAGTGTTTTATTTACTGTAATTACAGTAAATTCTGTTACGTAATGTGTCACCAGCTGTTTCTTCCTTCCAACTGGAGAACATAAGTACTGCAGTTATTTTTCCTGAAAAAATACTTTTTTACATTTCCTTTTTATTGCTTAATTTAGTTCCTGTCCCTACTAGGTGATTTTGTTTAAAGGAAATAAAGTTTTGATTTTATAGCCGCTTTGATTAATAAAATATTTGTTTAAGCAACCTGTGCACAAGCATGTAGTATGAATTGATGCTCGCTAAAGGCCTGTGATCTGCGTTAAATGAGCTTTGCATACTCATTACCACAACAAATTGTTCATGATTGGATATGCTTGCCTCTCCAGAGTGTGACAAGCTCAGGAAAGATGGCTTCCGCAGCTCCCAGTGCTACTCCCAAAGCCCTGCCTTCTCTGCAACCAGCCTTTGTGAAAGTGTGCACCTGGATGAGGAGAAGACAGAGAAGAAAAAGAAGGTAAAGCCTGACCTAACACAGATTTGGAAAAGTGTCCCAACCTTTGCGTTCACATGTATTCAATTACTAGAGAAAAACAGCAATTTTTGCAATATGTTATATGCAGCATGGAATGCAGTTTATAATCAATCTCACCAGATTATCACCAAAATCCGGTTGGGTTGTAATTATATAGATCAAGCTGATGTTCAGGCTTTGTTTTCAAATCTGAGTTGACATGAATAAAAACAAGAGCTCAAGTTAATTTCGAAGAATTTTTTGTTGTTAATTGTTATATTGTATAATGAGAGCTAAGTATGCTCTCATCATGTCCATGATGAAACAGACAAAGGGCTGGTTTTCTCCTAAATACTTAGGAACATGATTTGGGTGTCTTGTTTTGCTCTGCCCCCTAGTGGCTGTGGGCATGCTAGCAGTGTAGTCCAGTATCCACTACAATCAATGATCAAACTAGGAAGTATTTGTTCCACATTCTGTAATACTAAAGAAAAGTATTGTCTCCATTCACTTTTGTTCCTTTATTTTCCACATTTTCTTTTCTCTCATCAAGCGGTTTAAAGTCCTAGACTGCCTATCACAGTCTTGCCTCTCTCTCTGCTGTCATTTGAGATCTTGGAAAAGAAAGGTACCTCTCTCACTGCAGTTGCTAGTCAGTGGTAGCACTGTGCTGTGTGAAGGTTGGCTTCAGATCCTAACAAGTCCTCATAGCGTCTCCATATACTGTACAACCTACTAGTGCTTGTCACCTGCCGTGAGCGTTTTCCCCCCTCAGCAACTTAGAGAGATTGAGTATGGTAATTACACAAATTAGACAATTAATACATAATTAGATTGTGCATTTCCCTCGAGCAATCTTGCAAATTTATAAGAACGGTTTAGGCAAAGCAGAACAAAAGAATGTCTAATATGTGTTTTTGGCACACACAAAAAAAGTATCTTGACACATTATGGTTGAATACCCTGACTGTAACACTGATCTCAAATTAGCATGAATAATTTAGAGAGCAGCTCTCCTCCATTCAGGGCTCCCTTGGGCTTATTGCTCAGAGAAATATTTCAGCCACCCAATGTGAGGGAAATGCACTCCAAGAGTCTTTTTTACTCTGCCCTTTTTGGAAAGCACTTCATTGAATTAACAGTAGAAATGACCAAGTATCAGACAATACCTGTCACTGGGCATTGGCTAGGCTATCATTCACAGAATCCTGATCTCACTAAGTCAGTCTGTTTGTGTTGTGTTCAGGCTTCAGATTCACCTAATGAAGAGGAGAAACTCGTGTACTCAATGCCGCCTCAGACCCCTTTGCTGGATTACTGCTCTGACATGGACATCCAGAGAAGCTGGACCAACTGTCTTCCTTTGCCTACTCCTGAGGAGAAAATGAGACTAGAGTCTCAGTCGGTGGCCACTGATGTCATTCCCATCAACATTACAGGTACCTCCATTGTTAAATCATGAAATAACACTTGATTTTAACAACTCTGTTGATAATCACATAATATACTGTATATAGGAAATACTTATTTTACGAGAAGAATTTATGACTTAGGATTAGGAGAGCGGGTTCCTCTAATTAGGCTATTTCAGATCTTCTCAACTGCAATTTGGGATACACCAATGTTAAAACTCTGGCCAATATCACTAATCTATACTACTGTATATAGTCTAAAAGAATTTAAAATAAAACATTAAAAAAACAAAAAATCGTGAGTATAATAGATATTGATTTGTGATCAGTGTTATTAAATTATTTGTGTTTTTCAAAAGATTAACTTCAAGTGAGCATTAGATGACAACAAATGTAATCTTAACCCTCTATGGGACCCATTATGTTCTAACCATAAAATATATATTTTTTAAAAATGTTATTACATGAAATGGCTATATGTATATATTTGGAACTCATGCATACCAAAAATAAGTAGGTCCCTGTCATTTAATCCCTATCATTCCCAATCATTTCGCTAACTCATCATCACTCTCATCACATGGAAGAGCTAACTGCACTCTTCCTATTGCCCTTTCCGTACAACATTGCTGTATTCATTTTCTGAAAAGAAGAAATCAATTTGTTATTTATACATAAATACAACTATCCTACAATAAACACTTAAAATAAATAAATAACTGCAATCATATTGTTGATGCTACTATTCTACTAAACCTATGAATAATATAATCTTATTAACTTATCAAAGATGCTGCAAAAAAATCCCCTTGAGAAGAAATGTTTAGAAATTAGGTTAATAGAGTAATTTCTGGAGCACAGGTGTCTTCCGTGTGAGGGTGAAAGTGGGAAAGAGAGTTTTGGAGGGACATTCAAATATCATGTGACATAAAAACAGCACATCATTGGCTACCTAAAGGCCTGCCCTTTTAATTAAATTGTATTTTAAATGTTGCCATATGGCAATGCCGTATCATAAATGAGAAAAAATAGGGAAAAATGAGCATGCACATAATATTAACCAATATATATACCCAAAATGGACAAATATTGAAAAAAAAAAAAAACAACAACTATTTTTGTAATTACAATATAGTGCTGTAAAACTCTGCATGAGGCATTCCTTTAATGAACACTGGTTTTCTATGTTCTTACATCTTTAGGTGAGAACTTTGACCGCCAGGCCAGTTTCCGTCGCTCCTTAGCAAACACTGATACCATAATACGAAGACCCAAGAGGGTGCAAAGAAGGAAGACAATAACAGGAGTTCCTGACATTATCCAGACTGATTTAGGTATGATTCCTATTCATGGTTGCATTCATATAAGTCACACCCTTCTCAGCCAAATTAAAGGTGCACTCAGTAATTTTACCCACATTAAAAGATTTACACATTAAGGAATGAATAGTACTTTTTTAAATAATGGTTAAAACAATTTCCTAAAATTAGTCCAGTCATATCAGTAGCCTAATAAGAGTTGATGTATTTACATTGAGTGTTTAACCTCATAAGGGCCGACATGACCCGTCACACATTAAACCTGGTAAATTAACGTAAAATTACCAGAATTACTCCTCAGGTAAATACAAAACTGTCCTGTGCACACAAACAATGGTGATTTTACCGATAAGATCCTATTCATATTTCAGTACCTAAATACTATTAAACACTGTGATGCTACAGGGTTTTCTTCATCCAAATGGATGAAAATCGCTTCAGATTCACTATTTTTCCAATTTGACAACATTCACATCTTGTGACAGGCTCAAAGGGATGATCACACAGAATGCCGATTTGCTCTTAATATGAGATGAATAATAGTTAGTATAGTACAGCAGTTACTAGGCTATAGTACAAAAAAGTAACTGCAGAGCCACAGCACTGATGAATGGAAAAAAAGGCAGGGTTTCTAGCATGAGACATGGCGCAATTAGTGGCCAGATGTCCATCTAGTGCATATTTACATAGAAAAACAGTTAAAAACAATGGAATACTGTAATACTTTATGATTGGCCCAAAGCATACTTCTTATGACAACACATCCTGCCCTTGTACAATCACACTGGTAATTTACTGGTAATGCAAAGCAAAACCTCTCATACAGGAAAATTGCCAGCACTGATTTAATGGTATTTCTGAAAAGTTACCGGTGATTTACTAGTAAAGACTGTGTGTGTGAAAGACTACTGTTTGAAATTTTTGGTGGTGGAAATGCATTATTCTGACTAAGGCTGACTATTAGTAAAGAACTTGACATTGGTAATTGAAAAAGGTTTGCTTTTTCAGTGCGATGCTGTATTTATGTCACTAGGTGTCCGTACAGTCCAAGATGACTGCCATGTTACAGTAACACAACACTAAAATAAAATTACTGTATACATTAGGTTAACGTAAATGTTGGAGCTTAAAATTTTATAGATTTATATGAATTATTATTATTATTATTATTATTTAAATACTAAAATATATAGTATATCTATTTACTGTATTTTAATCCTTTTTTGATATGTATAAATGTTTTGTTGGAATATCTAAGAAAGAAAATCAAACATTCACCATGCATCTATAATTCCCATTACTATTTCCTTACAGCAAATAAGGAACAAGCTGACTCCAGAATTCATTCAATGTGTATGGCCGATCAGTACTCCACCCTCAGTCGAGTGGGAAGTGTAAACTCCACCCTGAGACGCTCCGACACCCGAGACTCGAGTTGCCAAACAGAAGAGTTGAAGGTTGTTCCTCCCTCAGTACGCAGAATCAGAGCACAGAGAGGCCATGGCATTGCTGCCCAAATGGCCAGCGTCTCCTCCTCAAGCAGCATTTCCACCATAAGTGACTGTAATGGTATTGGCTACACTCAACTTACTGACAGTGATCAGAGCTTTCGCAGTTTGCCACGACAAGGTTCTCGCGTCTCGCATCAACACTGTGAACCAAAGAACAACAGCTCCCCCTACAGAATGAATTCTGGCTCTATAAGCTCTTTGTCCTACCAGTTTGACATGCAGCATGGCTCTTCATCATCACTGCAAATGCTGTCTGACTCCAGAAGCAATACTTTAAACAGCCCCAAGCTTGCTGAAAATCCAAATTACCAAGGCTCTGATCAAAATAATAGCCCAAGCTTGTTCAGTCTCAGTGGTGCTCTACAGAACTCCAATCTTTATGGACACAAAAGGGCAGACGATAACCAGATACAATCACCTCATTCTTTATCCCAATTGCTTAATTCTCCTGAAGCCTCATTGTCAGCTGTCTCCTCCTGTTACGAATCTACAGCTTCACTCTGTACAGGGTCCCAGTGCAGCACACTTGATGGTAGAAAGTGCAGCAGTCCTAACTGTGTCCGCAGGGATTCCAACTTCTCAGAGAGCAGCAATCAAAGCTGCAGCACACTAACCACTGACCAGTGGACATATGAAGTTTCCCCAAAGGACAACGTCACCTCAAGTTGCTCCTCACCTGTTAGCCATATATACAACAGTGAGGAACACTCTCCCAGCAAGACAGACACAAGCTCATTGTTCTCTGTTGACAATGAAGGTTACTACACCTCCATGCGCCTGGACTCTGGTTTGAAGTCACATAGTCATGGCTGCATCAACAAAGCAGGGGATGCAAGGCACAGTTTGTACGAGTGCAAGGACCACCACAGCGAAGGTGACCATGCGAGTCTGCATAGCAACGGCTCAATGACACGTAGCATTTCCCTGCGGAAGGCCAAGAAGCCTCCACTCCCTCCTGCAAGGACTGACTCCTTAAAGCGCAAGCCCCAGAGGAAGCCTCACCACAGTGTTTCGGTGCTTAGTGAGCAGTTTATCTCCAGTCTGCAGCAGTCATTAGAGCTTAATCTAAAAACGAATAGTTGCTCCGAACAGACACCCTGTGGTAGATTTGAAGACCCTTGGGTGCTCAGACCCAGAAGCCAGAGCACCATAAGTGCAGCAAGCAGCGGGATGTCCGCACCAGCTGCTGTATGTCCAGTCACACCCACACACAGCGACAGCAGCAGTCAACGCTCAGACTATGCAGAGTCATGGGACTTCTACATGGATTACCCTGGTCCACGGCCCGACCAGGGTCTCTCGCCCCAAATCACAAAATCTGCAAGTGTTGAAGAGAATCAAGGGGTCATTGGCAATGTATCCAACAACACTGGATTCCCATCGCCCCACTTCAACAGTAGTGGTATTCAGTCAAAATTGGCTTCTTCGCCTGACAAGGTTCATCGCCTGACGTCACCATCAAGTGGTTATTCAAGTCAGTCCAACACTCCGACTGCAGGCACTCCTGTTACTTCTTTAATAAGAGCAAAGTCTCCGGCAGGGAGGCCAAAACCAAAAGTGCCTGAAAGAAAGTCCTCCCTGCGGTCTTCTGTGTCGTCATCCTCCTCTACATCCCTGTCCTCCAACACATCAGATTCTACCAGGAACATCCCGCCACCTCACCTTGACATGACTTCTGGATTAAATGGGTCATCCAGCCCTGCTTCTTGCTCTCCAACAGCACCTATGATAGACCCAACCCCACCTCTTCCTCATCTACCTGACGTGTCCTCTGCCTTGGAAGAGAGACATAATTCACTTTCAGATTCATCCACAACACCTGAAGAATGTGACTTTCTTGATTTCCCCCCTCCCCCGCCAAATGTTTTTGAATCTCTGTCAAGCAATGAAGGTACAAATAGTCCTTCACCTCCTTCAATTCTTTCTCCCGAACCATCATTGCGCACTTTATCTTCTCTTCCTCCTCCTCCACCTCCTCCACCATTACTTGAGATGAATCTTAACACTTCAGCCATTTTGAAGACAGAGAGTTGTCTTAGACCTACGGAGGCTGTAGAAATTGAAAAAGGACTGAACAATCACACTGGAGGGAGAGAGAAGAGACCAATAATCACTGCCCAAGCTCTTCAGATGGTGCATCTACGACCTGTCAAGCCCAAACAAATAGAGAATATCTTTACAGCAGTCCGTTTTGATAATTTTGATGACCAAGCACATAACCATTCTGAAACAAACTCAGGAAAGTCTCCAGAAAGTGAGACTACAGAGCAAACAGCAGACAATGCCATTGAAATATCTGAACGTGAATATTCAGTGAACAAATTTGTACAAGATTTTCCTGAGTCATTTAATGGCTCTATACCCCCTGGCCCAGATGAACATTTCAGCAATACTGGGCAGAATGTTCCAGAGTACCTTTCTAAGACATGTGCAGTTTTATCTACCAACAAGCTTCTGCAGTGCACAAGCTCCTCAACTTCTCCCCAAAGTTCACATTTGCAACAGAAGCCTCCAATATCACCTAAGAAGCCCAATCTTTCCCTTCTGATATCGCCAATCATGCACCCACCTGTCTCTAATGTATTCAAGCTTCAACAGGTTCATGAAGAACAAGAGACACTTGAGTCATGGCAAGTGAATGATACATCTCCAACAAAGACAGTAGATTTGCAGGCAGTTCCTTTAGACCTTGAGGTAGGGGAAGAGAGTGACTCGGACTCTTCAACCCCTGTGATCAAAAGCAGACTGTCTCTCAGTAGTGAGCTGTCATCAAACAGTCTCCAAGACCTACAACTCTCTGATCTTATTCTTCATGAGCATGACCTCAGCCTGAGTGATAAAGACTTTGGGCTCTGTGATGACAAAAGCACATCCGATGATGGTTCAAGCAGCAGCTCAGGATCCATAAGCTTTAAAGAGGACGGACATGAGGAAAATGGTAAGGGCTTCTTTTATTACTAGCCTAAAACTAAGGATTTAAGTTTCTGTGTATTGAGGATAGTGTTCCAAACAAATGATTGTGCCAAAAGATTAAAATTTATTATTTGACTTTACATCCATCAGCAGAGCCGTGTAACTACAATTTGTGTTGCATGGATTACTAGACAGTATTATTTTTATTAGGTTATAGATCTGAAATAAAAAGTTAATTAGTTTGATATATCAACACATTCAATAGTTCTAACCCTCCAATGCATCCCCATTATGAGGGACGGCACAGTTCCTGTTTCACATGCTACAAGAATGACTACAACTCTATGATTGTTTATATCTGTTATAATACTAGTTTCCATTGAATCAGCAAAGAAAGTTGAATGAGAGCATTTAGTGTGTGATGGTTAGCGGGTTTAGACTGTAATATTCTCAAGCCTCTTTAGTGCTCAGCAAAGTGCAGTTATTGCACAACAGCAGGGCTACCAAAAGAGTGAATAATTTAAGGAGTAGAAAATGTCTGATGCATCATGGGTTTTATGCCTTTCCGAATTTTAACTCAGTGTAGGCTGTCTTCATTGTTTCTTCCCACTTTGTGAGGTAAGCTGAGTGTTTGTTTGTGTGTGGGCTGTAGGTGCCGCGTTTGACTCGAGCTCTGAAAGCACATCTGGCATTAACACTATAAGAGAGGCTGTGGAGGAGATGGTGACGCCTGTTCGTCCTCGTACAACAGAGGACCTCTTTGCTGCCATCCATAGGTAATGTAATGTGATGTTTTTTTTTATTTATTTAGCCAGTAAAGCCTACATAATGCATGCAAGTGAAAAAGATGGTTTGTTTGTATAAGTACATTAAACACGAGCATACAAATTGCTGAAGGCTGTGCTCAAAAAGGTAATAATAGTAAGTTAATCTGTCAGACTGTTCATTTCTCTTCTCTTGCACTATTCAACATAAATTAGGGTTTTATTCATTTCCATAGAAAGTATTGTATTACATTTGTGTTGACATGTGACAGTTTATTCAGAAAAGGTCAGAATATTCAACCTCCCCTCATTGTGTTGTCCAGGATAATTTCATAAGAATTTGTGACCAAATCATCAGAAAGTACTTCGTTTTGTACGTTAGAGTTAGAGAACTGGCTCCCTTTTGAAATGTGAATTTTGAATTGGTCAAACCACAGAGAATGTTGAATTGAAATTTTTAATTATAATAGCAGGGAGAGGATGACAAAACAGAATTTTTTAAATATAATATAAATAGAATTACATACTTTCATATTATACAAATTTAGCCATCCGACTGATTTTATTTTATGTCATACAGCATCACAAAATAAAAATACTTCATATGGTGTGAATGAATGTGATAAAATGTTTTTATGTTAAATATGTTAAATATATTATTAATAAAAACTATACGTTTAGTCAACTTAATGTAAAGTTACATGATTTTTTTAATTTCATTAGATCACATACTTTAAATTCAAATTTAATTTGAGGCTTTTGAGTTTGCTACAGTACATTCATTCAAATTCAAGAACTGAATTGGAATTTAATTCAGTTCTGACTGGAGCTCAACCCTGATAATGGGTAAATGAGCCTGTAAAGTTATTCATTCTCACCTCAATTATTAATATAATCATATATAAATTATATAATATAATTTTTAATGTATGCAAACACATTTTTAATAAAACAAATGTGGGTGGTGGTAAATCACCTTCCTAAGTCCTTTCAGTATTCTTTTTATTGAAACATTATTAATTTATGTTTTATCTTGGTATTTTTGATGGTCTATACAACATGTATTATACTGACTTTTATGACAAGCTGTGTTTTTTTAATCATTCCATTTTAATAATTGTTGGAGTTGTGTCATGTGCTCATGCATTTTTGTTGAATCATTTGTCTAAATGTGTCATCTGGAGCAGTCTACGTAGACAGAACATGAACATCCAATAACAGGTGTGGAGTAAACTGGCAAGTAAACGTCATTGGCTGGTGTTGTGTACTTGTAGTTTGGCTAGGGTCAGATTACACCCATAATCCAGTAGTTCCTTTAAAATTATTAATTATCCTCTTTTTTTTGCCCTCTCTAATCCCCAAGCTCTGTTTCATGGTGTTTGTATTGTGGTGTCACACCTTTTTTTTTTTAGTTTAAAGGTTAAATGGACTGTGATATGAAACAACCTGAAACACTGTGAACAGAGTTGTGAAGATTATTCTAATATGACTGTCACAGAGTTTTAGGACAGAACTAAAAATCACATGATGCAGGGTTATTCTAAGAGGATTCGTCATCATTAATTTGTGTGAATCAAAGTTTAATGCCTAGAAAGATCTGACATTCAATTGCTCTTATTTTGCAGCCTAAGGGAACGTGATGGGAAAATATTAAATATTTTTTTTATGGGTATAGTAGAATATAAAAAGATATTTATCATAACTCCCACAATATATTTTAAGTAATACGTGTTTATCTTTATAGTTGAAATGTGGACATTTTCTAACAATTAAATTTCAAAAATGACTCCCCGTATTTGTTTGATACCCAATGGTCCTGCTCCCAAACTCACACACTTTAATAAGCAAACCTGTCCAAACCCACATTTGTCCACCTACGTATGGCTTACTTAGTTTTCGAAGGATATAAAACTGATGAAGGAAAAAGTATTATAACTTCAACAAATGTTCTCATCTCACCTCTACCTATACCTCATGGCATCCTGGCATTTAATGTTATCCGATGACCTTCAGGCCTGAAAATACAATGCTACACATTTCTATACATATTTATTGTATACATATTTAGTCTCATGTTCACTGATTTATAGATGCAGTAACCAGGCCAAAGGCTTACCTGTGAACCTGTCCTACTGTCTTTTTAATCCCCAGGTCAAAGAGGAAGGTCCTGGGCCGTGGCGACTCTGAAGAGGAACGCTGCCGTAGCCTCCCCCCTTCACCACCTGTCACTCCAACCGGCTCCTGCCCCAGCCTACCTTCTTTACCACGTCAGACAGGCTCCATTCATCGCAGCCTGCGGCGCTCAACCACAAGCAATGACAGTTTTAAAGCTCTGCTCCTTAAGAAGGGCATCCGCTCAGAGTCCAGCTTCCGAATGTCAGCCATTGAGATTCTCAAATGTACAGACCCCCGTTTCCAGAGGGCTAATTCGGAGTGTGCACAAGCTGACGAACAGTGCATCTCTCCGACGAGCAGCAGGAGAGCGCCTGAAGAGTGGGCACGTGTGGAGGGAGCCTTGCCCCGCCTCACCACCGGACTAACAACCCTAAAATATGGGCGTTCGAGCACACCACCTTCCGCAGCCAGCAGTCGGTACAACAGCCGCTGCCGCATTTTCAGCGGGCCAATGACTGCCATCTGTGAAAAAGAGGGAGAGGTGGCCGAGTCTACAGACTGCTGCATTAGCACTGAGAGTCGTTTCACCCTGCCTATATCCTCCAGCAGCACGGTCTACGCTCAAGGCAGCTCTTAGTGCTCTCAACTCAACCCTAAGAGATCGCAATCCATTAAATATGAAGACCGTAGAGGTCTAAACTCTGGCTGGAAGGCCATGTTTGTGCTGGCCGATAGCATTCCCCTAGGAATTAGTGAGAAGAGAGAATGGGGGAAGTTTCTGTAATACTGTAACCGTAGTTTTGCTCTTTTCCTGAGAGTTTTGTCTTTCTTAAGAAATTAGCGTTCTTTGAAAAATGTTATATTAACAGAGGTGTACTGGTTTGATCAAAGGTTCTTAGCTCTCAGTATGAAGGTTAGGAGTTGGTGGCTAACAATGAATGGAAGCAGAATGTCATTGAAGGATTTTGTGTTGAATGGTCCATGCTGATGCGTTTCTGCATCTGTGACAATGGAAAGTACTTAACCAAAGTGAGCACTGAAACACTGAATGCACAGAAACCGCATCCAGATCACTTGGCGTTGGTGGTGTCAATTGTATTCGCATTATCAAGCATGGTTAGGTTTTGAAGGGTGGCACACGACTGTATGGTTATGGTGAAGTTGCTAAAGAATGACAAAATGGAGATTTTTAATAAGTGTTTAGAGAGACTGGTTTAAAATATGTATATTTTACGCACCTTTACATTCTTCATTTCTTTTTGATTGTGTCGAACAATCTTATGTTAGAGCAATGAGAGAAATGGAATTTTATCTGAACATAAAGTTAAACAGTTAATGCAAGTACATTTTTAACTAAATAAATAGAATTTTATCTGTTTACGGTTAGACAATAATTATAGTTCTCTATACTTCAGTGTAAATAACCCAACCTTCACAAAAGCCAGTTACCAACCATTTTGTTTCATACTGTATATTGTATAGAAACTGAAAGCTTCTATTTAGGTCATGTTTCTATTAACTGTAGGTTCTTCAAACGCTGAGAAATTCCTTGCCTTTGCTTGTCTCACATTTGCCCAATATGACAATTTGTACATTTTCATGTTTCTTATTTCCAAAGGGAGGTACTGTTTAGTCTATTTACTGTACTACCGTATGTGCACCTCAATGTTCGTCTTCCCATAGTACCAAACACCAGCAGAATGGTTGTAGAAGAAACGGTAAAGACCCTGGGTAAATGCCATGTGAGATGCAAGGGTTTCTGTTAAAGAAATAAAACATGGTATTAATCTCAAAACACCACTTGTTTTCTATGAAATATATGCAGTATTTATTTCTGATCTACTGTATCAGAGCTTCATATTTAGAGCAGTGACTGCACTGCAGCAGTAGGATGAAACACAATCCATTGACGTCATAAAGGTAATCACATCTGATTGCTATCATCCTTGCTGAGATTTACAGAGTGTAGACAAGGCCAAAGTGACAAAGTGTTGTCTGGCCAAATAGGACTTTCTGCATTCTGCTCCAGCACAGAAATGCCCACATTTCCGTAATGATGTCAGTAATTTGTTGTGATGATGTTTTTAGTCATAAACCTACCGTATAACCAAAACCAGTGAAATGCCTATGAATGGTAGGAGCATCAGTTTTTTAGTGGGAAATTATGGATTACCCATTAAATTATTGAATTTATTTGTTTGGTTAATTGAAGTTAAGCCCATCTCCAAACGTCAGGACATTTGGGCTGTGGGCCAGTGATGCAAATAGACTGCAGACGTACATGATCCCTTACGCAATTAAGTCCTTTAGTATAGATGCAACAACCTTAGTCTTGAGACAGAGCAGACACTGATGTTGATGGATGTAGAGCAACAGAATCAGGAGTTTTTATACACTTTAGCAAGAAGACATTTCTGTTTCAGTAGCAAGGGAGATCTAAAACACAATTCTATTGGCTATTAATTGGCCTATTGTCACACTTGAGAAACTCAACAAGGTTCCTATACGAAAAGGTAAGTTACTGTAACTTTAGTCTGACAAACTAAGAGTATTGAATTGTCTTGTGTGTATTATAATTTATTATTGTCTTATAATTTAATACTGGATAAATGGTTAAATTCAGTGTCTGTCTATAGCTATTATGGACGTGTGTCCATAAATATGCAGTATATTCATTTTCAATATTATTTCAGAAACTGAAGAGAGGAACGAGATTGACTGGCATACATGCATCTCTTGCACTTTAACACGATTAGCTTTATATTTTTGTTCAAGCAAGTTCAAATTCCCCATAAAATAGGCCCTACAGTCATAGGCCTATTTGTGAATTTTGAAAAAGGTGTCCGCTTTAAAAAGGTACAGCACATTTACCTACAGTTTTTATGTTTGATGAATTAATAATCTCCTTAGTAATGTACAGTTTAATCACAAATGAGCAAAACAGTCAACTGAAAAAAAAAGAGTAGGTTAGGCTATGGTTGCTCATTCAGACAAGACTATGTTAGAGCCTACATTTTGTGACGTTTTTAACGGTTCTCTAACAGTAGTTCCGTTTTGACTGTTTGTTTTATTTGTTGTTTTGTTCTTATTTACTAATTTTCCTAATCTAATTTAACCCCGTAGGACAAGCAAACACAAATGGAAATTCTCACACGGCTGTTCCCCTACACGAAAACGGTTGCAGGACTGAAAACAGTTTTAAACCAAGTCTTTAGGTTTAGGGAACCGACGGCGGAGGCTGGTAGAAATGCCACTCATCTTCCACCCGTCAATGTCCACCAAAAGAGCCAAACATTTGGCACTCAGCTTCGCGCCCCCTTCGCCTGGAGCGAGCAGAGGCGCAGCTCACGCGGCCTCATTACAGCGCAGTTAGCGGGAATTGTGTTAAAATTAATGTCTGTTACGGTCGCTGATGAACGGGGTCTCATTAGTAAGCCTACATCAGCAGCACTGAGAAGGCCTAAATGCGATGGATTGACGGAGTCTTCGTTTAAGACTTATCGTGTGTGATCCCAAAAGAGATTTACACTTTAGATTCAATTGTCTTTCTTTTCTTTTTTATTATGAGACTTGGTTTTTATGCTTAGACTCTGGAAAATTGATTAGACGAAGATTGAAGAGATGCCACTTGGTGTCAGTAATGAGTCGTTGCAGGGGTGCCAAATCCTCCTGGAGATCCTGACTGCAGAGTTCAGATTGAGAACGCGTTGAACCTTGATCCAACACATTTGTCTTATATCCTCCTGAAGATCTTAAAGTTTCAGTTGTGTTTGATCAGCTGAAGCTGAACTTTGCATGAAGATATGCCTATCTCCAGGAACAGGATTGGGCATGGACAGCAGACTAATTATTATGGAAATGCCTAACTGCTTTATATTAATTTATTAAAGGGCTGTGTTGAACTGTTGAGATTACTAATCTGTTAAACAACAACAAAAAAAATTAGTTTGATAGGCCTACATGTTTTTATATTTTGAGCATGTGTTTTGACTTTTATAGCCTACAATAAAAGCACAAAAAAAACATTGTTTGCCAAATATTATCTGTTATTGTAGCCTATTTAGTTTGTATTTCAAACTAAATGTATTATTTATAAAATAGCCCACCAATAACACTTTACAATAAGCTTAATTAGTTAACAACATTAGCTAGTTATGGACTAATAATGAACTGCACTTTAGCATTTCTTTGTTAATGTTAATTTCAAAATTACTAAAATATTAGTTAATCAGTTAATGCACTGTGAACAAATAACGAACAGCTGTATTTTTATTAACTAACGTTAACAAAGATGAACAATTACAGCGACAAATGTATTGCTCATTCATGTTAGTTAACTAATGAACCTTCTTGTAAATTGTTCACCAAAATATCTAACATGTACATGTATATCTCACTAGTAGCTATGTTGAAAAATCTTTATGAAAAATTGATCTTTATATTCATTACAGTTCCTGTCTAAATTTCTCTGAACACTAATGATTGATTTCCAAAGTTAATTTTGTCCAGCATTCTACAAATCTCCAAAGAAACATCAAGAGCCATTGATAGATAACCCAAGATAACTCATCTGCTATGGAAAGCAGCACTCTACATGTTATAGGGCTAATATAAACAGATCATGCTGTAGCCAACAATTAAATTTGCGTTGAATGTGTGATTTTTACCCCCATCTAGCGGTGAAAAGGTATATGATCATCTAGTGAATATTAGTTTCTTTTCCTCTCAATTCCAAAACGTAAATGCGAAAGGCGAAGCTTGAATTAACTGGTATGTCCCTCTTTGGCTAATGTACTTTCAAGATAGACGGTCAACACCGACATCATAGACATACTGTACACTAGACCTCACCTTGGCTACGGCAGTTCATTGGAACGAATGCGTCAATAGAGCCGCCATATTGAAACAGGCGAGCCCCTCCACTAGTAGACAGTCACAGGTCTAACGGAAATAAAATCACCATAAATCATCATGAATGCGATTTTTCTTTTTTTTTTTTTGGTTTGTTTCAACCGTCAGACATGTATTTATCATTGATTCCAGAAAGACATTTTTTTTTTTTTAAACATTCTTCCTAGTTCAGCTTTCATCCGTGAACATCATACGCTGCACAAAAGTCCGCCACCATCAGTGAATTCGAAGTAAAGGCAGAGATAGCAGTGTTATAGCTATTTCCTATGACAAGACCCCTGTTCCAAGATGGCGGCGGTTTTGACGCATGCTTAGAACCCCAAGGTGATGTCTAGTCTAGTGTATATGTCTATGCACCGACATTAGAACCCCTTACCCGTATTTTCAATGACATATTACACTCACGAGAATAGGCTACTTTATTACTTGAACGAAGTAAATATACATTAATGAGCACATGTATTTTTGAAAGAACTAAGTGTTTTTAGCTAAGAATAAACTAAAAGAGTTACACGGTGTAGCTTTAAATTCTGATTTGACTGGAATCTCACAGACTTCAATATCAGTCAGTGGAATATATCAGATAAAAGTTCACATTTGTGAATATTAAGAAACCAGAAGCAAATGAAAAGACTTCAATTAAATTTAAAGCTACAGAAACTTGATCTTTATTTTTCAAAAACAGAATTGTCATCAGTCAGTAAGTGCAATTCCTGAAATGTATGAAACTTTTAGTTACACCTGGCCCTAAAGGTCCTTTATGCTTTCCACCATTTTTGTTAACACTATTGTTGATATGTCTTCTCAGCAGCTTGTCAAACAAGTAAATTTGCTCAATTCTTAACAGAGATCATATTTCTTTAGCTGCTTTTGTGTAAGCTTTTGGAAAAATAAATTTGATGAAGTATGGGAGAACTTCTGGGTCCTTCAGCAAAAATTATTTTATCTAATAAAGTGGTTGAAGTCTCTATTAAAATTATTCACAATTGCTATAAGGGCCAGAGTGGGGCCACTTTTCAGTTCGGGAGTTTCAGGCCCAAAACTGGCCCACTTTTTTATGGTGCTGGTGGAAATTGGATAAATGAAGCAACAGTTCAGCTCTTACTATTGTGTAGTTTTTATTATGGTTCAACAATAATGTAAATGTTAAATAATAATTTACTTAAGCTGAGAAGTTCAAAAAATATCATGGTCATTCATTATCATTTTTATGCACGGGTATCAAATTGTGGTAATTTACTCATTTACTACACCCACTTCTGAACAAACAATACATGTTGGTTTATCATGTACCGTCATATACTTCTCTTTCTTAAAATTACAGATGTATTTATGGATATCAACTTTTGTTATCCTTGTAAAAATGAATATGTTTTTTGGAATAAAATGTTATATAAATCAGGCTATACGGCCCGAGTGTGACGTGTGAGCAGGGTCGGCTCTGTAAATCTGGGGGCCCTAAGCAGGATAATTGTGCGGGGCCCTGCCTTGCACTAAACAATGGAGTATTGCCACCGCAAACCAACAACTATATACAATCTAACCAGAGACTAAAAAATTTTCAATAAAGTTGTTGCATATACTACAGGTTTTGCTGGAATCTCGATCCTTGAACTTCTTTTCCCCATTCCACACTTTGAAAAGAGGGTGTAATGGGGAAAAGACTTTAGAAGGAAGCAAAGCGTTTTGCTTCCTTCTAAAGTCTTTTCCCCATTACACTTCTGAACAAACAATACATGTTGGTTTATCATGTACCGTCATATACTTCTCTTTCTTAAAATTACAGACGTATTTATGGATATCAACTTTTGTTATCCTTGTAAAAATGAATATGTTTTTTGGAATAAAATGTTATATAAATCAGGCTATCCACAAGTTTCCGAGGGCCGCTCCTGTAAAAAATAAAGTGGGTGAAACTTCCGGTGAGGCGGCGGAAGTAGCATTCCAATGGTGTTTTGTGTGTTAGTTAGCAAAAAGGCTAGCTGTTTTTCGGCGAATTATTTTACTATTTAAAGACGCAAATCTTTATGAGAGATGTCGTTACGGAGCTCAGGGACAACATGTGCTGTTCGCGGTTGTATTTATAGCTGGACTAAACTAATTCAGTGGCTTAAACGTGATTGTTTTGAACATAAGCTGAAAACGAGTGATCCTGCCAGAGCCTGTCTCTGATCCTGCCAACGACTGTAGTTTCCATCACTTCTCAAAAGACGACGAATCTTCATGTGTACATATTTGTTTAAATAATATTCTAATAAAATCTTAATATTCTATAAAATCTATCAGCATGTGTTTGGCTGTTCGCTACTGATGTTCTGTACTGATGTACTGATCTGTAGTAAAAGCCCCTATGGACAGGTGTTGAAAATTAGCACATGTGCTATTACACTTTAAACAATGCATCTGGTTCGTCCAATGTTATTGCCATGTCCATATTAAATAAATAAAATAAAAAAGAAATAAATGTTACAAAGCCTGTGTTGACAGAATACCAAATGTGCCAGTTAATGTATTCAAGCAGCACATTCATTTATAATTTTGAATAAACTCCAAAGCACAATGACTAAGTGTGTATTTTTTATTTTAATTGTTTGTCAGCTCGCACAACTGTCTGTCACCATGCCGTGACGAGTATTGATTATTAATAATGTTATTAATACTCCCAATCAACTACTGCGGAGGGTACTGTTATTTCACCCTTTTTCATTTTGTTGAGGTTGTGTTCCCACATCGTTAGCTAGTTTGGATCGCTATAACTTGAATGACTGTCAACTGTTGAATGAACGAGTGTCAAGCATGTCAAGTAACGCTTTGTTTACTTCCAACCGGAAGTCGCGCCCACTTTTGACGCAAGGCCTCATGGGGCGTAGGAAACTTGTGGATACGGCCCGGGTGTGACGTGTGAGCAGGGTCGGCTCTGTAAATCTGGGGGCCCTAAGCAGGATAATTGTGGGGCCCTGCCTTGCACTAAACAATGGAGTATTGCCACCGCAAACCGGCAACTATATACAATCTAACAGAGTCTAAAAATTTTTTAATAAAGTTGTTGCATATACTACAGGTTTTGCTGGAATATCGATCTTTGAACTTCTTTTCCCCATTCCACACTTTGAAAAGAGGGTGTAATGGGGAAAAGACTTTAGAAGGAAGCAAAACACTTTGCTTCCTTCTAAAGTGATTTAAACATTCTTTTTATCTTTTTTATTTATTTATTTATTTATTTATTTTTTTTGCACCCGAAAGAATCGTTTCATATTTGCGGTCAAATTTCCAAGTCCAGGGAAGACAACGATCTGACACGGTTGGTTGACTTAACACAGTAGTTCTCAAACTTTTTCGGTCATTCCCTACTTTGGACAAGGGGGAATTTTCAAGCCCCACCTGCCCCCATCGCCCCAAGCTTAAAATATTCCAATTTATAGTGAGTAGTAGTATCTAAATAACCATCTACATCAAATAACATAACAGAAATGAAAATACAAGTGCAGCTGTGTCATAATTTGCATGGGATTCAAAAATAGAGAAAATAAAAGTGCAGCTGTGTCAAAATGTTAAAAAAAAGAAAAGAAGTGAAATTCATTTAGCAAGACAGGTCTATTTTTTAAAAAAAATAGGCTACTGTGTTTGATATGGGATTAAAATGATGGGCAGTCCATGAGATATAAACTAATGATTTAATTATTTCAAAATTCCTTTGTTCAAGTCGGATCATGTGAGCGGAGAGCACATTTCTGAATATTCCTTGGCTCGCTCATTCCGTTCATGGAAATATGTGGAAAAGGGCTGCCAACGACTAAAGTTTTTTTTCTAGTCGACTAGTAGTTGTTTATTTGCGCCATTAGTGGACATAACGCCCCTTTATATAATAAATATTATATTTAATAACCACCTAAATAGGCTATAATGAGTGTTATAAAGCAAAGGTTTAATTGGCTTTATGCCCAGCTGCACTACTTCTTGAACTTCAGCCAGCTCCTTGTTTCCTGTCTGCCATTATTGACCAAATTGATTAATTGTTGCCATGACTACTGAGGTCAGGCACACCTGGATTAATCAATTTGGCCAATAACGTCAGACAGGAAACAAGGAGCTGGCTGAAGTTCAGGAAGTAGTGCAGCTGGGCATACATACAGCCAATTGTTTATTAATAAACTGATGTTTTATGCGTCGCTGCAAAGGTGAAGTTGACGATGCGGACTCGCCAAGAACGAATAAACATATAAAGGCATAAAAAAAGGAAGAAAAAAATCCTCCCGTTGGCGCGACGACTACCATCAGTACGTAGTTATGGCGCCCCCTGGTGGCGGCAAAGCCCTAGTAAGCAGCCGCTTAGTTGAGAAGTTCGCTTATGGGAGAGCCGGCTGTGCCTGTGAGCGTGTGAAAAACCAATCAAATGCGGGTGTCTCACGGCCAATGCGTGAGTTGGCAGCTGTGTGTTACTGCATAATAAAATAAATAAATAAATAAAAAAGTAACCAACAACTGTGCTATTCACATAATCAGACAGACTTCGCCTACTACAGAGGTTGGAGAGAAGGCGTCTTCAGAAGTCCCAGTCATGTCAGGGACACTGACACGTTTTAAAAGGTGACTCTCAGTCAAAGAGAAGTGCTCGTCCTAACCGTAGCCTTGCCTACAGGCTACGTGAAAGACCACAACTCCTTTATAAGCGAACTTTACTTCCGAGCACCGGCGAAATGAAGACTGTCGGCGCTTGTTGTCGGTTAGTTGGTCCACTACAAAAACATGTTTATGTGATCCTTACTTTACCGATCTTTTGCACAGCCTTTACATTTTTCGTGGATGTGTTTACGTTACACATTACGCCTTGCAGTGAGACTATAGCGAAGTCTTTGAACCACAGAGTGGACATTAATATTTCCAACACCACAGCAAGTCGGACGGAGAATCACAGCGACTTCACGAGTGTGAGTAATTAAGATTGCACAATGTCCTATTTAAAGCGCAGAGTTATAGGCTCATGTATCTGTTTTGCCACAGGATGTCATGTGTCAAGAAGCAAATCATTTTTCTCATGGGAAAGCGACATACATGACGGGTTTGCTTATCGGCTCTTTATTCGGTGGTGCTGTATCTGACAGGTTGGTATTCCCCCCTTTCTGTCAGAAGCTGTTGCGACTGAAGCCGAGTTAATAACAGAAATTGTGTTTTCTCCCTCCCATCAAGGTATGGAAAGAAATTACTACTCATTTGCTGCTCAGCGGTCCATGCAGTCGCCACTCTGATAGTGGCATTTCTGCCGTATGTACCCGTGTACCTGGCGGTCCGTGGCATCAGTGGTGCAGCCTGTTGTGCCATTCACATCTGCACCTACAGTTTAGGTACAGCAACGCCTCTGTCTTCTTATTGTCTATTAACACAAGAACAAATAGACCATTTGAAATAAACTAGAATAGCGGTGGTCAGTCTTGCACCCGGAGAACTAGGCTACTTTTGTACAATGTAAACAAACATGATCAATAAGTTATTACAACATATGTTTCAACAGTGTTTTAACTCATCAAAATAAGTTAAGCAAATTTCAACCTTTATTATAAGTTATACAAGATTCAACTTTTTTTTAAGTCAGTTTAATATAATTTAAGTTTAAATGACTTAAACATCCATGTTGAGTGTAGCCTACTCACGTTTTAAAGGCAGCGACTTAATTTTTTACAGTGAACTGCATTGGATGTTACCAAACTTTATATAGCCTAGCCTATAGGCTATATCAGAAACATAGATTGAGTACAGATTTGACACAACTAAGGAATTTATGAGGCATTATCTGGTTTCTCAGGGGTTGAATGGAGCCTGCCCAAGTATCGCATCTGGCCTCCCACCCTGTTTTCTTTCATCTTCAGTCTGGGAATGATGGGATTGGCTGGCGTAGCTTTCTTGACCAGTGACTGGATGCAGTTTTATCTAGCACTGGGCATCCCTCAGATCCTCTTTCTGCCTCTTTATTTGTTAGTAGAACAAACACACATTTTTCAATGCAAGTTAAATGTTGATTAGTAATTTTGCATTATTAATTGATGTTGCATTATTAATTAATTTATTTTTGCAATTATTAGCTTTCTCCCGGAATCTCCTAAATGGCTGCTTCTTAATAAGAGGATGAAAACACTAGAGGGCTATCAGAATAGAAGTCCGGAGGACAAGCACTACTTGGATCTTGTAAGACGCATAGTCGTACTCTAGAATTGCTCAAATATTTGTGGAAAAAGTGCATGCAACATGAAACTTAAAGTGTACATTCCCTTCATTGACAGCTTTTGGAGTCTGTCGACTCTGAGAAGCAGATGTCACTCACAGAGAAGACCGAAGACCAAAAAACAGAGTCTAATTTCACCAACTTTACATCACATACTATACTGCTGCGCCTGTTTATCATGAGTTACATTGGGTATGGAAGTTTAACTTTGGTAATGCAATTTCAGTTATCGTTTTCATTTACACTTTTTTAAAGTACGTTACTGTATTTTAAAAGTAGCAAGTGTGTTTTTCACATATTTAGAGTATTTTTAAGTATGTGGCACACAGAGGGAGGTGACCTTGCCCTTTGAGGAATGTCTTACTGGAGTTGTTTTTTCAAGCTCAAATAGTTTTCCTGAATGATGTAACGTTAAGGGGCTATCACCAACAAACCCCACTGGCAAGTGTTACTGTAAAATATTATAATCAATAATTTATGACGACATGTTTTTACATCGCATTAACTGAAAATAAATCAACATAAGTTAGGCCATTTGCAGCTTTTTTTTATAAGTTATACAAGATTGAACTAATTTAAGTAAGTTTAATGTAATTTTAAGTTTAAATGACTTAAACATTTAAGTTGAGTGTACTTTAAAGTTTAAGGCAGCAACTTGTTTTTTGAGTGAACTACTTACACTTAGCCTCGGATGTTTCCAAACTTTAAATAGCTTATAGGCTATATCAAAATTGTACAACATAGGCTGCGTTCACACTGCAGGGGCTTAATGCTCAATTCCGATTTTTTTTAATTCGATTTTTTTTTTTTGCAAGGCTGTTTACATTTCCACCTAAATGCGACCTTTTATGATCTCCTATGTGAACGTGAATGTGAAATGACCCGGAAGTGACCCGCATACGCAGAAGAGTACTCAACAGTCAACGATGTCACTTGTTGTTTGCGCAAGTAGCTAAGCATGGATTTTTTTTGTCGCATAATATCAATGACGTGCGCGTCGGATACATGTGACTTGGTCGTTCAGATTGAAGATCGGATATCGGATTTGGACCACAAGTGGCCTGGGTCGCATTTGAAAAGATCGGATATGTGTCGTTCATCACTATCATGAAAAGATCAGATAAAGGTCACAAAGGGGCAAAAAAATCGGAATTGGGTCGTTTCAGCCTGCAGTGTGAATGTAGCCATATTTTTAGTACAGACTTAACACAATCAAGACAATCATTAGACAATTAGCCTTAATAACTTAACACAATTAAGTTGAAATGACTTAAACATCCAAGTTGATTGTACTTAAATGAAGGCAGCAACTTTCAGTGTTGGAAACATTTCTAATCATTTATTTTCTCTGTAACTACTGGCAATATCTGATCACATCCATAAATATTTCTATTATCCACACAGTCCTTTCACACTCAGTTTTCATGTTTGTTTTTTCCCCCACAGTTTTGCATCTGCTCTCACGTATTACGGGATCTGCTACAGTGTGGGAAGTTTTGGTGTAAATATCTATCTGGCACAGTTTTTCTCTGGACTATCAGAGAGTCCCTCTTTGCTGCTTCCATTTCTGTTGAAGCGATGGGGCCGTAGGCCGTTCAGCATGGGCACGCTGTTCCTTAGTGGCATTTCCTGTATGCTGTCTCTCCTCGTTTCCAAGTTATGCGGTAAGGGGCACTGTCTATGAAATATAATCATCATGTAATCATAATCTGAGATTGCTTAGTGTAGATGCTATATGTGTAAATTTCTTAGAAGAATATCACTCTTACAATTATTATTTGCAATATTCTCTCTTTCTGAACAGACATGCCTGCCCTTGTTATGACCCTGGCACTGATGGGCAAGCTGTGTATGCAGTCTACCACCTGTGTCTCTATGCTCTATGGGATTGAGCTGTTCCCAACTGTAATAAGGTACACAATACCCAGACAGGCCTATCTGATAAAACACATTATTGATAGTTAGATAACTCGTCTCTAATTTTAAAACACACCCTGGAGTCTGTGGTAATGTTCAGATCTCTCAATCATAAAATATGCAAGGACAAGCTTCTTTGTAAAGTGTGGACTTCAATGAAAATTTAGACCCGTTGCAAAAAGTATCAATATTACAGTTCCTCATTTTTCAAGTGTCACGTTGTGGCACCCGAAAACAACATGCAAGAACCAGGAAATTCAATTTAAATGGTCTTTAATAACAAATAAATAAAAAAAATATAGGAGATTGCATGAGATTTACTGGATAAAGGTGCTATATGTATTTTTAGCGGCCTCTATCGGTGATGTTTCAGATTGCTACCAGTTTTTACAAGGGTGCTCGTGGTTTTGCGCGTGCTCGAATACAAGATGGTACCGGCCACACTGAGACTTTCAACACACCGGAGAAAGGATCACACAACATGCTGGAAACTCATGTAAACTCCCACTGCAACGTTACAATAATAGGCTACTTTTATCAGCTTGACGTTGAACTAATGCACCATGCTCGTACCATGATAACATTACATTTGTGGTGTTATCTAGCATAAGGCATTTCACTTAATATTCGTCTATCTTTCACAATCGGCAATGTCAACATAGATGAATGTAAAATATGATAACGAAAACAGTTAGTGAACTAGGCTAAACAATTTCAGTGTAACAGTAAAATTGTAGTAAGTGACATTACTGTACTGAATGTGTCTGGAAATGTACAATATGATAGTAGTGGGATGAGTGACATAAGACAGTAGATGTAGTACATAAAATTACAAAAGAATGTAAAAAGTTACATCCTAAAGCACCCACTTTTTGTTATCCTGGAACAGTCTTTTGTGTTCATTTCATGTCTCATATATGTTGTAGTTTACCTTGCTATTTCTTTACAGTTTATCATTACTTCAGCATATCTGAAAACTTGTAATTTTTCACAGTAAAAATAGTGGAGGTCTCTCAAAAATAGTGTTGATCCGTGTTTTCGTCCTAAGTCGATCCGATTCACATTTGGCCTGACAAGCTTCAGCAGATACATTTTTGTTTTTTTATATTTATGCGAGTTTGTGTTGGAGTGTGTGTTGTGGGCAGGTCGTTTTTGGTGTTATCAGACTCCATGTCGTTCGCTGCATTGCCGTTGCATAGACTATATAAAAAGGAGAGAGGCTCGGGAGCAAACATTATCCTGACAGTCTGAGTATTTGCTGATCTATGAGAGTATTCAGTACTAATCAAAAGAACATCTGTGGCATTTCCTGCATTGTTAGAGAGATATTGGATTGTTGATCCACAGTGCGAGACGCAGGTAGACATTCAGAGTAAAATATGCTGATTCATGGTAGACATTATAAAACACTTTTTTATCAGTTACATAATATTGTGTGTAAAGTGGCAGTGGAGTGAATGTAAGCAAACTCTACAGAACTTGACAGTAGATAAAAATGTTCACACACTTAATCTGAAATGTTTTCCGATAAGTTGTTGCACACCTTGTTGCACAACATCTGCTGTAATGAGTGAGAAGGCAATGATTGATTGAGTTTATAAAATACTGTGTTACAGAGTTTGATTATTTAATAATTAAACTCTAAAAATAAAAGTTCCAAAAGGAACAGCAATGCCAGAGCAGTGATGCCCTATAGGAGAACCATTTTTGGGTTCCCTAGAAAAGTTAGTTTTTTTCTTATTGTGAAGAACATTTCTTATTGTGAAGAACATTTTAATAATCTCAAGGAAATTTTTGTAAATGGGAATTTATTCAAGGTGAAGTGTGCCGTTTTAAATGGAATGTAAAAAATCAAAAAAGATTGTTTTTAAAACCTGTCTTTGGTCATCCATGGCTTACTTATTCTGTCACACAAAAATAGTAACTACAAAAAAAAAATAGTAACTATAAAAAGTAACTACACCAACACTGAAAGTGTTTTATATATATATATATATATATATATATATATATATATGTGTGTGTGTGTGTGTGTGTATGATATTGATTAACACACTCAGTTCTTCAAATCTGAGAATAGTTAATCCCATTTAACACACAACAAAACAGGAACATTTTTATGTGGTTTGGAAGTTCATTTAAAAACAACTTTTGAAAAACATGTTTCAAAGTGCAAGTTTTTTAAAATTATTGCGTTATTGTCTCCATTTAAACTATAAAAACGTGAATTTGTGAAAACGGTAATGTTATGCGCATGCATATTACGTGTTAATTCCATATTCGTGTAGTGTTTCTTTACAAAGTGACATCGCCAACTACTGGCCTGGCCTGCATAATACAGCGTTTTTAGTTGTTTTCACCGATTGGTGTGAACGGGGATCGTTTTGGCAATGTTGTCATCTGTACACAAAACACACAATGGAAAAACGTTTCTATTTTTGTTACATCGTAGTCGTGTAAATGTCCCCAAGGCTTTACATTCACATTAATCCGGTTACATTTGGAAATGGCATTTTTATTTCAAAACTGTCTCCTTCCACACTAATGTTTTCCTATAGTTTCCCGTCCTCACTGAAATGTCGGAAAGCGCTTAATTAACCTTACTGCGCATGCGTAAACCCTCATAAAAACTCATTGAGGTGATACAGACAGAATAAGACATAACAAAGGGGGAGTTTTCAATTTGGTTCAAAAATACAATATTGGACAGACAGGTCTTCTTCAAAACACCTCCTTTTCCTACTCTTATACTAAACAGTCAATACTAAAATAGTTTGACAGATTGGCCTGTCAGATATCTGGAGGACTATTTTTTTTTTTTTTTTTTTTTTTCTTTTGGACGATAAAATTATCAATTTCTGCAACTATCATAGTATAATCTCCGATCATGACCCCACCTCTCTGGATTTAAGGTTTCCACTAGCCAGAACTCATTCTAAACAATTTTAAAACATTTTGTTCAGAACGGCATTGTGTAAACAACCCCTTAGTGTGGACAAAGCCTAAGAGAAATTTCAGTTGGAACTCAAAATGTGTATTTATAGTGTTTTGCCTTCAGAGGATTGCAATAATGAATTTATTTTCAACAGAGTACATTATTGTTTATCAAATGCACATTGAATTGAAGTCTCTTCCTCACTAACAAAGTGTTTTACTCGATGCAGGCAGAAGTGTGTCGGCTTGGTTAGTCTTTGTTACCGATCGGCCTGCATTATAAATGCGGTGTTGACCCCTGAGGGCGAGATCCCTCTGCCAGCTATGATCTGTTACAGCGGTGGGCCGATCATTGGTGCGGCCCTGTGCCTGTTTCTCCCAGAGACCAGTGGCATCCCTTTACCAGACACAGTACAGGACTGTGAGAAACAGCCCAGACTGAAGCTCTCATGCTCTGCACGGTGAGATGCATGAGAAAAAATTATTTAATAACTATAATATGACTTATTATATCTTTTAAGAATCAAAAATACAAGATAAAAAGATGACAATCACTGAACAAAGAAGTAATTTCTGCAAACTTTGCCTTTAACGTATTACATATATCATTTAAATATATATTCAGGTTCAATTTAGCATTCTTGGTCAGTGCCTGTATGTTGTATACAGTACTTAACCAGCCATATAGAAAGCCAATAAAGAGCTAAGTATATAATGCCCTGAAGTACTGGTAGCTGAAAAGTTTCATAAGCTGCTGCTGATCAGGTTATAAAAATATGAACATGTACGAAATATTTTGAATTCCAGAGAGGTGAATGGGACAGTATGTCAGAATTGTGTTGAAAACAAGTGTCCAGCACAGCAACAATGTTAAACTTAACAGTAAATGTCATGCCATGATAGCTTTTATTATCAGATCTATCAGAGATT
Organism: Pimephales promelas; assembly: GCF_988280905.1. NCBI lineage: Eukaryota > Metazoa > Chordata > Actinopteri > Cypriniformes > Leuciscidae > Pimephales > Pimephales promelas. Next base: position 25,607,750 of record NC_142783.1, read on the forward strand.
ATCAGAGATTTATTATCTCTCTTACCGTTAGTCCGATGGATCTCAAACTTGACTAGTGCCTTGCTACGGGCAAGAGTAAGTGCAGTGCCGAGTTTGACATTGTTTGGATTAGAAATTCAAAAGATATCGCTAAATATATCGCTAAAAGAAGCACACATTGGCAAAACACACAAAAACAAATTTATTTATTTTTTTGCATGGGCATTTTGCACTAGTATAACCAAAAGATAGCAACCCGTTTAAAGATATAAGGGGGAAAATGCTGGTCCGCTGCACCCAAATAGTCAATATTTTAATAAGAAGAATAAATACAAATCATTATGAATTAATAAAATATGTTTATTTTTATTTTTTTTAATGTCAGTTTGCCCATGAAGCATAAAAAGGAGTCCGATGCTTCTTTTGTCAAGGAGACGGACATGAAGAACCAAACAGAATGCAGCCTCCTTTCAGCATAGTCAACAAGTGCACACTGTTTCCTGTCATAGCAGAAATATTGACATGTTCATATTATTTAAAATGTCTTTTAATGCCTTTTTTTATATCAATTTAGTAAAATGTGAGTGTCTATGCTCAGGAGGTCAGCATTTTAGAAGGTTATTTTTTAAAGGAATTCTACTGTGTAATGGCTTTTGCTACTGTGAAATGCTTCAATAATGAACTTTACTTTTGGATGATGATCCTGGAACATCTGCCAAAAACACACGTTATAATGGAATCATTCGATGCTGCTATAGGATTGATACATGCACAATTTGTCTTTATAGAGCTCAAAAACCACACACATTTTTATACATATTCTCCTTTGAGTGTAAAGTCTTTGTTTTGTAAAGCCTTATTGACAAATTTACAGAATTGATTTCTCTTTTGCTCTTGGATCTTGGAAGATATTGCTCCTGGAAAAGTAAAATGTTTACCTTCACAAAAACACTTGGGGACAAAGTCTGTAATTCTTAAACAAGTTTTGCAATGAAGTACAGTTGGTTAAATCATTGTTTTGAAGAGCTTGCATATATACTGTACCATGCAACAATAATGACCATGTTTGTGCGTGACCAAGTCTTCAACTCCAGATTTAATGTGCACATTTCTGATTTTATTAATTATGGTTCGTGAACATCCATGGAAACATCCATTGCACAAAGGGTCCTTTAGATTATTAAAATGATCCTCACAAACTCTTCAGGTTTCTGAGTTTTTTGGGGGTGGGAACCCAAAATGGTTTTCCATGGTATTGCATGGTAAGAGAGTGTGTGAGACGATCATTGGTACTGCAATGTAATATACAAGTTTGATTTCTCCCCAAGAATAAAGGCCACTGCTCATGCATGCTGGCTATCAAAAGTACAATTTTATTGTATTGATATCAAAGACATTCTGCATATGATTCTTTGCTGAAGTGGAATAGCTCGAACTGAATTATTGTGTGTCTTGAACTTTCTACTATCTGTCCTTTAAAAAAAAAAAAACACAAAAGTGTGTCTTCCAAGCTGCTTCTTAGATGAGACACCAGTATTACATTTGTGATTTTTGGATGTCTTTACAGTTTCTTTATGAAAGTTTAACAAAGTGATTACATATTAAGATCCATATAGCATACATTAACCTCACCCAAGGGTCCGAACACATTCAATCAGCCAAAGTCTTGTAACCAGTAATGTTATTAATATTTTTCACTGCATAAACATGCGTCTGTGTATACCTCGGAGGCAAACTTACACATACATAGGTATTTCATGTAACTGAATACATATTGGATTGCTTTCCTCGGGATGACTCCTTGTGGGCAATGAGTGTTACTGCCTTTCATTATGAGCAATATAATTTATGTAATATAACATAATTTGGTAACGCTTTCTTTTACAGTGTAGTTACCTGGAAAGTACTGGCTAATATAAGGTAAGTACATGGAACTGGGGTAGGTTCACTAGTTATTACCCAGTAATTGTAGTTACTAAAATAAGTATATATACATGGGTAACTGGACTGTAAAAGGAAGTGTTACCCATAATTTCTCTTATTTTATCAAGATAAATGAATTATTAGTTTTACACCAGCACCAAAGACAAATTAATAGAAGTTAAAAATGTAGGAAATTATCTTTATTAGAACGTATATACATTCAAAACCAATAGGAAAACAATCATTCATGATTAATTAACATATGTGCAAAGAGCAATAAATTAAATTATAGCATAGAAAGCAATCCCACTTCGTTAAAAAACAAACATTTTCAAAGTAACAGATCAAGTCAGAGGTGTAAAAGTAAAAGTTTACAGTTCATAACACTTTAAATAAGGCATCTCTATAGGTTTCAGAACCATTTTTAAAGCTTATAGTTTGTAGTAACATTTGTATGCAACAACTGCTCACTTTTGTGATCAGAGAAAAAAGTGGCACAACATGCCGATGGCAAACCACTATCATGTTTCAAATACCTGGAGCAACTGCACTTAAAATACCACAATGCCACTTTTTAGGTGTTCAAGTGATAATTACTGTGTCTGCATAAAACAGCATAACTGTATTCCAATGCAATCCTAGACTATAACATGATTAAAATATATATATACAGGTGTATCTATAAAAAAGGGAACATTTTACTAGTCAACCCACATAATCAAACGGAACAAAAAAAAAAAATAGGACAAAATAATTATATTGAAAAACACCTGTTATCCCTTCATACAACCCGTGAGAGGAACACTGACATCTAGTGCTCCTAAAAATACACACCAACTTCATTTCAAACTGTGCAAAAGAAAAGGCCCCGCCAATGCCAGACAACATTTGTCATCAAGTTGAGCTTTACTTTGGCATCTTAAGTACTTCAGCTATAGGACACAAAATTGGCTGGGAAGATCCCAACCTGCCCTCGTAGTTCTCCCTCCCACCAGTCGTACTGGGACTCAGTTTTGGTGATAACAGTGATGCGGTCTCCGACAGCGAAGCTCAGATCCCCGGGCTGCTGGCCGCTGAACGGGTGCACAGCTGTGACCACTAGAGCGCCGCCTGACGCTTGACCTAGAACACAAGTTTATGTTTAGTAAAACATATTCAAGAACAAATACATATAAATCCTAATTTAAAATATTTTTTTCCCCCTAATTTAAGATTTTAAATTCTAATTTAAATCCTATTTTTTGTAGCATTTTTAAATTTCATCTAATTATAGCCATCAGCATGAAATCATTCTCAATTATTTAGTAAAACATTCATGAACTGATTAAAATGAAACTATTAAGAAATAAATACATTTTTAAAAAGTTCTATATTTGTATTAACATGTTTGTGTTCTCAAGTTTTAATTATATGTAAACTTTATATTTCTTTTATTTGCATTTGTAATTCTATTGTTGAAAATATTTTTGAATTCATTTAAAATTTATCCTGAATGGTATTCCAGCACTGCTTTGTGACAATATGTATTATGATTAGGGCTATTGAGTTAAACTGTATGGTGCATTTAATCATGGGCTTTTCCTTATTTGCAAGCCAGTTTGATAAATTGTTAAATGTAAATGTATAAATGTTGCATATGCAATATTATAGGCAAGTTTTTAATATCATGCATATTTACTTATGATTATGTTAATATAATGTCACCCTTAAGCATGTCAAATGCTTAGAGTGATATATATATTAACATATTCATCAATTTGTATGATATTAAAAACTAAAAATAATGTATGAAATTGTAGTAGCACAATGTCAACACTAGAGAGCAGCATGTGTTCCTATTAAAACAGTTTAGCCCACTTTGGCACACTCTCTCTCTCTAAACACCACAAAACTTCCCAACTCGAATAGATGGTGGTGTGCAACAGTATTAACATCTGCAGATAGTATCTGTCAGCCAGGGGGAAAACCCCTTTCTTTATCTGTCTATCAACATGTTAAGATATAAACAACTGCAATCATTCCTGCTGTCAGGTTAACAAACAGCAAGCGTAAACCTTCAATTACTGAAACTCTTGACTATGTGATTTAACACATCAAGCTGGAATAAATGAAAGATTTACAGTAATCCATGTTATTCCTTCGATACATACAATAGATTTTTTTAACCAAAATGTCTGGTTAAACAGTGTCTAAAACATGACCTTTGATTTGTTACCTAGACATTTTAGCTCAATGTTTACACATGAAATGAAAAATTTAATTTTATAAATGTATGTTAATGTTAACAATTCATTTAAGCATGTTTAATTTGAATCATTTATTTACTTCATCATCATTTGTAATTAAAAAGTCATAACTCAATCTTCCAGGGAAATGAAGGACAAATGCAAACCTCTACATGCCCATCATAACCATAAACCCTGGCCATACAGTATATATATATATATATATATATATATATATATATATATATATATATTTCACAGAACAATATTTTTTTTATTCTTTACGATAATCGGTTCACTCTGAAGTACAAAAAAAAAAATCTGTCGCTATAGGCTACATCCATTACATCATAACTATGTTTCCTTTATTTGATGCCATAACCAGTGTTGTAAAGTATCTGAGTAAATGTAATTAGTTAATTAATAAAAATACAAAGTAGCCAAAAAGATACTTGAGCATCAAAGATATTAGCAACTTTTACTCTCTACTTGACTACATTTTCTGAATAAGTATATGTACACTCTACTACACCAATACATTTGTGAAAACATTTCGTATGGCACCTAACTTTTTCTGCAGCAGTTTATTTCTGCTACAAAAGAGATGTTTCTTAGGTGTTGAGGACTAAGCTGAGCCCACATTCAGTACAAGTAAAAGTCTTAAAGTATCTGAGTTTAAGTAACAGTACTTAAGACTTGTGACATGTGAATTTAAATTGTCATTTTTGCTTTAAGGTATCTGTATTTTTCCTCAAGTATGGTTTTCAGGTACTCTTTTTTTTAACACTTTTCATTTAACTAAACCTTCCTGTCTTATTTTTTATGTTCAAAACAAATTTTGAATCCCAGATTTCCAATGCGGTTTTAGACTAGCAAACTGGCATCCAACATGCATCAAGTGCCATCGAAGGATGCGAACTGGAATGCCAACCCGGAGAATGGGGGGAAACTTTTAGCGAGGGGTTTTCAGGAGTGAAGACATAAGAGAGGAGCAGGGAATCAGACAGAGGTGGAATGTGGTTTCACACTGTTGGCACCTGCTCTGAAATCTCCTGACTCCAAATAAACCTCGGGCATAGCCAAAAGCTTCAGTCGAGCCGTTTTTTCACGCTAAACGCTTTTGACTTGCATCCTAAAATAACTGCATCCATTCGATATAATGTTCATTCCCACAACCACAAGTGCAAGACATGACAAGCAGGGAGTAAGACAGCAATACAATCCAGAGAGTTTCTTCAGATCTGGAAGGGCTGTGTATTTTGGCAGAGTGGTGACATTTGAGCTATGCGGTTTTCTACTTGCACACGCAATATGTGAAAAAGTGACAGCTCATGACAGGGAAGAAGGCCTGCCATTTCTCCTCTCAATTGCTAAATCTCAGATTGGAGCGTGGGCTAAGTCCCATCAGGGACACGGTGACCAAATCTAATCGATGTAACCGTAGATAATCGCTAGCACATTATGGTGGAATGCAAAAGAGCCAATTGACAACCTGGATTCACTTCTCATTCCACAGGAAACAGGAAAGCAGGATCATTCAGAGAAACCCGTATAACAGCTGCTCATCGTGCCATTACACTCAACAAATCAAAAGCTCATAAAACATTATCCCTTTATAGACAAAAGAGTCTTTAGAAATCAGGGTGGCTCTATAACCACCTTTTCCTAAGGCCAGAGATCCATCTAAATGACTGTATTATTATACAGCTTTAATGATCTGGAGGGCAAGGAGTGTTAATGAAACGGTGAGGAGTGAGAGTTTTCCCGGTCTCATTTTTCACAAATGATATCATTATAATTAGGGGGAGAGAAATGTCTGACAGTAAAATAACAAGCAATGTCAACACACCCAGAGACCTTTTTTTCAGCTTAACAATACAGATAAGTATCTCTTTGAGTCATCTTAAAGCGATGATAATCTCAAAGACTAGTCAGTTTTATCATATCATGATGAAGTCTTTCTAGTAACACATCTGCACAACTTCTATAAAAGTGGACAGAACACATATCAAATCAAAAGTCGTTCCCTTCAAACCATTTCATTAAAAGTGTTTTTCTCAATGTTAAGTTTAATGGGATAGATCACCCAAAAATGTCTTTTTAAACATTCCAAAAACTCATTTGCGGGAAGTAGCGTCCCACCATGTGGGAGACTCACGGAAGAGTTGAGATGTCTGAAACGTACTTTTTTTCTGCTGTTGAACACAGTCCATGCAATGAAAGTCAATGGGGTCCAAAACAACAATGGACCCCAATTACTTTTATTCTATGGACATTTTTAATATATGTATTTGGTGTTTCAGAGAACAATAAAATCATAACCAAATCTTTCTGCTGAGGAACATTTCTAATGATCCATTGAAAAGTGGATCAAATTTCAAAAGTAAGCAACAAAACAACAATGGACCCCAATGACTTTCAGTCTATGGACAATTATATATGTATATATATATATATAAATTGTCCATAGAATGAAAGTCATTGGGGTCCATTGCTGTTTCACAGAACAATAAAATCATAACCAAATCTTTATGACTTTCTTTCTGCTGTGGAACACAAAGTGTAAATGATAATGATCCACTGAAAAGTGAAATCGCTGAGGCAATTTCAAAAGTAAGAAACACTGGCACAACCAATCGCAGAAGTTTACGGGAGAGGATATGTTTGTTTGACCAATAGTAGAGAGCAGGAGGATTTGGGAAGCTGAATTTAAAAACAATCACGATTTTTGAATTTCGTTTGGTGACGGTTCACTTTAACCGGCACAATTGATCCATAATAAAACGCCTTTTACGCTCTGCATTTAAATTGTCCCATACAGTTTTGCTGTAGAAAAGTAAAAGTTAACAAAATAAACGGGAGACATCTGTTGTCCTGATTTTGATGAAGTCATCCAATGCCGTGCTTTGACATCCAACAGGTGTACCTGTCTACTTATCCTCAATGAAGCAATGACAACTGGCTGTTGAGACACATCAAGTTGTTGGCTAACAGTATCTATTCCTTGAACAACTCATCAGGCTCGCTTATACATGATCCTCCTCTGGCCAAAGGATTGCTTTTGACTGAGGGTTTAGTGTCTTATGCAGTTGGCAATCGAAATCATAATTTAGGATGCCAGGTATGTTTTGATTTAGAATGACTGTTATCAACCAGTAGAATATTAACATGTAATTTAACAAAATCCGGTAATTAACCATCACAGCAGGAAAATGGACTCCTATTCCCACCTGAAGGAGATGCGAACAATAAAACCTTGTCTACAGCAGTCTCTAACCGTCTGGATCATGCTGAGGAACGTGCACATTTCAAACAATTACTTTTATTTACACATCTGAATCAACAGTTAAAAATAACCGAACAGATGCACCATAATAGCACCTAAATTAATTAAAGATTAAATACAGGAAATGTGGGATGTCAGCTAATCTTTCTCAGGCTGATGTACTGTATGCGTGAGAGAAGTGGAGATAATAATAAAATGCACATAATAATTTAGTTCTTTCAATCTAATTTTAGACATTTTCAATGAGTGTGCACTTCAACAAGCAATTATCATCTGACTCAATGTGTAGGTGAATAAAGTATCACTCATTTATGTAATTAGAAGGAATGCAAATGTACAGCCAACTTTTTTGTTTTGTTTTGTTTTTTTGTGGCAAAGCAGATTTGTTTGACTGTTGGCACCCATGCATTCAAGAACAACTTTACCTGGGACAACAAACCCCACGTCATGTATCTACGACCAGAATGCGTCTAGTTTATATTAGCCTCAGCACGCTTGATCGCCCTCTCTCATAACGTCATTCACTCACATTGAATGAACTGCAGTTGCAGAAGCAAACACAACCTCTCAACGTGCACTTCTGCAACGTTCTGACGGCACTCTAGTTAAGAGGACAGAACAGTAACAATCACATACAGGTACAAAAGCTGGTTTCCAGCTTGCCTATGCTCACGATGGACAGAAACACTAGTATATTTCAGTTCTAGCCCATAAAAAATCTGAATAATAAGCACTACGACCAAAGATTTTATACTTTACTACAATATATACTCTAAAAATCGGCTCAAACATGTTTGGTATCCTCTGACTGGGTGAAATCAAAATCTGAAGCTTAAAAAAATAGAGTCTGTGCTCATCCTACATGATTTCCTGTGAAATCTGTCAACTCCCAATGCCCAAAATCTGCCGACTCTGACTTTCGGCAACTAGTGTCTGACTTGTACAGACTGTAAATTAGAGCAAAAGTCACATAGTGTATTCCAGCCTTTAGATTGTGTTTGTTTAAGACGGTTTTATCTGGCCTGATCAACTGAAAAGTGCCCCTCTAAAACCAGCAAACACACCATGATGACAAGCCTGGAAGACCTAAGATCACAAAACCAACCTAGGCTGGTTTAAGATGCCTTTTCAGAAGGGTTACGAGCAACTTATTTTAATCAATGGTTTTAAAAAAACAAGTTACTGGTGCGTGGCATCTAGCTGTTTTCTTAAGACTGCAGCATTTGCTTCCTTTCAGTTGTCCTTTATGAGCAGAACACACCATAATCTCCCTTGAGTGTTGAGTGCTGTTGTTGGCTGTCCTGGACTTAAAATCAGTGCAAATGTTAGTATTGTAATGTTTTCATGATCAATCATTGCTGTCTTTTATACTTGTGTATTAAAGATTGGCACGAGTACTCGTCTACTGTTTTGTTGGGAATCAAAAATGTTAGTTAGCAAGACTTGAGTGGTGATTTAGGACAGTATCTCCTCCCAGTTTGTCCTATTAAAAGGACAGGGAGGCTGCCAAATGTTTTGATGCTCGGGTCTGTGTGTGACAAAATCCACCAGTCCTGAATCCACACACATTATCTATTAGCTAATGGCCTTTAAAATATCTCCCCTCATGGATGAAAATGTCATCTCACTGTGGGAAAGAATGCGTTTGCTGCATAGCTGACTTGTGACATGGCAAAGAGCACCAAGGCCCTTCCTGAATAAAAGAAGATGGGAAAAACAGCCAGTCTACAGCTCATGGCTTCTTTCGAAATCTTCCCAGCCAGTCTGAGGGGTTTTCTTCGAAACGGGGCAGGCAAAGCCACTCCGTCGCGTTTTTTTTTATTCTAATCCCTATAATTCAAGTTTAAACACAGGCCTTTAGGAACCTAATGCAAATAAATGAGAATGTTAGTGGAGCTGAATCGACGACAACACAAATCATCCTCCACAGGCTGAGCTGATTAATGAGAGGATCTCACACAGCACTGGTTGTTTCTTCTCGTGCATTTCGGAAATGTAATTAGCCGTTGCTAATCTAGTGGTTTTAATCCACTTTATAATTTATCAATGTTGAATGAAATGCATGACCACATTGTCATCTTTATTCTCACAGGTATTTCTTGTTGTTTTAAAAAGTATCTGATTAACCTCATACACAGAAGGAATAATCCCTTTTGTTCGGATATTCAATATGCTTGAATAAGCAGGGCGGGCTACAAAACACACAGTCAAATCTTCTTCTGTCAGTTTATTATCATAATCACAGGTGTGAAGCATTTTTTTTTTAACAAACATAATTTTACTTAAGTAGGGAAAAATGGTTATATTTACCTGTGTGAGAAGCTTGTGTTAACAGAAATACACAAAACCTTTTGTATGATATTTTCTTACAGCATAGTCCTCAAAATAAAATACATTACAAATATAAAATCAAAAAAAAAAGCACTCACCTGAGCTTTCATCATCCCAGCTGTCTAAGCTCGGATAAAGAACTGGCTTCACAGATGCAGGAGCTGTGAGAATATAATTTTCTGTATAGTTATATAGTTTTTAATCAACATAACAATAAAAGAGTCACCCAGAATCAGAGGCAATGAGATGGCACATTCCTTCTAATTTTACAATAACCCCAGAAAATATATGAACATTTTTTTTTAGACCTATGCGAGTTCAATCAGTCACCATATTTCTACTCTGAAAGATGAAATGCGTGCGGATCTGAGGGGTCACTCGGCTCTTACCTTGAGTCCTGGGTGTGTAGGCAGAGGAGGCAGCTCTCTGTGTGGGAGGCCTTGGTCTAGATGGTGCTGAACTCATCTGTGAAAACAGAGACACCCAAATATACATCAACAGGCTTGTCTCTCACCCAGTGAACTTGATAAACAGAGACTGGCACTATCAGTATGCAAGGACAGTTCACAACTTAAATATTAATTGGATTAAAGTATACAAGCAACTGAATATTCACTGTATTTCTAATAGTGTACTGTAATCCTACAGAGACCTATTGATTTAGCTTCATTCCAACTTATAAAACTAAATAATTAAATGAGATACTCATTACTATGACAGGGAATAAACCTGATTTCATAAGACCACTGTTTTTTTCAGCACATAACCCCAGTGACCAAAATGAAGTGCCAAGTGTAAAGCCTATATTACTGTCATCTACAATGTTTTATAGATGTCTGATTTATAGTAGCCATCAAATGAAGCTTACAACCACCTTCTAATGTGTTGAAAGACTTTGTCAGCAGATTATATTTCTCATGCTTTATGTAGGTGTAACTTCTTCATTCCAAACTCACAGAACTACTGCATACCTGTGATTTTTTTACTTTGTTTGAGGGGTTCCTGTGTGCATGACTCAAATGAACAAAAAGGAGTAAAAAAAAAAAAACTTGAGTCAGTGGAAAATAGTGTGACTTTAAATCCCATCAAGTAAGAGAGATTAAAGTTACTTAACCCTTACCCTTCAAATGAGTGATGTTGCCAATCAAATTACTGTGATGTTTTAGCATGCAAAGACAAATCACACGGGCAATTTAAACACAGTTAAAGATTAGCTGAATGGGTGAGGAATATTTATATTGTTGCTAATCTGGTAATACAAATGAGAAATGTATCAATCCTGTAAGACTATTTCAACAGTGTTATTTCAAAAAAATATTTTTATTAAATTCCTATATTGCTGCACAAGAAAAAAATACTTGAATTCAATATGATGTCAACAATTCCTCTAAATCTGATAAGAGATGGGGAATTTGTGAATAAACAATCTCTTTCAGCTCTACAGTCATTCTTGGGATTCATCTAGTCTGATTCACTCTAGTGAATCAGTTTGTTCAGACACAGTTCATGTAAATGATCCAATTAAATAATAGCAAACTACTATTCACAACTAAATCACAATTTCGAGTCCCTGTCCTGCATTTAACATATTTAGCGACAGTGAAATATTTAGTTAAATGAATTCATCACTAATTTTGTTGTTGCTGTAGATGGTGTATCTGTTATTAATGTAACCGTTCAAGTTTGATGTCATCACCCTGATAGCACTGCTTGTTCATCCATTCAAAACTCTCATAGTCAGAAAAGTACAGCTTTGATAAAACCAAAAATCATCAGAAAGCAATATTTAACATTATTTTATATAGTCTAGCTAACTACGTTTTCAAAAGAGTAGCAGAAAACTACTTCTGAGTATCTTGAAGCTCGGCCAGCTTTAGTTTGGGGCCAACATGGTGCAGTAGTGCACAGAAAGTAACCTTGCTTGAAGCTGGCATGTGTTTGTTCTGCCAGTCGGTGGTGTACTTCTCAGTGTAGTCCTGCAAAATGGTGTACAAATCATACGCTTCAGGTGGGGGTTCCACATCTCCATTGAGAATAGCAGAAGCACGAATGTCTTGGCCATAGAACCTATTCAAAAGTAAGGATCACATAAGATATCAACTACGGTATAACAATGAAAACACAAAGTAGGTCGAAATGTGAGGTAACATCGGAGCCTGAGGGCTTTATTTCAACATTTAAACTCTTTAACCTATGACATGTGCTTACTTTCGGTTGGTTTCTTTGCGCTCAATGAGGTAAGAACCGACGAGAGACACTCCAGCGTAAAGGCCACGAGATTTGCAGTACGAGTAGACAGCCGCTGTACTGCGAAATGCCACATCTGCCTCCAAATTCCTGTCAAACATGCTCAGTCAGACTTGTATATATGCAAGGAATAAACACTACACAGTCAATGATAATAGTGGAATCAAATGGGAGGATGAAACTTTCATAGGGTCCGTTTTTCTTTTATACTTTACATTTGTTTTTAAACTTACTCAACCATTCAAAACTTTAAGGGCTAATGTGAGGATATTTTGACAATTTTGTGTGCATTTGTGCTTTCAAGTGCAAGAAGACACGCGTACAAGAACTCACTTCAGTATCGTGCACTATATGAGAGGCGGCTCTATCAAAAACGTGCAAAAACAGCGTAATCGAAATTTAAATTTTATTACAAGTATCCAATTCCTGAATTGGAATCGATTTTTTGATTTCCAACCCTATTTCTAACATTAGGAAACATTGGAAGGATGTGCAGAGCAGTAGGTGCTACACAGTAAAAAAACGCAGATGTTTGGACAGTCATTTATTAATGTCATAAGGTAGGGGTGGTTGATATACTGGTTGAAATTTGCCATCGGCTCTGTAGCTGTTACGAAAGCTTATTGTTTACATGCATTTTTAAGCATTGCGGTTTAAAAACAAGTGATTTTAAACCGTTTAAACAGCAAAAGAGGACTCACTTTAGAAAACATGCACTGTCTGAGTTTGAGACTGTCTCTCAGCGCTGTCTGAGAGATCCGTGCACACAAAGCCGCTGTAAAGAGTATGCATTGTTTTTTATACATTTGATTACTTTATACATTTTATATAGTAGTTTGTTAAGGTCTATTCAATGTATCACTTATTTGTCTTCAGTAAGCTTGAGAGTTTTTTTAGGCTAGTATTAGTTTTTTTACTTGAAGGGTTGTGCATAAGACTAACATGCCACCTTCATAATCATGACATGACATATGTTATGAATATGAAGGAAGTTTTATGCATGTTTGTTACAACTGTGTCATTCGCTCAGTTATGATCATTTTAATGCAATATACATTGTTTGAGATGTCTTTGTTATGACACCTTGACATAAACCAATACATCATAACCTGTCAGTGTCTTTGCCATGACAACTTGACATTACTAAAAACACAACCTGTCATAAACATGACATAGCAGATTAATAATCAAACTTAAGAAACCACCTAGCTTTATTGGTGAACATTACATTAAACTATCAGGTGGTTGGTTTTGACATTGGCTGTAATGAAGCCATTATAACGTTTTAATGACAAATTCAATTAGTACCACTGTAGTTGAGGTCACGAAAAATATTCATGACACAGTTATAATGGCCTCATGACAGTCAATGTCAAAGCCAACCACATGACAGTTTAACTTCATTTTATGTCAAGTTGTAATGACAAAGACAGTGATAGGTTATGATGTTATGGTTTGTCAAGATGTCACACAGACATCTTAAACAATGCCATATTTGCATTCAAAGTGTCATTATTGAGCGAAAAACACTTAATGACAGTTGTCATAAACATGCATAAACCCTACTTCATATTCAAGTCATGTCATGGTTATGAAGGTGTCATGTAAGTCTTATGCACACCCCTTCAAGTAAAGTGTTACCCCTTATTTAAAGCAAAAATAACTATATTGTGATGTATATTGCTATCATGAAATAAATTACTCATATCGTGATATAAGATGTTGGTCATATCGGCCAGTCCTACTATAAGGATTCAACATAACTTGCAGAACAAAGACATGATTTTCAGCTCTAAAAAATACAGTAATTTTTATTTAAAACGTTGTCTTTATATGACCCCTTTAAAATTTCTGTTTCATTTTTCACCAACTAAAGAGACCTTGATTTTGATGCAATCCTTGATTTTATTAAAAGAATGAAATGTGACATTTATATCAAATATATCTTAGTAGGTGGTAAGAATTTTCTATTCCAAGAATAACTCATTTCAGAAGAGCACACCCTGCAGTCACTGCAGCCAAACCAAATACAAATCTGATCTAATCAAAACCAAAAACAATCAAACACATCCACAATAAGTGGAATCTTCAGTCCTAGTTTTCAAAGCTACTGTAGTGTATTGGGCAACCATTCAGTATAATATTGCTTGCAGCTTTATTCTGGCGAGATCCATAAACAACGATTAAAGCAACGAGAATAAAAAGGACTTTCCAAACAAGCATAAACACAGCAGAATCTGTCAATTAAGGTAAACTCACTGATTCACCTTAGAACAATGCAGCTGTCATTTAAACTAGCACTATTGAGTACTCTTATAGCATGGACACCCTTCATTATCTATAATTCTCACAGTGTTTTCCACACAGGCTCATGCTTGCAAAATTATGAATGACTGTGTTGCAGGTGAAAGCTTAAGCTGGCAGCTCACAACTGTATACATTTTTTTGTATAAACATGTCATTAGAGAAAATGAGTCCCTTGTGAAGTGATATATAGATGGCTTTTATATTCTGTTGATTATATTTGTAATTTTCAGTAAGAGCAAGAGCTTTTCTGTCATTGCTATCCGTAAATGCACTAAATCAACCGTTCAAAAATATTACAGCTAATTTATACCTTCACAGAAATGCTGTGAAAGCCTTCCATCGCCTATGTAAACACTTTAAAAACTTTCTCCGAACAAACGGACTTCAACGCTTGATTTACAAACACATGGAACACAATGCAGCTCACAAAAAAATTGCAAAAAAACAATCATAATATCAATGTCCTTACATAAATCAAATCTTTCTTCCTTAAGCCATAACCTTTGATTTTCAGACGCATCCAAATAAAAAAATTAAACACTTCACTTCAGTCATAAAAGTGCCATGTCAAATTACGACACATTGCTTAACAGTGGACAGGCATTTGCTCAAAGCACTTACGTAAGTTTCCATACCTTCACTCTACATTATTCTGACCCCTGGCAACAGAATGGGGTATTACACAGTAAAATTAACACACATACCTGCCAAGAGGCCCAACAGCCACAGTGCAGTTTCCTCCAAGTGTAAGATTCCCTCCTTTACTAAAAGCATCCACAGCTCTCCTCTGATTCAAGATGATGACAAAATCTGATGACTGGAGATGAAAAAAGAGGACACGCGTCATGTTTTATGTGCGCATTAGATGGACGGTTTAAAATCAAAAATCAAAAGTATTTTTAATTTAATTTAATTTAATAAAAATGGGAATAAAAATGATAAGTCAATAAGAATTTTATCCACACTGAATGTGAATGCTGACCAAGGGAGTTTTAGTTTATTTAATTTTTCCCGATTTTTTTAAATATTAATTTTAATTTTAAATGGAACATCTATAGTGTATACATAGTAAAGCTATAATGAAAAAGCTTTAGAATTTAGCTTAAACTCCCAAGGTTAACAAGTGCTAGCCAATTGTTCGTATCTAGTGATGTTCCTATGTTGCATGCCGTGCTAAGGAATTATATGTAATATCATGTGTCGATTGGGTGATTCAAGAAATACAATCATAATGGTCTTAAATTATATAAGTGATACAAGGTATTCCTCCTGGTTCTGCGAGCACTGGAACTCAAGTTTGTATGTTCTTAAATAATGTTTGTTGTATGTAAATCTATGTTTGTATGTTATTATTTTCCGTTTCATTACTTTGTGATATGGACCTATGGGTCTGGAATAAAGAATAATAATTATATTTTATTTTTACTTTATTTTTACTTTATTAATTCTGTATTTAAACAATATATATATATATATATATATATATATATATATACACACATAGTGCCTTTACTTAAATATAAATACTAAAATACTGTCATTGTAATCAAATAATTGTATCAATTTTGTAGTGTTTTCCGCTAGAATACACAAAACATTTTTTTTAAATAATTTAACATGTTTTATTTTTATATAATTTTAGCTTTAGACATTTTGAATTTTCAACCAAAAATTCAGTATAAGAATAAGTCAATAAGAATTATGTACAGAAAGTTGACCAGGGGATGTCATTTAAAAGAAATTTAATTTAATTTAAAATGTAATTTCTATTTTATTTTAACTTTACACAAAAAAAGAATAAATCGTGCCACAGATTTGCTGTATTAAAATCAGTTCAGGTGTCTAAGCACCACCAGACCATGTGATGTTAGATAGTAGGCAAGTGTGTCCATCATGCACATGTGATGTATCTAGTTATCATCACTCTGACAAGCACTCCGCCAACTGCTGAGCTTCTGTCACCAGCAAAACATTAAAAAGTTGCTCTATATTCAGCAATAGTTTTTAAGCTTTTTTAAATTTTAGTTGATGTTGAAAGATTTGGACCGGATTCAGACATGCTCTGGTTTTAATGCCTAAAGATAAAATCAATATTTCCTGTACTCCACTGCAACTTATCAGGTGTGTTGCTACATACTGAGAGACAGAGACTGCAGTGCTAACCACAGTGCCTGAAGGCTACTCCAGAAATTAATCAAAAGTGTCAAGATGCACAGGCGCTCGGTACACAAATGACTCATCCGAGCTGCAATCCAAGGTCAGGAAACAAAGTGCAGCTTCTGCCCGATGCTGACAAATGACCTCGCTGGGCACATGTCACATGCACAGTGATTTCCTGTGCCAGAGATATGAAGATCCACTTTATGCTTTGAAAAATGATGAAGCCAGCACTTGAGCTAATAATAGCTCCTGAGTCCTGACAAAAAGGCTGACATCTGGTTCAGGGAAAAGGACGTAATGAGTTATTCATAATGGGTCATGCTTTTACAGAACACATTGCAAGATTCACGGAAAACTTAGTTATGTGATTTTATTTCAAATCAAAAAGAAAACAATTATTTTGAGGGGCACCTGTTTATCATTAGTAAATGATAGTGAGACCATCCGTACTCAGGTGATATATTTGACGAAAGTAAAGTCAATTGCAAAAGTAAAGTCAACTTTTTTTTAAAGATTTTTTTTTTTTAAGTGTGGGGACAGTTCTAAATCAGTGACGGATGATGGATGATGGGAAGAAAAAGAAATAGAAAACAAGACAGCCAAGTCAGACGGGGCAAATATTTCAACGTCTTTATGTTCTTGTCTATGCATGACTCAGACATTCTCGATGGAAAGAAAACATGTTTTTTGCATGACATTGAATGAGAAGCAATTTACAAATTATACCCTGATGAAGAATCTATAGTAATGTCTGCATACAAAGCATAATCCATAGGCATACAGCATAGTGTAGTGCAAGATGTTCATCTAATACATGAATAAAAATGTTGCACTCTCTGATTCAGCACAAAATCTAAGAGACTGAAACTTTCTTAACCATGTTATATGTTATAACATATGTTATATGTTTGTATATGTCTTTATATGTTTTTTTATGATAATTAATTTTCTATTGGTTTAAAAAATAAGTAAATAAAAATACAATATTCACAGATGTTCTACTAAAGAACCCAAGAGGAATTTTAAAGTAATGGAAAAATTACCTTTTTGTATATTTTTAGACAATTTAGCCAAAATCATGATTTGTACTTGAATTAAAGAAATTGGTTGTTCTTTTAGAGAGTGTCAAATTAAAAACTTACCTCCAGACCAATTTCAAATCCTCCACCGAGTCCAGCAATGCCAATTGCTGAAGGAGCAGACCATCCTTCATAACAGAACAATAAGCAAAACAAGAAAAACACTTAAGTCAATTAATCTCTAAATGTTTGTTTATTCCGTTTATAATGTTGTTTTAAGGCAGCTGCCAGACATCAATTACACCATAACCCATTACACTCCCCATTTTCACAAATTGCTCTATTTTGTCGTAATAGTTGTGAGTTAGGGTTTATCTAAACATGTACTCAGAAACACTATGTCAGAAACTATATAATCTCCCGACCTCACCAAGCAATTATAGGCCTACATGCAAATATATTTGACGCTCAGAATAAATGTCAGAACGGACGCCAATAAAACCCACTTACTTCCATCAGCGAGTCTTGCGATCACAATCCCGCTGCCGCCCCTCGCAGTGATCATGAAACCTGCTTTGAAGACTGACAAGATGGCCAGTCCCTGAGCCTTGGCAATGACATGAGCTGGTGTCAGGTTGTGGAAAAGATAGAAGTAATGAATAGGAGATATTATAATTGGACTTGTGCAGGCAAAACTGTTCTGAATCTAGAGTCACAAGTACTGAAATGTAAAAAAATGAATAAATGTGCAAATGCAAGATGAAACAGGTAGGCAGAGTTGATTGGTGCATTGTGTTTTCGCACAAATATGGAGAAGTCACTGAGTGAATTGCATTCATGTCACTTTCTGAAGACATGCATGAACAGATACTTGGCAATGGACCGGTAGAAAGACTACTAGTCTTGTACACAAATGACATCAGTCAACAGAAATGCTAACTTTGGGCTGTTAATAGCACTTAAATGTCTGGCATGAGTGCTATTACTGCATCAGGATTAGCCTAAGCCCTTAAAGCACAATTAACCGTGGCTTCAACAAGTATGAGTGTCAATGCATATACATTTTAAAACATCAAAGTGCCATTTATTTTGGCACAACACCATTTTAAAACATTTCACTACAATTAAAGGTACACTATGTAACTTTTTCGTTCAAAATTAACTAAATTTAAGTAATAAGCCAATACATCATCAATATGTTTTTGTCTTACCCTGATTCACTATGTTCTACTCTCCATTGACAGTCCACACAACTTTGACGCTCATAAAGAGAACTTTGAAGTTCATAAAGAGATCGTAAACTAATCCATATGAATTGAGCGTTTTAGTTCAAATTTTCAGAAAAGACTTGATCGCTTACTGAGATGAACAGACTCAATTAATTATTTTATTCACATTTAAACATTGATTAGCGAGCAAACATAAACACCTCAACATGCTTGACCCGCGAGAACAAACCTCATTGGTTTTGCTGAAACTCAAATGTGCTGCATAACACGAGAATGATCCTCATTGGTTCTCAAATGTCAAGCGAACGTGCTTGAGCTTCTGTTATCTGATCTGTTCATCATATAAAGCGATGGAGTCTCTTAAGAAAATTTGACTAAACTATACTCAATTCATATGGATTAATTTTACGATCTCTTTATGAACTTTAGCGTTGACTGTCAAAGGAGAGTACAGAAAGCTCTCAGATTTCAACAGATAAGATCTTCATTTTATGTTCCAAAGAAAAATCAAGGTCTTACGGCATAATTAATGACAGAAATTTCATTTTTTGGTGAACTATCCCTTTCAGTTTAAAGTATAAAACAACAGACGATGAGCATGGAATAAATAGCATGTCCATAGTCAATATGATGAACTATGTTGAACATTTAATGTTTTTGATTCATACTTGTTCCATATGGGTCGGAAGGAGTGATTAAACTAATTTGTTTTTTTTGTTTTTTTATAATAATGAATGTAATAATTTATACATTAAATTTCCCTAAACAGAAAATTTGCAATCCATAAATCAATAAAAAAGTGAGTAACTCTTTTTAACAAATCTTGCAGTGCCTTTTTTTTTTTTACAAGGTTTTCAAAAAATAAAAGTTGGTAAAAATATGATACCGATTCTTATGTTGTCAGATTTTTATCAATTGAAAAAAGGGAAAAATTGAATTTGATTGATCACTAATCACTGAAAGATAAAAGTTTTCCCATTGTTTTCTAATTGGTTTATGACAGCAGCACAACAATTACCTGGAATAAGTTTGTCAGGTCCCATTCTGTTGGATATTTCCGTGAACTCTCTAAGGATCTTGCCGGCCTTCTTGGCCTCAGACTTGAGGTTAGCAGGAATAGGGTTATTCACTGTAAAAGAAACATTAGAAGATGGATAATTTTTTCTTCCTCTGCTTCACATTCCAAAATTCTGAAACGTCAAATGTCTACAGACCAAATTTGTAGGATGTTTTGCATCTTCCTGAATGCTTTCAATTCTACTACGCAAAACGCCTCTCTAGTGGCATCTGCTACTATGAACCTGAACCTGTTTTAAATACCAAAATTATTTAAAGGCTATGGCCAATATTTAACGACTTGTTCAAGGTAACAGACTATGAAATCACCACAATTACATGTTCCTCTATTTTTATAAAGTTTCTCTCCAATGTAATATGACAAACTGTAAATTATTCATTAATACATCAACATAACCATGTCAACATAACCAACATAAGTTATTTTGCTCACCTCATTAATAATTGCACTAATTATATTAGCCAGAGAGAGTCAGTCAGTGATTAGTGTGTTAATATTCAAAAATGTGTCTCCCACGAGTCACTGTCTGAGTCAGATTTGCCTTTCCTTCTTGTTGTTACTCATTACATCTTATCCAAGCCCATCTACAAGCCACGGAGACACTGATGCTGGTAGAGTTTAATTACAACATATAGAAAGATACCAGGTCAAAGTTAAAAAAAAAAAAAAAAAAAATGTATAAAAAACTAAATATAATTTAAAATGCTGACTAATGTGATGTAACTATCAAAAAACAACAAGTGACTGTCTTGGCGGAATTCATTCTTTGCTCGTGACGCCACAAGTACTGTCTGGCGGCAAGAACGTCGTTCTCTAGCAACGAAACCCAGTAAACTAATCAAGGATCTTGCTAGGACGTCGCCAGTTAATTATCCAACAGATGGTGTTTTGAGGTGTAAACGACATGCCAGATAGTTGTTGAGCAATTGGATGCACTAATGTCAATCGTGTAATCTTAACATAAATGTGCTTATACGTTCGCCAGTAGGTGGCGAAAAGGCGTTCATCTGTATGTGATTTAATTTGATATGGTATGAGAAGATCAATACATGCAGAATGAATGACATGTTACTGTTGTACTGCATCAACTTATTACTTATTTGCATGCTTACTATTGTACACTTATTACTACACTACATTACAGCCTAACAGATTGCTAACAGAAACACTACCCATGTATTTGAAGGTTGAGCAAGCAAGCTTATTGGCTACTGATTCAGCAGGAACCAATCAGCAGCACCCTATAGAACATAATGATGTGATTACGAGCAGGTTGAGTTAGGACTTATAAGCCTGCGCCATCTAAAGTTTTATGACATAAATTTGTCAGAGGAATTGATTTTTATTATTTATTTATTTATTTATTATTTAATTTGACTAGCCCCCACCCCACCCGCACACACACAAATTACACATATTTATATGCATGTACACATAGGGGTGTATATGCAAGTATGACATTTTTAAAGTAATTTCGAATAATATGAATCTATAAAAAAACTGTACCCGATGTACAAGTATAATACAAAAGCATTCCTTTTAAATACCACCACACCCACATTTTGCGACAAAGATTAATCCATCACTTTCTATTACCTGATTTTTGACGGATGAATGATTCACTGCATATATTGGGGTGATCAAGCACCCTTTTGCAACAAATAAAGAGTCGCTTCTGGCGTGTGCACCCTTTTTGTGGTTTACTCAGGGGGGTACTTGCAAAACGTCACTTAGTCAGTTGAAGAATTCTTGGAAAACCATCCACATCAACAAGACGATTCACCTGTATGCACCTGCTTAAATATTTTAATATAGTAATACCAGGACACCCTCCAATTAGACAGTTCTTTCCAACTAATGCTACTCGAGACATTCTTAAATATATAACGTCTAAGAAGAATGTTTGTTATATATGCATATGTGATGTATCCCCCTTCTTGTTTTTTGCATTAAATCTGAAGATAATTTAAAAAGATACATTGATTTGCTTTCTTATATCAGGGATTCATAACTCTAGTTGCCCTAGTTACCCTTGTTTTCCAGATAAATGTTGTCTGTAAAAAACGCAGTAAAAAAAAATTAAAACTAAAAAGTAACAGTTTCACAAAGACTGTTGTAATTTGGCATTCTTTAAATGTTTAAGTGATATTGATGTCATTACTCAAGGTTATTTTTTAAGTAACTCACCACTATCATACTACTTTTACACAAGGGTCAAAAAATCTATTCACATACATTTATGGCTCATTTAGATTCCTAATACGCACACAAGTTGCACACAAGTTACAGTTTGTTTGTTCATGTTCCTAACCTTAAGAATTAGCAAAAAAAATTATCATAAAAACTACCCCAAGTTCAGGACATCACATGAAAAAGCAGATGACTAACAAAGAAGTCATTCACAGTTGCTTGAGATTATTTCCCAAGTAAAAAAGGAGAACCAAGTTCATGTTCTGTTTTTTACCCATTAAAAAGTGCCTATTTTAAGAAGCATATCTTGAAAAGAACTGCACACACAATGGGACACAAGATATCTGAAAGTGAACTGGAGTCCTGAACTTTGTAAGACCTGCATGAAGACCGTAGAACTAGCATCAAATTGGTAATTTTTTTCACAAAGTGCTGTTGTGTAATAATCTCTCTCATTACATATACATTGTAGCAGTAAATGCCAGGCTGTGGCTGGTAACACCTCTATGATTCTCTTTCACTCCCGTGATATTTTAGTATTATACAGCTGTGTGCTGTAAATTCTTCTCTAGTTTGTCATACAGCTGTTGATGTAATGCGCTGGAAAATTGCTCTACTGAACTGCCATCAACGTACATAAAACTTTACGCGCTTTCAAGAGATACCTTAACTTCTACGTAAGTAACTTATGTCAAATAGCATCTCATCTATCAGATATTCTGCCAAATCACCTCACAAAAGAATGTTTGTCTGAATCATCAGACTAACCTGATCTCATGACGTGGTTCTAAAGAGGATTAGTACGCACTGAGCAACGTAATGGTGCTTTGAGGAATCAGGTGCTACAAGCAAAATAAAACAAAACAATGTTAAAGGAGTATTAGTGATCTCATTTTCCAGAAATATTTACAATTCTGATCAAAAGTTTGGGGTCGGATTTAAAATATATATATATATATATATATATATATATGTGGATATGTTTAATTGATCAAAAGTGAGACCAAAGATATTTATGATGTTCTTTTGAGCTTTCTATTCATCACATATATTGGAAAAAAGGTATCATTGTTTTAACAAAAACTGTTTTTAACATAATAATAAACAATGTCAGCACCAAATCTGCATAAGTATGATTTCTGAAGGATTATGTGAGTAGAGTATGACTGGAGAAAACAACATTGTAAGATTTACAACAAATCTAAATATTTCTATTTTAATGTATTATTGCTTTTGTCAACCTTTGTCAGGCACGTTTCCAAAAAACATTTTTGTAAATTATACAGGCCCCAAACATTTACAAATTATTTTTGTTTACTAAAAGAAAATATGCACGTTAATTTAGCAAATTCAGAAATAGGGGTTTTCCGGAAATAACTATGCATACAGAATGATAATAATGCTTTCATGACTAAGTATAAAAAAGTTTAAGGCAAAAAAGTGGATAAGACACAATGAATGTGATTGTTTTTTGTAGCAACACAACACATAGCCCAAAAGGGGCAACCAAACGTGTTTTATGAACTGGACCAAAACCCTCTCACACAGGCCCTGGATCAGTAGGCCATCCGTTTGAGCCATGCTAAATGCAAATGATAAAAATGCAACTAACTATATATTATTTCATGCATATTTAAGATAGCAAAATGAATATGTACAGAGTTTTGCTCCAAATTCATGTCACTTGTTAGAAGTTAGACAAAATCAGCAGATCCCAACATGAACAGATTGCAAGATATTTGCAAAACTTTGCTTATTGGTGGGCCTATGCAAGTCTTGGCAATATAAGTGTCCTTGTTTGATCTCAAGGACTTTTTAAAATTTAGTTTGTACAAGAAACACTTTTGGTACTGTACTGGGCCAATGCATGATGCCCAATGTAAAATCCTGAAGCAAAATCATTTGAAAAGCACCGCTAAAGAGCAATTGAAGCGCTATTTCCGACCCTAATGTCAGCTGCCACTGAATAACATGAGCCTTGGGTCTTTTTCTGATTTATGTCTAATACAAGAATCCCCTCTTTCTGTTCTATAAGCCTACGGCTGTAATACATGTGTCTCCAACAGAAAGCATGAACTTTGTGAACTGAGAACATCTGGAAGCGGATTTGCAGGACTGATGCAGTTCTTTTTTATTTTCTCAAGAGACTTGAGAACAATAATGCTTACTGTAAACTTTGTATTGCATATATTGCCCCTCGAATCTGACAAGAAACGGTACCAACCAAGCTTTTCCTTGGGGCATCTTAGTAAGGCTTATTACTGTCCCCAGGTAATAGTGGATGGTGTTGTTTTCCATTCATTTTCTCATTCATGTAAAACCTGTGCTGTGACTGTCATGGAGAGGGGGTGAACTAATAAATGCACCTGTGGTGACAAGCGTAACAATGAGAATATGATTTTTGTGATTACTACTGTACAAATAATTACCGCTTACGCAGATAATTAGTCAATCCCAGATTAACATGGCAATATAAAGCATGAAAAATGCAAATATGCTGGGACAGTGCAATTATGCCTTAATTTGTAGTTGGAGGATATAATGAACAATTACGGATGCAGCATTGATCCATAGAGAGAGAGCGCAAACATCTGACTGACACTGACACTTACAGTGGAGGTTGCTTTAACACTTTAGACAAACAACTTAATCAGTGAGGCTCAAGAATCTTCATTCAGTGCTTTTTAGTCCTTTAAAATAAATTATCAATGATAAATGAGTTTTTTTTTTTTTAAGGGATCGAATCAGATGCAAATGTCAATAAAGACGGAAATGTGGTTCTAGAATGAAATAAATAAAGTAAAAAAAAAAAAAATGGCACAAAGTATGATGGACACCTGGAGCCGGTTCCAACAAACCCCTCAAGTTCAATTTAATAGTGATAATTTGTTCATAATTATAGCCTTAAAGCTTTTAAACACATTCGACAATTTTCACCATGCATGTTAACAAAGCTACTGGAATGTCGAAGGGACACTCCGGATCATGTCAAGCTGTCTGCTACAAGGTGGAGAAATTAATATCTACTTTCCCACAGGGGTTAAATTAATTGCTTTTGTCAATCAAGACCGCAGACAGCCTATCGCGTGTGGCAGCAGCAGTGACGTCAAATAAAGTGCACGTCATGCAGATGGTATTTATATCATCATGCTCCACTACCATGGTGAATCTACAGTCTACTTTTTTTTTTTTTTTCTCAGAGTAGAAACTAGACGGAAACTAGACGGTAGATTGACCATGGTCATGATATTTTACACTGCAATATAATTAGGCTAACAGAACCAGTTATTATACTGTCTCTTGTCAAAGTCAAACATAATGATTTTCTTTTTAACATATTCTGTCAGTTTTCCTGTATGGAACAATCAAATATTTTCCATATCACATACTTACCTTGACTTTATACTCTGAAAATGTTTTGGGTAGGCTATGTTTAATCTAGCCTATTTAGCAGAGATATCATAGGCTACTTTGAAAAGTCGTAGGCTAAACCAAAACAAATACCTCTTCACAATAAACCTACTCGATTACTACAGGAAGTTACACGTTGGGTTATTACCGATTCATCTCAGGGAATAAGAAAAACCTTCTCTACTTACTTTTACCAAAAAAGGACTTTATTCGCCAGGATCGGGGACTTCTCGAAGTTTAAGTAGACTTTTATGTAGCCTCACCTGGTACAGGTAAGAGAAGTTAATAGTGATAGTGAACACTTCCTATGCACCTGCCCAACCGGTTTATAACCATAACGTTAGACTTAAAGGACCCGCAAAGAACTGAAGCCAGATATAATGATTTCAATGTGTTTGGTAAATGACATGTAGCCTATAAATTTTATTAAAGAATTTTGTGAACAAATTAGCTTGTCACAATTATAGACCATTATTTTAGCCATAGAGAGATCAAAGTTCCAGTGAGCATTTTTGATGCAGGCAACAATGGGACACAGCAAGGAAAAATGACGTTTGACATGATTAGGACCCCTAGCGCGCTCTGGTGTACACAGAAGCGCGCTCTGGTGAATTCAGCTGCGCGCTTTTCGTGCCTGGTTGCGTTCGTAACTTTACAGTCTATGCGTGAAACCAAACGAGTCTGTCGTTTTTTGATGAGTGACATTTCTTATTTATTTCAGACAGTGTTGATTTAATATAGGTATACTTATATAAAATTGTATTATTAGGAAAAATCGTGTGTTAAACTATCCTCGCTGTCTGATAAAAAGTCCATTTGGCACTGGCAGGGGGGAAAAGGGTCGACATCTTTATGTAGGCTACACGGAATTATGTTATTATAATATATATATATATATATATATATATATATATATATATATATGTGTGTGTGTGTGTGTGTGTGTGTGTGTGTGTGTGTATTTTAAACAACCTTTTAGTAAAGTTCTTCTTTCATAAGGTTTTATTATCCTTTAACAAAGACGTTAACAGCTCTTTTGATCAGAGGTATTCCTCCTTATATGGAATCATCTGATATAAGCACAATGTAGGCTATGCGTGGTAAATAGTCTAAAACAAATGTTTTTAGAAACACGTCTCATCTTCCACTATTGTTGTTGCAATGTATTGGCTAAACAGGGCTCTAAAGCCTGGTTTCCTTTGCCAAATATTTTCTTTTGCATAAAATGGTGTTTGGAGAACTTACAGATCATATTGTCCTAAAGAACTTACCACTGAAATTCTCATATAGAGCCATTCTTGCCGTTTGCCTTCATGTAAGTTATAAGGCATCATTTGTCACATTAAATTTAAACCCACAAAAAGACAAATTATAAATACTTTATTAATAGCCTACTATAAAATGATGCTTGGTACTATGGAATTCTTATAACCTAAAGCTCAACATGACTTAGAAGTGTAAATAAACTAAACAATATTGACATGTGGATCTATGCCAAAAAATTTACATAAGTTTCTCATTATAAAAATACATCATAAGTTAGTGGCCAAAAGAGATGTACAGCTTATAGGAAAATTGACGTCTTCACTCTTCATTCAAATATTGTTAAATGTGTTAAAGATTTTGTAAGCTGCTTATTGTGCTTGGAGTCAATTATTTTATTTGTGATAATGCAATGAAACATGCCAATTTGTGCGGACAGTTTTTGTCAAGGCTGTCATAGGTAAGTTCTTTTAATAATCAAACAAAGAGTATTATGTTGACATAATTGTTTATGTTATATAAATACATTATTCAATATCCTTTAATCCTCTTATCCTCATTTAATTGCAACTTGTATGACCATGTGCCACTTCAAATCTTTATCTTATTATGTGCATTTAACACTTGACGTTTTGCATATTTTTCATTCACTTTTTTAATTCCAGTTCAAAATACCTAAATACAGGACTGTAAAACGGAGTTGTTTTTGTACTAATAATGTAGTGCAATATTTAAAGCATTTTAAGTTATTTTCAAATACTAACTTTAATATCCTTTATGTTGCATTCATATAACTAAGTTACTTATTATTTACTTAAGTACACTGTAAAATATATTGTTGGTTTAACTTAAAAAAGTAAGTAACCTGGTTGCCTTGAAGTAACCTGGTTGGAATGTTTTAATCATCAGAAACTCAAAATGATATGTTATCTGAACTAAATAAATTATTTAAGTTGATTTGACAAAATAACAAATGTTGTGATTACTAATCCTGAAAAGATTTTTTTTACAGTGATTTAAAATATATATATCAGCCCATTCTCACCCCCAAGGCGTCACCTAACTGACGCCTTGGGAAGCATTTGGACATGCTTCAATATCTGACGCTTTAGGCGCCCTTTAGCGTCAGTTAGATGACGCCCTAGGATCGCGTGTAGGCTACCCTACCCCCACCCCATACCTAAACCTAACCGCGTCCTCTAACTGACGCTTTCCTTTAGCGTCAGTTAGATGACGCCGTAGGATCGCGTCATGTAAGTGACGCTAAAGGGCGCCTAAAACGTCAAATATTGAAGCATGGTCAAAGGTGACGCCTTGGGGTGAGAATGCGTTGTATATATATATTAAAAAAAACAGACTGTATTTTCTTGCTATATCCTCCTCACATCTTCACTGGTGGGCTCTTGGCAGAAGAGGCTTGTCAGGTGGCCTGCTGATCTGGAATGATCAAACAATCTAATGTACACACATATAGACACAGACAGTCAGTCAGAATTTTAAGACTCTTTTCCTGAGGTCACCCAAAAGTTATATCTTAAAAATCTCAGTGGCAGAACATTCCTCTCCCTGCCCCTACTTGGAAGCTGAGAGAAAGACGTGCAGCTCCAATCTGAGCTTTTTTCAAACCACTCCATTGGTTGTCAGTCATCCACACCCAATTATGTAAGAAATGTATCGTGCGTCTCATCCTCGCTGCGTAGCAGACTGCATTCTGGCATTTAACAAACACCTGGCTTCAACGTAAACAGACATGCTAGACATGCTAGACTTTGCTCCTCATCAAAACACACTGTTTGGCACAGATTTTTAAAAGTCTTGGTCAATCTCTTGGTGGCAACACCTTCTGGAGAAATCCTAAACTAGAGGATTAAAGACTGCAGTGTGGAAAATCGGATTGATTTTGACTCTCAAAATGACCATGACCATATATGATTTTTTTTTTGTCATCTTGTTGATTTGCTCTGTAGGCTTTGATCCCATTATGTGATGCTGTAGAATAATATGGAAATCATCTGGGGTAGACATTTTGTTTTTTAATCTTGTAAAGTTATTTGTAACCTACTTTTCAAAATATTGGGGTCAGATCGGTTTTTTAAAGAAAACTTTTTTAAAGAAATTAAAGGATGCATTACATTGCTCAAAAGTGCCATGAGCAATGTTTTCACCAAAGGAAATGACCACGTTTGCACTAAAATATTGAGCACGACGATTTTCAACATTGATAATAATAAGAAACGTTTCTTCAGCATTGAATCATTTCTGGTGGGTCAGGACACTGAAGACTCAAAAAAAAAATACTTGTTAAACTAATTTAATAAAATTATGGACAGTGGTTCCACATAATCAAATTATTTTGAATCTATGTAAGCTCCTGTTGACAGCACAACTGAATGAGAGAGAATCTGTGAAATAGTAATGTCAAACAAATCAATGGAATTGCTCCCCTGTAACTTAAATCGGTTAAGTTTAGTGAACATGCGCTTTATTTTATTTATTTTTTAAAACTGTACTGATAAATAAATGTGTGTAGAATTTCTAGACTATGGCTAGCTAATAATAAAAATATATGTTACTTATATGTGTTATATGTTACTTGTTAAAAAGAACAGTGCCACAAAACCATTTTAAAATGCTGAGAATTCAGCTTTACCTTAACTGGAATTAATTATTTTAAAATATATTTAAATAAATTTAAAATTATTCAAAATTCTAATAATATTTCACAATATTACTGTTTTTTTACTGTATTTTTTTATCAAAAAGCATTGTGAGCTAAGTTGATTGTATACAGAGACCAATGGTTATATGATCTACGGCTTACAATGTTTTTGGAAAACGCAGCTCAGGTGGTTTTATCAGCAACATTTTTAAAAGTGTCAAAGGGATAATAAAACGGGCCATCTCTCTCTCTCTCTCTTTTTGATGCCAAATTTCTCTTCACTCATATGCTATATTCCCTCTTATACAGTATGACAATATGTTGGGGGGGGGGGGGGGGTAAATGTAAAGTTCAATACATTTTGAACTTTATCGATCAGACTTATATTACAGATTATTATATTACACAGAGAGACAGAAATCTGAATTCTTTGTTATTATAAGGATTATATTCTTTTATAACTCAGAGGAAGAGACATAAGGATGGAAAACAGTTTAATGGAACCTTTCGTACAGATAGTCCAGTGATTTTTTTAAGGTTTTTCATGTTTGTTAATGGCATGTGTTGGTTATGAAGTCAGGGATGGACAAATATCTTTTAGAGCCTAATCGCATATGCATCTTTCAGCCTTTATGCTATAATCTTGAGGCGCTTTCATTGGCGGATACATTGTTACTTTGAACATTTTCAGATCATGTGCTCAGCAAAGTCTAATCAGCTTATGGAGTTCTTTGAATGCTTCATGTCACCTTTATGGGAACCTTTTCCAGCATATTACCAACTGGAGTGGGAAAAGGGAAGAAGCATTAAGCCTAGAATGACATTTTGTGGAACACCTATCTAGACAATTGAAATTAAACCCCTCAGTAATGTTTTGGACTTCTGTTAGAGACGTTTTAAAGAGAATGTCCCGGCTTCAACTTGTGACAAAGCACAAAATGTCTTTAGTTTATTTGTCTTATTATATATATATTCTATATATTAGATATCAAAAATATATTCAAATGAATATACTGTGTTGCATACATGTAAATATACTGTATATCTGAAATAAGATTTGTCGTAATATGCAGTGTTGCAGGATGAATTTCAGTTAGATGGACCTTCAAATAGAATTTTAGATTATATCAATGACTTTTCTATTAAAGCAAATGCAAATTGCAGTTTTGTTGTTGCTCAGTTGCTTGTGACACAATCGTTGCATGCGGTTAAGGCTGACGTGGAGGGATGAGTCACCAGATGTCGTACAGTTCATTTATAATCCTCATCAGGTCATATTTGGCCAGTTTTGTTCCTGATCTTTGGTTTTAAATCACTGCTGTGTGCACATTCACGTCACTTTACATTATCACCAGTGGCTATGTGGAACATATGGACAAAATCCAACTGTATAACCTCTATGCACTGAAATTTTCAACAATAATATTAAATTCAAGAAATGTCCAAATCTTTATCATCATCTCTTGATGGTCAGTCACAATGGTAAATGTATATTTGCTGCTTAGTACTCTTACTCTTACTTGGCTGCTGCCCAGAATTATAGTCAGACCAGCTAAACCACAGTGTTGGCATCAGGTAACTAGTGGGAGTTCCTAAGCAAGACAGAAGAAAGATACACACGCATTACCTCAGCAGACTGATAAAATTGCATGCAATGTGGCTGATTAACCACAGAAATTGTATGCTAAACCAGTCTTGAATGCTAGATGGTTACATACATGTATAGGGCTTTTGGCAAAACGAGAATTCCCATTTGCAATTTTTTCATCCATTAATTTGATTGTTCTTTCTTAAGCTTGAGCACAAGTGTCACTAGCGTGTCTGAACAAATCAAGAACTATAGTATAACTCTGTAATAGTAAACCAGAAATAATATGGGGTTTTATCGTGGTTCAATTAAATCATAAGTTGGATGGGCTGCTGCTCAATACCAAACTTCACTCTCTCTCTCTCACACACACACTATAAATATATACTATATGCAGACTTATATGTTCACATATACCAGTCAAATGGCAATGTACAGAGATGTATAAAGTACTAGAAACCTGGACTTGAGTAAAAGTACAAGTGCTCTATCAAAAAAGTGACTTAAGTAGAAGTTGAAGTGCTCTTTAAGCACACTTAAGTAGAAGTACTAGAGTATTCAACATTTTTTGTACTTAAGTAGGCCTATTGCAAGTAGTTTGTTTTAAAATTCACTACTTAAGTACTAAAAGTAAGTACAAGTATTGTGTCATGTAATTATTAAAGAAATCAGTCAAAAGTTTGAACTAGCAATCAAATAAGGCGCTTTGGCGGGATACAAATTTGCTTTGGCAGCCGCCAAAAAAATGTCATTGCGGGACAACCCCTGCATTAGTTGTCAATGTGTGTGTCAATCAATACCATTACCCTATACAACTGGCGTGTGATTTAGGCAGCATGAAAGCCAACTTGCAACAAATGATTCGTAAAATTTTTATAATTGTAACGAGTAACTAGCAGAACATTAAAAAAATATCGAAGTAAAAGTATTAAATTCATCGAAAGTAAAAGTAGAAGTATGAGAAAAAAACAATACTCTAGTAGAGATACTAAACATTACTAAACATCTCTGTACACACACGCACTATATATATATATATATATATATATATATATATATATATATAATTGATACTAATTGATAAGTATGTAAATGCAATGAAATGCCAAATGCGTATATATATATATATATATATATATATATATATATATATATATATATATATAAATGTGTGTGTGTGATACAGTATATATAGGCATAGTTGATGTGAACATACAAAGTTAAATTGGACTGTAAATAGCTGTAATGACTGAAATCATGCATTTCCTCTGCTTTACAGAAAGGAATAGAATGAGCTGATTAACACACACACAAAAAAAAATCACCCATTTTTTTACCTTTTGAAATGTTTTTTTCCCTGAATAGAATGCCAATGCAAACATTATTTCAGAAGGCTGTCGCTTAAATGTGCTGTTATGACATCAGCTAAGAGCACTGGTACTGTTTTCCCACACCCTTATGGGTCTCATACCTCTCAAAGATGGATTTATCGGCAAAACGGAGTGGGAAACTATGACAAGCAGCAATAGCATATTATAATGTGGGATAAATTATTGGGCATTTAATTGGAATAAATAACTTCAAATTCATCCGTCAACACTCTTTAAACATTATATAACAAATATGTTTATTTAAAGATCATATGTTATATATATACTGTATATATTTACAATATTTACAAACTGAACTCTAACTTAGATGTTTATACATTTGACAATAGCAA
This sequence comes from Pimephales promelas, assembly GCF_988280905.1. Taxonomy (NCBI): domain Eukaryota; kingdom Metazoa; phylum Chordata; class Actinopteri; order Cypriniformes; family Leuciscidae; genus Pimephales; species Pimephales promelas. Next base: position 25,640,368 of record NC_142783.1, read on the forward strand.
TATTTAACAGTTTGAATGTATATAAATACATAATATAAGACATTCAATATTAGCAAAATGCAATTCATTTCTTTCACAGAATAAACTGCAACCAGTAGCATTAATCACTGCCAAGACATGTCTTGTAAAGACAAAAAAGGCAAGAAAATATCATGCAAATCATAATTCAATCAAAGGATTTAGCTCTGGATTTGAGGAATGTGGCTTAGAGGTTGTCAGATATATTGGACCAAAGGCTTCTTTCAGCCAGTAACAACCTTTGAACATCTGCAAAACAATATCTAAATCATTCTTCAACCAAAAACTACCTGTGAAGGCATATTCAGCTTATAATAAAGGTGACAGCCAGAGTTTGTGGTTTGGCAGCAGGACATATTTTGTTGTTTTTCCCATTAAACATTGTCTTCTTCATTTTCACCATGACCATTTCCTTTAAACTTGGTTCTAACATCAGTCTGTATGTGATAAGAAAAAGGTCCAAAGAGGAGTTCCATTTCATTGCAAAAATAGCTATGTTTATGTGATAAATATGATTGTTCTGAATTAATTTAATTTCCCTGTTTTTTTCTCCAAGGCACTATTCTTGGTTCTCTTTACTTCTTCAGGTCTGTAGATATCTGTAAAATAAAACATTGATCGGCATTAACAAATAATTACAAGTAGAGTACTAGAAATGAGAGCTGGACCACTGCATGCAATAAATAAAAAAATACAATATATATATTCAATATAAGCTATAATTCGTTTTTAAAAGGCAGAGGATGAAAAACAATCTAAAATAAACCTGGCTAGTGTGGATACAAAGACACACATAAGAGCAAATTGTGCAACACAGATGGTGAAAGGACTGCAGGTTTAATGTTACACTGAGAACTAAAGCAGTGCCTTTAAGAAAAGAAAGGCCATTGTCCATAAGTGTGGTTCTTCACTTTAAATAGTTAACATGCCATTTACAGTCAATTGAGAACATAATCCCTGATTATATTCATGTACTTTTTTTGACAAATGTACTGGTGCCACCGTTTAACCCGCTTACACTTTTCTTATGTTTTTTGTTCAATTAATGGAGCAGTACTGTATTTTTTTAGGTTAAACAGCTAAACAAAAATTTCATCCAAATATAGGGGAAACCACAAACTACCTCAAAATAGGAGAGAAGAGACAGTAGGCTATCCCAATATGCCAATTAAGTATACTGTACTTTACCAGTATACTTAAGCTTGATTAAATTCTATTATATGTACCATGTGTGTGTAATGTTTGATGCTATTTGTCGTCCCTTCGGGGACACTAAAAGTATATTTCAACTTTGAATAACTTATTTTAAGTATTGCTCAAATTAACATTAGTTTAGTTCTCTTTTAAAACAGCCTCTTTTTTAAATAACAAATTTAAAGGGATACTCCACTTTTTCTGGAAATAGTTCATTTTACCACTCCCCCAGAGATAAACAGTTGAGTTTTACCGTTTTCAAATCCATTTAGCCGATTTTCTGATATATAGAAGAATATCAGTAACCAGACAGTTTCTGGTCTCATTGACTTCCATAGTAGGAAAAAATATACTATGGAAGTCAATGAGGCCAGAAACTGTCTGGTTACTGATATTCTACTGAATATTAAAAATATTGCTGAATACATTCGAAAATGGTAAATCCCAACTTTTTAACTCTGGGGGAGTGGTAACATGAGCCTATTTCCAAAAAAAGTGGAGTATCCCTTTAAATTTGTTATTAAAAAAGAGGCTGTTTCAAAAAAGTACAAACTAAAGATAATTTGAGCAATACTTAAAATAGATGCTACACAGGTACTTACATGAGCAAATTATTCACTATAGCTAAGAAGTTAGTTCATTCATTTTGAATTGATACAATCTACTTATATCTATGTCTATTTCTATCTCTGCACTTAAAACAGCCTTTTAACTGAAATATAAAAACCCCGTCATTCCAAACAGGTGAAGTAAAAGCTATTCTGGGTGGGAGCTCCGTAATATTAGAAAGGTCATAAAACAGTTAGGTGTAATATTTCTCCTGTAGAATTATGTTTAAGTATACTTCTGTGCGTAGATTACACATTGTGCGTGTGTAACCAGAAACTGTCTTTTTTTCAGAATGTGGTCACGAGAATGTTGGGATGATTGTGTCCTTGAAGATAACGACTAGACATTTGATCACTCAATGTGTGTCCTGGGTAAATATTTTCATAACAAACATTTTAGCACTAATTGCGGAAACAAGTTTACCATAACATACATTATGTTAACTATTATGTTAACTATTCACCTGCGGCATTTATCCCTCTGAGCACCGCTGACTCATTGCTAGTCTTGTAAGAAGCCGGGCACATCTTTTATAATCTAGAAAAAGACAAGACAGACATTTAATTTGACATTGAAACTATCTTGAAGACCAGTCCCATATAAAAACAATATGCATGCTTAATCATTCACCTGAATAAATGGCAAAACAGTTATAATGTAAATGTATTTGATGAAATGCCACTTACAGGCTGGTATTGTGCAGTCCCTGGTATTATGATAGAGTTTATAAAAGTGTTTACTGCATTTGGGGCTAAAATAAAGCGGCCCTGCAAAAATACAGAAAGACAGATTTTAAATTGCTGTTAATTCACAAAGATCATGAGGAAAGTGCACAGAGATACTGACATTTGCTCACCTGTTAAATGTTTTAAAAATCTCTCCTTCTGTCGAAGATCTCTCGGAAAGATCTCTGTTAAAAGAGGAGGCGTTACTCAGGTCAGAAATTGCTGTACAAAAAAGTGATTATTTATATTTATTGGCCACAGAATATGAAATGCCACATAACAGATCAAGTCAAGTATGGACTGCAATGCTTTCATTTCCCAAACACAGTCAGTCAGTGAATGTGATGATGCTTACCAAGAATGCGTTCATGCTGATATGACTTTGTAACTTTGTTCACGTCTTTTTTTTCCACCGAATGCTCGATGGTCTCAGGGGGTAGCTGTGTGTTTCCCTCGCTGTGATGCTCCCGTGCCTGTCTCACTCTGTTCACAAGGAGGTCCAGCAGACTTGTGTCATCCCTGTCTCTCGGTTTGCAGTAGCCGGTGGTGAGGATCAGGAAAAGGAGCCCTATGAAGACAGGTGTGCGCACTGCACTCATGCTGAAAGGTGGGCAAAGAGAGCCCCTCTGCCCTGCGTCCAGTCTTACAGACCTGCAAACACACCATCATCATTTCAGTTCTCTGGCACCCACTTGATTTACTGATTCATGTTAAATTGCTTAAAACATGCATGGATAGTTGACACATAATTTGATCATGAACATTTTAGGTTTAAAATTATAAGAATGCATACGTCTTTTAATATTACACTATTTTAAACACTTAAACAAATGTATCCCAAAAACTTTAAATAAATATGAGATCATACAACTGCAAGCATAATGATAAAATAATGACCAAAAAGCAGTTTAAAAAAGTTTTAGATGGAGTATAGCAGGAAACGTCAACATCTCAGTGGAATGTACATGTCAACTACCCTTATTTTCCCAATAATTTGATAATATCCAGCTAAAAGAAGTACACAATCTCTTCACTTATTCTGAAGTTGTAACATGTAATGAATAAAGTTCTAGATTCACTTAAAAACAAGTTAGTGGAGCTTCGGTCACTGCTCAATATATCTAAACAACCATAGCATCACAGATTCACACAAGACTCCCAAGTTTTCTTCACTTTTACGCACGAACGCTCTTGCGCAAAGGCGCTTCGCGAACACGTGTTTGTTTGGTAAAGTAACAAATTACCTGATTTTCTTCAATGCAGATTTAGTTTACACTTGTTCGACGGCCTTCCCGTGGGTTTAATAATGTTAACGCAAAGCACATCAAATAGACTCCGCTGGCGTCGCCTCTCCAAAGGTACTTCCACAGGCTCTAGCGCACCATGACACAATGGGAGCCAGTCTCTTTTATATGTTTAAAGACAGCCGTGGTCATCTGTTGATCGTGTTGACTCGAAGTGGGTGGAAATTGACGAAAGTCCGCCGCTTTTAATTTATTTATTTTCCCCCTCCGGTGCGTAAAGTTGCTTCAGATCATCCGGCATGGGTTCCTCACTTTTTATTGTCAGTTGCAGACGTAAGGAGCTGTCCCATGTGGATTACCCCGGCATGTCTTTAATTAGAAACGCGTTAAGAGCACTCCTTAAAAAATGCATTTTAATTTTGTTGGATCACCGTCTCGTAACGCGCATCTTCCGGTGGTCCAATTTGGCACGAGTAGAAAGATTCTCACCAGAAGTGCTTTATCTGTCCTAATTCCTCGATGTATTAGGCTAAATGACACTAAGTGCGCGCGGTGCTTCTTGGCTCCTTTATCTTTAAAGTTTCCCCGAACAGGATGCTGCGGTTTTGTATTTCAGCGCAAATTATCATCAGAAACCATCATGGTACGAGCTTGAGTGGGAAGGCAGAATCTCCTGGAGACTATCCACAGCAGTGTCTATGAGAAGACTGAGGCCTTCTCCAATATTGGTTTCGTTCTCAATCTCGACATTTTACCACTCCCTTTGAGTAGGCTATAGAAAAAAAAAATAACAACTCATATTTCATTCCCCTCCTCTTTGGCTCTCAAACGCTTCAAATACGAGTTGCACACCATTCTGCCGTGCGCTTCCATGTCCATGGTAATCAGGATTAGGCTACATACCTTGGGAATTATTATTAATCATGTAGCATGGATTAATCTGGTTTAACGTGATGCAGAGTTGAGGCACAGCTCAACAGTGCCACACAGTGAATGCCTTCATTTAAATGATAAGTGTTATGAAATGAGCACAAGTTGAAACTATTGAGATAGTTCAATCAGCAAACTTAAAATTCTTTTATCATCTACTCATCCTCATGTCGTTCCACACCTGTATGACTTTCTTTCTTCTGTGGAAGAAGAAAAATGATGTGTGTGTGTGTGCGTCTGTCTGTTTTGACAAAAACATGAAGCATAAAAAGGAAAAAGATAAGGTAAATGATGATATAATTATTATTATTACCATTTTAACATTTCTGTGTAAACTAACTTGATCACGAAGCAGGTGAAATACTGTATGTGACCCTGGATCACATGGGTATATTTCTGGGAATAGCCAACAATACATTGTATGGGTCAAAATGGGTCAATTTTTTCTTTTTTAAATGCCAAAAATCATTAGGATATTCAGCAAAGATAATGTTCCATGAAGATATTTTGTAAATTTACTAATATATAATATATAAAACATTTATTTTTGTATGCAGCACAATAGCGAACATAAATTGACAACTTTAGGTGATTTTCTCAATGTTTCGATTTTTCTTTTTTCACCATCAGATTCCAGATTTTCAAAAAGTTGAATCTCGGGCAAATTGTCCGGTCCTAACAAACCATACATCAATAGAAATCTTATTTATTCAGCTTTCAAATCCAAAATTGAGCCATGTGACTGTGGTCAAAGGTTCCCTTGTCCAGAAAACTCACTAAACTTGAAAATTTTACTTTACTTAATTCTTGACAAATTGCTTATGATGTTCCTAATTTATAAGTCAACTGGGATAACAAGTAAATGGGAAATGCTTTCATAAATGTGAGGTAAATTCAAAGTTGTTCCAAAGTGACAGCATCCAGTTATGAGTTAACTGCACCCAAAACAGTAGAAATTGCAGAAATTATTGTGACAAGTCAAATTAATGAAAACAAAAATATATAAAGTTATATATTAAAGGACAACTCCGGCGCAAAATGAACCTTTGGTCTAATTACACGTTGCTACCTAGTCAACCGTTATCTGAGATTTGTTTTCATGATTGCCGAATGTAAATAGTTTTATCTCTAAAAACAGTTTAGCCAATAATGCTAGTATATAGGGCATAGAGTAATGACAAATAAAAATCGCTTGTTATTACCATTAACAAGGCTCAAAATAGCCCCACACCAACAGGACAGCATAACAAGGGTCCCTACATTCAAACCGAAGCATTGAGAACTTTGTCAGTGTCCATACAGTTTAATAAGAAGATGTTTTATACACACAGTAAAAAAAAATTAAAAATAAATAAATAAATAAAAAATACAAAATAATAATAATAATAATAATAATAAAAACTTCAGTCTCTACCAGTCGATCTACGAGCGCCGATCCAAGTGCGCTGAACTGTGCAGAATCTCATATGGTCCGTTGTTTCCAGAAGAAACACAAACACAAACCGTTTACTTGTCTTCAATATGTACACGTAGCCTACTGTTCGCGCTCACCTTACCTTTATTCACATCTCACCAGCGCACTTGGATCGGCGTTCGTAGATCGACTGATAGAGACTATTTTTCCAAGATGGCTTCTTGTATTCGCGAAATTTACTGTGAGTATAAAATATCTGCTTATTAAACTGTATGGACACTGACAAAGTTCTCAATGCTTCGGTTTGAATGAGGGAACCCTTGTTATGCTGTCGTGTTAGTGTGGGGCTAATTTGAGCCTTTCTAGTGGTAATAACAAGCGATTTTTATTTGTCATTACTCTTTGCCCTATTTACTAGCATTATACTAGCGTTATAGGCTAAACTGTTTTTAGAGATAAAACTATTTACATTCGGCAATCATGAAAACAAATCTCAGATAACGGTTGACTAGGTAACAATGTGTAATTGGACTAAAGGTTCATTTTGCGCCTGAGTTGTCCTTTAATGTTAGCCCCTAAATATATATAAAATAATGATGAAAACAATAGAGTTTTCTTTTTACTTTATAGAGTAGCGGAGTAGTTACTCACTTTCACCTCCGTGGCCATCACACAGTTGTTCCTGTCTTTGTACCATATAAATAATGTATTGTTTCCTTTTTTAATGGCCTGTTCCATTTCCTTTATCACCCATAGACCCTCTCTCTTTCTTTCAGTCCTGTAGTCTTTATTTTTCTGCCCCACCTTCTCTTTTCCCCATCCTCTTCTCTCTTCATACTGTACTTGTGAATGAAATGTTCCTGCATCCCTTATTTTATCACCTGTGGTTAAAACGTTCTTCAAAGCTGCCCCTAGTTATCTAAATGACTTAATACATCTGATATGATACACCACATGAGCGGGTGCAACCAAGATAACAACTCAAGTAGTGGCAAGTTGTTGCCCACGGTTTCCACACGTATAGTATTCTGTGTTGTTCAGTGCAGTAACACTGCAGAGACCTTGAAACAACAAAATTGGACTCAAATACCTGATCTGCAAATATTTTCTTTGGTTTAAAGGTGAATTGTAATAGTGTTTAGCTATTTGTGTGTTTTTTTGTTTAATTTTACCTAGAGTATAGAGGATAAACACTCCAGCCACAGTCAAGTTTTAAAGTTTTTTCCACCAAGGAAAAAATATAACAGGTCATTTTTGTTGGAATGGCCTACGGTAGTTTGGACAATGGGAATCTGACATTGGGGGTGTGTCATGACAAGTACCGCGAGTTATGCAATCAGATTACTTTTTTCGAGTAACTAGTAGCCTAACAAAACATCTGAGTTACTTTGTTTACCCATGTATTGATTGACACATCTCTTGTCCCCATGTTGAGGTGTGTAAACATGATGGTTGAACTTCTGGACTACATGTAAATGCGAGCATGTATTATATTCTTCAAAATGAATAAAAACAGTGTAATTTTGCACTGTTTTTGCAAACCTAATTAAACATGTTCAATTATTCAAATATTTAGCCATTTATTCTCACTTTATTAAGCAATAATGTTATTGCTGCTGACCTTCAATGATCTTATTCAACCATAGTAATAAGCAAAAATCACTTTCGATAAGTATCACATTTCTGTTTCAGTTTTAAACTCATTCCAGCATAGTCTTACTAATTACATTATCTTTTCATGGCAGAAGAACCATAAAGAGTAGTATGGCAGTATGCAGTATGTGGTTCCATTGGGTGCTTCTTATTTCTAATTTGTGCATCCTCATTTCCTTTCCTTGCTTGCTTTCCTCCCATCTTAGCTCCAGTAATGTAACCCAATACTTTCCATAAAAAGTAACACAATTAGTTACTTTTAGTGAGTAACTCAATATTGCAATGCATTACTTTTAAAAGTAACTTTCCCCAACACTGCATATTACAGACTATTTAAAATATTTTCAAGCTCAGTTAATACAATTCTAAATCTCAATGCAATAATATCAATATATTGTTTGGCCAGCAAATACTTATTTAAAGCAAATATGGCAACTAAGAACACAGTTTGATATTTAGTTTGATTTTATTGGAGCAATTCGCAAAATGTCTTGAACACGAGAGAGAACATAATAAATGGTATATACAAGGGTCAGAAATATATAAACTCTTTAAACTCACAAAAAAGTTTAAAGAAATGTGATTTAAGAACTATAACAGCTATCCGTATGTGCTTAAACATATTTGCATTTTCATTAAATCAATGCAGGCCTACTTTGCTCGACACAACACAAACAGCAACACTAAGCCTCTCACATAGCTTTATCTCCTCCCTGCCTCTCTTCAGAACAATCTGGCATCAGACTCTTTCTTAACAGTCCGTCAATATATTCTGCTCTCACTCAAACTAACTGCAGTGATCCTCTACATCTACTATCACATAATAAGCACTCCAGATTGGTCATAATTCAGTGCTTGGTTTGACAGCAGTCATGTCGACCTGTATCCAAATATGCACTGCACAGTCCAGCCTACACAATCAGCCACTGATCCTAAAATCCACTGATCTTCTTTCAGTCGTTAACTCATTAATCTTGGCTCATGCCAGTTCCCTGTCCACAGCCTTAATCCCTACTGACCTCTTTGCCATATCTGATATCATTGACAACTTTGACAGCAGTTTTGATATGTTTGCTTGATTAGTTACGTCTGTTCTTTGTCACGTCAGGAACATATGTTGGTATTGACTGAAAGCCAAAGCAGCTGTCCATACACGGCCATACCTGATGATTCCAGTTTTTCCAGGCGTTCCGAAACTTGTCGGGAGTTTTTTTTTTTTTTTTTTTTTTTTACAGTGTAAAACTGCTGAGTCAGTCAGTGAACTTGGTTAGATAACTGCTGTATTTCTAGAGCCATGCTATACAGTAGGCCTACTTATAGAGGCTGTCACTAATAACTGGTCTACTCAGGTCTGTATTGATTAAAGGTGAAGTGAGTCATTTTTAGTAGCCTACTAAAGTGAATTGTTGGTACTAAAGTGAACATGTCTTATATTGGTCAGACAAATAAACCCCCATTCAAATTTGGGGTCCGTGTGATTTTTTTTATGTTTTTGAAAGGAGCCTCTTTTGCTCACACAAGGTTGTATTTATTTAATCAAAAATACAGTGGAAACAGTTATAGTGACAAAATTATTACAATTTAAAATAACAGTTTTATATTTTAATATGACATTTTCAGCTACATTATGTATCTTTGCTGATTCACGCTGAGTTTGTGCTCAAGAAATATTTCAAGTTGTTGAATATTGTTTTCCTGCTTAATATTTTATAATTGTTTTTTTTTTTCATGACTCTTTGATAAACAAGTTCAAAAGAACATTTATTTGAAATATAAATCTTTTGTAACATTATAAATATCTTTACTGTCACTTTTGATAAATTTAATGCATATATACTGAATATACTGTAAATACATTTTTTTTCAACCCTAATGGCCATCAATGGATAAGGATGTGTTGGTGTAGTTACATCATCTACCAACAGGGGCTAACTGGACCATGCTAAAGAGACAACCCTTGACCTCTTGTGACCACTTCTTGCATTACTCTCCTCAATTCTTCCTTATAGTCTTAGACACTTTTTTTTTTTTTTTTTTTACAACATGAATATGAATTATGAACACAAAAGGTTTTTCATCAGACATCCTATCAACAGTAAATTCTAGAAATTGACTTGATTGAGTTTGTATATGTGGACTGATATTATTTCTAATGTCTTTAGTCAGTTAAATGCATGATTTTATTATATTTATTATTCTGCAACTTTTTTTGTAAGGGAACCGCTCAGTTTATTTGTCAGTTTCTTTTCTTGGACTATTACCATGCATCCATAAATAGCATGTGCAAATAACAGTAATACATTATAGCACATGTTGTGATTGGTTAGCATCAACGAGGAGTCCCACTTAGAAAAGTAGCAGGGGTGTTCTTGGAATCTCTGTTCTTCGTGTAAAGCCAGCAGACCCTATTAAAACCGGTCAAATCATATTTTTCTTTTGTGTGTGCCACAGACAGTCATAAATGAATTTAATTATGGTGCTAGTTCTAAAGACTGCACTTCTATTTTTTTCTTTTTTACTGGAGAGTACGTTTTGAGTTCTGAAAGTTACAGTATGTTTTCATATATATATATATATATATGATTTCCTTATTTTATCTCCAAGCATTTTGATTCAAAGAAATTTGATTCCATGGTATGAGGAACATGAGCTCATGAACATTTGTTGTGTTCCTGTTGGGAAATAGATGTGAGAACATGTCTCGTATCCAGCAAAACTATTATCCCGTCTATGTCGTCAGTAACCGTAGAGACCAAGCAAGCAGAGACAGTTCTGAAATGACTCATTCAGGAGCAGAATCCATGCAAGCATGTAAGCATTCATGTATACATTTGCAGATTCTTTAAAATTCCCTCTGTGTTTTGCACAGATATTACAAATAAAATAAAACAGCTTACAGGATTGGAATGTCATGATGTAAATGATGAGACAGAATTTGAGTTTTAGGGTGAAAAATTCCAGTAATCGTTGGCAGTCTCTGATGCTTTGTCTTAAACAGCTACAGAGATTCAATCTGTTGTTGATGGAATAAAACTTTTCTATGTTGTGGCTTGTGAACAATCTTCAAAGTGAAAGCCTCAGTTGACAGAGGAAGGATTGAGCGGTTTGAAGACAAACTATGTGGTGATTGTTTATATAGGATTACAAATTCATACATTTTTATTCTCATGTCTTTTTGGAAGCTAAAAAATCCTTGTTGAAAACTCAGAGATATACAGTATATATATATATATATCCAGATTCCAATCTGAATGCATGAATAGTTGTATAGTTGTACAAATGAATTTTAAAAAGCACTGTGATTTTGAGATGCATTCTGCAGTTACGTTCGAAACTCACACTGATACTTTGTCATCTGTTAATATTTCCCTTTGATATTAAAGTTTGATGGCTTAAATAAAAGAGGGAATTCCTTTTGATAATTTATTAATGATGTACTGAGAGACTAAATGAGCTCCGGTCTGATAGGATATCCTTATGAAGCTAACAGAAAAAAAAGGAAGAGCATAGACACCCATACTTTACATGCCACAAAAAAATACCTAGCAATCAATAATTAATAATAATGTCTCTTACCTTCATCAGACCTGTTGAAAAATGTTCTGTTATTTATGTCCTCATGGTATTCCCTATGCTTATCTTGAAATAGGCCTACCACTGTTGCAAATAAATATTACCATTCTATTCTATTCGATTAAACTTTCTACAAGCAGGTCAAAAAACTCAGTAGGCTTAGGTGTGTGTGTGTGTGTGTGTGTACGCGCTTTCATAGGCCCGGAATGGCGTCAGATAACAATACCTTTGCTAAGGATTTTGAAAGCTTACAAGGATTTCGAAAGCTTTACGATGGCATTAGCTGAAGACCATTAGTGTCATTACACACACTTTGCCTTGCCAAAAGCTTTAATGATAGACGTTAAACTAGACACTTTTGCATTTTACCTTTTTTAAGCTCTGAGATTACTTAAGATTCATAATGGAAACATAAACTTGGCGGATGTCAAATCACTACCTGAGGAATCACACGTACATGAGAATGTGCAGCCAAAATCAATATATTTTGATTGCAGGTGTCTGGAGCTTCCAGATTTCCAAATTCCATCCCCGCCGCTGTTGAGATAACACATTATCACTTCTTTGTTGGCCAACACACTGTGATGAACGCACATACATATGTGACAAGCTCTGTTTCTGGAGAGAAGTCTTTTGCTATCTGCATGTTTGTTTGTTTTTTTCTACTGGAAGTGCTTTTCAATTTTATGATTCAAAAGGTCTATTCACAAATAGAAAATGATTTTTTTAAATTACTATGAATTTGCTTTTAAATCCAGTTTATATTTTAATCAAAATATACTCAATACAATTGGCATTTTCAATTATTTTCAAAACATGGCAACTGTTTTAAGGGTACATGATGCACTAGCTTTTGGCCCCCTAGCGGTTAAAAAACAAAACTGCATGCATTTTGCGGAAGAACATTGTTTTGGTTGTGCTTCAGCTCCACTTGACTGTGCGGATGAATATGGTTCTTTCTCATAACTAAAGAGAGAGAGAGAGATCGACCATACTATTGCTCTTAAAACATTCACTTCTAAGCTTAAAGGGTTAGTTCACCCAAAAATCTCAATTGTGTCATTATGACTCACCCTCATGTCTTTCCAAGCCCGTAAGACCTCCGTTCATCTTCGTAAACACAGTTTAAGAAATTTTAGATTTAGTCCGAGAGCTTTCTGTACCTCCATTGAAAATGTACGATATACTGTCCTTGTCCAGAAAGGTAATAAAAACATCAGAAATACATTTTGGTCCAAAAATAACAAAAATTACGACTTTATTCAGCTTTGTTTTCTCTTCCAGTTCTGTTGTCAATCCGCGTTCTGTAACCAGACATTTTCTGGCCTCATTGACTCAAAGTCAATGAGACCAGAAACTGTCTGGTTACAGATATTCTTCTAAATATCAGAAAATCAGCTGAATGGATTCGAAAACGGTAAAACTCAACTGTTTAACTCTGGGGGAGTTGTAAAATGAGCCTATTTCCAAAAAAAAGTGGAGTATCCCTTTAAGAAAACGGTTCAATCATTTTAAGTTGACATCAGGAGCATGCAGCAATCACAGACAGGTGGACACCACAGAGGACGAGACAGAAAAATAGACGTGGCTATTTAGCAAGACTAATATGTCTCTTATACTACACCACTTAAATCTTTTGAGAAAGACTGCAATAGTGAAAGCTGAAATCACTTTGTGTGAGTAATTTTGACACCCCCCTCATGGAGACTTTGAGGTCATCTGTGTGCAACTCCCTAAAAGTCATCAGAGAAAAGACACATCAGGCAATCGTGTGATGAAGAGCCTCATGCGCACTCTGTGCAGCAAATTCCTCTGTGATGTCCAAAAGCTGATTCATTCAAATCTGTGGACTACAAATGATCATCTTTTGCTCAGTTAGAATGAGAAATATTTACATGGAAGCATTTGTATGGATTGTGACGTGAGAAAAGGACTGGGCTGAGAAGACTTAATGGAGGCTGTCAGGAAAATTGTTATATTGTGTAAGTGATATGAGCATCAAAATAGAGAAGGTTTACTAAAAGAGAAATATGTGCACTCACACTGCCTCCTACATCAAAAAATGACAGGGAAAACCACTTTCATGGACTGGTTAAAACAGCACAAAATATAAGCTAAAGATTTTTACTCAGATTGATTTTTATGAGAACTCAAGAAACCAGGAACTTAATCGGTAAAGATAAGACTTAAGGTTAACTTTGAATTTATATTACATACCACCCATAAATTATGTAGAAGAGTTTCCTTCCAGCTGAGGGCAGACTGAAAATGAATTCAATTTTGAACCAGTTCCTTGTGGTGTGTTTCTGAAAGTTTATATAAGGCCACATAATTCTATAAATTGAACTAGGAAATACTTTATTCACCAGAATGCGTTGCTTTATACAAAAGTTAGTTCCTACCGTGTTCCAAAAGTGCGGACATATTTCTAAATAAATTCGGACATATTTCTTTTGTCACATTCTGTTTTTCACATATCACTTTAAAAAGTGGTCAGTTGACTCAACTTAAAAAAAGTGAAGAAATCCATTGCCTTAAAATTATTAAGTAAACGTCATGCGTAATTGGAAAGTAATGGAGCTTTTCCATTACCAGTACCAACTCGACTCGACTCGGCTCGCTTTTCACACCATTTTCCATTGCAGACAGTACCGCCAAACAATAGTACCCGGTCATCATAGCGACGCCTTTGAATTCCTTCATAAACTCTGAATCATTCAGGAATAAAACTGTTGTTTGGAGACACTCAATGGTTTAATTTGGCTGTGGATTGGTTTGCAAGTATTTTCATTGGCTGTATGTTACATACTTACTCAGTATTAGCTTCTTGTTTATTATACAGTTGTATAAAAGAAATGTCCCACTCTAAATCATGCTGTTGGTATGAATATCAGCATGGCCGTATTTACTTGTTATCACCAAACAAAAGCATACTAGGCCTACAGTGTAAATTGATCTTGAGTTGATTCAGTATGCTAAAACTCACGAACTTCTATTGAGATCGGGGTTGTGTTGAGCGAGACGGTTGTGTGTCATGCTGCTTTTGAAAATCTCCACCCTTGGGACATGTTACGTGGATTTATTAGTCGCAATCACACCTCAGATCTCAGCTGTCCCCAATCTGCAGTTTGCTTCGAAAGAACATGAGGAAATCCCTCTCTGAGATCAAACAAGCCAATGCAAATCAGACAGGGAAACCCTCAGTTTACATCAGCCAGCCAGGTCTTTTGAGGAAAATTGAGAAAGTGGTTTGCATTTAAGAGTTATATTTATTTGTGTGTCACTTGCGAGTTAGAGCCTAGAAGAAGTTGGAAATTTGGATCGGATCACAAATGGATGGTTTTTGCAGCTGTTTTATTATTGTCTTTTGTATTTTTATCTTTATGTATTTTTATCTCTTTATCTTTATTTTTGTATTTTGAGTTTTTTTACTTGTTCTAGATGCACTATTCCTGGTAAATAATTAAAAAGAGCGTATAAAATAAAATGTTTTTTTCTTAGAAAATCTTACCAAATCTACCATGTCAATTGTTGGTTTATAGATGAGGTTTACAAGGATTCCGTTTTCTGTAATTAATGTGGCTGTCAAAAGACCCTTGACCAATTATGAAATCTTGCAAGAATTTTGGAAATCCAGATTTGGTGATTTATTTCTTTTTACCATATCTGACGTGCAAATAAATATTGAAGATTTTGCAAGACATAATAATGCGGAGGGAATTCAGTCCTCCTCATTCTTGAGCTTCATTCTGGTCCTCTGTGCCGTGAGAAACAAGCTGAAGACAAACATAACACATGCTGTGAATTTCACATAAAAAGAAATGTTGCTCAAAGGATGCTCTTTTTAAAAAATCCAGTTTATAGTTACATTTCATTTAATTGTTAACTTCTCAGATGCTCCTCTTACAAACTGTGCGCATGTGAAACCTCAGACTATTAATAGCAAATTGCGTTTCATATGGAAAGCAGAAATCAACAGAGATAAAACAGCGATATAAAATTTCTTTCTTTACTGTGGGAAAACATTAGAAAATCGCCCTAAAAATGTTTATAAAGAACTTGAATAAATATAAACCAATGGTTTATTTCTCAAACAATTCAAGTTATTGAATTGCCCTGTTGCCTGTAGGAAGTCATGTTGTTATGCTCTAGTGTGTGTTTATTGATCTTGGCAAGCTCTTGTGTGTTTCTGTAGCCTATAACCTCATACGAACAAAATTGCACAATTCAGGATTCCACCTGGTCATCCAGGCCTGATGAATCCTTCTTGGGGAGTGTGTCTGTGGTTTATAAGACAGACCCACATCTTGGCTGCTACTGCAGGTATTACTTACTGCCCCTTATCATCACTTACCAGACGGCAGGCTAAAACAAAGCCCGGCTTTTGACTGGTGTGTAGTGTGTATTTGTATTGATTTAACCCTCTCAAGTGTTCTCTCCAGCTTTAACAGCCCAATGCCACATATTTACCTAAGCAGCTGAGCGTGTAGAGTGCTGGCACTTTACGCATGTTTCCAACTGCTCCTGCCTTGAACTTATGAAATAATGTACTGTTCTATTTTTTTTTATTTATCTATGCCTTCATCGGGAACAACAGAAAATGCCAATGGAGATTACCTGCAGGATGAACCCTCACTTGTGTTACGATCTTTGTGCACAATAATCAAATGCCAAGCGCCTTATACACTACCATTCGAAAGTTTGAGGTCAATACGGTTAAAAAAATTAATTCATACTTTTATTTAGCCTGAATGCATTAAATTGATCAAAAGTGACAGATCCAGATGCACTTTGTTGGTCCTAAATGTTGTATTAAATCCTTATCAGATCCAAGTTATTTAGACATTAAGCAATAATTCACTCCTGTATGCTGGCATATACCTCACAGTTCACTGAGCATTGTCTAACATTCCTGAATTCATACGCAGTTTATGTAATAATTTACTTTCAAGCTGTAATGGAGCTGCATGACCTGAACAAAACATATCTGTATAATACACATATTCAAAACTGTTTGGGGTCAGTAAGATTTGTATTATTATTATTTAAAAAAAAAAAAAAAAATTCATACTTTAATTCAGCAAAGATGCATTCAATTGATCAAAAGGCATATAGGCAAAATATAACGCAATGTTACAAAAGATTTCTATTTACAAATAAATGCTGTTCTTTTGATATTTCAATTCATTAAGAATTCCTTTAACAAACTGTATTAGATTTCTTGAAATGTATATTGAGCGCCAGATGATTTCTGAGGGACACTGAAGGCTGGATTAATGATGCTGAAAATTAGACTTTGTCATGACAAATGATATTCAAATAGAAAACAGATATTTAAAACTGTATTATTATTTCTCAATATTAGTGTTTTACTATATTTTTCATCAAATAAATGCAGGCTTGGTGAACTTAAGACTTTAAATTCCTGCTGTGAGGCTACTGAATGATGGAACATGCATGAATTTAACTCCATAACTTTGTATACATTTCATGTATTGCTTTGTATACATTTGTCTGTATCATAATCATACCATCATATCCTAATGTGTCTTGCAAAGCACTTGCTTTTTTTCTATGTTGCCATTCTTCAGCAAAATGTATCATAGGCAAGGGCCCAAACTCTGAGGTTAAATTGGGCTGTGTTAAAGAGCAGCCCTCTTGATTGGTGGCCGGATAGCTAAATGTCAGTTGAAGAGAGTGATGCATCAGAGGGCTGGAGATAGTGTAGGCGTAGTTTGATTAATAAGGTGCTTGAAGCAGTGACTCAGCCATGCAGCCAGACCAGAGACCTCCGTGATAGGAGCCCCTGCACATCCCCCCGTGATCAATAAGGCAGGGTCAAGAGCTTTCCAGGTGTATCACAATCACACCAGTCAATTGAAGACAACTGTTAGTGTGGTAATCGTTCCTGCAAATTGATTTTGATTATCTTTTATTTAATTTATTTTATTCACTGCTTAATCTGTAGGGCTCAATATGCCTGCAGCAACACCAAACCAGAAATATGTTTGTTTAAACAAATGTGATATCATTCAGCATTATGATTAATATTGGTAAAATGGACTGTGTTACAATTAAATGTTACAATGTTTTTGATGCAAGCTTCGCATCGAACTCAAGCAGTTTGAGAAATGGAAAATACGTCAAGATAAACATAGCAAAAGACATTTCACTAATGAGTTTGAATGAGACCAGAGCACAGTTTCAGATATCTGCCTCTCTTTAGCCTTTATATCAATTCATTATATATTGTATTATTTTTTTCCTCCAATGAGTAACTGAATTTAAGCTGTTTATTACAAAACATCATGAAATAATATTTTTTATTATTTAAATATTTTTACATTTTAATATAATTAAAATATTAACTAGACTTAGATTTTCCGAAGAAAATGTAAGTGGTGCTTGCTGTGGTTGGTAGTTGCTAGGTTGTTGTGGTTGGTTACCAGGGTGTTGCTAGGCAGTAGCTATGGTGTTTGCTATTGTGTTGCAAGGCTGGTAGGTTAAGGGTGGTTGCTAGGGTGTAATGGTTGTTTGCTTAGGCATTGCTGGGCAGGTGCTTATTCTGGGTGGTTACTAGGGCTTTGCTAAGCAAAACAGAGGCAAGTTTGTAACTCCCTCCCTAGGCCGGTTCACTGGCCGGTTAGTGCGCCCTCCTGCCATGCCGGTGACGCTGGTTCGAATTCCGCTTGGAGCTTGACAAGTAGGACCAGTTACATATGCAATTGCTAGAGTGGTTGCTGGGCAGTAGATGGGGTGTTTGCCATTGTGTTGCTATGCAATTGCTAGGGGGGTGGCTGCTAGAGTGTTGGTATGTGATTGCTAGAGTGCTATGTGCCGTTAATAGGCAGTTGCTAGGAAGATCAGGGTGGTTGTAGGGTGTAATGGGTAGTTGCTATGCAGTTGCTAAGCTGTTCACATGTGCATTTCCCATACAACGACATAACTCAATGCTTCACTGCATTGTTGAAGAAATCAACTAACTAGTCACGACTGTTTCCCGAAACCATATTGTCGCAAAGTGGTCGTTCAACCACGTTGGTTTATGACGTCATGCATGTGGTGGAGTAATAACTTATTTTAATGAAACTGTTTGAGATCGAATTAATGCTAGATGCTTTGATATAAATTACGGACATGGCATCTGAGGAGTGTTTCAGATTTTTCTCAGATATTTCGCTTTATTTCCAGATTCAATCATAGACTCGTTCTTACATAATAGAGCACGTTCACACAGGCAAAGTCTTCCAAAACGGTGCTTTAAAAAGACGTAAATGACATTTGAGTTCTAAATAATTTGAGTTCTAAATAAAAACAAAGGTTGTACTGAATGTCAGCTTGATTCATTTGCTCATGATAAGGATTTATTAAGTCCACATGTCATGCTATCGAGAAACTATGCTTCTTAGCTCAGCTCGTGAGCTGTCGTTACCACACAACTTTGTGATGCTGTTTGCGAATGTTCGTTGGAACAATGGTTTCGGGAAACATCGACTCATGCTGATAACGACGGAACTTGCAACCAACGATGTTTTCGGGAAACGCACCCCTGGGTGGTTACTAGGGTGTTGCTAGGCAGTTGCTAGGGTGTTAATGTGTGGTTCCATTTTGAAATAAATTTCCTGTTATCCAAACTTGCTTCTCTCAGACCTCTCAATAATTTAGAAAATATTTGAAGTTTCTATTTGAGGCAACAGAGAATGTAAATATCATAACAACTGCTGATGCTTGTATTGGCCTTCTGTACATCTTCCAACAGCCCTCTTGTTCTTGTACGGAGTCGGTCTGTCTGTGTTTAATTGGGACGTGAAACACAATCTGCCAATGTCTTCAAGTGCTGGGAAGATTTCTGCTTTTTAATTTGTACGCAGTGTATTTATTGACAATGGCAGATTATTTGGAAGATGAAGTCGTTGCTTCCTCTTGCAGCAAATGACAGATATAAACCACATAAGGTCAAGCTGACCAGCTGAAGGGTGAACTTTGGGAAGACTGAATGGCAGATTTTAATAATGGCAGCCTCCTTGCTTCTCATAATTTCTCAGCTGTCTTTTTTTATTAAAGATCATGCTCATCATAGACCAGAAGTCTGGGTTTTAACCCTAACAAAAACACCTTGCTTAAATTTATTAAACGATACAAATTGACAGTAATCGAAAATGAATATAGGGAGCTGGAGGTAAATACCACATTTATCAGACAACATCAGTGGCAAGATGTCTTTTAATTAGATTTAGCTTTCTAAATTCAGCTTTTGGGAGGTCTAATAAATGGCAAGACAACAGAACACTGTGTAATATTGGCAGACTTTTAAAAACATCTTTGACTTGAATTAGTTTGATATTTAATGTTAAAAGTGGAACTCGATAAGATCAAAGTGAAAAACATTATTAGAATCAGAAATCTGCCTTCAGTACAGACTTAACTGCATGTTTTTGTTGTGCTTTAAAGCTTCAAAAATATATAAATAATAAAAATTCAAGTATGAGTAAAGATTAATACAGAAATCTAATAAAATATTAAATATATAACCATAAGGTGTGGTTCTTGAATCAGTTTTACAGAAATATTTATGTCATAAAGGTTCTGTGGAGAAATGTCTTAAATTAAGTTTAACATGTTTTTTTTTCTAATTATAATGTGTATATAAGCTGTTTAATTCATAAAATGTAATTAAAATTAAATTAATTCAAACTAAATTAAATAAAAGTAAATCTATAAATTGATCCAATGATGGGAATTCCCTAATATGAAGTCCCTGACAGAACCCTTTAAGGCTCTATATAGAACCTTTTCCTCTAAGATATTAAAATATGTATTTAATATAGCACACATTACTGCTGATACATATTCTTGGTAGCCAGTGGATGACTAAAATGTTCTAAAAACTTAATGTATGTTTGAGAAGAGTCCAATGTAATGTCTGTTATGATTTATCTTCCTCAGACTTTTTTGTGGTTTTATTTGTTATGACTTTTAGATTATTCAGTGATGAGTATTATTATTATTAAGCCTGTAATTTAATTTGTTTCATGTACTTCAGAGTGACCTGTCACTTCTTAAAAAAGAGTGTTTTCTTATCTCATAACTGAGTGATCACAGCCCACCTATTAAGTCAAGTTCTACCATAGCACCTGTAAGGAGGAGTGTGCCAGCTGAATACACCCATGAACCCTTAATCTCCGTTGGCCTATAGATCACATTTCAGCCATGCAACCCTGTCCAACACCCTCTGATAAAAAAAGTGCATTTTAAGTCTCAAACATTCTTTGCACAGCTGCTCCCCTCCTTTCTGATGGCCATCTTGTTGGCTGACTTTTAAAGTCCCTCCCTTTATGTAACAACTACAAAATCCACTTTACAAATGACTAAGTCATCTGGTGGCTTTCCATGCATAGACATACACTGGAGGACTGTGGTATATTGCTGTGAATGTAGTTCATACACTAACTTTGTCACGCTCATTCCATTCCTTTACTGTGCCTGTTAGCTACAGTATGTGTCCGAAACATAAAAGCTGTGAGTTGTTGTGTTGTGTAAGTGAATCTGAGGTAATGATGAAATGACTGGAAATGAACCTGTGGGGAAATTCCTGGCATGTTGATAATTAATTAGTAAAACTGGAACAACCCAGAAAACATCAAACAAGAAAGAGAAGAGTATTGTGGGAAACCAAGTTACAAGACACTGCCTTATTCTGCATCCTTATATTGATTTGATATCTGGATATTTAGTTTAAATTTGCTACCCAGAGCCCACTTTAAATCAGTAATAATAATTATAAATCAGGTGTTTTTTTAAGCAATTCGTTTAAACAATCTATATTTATTTTATTAATGTATTTATTATAACTACACTCTTAGAAAAGTTTCAGTGGGGTTCTAGACTCAATTTTAAAGAACGCTTTATACCAAAAAGGTTGTCTATAGGAGAAATAACAGTATTATCCAATAATTTATGACATTAACTGGTTATTTCCATTTTTTTTCTAGGGATTAAGTATGTTTATGAGCCATTTAATTCATAAAATGGGAGTTATTTGGTCTTTTTATTTAAAGGAATTAAATGAGAATTAAAAGGGATTTAAAGGGTTAGTTCGAGATCGTAAAACTAATCCATTTGAACGGAGCGGTTTAGTCCAAATGTTCTGTAACAATTGCTTTATAGGATTACCCGATTTAATTTAGCAAACCGAACCTGCTTGACGTGTGAACAAACTTCTTGAAGAACCTCATTAATTTTTGTGGATTTTAAACGTGCTGAGTTACACGAGAATGAACCTTGTTGGTTCTTGAGGACGCTCAAACGTGTTTCGTACAAGAATGAACCTTGTTGGTTTTCACACGTCAAGCGAACATTGAGTTTCCTTTAACCACAACTGGAATGTGAGTTGATGAAAGCTTATATGTGAATAAAAGCCTGAATTAAAATAGTTCATTATATAAAGCGACCGTGTGTCTTGACAAAATTTGTATTAAAGGGATCAATTCAGATGGATTCATTTTACAATCTCTTTATAAACTTTTTGAAGTGACAATGTAAATAGAGGGACAGAAATCTCTCAAAAATATCTTTTCACAAATGAAGTCTCACAGATTTGGAAAGACATGAGGGTGAATTTTTTTTTTTCATCAGGGAAAAAAGAAAAAGTTCTTGGTCAAACTGTAGTTGTGGACTGAAATAATCAATTTAAACTATTTCAAAAAATTATTTTGAAATATACACACACAGTTGAGTAGTTTGTATCACTGGATATTACTTTTGTTGTTTTAACATTTCTATCAACAGTTAATGTTTTTAGCTACTTGCACTTTATGTACTCTTTTACCATTTAAACTAAAGCACATTGCCATCTTAATCATTTTGACATTGACGAGCACTGTTAAGACAGTGGATTTAGAACAGCCTAAACATACAACAACTTTTGGTGTTCATGCAGTAGATAATATTCTGTTTGTCTATCTATGTCAATCTGTATCTATCTATGGCATGGTTTCACAGACAGGGTTTAGGATTAGGCCTTAGTTCAATTAGGACATTTAAGTAGCCTGTATAAACATGCCTTATAAAACTATTTTACTAGTGTGCATCTTGAGATAAAACAATGTCACTGACATATTTTAAGATATGTTAAAATATGAAGTTTAGTTTTTTTTTTTTTTTCAGTTAAAACGGCTCAAACATGCATTTTAGTCTGGGACTAGCCTTGAGCCTGATCTGTGAAACCAGGAGTAAATATATTCATTTCTGTTGTCCTACACAATGCTGTCACCTATTGGTGAACAAATGGAAGTTAATTTCAGACTTGAAATAGTTTTAGCAATATTAGCAAGCTTTTCAGCACAATTTATTCTTATTCAAATTCATTTATACAATTTGTGAATAAACATACATTTAATAACAATATTTTTGTTCAATCCAAAGTCTAAATCCTGTTAAAAAAAGTTTCTTCACATTACAAAAAAGTGCAGAATAGTTCAAACTCTGCTGTTGAATCACATTTATGCTTATAAAGTGTCCTTGCAACATTCATAATAATTAAGAATAATTCAATCTTGAGAAAATATACAACTTCTGATAACGAACGTAACATACTTTGTTACTCCAATAAATGCACTCCATTGGCTTAACATCCACAATACAATTATTCTACTTACTTTATCCATCATACCAAAGATCAAAATCACTTCCTTGTTTAGTAAACATGTTTGGCCTAAGTCCAGTTGATCAGTTGTGCATTCTCAGAAAAATATGTGCATTAATTAGTCCATCACAGCCTCTACTCAGTATTTTCTTATCAAAGGCAAATTATCTCACAAATATAGTCTCTTCCATGTCTCTTCCTTAATCTCTTTTGATAACAATGGCCCATAAATAAAAATCCACCTTTTGCACTTCGGCTGCAGTTAAAATGAGGATCCAACACTGACCACTGTGTTACTCTACAACCACCTGATCTTGAGTCATTTGTTAGACGATCTGGCTCTTTGGAGGTCTGGCACTATTGCGGCAGAGGCACCCAGAGGCATAGAATAAGCCGTGCTCAAATTCTGCAGTCCAACCACTAGACACTTCCAGCTGTAGCGAAGAGCTTTTCCCATATTCTGCAAAAACAAAAGGGTGGGTGAAGAAAGATGAATAAACCAATACAATATTGTCCCACCCATGTATACAGTACTTACTACTTCTTTTAAGGGGGTGCCCGTGGTTATGTAGATATAAATATAATAAAAACGTTATGGTTTATTAAGTAAGTTCTTTTTACACCACTGAAAAAATTGTTATGGATGTCATATTGCATTTCTGTAAATAGACATTCAAAAAATGTTCACATTGCACCTTTAATTAATCATTTTTTTAGATTGCTAAACTACATCATGGCCTATACCCTAACCACCCATGAAAGACAAATATAGAACTATCACAATTTTCCATACTTTAAAAATATGAAATAATTCTGTAATTATTTCCTTATTTTGGTGTTTCTGTCTTATTTACATCATTGTCTGCACCACAGATACTTGGGGATAGTTCCCAAAAATGAAAATTCTGTTGTCATTTACTTACCGTCAAGTTGTTTCAAACCTCTATGTATTTCTATCCTCAGTTGAAGATAGGATATTTTGAAAACTATGGGTAACAAACAGCTGATAGGTGGACCCCATTGACTTCCATATGAAAAAGGAAGTTGTGTGCCACAACTGTTTGGTTACCCACATTCTTCAAAATATCTTCATTTGTGTTCAGCAGAAGAAGTCGGCTATGGAACAAATTAAGGGTGAGTAGGCTAGCTACATGATGACAGAATTTTCATTTTTGGGTGAACTATCCCTTTAAATCAGTTTAGCCTTTAACCGTCATAACAATCATGATCAGATAAACAACGAACTTTTATAGTTGACAACGTACTTTTCTTAACTTTTTATATTTGTCTTGTTTCTTGATATTGTCATCTCGTGGTTGGTCAGTATCGTCCTCAACCAGCGGTTGGTATTTCTCCGGTAGATAAGCGATGTGCACTTGTTTGGCGGACTTTTCTTTCTTTCTCACGCAACTCGTTGATTCCAGAGTCTCGATTCCTTCCTCTGCTGACTGAGCTTCTTTACTAGGAACGATTTTAGATCTGTCCTCCTTACTATGTTTTGATTTCCGCTTGAACTTGACACGTTTTCGAGACATTTTCTTCTCATCTAAAATATACTGTCCATCGGAATCATCTTATGAATTGGCTACTCTGTCAGGTGCGAAGTTTACTGAACTTCGACCTGTAGCTATAGTTCAACGCATGCGCTGTTCAGCTAACCTGAGGTTATTTCATTTGTGTGAGTAGGCTAACATATCACTTTTGCTTTTGAAGTTAGTATTCAGTAGCCTAAGTGTTATAGCGTACACTATCTTAGAGTCCTATTATGTAACATGAAATATAATTTAATAATTACAACATTGGTGACTTTATATTAGCGTATCGTATTGAAACAAAGTCCAGCTTGATATGTGTTTATGTTAGAGGCAATGGTGGATTGTTTGACTTTGTCAAACAATTAAAAAAGCCTTTTCTTTTTATAGACCTATCATGCAATAAAAAAAGAAGATGAATACAAACTTTTCATGGCTGCTATGGACATCTCTGACTGCTGCATGCTTTGGACATTGTGATCACCTATTGATTTATAGAGTTTACAGATATGACAGTTTGAGAAAGAAAATGTACTCCATTCCTTTTCTTAAAAGAATATACAATAATTTAGTCTGCCAGTCTAAGCATGTTAGGTTATTATTTCATTTCTGGTTTTGGGAGGAAAATCTTTACATTTTGTTGCATGCTAATGCATAAATATTGACTTTATTAAAAATCACAATGTTAATTGTTAATATAAACTGATAAATGCATTTCAAATACATTTATTTATTTATTTATTTTTATTGCAAAGCTACAGACTTAAACAGACTTTGACCAAGATATATTTCATGCCAACTACTGGTTTACCATGTGTAAAAGCACATATTATCATGTGCATTGCGACAAAAATTTTGCTATTTGATTAGTTTTTGTAAGCTTGTAAAATACTTTTTTTGTAGCTTAAAAAAAAAAAAAACCCTCTTAACAATGAAGGTTACTTTAAATGTTACCAAATCAGCTTGGACTCCTATACATCAGTTAACATATTGATCTGTGAATAAGGTGTTATGAAATACGACCCTTTAAAATAGGACAGTGGGTACATACAGTCTCTATACTGTTCAGTATCTCAGAAAGTTAGGGAACAGTGGGTGAAGTCAAATTTACTTCGCCATGAACCATCAACCACTTAAACCACACTGTAAAAAATGATTTTTTGGTTAAGTAAATACTAGTGAAAAAACCCAATGTAATTTACTTGAAAAAGTTAGTTCAGGCAAGAATTTAAAAAACTAAGTAAATTCCATATCAGTACTTATTTCAAGCGAGTATAAATGAAAGTGTAATATCAACTCAATAAAATTAAGTAAAAATTACTCAACTTTTCTGATACTGGGGTTCCCATTATGCACTGGACCTTGAATAATTAATGAGGTTCATTTTTCACTGGTTTCCAGCTGTATTTACACTGTTTTATCATTGATTTTTGTTTTCAGTATTAGTAAATTGCCATTTTGTGACATTTCGAGTAAATTTTTTGCTTAAAACGACACATTCAAACACAAAAACGATCCATCAAATGGTACCACCATTGTGTATTGTCTACCAAGTATTGAGTTGTTTGCATTCACATAAGGCTTAAAGTCTGACATGATGTATATATAAATTACTTAGATAATCTAAGTAAAGAACATACTATAAATGACTAATAAAATTCAAGATAATTGTTTTAGTGAAGTGTAATAAAAAAGCCAAAGGAAATCGGTATTAATCAACCTTTTACAAGCCGAGTTAAATTTACTTATTTTTTGTAAAGTTTACTTAATTCCACATTCCAAGTAAATTTAACTTAAAGATTTCTAATTAAAGCTACTGATAAATATGTTTAGGTTTTTACTTGGCAAATCTTTGTAAATTTACTAGCATTTTCTGAGTGAGATCGTTTAGCAAGGTTTTTTTAAGTAAATCCTACTCCAAATTTTTTACAGTGCAGTAAAATTTTAATTTCACTCAAGTTTAATTTATCATAATTTCATAATTGCAATTAGGCTACACTTTACAAGAGTATTATATATATATATATATATATATATATATATATATATATATATATATAAATACTTGTATACACGCTTATGTTTCTAGACACAAATAGATGCCCTGCAATTATAAACATATTTATTAATCGTGTTTTTCATGTGTTCTCCCTGTGTTCTCAAATAGAAGTTCATGAACTTTGAAAAGTCAGAGTTGTCATTTTGTGGTCTTTTGACTGATTGGTGGAGGTTTCAGTTGGAGGCTTTGGGGGTGGGAGGCATGCTATAAAGGTTCTGTTGGGTGGGAATATTTAGAGAAGTAAGTGAAAAAAACAAAGAAAGAAAGAGTTTTTAGTGACCATAAAGATGGACACTAAGTTGTGTCTATTACTCCTCCTCAGTGCACATATATTTACAGGTAAGATTTTTATTTATTACTCTTTGGTAATTTTTTACTATACATCTATGTTTGTGCTATCTACATCTTCCCCCATTTTAACAATTACACCTATTTGCCAGATTTTTATATCCTATTATTATTATTTGTATTATTAGGTCTTTTTCTTACTCAAATTTCTAGTAATTATAAAATAACAAATTATACAAAGTTTAATATATTGCTGTCCAGTGTTTGAATTGAAGTCTAGAGATTGTTCACTGTTTTTACATTTAAATTTGATCTGTTTTTCTGTCCTCCTTTCTAGAAGAACTCTAGTTATTGTTTACAAAGATTTGCTGTCCTTTGCTAAATATAAAGTTGATTTAATTTCTTCAGCTACTACTCTTTATCTGTCTCTGTAGAAGCAAATGCTGAGGTAGTTGAGGAAGACAGTGGGGAAGAACAACCATCCATATGCCCATGTAAGAAGGAACCAATACACAACATGCTGATTATCTTAGTTTGTTAGTTGTGACATATATTATTCTATCTGCTACCAATCAGGATATGTTTCTTTAGTCTGACCAACTGTGTTACTATCGGCTGCAGAAGATAGCAGCACTGAACCCTGGTACATGTTACATGTGTTTGTGTCAAGAATATTGAATCAGAGAGGTGCCACTCTGTCAGCAAATGGTCCAAAGGTCTTACGTTCATCTGATTACAGAACTGACTCTGAAATACTGCAGAAGTCATCATAAACACTAAGCATGTTAAACCAGGCAATTGTGAAATAATTTGTTATCACTGACATTATAATGACAATATTGAATGCTTTTTTTTCTTTTCAAGTGTCTGCAAGGTTCAAAAACCTCAGGAAATACGTTTATCAGTATACAGCCGAGAGCAAAAATGGGGTGACGGGTACAGCTAACCTCAGGAATGGGCCAAAGATCTCCTGTCAGGTACAAAAAAAAAAATCCTTAATATACCCTTAAAAACCTTTTTTTATATAAGGATAAGGATAAACTACCGCTGAAATAAATTAGGGTTGGTAAGGTTTTTTTTCTCCAAGGCTGCATTTATCTTTATTAAGAATACAGTAAAAACAGTAATATTGTGAATCATTATTATTAAAACTTAAATTGCTATATATATATATATATATATATATATAGACAGAGACATATTTCAGCTAATGTTTGTAATATTATAAATCTCCATACTATCACTTCACAATCAGTGGCAGTGGCTCAGTGGTTCATTTAGGTTGTCTACAAACTGGAAGGTTGGTGGTTCAATGAATCCCCGGTTCCACCTGACCAAGAGTTGAGGCATCCATGAGCAAGACACCTAACCCAGCTGCTGACATGTGTATTAATGAATGGGGGAATGTAAGGCAATATGGTGCTTTGGTGGCCATTGGGTCTGTAAAAGCGCCACTGTATATAAATGCAGTCCATTTACCATTTTACTCATTATAATGCATCCTAGCTGAAAAAAAATATTGGCTCCCTTTTGATACGGTTCACTTGTACTGCGTTGCTAGACACAATGGGAAAACTAATTTTTCTCAGATTACTGAAGATAATAGAATAACTCAGTGAAA
The DNA here is from genome assembly GCF_988280905.1 of Pimephales promelas. Lineage (NCBI taxonomy): Eukaryota > Metazoa > Chordata > Actinopteri > Cypriniformes > Leuciscidae > Pimephales > Pimephales promelas. Next base: position 25,668,872 of record NC_142783.1, read on the forward strand.
CTGAATCAATGACTGAGCAGCAGAGCTGCACAAACCTATGGGGAGAAAGCCCTCCAGAGCCAGCTTAAATGGGCGGATCTATCCCTCTATATAAGTTGGGACACTTCCTGCCCAACCCCTCCAGGTCTGCAGCTGCTTCAAGGCACCAGGAGATTGTGCCGACTCAGCAGCCCGCAAAACCTACGCCTCCAGCCGCTCAGCCCAAACCAGAGCCTGAGCCTCAACAGCATTCCCACTCTGCCAAATGATACCCATTTCCGAAGCGCCACGGTCCCGGCCTTAGATAAGGCTTGATTCTGCGCCTCTGTCGTTCTGTCGTACTGTCGTTTCTTCAGATGCTGCTGGATAAGGGTCGCACCCTTCACGCTCATCTATGTTGTGGCCATAGCTGCTTTCCACTCTCGTGTGGCCGGCCAGTCCGTAGGCAAGCACAACCTGGAAGTTCGTTTTCTCATGGGGTCTTGGAGGCTAAACCCGCCCACCCTCTCACGATTCCTTCATGGGACCTGTCTATAGCACTCAGGGCCTTCAAGGGCCCTCCCTTCAAGCCACTCCAACTAGCCGATTATGGCCTATTTCAGCAGGCATTCTCACAATAGGTTAGTGCAGCTCTATTGCTCAGCCATTGATTCAGTTTCACTGCGTTATTCTACAATCTTCAGTAATCAGAGAAAGGGGAGTTTTCCCATTGTGTCTAGCGATGCAGTACTCGTTCCTGTTATCTCAGGGAACCGAGGTCAAGTTAGTAACTGAGTACGTTTCTTTTTTTAAATTAAATCTTAAATGTAATGTATATTTCTCTGTCCACCATCAGGTTGAAATTGAGGTCCCACAGACGTGCAGCTTTGTCCTTCACACAACAGAATGCATCCTGAGCGAGGTGTCTGTCATCAATGCTCAGGGTCAACCTGTTTACAGACAGGCTGCTGGAGCTGAAGCCTTCCAGGTTGCCATGGAGAAGTATGTGGAGCAACCAGTAATATTTTGGATATTCCTCCTCTTAAATAGAGAAAATACCACTAGTTCTTTCATTTTTGTTCAGTATCATATTTTACTCAATAATGCTGTTTAATACCCCTTTCTAGGAACCCTCTGAATTTTGTGGTGGAACAGGTCACCAGTGTTTCCATTTATCCAGAGAAGGACGAGCCAGAAAACATTTTGAACATCAAAAGAGGAATCATCTCTGCTCTTCTCGTGCCAGTCCTGGAGGAAGAACACAATAAAAAAATGGTGAGATTAAAACAAAGAATTAGAGTAGACACACAAATGCTGTTTACACAATTAATTTTTCATGCATTGTATTTTTGTCACATGTAAAATACACTTATATACTGTGGGGATCAAAAGTCTGAAACTTCTTCTCTGTTCTTACATTTTAAGAGCACAGTCCATGGCATGTGCAAGACTGATGTCACGGTCAACTCACGGAAGGACATTGACACAGATGTCACTGTAGTCAGAGATCTGTCGGACTGCAGCCATTTCTCACCTCACAGTCTCCCCACCAGCCCCCTGTCTGTCTTGCCTGGCCTGGTAGAACACACATGGCTTATTTCTTTCAATATCCATTCTTTCATATTCATCTCAGTCAAAAATTCTACTCATACAACTTAACTGAAATTACTTTTGCAGAATGGTCTTATGTCCAAGCTAATCAGCAGCACTCAGACTTGCAACTATCAGTTTGACAACAGGAGAAAGCACATGACTGAAGCCCAGTGTACAGAAAAGCATATCTTCATCCCATTCTCACATGAGTGCGTATTCTCTTCCGATAAAGGCTTTGTTTTGGATGCCTGGTTACTGACCTGATCAGAAATGGATACTTCACCCAAAAATTGAAAATTCTGTTGTTAAAGCAACACTAAGTAAGATTTTTTTACCTTAAAATAATGTTTCCAAAATCGTTTCAGTGGTTCATTAAGTCGTAACAGGGTGAAAGGCACTTCTGGATTTGCTTTGCGGTCCTATATCTGCTATAACCATGCTACGTATCGGGTCGCATTTCTGTAGTTCTAATGAGACATAAGAAAACTACAAATTTGACTTACTTTACGTTAAGCATTACAATAGTCATTGTTGTTGTTTTTTCTTCGTTTCTGATGTCGCAATACATCATACTTTTATGAAATCATGCAACATACTCTACCTTGTCTGTAGACATCGTTCATTCCAATATCCATATCCAGCTGGTGCTGGATAAACAACGAGTGTGCGTGCGAAAGTAGGCTGTGGTAGGCTAAATTATTTACGACAGCGATAATGGACAATTCCGTTTCCAACCTGTAGGGCGACCACACAGGAAAAGTTACTTGGTGTTGCTTTTTTATTATAATTAGTAATACTCATCCTTGTGTCGTTCCAAATGTAAGAATATTTTGCTAACATCCCCAATAAGTGTTATATTATTATTATTATTATTATTATTATTGTATTATTGCTTTATGAAAGTAAATTTAAATCGTTATTCACAGGAAGTCATTTTTTACTTGGATCTCTAAACTCATTTTCGCAATTTGAAAATGCGCACATTTAAAGTAGCTGCATTGTGATTAGTTTTGTGACAAAAAAGGATGATGACATCATAATTGATGTCAAACCTGGTATAACCTATATAATGGTAACGTAATAATCAATGTTATAATTTCTCCTACAGGGGGCAGTATGGTATCTCCTCAGAAGTGAAACAGAGTCTAACCCTACAGGATTCAGTGAAAATTAACAGCAGATATTTCAGTAAAGATGGTGAGTAGCCTAAAGCTGTAAGAATGTAAAATAGTTTGTTTTACTTTGTATTTTACATGATTTTGAGAGGTATAGAGGTGTGATAATATGAATAAATAAACAATCTCCCTCTCTCTTTTTCTTCTTAACAGACACTCTTAAGAAGAAGCTCTTTTTTGAGGAGGTGGAGGACAAGCTTCCTGTTCAGTCAAAGGATGATGTGCTTGCCACAGTGAGAGAGCTAAATACTCTTAGCAGCTCAGGAAAGAGTCAACAGAGAGCCAGCCTCTTCCACAGGTTGGTGTCTGAAGTCCGTGGGTTGAAAAATGAAACGCTTTCAGGAGCTGCTGAGGAGATGATGAAGATCTCAGAGTGGCTTACATGGCAGACACTTTTCCAGTGTGGAACCAATGAATGTACCAGTGCCATCATGCAGATCCTCAGGACTTCTGATGAGTCGCCCAGAGAGGTGGATGCTATAGTTTATGCTTTGAGTCTCTTACCCCAGTCCAGCCCTCAGAGGGTTAGAGACATGCTGAGCATGGCCCAAAACAAGCCAAGCAAAGCCATCATGTATGCTCTTGCCAACACTGTGAAACAGTAAGTGTCAGCGATGTTTGCTCAGTTAGCTTTTCAGTTAGTGTAGGTAAAGATTTTTTGATTTTAAATGGAATTTTAATGGATAAATGTATATTTTGCACCAGACTTCCTCAAGACCAAGCAACGTCAACACCTGAAGTGGAGGAAGTAGCTGAATTCATGGAGTTCATGCTAGGTGATTGCTCTGGAGATGAAGACAGCACTTTCCTTACATTAAGGGTACATCTAACTCTCTATCCATCCATCTGATGCATATAATGAACACAAATGTCTCAATATTAACCAAAGTATTTATTGTACAGGTTATTGGTGTCATGGGAAAGTACATGGAGAGATTCCCATCTCTGAAGTCTTCTCTCCTAAATTGCATGGGCCAGACATACGCTTCTCTGCCAGTACAAAAAGCAGCTATCCAGGCTTTCCGACTCATGGAAATGAATTCAGATGTAAATCAACTCTTGTTAAGATTTACAGCATTTAGATTATCCTCATTCCAGTTGTCAAATGATGCATCAGTTACTCAAATAAAATCAGTTTAGTACTTTATTTTAAAGTGAAAAACAGGATGATCTGGATTCATTCTAAAGCATTTGATATTTTGATTTGTTGTTACTAGGTGAGAAGTGCCCTAATACAACAGTATGAGAATACACAGGCACCAGCACAAAAACGCATTGCAGCATATCTGATGCTCATGAGGAACCCTGAGGTAGCAAATAAGGTGCTGAGAACACTTAAGAGTGAGCAAAATGAACAGGTTAAGAGCTTTGTCTCCTCCCATATCACCAACTTATTGGAATCAGAAGATCCAAACCTGAGCACGTATGTACACTAATATTTCAAATACTAAATGTGTTTATTACTATGGCCTTCTAGTTCAAAATGATTTGTCTTGATGTTTTCTTTGGAAGCAGAAGCAGAAAATGTGCTCAGGATGTAGCACAATGAATGTTCAAAAGTGTTTGAAGTTTTGGCCATGTTGTATTAAGATTAAAGATCTTACCTTTTGAGGACAAATTCTCAATTCTTTTCCTCAGACAAAATAAATACTTTTTTATAAGATAACCCTAGTCTTCATACTTTTAATCATTTTTAGCAATGCACCAATATTAAAATGCTTTATAATTATTTTAACATTATTGCAGATAACTTAAAATTCGATATTATTTTGTATTCATAAATGAATTATAAAACACTCTAAACTAAAATCAGTTGTTTTAAATGCTAAAAGAATTTAGGCATCATAACATAAATTGCATTTAACAGTGTTATTAAATCATTAGTGTTTTTAAAGATAAACTTGAAGTGAGTGTTAGGTTATATAAAATGCATCCACAATTGATATCCAATTGATAATCCACAATTGTTAGTATCTGTTAGTTACACATCTGATAATTATAACTTATATAACTTATATTATAACTATTAGAAAAAACTATAATATTGGTCCGATATGACTGATATGGCAATCATATATTGTGCATCCGTGATATATACGTATATACATATATATATAGATGTATATGTGTGTGTGTATTTATTTATTTTTTTTGTCTATGTTTAGAGCAAAGGACTACATTCTTAAAGCTGTACAAGGGGATGCAAGCTTTAATGCTATGGACTACACAAAGTTCTCACGTAACTACAAAATTGAAGTCCCTTTGGTTGGCTCTGTAGAAAGCAACATGATTTTTGATTCTGCCAATTACATGCCCAGAGAAGTCATGTTAGCCACCACACTTGACAATTTCAGTCCAGAAATACTGGAGGTACTGTATAAGTTTATCATAAAATAAATATTTTAAAAAGGCTTGATATTTTTGTGTGCCTATATTTTCCATTTTTATTAATGCATGTGATCACTTCTTTCACAGATTGGCCTTGAAGGTGAAGGTTTTGAGCCAGCCATTGAAGTTCTTTTTGGTGAAAATGGTTTCTTCCCTGATACAATCTCAAAAGCTATGTACTGGGCCAGTGACAAGATTCCACATCCCATCAAACAGGTTTTGGATAAGTGGATTTCCCCACTAAGAGGTGAAAGGATGAAAAGACAGGTAAATATCTAAAAATCTATTCTATCTCAAATCTTTTAAGTGTTTCACGAAAATCCATCTAAATAAAACATAATGCTTAAAATATCTTCTCCCTTAAGGTCCCTCAAGACATCATGAGGAATATGGAAGAATACCTCTCAGAGTTCAAAAAACGCCTTGAGCAGATCGAAGATGCTCCTAAAGGCCTGGCCTACCTACGGTTTATGGGAGCAGAACTGGGATACTTGAAGACCAATGAGCTCAATCATATCATTCAGTACATTAAACTGTACACAGACACATTTAAGTCGATGTCTGTGAATGTAAGTGTTATTCATAGACTTTGAAAGTATGGTATCCTAAATGCATTGCCATAAAAATCTCAGTCTTCAACAACAAAATATAACTGTAAATTTAAGTGTGTTATTCTCTTGCTATTACAGTTAATGGGAAAGCTGATATCTAGCTTAGAGAATGAGGTTTTTGTCCACTATATGTTCCTGGACAAGGCCTTTACACTACCTACAAGTGCCGGTTTTCCACTGAAGTTTTCCCTATCTGGAGTTCTGGCACCTGGAGTCAAAGGAGGCATGACCATTGACCGCATGATGGTAATCTTTCTCACTAGTGTACATTTTGTCATGTCACAATTAAGTAGTAAATGATTCATTTTTTTCTCTTTTTATTCACAGCAACAGCTTTCATTCATGCCGTCTGTGGGAATGGAGTTTGTTACCCAAATGGGTGTTTATATCCCAGAATTTGTGGTAGCTGGGATTGAGACACACACAAACATGTACCATGAAAGTGCTATTAATGCCAAGGTCACTATAAGTGACAGTCAGATCAAGCTTTCCATCCCTGCACCACAGGGAAACATCCAGCTCTTCAGCATCAGGTAGGCCATCTAAACTCTCAGTATCCTTCATTTATTGTTTCTTATCAGATGATTTTTTACTATGCATTTATACTTTTACATACTTATACTCAAGGATCACTTTTTTCTGTATTACTGAATTATATTAAAGATTCAAATGGAACAGAAAAACATGTTTCTTTTTTATCTTCCACAACAGTAACAAGTTGCTTTCAGTGACCTCCACTCAGACTAAGATTGTCCCCTCCATGGTAGAGGACAGGACTGACTCAACAGAGTGTAATCCCATTTTTCCTGGGATGAATTACTGCACTATTTTGCGCTATTCAAATGCTAGTTTAACCAATAATGCCCCATACTATCCTCTCACAGGAGAGACAAGGTGAGAAACAAGTGAATGTACATAAGCAAACAACATATTTACTTCCATGGTGTATGCTCTTAAAAATCTTAGTAACAGGAATAACTTTCTTTCCAGGCTTGCTCTGGAGCTTCATCCTACAGGAGAAGTGCCTGAGTACACGGCAACGATTGCCTATGCATTGCTGAGGGAGGGAAAAGAGGGGCGCCATAAAGTTGACTCTGTGAAAATTGTTCTTAAGGCTGAGAGTAAGTTATCAAACAATTTGAATGACATCACTTCTTTCGTATTTTATTTCTAACATTTATTAATGCGTTTAATTTTTGCGGCTTTAATTTGTTTATATCTACAGAATATGCATGTGATAAATATTGTCAAAAGTTATTTTTAAAAGATACACTACTATTCAAAAGATTTGGGTTAGTAAAATTTTTCATGAAAGAAATGAATACATATATTCAGCAAGAACGCATTAAGTTGATCAAAAGTGACATTAGAGAGACATTTATAATGTTACAAAAGATTTCTATTTGAAATATATCCTTATATGCTATTTAATTGAAAGTATCGCAGCTCAAGAAATCGTGTGCTTTTTAAAAACCACTTATAAAAACAGTTTATGAAAATTAAAAAATGTATTTATTTGGTTAAGATTGCTTGCATTTCAATGTGTAAGCTGTCAAGTATATATGAAGGTGAAATCGGTCTAAAAAATAAGTTCTTCTAATTTTTAAGGTGCTGAACCAACCGAAGCCACAGCAGTTGTGAAATACAATCGCAATAAGAACCTCCTCACCACTGACCTTCAGATCCCTGATTATGACCTTGAAGCTGGCATCAAGTTGGCAGTTACAGATAGCAGCGCTAAAGGAAAAAAGATGCGTGGTATTACAATTGATGTAACTAACAAAGACATCCCACAGCTTTCACTAGTTGGGCATGCCAGGTACAGTATAAACAATTAGTTTTAAAAATATTATTTAGTAAACACTGAGTGTTGTAAAATATTGGAGCACTGCATAGAGACTTTTATTTTAACATGACATACAGTACTGATATGGGAAGTGTCATTTGATACTAATCTGGATATGTGTGTGTTTCTGAGAAGGCTTGAGTCTATGAGGGATGGTCTGATTGAGCTTCAGTTGGCAGTGCCAGCACTACAGGTGGACACCTCTGCCACTGCCACCTTAAAGAATAATAATGGGCTCATATTGCAGCTTGAAACAGCCTTAAACATGCCGGAGACAACATCTGTGCAGAAAGCCATACTCCGATATGGTAATGAAGCACATATTGCTAGCAAGCGCTCCTAGAATGAATTTGTCATTGAGTTTTTAATGATTTCTTGTTGACTTTGCAGATAATAATAAAGTTGAACTTGAAATGAAGTCAGATATAAACTCAGAAGTTGAGAAACTTTTCCCAAACATGGAGGAGTACCGTAGCCAGCTGCAGGCAAGTATTGATGATATCCTTGACCAGAAAGTCACCAAGACTGACATGAAACTTCGTCACATTGTTTCAAAAGGGTTAGAGGTAAGTGCATCAAATCAAACTTGAGATTTGTCTTAATTGCATGTATTTTACCATTTTAATATTTTAATGGCTTTGCTGAAGATGAACATTTTATAATTAGTCCTTCTGTCCCAAGGCAGTTAATATTTGGCTGGATAAATTGGCGGCAGGCAGTTCATTCGTGAACATACAGAGGAGCAAAAGAAGCACCCCAGAGCTCATTTTGCCATCTTTGCCGGAAAAAATATATATTAAATCGTGAGTGCCGCTATTTGTTACTTTTTTTTAAATAAAAACAAATATCATTACATTTTTATATAATATAATGAAAATATAGTGATGTGTGTCAAATTTTAGACTGGTACTGTTTATATGCTTGTATATTATATACATTGATATTGAGCTTAAAGAAAATTCTCTTCATGTTTTTTGTTATGTTCAGTGATTCACTGATGAGATACCAGTTCAACAAAGGCAGAATCTCCATTTCACTTCCTCTTCTCCTTGGAGGAAAGTCATCTGCTGAACTGAACATCCCTCCCACCCTAACATTCCCACAGATTCAAATTCCTTTCATTGGCCTAGATATTCCTGAGAACAACTATAAGATTCCATCATTCACAATTCCCCGTGCTTTGGACTTCTCCTTACCCATGTTAGGTGTAGGAGAGGTTTCTGTCAAGATGAACAGCAACTTTTATGACTGGGAGGGTTCCATCTTAGGGGGAAACAACACTGTTGACGTTCCCAGTTACATTGCTAAGTACAAAGTGATGGCCAGCTGCCCTGTGACACCCCTGTCATACAAAATTGAAGGTATTTAAGTCATCTAAACTCATCACAAAGGGACAGATTTACTAACAGCTTGCATCAGCGCAAACCCTCGTTTGTCATTCAAAAACTACTGTAAGGATTTACTAAAGACGTGCAGTGAAAAATTAGCACTGAAAAGGCGTGGACACAGTTATTTTTGCAGCTGAGCTTATTGTATATGCATTTGTTGGACTTTCCCTTTCAAATGCAAAACTCATGGGAGGAGAGTGTTGAATCATGCAAAGTAATTTACTAAGGTTTGCACTTGCCAATATTCTGGTATTTGCGTCATTATTTACCACCAGACTCTAATTTGCGCTACTCTTGGTAGATTGCATTGGTTATTATGGAAATGATAACCATGATTTCCATTTCCTGATCAGATGAAGCTCAACAAAGCATCTTTGTTCTTTATTTTGCGTGTTTAGTAAATCTGGCCCAAAGATGACTGTCAAAATGACATCTTCAGTTTATTTGAATTCGTTTTACTTCTATTGTCTTCTTTGAGACTTATTATTATACTTATAACATTTTATTAAATTATTTGTTCATTATTTATTAAATATCTATTTTTTTTCTCTTCTCATAGGTATGGGCATGATCACTGGTAAAATCGATGATACTCTGAAGTACTTAGTAAATGGATCCATCAGTCATTGTTTACTTGACGCCAGCCTGAGTGCCTTTGAAACTATGAGTATGGCTGATAAAATCAGTGGTAGGACCAACTACAGGATTAAAGCATCTAGTCCACTTGGTCTGGATACCTCTGTGTATTATTCGGCTCAGTCAGTTTCCACGAGTGATGAAGTCATTGGAGATGGAAACTTTGATGGATTTATCAAGGTGGGCTCTCTCTATGCCAACTCCACCCTTAGCCAATCTTATATCTACAATATGCTCAAAAGAGAAGGAAAAGGAGAGTCCACATTAAAGTTTGACTCCTCAATCATCCAAGGTGAGAATGTGATCAAAGGATCCTACGTCAATGGAGAGCTGTCGCTTTTGTCCAAAACAAATGTGCAAAATGATGTTCTGAAGCACGTGGCAGAATTAAAGCACAAGAAAGGCCAGTTGTCTGTGAAGTCAGATGGTAGCATGACTGCACTTGGAAAAGTGCTCCGCTGTAAAGCTGAACTTGATGCCACGGGTGAAGATGCCAGACTGAAAGTTGAATCCCAGGTAGATGAAGCAACACATCGTGCATATTCCCTCCTAACTGGATCCCTAGACAGCAATGGCCTTGAAATGAACATAGAAGGTTTGATGAATTTTGAATATGGGCGTGGGACACACAAAGGCACACTTACTCTTGGATTAAATGGCTTGTCCACCAGTTGCATGACAACCATTGAGGGAATTTCTTTGACTTTTAAAAATAACTTCAATGGTGGTATTGATAGCGATGGAGCCTCCATGTCTCTTGTATCAAAAGGATCAACACAGGATAATACAGTTGAGCTCAGTGCAGAGGGTAAGATATCACACAAAGAAGTGTATATGACCAGTGTTTTCAAAGGAAACGTCTTCGATGGAACTGCAAGAAACACCATAAACTTTGGTATTAATAAGCAAGGACTGAGTCTGTCTAATACTATGATGGGTACCTTACAGAAAATGAGATCGGAGTGCTCACATACCCTGACTGTAACGTTATGGACCCTGGCTTACCGCTCCAAAATGGACAATTTCATCTGTGATGGAGCAGCCTACAACCATGACATTAACATTAATATGAGGCCATTCATCACATCGATAAGCGCAAACAACGAACTTGAGATTTTTGATTTTGGACTCAGTGGTGACGGCCACCTTAAGATGGAGGCATTTAAGATGGATGCAGCTGGAAGCCTCAGTGGGAAGTATGGGGAAGAGGATAACATTAAGCACAGCTGTGAATTTACTTATGCAGAGCTGGCAGGCACCATAAAATGTGATACAACAGGAAAAGTCTTTGATGCCCAGATAAGTAACAACTTCGACTTGGATTTTGCTGGACTATCTTCTGTAATGAACAGCAAGACACAATTAAATTGTGAATCTTTACGTCTTGAAAATAACATTCGCACAATGGCCATGCCGTTTAGCCTTACAATCGATGCCATTTTGAACAGCGATGGCACTGTGAAGTTTTATGGCAAGCACAGTGGTCAGCTCTACAGTAAGTTCCTCTTGAAAGCGGAACCATTGGCCATTGCTAAGTCCCATGAATGCAGAGCTTCTGTTGTACACATGCTCTTAAACGGAGAGTCAGCTGAAACGCACATTGAAAACAAGATTGAGGGCTTTCTGATACCAAATGAACAGTCTGTGGAATGGAAGTTTAAGTCAAAGCTAAATAACCATGCATACAACCAAGATGTCAATATTTACAACAAAGAAAATGAGATAGGGGTCCAGTTTTCCGGAGTGCTTCAAACTAATCTTTTGAACACTGAAACAATATCTAGTGATATTCAATTAGACAATCAAAAGTTTAGTGCTTCTGGGTTTGTCAAGTACGATAAGAACAGCGACTGTCACATCATTTATTTTCCATTTATCGAGAGCTTCCCTGCTGCCTTTGAAAGTATGAAAAATGCAATTCTTCATAAATTCGAATCCCTCCAAAACTACCTCAACAGTTTAGACATCAATGGTTTGATAGGTCGGTTCAGAAACAAATTGGATGAGCTCCCTCAAAAAGTAAATGACATTATAGTGGACATGGACCTGGAAAACAAAGTCAACAATGTCAAGAACCAGCTGATTTCCTTCATACATGACTACACTGTATCAATAGATGACCTTGATGCATATGCTGAGGAATTTAAGGAGGCTTCTAAAAAGAAAATTATTGATTTAGCAACCAGAATTCGGGATCTGATGATTCAAATCAAAGATGGCATTGAGAGCGGATCGTGGGCCAATTCTGTCTCTGAATTTTTGAAGCAGATTGAAGATGAACTTAAAGCTTTTGATGAGAAATATGATATAACCAAAACAATCATCAGAGGCATTGATGGTATTGAAGATATAATAAGGCAGATCGATTTACAAAAGCTGCAGGACAGCAGTGTGGCTTGGTTAAAACAGCTGGATACAAAATATGAAATTAAAACCAAACTTCAGGAAAAGCTGAGCGAACTGAGGAAGATTATTGAGACATTTGACATTAAGATGTTATTTGAAGGTCTGAGAGACTATATAATCTCATTTGATTTGACTGAATATGTGGAAGAACTATCTGATCAAATTCCATATGAAGACATTGAGAGAGTGTTGGATTCTGCAAAGGATGTCATTGTCAACTGGATAGAGGAGTACGAAGTTCCAGAGAAGATCAATAGAGTTTACTTAAATGCACAGGAGCTTATTTTAAGGTATGAAATTGACAAGAAAATTGAAGTTTTTGTGGAGCAGGCCATTATATTAGTCAAGCAGTACAGAATCCAAGAGCTAGTGCAGGCTGTAGTGGATACTCTAAAATCTATCCAGTTTGAGTACATCTCGGATAAGGTTATGGAGGTCTTGGATAGAATTGCTTCTCTGTTAAAGCTGATGGATTTCAAACAGATTATAGATAATTTAAATGAGCACATTCTCTTGATTATAAAGACATTAAGAAGTTTTGATTACAACACATTTGTTGATGATCTAAATGAAAAAGTAAAGAACATAGTCAATTATATTAACAAGCAGATAAATGAAGTTTATGAAATCCCACTAAAAATAGAAGCATCCAGGGAGTTTATAAAAGAGATGCAGGTGACGGTTATTGATTATTTGGAGAAAATGAAAAATACAAGGATAGCTGAAGTTTGCAGGAATATTATAGATGTAATTCACACTACTCTATATAAAGACATAAAACTGAAGATCCAAGACATTCTCGCAGATGTTAGGCAGAGAGTCAGTGACATGGACATCAGAGATGAAATCTTGGTTTACTTGGAAAGGGCGAGTGGTTCTTATGTCAATATGATCGAATACATCTCATCACATTTCATAAAACTCATTGATGAAATTAAGAAGATGGTTGAAGATAAGAAGCTACTCAATCAAATTTCTCAAGCTGTGGAGGGAGTTCTCGATGCTCTAAAGACGGCAGAAATTGACGTACACACCTTTATTATTCCATTCACAACTCTGGAGGTTCCTGCCTTTAAGATTAAAATGGCAAGGATACATGATATTACAATTCCAGCTAAGATAGCTATACCAGGATTCACTATCCTGGACCTGTTCAGTCTTCCTTCCATCACAGTTGACTTTGAGAAAATCAAGCAGAGCATTATTGACTTCATTGACACAATTCGCCAAATAGAAATGCCAGAAGTGGACCCTGAAGCCATCTTCGGGAACTTGCGAGCTCTTTATCTTTCCGACTTGCCTGATTTTACTTTCTCAGAGATCACTCTATCAGAGATCAAATTCCCAGAGATCACTCTTCCTAAACTAAAACTGGATAGTTTTGAGATCACTATGTTGACAATCCCCGAAGTCAAAATCCCTGAAATTCCATTTGAACCATGTCTACCAGCTTTCGGGAAACTTTATGGAGAATTCAAAGTAGATTCTCCTCATTATACATTGATGACATCAGCAGCTCTCGAGAACACAACAAGAACACCCAAATCCCCACAGTTTAAAGCTACTCTGAACTCAATGGGAAAGTCAAGCCTTGAATTCCTTGACTATACTCTGGATGCAATGCTTCAAATTGAAGCTCCAAAATTGAGAAAAATGGTTATTAGTGAGACTGTGAAAGTTAGTCACATGGCCCTTAACGTTGACCATGAGGCTTCTGTTCTCTTAAGTGGTCCTTCAGCAGAAGCAACAGTCAAGTCAGCTGCTAAAATCAGCACTCATGTATACACAGCTGATCTAATTAACAATGTAGGCATTACTTTAAAAAATGGAATATCTGCAAATATGGACACAACTTACACGCATAATCTGAACATACCGAACATAGATGTTTCCAGTCAGGCTATAATGACCAAAACAGCAGAGGCTCGCTTTGAATCAGGGATTATATCCGTGACTATTGCAACAGTGGGAAGTGGGAAGTGGTCTCCATTAAGTCCATCAAGGACCATCAAGTCCATTGATGACTATTCTGATGAAATTACACACAAGAGCAATTTGGAGTTCAGTGTCAACGCTGGCACAGCAAAACTCAATTTTGATGGAGAAACGAACAGCAGAAATCTTAAGATGAAGCAGTCTGTTAATGCAGAATCTGTCATCCTGAGTCACATTACTATTGATGCCAGGGCTGAGACTGAGGCTCCTTTCATTAAGGGCAGTATTTTGACGCTTAAAGGAAAGGCTCAAATGGAGGATGTCCGAATGGAAATAGGAATTTCACATAACGCTGAGCTTATTGGAAAAGTGAGTGGAAGTATATCCAATGCATGCACATTCCTGGCTCAACCATTTGAGGTCACACTTGATTGCAGAAATAAAGGCAACTCTAAAATTATCTTGCCCCTTAAGCTGACTGGAAAAATCGATCTTCAAGATGACTTTGGATTTACCTTGAACTCCAATAAGCAACATGCTTTTTGGGTAAGTCTGGCTCGCTTCAATCAGTACAAATACAAACACAACTTCACTTTGGATAACAGTGAAAGTGAAGCTGGAATTTATGCCTTTGTTGATGGTGAAGCCAATCTTGACTTCTTGACTGTTCCACTCAGTATCCCAGAAATTACGATCCCATACCTGGATATGAAAACACCCAAAGTCAAAGAGTTTTCTCTTTGGGAAGATTATGGTCTGAAAGATCTTTTGACCACTCCTCAGCAATCGTTTGACATTGATTTCAGGCTCTTGTATCAGAAAAACCCAGATAAGCACACATTTGATCTAAACCTTAAGCCAATCTACGAAGCATTCAATGAGAATGCCAAGATCTTGAGTCTACATTTTGAACTCGGACGAGACCGCATTTTTGATGCCCTCACCAATTCCTACAACAAAGCCAGAATTAAGTATGAAAAGTACAAAATTGACACATCAAACCAGCCGCCAAGATATTTCACTGTTCCTGGATACACCATACCCATACTAAATATTGAGGTTTCAGCCTTCCGAGCCGAATTGCCCGCATTTAGTTATTTCATACCCAAGGAGGTTAGCACACCAAGCTTTAAAGTTCCTTTGATGGGGTTTTCAGTGCCATCATACACCCTTGTGCTTCCATCTTTGGAGCTACCAGTCTTGCATGTGCCTGAGACGCTTCAAGACTTGACCCTACCCACATTTACAATCCCAGAAATTCAGAATAACATCATGATACCTGCATTTGGAAATATGACCTATGAGTTCTCAATCAAATCTCCTATAATAACTCTGAATGCCAATGGTGGCCTGTATAATCAGTCTGACATTGTCATCAAGTTTGATGTCTCGTCAACATCCGTGTTTGACGTCCTAAAATCCAAACTTGACGGTAGTACCACAATCAATAAAAGGAGAGGTCTGAAGATGGCCACAAGCCTGTCCTTGGTACATATGAGTGCTGAATGTACTCATGAAAGCACTGTGAGCCTCACAAAGAGGAATATGGAGGCTTCCTTAACAAACCAAGCTAAAATTAAGCTTCCAGTTTTTACGATGGACCTAAATCAAGTGGTTCGTGGCAATACTAAGTCGAAACCAAATATAGCCTCTAATGTCAAAGTTAGCTACACTTATTATTTACCCATAATCGAAACGCAAGGCACTGGAAGCATTGATCACAATTTTGCTCTCGAGGCGCTGTCATCCTATTTCTCTTTGGAGAGCACTTGGAAAGGAACAACAGATGCAACCATCATGGAATGTGCAAATCTTGCTGGATCTTTGAACAATGAAGCAACTCTTTATGTGAATGCCAATGGTCTTCGTTCCACACTGAAAACTGATGTAACCTCTAAAGTCTACCACCAAAAGGCTGGTTCCTGGAACATGGACGTCACTAATGACCTCGCTCTTGAGGCCACTCTGCGGCGTATTTATGCTACTATGACTTATACAAGCACTAACGCAGCTAGTATTGCTTCGTTTTCAACAAACGGAAAGCAAAATGTGAGGTTGACACTTGAGTTTGTTCCATTGACAACTTTTTCAGCTAATCTTGATATTGACTTATCACAGCCGAGTAACCTCGGTCATGCTGGCATAGTGCAGAATGCAGATCTTTCCATCACTTCAGACAAGCAAAGATTACTTTGGAGTGGCAAGGAACAACTAGCAACGTTGATCCATTCCTCTGATCTGACACTATCAAACGATCAATCTGAAATCCGCTTGGAAATGTCTGAATCCGTTGAGGGGAATGTTGCATTCCTGAAGTCAATCAAATTACCAGTCTACCATGAGAGTCTATGGGACATATTTAAATTTGGTGAGGTCACCGGTACTGACCAATTGCAGTTCCTCAATGTTTCGACTGTTGTGATATACACCAAGAGTATGCAGGGAACACTGTTTGTGCTACCAACAAAATTGTTTGAAAATGGCGTGGCGTTTAATTTCCCTCAAACAACAATGAGCATTCCGAATTGGTTTAAAGAAATTCCACAAATTATTAGACGGGTTGATATGCGATTCGAAAAGCCTGACCTGCCTGATTATATCTCAATACCCCCAGTTATAGCTGTTCCAGGGTTTACCGTACCTTTCACCACTCTTCATGTGCCGTCCTTTGTCATTGATTTAACAAATCTAGAAATCCCCAATGAGATCAGAACACCTGACTTTGATATAATTTTGCCTGGTTTTCCAAAAGTGGAAATCCCAAGCATTAATGCTAAAACTAAGTATCTGAAAGACAAAATGGCTCATCTGTTTGTCAGTTTGCCAGAGTATGAAATAACCATCTCACCATTTAACCTACCCAAATCATTTGATATTGGTGAGTACCCAATACGTCTGGACGACATCACAAAAACACTATATCATTTTGAATTGCCAACTATTATCATCCCTGAACAAAAAATTGAAGTCCCAGAGATATCACTCCATCTCCCTGCTGGTGTGTTTATTCCAACCTTTGGTGCCCTGTCAGCCACTGTCAAAATGTCTACCCCAGTTTACAACAATACATGGACTGGAAATATAGAAAACGCAGAGTCAGGAATTGTTTGCACAGTGAAGTCCACCTGCACATCCACCATGGTTTTCCTGGAGTATAACTTGGATGGTAAGTTTTAAAGACTTTTGCAAGTTCATAGAACTTCATACTAATATTTAGTAACACTTTATAATAACTCTAACAAACATATTTTTACATTAATTCTAAACAAACCAATAAATATCCATGTATATTTTGTGTGTATATATGATTGATCTGTAAACAATTGTGCAATATTTCCATTTCACATTTTATTTTTAGTGATTGGCACCATCATTTTTGAGAATGGAGCTCTGGGTCTAGATGGAAAAAGTACCTTCACCCACCGTGATGTGAATATAAACTGGAAGCATGATTTTAGTCAGAATCTAAGGTAAGAACGTCTCGGTTACGTATGTAACCCTCGTTCCCTGAGTAGGGAACGGAGACGTTACGTCAGAAGTGACGGAGATTGGGGGTTTCGCATAGAAAGCCAATCCTCTTCGAGTATTAAAACACGAGCCAATGGCATGCAATGCCTTGGGGCTGCGGAAATTTGCATAGCGTACTCCGCCCTACTCCGTGAGTATAAAGGAGGAAGTGAACGCAACCGCAGTATGTCTTCGCTGAGGAGCCAAGACTGAACTCGGCCTCTACCCAGCGATACAGCAGAAGTGGCAGGGAGACGTAACGTCTCCGTTCCCTACTCAGGGAACGAGGGTTACATACGTAACCGAGACGTTCCCTATCGTAGTCACTTCGAGTTACGTCAGAAGTGACGGAGATTGGGGGTCTGTGCCATCACGCCATCTTCAAGCTGTCTTCCAGTGCCCTGCGAAAGACTGAACCCCCGAGCCTTACCTCTTTTTTTTTTTTTTTTTTTTTTTGGGGATCCGACTTTGACACAGGATTACCAAGGTACACTGGGAAACATATCCCGAAGGGGACATGCTACCAGCTGCCTACCGAAGGGAGGACTTAAGGATACACATATGGCCACATAGGAACGCATATGGAACACTGGAGTACCAACCGCAGGTGGCTACTGATTTAAACTCCAGGGGTGGCAGATGGCTTGCCAAGGGAAGACACATGCTCAGAGAGGCTTACAGTGGATAATACACATGAGACGGTTACCATGGGGAACCGTGCGCATGGAGGCACCTAGCTAGCATCCAGAGCAACGCAGTGGTGCCCGCATCGTCGGTGCTGGAGGACTCAAGACTTCAATGGAAGAACTGAGGAAATATCGCACTTATCCAGTCCGGGGAGTGGAGTGGCGAGCAAGCGAAGACACCTGAGCGGATCCAGAACTGGCCGAAACGAGTACGTGAGAGGATACCGGCTCAATTCGCAGATTAAGAATCTGGCGAAGGTGTTGGGTGTCGCCCAGCCTGCAGCTCTGCAGATGTCTGTTAGCGAGGCGCCGTGCGCTAAAGCCCAAGAGGAGGCTACACTCCGAGTGGAATGGGCCGTCACACCAAGGGGCACGGAAGGCCTTGCTGCTGGTAAGACAAAGCAATGGCATCCACTATCCAGTGGGACAGCCGTTGCTTTGAGAGAGCCCTTCCCTTCTGGCTCCCCCCATGACAGACAAAGAGCTGGTCTGAGGTCCTGAAACACTGCGTTCTGTCGACATAGGTGCGGAGAGCACGTACCGGACAGAGCAGTGCCAAGGCTGGGTCTGCCTCCTCCAGGGGCAGCGCTTGCAGGTTCACCACCAGGTCCCGGAGGGGAGTGGTAGGAACCTTGGGCATATATCCAGGCCGGGGTCTCAGGAATACGTGAGAGTAGGCCGGCCCGAACTCCAGGCACACTTCGTCAACAGAGAGTGCGTGCAGGTCCCTTACTCTCCTGATGGATACCAATGCAATCAGGAGTGCTGTCACATAGGACAGGGCAAAAACTCTACCGACTGCAAAGGCTCCAGGGGAGGCCTCTACAGAGCACCCAGGTCTACTGAGAGGTCCCCAGAGGGCAGGAGGGGAGGGAGGCGGATTTAGCCCCCTCACTCCCCTCAGGAACCTGATGACCAGGTCATGCTTCCCATAGACTTACCTTTCACTGCATCATGAGACGCGGCAATGGCCGCGACATAATCCAAAGGGTGGAGGGCGACAGCCTGCGCTCCAACCCCTCTTGCAGGAAGGAAGCATGACTCCGATCGAACATCTCCGGGGGTCTTCTCAGCGAGAAGAACACCAATTGACGAAGAGGTTTCACTTCAACGCATAAAGGTGTCACGTGGACGACGCTCTTGCGGAAGTGATGGTTGCCGCCACCACAGGTGGCAGCGAACTCAAACCTGCCTCGTCCCGTCCTGGAGCCATACGTGCAGCCTCCAAGATCGGGACGAGGGTGCCACAGAGTGCCCCGTCTCTGAGAGAGTAGGTCCGGTCTCAGAGGAATAGGCCAAGGAGGTGCTGTCGCGAGGAGCAAGAGTTCGGAGAACCACGTCTTGGTGGGCCAGTAGGGGGCTACCAGCAAGACCTGCTCCTCGTCCTCCTTGATCTTGCACAACACCCGTGCAAGGAGGCTCACTGGGGGAACGCACACTTGCGTGGGCCCCGTGGCCAGCTGTGCGCCAGCGCATCCGAGCCGAGAGAGCCGCGGGTCAGAAAATAACTGGGCGCAGTGGGACGAGTCCCGAGAGGCGAACAGGTCTAACTGTGCCTCCCCGAACAGGTCCCAAATCAGCTGGACCGACTGGGGATGGAGTCGCCATTCGCCGGAGATGGGACGGGCCCGGGACAGCTCGCGGCTGCCCGGTTCCGGTCTCCAGGAATGTAACTGCACGAAAGGACCTCAGGTGCTTCTGACTCCATATCAAGAGGTGGCGGGCGAGCTGCGACAACCGGCGCGAGCGTAGACCCCCCCTGGTGGTTGATGTACGCTACTGCCGTAGTGTTGTCTGAGCGGACAAGCACATGCTGGCCCTAGAGCACGCTCGGAAGCGGTGCCGGGCGAGCCGCACTGCCAACAGCTCGAGGCAATTGATGTGCATGAGGCGCTGGGCTCCTGTCCAGGAACCGGCGGCTGCATGCCCATTGCACATGGCACCCCAACCCGTGGTAGACGCATCCGTGGAGACAACGAGATGCCTGGAAACTCGCTGAATAGGGACCCTGTCCGTAAAAAGCTGAGGTTCGACCACGGGAAGAAGGATCGGCGGCACGTCGGAGTCACTGGAACTCGGAGCGAGCCGCGATGCCATGCCCACCTCGGGACTCGATCGCGAAGCCACAGCTGAAGCGGTCTCATATGAAGCAAACCGAGCGGCGTTGCCGCGGCCGCGGATGCCATATGCCCCAGGAGCCTCTGAAATAGTTTCAGTGGAACCGCACTCTTGCCCTCGAACTGTCGAAGACAAGCCAGCAGTGAGTGCGCGCGCTCGTTCGTGAGCTGCGCGGACATGGCGACCGAGTCTATCTCCATGCCGAGAAAAGAGATCCCCTGCACGGGGCAAAGTTTGCTCTTTTCCCGGTTGACCCGAAGGCCCAGACGGGCTAGGTGCCGTAGCACCAGGTCTCTGTGTTCGCAAACCTGAGCTCGAGAGTGTGCTAGTAACAGCCAGTCGTCGAGATAGTTCAGGATGCGAACCCCGTGTTCGCGAAGGGGAACAAGGGCTGCCTCGACGATCTTCGTGAAGACGTGAGGGGACAGAGCTAACCCGAATGGGAGAACGGCGTACTGGTATGCCTGGCCCTCGAAGGCAAACCGAAGAAACGGTCTGTGTCGAGGGAGAATGGAGCCATGGAAGTACGCGTCCTTCAGGTCGATCGCTGCAAACCAATCCTGATACCGAACACATTCGAAAATGCGTTTGGCCGTGAGCATTTTGAACGGTAGTCGATGGAGAGAACGGTTCAAAATGCGCAGGTCCAGGATCGGTCGTAACCCACCGGTCTTTCTTGGGGACAATGAAGTAGGGGCTGTAAAGCCCGGACCTCACCTCGGCTGGAGGGACCGTCTCGATTGCACCCTTCGCCAGCAGGGTCGCAATCTCCGCTCTCAAGACTGGGGCATTGCCACCAACCATCGTGGAGCGAACTCCCCTGAAGCGGGGAAGAGACCGTGCGAACTGAATCGCGTAGCCGAATCCGATCGTTCTGATGACCCAGCGGGAACCCCGGGAAGCGCTAGCCAGGCTTCCAGGAAGTGAGCCAACGGGGTCATGCGAACCACAGACGTCCCCCCGGAGGGGCAGCGAGGCGGGTCGACCGGCATGCGTGCAGGAGTTACCCCGTCCGGATGCACCGTCGAAACCCGCTCCCCGACAGAAGAGACCAGGGAAGGCAGAGCGTTCCACGGGGGTCTGTTCTGCCGGGGGTCTGGCGACAGAGGGGGAAGGGATTGGCGTAGCCCGGGGACGACACACGCACCCTTCCGCGCCCTCCGAGACAGAGAGGAATGAACGGGGCGACGCACTGGACGTCGTGCGCGCTCATTCCAGTCTGTGTGCTCAATGACAGTGTCAGCTTTTCCTCAACCAGCTCAGGGAGCTAGCCAGAACAAAAGATTCTCCACCGGCCCTCCACCGGGGAAGGAGGGGCCCTGCCACTGCCTCCTGAGAAAAACCATGACACTATCACTGAGCGGCCCGCCTCAGGAACATCGCTTCGCCTGGCATCTAGCGGGGCACGCGGCCTGAGGGGGGCTCTTTTCTTGGGACGCTTACCTGTGGCCTCCTCCGCGACGCGAACCGGCTGAAGGCTGCTGCTGGGGCCGCGTGGGAGGGAAGGGAGCCGCAGGGGGGCGTCCTCGGCGGCGAGCTGGCGGAGGCGTCCGAGCCGACGGCTGGTTGGAGGCAGCAGCTGGCCGCCGGGGCAGAGAAACCGCCTTCGTCTGCTCCTAGGCGGTCGAGAAGTGCTGGGCAAAGTCCTGGACCGCACCGCCGAACATTATGATGCTCCTGGACCACAGCGGTGGGCATCACCTGACCAAGGGAGCGAGCGACCGCCTCCGTGACCCGTTTAAGGACAAGGTAGGCGACAGGCTCGCAGCTCGCTTGGTCCGTCACCTCCTCGTGCACATTCCTGAGCAGCTAGCTTTGTAGGTGCTCATCATATGCAGGGCGGAGGCTGCCTGTCCCGCCGCTCTACAGAATCGCGCCGCCATAGACGACGAGAACCCATAGGCTTTGGAGGGGCATCTGAGAGCAACCGCCGGTTGACCGGGGGAGCCCCAGCGTACCCACAGACAGCCGCATCGCCGAGGGGAGGAAGGGCGGGGAACTAAGCACGCTCTTTTTTTTTTTTTTTTTATTTATTTTTTTTTTTTTATAGTGCGTGTCAGTTCCGCATGCAACTCGGGGAAAAAAGGAAATTGGGGTTGGCCGTGGCCGTAAGGCGGCAGCGTTACCCAAAAACCAATTATTCAGCCGCGAGAGATCGGGGAGGGGCGGAGTTCCACCCCCACCCGATGCTCACGGACGCCCGAGATAGCACGGCCATCATCGCGGGATCAGACACGGCGGCGCTGACGCTCCCGAGGGAGGCAACGCGGCCGCATCCTCACTTCCCGAGGAGTCAAGCCCGCCTAGTGATGCTGTGATCGACATCGCATCATCATCTGGAGCGCTGCCCGAAGCAGCCGGTGCCACCGAAGAAGCAACCGACTGAATCGAACTAACGCTCGCTGGCTCTCGCACTGAGGCGGGAGGTGTGGCCCGAGAAATCGTCGGGGCTTATCCACACCATCACCGTAAATCACCAGGTCCCCGGGTCGACGGGCCCCCTATGGAGGAAACCGATCGAGCGGGGGGGACCGGGACTCTCACTCAAGTGAGATCATTGAGTCTCGACCTCAGTGTAGAGATGGTCATGTTCCCACAGAAGGAAAATGAGTCATCCACGAACGCTGCTGCTGCATGCTGAAATGCCCAGGCATACAAAGCAGCGATCGTGACCATCAGATGACGACAGAAATCAATCACACCCAGAAGAGCACGGGCGAACCGTCTTTAAAAAGACGTGCGCGTGCAGCTCTTTCAATGAGAGGAGGAAATTCACTCTTTCAGCGCTGAAGCGACCAGGGAGAAGCGCAAAGTCTGGCAGACCACTGCTCAGATCGCAGGCGATGCAGAATCTCGCTGGGTACCGCCGTCACACCAACACTGAAGAGGACGCTCGTCTCGAAGAGTCTTGAACAGTGCTTTCAGGAGTGAAGAGGTTCTCTTGGCTCCGAAGCGAAAACATACTGCGGTTGCGTTCACTTCCTCCTTTATACTCACGGAGTAGGGCGGAGTACGCTATGCAAATTTCCGCAGCCCCAAGGCATTGCATGCCATTGGCTCGTGTTTTAATACTCGAAGAGGATTGGCTTTCTATGCGAAACCCCCAATCTCCGTCACTTCTGACGTAACTCGAAGTGACTACGATAGGGAACTGAACAACACATCAATTTCTCAAACCTACACATTTATAAATTCTCCTATCATAATTTTCGAATGATTTTTTTTTTTGTTTCTGTAGAATGAAACGTGAAGAGTCTTCAGTTTCCAGGTAATCGCTTGAATTTCTGTTTTATAGGCTTTGTTGTGCATTATGCATTGCAAAATTGCAACACTAATGTTACTGTGAATGTGTTTTTACACTACAGTCCTTCACGTCATACACTGGGCATTGACATTGCAAGCCAGACCTTTGCTGACATGAACTTTCGTTATGCGTCGCACAACAATGGAATCACATCCTCGATATCCTCACCAGCAGCTGGCTTCATTGGGTTCCAGTTCACTAGGAGGACACCATCTCAGTTTTATGCGAAACTGTTCAGCAGATATTTGGTAAGAGAGTGATAATATTTTGGCAACAATTTATACAACTTACTTACATATTGTAACAAAATGTCCTCTTTGTTTATCCAGTCAACTCCTGGCAAGGACACAGACCTGATGAGTGTCAAGGTGACTTTGAAGAACTCTGAGAAGTTGAGTGTTCAGTTTGGTTATCATATCAATGGACTCTCAGACATGATTAATGGGCTTAAAGACAGACTTCCGTCTATCATAGCAGCTCTTCACAAGTTTATCAACCAGTACCACTTTGATCACCTTGGCATGGACCTGAACCGTGCTGCCCTAAAACTGAAGAACGCACTCTCCAACGTTATCGACAGAGCTTACCAGGAGATCCCGCGCATGATTGATGATTTACAGACCTCAGTTGAACAGCTCAGACAACGGGGTAAAAATTGGTGGAGGAGAACACTGGAGAACCTTCCCCAGATGGATCTTCAAGAGTTGAGTAGAAGGTTCTCCAGCAGCGCCAATGAATACCTTCAGAAGTATGAGTCAAATATGCGGGTTCTCTTGGACGCTGCCATGAAGTTCTTGAAGGACACAAAATTCCACCTGCCAGGTCTGGAGGAGAAGCTTACCGGGGAAGAGTTGTACAATAGGACCAGGCAGTCCATTTCAAAGGCAACTGATAGAGCTACTACATGGTTCTTTAGTCTCATGGAAGCCATTGCTGACTCCGTTTCAGGTAATATCAACAAAGTAGAATTTACTCTTCCTGGTACCACTAAGGTTATTAGTGGGAAGAACATTTTGAAAGATCTAAGGTTTGCCGTGAAATCAGCAAAGAATGAGATCATGCAGGCATTAGAGAGATGGGATAACTTCAAATTGGAGAAGATGTTCCAGGACATGTTAAACTTAGTCAGGGATTACATCCATAGGGCAGAAGTGTTCCTAAACTCTCTCAGGACTGAAAAACTGGAGGACATTTCCTCACACATCAATGGGATTTACAAAGAGGCAGGGAGCTTAGAAGTTACACAGAAGATTCGTGAATGGATGCGGGAGGCTAAAAAAGCTTTGTCTGAGCTCAGAGACTTTGCCAAAAGTAAAATCCAAGAGCTGTACAATGAAATATCCATGGAGAATCTCAACTCAAATCTGAACGATCTTCTCATGGTTGTAGAATCACATATCAATAGCCTGTTTAAGAGCTATCTTACGTTTATGAAGTCATTGCCATCATTTACAGAGCCGTACGTACGGGTTTCAAACAAAAAGACGGATGTGGATATTCCTCTTCCTTTCTATTGGAAATCTTTTAGTGAATGGCCCAGCATGGCATAAACCTTTTATCTAAAAAGTTTGCAATTTTCTTGTGTTCCTCTAAACACTGTATGAAGTTGCTGTGTAATTTCTACATTTTAATTTTTAGTTTAATTGTAGTTAAAGTATAAATAATATACTAATGTAAGGAATGTCTATCTTGTTGAACTGTTTTATAAGCTAAAATGATTTTGGAAAATTGTATTTAAGGAAATATAAATAAATGAAAAACGGCTTGATATTACATACATTGAAGTAAAAGCATATGCGTTGATTTTTAAGTTTTTACATAATCAGATGACTTTGGAGTTCTTTTCTACAAATCCTAAAGTCTTTACAGTTCTCCAACATACTGCTTTGAACTTGTGATGGTGTTTACAGCTTTTTGCCAAAAGAGGGCGATGTCCTCATGACAACAAACTACTGCACGGCTGTGGATTTCACTTCTTGCGTCTTGTAAGATCATAAATGGTTAACCAGCCGTGCTGTTTCACTCCACTCAGTGCATGGCCACACCAGTCTAATATAGTAGGTTACATTCCCACCATATACTGCCCCTGGTTACCTGGTGGGGAACAGTTCCCTCCTGTTGTTATTTCATATAACCTCATCAAAAGAGCCCCAAAACAAATGTTGCTAAGCAGAGAGACTGCCACCTGTTTGGAATCTGGGCATGTGCTGTGTTCAAGTGCGTGCTGCTTTTCCCACACCAGTCTTTTCAGACAAGGTTAGAGGTCATCAGCACTGGAGTGGGGGTGTAAAGGATGTAGGCCTCATCTGGCTCTTCTCCCACCTTTATTTTTGGTACCTGGGTGAAACATGGAGAACTTTTTTTTCCCTTACAATTCGGCTGTCAGAATCCCTCCAAACTAACCATATCCTGTGTATGGTGATGTTTAAACCTTAAAAATGCATTATCACTCATCATGCATCAACACTTGTGCTATTTAGGAACTTCCTGTTCATATTTTGACAACTTTGCTGTACTGTATGGGACTACACTAGATGTCGTATTTAAATATCAATTTTTTCCATCTCATATAACAGATGGATAATATTGCCATTTGCCATTGATAGCTGATGCAGACATACTTTTTCTCACTTATAGGGTTAGGGTAATATTGTGAAAACTATTTGAGAAGTTTTAAGAACTATGCCATTTAGGTACACGTGTAATAAAAGCCTAAAAAGCATTCCCATATCCAGTTCTTCGGGATGTGACGATTCTAATTTTGTCTTGCCAAAAGTACTAACGTTAGTGCATCTGCTCCTGAAGGGAATAAGGCAGTAGCCTGCTACCATAGTCATGATGAAGTGCTTTCTTAGGAAAGACGTTTTCCATTTCTCTTGGCTTTCATTCATTCACTTGTCAGAGGTTTAACGTAACACTCCGAAGAGTATGCCAGTTATTATTTATCCATGGATACTTGGCAAAACAACTTAGTTGATGTTTCACAAGTAGCTGAGTAGCACAGCGTAGCTGTCTGCTGTTTTCCGACGCATGTCCAAAAGGAAGCAGCGAGCAAATTGGTCACTGTCCATTTTTTTCCCCCTTATGGGGATTCCAAGATAATATTCCTGCCTAAAAGTGGAAAAGGTAGACTATTGAACCAAATACACTGAAAAAGTGGCCAATGCTGTGAATGAAAGGTAGTTTGTTGGTAGTTTTATTCATGGTTGTCCATCATTGTGAACCCCCAGCATGTGAAAATGAACTTCAGGATATGGAGAATCAGCCTCCAGTTGTGATCCCCAGCATTTTCTTAGTGTGTGATCACTCAGACATAACATATTGCTTTTTCCCAAATGACAGTGTTCATACATGGGGTTGGTTAAAAGTTCAATGAAGATTTATTCGTTTTAAAACGTGCATAAATTTGACTCTTAGGTAAATCACATTTTTAAACAAGAATGTACATGAATGAGCACAACAATGTAAAGGACATTGGTCTAAAACTAAATCAATAGCCACCTGCTATCTTAACTGATGATTCAGGAAAAGAAAAAAAAATGTTTATTTTATTACAATATACAACAAAACAAATCTAAAATTTAATTTTTTTTCTTGCAATTAAAAAAACAACATAAAACGTACATGGAAAACAAAATATTATATTAACATAAATATATATAAAGTACTGATATTTTGCAGTGAAATTTGGCTTGTTTGTGGTCCAAAAAAAAAGTTTTGTTTGTCTGGTGGTGGCTTCAGTCAAATATCACTGAGCTGGTTCAGTGCCAGCCCTAAGTAATCTAATAGAAGTCTAACAAGTGAAAACAAAATGTCAATGATTTACAGGGTGCGTAAAAGGCAATAAAACACACGCTGGTCTAGGCCGCTCCACCATCCAGACCTGCTACAGCTGGAAGAAGGCTGGAAACTGATAAAAATCACATGGACGGATGATTTCATGCTCCTTAGCTGTTTTGCTTTTCACTTGACCTTCTTACAGATCAAATGCTGACTGTCTCTCTGCTAGTCACTGGCATTTCATCAGCTCCTCACACCAGCTTCATATTAATCAAAAGGTCATTCATTTTCTCCACTCCTCAGTGAACTTCTCATGCGATTGACTACAAACTTGAATTACATTTTTTTAATTGATCCAAACCAGTCTTTCTTGTTTCAGACAATCATGTGGCTTATATGGATTCACCCAAAAAAGAAAATGATGTCATCATTTACTCACCCTCAGGTTGTTCCAAACCTGTTTGCATTTTTTTTTTCTTCTGCTGAACACAAAAGAATATATTTTGAAGAATGTGGGTAATCAAACAGTGGATGGACCCCATTGACTTCCATGGTACTTTTTTTCCATACTATAATCAATGGGGTCCATCAATTGTTTGGTTACCCATCTTACATGAGGGTTAGTAAATGATGATAGAATTTTCATTTTTTGGCGAACTATCCCTTTACGAGTTTTTTTATTCCGTAAACACCGGTTAGAAAAATAGAGTTCAGGGACAGAATTTTGTATTTATGTATTTTCCAATTTGCATGTCTTTTTCTGAGTCCACCAGAGAGTTTAAAAGCCTCTTTAACAATAATCTATGTTTTGTCTGTTCATAAATTCAAAAGGATTTGAGTCTTTTGAGGAAAGAGCAGCAGATAAGCAGTTTTCAAATTCCCCATCTGTACTGTTGCTCATCTATCACATGCTCTCACCCTGCGCAGAGACTTCAAAATTCCATATATCTTCCCACTAATTCATTTTTGACATTTATTTTTTTAACGGAGGAGAGAATTTCTATTGGTTTTTAATGTCAGATATTGAAATATCACAATTGTCAGTGCGTCGATTTGTGTGAATGTCTACATTGTCTTGCATCAATTTGAAAAAAAAATTCATCACAGTTATGAGGGCATACAGGCCTGAAATGATGTATTGCCTTCCACGGGATAGAATGATTTCATGTGGCTCCTGACCATCTGCTGACATTTACAAGACATTTGGAAGCTAGCATAAGTAGCCTGTTTTACATTTACTCTATATAGTGCTCAGTTAACTGATGAAAATGTATACCATGTAATATAAATACTCTCAAATTCACATTTGAAAACACATATAATGTAGGTTTTTTCTATGGGCACTATGGCTGTTGGAAATACTCATTAAGTTAGTTAGTTAGTTAGCAATGACTATTGAAATGGATGTATGATTATTTATCCATTTGTTTAGATTAGATTTTAAACTTTTTTAGTTTAAAATTGAAAGTCTGGGTCTGGGACAAAGTTAAACAATAAATTCAGCAATAGCCAACATAGAGTAACAAGCTTTGAAAAGTCAACCCGTGATATAAAGAAAACAGCCATGAGTCCTCAATGTTTTGGCTGTGCACATATTGTAATGGGCATCTCTATTTAGTTAACACACACACATATATATATATATATACAAAGGTTGGAAGGTGCATGCTGGCAGTGGTGTCGGTCTGTCAGTCATCTTGCAGCTGTGTGTTTACTCCATGGCAGCAGAGGGTGACCCTAAACCAGTTTTCCCCAACACCTCGCATAACAGAGACCTGATGCTGGACAGGCCATGCCAGACAAAGAGCATTGCCAATGGTTTCTATTTGAAATGTCAACAGTAATGAAATCTGGTGAGTGAATTTGACACAAGTAACATGAAGGCAGGAAATGGCATAATTGTAGCCCATAGACACACCAGTACAGAGAAAGTGGCACTGTCTATGGGCAGTGAACCAGATAGCAAATAATCTTATGATTTAATGTTGTTTATGATTTAAAGCTTATCGGTTGTAATACTTTTGAGAATCCCATTTGAATTATTAACGTGCAAAGTGATGCCTTGCTAAATTATTAGCAAATGTAAATGCATAAAGTCTGCATTGGGGCGCACTAGTTCCTTAAAGGAGTAGTTCACTTTTAAAAAAAAAAAAAAATGCAGATAATTTACTCACTCTCATATCATCCAAGATGTCCACGTCTTTCACTGAAAAAAATAATATGCTTTATCTAATCAATAAAATTGTGGCAACATATTACAAGCAATATTATTAATTAAATTGTACAAATTAGAATTAAATAGAATATTGATTTGATTAACTATTGCTCAATTCTAATTTGTTCAATTTAATAAATAATATTGCTTGTAATCTGTTGCCACAATTTTTTTGATTAGATAAAGCATATTCATTTTTACAGTGTTCTTTCTTCATTTGAAAAGAAATTTTCAAGAAATTTCCAGGATTTTCTCCATATAATGGACTTCATTGGGAACCAAACGGTTCAAGGTCCAAATGAGAGTTTCATTGCAGCTTCAAAGGGCTTTAAACGACAACCAGATGATGAATAAGGGTCTTATCCAGGACCCTTTGAGTCATGACTCGAAAAAAGATTTGTTCATTTTGATGAACGAGTTTGAACAGGAGAGTCACGAACGCTCATCACAGAACAGAGCAAGGCGAGCATTTGTGCTTATAAAACTTCAACTTTTTTATTTACTTTCGAAATGACCCATCGTTTCGCTAGATAAGACCCTTATTCATCGTCTGGCGTCGTTTAAAGCCCTTTGAAGCTGCACCGAAACTCTCATTTGGACCTTGAACAGTTTGGTTCCCAATGAAGTCCATGGAGAAAATCCTGGAATGTTTTCATCAAACACCTTAATTTCTTTTCGACTGAAGAAAGAAAGACGTGGACATCTTGGATGACATGGGGGTGAGTAAATTATCAGCAAAAGTTTTTTTTATTAAAAGTGAACTCCTTTAACAATAAATTCTGTATTATTCACTGAATAGAGGTACAGGTGTTTAGATGTGGAATATTTTGTGCTCAGATGTACTCAGACAGGATTTAGAGGTTGTACTGATGACGAACTTGTTTCATAAATGTCTCAGTAGCAAAGGGAGAAAGAAGAAACTGATGTGACCAGATATGACGGGCCAGGTGCAATACCGAACACCAGGCATTTTCTCCTTTGACCCCTGCATGTGTAAATCACATCGTTCTCACTGATACACACACACATACTCAAGCACAAAAAGGCCCCACAGGGAGCAAGACACTAATATGGACTTTAACCGCACGGGGCACTTGAAGATTGTGGATGCATCTGTTTCTAACCCTTTTGGCTACAGGTTATGTGTGTGTGGGTTGTGTAGTGCCTCTAATGGACAGCAGTATCCCCCATTTGAGAGCTCAGATAATGTACCTCAACCTGTTGGGTCTGTCATACATGTAAATCACTGCAGCAGATTTCAAAGTGTCTCTCTAAATCTTGTGATGATTTACAACCAAGCTGGAGCATAAAACAACAGCTGGCCACTGACTGAGCAACATATTACAGATATGACAGACAGCAAAGTGAATCATTCCTGTGTGGCACTTGGAATTTTGAAACATTTCCTGGTGCTTTTGTGTCAAACATGTAAAAGCTGCTTTGAAACAAATCTCAGTTAGCAACTGATAACATGCAAACAGAAGTTTAGATTAATGCATAGTAAAAGTGTAGTAATTCGTTTGTCACACTGGATTATAATCATACACTGACAACTAGTGGTGTTGGTGTCGATGCTGCGTCGCAAAAGCAAGTTTTCCGGCCACTGATGGTCTAATTCCGGTGATCCATGGTGAAATGATTTCGATACCATTTTTTTTTTCTTTTCCTAAAAACTAAGGTCCTTATTTATTTAAAACTTGTCTTTGGCAATAGGATATTCTTAATTCATTTCTGACATTTCTCTGTGTGTGTCTCCATATTAAAAGCAAGGTTTTGTTTAAGAATTAATTATCAAAACCAAATTTCTTGCATTCACATCTGAGCTTCAGTAAAAAAAAAAAAAGACTTATGAAGCTTTTCATGAAATATTTTTTTGTTAAAATGAGAGGGAAAATAAGAAAAACAGCTATGTAGATATAATGAATAAATGATATTCTCATTGTCATGCATCAAGATATATTCAGGAAATACTTAAAATTATAATCTCTCTTTTTTCATATTTAAACAACAGATCTCTACCAATATTTTGATACAGTGTTTTCACAGGTGCACTAAATATTCCCTATTGTCCTCAGACAGCTCTGTGAAAATGTGTTTGAGTGTGCATGTGTGTGTGGTTAGACGTTACATGTGTTTCCAGTAAAATATTATTTTATATTGATTAGATTGAGATGTGAGAATGTCAGGTCACGAGCATGGAATTATTGGCATACTCACTGCATGTATATGAGCAATGCTCTTTAGACCAAGGCCATAAGCATACATTTAAGAATGGGGTGATTTGACAATCTTAAAGGGATACTCCACTTTGGAAATAGGCTCATTTTACAACTCCCTCAGAGTTGAGTATTGAGCATTTTACAACTCCCAGAGTTGAGTAAACAGTTGAGTATTACCATTTTCGGATCCAGTAACCAGAAAAAGTGGAAGTCAATGGGACCAGTAACTGGGGGAGTTGTAAAATGAGACTATTTCCAAAAAAAGTGGAATATCCCTTTAACTGTGCTTATTTCTATAATTATTTTATAGCATTTCCACAGATTCTTCTCATATCTAGGAATGCATATATAAGTAATGGATTACATTAAAGTGTGTTTGGCTTTGGCTCACTTGTTAGTAAATTAAATAACTTTGTTTTAAAAAGTATTTATTATTTTTTTTAAATAATTTTTTTTTTTCATTTATATTCACATTATTTGCAGATGTTTCAGTGTCTGTACATCACATCGAAAGTATAAAAAATCTAAACTGGCAACCTTTTTTATACTATACTATATTTTCTCTGCAAACATTTATTATGACTAAACATTTTTTATTATTTAAAACTGACTTTAGTCATCCCAAAATGTATCTTTTTGACAAAGTAACAGTTTATTAAAGAGTATGACTTTGCAGATATTCTCTGAATACTTTTTAAATTATGTTGCTAGGCGACAATGTATTACTTACTGGTATTGGACCAGATAAATCAAACATGGATCTGGCTGCTGATTGCATGTGGATTTACTTTCAGGCTAAAACTCATAGGACACCTGATTCTGTATAAGAAATCTGCATCTAAGCCCATGTCACAGTGTCTGTCCAACATGAGAAAACACAGGTACCATAGCCTATAATGTCAGATTGCATGCTCTTTCCTAAAACTAATCTTGATCTAATAAAATGTGTGGGGAACTTTTTTCCCGTTTTGGCTCTTACTACATTGTTTTTTACCAGTTCTAATCAGTTCATTTTCTTTCAGTGATTGACTCGTGATTTTGTGATAGTGTGTTGAAAGAATACTGAGATTACTGCCTGAGCCAGTATTGGAGCCTTTTGTGCTTTACTTGGATTTAGTGCTGACATTTTACTGGCCGTTACAACCGTGGCAGAAAATCAGATTCAACATATTTCTGTACGAGAGTGGATTATATCCAGATATCACTGTGAAACTCATGACGGGTAAAACTGATATTTAAAACAGTTGCCACTGAGACAATTTATACGTAGGCCTAAGCTATACAACAGAGGGCAGTGAGTTAATTATATGCATTCGTCTTTATGAAAGATCACAGCATGTGACAAGATAAAGATTCTATTTAATATCCAAAGGTATAGGCTAAAAGTTTTTGTAGAGCACTGCTGTGTGGCCATTATGACCCCCGCTTGAGACCTCACCTGGGGGTGATCTAGAACACTGAACATGATAGCTCTGAGAGGTCAAAGTCAGTTTTTTTGACATATAAAGTCATGACAGTGGGATTTTGTCACCATTGCTTGAATTCACAGGGCCGAGGACATATTAAATCCAGGATAAAAATGTAGCGGGCATTTCAGTTGTAACATTCTTAGTTGTCCAGCCCTGAATACTGTCTCCCATCAAGCATCTTTCTCTGTGCCTTATCTTTTGTTTTCTTTAGTCCCCAGCATAAAAATTCTAGAACAAAAACTATCTCAGAGAGAGAGAGATGACGAAATGAAGGCAAAGGGGACTTTCCAGAGTATGCCGATGATGCAAACTGTTGGAATGTGCTATGTGGACCTGATATCAAAATTTGATAAAAATCAAAAATCAACAACAATCAATGCAATATCACACAAGTTAATGTTAAATATAATGTATAATGTATAAATATATGAATATTAATGTATAAATATATCATTTTATTTAATAATTGGGTGAAATGGTTAAGACGTTAAGGTGCGGAACATTTAACCTGCTCAGAGAAAACTCTATCACTATTTTACCCATATCTTTAAATACCAAGTTCTGTCAAGAAAATCTAGATGGGACAGGCTGATATAGGTCCTTAACTCATTTGGTAGTGATCACATCGTTATCTACATGGAGCAGCTGATTGGTTGCTGTTGCATAAGAGCTGTAGCTCAACATTCAAATTCTGGCAGTGTTTGGTGTTAGTAGTCTGCTGCGTGCTTTCAGAAAACCTCTACCTTCCCCAGCGCCACCTGTATAGTACTTCATGATACTTCATGTAGGCTACCAATATTTTATATGTGCAGCAACAGCAGCAGCATGTCTAACATGCACACAACAGCCAAACACCACCACCACAGAAAGTTTTACATGAATTAACTGTGATGTGGCTTGCAGTGTTGCCTTACAAGTTCGAGTCCCAGCTAAGCCGTTGGCCTTTCTGTGTAGAGTTTGCATTATCTCCCTGGGTCTGCATGGGTTTCCTCTGGGTGCTTCCTTTCACCCATAAGCTAATACAAAACATTCAGTAGGTATAGGTGATGCTAAATTGTCTGTAGCCTAGCCTATGTGTGAATGCGTTTGAATCCCAATTCATGTAATGGGGAGGGTTGGGGAAAGAACTGGCGACCTATCCCAGAAAAAAATATCATGGCCAAGAAAATTCATGGTCAGTCAGTCTCTCACGTATGGCAAGAGATGGCCCATAGACTCACCAAGAGTAGGATATGACTGAAATGGCGAATGAATGAATGAATGAAGTATTTGGTGTAAAAAGGACTACGGTGGCCAAAATTAAAGAAAAATAAAGAAAATTCTCAACCCCTCTATCTTTGCTTTGAAGGTTAAATCAATCCTCTTCTCGCCAGCTAATAAATAAATGTAGTGTAGATTGATCCGTACATACAGTACATTAGGTGGCGATAAGCTCATGTTGGTTCGCGACTTCAAAACATCAAGAAGAAACAGTAGAGCGACTCGCTCCTTTGGTTGAATGGTCTTTGCTTTGGGAAGATTACCGGTAAATGTCATTGCATCTCTAATTACAAACTTTCTCCGCTCTCAAACACTAAAAAGAATATCATCTTTTGGTAAGAAATGCAATGTGTCATTCATATAGGACAAGCTTTGTAATTGCGTGTAAGACAAGTCATTGGTAAATCTAATGAATGAGCATTATAAGCTGCAGATTTATTTGTGAGTAATTTATACTAGACAATTAATTTATAGTTAATTTAAGGAGTTCTAAATTGACAAGCTTTGTGTTAATATAATCGAAAGCTGTAAGTGATGCCTGGATGTAAATTACCCGTAGGCTATTCTATTTTATTCTTTCCTATCCTGCTGTTTCTCTATATTGAACCTGAACTGAATGTTCTGATCAGAGGACTAAACTAGATAACAGACTCTAGACTCCAATGTTCAGTGTGTTGCAAGCTGTCATTCAGTCATTAGATGTCAGAGGTTGAATGTCATCAGAGAGCAGAACCGCTGCATACCTGCTGTCAGTGACATGTCACTTGTGCTGAAGTATACTCAAGCAAGTCAGCATTTATTAAAATGATGGACAAGTGTTAAAGGCCACATGACGTGATAAAATCGTTATTTGAGTCAAGTGATTGTTGAATGTCTGGGGCAGTGTTCCACAGCTTGTGATCATAAATTATGATCACAAGCTGTGGAACACTGTCCCAGACAATCAACAATTCATAATCACCAAACGCTGATTTAACATTAATTATACTTTTTTTTGTTATTTTGTTTAGTTTCTTTTACTGTGCAGTGTGCACTGCATTCAAACATCAAGTTGTAGTTGGATGATCTGAGTAAGATGTATATATATAGTCTATATAATTGTTCATTGGTTTCTAAACTTAGGCCCAGAACTGTGTGGAGCTGGTCCGGTTGATGTGATGCGAAGTCCTGGATCCGAGGGGCCCGGAGAGGATCCCTCTGTGGAGTATGTCTACTGTAGAGGTGTAATCACTGAGCTGCTCAAGTATGGACCAACAGACCTGCATGCTGTCAGCAAAGGGCCAAAGCCTCCTAAAATGCTCATCCTTGTCATTCCAGGTAGGATGCATTAAGTTTCCACTTGGCAAAAACAAATGGCTAAATATAACATATTTTAAACATTAATTAATCTATTAATATATATTATGTTATTATTCATTATTAAATTATATTATTTTATTATTAATATTATATATTATATTAAATTATATTTAAAGTTATGTTTCAATATTTAATATGAAAATAAGTATTTTAAAATATAGAATTTGTTATATTCAAAATGTAAATATTTTCACTTATTTATGAAATAACACATATTCCACCTTCAAAATGTTATATTATATTATATTATATTATATTATATTATATTATATTATATTATATTATATTATACGTGAACGTGATACAATTCCATTACATCGAGAGTAGAGGTTTTCTCGGGTCCTAAAATCTGCACCTGACTCAATTTGGCCTGAATCACTTCTTAACTGAACCTGATGTCTGTATAATAAACTAAAAACAAATAAGAAGTTGACCAGAGACACACCTGAAAAAATTAGACCTGAGTCTGACCTGACAGCAACTTTGTTTTAACCCAGTCTGATCTGGGACTACCACTTCGCAGTTTATGTGAAGCGTGTGCCACTATAGCAAGCACCAGTATGCTGTAGGGTTTGATCATTTACAAAAAGAAGCACGGATTGACAGAGATGAAGGGGCGTAACATTGTCATGCAATTAATGATGTGTATTTGTTTTAAATAAAAATAAAAAACTATTGTTTAGTGCCCAAACGAATAATGGAAGTTGGCATGATATATTAAAAGAATTTGGGTCTACTCTGGTTCACTTGGTAGAAACACATTTATTTTAAGTTACCTGAGACTCGACCTGACACGTTGCCAATGCCGAGGCACTCGTCTAAGTTTTGGGCCCGAACACGCTCGGTTCTCTGGTTTATGGTTGCTTTTGCAGTTGCTATATTGTTTTTGATGGTTAAAATTTGAATGTCAGGAAATGTTTGAATGAACTTTAAGACTTTAGTTTTTTCTCAGTCTCAAAGCCTATGACTTCACTTCCTTGATTAAGACCAAGCACCAAATAAACCTGTCTTGAGGCAAAATGCATATCTTAGACCGAGCTGTAGTCAGTTTTGGTTGCCAAGGTATTTAATAATAATAATTAGTTACATTTATATAGTGCTTTTCTGGGTACTCAAAGCGCACATGGAAGGGAGGATCTCCTCAACCACCACCAATGTGCAGCAGATGTGCAGCACCTGTAGATGTGACGGCAGCCATATTGCGCCAGAATGCCCATCACACACCAGCTTACTGGTGGAAATGAGACAGTGATGAAGCCAAGCAGTCTAGGTGGATGATTAGGAGGCCATGATGGACAGAGGCCAAGGGGCAAATTTGGTCAGGATGCCAGGGTTACACCCCTACTCTTTTTCGAAAGACATCTTAGGATTTGTAATGACCACAGAGAGTCAGGGCCTCGGTTTAACGTCTCATCCGAAGGACGGTGCTCTTTGACAGTGTAGTGTCCCCTGCTGGCCTCACTAACACCTCTTTTAGCAGTAACCAGGTTTTCTCAGGTGGTCTCCCATCCAGGTACTAACCAGGCTCAGCCCTGCTTAGCCTTGAGCTACAGGGTGATATGGCCAACAGCCATTTAATTTATAAACACAACTAATGTAACTTGTGTAGCAGTGATTGGTACGCAGGTGGGTGAGTGTGTCACTGCTACAATACCTGAAGCATAGGACATAACACAGCCCAACAGATACAGGGGATATGAAGAACACAAGTTCAGCACAGTTGGGAATCTACCTATTTCACACTTGGCCCTGGGTCAAGAGGAAAACCCCAGTGGAAAATGGCTGTATGGCCCACCACTCTTCCCCTGACAGCAGCTTCTAGAGCATTGACTTCATGGAAAAGCCGTGTAGCTCAGGAGCAGATGTTAAGCATTAAAAATACTGTTCAGATTATTACACCTAGTCAGAAAGACTATGTTAGACCTGGCACTTTAGATGCAACTTTCACTTTTTTGGCTAGATTTACATATACTTTGGTTGAAGCTCTTTGAATTTCAAGAATTATAGAGATCATTCACCAGCATGTAAATTCTGTCATCATTTGATATTTACTCTCCCTCATGTCGTTCTGAACCACTATGACTTTCTTTTTTCTGTTAAACACAAGATGATAGTTTGAAGAATGTATCTTTTTTTCCATCAAATTGGAGCTTTCATGCACCGTGAAAAAAATACTGCATCAAAAAAGTGATCACTTTTCACTTAAAAGGGCCCTAGCTGTCCTTGCCAATTTATGAGAGATGTAACATCTCAATCATGAATAAATCATGAATTTGTGAGCCAATTGACAACATATTTTTTTTAAAGAACAATCAATCTGACTCAATCGTATTTTAATGAATCAAGAACGCTCTGTGCCAAGGAGAGCAAGGACAGATGTCTTTCAGTGAATAATTCTAACTTAATTTTTAGTCAGTTACTCACAAAGCTATCATAAAATTTCAAAAGCCTTGGAATAAAGTGCACAAGTCATATGCACCTCTTTTATGGTGATTTCCAGTCCCATTCATTGTAATGGCTCAGAAATAACAACCAATAAAATAATTCTAAATATCATCTTTTGTGTTCCACGAAGAAAGTCATACAGGTTTTCATTGGCATGAGGGTGAGTAAATGACGACAGAATTAGGGTCAATTCCAATTTAATTAAAAAAGAAACCCTAAAATCAATAATATAACTTTTACTTGTCTGTGCCATCTATTGAAACTTTACATCTCTGTCATCTCTCGTGATTATAACAGTTATAGAATGTTTTAAAGACAGTTTAGTTTTGCAGAAAGGCATCATGTCCAGGCAGTTGTCATGTGTTCATGATTGATGACTGGACGCACTTACACTGTTCACTATAGTTGTCTTCTCAAACCAGTTTAGCTGTCGGTGGAGTGACTCATGTTATGTCACCAGATCTCAAAGTTACAATCCCTTCTCTCCCAATGCCTCGTTGTTTATCCATCTCTAGAAATAGAAAGGTGATTTCACTCATTGTTCTCATTTTTGAACAATTTACAATAGACTGCTGTTAAACTCTTCAAAAGTTCAAAATGTTTTTGAAAGATGTCCCTTAGGCTCACTTTATTTGATAAAAACAGTAAAAATAGCAATAGTGAGAAATATTTTTACAGTTTAAAATAACTGTTTTGTATGTCACGTGATCTCTCAGAAATCATTCTAATATGCTGCTATGATTTGCTGCTAAGAAACATTTCTAATTATTATTTATTATTGCTGTTTATTATTTTTTTTGGAACTACTGTAACTGCGATACATTTTTTCATAAAATATTCTTTGAAAAACATTACAGACATTACAGAAACAATTCCTTTACTGTCCCTTTTGCATCCTCAATTGCAAACAATTGAATACATCCTTGCTGAATAAAATTATTCATTTCCTTCATCCAAAGCAAACAAAGAGACCTTACTGACACTGAACTTTTAAATGGTAGCGTGTCGTACATATATCACCTTTTTAATTCCTGACGTAAACTATTTAAAAAAAAGAGAGACCCCCAACTGCAGATGTCTTGGAGAGAGAGAGAGCACGGTCAAGCTGATGACCTTAAAGAGGGCTGCTTTTCACCAGGCTCTGAATGTCACTGAGCATTGTGCTCAATAGACTCTTTATAGGAAAGAGTACGCCGGCACTGTTATTGTAGAACCTGTGCCCTTTTCTCCAGAGATAACCGCAATAATCTGCAGTCTGGCCAGAGGCTCCCTTAGCTCTTATATCTGCCAGGGCCGGCACAGGTGCTAC
The DNA here is from genome assembly GCF_988280905.1 of Pimephales promelas. Classification (NCBI taxonomy): domain Eukaryota; kingdom Metazoa; phylum Chordata; class Actinopteri; order Cypriniformes; family Leuciscidae; genus Pimephales; species Pimephales promelas. The sequence continues at coordinate 25,708,479 of NC_142783.1, forward strand.
CGTTTTAATGGACTCGGACTGTGTTGTATTATTGAGACAAGCACACTGACTGAGCAAACTAAAGGATATAAATACAAACCATATTTTATTTAAGATTTAGTAGATTTAAGATTTGAACACTATATATTCTTATCACCCTAGCTTACATGATACAAAATGTAAACTTTTTATTGTGTGGTGGTATAACAAAGCATTCTACCTATCAGACGTCCCTGAGTGAATGTTTTGAAAGATCTTGATTTATTAATGATTTTTCTCTGTTGTAAGTCATATTTTTTAAAATGCTAGTTGTTTAATGTCTTATTTTGAGGCAGATATCTCCTTAAAAGATCAAGTTCCACTTAGAGACAGGCACATTGACATTTGTGTGTGACATAAATGCCAAATCATCTCAGTTCATATATACACTAACAGTGTTAACTGACTAAACCACTGGATGGCAGCAGGTTTGCTGTGTTATTGCTGATTTTGTATGTCCCCTGCCGAGCATGAAGTGTCTCATGATGTTTCCTCTTTTGAAAGCTTTACAATGGAAGAACTAATAACTTGGTCACTGAAAATAGTCAATTAACCTGTTGAATGGTCAGTCGAAGTTCATCAATTGTTTGTGTTGTTTACTGTCTACTTTAAATCTTTCTTTTCGAGAGCTTTCTTCAAATGTGATCCACATATATTTTGTCTTTATCAAAGTGTTTTTATCTAAATGTTCCAGCATCTATAGAAAATTGTCATGTTTTCAACTCAATGGTGATCTTGTCTAACCTTAACAAAGGTTAAATGATGTATAAATACAAGGAAGGATTTTTATACAGTATTATATTGTAAAAGAAAATTGTTAAGCCCTTTATCATTTTAAAAGAAGAATAGTTACTTATGAATATGATGAGTCCTATTTAAAGCACATAGATGTTCAGGGGGTCAGGGATAGCTATCCAGACGGTTTTGATTTATAGGAACCTGCTGTGCAAAGCACCCTGCTTGTCTCACCAGCTGCATCCAATAGCCCACAGGATCACATTGTTTGATAATTCATAATAATCTTGCAAAGATTCCCCTTTCCTTTGCCATATTTAGACAGTTTGCTGGTTTCCACTTGAGGTTGAGGAACATTGTGTTCACTTTAATCAACTTATTTAACTTATTTTCCTAATAACATGGTCTTTTTTATCACCAAATGTTTCCAAGGGGTTTCACTCTCTTTTTGGAAATGGAAACAAATATTTATGTAAATTTTTCATGGCTCATGCAAGGAACAAGCCCACTCCACATTGCTGACCACGTTGCAGCTATATAAAACAATATGAACGTTCTGCAATTATGATTCTCTTGCTAGTATTTGCTGAGCAGGTGGATCAGGAGTTACGATGGGCTTGCCAAGGGAGGTTATTATTTTTGCTTTTTCATGCATTTCTTGGATTTCAGGCATAATGCTTTTAGGAATGTTACCCGGAGGTTGTATTTGATTGCCGGTCTAGCACTGACCTTTTACCTCCCCTATGGTCTCGCGAGTCCTTTAACTCTATAGCAAAAGACCACATTGCAACTTGTAGGCATTAACAGCCCATTTAGGTACTATGAGATTGTAGGACTGACATGTACAGTAAAATGACCCACAGTTTGTTTAGTTTTTATGTGCTTTTAGGTTAGTTTCTCAAAAGTAGAACAACACAATATTAGACAGCTGCGTGAATATTATTTAAATATTATTTTGATTACTGAATCAAATAAATGCAGTCTCACTCTCACCAGGACTGCATTTATTTGATCAAAAATACAGGGATATTGTGAAATATTATTTTAATTTAAAATAACTGTTTTCTATTTAAATATATTTTGAAATGCAATCTATTCCGGTCAAGGCAAAGCTACATTTTCAGCAGCCATTTCTCCAGTTTCAGTGTCAGATGATCCTTGTAGTGTTCATTTTCCATTTATAACAGAAGTTTCTCTGACTTTTCACATGCGAGACAATTTTTTTTTGGTAGCATCAGCTGTTGCACTAAATAGCCAGTCTTTGCAAGTGCTAGTAAGTGAGATTAAATTAAATTATTAAAATTCAATTATTAGTGCGCTAATAACGATTAGATTTTTTTCCCACTAGTTTCCATAATCTTCATTGAGGGTTTTTTTTTTTAACCTTCAACAATACAGTAAGGTGAATTTACCAATTGAGTTTAAATAGACTATTATATTAAAAATACCTGTTGCGTTATTCTATATTGATTCATAAATTGTTCTTCATCCATCTAAGCTTTTTCACCTCCTGAGGTTGACAAATCCCCTACTGCCTTTTATCCTGGATTACAATTCCTCTTGAATAGATTGAAACAACCCTCAGAGAGCAATCTGTAAGGAGATCTGGCTATAGTCACCCTTGTGTCTGCATGTTTGCCAGAGTCAATAAGCATTTTCACTTGTTCCTCTCCCTCTGCAGACTGGATCAGCTTTATGGCATGTTGGACCTAATAAGTTAAAGATAACTTCACACACTGTCTGCATGAACGAATTCCAGCACTTGCTAATGCCTTCCTTACGTCAGGTCGCTTTAACCTGTTTGACTTGATTCCTGTTTTGTTGGCGCTTTAATGCTACTAAATAGTGCACAATTTTTTTTTTATGAAAGAATAAACTAAAGTGTTCAGTTTAATTCAGGATTAGTTCAAACTAAAACATAAAATACTTAAAATAAACTTTAACTGAAATAAAATATTAAAAAAATATTTAGCTTGATGTAAAATAAACAGAAATAACAATTAATAAAACTATTTAGATAACAAAAACTAATAATTAAGATAAAAAACATTACTAAAATAGTCTCAATGATACTAATCCAGAATGAGACTCTTTATTTGAGTGACAAATTTAACTTGATTATTGTATTTTTTTGATATCCATAGGGTCCTACATCACTGCTGGTGTTTATGCATTGATTATTTTGAATTGGTATGGTTGGTTAAGCAAGTGGGATGTGTGTCAGAGGAAGAGACAAAGTGAGAACGTGTCCTGCACCTGCAAGGCTACGTCAGTGGTGTGGTAGTCCAGGCAGCCTTGGGGTCAGAGACAGCAGGCAGGGTATCTGTTTAACGTCCTGGTGAGCAGCCCTGAATTTATGAACTCTGTGAGAGGGGGAAATGATAACGTGTGGGAGAAGAGAGGATAGCTCATGCTTCTGTCGTCTTTTTCTGGTAGGAATGCCTCCTTTGAATTCTTTCTCCCCACACAGAGGCAAAGCTTTTAGTTTGGCCTTACTATTAGCTCTGTGATGTCCAAATAGAGAGGCTGTCATAGTTTTAACACCGGGACGGAACAGACACAGTTTCAAAGGGGAGGAGACCTTCTACTTCCTTGGTGTAATATACACACAAATAAGAGATCATTAGTAGGTATGTTTAGTGTCACATTTTAATCTATTCAATTAACACCATGTCTTAACCTGGGGCCAGTTGCATAAACATAGCCATTAAGTATTTAAGACTGTGCCTTAAGTACTACTGTAGTAACCAGACTTGGTTCTCAGTTCTGATGCAGCTGACAAGCACTGCCCCATGGCCAATACCAATGAGGAAAGACCTTTTCTCTCAAACCAAGGGCTCGATTTGGTATCCTCGTCCGAGGCTGTGGTCCCTACATGCATGGGCCATCAACGGGTACCTGCTAACCTCCCAGAGGGAGTGTTAAAAACGTTCACGAGGGCTGGAGTCCCATCTACTAGACGACTCTATTTCTCAAAATGGTCTGTGTTTTCTGGCTGGTGCAAAGCTTGAGGCTTTTCACCCCTAGATTGTGGGGTTACGGAAGTTCTCTCCTTCTTTTAAGAGCTACTGTATAAGGGCAGAACCCCATCCAGGCTCAAGGTTTATGTGGCGGCCATAGCAGCGTTTGCTAAACCAGCGACTGGCCTGTCATTGGGGAAGAACGATTACTTCCTTAAAGGGATACTCCACTTTTTTTGGAAATAGGCTCATTTTACCACTCCCCTAGAGTTAAACAGTTGGGTTTTACCGTTTTTGAATGTATTCAGCCGATTTTTTTAATATTTAGAAGAATATCAGTAACCAGACAGTTTCTGGACTCATTGACTTCCATAGTATATTTTTTTCCTCCTATGGAAGTCAATGTCTTCTAAATATCAAAAAAAAAAAAAAATAGGCTGAATGGATTTGAAAACTCAACTGTTTAACTCTGGGGGAGTGGTAAAATGAGCCTGTTTCCAAAAAAAGTGGAGTATCCCTTTAAGGGAGCTAAGAGGCTGGATCCTCGCGTAGTGCCCCCATTGGATCTGACGTCACCAAGGGTAAGATATTGCGCCAGATATTATGCAGTACTTTTAGAGAGAACCGTGGTTCTCATTCTTTCAAGTTCATTTTTTAATTTCATAACACTGTTAAATGTAATCTTAAGCAAATCTCAAAATGAATCTCCTTTTTTAATACTGTACATTGTAATGATGCCTAAATCTACTTGTAACAATTGAAATGTTTGACTTTAAGTTTTAAGTATTTTATTTTGAATTTATTTAGATCAAAATAGTAAAGAATTTGAACATGAAAGTATCGGTATCAGCCTGAATTTTAATACTGGTGCATCCCTAATTTAATGCTAAAATTAAAATTTCAGTCTGTTCAAATATGGCAAAAAGTTATACAGACTTCTTTTATTATGTTTGATGGTATTTTTTTCATTGTTTGTGGAGCTTTACAGCTCCTGGCCCCCATCCACTTTCATTGTATGGAAGAAAGAAAGTCATCCGGGTTCGGATCGACATGAAGCCAGATCAATGAGTTCTGTATCTCTCAGCTGTGTCATGTCAAGAGACAAGACAATCTTTGTTTTCTCTGTCTGTCACGTTGAGCTGAGTAATCCTTTACACAGTGAAATCTCATTGGTCCAGAATTGCGTTGTTGAAAATTCAACATCAAATATCTTCTGATTGGCTGTGGGTTGTGTTTAGTTTTGTATTTTTACTGCATTTTGTATTACAGCATTTTCACCTTTAGCATGGACAGAAAAAATTGAAAGAAGTGTAATTATTGATCAGCCAGATCAAGGGTAGAGCGGTGTTTAAAGCTGTGGAGCACTTGTCTCCTCTTCCACCTCCCCTGCCCTTATAGATGAAATCTATCCGTGGGCCCATGTGTGACAGTGCATTCTTTGATTCCATCTGCTTTTATAGAGCAAGAGAGCCTGTGACTTTATTGTGGTGACTGGTTGGGAAAAACCTGCCATTTCTAATAACAATGTCTTGAAGAAGTTCGGACTTTGAGCATGTCAAGTCCCATCTGAAAGAGATTTAGGAATGCTCAGCATGAATAAAAACATACAAATGGATTTAATCAGTTTGAAAAGAGCTCACAAGGGCTGGTGTTGGCCCTTACCGCTCATATCTGTGCACCGTATCTCAGCGTACACTGCCCCTGCTGTGAGGGCTGGGATGGTGGAGAGCTTTGCTTCACCAGCCCTGCTTTAACCATAGAAAGCCTACTGTATCATATTTAATACATTAATTTCTAAAGCCTCTAAATTATCAACATGATCAACTTTGCTGAAAAATCTGCTGTACGTTGCATCTACTACATGCCTCTGATTGATAGTTCATACAAGTCACAATCCTTCTTCAGGTCATGGTACGCATCTTTTTGCTATGAAATATTTAATGATTTTATAAAGTAAATTATTTCAAGATGACCATTTACTGCACCGAGACAACTTAGGTTTACGATACAACAGGCTTTTGAGGAATGTTTATTTGGACATCTTTTAATCATCATTGTATTTGTATTACATTGCATTATTTGTTCTGCCACCCAATTGACACCAAGTCTACAATTAATACTAATTTGATCATAAAAGTAAAAGTAATATGCATATTAATCCGTATAAATAACTAAATAAGTGCCAACATCTGCACCAAATTGTATATTTTTGTTATGTTTGGGCCTCTGAATAAAATTGAGGTGGTTTTTACTCCTCGATTGTGAGCTCTATTTGCCTTAAAATAGTATGAGCTAGATTTATCAAATATGATTAAAAAAAACATAAAACGCGTGTAATTTTTTAACATATTTTACATGCATATAACAAATGCAAATTATATATTGTTACATGTTAGACACAAACAAACAAACAAACAAACAGAGATGACTCAAAAATACTATTGACTACAAAAGTATTTTGTATTTTGGCTACTAAACAAAGAGAAAACACTAGGAGATATAGATATAGCAATAACACATTCACATAAACAATACCGAACAGACTGAAAAATCTGTTGTTGTTGTTTTCTGAATAATTTCATTTATGTATATAGTATGTATGTTCATATAGTACCAGTATGGATGATATTAATTATTCATATAGTGTATGGGAACATTTAGGACTTCACTTTACTTATTGGTATTGTGTTTTGCATGTTAATATGAATTAGAAAAGAAAAGTTTTGTTAATTTACATAATTCGCAATAGTCCCAAAATGTGCGTATCTCCAATAATGGGTGATTCTATAACACTGTGAAAATACAAGCATTATTATTTTTCAAACATTAGTTTGATATGTTTTTGGATCTCACCTCACACAACATCATGGTAAATTAATCAGCCTGTGAGGCTGTGGGCCGTCGATACTCTTTTGAGCGAGAGAGCGAATTCCCCCGTGACCACACAGAGTGCCCATTGTTCTGCACTGGAGGCAGCTGGGTATCAGAGATGCCATTTATCTCCTTATCTCCCCTCACTCGCAGTTAACCTCATCTGTGAAGACCAGCACAGCTACGTCAGCAAACGTCAGCCTTGAACAGAACCCTGCTCTTGTCTAAACCAGGATTTAGGAAAATAATGTTCTAAAACCTGATACAGTTGTTTTAGACTGATGGACATTTTCTCATTTTTAGGAGGAAAATGGGGCAACAAATAATTAAAATGATTTTATATTTGCATTAGAATACAATAATGAATGCATTGTCTAACCATCCTTAAATTGTGTGTGAGAAATAGTGAAGAAAGAGAAACAAGTGAGAAATTCAAATATTTGGCCTAATTACATTTTGACCTTTCCACAGGTAACCCAGGTGTGGTGGGCTTCTACAAGACATACATGCGGACATTGTATCAGACGTTCCTCCAGAGATATCCAGTTTGGGCTGTGAGCCATGCTGGACACTGTATGCCTCCGGAAACCTTTGATATGATTGAAGGTGGGACATCTCCAATATTATCTATCTCCAACATTTAAACAATATTGCGATTGCGATTTAATATGCGATTTAAAAAAAAAAAAAGTTCTTTACCTTCTGTATTAGTCGACAAAGAGAAGCAACAAATCATTGTACAGTAGGGATGGGAATCTTTAGGCAGCTCATGATCCGATCTACTTTTTTTCTTATTAATTAATCTTAATAACTTTCAAAATATGTATTTAATTATATGTGTAAAAACACGTACTTTAAAAAAAAAATATATATATATAAAACATTTAATTAAACCAGTTACATGTTAAGAAATTTAAATAGGCTATATAAACTAATATAGCTTCAAAATATAAAAGCTAGTAAATAAAGAGAAACAAAAAAGTATGTGGACACCACTTTCTAATGATCTAGATTTGGTCATTTCAGCTAGCATTACTGTCAGGAGCATAAAATCAAATATGCAGTCCAAGCAAGATGTAGAAGTGATCGTGCATGAGGCAAAAGTCATGCAACTGGTTGACATAACCTCTGTTCCAATTATGTGGGTTGTTCATGGACTTCAAAGTAGTTTGTTTTTTTTATTGGTTGACTCTGATGAATGCAAGCCTATACAAATGTGGACTATATTACAAATATCTGTGTGCCCAGGGTGCGATTTGCTGGTGCGGTGTGTGGGATTTCCCCCTTTCTGGTCAATGTATCATCCCTGCCTCTGCTTAATTATTTGTATCTCCGGTGTTGATACATTTATCCCCCCCCCCCCCCCCCCCCCCCCCTCAAAGTGATCAGTGCTACTACACTAGTGGTGAGACAGATCACAAAACTAATCACGGGTCCATGTGATTAAAGTCAATTTTATTTTAAAATCCGCTACTTTGGCTGGCTCTACTATTGCTCCTCTCTGTAATCACCATCAACTCAATGTCCAGTCCACGCCGCTGATTGGTTACACCTAATAGCCTATCAACACTTGCGAGACGGTTACAGGTCCGCTGGGCAGTGGAGCTGTGTGTCGAAAGGACGGCAGAATATTCAGCATATTACTGAAGCGGGAATAAACATCACAATCTTATTTTTCTGTTTCTATGATGACAAGCAGAGTTAGTGTCCCAGTTACACCACTGAGAATGGCTGAAGTTACACATACGGTGTTACACTCAATTGAAGCTAAAGCAAAGGTTTTTTGATTACTCGCTCACTCTCGAGCGTCTGACGCGAGTGATATCAATGTCAAGACAATGTAAAGACGTGTTTACGTGCGTCTAGGTGTCCTGCGGTGCAATTGAGGCGTTTAGCGCGGTAGACGTGCGAATGAGGCGAATTGACTGCCACAGATAATTATACTGTGATGGTTTAACTTTGCAATCAATCCGTGTTCTGCTAAGGCTGATATATTTCCTTCATTTATTAATAGCATGTTTTTTTTGTTGTTGTGCATGGTCACAGTTCATATGTGTGGGGAAAGATAGCTATTAGAGTAAAAATATTGCATTAGGCTACTTCATGAGTTAATAAGAAAAAATATTTTACAATTCCTGCAAATGCAGTGATGAAGTTCATGTTCTCATGATTTTTTATTGATCTTTAAAAATCATAAAAAAAATTATTGATTATTTATGGATGATTTTTATGAATAAAAATGTTTCAAAACATCCCCCCCTCAGTTTTTTTTCTCAAATCGCACGCTGTGTGTGCCAATGGTCAAAATGTTGTTTTCTTTTCATGACCTAACATTTAAGCCTGTATTAACTTTTTGGGTTTACATAAATGTCATAGTGTAAACAGTGCATAGAGTGACATCACAGATTATGTTTTCTCTCCTCTGACTCACCATAGTATCATCACCACTGTTATGAGTCAGTAGATGGCAGCAGATAATTAAGTGACTTTAGTTATTTAGAGGAATAATTATTTATCATTCTTTGCTTACTCTGCATCTTTTGAATACATTTTTTTTAATTTACTCTTTAAGAGATTATTATTAATAATATTAAATTATAATTGTAATCAATAGATTATTTCTGCATGCTAAATCTTTTGTTTAATTTATTCTAAATTAAATTGTATTAATATAATTAATTATTTTATTATTATATTTTATTATAATTATTTATTATCAATAGCACTACAGTGCGGTATGTTTATTTTTCTCACAAAATTTCATTGATGCTTCAGGTCTTTGTATACATGATTTATTTATTTATTTATTTTTTTGGTTAAATTCACCCGGCCTTAGATATCGATAAAGCTCAATTTAAATTGTTTTAAATCATTAAACAGAATTTTATGGTACATTGGAAGCCTTTCTAAAACCAGTTTATTTTCAGTTACTGTACTGACTACTCTTAAAGACTGTTCTGACTGATATGCTGGTTTGTAGTGTCTGTCAGAGTGCAGGATGCTCCTCCTGGAATTTTTACACAGAGCCCACAGTAAGGTGGAATGCATTCGGGACTGACGAACGAGCCAAGTTGTGTCTCCCTCCTCTGCCTGAACCAGTATATGACAGTCCGGCATGATCATCCATAAAGCAGCATGGACATTTTTATTGAGCTTGCTACGTGGGAAAGACATTACCAAGCCCACACCTGTAATAAGATAAACCACATGGAGATGGCTGGGATCTCCAAAAACAGCACTTCTACTGGCTTGCTTGATGGATAGGAAAGTCTAGATGAACACTGGTCACTAGCTGACCAGACAAACAAGGGACCTTCCACTTCTTAGTATGTCATATTGTGGTCTGTTTGCCACTCGATAAACAGAAATTGCCATAATCAAATCAGTAGATCTGCCAGAACAAAACTTCTTGAAGCTCATCTGAAATTTTCAGCAAACTGAAACGATCTCTTAGCTAGTCCAGGAAAGGCCAGGTTTTACAGACCGGGTTTAGATTAAGCCACTATTATGCCTTAGTTCAATTAGGATATTTAAATAGCTTTATAAACACGCCTTAGAAAAAAAATATTGCTGGTGCGCATCTTGAGAAAAGACAATGTTTTAAGATATGTTAGTGCAAGTTGCTTTCAGTTGAAACAGCTTGAACATGCATTTAGTCTGGGACTAGGCTTAAGCCTTGTCTGTGAAACTGTGGGATAGATTAAAGGGGTAGTTGATTGCAATTTCACTTTTTTCATCTATAATTTGTATAATTCATCTGTATTTGCATCTATAATTTTACATGAAATGTTTTAGTTTTATCAAACGCTGGCTTAAAGCCACTTAGTTATGCAATTTCGTGTCTACGACAAACTCATACAAACATTTTGGACCTGAATTTGTACATGTACTAATGTTGTAAATGTATTTTTCATGTATATATACTTTATGACGTTATTTTTCGATTTGATCAAGAACGTAAACCAGTGCCAACGCTGTTTGTGTATATAGTAGCCAGTTAGTTCGATGCTATTGTTTAAAACAAACGTGTTTTAAGTTGAAAAAAAAAATATAGGCAAATTACCATTCAGAAACATTTTGTAAGAGCCGTTTTTAGGGAGGTTCTGCTTGACTCTCTTCATCGCCGCTTTCTGGGTCTGATTCTGACTCACACTGATACTGCAGTATCGACACCATTATGTACATTTGACAGGAACACATATGCAACTTTCGCCCGTAAAGGTAATGGGCGTGAAGTTTCCGGAAAACGTGCACTACAGTTTAGCCAATCACAACACACCGGCCCAAACTAACCAATCTGAGCCCATTGCCTGTTTCTGATGGAGTGGTTTCATAGAATCAGGATGTAAACCGGTCGTTCAAATGTCAGAGGAAAACGCGACTTACAATAAAGGTGAAATTTATGAAAAATAAGGCTTTTTAAAAAGAAAAAACATGAATACATGTTATATTGCACCCCATAAACACAATCATGCAAAGAAAAAAAGCAGTAAACCACCACTTTAATATTTTTTACAATCTGAAGTATCAAACAGTTGCTTGTCTATTGTGAACACATGGAATACTTTTACCGGAATCATAGTCTTAAAGGATTCAGTGACGGACAGCTGATCTCTGGCTCACACAAAAGACGATGACATCCATTGCTGTTCATATCATGTCACGCAATCACGAGCTGGATGATTAAAAGTCCAAACTCAGCAACGGATTCAAATGTGCCAAGAGATGACAAGCGGCAGGCGTTTGCCAAGGCAGCACAGATGAAAGCAGGGACACAATTAAAAGTTCAATTTCATTTCCCCAATCCCGCTCTTTGAGTGACATTCTTGATTACCATCAATGGCTGTCTTAAGCGCGGCGGTATCAAATATACTGGGCTTTTCTTTCCTCGGCACATTGTCTTGTTCATCTCAATGATCCATCCCTCATCATGTTCTGCCATTTGGTTCACAGATGCCCCTGTCTGAAGAAATAGCTGCTTGTGTTGCTCTTCATTGCTGAGGAGGATGTAGTATATCAGACTGTGATCAACTAAAATCTGCCAAAGAGATTCTTGGAAGTGTTTGTTTTTTTATCATGCAGGCACTTACGGAACGTTTTATTTACTATTATTATTATTATTTATGTTAGATTAAACGGATTTATTGTTTGGATATTCCTATGTTTCCTTCAGTAAATACTAAGATGCTGTCATTGCAGTTTTGCAGGCTTTTTTTTTTTTTAACTAGCTGATTGTAGAATTGGTGGTCTTCTGTTTTCCGTAACACCGTGGCGTCACTGACTTGGGTGTCAGATCTGGTTTGCGGTTTCTTCTTTAGATGACCCTTCAAACAACTTCAGGTTTTCAAATCTAGCTTCCTTCTCCAGAAGTCACTGGTGGCTTTCCTTGTGAATGCTGCTCATTGATTTACTGCTGTTCAAAGAGCACTTGGTCAGCCAGCGGTCAGCAGCAGGCACAGCCATTCGAACCCACAGAAACCTCATTTCGTCCAGTCCAGCACAGCCATAGAGAAACTTAGAGTTCATTGATGCGATCTTAAACTCTCACCGCCAAACACTTCAGTCCCTTTGGCAATATAGGGCTCGACTTATTTAATGGCATATATTAAGTCATATTACATCCCTGTGTCGTGGAAACATAAACAAAAGCAGGGGGAAACGGTAGTGGGGTAAACATGCCAAATCTCTGTAGAGGAACTGTTCCTGTGGTTGGCGATTCGTGATTGATGCCTTTTGATTACAGTAAAAATATCTGTTAATGCAAACGCAGGGAATATTTTGGACCCTGCCAATGTCAATAATCCTGCCCTGGGTCAAGCCGTCCTCGAGACCTACACATCTCATTCATTTTGTCAGAGCGTATTAAGAGAGTTACTAGTCAAAATCTGCTTTCCCTTTTCCGATATGACTAAATTGCCCCCAATTTATGCTCAGGCTATTAAAGTAGGCATAAAATAGGAATTTCCCTCGTTCTTGTAAGATTACCTGGGGTATAGTAAAAGGGAAATAGATTGTTCTAAGCGGTTTGGTTGATGTGACCCTTTGTGACCATTTGTAGTCAGGTTAGGTTTCATGTTTGTCTTGCTGATTGGAGGCATAGGCATTGGTGGGAAGCGTTTTGGCCCTTTTTAAACACTGCATTTAAAAAGTTATCTAATACCTCTTTGTACGGGTTGGTTGTAACCATTAGTTGTTTTACATTTTCTATATTAATCATGGCCTTTTTCATTAGCTGCATTTTGGTTGTCTTTGGCTTTAAAGAATGATGTAGATCTTGCGTTCTAAGCATACATACAAACAACAATTCTCTTGTGTTTCAAATACTTCCAGTTTTCTTTTTAAGATCCTCTAATCATGCTTACAACAGCCCTCTATATCAACCCATTTTTAATCAGTAAGACAACTCTGTTGTGGTTCCTTTTGACATTAATATTCATTAACCTGATCCCAGGGTGAAATATGCACCACACATTTATTGCACATTTTTGAGAGGGGGATATAATCATTTAACAGCCTGCTCCCTATACATCGCTTACTCTTGCCAACAGATCTTTATTTTGTTATATATATATTTTTTTCCCATATGTTGCATAAATGCTTTTTTGGATCCATTACAGGTTGTTTTAATTTTGTTCCTGTTCCATATCCAGAAGGATATTTTTGATTGCTTACAATAGGCTAAGACTAAAGTCTTTAAGTGCCCCTATTATGGATTATTTGGACGTAGCGTGTAACATAGCTCTAAGTCAATGAAAACATCCTGCAAAGTTTTAAATCTGAAAGTTATTGACTTTTAAAAGTAAGAGTCAACTCTGAGTCAATGAAATGAATCTTTTCTCAAACAAGTCATAAGCCATTTCATTGTGATGCCAACATTAGCATATTCCCCACCCGCTTATTGCGCGCGCAGACACCAGGGAAAACTTGAACCCCCTCAAACACTGCAGCTGATTCCTGTGGATACTGGATCCATCATGTCGAAAAGATGCTGTGCTACAATGTAAAGGTAAAGGCAGTTTTTTTACACTGCCCAAGGATGAGCATGTGAAGAATCAGTGGTTAAAATTCATCTTTACCACAATACCAGCAGTAAAATCCTAAACCTTTGCTGTGTTCCCTTTATTTTACTGACAACTTCTCAAATCTTGTAGTTCTATGCAGGATTCGCATATCGCTTGCTCTTGAACGATGGTGTTCAAAATACTTCGTTTTTTGTTTTATATTGTGTAGGTCTCCTGCTAACTGGTTAAATCACACTGTCTTACTGAAATGCTTCTGTTGTGGGCCATTATCACCTAAAACTGTGTCTATTAATGCAGATTGTCTGTCGTTCTCACTACTTTGGGGAAAGATTAAGCATGGAGCAAGATTTGTTGCACGTTCAATATAATGCTGAATGCGCGTTATTTGTCTTATTATGCTCAATTCGACAGCGCGCATTATCTATAATAATATCAAAATGTTACATGCATGGTAATATAAATATTAATATAATTATGATGGTGATAGCATATATCAATTGATTTACAAAAGAAGCATTTAACATTGGGATATGTTGAGATGGGGTTTAGGGTGAAATGAATGTATAGCATCTACTTCCCGTTAAAAAAAGTAGTGCTCCACCTTTTCACTTGGTAATGTTATTTCATGCTATTTAAATAGTGTTTTGAGTGATACTGTATTTGTTATGTGATTTATTTCTTAACACAACACAGTCTTTATTATATAAAATTAAAAATAGGGTTTATTTATAATATAATATGATATGTAATATAGGAAGAATTCTTTTTTCTAACCATCTTTCCAACAGTTCAAGATTGCTTTAATGTGAATTTCGGTTGGTCATTGTAGCTTGATGGTGGTTTTGTATATGTAGGATATAGTCTTAAATGTTCATGAGGTAATCCTGAGAGGCCGCTCATTGTGTGAACTGGTCTCATTGGTGTTTGGGCTCTGAGCTCATAGTGCCCCTCTGTGCTGGTAGATAAACATGTAGGGCCTCTTTGTAGGCAAACTTCAGTGGGAACCTTCGGGAAAAAATCAAGATCAGATTTGGAAAATGGGAAATGAGGGGTAAGGAGTGGTTGGGGAGAGCTAAATGTGTGTGCATGCACAGGTCACTGACTTTACGGCTCAGTGTCTGATCTCTCGCTTGTATTCATGAATGAAAATAGCCCTAGATTGAGAGCCTGTCAGTATCTTAAAAACAATATTATTGGTTAAATAGTTTTTCCTAAAATGATGTGTATGCTGTAGAGTTTGTCCCCATTTAAGGTCCTACTCAGCATCCTAAAATTTCGGAATAACCAATAAATAAAAGTGTTCATCAAAAATACAGTAAAACAGTAATAATGTGAAGTATAATTACAATTTAAAAGAACTGTTTTCTATTAAAATGTCAATTATTCCTGTGATCAAAGATGAATTTACAGCATTGTCTTCAGTGTCACATGATCCTTCGTAAATCACTAATGCTGATTTGCTGCTCAAGAAACATTTCTTATTATTATCAATGGTGAAAACTTAATAGCTTTGTGGAAACTGTGAATCATCTTTTTCCATGATTCATTGATAAAAAGAAAGGTGAAAATTATATTATTTGCTTGAAATAGAAATCTTCCATTACATCAAATTGTCTTTACTGTGACTTGATCAATTGATTGATACGCTTTTGCTGAATAAAATCTTATCTTTTTATCTTCACTTCTCTTGACCTCAAACGTTTGAATGGTAGTGTATAACATCAACATTTTATAGGCTAAAGAGCATCTGTCAGAAAGATTACTAGAGCAGATCCAGACAGTCGTTTGGGGAATTATTATAACTCATAATACATCAACTGATTGTTTGATTTTGTGAACTTTTGGAAAAAACATATCCATTTTTATGTTTATACATTGTGTTATATATCTTGCTTATTGCCACAGAATCCACAAACAAGTCATATTATCTCTCTTTTTCTTCACATAGCATTTTTGCCTAGCAATTTTCCATCAATCCCAAAACCCAGCTTTAAGCTATAATGCACATATGGCACACAGTTTTGAAACTTGCATTTTGTCTCAGGCCCCTCTTAATGTGTATGTCTTTTTTTCACCCTGTCTTATCTTATCATTCTTGTACATCCACTGGTATTTTATGCAATGAAAATGATTTAACGTTTTGAACTTTTTGAATGGGTTTCATTGGTTCCTCCTCTCTTCGGCTTCCTTTTTATCTCTGCTGCATGTTTCTGTACCTTAAGGTCATACAGTATGCACTCCTTTTGGTCTTAGTGGTCCCCCTCCTGCTTCTCCGGCACCCCCACCCCCTTTCATTTTTTTTTAAACTCCATTTTTATCTTCTATAAAGATATGAAGGTCAGTGGAGGTATCAGATCTATTTTACTCTATTGAATACTACATTAAAACAATGTTAAAACAAATATTGGATATTCTTGCAAAAAAAAAAAAAAAGTATAATTTTTTATATTTGGGGGTGTCATTTTTTTTTATATGTTGCCTACACAACAATTTATAAAAAATATGTTAATATGTCTTTCAACAAGAGTCCAATCTGAGGTAATCTACGAGACCATTAGGATTTGTTATTCCAACACTTCTCATCATAAAGCAGGTCTAAGTAATTAGCCATGTGCAACTACGTCAGTTGAGATATCTTTATTATTTTAGAAAGAGGAGAAGATGCAGTGTGCTCCAGAAACCATATATTGTGAGATGTCTCATGAAGGAGCACTTTGTCTATTTATGTCTTGAAGCTAATTTGAGTTATTTCTCTCTCCCCTCTGGTACTCCTCTCTCCCCCTGTCTCATCATTAACAGTTCTGCTCTCATAACTCATCACTGTGATAAATGCCTCAGCCTCACCCTACCTCAGTCCAGCTTCTTCTCTTCTTCGGTCATTCTTTTGTTTCTGTACTGTCCATTGTCTTTCTAATTCTTGCCCTTTCTCAGGTTCATACCGGTGAATTCAGCACCTGTAGGAAGATATTAATATCAAAGCCTGCCAAGCATTATCAGGATCTCCAGTTACTGTGATTATTCAATAGAGCGTAATTTTACTCCTTTCCAAAGAAATAATGAAGAACAAGATCAAGATGATGAAAGAAAACTTCGTATATGGAGCGCTTAAGAATTTAAAGTGCCTTCTGGATCCTTTACAATTCACATTCAGCTGTGATCGGAGCTCCACAATCGATCAAACTAAGCAGCTTTGTCTAATTATGTTATTTGCTGCATTTACTAGTTCTAGGTCATGATGAAAGTATTGGCAACGGTCCTGGCCACCATGTGATAATGTACATTGGGTTTGGTGTGAGAGCTTTATTCTTTTTTTCCCCCTGTTTTTCCTTCAAAGATGCTTCTGTGACAGAGAAGGATGTTTTTGGGCTAGATGGGCAGATTGAACACAAGCTGGCCTTCCTTCAAAAGCATGTGCCTCAGGGCACCAACCTGCTGCTGATTGGCCACTCCATCGGTTGCTACATCATCTTGGAGATGATAAAGAGAGACCCAGATCTCAAGGTATAAGCACCTGGATGAGAAGGCGTTCACTGAACTAAAATGCAGCTTATGTACACAGCCTATATTGATTTATATTGAGTTGTTGGATATGGTCTGTTATTTTCTACACTGTAAAAAAAATATTGTTGGTTTAACTTAAAAAAAAATGAAGTAACCTGGTTGCCTTAAAATTTTAGAGTTTTAATTCTGATTTAATCAATCAGAAACTCAAAATATTAAGTTATCTGAACTACATAAATTATTTAGGTTGATTTTACAAAAGAAAAAATGTTGTGATTACAAATCATGAAAATATTTTTTACAGTGTATAAATAATTTTATAATAATTGAATATTGTAACACAATAAATGCGTTTATCTGATTTGGAGTTTAAAATGAAGGTAAAATATTTACGTATTTAAAGGAATTTCAGCACATTCAAAGTCACAAATAAAATCTTAATTTACATGATTGCATAAAATTTCAAAATGACAAAAATATTTTTCCTTTAGTTTAGAAAATTTTTAAGTTTAATAATTTTTAAGTTTAATAAAAAATTTTTATTTTCAAGCATTTTCTCTACCCAGAAACCTTTTCCTTATTCTCTCTCAACCTCTTTTTTTAGTGTTTGCCCTCACTAGGGGTGTGTTTTCCTCCTGGCAAAGGGAAATGGATTATAGCTACATTAATGGGGCCAGTGCAGTACCATTTTTTTGCTGTGCGATAAAAATATGTTCTGATAGTTTTGGAGACAGTCCACATCCACGCCACTTTTAGTTTAGACCTAAAGCTGGTCTTTTTTTCTCGTTATTGATGACACAACCTCCTAATCACACTTATCGATTGGAAGGTCCTCTTTCACAATTTATTAAAAATATGCTTCATTCCAGGCAATTAAAACATTGCCAAACATGTAGACCTTTTGTTTCTTTCAAAATTCGAATCTGTTCTTTTTTGAATTATGACGTGGCTCAGAGCAAACATGCACGAAAGGAGAAAAGATTTACTCTAGTTCCAGATTGCAGGCTGGGAAGCCAACCTGGTGATTATGCCTGGTAACATATGATGTGTGATAATCAGAAACTGTTACTATGGGCTCTAGATATTTATTTTGGAGTTGAAGAGACCAGGCTGTGTAAATGATGGTAGGGGCTTCTTTAGTGCACTTCTGGAAGAGAAGCTTTGCAGATTTCAGCCTCAAACCCGGAGCAGCATGAGGTAGGTTGGAAACCTTGCTAAGACTTGAGGTACAGTAGTGTTTGATTCACTGCACATGTAGGTGCTCAATTTGTTTGTCTCTATCATGAGTCCAGTTTAAAAGTCTTCCCTGTTGCTTTGAAGTACTTGTTGTAACACCATATACACGCCAGTTGTAGAATAGACGGTCAAAAGAGAGCAATTGATTTGTTGCTGTGAGGCCGCAACAGGGATTTGAAATCTACCGTCCTTTTTCCAGCCAACACTTCAGCCTGAGGTAGAGCACTGGGGACCTTTAGGTGAGGAAAGTGCTTTATGACTCCTCTTGCAGCAGCCATCTTGCCATGTGCCCTGCGAAGGTGATGTAATTTTCTATGTTGTTTGCATAGATGTAAAGTTTGGTTTGCTGAAGTGTTGCTATGCATTTTATTAGTGATATAGAGATACTTTGATTGCAGTTAAAAAATAGATTAAAGGAGTAGTTCACTTTTAAAAAAAACTTTTGCTGATAATTTACTCACCCCCATGTCATCCAAGATGTCCATGTCATTCTTTCTTCATTCGAAAAGAAATTAAGGTTTTTGATGAAAACATTCCAGGATTTTTCTCCATATAATGGACTTCAATGAGAACCAAACAGGACCTTGCAGTTTTAAGGTCAGTGCAAACTGTTCAAAGAGCTGTAAACGATTTCAGACGATGACTAAGGGTCTTATCAAGCGAAACTTTTGCTCATTTAAAAAATAAATGTTTAAGTTTTATAAGCTCAAATGGTCACCTTGCTCTGTTCTGTGACGCACGTTCGTGACTCTCCTGTTCAAACTCGTATATCAAAATGAACAAATCTTTTTTCGTGTCATTTGGTTCATTCAACGATGAAATGAACGAGTTGACTCTGGAAAAGATTCGTTCATTCGAATTCGAATAGGAGAGTCACGAACGCGCATCACAGAACAGAGCAAAGCGACCATTTGAGCTTATAAAACTTAAACTTTGTTATTTTTTTTAATTAGCGATTGTTTTGCTTGATAAGACCCTTATTCATCGTCTGAAATCGTTTTAAGCCCTTTGAACAGTTTGCAGTTTGCACTGAAACTGTCTTTTGGACCTTGAACCGTTTGGTTCACATTGAAGTCCATTATATGGAGAAAAATCCTGGAATGTTTTCATCAAAAATCTTAATTTCTTTTCGACTGAAGAAAGAAAGACATGGACATCTTGGATGACATGGGGGTGAGTGAATTATCAGCAAAACATTTTTTAAAAGTGAACTACTCCTCTAAAGGAACACTTCGATTCCCATGACACAAAAATGTGTCTTTCTCTTCCCAGGCATGAGGACTTGGATGTGCGGCTTAACTTGTAGGCAAGTGTGTCGCAGCGTTCTGGGTGGGCCTCTGTTTGGGGAGCAGAGGTCAGACCTACAGTCCTGAAGTATTGGTGTGATTTCATACTTTACTCAAATAAAACATCGTTACAGTCACAGCTTGAGCCAAACACAAGCGTAAACATTACAGCACATGGACCTGTCTCAAATTACCCTCACAACATCTCCAGATTTTAATGCTCCCAGACGTGACCACGGATTGTCCAGCCCATTGGAGTCACACGGTTGTGAAAACTTTTTTGGTCGTTCGGTTTGGCACGCAAAGGGCAGTGGTTTCTCTCAGGCTGGTTGAACATGAGGGGTATGATGGCCTGGCTTGGTGGATTCATTCATCAAAATGAAAGTGACATCATGGGATTTCCCTCCTGCTTCCCTTCGGGATCCTTGAGGAAATGACCAGTCTTTTCCTAAGGGTAGCGGTGAGAAGGTGCTTTTGACTTCAGGTGGACCTTTTCACACACTTCCAACAGAGTTAAATACATCGCCCTTTCCTCTGCAAGGCATCAATCGAAAGGACCGAGTGGTGCTAACGCGAGGAGAGGCGGTCGCTGCATCACGATTGCCATTGAGATTCTCACTGTTAGTGGTTGAGTTGAAAGAGATGTGGTCTGGACTGCCGTATGATCCATCATGCTGTCTGAAGCTCCAGTAGATCTGTGCATCATTAACATTCCTCCACTATCAGATCGCACCCTCACATCACAGATCCGTGGAAGTCAGATTGTGACGTTTTAAACTCTCTTCGCCCCTTCTCCAGATGCAGAGCGATCCTTCCCCCTTCCTGACCTCAGAAGTACCAGAGAAGAAACCCTCTAGAAGTAGAAGTGTGTGTGTGTGTATGACTGGCCGTCTGTCTCTCTGATTAAAGAGCCACTCCCAGAGACTCTGTCAGATTTTTCTGTGTTCTTTGTTACATTCCTGTGACCTCCAGGAAGAGGAACTGCTTCTTGTCAAAAGCACTACTTGCACATCAAAGATCACCTGCTCCGCACACAACTCCCTCTTCTTCACCTTTCCCTTTCTCTTTCACTGCCCCCCCCCCCCCCCCTTCTCTCTTTGTCTGACAAATGATGCACATCAGGACGAGCAGTGAAAAACAGATGAAAAGTATTATGTGAGAAGTTTGCATGCTTCCTATATTTGTATTAGATAGTTGTGTATAGATTTATTAGGGGCCACTATCACTATTACTATTACTCATACTTAGAACACCTTAGTAGCTGCATTGTAGAATCTCAAAAACGATTCTAACATTCTAACAAAACACCCTAGAAACTGCACTGCAACAAAACATCTTACGCCGCCTTCACACTGGCAGTTGAAATCCTCTCCGATACAACTCCAAAACGACCGGAAGTCATTCATTTCCTATGTAGATTCGCAGACCGCATGCGGATGGGTCCGAAACGGGTCCGGCCGAGTGCGGTGCGAAGAAAATCGTGTCCGTTGGTCATCCGAATGAGTTCAAAAACTCTCTCTCTTTGAACTCTTGCGAAAAGCTACGGGCGGTTCCTATCCGACAATTCCAACGGAAGTTGAGCGTTGCTATGGTACTGATAAACAAACCTGAATTCTTAACGTTTAAAAAAAAATAATAATTATTTTATAACAATAAGTTGTCATGTCATTTTTTACATTTTCATGACTTTCTAACGTTATTAGGGCAGTTAATATAATTAAAGTTACACTGTGTAACTCTTTTAGTTTATTCTTAGCTAAAAACACTTAGTTCTTTTAAAATATATGTGCTCATTAATGTATATTTACTTCGTTCAAGTAATAAAGTATTCTCGTGAGTGTATAATATGCCATTGAAAATACATACGGGTAAGGGGTTCTAATGTTGGTCGCCATGTTGCCCCTCAGCCAAAGAGGGACATACCCGTTAATTCAAGCTTCGCCTTTCGCGTTTACGTTTGAGTTAACAATCAAGGACGAGGTCGAACTGGAAGCCATGTTAATCTTGGACTACATTGGCCACCGTAGGAGGAGTTAAGACGAAATCGTAATTGAGAGGAACAGAAACTAATATTCACTGGATGATCATATACCTTTTCACCACTAGATGGGGGTAAAAATCACACAGTGTAGCTTTAAATTGTAGGCAGATATTAAACTATTGACCACCATATCACATTTTTTAGTCAACCTGACATGTCAACCTGACAGCAAATTTCCCTACGCAGCAGCCTTCCTATTAATATCTCTATAACCCTCATCAGAGATCATACAGAACTGACAGAATTAACCCTTTTAATCTCTCCGCCATTTTTGTTCTACCCACGCCCGACGCTTTTCAATGTGTAGTACGACGTCCATTGGGAACGTATTGCGTATTACGGAGCTGATTTCAACTGCCAGTGTGAAGGAGGCGTTAGCAATTGTATAGCAACATACTAACAACTGCTTAGAACATCTTACCAAGTGGATAGTAGAGTCTTAGCAACAACCACCCAGAACACCGTAGGTCTTACAAGCGTTTTTCATATTCACTCCAGAAAATGTAGTTTATAGTTGAGTAAACTGTGTAGATTTTTTCTTCGCACACATAAACAGAGCAACTAATTTGATCTCCATTCTGAAATGGTCTCAATTGTAATTGTTATGACAGAGTAACTCTGGGATGTGAATCACTCATCCATTTGGATTTTGATATCTTTCCCACTGACAGCAATAGATTTAAGGCCTGTTCAGATGATAAATTCAGCGGCAGCAGAACTTTGCCTGTTCGCCTGTTGCCGGGGCGTGATGAAACCAGCACTCTTTCAGGATTGCAGAACTAGCTGAGTTTGAAGTTTAGTGGTTGGAAGTTGAATAGATTGCATTTGGCACTGCTGACAAAGAATTGTGCTGGCTATCACATATTTTACACAAGAGAATTAAAGATATTGCACTGTTTAGTTTCATTGAAAAATACTTGGCTCCAACTGCAAAGGATTGTAGAGACAGATGAAGCACATCCACTCTGTCTTACTCACTGAATGGGTCTAGCTGCCTTCTACTCAATGGCCAAACAGAGGCAGGTGTTTCCTGTTTCTGGAAGTCTCTCTCTCTCTCTCCTCTCTGTTCTCTCCTTCCCTTGTCTCTCCTATCAATTTCATAATATAGCGAGAGCACAGACATGTCATTTTTCTTGGCTTGATAACTCGTAAGCATTGAAATTAAGACATGTCATTTGTTATGATTATAAGTACTTGCAATGCTGTCGTAAATATTATGCGTTACATCTCAGTGTGTAACATTTTGTTTGGCTGTTCTTGGTTTTCTGTGTAAGTGTCAATTGCTTAAAAAGCGCAGGAATTTAAATCGTTTTTCTGACCTTGGTTTGTTTAAGAAATCTCCATATGTACTTCTCACCCTTAGGTTGTAAAGGCAGTGATGCTCTTCCCCACTATTGAGCGCATGGCCTGTAGCCCTCAAGGAAAGGTCATGACCCCTGTGCTCTGTCGACTGCGGTACGCCTTCTATTTGCCCGTCTTCCTGCTCTCCCTGCTTCCAGAGAGGCTGAAGATCAGCATGGTGCATCTGGCCCTGAGGAATTTATACACACTGGACCCCTCCATCATCCCATCCACCGTCAGCCTGATCAACGTAGACTGTGCTGGTGAGTTTCCTTGTGTTCTCAACTGTAAACTTTTTACTGTATTGTTTGAATAGAACAAGCTATAGAAAGCACTATAATGTGTATCGGGTGGTTTGATATATTGATCGAACAATGTTTTTTTTTTTTTTAGGGCTGTCAAACGATTAATCGCGTCTAAAATAAAAGTTTGTGTTTACATAATATATGTGGGTGCACTGTGTATAATTATGTTGTATGTATATATATATATATATATACTGTATATATAAATACACTCACACATGCATGTATATTTAAGAAAAAAATATTATTTATATATAAAATATTTATATTTACATATCATAAATTATATATACATCTACAGTATATACAGTATGAAAATATTTCTTAAATATATACAAGCATGTGTGTGTATTTATATATATAAAATAATTATACACAGTGCACCCACATATATTATGTAAACAAAAACTTTAAATTTTTTCAATAGCCAACTGATAGGCAGCCAATATACATCTATATATATTTATAATTGTATATAAACTGTGTGTATGTATGTATGTATGTGAATATAAATATATATAAACCTTAATTGTTTGTTAATTAAAGAAATTAGTTCAGTGTAGGACTCACTTCGGTTTAACACATTTTACCATAATTTATGGTTTATTCCATCATTTTAATCCATTTTGCAAAATTTCCCCCTCCCTCAGAAAGTTATTTGGCCCAGAAATATTTACTGGTCATGTTTTTTTCTTGCTGGGAATGATGCATCTCAGCGTGTGATAAGCATGTGTAATATTCTGAGCACTGATAGACACTGCTAAAATGTAACACGTTACACCTAAAGTTGTCTCACGCAACCTTTCTGTTCACCTCAGTGATGTCCCCTCAGGTCTCCATTTCCATCTCTCTCAGTTTGGACTCTGCTCCAAAGATCTAATCCTTGTTTCAATGAGGTGCTGAAACCTTTCAGAAGTTCACATGTTGGCATCCCTCCAAACCTTGACTGTTCAGATGCGTTGTTCTCTCTTTTTATCAAACGATAAGAAGTATATCACCACTTCAAAGATGACTCGGCCGATTTAGCTGAGATAAAGTCGAGGCCGAAGAGAGGGAAAACGCAAATAATATTTGAGTGGCAGCCAAGAGAGCAGTATCTCACAATGTTTTGAATAAAGTTTTATTTATCATAACTCATATTTGATCTCCAGGGCTTTCTGTACATGAACTAATGGTGCAGATGAAGTGTTGTGAGTAGGAGTAATTAAGAGGCCTCTCCAGCGAGCAAGAGAGCGAACGGACCGCTAACGCAGTCTCTCTCTAGGTGAAAGGCTGAGTGTTTTCCCTGTCTGTCCAGGGAGGAGAGTGATGGATGTTGTGATGGCCGGAGAGTCTCTGCCAAAGAGGCCTCAGTAGAGCCCAGAGGCATTAGTGTGAGCTCCACTCTCTAGTCGCTCTGAAGAACCAGTTTTCTCACTCGCTCGCCCTTCTTTTCTCCCCTTTGTCTGTTTTTTTTATGCTGTTTCCTTCTCCCTGTGTTGCGCAGGGATTTGGAGGTTTGCTTCTGACAGCGCTCATAAGCATGCTTTTAATCATTAGCACTTCTCATGTAGTGTCAATTGGAATGGATTTTTCTTTTTCTGAACAAAACGTTCAAGTGAAACTTTCTTCCCCTTATTAAAAACCAACAAATGTTGGAGGAAGTTAATCTCATCGAAAAGGCCAGGTGGTCCTGTATGTACACATGTGCATGCGTGCGTTTTGTACCATTAAGTGCTGGCCCGTGACTGCATACGAAAAGCTGCTCTGACTCTCTGTCTTGTATTACATCCGTAATTAATGGCGAGTTGACAGACTTAATTAAGAAAGCATGTTGCTATTAGCTGGAACTTCCTGGGCACATTTAAGGATTTATTTGCTCAGAAATCCCTTTCCTTGAAACTGAGAATGTTGATATTTTGATGTTAACTGCATGTGGAGCATGCACACAGTGTCTGTCATGCAGACATCAAGGTTCTGCATCTAGGAGCGTAAACGTCAATGAGGCGTGCCTGCTCGCAGATGCACAGGGAAAGTGGCTATGTAACGGTCTCTAATATGCTTTATCCTTTCAGTAGTCTGCAGCACTCCACTTCACACAGCTTCTGTTTTCACTCACCTAACCACTTATGCCAGTTCTCATGACACGGTTTTATGATTGAACACTTTTGCGCTCTTCTATTCAGGCTTCTGTTGGCCTCATTAATGAGAAGCGGGAGATTTGACTCACCATCTCTGGAGATGCAGTTTCTCCTCTGTCTTCAGTTCCTTTTGCTGTTCCGATCATAATTTGACTCACCTGGGAAAGCGGGAAAACAGAGCGTAGCGGCAAGTTGCTCCCCTTCCTGTTAGAGCGGAACAAAGTTACCGTCGACCTGATTTTGGAACCTAGAGGCTAAACTCGTGAACTGCTTATCTGCCACCTTACTTTTGAGTCATATTCACTTCCTCCTCCGGCCACCTGTTTCTGCTTATATGTGGAACACCTTTACATTGGTTGACTTATTACTGAACAAAACACAAAATTTCTTGGCTGTTGATTAATTGTTGTTTCTTCCTGCATTTTCTGTTAATCATCGATTTTGAAAACAATGGGAACATCTAGTAGTACATTACTGTAACTTTTTTAAATGAACGTTTTTGTCATCATTTACTCACTCAAGTTGATCCAAACCAGTATGATTTTTTTCTTCTGCGGAACATAAAAGATATTTTAAGAAATATGTCTGTGTTTTTTGGCCATGCAAAGGAAGTGGTCACCAAAACAGTTTTGTTACTAGCATTCTTCAAAATGTATTTTGTGTTCACTTCTGTAGAATAAAGAAAATCATACCGGTTTGGAACGAGGGTCAATAGAAGTGATGCTAGTATTTGCCTGAACATCACCATTAGATGGAGCAGGACACAATAAAAAGATGCAGTGCTCAATGTGGCGACTAAAAAGTGCATCTTATACTCATTGTAACAGTTATGCAAAAACAAACTGGATCGTATTTTATAGCTTCAAATAAGCTGTTCCACAAAACATAAGGAAACCTCTTGGAACAAGTTCAGATTGGTAATTTTAAGTACACTTATTATAACTTACACTTACACTTTATAAACTTACAGTATTTTCAAGCACAACAAAGCTTGTTGCATCTGTTTTCAGTGTTAAAGGGTTAGTTCAGCCAAAAATGAAAATTATCCCATAATTTACTCATCCTCAAGCCATCCTAGGTGTATATGACTTTCTTCTTTCAGCCAAACACAATTGGAGTTATGTTAAAAAATATCCTGGCTCTTTCAAGCTTTATAATGGGAATGAGTAGCGCCTGAGATTTTAAAGCTCAAAAAAGCACATCCGTCAATCATAAAAGTAATCCATATGGCTCCAGGAGGTTGATAAAGGCGTTCTGAAGTGAAGCTATGTAGTTTTGTATAAAAAATATCCATATTTACAGCTTGATTAACTTGAATCACTGGCTTCGAGTCGAGTTCTGGCCGAAGTGCAGAGGACAGATCAAAATAAAACGTGTGGACGGATGTTACCAGAAGCTATAAATAGGGATATTTTTCTTACAAAATGCATCGCTTTGCTTCAGAAGGCCTTAATTAACCCCATGGAGCCCTATGGATTACTTTTATGATGGCTGGATCTGCTTTTTGGGCTTCAAAATCTCAGTTACTATTCACTCCCAGTATGAGAGTCAGGATATATATTTTTTTAAACAACTTTGATTGTGTTTGGCTGAAAGAAGAAAGTCATATACACCTAGGATGGCTTGAGGGTGAGTAAATGACAGGATAATTTACATTTTTGGGGTAAACTAACCCCTTTAGAGTTAAACTGCAATATAATTAATTTTGACTATCCCACTACAATTTTTTTCATAAAGATTTAGATGTCATCTATTGCTATCTTACTGTCTGTAATGACCACAGAACTGATGAGAACTTGATGTTTGATTTCATTATCTGTTAAATGTTTGAAGGATGAGGATTTTCACATACATCATTTACTCCATTTGATAATCATTGTATAATACAATCGAGTGTTGAGACTTGATCACGTCAAAGCTGAATACTTAGATTCCTGATTTTCCACACTTGATAGAGCGTTGTGCTGCCTGATATTGAAGGTTTGTCATTTTATGACATTGTGTCCATGGGCTAGTCATTTATATTATTTTTATATTATTATTTTACTTGAGCTCCAAGAACCACATCTGCAACTCTTGTGTTGGCCCAGAGGGCAGTAAAAATCCCTCAAAAATGTTTTATTTATTTTTTTATTTTTTATTATGATCCAGTATGTAACAATAGTCATTTTCTCATTGTGGTTTTGATATGTTGCAGAACAGTTGACCCTCTCTTGCAATAGGGTCATGCTGACATTTTAATTTCTTTAAAAGTTGCTTACAATAGTCATAACTAAAGTAGCTATAGTTAATTTCATAACCAGGGCATCAGGTGTGATCTGTCATGAAAAAAAGAACACAAGCCACCCCAAAGTGTTGAATAGGAATATCCTGTTCATTAGGAGTATGAATGAAAATGTGATGACATTTATAATGCAAGGTCTGTTTATTAGAGTAACTCCCCAAAATGTCTGCTCTCCGAACTACTTGAGATACAATGGATCATGGCCACCCACCTTGTGTTCTTTTTAACGTGATGAAAAAAGAAATCTGTATTGTATTTCGGTTTATGTGGATTTCTATTACGACATGTGTTATTGAATTGGAAGGGAGAATATAATAGTCACATTCGCTTAGCTCTTTTAAAGGGAAATATAATAAAGAGAAGCACATTTTGACTTTGTGGTCTGTGCAAATGGTGTAGATACGCTGTTCTTTCTATGTCCGTGGACTTCAGTCAGTTCTGCCGTCATGAACTTCTCTTGTTTGTGTTACTAATGCAAAGTGACTGGAGAAAAGACGTAAATATATGGTTTTAGGCCCAATAGAGGAATGTGTGGTGTAAAATAAATTGGGAAGCACATGCAAAGAGTATAGAGGCACATTAGGCACAGTGGAAGAAGAAAACGTTTTGTTCCCCATCCGCATCTTGAACTGAACAGGAGGGAACATTTAAAAGCTTTTGTTTGTTTGAGAGGCTTGAATCACTACAGTCTTTTGCAATTGATTTGTTTTTTTTTTTATAAATCTTTGAAGATCAGGCATTACTTTGATTAATTGTTGAACATTTGGCTCAGTCATGAATTTTCACTGTGCATATTTTTTGGATGAATACTTTAGGGAAGTTGGCAATTTAAACCTACAGCAACTTTAAAAAATCATAATATATGAAAGTATGATGACCTATTATTAATTGAAATTAATTGAATCTTGATGTTAATGAAAAAAGTCCATAGATGCATCATGCCTCAACTGCCAATCTTGATTTTGTGCCTCGCCAGACGGAGGTACCCAGGACGCTAACAGGAGATACTGAAATATCTGCTCGTGTTTGTCTGTTTGCGTCTTTGCCTGTGTCCGCATTTTTGCACACAGATCTCTCGGTTCTACCTCTCCAGACAGTTGTTAACTAGGTGCATGTGTGAGGATGTGTAAAATTGACTGGAATGCTGTGCCCTGCCAAACCCCCCATCCCGATACCCCACTGGAGATAAGTGAGATAGAACAGGGGATGTCTCGCAGATCACTGCCCCAAGACTGGCACACCCATCTCCCTCAAAAAAGATCTCAACCTCTATCGTTTTCTCCCTGCCTTTTCCTCATGGGGTTTTTCTCCTATCTATCATCCCACCTTTTATTTGATTTATACAACACTTTAATATACGAAGTGTATTAATGGACTGTGATGATTATGAAAGACTGTGATGATTAATTGTCACACAAATAAGGTTAAAATTATTCACTTTGTCTGTCACTTACTTTGTGTATTGTGTAATAGGACTCAGATCGGTTAACTAACTTTTGCTTTAAAAAGTTACTTCCCTTTTGCCCCTAGAATACTACTTGGGAACGTAACACTTGCAGTGTATTCACACACAACTTAAGGGAAAGTCATTTCCTGTTATTTTTCTAAACTAGTAGACATAAAATCTTTGATTTAAGGGGTTTTCTAAACTGATATTTCATAGGGTTGTAAAACATAAATTTAATATTTGAAATGTTTAAATGTCTTAATATTTTAATTAGTCACATCCACTCTCATTTCACACTTTTAATTTTTTTTAACCCACTCACCTGAATATTAATGAGAGGTCTGTCTGTCTGTATCTGTCCATCCATCCGTCATCACAGAATAATGATTCTGTTCTAACTTTTTATGTATTTTCAGCAATCTAGCCTTAATTTCTCGTTAAAGAAACTTAACGTTTGTTTTTAATATGTTCTTCATTCCCAACCTAAAGAAATGGTCCCATCTCCTCTTTTCATTGCATTTCAATACTTTCATGTAATTTCGTAAAGTGGATTGCTTTGCATTCACAAAGTAACAATTTGCATCAAGGATTTAGAATTAATCAAACGCTTAAAGTTCCGGAAATATGTCAACTTAAAATTTTCTTATTTGGATATATGATAATATGTAATCGAGATTTAAAGGGCACAATGATTGCAGTTCTCTCACATATCGTGATTTGATCGAAAAAATGGAACAGGCCTTCCTGATTATTTACTTACATTCAACGATTCTTGTATTTGAATCATAGGGTAAAGGTTGTGGAAATGCAGTGAACTTTACTCTTCTGTAAAACCCTCTAGTTTAAACATCCTCTGATCCAGTTTACCTCAGTGGGTGGAGATGTTGTTTGTGATGTGTTTAGTGTAATAAAATTAGATGCCTTAGTAAGTCTTCTATGTGTTCATTGTGTTCTACGGCAAATATTTGTTTGCACCTCATCTCAAATGACTCATGTCTCCCTTTAGTACACATCAAAATGCAAAGGAAAGCTTACATATAACTTTAACATTTATTTGGAAGCAAAAAGCAGCCAACCCAAACACTTAAGTGAGTCTGAAACCTCTCTGATGCTGGGAATAAAGGAGACATTCTACCATGAGTCCCACTTGCTCAGTTCTTTGAAATATGACTGGCACACTCTGTTTTCTTTTTTTTTTGTGTGAAGGCATGCATTGAAGGAAGTTACAGATCAGACCTGAAGCTAGATTTGTACTCTTTAATGTTCGGTTGTCATGGTCTTTGTTGTTGTGAAGTTGTGTTTTTAGCTTGTTGCTAGGCTGTAGCTATGGTTCTTGCCCCCAATTATCCATGATATTCAATTGATATGCTGGTGTGTGGATATTCATCATCCATGTTGCCACTGTCACGTGACCTACAACATCAGATACCTTTGATAGAAGCAGTATGTCATCTGGGTATTTATTAAGGGTTTTATCAATATTTTGGATTTGGACATGGTACTAATTTGATGAACTGCTTTTTTGGATACCATTTAGTAGGGAAATATTCATACTAAGGACTGTAATAATTCTTTTCGCAAGCACCAAATGTGGAAAACCCCATAGTTTGCACAGAAGGCTTTCATTCAGTTTACCCCATTTCCAAAAATCATTTCCTCTGTAAAAATATAGTGCTGAATTAAACTCTCCAATCTGAAAGAGGAAACATTAAGAATGGACTTACTAATGAAACATGGCATAACTTTAAATTATTCTAAACATTTTTTTCCCTGTGCTTTTCTGCTTTGAGAAAGGGATAAAATTGATTACCTTTTTAGTATGTGGCTCTTAGTCTTGTGAAATGTGTTAACAGTGCTGGATGATATAGTACACGGCCATGATTAATATGATAGCATTAGAGCCGTGCGGATGTGTGATCATACCCACACTTCCTTTTCACTCAGTGGAAGCAAGTCATTTGAGGAGTCTTTCCTTACACACACACACACAGATGCTTTCTTCATGCACCCACACACACACACACGCACACACACACACACATGTACACACTTCCTCCATATTCTGAGGATGAAAAATCATCAATGGAATGTTCTGATGAAAAAGGATATTAACACATCTCTTGGCCAAATGTTTGGACCTCGCAAGATCAGGATCAGTCTCTTAGAATTGTTGCCAAGGGCATCAATTGTACATCATGTACAAAGATGGCAATATCCAAACTTGTCCTTGTGGGTATGATTTTTTTTGGTCCCCATGAGAACAGCTTATACACCATACTAAGTGATGTTTGAAAATGTAAAAATGCATAGTTTTTTTTTGTTTTGTTTTTTAATGGGTAGGTTTAAGTTAGGGGCTGGAATATACAGGCATGCATACTGGAATATTTACTTGGAATATAATGTATGGAATGTATGGAATGCCCCCATAAACAAACCCAACATTGAAGTTTTAATTTTTTTGTTTTTTCAAGTTTTAATCAGATTAATCTATTCAAAACTCCTCATTGTTTCTGAAGCAGATATTTTTGTAATCTAAATCTGTTTATATATATATATATATATATATATATATATATAGTATAGAGCTGCAAGTTCTTGAGCAGCAAATCAGCATATTAGAATGATTTCTAAAGGATAATGTGACCTTCAAGACTGGAGTAATGACATCACAGCTTTGTCATCACAGGAATAAATCATTGTTTTATTCCTCCAGTATGCGTCAGTCATGTGGGCGTAAATGCCTTGGTACCGTATACCACTCATCTCCACTGCAAATAGGAAAACGAGGCTACAATTTGCAAGAGATCACCAAAATTGAACAGTTGAAGACTGGAAAAATGTTGCCTGGTCTGATTTCTGTTGAGACATTCAGATGGTAGAGTCAGAATTTGGTGTAAACAGAATGAGAACATGGATCCATCATGCCTTGTTAGCACTGTGCAGGCTGGTGGTGGTGGTGTAATGGTGTGTGGGATGTTTTCTTGGCACACTTTAGGCCCCTTAGTGCCAATTGGGCATCGTTTAAATGCCACGGCCTACCTGAGCATTGTTTCTAACTATGTCCATCCCTTTATGGCCACCATGTACCCATCCTCTGATGGCTACTTCCAGCAGGATAATGCACCATGTCACAAAGCTCGAATCATTTCAAATTGGTCTATTGAAAATGACAATGAGTTCACTGTACTAAAATGGCCCCCGAAGTCACCAGATCTCAACCCAATAGAGCATCTTTGGAACGGGATCTTCGTGCCCTGGATGTGTATCCGACAAATCCCCATCAACTGCAAGATGCTATCC
This sequence comes from Pimephales promelas, assembly GCF_988280905.1. Lineage (NCBI taxonomy): Eukaryota > Metazoa > Chordata > Actinopteri > Cypriniformes > Leuciscidae > Pimephales > Pimephales promelas. The sequence goes on from NC_142783.1 coordinate 25,740,946, forward strand.
TATCAATATGGGCCAACATTTCTAAAGAATGCTTTCAGCACCTTGTTGAATCTATGCCACGTAGAATTAAGGCAGTTCTGAAGGCAAAAGGCGGTCAAACATTAGGTGTGTGTGTGTGTGTGTGTGTGTGTGTGTGTATATATATATACACACATACACAGACCTACCTTTTCACCTAAAAGAGAAAAAGGACACATACACACACAAAAAAACTGAAGTATAAAATCAATGGCATTTCTTTTAAATATCCACTCTGCAAAGCCTGCACATAGAAACCTGGGAACACACCATTTGAAATATTCATAGACGACATACGTCACTTCAGTGCACAGAGTCTGAACCCTAAATCAATGACATCATTGTGCATCATTAAACTGTTAGTAGGAGTGTACATCCAGTAAATATGAACGGGAACAGATGTAATCCTCATGAACTGGTTGCTGTTTCCGTGTTTGTACGAGCACTGGCCTTTGAGGTTGTGCCGTTTTTGGATGTGTATTTAATTTTGATACTCTACATGTTTAGTAAACCTTGCAGTGGCCGATGTGTAATGCAAATGTTTACAAAGTTCTGTTTGCACTACCTCATTTATTGCAATTTTGTGATATGCTAATCCACACATCTGTCTCTGTTGTTGTTTCTTTGTCTCTACAGCCAATGGTATGTACATGGGAAGCCAAGAAATGAGACTGGTTGTAGAAAGAGACAACGCAACTATTCGTCAACACCTCAGCAAGGTAACACACAGAAGATTAGAGTGATTTAGCAAATAAAAGAACATGGCCAAAAGCTGAAAACACTAATTTTAAATTAGTTTTGAACAACCATCAATTCTATTCATCTTAATAAGATAACTTTTTAGTGATTTATTTCACATAAGAAGAAAGGAAGGAACAATATTTAAAGTGCTGTTTGAATCAAATGACAGGATAGACAAAATGGTGTAATTATGCACATGTCAGAATTGATCAAGTTACTTTAAACAAACTCTATTCTCAACAGTCTTGAACTGATTTGTGGCTAATTCAAGAACATCTGTATCCTACAATGTATCTTATGAGATGTTGTGTTAGTCTATTACTCTCTCTATAATGCATGTTTTATTATTCAGTCAGTCATTTTGTAGAAATACAATAAACTATGCACTATATTTCAAATAAATAAATAGTACAATTATGTAGGGATACATTTCTCACAAAATTCTAATATTATATAAGTGATAAATGTACTATTTTGTCTAAATAATAATATACAAAACTAATTTAAATTGCTAGGCATCACATAATAATGTACAGTATGTTAATTTTGAGATTGGCCAAAGATTGCATTTAACAATGTTATTAAATTAATAATGTTTTTAAAGATTGAACTAAAATATAACATGAGCATTACATGATGGCAAAGGTTATCTAAATATGAAAAAAAAAGTGGAAAAGAGCAATTGCCAATATTGTCTGTGGCCAAAATGTCGATAGATCACTTATAGATGACTGGTGATCTATGATGTAATAATTCATTTGTAGCATTGTCCCCGATTGTTATTTGTTTTTACTGAAACAATCAGATGAAACAGCTTTCCTTAATTTCCTACATATTAAAGGGGCTATGTGTAGGTTTTTACTTTTAAAAAATCCTTAAGATAGAGTTTACATTTGTACATTTATAAGCCAACCGTAATGTAATAGAAAGAATGACACTTTGACTCTCCACCACGGTTGCCTCTATCAGCCTGTGGGCTCATATGTGTGTGGAGGAGTCGGGTACGAATTGACGCGAAAATTCACAAAATGTGATGTCATGTGTGTTCTCGTCTACTTGGGCTTACATCCGTACGGCAGCCATTAGTAAGTAGCGGCAATCGCTAGAAGTAGTGTTTCAAATGGACTCTGCTGATGGAAAGAAGTGACCAGCCTCCAGCACAATCCAGAGAAACACTTAAGTAAAAAAAAAAAAGTTTAATCTAGCGCGTCCAAAATAGAGAGTGACCGGCGTCGGGCAAAGACAAGAGTCAACATCGGCTGCATTTGATTGGAGGGAGCTCCGGTCAGCGCTGGGTATAAAAACAGATCCCGTGCTGTCAAACTATAACCTTACAGTACTGTAACTTTTCTTACGTCTGTAAACATGCTGGTGAATCTCAATGAGCCGTCTGTGGTTGCTGTGTTCGTGCAAAAAAACCATTGTTGGTTTAACTTAAAAAAGCAAGTAACCTGGTTGCCTTAAAATGTTAAGTTCATTGAAATGGAAAAAGTGAGTTAATACGATGAAAGCGAATGATTTAATCATCAGAAACTCAAAATTATATGTTATCTGAACTAAATAAATTATTTAAGTTGATTTGACAAAAGAAAAAATGTTGTGATTACTAATTATGAAAAGATTTTTTTTACAATGTATGAGCGTACGCACCGAGAACGAGCATGAGACTGGCTGCAGTTTCTCTAACGGCCACTGGTGTCAGTAACGGTTAGAAATTTCATAACTTACGCAGTGCTCCTTTAAGTGCGTTGAACAAACCTTTAAACGTGTTATACGCAGATGAAACCCATGCTGACTTACCCTTAGAGAGCTGATAACCAATCTAAAGATATCAGATCTCAAAGCACGTTCCTCCGACCCACCCTTCCGTTTTCTCAATGGAAGCATGGGCGGAAGAACCATTTGTTCCTTTCAGTACTGTGGTGTAATACAAAGCAGAGACTACATACACATGCAGAGGAGCTCCTGATGGTCTATATCTGTCATCAGTTAAAAAGGTGATATCGTCACCGCTCTTAAGAGTCACATACTCGAGGCATGCTTTCTTATGTTACACATAACACTTCGACTCGAAGTAATTCCTGGTCAAAGCTTCAGAAATTCCCTCGGTTCTGGAAACGAATGTTTGGATCGAATGTTTTCCCGGTCGGATCTTTTAGCATCCCACCCATAATTCCATGGAGGAAGGAAGCTCTACTTTTCCGTCCATGTCTCTGACTACCATTGTCTGTTTGTCCGTATGGGTGTCAGGGTATGTGACATTCTTTGGTATCGGCTTCGCAGTCCGTCTCGCTTGCCAATAGCGATGCTAGAATAATTTTCTTCCGAATAAGCTGAAGGTGAAGACAGGAGGTCATATGTTTAAACCCCTCTCAGCCTTAAACCACATGCATCTGACTCCTCTATTAGATTTATGGGCTGTGGTGAAATCGATCAGGCCGACAGATGTAGAACCCATCATGATTAACTGGTACAGTCGGCAAAGGCTATACATTATGCAGTTTGTCAGAGAAATCATGCAAAGCAGTTGACAAGAGAATTTGATCTTTCTATTGTGTACGGCTCTCGAGGTCTCACCAATAAATAGACTTTAGAAATCTGCACGGGTGGTTTTTCCTTTCACATTGATGTTATTGGCATCATTCAGCCCAGGTTACAGAAGCCTAACTCAAGGAAATACCCTTCAAGTGTCCACACCGGTGTCTGAAGGGAACTTGGTGGACGTAGCGGATTTAATGTCAATCTTTCTTATATTTTGTTTTATTGAAATGCAATCTTAATTGTTTTCCCATTTGGAATCCTCTGTGAAGTTCTCAGTTTGCTCCGCCTTTTTAAAGACTTTCTCCATTCTGCTTTATAGATTTATGGCAAATGATGAACAGTCTACTTTGATGTTTCATCTCCCAAAAGATATTTATTTGACTGATCATACCTTGAATCAAAATGATGTTTTTGACTAGAGCTGTCAGTTTACTAATTATTAATAATTAGTACAATTAATTACCTATTTACTCATGCCCCATGACCCAAACCTATTTTATTTTATTTTATTTTTCAAGATTTTATTGTATTATAATGTTATCATATTATATTTAATCCTATTTTTTTTAAATTATTTAAAAAAGTTAAAATTAAACAAATGATCTTTTATTAGGGTTTTCTCTAAACAAATATTCATTTATGCAGTTACTCGGTGTATAATGTAATTTGATTAAATCTTTTAATTATTTGACAGCCCTAGTTATATCCTTTTCTCAAAGCAGAAAGTTTTAGAGCTTTAAATGATGGCATATGTCATTCATTGATGGCGGTTTCTGAAATTATGAGGTGAGCTGAGGATATGAGAATATGAAGGAGCACATACTACAAACTCCAGTGATGGTCCAGGTTCCTATGCAAATCAAATGGGAGGGCTGCTACTTTTGTTATTCTTACATCATAGATTGCATCAGAAATATGGTCCTAGTGGTGAATCCCACATAAAGTGCGGGAACCAACTTAAATCATTTTAGGTTTGTCTTTTCTGGCTTTTTCAGATTATTTTTTACTATGGAGCTACAGACCACTGGTGCCCTGTGCAGTATTACCATGATATCAGAAATGACTTCCCTGAAGGGGACATTCGTCTGTGCGAGAGGGGCATCCGGCATGCATTCGTCCTGGATTCAGGGGAGGAAATGGCTAACATGACGGCTGAGTGGATCTTAGATGATTTGAAGACGCTCTGACGGCCAGAATAACATTTATTCAACTTTAATGTCTATCAGGGAAATATTCCAACTGAGCCCCTTGAGTGAGTTAAAAAAAGACCATTATTTTAGAATGTAAGGCTGGCTAATTCACACTGAACCAACAGATCACTAGATCACAGTCTGTCACTGGTCAAACATTTCATGACCCGACAAATGCCAAATTAAGCTGTTTCATTCAATGTCTGTTGCCGTCGGTCGGCGTGTCGGTGCAATGTGAATTCCATGGTGACATATGAAGCGTGTTACGTGTCACTTCACAATCACGATCTATGACTGGTGTATTGGTGATATTTAAATTTTTCTCAAAATATTCATAAACATTTTAATAGATTGTGAAATATATGATCATTTAATTCTCAAACACGTGTAAGTAAATGTAAATTGTCCTTCAACTTTTCAGTGTAGTATCACATAAATAATTTATTTTTGTGGAAATCTGTAATTTTCCAAACTTGACAACCAGACAAGTCACTTAAAAGTGCACTGTGTAATTTTTTGCAGAATCTAGTGGTGAGGTTGGGAATTGCAATTACTTGCTTGTTCAGAAGATATTTTCTGGTGAAAATTCTTATATTGGTCAAACTTTCAAAAAGTGAATCTGTGATTCTGTATGACAGTCTCCACACAGCATGGTGATTGACAGCAGCACTCGCCTCAAAACACTGTGTTCATCTGCGCTGTTTCATGCCGATTTACAACCCACGTAAAGATGATAATTCCGCGAATAACTGCAATTGCAGATTTTGAACAGAGATGGTGACAAAGAGGAAAAGTTTCAGGCTGCAGCTTTAAGTAAGATCTTTATACACCACTGAAAACTTAGTTATGTAAATAATATTGCATTTCTGACAACAGATCCTCCTAAATATCACACAATGCACCTTTAAGAACAAGATTCTTGTTATATACAACAACAGCCTGGCATGAAGATATTGTCCTCTTGATGTAAAATAATTTTCTCAACATAAAACATTAGTTATTTTATAATAAAATGTGAAAAATACAATAACATCAGTAAAAAAAACAATATGTCATGTAATCTATACCGAAGTATAGTTTAATGAAAATTCTTGACAAATATGATATATTGTTATAAAACATTTTGCAATTGAATCAATAAAAGCTTGTAAAGAGACATTGTCAAATTTTAGTTAGTTGTTTTCTGTCATTGGGAGAGAAAGTTTGAATATTATGTATTTGCTATAATCATTTAGTAGAGTTAAAATACAAATTACAATGTTGATTGTCATGAATGAAATCTTCTGAATATTCAGATATTCAGTACTCGAGGAGGAAAGCTTTTGCTGTATATTGCTTTACCATCAAGTTTCACTTGATCCCTTGAACCTTTTCTTTTTGGTTTTAGAATGAAATGTTTTACAGTCAGGACATGTTACATGTGATTTGATTTCTTTCTGAGGAGAAAATGTATTAATATGGCAGGAAATGCCTGTACTAGCATGGACCACAATATTATGAATTTTAATGAAACTTGGGATGACCGGGTTAAAGGCAGAGAAATTATGCATATTTGAGCTGTCTCCACATAAATGGACCTCAACATTAACCCTGGATAATTTTTTATTCTCCAGACTGCATCAGCAGGATTCTGGAATAGTGTTTTACCTGTAAAGCTGCTATTCTCTTAGCTTGAGACCTGTTTGGATTCTTTAGGCCCCAACTTGGCTCCTGACATATCCCAAGAGTTTGCTTTATGGTGAATGGGGAGCCAAAGCGGGACCTCTTATAAGAAAACCCGGCTGTAGGTTTGTTCTCCACTTGCATGGTTTCCTGGGAATCACCAAGTGAAATATTTTGAGAGTTTACCCCAAATGCCCAGGGACCCGTAATGCTATTCACTCCTCTAACCACCTCCGTCAATGTAATGAAACATCAAAAACTCTCATATTTTACTCTGATGCTCATATTCAAAGTGATGTCGTTTCAAACCTGTATGACTTATTTTCTTAATTTCTGAAGAATATCCTGTCCATATTTTAACATACAATAAAGATGAATGAGAACTGGGACTGTCAAGCTCCAAAATTGCAAAAAAGCACCATAAAAGTATCATAAATTGGTTCATATGACTCAAGTACATGTCTTCTAAAGCTTTGTGATGAAACAGACCAAATTTTATCATTATTTATTGAAAGAGCTGAGAGAGGTGATGTCCAATTCCTTAGCAAATAATTATTTTGAGTCAGATCTATTCATCAAATCAGTTGATTCTGAATGATTTGTTTGCAAATCCGATCATCGCATTCTCGGCCTTGTTAAACAGCCCACCAGAGTAGATGGTTATGAGCCAATAACCAAATTTTACTCTCATTCAAAAAAATACATTTAGGGCCGTTCACACAGAACGCATTTTTGTATGTTTGGGGTTTGCTGGGATAGGTTGTCCCAACCTCACACCACTCACAAGAGAAAAGATGTCGCTGCAAGAGGGACGGGAAGTTACTTTGATTATGAGGGAACATGAATTGGGTCATTGGGCATTTATAATAACCACTGCAATATCCCAGAAAAAATAAGAATTTACCATTTTGATTTCATTGTGACTTTGATACTGTGAAAAACTTTCGTTATACTGTATGTGAAAAAGTGGCAAGGATATTCCCCCAAGGGCCACTAAACGATGACAGATATTTCTTTGGAAAAGGCATTGGCACAACACCACACGGGTCCTCAACAAGTACTGCCACGTGGCCTATTCACACCAACTTCAGTTGATTTGAAATCTGTCGTCTTCAGTAGGACGACCGTTCTGGCAGTGATTGGCGCATCTTGTTGCAGAGCGACTAGAGTAAATATTTCCATCTGATCTGTTTCCCGTTCTCTCTGAGAGTCGGGACTCTCCGTGTAAGCCCAGGTCTCTTTGATCTTCCTTTCCAGCCGTCTCAAAAAGAATGACAAAGCCCCTTAATTTGCTTATCCTTGATTTAAACCAGGAGGCAGGGCTAGTTCATAGAAGGAAATGGAGTAATCCTGCCCGGGTGGATTGAATTGTGGCAAAGCAAACAAGCTTTACTGTTTTACGTCTCCAGAGTGGTTTGGGTTCTCTTGTGGTGATGAAGAATCGTTCCAAAGATACTCTGGTATTTTCCTGCCAAATATCATCTGCAATAGATCATTTTCTTTCCCCCTGGTCTTTGTTATGTTTTGTTTTGACATTACAATAGTTGCTCTTTGTTCCCTTCTCTCCCAGATTTTGTACCAACTTAACATCATCTGATACGCTCTGATCTGGGGTTAAAATTGAAATGGATCTTTTCTACCAAATGTAAGCCTACTGTATTTGGTGTTGTTGTGAGATTTGTCTTCCAAAACATTATAGGAGCACAGATACTGTAGCTATTTCCTATTCATATATATAATTCAGGTCCTACATTCTCCTTCAATGACACAAACTTTGAGTCTAGGAAAAGCAAACAGTGCATCCCATCCCACAAGCCTGCTCTCACGGGAGTATTGAAAATGTTTTTCATGTTGTGTAACTTGCAGAGAGCCAGAATTGTCCCCAACGGTGGCCCATCATTGCTATTGATTCGGTTGAGGGGAAAAGATCAGTTTAAGCACATGATTTACAATTAACATCAGAGTGTAATAGTGGAATCATGCGCTTGTAATAGAAGCGAAACGCAAAGTAAAATGAGCAGAAATGTATGAAAATGGGGAAAACACACTAAAAGACAAGCCAGACAAGCCTGAGTTTGATGCACTGACCTGCTTTTGCATTCAGCTATTTTAAAAGTGCTGATAACCATGTGCATGAAAGCAGAACAATTACTACTTTATGAGTCTTTAGTATTTGGTGGGTGCCAGTTTCATATACGTTCGATGTAATGCTCTATAAGTATTCAAGAAGGGACACATGAAACACTTTGGCAAGCTGATTCCATAAGTTGGAAAAACTTTATGAAATATTTTGAGAAAAGACATAGATTTTAATGATGGAAAACTTAAAAAGATTTCCATGTTAGAAAATATGTAGTAATGGATAAATGACCATACATTTTTAATATTGATTGTATCATACTGTATTTAGTATATTTTTAAAATATTATTATGGGTTTTATTTTTATATTTCGATACTGATAAAAACGTTTTAGAAAATATGTAGCAAGTGACCTAGGAATACGGTCACTTATTAGTCAACTGAAAATAATTCTTTTAAATATTCAGTGTATTAATAAATTTACTTTTATATTGTTTTTTTCCAATCATTTTTAATAAAATTGTATGCATTCATCTTTAAAAATAGCCTTAATACCCACTGTCAAGTGTCTAAATGGAAATTACAGGCCAGTGTTACTACAGAATCCCCCCCAAAAAAACATTTGGATGTCATCCTCATCATTTCCTCCATCTCGAGCTGTCTATCAACTTTTTGACCTGAATGAGATTTTATATGGACTGAAGTGGCTCTCAGGAAAAGGCATCTGGACAGATGTCAAAGTCTGGACAGTGCTTTTTTTTTTTTTTGGTCTCACTTGTGATTCTGTGACATGATTCAATAAAAAAGAAACAAGCGTGTCTAAAAAGATCTTTCCTCTCATAAAGAAAAACTGTATCCCCTCTTGTCATGGACTCCAGGCAGTTGTTCAAATATTTGGGGGTCAGTGTTCATTTAAAAGCATCCCTAAAAAATGGACTTGGTGAGGGGCCACCTATTCTCTGTCTCTAATAATTGTTTGATATAGTGTATTATTGCAGTATCTGTAGACTCAACAAAGGAAATATTAGTGACCTTGATTCAGATTAGTTTTGCTATCCATCAAAAACAGATTAACAGACGGCATAAACGTCTTTGAATAAGTTATCTCTGTTACTCCTTTTTAAATATTGGAGGTATTGTAATAAAAGTGAGTGATGATCCATTTCCTCGTTGCTCTTGTATAATATAACCTCTGGACAAGTGCTCAATGGCAGGGCACAAAGTCATTCATTTCTGAAGAAAAAAAAAAAAACCTCCACAGAGACCCTCCACACATTAGCGTTTCCTGGAGTTTAGCACACAATGCCACATGGCTCCCCTACCAGCGCCGGACAATACCGTATCCCCCTCTTCACCCCCGTGTTGTGCGGAATTTCGAATCACCTGGAAACTTCCTGAATACTTGCTGGCAAAAAAATGAGACAAAATACAAACCCAATAATGATTCCGGAACCGTGGGTGAGTCAGACAGTCACCGAAGGTTCACTTTCATGTGGATGTCTGGGAAAGAAGATTTACTGCGGGAGTGTTTTTATATACATTTATGTATATAAAATATATATATATATATCATCTGTACAAAAAAGACAATGTAATAAAGAAGTATGAAGAGATGCTAAGTGTGTTTACTTTTTGCTTTTTAAATTTAAATTTGTTTATAGATTTTTTTTATACATATACTAATAAACATTATACCACCCCCCCCCCCCCCAAAAAAAAAAAATTAAAAAAAAGAAAACAATATATTGCAGATAATTTACAATTGAATTATATACAATTCCTTATCTAACAGTATACATACTCTCAGATACACAGTGCATTTTCAATAAAAAGTCAATAAAAAAGACATTCTCCCTTTTTGGACATTATCCTTGGTTTTTACTTTAAAATGATCATTTTCGGAGTCAATACTGGGGCTGTCGAACGATTAATCCCGATTAATCACATCCAAAATAAAAGTTTGTGTTTACATAATATATGTGGGTGCACTTTGTATTATTATATATAAATCCACACACATGCATGTATATTTAAGAAAAAAAATATTTATATATAAAATATTTATAAATTATAGGGCTGTGGAACGATTAATCGCGATTATTCGCATCCAAAAATAAAAGTTTGTGTTTACATAATATATGTGTGTGTAGTGTGTTTAATTATTTTGTCTATATATAAATACACACACATGCATGTATATATTTAAGAAATATTTATATGTATATACTTTATATATATTTATACAAAATTAATATTATACATAAATATAAATATTTGATATATTAAAAACACATTTTTCTTAAATATATACATGCATATGTGTGTATTTACATAATACAAAATAATTATACACGTATATTATGTAAACACAAACTTTTATTTTGGACGCAATTAATCATTTCACAGCTCTAATAAACTATATATAAATCTATACAGTACATACATGAAAATATTTCTTAAATATATAAAAGCGTGTTTATATAAATACAAAAGCGTGTTAAATATATAAAAGAGTTTTATTTATATATATAAAATAATTATACACAGTGCACCCACATATATTATGTAAACATAAACTTTTATTTTGGAAGCGATTAATCGCTTGACAGCCCTAATAACAATACATAAAGCGTTTTTGGCATGTGTACAATAATTTACACTTATATTTTAAGTCTTTGTTCTAGTAAAAGGAAAGAAAAAAATCGGTCACGGCTTTGTTCTCCCCTCCCGTTTTTGAGCAACACATATTTCCCCTGCTTTACAGTAAAGTAAACCAGTTATCGGTGAAGGTAAGTTAACATTGCTTTGCACTGATCAGCATGTATATCCGAGGGGTGCCAAACCTCTCCACTGAACCATGACAATCCTGCAGGCTTTGCATTCATTTCTCTGAGAGCACTTGGCATGCTGAATTGAAACTCCTTCTCTACTAAATGTCTCCTAAGGCTTTTCACTTTAGTAAAGTAGTGAGACACAGCTGAAGTAACCCATGCAGCGCTTAAGCTGATAACCTCCAGACCTCCGAACAACAGAAGAGGCAACGGCACTCTTCATGCCTCTTTATATCCTTGAATCAAAGATGGCGCCCCCCGTAATGTTAATCTTTTCCAGCTAGGTGTGATATCACAATTGTGTCAATAGTGAAAGAAAGACTGCTTATAAAAAGAATCAAATTGTTTGGAGAAACTGCCTTGAGAGGAATTAGATTAAGGAGCAAGCACATACGGTTGGGAATGTTTACAATGAGAGGAGATATTGCTTGAATTGTCCTTGACTGGCCAAATGAAATGAATTCGTTCGAAATAGATTTTGCTTTCTCTTTTCAAACAGTCCTGAGTTCAAACAGTCTGCAGAACAAAAACAGACCAGCATGGATTGAATGGGAACTTAAGAAATATTGTGAGGTATGCAACTGTCTTTGACGTAATTTGTTTAAAAAGAAATGGTAACTTAAAAGTTAACTTGTTTCCACCAAAGTACTTAAAAACAATCAAAACAACAAGTTTGTACACCAACAGTCATGGCAATAATGTACTGTGAAACCACACAGGAAGTTTTCTTGAGGATCGCACAGATTTCGTGCCATTATGTTGTTCTGAACTGCGCAGATGCTCTGGCTAATTCTTCTGTGGTCCGTTGATTTAGGAATGTAACTTTCATTATGCCACCGTGGACAATTTAGGTGATTATCATTCCCATACAGCGAGACCAACATTGATTGAGGGGAATTACCATGGAGAAATGTCAAAAAAGAAAGAGAAACAGTTGCTGTTATGAATTAAATATCTGCTTTGTGTTTCTTCATAGAGGAAACAGTTGATGTTATATAAACAGTAAGCAGGCAAATATTTCTGACATGACAATGAGATTAACAAATGCTAAGCTTTATTTTGATTTAGATTTTGAAGAGATTTTAAAACTTTCCTATAAACTGAACTAAAATGAGTTTACAGAGATAGTTCAGCCAAACTTTTTTCTTCTTCCGTTGAACATAAAATATATTTCTAGAAATATCTCTGTTTTGGGACACAAAATGGAAGCCAATGGTAACCAAAACTGTTACCAACACTCTTCAAAACATATTATTTTATGTACCACTGAAGAAATAAAGTCTTGCAAATTTGGGACAACATTAGATTGAGTAATGATGATATCGTTTTTATTTTTAGGTGAACATATCCCTTTAAAGATTTTAGGTTGGGCATAAATTAAGTCTATTTTTGTTATATTTATGGTATAATTTTTCTATCATTCTTACATAAATGATTTAAATCAAACATTTGAGAAAATACTGCTGATTTGTTTGATAATCCATAATAAGGCATGGAATTAAAGGATTAAAAGTAATCTAATCTAATTAGCAGTGCAAGTAAACAAACCCTCTCAGTAAATGTAAGTGAACCCTGAAAGTAGACACTCAAACAGCCAAATCTAGTGTCGGGATAAAACAAAACAATCATTTTGATTTTGGCTCCACAGTGCCTTTCACAAAAAAAGGTCTGAGGTCGTTCCATGCAATGAAGTCATTTATCTAGCACATATTGCATACATCATGTACTATACTGCAGCTTTATCATCCGATCAAAGCCAAATGTGGTCTCATCAACATTTTTTATAAAACACCTAATTTCTCATTCTTATTAAAGAGCTTAATTTGACTTTTTAGGATTAAAGAATGTAAAATGATGTGCTAAACACTGTTATGTGTTATTCTTTTTTCAATGTGGGCCAATGTTGAGATTTCCACCTTTCTACATCGAATGTATATAAAATTCAGAACTGTCATGCTAAATTTTCACATGTGACTTTACAAAAAGGAAAACCATACTGTGTATGATTATGAAGGCACTAGGAGAAAGCTGTCAGTTTGTATGACAAGGACCCTCAGAAGTATGCAATTTTAAATCTGTGTTTTTCGAGCCAATCACTTGCCAAGAAGCCATAAATGTCATGTGACTAATCATTCTAAAGCTGCAGGAAAATTATATCATGAGTCATGACTCATGACAATGCTGAGGCCTGGGCTGATGGCTGACGGGATCTCATCCCAAGACATCATATAACTGACGCTTTTGACTATACGTCAATATCCGACGTTTTAGGGTACCCTTTAACGTCAGTTAGATGACGCTATCTAATCCTAACCCTACCCCAGACCTAACCTTCCCGCGTCATCTAACTAACGCTAAAGGTAAAGCGTCAGTTGGATGCCGCCCTAGGATCGTCATCTAACTGACGTTAAAGGGTACCCTAAAACGTTGGATGTTGGCGTATGGTCAAAAGCGTCAGTTAGATGACGTCTTGGGATGAGAATACATGCACAGTCCCAAATCCACTACTAGTGACTGTCCTGCACTGTTACAAAAGACTGTTTGCAAGTTTTACACTTTAAAAATCCTGGTAAAATACCTACTTTAATATAATGAAAGATCTGTGTTTTAATTTTTTTTTTTATTCCATTAGAATATACAGCTTTTTTTGAATGGCCGTCAATTGAGAAAGGTGTTTCTGCAGCCGCATGGTGTAGATGTGACATTTACCAGCAGGAGCTAATGAGGCCAGGCTAACCAGCTACACTTTGACCCCTTAGATTTAGAATGGAGTCAAAAGTGTTAACTTCCACTCAGTCAATGCCGTATTTGATTAAGGCGGCTAGACTCCTCTGAGAAACATTTTCAGAGGAACTATCGAATTCTGCAGAGCTATTTCATCTTGAATATAAGCTGACTGTCATGCATAGCACCTTTACTGTTATACACGTTATAGTTGCGTGCTACCGCTGACAGATTCTCAGACTCCGAGTCTTAACGGGGCCAACTTTTTTACCCCTGCTGCAAGGATACTTCAACACTCTATCATTGAGTTTATATTAACAGGATGTAAAATAATCTGGAAAGCCCAGGTTTTCACTCATTTTCTGTTGAGGAGTTGTTTATTTGGTGTTGTAAGGGAATTTGGAGCCGTTTGGCACACACGTCCTATGCTCGCTTCATAAACACAACTCAATGTCTTATCGCCGTCTGAACATACACGCATGCTCGTTGTCACACATTTACACACTGTCCCTCTCACCAGCTCTGACTGCTTCGTCTTGCCCCACAATGCAGTGCTCGGCCTCTGCGTATGAGGCAGTGGCAGCTTTCGTATAGGGTCCAGGGGTAGGTCACCCCTCGCTCACATTGCTACCTGCACCCACAACTCTCCACCACCATGTCCTCATACTGTTTATAAACTACGTTATTCCCAGAGTCAATATACAGGATGCTGATGGGACTGAGTTTAGAAGGAACGCAACAGCTTGGAGGGGTGGACTCTGGGTCCATGGAGTTCATGAGAGTCTGGATGATGGCATGGTTGGTCGGTTCCAGGTGTGAGCGCAACGGGAAGTCACACAAACCCTCGCAGTGATAAGCTTCGTAATCTAGTGGTGCAATAATCCAGTCGTCCCAACCCAGTTCCTTGAAGTTCACGTGAAGCGCCTTCCGGCTGCAACGTGTTCTCCGTCTGCCACCTCCCTTTCCTCCACCGCCGCCTCCTGTAACGGGTCCCACACCAGGACGGCCTGCTAGTGCCGTCCGTCTCCTCCGCCGATGTCTTGGATGACTTTTAATATCATGCTCCCGTGCGGGAAATGTATGACTTTTCATGGCCTTTATCTTCTCACGGATCTCCCTGAAGAGGTTCTCTTTCCGCCGAGCTCGAGAAAAGGCCACCAGTAAGGCTCTTTCATGGGTCTGCTGATCCTCGTGGCTCAGACCCAGCATGCTGGGATGCACGGCCTCGTTATTTGAATCAGAAACGGCCGATATGCTGAAACACAGTGGCCTGCTGCCTTCCAAGGTCCTGTGCAACTTGAGGTGGGTCTTCACGCTTGCGCCAACGTCAAACACATCCCATGTGGCTGAAGCGGTACCTAGAAGATCAATGGTCCTGGAGGTGAGGAGTAGAGATTGGTGAGAGGATCCCGGGATGGAGCAGGTGTGAAGGAGAAGTCGGTACAGGTTCCCACCACGGGAGATTAAACTCAAGACGTCGGGCGGTGGCCTCCTCAGAACCCGCAGCTCCACCTCCATCAGTTCGTCCAGTCGTGAGAGACCAGACAGGTTGAATGTGTACTGCTGATGGAACTTCAGGGAAAGCTCATCTGAAGGTGTAAGAGAAAGAAGCAAATTTAAATTTTAGAATTTTAAGAATGAATGCAGCAAGCTTACAAGAGGCAAACACTGATGCGTTTCCTCACCTTACTATGAACAATCTTACGTTTGGCTTTTGTGAAAATGGCATCCACAAATTGTCATTCCATCTATACTCAATGAGAATAACATTCAAGGGCCTGAATGACTTCTCCAAACACGAGGTGCAGCATGCTCACGGAGACCAGGTGGAGAGTATTTGGCTGACCTGTCAGACTGTGAAGGCCTTTGGCAGCGTCTGCTAATTACACTGATTGAGTGAGAAGAAGGTTTGGCAGGACATTGGAAATGCTCAGCTCTCAGAGAAGATGTCAGCTTCCCCTATATGTCCTCAGGAGGATGTAGTAAATTTGAAGGGTGGGTGGCTTAAGGGTGTAATTAAATGTTAGGTAACATTTCAAGCCGAGGTGGACCTCAGTTTTCTGTGGCCACCGTGAACTGGTCTTTCATTATTCGCACAGCTAACTTCGCTGCAGGGAACAAAATCTCTGTCTGCAAGATGTTGTCCTCTCTTTTTCTTTGTCTGGAGAAAGAAATTGGCTAACAGAACCCATCCAATACTCAGCCTCTCATCCGTGACTGAGATGATGCAGAACCAACCTTTGCTAAGAGAGACCAGACTTTGCGTTTAGAGTAAAACAAGCTTCCATGTTGACATCTTGACATACCGTTCAAACATGGAACCCAGAGTAGCATGCAACCTGATACTGAGACTGCAGTTTCATGGGTTAAACATGAAGAGGATTCTTCCAATATGAGGTGGCTGCACAAAGGACAGATCGGGACATATATTGATGCTACACTATGAGAGAGACCTTCAGAATGATAATTGCAAACTGTTACATAAGTGCACAGAGCATGCAAAAGAGGTGTTTTGAAAGAAAAGCACTATACATCTCTCTGAATCAAAGAAATGCTATAAAATAAAGAAAGAAAGGTGAACAGAGGGGAGAGGTAGAGTAAAGCATCCTCCTCTAAGCTAATATCCGCTTGCCAGACTAAACAATGACATAACCTAGAAAATGAGCTGAGGCAACTCAAGTTCCAGTCAAGTACCTTGGGGTCTACAAATATTGTCTGAATTTCTTAAAGTTTATGGCTTCAGACAGTGCACAGTCATATTTTGGTTATAACTTTAATACTATTTTTCCATACATTGGATAAATATAAATAATTCTGTTTAGAATCTTTTTTGGGGGGCATAATTTATGATGGGTACAGGTGGGACAATCTTCACAAAGAAGCATGCCACACTCATGTTAATTATGGGCCCAAAAGCATCAGATGTGTATGTGAAGGTATAATTTAAATGCGTTACAAGTTAATTTTATCACTTAAATTGGTCAGTAAAAATATTTGCTGCTTTATATCACTGTGTAACTTAGTTGTATGTTGGCAAAAGTGCTAATTAAATTGTGGTTTAAATTACTTTTGGGCATTTCTGCCAAATTAATATTTATGATCCATGCATTCGCCATTTAATGTCGTCATCTCCACCACGGTCCCCCACTATTTTTTAAAACAAAGTGACATCCATCGTTTTTTTTTTTTTTTCTTTGTAAGAACTCGGAGAGAGAGGTCGAATCAAATTTCTTGACTCCATTTTTAACTAAATGTGGGCAAATATAAGGTGGAAATATGATGCTTGGAACTCAGGCTAATGCTAATTCTATTGCCCTCAATGTAAATTAAACAAATGTGTCCACCCTCATTTGTCCACCCTTAAACAAATGTGACATTGGGCGCTTTTTTATTATTCAAAGGCTGTGGCCTCAAATGTAAGAATGTCACTTCAATCCATCGAAAATTCAAGAACAGAACCTTCTTAACTTTATACTAGCCTAGCCTACTAAAAAAAAGTTTTCACGCAAATCCCCATAATTGGACGGGCGGATAGTTGACACACTGCATTTAACAAATTCTGTATTTTTACGTGGCAATCTTTATTTGAACATAAGTTTTAAATTAAAATGTTTCTCCATCTTTATCAGCAACACCTGGAGGGGAGAACGCGTGCTTAGATAGCCTACTTTAACTCAAGGTGCTGTTGAAGTTTATGTGTCACAGATGGTGGAAATTTGAGACATTTGACTTCATATTTATTTTTTGGTATTTTATGTAGGCCTATTTCGAAAATATTATCGGGGAGTAGATGATCCTAAACAAAAAACTTGAGCTTCAAAAACGAATCACGCAGTCGCACAGATAGTCTTTACTAAATTATTGTTCTTTTCGAGTTTAATTGGGAAAAGAAAAACAGTCTTTTTGCGTAACTGTAATAGGCTACACGCAGAACTGCGCATTTCTCTTATTAATGTATAATGCATAAACCAAATATGATATTTTAAGTGCAATTTGCGGTTCGTAATTGGGCCTATAATTAATAGCCTAATTATTATTATTGTTAATCGGCAACAAATTAGGCATATTTGACAGATCATAATATCATCCAAACCATCAGAGAATGTCTATGCAATATCATGGGTAAAATAGGCGTTTCTTAATGCAGCCTATAAACTCTTAGTCAAAGAGATCAATCATCACAGTGTGAGCTGCATGATATTGGGTGATTTATTACGGCAGCATATAATTTATTACAATTAATGATTTTATGTGCCAAGTAATATATAAAAAACCCCAGATCCGGCTCAATCTGAAGGTAGCCTATATGAAATCCGCACCGATGGCCGGAATGAGATCATTTTTACAAACAATCTGTCCATCTTACTCACCTTGTCCCAGGTCCATGAAGCTGGTCACTGTGTTGGCATATCTCCTGGTGCGCGTCTGGCTGCCGTTGCCTCCTCGTCGGTCCAGTTCCGATAGAGTCCTGTACAGAGAGATCATGTAAGACGGAACATGAACAGATGTGGAGCTCGTGCTGTCTTCAGCAGGACCGCGCGCATCCAGATGTGAGTGAAGCCCGTTATCAGAGGGGTACTGCGCCGATCCCAGCACCACTGCCTCAATAATATTCCCAAAGCAAAAGGAAAGCCATAGGAAGGGAGCGGCAGTCTTCTTGGGAGTCATTTTCAGTGGTCTCTGGCCGAAAATGGCAAAGTTGGATGGACTTGATGACTTTGGAAACTCCCCTTTGCTCTTTAGAAAGTGTTAATATCTTGAATGTGAGTAACACGGAATGCCTGTTGCTTAGTACTCAAAGAGCGCCCCCCGTTGGAAAGATAGGCCTATTTTGTGTTTTCAAATCCCCATCAATATTCTCAGAGAACTAATATTATAGCCAGGTAGAATGCCAATTTTACATCAATAAATTGCTAAACCGAATGAGTTTAACTAATAATAAACAATGAAAGGTTTTCTGTCCGCTTATTCTGCTTTGCTAGGAATTTTCTTAGCCTATGTAGGCTAGGTCTATTGTTTTTTATGACATTGACAAATTATCTTCTGCTGCTTGAACATGACATAAATAGACGTATTGGAAGTCAATGATACCATTTTAATTAAAAATTAGTGCTTTTCATGCTACACCTTTTGCGCAATCGTCCCATTTAATGTGCGCGCACTGCCATCTACAGTTGAAAAGACCCAAGCTATAGCCTACGTTTCTGCGAAGTTTAATCGCCTACTTTAAAATGCTAACAGTAACATTTCTTTTCACTTTGCAAAAACTCAGTTTGGTGTAGGCTACACATTTTCTTATAGATTTAGGGGAGATTGAGACTAGTTGCCTCACATCTTACTCCAGGCAATACTTCTTAGTGTTTTTTTTTTGTGTAAACACCAAAAATGATCAAATAATTGATTTGGACAAAAATACAACCTACGAAAAGATTACTATAAAGGTACCACAGACATTTACTTTGATTTATGATATTCCCAATAGTGAATGCATTGGGATTTAGATATGTTTCTTTCTTAATTCAATTTTTCTACTATTTACATCTTGTGAACATACAAGAAATAACGACTATCATATGCATAATCAGTCAAGTGTATGCTTCTTTTCTTACAACTTACTGGAATCAAAGAGGGAACATAACCATCCATTATTATTTCTTCACAGCTAATATGCTCAAGTTCTTAAACCGGAAATCTCAAAATGTCCAGCCTAAAATGTGGCATACCATGGAGATTCAACCTTGGATCACAATGTTGAGGTAAAGCATATGTCCAATGGCACTACCCAAACACTGGGCCTAAAATACTGTAGATCATCCATGTCAACATGCAGCTGTTTTTGTGTTGATTTGCTGTCTGGATTAGACAGCAATCCAGATTAAATTCTGGTTTTTTGTTATTTATTTATTTTTTATTTTTTTTGCAAGGAAGTACAATTATCCTGCTTCCTTTCTGACCTCATCCATGTCTGCCATACTAATAAGTGATGTTCAGTAGAGACAGCAGACTAAACACATTCTAGTAGCCAAATGAACATTTAACATTTAAGATCATGAGCTCTGTCGTCTTCTTTCTGCGCTCTTTGAAATCTAACTTCCAATGACTGGTCAGACAGATCCATCAGATAAACAGATGCCATTCCTTTAATAATGCTTTTAGAAAGAGTTGGACTGCAAAGTATTAGTGACAAAAAAAATAATAATATTATTACCCCTCAAACAATCTAAATATGTCCATACAGTATTTTTCCACTCAACCATTTGTTGACCTTTGATTAATTGCTCTGAAATAGTTTGCAGGGACTAGACACCAGTTACTGTTCTTTTGTCATTTACAGTATTTTTGTTCTGTGTAAATGTATATTTTTATAAGAAGGAATGGACATGTTACACTAAATAAACAGTACAATTATAAAGCTCAAAACACTTTTCCCCATGACGCACCGTGTCATGAGTAGAGAGGATCATTATCCCCTCAAATCTAAATAAACTTCCATCTCAATTAAATGTTTTGCAGTGTCAGAAATTAAAATCTATTAATGGGCGATATATTATTACAGTAATATAATACAGTATTATTACAGTATTATACAGCATATTAATCAGTTTTTTTTAAAGGACAAGTAACCAACTCAAACGTCAAGGTCTGAACTGACAAGAAAATCAGGCAAATACTACTACGTGGCAACTATGGCATTTTAGCCGAAAATAATTTGGCTGGAAATTTTTGTACAGACGTCAAAGTATAACTAATATAAAATGCCTTCAAAAATGTGCGCATAAAAACAACCTATATACACTTAGTATAAGATCGTTACGAAAACTAAGACTTCCTCAGCATTTCTTACAAGTTTTCATTTGCACACACTTACAGCCATATACAGTAAAGCTTACGGCACAAACTTCCTCAATCAAAATAAAAGATCAGCTGATGGTCACGTGACCATCACATGATTACGACACTCGGTCACAGACTCACAGGCATTGGTGTTATGGTGTTTTTCAGAATCAGATATCAAGGTGCATGAACGCGAAAACAATGCGGTGAGTACCAAACGTTATCTTACAGTACTCATAGTTTATTGATCGCATTTGCAAAGACTGTTTGTAAGTCTCACAGACTATCATGGTTTACCTCACGAGGTCAGATGGTCAAGACAAACGTGTTCCCTTCCATGTGTACTGTTAATTTACTGTCTAATGCTAATTGTTTAAGTTTACTGTTAGAGTTAAAAAGACAAAGGTCAGTAAAAGTAACCTCTTGCTCTTGTGCGTTTACCATAAAATAATTGAATGTCCATCAGAGTGGGTTCTATTCAGTGACAGTGTTCTATTTTTACAGGATTGCTGTTTTTGTCCTGAGCTTAATTTGGCTGGTCAGTGGGGAGCTGCTTGAGGCTGACCAAGATGCTTCGTAAGTCTATACTATGAATTGTATTGGTCACTTTATGTGACTTTAAGTGATCGGTATAAGCAATTTCTATATAATATGGCTTTTTACACTAAACAGGACTTTAACAATAGTTATGTTGCATCCACTTATTTTCATGCGCAGTTTAGGATATCATTTGACAACATAGATGGAGACACAGAGATGAACAAATTCTAAAAATGCGCTTTAAAAATATAAGCGCTCAGTTGAGGTGGATAAAAGTTTTTTTTTTTTAAATCCAATTAGAAGATGTGCAAGTATTTCATTATGGAAACACATTTACATTTGAAATACCTCAATGTGCAACAAAAATACATGACTCAACAGTGGATGTGATTGGATAACTGGACTAACCAGCAAACCAATTTGATCTCAAATGTTGGTTGGTCATTCTGAAATGCCTGAGCCAAAGTCTGTCATCAGAATGATTTGGTTTAATTCCCTTCCAGAAGCATATCTCACATGATTGTGTTCCCTAAAAACAGCATCTGAATGCAATATGACATGATGGCATGACCGCATTTATTGCATTTAGTTACCGCAACTTTCATTGGTACAGATATTTTTGTGCCAATTAACCAGGAAGTGATGATTTTGTTTTCTTTCTTGAACACATGGGATGAAAATGGTGCTTTATTTGCAAATATGTTATGCCATATTCCAATTTTCACATAAGTTGGATCATGGAAACATATATGCTAATGTTATTCCCATTGTTTAGTGTGCCTGAGGACTGGATTCTTGTTGAACGGGTTGGGCCTTTGGAGGAAGTGGAACTTACGTTTGCACTGAAGCAGCAGAATGTTAACCAGATGGAAGAGTTACTGAAACTAGTGTCGGACCCAGATTCACAACAATATGGTATTGAGCATCTCTTTTTATATAATAAAAAAATATGAAATAAAGAAACCAGTTCTCATTTTCTCATTTATATTTTAGGGAAGTATCTGAGTTTGGAAGAAGTTGCTGCTCTTGTACAGCCATCTCAGCTGACCGAGAAAGTAGTGCAGAGTTGGCTCCAGAGTCATGGGGTCATAAACTGTCACACAGTTGTAACACGGGACTTCCTTCAGTGTGTCATGACTGTACAGTAAGGACAATTTGTGTGAACGTTACCAAATCCATAGAATTTGTTTTAGAAAAATAGTCTTCATAAAAGAAAAAGTTCTTTAGAAATTCCACAAAAAAAAAATCTAGTTTGTTGTTCTTCTTTTATATAAAGCCTGGTCCAGTTCATCCATATATTAACTTTTGAACTCTCATCTTCTTTCTATCCTTGTCAGGGTGGCTGAAGCATTACTCCCCGGCTCTAAATTTCACCGCTACAGAAGAGATTCACACACTGTGTTGAGGTCAACATCTTTATACTCAGTTCATGAAGATGTGCATCAGCATCTAGATTTTGGTGAGCAGCTGACACCATTCATCTCCAATCCCGTTAGCCTACTGTATCATATTTGATGCATGAATACAAGGCCCCTCTACATTATGAACAATATTAAAACAAAAATCTTATTTTCATGCCTTCTGCCCTTTGGTTGTTTTTAAAAGGCCTTGATGTCAACCTTTAGGTTGTGGTACATATCTTTTTGATGCAAAATCCTTACTGATTTTTTATTTGCATTAATATTTCAATATAAACATGTATGGTACTAAAGCAACTTAGTTTTACTTTATTATCTATACATAATTGTTTACAAAAATAATGCCTATGTATCAAATACGATACAACAGGCTTTTTTTAAAGGAAAGTTTATTTCTACATCTCTTAGTGATAGATTGCATTATATGTTTTTGCCTCCCACAGTAAAAACTACAGAACTTTGATCATAAAATTAAGCATTTAAAATATCATCTTACTAAGACATTATTAGGAGATATATAGTGACTGACAACTGATATGTATATGCAATTTTTGTAAATAGTATGCTGTACTGTTATAAAGATTTCTATTACAAGCTATCAGAATTGCAATTTACATTTTTGTTATATAAATATCAGCTACTGCACCAAAATACATATTTTTTGGTCAGTTTGGGCAAAAAGAGTCTGGATGTTTTTTCCTTATCAAGTGTGAGCCTGATTTGTGAATTATGCTACAAAACAAAACACTTTAGAGTTAGACAAGAAAATTTAGATTTTGTTTGTGATAATTTGTTTAAAGGTTCAGTAAACTGTCCCCCCCCCCCCCCCCCCCCCATGTATTATTTAATATGTCCGGCTTTATAGGGTTAAGGACAATAATATTCTGCATTCAATAATACTGCATTCTGTTTTTCAGTATTTTTACTGACATGTATGCATTATTTTATCCTAATAAACATGCTGGTATCAATGTTCCTAATGGAAGATCTTTGAAGTAATCACTCTCAAAACCATGAAATGAAGCCTATTTTTGATGTCTTTTTAGTGGGTGGTGTTCACCGTTTTCCACCAAAAGGAAAGGAGATCAGTAAAGGCTGGGAAGGAGCAAGACAGGCAGCATTAAGCTATCACTTGGGTGTCACCCCCTCAGTCCTCAGGAGTCGTTACAACCTTACTGCAAAAGATGTGGGCACTGCCACTAACAACAGTCAGGCAGTGGCACAGGTACACCTCATATTTACTGTGGAGATGTCACTAAAAATGTTCATTTCATAATTTCAATAGTATTCTAGTATGTTTTTTCTTGGTTGTGCCAAATATTTCCACTAACTTGAGACTGTAAACTGGTTAGTTCTTGGAGCAGTACTACCACCCCGCTGACTTGGCTGAGTTTATGAGTCTTTTTGGGGGAGGATTCACGCACATGTCAGCTGTAGAGCGGGTCGTGGGTACTCAGGGCGGTGGGAAAGCTGGCATTGAGGCCAGTCTGGATGTGGAGTACATCATGAGCAGTGGAGCAAACATTTCTACATGGGTCTTCACAAATCCAGGTAAGTGACTTATTTCAGTAGCATTTAGATACTAGTATAGTTCTTACTAATTTATTCAATTAGTTTTTATGTATTTTGTTTTTTGATTTTAATAGCATTTTTATTGGTTTTCCATTTTAGTTACTTTAGTACATGAGAAATATTGCTTTGGCAACTAGCTCAACAAATCAACATTTACTTTAACACATCTGTTTTTAATGGTTTCAGTTTAAGTTAAAGCCACTCTATGTAATTTTTTTATTTTTTTTATTCAACAATTATATAATAAACATGAATCCATTTTCCAAACCTGGTTTTCGTCGAATCACTACGGTACACCTATAAAAAGTGTTTATTTTTGGACGATTTTAGACCTTTCAAGATGACAACCGCTGCGGAGTATAAGTACTGTAGCTCCGGCCACAATGTCCTTCCTCAAGATGCATGCAGTTTTGTTTATTAACTGCTAGAGCGCCATAGTGTAACGGTGCGTTCACATGCTAGTGTAATCATGGTAAATGTGTGGAAAATGCACATGAACACCCCCACATGTGGTATTTTCCACTGGGTAACTGGTAGAATATTTTGATGCACGAGTTGCTGAGATGAGATAACCACTAACCACATTTTCAAAATGGCGGCGAGCAACACGAGAGTCATGAATGATAAAGATATGTACCATTCATGATCTAGAAAGTATACAGCATATTATTTACCGTTTGAATTTTGATAAATCATTTTCTTGCTGTAGCAATGACTTATGCCGAGTTTAGACTGCATGATTTTCAAAGTAGTCGGGTCGCTGTTCTTTTCACACTGCATGACTATCTTGGCCAGCATTCAGTCACTGCTGTGTTCACACTGGACGATTGATCGGTGACAGAAGGTTTCACACTGCATGACTTTAGAAAAATCGCCGACAGACTCTAGCACGCTGCGCGCAAACTACGTTTCACAAAACACACGTGAGATTTGAAAAGGAAACAACGCGACACCACACGTGCAAGACCGGAGTTCTCACGTGAGACTTTTTTTTCCGACCCGGTTGTGGTACAGCTGGTGAAACGTCAAACAGACACGAGTGCTCTTCCATTTATTGTGTCCAAATAGACCGAGAAGAAGCTTTTTTTTCTGAAACAATGCCATATCATGTTGATATGTGATCTATAACTCCTCCCCGAACTCCCTGCTGCTCTGTATCTTGCTCTCTCACTGGCTGCCGGTGATCGCCGATGTAGTTTTCAGTCAAAACACTTTTCACACAGCAGGATTTTGAATCGCCGACAGGTCCAGATATTTAGCATGCCAAATATCTCACGGGCGTCGGCGACTCGTCTGTGATTCTCTCAGTTCGCGTCTTTGCTCATTCACACTGCGTGATTGTCACTCGCGTGAACGAGCTCCGATTTGCCTGTGATTTCGGGCATTTGTCGGCGATTTCTCAAAACCTGTCGGCGAGCCAAAATCGTGGCTAAAATCATGCAGTCTGAACTCGGCATTAAGCAATCTATGCTACACACTGGAGCGGAAAATATCATGTTTTCCATAGCACGTGTACGCACCATAACTTCAGCTAGAATCATTTAGATTCGTGACCATAATTTGTCTTAGTTTAGTTTGTGGTTTTGTCAGCATGAAACGGAAGTTGTGTTAGGCTTTTCTGCCCTGTTGTGATGTATATCCGATGAAATTGCTTCTCAAACAAGAAAAAATGTTGGGTGAGACCTGATTTTGTCCATCGGGAATTACTTGGATTATTGGATGGTGGTGGTTTGCAATTGCTGTGATCTCATGTGAGTGACAGGATGTCCCACCTTTGCCTCAGTTAACACGTCATCAGAAAAAATATGTTGCTGCAAGAGGGATGGGAAGTTGTTATGATTAAAGATAATGATGGCACTTAGATTGAAAAAAATAAATGACATTGATCAATCATTTATAATATATTAACAAGAATTGTCAATTTTGACTTCATGGTGACGGTTATCTCCTCAACTGATCTGATTTTAGGTGGTCTGTTTCTGGTTTCATGCATTGTAAAGATCACTTCATTATGGTCTCTGTTACAGGTCGTCATGAGACTCAGGAGCCATTCCTTCAGTGGATGCTGCTGCTCAGCAACATGTCTGCGGTGCCTTGGGTCCACACCATCAGCTATGGAGATGACGAGGACAGTCTTTCTGATGCCTATATGAACCGCATCAACAATGAGTTCATGAAGACTGGCCTCAGAGGGATATCTATGCTCTTTGCTTCCGGTAAGATAACTAAAGTCAAGTTGAAATATGATCAACTGCTGGTTGCATTATCTGCTAGTTCTTAATTTTTTTTCTCATTTGTATAAGATATCAATGAAAGCCACACTCATAAATAAGATCTTTGTGTTTTAATTCAGGTGACAGTGGAGCGGGCTGTAGACACTTGACCAAGGAAAGAAATACTTTCAGGCCGAGTTTCCCTGCATCCAGGTAGACATAGCTCTCTAGATATATTCATCTGTATATTACTGATAACTTATATTTTGAAAGTAGTTGATGTGTGAAATGAATCTCTTCCCTATCTAGTCCTTATGTGACAACTGTGGGTGGGACTTCTTTCAAGAACCCCTACAAACTCAGCTATGAGATTACAGATTACATCAGTGGAGGTGGATTCAGTAACGTGTTTGCAATGCCAGATTATCAGGTAAAGGTACACAAATCTGTATCATGGTCTCAGGTCTGAGTCCCATGGCCCTCTATCAGAATCCAGAGTTTCAAGAAGATTGGAGAAACTTATTTTTTCGCACCCAAAAAAAAAAAAAAAAACGACAGTGTTTTGTTTTTTGTGTGTGTGTGTTAAAAAAATAAGTTTCTCCAATCTTCTTGAAACGCTGGATTCTGATAGAGGGCCATGGGACTAAGACCTGAGTGCAAAAATGGAGGCTCTAGACCCTTCCTGAGCTGAGATATCGAAATTCAAAATTTCGACCTGAAAAAAAAATGACAGT
Source organism: Pimephales promelas (assembly GCF_988280905.1). Taxonomy (NCBI): domain Eukaryota; kingdom Metazoa; phylum Chordata; class Actinopteri; order Cypriniformes; family Leuciscidae; genus Pimephales; species Pimephales promelas. The sequence goes on from NC_142783.1 coordinate 25,768,044, forward strand.
GTTACCCCTTTCGTTTTTTTTCGTTTTCGGGCGAAAAATTAAGTTTCTCCAATCTTCTCAAAACTCTGGATACTGATAGAGGGCCACGAAACTTTGACCTGAGTGCAAAAATGGAGGCTCTAGACCCTTCCAGAGCTGAGATATCGAAATTCAAAATTTCGACCGGAAAAAAAAACGACAGTGTTACTAACCCCTTTCGTTTTTTTTCGTTTTCGGGCGAAAAATTAAGTTTCTCCAATCTTCTCAGAACTCTGGATTATGATAGAGGGCTGTGAAACTTTGACCTGAGTGCAAAAATGGAGGCTCTAGACCCTTCCAGAGCTGAGATATCGAAACTCAAAAATTCGACCCGAAAAAAAACCCGACAGTGGTACCCCTTTTGGTTTTTTTTTTCGGGTGAAAAATTAAGTTTCTCCAATCTTCTCAAAACTCTGGATTATGATAGAGGGCTGTGAGACTTTGACCTGAGTGCAAAAATGGAAGATCTAGACCCTTCCAGAGCTGAGATATCAAAATTCAAAATTTCGACTCGAAAAAAAAACCGACAGTGTTACCCCTTTCGTTTTTTTCGTTTTCGGGCGAAAAATTAAGTTTCTCCAATCTTCTCAAAACTCTGGATTCTGATAGAGGACCACGAAACTTTTACCTGAGTGCAAAAATGGAGGCTCTAGACCCTTCCAGAGCTGAGATATCAAAATTCAAAATTTCGATAAAAAAAAACAACAACAGTGTTACCCCTTTCGTTTTTTTCGTTTTCGGGCGAAAAAATTAAGTTTCTCCAATCTTCTCAAAACTCTGGATTCTGACAGAGGGCCATGAGACTTTGACCTGAGTGCAAAAATGGAGGCTCTAGACCCTTCCAGAGCTGAGATATCGAAATTCAAAATTTCGACCCGAAAAAAAACGACAGTGTTACCCCTTTCATTTTTTTTCATTTTCAGGCGAAAAATTTAGTTTCTCCAATCTTCTCAAAACTCTGGATTCTGATAGAGGGCCACCAAAACTTTGACCTGAGTGCAAAAATGGAGGCTCTAGACCCTTCCAGAGCTGAGATATCGAAATTCAAAATTTCGACCGGAAAAAAAAAACGACAGTGTTACCCCTTTCGGTTTTTTTTCGTTTTTGGGCGAAAAATTAAGTTTCTCCAATCTTCTCAAAACTCTGGATTATGATAGAGGGCTGTGAGACTTTGACCTGAGTGCAAAAATGGAGGCTCTAGACCCTTCCAGAGCTGAGATATCAAAGTTCAAAATTTTGACCCGAAAAAAAAACGACAGTGTTACCCCTTTCGTTTTTTTTCCGTTTTTGGGCGAAAAATTAAGTTTCTCCAATCTTCTCAAAACTCTGGATTATGATAGAGGGCTGTGAGACTTTGACCTGAGTGCAAAAATGGAGGCTCTAGACCCTTCCAGAGCTGAGATATCAAAGTTCAAAATTTCGACCCGAAAAAAAAACGACAGTGTTACCCCTTTCGTTTTTTTCCATTTTTGGGCGAAAAATTAAGTTTCTCCAATCTTCTCAAAACTCTGGATTATGATAGAGGGCTGTGAGACTTTGACCTGAGTGCAAAAATGGAGGCTCTAGACCCTTCCAGTGCTGAGATATCAAAGTTCAAAATTTCGACCCGAAAAAAAAACGACAGTGTTACCCCTTTCGTTTTTTTCCGTTTTTGGGCGAAAAATTAAGTTTCTCCAATCTTCTCAAAAATCTGGATTATGATAGAGGGCTGTGAGACTTTGACCTGAGTGCAAAAATGGAGGCTCTAGACCCTTCCAGAGCTGAGATATCAAAGTTCAAAATTTCGACCCGAAAAAAAAAACGACAGTGTTACCCCTTTCGTTTTTTTCCGTTTTTGGGCGAAAAATTAAGTTTCTCCAATCTTCTCAAAACTCTGGATTATGATAGAGGGCTGTGAGACTTTGACCTGAGTGCAAAAATGGAGGCTCTAGACCCTTCCAGAGCTGATATATCAAAGTTCAAAATTTCGACCCGAAAAAAAAACGACAGTGTTACCCCTTTCGTTTTTGGGCGAAAAATTAAGTTTCTCCAATCTTCTCAAAACTCTGGATTATGATAGAGGGCTGTGAGACTTTGACCTGAGTGCAAAAATGGAGGCTCTAGACCCTTCCAGAGCTGAGATATCAAAATTCAAAATTTCGACCCGAAAAAAAAAACGACAGTGTTACCCCTTTCGTTTTTGTCCTTTTTCGGGCGAAAAATTAAGTTTCTCCAATCTTCTCAAAACTCTGGATTATGATAGAGAGCTGTGAGACTTTGATCTGAGTGCAAAAATGGAGGATCTAGACCCTTCCAGAGCTGAGATATCAAAATTCAAAATTTCGACCCGAAAAAAAAAACGACAGTGTTACCCCTCTCGTTTTTTTCCGTTTTTGGGCGAAAAATTAAGTTTCTCCAATCTTCTCAAAACTCTGGATTATGATAGAGGGCTGTGAGACTTTGACCTGAGTGCAAAAATGGAGGCTCTAGACCCTTCCAGAGCTGAGATATCAAAGTTCAAAATTTCGACCCGAAAAAAAAAACGACAGTGTTACCCCTTTCGTTTTTTTCTGTTTTTGGGCGAAAAATTAAGTTTCTCCAATCTTCTCAAAACTCTGGATTATGATAGAGGGCTGTGAGACTTTGACCTGAGTGCAAAAATGGAGGCTCTAGACCCTTCCAGAGCTGAGATATCAAAGTTCAAAATTTCGACCCGAAAAAAAAACGACAGTGTTACCCCTTTCGTTTTTTTCCATTTTTGGGCGAAAAATTAAGTTTCTCCAATCTTCTCAAAACTCTGGATTATGATAGAGGGCTGTGAGACTTTGACCTGAGTGCAAAAATGGAGGCTCTAGACCCTTCCAGTGCTGAGATATCAAAGTTCAAAATTTCGACCCGAAAAAAAAACGACAGTGTTACCCCTTTCGTTTTTTTCCGTTTTTGGGCGAAAAATTAAGTTTCTCCAATCTTCTCAAAAATCTGGATTATGATAGAGGGCTGTGAGACTTTGACCTGAGTGCAAAAATGGAGGCTCTAGACCCTTCCAGAGCTGAGATATCAAAATTCAAAATTTCGACCCGAAAAAAAAACGACAGTGTTACCCCTTTCGTTTTTTTTCATTTTCGGGCGAAAAATTAAGTTTCTCCAATCTTCTCAAAACTCTGGATTATGATAGAGGGCTGTGAGACTTTGACCTGAGTGCAAAAATGGAGGCTCTAGACCCTTCCAGAGCTGAGATATCAAAATTCAAAATTTCGACCCGAAAAAAAAACGACAGTGTTACCCCTTTCGTTTTTTTCCGTTTTTGGGCGAAAAATTAAGTTTCTCCAATCTTCTCAAAACTCTGGATTATGATAGAGGGCTGTGAGACTTTGACCTGAGTGCAAAAATGGAGGCTCTAGACCCTTCCAGAGCTGAGATATCAAAATTCAAAATTTCGACCCGAAAAAAAACCGACAGTGTTACCCCTTTCGTTTTTTTCCGTTTTTGGGCGAAAAATTAAGTTTCTCCAATCTTCTCAAAACTCTGGATTATGATAGAGGGCTGTGAGACTTTGACCTGAGTGCAAAAATGGAGGCTCTAGACCCTTCCAGAGCTGAGATATCAAAGTTCAAAATTTCGACCCGAAAAAAAAAACGACAGTGTTACCCCTTTCGTTTTTTTTCATTTTCGGGCGAAAAATTAAGTTTCTCCAATCTTCTCAAAACTCTGGATTATGATAGAGGGCTGTGAGACTTTGACCTGAGTGCAAAAATGGAGGCTCTAGACCCTTCCAGAGCTGAGATATCAAAGTTCAAAATTTCGACCAGAAAAAAAAACGACAGTGTTACCCCTTTCGTTTTTTTCCGTTTTTGGGCGAAAAATTAAGTTTCTCCAATCTTCTCAAAACTCTGGATTATGATAGAGGGCTGTGAGACTTTGACCTGAGTGCAAAAATGGAGGCTCTAGACCCTTCCAGAGCTGAGATATGAAAGTTCAAAATTTCGACCCGAAAAAAAACCCACAGTGTTACCCCTTTCGTTTTTTTCCGTTTTTGGGCGAAAAATTAAGTTTCTCCAATCTTCTCAAAACTCTGGATTATGATAGAGGGCTGTGAGACTTTGACCTGAGTGCAAAAATGGAGGCTCTAGACCCTTCCAGAGCTGAGATATCAAAATTCAAAATTTCGACCCGAAAAAAAAACGACAGTGTTACCCCTTTCGTTTTTTTCCGTTTTTGGGCGAAAAATTAAGTTTCTCCAATCTTCTCAAAACTCTGGATTATGATAGAGGGCTTTGAGACTTTGACCTGAGTGCAAAAATGGAGGCTCTAGACCCTTCCAGAGCTGAGATATCAAAATTCAAAATTTCGACCCGAAAAAAAACCGACAGTGTTACCCCTTTCGTTTTTTTCCGTTTTTGGGCGAAAAATTAAGTTTCTCCAATCTTCTCAAAACTCTGGATTATGATAGAGGGCTGTGAGACTTTGACCTGAGTGCAAAAATGGAGGCTCTAGACCCTTCCAGAGCTGAGATATCAAAATTCAAAATTTCGACCCGAAAAAAAAAACGACAGTGTTACCCCTTTCGTTTTTTTCCGTTTTTGGGCGAAAAATTAAGTTTCTCCAATCTTCTCAAAACTCTGGATTATGATAGAGGGCTGTGAGACTTTGACCTGAGTGCAAAAATGGAGGCTCTAGACCCTTCCAGAGCTGAGATATCAAAATTCAAAATTTCGACCCGAAAAAAAAAAACGACAGTGTTACCCCTTTCGTTTTTTTTCATTTTCGGGCGAAAAATTAAGTTTCTCCAATCTTCTCAAAACTCTGGATTATGATAGAGGGCTGTGAGACTTTGACCTGAGTGCAAAAATGGAGGCTCTAGACCCTTCCAGAGCTGAGATATCAAAGTTCAAAATTTCGACCCGAAAAAAAAAACGACAGTGTTACCCCTTTCGTGTTTTTCCGTTTTTGGGCGAAAAATTAAGTTTCTCCAATCTTCTCAAAACTCTGGATTATGATAGAGGGCTGTGAGACTTTGACCTGAGTGCAAAAATGGAGGCTCTAGACCCTTCCAGAGCTGAGATATCAAAGTTCAAAATTTCGACCCGAAAAAAAAAACGACAGTGTTACCCCTTTCGTTTTTTTCCGTTTTTGGGCGAAAAATTAAGTTTCTCCAATCTTCTCAAAACTCTGGATTATGATAGAGGGCTGTGAGACTTTGACCTGAGTGCAAAAATGGAGGCTCTAGACCCTTCCAGTGCTGAGATATCAAAGTTCAAAATTTCGACCCGAAAAAAAAACGACAGTGTTACCCCTTTCGTTTTTTTCCGTTTTTGGGCGAAAAATTAAGTTTCTCCAATCTTCTCAAAAATCTGGATTATGATAGAGGGCTGTGAGACTTTGACCTGAGTGCAAAAATGGAGGCTCTAGACCCTTCCAGAGCTGAGATATCAAAATTCAAAATTTCGACCCGAAAAAAAAAACGACAGTGTTACCCCTTTCGTTTTTTTTCATTTTCGGGCGAAAAATTAAGTTTCTCCAATCTTCTCAAAACTCTGGATTATGATAGAGGGCTGTGAGACTTTGACCTGAGTGCAAAAATGGAGGCTCTAGACCCTTCCAGAGCTGAGATATCAAAATTCAAAATTTCGACCCGAAAAAAAAACGACAGTGTTACCCCTTTCGTTTTTTTCCGTTTTTGGGCGAAAAATTAAGTTTCTCCAATCTTCTCAAAACTCTGGATTATGATAGAGGGCTGTGAGACTTTGACCTGAGTGCAAAAATGGAGGCTCTAGACCCTTCCAGAGCTGAGATATCCAAATTCAAAATTTCGATCCGAAAAAAAACCGACAGTGTTACCCCTTTCGTTTTTTTTCATTTTCGGGCGAAAAATTAAGTTTCTCCAATCTTCTCAAAACTCTGGATTATGATAGAGGGCTGTGAGACTTTGACCTGAGTGCAAAAATGGAGGCTCTAGACCCTTCCAGAGCTGAGATATCAAAGTTCAAAATTTCGACCCGAAAAAAAAAAACGACAGTGTTACCCCTTTCGTTTTTGTCCTTTTTCGGGCGAAAAATTAAGTTTCTCCAATCTTCTCAAAACTCTGGATTATGATAGAGGGCTTTAAAACTTTGACCTGAGTGCAAAAATGGAGGCTCTAGACCCTTCCAGAGCTGAGATATCAAAGTTAAAAATTTCGACCCGAAAAAAAAACGACAGTGTTACCCCTTTCGTTTTTTTTCATTTTCGGGCGAAAAATTAAGTTTCTCCAATCTTCTCAAAACTCTGGATTATGATAGAGGGCTGTGAGACTTTGACCTGAGTGCAAAAATGGAGTCTCTAGACCCTTCCAGAGCTGAGATATCAAAGTTCAAAATTTCGACCCGAAAAAAAAACGACAGTGTTACCCCTTTCGTTTTTTTCCGTTTTTGGGCGAAAAATTAAGTTTCTCCAATCTTCTCAAAACTCTGGATTATGATAGAGGGCTGTGAGACTTTGACCTGAGTGCGAAAATGGAGGATCTAGACCCTTCCAGAGCTGAGATATCAAAATTCAAAATTTCGACCCAAAAAAAAAAACGACAGTGTTACCCCTTTCGTTTTTGTCCTTTTTCGGGCGAAAAATTAAGTTTCTCCAATCTTCTCAAAACTCTGGATTATGATAGAGGGCTTTAAAACTTTGACCTGAGTGCAAAAATGGAGGCTCTAGACCCTTCCAGAGCTGAGATATCAAAGTTAAAAATTTCGACCCGAAAAAAAAACGACAGTGTTACCCCTTTCGTTTTTTTTTCATTTTCGGGCGAAAAATTAAGTTTCTCCAATCTTCTCAAAACTCTGGATTATGATAGAGGGCTGTGAGACTTTGACCTGAGTGCAAAAATGGAGTCTCTAGACCCTTCCAGAGCTGAGATATCAAAGTTCAAAATTTCGACCCGAAAAAAAAACGACAGTGTTACCCCTTTCGTTTTTTTCCGTTTTTGGGCGAAAAATTAAGTTTCTCCAATCTTCTCAAAACTCTGGATTATGATAGAGGGCTTTGAAACTTTGACCTGAGTGCAAAAATGGAGGCTCTAGACCCTTCCAGAGCTGAGATATCAAAGTTAAAAATTTCGACCCGAAAAAAAACGACAGTGTTACCCCTTTCGTTTTTTTCCATTTTTGGGCGAAAAATTAAGTTTCTCCAATCTTCTCAAAACTCTGGATTATGATAGAGGGCTGTGAGACTTTGACCTGAGTGCAAAAATGGAGGCTCTAGACCCTTCCAGAGCTTAGATATCAAAGTTCAAAAAATTCGACCCGAAAAAAAAACGACAGTGTTACCCCTTTCGTTTTTTTCCGTTTTTGGGCGAAAAATTAAGTTTCTCCAATCTTCTCAAAACTCTGGATTATGCTAGAGTGCTGTGAGACTTTGACCTGAGTGCCAAAATGGAGGCTCTAGACCCTTCCAGAGCTGAGATATCAAAATTCAAAATTTCGACCCGAAAAAAAAAACGACAGTGTTACCCCTTTCGTTTTTTTTCATTTTCGGGCGAAAAATTAAGTTTCTCCAATCTTCTCAAAACTCTGGATTATGATAGAGGGCTGTGAGACTTTGACCTGAGTGCAAAAATGGAGGCTCTAGACCCTTCCAGAGCTGAGATATCAAAGTTCAAAATTTCGACCCGAAAAAAAAAAAACGACAGTGTTACCCCTTTCGTTTTTTTCCGTTTTTGGGCGAAAAATTAAGTTTCTCCAATCTTCTCAAAACTCTGGATTATGATAGAGGGCTGTGAGACTTTGACCTGAGTGCAAAAATGGAGGATCTAGACCCTTCCAGAGCTGAGATATCAAAATTAAAAATTTCGACCCGAAAAAAAAAACGACAGTGTTACCCCTTTCGTTTTTTTTTTTCATTTTCGGGCGAAAAATTAAGTTTCTCCAATCTTCTCAAAACTCTGGATTATGATAGAGGGCTGTGAAACTTTGACCTGAGTTCAAAAATGGAGGCTCTAGACCCTTCCAGAGCTGAGATATCAAGGTTGAAAATTTCGACCCGAAAAAAAACGACAGTGTTACCCCTTTCGTTTTTTTCCATTTTTGGGCGAAAAATTAAGTTTCTCCAATCTTCTCAAAACTCTGGATTATGATAGAGGGCTGTGAGACTTTGACCTGAGTGCAAAAATGGAGGCTCTAGACCCTTCCAGAGCTGAGATATCAAAGTTCAAAATTTCGACCCGAAAAAAAAACGACAGTGTTACCCCTTTCGTTTTTTTCCGTTTTTGGGCGAAAAATTAATTTTCTCCAATCTTCTCAAAACTCTGGATTATGATAGAGGGCTGTGAGACTTTGACCTGAGTGCAAAAATGGAGCCTCTAGACCCTTCCAGAGCTGAGATATCAAAGTTCAAAATTTCGACCCGAAAAAAAAAACGACAGTGTTACCCCTTTCTTTTTTTTCGTTTTTGGGCGAAAAATTAAGTTTCTCCAATCTTCTCAAAACTCTGGATTATGATAGAGGGCTGTGAGACTTTGACCTGAGTGCAAAAATGGAGGCTCTAGACCCTTCCAGAGCTGAGATATCAAAGTTCAAAATTTCGACCCGAAAAAAAAAACGACAGTGTTACCCCTTTCGTTTTTTTCCGTTTTTGGGCGAAAAATTAAGTTTCTCCAATCTTCTCAAAACTCTGGATTATGATAGAGGGCTGTGAGACTTTGACCTGAGTGCAAAAATGGAGGCTCTAGACCCTTCCAGAGCTGAGATATCAAAATTCTAAATTTCAACCCGAAAAAAAAACGACAGTGTTACCCCTTTCGTTTTTTCCGTTTTTGGGCGAAAAATTACGTTTCTCCAATCTTCTCAAAACTCTGGATTATGATAGAGGGCTGTGAGACTTTGACCTGAGTGCAAAAATGGAGGCTCTAGACCCTTCCAGAGCTGAGATATCAAAATTCAAAATTTCGACCCGAAAAAAAACCGACAGTGTTACCCCTTTCGTTTTTTTCCGTTTTTGGGCGAAAAATTAAGTTTCTCCAATCTTCTCAAAACTCTGGATTATGATAGAGGGCTGTGAGACTTTGACCTGAGTGCAAAAATGGAGGCTCTAGACCCTTCCAGAGCTGAGATATCAAAGTTCAAAATTTCGACCCGAAAAAAAAAAACGACAGTGTTACCCCTTTCGTTTTTTTCCGTTTTTGGGCGAAAAATTAAGTTTCTCCAATCTTCTCAAAACTCTGGATTATGATAGAGGGCTGTGAGACTTTGACCTGAGTGCAAAAATGGAGGCTCTAGACCCTTCCAGAGCTGAGATATCAAAATTCAAAATTTCAACCCGAAAAAAAAAACGACAGTGTTACCCCTTTCGTTTTTTTTTCATTTTCGGGCGAAAAATTAAGTTTCTCCAATCTTCTCAAAACTCTGGATTATGATAGAGGGCTGTGAGACTTTGACCTGAGTGCAAAAATGGAGGATCTAGACCCTTCCAGAGCTGAGATATCAAAATTCAAAATTTCGACCCGAAAAAAAACCGACAGTGTTACCCCTTTCGTTTTTTTTCCGTTTTTGGGCGAAAAATTAAGTTTCTCCAATCTTCTCAAAACTCTGGATTATGCTAGAGGGCTGTGAGACTTTGACCTGAGTGCAAAAATGGAGGCTCTAGACCCTTCCAGAGCTGAGATATCAAAGTTCAAAATTTCGACCCGAAAAAAAAACGACAGTGTTACCCCTTTCGTTTTTTTCCGTTTTTGGGCGAAAAATTAAGTTTCTCCAATCTTCTCAAAACTCTGGATTATGATAGAGGGCTGTGAGACTTTGACCTGAGTGCAAAAATGGAGGATCTAGACCCTTCCAGAGCTGAGATATCAAAATTCAAAATTTCGACCCGAAAAAAAAACGACAGTGTTACCCCTTTCGTTTTTTTCCGTTTTTGGGCGAAAAATTAAGTTTCTCCAATCTTCTCAAAACTCTGGATTATGATAGAGGGCTGTGAGACTTTGACCTGAGTGCAAAAATGGAGGCTCTAGACCCTTCCAGAGCTGAGATATCAAAGTTCAAAATTTCGACCCGAAAAAAAAACGACAGTGTTACCCCTTTCGTTTTTTTCCGTTTTTGGGCGAAAAATTAAGTTTCTCCAATCTTCTCAAAACTCTGGATTATGATAGAGGGCTGTGAGACTTTGACCTGAGTGCAAAAATGGAGGATCTAGACCCTTCCAGAGCTGAGATATCAAAATTCAAAATTTCGACCCGAAAAAAAAACGACAGTGTTACCCCTTTCGTGTTTTTTTTCATTTTCGGGCGAAAAATTAAGTTTCTCCAATCTTCTCAAAACTCTGGATTATGATAGAGGGCTGTGAGACTTTGACCTGAGTGCAAAAATGGAGGCTCTAGACCCTTCCAGAGCTGAGATATCAAAGTTCAAAATTTCGACCCGAAAAAAAAAACGACAGTGTTACCCCTTTCGTTTTTTTCCGTTTTTGGGCGAAAAATTAAGTTTCTCCAATCTTCTCAAAACTCTGGATTATGATAGAGGGCTGTGAGACTTTGACCTGAGTGCAAAAATGGAGGCTCTAGACCCTTCCAGAGCTTAGATATCAAAGTTCAAAATTTCGACCCGAAAAAAAAAACGACAGTGTTACCCCTTTCGTTTTTTTCCGTTTTTGGGCGAAAAATTAAGTTTCTCCAATCTTCTCAAAACTCTGGATTATGATAGAGGGCTGTGAGACTTTGACCTGAGTGCAAAAATGGAGGATCTAGACCCTTCCAGAGCTGAGATATCAAAATTCAAAATTTCGACCCGAAAAAAAAAAAACAACAGTGTTACCCCTTTCGTTTTTGTCCTTTTTCGGGCGAAAAATTAAGTTTCTCCAATCTTCTCAAAACTCTGGATTATGATAGAGAGCTGTGAGACTTTGACCTGAGTGCAAAAATGGAGGATCTAGACCCTTCCAGAGCTGAGATATCAAAATCAAAATTTCGACCCGAAAAAAAAACGACAGTGTTACCCCTCTCGTTTTTTTCCGTTTTTGGGCGAAAAATTAAGTTTCTCCAATCTTCTCAAAACTCTGGATTATGATAGAGGGCTGTGAGACTTTGACCTGAGTGCAAAAATGGAGGCTCTAGACCCTTCCAGAGCTGAGATATCAAAGTTCAAAATTTCGACCCGAAAAAAAAAAACGACAGTGTTACCCCTTTCGTTTTTTTCCGTTTTTGGGCGAAAAATTAAGTTTCTCCAATCTTCTCAAAACTCTGGATTATGATAGAGGGCTGTGAGACTTTGACCTGAGTGCAAAAATGGAGGCTCTAGACCCTTCCAGAGCTGAGATATCAAAGTTCAAAATTTCTACCCGAAAAAAAACCGACAGTGTTACCCCTTTCGTTTTTTTCCATTTTTGGGCGAAAAATTAAGTTTCTCCAATCTTCTCAAAACTCTGGATTATGATAGAGGGCTGTGAGACTTTGACCTGAGTGCAAAAATGGAGGCTCTAGACCCTTCCAGTGCTGAGATATCAAAGTTCAAAATTTCGACCCGAAAAAAAAACGACAGTGTTACCCCTTTCGTTTTTTTCCGTTTTTGGGCGAAAAATTAAGTTTCTCCAATCTTCTCAAAAATCTGGATTATGATAGAGGGCTGTGAGACTTTGACCTGAGTGCAAAAATGGAGGCTCTAGACCCTTCCAGAGCTGAGATATCAAAATTCAAAATTTCGGCCCGAAAAAAAAAACGACAGTGTTACCCCTTTCGTTTTTTTTCATTTTCGGGCGAAAAATTAAGTTTCTCCAATCTTCTCAAAACTCTGGATTATGATAGAGGGCTGTGAGACTTTGACCTGAGTGCAAAAATGGAGGCTCTAGACCCTTCCAGAGCTGAGATATCAAAATTCAAAATTTCAACCCGAAAAAAAAAACGACAGTGTTACCCCTTTCGTTTTTTTCCATTTTCGGGCGAAAAATTAAGTTTCTCCAATCTTCTCAAAACTCTGGATTATGATAGAGGGCTGTGAGACTTTGACCTGAGTGCAAAAATGGAGGCTCTAGACCCTTCCAGAGCTGAGATATCAAAATTCAAAATTTCGACCCGAAAAAAAAACGACAGTGTTACCCCTTTCGTTTTTTTCCGTTTTTGGGCGAAAAATTAAGTTTCTCCAATCTTCTCAAAACTCTGGATTATGATAGAGGGCTGTGAGACTTTGACCTGAGTGCAAAAATGGAGGCTCTAGACCCTTCCAGAGCTGAGATATCAAAATTCAAAATTTCGACCCGAAAAAAACCCGACAGTGTTACCCCTTTCGTTTTTTTCCGTTTTTGGGCGAAAAATTAAGTTTCTCCAATCTTCTCAAAACTCTGGATTATGATAGAGGGCTGTGAGACTTTGACCTGAGTGCAAAAATGGAGGCTCTAGACCCTTCCAGAGCTGAGATATCAAAGTTCAAAATTTCGACCCGAAAAAAAAAACGACAGTGTTACCCCTTTCGTTTTTTTCCGTTTTTGGGCGAAAAAATAAGTTTCTCCAATCTTCTCAAAACTCTGGATTATGATAGAGGGCTGTGAGACTTTGACCTGAGTGCAAAAATGGAGGCTCTAGACCCTTCCAGAGCTGAGATATCAAAATTCAAAATTTCAACCCGAAAAAAAAACCGACAGTGTTACCCCTTTCGTTTTTTTTCATTTTCGGGCGAAAAATTAAGTTTCTCCAATCTTCTCAAAACTCTGGATTATGATAGAGGGCTGTGAGACTTTGACCTGAGTGCAAAAATGGAGGCTCTAGACCCTTCCAGAGCTGAGATATCAAAGTTCAAAATTTCGACCCGAAAAAAAAACGACAGTGTTACCCCTTTCGTTTTTTTCCGTTTTTGGGCGAAAAATTAAGTTTCTCCAATCTTCTCAAAACTCTGGATTATGATAGAGGGCTGTGAGACTTTGACCTGAGTGCAAAAATGGAGGCTCTAGACCCTTCCAGAGCTGAGATATGAAAGTTCAAAATTTCGACCCGAAAAAAAAACCACAGTGTTACCCCTTTCGTTTTTTTCCGTTTTTGGGCGAAAAATTAAGTTTCTCCAATCTTCTCAAAACTCTGGATTATGATAGAGGGCTGTGAGACTTTGACCTGAGTGCAAAAATGGAGGCTCTAGACCCTTCCAGAGCTGAGATATCAAAATTCAAAATTTCGACCCGAAAAAAAAACGACAGTGTTACCCCTTTCGTTTTTTTCCGTTTTTGGGCGAAAAATTAAGTTTCTCCAATCTTCTCAAAACTCTGGATTATGATAGAGGGCTGTGAGACTTTGACCTGAGTGCAAAAATGGAGGCTCTAGACCCTTCCAGAGCTGAGATATCAAAATTCAAAATTTCCACCTGAAAAAAAACCGACAGTGTTACCCCTTTCGTTTTTTTCCGTTTTTGGGCGAAAAATTAAGTTTCTCCAATCTTCTCAAAACTCTGGATTATGATAGAGGGCTGTGAGACTTTGACCTGAGTGCAAAAATGGAGGCTCTAGACCCTTCCAGAGCTGAGATATCAAAATTCAAAATTTCGACCCGAAAAAAAAAACGACAGTGTTACCCCTTTCGTTTTTTTTCATTTTCGGGCGAAAAATTAAGTTTCTCCAATCTTCTCAAAACTCTGGATTATGATAGAGGGCTGTGAGACTTTGACCTGAGTGCAAAAATGGAGGCTCTAGACCCTTCCAGAGCTGAGATATCAAAGTTCAAAATTTCGACCCGAAAAAAAAAACGACAGTGTTACCCCTTTCGTTTTTTTCCGTTTTTGGGCGAAAAATTAAGTTTCTCCAATCTTCTCAAAACTCTGGATTATGATAGAGGGCTGTGAGACTTTGACCTGAGTGCAAAAATGGAGGATCTAGACCCTTCCAGAGCTGAGATATCAAAATTCAAAATTTCGACCCGAAAAAAAAAACGACAGTGTTACCCCTTTCGTTTTTTTTCATTTTCGGGCGAAAAATTAAGTTTCTCCAATCTTCTCAAAACTCTGGATTATGATAGAGGGCTTTGAAACTTTGACCTGAGTGCAAAAATGGAGGCTCTAGACCCTTCCAGAGCTGAGATATCAAAGTTAAAAATTTCGACCCGAAAAAAAACGACAGTGTTACCCCTTTCGTTTTTTTCCATTTTTGGGCGAAAAATTAAGTTTCTCCAATCTTCTCAAAACTCTGGATTATGATAGAGGGCTGTGAGACTTTGACCTGAGTGCAAAAATGGAGGCTCTAGACCCTTCCAGAGCTTAGATATCAAAGTTCAAAATTTCGACCCGAAAGAAAAAAGACAGTGTTACCCCTTTCGTTTTTTTCCGTTTTTGGGCGAAAAATTAAGTTTCTCCAATCTTCTCAAAACTCTGGATTATGATAGAGGGCTGTGAGACTTTGACCTGAGTGCAAAAATGGAGGCTCTAGACCCTTCCAGAGCTGAGATATCAAAATTCAAAATTTCGACCCGAAAAAAAAACGAAAGTGTTACCCCTTTCGTTTTTTTCCGTTTTTGGGCGAAAAAATAAGTTTCTCCAATCTTCTCAAAACTCTGGATTATGATAGAGGGCTGTGAGACTTTGACCTGAGTGCAAAAATGGAGGCTCTAGACCCTTCCAGAGCTGAGATATCAAAATTCAAAATTTCAACCCGAAAAAAAAAACGACAGTGTTACCCCTTTCGTTTTTTTTCATTTTCGGGCGAAAAATTAAGTTTCTCCAATCTTCTCAAAACTCTGGATTATGATAGAGGGCTGTGAGACTTTGACCTGAGTGCAAAAATGGAGGCTCTAGACCCTTCCAGAGCTGAGATATGAAAGTTCAAAATTTCGACCCGAAAAAAAAACGACAGTGTTACCCCTTTCATTTTTTTCCGTTTTTGGGCGAAAAATTAAGTTTCTCCAATCTTCTCAAAACTCTGGATTATGATAGAGGGCTGTGAGACTTTGACCTGAGTGCAAAAATGGAGGATCTAGACCCTTCCAGAGCTGAGATATCAAAATTCAAAATTTCGACCCGAAAAAAAAAAAACGACAGTGTTACCCCTTTCGTTTTTGTCCTTTTTCGGGCGAAAAATTAAGTTTCTCCAATCTTCTCAAAACTCTGGATTATGATAGAGAGCTGTGAGACTTTGACCTGAGTGCAAAAATGGAGGATCTAGACCCTTCCAGAGCTGAGATATCAAAATCAAAATTTCGACCCGAAAAAAAAACGACAGTGTTACCCCTCTCGTTTTTTTCCGTTTTTGGGCGAAAAATTAAGTTTCTCCAATCTTCTCAAAACTCTGGATTATGATAGAGGGCTGTGAGACTTTGACCTGAGTGCAAAAATGGAGGCTCTAGACCCTTCCAGAGCTGAGATATCAAAGTTCAAAATTTCGACCCGAAAAAAAAAACGACAGTGTTACCCCTTTCGTTTTTTTCCGTTTTTGGGCGAAAAATTAAGTTTCTCCAATCTTCTCAAAACTCTGGATTATGATAGAGGGCTGTGAGACTTTGACCTGAGTGCAAAAATGGAGGCTCTAGACCCTTCCAGAGCTGAGATATCAAAGTTCAAAATTTCGACCCGAAAAAAAACCGACAGTGTTACCCCTTTCGTTTTTTTCCATTTTTGGGCGAAAAATTAAGTTTCTCCAATCTTCTCAAAACTCTGGATTATGATAGAGGGCTGTGAGACTTTGACCTGAGTGCAAAAATGGAGGCTCTAGACCCTTCCAGTGCTGAGATATCAAAGTTCAAAATTTCGACCCGAAAAAAAAACGACAGTGTTACCCCTTTCGTTTTTTTCCGTTTTTGGGCGAAAAATTAAGTTTCTCCAATCTTCTCAAAAATCTGGATTATGATAGAGGGCTGTGAGACTTTGACCTGAGTGCAAAAATGGAGGCTCTAGACCCTTCCAGAGCTGAGATATCAAAATTCAAAATTTCGACCCGAAAAAAAAACGACAGTGTTACCCCTTTCGTTTTTTTTCATTTTCGGGCGAAAAATTAAGTTTCTCCAATCTTCTCAAAACTCTGGATTATGATAGAGGGCTGTGAGACTTTGACCTGAGTGCAAAAATGGAGGCTCTAGACCCTTCCAGAGCTGAGATATCAAAATTCAAAATTTCAACCCGAAAAAAAAAACGACAGTGTTACCCCTTTCGTTTTTTTCCATTTTCGGGCGAAAAATTAAGTTTCTCCAATCTTCTCAAAACTCTGGATTATGATAGAGGGCTGTGAGACTTTGACCTGAGTGCAAAAATGGAGGCTCTAGACCCTTCCAGAGCTGAGATATCAAAATTCAAAATTTCGACCCGAAAAAAAAACGACAGTGTTACCCCTTTCGTTTTTTTCCGTTTTTGGGCGAAAAATTAAGTTTCTCCAATCTTCTCAAAACTCTGGATTATGATAGAGGGCTGTGAGACTTTGACCTGAGTGCAAAAATGGAGGCTCTAGACCCTTCCAGAGCTGAGATATCAAAATTCAAAATTTCGACCCGAAAAAAACCCGACAGTGTTACCCCTTTCGTTTTTTTCCGTTTTTGGGCGAAAAATTAAGTTTCTCCAATCTTCTCAAAACTCTGGATTATGATAGAGGGCTGTGAGACTTTGACCTGAGTGCAAAAATGGAGGCTCTAGACCCTTCCAGAGCTGAGATATCAAAGTTCAAAATTTCGACCCGAAAAAAAAAACGACAGTGTTACCCCTTTCGTTTTTTTCCGTTTTTGGGCGAAAAAATAAGTTTCTCCAATCTTCTCAAAACTCTGGATTATGATAGAGGGCTGTGAGACTTTGACCTGAGTGCAAAAATGGAGGCTCTAGACCCTTCCAGAGCTGAGATATCAAAATTCAAAATTTCAACCCGAAAAAAAAACCGACAGTGTTACCCCTTTCGTTTTTTTTCATTTTCGGGCGAAAAATTAAGTTTCTCCAATCTTCTCAAAACTCTGGATTATGATAGAGGGCTGTGAGACTTTGACCTGAGTGCAAAAATGGAGGCTCTAGACCCTTCCAGAGCTGAGATATCAAAGTTCAAAATTTCGACCCGAAAAAAAAACGACAGTGTTACCCCTTTCGTTTTTTTCCGTTTTTGGGCGAAAAATTAAGTTTCTCCAATCTTCTCAAAACTCTGGATTATGATAGAGGGCTGTGAGACTTTGACCTGAGTGCAAAAATGGAGGCTCTAGACCCTTCCAGAGCTGAGATATGAAAGTTCAAAATTTCGACCCGAAAAAAAAACCACAGTGTTACCCCTTTCGTTTTTTTCCGTTTTTGGGCGAAAAATTAAGTTTCTCCAATCTTCTCAAAACTCTGGATTATGATAGAGGGCTGTGAGACTTTGACCTGAGTGCAAAAATGGAGGCTCTAGACCCTTCCAGAGCTGAGATATCAAAATTCAAAATTTCGACCCGAAAAAAAAACGACAGTGTTACCCCTTTCGTTTTTTTCCGTTTTTGGGCGAAAAATTAAGTTTCTCCAATCTTCTCAAAACTCTGGATTATGATAGAGGGCTGTGAGACTTTGACCTGAGTGCAAAAATGGAGGCTCTAGACCCTTCCAGAGCTGAGATATCAAAATTCAAAATTTCCACCTGAAAAAAAACCGACAGTGTTACCCCTTTCGTTTTTTTCCGTTTTTGGGCGAAAAATTAAGTTTCTCCAATCTTCTCAAAACTCTGGATTATGATAGAGGGCTGTGAGACTTTGACCTGAGTGCAAAAATGGAGGCTCTAGACCCTTCCAGAGCTGAGATATCAAAATTCAAAATTTCGACCCGAAAAAAAAAACGACAGTGTTACCCCTTTCGTTTTTTTTCATTTTCGGGCGAAAAATTAAGTTTCTCCAATCTTCTCAAAACTCTGGATTATGATAGAGGGCTGTGAGACTTTGACCTGAGTGCAAAAATGGAGGCTCTAGACCCTTCCAGAGCTGAGATATCAAAGTTCAAAATTTCGACCCGAAAAAAAAAACGACAGTGTTACCCCTTTCGTTTTTTTCCGTTTTTGGGCGAAAAATTAAGTTTCTCCAATCTTCTCAAAACTCTGGATTATGATAGAGGGCTGTGAGACTTTGACCTGAGTGCAAAAATGGAGGATCTAGACCCTTCCAGAGCTGAGATATCAAAATTCAAAATTTCGACCCGAAAAAAAAAACGACAGTGTTACCCCTTTCGTTTTTTTTCATTTTCGGGCGAAAAATTAAGTTTCTCCAATCTTCTCAAAACTCTGGATTATGATAGAGGGCTTTGAAACTTTGACCTGAGTGCAAAAATGGAGGCTCTAGACCCTTCCAGAGCTGAGATATCAAAGTTAAAAATTTCGACCCGAAAAAAAACGACAGTGTTACCCCTTTCGTTTTTTTCCATTTTTGGGCGAAAAATTAAGTTTCTCCAATCTTCTCAAAACTCTGGATTATGATAGAGGGCTGTGAGACTTTGACCTGAGTGCAAAAATGGAGGCTCTAGACCCTTCCAGAGCTTAGATATCAAAGTTCAAAATTTCGACCCGAAAGAAAAAAGACAGTGTTACCCCTTTCGTTTTTTTCCGTTTTTGGGCGAAAAATTAAGTTTCTCCAATCTTCTCAAAACTCTGGATTATGATAGAGGGCTGTGAGACTTTGACCTGAGTGCAAAAATGGAGGCTCTAGACCCTTCCAGAGCTGAGATATCAAAATTCAAAATTTCGACCCGAAAAAAAAACGAAAGTGTTACCCCTTTCGTTTTTTTCCGTTTTTGGGCGAAAAAATAAGTTTCTCCAATCTTCTCAAAACTCTGGATTATGATAGAGGGCTGTGAGACTTTGACCTGAGTGCAAAAATGGAGGCTCTAGACCCTTCCAGAGCTGAGATATCAAAATTCAAAATTTCAACCCGAAAAAAAAAACGACAGTGTTACCCCTTTCGTTTTTTTTCATTTTCGGGCGAAAAATTAAGTTTCTCCAATCTTCTCAAAACTCTGGATTATGATAGAGGGCTGTGAGACTTTGACCTGAGTGCAAAAATGGAGGCTCTAGACCCTTCCAGAGCTGAGATATGAAAGTTCAAAATTTCGACCCGAAAAAAAAACGACAGTGTTACCCCTTTCATTTTTTTCCGTTTTTGGGCGAAAAATTAAGTTTCTCCAATCTTCTCAAAACTCTGGATTATGATAGAGGGCTGTGAGATTTTGACCTGAGTGCAAAAATGGAGGATCTAGACCCTTCCAGAGCTGAGATATCAAAATTCAAAATTTCGACCCGAAAAAAAAACGACAGTGTTACCCCTTTCGTTTTTTTCCATTTTTGGGCGAAAAATTAAGTTTCTCCAATCTTCTCAAAACTCTGGATTATGATAGAGGGCTGTGAGACTTTGACCTGAGTGCAAAAATGGAGGCTCTAGACCCTTCCAGAGCTGAGATATCAAAATTCAAAATTTCCACCTGAAAAAAAACCGACAGTGTTACCCCTTTCGTTTTTTTCCGTTTTTGGGCGAAAAATTAAGTTTCTCCAATCTTCTCAAAACTCTGGATTATGATAGAGGGCTGTGAGACTTTGACCTGAGTGCAAAAATGGAGGCTCTAGACCCTTCCAGAGCTGAGATATCAAAATTCAAAATTTCGACCCGAAAAAAAAAACGACAGTGTTACCCCTTTCGTTTTTTTTCATTTTCGGGCGAAAAATTAAGTTTCTCCAATCTTCTCAAAACTCTGGATTATGATAGAGGGCTGTGAGACTTTGACCTGAGTGCAAAAATGGAGGCTCTAGACCCTTCCAGAGCTGAGATATCAAAGTTCAAAATTTCGACCCGAAAAAAAAAACGACAGTGTTACCCCTTTCGTTTTTTTCCGTTTTTGGGCGAAAAATTAAGTTTCTCCAATCTTCTCAAAACTCTGGATTATGATAGAGGGCTGTGAGACTTTGACCTGAGTGCAAAAATGGAGGATCTAGACCCTTCCAGAGCTGAGATATCAAAATTCAAAATTTCGACCCGAAAAAAAAAACGACAGTGTTACCCCTTTCGTTTTTTTTTCATTTTCGGGCGAAAAATTAAGTTTCTCCAATCTTCTCAAAACTCTGGATTATGATAGAGGGCTTTGAAACTTTGACCTGAGTGCAAAAATGGAGGCTCTAGACCCTTCCAGAGCTGAGATATCAAAGTTAAAAATTTCGACCCGAAAAAAAACGACAGTGTTACCCCTTTCGTTTTTTTCCATTTTTGGGCGAAAAATTAAGTTTCTCCAATCTTCTCAAAACTCTGGATTATGATAGAGGGCTGTGAGACTTTGACCTGAGTGCAAAAATGGAGGCTCTAGACCCTTCCAGAGCTTAGATATCAAAGTTCAAAATTTCGACCCGAAAAAAAAACGACAGTGTTACCCCTTTCGTTTTTTTCCGTTTTTGGGCGAAAAATTAAGTTTCTCCAATCTTCTCAAAACTCTGGATTATGATAGAGGGCTGTGAGACTTTGACCTGAGTGCAAAAATGGAGGCTCTAGACCCTTCCAGAGCTGAGATATCAAAATTCAAAATTTCGACCCGAAAAAAAACCGAAAGTGTTACCCCTTTCGTTTTTTTCCGTTTTTGGGCGAAAAAATAAGTTTCTCCAATCTTCTCAAAACTCTGGATTATGATAGAGGGCTGTGAGACTTTGACCTGAGTGCAAAAATGGAGGCTCTAGACCCTTCCAGAGCTGAGATATCAAAATTCAAAATTTCAACCCGAAAAAAAAAACGACAGTGTTACCCCTTTCGTTTTTTTTCATTTTCGGGCGAAAAATTAAGTTTCTCCAATCTTCTCAAAACTCTGGATAATGTTAGAGGGCTGTGAGACTTTGACCTGAGTGCAAAAATGGAGGCTCTAGACCCTTCCAGAGCTGAGATATCAAAGTTCAAAATTTCGACCCGAAAAAAAAACGACAGTGTTACCCCTTTCGTTTTTTTTCATTTTCGGGCGAAAAATTAAGTTTCTCCAATCTTCTCAAAACTCTGGATTATGATAGAGGGCTGTGAGACTTTGACCTGAGTGCAAAAATGGAGGATCTAGACCCTTCCAGAGCTGAGATATCAAAATTCAAAATTTCGACCCAAAAAAAATAAACGACAGTGTTACCCCTTTCGTTTTTTTTCATTTTCGGGCGAAAAATTAAGTTTCTCCAATCTTCTCAAAACTCTGGATTATGATAGAGGGCTTTGAAACTTTGACCTGAGTGCAAAAATGGAGGCTCTAGACCCTTCCAGAGCTGAGATATCAAAGTTAAAAATTTCGACCCGAAAAAAAACGACAGTGTTACCCCTTTCGTTTTTTTCCATTTTTGGGCGAAAAATTAAGTTTCTCCAATCTTCTCAAAACTCTGGATTATGATAGAGGGCTGTGAGACTTTGACCTGAGTGCAAAAATGGAGGCTCTAGACCCTTCCAGAGCTTAGATATCAAAGTTCAAAAATTCGACCCGAAAAAAAAACGACAGTGTTACCCCATTCGTTTTTTTCCGTTTTTGGGCGAAAAATTAAGTTTCTCCAATCTTCTCAAAACTCTGGATTATGATAGAGTGCTGTGAGACTTTGACCTGAGTGCAAAAATGGAGGCTCTAGACCCTTCCAGAGCTGAGATATCAAAATTCAAAATTTCGACCCGAAAAAAAAAACGACAGTGTTACCCCTTTCGTTTTTTTTCATTTTCGGGCGAAAAATTAAGTTTCTCCAATCTTCTCAAAACTCTGGATTATGATAGAGGGCTGTGAGACTTTGACCTGAGTGCAAAAATGGAGGCTCTAGACCCTTCCAGAGCTGAGATATGAAAGTTCAAAATTTCGACCCGAAAAAAAAACGACAGTGTTACCCCTTTCGTTTTTTTCCGTTTTTGGGCGAAAAATTAAGTTTCTCCAATCTTCTCAAAACTCTGGATTATGATAGAGGGCTGTGAGATTTTGACCTGAGTGCAAAAATGGAGGATCTAGACCCTTCCAGAGCTGAGATATCAAAATTCAAAATTTCGACCCGAAAAAAAAACGACAGTGTTACCCCTTTCGTTTTTTTCCATTTTTGGGCGAAAAATTAAGTTTCTCCAATCTTCTCAAAACTCTGGATTATGATAGAGGGCTGTGAGACTTTGACCTGAGTGCAAAAATGGAGGCTCTAGACCCTTCCAGAGCTGAGATATGAAAGTTAAAAATTTCGACCCGAAAAAAAAACGACAGTGTTACCCCTTTCGTTTTTTTCCGTTTTTGGGCGAAAAATTAAGTTTCTCCAATCTTCTCAAAACTCTGGATTATGATAGAGGGCTGTGAGACTTTGACCTGAGTGCAAAAATGGAGGATCTAGACCCTTCCAGAGCTGAGATATCAAAATTCAAAATTTCGACCCGAAAAAAAAACGACAGTGTTACCCCTTTCGTTTTTTTCCATTTTTGGGCGAAAAATTAAGTTTCTCCAATCTTCTCAAAACTCTGGATTATGATAGAGGGCTGTGAAACTTTGACCTGAGTGCAAAAATGGAGGCTCTAGACCCTTCCAGAGCTGAGATATCAAAGTTCAAAATTTCGACCCGAAAAAAAAACGACAGTGTTACCCCTTTCGTTTTTTTCCGTTTTTGGGCGAAAAATTAAGTTTCTCCAATCTTCTCAAAACTCTGGATTATGATAGAGGGCTGTGAGACTTTGACCTGAGTGCAAAAATGGAGGCTCTAGACCCTTCCAGAGCTGAGATATCAAAGTTCAAAATTTCGACCCGAAAAAAAAAACGACAGTGTTACCCCTTTCGTTTTTTTCCGTTTTTGGGCGAAAAATTAAGTTTCTCCAATCTTCTCAAAACTCTGGATTATGATAGAGGGCTGTGAGACTTTGACCTGAGTGCAAAAATGGAGGCTCTAGACCCTTCCAGAGCTGAGATATCAAAATTCAAAATTTCGACCCGAAAAAAAAACGACAGTGTTACCCCTTTCGTTTTTTTTCATTTTCGGGCGAAAAATTAAGTTTCTCCAATCTTCTCAAAACTCTGGATTATGATAGAGGGCTTTGAAACTTTGACCTGAGTGCAAAAATGGAGGCTCTAGACCCTTCCAGAGCTGAGATATCAAAGTTAAAAATTTCGACCCGAAAAAAAACGACAGTGTTACCCCTTTCGTTTTTTTCCATTTTTGGGCGAAAAATTAAGTTTCTCCAATCTTCTCAAAACTCTGGATTATGATAGAGGGCTGTGAGACTTTGACCTGAGTGCAAAAATGGAGGCTCTAGACCCTTCCAGAGCTTAGATATCAAAGTTCAAAATTTCGACCCGAAAAAAAAACGACAGTGTTACCCCTTTCGTTTTTTTCCGTTTTTGGGCGAAAAATTAAGTTTCTCCAATCTTCTCAAAACTCTGGATTATGATAGAGGGCTGTGAGACTTTGACCTGAGTGCAAAAATGGAGGCTCTAGACCCTTCCAGAGCTGAGATATCAAAGTTCAAAATTTCGACCCGAAAAAAAAAACGACAGTGTTACCCCTTTCGTTTTTTTCCGTTTTTGGGCGAAAAATTAAGTTTCTCCAATCTTCTCAAAACTCTGGATTATGATAGAGGGCTGTGAGACTTTGACCTGAGTGCAAAAATGGAGGATCTAGACCCTTCCAGAGCTGAGATATCAAAATTCAAAATTTCGACCCGAAAAAAAAAACGACAGTGTTACCCCTTTCGTTTTTTTTTCATTTTCGGGCGAAAAATTAAGTTTCTCCAATCTTCTCAAAACTCTGGATTATGATAGAGGGCTTTGAAACTTTGACCTGAGTGCAAAAATGGAGGCTCTAGACCCTTCCAGAGCTGAGATATCAAAGTTAAAAATTTCGACCCGAAAAAAAACGACAGTGTTACCCCTTTCGTTTTTTTCCATTTTTGGGCGAAAAATTAAGTTTCTCCAATCTTCTCAAAACTCTGGATTATGATAGAGGGCTGTGAGACTTTGACCTGAGTGCAAAAATGGAGGCTCTAGACCCTTCCAGAGCTTAGATATCAAAGTTCAAAATTTCGACCCGAAAAAAAAACGACAGTGTTACCCCTTTCGTTTTTTTCCGTTTTTGGGCGAAAAATTAAGTTTCTCCAATCTTCTCAAAACTCTGGATTATGATAGAGGGCTGTGAGACTTTGACCTGAGTGCAAAAATGGAGGCTCTAGACCCTTCCAGAGCTGAGATATCAAAATTCAAAATTTCGACCCGAAAAAAAACCGAAAGTGTTACCCCTTTCGTTTTTTTCCGTTTTTGGGCGAAAAAATAAGTTTCTCCAATCTTCTCAAAACTCTGGATTATGATAGAGGGCTGTGAGACTTTGACCTGAGTGCAAAAATGGAGGCTCTAGACCCTTCCAGAGCTGAGATATCAAAATTCAAAATTTCAACCCGAAAAAAAAAACGACAGTGTTACCCCTTTCGTTTTTTTTCATTTTCGGGCGAAAAATTAAGTTTCTCCAATCTTCTCAAAACTCTGGATAATGTTAGAGGGCTGTGAGACTTTGACCTGAGTGCAAAAATGGAGGCTCTAGACCCTTCCAGAGCTGAGATATCAAAGTTCAAAATTTCGACCCGAAAAAAAAACGACAGTGTTACCCCTTTCGTTTTTTTCCGTTTTTGGGCGAAAAATTAAGTTTCTCCAATCTTCTCAAAACTCTGGATTATGATAGAGGGCTGTGAGACTTTGACCTGAGTGCAAAAATGGAGGATCTAGACCCTTCCAGAGCTGAGATATCAAAATTCAAAATTTCGACCCAAAAAAAATAAACGACAGTGTTACCCCTTTCGTTTTTTTTCATTTTCGGGCGAAAAATTAAGTTTCTCCAATCTTCTCAAAACTCTGGATTATGATAGAGGGCTTTGAAACTTTGACCTGAGTGCAAAAATGGAGGCTCTAGACCCTTCCAGAGCTGAGATATCAAAGTTAAAAATTTCGACCCGAAAAAAAACGACAGTGTTACCCCTTTCGTTTTTTTCCATTTTTGGGCGAAAAATTAAGTTTCTCCAATCTTCTCAAAACTCTGGATTATGATAGAGGGCTGTGAGACTTTGACCTGAGTGCAAAAATGGAGGCTCTAGACCCTTCCAGAGCTTAGATATCAAAGTTCAAAAATTCGACCCGAAAAAAAAACTACAGTGTTACCCCATTCGTTTTTTTCCGTTTTTGGGCGAAAAATTAAGTTTCTCCAATCTTCTCAAAACTCTGGATTATGATAGAGTGCTGTGAGACTTTGACCTGAGTGCAAAAATGGAGGCTCTAGACCCTTCCAGAGCTGAGATATCAAAATTCAAAATTTCGACCCGAAAAAAAAAACGACAGTGTTACCCCTTTCGTTTTTTTTCATTTTCGGGCGAAAAATTAAGTTTCTCCAATCTTCTCAAAACTCTGGATTATGATAGAGGGCTGTGAGACTTTGACCTGAGTGCAAAAATGGAGGCTCTAGACCCTTCCAGAGCTGAGATATGAAAGTTCAAAATTTCGACCCGAAAAAAAAACGACAGTGTTACCCCTTTCGTTTTTTTCCGTTTTTGGGCGAAAAATTAAGTTTCTCCAATCTTCTCAAAACTCTGGATTATGATAGAGGGCTGTGAGATTTTGACCTGAGTGCAAAAATGGAGGATCTAGACCCTTCCAGAGCTGAGATATCAAAATTCAAAATTTCGACCCGAAAAAAAAACGACAGTGTTACCCCTTTCGTTTTTTTCCATTTTTGGGCGAAAAATTAAGTTTCTCCAATCTTCTCAAAACTCTGGATTATGATAGAGGGCTGTGAGACTTTGACCTGAGTGCAAAAATGGAGGCTCTAGACCCTTCCAGAGCTGAGATATGAAAGTTCAAAATTTCGACCCGAAAAAAAAACGACAGTGTTACCCCTTTCGTTTTTTTCCGTTTTTGGGCGAAAAATTAAGTTTCTCCAATCTTCTCAAAACTCTGGATTATGATAGAGGGCTGTGAGACTTTGACCTGAGTGCAAAAATGGAGGATCTAGACCCTTCCAGAGCTGAGATATCAAAATTCAAAATTTCGACCCGAAAAAAAACGACAGTGTTACCCCTTTCGTTTTTTTCCATTTTTGGGCGAAAAATTAAGTTTCTCCAATCTTCTCAAAACTCTGGATTATGATAGAGGGCTGTGAGACTTTGACCTGAGTGCAAAAATGGAGGCTCTAGACCCTTCCAGAGCTTAGATATCAAAGTTCAAAATTTCGACCCGAAAAAAAAACGACAGTGTTACCCCTTTCGTTTTTTTCCGTTTTTGGGCGAAAAATTAAGTTTCTCCAATCTTCTCAAAACTCTGGATTATGATAGAGGGCTGTGAGACTTTGACCTGAGTGCAAAAATGGAGGCTCTAGACCCTTCCAGAGCTGAGATATCAAAATTCAAAATTTCGACCCGAAAAAAAACCGACAGTGTTACCCCTTTCGTTTTTTTCCGTTTTTGGGCGAAAAAATAAGTTTCTCCAATCTTCTCAAAACTCTGGATTATGATAGAGGGCTGTGAGACTTTGACCTGAGTGCAAAAATGGAGGCTCTAGACCCTTCCAGAGCTGAGATATCAAAATTCAAAATTTCAACCCGAAAAAAAAAACGACAGTGTTACCCCTTTCGTCTTTTTTCGTTTTCGGGCGAAAAATTAAGTTTCTCCAATCTTCTCAAAACTCTGGATTATGATAGAGGGCTGTGAGACTTTGACCTGAGTGCAAAAATGGAGGCTCTAGACCCTTCCAGAGCTGAGATATCAAAGTTCAAAATTTCGACCCGAAAAAAAAACGACAGTGTTACCCCTTTCGTTTTTTTCCATTTTTGGGCGAAAAATTAAGTTTCTCCAATCTTCTCAAAACTCTGGATTATGATAGAGGGCTGTGAGACTTTGACCTGAGTGCAAAAATGGAGGCTCTAGACCCTTCCAGAGCTGAGATATGAAAGTTCAAAATTTCGACCCGAAAAAAAAACCACAGTGTTACCCCTTTCGTTTTTTTCCGTTTTTGGGCGAAAAATTAAGTTTCTCCAATCTTCTCAAAACTCTGGATTATGATAGAGGGCTGTGAGACTTTGACCTGAGTGCAAAAATGGAGGCTCTAGACCCTTCCAGAGCTGAGATATCAAAATTCAAAATTTCGACCCGAAAAAAAAACGACAGTGTTACCCCTTTCGTTTTTTTCCGTTTTTGGGCGAAAAATTAAGTTTCTCCAATCTTCTCAAAACTCTGGATTATGATAGAGGGCTGTGAGACTTTGACCTGAGTGCAAAAATGGAGGCTCTAGACCCTTCCAGAGCTGAGATATCAAAATTCAAAATTTCCACCTGAAAAAAAACCGACAGTGTTACCCCTTTCGTTTTTTTCCATTTTTGGGCGAAAAATTAAGTTTCTCCAATCTTCTCAAAACTCTGGATTATGATAGAGGGCTGTGAGACTTTGACCTGAGTGCAAAAATGGAGGCTCTAGACCCTTCCAGAGCTGAGATATCAAAATTCAAAATTTCGACCCGAAAAAAAAAACGACAGTGTTACCCCTTTCGTTTTTTTTCATTTTCGGGCGAAAAATTAAGTTTCTCCAATCTTCTCAAAACTCTGGATTATGATAGAGGGCTGTGAGACTTTGACCTGAGTGCAAAAATGGAGGCTCTAGACCCTTCCAGAGCTTAGATATCAAAGTTCAAAATTTCGACCCGAAAAAAAAACGACAGTGTTACCCCTTTCGTTTTTTTCCGTTTTTGGGCGAAAAATTAAGTTTCTCCAATCTTCTCAAAACTCTGGATTATGATAGAGGGCTGTGAGACTTTGACCTGAGTGCAAAAATGGAGGCTCTAGACCCTTCCAGAGCTGAGATATCAAAGTTCAAAATTTCGACCCGAAAAAAAAAACGACAGTGTTACCCCTTTCGTTTTTTTCCGTTTTTGGGCGAAAAATTAAGTTTCTCCAATCTTCTCAAAACTCTGGATTATGATAGAGGGCTGTGAGACTTTGACCTGAGTGCAAAAATGGAGGATCTAGACCCTTCCAGAGCTGAGATATCAAAATTCAAAATTTCGACCCGAAAAAAAAAACGACAGTGTTACCCCTTTCGTTTTTTTTTCATTTTCGGGCGAAAAATTAAGTTTCTCCAATCTTCTCAAAACTCTGGATTATGATAGAGGGCTTTGAAACTTTGACCTGAGTGCAAAAATGGAGGCTCTAGACCCTTCCAGAGCTGAGATATCAAAGTTAAAAATTTCGACCCGAAAAAAAACGACAGTGTTACCCCTTTCGTTTTTTTCCATTTTTGGGCGAAAAATTAAGTTTCTCCAATCTTCTCAAAACTCTGGATTATGATAGAGGGCTGTGAGACTTTGACCTGAGTGCAAAAATGGAGGCTCTAGACCCTTCCAGAGCTTAGATATCAAAGTTCAAAATTTCGACCCGAAAAAAAAACGACAGTGTTACCCCTTTCGTTTTTTTCCGTTTTTGGGCGAAAAATTAAGTTTCTCCAATCTTCTCAAAACTCTGGATTATGATAGAGGGCTGTGAGACTTTGACCTGAGTGCAAAAATGGAGGCTCTAGACCCTTCCAGAGCTGAGATATCAAAATTCAAAATTTCGACCCGAAAAAAAACCGAAAGTGTTACCCCTTTCGTTTTTTTCCGTTTTTGGGCGAAAAAATAAGTTTCTCCAATCTTCTCAAAACTCTGGATTATGATAGAGGGCTGTGAGACTTTGACCTGAGTGCAAAAATGGAGGCTCTAGACCCTTCCAGAGCTGAGATATCAAAATTCAAAATTTCAACCCGAAAAAAAAAACGACAGTGTTACCCCTTTCGTTTTTTTTCATTTTCGGGCGAAAAATTAAGTTTCTCCAATCTTCTCAAAACTCTGGATAATGTTAGAGGGCTGTGAGACTTTGACCTGAGTGCAAAAATGGAGGCTCTAGACCCTTCCAGAGCTGAGATATCAAAGTTCAAAATTTCGACCCGAAAAAAAAACGACAGTGTTACCCCTTTCGTTTTTTTCCGTTTTTGGGCGAAAAATTAAGTTTCTCCAATCTTCTCAAAACTCTGGATTATGATAGAGGGCTGTGAGACTTTGACCTGAGTGCAAAAATGGAGGATCTAGACCCTTCCAGAGCTGAGATATCAAAATTCAAAATTTCGACCCAAAAAAAATAAACGACAGTGTTACCCCTTTCGTTTTTTTTCATTTTCGGGCGAAAAATTAAGTTTCTCCAATCTTCTCAAAACTCTGGATTATGATAGAGGGCTTTGAAACTTTGACCTGAGTGCAAAAATGGAGGCTCTAGACCCTTCCAGAGCTGAGATATCAAAGTTAAAAATTTCGACCCGAAAAAAAACGACAGTGTTACCCCTTTCGTTTTTTTCCATTTTTGGGCGAAAAATTAAGTTTCTCCAATCTTCTCAAAACTCTGGATTATGATAGAGGGCTGTGAGACTTTGACCTGAGTGCAAAAATGGAGGCTCTAGACCCTTCCAGAGCTTAGATATCAAAGTTCAAAAATTCGACCCGAAAAAAAAACTACAGTGTTACCCCATTCGTTTTTTTCCGTTTTTGGGCGAAAAATTAAGTTTCTCCAATCTTCTCAAAACTCTGGATTATGATAGAGTGCTGTGAGACTTTGACCTGAGTGCAAAAATGGAGGCTCTAGACCCTTCCAGAGCTGAGATATCAAAATTCAAAATTTCGACCCGAAAAAAAAAACGACAGTGTTACCCCTTTCGTTTTTTTTCATTTTCGGGCGAAAAATTAAGTTTCTCCAATCTTCTCAAAACTCTGGATTATGATAGAGGGCTGTGAGACTTTGACCTGAGTGCAAAAATGGAGGCTCTAGACCCTTCCAGAGCTGAGATATGAAAGTTCAAAATTTCGACCCGAAAAAAAAACGACAGTGTTACCCCTTTCGTTTTTTTCCGTTTTTGGGCGAAAAATTAAGTTTCTCCAATCTTCTCAAAACTCTGGATTATGATAGAGGGCTGTGAGATTTTGACCTGAGTGCAAAAATGGAGGATCTAGACCCTTCCAGAGCTGAGATATCAAAATTCAAAATTTCGACCCGAAAAAAAAACGACAGTGTTACCCCTTTCGTTTTTTTCCATTTTTGGGCGAAAAATTAAGTTTCTCCAATCTTCTCAAAACTCTGGATTATGATAGAGGGCTGTGAGACTTTGACCTGAGTGCAAAAATGGAGGCTCTAGACCCTTCCAGAGCTGAGATATGAAAGTTCAAAATTTCGACCCGAAAAAAAAACGACAGTGTTACCCCTTTCGTTTTTTTCCGTTTTTGGGCGAAAAATTAAGTTTCTCCAATCTTCTCAAAACTCTGGATTATGATAGAGGGCTGTGAGACTTTGACCTGAGTGCAAAAATGGAGGATCTAGACCCTTCCAGAGCTGAGATATCAAAATTCAAAATTTCGACCCGAAAAAAAAACGACAGTGTTACCCCTTTCGTTTTTTTCCATTTTTGGGCGAAAAATTAAGTTTCTCCAATCTTCTCAAAACTCTGGATTATGATAGAGGGCTGTGAAACTTTGACCTGAGTGCAAAAATGGAGGCTCTAGACCCTTCCAGAGCTGAGATATCAAAGTTCAAAATTTCGACCCGAAAAAAAAACGACAGTGTTACCCCTTTCGTTTTTTTCCGTTTTTGGGCGAAAAATTAAGTTTCTCCAATCTTCTCAAAACTCTGGATTATGATAGAGGGCTGTGAGACTTTGACCTGAGTGCAAAAATGGAGGCTCTAGACCCTTCCAGAGCTGAGATATCAAAGTTCAAAATTTCGACCCGAAAAAAAAAACGACAGTGTTACCCCTTTCGTTTTTTTCCGTTTTTGGGCGAAAAATTAAGTTTCTCCAATCTTCTCAAAACTCTGGATTATGATAGAGGGCTGTGAGACTTTGACCTGAGTGCAAAAATGGAGGCTCTAGACCCTTCCAGAGCTGAGATATCAAAATTCAAAATTTCGACCCGAAAAAAAAACGACAGTGTTACCCCTTTCGTTTTTTTTCATTTTCGGGCGAAAAATTAAGTTTCTCCAATCTTCTCAAAACTCTGGATTATGATAGAGGGCTTTGAAACTTTGACCTGAGTGCAAAAATGGAGGCTCTAGACCCTTCCAGAGCTGAGATATCAAAGTTAAAAATTTCGACCCGAAAAAAAACGACAGTGTTACCCCTTTCGTTTTTTTCCATTTTTGGGCGAAAAATTAAGTTTCTCCAATCTTCTCAAAACTCTGGATTATGATAGAGGGCTGTGAGACTTTGACCTGAGTGCAAAAATGGAGGCTCTAGACCCTTCCAGAGCTTAGATATCAAAGTTCAAAATTTCGACCCGAAAAAAAAACGACAGTGTTACCCCTTTCGTTTTTTTCCGTTTTTGGGCGAAAAATTAAGTTTCTCCAATCTTCTCAAAACTCTGGATTATGATAGAGGGCTGTGAGACTTTGACCTGAGTGCAAAAATGGAGGCTCTAGACCCTTCCAGAGCTGAGATATCAAAATTCAAAATTTCGACCCGAAAAAAAACCGACAGTGTTACCCCTTTCGTTTTTTTCCGTTTTTGGGCGAAAAAATAAGTTTCTCCAATCTTCTCAAAACTCTGGATTATGATAGAGGGCTGTGAGACTTTGACCTGAGTGCAAAAATGGAGGCTCTAGACCCTTCCAGAGCTGAGATATCAAAATTCAAAATTTCAACCCGAAAAAAAAAACGACAGTGTTACCCCTTTCGTCTTTTTTCGTTTTCGGGCGAAAAATTAAGTTTCTCCAATCTTCTCAAAACTCTGGATTATGATAGAGGGCTGTGAGACTTTGACCTGAGTGCAAAAATGGAGGCTCTAGACCCTTCCAGAGCTGAGATATCAAAGTTCAAAATTTCGACCCGAAAAAAAAACGACAGTGTTACCCCTTTCGTTTTTTTCCATTTTTGGGCGAAAAATTAAGTTTCTCCAATCTTCTCAAAACTCTGGATTATGATAGAGGGCTGTGAGACTTTGACCTGAGTGCAAAAATGGAGGCTCTAGACCCTTCCAGAGCTGAGATATGAAAGTTCAAAATTTCGACCCGAAAAAAAAACCACAGTGTTACCCCTTTCGTTTTTTTCCGTTTTTGGGCGAAAAATTAAGTTTCTCCAATCTTCTCAAAACTCTGGATTATGATAGAGGGCTGTGAGACTTTGACCTGAGTGCAAAAATGGAGGCTCTAGACCCTTCCAGAGCTGAGATATCAAAATTCAAAATTTCGACCCGAAAAAAAAACGACAGTGTTACCCCTTTCGTTTTTTTCCGTTTTTGGGCGAAAAATTAAGTTTCTCCAATCTTCTCAAAACTCTGGATTATGATAGAGGGCTGTGAGACTTTGACCTGAGTGCAAAAATGGAGGCTCTAGACCCTTCCAGAGCTGAGATATCAAAATTCAAAATTTCCACCTGAAAAAAAACCGACAGTGTTACCCCTTTCGTTTTTTTCCATTTTTGGGCGAAAAATTAAGTTTCTCCAATCTTCTCAAAACTCTGGATTATGATAGAGGGCTGTGAGACTTTGACCTGAGTGCAAAAATGGAGGCTCTAGACCCTTCCAGAGCTGAGATATCAAAATTCAAAATTTCGACCCGAAAAAAAAAACGACAGTGTTACCCCTTTCGTTTTTTTTCATTTTCGGGCGAAAAATTAAGTTTCTCCAATCTTCTCAAAACTCTGGATTATGATAGAGGGCTGTGAGACTTTGACCTGAGTGCAAAAATGGAGGCTCTAGACCCTTCCAGAGCTGAGATATCAAAGTTCAAAATTTCGACCCGAAAAAAAAAACGACAGTGTTACCCCTTTCGTTTTTTTCCGTTTTTGGGCGAAAAATTAAGTTTCTCCAATCTTCTCAAAACTCTGGATTATGATAGAGGGCTGTGAGACTTTGACCTGAGTGCAAAAATGGAGGATCTAGACCCTTCCAGAGCTGAGATATCAAAATTCAAAATTTCGACCCGAAAAAAAAAACGACAGTGTTACCCCTTTCGTTTTTTTTCATTTTCGGGCGAAAAATTAAGTTTCTCCAATCTTCTCAAAACTCTGGATTATGATAGAGGGCTTTGAAACTTTGACCTGAGTGCAAAAATGGAGGCTCTAGACCCTTCCAGAGCTGAGATATCAAAGTTAAAAATTTCGACCCGAAAAAAAACAACAGTGTTACCCCTTTCGTTTTTTTCCATTTTTGGTCGAAAAATTAAGTTTCTCCAATCTTCTCAAAACTCTGGATTATGATAGAGGGCTGTGAGACTTTGACCTGAGTGCAAAAATGGAGGCTCTAGACCCTTCCAGAGCTTAGATATCAAAGTTCAAAATTTCGACCCGAAAAAAAAAACGACAGTGTTACCCCTTTCGTTTTTTTCCGTTTTTGGGCGAAAAATTAAGTTTCTCCAATCTTCTCAAAACTCTGGATTATGATAGAGGGCTGTGAGACTTTGACCTGAGTGCAAAAATGGAGGCTCTAGACCCTTCCAGAGCTGAGATATCAAAATTCAAAATTTCGACCCGAAAAAAAACCGACAGTGTTACCCCTTTCGTTTTTTTTCATTTTCGGGCGAAAAATTAAGTTTCTCCAATCTTCTCAAAACTCTGGATTATGATAGAGGGCTGTGAGACTTTGACCTGAGTGCAAAAATGGAGGCTCTAGACCCTTCCAGAGCTGAGATATCAAAATTCAAAATTTCGACCCGAAAAAAAAACGACAGTGTTACCCCTTTCGTTTTTTTTCATTTTCGGGCGAAAAATTAAGTTTCTCCAATCTTCTCAAAACTCTGGATTATGATAGAGGGCTGTGAGACTTTGACCTGAGTGCAAAAATGGAGGCTCTAGACCCTTCCAGAGCTGAGATATCAAAGTTCAAAATTTCGACCCGAAAAAAAAACGACAGTGTTACCCCTTTCGTTTTTTTCCGTTTTTGGGCGAAAAATTAAGTTTCTCCAATCTTCTCAAAACTCTGGATTATGATAGAGGGCTGTGAGACTTTGACCTGAGTGCAAAAATGGAGGCTCTAGACCCTTCCAGAGCTGAGATATCAAAGTTCAAAATTTCGACCCGAAAAAAAAACGACAGTGTTACCCCTTTCGTTTTTTTCCATTTTTGGGCGAAAAATTAAGTTTCTCCAATCTTCTCAAAACTCTGGATTATGATAGAGGGCTGTGAGACTTTGACCTGAGTGCAAAAATGGAGGCTCTAGACCCTTCCAGAGCTGAGATATCAAAATTCAAAATTTCGACCCGAAAAAAAAAACGACAGTGTTACCCCTTTCGTTTTTTTTCATTTTCGGGCGAAAAATTAAGTTTCTCCAATCTTCTCAAAACTCTGGATTATGATAGAGGGCTGTGAGACTTTGACCTGAGTGCAAAAATGGAGGCTCTAGACCCTTCCAGAGCTGAGATATCAAAGTTCAAAATTTCGACCCGAAAAAAAAAACGACAGTGTTACCCCTTTCGTTTTTTTCCGTTTTTGGGCGAAAAATTAAGTTTCTCCAATCTTCTCAAAACTCTGGATTATGATAGAGGGCTGTGAGACTTTGACCTGAGTGCAAAAATGGAGGCTCTAGACCCTTCCAGAGCTTAGATATCAAAGTTCAAAATTTCGACCCGAAAAAAAAAACGACAGTGTTACCCCTTTCGTTTTTTTCCGTTTTTGGGCGAAAAATTAAGTTTCTCCAATCTTCTCAAAACTCTGCATTATGATAGAGGGCTGTGAGACTTTGACCTGAGTGCAAAAATGGAGGCTCTAGACCCTTCCAGAGCTGAGATATCAAAATTCAAAATTTCGACCCGAAAAAAAACCGACAGTGTTACCCCTTTCGTTTTTTTTCATTTTCGGGCGAAAAATTAAGTTTCTCCAATCTTCTCAAAACTCTGGATTATGATAGAGGGCTGTGAGACTTTGACCTGAGTGCAAAAATGGAGGCTCTAGACCCTTCCAGAGCTGAGATATCAAAATTCTAAATTTCGACCCGAAAAAAAAACGACAGTGTTACCCCTTTCGTTTTTTTTCATTTTCGGGCGAAAAATTAAGTTTCTCCAATCTTCTCAAAACTCTGGATTATGATAGAGGGCTGTGAGACTTTGACCTGAGTGCAAAAATGGAGGCTCTAGACCCTTCCAGAGCTGAGATATCAAAGTTCAAAATTTCGACCCGAAAAAAAAACGACAGTGTTACCCCTTTCGTTTTTTTCCGTTTTTGGGCGAAAAATTAAGTTTCTCCAATCTTCTCAAAACTCTGGATTATGATAGAGGGCTGTGAGACTTTGACCTGAGTGCAAAAATGGAGGCTCTAGACCCTTCCAGAGCTGAGATATCAAAGTTCAAAATTTCGACCCGAAAAAAAAACGACAGTGTTACCCCTTTCGTTTTTTTCCATTTTTGGGCGAAAAATTAAGTTTCTCCAATCTTCTCAAAACTCTGGATTATGATAGAGGGCTGTGAGACTTTGACCTGAGTGCAAAAATGGAGGCTCTAGACCCTTCCAGAGCTGAGATATCAAAATTCAAAATTTCGACCCGAAAAAAAAAACGACAGTGTTACCCCTTTCGTTTTTTTTCATTTTCGGGCGAAAAATTAAGTTTCTCCAATCTTCTCAAAACTCTGGATTATGATAGAGGGCTGTGAGACTTTGACCTGAGTGCAAAAATGGAGGCTCTAGACCCTTCCAGAGCTGAGATATCAAAGTTCAAAATTTCGACCCGAAAAAAAAAACGACAGTGTTACCCCTTTCGTTTTTTTCCGTTTTTGGGCGAAAAATTACGTTTCTCCAATCTTCTCAAAACTCTGGATTATGATAGAGGGCTGTGAGACTTTGACCTGAGTGCAAAAATGGAGGATCTAGACCCTTCCAGAGCTGAGATATCAAAATTCAAAATTTCGACCCGAAAAAAAAAACGACAGTGTTACCCCTTTCGTTTTTTTTCATTTTCGGGCGAAAAATTAAGTTTCTCCAATCTTCTCAAAACTCTGGATTATGATAGAGGGCTTTGAAACTTTGACCTGAGTGCAAAAATGGAGGCTCTAGACCCTTCCAGAGCTGAGATATCAAAGTTAAAAATTTCGACCCGAAAAAAAACGACAGTGTTACCCCTTTCGTTTTTTTCCATTTTTGGGCGAAAAATTAAGTTTCTCCAATCTTCTCAAAACTCTGGATTATGATAGAGGGCTGTGAGACTTTGACCTGAGTGCAAAAATGGAGGCTCTAGACCCTTCCAGAGCTTAGATATCAAAGTTCAAAATTTCGACCCGAAAAAAAAACGACAGTGTTACCCCTTTCGTTTTTTTCCGTTTTTGGGCGAAAAATTAAGTTTCTCCAATCTTCTCAAAACTCTGGATTATGATAGAGGGCTGTGAGACTTTGACCTGAGTGCAAAAATGGAGGCTCTAGACCCTTCCAGAGCTGAGATATCAAAATTCAAAATTTCGACCCGAAAAAAAACCGAAAGTGTTACCCCTTCCGTTTTTTTCCGTTTTTGGGCGAAAAAATAAGTTTCTCCAATCTTCTCAAAACTCTGGATTATGATAGAGGGCTGTGAGACTTTGACCTGAGTGCAAAAATGGAGGCTCTAGACCCTTCCAGAGCTGAGATATCAAAATTCAAAATTTCAACCCGAAAAAAAAAACGACAGTGTTACCCCTTTCGTTTTTTTTCATTTTCGGGCGAAAAATTAAGTTTCTCCAATCTTCTCAAAACTCTGGATAATGTTAGAGGGCTGTGAGACTTTGACCTGAGTGCAAAAATGGAGGCTCTAGACCCTTCCAGAGCTGAGATATCAAAGTTCAAAATTTCGACCCGAAAAAAAAACGACAGTGTTACCCCTTTCGTTTTTTTCCGTTTTTGGGCGAAAAATTAAGTTTCTCCAATCTTCTCAAAACTCTATTATGATAGAGGGCTGTGAGACTTTGACCTGAGTGCAAAAATGGAGGATCTAGACCCTTCCAGAGCTGAGATATCAAAATTCAAAATTTCGACCCCAAAAAAATAAACGACAGTGTTACCCCTTTCGTTTTTTTTCATTTTCGGGCGAAAAATTAAGTTTCTCCAATCTTCTCAAAACTCTGGATTATGATAGAGGGCTTTGAAACTTTGACCTGAGTGCAAAAATGGAGGCTCTAGACCCTTCCAGAGCTGAGACATCAAAGTTAAAAATTTCGACCCGAAAAAAAACGACAGTGTTACCCCTTTCGTTTTTTTCCATTTTTGGGCGAAAAATTAAGTTTCTCCAATCTTCTCAAAACTCTGGATTATGATAGAGGGCTGTGAGACTTTGACCTGAGTGCAAAAATGGAGGCTCTAGACCCTTCCAGAGCTGAGATATGAAAGTTCAAAATTTCGACCCGAAAAAAAAACGACAGTGTTACCCCTTTCGTTTTTTTCCGTTTTTGGGCGAAAAATTAAGTTTCTCCAATCTTCTCAAAACTCTGGATTATGATAGAGGGCTGTGAGACTTTGACCTGAGTGCAAAAATGGAGGATCTAGACCCTTCCAGAGCTGAGATATCAAAATTCAAAATTTCGACCCGAAAAAAAAACGACAGTGTTACCCCTTTCGTTTTTTTCCATTTTTGGGCGAAAAATTAAGTTTCTCCAATCTTCTCAAAACTCTGGATTATGATAGAGGGCTGTGAAACTTTGACCTGAGTGCAAAAATGGAGGCTCTAGACCCTTCCAGAGCTGAGATATCAAAGTTCAAAATTTCGACCCGAAAAAAAAACGACAGTGTTACCCCTTTCGTTTTTTTCCGTTTTTGGGCGAAAAATTAAGTTTCTCCAATCTTCTCAAAACTCTGGATTATGATAGAGGGCTGTGAGACTTTGACCTGAGTGCAAAAATGGAGGCTCTAGACCCTTCCAGAGCTGAGATATCAAAGTTCAAAATTTCGACCCGAAAAAAAAAACGACAGTGTTACCCCTTTCGTTTTTTTCCGTTTTTGGGCGAAAAATTAAGTTTCTCCAATCTTCTCAAAACTCTGGATTATGATAGAGGGCTGTGAGACTTTGACCTGAGTGCAAAAATGGAGGCTCTAGACCCTTCCAGAGCTGAGATATCAAAATTCAAAATTTCGACCCGAAAAAAAAACGACAGTGTTACCCCTTTCGTTTTTTTTCATTTTCGGGCGAAAAATTAAGTTTCTCCAATCTTCTCAAAACTCTGGATTATGATAGAGGGCTTTGAAACTTTGACCTGAGTGCAAAAATGGAGGCTCTAGACCCTTCCAGAGCTGAGATATCAAAGTTAAAAATTTCGACCCGAAAAAAAACGACAGTGTTACCCCTTTCGTTTTTTTCCATTTTTGGGCGAAAAATTAAGTTTCTCCAATCTTCTCAAAACTCTGGATTATGATAGAGGGCTGTGAGACTTTGACCTGAGTGCAAAAATGGAGGCTCTAGACCCTTCCAGAGCTTAGATATCAAAGTTCAAAATTTCGACCCGAAAAAAAAACGACAGTGTTACCCCTTTCGTTTTTTTCCGTTTTTGGGCGAAAAATTAAGTTTCTCCAATCTTCTCAAAACTCTGGATTATGATAGAGGGCTGTGAGACTTTGACCTGAGTGCAAAAATGGAGGCTCTAGACCCTTCCAGAGCTGAGATATCAAAATTCAAAATTTCGACCCGAAAAAAAACCGACAGTGTTACCCCTTTCGTTTTTTTCCGTTTTTGGGCGAAAAAATAAGTTTCTCCAATCTTCTCAAAACTCTGGATTATGATAGAGGGCTGTGAGACTTTGACCTGAGTGCAAAAATGGAGGCTCTAGACCCTTCCAGAGCTGAGATATCAAAATTCAAAATTTCAACCCGAAAAAAAAAACGACAGTGTTACCCCTTTCGTCTTTTTTCGTTTTCGGGCGAAAAATTAAGTTTCTCCAATCTTCTCAAAACTCTGGATTATGATAGAGGGCTGTGAGACTTTGACCTGAGTGCAAAAATGGAGGCTCTAGACCCTTCCAGAGCTGAGATATCAAAGTTCAAAATTTCGACCCGAAAAAAAAACGACAGTGTTACCCCTTTCGTTTTTTTCCATTTTTGGGCGAAAAATTAAGTTTCTCCAATCTTCTCAAAACTCTGGATTATGATAGAGGGCTGTGAGACTTTGACCTGAGTGCAAAAATGGAGGCTCTAGACCCTTCCAGAGCTGAGATATGAAAGTTCAAAATTTCGACCCGAAAAAAAAACCACAGTGTTACCCCTTTCGTTTTTTTCCGTTTTTGGGCGAAAAATTAAGTTTCTCCAATCTTCTCAAAACTCTGGATTATGATAGAGGGCTGTGAGACTTTGACCTGAGTGCAAAAATGGAGGCTCTAGACCCTTCCAGAGCTGAGATATCAAAATTCAAAATTTCGACCCGAAAAAAAAACGACAGTGTTACCCCTTTCGTTTTTTTCCGTTTTTGGGCGAAAAATTAAGTTTCTCCAATCTTCTCAAAACTCTGGATTATGATAGAGGGCTGTGAGACTTTGACCTGAGTGCAAAAATGGAGGCTCTAGACCCTTCCAGAGCTGAGATATCAAAATTCAAAATTTCCACCTGAAAAAAAACCGACAGTGTTACCCCTTTCGTTTTTTTCCATTTTTGGGCGAAAAATTAAGTTTCTCCAATCTTCTCAAAACTCTGGATTATGATAGAGGGCTGTGAGACTTTGACCTGAGTGCAAAAATGGAGGCTCTAGACCCTTCCAGAGCTGAGATATCAAAATTCAAAATTTCGACCCGAAAAAAAAAACGACAGTGTTACCCCTTTCGTTTTTTTTCATTTTCGGGCGAAAAATTAAGTTTCTCCAATCTTCTCAAAACTCTGGATTATGATAGAGGGCTGTGAGACTTTGACCTGAGTGCAAAAATGGAGGCTCTAGACCCTTCCAGAGCTGAGATATCAAAGTTCAAAATTTCGACCCGAAAAAAAAAACGACAGTGTTACCCCTTTCGTTTTTTTCCGTTTTTGGGCGAAAAATTAAGTTTCTCCAATCTTCTCAAAACTCTGGATTATGATAGAGGGCTGTGAGACTTTGACCTGAGTGCAAAAATGGAGGATCTAGACCCTTCCAGAGCTGAGATATCAAAATTCAAAATTTCGACCCGAAAAAAAAAACGACAGTGTTACCCCTTTCGTTTTTTTTCATTTTCGGGCGAAAAATTAAGTTTCTCCAATCTTCTCAAAACTCTGGATTATGATAGAGGGCTTTGAAACTTTGACCTGAGTGCAAAAATGGAGGCTCTAGACCCTTCCAGAGCTGAGATATCAAAGTTAAAAATTTCGACCCGAAAAAAAACAACAGTGTTACCCCTTTCGTTTTTTTCCATTTTTGGTCGAAAAATTAAGTTTCTCCAATCTTCTCAAAACTCTGGATTATGATAGAGGGCTGTGAGACTTTGACCTGAGTGCAAAAATGGAGGCTCTAGACCCTTCCAGAGCTTAGATATCAAAGTTCAAAATTTCGACCCGAAAAAAAAACGACAGTGTTACCCCTTTCGTTTTTTTCCGTTTTTGGGCGAAAAATTAAGTTTCTCCAATCTTCTCAAAACTCTGGATTATGATAGAGGGCTGTGAGACTTTGACCTGAGTGCAAAAATGGAGGCTCTAGACCCTTCCAGAGCTGAGATATCAAAATTCAAAATTTCGACCCGAAAAAAAACCGACAGTGTTACCCCTTTCGTTTTTTTTCATTTTCGGGCGAAAAATTAAGTTTCTCCAATCGTCTCAAAACTCTGGATTATGATAGAGGGCTGTGAGACTTTGACCTGAGTGCAAAAATGGAGGCTCTAGACCCTTCCAGAGCTGAGATATCAAAATTCAAAATTTCGACCCGAAAAAAAAACGACAGTGTTACCCCTTTCGTTTTTTTTCATTTTCGGGCGAAAAATTAAGTTTCTCCAATCTTCTCAAAACTCTGGATTATGATAGAGGGCTGTGAGACTTTGACCTGAGTGCAAAAATGGAGGCTCTAGACCCTTCCAGAGCTGAGATATCAAAGTTCAAAATTTCGACCCGAAAAAAAAACGACAGTGTTACCCCTTTCGTTTTTTTCCGTTTTTGGGCGAAAAATTAAGTTTCTCCAATCTTCTCAAAACTCTGGATTATGATAGAGGGCTGTGAGACTTTGACCTGAGTGCAAAAATGGAGGCTCTAGACCCTTCCAGAGCTGAGATATCAAAGTTCAAAATTTCGACCCGAAAAAAAAACGACAGTGTTACCCCTTTCGTTTTTTTCCATTTTTGGGCGAAAAATTAAGTTTCTCCAATCTTCTCAAAACTCTGGATTATGATAGAGGGCTGTGAGACTTTGACCTGAGTGCAAAAATGGAGGCTCTAGACCCTTCCAGAGCTGAGATATCAAAATTCAAAATTTCGACCCGAAAAAAAAAACGACAGTGTTACCCCTTTCGTTTTTTTTCATTTTCGGGCGAAAAATTAAGTTTCTCCAATCTTCTCAAAACTCTGGATTATGATAGAGGGCTGTGAGACTTTGACCTGAGTGCAAAAATGGAGGCTCTAGACCCTTCCAGAGCTGAGATATCAAAGTTCAAAATTTCGACCCGAAAAAAAAAACGACAGTGTTACCCCTTTCGTTTTTTTCCGTTTTTGGGCGAAAAATTAAGTTTCTCCAATCTTCTCAAAACTCTGGATTATGATAGAGGGCTGTGAGACTTTGACCTGAGTGCAAAAATGGAGGCTCTAGACCCTTCCAGAGCTTAGATATCAAAGTTCAAAATTTCGACCCGAAAAAAAAAACGACAGTGTTACCCCTTTCGTTTTTTTCCGTTTTTGGGCGAAAAATTAAGTTTCTCCAATCTTCTCAAAACTCTGCATTATGATAGAGGGCTGTGAGACTTTGACCTGAGTGCAAAAATGGAGGCTCTAGACCCTTCCAGAGCTGAGATATCAAAATTCAAAATTTCGACCCGAAAAAAAACCGACAGTGTTACCCCTTTCGTTTTTTTTCATTTTCGGGCGAAAAATTAAGTTTCTCCAATCTTCTCAAAACTCTGGATTATGATAGAGGGCTGTGAGACTTTGACCTGAGTGCAAAAATGGAGGCTCTAGACCCTTCCAGAGCTGAGATATCAAAATTCTAAATTTCGACCCGAAAAAAAAACGACAGTGTTACCCCTTTCGTTTTTTTTCATTTTCGGGCGAAAAATTAAGTTTCTCCAATCTTCTCAAAACTCTGGATTATGATAGAGGGCTGTGAGACTTTGACCTGAGTGCAAAAATGGAGGCTCTAGA
Source organism: Pimephales promelas (assembly GCF_988280905.1). NCBI lineage: Eukaryota > Metazoa > Chordata > Actinopteri > Cypriniformes > Leuciscidae > Pimephales > Pimephales promelas. Next base: position 25,810,106 of record NC_142783.1, read on the forward strand.
CCCTTCCAGAGCTGAGATATCAAAGTTCAAAATTTCGACCCGAAAAAAAAACGACAGTGTTACCCCTTTCGTTTTTTTCCGTTTTTGGGCGAAAAATTAAGTTTCTCCAATCTTCTCAAAACTCTGGATTATGATAGAGGGCTGTGAGACTTTGACCTGAGTGCAAAAATGGAGGCTCTAGACCCTTCCAGAGCTGAGATATCAAAGTTCAAAATTTCGACCCGAAAAAAAAACGACAGTGTTACCCCTTTCGTTTTTTTCCATTTTTGGGCGAAAAATTAAGTTTCTCCAATCTTCTCAAAACTCTGGATTATGATAGAGGGCTGTGAGACTTTGACCTGAGTGCAAAAATGGAGGCTCTAGACCCTTCCAGAGCTGAGATATCAAAATTCAAAATTTCGACCCGAAAAAAAAAACGACAGTGTTACCCCTTTCGTTTTTTTTCATTTTCGGGCGAAAAATTAAGTTTCTCCAATCTTCTCAAAACTCTGGATTATGATAGAGGGCTGTGAGACTTTGACCTGAGTGCAAAAATGGAGGCTCTAGACCCTTCCAGAGCTGAGATATCAAAGTTCAAAATTTCGACCCGAAAAAAAAAACGACAGTGTTACCCCTTTCGTTTTTTTCCGTTTTTGGGCGAAAAATTACGTTTCTCCAATCTTCTCAAAACTCTGGATTATGATAGAGGGCTGTGAGACTTTGACCTGAGTGCAAAAATGGAGGATCTAGACCCTTCCAGAGCTGAGATATCAAAATTCAAAATTTCGACCCGAAAAAAAAAACGACAGTGTTACCCCTTTCGTTTTTTTTCATTTTCGGGCGAAAAATTAAGTTTCTCCAATCTTCTCAAAACTCTGGATTATGATAGAGGGCTTTGAAACTTTGACCTGAGTGCAAAAATGGAGGCTCTAGACCCTTCCAGAGCTGAGATATCAAAGTTAAAAATTTCGACCCGAAAAAAAACGACAGTGTTACCCCTTTCGTTTTTTTCCATTTTTGGGCGAAAAATTAAGTTTCTCCAATCTTCTCAAAACTCTGGATTATGATAGAGGGCTGTGAGACTTTGACCTGAGTGCAAAAATGGAGGCTCTAGACCCTTCCAGAGCTTAGATATCAAAGTTCAAAATTTCGACCCGAAAAAAAAACGACAGTGTTACCCCTTTCGTTTTTTTCCGTTTTTGGGCGAAAAATTAAGTTTCTCCAATCTTCTCAAAACTCTGGATTATGATAGAGGGCTGTGAGACTTTGACCTGAGTGCAAAAATGGAGGCTCTAGACCCTTCCAGAGCTGAGATATCAAAATTCAAAATTTCGACCCGAAAAAAAACCGAAAGTGTTACCCCTTCCGTTTTTTTCCGTTTTTGGGCGAAAAAATAAGTTTCTCCAATCTTCTCAAAACTCTGGATTATGATAGAGGGCTGTGAGACTTTGACCTGAGTGCAAAAATGGAGGCTCTAGACCCTTCCAGAGCTGAGATATCAAAATTCAAAATTTCAACCCGAAAAAAAAAACGACAGTGTTACCCCTTTCGTTTTTTTTCATTTTCGGGCGAAAAATTAAGTTTCTCCAATCTTCTCAAAACTCTGGATAATGTTAGAGGGCTGTGAGACTTTGACCTGAGTGCAAAAATGGAGGCTCTAGACCCTTCCAGAGCTGAGATATCAAAGTTCAAAATTTCGACCCGAAAAAAAAACGACAGTGTTACCCCTTTCGTTTTTTTCCGTTTTTGGGCGAAAAATTAAGTTTCTCCAATCTTCTCAAAACTCTATTATGATAGAGGGCTGTGAGACTTTGACCTGAGTGCAAAAATGGAGGATCTAGACCCTTCCAGAGCTGAGATATCAAAATTCAAAATTTCGACCCCAAAAAAATAAACGACAGTGTTACCCCTTTCGTTTTTTTTCATTTTCGGGCGAAAAATTAAGTTTCTCCAATCTTCTCAAAACTCTGGATTATGATAGAGGGCTTTGAAACTTTGACCTGAGTGCAAAAATGGAGGCTCTAGACCCTTCCAGAGCTGAGACATCAAAGTTAAAAATTTCGACCCGAAAAAAAACGACAGTGTTACCCCTTTCGTTTTTTTCCATTTTTGGGCGAAAAATTAAGTTTCTCCAATCTTCTCAAAACTCTGGATTATGATAGAGGGCTGTGAGACTTTGACCTGAGTGCAAAAATGGAGGCTCTAGACCCTTCCAGAGCTTAGATATCAAAGTTCAAAAATTCGACCCGAAAAAAAAACGACAGTGTTACCCCATTCGTTTTTTTCCGTTTTTGGGCGAAAAATTAAGTTTCTCCAATCTTCTCAAAACTCTGGATTATGATAGAGTGCTGTGAGACTTTGACCTGAGTGCAAAAATGGAGGCTCTAGACCCTTCCAGAGCTGAGATATCAAAATTCAAAATTTCGACCCGAAAAAAAAAAACGACAGTGTTACCCCTTTCGTTTTTTTTCATTTTCGGGCGAAAAATTAAGTTTCTCCAATCTTCTCAAAACTCTGGATTATGATAGAGGGCTGTGAGACTTTGACCTGAGTGCAAAAATGGAGGCTCTAGACCCTTCCAGAGCTGAGATATGAAAGTTCAAAATTTCGACCCGAAAAAAAACGACAGTGTTACCCCTTTCGTTTTTTTCCATTTTTGGGCGAAAAATTAAGTTTCTCCAATCTTCTCAAAACTCTGGATTATGATAGAGGGCTGTGAGACTTTGACCTGAGTGCAAAAATGGAGGCTCTAGACCCTTCCAGAGCTGAGATATGAAAGTTCAAAATTTCGACCCGAAAAAAAAACGACAGTGTTACCCCTTTCGTTTTTTTCCGTTTTTGGGCGAAAAATTAAGTTTCTCCAATCTTCTCAAAACTCTGGATTATGATAGAGGGCTGTGAGACTTTGACCTGAGTGCAAAAATGGAGGATCTAGACCCTTCCAGAGCTGAGATATCAAAATTCAAAATTTCGACCCGAAAAAAAAAACGACAGTGTTACCCCTTTCGTTTTTTTCCATTTTTGGGCGAAAAATTAAGTTTCTCCAATCTTCTCAAAACTCTGGATTATGATAGAGGGCTGTGAGACTTTGACCTGAGTGCAAAAATGGAGGCTCTAGACCCTTCCAGAGCTGAGATATCAAAGTTCAAAATTTCGACCCGAAAAAAAAACGACAGTGTTACCCCTTTCGTTTTTTTCCGTTTTTGGGCGAAAAATTAAGTTTCTCCAATCTTCTCAAAACTCTGGATTATGATAGAGGGCTGTGAGACTTTGACCTGAGTGCAAAAATGGAGGCTCTAGACCCTTCCAGAGCTGAGATATCAAAGTTCAAAATTTCGACCCGAAAAAAAAAACGACAGTGTTACCCCTTTCGTTTTTTTCCGTTTTTGGGCGAAAAATTAAGTTTCTCCAATCTTCTCAAAACTCTGGATTATGATAGAGGGCTGTGAGACTTTGACCTGAGTGCAAAAATGGAGGCTCTAGATCCTTCCAGAGCTGAGATATCAAAATTCAAAATTTCGACCCGAAAAAAAAACGACAGTGTTACCCCTTTCGTTTTTTTTCATTTTCGGGCGAAAAATTAAGTTTCTCCAATCTTCTCAAAACTCTGGATTATGATAGAGGGCTTTGAAACTTTGACCTGAGTGCAAAAATGGAGGCTCTAGACCCTTCCAGAGCTGAGATATCAAAGTTAAAAATTTCGACCCGAAAAAAAACGACAGTGTTACCCCTTTCGTTTTTTTCCATTTTTGGGCGAAAAATTAAGTTTCTCCAATCTTCTCAAAACTCTGGATTATGATAGAGGGCTGTGAGACTTTGACCTGAGTGCAAAAATGGAGGCTCTAGACCCTTCCAGAGATATCAAAGTTCAAAATTTCGACCCGAAAAAAAAACGACAGTGTTACCCCTTTCGTTTTTTTCCGTTTTTGGGCGAAAAATTAAGTTTCTCCAATCTTCTCAAAACTCTGGATTATGATAGAGGGCTGTGAGACTTTGACCTGAGTGCAAAAATGGAGGCTCTAGACCCTTCCAGAGCTGAGATATCAAAATTCAAAATTTCGACCCGAAAAAAAACCGACAGTGTTACCCCTTTCGTTTTTTTTCCGTTTTTGGGCGAAAAAATAAGTTTCTCCAATCTTCTCAAAACTCTGGATTATGATAGAGGGCTGTGAGACTTTGACCTGAGTGCAAAAATGGAGGCTCTAGACCCTTCCAGAGCTGAGATATCAAAATTCAAAATTTCAACCCGAAAAAAAAAACGACAGTGTTACCCCTTTCGTTTTTTTTCGTTTTCGGGCGAAAAATTAAGTTTCTCCAATCTTCTCAAAACTCTGGATTATGATAGAGGGCTGTGAGACTTTGACCTGAGTGCAAAAATGGAGGCTCTAGACCCTTCCAGAGCTGAGATATCAAAGTTCAAAATTTCGACCCGAAAAAAAAACGACAGTGTTACCCCTTTCGTTTTTTTCCATTTTTGGGCGAAAAATTAAGTTTCTCCAATCTTCTCAAAACTCTGGATTATGATAGAGGGCTGTGAGACTTTGACCTGAGTGCAAAAATGGAGGCTCTAGACCCTTCCAGAGCTGAGATATGAAAGTTCAAAATTTCGACCCGAAAAAAAAACCACAGTGTTACCCCTTTCGTTTTTTTCCGTTTTTGGGCGAAAAATTAAGTTTCTCCAATCTTCTCAAAACTCTGGATTATGATAGAGGGCTGTGAGACTTTGACCTGAGTGCAAAAATGGAGGCTCTAGACCCTTCCAGAGCTGAGATATCAAAATTCAAAATTTCGACCCGAAAAAAAAACGACAGTGTTACCCCTTTCGTTTTTTTCCGTTTTTGGGCGAAAAATTAAGTTTCTCCAATCTTCTCAAAACTCTGGATTATGATAGAGGGCTGTGAGACTTTGACCTGAGTGCAAAAATGGAGGCTCTAGACCCTTCCAGAGCTGAGATATCAAAATTCAAAATTTCCACCTGAAAAAAAACCGACAGTGTTACCCCTTTCGTTTTTTTCCATTTTTGGGCGAAAAATTAAGTTTCTCCAATCTTCTCAAAACTCTGGATTATGATAGAGGGCTGTGAGACTTTGACCTGAGTGCAAAAATGGAGGCTCTAGACCCTTCCAGAGCTGAGATATCAAAATTCAAAATTTCGACCCGAAAAAAAAAACGACAGTGTTACCCCTTTCGTTTTTTTTCATTTTCGGGCGAAAAATTAAGTTTCTCCAATCTTCTCAAAACTCTGGATTATGATAGAGGGCTGTGAGACTTTGACCTGAGTGCAAAAATGGAGGCTCTAGACCCTTCCAGAGCTGAGATATCAAAGTTCAAAATTTCGACCCGAAAAAAAAAACGACAGTGTTACCCCTTTCGTTTTTTTCCGTTTTTGGGCGAAAAATTAAGTTTCTCCAATCTTCTCAAAACTCTGGATTATGATAGAGGGCTGTGAGACTTTGACCTGAGTGCAAAAATGGAGGATCTAGACCCTTCCAGAACTGAGATATCAAAATTCAAAATTTCGACCCGAAAAAAAAAACGACAGTGTTACCCCTTTCGTTTTTTTTCATTTTCGGGCGAAAAATTAAGTTTCTCCAATCTTCTCAAAACTCTGGATTATGATAGAGGGCTTTGAAACTTTGACCTGAGTGCAAAAATGGAGGCTCTAGACCCTTCCAGAGCTGAGATATCAAAGTTAAAAATTTCGACCCGAAAAAAAACGACAGTGTTACCCCTTTCGTTTTTTTCCATTTTTGGTCGAAAAATTAAGTTTCTCCAATCTTCTCAAAACTCTGGATTATGATAGAGGGCTGTGAGACTTTGACCTGAGTGCAAAAATGGAGGCTCTAGACCCTTCCAGAGCTTAGATATCAAAGTTCAAAATTTCGACCCGAAAAAAAAACGACAGTGTTACCCCTTTCGTTTTTTTCCGTTTTTGGGCGAAAAATTAAGTTTCTCCAATCTTCTCAAAACTCTGGATTATGATAGAGGGCTGTGAGACTTTGACCTGAGTGCAAAAATGGAGGCTCTAGACCCTTCCAGAGCTGAGATATCAAAATTCAAAATTTCGACCCGAAAAAAAACCGACAGTGTTACCCCTTTCGTTTTTTTTCATTTTCGGGCGAAAAATTAAGTTTCTCCAATCTTCTCAAAACTCTGGATTATGATAGAGGGCTGTGAGACTTTGACCTGAGTGCAAAAATGGAGGCTCTAGACCCTTCCAGAGCTGAGATATCAAAATTCAAAATTTCGACCCGAAAAAAAAACGACAGTGTTACCCCTTTCGTTTTTTTCCGTTTTTGGGCGAAAAACTAAGTTTCTCCAATCTTCTCAAAACTCTGGATTATGATAGAGGGCTGTGAGACTTTGACCTGAGTGCAAAAATGGAGGCTCTAGACCCTTCCAGAGCTGAGATATCAAAGTTCAAAATTTCGACCCGAAAAAAAAACGACAGTGTTACCCCTTTCGTTTTTTTCCATTTTTGGGCGAAAAATTAAGTTTCTCCAATCTTCTCAAAACTCTGGATTATGATAGAGGGCTGTGAGACTTTGACCTGAGTGCAAAAATGGAGGCTCTAGACCCTTCCAGAGCTGAGATATCAAAATTCAAAATTTCGACCCGAAAAAAAAACCGACAGTGTTACCCCTTTCGTTTTTTTTCATTTTCGGGCGAAAAATTAAGTTTCTCCAATCTTCTCAAAACTCTGGATTATGATAGAGGGCTGTGAGACTTTGACCTGAGTGCAAAAATGGAGGCTCTAGACCCTTCCAGAGCTGAGATATCAAAGTTCAAAATTTCGACCCGAAAAAAAAAACGACAGTGTTACCCCTTTCGTTTTTTTCCGTTTTTGGGCGAAAAATTAAGTTTCTCCAATCTTCTCAAAACTCTGGATTATGATAGAGGGCTGTGAGACTTTGACCTGAGCGCAAAAATGGAGTCTCTAGACCCTTCCAGAGCTTAGATATCAAAGTTCAAAATTTCGACCCGAAAAAAAAACGACAGTGTTACCCCTTTCGTTTTTTTCCGTTTTTGGGCGAAAAATTAAGTTTCTCCAATCTTCTCAAAACTCTGGATTATGATAGAGGGCTGTGAGACTTTGACCTGAGTGCAAAAATGGAGGCTCTAGACCCTTCCAGAGCTGAGATATCAAAATTCAAAATTTCGACCCGAAAAAAAACCGAAAGTGTTACCCCTTTCGTTTTTTTCCGTTTTTGGGCGAAAAAATAAGTTTCTCCAATCTTCTCAAAACTCTGGATTATGATAGAGGGCTGTGAGACTTTGACCTGAGTGCAAAAATGGAGGCTCTAGACCCTTCCAGAGCTGAGATATCAAAATTCAAAATTTCAACCCGAAAAAAAAAACGACAGTGTTACCCCTTTCGTTTTTTTTCATTTTCGGGCGAAAAATTAAGTTTCTCCAATCTTCTCAAAACTCTGGATAATGTTAGAGGGCTGTGAGACTTTGACCTGAGTGCAAAAATGGAGGCTCTAGACCCTTCCAGAGCTGAGATATCAAAGTTCAAAATTTCGACCCGAAAAAAAAACGACAGTGTTACCCCTTTCGTTTTTTTCCGTTTTTGGGCGAAAAATTAAGTTTCTCCAATCTTCTCAAAACTCTGGATTATGATAGAGGGCTGTGAGACTTTGACCTGAGTGCAAAAATGGAGGATCTAGACCCTTCCAGAGCTGAGATATCAAAATTCAAAATTTCGACCCAAAAAAAATAAACGACAGTGTTACCCCTTTAGTTTTTTTTCATTTTCGGGCGAAAAATTAAGTTTCTCCAATCTTCTCAAAACTCTGGATTATGATAGAGGGCTTTGAAACTTTGACCTGAGTGCAAAAATGGAGGCTCTAGACCCTTCCAGAGCTGAGATATCAAAGTTAAAAATTTCGACCCGAAAAAAAACGACAGTGTTACCCCTTTCGTTTTTTTCCATTTTTGGGCGAAAAATTAAGTTTCTCCAATCTTCTCAAAACTCTGGATTATGATAGAGGGCTGTGAGACTTTGACCTGAGTGCAAAAATGGAGGCTCTAGACCCTTCCAGAGCTTAGATATCAAAGTTCAAAAATTCGACCCGAAAAAAAAACGACAGTGTTACCCCATTCGTTTTTTTCCGTTTTTGGGCGAAAAATTAAGTTTCTCCAATCTTCTCAAAACTCTGGATTATGATAGAGTGCTGTGAGACTTTGACCTGAGTGCAAAAATGGAGGCTCTAGACCCTTCCAGAGCTGAGATATCAAAATTCAAAATTTCGACCCGAAAAAAAAAACGACAGTGTTACCCCTTTCGTTTTTTTTCATTTTCGGGCGAAAAATTAAGTTTCTCCAATCTTCTCAAAACTCTGGATTATGATAGAGGGCTGTGAGACTTTGACCTGAGTGCAAAAATGGAGGCTCTAGACCCTTCCAGAGCTGAGATATGAAAGTTCAAAATTTCGACCCGAAAAAAAAACGACAGTGTTACCCCTTTCGTTTTTTTCCGTTTTTGGGCGAAAAATTAAGTTTCTCCAATCTTCTCAAAACTCTGGATTATGATAGAGGGCTGTGAGACTTTGACCTGAGTGCAAAAATGGAGGATCTAGACCCTTCCAGAGCTGAGATATCAAAATTCAAAATTTCGACCCGAAAAAAAAACGACAGTGTTACCCCTTTCGTTTTTTTCCATTTTTGGGCGAAAAATTAAGTTTCTCCAATCTTCTCAAAACTCTGGATTATGATAGAGGGCTGTGAGACTTTGACCTGAGTGCAAAAATGGAGGCTCTAGACCCTTCCAGAGCTAAGATATGAAAGTTCAAAATTTCGACCCGAAAAAAAACGACAGTGTTACCCCTTTCGTTTTTTTCCGTTTTTGGGCGAAAAATTAAGTTTCTCCAATCTTCTCAAAACTCTGGATTATGATAGAGGGCTGTGAGACTTTGACCTGAGTGCAAAAATGGAGGATCTAGACCCTTCCAGAGCTGAGATATCAAAATTCAAAATTTCGACCCGAAAAAAAAACGACAGTGTTACCCCTTTCGTTTTTTTCCATTTTTGGGCGAAAAATTAAGTTTCTCCAATCTTCTCAAAACTCTGGATTATGATAGAGGGCTGTGAGACTTTGACCTGAGTGCAAAAATGGAGGCTCTAGACCCTTCCAGAGCTGAGATATCAAAGTTCAAAATTTCGACCCGAAAAAAAAACGACAGTGTTACCCCTTTCGTTTTTTTCCGTTTTTGGGCGAAAAATTAAGTTTCTCCAATCTTCTCAAAACTCTGGATTATGATAGAGGGCTGTGAGACTTTGACCTGAGTGCAAAAATGGAGGCTCTAGACCCTTCCAGAGCTGAGATATCAAAGTTCAAAATTTCGACCCGAAAAAAAAAACGACAGTGTTACCCCTTTCGTTTTTTTCCGTTTTTGGGCGAAAAATTAAGTTTCTCCAATCTTCTCAAAACTCTGGATTATGATAGAGGGCTGTGAGACTTTGACCTGAGTGCAAAAATGGAGGCTCTAGACCCTTCCAGAGCTGAGATATCAAAATTCAAAATTTCGACCCGAAAAAAAAACGACAGTGTTACCCCTTTCGTTTTTTTTCATTTTCGGGCGAAAAATTAAGTTTCTCCAATCTTCTCAAAACTCTGGATTATGATAGAGGGCTTTGAAACTTTGACCTGAGTGCAAAAATGGAGGCTCTAGACCCTTCCAGAGCTGAGATATCAAAGTTAAAAATTTCGACCCGAAAAAAAACGACAGTGTTACCCCTTTCGTTTTTTTCCATTTTTGGGCGAAAAATTAAGTTTCTCCAATCTTCTCAAAACTCTGGATTATGATAGAGGGCTGTGAGACTTTGACCTGAGTGCAAAAATGGAGGCTCTAGACCCTTCCAGAGCTTAGATATCAAAGTTCAAAATTTCGACCCGAAAAAAAAACGACAGTGTTACCCCTTTCGTTTTTTTCCGTTTTTGGGCGAAAAATTAAGTTTCTCCAATCTTCTCAAAACTCTGGATTATGATAGAGGGCTGTGAGACTTTGACCTGAGTGCAAAAATGGAGGCTCTAGACCCTTCCAGAGCTGAGATATCAAAATTCAAAATTTCGACCCGAAAAAAAAACCGACAGTGTTACCCCTTTCGTTTTTTTCCGTTTTTGGGCGAAAAAATAAGTTTCTCCAATCTTCTCAAAACTCTGGATTATGATAGAGGGCTGTGAGACTTTGACCTGAGTGCAAAAATGGAGGCTCTAGACCCTTCCAGAGCTGAGATATCAAAATTCAAAATTTCAACCCGAAAAAAAAAACGACAGTGTTACCCCTTTCGTTTTTTTTCGTTTTCGGGCGAAAAATTAAGTTTCTCCAATGTTCTCAAAACTCTGGATTATGATAGAGGGCTGTGAGACTTTGACCTGAGTGCAAAAATGGAGGCTCTAGACCCTTCCAGAGCTGAGATATGAAAGTTCAAAATTTCGACCCGAAAAAAAAACCACAGTGTTACCCCTTTCGTTTTTTTCCGTTTTTGGGCGAAAAATTAAGTTTCTCCAATCTTCTCAAAACTCTGGATTATGATAGAGGGCTGTGAGACTTTGACCTGAGTGCAAAAATGGAGGCTCTAGACCCTTCCAGAGCTGAGATATCAAAATTCAAAATTTCGACCCGAAAAAAAAACGACAGTGTTACCCCTTTCGTTTTTTTCCGTTTTTGGGCGAAAAATTAAGTTTCTCCAATCTTCTCAAAACTCTGGATTATGATAGAGGGCTGTGAGACTTTGACCTGAGTGCAAAAATGGAGGCTCTAGACCCTTCCAGAGCTGAGATATCAAAATTCAAAATTTCCACCTGAAAAAAAACCGACAGTGTTACCCCTTTCGTTTTTTTCCATTTTTGCGCGAAAAATTAAGTTTCTCCAATCTTCTCAAAACTCTGGATTATGATAGAGGGCTGTGAGACTTTGACCTGAGTGCAAAAATGGAGGCTCTAGACCCTTCCAGAGCTGAGATATCAAAATTCAAAATTTCGACCCGAAAAAAAAAACGACAGTGTTACCCCTTTCGTTTTTTTTTTTCATTTTCGGGCGAAAAATTAAGTTTCTCCAATCTTCTCAAAACTCTGGATTATGATAGAGGGCTGTGAGACTTTGACCTGAGTGCAAAAATGGAGGCTCTAGACCCTTCCAGAGCTGAGATATCAAAGTTCAAAATTTCGACCCGAAAAAAAAACGACAGTGTTACCCCTTTCGTTTTTTTCCGTTTTTGGGCGAAAAATTAAGTTTCTCCAATCTTCTCAAAACTCTGGATTATGATAGAGGGCTGTGAGACTTTGACCTGAGTGCAAAAATGGAGGATCTAGACCCTTCCAGAGCTGAGATATCAAAATTCAAAATTTCGACCCGAAAAAAAAAAACGACAGTGTTACCCCTTTCGTTTTTTTTCATTTTCGGGCGAAAAATTAAGTTTCTCCGATCTTCTCAAAACTCTGGATTATGATAGAGGGCTTTGAAACTTTGACCTGAGTGCAAAAATGGAGGCTCTAGACCCTTCCAGAGCTGAGATATCAAAGTTAAAAATTTCGACCCGAAAAAAAACGACAGTGTTACCCCTTTCGTTTTTTTCCATTTTTGGGTGAAAAATTAAGTTTCTCCAATCTTCTCAAAACTCTGGATTATGATAGAGGGCTGTGAGACTTTGACCTGAGTGCAAAAATGGAGGCTCTAGACCCTTCCAGAGCTTAGATATCAAAGTTCAAAAATTCGACCCGAAAAAAAAAACGACAGTGTTACCCCATTCGTTTTTTTCCGTTTTTGGGCGAAAAATTAAGTTTCTCCAATCTTCTCAAAACTCTGGATTATGATAGAGTGCTGTGAGACTTTGACTTGAGTGCAAAAATGGAGGCTCTAGACCCTTCCAGAGCTGAGATATCAAAATTCAAAATTTCGACCCGAAAAAAAAAACGACAGTGTTACCCCTTTCGTTTTTTTTCATTTTCGGGCGAAAAATTAAGTTTCTCCAATCTTCTCAAAACTCTGGATTATGATAGAGGGCTGTGAGACTTTGACCTGAGTGCAAAAATGGAGGCTCTAGACCCTTCCAGAGCTGAGATATGAAAGTTCAAAATTTCGACCCGAAAAAAAAAACGACAGTGTTACCCCTTTCGTTTTTTTCCGTTTTTGGGCGAAAAATTAAGTTTCTCCAATCTTCTCAAAACTCTGGATTATGATAGAGGGCTGTGAGACTTTGACCTGAGTGCAAAAATGGAGGATCTAGACCCTTCCAGAGCTGAGATATCAAAATTCAAAATTTCGACCCGAAAAAAAAACGACAGTGTTACCCCTTTCGTTTTTTTCCATTTTTGGGCGAAAAATTAAGTTTCTCCAATCTTCTCAAAACTCTGGATTATGATAGAGGGCTGTGAGACTTTGACCTGAGTGCAAAAATGGAGGCTCTAGACCCTTCCAGAGCTTAGATATCAAAGTTCAAAATTTCGACCCGAAAAAAAAACGACAGTGTTACCCCTTTCGTTTTTTTCCGTTTTTGGGCGAAAAATTAAGTTTCTCCAATCTTCTCAAAACTCTGGATTATGATAGAGGGCTGTGAGACTTTGACCTGAGTGCAAAAATGGAGGCTCTAGACCCTTCCAGAGCTGAGATATCAAAATTCAAAATTTCGACCCGAAAAAAAACCGAAAGTGTTACCCCTTTCGTTTTTTTCCGTTTTTGGGCGAAAAAATAAGTTTCTCCAATCTTCTCAAAACTCTGGATTATGATAGAGGGCTGTGAGACTTTGACCTGAGTGCAAAAATGGAGGCTCTAGACCCTTCCAGAGCTGAGATATCAAAATTCAAAATTTCAACCCGAAAAAAAAAACGACAGTGTTACCCCTTTCGTTTTTTTTCATTTTCGGGCGAAAAATTAAGTTTCTCCAATCTTCTCAAAACTCTGGATAATGTTAGAGGGCTGTGAGACTTTGACCTGAGTGCAAAAATGGAGGCTCTAGACCCTTCCAGAGCTGAGATATCAAAGTTCAAAATTTCGACCCGAAAAAAAAACGACAGTGTTACCCCTTTCGTTTTTTTCCGTTTTTGGGCGAAAAATTAAGTTTCTCCAATCTTCTCAAAACTCTGGATTATGATAGAGGGCTGTGAGACTTTGACCTGAGTGCAAAAATGGAGGATCTAGACCCTTCCAGAGCTGAGATATCAAAATTCAAAATTTCGACCCAAAAAAAATAAACGACAGTGTTACCCCTTTCGTTTTTTTTCATTTTCGGGCGAAAAATTAAGTTTCTCCAATCTTCTCAAAACTCTGGATTATGATAGAGGGCTTTGAAACTTTGACCTGAGTGCAAAAATGGAGGCTCTAGACCCTTCCAGAGCTGAGATATCAAAGTTAAAAATTTCGACCCGAAAAAAAACGACAGTGTTACCCCTTTCGTTTTTTTCCATTTTTGGGCGAAAAATTAAGTTTCTCCAATCTTCTCAAAACTCTGGATTATGATAGAGGGCTGTGAGACTTTGACCTGAGTGCAAAAATGGAGGCTCTAGACCCTTCCAGAGCTTAGATATCAAAGTTCAAAAATTCGACCCGAAAAAAAAACTACAGTGTTACCCCATTCGTTTTTTTCCGTTTTTGGGCGAAAAATTAAGTTTCTCCAATCTTCTCAAAACTCTGGATTATGATAGAGTGCTGTGAGACTTTGACCTGAGTGCAAAAATGGAGGCTCTAGACCCTTCCAGAGCTGAGATATCAAAATTCAAAATTTCGACCCGAAAAAAAAAACGACAGTGTTACCCCTTTCGTTTTTTTTCATTTTCGGGCGAAAAATTAAGTTTCTCCAATCTTCTCAAAACTCTGGATTATGATAGAGGGCTGTGAGACTTTGACCTGAGTGCAAAAATGGAGGCTCTAGACCCTTCCAGAGCTGAGATATGAAAGTTCAAAATTTCGACCCGAAAAAAAAACGACAGTGTTACCCCTTTCGTTTTTTTCCGTTTTTGGGCGAAAAATTAAGTTTCTCCAATCTTCTCAAAACTCTGGATTATGATAGAGGGCTGTGAGATTTTGACCTGAGTGCAAAAATGGAGGATCTAGACCCTTCCAGAGCTGAGATATCAAAATTCAAAATTTCAACCCGAAAAAAAAAACGACAGTGTTACCCCTTTCGTTTTTTTTCATTTTCGGGCGAAAAATTAAGTTTCTCCAATCTTCTCAAAACTCTGGATAATGTTAGAGGGCTGTGAGACTTTGACCTGAGTGCAAAAATGGAGGCTCTAGACCCTTCCAGAGCTGAGATATCAAAGTTCAAAATTTCGACCCGAAAAAAAAACGACAGTGTTACCCCTTTCGTTTTTTTCCGTTTTTGGGCGAAAAATTAAGTTTCTCCAATCTTCTCAAAACTCTGGATTATGATAGAGGGCTGTGAGACTTTGACCTGAGTGCAAAAATGGAGGATCTAGACCCTTCCAGAGCTGAGATATCAAAATTCAAAATTTCGACCCAAAAAAAATAAACGACAGTGTTACCCCTTTCGTTTTTTTTCATTTTCGGGCGAAAAATTAAGTTTCTCCAATCTTCTCAAAACTCTGGATTATGATAGAGGGCTTTGAAACTTTGACCTGAGTGCAAAAATGGAGGCTCTAGACCCTTCCAGAGCTGAGATATCAAAGTTAAAAATTTCGACCCGAAAAAAAACGACAGTGTTACCCCTTTCGTTTTTTTCCATTTTTGGGCGAAAAATTAAGTTTCTCCAATCTTCTCAAAACTCTGGATTATGATAGAGGGCTGTGAGACTTTGACCTGAGTGCAAAAATGGAGGCTCTAGACCCTTCCAGAGCTTAGATATCAAAGTTCAAAAATTCGACCCGAAAAAAAAACGACAGTGTTACCCCATTCGTTTTTTTCCGTTTTTGGGCGAAAAATTAAGTTTCTCCAATCTTCTCAAAACTCTGGATTATGATAGAGTGCTGTGAGACTTTGACCTGAGTGCAAAAATGGAGGCTCTAGACCCTTCCAGAGCTGAGATATCAAAATTCAAAATTTCGACCCGAAAAAAAAAACGACAGTGTTACCCCTTTCGTTTTTTTTCATTTTCGGGCGAAAAATTAAGTTTCTCCAATCTTCTCAAAACTCTGGATTATGATAGAGGGCTGTGAGACTTTGACCTGAGTGCAAAAATGGAGGCTCTAGACCCTTCCAGAGCTGAGATATGAAAGTTCAAAATTTCGACCCGAAAAAAAAACGACAGTGTTACCCCTTTCGTTTTTTTCCGTTTTTGGGCGAAAAATTAAGTTTCTCCAATCTTCTCAAAACTCTGGATTATGATAGAGGGCTGTGAGACTTTGACCTGAGTGCAAAAATGGAGGATCTAGACCCTTCCAGAGCTGAGATATCAAAATTCAAAATTTCGACCCGAAAAAAAAACGACAGTGTTACCCCTTTCGTTTTTTTCCATTTTTGGGCGAAAAATTAAGTTTCTCCAATCTTCTCAAAACTCTGGATTATGATAGAGGGCTGTGAGACTTTGACCTGAGTGCAAAAATGGAGGCTCTAGACCCTTCCAGAGCTAAGATATGAAAGTTCAAAATTTCGACCCGAAAAAAAAACGACAGTGTTACCCCTTTCGTTTTTTTCCGTTTTTGGGCGAAAAATTAAGTTTCTCCAATCTTCTCAAAACTCTGGATTATGATAGAGGGCTGTGAGACTTTGACCTGAGTGCAAAAATGGAGGATCTAGACCCTTCCAGAGCTGAGATATCAAAATTCAAAATTTCGACCCGAAAAAAAAACGACAGTGTTACCCCTTTCGTTTTTTTCCATTTTTGGGCGAAAAATTAAGTTTCTCCAATCTTCTCAAAACTCTGGATTATGATAGAGGGCTGTGAGACTTTGACCTGAGTGCAAAAATGGAGGCTCTAGACCCTTCCAGAGCTGAGATATCAAAGTTCAAAATTTCGACCCGAAAAAAAAACGACAGTGTTACCCCTTTCGTTTTTTTCCGTTTTTGGGCGAAAAATTAAGTTTCTCCAATCTTCTCAAAACTCTGGATTATGATAGAGGGCTGTGAGACTTTGACCTGAGTGCAAAAATGGAGGCTCTAGACCCTTCCAGAGCTGAGATATCAAAGTTCAAAATTTCGACCCGAAAAAAAAAACGACAGTGTTACCCCTTTCGTTTTTTTCCGTTTTTGGGCGAAAAATTAAGTTTCTCCAATCTTCTCAAAACTCTGGATTATGATAGAGGGCTGTGAGACTTTGACCTGAGTGCAAAAATGGAGGCTCTAGACCCTTCCAGAGCTGAGATATCAAAATTCAAAATTTCGACCCGAAAAAAAAACGACAGTGTTACCCCTTTCGTTTTTTTTCATTTTCGGGCGAAAAATTAAGTTTCTCCAATCTTCTCAAAACTCTGGATTATGATAGAGGGCTTTGAAACTTTGACCTGAGTGCAAAAATGGAGGCTCTAGACCCTTCCAGAGCTGAGATATCAAAGTTAAAAATTTCGACCCGAAAAAAAACGACAGTGTTACCCCTTTCGTTTTTTTCCATTTTTGGGCGAAAAATTAAGTTTCTCCAATCTTCTCAAAACTCTGGATTATGATAGAGGGCTGTGAGACTTTGACCTGAGTGCAAAAATGGAGGCTCTAGACCCTTCCAGAGCTTAGATATCAAAGTTCAAAATTTCGACCCGAAAAAAAAACGACAGTGTTACCCCTTTCGTTTTTTTCCGTTTTTGGGCGAAAAATTAAGTTTCTCCAATCTTCTCAAAACTCTGGATTATGATAGAGGGCTGTGAGACTTTGACCTGAGTGCAAAAATGGAGGCTCTAGACCCTTCCAGAGCTGAGATATCAAAATTCAAAATTTCGACCCGAAAAAAAAACCGACAGTGTTACCCCTTTCGTTTTTTTCCGTTTTTGGGCGAAAAAATAAGTTTCTCCAATCTTCTCAAAACTCTGGATTATGATAGAGGGCTGTGAGACTTTGACCTGAGTGCAAAAATGGAGGCTCTAGACCCTTCCAGAGCTGAGATATCAAAATTCAAAATTTCAACCCGAAAAAAAAAACGACAGTGTTACCCCTTTCGTTTTTTTTTCGTTTTCGGGCGAAAAATTAAGTTTCTCCAATGTTCTCAAAACTCTGGATTATGATAGAGGGCTGTGAGACTTTGACCTGAGTGCAAAAATGGAGGCTCTAGACCCTTCCAGAGCTGAGATATGAAAGTTCAAAATTTCGACCCGAAAAAAAAACCACAGTGTTACCCCTTTCGTTTTTTTCCGTTTTTGGGCGAAAAATTAAGTTTCTCCAATCTTCTCAAAACTCTGGATTATGATAGAGGGCTGTGAGACTTTGACCTGAGTGCAAAAATGGAGGCTCTAGACCCTTCCAGAGCTGAGATATCAAAATTCAAAATTTCGACCCGAAAAAAAAACGACAGTGTTACCCCTTTCGTTTTTTTCCGTTTTTGGGCGAAAAATTAAGTTTCTCCAATCTTCTCAAAACTCTGGATTATGATAGAGGGCTGTGAGACTTTGACCTGAGTGCAAAAATGGAGGCTCTAGACCCTTCCAGAGCTGAGATATCAAAATTCAAAATTTCCACCTGAAAAAAAACCGACAGTGTTACCCCTTTCGTTTTTTTCCATTTTTGCGCGAAAAATTAAGTTTCTCCAATCTTCTCAAAACTCTGGATTATGATAGAGGGCTGTGAGACTTTGACCTGAGTGCAAAAATGGAGGCTCTAGACCCTTCCAGAGCTGAGATATCAAAATTCAAAATTTCGACCCGAAAAAAAAAACGACAGTGTTACCCCTTTCGTTTTTTTTCATTTTCGGGCGAAAAATTAAGTTTCTCCAATCTTCTCAAAACTCTGGATTATGATAGAGGGCTGTGAGACTTTGACCTGAGTGCAAAAATGGAGGCTCTAGACCCTTCCAGAGCTGAGATATCAAAGTTCAAAATTTCGACCCGAAAAAAAAAACGACAGTGTTACCCCTTTCGTTTTTTTCCGTTTTTGGGCGAAAAATTAAGTTTCTCCAATCTTCTCAAAACTCTGGATTATGATAGAGGGCTGTGAGACTTTGACCTGAGTGCAAAAATGGAGGATCTAGACCCTTCCAGAGCTGAGATATCAAAATTCAAAATTTCGACCCGAAAAAAAAAACGACAGTGTTACCCCTTTCGTTTTTTTTCATTTTCGGGCGAAAAATTAAGTTTCTCCAATCTTCTCAAAACTCTGGATTATGATAGAGGGCTTTGAAACTTTGACCTGAGTGCAAAAATGGAGGCTCTAGACCCTTCCAGAGCTGAGATATCAAAATTCAAAATTTCGACCCGAAAAAAAAACGACAGTGTTACCCCTTTCGTTTTTTTTCATTTTCGGGCGAAAAATTAAGTTTCTCCAATCTTCTCAAAACTCTGGATTATGATAGAGGGCTGTGAGACTTTGACCTGAGTGCAAAAATGGAGGATCTAGACCCTTCCAGAGCTGAGATATCAAAATTCAAAATTTCGACCCGAAAAAAAAACGACAGTGTTACCCCTTTCGTTTTTTTCCATTTTTGGGCGAAAAATTAAGTTTCTCCAATCTTCTCAAAACTCTGGATTATGATAGAGGGCTGTGAGACTTTGACCTGAGTGCAAAAATGGAGGCTCTAGACCCTTCCAGAGCTTAGATATCAAAGTTCAAAATTTCGACCCGAAAAAAAAACGACAGTGTTACCCCTTTCGTTTTTTTCCGTTTTTGGGCGAAAAATTAAGTTTCTCCAATCTTCTCAAAACTCTGGATTATGATAGAGGGCTGTGAGACTTTGACCTGAGTGCAAAAATGGAGGCTCTAGACCCTTCCAGAGCTGAGATATCAAAATTCAAAATTTCGACCCGAAAAAAAACCGAAAGTGTTACCCCTTTCGTTTTTTTCCGTTTTTGGGCGAAAAAATAAGTTTCTCCAATCTTCTCAAAACTCTGGATTATGATAGAGGGCTGTGAGACTTTGACCTGAGTGCAAAAATGGAGGCTCTAGACCCTTCCAGAGCTGAGATATCAAAATTCAAAATTTCAACCCGAAAAAAAAAACGACAGTGTTACCCCTTTCGTTTTTTTTCATTTTCGGGCGAAAAATTAAGTTTCTCCAATCTTCTCAAAACTCTGGATAATGTTAGAGGGCTGTGAGACTTTGACCTGAGTGCAAAAATGGAGGCTCTAGACCCTTCCAGAGCTGAGATATCAAAGTTCAAAATTTCGACCCGAAAAAAAAACGACAGTGTTACCCCTTTCGTTTTTTTCCGTTTTTGGGCGAAAAATTAAGTTTCTCCAATCTTCTCAAAACTCTGGATTATGATAGAGGGCTGTGAGACTTTGACCTGAGTGCAAAAATGGAGGATCTAGACCCTTCCAGAGCTGAGATATCAAAATTCAAAATTTCGACCCAAAAAAAATAAACGACAGTGTTACCCCTTTCGTTTTTTTTCATTTTCGGGCGAAAAATTAAGTTTCTCCAATCTTCTCAAAACTCTGGATTATGATAGAGGGCTTTGAAACTTTGACCTGAGTGCAAAAATGGAGGCTCTAGACCCTTCCAGAGCTGAGATATCAAAGTTAAAAATTTCGACCCGAAAAAAAACGACAGTGTTACCCCTTTCGTTTTTTTCCATTTTTGGGCGAAAAATTAAGTTTCTCCAATCTTCTCAAAACTCTGGATTATGATAGAGGGCTGTGAGACTTTGACCTGAGTGCAAAAATGGAGGCTCTAGACCCTTCCAGAGCTTAGATATCAAAGTTCAAAAATTCGACCCGAAAAAAAAACTACAGTGTTACCCCATTCGTTTTTTTCCGTTTTTGGGCGAAAAATTAAGTTTCTCCAATCTTCTCAAAACTCTGGATTATGATAGAGTGCTGTGAGACTTTGACCTGAGTGCAAAAATGGAGGCTCTAGACCCTTCCAGAGCTGAGATATCAAAATTCAAAATTTCGACCCGAAAAAAAAAACGACAGTGTTACCCCTTTCGTTTTTTTCCGTTTTTGGGCGAAAAATTAAGTTTCTCCAATCTTCTCAAAACTCTGGATTATGATAGAGGGCTGTGAGACTTTGACCTGAGTGCAAAAATGGAGGATCTAGACCCTTCCAGAGCTGAGATATCAAAATTCAAAATTTCGACCCGAAAAAAAAACGACAGTGTTACCCCTTTCGTTTTTTTCCATTTTTGGGCGAAAAATTAAGTTTCTCCAATCTTCTCAAAACTCTGGATTATGATAGAGGGCTGTGAGACTTTGACCTGAGTGCAAAAATGGAGGCTCTAGACCCTTCCAGAGCTGAGATATCAAAGTTCAAAATTTCGACCCGAAAAAAAAACGACAGTGTTACCCCTTTCGTTTTTTTCCGTTTTTGGGCGAAAAATTAAGTTTCTCCAATCTTCTCAAAACTCTGGATTATGATAGAGGGCTGTGAGACTTTGACCTGAGTGCAAAAATGGAGGATCTAGACCCTTCCAGAGCTGAGATATCAAAATTCAAAATTTCGACCCGAAAAAAAAAAACGACAGTGTTACCCCTTTCGTTTTTTTTTTTCATTTTCGGGCGAAAAATTAAGTTTCTCCAATCTTCTCAAAACTCTGGATTATGATAGAGGGCTGTGAAACTTTGACCTGAGTGCAAAAATGGAGGCTCTAGACCCTTCCAGAGCTGAGATATCAAAGTTCAAAATTTCGACCCAAAAAAAAAACGACAGTGTTACCCCTTTCGTTTTTTTCCATTTTTGGGCGAAAACTTAAGTTTCTCCAATCTTCTCAAAACTCTAGATTATGATAGAGGGCTGTGAGACTTTGACCTGAGTGCAAAAATGGAGGCTCTAGACCCTTCCAGAGCTGAGATATCAAAGTTCAAAATTTCGACCCGAAAAAAAAAACGACAGTGTTACCCCTTTCGTTTTTTTCCGTTTTTGGGCGAAAAATTAAGTTTCTCCAATCTTCTCAAAACTCTGGATTATGATAGAGGGCTGTGAGACTTTGACCTGAGTGCAAAAATGGAGGCTCTAGACCCTTCCAGAGCTGAGATATCAAAATTCAAAATTTCAACCCGAAAAAAAAAACGACAGTGTTACCCCTTTCGTTTTTTTTCGTTTTCGGGCGAAAAATTAAGTTTCTCCAATCTTCTCAAAACTCTGGATTATGATAGAGGGCTGTGAGACTTTGACCTGAGTGCAAAAATGGAGGCTCTAGACCCTTCCAGAGCTGAGATATCAAAGTTCAAAATTTCGACCCGAAAAATACGACAGTGTTACCCCTTTCGTTTTTTTCCGTTTTTGGGCGAAAAATTAAGTTTCTCCAATCTTCTCAAAACTCTGGATTATGATAGAGGGCTGTGAGACTTTGACCTGAGTGCAAAAATGGAGGATCTAGACCCTTCCAGAGCTGAGATATCAAAATTCAAAATTTCGACCCAAAAAAAATAAACGACAGTGTTACCCCTTTCGTTTTTTTTCATTTTCGGGCGAAAAATTAAGTTTCTCCAATCTTCTCAAAACTCTGGATTATGATAGAGGGCTTTGAAACTTTGACCTGAGTGCAAAAATGGAGGCTCTAGACCCTTCCAGAGCTGAGATATCAAAATTCAAAATTTCGACCCAAAAAAAATAAACGACAGTGTTACCCCTTTCGTTTTTTTCCATTTTTGGGCGAAAAATTAAGTTTCTCCAATCTTCTCAAAACTCTGGATTATGATAGAGGGCTTTGAAACTTTGACCTGAGTGCAAAAATGGAGGCTCTAGACCCTTCCAGAGCTGAGATATCAAAGTTAAAAATTTCGACCCGAAAAAAAACGACAGTGTTACCCCTTTCGTTTTTTTCCATTTTTGGGCGAAAAATTAAGTTTCTCCAATCTTCTCAAAACTCTGGATTATGATAGAGGGCTGTGAGACTTTGACCTGAGTGCAAAAATGGAGGCTCTAGACCCTTCCAGAGCTTAGATATCAAAGTTCAAAAATTCGACCCGAAAAAAAAACGACAGTGTTACCCCATTCGTTTTTTTCCGTTTTTGGGCGAAAAATTAAGTTTCTCCAATCTTCTCAAAACTCTGGATTATGATAGAGGGCTGTGAGACTTTGACCTGAGTGCAAAAATGGAGGATCTAGACCCTTCCAGAGCTGAGATATCAAAATTCAAAATTTCGACCCGAAAAAAAAACGACAGTGTTACCCCTTTCGTTTTTTTCCATTTTTGGGCGAAAAATTAAGTTTCTCCAATCTTCTCAAAACTCTGGATTATGATAGAGGGCTGTGAGACTTTGACCTGAGTGCAAAAATGGAGGCTCTAGACCCTTCCAGAGCTGAGATATCAAAGTTCAAAATTTCGACCCGAAAAAAAAACGACAGTGTTACCCCTTTCGTTTTTTTCCGTTTTTGGGCGAAAAATTAAGTTTCTCCAATCTTCTCAAAACTCTGGATTATGATAGAGGGCTGTGAGACTTTGACCTGAGTGCAAAAATGGAGGATCTAGACCCTTCCAGAGCTGAGATATCAAAATTCAAAATTTCGACCCGAAAAAAAAAAACGACAGTGTTACCCCTTTCGTTTTTTTTTTTCATTTTCGGGCGAAAAATTAAGTTTCTCCAATCTTCTCAAAACTCTGGATTATGATAGAGGGCTGTGAAACTTTGACCTGAGTGCAAAAATGGAGGCTCTAGACCCTTCCAGAGCTGAGATATCAAAGTTCAAAATTTCGACCCAAAAAAAAAAACGACAGTGTTACCCCTTTCGTTTTTTTCCATTTTTGGGCGAAAAATTAAGTTTCTCCAATCTTCTCAAAACTCTAGATTATGATAGAGGGCTGTGAGACTTTGACCTGAGTGCAAAAATGGAGGCTCTAGACCCTTCCAGAGCTGAGATATCAAAGTTCAAAATTTCGACCCGAAAAAAAAAACGACAGTGTTACCCCTTTCGTTTTTTTCCGTTTTTGGGCGAAAAATTAAGTTTCTCCAATCTTCTCAAAACTCTGGATTATGATAGAGGGCTGTGAGACTTTGACCTGAGTGCAAAAATGGAGGCTCTAGACCCTTCCAGAGCTGAGATATCAAAATTCAAAATTTCAACCCGAAAAAAAAAACGACAGTGTTACCCCTTTCGTTTTTTTTCGTTTTCGGGCGAAAAATTAAGTTTCTCCAATCTTCTCAAAACTCTGGATTATGATAGAGGGCTGTGAGACTTTGACCTGAGTGCAAAAATGGAGGCTCTAGACCCTTCCAGAGCTGAGATATCAAAGTTCAAAATTTCGACCCGAAAAATACGACAGTGTTACCCCTTTCGTTTTTTTCCGTTTTTGGGCGAAAAATTAAGTTTCTCCAATCTTCTCAAAACTCTGGATTATGATAGAGGGCTGTGAGACTTTGACCTGAGTGCAAAAATGGAGGATCTAGACCCTTCCAGAGCTGAGATATCAAAATTCAAAATTTCGACCCAAAAAAAATAAACGACAGTGTTACCCCTTTCGTTTTTTTTCATTTTCGGGCGAAAAATTAAGTTTCTCCAATCTTCTCAAAACTCTGGATTATGATAGAGGGCTTTGAAACTTTGACCTGAGTGCAAAAATGGAGGCTCTAGACCCTTCCAGAGCTGAGATATCAAAATTCAAAATTTCGACCCAAAAAAAATAAACGACAGTGTTACCCCTTTCGTTTTTTTCCATTTTTGGGCGAAAAATTAAGTTTCTCCAATCTTCTCAAAACTCTGGATTATGATAGAGGGCTTTGAAACTTTGACCTGAGTGCAAAAATGGAGGCTCTAGACCCTTCCAGAGCTGAGATATCAAAGTTAAAAATTTCGACCCGAAAAAAAACGACAGTGTTACCCCTTTCGTTTTTTTCCATTTTTGGGCGAAAAATTAAGTTTCTCCAATCTTCTCAAAACTCTGGATTATGATAGAGGGCTGTGAGACTTTGACCTGAGTGCAAAAATGGAGGCTCTAGACCCTTCCAGAGCTTAGATATCAAAGTTCAAAAATTCGACCCGAAAAAAAAACGACAGTGTTACCCCATTCGTTTTTTTCCGTTTTTGGGCGAAAAATTAAGTTTCTCCAATCTTCTCAAAACTCTGGATTATGATAGAGTGCTGTGAGACTTTGACCTGAGTGCAAAAATGGAGGCTCTAGACCCTTCCAGAGCTGAGATATCAAAATTCAAAATTTCGACCCGAAAAAAAAAACGACAGTGTTACCCCTTTCGTTTTTTTTCATTTTCGGGCGAAAAATTAAGTTTCTCCAATCTTCTCAAAACTCTGGATTATGATAGAGGGCTGTGAGACTTTGACCTGAGTGCAAAAATGGAGGCTCTAGACCCTTCCAGAGCTGAGATATGAAAGTTCAAAATTTCGACCCGAAAAAAAAACGACAGTGTTACCCCTTTCGTTTTTTTCCGTTTTTGGGCGAAAAATTAAGTTTCTCCAATCTTCTCAAAACTCTGGATTATGATAGAGGGCTGTGAGACTTTGACCTGAGTGCAAAAATGGAGGATCTAGACCCTTCCAGAGCTGAGATATCAAAATTCAAAATTTCGACCCGAAAAAAAAAACGACAGTGTTACCCCTTTCGTTTTTTTCCATTTTTGGGCGAAAAATTAAGTTTCTCCAATCTTCTCAAAACTCTGGATTATGATAGAGGGCTGTGAGACTTTGACCTGAGTGCAAAAATGGAGGCTCTAGACCCTTCCAGAGCTAAGATATGAAAGTTCAAAATTTCGACCCGAAAAAAAAACGACAGTGTTACCCCTTTCGTTTTTTTCCGTTTTTGGGCGAAAAATTAAGTTTCTCCAATCTTCTCAAAACTCTGGATTATGATAGAGGGCTGTGAGACTTTGACCTGAGTGCAAAAATGGAGGCTCTAGACCCTTCCAGAGCTGAGATATCAAAGTTAAAAATTTCGACCCGAAAAAAAACGACAGTGTTACCCCTTTCGTTTTTTTCCATTTTTGGGCAAAAAAAAATTAAGTTTCTCCAATCTTCTCAAAACTCTGGATTATGATAGAGGGCTGTGAGACTTTGACCTGAGTGCAAAAATGGAGGCTCTAGACCCTTCCAGAGCTTAGATATCAAAGTTCAAAATTTCGACCCGAAAAAAAAACGACAGTGTTACCCCTTTCGTTTTTTTCCGTTTTTGGGCGAAAAATTAAGTTTCTCCAATCTTCTCAAAACTCTGGATTATGATAGAGGGCTGTGAGACTTTGACCTGAGTGCAAAAATGGAGGCTCTAGACCCTTCCAGAGCTGAGATATCAAAATTCAAAATTTCGACCCGAAAAAAAAACCGACAGTGTTACCCCTTTCGTTTTTTTCCGTTTTTGGGCGAAAAAATAAGTTTCTCCAATCTTCTCAAAACTCTGGATTATGATAGAGGGCTGTGAGACTTTGACCTGAGTGCAAAAATGGAGGCTCTAGACCCTTCCAGAGCTGAGATATCAAAATTCAAAATTTCAACCCGAAAAAAAAAACGACAGTGTTACCCCTTTCGTTTTTTTTCGTTTTCGGGCGAAAAATTAAGTTTCTCCAATCTTCTCAAAACTCTGGATTATGATAGAGGGCTGTGAGACTTTTACCTGAGTGCAAAAATGGAGGCTCTAGACCCTTCCAGAGCTGAGATATGAAAGTTCAAAATTTCGACCCGAAAAAAAAACCACAGTGTTACCCCTTTCGTTTTTTTCCGTTTTTGGGCGAAAAATTAAGTTTCTCCAATCTTCTCAAAACTCTGGATTATGATAGAGGGCTGTGAGACTTTGACCTGAGTGCAAAAATGGAGGCTCTAGACCCTTCCAGAGCTGAGATATCAAAATTCAAAATTTCGACCCGAAAAAAAAACGACAGTGTTACCCCTTTCGTTTTTTTCCGTTTTTGGGCGAAAAATTAAGTTTCTCCAATCTTCTCAAAACTCTGGATTATGATAGAGGGCTGTGAGACTTTGACCTGAGTGCAAAAATGGAGGCTCTAGACCCTTCCAGAGCTGAGATATCAAAATTCTAAATTTCCACCTGAAAAAAAACCGACAGTGTTACCCCTTTCGTTTTTTTCCATTTTTGGGCGAAAAATTAAGTTTCTCCAATCTTCTCAAAACTCTGGATTATGATAGAGGGCTGTGAGACTTTGACCTGAGTGCAAAAATGGAGGCTCTAGACCCTTCCAGAGCTGAGATATCAAAATTCAAAATTTCGACCCGAAAAAAAAAACGACAGTGTTACCCCTTTCGTTTTTTTTCATTTTCGGGCGAAAAATTAAGTTTCTCCAATCTTCTCAAAACTCTGGATTATGATAGAGGGCTGTGAGACTTTGACCTGAGTGCAAAAATGGAGGCTCTAGACCCTTCCAGAGCTTAGATATCAAAGTTCAAAATTTCGACCCGAAAAAAAAACGACAGTGTTACCCCTTTCGTTTTTTTCCGTTTTTGGGCGAAAAATTAAGTTTCTCCAATCTTCTCAAAACTCTGGATTATGATAGAGGGCTGTGAGACTTTGACCTGAGTGCAAAAATGGAGGCTCTAGACCCTTCCAGAGCTGAGATATCAAAATTCAAAATTTCGACCCGAAAAAAAACCGACAGTGTTACCCCTTTCGTTTTTTTTCATTTTCGGGCGAAAAATTAAGTTTCTCCAATCTTCTCAAAACTCTGGATTATGATAGAGGGCTGTGAGACTTTGACCTGAGTGCAAAAATGGAGGCTCTAGACCCTTCCAGAGCTGAGATATCAAAATTCAAAATTTCGACCCGAAAAAAAAACGACAGTGTTACCCCTTTCGTTTTTTTTCATTTTCGGGCGAAAAATTAAGTTTCTCCAATCTTCTCAAAACTCTGGATTATGATAGAGGGCTGTGAGACTTTGACCTGAGTGCAAAAATGGAGGCTCTAGACCCTTCCAGAGCTGAGATATCAAAGTTCAAAATTTCGACCCGAAAAAAAAACGACAGTGTTACCCCTTTCGTTTTTTTCCGTTTTTGGGCGAAAAATTAAGTTTCTCCAATCTTCTCAAAACTCTGGATTATGATAGAGGGCTGTGAGACTTTGACCTGAGTGCAAAAATGGAGGATCTAGACCCTTCCAGAGCTGAGATATCAAAATTCAAAATTTCGACCCGAAAAAAAAACGACAGTGTTACCCCTTTCGTTTTTTTTCATTTTCAGGCGAAAAATTAAGTTTCTCCAATCTTCTCAAAACTCTGGATTATGATAGAGGGCTTTAAAACTTTGACCTGAGTGCAAAAATGGAGGCTCTAGACCCTTCCAGAGCTGAGATATCAAAGTTAAAAATTTCGACCCGAAAAAAAAACGACAGTGTTACCCCTTTCGTTTTTTTTTTCATTTTCGGGCGAAAAATTAAGTTTCTCCAATCTTCTCAAAACTCTGGATTATGATAGAGGGCTGTGAGACTTTGACCTGAGTGCAAAAATGGAGGCTCTAGACCCTTCCAGAGCTGAGATATCAAAGTTCAAAATTTCGACCCGAAAAAAAAACGACAGTGTTACCCCTTTCGTTTTTTTCCGTTTTTGGGCGAAAAATTAAGTTTCTCCAATCTTCTCAAAACTCTGGATTATGATAGAGGGCTGTGAGACTTTGACCTGAGTGCAAAAATGGAGGATCTAGACCCTTCCAGAGCTGAGATATCAAAATTCAAAATTTCGACCCAAAAAAAAAAAACGACAGTGTTACCCCTTTCGTTTTTTTTCATTTTCGGGCGAAAAATTAAGTTTCTCCGATCTTCTCAAAACTCTGGATTATGATAGAGGGCTTTGAAACTTTGACCTGAGTGCAAAAATGGAGGCTCTAGACCCTTCCAGAGCTGAGATATCAAAGTTAAAAATTTCGACCCGAAAAAAAACGACAGTGTTACCCCTTTCGTTTTTTTCCATTTTTGGGTGAAAAATTAAGTTTCTCCAATCTTCTCAAAACTCTGGATTATGATAGAGGGCTGTGAGACTTTGACCTGAGTGCAAAAATGGAGGCTCTAGACCCTTCCAGAGCTTAGATATCAAAGTTCAAAAATTCGACCCGAAAAAAAAAACGACAGTGTTACCCCATTCGTTTTTTTCCGTTTTTGGGCGAAAAATTAAGTTTCTCCAATCTTCTCAAAACTCTGGATTATGATAGAGTGCTGTGAGACTTTGACTTGAGTGCAAAAATGGAGGCTCTAGACCCTTCCAGAGCTGAGATATCAAAATTCAAAATTTCGACCCGAAAAAAAAAACGACAGTGTTACCCCTTTCGTTTTTTTCCGTTTTTGGGCGAAAAATTAAGTTTCTCCAATCTTCTCAAAACTCTGGATTATGATAGAGGGCTGTGAGACTTTGACCTGAGTGCAAAAATGGAGGATCTAGACCCTTCCAGAGCTGAGATATCAAAATTCAAAATTTCGACCCGAAAAAAAAACGACAGTGTTACCCCTTTCGTTTTTTTCCATTTTTGGGCGAAAAATTAAGTTTCTCCAATCTTCTCAAAACTCTGGATTATGATAGAGGGCTGTGAGACTTTGACCTGAGTGCAAAAATGGAGGCTCTAGACCCTTCCAGAGCTGAGATATCAAAGTTCAAAATTTCGACCCGAAAAAAAAAACGACAGTGTTACCCCTTTCGTTTTTTTCCGTTTTTGGGCGAAAAATTAAGTTTCTCCAA
The DNA here is from genome assembly GCF_988280905.1 of Pimephales promelas. Taxonomy (NCBI): domain Eukaryota; kingdom Metazoa; phylum Chordata; class Actinopteri; order Cypriniformes; family Leuciscidae; genus Pimephales; species Pimephales promelas. The sequence continues at coordinate 25,838,670 of NC_142783.1, forward strand.
TCTTCTCAAAACTCTGGATTATGATAGAGGGCTGTGAGACTTTGACCTGAGTGCAAAAATGGAGGCTCTAGACCCTTCCAGAGCTGAGATATCAAAATTCAAAATTTCAACCCGAAAAAAAAAACGACAAGGTTACCCCTTTCGTTTTTTTTCGTTTTCGGGCGAAAAATTAAGTTTCTCCAATCTTCTCAAAACTCTGGATTATGATAGAGGGCTGTGAGACTTTGACCTGAGTGCAAAAATGGAGGCTCTAGACCCTTCCAGAGCTGAGATATGAAAGTTCAAAATTTCGACCCGAAAAAAAACCCACAGTGTTACCCCTTTCGTTTTTTTCCGTTTTTGGGCGAAAAATTAAGTTTCTCCAATCTTCTCAAAACTCTGGATTATGATAGAGGGCTGTGAGACTTTGACCTGAGTGCAAAAATGGAGGCTCTAGACCCTTCCAGAGCTGAGATATCAAAATTCAAAATTTCGACCCGAAAAAAAAACGACAGTGTTACCCCTTTCGTTTTTTTCCGTTTTTGGGCGAAAAATTAAGTTTCTCCAATCTTCTCAAAACTCTGGATTATGATAGAGGGCTGTGAGACTTTGACCTGAGTGCAAAAATGGAGGCTCTAGACCCTTCCAGAGCTGAGATATCAAAATTCAAAATTTCCACCTGAAAAAAAACCGACAGTGTTACCCCTTTCGTTTTTTTCCATTTTTGGGCGAAAAATTAAGTTTCTCCAATCTTCTCAAAACTCTGGATTATGATAGAGGGCTGTGAGACTTTGACCTGAGTGCAAAAATGGAGGCTCTAGACCCTTCCAGAGCTGAGATATCAAAATTCAAAATTTCGACCCGAAAAAAAAAACGACAGTGTTACCCCTTTCGTTTTTTTTCATTTTCGGGCGAAAAATTAAGTTTCTCCAATCTTCTCAAAACTCTGGATTATGATAGAGGGCTGTGAGACTTTGACCTGAGTGCAAAAATGGAGGCTCTAGACCCTTCCAGAGCTGAGATATCAAAGTTCAAAATTTCGACCCGAAAAAAAAAACGACAGTGTTACCCCTTTCGTTTTTTTCCGTTTTTGGGCGAAAAATTAAGTTTCTCCAATCTTCTCAAAACTCTGGATTATGATAGAGGGCTGTGAGACTTTGACCTGAGTGCAAAAATGGAGGATCTAGACCCTTCCAGAGCTGAGATATCAAAATTCAAAATTTCGACCCGAAAAAAAAAACGACAGTGTTACCCCTTTCGTTTTTTTTCATTTTCGGGCGAAAAATTAAGTTTCTCCAATCTTCTCAAAACTCTGGATTATGATAGAGGGCTTTGAAACTTTGACCTGAGTGCAAAAATGGAGGCTCTAGACCCTTCCAGAGCTGAGATATCAAAGTTAAAAATTTCGACCCGAAAAAAAACGACAGTGTTACCCCTTTCGTTTTTTTCCATTTTTGGTCGAAAAATTAAGTTTCTCCAATCTTCTCAAAACTCTGGATTATGATAGAGGGCTGTGAGACTTTGACCTGAGTGCAAAAATGGAGGCTCTAGACCCTTCCAGAGCTGAGATATCAAAATTCAAAATTTCGACCCGAAAAAAAACCGACAGTGTTACCCCTTTCGTTTTTTTTCATTTTCGGGCGAAAAATTAAGTTTCTCCAATCTTCTCAAAACTCTGGATTATGATAGAGGGCTGTGAGACTTTGACCTGAGTGCAAAAATGGAGGCTCTAGACCCTTCCAGAGCTGAGATATCAAAATTCAAAATTTCGACCCGAAAAAAAAACGACAGTGTTACCCCTTTCGTTTTTTTTCATTTTCGGGCGAAAAATTAAGTTTCTCCAATCTTCTCAAAACTCTGGATTATGATAGAGGGCTGTGAGACTTTGACCTGAGTGCAAAAATGGAGGCTCTAGACCCTTCCAGAGCTGAGATATCAAAGTTCAAAATTTCGACCCGAAAAAAAAACGACAGTGTTACCCCTTTCGTTTTTTTCCGTTTTTGGGCGAAAAATTAAGTTTCTCCAATCTTCTCAAAACTCTGGATTATGATAGAGGGCTGTGAGACTTTGACCTGAGTGCAAAAATGGAGGATCTAGACCCTTCCAGAGCTGAGATATCAAAATTCAAAATTTCGACCCGAAAAAAAAACGACAGTGTTACCCCTTTCGTTTTTTTTCATTTTCAGGCGAAAAATTAAGTTTCTCCAATCTTCTCAAAACTCTGGATTATGATAGAGGGCTTTAAAACTTTGACCTGAGTGCAAAAATGGAGGCTCTAGACCCTTCCAGAGCTGAGATATCAAAGTTAAAAATTTCGACCCGAAAAAAAAACGACAGTGTTACCCCTTTCGTTTTTTTTTCATTTTCGGGCGAAAAATTAAGTTTCTCCAATCTTCTCAAAACTCTGGATTATGATAGAGGGCTGTGAGACTTTGACCTGAGTGCAAAAATGGAGGCTCTAGACCCTTCCAGAGCTGAGATATCAAAGTTCAAAATTTCGACCCGAAAAAAAAACGACAGTGTTACCCCTTTCGTTTTTTTCCGTTTTTGGGCGAAAAATTAAGTTTCTCCAATCTTCTCAAAACTCTGGATTATGATAGAGGGCTGTGAGACTTTGACCTGAGTGCAAAAATGGAGGATCTAGACCCTTCCAGAGCTGAGATATCAAAATTCAAAATTTCGACCCAAAAAAAAAAAACGACAGTGTTACCCCTTTCGTTTTTTTTCATTTTCGGGCGAAAAATTAAGTTTCTCCGATCTTCTCAAAACTCTGGATTATGATAGAGGGCTTTGAAACTTTGACCTGAGTGCAAAAATGGAGGCTCTAGACCCTTCCAGAGCTGAGATATCAAAGTTAAAAATTTCGACCCGAAAAAAAACGACAGTGTTACCCCTTTCGTTTTTTTCCATTTTTGGGTGAAAAATTAAGTTTCTCCAATCTTCTCAAAACTCTGGATTATGATAGAGGGCTGTGAGACTTTGACCTGAGTGCAAAAATGGAGGCTCTAGACCCTTCCAGAGCTTAGATATCAAAGTTCAAAAATTCGACCCGAAAAAAAAACGACAGTGTTACCCCATTCGTTTTTTTCCGTTTTTGGGCGAAAAATTAAGTTTCTCCAATCTTCTCAAAACTCTGGATTATGATAGAGTGCTGTGAGACTTTGACCTGAGTGCAAAAATGGAGGCTCTAGACCCTTCCAGAGCTGAGATATCAAAATTCAAAATTTCGACCCGAAAAAAAAAAACGACAGTGTTACCCCTTTCGTTTTTTTTCATTTTCGGGCGAAAAATTAAGTTTCTCCAATCTTCTCAAAACTCTGGATTATGATAGAGGGCTGTGAGACTTTGACCTGAGTGCAAAAATGGAGGCTCTAGACCCTTCCAGAGCTGAGATATGAAAGTTCAAAATTTCGACCCGAAAAAAAAAACGACAGTGTTACCCCTTTCGTTTTTTTCCGTTTTTGGGCGAAAAATTAAGTTTCTCCAATCTTCTCAAAACTCTGGATTATGATAGAGGGCTGTGAGACTTTGACCTGAGTGCAAAAATGGAGGATCTAGACCCTTCCAGAGCTGAGATATCAAAATTCAAAATTTCGACCCGAAAAAAAAACGACAGTGTTACCCCTTTCGTTTTTTTCCATTTTTGGGCGAAAAATTAAGTTTCTCCAATCTTCTCAAAACTCTGGATTATGATAGAGGGCTGTGAGACTTTGACCTGAGTGCAAAAATGGAGGCTCTAGACCCTTCCAGAGCTGAGATATCAAAGTTCAAAATTTCGACCCGAAAAAAAAACGACAGTGTTACCCCTTTCGTTTTTTTCCGTTTTTGGGCGAAAAATTAAGTTTCTCCAATCTTCTCAAAACTCTGGATTATGATAGAGGGCTGTGAGACTTTGACCTGAGTGCAAAAATGGAGGATCTAGACCCTTCCAGAGCTGAGATATCAAAATTCAAAATTTCGACCCGAAAAAAAAAAACGACAGTGTTACCCCTTTCGTTTTTTTTTTTCATTTTCGGGCGAAAAATTAAGTTTCTCCAATCTTCTCAAAACTCTGGATTATGATAGAGGGCTGTGAAACTTTGACCTGAGTGCAAAAATGGAGGCTCTAGACCCTTCCAGAGCTGAGATATCAAAATTCAAAATTTCGACCCGAAAAAAAAACGACAGTGTTACCCCTTTCGTTTTTTTTTCATTTTCGGGCGAAAAATTAAGTTTCTCCAATCTTCTCAAAACTCTGGATTATGATAGAGGGCTGTGAGACTTTGACCTGAGTGCAAAAATGGAGGCTCTAGACCCTTCCAGAGCTGAGATATCAAAGTTCAAAATTTCGACCCGAAAAAAAAACGACAGTGTTACCCCTTTCGTTTTTTTCCGTTTTTGGGCGAAAAATTAAGTTTCTCCAATCTTCTCAAAACTCTGGATTATGATAGAGGGCTGTGAGACTTTGACCTGAGTGCAAAAATGGAGGATCTAGACCCTTCCAGAGCTGAGATATCAAAATTCAAAATTTCGACCCGAAAAAAAAACGACAGTGTTACCCCTTTCGTTTTTTTTCATTTTCAGGCGAAAAATTAAGTTTCTCCAATCTTCTCAAAACTCTGGATTATGATAGAGGGCTTTAAAACTCTGACCTGAGTGCAAAAATGGAGGCTCTAGACCCTTCCAGAGCTGAGATATCAAAGTTAAAAATTTCGACCCGAAAAAAAAACGACAGTGTTACCCCTTTCGTTTTTTTTTCATTTTCGGGCGAAAAATTAAGTTTCTCCAATCTTCTCAAAACTCTGGATTATGATAGAGGGCTGTGAGACTTTGACCTGAGTGCAAAAATGGAGGCTCTAGACCCTTCCAGAGCTGAGATATCAAAGTTCAAAATTTCGACCCGAAAAAAAAACGACAGTGTTACCCCTTTCGTTTTTTTCCGTTTTTGGGCGAAAAATTAAGTTTCTCCAATCTTCTCAAAACTCTGGATTATGATAGAGGGCTGTGAGACTTTGACCTGAGTGCAAAAATGGAGGATCTAGACCCTTCCAGAGCTGAGATATCAAAATTCAAAATTTCGACCCAAAAAAAAAAAACGACAGTGTTACCCCTTTCGTTTTTTTTCATTTTCGGGCGAAAAATTAAGTTTCTCCGATCTTCTCAAAACTCTGGATTATGATAGAGGGCTTTGAAACTTTGACCTGAGTGCAAAAATGGAGGCTGGAGGCTCTAGACCCTTCCAGAGCTGAGATATCAAAGTTAAAAATTTCGACCCGAAAAAAAACGACAGTGTTACCCCTTTCGTTTTTTTCCATTTTTGGGTGAAAAATTAAGTTTCTCCAATCTTCTCAAAACTCTGGATTATGATAGAGGGCTGTGAGACTTTGACCTGAGTGCAAAAATGGAGGCTCTAGACCCTTCCAGAGCTTAGATATCAAAGTTCAAAAATTCGACCCGAAAAAAAAACGACAGTGTTACCCCATTCGTTTTTTTCCGTTTTTGGGCGAAAAATTAAGTTTCTCCAATCTTCTCAAAACTCTGGATTATGATAGAGTGCTGTGAGACTTTGACCTGAGTGCAAAAATGGAGGCTCTAGACCCTTCCAGAGCTGAGATATCAAAATTCAAAATTTCGACCCGAAAAAAAAAACGACAGTGTTACCCCTTTCGTTTTTTTTCATTTTCGGGCGAAAAATTAAGTTTCTCCAATCTTCTCAAAACTCTGGATTATGATAGAGGGCTGTGAGACTTTGACCTGAGTGCAAAAATGGAGGCTCTAGACCCTTCCAGAGCTGAGATATGAAAGTTCAAAATTTCGACCCGAAAAAAAAAACGACAGTGTTACCCCTTTCGTTTTTTTCCGTTTTTGGGCGAAAAATTAAGTTTCTCCAATCTTCTCAAAACTCTGGATTATGATAGAGGGCTGTGAGACTTTGACCTGAGTGCAAAAATGGAGGATCTAGACCCTTCCAGAGCTGAGATATCAAAATTCAAAATTTCGACCCGAAAAAAAAACGACAGTGTTACCCCTTTCGTTTTTTTCCATTTTTGGGCGAAAAATTAAGTTTCTCCAATCTTCTCAAAACTCTGGATTATGATAGAGGGCTGTGAGACTTTGACCTGAGTGCAAAAATGGAGGCTCTAGACCCTTCCAGAGCTGAGATATCAAAGTTCAAAATTTCGACCCGAAAAAAAAACGACAGTGTTACCCCTTTCGTTTTTTTCCGTTTTTGGGCGAAAAATTAAGTTTCTCCAATCTTCTCAAAACTCTGGATTATGATAGAGGGCTGTGAGACTTTGACCTGAGTGCAAAAATGGAGGATCTAGACCCTTCCAGAGCTGAGATATCAAAATTCAAAATTTCGACCCGAAAAAAAAAAACGACAGTGTTACCCCTTTCGTTTTTTTTTTTCATTTTCGGGCGAAAAATTAAGTTTCTCCAATCTTCTCAAAACTCTGGATTATGATAGAGGGCTGTGAAACTTTGACCTGAGTGCAAAAATGGAGGCTCTAGACCCTTCCAGAGCTGAGATATCAAAGTTCAAAATTTCGACCCAAAAAAAAAACGACAGTGTTACCCCTTTCGTTTTTTTCCATTTTTGGGCGAAAAATTTAGTTTCTCCAATCTTCTCAAAACTCTAGATTATGATAGAGGGCTGTGAGACTTTGACCTGAGTGCAAAAATGGAGGCTCTAGACCCTTCCAGAGCTGAGATATCAAAGTTCAAAATTTCGACCCGAAAAAAAAAACGACAGTGTTACCCCTTTCGTTTTTTTCCGTTTTTGGGCGAAAAATTAAGTTTCTCCAATCTTCTCAAAACTCTGGATTATGATAGAGGGCTGTGAGACTTTGACCTGAGTGCAAAAATGGAGGCTCTAGACCCTTCCAGAGCTGAGATATCAAAGTTCAAAATTTCGACCCGAAAAAAAAACGACAGTGTTACCCCTTTCGTTTTTTTCCGTTTTTGGGCGAAAAATTAAGTTTCTCCAATCTTCTCAAAACTCTGGATTATGATAGAGGGCTGTGAGACTTTGACCTGAGTGCAAAAATGGAGGTTCTAGACCCTTCCAGAGCTGAGATATCAAAATTCAAAATTTCGACCCGAAAAAAAACCGACAGTGTTACCCCTTTCGTTTTTTTTCATTTTCGGACGAAAAATTAAGTTTCTCCAATCTTCTCAAAACTCTGGATTATGATAGAGGGCTTTGAGACTTTGACCTGAGTGCAAAAATGGAGGCTCTAGACCCTTCCAGAGCTGAGATATCAAAATTCAAAATTTCGACCCGAAAAAAAACCGACAGTGTTACCCCTTTCGTTTTTTTCCGTTTTTGGGCGAAAAATTAAGTTTCTCCAATCTTCTCAAAACTCTGGATTATGATAGAGGGCTGTGAAACTTTGACCTGAGTGCAAAAAGGGAGGCTCTAGACCCTTCCAGAGCTGAGATATCAAAATTCAAAATTTCGACCCGAAAAAAAACGACAGTGTTACCCCTTTCGTTTTTTTCCGTTTTTGGGCGAAAAATTAAGTTTCTCCAATCTTCTCAAAACTCTGGATTATGATAGAGGGCTGTGAGACTTTGACCTGAGTGCAAAAATGGAGGCTCTAGACCCTTCCAGAGCTGAGATATCAAAATTAAAAATTTCGACCCGAAAAGAAAACGACAGTGTTACCCCTTTCGTTTTTTTTTTCATTTTCGGACGAAAAATTAAGTTTCTCCAATCTTCTCAAAACTCTGGATTATGATAGAGGGCTGTGAGACTTTGACCTGAGTGCAAAAATGGAGGCTCTAGACCCTTCCAGAGCTGAGATATCAAAGTTCAAAATTTCGACCCGAAAAAAAAAACGACAGTGTTACCCCTTTCGTTTTTTTCCGTTTTTGGGCGAAAAATTAAGTTTCTCCAATCTTCTCAAAACTCTGGATTATGATAGAGGGCTGTGAGACTTTGACCTGAGTGCAAAAATGGAGGATCTAGACCCTTCCAGAGCTGAGATATCAAAATTCAAAACTTCGACCCGAAAAAAAAAACGACAGTGTTACCCCTTTCGTTTTTTTTCATTTTCGGGCGAAAAATTAAGTTTCTCCAATCTTCTCAAAACTCTGGATTATGATAGAGGGCTGTGAAACTTTGACCTGAGTGCAAAAATGGAGGCTCTAGACCCTTCCAGAGCTGAGATATCAAAGTTCAAAATTTCGACCCGAAAAAAAAACGACAGTGTTACCCCTTTCGTTTTTTTCCGTTTTTGGGCGAAAAATTAAGTTTCTCCAATCTTCTTAAAACTCTGGATTATGATAGAGGGCTGTGAGACTTTGACCTGAGTGCAAAAATGGAGGCTCTAGACCCTTCCAGAGCTGAGATATCAAAGTTCAAAATTTCGACCCGAAAAAAAAAACGACAGTGTTACTTACCCCTTTCGTTTTTTTCCATTTTTGGGCGAAAAATTAAGTTTCTCCAATCTTCTCAAAACGCTGGATTATGATAGAGGGCTGTGAGACTTTGACCTGAGTGCAAAAATGGAGGCTCTAGACCCTTCCAGTGCTGAGATATCAAAGTTCAAAATTTCGACCCGAAAAAAAAAACGACAGTGTTACCCCTTTCGTTTTTTTTCATTTTCGGGCGAAAAATTAAGTTTCTCCAATCTTCTCAAAACTCTGGATTATGATAGAGGGCTGTGAGACTTTGACCTGAGTGCAAAAATGGAGGCTCTAGACCCTTCCAGAGCTGAGATATCAAAGTTCAAAATTTCGACCCGAAAAAAAAACGACAGTGTTACCCCTTTCGTTTTTTTCCGTTTTTGGGCGAAAAATTAAGTTTCTCCAATCTTCTCAAAACTCTGGATTGTGATAGAGGGCTGTGAGACTTTGACCTGAGTGCAAAAATGGAGGCTCTAGACCCTTCCAGAGCTGAGATATCAAAATTTAAAATTTCGACCCGAAAAAAAAACGACAGTGTTACCCCTTTCGTTTTTTTTCATTTTCGGACGAAAAATTAAGTTTCTCCAATCTTCTCAAAACTCTGGATTATGATAGAGGGCTGTGAGACTTTGACCTGTGTGCAAAAATGGAGGATCTAGACCCTTCCAGAGCTGAGATATCAAAGTTCAAAATTTCGACCCGAAAAAAAAAACGACAGTGTTACCCCTTTCGTTTTTTTTCCGTTTTTGGGCGAAAAATTAAGTTTCTCCAATCTTCTCAAAACTCTGGATTATGATAGAGGGCTGTGAGACTTTGACCTGAGTGCAAAAATGGAGGTTCTAGACCCTTCCAGAGCTGAGATATCAAAGTTCAAAATTTCGACCCGAAAAAAAAAACGACAGTGTTACCCCTTTCGTTTTTTTTCCGTTTTTGGGCGAAAAATTAAGTTTCTCCAATCTTCTCAAAACTCTGGATTATGATAGAGGGCTGTGAGACTTTGACCTGAGTGCAAAAATGGAGGATCTAGACCCTTCCAGAGCTGAGATATCAAAATTCAAAATTTCGACCCGAAAAAAAAAACGACAGTGTTACCCCTTTCGTTTTTTTTCATTTTCGGGCGAAAAATTAAGTTTCTCCAATCTTCTCAAAACTCTGGATTATGATAGAGGGCTGTGAAACTTTGACCTGAGTGCAAAAATGGAGGCTCTAGACCCTTCCAGAGCTGAGATATCAAAGTTCAAAATTTCGACCCGAAAAAAAAACGACAGTGTTACCCCTTTCGTTTTTTTCCGTTTTTGGGCGAAAAATTAAGTTTCTCCAATCTTCTTAAAACTCTGGATTATGATAGAGGGCTGTGAGACTTTGACCTGAGTGCAAAAATGGAGGCTCTAGACCCTTCCAGAGCTGAGATATCAAAATACAAAATTTCGACCCGAAAAAAAAAACGACAGTGTTACCCCTTTCGTTTTTTTTCATTTTCGGACGAAAAATTAAGTTTCTCAAATGTTCTCAAAACTCTGGATTATGATAGAGGGCTGTGAGACTTTGACCTGAGTGCAAAAATGGAGGCTCTAGACCCTTCCAGAGCTGAGATCTCAAAGTTCAAAATTTCGACCCGAAAAAAAAAACGACAGTGTTACCCCTTTCGTTTTTTTTCCGTTTTTGGGCGAAAAATTAAGTTTCTCCAATCTTCTCAAAACTCTGGATTATGATAGAGGGCTGTGAGACTTTGACCTGAGTGCAAAAATGGAGGATCTAGACCCTTCCAGAGCTGAGATATCAAAATTCAAAATTTCGACCCGAAAAAAAAAACGACAGTGTTACCCCTTTCGTTTTTTTTTTCATTTTCGGGCGAAAAATTAAGTTTCTCCAATCTTCTCAAAACTCTGGATTATGATAGAGGGCTGTGAAACTTTGACCTGAGTGCAAAAATGGAGGCTCTAGACCCTTCCAGAGCTGAGATATCAAAGTTCAAAATTTCGACCCGAAAAAAAAACGACAGTGTTACCCCTTTCGTTTTTTTCCGTTTTTGGGCGAAAAATTAAGTTTCTCCAATCTTCTTAAAACTCTGGATTATGATAGAGGGCTGTGAGACTTTGACCTGAGTGCAAAAATGGAGGCTCTAGACCCTTCCAGAGCTGAGATATCAAAATAAAAAATTTCGACCCGAAAAAAAAACGACAGTGTTACCCCTTTCGTTTTTTTTCATTTTCGGGCGAAAAATTAAGTTTCTCCAATCTTCTCAAAACTCTGGATTATGATAGAGGGCTGTGAGACTTTGACCTGAGTGCGAAAATGGAGGCTCTAGACCCTTCCAGAGCTGAGATATCAAAGTTCAAAATTTCGACCCGAAAAAAAAACGACAGTGTTACCCCTTTCGTTTTTGTCCTTTTTCGGGCGAAAAATTAAGTTTCTCCAATCTTCTCAAAACTCTGGATTATGATAGAGAGCTGTGAGACTTTGACCTGAGTGCAAAAATGGAGGATCTAGACCCTTCCAGAGCTGAGATATCAAAATTCAAAATTTCGACCCGAAAAAAAAAACGACAGTGTTACCCCTTTCGTTTTTTTTCATTTTCGGGCGAAAAATTAAGTTTCTCCAATCTTCTCAAAACTCTGGATTATGATAGAGGGCTGTGAAACTTTGACCTGAGTGCAAAAATGGAGGCTCTAGACCCTTCCAGAGCTGAGATATCAAAGTTCAAAATTTCGACCTGAAAAAAAAAACGACAGTGTTACCCCTTTCGTTTTTTTTCCGTTTTTGGGCGAAAAATTAAGTTTCTCCAATCTTCTCAAAACTCTGGATTATGATAGAGGGCTGTGAGACTTTGACCTGAGTGCAAAAATGGAGGCTCTAGACCCTTCCAGAGCTGAGATATCAAAGTTCAAAATTTCGACCCGAAAAAAAACCCGACAGTGTTACCCCTTTCGTTTTTTTCCGTTTTTGGGCGAAAAATTTAGTTTCTCCAATCTTCTCAAAACTCTGGATTATGATAGAGGGCTGTGAGACTTTGACCTGAGTGCAAAAATGGAGGCTCTAGACCCTTCCAGAGCTGAGATATCAAAGTTCAAAATTTCGACCCGAAAAAAAAACGACAGTGTTACCCCTTTCGTTTTTTTTTTCATTTTCGGGCGAAAAATTAAGTTTCTCCAATCTTCTCAAAACTCTGGATTATGATAGAGGGCTGTGAAACTTTGACCTGAGTGCAAAAATGGAGGCTCTAGACCCTTCCAGAGCTGAGATATCAAAGTTCAAAATTTCGACCCGAAAAAAAAACGACAGTGTTACCCCTTTCGTTTTTTTCCGTTTTTGGGCGAAAAATTAAGTTTCTCCAATCTTCTTAAAACTCTGGATTATGATAGAGGGCTGTGAGACTTTGACCTGAGTGCAAAAATGGAGGCTCTAGACCCTTCCAGAGCTGAGATATCAAAATAAAAAATTTCGACCCGAAAAAAAAACGACAGTGTTACCCCTTTCGTTTTTTTTCATTTTCGGGCGAAAAATTAAGTTTCTCCAATCTTCTCAAAACTCTGGATTATGATAGAGGGCTGTGAGACTTTGACCTGAGTGCGAAAATGGAGGCTCTAGACCCTTCCAGAGCTGAGATATCAAAGTTCAAAATTTCGACCCGAAAAAAAAACGACAGTGTTACCCCTTTCGTTTTTGTCCTTTTTCGGGCGAAAAATTAAGTTTCTCCAATCTTCTCAAAACTCTGGATTATGATAGAGAGCTGTGAGACTTTGACCTGAGTGCAAAAATGGAGGATCTAGACCCTTCCAGAGCTGAGATATCAAAATTCAAAATTTCGACCCGAAAAAAAAAACGACAGTGTTACCCCTTTCGTTTTTTTTCATTTTCGGGCGAAAAATTAAGTTTCTCCAATCTTCTCAAAACTCTGGATTATGATAGAGGGCTGTGAAACTTTGACCTGAGTGCAAAAATGGAGGCTCTAGACCCTTCCAGAGCTGAGATATCAAAGTTCAAAATTTCGACCTGAAAAAAAAAACGACAGTGTTACCCCTTTCGTTTTTTTTCCGTTTTTGGGCGAAAAATTAAGTTTCTCCAATCTTCTCAAAACTCTGGATTATGATAGAGGGCTGTGAGACTTTGACCTGAGTGCAAAAATGGAGGCTCTAGACCCTTCCAGAGCTGAGATATCAAAGTTCAAAATTTCGACCCGAAAAAAAACCCGACAGTGTTACCCCTTTCGTTTTTTTCCGTTTTTGGGCGAAAAATTTAGTTTCTCCAATCTTCTCAAAACTCTGGATTATGATAGAGGGCTGTGAGACTTTGACCTGAGTGCAAAAATGGAGGCTCTAGACCCTTCCAGAGCTGAGATATCAAAGTTCAAAATTTCGACCCGAAAAAAAAACGACAGTGTTACCCCTTTCGTTTTTTTCCGTTTTTGGGCGAAAAATTAAGTTTCTCCAATCTTCTCAAAACTCTGGATTCTGATAGAGGGCCATGAGACTTAAACCTGAGTGCAAAAATGGAGGCTCTAGACCCTTCCAGAGCTGAGATATCGAAACTCAAAAATTCGACCCGAAAAAAAAAACGACAGTGTTACCCCTTTCGTTTTTTTTTTCATTTTCGGGCGAAAAATTAAGTTTCTCCAATCTTCTCAAAACTCTGGATTATGATAGAGGGCTGTGAAACTTTGACCTGAGTGCAAAAATGGAGGCTCTAGACCCTTCCAGAGCTGAGATATCAAAGTTCAAAATTTCGACCCGAAAAAAAACCGACAGTGTTACCCCTTTCGTTTTTTTCCGTTTTTGGGCGAAAAATTAAGTTTCTCCAATCTTCTTAAAACTCTGGATTATGATAGAGGGCTGTGAGACTTTGACCTGAGTGCAAAAATGGAGGCTCTAGACCCTTCCAGAGCTGAGATATCAAAATAAAAAATTTCGACCCGAAAAAAAAACGACAGTGTTACCCCTTTCGTTTTTTTTCATTTTCGGGCGAAAAATTAAGTTTCTCCAATCTTCTCAAAACTCTGGATTATGATAGAGGGCTGTGAGACTTTGACCTGAGTGCGAAAATGGAGGCTCTAGACCCTTCCAGAGCTGAGATATCAAAGTTCAAAATTTCGACCCGAAAAAAAAACGACAGTGTTACCCCTTTCGTTTTTGTCCTTTTTCGGGCGAAAAATTAAGTTTCTCCAATCTTCTCAAAACTCTGGATTATGATAGAGAGCTGTGAGACTTTGACCTGAGTGCAAAAATGGAGGATCTAGACCCTTCCAGAGCTGAGATATCAAAATTCAAAATTTCGACCCGAAAAAAAAAACGACAGTGTTACCCCTTTCGTTTTTTTTCATTTTCGGGCGAAAAATTAAGTTTCTCCAATCTTCTCAAAACTCTGGATTATGATAGAGGGCTGTGAAACTTTGACCTGAGTGCAAAAATGGAGGCTCTAGACCCTTCCAGAGCTGAGATATCAAAGTTCAAAATTTCGACCTGAAAAAAAAAACGACAGTGTTACCCCTTTCGTTTTTTTTCCGTTTTTGGGCGAAAAATTAAGTTTCTCCAATCTTCTCAAAACTCTGGATTATGATAGAGGGCTGTGAGACTTTGACCTGAGTGCAAAAATGGAGGCTCTAGACCCTTCCAGAGCTGAGATATCAAAGTTCAAAATTTCGACCCGAAAAAAAACCCGACAGTGTTACCCCTTTCGTTTTTTTCCGTTTTTGGGCGAAAAATTTAGTTTCTCCAATCTTCTCAAAACTCTGGATTATGATAGAGGGCTGTGAGACTTTGACCTGAGTGCAAAAATGGAGGCTCTAGACCCTTCCAGAGCTGAGATATCAAAGTTCAAAATTTCGACCCGAAAAAAAAACGACAGTGTTACCCCTTTCGTTTTTTTTTTCATTTTCGGGCGAAAAATTTAGTTTCTCCAATCTTCTCAAAACTCTGGATTATGATAGAGGGCTGTGAAACTTTGACCTGAGTGCAAAAATGGAGGCTCTAGACCCTTCCAGAGCTGAGATATCAAAGTTCAAAATTTCGACCCGAAAAAAAAACGACAGTGTTACCCCTTTCGTTTTTTTCCGTTTTTGGGCGAAAAATTAAGTTTCTCCAATCTTCTTAAAACTCTGGATTATGATAGAGGGCTGTGAGACTTTGACCTGAGTGCAAAAATGGAGGCTCTAGACCCTTCCAGAGCTGAGATATCAAAATAAAAAATTTCGACCCGAAAAAAAAACGACAGTGTTACCCCTTTCGTTTTTTTTCATTTTCGGGCGAAAAATTAAGTTTCTCCAATCTTCTCAAAACTCTGGATTATGATAGAGGGCTGTGAGACTTTGACCTGAGTGCGAAAATGGAGGCTCTAGACCCTTCCAGAGCTGAGATATCAAAGTTCAAAATTTCGACCCGAAAAAAAAACGACAGTGTTACCCCTTTCGTTTTTGTCCTTTTTCGGGCGAAAAATTAAGTTTCTCCAATCTTCTCAAAACTCTGGATTATGATAGAGAGCTGTGAGACTTTGACCTGAGTGCAAAAATGGAGGATCTAGACCCTTCCAGAGCTGAGATATCAAAATTCAAAATTTCGACCCGAAAAAAAAAACGACAGTGTTACCCCTTTCGTTTTTTTTCATTTTCGGGCGAAAAATTAAGTTTCTCCAATCTTCTCAAAACTCTGGATTATGATAGAGGGCTGTGAAACTTTGACCTGAGTGCAAAAATGGAGGCTCTAGACCCTTCCAGAGCTGAGATATCAAAGTTCAAAATTTCGACCTGAAAAAAAAAACGACAGTGTTACCCCTTTCGTTTTTTTTCCGTTTTTGGGCGAAAAATTAAGTTTCTCCAATCTTCTCAAAACTCTGGATTATGATAGAGGGCTGTGAGACTTTGACCTGAGTGCAAAAATGGAGGCTCTAGACCCTTCCAGAGCTGAGATATCAAAGTTCAAAATTTCGACCCGAAAAAAAACCCGACAGTGTTACCCCTTTCGTTTTTTTCCGTTTTTGGGCGAAAAATTTAGTTTCTCCAATCTTCTCAAAACTCTGGATTATGATAGAGGGCTGTGAGACTTTGACCTGAGTGCAAAAATGGAGGCTCTAGACCCTTCCAGAGCTGAGATATCAAAGTTCAAAATTTCGACCCGAAAAAAAAACGACAGTGTTACCCCTTTCGTTTTTTTCCGTTTTTGGGCGAAAAATTAAGTTTCTCCAATCTTCTCAAAACTCTGGATTCTGATAGAGGGCCATGAGACTTAAACCTGAGTGCAAAAATGGAGGCTCTAGACCCTTCCAGAGCTGAGATATCGAAACTCAAAAATTCGACCCGAAAAAAAAAACGACAGTGGTACCCCTTTCGTGTTTTTTTTTCGGGCGAAAAATTACGTTTTTCCAATCTTCTCAAAACTCTGGATTCTGATAGAGGGCTGTGAGACTTAGACCTGAGTGCAAAAATGGATGCTCTAGACCCTTCCAGAGCTGAGATATCGAAACTCAAAAATTTGACCCGAAAAAAAAATATCCCTTTCGTTTTTTTTTTTTTTCGGACGAAAAAATAAGTTTCTCCGATCTTCTTGAAACCCTGGATTCTGATAGAGGGCCATGGGACTTAGACCTGAGTGCAAAAATGGAGGCTTTAGACTCTTCCAGATCTGAGAAATTGAGATGTTTATACTGGCATAAATGCTATGTGGGATCTCTATATAGAGTTTTGAGAAGATTCAGGTCTAAGTCTCATGGCCCTCAGCTGGTGCACTTTAGTTAGCTTGGGATGGCTAGCTTCTTTTTCACATGTCACACTGGGAAGGAAAAGGCTTTGCACTGTATGATTCTGTATTCTAGGTAGTGCTGAATTTTTCCTTACAAACAGTGTTTTGTTCTCTATAGGTTGGTGCTGTAGGAATGTATTTGAAGAGTGTTCAGCCTCTACCTCCTCAGACATATTTCAACACCACTGGAAGAGCCTACCCAGACTTAGCAGCGCTGTCTGACAACTACTGGGTTGTCACTAACCGTGTGCCTGTACCATGGATTTCTGGAACTTCGGTTAGTAAATAATACATTTTATGTTTACAAGTGCAATTGTGATATTACAGGTTTGCTCATATTTATGTGAACAGTGAAAGATTTTATCTAAATTAATAAACAATGAACTATACCTTTTCAAAGGTTTGGGGTCAGCTAGATTTAAAAAATGAAAGAAATTGATACTTTTATTCAGCAAGGATTTACATAAATATTGATCAAAACTTTCTATTCATCAAAGAATCCTAAAAGAATGTATCATGGTTTCCTTTTCAATGTTAAGAAATGATAAGATGTGACAATTAAGACTGTAGTAATGTCTTCTGAAAATTCTGCCATTTTCTAAATGAATTGCATTTCAAATAATATTGTAAAATATTATTACAATTTATCAGTAACCTTCAATAACCAATAATCTCTTCTTTTTTTTTTACTCTTTTACTGTATTTTTATTTAAATAAATGCAGCCTGGGTGAGCATTAGGTTAAAAAAAAAATGTATGATCCCAAACCTTTGAACAGTAATGTGCAGCAGAACGGCAAGAAAAATGTGCTATGTGAAGTAACTTAAAGGGATAGTTCACTTTGAATTAATTTTTTTTATGTTTTAGCTTACCTTAAGGGCATCCAAGATGTTGGTGTCTTTGTTTCCACAGTAGCCATAGTAGCCGGTAAAACTCTGTTTTGTAATCTGGATATTTTTCCAAGGCATCAACTCCAGTAGTGGGTGGAATTCTCTCCCTAATAAATGACCAGCGCTTCCTAAAGGGCCTTCCTTCCTTAGGATTCATCAACCCTCGCCTTTACAAACTGCAAGGCAAAGGTCTTTATGATGTAAGTTTTGTAAATTGTTTTTTTTATTTTTTATTTTCGCTGACAGTCCTGTCCCCCTGTAGTCAGCTCATCTCAGAACTAAACTCCAAACATGCCCAGATTTACAGTGACAATGAAGTGATGTTTTAAAGTATAGCACTGTCCCACATTCATAATAGAAATGATCATTAAAGGCACTGTAGCACGTTTTTCAAATACAACAAATTGAGCTTATGTAACTAGAGGTTGTCACAGTTAATGCATTTAGTTCCCCTGCTCTAGTAACCATATCCTCTCAGTAAATTGTTGATGTCTTCTCTTCTTCTCTTAGGTGACTGAGGGATGTCATCTGAGTTGTCTGGATGATAAAGTTGAAGGGAAAGGTTTCTGTGCCTCTCCTTCATGGGATCCAGTAACGGGATGGGGAACACCCAATTATCCTGTTCTTCTTGCAGCGTTCATGGATTGAGCTGCTGCTGTTTTTTTTTTATTCAGAGAAACGCACCGATATTAGGTTTTTCATCTACATGACAATACATTGTAAAATCAGATCAAGATTTCATTGCTGTCCGTCATCTAAGAATCATTCTCGCAAAACAAAGTCGTTTCAATGCAAACCGAACCTTTAATTCCTGGTTAATTAACCCAGCCACCCTCCTTCTCCCTGTCCAACAGGTCATATAACTTCAGTTCTTTCAGATGGGGAAGATTTGTCTCAGATGAGTTAAGGATCTGTGGATTCCAGATATAGGACACAACCAAATGTTTAACAAGCCTCTTTGTTTTTAACAAAACACTGTGACAGGAATTTTATTTTATACCGATTGGATTTTAAGTGAAATTTTCCTTAAATGTACATTTCCGCTCTGAATGCCATTTCGTTTTGAAATGCAATTAAAACAGATCATTTTTATGATCCATAAACATTAGGATGTTTCAAGGTTTAAATGTAGAATGTAATGAAACCAGCCTAAATGTGGAACATACTTGAGAGCTGCATAATCCATTGGCCTGTTTGTCTTCTTTTTTTTTTTAATGGGTTGATTTCAGTTATTGTAAATGAGGTCCTCAGGGAATTAAATATTGAATAGATTTGTTGTTCTGGAACTATTTGGTCGTTGGAGAGATTGAAACGTTTTTCTACCACATGTCTTGTGCACTAAATGTTGTTGGAGCAACCGGTAAAACCTGTTCTTTTGAAAGAAGCATTGAGTCCAGGATTCCCTCTGAAAGGTACATGAATATTTTCAAGACAATGATGTTGCTTTGCTGAAGTAATACAAATTAAAGGTTTTATTTTGAAATGAACGCTACCTTTGTGTATAAAGTGTTGGATTTAAGTAGATTTAGATGCTATTTTGAGAAAATATAAATTTTTTGAGAAGGAATTGTAATTGCTTGAACTGTATTGGAGCTCACAAAATATACATGAAAAAAAAAACTTATTTAGTGTTAAAAGTGCTGAGATTGTTTTTGACATTGTTAAAAGGCATGAAAACACGAGTTTAAAGGGTTAGTTCACACAAAAATGAACATTCTGTCATGTACTCACCCTCATGTTCCAAATTCAAATTCAAGAGTTCAATTCATCTTCGCAACACAAATTTATGTTTTTAATTAAATTTTGAGATTTCTGTCCCTCCATTAACAGTTATGCAACTACCACTTACCACAAAATAATATAAATAATTAAATATATTTACGGTTAGTTATATTTTAGGATTAAAACATAAAACAAGTATATATAAAATAGACTCATTGTCAAATTTTATGTTCACTACTGCTTGTTACTGTTTTCTACTAAAGGCAACAATACTTTCTGACAATTACCATGAAGCAGACCCAATCACATTCAGGCAGTCATTTGTAAAAATAAAACGATTGTAAAAGCAAGGATTGTTCAGCTTTAAATGAGGTTTGATAAACAAGGTTCGGGAGGAGCAGGTGCAGTTAATTCACCCAATCAGCACCAGTGGAGAGCAATCAGTAATCAATCTAGGACAAGATAAATATCAGCAGAACCCACACTTGTTCCTTGACAGTTTATCAGCATCCCACCTTCTCTCTTTTTGTTCCATCTACTCTTACCACGGGGGAGTACTCTGGGTTCGGGCAGAACTCCGAGCTCGGGGACCACACGCCAAGTACGCATAATCTTTATCATAATAATTGTAGATGCAAACTCGTGAACACTTAGTTGAGCGCATTTACCACGCAGCATGATGATGAACTTCAGGCTCTTGACGACAACACAGGGGAGTTTAGCTTTATTCCATATCATCAAATAAATTAGAGAATTCAATGGAAAAGTGTCTTTTCACATACTGAGTAGATTGTTATCGTGTTACAAAAGAAGGCATGTGTATGTAGCAGTACTTCCTGAAGCTGAATAAAACTGTTTTAATTGGTTAAACACAATCTAATCAACATCTCTATCTACATGATTTCAAAACATTTATACATGTCAGGTATACAAAATGAGATACCTGCACAGGATACCTCTCACAAAGAAAAGCTGTATTTACATTGAAAAAAAAGAAAAAAAGAAGCTGAATGCCAACTCATTCTCCTTAAAGAAACGCATTCACAGGTTTTAAGTCTCAGGGACAACACACACGCGCACACACACACATATTATGACAGCTCTACGCTCTAAAAAGTGTACAATATGCACACTTTGAAGACATCTAAAAAGCAGTCCTTGTCTTTGCAAACTGGTAGAAACGGACACGCTGATGGACAATTTGCTTCTTTGGGCTCAGGATAATGAGCATCTTGTATGTGAATGAGGGTCCACAAAAACAATCACATCTTCAAAAGAAGAAACTCTCATAACCGGGAAGTTATTTCATTCAGGTCTATACCATGAGAAGGTTGACGGGATAGTTTGGTATCAGGTCCTCATTCACATTTCATTTCCCATCAAAATGTGCACTGAGATTCTCTTAGAAAAGAATGGTTCTAGAAACGACATACAAAGTGGGTTTTGGAACGGGAAGCTGTTGCCAGACAATGTCTTTAGGGAACTTTCCTCAGCGAGCGATCTCACTGATTGTTCTTAGCTTTCGCGTGTGTCAAAATGTGAGACTTCAGGTTGGTGGACTGAGCAAATTTCTTGTTACAGCCATCAAACGGGCAAACATACGGTCTGTCTCCAGTGTGAATCCGCACGTGTGTGCGCAAGTTAAAGTCCAAAGAGAAGCGCTTTCCACATCCCTCAAAAGTACACTGTGGAGGGAAAGATAAAGCAAGAAGAGCCGGATATTTATTAGTTGGATTTAACATATTTCATTCAGTTCTACACCATTCCGAACTAGGGCTGCAACGATTCGTCGACAAAAATCGATAATAGAAATAGTCGACAATGAATTTCATTGTCAGACGTTTTTTTTTGCGACCGAGGCATCTCTCTTCATTACAACCTCTGCCGAGTCGCACATGGGCATTAGCTTCTCTGCTGAGCGGTAACATACAGAAATGGCGGTGTCCAACGCATCAGCTGCACATACCAAAACATCTAAAGTTTGAGAGCATTTTAGCCTAGATGCGGTGAATAAAAAGATTACCTGTATCATGCAAAGCAGTCCTTGCGTATCACGGCAGCACCTCGGTGATGCACGAACATTTAAAGAGAAAGCACGTCGGACAGTTGAATGAAATTTGAAGTTGAATGAAACAGAGTTTGACTCGCCTGGGTAAGATTTACCGTACTTTCCGCACTATAAGATGAACTTAAAAGCCTTTAAAGGGTTAGTTCACCCAAAAATGAAAATTAAGTCATTAATTACTCACCCCCATGCTGTACCAACCCCGTAAGACCTTCGTTCGTCTTCGGAACACAAATGAAGATATTTTTGATTAAATTTGAGAGCTGTATAACTACCACATTGGCTCCTAAGGGACTGCCTCTTGACGGCCCAGAAAGTCAATGAAGAAAATGTTTAAATATCCCAAGTGACTACCGTGGCTCAACTATATGTTTATCAAGCGACGCAAATACTTTTTGTGCGAAAAAACAAACAAAAATAACGAGTTTATTCGACTATTTCTTTTCTTCCTTGAAGGCCAGAACGAGACTTGAGACTCGAGATTTGCGATCTGAATACACCGCTTACACTACTTCAGATCGCAATTCTCGCGCATGCGTCGTGGAAATCTATAAGGAAGTCTCGTTTTGGCCTACAAGGAAGAAAAGAAATAGTCGAATAAACTCGTTATTTTTGTTTGTTTTTTCGCACAAAAAGTATTCGCGTCGCTTGATAAACATATAGTTGAGCCACGGTAGTCACTTGGGATATTTAAACAATTTCTTCATTGACTTTTTGGGCCGTCAAGAGGCAGTCCCTTAGGAGCCAATGTGGTAGTTATACAGCTCTCAAATTTAATCAAAAATATCTTAATTTGTGTTCCGAAGACGAACGAAGGTCTTACGGGGTTGGTACAGCATGGGGGTGAGTAATTAATGACTTAATTTTCATTTTTGGGTGAACTAACCCTTTAATCTTCTCAAAAAACGACAGTGCGCCTTATAATCCAGAGCGCCTTTTTAATTCGATTACCTTATTAAATTCGCACGTGAACTCGCGCTCGTGTCCATTTTATGCCTGCTTTGTCACACGGCCAGTTCAACCTCGTATAAATCAGGTTATGCGTGTCTCCCGCTCACTCTTAACAGACACACGAACAGACACACTGTCCCCGGCGCTACTCGCGCGTCACAGAATGTTCATAAAGCGTTCACAGTGACCGGGTCGTCTCATTCAAAACAGCCAGCTGTTGCGGTCAGCGAGCCGCCGCACATTGAATACTCGCATGAGTCAGGCTGCGTATGTAAATTACGTGCACACCCCCGCACGCTCACACTAATAAACACCTCACCTCCGGTGCCGCGCACTCGCTACATTCCCAGCACATCTAGTCAGTATCTTATGTGCCTCATAATCCGGTGCGCCCTATATATGAAAAATGTTCTACAATAGGTCATTCATTGAAGGTGCGCCTTAAAGTGCGGAAAATACGGTAACTAACATGGAAGCCAATACGTTTTGTTTTGGATCACGAGTAGAAAAGTTCTTTTGCAACAGATTGACCACTGAATGTATCTCAAAAAATGCACTTAACATTTTTGTTTACTGTTTTATTTCTGCTAATGTGCCTGCCCCTGGTTTACAGGAAGAAAATGTTTACTTGATTTTAACTTATTTTTTCTTGTAAAACCAATGTGCCCGTCCTTTTATAAAAATTATAGAGTTTCTCTATTTATATATTTATGTCTATACTGACCAAGCACTGTGCCTAATTGGTTTTAGACAGGGTATTTTTATTTACTTTTAGTATGAATCGGCCTATCAGCAGCAAAGTTCAATAAAATATGCATTTCTCATTGAAGTACCCCCTTCTTTCTTGTGTTTACTCAGGGTGGCTACAGGTATAAACCATTTAAATTTAAGACTTTTTAATACCCCTTCTAAATTAAATTTAAGACCATACTTACGAAGGACATGTAAATTAAAAGTGAAAATATACAGTAATATTTCCAAGTAAACTGACAATAACCAATTGTCAATTGCGAACGTGTGGTCGTCTGTGGAGTACAATGAAGTGAAAAGAAATATAGAAGGCATTTTTATAAATGTCTTAAGCCTTGTATGTTTTAAATAATAAAGTATATTAATAAAGGCTTAGATTTAGTTTTATTAATAAAGGCATAGAACCAGTTTATTTATAGTGTACTGATAATTGTTTCATATAATTAGTTTATTAATTAAACTAATAAATAGATGAAAGACTTTGAGATATGTTTGGCAATTGTATCTTTTAAATAGTAAATTAAAATTAGTTTGCTATATTTCAGATCAATATATTTGTATTCCTTGATTTTAATTAACCCTAACTTTATTCTCTTTATAAGAATTATAAATATTTGATTTCCGTATAAAATAATACTACAAACACTTAAAAATAAATAGATTAGTGCCCTGTTTTGAGGACAAGAAAACCAATGCGATGTGTTGAATTTTCAAAAGATGGAACTCTGTAATGGCCACCTAGTGTTCAGTAGTGTTCATGACATGTTGACTTTAAGATGACGACGTTGTTAAGCGAGTGAGAGTGAGAATTAAGAATTCTTGCGCAAAGAGGAAGATGACCGATCTATCGGGGGATTATCACGCTGATACGTAGTACTTCCGGATTCTGTGATCTTTGTGCACTGCCACTTCCATTGAATAACCGATCTCGCTGGCGAACTGATGAAGGACTACACTAAGTTTATTTATACGGCATCCCTGGTAAATTAATCTGATTCACTAAAGTGCCGGCAGCAAACAAACGTGCTAACGTTACCTTGTTTTATTTTAAAGTTTTAATCCAGTTCTTCCTGATACTCAATTCAGTCGGGAATCCATGAAAACTTAAGTAGGGTTGGTGTTGTTGGTTAGATTTACAAAGTGGGACAGAGCAGTGACATATACAGCATTCGTCTCAGGCATTGTTGAACTGCGTCGGAAGTGGACATGCACAAAGTTGACAAATCCCGCCCATGAAACCCGGAAGCGTGATAATCCCCTATTATAGACCATTTCACAAGATGTAAACAACACTGGTCCAGAAGCACTTCCTGTTTCAGTTTTTTAACACTACATAAAAGCTGGGATAAAATACAACCAACAGAACATTTAAAACTGAATCAAAAAGTTAAACAAACATCTTTAAGATGTTTTCTTTACATGTGAAATAAAGAAAACAGTTACAAACTGAAACAGGAAGTGCTTCTGGACTAGTGTTGTTTACATCTTGTGAAATGGTCTATAATGCGTTTACTTCCACTTTGATTTGTAGCGTTTTACAGAGTGTTTTCTTTAACCTGTTAACAACCGCTCTTTTGACATGTATGTGAAGAGTGTGCTTTAATGAAAGAAAGCAACTATAAAAGGTCTCGTGGAACTACCAGTTCGTTTGCACTGTCTTTCCTATTTTTCATCTGGGCAGACTTCAAACTCTGACAGATGTTACAACACATAGACTGTTTTAAACAGGGGTGAATGAATATTTTTTGTTGAATAATATGAATAATATTAAACACTTTGCAGACAATGTTTTTATGTCTCCTCCACTGTTCGATCGTGGCTATCAACCATTGCTATATTACCTGTAGCGAAATTATGAATCCCACCATGCCCACGCCAAGACGCGCCCACGAAGCAGCTTGATTGGTTAAGGTTAGGTTAGCCGATTGGTTAGTTGATACTGATATGTCATATGTTACGTTACCTTGTAGAAAATATTCGACCTGACTGGCAGAACGATGGCATGCATCTTTGCGGTGACATGACAAACATATTTAAGACCTATCCAATCTGAATTTAAGACAATTTAATACTTAAGGCCTTATTTTTAGGAAAATTGATTTAAGACTTTTTAATACTTTTTAATGACCCGCGGCCACCCTGTTACTATCATTTTCCACAGAATTAAAGCAATCTCATGCTAAATTTTAGAAAAATGTAATAATTATCCGATTAGTCGACTAATCGTTTCAATAGTCGGTGACTAGTCGACTATTAAAATAGTCGTTAGTTGCAGCCCTATTCTGAACAGCATTAGCCTTTTTTTTTTGTAATCTTACCTGGAAAGGTTTTTCACCAGTATGAACCAACTGATGTCGTTTTAGCTTGGAACTTTCCACAAACGCCTTCCCACATTCAGCGCAGACATGAACTCGTGGCCCATGGGTGTGCAAGTGCTTTCTCATAGCGGAGTTGTCCCGAAACATTTTTGTGCAACCCTATGACAAAGACAATGATAAATAACTAAACTCCTAAAAAAATCTGGAAAAGATGATAAAAGTACAAAATGAAATCATCAATATATATTAAACAGTTATCCCCCATCTTGATGTTGAAGCACAATATCCTAAATCAGCACTTCTGTTACCGAAATGTAACAATTCTCATAAATGCTAAAAACAGGCACTCACTTTGTGGGGGCATGCTATCGTTCTTGGAGAGTCGTCTTCTTTTATTTTCCTGGGCTTCATTCTGTAAAGTGAAAAATATTAAGGATAAGACACATTTGTGAGTGTGCAGTTTAATACACAAGTCAAAACAAAAACTAAAAGGCAGCTGTGACTATATTATATATTTTTTTTAAATCCAAAAAAAAAAAAAAAAATGGACTGGCTTTAGAAATTAAACTTGTGGTGATGGTTTTTTGTTTTTGTTTTTTTTCTTCCCCTTCAAAATACTACATAAAATGGATCTGTTTAAAAAATCTGCAAAAATAAATTCTCTCATGCATAATGATGATTGACGAGGACTGAATGATATGTTTGGAACTGAAGACCCACCTTGCAAACTCTGCCAGTTGCTTGGGGTCTGACAGGTCGATTCCAGGTATGCCACCAGGTGGCAGTTTTTTGCCTGTCATATACTCTGAGTAATCGGGAGGAGAGTTTTCCCCAATGATCTGCTCCTCCACCACGGTCTCATGATGATCGACATCTTTCTTATCATCTGTGCAAAACACAAGATTAAACGTTTAGCTAAGTACTTAATCAAATCACACACCCTGTATTCATAATTAAAGCGTTATAGGAAAAAAGTAAATGAGTTGAAGACAGTCAACACCCAAGTCATAAGTGATTCATCTTCAGGGTAAAACAAAGTATCTCTTCATTGTCTCCGAGAACCGATGCATCAGCATTTAATATGCTGATGCGATTACGGGCACTTAAGTATTTCCGCATCCAAATATGATCATTGTAAGAGTTAAAAAATGCAATGAAGTGCGCGTTTTATCTCTTTTTCTCTAATGAAACAGAGTAGACGCGTGAAGCGCATGCGCAGTCTGATGTGGTTCACAGAACACTCGTGAACATATAAACAAGACTTAAACCTGCACCCCATGCTCTTTTTCTTTATTCAAATATTTAAGTACTAAACATTTTTGATCATTACAGAGTCAGACCAGACGCCACTAAAACTACGCACGATAGTGGGAAACTAAAGAAACAAATGCACACCAACAATAACGAATATTGCTCATTTTCAGCATAATAAAACTGCTGAACTCCAGAACAAATGGAGTAGTTTCTTCATTATTTAAAAAAAAAAACAATTTTATTAAAACATTTCAAATTCAAAGAGATTAAAATACATTTTCGGAATTTAACTTTCTTAACCACTGTCGTTAACCACAATTGCAATCGTCAGTCAAGATAACAAAATCGCAACAGCTACA
The DNA here is from genome assembly GCF_988280905.1 of Pimephales promelas. Classification (NCBI taxonomy): domain Eukaryota; kingdom Metazoa; phylum Chordata; class Actinopteri; order Cypriniformes; family Leuciscidae; genus Pimephales; species Pimephales promelas. The sequence continues at coordinate 25,865,075 of NC_142783.1, forward strand.
AATACTTCTGTATTCTTCCAACTAAGTTACACAATTTGCTTTCCACCATAAATATTTTAATATGTAATACTAATAATAAATACTCGCAATATTTTAAACACAAAATGTGCAAAAATGCATCTGTCAGGTGTGTAACGTTCAAACGCTGATCACTAAATTATCTCTCCACGTTAAATAAACTTCTCAACGTATCTGAATTGGTCAGTTACAAGATTTAAATACGCGGTAACATTTGTTTACCGAGAGAATGAAGCGCCGTGAGACAGATATTTTGCAGACAAGCAGCAGATCGTGTGACAAGATCCCTCCCCTTCTTCAAAATGAGCTGCGCCATTGCGGCCTGCAGCAGCGCGGCGGACTCACAGCGCCTCTCTCCGCTCCCGCCGCCATCTTTCCCCGCTCACACAACCGCCATGTTTCGGGGCCGCCATAATGGTCTGGAGGAATATGGCGGCGCCCATCCACACTTAAAACATGGCTTCCCATCAAAACAAAAACATTTAGACCTGGGCCATCCTTACAAATAGCTTTTTCGGTCTGAAAATCATTTCTGGCACTTAACTACCCGGCAGCTTTATAACGGGCTCGACAGGAAGAGGGCCCACACGAGGCCTGCGCGAGAACAAAGCACTTGATGCGATGTCAAAACTTACCCGATGCCCACATAGTGACGGAAAACTCCCCCTCCAGTGTTTTGATTTGTACTTGCTTCTGCTCCCATTTGCGTCCGCTCGCCTCGGCGGAGTTGAGGAAGCTCTTTTTGACCATTCTTTTCCCACTGCCTCCCCCTTTCTTCATCCTACCCGACGGGTTCTTGCCAGACACGGTCACTAAAGTCTGCTCGATATATTCCTCCTCTGCCACCGGAACAGGGACGGGAATGAGGATCTGGTCCTCGAAGCTGTCGTCTGCGTGGAGGTCTGAATCATCGCAGCCCACGACCTCCTCGCGAGTTTGGACCAAAATCACCTCCTGATGGTTGACGTGGTTCGGATCGTCAAGAGGCTGCAGAGCGATCATCGGCTGGTGCTCCTCGTCGTCGTCGTCGTCGTCTCCACCGACCACTGTAGTCTCGATGGTCTCAACTTCGATTTCGTGCAGCTCGACGATCTCGGCCGGCATCTCCGAGCCGTCAGTTTCAATGTACAGTGTCTCACCCGACGCCATTCTTGCTCTCCGAACTGATTTCAAGCAAGCCCTGTGTCAAGTCAACGACCCGCTCTCCCCCTCCTTCCTTCTCCACTAACAAACAGGCAAAACTCCGTCCCACATTGACTGACTCCGTTCACGGACTGTGCCTGAGGATCAGACAAGCGAAATCTCGCGAGATCTTCCTCTTCGTTTGACCTCATTCTCACCACTAACACTAAACATTTGAAAATTATCCACGAGCGAGTTTTTAAATCTTCATTGATGCATCGTTTAGAGAAAAGTTGATAACCTGCATATCAAAAACTTTATCATTGGAAACGTTTCTTTTCATAAAGTGAAACTATAGATTTAGGCTACTACAACTAGGTGGAAGAGATAGGCTATAGCTACTAAGTTGCACATAGGCCAATTCTTTTTATACACACAACGAAATGGTCTGGATTCTGGAATACAAAATATTTTCTTTTTTTTTATATGACTTAGTTTAAACAATATAATGTTTTGTATGTGGTGTAATGTAAAAGCAAAAAAAAATGTGATGAGAGCATGTAATGTTATTATTAGGAATTACTTGTGATTTGGTATTTTTTTTCTATTTTTGTTTTATACTCTGGGACCTTTTTATTTTATGTTTTATTTCTATATTTGCTGACATTATAGAATCCGTTATACTTTGTAAAATGTAATTCATAATGCAAGTGTTTAGCCCGTATGTATTTCGGGGGTTTTTTTGTCTTCTTTTTTTCTTTTTCATTTCTCTTATTAGGCCTTATAATACATTACATGACACAAATATCAATAAAATTGTCTGTTATCCTCATGAGAACCAAGAACGTTTTGTGAATTTTAAGACTCACAAAAAATATATATATATTTACCATTAAATTTACATGAATTGGCAAAAACATATTTTTTTTCATTAACCTTTTACCAAACTTTGTATAAAGATTATCTCAACTATGTTATGAAAGATACTGGAAGTAATAGATACTTCTTTTTACCTTATGCAATATATGGGTAAAATGGCCATTATAATATAATAAAATATTATAATTATTATTAATGTCTTAGTCGTATTGAAATATTCTTTCTATTCGTGTCATAGGTTATGTGTGTGCGTATGCATGTACCCAGAGCTCCTGGGGGGAAAAAACAAACAAATTCCTTTTGTGTTTGCTCACACTTGCCTAATAAAGCTCATTCTGATTCTGATAAACGGGTAGTCCCATGAAATACATTGTCTAATTTGCATATTAATGTGTTAGGGCAGCATATCTATAAAAAAGAGGAGTAGTAATGGGAGTAATATTAGCAAACAATTTGAAAATTTTTCAGATTTATATGATAATCACAAAATATTATATTTCCATAAGAGTGCTGAATATGATCACTAAATTAATGTCAATCGTAAAGACCAAGGAGAGGGAGTTGTCATGTTGAAACCTCTAAACATTTGGAATCTCTGTGCCCAATCCAGTAGATCCAGACTGAGACAAGATATAACCATGGATATAACATTTACTACAGTGGACAAAAGTGGATCCTGGGTCCCAGGAGGCTGTTAAATAATCCTTAGGCTATTTGAAGGAATAATCAAACAAATAACGCCCCCTCGCGGAAAGGTGACGTAAACCTGTCTAGACCAGAAATACAGGACTGTGTGTCTGTGACACTGACATCTGCTTAAGTATATTATAAAGAAGAAGGGGGAAAAAAAACCCACTTCACTATAGGCCTACATTACGTATATTGTCGCTCGTAGGATTACATTTTTAATCACATTGCCAAACATTTCACAGACAAGGGTTTTGCATCTGTGGCTAAATGTAATTTTCCAATTGGGACGAGGCAATTTGTAGGCTACATGGGCTACTGTAGTCAACGATCTCGTTACTTTGTTAGGGTTTCGGTTGAAGTTAGTTACCGTTGACATGAACTCTCAGGCACACCTCTACTCCTCTTATCTAAGAGGGCGTGTGCGAAACAAGTATAGTAAGCGAAGAATCACCTGAGCTCATTACACCACCGGCACACAAGTGTGAAAATGGGGAAAGCAGTTGGACGCTGGGACTTTGAATGGGTTTATAATGAGCAACCGCACACATGGAGAAGAAAAGAAATTTTAGGTAAGCGTAAATCAAATGACTGGAATATCGTTACGTCAGCTGAATTCGTTAAAACACGCTGGTGAAGTCATGATTTTGAATATCCGATTGACTTGAGTTTAGATTAAATGTCTAAATAACCATTTGGGAGCGTGTTAAATTTTGTTATTCTGCTGTAGTAGCATATTAGTGTTAGCAAACATATAGGCTAGATATATAGGCTAGTTCAAATGAAGCACTTTATCTCATCATGAGTGCCATGGCATAACTCAAATAACTGATTATTGAGGAATTTGGACAATTAAGATGACGTTTTAATTCTGATACTATAATTTCATTTTAAAAAGTAGCCTATATTAAATATAGTTGGCCTACCCAATATGAAAACATGCTGGTGAGCGAGCGTGGGTTTTAGATGTGTGAAGAGGGAGGGTAATCTCAATTTTTTTTTTCTATACTCTGTCGTCGTATATATTATGTATCCAAAATATAAACTCAATTACTTATAATTGAAATCAAGCGCACTTTGCCACATCTTTAGTATAATGTGGTTAGGGTACACACTGCTGTAGACAGGTGACACACACAGATGATGTGTTCCTGGATCACATCTACCAGACAATGGCTTTAGGGGATAGTAATTTGAGTAAACCGATTCAAGGCATTATTGGCACAATATCAATGGGTCTTGCTTGGTAACAACATTCTAGTCTTATGGCCATAACAGTGAAGATAATGTCACAAGCTCAGTTCCCCTATAAAACACATTTATGAACAGCTTGGAGATTTCACTACAAAAAAATGACATGATATAAGTCCAGAGAATTTTTTTTCTTTTTTTTTCCACAGAAATGTGGAATTAAAAAGTGTATGCTATTTTGACAGATCTAATTGAACTGTAAGAACTTACCCTTTACTGCAATTCTCCATCAATACCCCCCCAAAACACGCCTTGATATTGACTGATATTGTGAAGTCGCACGAGTTTTACACCTCAAGCTCTTTAATGTGTATTCTTCTATCATCTTTAGACTATTTCAGAAGGCATAATGAGCCTGACTACAAACTTAGGCATATAAATATTTGATATTTTTTGAGTAACAGAAAAACTTAGTGTTAAACATGTTTGGTGTCAATGCAATCCAAATCACTTATCACAATTATTATTGTTTTGCTAAAAGACCAATCCTTTACACCAATACATCACCTTGGATTTTTTTTTAAGCACCTGGCAGTTGAGTTTGTGGTACTTTTATTTACACGCTTTATTGCATTTGGCTACTCCTTACATGGATGAACTTGCCCAATGTTCAGATGGAGGTTGTATTACATAGGCTTACTTTAAATATGACAAGCTGAACCTGTTTTTTGTGTTTATGTGACAGTAAGACACGACAGGTGTGATCTTGATCTAGAAGGGTAGGGAAAAGTGCATCCATGAAACCGCATGTGTTCAGACTCCAGCCACAGGTGCTTGTTTTGTGAGTGCCATTTGTTTGCCATATGTAAAATGTAAAGAAAACACATACCCAGATGATTTATCATATGGAACCGAAACCATTTTTGTTTTTCACTGAGGGTCTCATTTTCACTGATTGTGTCAGTATTAGCCTAGATGAAAAAACAAAATATGATTAATATGTTAGCATTCACAAGCATAAACCATTAGAGAACCTAGCAATATGGACCATTTGCAGTCAGATATTATGCAAATTGCATGAAGAAAAAGTGTTAAGACAGATTTGCATTCAGGTCGCATGTTATTGGTGAAAGTGGTCACTTTGACATGGATATTTGTGGAACTGCTTTAAAGAGATCCTGAAGCAGTGGATGATAAACAGAACATTAGCAGGGCAAACAAATCCACTAATTAAAAAGCACACTGTTAGGGGAGCTTCTCCCATGTGGGGAGAATTAGTTAGCTATTGGTTGACTACATAGTGCTTGAACATGCATAATTGGGTTACCACTGGCAACTGTAATAAAGTTGTCATCATTTTTGCAAAGCTAAGTATAAATAGCATGCACTTTTTATTTGTTAAAAATAATCTGATTCAAGTGTGATGCAAGCATAATTATTTTGAGTGTTCATTTAATGAGGCTTAATTTAAGTAAAATCTTTTTTTAATGGAAGTACAACACATCCTGAACCTGAATAAGACTTCAATAAAGATCTATAATTATCCCGTAACAAGAAACACATTCAATGAGCTCAAGCAACAGTTTATAGGGTTTAAAATCAGTCTTTTGAAGGTTTTTTTTAGATGTCAATATAGGAACTATAATGGAAAAGGTTTTTACTTGTGATTTTTTTGATTCCCCACCACTTGGATCAAATGAGGGACTGGTAGTTTTGTCTCTCATATCACTCTGGGTTCTCTTTCTGCTCGCATTATAAAACAAGTTGGCATTTTTTTTAAATATTATTTTATATATGCATGTGTAAAATTTGTGTGTGTGTGTATATATATATATGTGTGTGTGTGCACATGCGTGTATATAATTAAAAATAATGATCAAAAAGTTTTTTTTTCTTTTCAAATTAATAATTATTTCATATTCTTGACATTGTACTCACTCTACAGCAAAGTATCCTGAAATCAAGTCTTTGATGGGTCACGACCCCCAGCTGAAGTGGGTCGTGTCAGGGATGGTGCTCACCCAGCTGCTGGCATGTTACATGGTCCACGAGCTCTCCTGGAAGTGGGTGTTGTTTTGGGCGTATGCGTTCGGTGGCTGCATCAACCACTCTCTGACCCTAGCCATCCATGACATTTCACACAACGTGGCCTTTGGCACTAAAAAGGCTCGCTGGAACCGCTGGTTTGCCATGTTCGCCAATCTCCCCATTGGCTTGCCTTATTCGGCATCCTTCAAGAAGTACCACATCGACCACCACCGTTACCTGGGAGGAGATGGCTTGGACGTGGATATTCCGACCGACCTCGAGGGCTGGTTCTTCTGCACCCCATCCAGGAAGGTGCTCTGGCTCTTTCTCCAGCCTTTGTTCTACGCGCTCCGTCCGTTGATCGTGAACCCCAAGCCCGTGACCAGGTTGGAGATGCTGAACGCAGTCGTGCAGTTTGTGGTAGACATTATCATCTACTATTTTTGGGGACTCAAGCCTATAGTCTATCTAATTGCTGGCTCTATACTGTGCATGGGCCTGCATCCCATCTCTGGACATTTCATTGCTGAGCACTACATGTTTATGAAAGGTCATGAAACCTACTCTTATTACGGCCCTCTCAACTTAATAACCTTCAATGTGGGATACCATATGGAGCACCATGACTTCCCCAGCATTCCTGGCAGCAAATTACCTGAGGTACGAGTTTGGCTGTATTCCATTGTTTTTAGGGATGCACAATATCAAAATCAAATAAAAGTCGCTTTTACACACTACAAATAGTTCACTTTTAAAAAAAACTTTTGCTGATAATTTACTCACCCCCATGTCATCCAAGATGTCCATGTCTTTCTTTCTTCAGTCGAAAAGAAATTAAGGTTTTTGATGAAAACATTCCAGGATTTTTCTCCATATAATGGGCTTCAATGGGAACCAAACGGTTCAAGGTCCAAAAGACAGTTTCACTGCAAACTGTTCAAAGGGCTTTAAACGATTTCAGACGATGAATAAGGGTCTTATCAAGCGAAACGATCGCTCATTAAAAAAAAAAAAAAAGTTTAAGTGGTCGCCTTGTTCTGTTCTGTGATGCGCGTTCGTGACTCGTTTATCAAAATATAAAAACTTATAAAACATAAACTTTTTTTTTTAAAAGAGCGATCGTTTCGCTTGATAAGACCCTTATTCATCGCCTGAAATCGTTTCAAGCCAAGAAATTAGCAATTAACAATTCAATATCAAATACCTGCTTATACAATGAAACAGAAAACATGGCAGTTTACAGTTGCTGCCTTGGTTTTCCTCACTCGAGTCATACAACAGACTCTTTATCTATAAGTTCATAGGTGTGGTCCACTATGACAATAAGCTGCCATTACCAGAAGGAGACCAGATTTTTAATTCTAAGTACGTTTACTTTTCAGAGTACTGCTCAAGTGGAAATGTAATGGTAATGTAATGCTTTGTATTGATTTTGTCACTGTTACTGATTAAGAGAAAGAATGTGACATTTGGTGCTGTGAGACTAACTAGAAAGACAGACAAATATTTGATGAACTCCTTTTCAGGCTTCATCAGTGTCCATATGACAATTTAATTTCGCCCATAGCTTACAGACAGCACACTTTCAGTGAAAAAGAACCCAAAGTCTGTAAACCAATTGCTTAAGCAGTACATTGTGTCTGTTAATGTTTAAACCGTTAAGTATGATAGAACTACATACAGGAAACCAGCACTCCACCTACGCTTTACACTCTAGCTGCAATATCCTTCATTCACATTGTCATTTAAAACATAAATAGAAATTTCATAAGTAATATTTATGATTTATTTATGGATCTTTCTCATTTTACAGGTCAAGAGGATTGCAGCGGAGTACTATGACTCTCTCCCTCAACACACCTCATGGATGCGAGTGCTCTGGGACTTTGTGTTCGATGACACCATCGGGCCCTACGCCAGAATCAAGAGACAATACAAACTTGGCAAAAAGGAATAAATTTGGTACTACTGATCAAACCAAACGTACTACAATGTATTTATAAAAAAAAGTTCTGCACAAATTGGCAAATGAAAGATAATTGGCACTCGCCTGGTTATTAGTTCAACGGGACGAACCTTTTCACACATGAAATGACAAACTTCTTCATTCTGTTACAGCATTTCATCAGATCCATCTGAACAATATCCAAACTAAAACTTCACATTCCCTGCACCTGGGACCATGTTCAATTATTAAGATTATCAAAGCCCAGTTGACCTTCTCAATTTCCATATATTCATTCCTTCCAAAGATGTGAAACTTTGTTTGAATATTGTTCTTATGGTATACATGTAACAAAATGAATGCATTAGTTTGTGCATCATTGCCAATACTCACTCTCTATCCAACTACTGAGATGCCAGTTAAGATGTACCTGAGGAAAGAAGAGCTGAGATGAAATGTTTAAGCAGACTTTAAATTCTTTTTCATCAGTGACGCCTTTATGAAAACCAAATATATCGTGTTGTGTAACTTAAGTCTTTAAATAATATAGTTTCATGAGTTCTGTCTTTTGCACTGACAGTTTAATTCTGAACACCACTGTGATAGATATGTAATATATGGAATATATTTGTTCAGCACACTGTTCAATAAATTTCTCTTATATATCATATGAATCGAACAGATTTTGCAAGGTGGTTGTTGAATATTCAATGAAAATGCAAGATATTTTTTTTAAATAAAAGCACAGGACAAGGCTTTTTAAAAGGGGGAAAAGCTTTTAAAGTTCTTTTAATTCCATCAATCTCTCACTCTCACCATGTGAATAATTTAATTGTAATTTTTGTGAAATCAACATCAACTTTTAAAATCAGGATCAACCTAATTAAACCAGGATACATTGTACGATCAAACAATTCTTCCAATAATTCATCTCACATTGTTTATATATATATATATACACATGTATATTTTTCCATGTCCGTCTCGTGAGCTCATTGAAAGAGTGTCAATATTTAACCTCATATCTTCAAATGAATTTAAAACAAAATTCTAGTGAACTTCTGGGACCTCGTTTATAAAATGTTGCGTAGAAACCATCCTACATTTGATCTTACCATAATTTCTCAAATGTGCGTTGTTGTGATTCAGAGAAATGAACGTGCGTACGCCTATCTTCCAGATGTGAAATCTATAAATCGAAAAAAATGATCTTGAAATTGTGAGCAGCTGAATAGCTGGATTTTAGCATACGCACACTTTAAACTCTGCGCATACACACCTTTTATAAATGAGGCTCCAGCATTGGCCAAAAAAAAAAAACAACCAAAATATCCCAGACTGTTTTAACTATAGTAGTTTTCTGACAGTTTACTAGCACAAATGTGCACACTTTATACTTATTAAACCCAATGATTAAGAGCAGTAATATAAAATATAAAAGGTTGACAATAACTGTCGTGCAACTTTGTATCTCTCTCATTTAATATAATACAATTCTTAACAATAATAACAATGACCGATGAAACAATATAAACTTAGAAAACAAAAAAAAAATATCTTCATTAATTTCCAACATGTTGACTTTAAGACTTGAAAGAGCGAGAGCAGCAAGCTGCACAGTGGATGTCTCAACGATCATACTGGAGGAAATAGAAAATTCAGTGTGAAGGTCTGTATTTCCATCTGTCCGTTCATTCGCTCATCCATACACACTCATTCACTCACTCTTCTGTTCCTCAGCTTTCCCTTGTCCTTCTCAGTAATTCCTTGTTTCTACACAACATTTCTGCAAATGAATTTTCCGTACCATTGCAGACATGCTGCGAGAAGGTTTTCAAGTGCGCGTTCCTGTTCTTCCCCGAACCTTCAGTCGTTATCAGTCGTCCTCATTGACATTTCATAAGACTATGTGGAGCCAATTCTCAGCAGTTCCCTTCTAATGGCTAAAAGAAAGACAGGAAAAATGTAAATATTCTGCAAAACTGGAAAGATATGTACATGTTTGTTTTAAATGATTCTCTCCCCAAAACATACCATCAATGATTTCTTCTTTTACTTTCTGCAATTCCCGCACAACCTCCTCCAAGATCTCCTTTTGAACACAACAGATTTTGTAATAGTTAGCAGACCAGTCCGTCCTCATTTTTTTCGCAATAATAATAATCCATTTTGAATGATAGTTTGAACTAACCTGTTTCATTCTGTCAAAGTCAAATGACTCGGCATCACTGCTGCTTCCGATTGGTTTCGCCCTTTAAAATATTCATCATAATTATTTAAATACAATTTGAATGATCAAAAATGTACCGGCAAGTCATATTTGCTGTAAAAAAAAAAAATCTAGATGTATTAAATATTAAGATGGCTTTCTGATGTAATCTCAGTTTTTATAAAGGATTCAAAGAAGACATTTTCTGTGTGTTTACACAAGCATTCAGTGCAAGCTTACAAAACATAAAACCTACATTTTGCAGTTGTCAGAAAGCGAGTAGAATCAGCATTTGCATTTTGGTCATTGCAAGCTCATGGTGCCCTTTGCTTTACTTCCTTAACATGACCATTTGTATTGACAACCGAGGCATTTACTCACGTATGCAAACCCTAGGCTTGACAAAATCATTCATTTCCCTGTTCTGGTGCAATCCGTTGTGGAATGCCTTCATAAATGTACGTTTTAAAAGGAACCGAATGTTGTAAAATGACAAGAAACATTTCAAGTCAGGAGATAAAGAACTCACGGTGGAAAATGTAATGTTTACTGCACCATAAACCTGTTCAAACATACCTTGTCACAGCTGAAGACTTGTCTACAGAGTTTGCCCGTTCCCATGGCTTCTTCACTGGATCTAAGAGGAACATTTAAATAATGGATGATTCTTCTGCTCACCAAACCTCAATACGCATCATAATTTAACATAAAACATTTTTAATTCAATTAATCATTTTAAAAGTTTAAAAATTCACTGTCTTCAGATCAAAACAGGCAAAGAAGCAGCAGAAATAAACAATATCATAAGCATATGTAAAGAACGCAATCACCGACATTTAACACTATTTAAATAAAATTAGCTTTTTGCTCAAAATGTGGATTTTTATAAAACACATTTTGATAAAAAAGTAATGCATAAAGCTAGATTTTTTTTAATTTATTTTTAAAGCAGAGGGTCTGTTCTTTCTTTTGACATATTGCATGGTCAGACATATTCATACAACAAAATATTCTGGGGGCCATGACATTTTTTATAAAAAAAAAAATACTGGCGGGTTGCTGGCAATTTTTTTTTCAAAAATGCTTGCGGGTTAAATTAGAAATATTATTTTAAATTGTAATATTTTAAAATATGACTGTATTTATTGTATCTTTGATTACAAAAAAACAGCAGTGGTGGCATGATATCTTTAAAAAAAAAAAAAAATCTTACTGATCACAAACTTTTGAACGCTATTACTAAATTAACAAAAAAAAAAAAAAAAAGAAACACCACCTGAATTTTGTCCACGGGAGGAAGGCGATCCATTAGACTCCTCCTGCAAGAAAGAGATATCAGTCTGATGTGATGTAAGAATAATCACAGAATAATAATAGAATTATACAATAAGTGTGTGTTAAAATGAATAGTGTACAAAAATCATACATTTTGACTTTCTTCTGGTTTCTCGGAGGCCTTCCTCCTACAGAATGACCATATTTAACATATTTATTCAAAGTTTGCATTACCACAAGTCATGAATCATTAGTTATGAAAAAGAGACAGGAAATGGATGTGGTCTGACCTCCGTGCTAAAAGAGCATTCATCTCCTGCATGAGACCCTCTCCACCTCCGCCACTGCCCCCACTGGAGCGATTGGCATCGTTCTTGCAACTGTTGTCCTCCGGCTACAGAAGATAAAACATGGAATAATCAGGCACCAAGATACCCTTATCATCATACTTATTGCATTAAAAAATAAGAAATATGTGAAACATGTTGAGGTCTGGGAGAGTTTGGGAAAGATATGTGCCACGCACCCGCTGAACTTTACGCAGCTTGGCACCAGCTATAGCTGCAGCCAGGCCCGCCGGAGCAGGACCTCCACCAGCCGGCAGTGGAGGTGGGCTAGGAGGGGGTCCTGTGGCAGGTGGGGGCGGCCCGGGTGGGGGAGGCCCAGGAGGGGGCGGAGGGGCCGGTGGACCCGCCATGGATGCTGAGGTAGGGGGGTGAATGGGAGGAGTGGATAAGACCATGGAGGGATGTCCTGGTGGGACGGGAGGACCTGTTGGAAGAAAGGAAAGAATCACTGTTGTATTCTAGACTGAGTTCTTAAGTGCATATTCATATTCATTGCAATGAAATAGACAGCAATGGTGAACATACGTGTTCACTTAATTGTGAAGTGTTTACATTTGGATCACTAGCATTTGCAAACAGGTTTCTGGTTCTCGTCATCTGGTATAGGTCAGAAACACAGATAGCCCCACCCCAAACTCGCACCATTAGCTGAGTCACTGTGTCGGCGGACACTCCGACAAACACTGCATATGTTTGGATAGCAACACAGTGTTTTACAGTTTTCAGGGAAATATACCTACATATGGACTGAGCAGTATTTTTTTTTTCTTTCTGCTGGCTTAGTCGGGCTGGTGCTTTCAATTTATTACTCAGGCCAGTACATCCAAAACAATGGCAAATTTTTATTTTTAGCTACAAACATTTGTCATTAAATGACGTGTTTCTTAAACATACACTGCTGTTCCAAAGTGAGGCACCATTAAGATTTTTTTTTGTTGTTGTTGAAAGAAATGAATACCTTTTTTCAGCAAGGATGCTTTAAGTTCTTTTGAACTTTCTATTAATAAAAGAATCTTGGATTTGTCATAAGAAAAATGACAGTTTCCACAGAAATACTAACCAGCACAACTGTTTTCAACATTGATAATAATAAGAAATATTTCTTTAGCATCAAAACAGCATATTAGAATCATTTCTGAAGGATCATGTGACACTGAAGACTGGAGTAATAGCTTCTGAATTTTTTTAAAATATATAACATTTGTAATATTTCACAACATTACTTTATGTAACCGTGTTTTTGATTAAATAAATGCATTAGTACGCATAAGAGATTTCTTTTAAAAAACTTCTTCTTTTAAAAAAATCTTACCGACTACCAACTTTTGAATGGTTGAATATGGTTACCATACAAAAAACATAAAACACACTGCTAAAAAACAATGATATTCAATACAGTTCTGATTGGTTTGTAGTTTTCAATTAATTTCTTCCAGGGAATTTTTGCAAATTTGACAAAACCTCATTCAGCCAGATAGATAACATACCTTGGTGACAGATCAGCAGAATTTGAATAATAATACATCAGAGAAAACTAAGCATTTAAATTTCCAAAGTGCAATTTACATTCAGTGGAGCAAAAGAAAGAATCTGTCAAGTGGCCCAATACTCTCTAAAACTGGCCCTGGGTCAGCAGGCTATATCCACATTGTCACCACACATTTTACATTCATGATCTGCAAAGTGCAAAAGCTCTCAGAAAAAAATTGGAGAGAAAAGGGAACATAATGTTAGTTTAAAGTGTGACGCATGGCATTAACAATACAAATAAATCACCTTTGAGCAAACACAGATGAACATTACTGTGATGTATATGTTTACTTTAAAATCTTAAATTCTACTTCCTCTATTCAGAACAACGAAGGTGAGGCAGCTGCCGTTTGTTCAAATGATCTGCTGTCTGTGATTTTTGTCGTATAACACAAATACAAAAGCCAACTGCCTTATTGACAATGCTGACGGGCCGGTATTTGCATATGGTTTCAGTACAAAGACTGTTCTGTTCTCATTGGATCAGCATGTCATCAGCCCAATTCCACTGGACAGGTGTGTGAAGTCTTTTTGTGGTGGGCAAATAATTACGAAGGGGGCAGCTGATGGGTGTCTGAAATACTTACTGCTGGACGCTGTGGTGTTCTGATAAACAGGCGAAGGAGACGTCTTGTGAGAGGTGGGTGTGGTGTCGAATGGGACTGTGGCCTGGTATAGCTGCTGCGGGTAGAGGGCGGGGCCTTGGGTGGGCTGGCCAATGAGAGGGGGCAGGGGGCAGGACAATTCTTGGATGGGATAGTGAGGGTTCAGTGGTGCACTGGAGGTGACCTGCAAAGTAGGGTTTTGGTATGGGTAGCACTCCTCTCCCTTGCCATTGGATGACTGCTGGTTGTGTGTTACGGGCACAAAGTGGGAAGAGTTAACGGGAGCTTTGGGGCCACAAGTTGGGCCGTTGTTTAGGGGTGGCAGGGGGAGAGCAACAGGCAGGGCAGGTTGTTTGACTGGTACTGCCATTCCAACGGAGGGCGATGCAGTGGGTACAGGGGCGTACATGTGGCTAGAGGACCAAGTGGCGTGTTTGGGGTCCAGGTGGGCCGCTGGAGGAGAAAGAGGGATTTGCTTGACGTTGCGAGGTGGAGGGGTGACACCTGGCTGTACGGGGGAGAAAGCAGAAGCCAGAGAGGTGGATAGCTGGGAAAGCTGCTGGGCCTTTTTTTGAGGGGAGTCCACCGTGCGGTAGCCGCTCTCCCGTTCCTGGGAGGAAGAGGAGGCGTGGGAGGAAGGTGGCATGGGGTTAAGGTGAGCATAGGAAGGGGGGAGAGTGTTAGCCCGATACAGTCTGAGGTCATGCGGAGAGGTTTCGGACTGAGAGGCAGATGCTGACACTTTAAACTGAAGGGTGGAGACTAAGAAACGGAGAAAGAGACAAACGGTTCAACACAAATGACAAACGAAAAGAGAGAAAATATGAGTGACAAAAAAAAAATCAAGCATCAAAGTGTATAAAGGAACTGAAAAAGATGAAATGTGAGCAAAATATATGACTTTTAAAGCTTGTTATATGCTACAGGTGAATCTCAAAAACATCTCGGTCAGATTTCAGACAAATAAAAATGGAGAAATAACAAAATTAATTTCATTGTAACTCATGTATTTTCATGATAATTAAACACCCTCTTCCAAATACTCATTACAATAATGTTAAAACTACTTTTCAGAAAACAATATTAGTTCTTCTCAAAGTTGATTCTCAATTCATTCATATTACTGTGCCACAAGTATTAAAATTAATAAAGTTAAAGTACTCAAACCTATTTTTTTTTTACTGAGCACATATATATATATATATACATATAAATAGTACTAAATAACTTATTAATGTAAATATAAATAAAAAACTATATTCAACAACTACCATGATATGAATTGAAAAATGTAAATATGTAAATTGTCAAGTATATTATTGTTATATTTTTGAATGACATAAATGACAATGACATCTGTATAACAGTACTGACAACAGGGATTAATTATCATGAAATAATGCACAAATTTTAATTGTCCAACAACAGGCTTAATTTTATTGACATGTTTCATGAGATTCACCAAAACAGAATGCTGTTAATGGCATTATGAAAGATGACTGTTTTGGCTGAACTGATTAAAGCTTGGGCAGGCGATGAAACAGAAAGAGAGCATGTGTGTATGATAGACGATGGGCAGTGTGTGCTGTTTGGAACAGGGATCTGTTCTCCGGCCATGGAAATTTGATATTCCTCAGTGTTAACACTTGTCCAAGCAGCCACTAAAGCCTGCAGGGTTAATCTGTAGTGGTTTTATGAGTGTGTGTGTGTGTGTGTGTGAAGGTGTGTTTTAATTGCACAGCATGTAGTCTCGTATCATATTCCACCGAGATGTGGCATTTTTAGCCTACCTGCAGAACCTGATGTTCGTC
Organism: Pimephales promelas; assembly: GCF_988280905.1. Classification (NCBI taxonomy): domain Eukaryota; kingdom Metazoa; phylum Chordata; class Actinopteri; order Cypriniformes; family Leuciscidae; genus Pimephales; species Pimephales promelas. The sequence continues at coordinate 25,880,722 of NC_142783.1, forward strand.
GTTCCCTTTCCATCTGCATCTGATGCTGGTCCATTATTTGCCTAGAAACAAATGTTAACTCACTTAAAAATAAAGTGAAATCTAAACACTCTCAATCCACTGAATAAACTGCTTACTGACACAAAGACATGCTCACTAGAAAGCAAAAAAATGTATGTGTATTATTCACAGTGTGTCCTGTTGAGCTCAGCAAGTTTTAAATAGGCTAGATTTCTGCTTTGCATCTGACCACTAGAGGGCTCAATTTTAAACTTCATGTCATGACAGCAATTCAGAGGTGTTCTCAATCTTCATGACAGCCATGCTGAGTGCAAAACCAATGTATTGATGAGTCATTTCTGAACAGGCAGGATGGTGCTCAAATAAACAGGCATATTTTGATGAGTCTTCACACATTTCAAGGAAACCAGAAAAACATTCCACACTACTTTAAAGGAGGATCTTGTGTAATTCAGGACAGTCTCCAGTTATTAAAAAAAGCTCGATTAACATGTTAAAGATGTCTCAGAAAGAGTAAATGCCATCATTAGTTACGGTCCGCACCTCCTCTGAGCATCGGCATCATCAGTCACCGGTCCATTCTGACGATGAGCTGCTGGACCTGAAGAAAAAGAAAATAATTGTACCTCATATAGGTTTTATTTAACTGTCTCTCAGGAACTGTAAAATGTGTCAGATTGCATTCATATATTCTGACACCAAATGCTAGACTTGATTAGTACAAATGTTTTCAACCAGTTTTGTTTCAAGACAGATTTTACATTGGTCAGCTGGTTTATGTCATCATTACTGCTGCCCCAACTCTCTGGAATTCAATTCCCCAACACATCCGCGACCTCTCATCATTACACGATTTCAAAAGTCACCTTAAAATGTATCTTTTCGCTACTTGTTTCCCTTGATTTCTATGTTTATGTTCCACTATCTCAGTTTATTTTTATTGTTTCTATGTACTTAACTCTAAAGCGACATGAGAACTCTGAAAGGCGATATATAAAATAAACATATTATTATTGCATTCTTCGTATGCAGTATAGTTTATAAACGACACAACAATACATATTGGTGAGTTCAAATCATGCTGCAGTTAACTCTGTTTAATACAGTATGAGTTATGCGCTTTCTTTTATTTTTGGTAAAATGGTAAATGGACTGCATTTGTATAGCGGTTTCACAGACCAGATGGCCACGAAAGCGCTTTACATTTTGCCTCACATTCACCCATTAACTCACTCATACACCGACGGCCGTGTCAGCCATGCAAGGCGCCATCTACCTCGTCGGGAGCTTAAGTGTCTTGCTCATGGACACCTCGACACTTGGTCAGGTGGAACTGAGGATTGAACCACCAACCTTTCCGGTTTGTAGACAACCTACATGAGCCACTGCCACCCTGCTTTTGTATGGTTTTCACAAATCAGGGTATGTCACAAAAAACAGTTCATCTCATCTGCCTAATTTGACTAGCTAACTGACAACTGAATGAGTTTGATTAGAAACAGGCCTTTGACAACAACAGCAAAAAGATATCCAAGTGCTAACTAATCAAACTACTACAGTCCAATAAATCCATCATGAGACCAAACCATATTATGCCAAAACAACTAAACAATAATCTCATGTCACAATTGCTCCTCATACCAAACACCTCATCACTGGTAGATTTAGCAGTCATTCTGAAGCAACCATAATTGTTCTGTTGAACTTGTTGAGCTCTGCTAATAATGGTAAACATGGCTCTCAGGTTACTGAGATGATGACTATTTACGTCATATGACATTCAGGATCTCAGTATGGGGCATGGAAGCTCAAGGGAGGAAGGAAGGCCCTTCTGTTCAGAGAGAGGCCCTTAGCGTAGCCATATCTAATGTGGTTGATAATCTTTGGTTGCTAGGTGCCATCAAACATAATTGAGTTTACCTCTATGATCTACTGTGAAATTTAAGGTGGCACTATAATGAGCTGTTCACACAGCTAGAGGTTCTCAAAAACGCTGAAAAGGGTGCATTGGACAAATACTGTACATGCATGTAAAGAGAGAAAAAATTAAAAATATATATTTATTAAACTGTATTAAAATCTTCTAAAGGCCTGTTCATGCCAAGAACGATGAATATAATTATAACTAAACTTTTGAGCTAGCACAGCTACAACCAACCCAACATGGAGGAACGATATTATTGCAATGACAACCATTTTTTCCAGATGATGAATAATAAAAACACTGACAGCCAATCAGAATCCACCTGGCTTTAAAGAGCTTGAGATTTTAAGTGGTAGATGACATAAGAATGGACAAAATTACAAAAAGTGGCTTTAAGGCCGGTTCAAGCCAAGAATAACAACTATAAGATAGTGCTGTCAAATTGATTACTCGTGATTAATTGGGTCTAACATAAAAGTTTGTGTGTATGTTGCATGTGATTGACTGAGATTAATTGATTTGACAGCACTACTTTATATATATTATTCTTGGCTTGAACTGCCAATTTTGTAATTTTGTCTATTCAGTGACTTCATCTGCCACAATAATGTCATGTATTAACATTTCCTTCTCAAATACTTGTCAGCAAATATTAATAGACAATAAATTATATAGTAAATATAATCCCTTAAATTAAAATTTTATAATGCACAAATACCACATTTCAAAGTTTAATTCTACCAAGAATCAGTAACATGGATCAAGACAATCACTTTTTAATTTTGTCGTATTTTTGCAAAAGGAATCAAAGTCAATATCGCAACATTGTTTGAACACCTTACTTTTAGTACAAATTTTTCAAATTTTCAAATTTAAAGATTTCTAAATATTTTAACCCTTTTTATAACCATTAAGCATTAAACATTGTCTCATTGCCATATCCACATTACTTCAACGTTGAAACAACTGGCAATATTTCAACCACATTTAGTTGACCATCTGCTGACAAACAATAAAAAGCAATAAAAAAGCACCACCAGATGTCTTGAAGTAACAAAGAATTACACTAATCACAGTGGTGGTATTATGTTTTCTATAATACACCTAATAAAGGGACCACAGCATTTAAAGCATAAATCTCATAGCAGAGGATCATAAACAGCAACTTGCACAGAGCATCAAAAACATATAATAAATACTAAATACAGTTCTGCTTGATTAATAAGGAAGTAAAATATGGCATTTCTTTGAACAGTTATCACAGATTGAGTAAATAAGCATGATAAATGAAACAGTTTCGAAGACCTTGGCATTAGCAGTTGATCAGAAGACAGGTGGGATTCTGCTTCTACATTTAATGATTAAATGATCCGTGTCTGGAGCTCAATTAAAAGTCTCAATTAATGTAATGCCATTATGCAGCGCCATATCCTAAAACACTTAATGACTTCCAAAAATAATAAACCAAGGTCCATATTTTAATGAGAGTACAAAAATATCCCTGTCATAATTCTCAGTGTAATAAAACTATGCTTATTTAAAAAAAGGAATAACTATATTAAAGTATGTGCTCATGCTGATTCCAAGAAGAAAAACAGCTTGTCATTGGCTAAAAAAATTAAATAAATCTGAATATACTGAATATCAAGTCCCTCAAGCAACAGGAATGGGAATATATTCATGTCACACGAAAACAGCATTTCACACAATGTCGTGCAGATGGTCTCATTTTATCTGTCCCTAAATCACTGATGAACATCATAACAGACACTATAAAGAGAGAAACTACTGAAACTCTTGAAATATAGAAAACATCACATACATCTCGGAAAAACTTCAAGTTAGTCAACTTGATCATATAAAAAATTAGTCAATATAGGATCTCTATACATATGGACAAATCAGATGATCAAGCTTACTCAGACTAAAACAGATATACAATATCATTTCACTGAAACCGCATGGGTACTATGAGAACTTGGTATTTTTTTGATAGGCTAGAGACAGCCAGGAAAAGAGGAAATTCAACAGCTTGAACAGAACTGATGTACACACAGAATTATGAAATGCCAATTTGCAGACCATAGATCATTCGAATCCTCCAAATCCTGTTGAGTATATTGGATATAAACAAATGCAAGTATCTTTCCGTAAGGAGTTTAGCCCATTAAGTAGATGAAATATCTTTTTATTGACACCTCTCTAACAAAATATAATGCTGTGTTCTAGATTCAACCATAATGCTCGATATCAATTAAGTTGTGCACTGTGTAACCAGACAGCGTATAAAGCAAAGATATTACTCCTGATCACATATCCATCTCTGCTGCAGGTCCTGGCAGCGTAATACACTGTGTGGTTTATTTCATAAACTTGATTGAATCCCTTGCAATAGCAACATGCTGATAAATGGCTGCAGTTTGAGTGTATTAAAATGGTTGGTGCGACTGATGCTGAATAAAGTTAATGGGTTTTTAGTTTTGAGTGCCTCTCGAGACTCGAATGTGGAGCTCTGGGTTTTATTGTGATATATGGTCAAATACTTAAAAAGCTTTGGAGGGGAAACACAAAAAAAAAAATCATACGATATATTTGCAATCAAACTTTTGTGAGGTCAATATGTACAGTACTTTATGACACACATTTGATGGTTGCGTGCAGCACTCCCTTTGTACCAAATACCCTCGTGATCATTGAGCTGAGTTGATGACGTCAACTGAGATAACAAGTGGAAACACAGATACAATCTGATTGGATGAGGGGAACCGCTGGTCATTTGTTTGATAAACCCTACCATTTTTTTTTATAAACACACCACATGCATAATATAAATCAGTATTTTAAAATGTTAACCTAAAATAAAACCTGTAAATGTAAGTGTTATGTAAGGTATAAATAACAATATAGTCAATGAAACAATTTCTGTCAGCTGTTTAAATTTTTAGCAAATAATTAATATAACAAAGTGTCAACAACAACAACAAGAACTGTAATAGCAATCTTATTATTTTGTACTTTTATTAATGATATTACTTTTATTATGTTTTTGTTGTTTATCTTTTTTCCCTATTTGTCTTTGATGTGATATATGATATATATGAGTCAATCAATGGGGTATCCTATTTAAATATTTAAAAATAAAACTACCAGCAGTATTAATTATGTTATGTTTCACTAAAAATTTTAATTGGTTTTCGAATCCCAAACGGCCAACACAAAAGACGACAGTCACGACAAAAACAAAATCTTCACACCTCATCAGAATCTTCTGACAGGCATCGTGCCAAAAAACACCACAAACCCATCCTTCATCAAAGAAACCACATCGCATTAATATGTGTGACTGAACCCTCAACAATACTTACTGCTGAGTTTTATTACTCTGGAGCTGATCCGTCGGTTTGGTCCCGGGGAAAACTCCGGTCCAAGCATGGCTCCACAGCCCTATTAGGTGCCTTTAATCTATGTACATATATCTATAATTGTGCAGTTTGAGCTCCACTGCCAGGTGGGAACTGGTAATAACAGGCAGGACTCAGGACAGGTGAGTTCAGGCAGGTGAACACCAGCTTCTCTCTTCTTTGCATGCTGAGGTGCGAGCAGCACTTCTAACAACCTTTCCAATCTGCCCACCCCAAAAAGCAAGAAACATGCAGCACCCGTGGTCTGAGACTGTTTGGCTCCATGGATATTTTAACCAGGGCTGTGACACCCCCTCATACATCTTATAAGTAGCAGCAGCCTGAAACCAGAGAGGCCCATGTGCTGTTCTTAAATAAGAATTATACTACACTAGTTAAGGGTACCACGTATAAGACCCAAACAACAATATTTTCAGTGTGAATTTACCGTATATTCCTGACTACTAGCTGCCTTTTTTTTGCGATGAGTTACAATTAAATAATTGTAACACAGCGATCAGCACCAGAATGTAGTAACACCTGCATTACGCTCATCTCTTCATGTTCATGGATATTTAAGAGATAAACACTGCAAACTATATTTAAAAAAATGCAGCCAAAACACTCAAAGCAGTACAATTGTGAAATATTATTACAATATAAAATACTTTATATTTTATGTTTTAAAATGTATTCCTGTCTTCAGGGTCACATGATCCTTCAGAAATCATTATATGCTGATTTGTTGCTCAAGAAAGATTTCTTACTGTAATCATCAACATTGAAAACAGTTTTGTGGAAACGATGATTCAAAGCATTTGAATCAACTTAATTCATCCTTGCTGAATAAAAGTATTCATTTCTTTGCAAAAAATATACTGGCAATGTTTTACTCATGAAATCATGTGGGTTCCACAGAAGTCAAATGGGTTTGTGTAGGATGTCGACTCATGGCAAATAACAATTCCCAAAAACTTACTTCGAATGCCTTTAAAGGGATAGTTCACTTTGAAATTAATTTTCGATATGTTTTAGCTTACCTCAAGGGCATCCAAGATGTAGCTGTCTTTGTTTAAACAGTATTTTCAATTTTGATTTTGACCATATAATGGAGGTCTATGGGGTCCACCTCAAAGAGCATGCACAGAGAAGTCCAAATTAAACATGATTTAATAACTCATAAATGTAAGTACACATTGATGGCCTAAGATATGAAATGAGCGGTTTGTGTGAGAAAACGAACAGTATTTATATCGTTTTTACCTCTTGCAACCACAGCCACGTCCAAGTGATCTGAAGGCACGGGCGCTTCGGTCTGCACAAGCGCCAGAAGTGATCTCTTGCACGGTTCGTTTTCTCACACAAACCGCTCGTTTCGTGTCTTAGGCCATCAATGTGTACTTACATTTACGAGTCATTAAATCATGTTTAATTTGGACTTCTCTGTGCATGCTCTTTGAGGTGGACACATGGGTGGACCCCATATACCTCCATTATATGGCTGTCAGACAAGAACGGTTTGACCTAAAAATATCAAAATTAAAAATACTGTGAAAACAAAGAAATTGGATGCCCTTGAAGCTAATCTCTAAAAAAAAAAAATACAGAAATAATCCAAGTAACACCTAACAAAACACCAGATATGAGTAATGCAGCAGAAAGTGCACAGTAAAAAAAAACAAAAAAAAAAACAAGGTCATGTAAATTACCTGCATCCTGAGAGCTCAGGACATTGAGCGCAAAGAGCATGGCAGTGGAGAAGGTGGTGGCCTCCTCTTTGCTGGCAAAGTTCAACCCGTAAACTTGCCGCGCATCCCGCCATTGGTGAAAAGTTGGGGTGGCCTGGTTATATTTCAGGCCTTTCACAATGGAGTAGTTTATTACGACCTGGAAGAGTGGCGACATTTAGTTATGTAGTTATTTCAAATACTCTTCAAGGGAAAACCTTTCTCGGGTCAATCATACATTCACATTAATGGTGGTTTAGGAAACTACAGAAACTAATTTTAGATGTTAAGATGTAAAATGCCACAAACAGAACTAGGCGACAGTGAAAATAAAGCACACACTGTGTACAGTAAGATCAAATCACACAGTCTCTTCTCTGGCTTCTCACCTGCTGGTCCTGTAGTTTGACTCCCACCACGCGGAAGCTGTTGTTGACGGTGTTGTGGTAGATGTTGATGCGGCTGAAGCCTTGCTGGCCCGGTTTGACTGGCACCCATTTTTTACTGGTGTCATCATAGATCATCACAGAGGCTCGTGCTTGACATATACTCTGTTCACTGTGAGGAAGAAACCGGGACACTGGTTAAAGATTCACTCTGCTCAACAACAAAAACCACAACGATGAATTACAATGAAATACAGATGTCAGACTGAAAGTGTCTCTTAGCAACAACTCGATTACACAACTATTTGTGTGTGTATTTGTGTATAATATTTAGCTGTGCAAATAAAAGAGACTCTCAAATAATCGATATAAAAACATACACAACCCGTCAAACCCTTCAAAAATGCCCTTCCCGTGGTATTATGGTACAATAATTGCCCCGCTGAATTTGTTTGAAGACACTGAGCAAGGGGCGGGTCTGGTATCTGTCCTAATTATATAGTGTAATAGGCAGCTAACGAGCGAGGCAGGAATGTAACCGTGTTGACTATGATATGAGAACATGTTTTAATTAAAGACATGAGGTTTTCTGCTTCTTTAAATAGAAATCTTCTGTTGTCAGGGTGAACAATTAACTTAAAGTGTGAGTAAAAAGTGTGTACAGCATTATTATACCTGGCTAGCTTACACACCAACATAATTATGAATTATCCCATTTATATTAACGTTCACACTTTAGCGCTCAATTCTCACTATTAACTAACTGTTAACTACGACTTTTGCCTCAATAGACTCCTAATTACTGCTTATTAATAGTTAGAAAGGAAGGAAGTAGTTAAGTTTGGGTATTGGGTAGGATTGAGGGATGTAGAAATGTTCATGCAGAAAAAAAAGCATTAAAATGTGATTTAAGAGGTAAACAGACAATATCCTAGCAATATGCCAGCTCACACAAAGTGAATCTGTTGGTGTGCCAAATGAAGCTAGGCAGATTTCCACCCTGACTCCTATATACCCTAAACAACATTCTACATACCACCACACCCATCTCCCACAGAAACACCCAAATCCAGCCACACGCTCCATAAACCCAGATGTAGAACTGGAAGTGCAGCAGCACATGATCAAAGGAACTGATGAATAAGATACAGAAAGGAAGTCGAAATACAATCTTGAGAATAAACTCATTAAATATCGAGAATAAAGTCATTGTGTTTCGAGAAAAAACGTGTTAAATTTTGAGGAAAAAAGTCGAAATACAATCGTGAGAATAAACTCATTAAATATCGAGAATAAAGTCGTTGTGTTTCGCGGAAAAAAAAAACTCGAAATACAATCTTGAGAATAAACTCATTAATTTTCGAGAATTAAGACGTAATTAATAAGTAAAAAGCTCGTTAAATTTCGAGAAAAAAAGTCTAAATAATCATGAGAATAAACTCATTCAATTTCGAGAATAATGTTGTGTTTCGATTTAACAAGTTTTTTTCTCGAAACACGACTTTATTCTCAAAATTTAATGAGTTTATTCTCAAGATTGTATTTCAACTTTTTTCTCGAAATTTAACAATTTTTTTCTCGAAACACAACGACTTTAATCTCGATATTTAATGAGTTTATTCTCAAGATTTATTCTGTCAATTTTTTTTCTCTAAATTTAACGAGTTTAATCTCGCATTATAATGACTTTAGTCTCGAGATGGTTTTATTTTTTATTATCGCTTGGCCCTATCTGTTCCGTACAGCTTTAATAAGCTTGTATTAAGTGCATTAAATATTTTAAATTTAAAAAAAGTATTAAATGTATTTGCCACGCCGCAGGACAATAAAGTAGTTGAGACAAAAAGTTGATTGAAACTGATAAAAACCACTAAAACACTAGGAGACACATACATGTTCCTCAATTTTATGTGAATTTATATAAATATTTTTTTACTTAAAACTTGTTAACAAAAATGAATAATGCATCAGCCCCCCTCATACAGTAATGTTACTCTTTAAAACTCTTTAAAAACAGCACATTTGCACATTTCATGCTTTCGCAACAACATTTTCTGTCATTCAATTCTCTCAGTTCTTCATTCTCCGCTCTTTCATGCTTGCCTTACGACAGAGAGCCTATTTCTAGCATCCATCTGGGGTTAGAGGGCAGCAAGGCAGATTCTTCCCCGTCTTCTTGGTTTCATTTCTCCCCCCTAGAGCAAGTCTGAAATAAAGTACACAGTCTCTCCTCCACCGATGATGCTTGGTCGTCATAAATTACATCCTGACGGCTCTTTGCTTTCATAAACATCATATATATATTTAGAAGCCGCGCTATCTCGGTTTACTTCTTCTAATAACACATCACGCAAGGCCTTTCTCTATGTCTACTTATGTATAAAAACATGGAAAAACTTGCTTATGTTGTCTAAGATGGAACAAGAATAATTATCAAATAGAATTAGTATGCAACAAAACTTGCACTTCTAAAGGCTCAGAGACCAACATGTCTTGTAATAGCAAGTTATAAATATCTGAGTCCGGGACATTTAAAACTTAGAAAGCCTTATAGTCTGTCCCAGAACTACAAAGTCAGTAACTTAACAGAGTTTTGATGTTCAAAATGTGAAACTACAGAACGTTCTGACAAGTCTTTTAGAAAAGCATAATTTACTTATTTATTAATTCAGGAGATTTGTGAATGAATGAAAATAGAATAATTAATTAAATAAATTGTGTTTTTTTTTTTTTTTTACAATAAATACTTTTAAAATAAAAATATATAAAAAATTTGTCTGCATGACTTGTAAACACGAACAAGACTTGATTTAGTTTTTGGGTTCTACAAGATTAAGATTTCATGCTTAAATATATATATATATATATAAAATCACTTTATTTTTCACATATTTTACATTTTTGCAGCACCTCGTTTCTCAGTCTGTCAGTAACGCTTTGTTTGTTTAGTTCCTGACTCTATGAAGCCGCTCCTTGCAAAAAGTGCAAGTGATTGGTCAGCTAGACCAGTGTGTCATGATTTTATAAGTAATGTGAAACAATCAAATGTTTGGGGCTGCTTTGGTGCACTCTTACAGTATCATACATCATTAGGCACAACTAAACAGATTGTTGATCACTGATAAAAACGCACTAAACAATCATTATGCACTTTGAGTAAATCTGCTACAGTGCCCAACAGGCATGTGTCTAAAACAAGGCCACGCTGAGAGTCTGAATACCCCACAGAGCTCATGCTTTTATTCCATAAAGCACCACTATAGGGCAGGGACCTCCAGGGCCTTCCAGCTATGACCTCATTAGCTGAATGCTCTCTTATGGATGAGTGTGAGTAAAACGTGTGCAACTGTTAGTGTGTGATAGAGAAAGACACATGAACCTGACCTTGTAAGGACACTACAAGACATGGGAATTCTTGTAATCTCATGTCAGAGACGCAATGTACCGTAAGAATATTTTCTGATGGCTCACATTTGGGAGAGATGAGTGTTTCTAAGCGATGGCATGGTCAGGAAGAGGCCAGACTCCACTGTTTGTCTAATACACAGCACTTTGGTGCATAAGTACTTTTAGATTTTTATTATAAAATTGTTTCTTGAGCTCTAGACTGTTCTGCACACCCGTGAAAGTTTAATCTGAGCAATTTTAATTATATAAAATTATATTTGAATATCTGTGTATGTACAGACACACACACACATTATTATTAGGGCTGTCAAACGATTAATCGCATGTGGGTGCACTGTGCATAATTATTTTGTGTGTGTGTGTGTGTGTATATATATATATATATATATATATATATACACACACACACACATGCATGTATATTGAAGAAAAAATATTATTTATATATAAAATATTTATATATCATGTAAATTATATATAAATCTATATACAGTATACATGAAAATATTTCTTAAATATATACAAGCATGTGTGTGTATTTATATATATATATATATATAATAATTATACACAGTGCACCCACATATATTATGTGAACACAAACTTTTATTTTGGATGCGATTAATCGTTTGACAGCCCTAATTATTATATGAATATATATATATTTGTGGTGTAACAATATATCATGCCACAATATATCGCAATACAAAAATGCAACAACATGTATCGTGGATAGTTCCCCCAAAATAAAAATTACTAAAAAAAAAAACGATTTTTTCAGAGTTTTAGTGTCAGTAGTACTACATTAAACTACTATACATAATGTTGATTATAATGTATAATAACGCAATGGGGGACAATAGGTCCTGATAATGCCAAATGTCTGATGTTACCAGTAAAAGGTGTCTGACATTATTTTACAAAATTATTTAATAATTTTAAAATTAAACATAATCAGACATTATTTTAAATATATAGTCAGTGCAAGCATATTCGTCTGAATTATTCTGTATTTTCAGCTTCAGAATCATGAATATTGTTATTCTGGTGTCACCATTGTCCATAGCTTACAAGCACCAAGTCCAAGTCTATTCATTTAAACCTACAATGTAATATCAAAGTTAGCATTTTAATCAACAGTACATTTTTTGTTAACCTTTTATCATTTGTCTTGGAGTATCACAATAATATAAATATAAATATTGTTTGAAAATATAAAAAAATAAATATATATTTAAATATATTATAAGCATATTTTATACATTCATTTTATTTATTTATTCATTTAAAATGGTACTTAGTTCTAGTTCTAGTAAATATATATAATGGATTTTTGGGTGAACCATCTCTCTAAAACCAGTCAACAGTTGACAACTCATTCAGGAAACTCACCAACTATTACATTTTTAAATTATTTATTTTTGCACATTTCAAGCCAGTCCTTTCAACATGTTATAAGCTAAGGGGCGGGAAAATCTGTTATCAGCCTTCAACTCCCAGTTGATAAGCTGCCATAATTAATAAAAGCTGTGAAAAGCCTGGCATTTCCCACTTGGCTTCTGCCATCATAACACCCTCAGTGAACCTGGTCTCCACTCACCCAAACTCTGTCTCTATGACCGAGAGAGCGAGAGAGAGAGAAAGGATAGGCTCCTTTTAATTTCATTTAAAAAACATTTTGTTTCAGCTGAAGGCCAAACACAAGGTCCAACTCTGGTCACAAGATCTTCAGTTGTAGTCAGATTTCAGAGGAAAATAACAGAATGTGCTGAACTGGCTCTAAGCCGATAGTGTGCTTGTCTACACTGTGCATCTGGATATATGGTTGTAACACTCTTCACTATCATTTAATGATCATCTGATGAATAACTGCTGCCATGATTAACAGATGTGCAAAAACATCTCTTATACCTTTAATTGCTTTTATCGCCGTTTATTGTGGTAACATCATAGCATTAATTGCACCAAGCACAGCGAGTTTTGTAAGGCCCAATCTATAATAAGCCTAATTTACAAAGAAATAAGCCGAATTTGACACGAATGAAATTGAATTATTTAAATATTCAAATGTCAGTGCTACTTCAGCTAACATAGCACCTAGTCAGTGAAGAAAACTTTTTTTTGTTGGCATTAAAATAATGCACACACAAGTATTTACCGAGACAGAATGAAACGCTGAGAAACACTGGGAACACACTTACAATTGAAGTTGGGGTTATTTTTAGCTTATAGCAAAAATGCTACACAAAGTGAGCCCTGTAAATTATTCTAAAGCAAGTCAAAAATGGAAGTCCCCTGTTATTAGAGTGTGGGAGGATGGAGTTGAAACAAATGAGAGTTTGCAGGAAAGGAGGAGGCATTTTTTTAGTTTGTAACCCAGTAATCATTTTAGGAAGGGTGGGAACCAAGCTAAATCTCTGCCTATGAGGGACACTTCCCACTTACAGGGAGCTTCTGAGGCCTAAGAAGCTGGATTAAAGGCTGATTTCTAGTAAAATCTGGATTTAATGTCTCCTGCAACACAGTAATCTAAACATCGAGCAAGTAAATGTCAAAGAGCAGAAAGGAAAACTATAGGAACAAAATTGGCCCCTACATAATCAGACTAGGGCTGGAATGACGCATCGATGTAATCGATTATGCACTGTTTATGTTAATAATCTCTAATACCCTGACATGTTTCAAACAAAACAAAACTCTAGAGCGGATGCTTATGGCTAGCCTTGTCTCAGCCTGCACATTTTCAAATGGAGATGTTCATAACATCGGTAAATTTTAACACAATTGACGGCATGTTATTTACCCGGAAGGGTAAAATTGACTGTTATTTTCATCAGCTAACTTACGGCTCATTAGATCTATATCTAGCTATTTTATTACTAAAAGTAGCGTTGATAACAAGTTTCTATGTGTGCGAGTGACGTATGTGTCTGTGTGTGTTTGCGCACTTCAATAAAAACAGCGCATTGATACAGAACCGTGATTAAACTGACTTGGAACCAAGCGGCAACATTCTAATCTGAAAAATGAAGCCCATCCGGAAGTGCGAAAAACTGCAATACATCTCAAATCCGCTAGAGGGAGGTTCCAAAAGGGAACAAATATCCATAGAATTCATGTTAAAATATGCGTTTTCACAGCATAAATTCATATGTTTACAGTTTGGTCCCATGGACTTTTATTGTATTTTTCGATAGGTTCTGTGAGGGGGGTGAATTTTTTTCTAACTCATTAGTTTAGATCATAATTAGATATAAAATGTACGACAAATAAGGGTTAACTTTGATAGACAGCTGATAACCGCCCGGCTGCGCCATACCACCACCAACACATCATACCACCTCTGTATCCTTTCTGAACATTTGTATTTTGTATTTCCCAAGATTTTCCAGAATGGCGCCGCCCATACCCCCCATAAACAGCCTCAAACCCGTTCTTCAGAGAGTCTATGGATGACGTCACAGACGTTTGTCCATATTTTTTACAGTCTATGCTTGGAACTAAACAGTTTTATAGCACACCTTCCAGCCAATCAGAACCGAGTATTCAGACAGACCACGGTATAAATGTCTTTATTGTAAAAAAAAATCTTGCTCTCCAAACTTTTGATCTGTTAGAGCAGAGCACGTCACGTCAGTAAAAAAAAAAAAAAAAAATCAAAAGTCACACTCACAAACTATTAACAACAATCATGAGAACACACATATTCTCTGCAGTGAAAGCAATCCCAGAATGCATTGTACCAAGCTTAGTGAAAAAATAAGATGAGGAGAGCAAAATCTGGATAGCCATTCTACTCTTACTAAAGCCAAGCAACTAGTGCCAGAATTTATGCTAATGCCAATATGGTATGTTTTGTAAATATGATCTGTTTTTCACAATATGAATTTTTAAAACATGAATAAATAAAAAACATTATAATAATACGCTTTCTATAAAACTGCTGGCATGATACAATTAGATGACAACAACAACAAAAACTGTGAATCTAATTTATTCAGTGGAATATGCTAAATAATGGCATTGGCCATTTGTCCACACACACCACAAATACAAATGTGTCAGCTCCTAAAGCACATCACTGAACTTCAATGTCAAATTTACCCTCCCCCTCCAAAATCCACATCCATAGACTGTATAAAGATCCGTACACACACACACACACGCTCCAATAAAGCTACAATGATAGGAAACAGTGCTGATGGCCTAATGGTCTTATTTTTGCTTCTGAATGAATGTGCTTAAGTGCTCAGCTAAATGTTTCAGACAGGGCTACTAGGTTTATAATGCTAGATGTGTCCTGAACGTGGACTGTGGCATCATCCGTCCTTCTCTAAGCTGCACGCTTTCAAAAAAGCTTATGTTTCAAAAAAGCTAAGATTACATTAAAATCTTGCTAATTTCACATATGGCTTTTGAAGGGAAAATTAAAACTAAAAATGTCATATGAGTTTTTGACAGAGAGGAAGATCATATCTGAAGATAATATCTTGATTTCTCAATAAAGCTGAATAAGGCTAGACTGAGAGCTAGTGCATGTCTTGTGTTTTACTGCAGGAGGTACTAGAGAAACACTCATCCTTTCAAAAGAGTCACTGAACCGAAAGTGAACATCTCCCCTAAAGCAACTCTTTCTTTAATAACAGCATAAATTAAACATAGGCCCTCACAGAACATCTTCACAGAGAGTTTCCACGTGAGCATCACTTCTGCAGTCGCTCAAAACAGTTCACACTGGTTCTCAACTGGTAGCTAGCGACAAATTGGGTTGAAATTTTGTTCTAAAAAACTTCTAAATATATAATAATAATAATATCATAAATAAATAAACAATGGATATATAGACAGTACATACACACACAACATCAAATGATCCACCTCCAATCAAACACTACAGTAGTTTGTGAATTTATTTGTTATTTAAATGAAGTTAGTAAAATTAGACAGTTGCAGCATAGATAGGTTGCATGCAGTGTGACATCCTTGAAAAACAAACAAAACCACATGTGATAAAAGAAAATTTGAAACAAATTGGGCTACATTATGTGTTCACTTGGAACAAGGACATACAGGATGTGTGAAGACCACAATAATTGAAGAGTTTGGTTCCAAAACGCGATAAACGCCATTTTTAAAAAAAATGAGTTACTGCAAAAATCTGACTTTTCAATACTGACCAGATACAAAACAATGTTTAATTTTACGTAAAATGGGATATCCGCCGTGTTATTATGTAATGTTTTCTCCCTTTCTTTCCAAACCGCGACAAACGCCAGTCTCCCTTTTCTGCAAAATGCCACATATCCGCTAAACCAATCACAACGCACCATTCCACGCAATGTAAACAGTAACGGCAGCGCTTTAACTAACCCGGCTTCCTAGGTTTTCTCTATTTTGTCCTTTCGATCAACAAACAAACAAAAAAATGAATAATTTTGACAGCATTGGTGAACCTGCGGAGGGTAAGGCATCCTGCATGGGTAAACGTGACATCGAAATCGAATCATTTAGCTACGTGAGGAAGAAGATGGACTCGGGAGGAGGAAATGCCGGCTGTTGTTGCTTGTTCTCACACGACAGCATCAAACTTCTGTCACGCCGACACACTGACCCCAGAGGATCTTTTGGAAAACTTTCAGTTGTTTTATTCAAAGTCAACGAAAACCGAGCAGGACCAAGCCAGTTTACAGCTGATCGCCGTCAAAAAAGTTCAGCGGCGACGTCCCAAGGTTGACAACAGCGATATGCATAACGTTAGATCATGCTTAATAAATCATAATTCATGATGATGTGCTCGTCTTAGTTAATGTTTTAATTAAGGTTTTGTTCATCCATAAATTCATGAATGAAAAACGTTGAACTGTTAAAAAAAACGTTGTTAGTTCCTGATGATATTAATATGAATTAATGCATAATTCATTTATCCATGAATTCATGATAATTCATGACATGAACCCTTAAAATGTTACCGAATATTGTTATATTAAAGCAATGGATTTATAGTATGCACAAGAAATTCAATGTGTATAACATTTTATTTTGATTAATTGCATTTTGAAAAAAAAAAATTATTGGATTTATTGCATTTTGGGGGAAAAAACGATCTGTTTTTATAATAAATCTTTGGAAATCAAAACCTGGATTTCATTTTTTATTGTTATTATAACCTACAAATGCTATGTGAAAATTTGAAACCGAAAATAGTGGTTTTCATCTTCCCATTTTCTTGCTAAAGAAAACACAGTTTTACTCAAATTCATCAAAATGGATTTATAGCGTTTTGGAACCAAACTCTTCAATTATTTATCAAATTATTAGTCCACTTGTATATTTTAATATTATATTAGCTTATATTATATTTATTTAATGCTTGATCATAAGGACTTATTTGTGTACAAAGTTGTGTACAATATTGCTAATTTGTCCGATTAATCAAAAAAATTAATCGATTATCAAAATAATTGTTAGTTGCAGCCCTAACTGATATACTGTATTGGCTTGCCACTTGATCTAAGGCACTCCAGGATCTAAACACATTCATGCTAGGATCAAACAAAAACAATCATTATCCAAATGCTCCTTTCTATTTCCTTGTGCCAAAAGATATGTGATCAGACATGTTCTGCAAACATTTTAAAATGTTTTAAAACCTCATATTAGGTTGCTGATGTGAACAGGAAATCACACTGACCTTATATTGCAGCCATTCATATGAAGAGCAGAGTCACTGTGGCTCTGTGGTAGGCAGAACTGGACAGAATGAGCATCCATCCCTCAAATACATACACAAAAAAGATCTTTACTGCCCAACAGTTGATGTGAACCCTTAACCAAAGCTCTCAAACGCATACGTAAAAAATAAACCTGTAGTACAGCACAACAGATGCGTACTTCAAACCAAACCAGCTTTAAATCAACTAGGGAGCCGTTCCAAGATTAAATAAGCATTTTCAAACGTCATAATCCCATATCCTCAAAAAAAACAGCCAAATGACAATCCGTAAGGTTGTATGATCTCAGATGATGTGACAAAGTGAACAGAAAGTAAAAGAGAGCAGGGTCAACAACAGTGGTCAACAGTAGGGTCCCATATCTAGGCAGGGTGACACAGGATCAAATTTTCCCCAGTAAGGGGACGGCCTGACAGTGGATGTGTGTTGTTTTGTCTAACCCTGAGGGGGATTACCTCATGACGCCCAACCCCCCATCCAGCTGTGACAGAGGAATTGAAAACGAGACTGGGGACAGTGCTACTGCTGCCAGCACATTACACAGTACTTTGATTCTCTAATAGTGGTAGGGTTGTCACAATACCAAAAACTTTGTACCAAGCAGTGGCGTAGGTTTGACTTTGAAATTGGTGGGGACGGGGACATATAAATATATTTTAAGTTTTGATCGAAATTATTGCTAGGGATATATCATTGTCACAGGATATTGGCAGGGACACGTCCCTAGCATCCCTACGCCCTTGTTCTATGCCCCTGGTAGCAAGTGAAACTGTTGAATTTAGCATTTCAAAAGATATCCCATTTTGTATTGTCCGTTTATCACTGTCAACCATCACAGTTTCCGATTCAGTCACGCATTTAAATACAGTTGTCAATCCAGAGACTTTGAAGTGCACTTAGCAGCATGAACAACTAAACGTTTTATTCATATGGTGAATGGGTAAAAAACAGAAAGCGGGAGAAGAGCCTTTTTTTAATAATCACTAAGGCTGTCAATCTCGAAAAGAACGAAATGCTTCTCCAGTGACACATCTTGACTGTATCAGTGTCTATTTTACCATGTTGACAAGTTAACATGTTAGCTGCGACAAAGCTAGGGCTTGGTTGACAGTAGTTTTTTCACCATCCAGGAATCACAATAAACTTTGTGCTCTGTTACTTATGATATCAAACAATTATGATTCTGCCAATTATATGACAAAATTCAAACAATAAATGTTATTTTGGCGCTATTTAATGTGGCATGACAGATCGCTATAAATCATGTGTACTGATCATCTCTTCCTCTTTACAACAAATTAACATGAATGAACATAGGAAAAAATTTGAAAGACACATACATTACGACTTACTTAAATGATCATGTCTCCTGTTATTCCGTATAGTGTTTCAGAAACACTAACAAAGAAAGCTTGTAGACAATGTCACCCAATGTTACATTTACCTCAGGAAATGTAACATTGGTATCTTTGCCTAACTGAAAACTAATTTGTTTTAGAGTTTCACAAAAAAAAAAAATGTATGACTGTATGATTTCATTTTGAAAATATGTTTTGCACAGACCTATTGCATTTTTACAATATGCCTGGCAGAGTGCTATCAGAACAGATAGCAACTGCTTAGTGAACAAGATGTATGTTTATACATTCAAATTTGAGCTTAAGTGATGATACTCTTTTTGAAAATGTTCTACTCAGGAAGTTCACGCACAACAAATGAATGAACAGAGGCAGGACAGCTTTACAGCACATTTATGACTTACTAGAAAGCTCTGTGACATGGAGAGTCAGCCAGACTATCACTGACATTTAAAGTGAAACCAGAGGATAACCAGCATGCATAGGTCAGCATTTCATCACATTTCATTGTCATTTCTTTGTGACAGAACTGACAAATCAGAGGGTGCAGCACTGGAAACATGTTGTCCATTTCAAATCATGACAAAAGTGCTCCCATTTTACATTGATCTTAAAGTTTGACTACCTAAGGCTGGCCAGCATTAATTCCAGCATGTTAAGGCTATTTGAAATATGGAAATATATATAGATATATGATGTAGGGGAAAGTGCTATTTTGTATTAACCCAGAAGAAAAATTAGGCCATAATGGAAAGACAACACACCAGAACTCTGGTGGATTTCTATCTTTTATATCTAAAATTTAAGGAACATAAAACAGATATACACACCTTATTTTACACTCTATCAATTATGCTTTAAGAGTTTATTTTATGCAAATCACTTTAATCTTCACAAATTTAAGTACATTTTTTTTCATAGTTGTGATTATGTACTGGTGGTATTTATTTAGACTTTTAGTATTAAATATAACTATTTATTAGTTAAGAGATATAAGAGAGCACTGCAAAAAAAACTAAAATAAAATCTGCTATAGGTGTTGTGCAGTAATTTGGGAAACAAACAGATGTTTTGTGTCATATTATATACACTAGATTATGGATTTTAGCAAGACAGGAATACAGTATTATTGACCAATCAGAAGTCCATCCATCCACAGCCCCCTAAAACCCCACGTGTCCCTCCCTCCGACGCTAACGTATCTGAGGCGAATTAATGCTAACTGTTGCAGTGCCACTGCCCACAAACATTGATGCTAAATAGTGCTAACTATGTGAAATAGTAGTGGAATGTCACTTACGGGGAAAAAAAAAAGTAAAAGTCCTAGTTTCGATTTAGTGCAGTTTATAGTAGAGCAACCCATTTGATGTACGATATTTCAATACAAATGTTCAGAAGGATACAGGTGTTATAAGATGTTTTGTGTCAGATCATGGCCGAGATGTCAAATTTCTGGAATACCACTCGACGGAGCCCGTTATCAGCTGTCAATCAAAGTTAACCACGCCCTTATTTATCGTACATTTTACAAACATGATCTAAACTAACAAGTTAGAAAAAAATTCACCACCCTCACAGTTGTCAGGCACTCGGAGCCTATAAATAACAGTCCATGGGACCAACCTGTAAAAATATGAATGAATTTATGCTGTGAAAACTGACATTTTAACATGGGATCTATGGATATTTGCTCCCTTTTGGGACGTCCCTCTAGCGGATTTTCGATGTATTGCAGTTTTTCGTACTTCCGGGTGGGCTTCATTTTTCAGATGTGTTCCAGATGAAACTGGCCAATTGTAAAAGTATCTGGTTGTTACTACATGCAAAATGAACAAAAAAATTAAATAAATGTGTGAGTGTGTTATACCGGCTCCTGTTAGACTGATATGACAACGCTTCTGCAACACGCATCGCCACAGATATGGCCCACCAGAGATAAACTGACGCAAATGAAATTCAAAGTTCGGCGTCAGATTCTGAAATCGCTTTAAGTGGCGAGTGTAAATAGGCCCTTAAAAGGCAGTAAATACAGATTTAACTGTCAAAACAACTTCTATGAGCAGTGAACCATCTTATGTATTAGAGAAACACATGCAATTGACTAGTATAAACCTAGACATCAGACCTTGATATTGAGTTAGGAAGCAGTTTCCTTGGTGATGAGAAAAGTGGACAAACGGCCCGCACCCTTCCCCCACCTTCTGGTCATAGCCTATACCAGGTGCTGGACACTAACTAATCCTTATCCTTAAAGGCAATTCATTCTAGCAATCAGAAGTGAAAATAGGCTTGTATTAGGTTACACTGTTTTTTAGAAGACAAATATAAAAAGAAAACAGTCAGCGGCAGACAGAAGGAAAGAGGAAGGAGCTGTGTAGTCAGTCTAGTTTCAACAAATCTTCAAGGATTGTTTTGCCTTCACTGGTTATTAATAGGTTACCATGTGTACGTCCTGTAATACCATGAGTTTAACTAAAAGATTGTCTCGTCACGGTCGGTACATTCTAACCTGGTGTCTCATATTTGAAACAAAATAAAGAGCTTTAATGTAAGAGTTGCTTGACAAGTCTGGCTCTGCTTTGGATCAAATGCAAGAGATCCCAAAATCAGGCTCAACCACACTGTTGTCCCTACATAGCACGCGGCTTCTCTGTCTGGAGTTTTTCCCAGTTTTGGGACATCACATTTTTATTTCCTGTAAACCAAATGCTTAACTCAGTGCTTTTACAGTTTTACATCTCCATTAAGCCAAAATAAAATAAAATAAATCTCAAGTCTCACATTTCAAAGAACATTTTTTTCCACATGCACATTAACAACATTCATATTTATTACAAAAAAGGTGTACTGTACACTGTAAAAAGATCATCTAGTACTAAAACGTTGCAAGACAAAACTCACGATAAAATACAGACTGAAAATTCCAATCCAGTGTCCTGGTTTCTTATTTAAACCCATGGTTTTCCAAAATGCTAAATGACTCAACAGTAAAACACGGAGTGGGTTTGGGAGTCCTGCACTGTAGCTATTGAACCCAAGCTTGTTTTTGTAGATTAATTGGCTCGTTCCACAGAGGGAACAGCTGGTGGGGGAAAAAAATCACTAAGTTAACACACTAAAAGTCACTTGAACCATTTGAAAACATAATGAAGTCAACACATTTTTAAGCGAAACGTCCGGTAATCCTCAGAACTTGAAAAAAACAGGGTAATAACAAAAACCACTGAGGAAAGATTCTTACCCGTAGTCATCAAATGAATACATATTGGGATGATGAAGCTCTGAAGAAACCAAGGAGAAAGAAAATTCCTTACAGCTGGGTGAAATAAAACCAAAACAGGGAAAAGGAGGGGGGATCAGAGAGAGAAAAGTCTGTGCCTATTTCATCCCTCATCCTCTCAGCTAGGTAAAACATGAAGAGCACTCATTTCTAAGATTCAATAATGCAAAAACAGGGAGTGTGTGAAAGAAAAAGGAGGTGAGGGAGGGTAGGAGGAAAAAACGAGTGAACAAGAGAGAGAGAGAGAGAGAGAGAGACATGTGACAGATATGGACCAGTCACCTTGTCCTGCTCGCCTCACATCCATTCTTATCCACTCAAAGGATTGGAACACAGCCTGTGCCTTAAAGAAGTCTCTTTCCACAACGGAAATACAACTGAGAAAATGCCACATGATCCTTGAGACACACACATTTACACTTTAGAAGAAACGAGAAGGCTGCTGGTATTCATTGGAAGAAAAGATATTTATCTTGACAAGTACAAAAGTCTTTCTGAATGTGTTAGGAATGACATGCTTTGCTATATGTTATTCATATGTTAAACACCCAGTTAGTTCAGTTAATTTCTTAATGTGGTACAAATTAAGTGCATATAAATAGTACATATACAGTGGCAGTTCTTGGATCATTTTGATTGAATCATGACATGAATAAAAGTTATGGTGACATACGGTTCATTAATGAGTCAAATTGAGTCAGAACTACTTCGGCAGATTCAGTGAATCATTCATTAGAATAATTAGAGTCTATTTGACCAATACATCTGTGTACAATATGTATTATAGTTATGAATGAAGAATTCGTTTCTATGACATATTCATTTGTGGTCATGTTTTATAAACTCGTTCCTTCATTTTTGTTAAACAGTGGCAAAATTTGATTAATACTTTTCCTAGTTTTAGGCAACGTTGTAATAATTTGTTCCATGGTGTTCAAATTGTGGCAATGATTCAACTAAAAAGAGGGAACTAAGCAATAAGCTGAGAGAACTGGGAACAAATTCTTAAATCATGTATCATGACCATAATATCTTCTTTTTTTTTTTTTTTTCATGTGCATTATATTAAATTTGTTAGAGAATCTGACAACAATGGTTGCAACATAACAAAACCCCCACAAGGAGCGAGGGACTGATTGTACTTCCCCTCTAGAGGCCATGCTTGTACTCATTGGGTGCCATGGACAAATATATATATACTGTATATACTGTATATATATATATATATATACATATATATTTGTAGTAACCACTATTTCAAAACCTGATAATTAAACTTAAGAACTGCACTATATAAAATATAGTGCCACACATAGTAAAAATTGTTTGTGCTGGAAGATGAGTTCCGGTTCTTGGAAAATAACAGAATGAATCATGACAGCTGGATCTGATACGTCTTTAAGGTCTCAGATAAATTATGCAAAAGGAAACACTACCAGGAAACATTTGCTTAAGCTCATCAAGTCAAAATAACAAAAAAAAATTTTGTCGGCATTTGTATCATTCCAATGTTTAACCGAAAACAGGATCTTCTACATACTACTGAACTCGTACACAAAAACGAACAATCCATGTGTCTGTACAATTCACCTCATCAACAGATCTCGTAGCCAGAGCTCATTTCATACACTCGTTACTTCCTGCCGACAAATCACGACCCCCTCCCCCACACCACAGGATTTTTTTGGGGGGGATTGTTACATGCACAAATTACTAGGGACTTTGTATGCTTGTATGCGCTGTATTTCTCTAGGCGTGTACTCTTAGTAGCTTTCCTTTACAAACACGCTCAGCACTTTCTTGCATTCCTGAATTGAATCAAGACTGTGAAGTGAATGCCCTAACTTCCTCATGATGGAGCACTAGTGCTAAAAATAGCCTATATTGTGAAGTAAAGACTTTTGCTCAGAGAGTCAAGGGTTGAATAAATCATTCCACTGAACCAGTTCCTCAGTTTCCTGTTGGCAAGAACGCAACTCGGTCCAGCACAATTTAAGACTTCCTTCTAGTCCAGACGGAGAGAGAAGAAAGAAAAAGAAAAGCGGACATATGCAGA
The DNA here is from genome assembly GCF_988280905.1 of Pimephales promelas. Classification (NCBI taxonomy): domain Eukaryota; kingdom Metazoa; phylum Chordata; class Actinopteri; order Cypriniformes; family Leuciscidae; genus Pimephales; species Pimephales promelas. The sequence goes on from NC_142783.1 coordinate 25,904,993, forward strand.
AGACTAAAATGAGGTTGAAATAAATGCACTTATACAGTATGAAGATAATTACAAACTTTTGTAGGATTTCATCATTCGCACTTTATTTTAAATTCCTGTTCCGCATGTACATATGTTCTTATTATAGCAATTACTCTAACTTGGCCTACTAACCCTGAGTCTGCCCCTAAACCATAGCTACTTACCTTACATTAGCAGTACTCTAGTAAGTACATGTACTGTAAAATAAAGTGTAATATGATACTCTTTATGTATTTACATGTAGCTCAAAATGTTTACTGGCCTACATTTACAAGATAGTGATATCACAATAGCTTACTAAGGGACTAAAATCAACTGTAGAATACACATTTTTATTTAAAAAATAATGAAATTTCTTTAATAACTAAATTAAAAACTAAAAGTATTTAATTCATTTTTAGAATTATAATTGCGAAGTGATAAATACCGTGCTCACTGTTGTGATTTGATTACAGATGCATTTTTTCCAAAACACAACTAAGCATGAACACAAGAATCGTCATTTCCAGATTGAATCTGAACAGTGAATATCCACTGCACGCCCGTAACGTTACTGCTCCATTCGCTTTATGAATGAAAGACAAATAGGTAGGCTACTGTCTGTGTGGTCATAATTACTGACAGTTCAATTACAATCATCACGTCCATCTGCATCAATAGCCTACTCTGCATCTCGATACACTTAAGCGTTACAAACCCCAAACACTGTCACTATCCGCTGATGTCAGCAGAACAGAAAACAGGTGAAGGATCTGCTCACTCATAAACGGCCTCAGTTCGAGCTTTCAGTGGCTGTGTTCCAAATCCTGTGAGCTGACTAGGCTACTCATATATAGAGAGTAAAAGCTCAAAGCATTTCTGTGGATCGACATCTGGGCGTGTCCTATTGATCGCTAGTGGTGTTTGATTTTGTGAACGAATCAATGATTCGATTAAGTTACCGAGTCGCTCCTTGAACTGATTCATATCAAATGCTTTCAGAAGGAATAGAGTCGCTTGGTCCATTCGAAACCGCATATGCTAATCTTACTACTACTAGTTTTTAAAATACAATTATTCAAATTAATTAGTCTGCTCTTTTTAAATGCAATAGTATTTTAAAGGACAAAATAACAACTTGAACGTCTATGTTAGGTCTAAACCAACAAATAAATAACTCTAGATATCTTTATCGTTCTTGGTAAAAATGGGACTTAATAATTAATATATTGACAACCAATCAAAATCCACATACTTTAAAGAGCTTGCAGCATACAGTTATAATGAACATGTTAACGTGTGGTCGGAAAAAAGTATATATATATATATATATATATATATATATATATAGTTCTTGATGTGAATGGGATTTTAAACACACTTTATTTCGATAGACAATTCAGCGTTCAGAGGAACCAGTTGAGTGAATGATTCATGATTCAAATCACACGGCTTTTGCTTGTCACCACCTACTGGTGAAACTTCCATAAAGAGTCACTGACACTGAACGAATACGTGAAAAATATTATTAGTGAACGGATTCAATAGATTCAAGTCACTGGGATGAATCAAAACCCCCACTAGGCCAACCACCAAATTACTGTCAAGGTAGGGAACTCACAAGATTTGAAACACACCCATAGGCTAGTGATTCAGTGTCAACTGCTATAATACAAAAAATATCATTTGCAATACATTTATTTGTATACACCAATGCATTTTAATGTATAAATGAATATATGCCCGCTGTGTCAACACATTGGGCAGCTTACCTCATTTTCTGATGATATCCGCACGAATATGGATGTAATAAATTGTTTTAAAAAGCTGAAGGGGGAAAAAACTTAAAAGCCACCGAGGCGAGCCGCTCGGTATAAAGATATCAGCGCATAAATATGTATTTTGGTGAGTATTTACACAACACGTGTACTATTCCATAAAACAATGGTCAGCTTGAATGTTCAATGCTCATCCAGCGATGCACAGCCGGTCCTCGGATCAGAAACAATGCAGATGTCTCGAAAGATCTACAGCATCTCGCTTTATGTCACCACAGCTGAATAAAACATATCCCATGTTTAGCTCATGGTCGCGCCTACAACATCGATCTGAATTGCGGACTGCAAACGCGCACAGGAGTTGCCATTTTCCTCCTCCGTGTTATGACAATGAGAAAGAGGCTTATCGGGATAGTGTAAAAACAAACACGCAGAATAGCGACCACTCGTGGCCAACATGCCGCACTGCAACTTCCTCTGAGCCCTGCCTCATTGGGTAACTTTTATTCATTCTCTTCCATCCTTCCTGTTATTCATGCCCATTTGGTTTTGTTGTATAAACAGGCATAAACCAATTACTTATGTTGATGGTGATAAATTATGTTTATGAATGCGTGTGCTGCAGGTCAGGGCTTCACCGTTTACAGTGCAAAGGTTTTAACACCACTATGTGTTTTATTTGACCCTCTGGTTCTACTTGGGTGGATGCTTTTATTCAAGGAGAAACGACAGATTTTTCCTATGTTTCCTGTATAACTAAACATTCATATAGAAGGATATTGTCATGTGGTTGTACATTTAAAATGTAGCAAAATCGTCCATTCTCCTTCACTCCAACACGCCTATTTGGTCAAAAAGAAGCTTTCTCATATTTCAAATAAGAACTAACATTCTCCCCCACTATTTTCATATATCTGACAATTAATATGGACAAAAATAGGTTAGAGAGTTACAAACAAGCTTGTGCATGCTTAGTTTTATTAATAATACTACAATCATTTGACTGTAACTGTTCTTGTTTTCTCAAGCGGAGGTTATGAAAATGGAGCTTAACTCTAATGTAAATGGGCACTACATTATGACGATCAGTTAAGCTAGTTGATGCACAAAACAGATTGATGTCAGACAGAGGATTAAACATAATCAGAGATTGATGGCTGTGGGAGTGATTTAACAAGTGAAAGTCATTGAAGGCTTTAATCATTTTGACTCTGCAGTACAGTCACTATGTTTCCCAAACTCATGCTTTTTTTCCTTGAGAAGATTTTGATGGCTGATTAAGTTTCTGTAAACTTAAATTCATAGAACACCATAAATATTTAAACACAAAGCAGATAGAATGAAATGAAATCAACCGTGGGAAAGTGGTTGCAGTACCTCAACATACCAGACAGTGGCAGCAAAGGTTAAAAATGTGTGATTATGGAGGCAGATTTTTTTTTTAGTACAAAATTATGGTTACGTGCAATTTATCAAAAGAGTCTGATAGAGTATAATTGATGGTATTTTTAAGACTCTAAATGATACCTCTGAAGTAACTTACCATGTTACAGTGTTAGTGCTTTGATCACAAATATTGGTCTTATATACTGGACTGGACTATTCATTAATTCCCAATATATTCCTCCATGTGCTTTGGCATCACATTTAACTTTGACCTATAAAGCAGATTCTTTAGTTTTTTTACTCAAAGACATCTCTTTCATAGCCAAGGGAGTGCGCGAGACAGTCAAAACAGAGTCATTTCAAATATTGGTGTCCTGAGATAACAATTAAAGGCAAATAAATTTGAGACTCCACTTCAGTCTGTAGTCGATGGACCCACTTATGCTTTCCCAAGCCACTTGATCCCAGAAAAAAGAAAGTTCAGTGTGACAGTGGGAGTTTTACACCACCCGCCACTGCATTACGCTCATGTCCTTCCCTCCTGTAGAGACTAAGTGGCTGTCGTCAAACAAGAAGTTAACGTTGGTGACGTGGCTGCTGTGTCCACTGTAGATGTGACTAGGAGCCTGCAGAGGTAGATAGGGAGAAATAAGACCACATATAAACATCACATGCTGCTAAAATGAATAATATATCTACCCAGGGCTGCTGCTAACAGGGCAAAAGGTGGTGATGATTCTAGGGGGCCCTGCGAGGGAGACCCCCCACCCCCGGATACCCCAGCTACGACCCGAGATTTAGTGCTGTTTCTTACCCGGGACTGAGAGCAGGGGAATGAGAAAAGGTGAACTTTGCCAAAGTCGTCTCCGGTGACGAGCAGTCTCTTTGCATATGAACTGCACACAGCATTGATGTCAGTCCCATCTGAGCCATCCGGCCACAGTCCTAAAACAAACAGAATATACATGTCTTTTTCTTATAGATTCATGGCTGTATCCTAACATTTATAAAAGAAAAAGCTACAAAAATAACTCTTTTGTGCAGTTATGGGCATATGAGGATGGCTGTGATATGTTCAGCTATACTATCACTTCAAATTTAACTGTTTTAAAGAAATTTAATATTTTTTATTTATTTATTATTTCACACTGCCATGCATGACATAAAACACAAACCTTACCAAAAACATGGAAGCCCAGAGTACAGGTGAAAGTAGCCCATTCGATATCCCGGGTGGTCTCTACACTCACAACTTGCTTGCACACAGAGGGAATCCCTGGAAGACAACAATGAATTTATAGTATAAATGGATGGATTTAACAACCAGGAGGCCGAGGTCCACCAGGGGCCCTCAAGATGACTTAAGACAGTGTTTTTCAACTGGTGGGTCACGGAGTGAGCAGTCAAAGAAACAACAGCAGCAAAATATGGAAAATAAGTGTTTTTCTTTGTCTTGAAAGACAACTATGCAACTATGCAGAATGGCTAATATTTGTAATCACTAACATCTAGAAAAGATGCAAAAAAAACAAAACCCTCTGAAGTAGAAATAAAGTTTCAGTCCTCAAAGTAAAAATACTTACAGTAAAGGATCTCATAGTCTCCTGAGTTGGATACCAAGTACTGAGAATCCACAGACCAATCCAGATGGGTGATGAAACTAGAATGACCCTGTGAGCAATAACAGACAGTGGAGTGGGTACAAACATTAAAAACAACCTGAATTTGAGGAGACCAATTTGTGTTCGTGTGCATACAAAATAATAATAATAATAATAATGTGGCAGTGTTTTTGTTAAAAACTAAGTTAAAACTTTTCATTATAAAATGAAGCTGGAATAAAATGTTAATATTAGAAAAACATTTTGGGAAAAACAATGAAAAATTGAAATTAAATGAAATAAAAGTAAATTTTAGCTGAAGTACTAAAATTATTTAAACTAAAACTTAAATAAAATTAAATTATAAATTAAAATTAAATTCTATTTTTATGTTTAAATAGAAACATAAAAAAGGGCAAAAACAACCAAATGAAAATGTAACTGAAAATATAAAAATAAAAGCTAATTCAAAATAATAAATACTATAATATTATAGAACTAATACTAACACTGTAATATGATCTAATCTATGGTCTATAATAATCTATTCCACTCATATTTTGCATAAACATACTTACTGAGCACTTTCCAACTCTACTGTATTTCTTGCCATTTTCTGCCACAGCATAAATGTAGATGTAGTTGTCATGTGACCCGACTGCAAGGAAATTACCATCTGGAAGGAATAACCGAATCAATTGCAGAGACTTTAATGAGCACTAGTTACTGGCTAACTTCCTAATGTTTTCCCAGCCAAGAGTGAAAAAGCTGCAAAGAGAATTAACTCTAACCTGGAGAAAAGCGCATAACCGAAAGCTGTTCGTTCCCATCCGTGTGCACCGTGACGAGATCCTTCGATTCAGTGTCGAGAACAAGCCACCTGCGCAGATTGATGAGTAAAAGATCAATATTAAACACGCAGGTCTAAAGAACCTAAAACATAATAAAAGGTTAGACTCTGAAATGAGGTCTTCATCAAAAGCCTTTATTAGGGAAAAAAAAGGAATCAAAGACGGCTGAAGAATGCCGCTGGGATGGTATTGTGTTCCTGTGTGGCATTAGCATAATAATAAGTGTTTGGGTCTTTCATGTAACACTCTATTAGACCACTTTCCTAAATTGTAATGATGTGTCAGGGACCCCATTGATGAAAAGAAATGGCTCGCCTCACCTGCCCATCTGTGTTCCTATAGCAACCGTTGCCCCTGAAGGGTGGAAGCCGGCCGATTGAGCGGCGTCCTGTCCATGAGGGAAACACACATACATGCTCAATCAAACATCCTGTCAAACAACCGCAAATGCGGTTACATCTCAGCCTGAGGAACACCAGAGCTCTTTCATTATAGTCGCAGTAGTGACAAGGTTTTCAACAACAAGAGACTGATGTGCAATCTGTGAGATGACTCTACAGAGTAATGTAAGTGAAGGTTGCTCACCTCCAATGTTTTGGACCAGATGGGTTGATGGGAGGCAGAATCCCACAGGCAGACATGCTTGTCATAGCCACAGGTGAGGAACTGATGCTTCAGGGGGTGTACAGTCAGGCCCCATAGCTCATCTGTGTGGCCCTTACAATAAAACAGATGCAAACATTTGGTTTGAATTTCAAAGAAAGTTTCAAACATCAACCCTCTTCTGTTTTAGATTCACCAAACCGAGATAGTCTTTTACACTGAAAAGATTCATTTTCAAAAAGATTCACATAAGGGAATAAAGCTGTAGTCAAACTCATTAACTAAAATTAGTACTGGTAGTGATGCACCAATATTAATATTCTGTCTGATTCTGATAGGCCAATAATTATTTCATGCTATTTTATATTAAGGCCAAAATACAGACTGAATACAGAAGTGGTATATGCCTAAACCGTTTTACAATAAAACATCAAAAACTAAAGTAGATCGTTTTAAATGCTGAATGTGAATGCAGGCATATTACAGATATTATAATGTACAGCATGAAAATTGATATTCATTTTGAGATTTGCTAAAGATTACATTTAACATTGTTATTAAATTATACAATTATATATTTAATAATTTAATAATTTCAATGTATTATATTTTTAAATATTTAAAGGTCTCATTTAAATATAAAAATAGAGAGATATATATTGGAAAACAGGATCCAAAATATAACAAATGTCGACTAAATAATTTAGTCTAAATAATTATTTTTATTTTGTCTAAATAATTTAATTTAAAATAATTTTTAAAATAATGCATCAAAAATCAAAACTGAATTTAGGCATCACAACATGATAATGCACAGTATGAAAAAATTATATTAATTTTGAGATTTCTTTAAAATATTTTAAATAATTAAAATATTATACATTATACATTGAATATGTGATATTATATATTTAAATTATTATAGTTTTATATTTTAAATTTAGTTAAAATTATATTACTGTAAAGACAAACTTTTAGTGAGTTTTTGATGACAGCAAAGGTCTGAGAACTTTACATGCCCAATCTCCAAAATAAATCCAATATTGACCAGTATAGACACATTCTCTAAAAAGTATTTTAGCAAATAATTAGATAGAACTTAGAAATCAGTAAATAACTATTTATTAAATGAAATACAAGTTTCTTCTCAACAAACCCCCTGGAGACCGTCAAAGACCCCATCGGACATTGGAAAACCTTGCTTCTTTTCTCTGTTTTATTCTATATCCATAACTATTCATTTACTCTTCGGTATTGAACATATACTGGTAAACATACCTGGGTGATGGGTATAAACTCTCCATCCAGACTCCCTTGTAGGACATAGTTTTTGGTGGTGCCAATAAGAACTGTCTCTCCCCGTCCTTCAGCCACAGTTCGAATAGGGCCATATAACTCGGGCACCTGAAAGATACATATAAAATTGGTGGCAAATTATGGCTACCTGCTTGAATCTGGTACTACTATTCGAGCATATAAATGCATACTGCATCAAAATGATATCTAAGTATACCTTACCTCCACTGTTTGAATCTTTTGATAATTTGCATCCCATGAGATGAGTTTACGGTCCTTCCCACCTGAGACCAGCGTCCCATTTCTCAACATGCAAAGTGCAAAGATGCTTGCCTCATGTGCTCCCTGAACGGCCAAGCTAATACGATTAGATCCTGTGAACCATGACGTAAACCAGCATCAGTATAACAATCAAAGGTGTTCACAGATTTGATTTGTGTAAAAATGAGCACATTCTCTCTTTTATTATCACTAAATAAAGAATGTTTTGTTGGTAGCAGGAGGCTCACCCTTAGATAACACACAGCTGTTATTCTGTATAAACAACATTCATAATTGAATTTCATAAAATAGATATTTTACAAAGTTTAAATGGAAGTAGGCTCATACAAAACCTTCAAATAAATCACTAAAATAACTCACTAATAATAAGAAACCTTGTATTGTTCTACCTTTGCCCCACACAAGTATATTTCCACTCGAGTCTCCAGTGATGGCGTCGCCATTTTCTGAAAAAGTCACACACAATACAAACTTGGGCTTCTCTTGTTTCTGCAAGAAACATAAATATTACTTTATTTTTAAAGCAGAAATGCAATATATGTATCACACACACACACACAAATAATGATAATACATGTGTTTTATATATTCTACAACTACACAGTTAAATGTTTGGACACATTTGACTGAATTTATGTTTCTCGTGATCTTAAGAGCCTTTAAATCTAAATTGAGGCTTATACTTGAATGTTGGAAACTAGTTTTTGAGACAAATAAAACATTTTTGAAAGAATTTAATACTTTTATTCGCCAAGGCCAAAGACACATTAAATTGATCAAAGGTCAATTTTTCTATTTCAAATAAATTCTTCTGGAGAACATTTTTATATATCAAAGCATCCTGAAAAAAAAAGAACGGTTTCCACAAAAAATATCAAAAAATCAGCTTTCAGCATTGATGATAATAATAAATGTTTCTTGAGCAGCAAATCAGCATATTAGAATGATTTCTGAAGGATCATGTGACACTGAAGACTGCTATTGACTGCTGAATATTCAGCTTTGCCATTACAGGAATAAAATTACATTTTAAAATATATTTAAAAATATTTAAATTGCAATAATTTTTGATAATTTTAATGTGACTTGCTGTAGTTTTGATCAAATAAATGCAGCCTTGGTGAATATAAGAGACCTGAAAAAAATCTTATCAACCCCAGACTTTTGAACGGCAGTGTATACATTTCTTAACTAAAGTAAAATGTTAGATTTTTTTTATAGTAAATCCCATTATGCACCAGATGAAGCTAAAAACATCACTACATAATATAATCTACTGTATATACAGTACTTCCATTTGTGTCCTTTTATAGTTTTTATGTATCAAAACATTTGACTGCTGGGTGCAAGATGCATCATGCTATCAATCATCAAAAAATGAAATTTGAATAAAATGGAAAAGTTTCATTGAATCTAACCACAAAGTCTAATAGGAGATTACCTCAAAAAGACCCTGTTTTTTCACAAGAGACCCTTTTTCTAACGACCAGAAGTAAAGATGCGACTTTCCACACGTGACGATTATATTAGCATCTGTCGGGTGGAAATCAGCAGCAAAGACTGACTCATTTGAGCACTGTGAGGGCAGACAAAGAGAAGTTGTAAAGATGTGCATTAAACAAAAACAACCAAATTTACTTGTGAACGGCCCTTGTTGACACACAAGGTACACTAACACAAAAGTAGACACTGCTATCTATTATGAAGCACTCACCTTGACTTCAGCTAGTCTTTCTTCCCTCTGCCAGTCCCACACAGAGAGAATGTGGTCATTGGAGTCATCCACAACACACAACCAGCTTCCTCCATTCTGAATGTTTTAAAAGACATTTTTATCACTCTAAAGCTCTTATGACAGGCACCCACTTTTAATCATTGAAACTTCTGTTTTTATGCTAAAAGTTCTAAATAAAACATTTAATCTAGTATTTTTCAATAAAAAAAAATAATATAATATTATCCTCTAAAAATTATAATATATATATATATATATATATATATATTATCCTCTAAAATATAATATAATTTTTTTATCGCCTTTTTTATTATATCACATATTTTAGTAGTTATCATAAATTAGGTATCATTTGAAAGCTTATAAACTTGGGTATATATTCCAAAGCATTCTTGAATTACAACCATTTAAGTGTGAATAGTGCATTTTAACCCTCATTCTCAAAAAGGGGGGTGACAGTTAAGGGGTTAAAGAAAAGGAAATACATTATCACCCACAAACACCAACAAGTACTTTATATTTCATAATAAAGAAACAGGCTGTATTTTGCTGTGGCACATGACAAGTTTATTTGGTAACATAGAGTGGCTGTCTCTTACCGACTTGGAGAAGGAGAGGCAGACCAGAGCTCGGTCAAAGAAACCGGTTCCAAGGATGTGCAACGTGTTCAAACTCACAGAGTCCCACACTCGCACGTGAGGAGCCAACTGCTGCCAGACACAGACAGACCAATTCAACTTCTATCTGAAGCATGTGGCTTTGAGACTGTGATCATGCACCTTTGTCATGACAGATCAAGCTACTAATGGTTACAAATAACACTGGTTTAAAATATCTGAGCTGAATAACCAATCTTACTTTTCCATCTGAGGATGTGCCAGCCACTTGTCCTGTTGCTATGGTGATTTTATCGGGATGGACAGCGAGGCTGTAGGGAAAGAGAAAGGAGGTTAAAGATATAGACAGCTGGGACTGTTGAGGCATGAGGCGATGACACAGCAGTGAGAGGACACATTTATGTCTCCGAGTCAATGCCATCACAACACAATGCCTTTGGCAATTATGACTCACAGGACCGATCATAAACACAGGAAACAGATCTTCTACATTTTAATCACAGGTCTTTGGTTTCTGTTGATGCTTTTCTTGCTCAAGGCCTTTGACTTAGACATTCTGTAAATTCCTCTACAGATGAAAAAGTATGAGGTTTTCCATGTTTAGCTGTGTTAATGTCTTGTCTCTCAGCTAGAGGTCAAGTGGGAAAGTACTCAGTCATATTTTACTGTGTTTTGTCTGTTTTTTAAGTTTGGTCCCAGAGTCATCATTGATATACACTACCATTCAAAAGTTTGTGGTCGGAAAGAAGTCTCTTACTAAGGTTGATTTTTTTTTAAATCAAAAATACAATGAGACAGTTATATTGTGAAAAATTAAAATTCAAAAGAACAATTTAATGTAATGATGACAAAGCTGAATCTTCGTCACATGATCCTTCAGAAATCATTCTAATATGCGGATTTGCTGCTCAAGAAAAAATGTATTATTATGATCAATGCATGCGTGCGTGATACAAAAACTATGTTTATTGGATATAGAAATCTTTTGTAACGTCTTTACTCTAACTTTTTATCAAATTCATGCATCCCTGCTGAATAAAAGTATTAATTTCGGAAACACTTTATTTAAAGGTGAAGTAGTTGCATGTAACTATGTAATTACTATAGTAAGAACAGTAAATTATGCATTATTACAAGTAAATAATTCTAAACCAAACCCTAACTCTAACAGTAACTCTATAATAAGTACATAGTACTCAGTTGTTATGTACTTATTTGACTAAGTAGAATGTAACTAAGTCACCCTAAAATAAAATGTAACTTTAATTAATATTTTTTTTTGTTTAAATCTTACTGACCTCTCAATGAGGTTGAATAGTTTTATTAAGAGAAAGTTAAGTGGAAAATTGGATGTTCAAATAGGGAAAGTCATCAATATTAACACTTCAATGTTAAATATAGCTTAAGTAATTTAATTACATTTTGGCCTGGGTTAACAGACAGGGCTTAAATTAAGCCAGGATTAGGGCTTAGTTTAATTAGGACATTTAAGTAGCTTTTATAAACGTGCCCTAAAAAAAACATTACCTGTGTGCATCTTGAGACAAAACAATGGTACTGACAAATTTTAAGATATGTCAGTGCACGTTGCGTTCAGTTCAAACAGCTCAAACATGCACTGTAGTCTAGGATTAGGCTTCAGCCTAGTTTGTGATACCGGAGGTTTATGTATGAATTGAGCTTTTAAAATGGCCCATATCATATACTCTCACGCCCCAAACAGAACTAATAGGGTGAGAGGCAAAATACAGACTCTGGAAATGAATGATAACCTTCAATGACACAACTAATGATAAATGTTCAGTCGAATTGCACATCAAAATTAAACAACATTGCTCTGAAATCCTTTATTCAGCATAGGTTTAAAAAATAGGCTTCAGAATATTTGAATAGGCTAATAATTTAAGAAGTAGCATGTTCTTTCCACATGGGAGTTAATTAAAATTCATCTGAGGTGATGAAATGGTACTGAATGTAAAAGTCTAATGATCTTACAGAGTGTGGCATCAGCGTATGCTATGATGACGACACGGACAATGACATCATACTAACAAAAATGTAAGTCTTACCACTTGATATCATCAGTATGTCCAGTGTAGTGTCTTTGCAGTTGCTCGTCCACATTATATAGCACGACAACAGAGGCGATGAAGTAAACCGTTTCCCCCGTCGGGAGCAAATACAGGTTGGATCGACAGTCGCGGCCCCGGTAACCGTAACTGGCTCATAGTTAAAGTCACCATGAAATCAAAATGGATTTTTTTTTTATGGAATATTTAAGTATAAATCATTTTAAATTTCTGTTAACTTCCCTTCCCTCTTGAAGCATCATCTCTTTGATGGTGTGTTTACTGGCAGGAAAACTTGACACTCACATGATATCACGGCAATAGCAAACCACAACCATGCAATCAATTCCTGATGGGTAAAATCAAGTCCCACTCCTTAGTTTTTTTCTTGTTTTCATTTTTTCACTCGGTAATGGTAACTTCTGCTTCATGGCAATTTTCAGAGCAAAAACTACTCTAGATGAGCTTAACAGTGGACAAACCGAAGCAATGAAGGTCTGAATGTCTAACAAAGTCCTTTTCAGGGAATATACCAAATGCATTATGGGTAAGAAGTGCAGAAAATATCCTACTCCTACAGGCTGCAGTGCTCAGCTGAGCCAGAGAGAAACAGGGTAAATAATAAGACATCCTTCATGCTTCAAAATTCAGCAACTTGGAATGAGAATATGGAGTTAGTACAACACAGTGAATAATACTTTCTTTTGAGGTCCACGTTTAAGAAGCTTTACATTATGCACAATCATTTTAACATGGCTTTGACCTGGAAACCACATCCATCATTTAGCTCATGACATTTGTAAAAAGCTCATTCTCTGTGCAGTTATAAATCAATGGGTAATTCAATCTTACGGCAATGAGCGTTCAAAACAAGAATCATTCTAAATGAGGCTCCATTTCTATTTCACATGCAGCAATAAAAGGATACACCCAGTCTAGTTTCAGTTTTTTAGGAGCCAAGTCAGCCTTTGTTTCCAGGCAGTATGTGTCCACCAGGTCTTTGGGCATGTACATGGTGATGGGTCGTCCCTTCAAATACATTTTGACATACCCTTCATCTAGAAAAAGCAACACAGATTTTTAGAGCAAGAAAATGCATGGGTCACCAAAGGATCGCTGTGACATCTGTTGTGGTTAATGTCACCAGATTTTGACTAAGATAGAATAATGAAGACATATACTGTACTACATTTCAAAAGTTTGGGGCCATTTAAAAAAATAATACTTTTATTAAGCAAGGATTCATTTTAAAGCTTTTTAGCATTATTTTGAACTGAAAATAATTCTGGTTTACACAGTAATATTGAGTAACACAACTGTTTTCAGCATTGATAATAAGAAATGTTTCTTGAGCAGCCAATCAGAATGTTAGAATGATTTCTGAAGGATCATGTGACACTGAATGCAATTTTAAATTGTAATACTGATCCACACTATAACTGTTCTTGCTGTATTTGTGGTCGAATAAATGCAGCATTAGTGAGCATTGGAGACTTCTTTCAAAAACATGAAAAAATCTTACTGACCCCAACATTTGAATGGTAGTGTATTTTAAGAGGAGATTAAATGTAAATCCAAGACAAAATAAAAGGATTTTATCCAAAAAGGAGGATTAGATGGAATTGAAACATAGTTTAGAATGATATATATATTATGTGATGAAAATAATTAAATAGGTCAGTGAGATTTAAAAGGGAATGATTTGATATTTATTATATTTACAGTATTTGAGATACAGTCCAAGACAAATGTGAAATCAAATGCAGAAGCATGTGAATACAGCAATTTCATGGTTTGGTAAATTAGTAAATAAAGTCACAGTTATGCATGCATGCATGCAAACACAATGGAAAAGGAAATGTACAGTTAATAAAATGCACACTTGAACAAAAATAAATCTATTTGAAAGCAAAAAGACAGAAGTGTGAACATGCAACTTAACATACATGGACAGAAACAACATGAAACTAAACCAAATCAAAGTGTGACAATCAAAACAAAAAGAACGAAACAGAACAAAAGACTCATTAACACCTGACTAAGGCTAATAATACAGCTGTTTTGCTTAGTAACAGATTTGAAAATACTGGCTGGGAGATTTGATCGGACTCCTGTAAGTGGGCATATCTGAGGGCGAGTGGACTGACTGCGAAGTGCATTTCCTCAGAGGAAGGGTAAACGGAGGGATCTTTTGGCTCCTGAGCCGGGCCGGTCTGTCAGACGCAATCTTGGCCTCTGGCGGGGTGTTCGCAGACTGCGAGGGCACGGTTGACGTGGATTTGGGGGGTTCGGCGGATCCGGTCCTTTTTGACGGTCGGTGCAGATAGATCTGCACGGTTACTAGGTGAAGTGGTCAAATTGGACAGGGCGGGTGCAGGAGAGGGTGGAGAGGTGGGATGAAGTATAATCATGATCAGACATGGCCCAACAGCTTTAGATTCCACCATACTAACAAGACTTCCACAATACTAAGAAACCGCACTGCAAAACAATATTTTTCGCATTCAGCATTTTTTAAGATAATTTTCAAACAATATATCTTGAATTAAGAAGTTTATATATCGTACTATTCTGGCAACAATCTTTTTTTATATTTTAAACGAGCAAGATTAGAGATATTTATGCTAAAAAGAGCCAATGAGATAAGAAAAATAAACGTTTATATACTAAAAATAAATACATTCAAAATATCTCTTTCCAAAAAAAAAAAAAAAAAAAAAATTTATTTATTTTTCTTACAAATGTTGGTCTGGTTTTTAATATATTTACTTTTTTCTGGAAAGCAAGCCAAAAATGCAGATTGCGAAAATTATTTTTTGCAGTGATTACAGTGGGTAGGCTATATACAAAGGATATATTATCATAGAGGAAAGCCAAGAATACTGGAAATAAACTGAAAAATGTCTCTGTATATTACTCTAACTTTCCAAATCATATTTGGTACTTTAATTTACTTGCCTTATGATATTTTTTTTGGATTTTGTATTCAACACAAAAGACTATAGTTTGGGGAAATAATTTCCACTTAGTAACACACTGCACATAGATTTAACACATTTAGATTTAAGATAAACACCCAACTTCAGTTTCAGTGGGGAAAAATAAAATCAGAAGAGCTAGTTGACGCAGAATTATAAATGCCCTTTACGGGACTCAAAGAACAAATATGTGTGCGTGGAGCAAAAGTGGCATTAAACTATTGGACTAAAAACCATCAAGTGAGCTTCTGTGTGACTGCAGGAAACTGTTCTGTTCCCATGGTGCAAGTGGAAAAACAAGTGCCATGAGCAGTGAGCAGCAAAACACCCAGGAGCTGTCAGAGCAGCATCACTCAAGAGTTACCAGCTTGTGTTTTAGCTCCACAGCAATCAACCACAGGTTGGCATCACTCAGAAGGGTGTTACAGAGTGCGCATTAGTTTTTTGGGAAGGGTGGCATGTCTGGAGGAAGGTGGGAGCTTCTATCACACACACATTTGTCTAATCAACCCAGACCTTAACGCAAGACAGCTCTGTGGGAGCCGATTCTGTCATAATATGAAGCCAGAGGTGTCAAAGTCAGCCAGATTACCATATACTTTCTAGATAGAATACCAATTTAAACAGTATAAATCATTATATGATTCTTACAGCCGAAATGTAAATGTCAGAAACCTCGTTAAGACCCCTTAAAATCACAGGTTTGTGGCAAAAATATACTCTTTAAATTCAAGTTGTGTTCATATGGTTTAAAAAAAAAACATAACTCTAAAATAAATATTTTCCTTACAACTTACATACATGTGAGTGTACACATCTTAATTGAGTGTGCGCATTAAACTACTTTTTAAAATAGTTTTTAAATATATTTTCAAGGTAAAAGTATTTTGTTTACAAATGACATTCATTTTTAATTCATAAATATCATAATTTCTTTAAATGTACAACATGACATTTTATCTCCCGCATAACCTTGCTTTGTTCAAATTATCAGATATTTTGAGTGATTTATTCCACTGTAAATTTTTTCTTCTGTCAAATCAACTTACATAATTTATGTGGTTGAGTTTCTGCCTTTAAAATCAATCTCCTTCATTGTATCAACTCAATTTTTCAATTTCAATTAACTTAAAATTTGAAGGCAACCAGTTTACTTCATTTTTTAAGTTAAACCAACAATTTCTTTTACAGTGTGGTCTTGACACAGTCACGAGTCTGCAGGGGCCTCTATGATGTCATTTCCTGTAAACACTAATTGTTCATGTGGTCTTTATTAAAAATCATTTTACAGTATCTGGCACTTCATAAATAATGATTCTCAACTCTACCAGCTGACATTGCATGTGCAAGCAGAGTTGTAATTGCCTTCTTTAATTCTTGAAGTGATTTAAATAACTTCCCTCTGGCTTCGAGAATCAACTTGTATCCACAGAGCTGCTCGCACAAGGGGCAGTTGACAAACAGTGCCTACCTTTGCAGTGTGTAACACGTCGCATCCCTTTGTGAACGTACAGAGACACAGACAAACATATAAGATGGCAGAAGATGGCTCATGGAAAGGCAGATCCCTGCTCATAAGATCCCAGGTTTCCATGTGTGGGTAATTACTCTACAAGCTCCTCCGGGAAAGTCGTTTCATTTGTCAAGCGCTCTATTTAACAAATCTCCACTGGTGTTTGATTAATTTGGTGTACAGTATATTTAACATCTGCAATTGCTGTCTTGATGACTTCAATTAATCACAGTTTTTGGCATGGTTAAATACAGCAACTGGGTCAAATATACAGTAAGGAACATGCAAATTATGCCTTCAGGTAGAACAGACTTTTATTCTGCCTCATAAGGCTGCGCACACTGGGCGCTCTGCTTGTGCTTTTACACTGACACCAAATCCAATTTGCTCTGAAATTCCCAAGAATTCCTTTGTATTCTTTAAAAAATGAAGATTGCACAGCTTCAGACCAAAACTGATGTATAATAGATAAACACAATGACTATAAACGCCTATCGGACCTTGAAAATGCCAAGCTTTTTATATTTGAAAAAGACCCTGTACTCAACAGAGTTATGTAAATTACTCTCTCAGTGCAGAATTTATATTATATTATATTTCTAATTTTGTTACGAAAGGCATACAAAATATAAATTCGACAAAAATAAAATTGAATAAATATAAAAGCATAAAATATAAGTATACAAACACAAAAATGAGAAACAGTGGAAATGTTTTTTGGTAAGAGATGATGTTACTGATAAAAGAATAGCAGGTAATTGAACTGTAAAATGAACTAAAAAAAAAAAAAAAGGACTGTACAGCACAATATATAGACAGTGAGCTTCATGAGCCATGACTGGAGAGCACACAGGGAATACAAATTCTTGCATTTCCCACCTACTAAATGAGCTGCATTGCTGCTAAACAAAAGAAATTCTGGTTGGTCAGCCATTCATTTAGAGTGCTTGACAAGAGTTATCAAAGCCTGTACTTTTTGGAAAGTCCACTCAAAAATAGAAATGACAGCATAAACATTGCTACTTTGTGACTGATCCAGTCCTGGTTCATACTCTATCACATGGGAACAGGGCACCTGACTCTTACCTGCACTGAAAACAGGCTCCCTCTGTTTGCTGCAAGGGGTGAGAAAGGAAACAAGTCACCCAAATGTGCTTGTCTATGTGTGTGTGTGCAATGTTTGATTGTATGAGTCATCTTTTTCAGTTACCCATATTAGGTAAACATCATTTTTTGAATCACATGGGCACAAATATAAATTAATTTGCATACTTTTCTGTGGTTTTCTTGCCACTGGAGTTGCTCCCTGTGGAACCAGTGCGTGTTCGATTGCTTTTGGAGTCCGCACCACTGTCTTTCCTGTTGTTGGGGCCGACATGCTCTGATGAACTCGTTCTCTTCACAGTGCTATGAATGATAGAAGACAAGATATTAACACCATTTACCTAAGAAAAGGCACAACAAAACACCAACACTTGATAATACTAAAATATTCAATGAAACATACTAATGAATGGGTAAATATGGTATTTGCTTTTTTAATATGACACAAAATGTTAGATTTGCTAGATTTGAAGAAGGATTTATTTTATAATTATTGATGTCGTCTTGCGTTCGGATGCTGGTGTTTGGGAACACGATCATGTAAGACAATTCTTACAGGTTATGTGCGGTATTTCAAATATTTTTCTCATATTTTGATGGTGTAATCGAATTTGTAGGGGTCATAAAAAACAAATCCCCAAACCAATTTGCTCCAGAATATATATAAATTTGAATTGAGTAACAATACGTTTATGTATTTGTGTTTAGCTTGCAATATTTCACCTGTCTCTAAATTTCTTTCATGAAGCCTGATTTTCCTACAATACCCTATACCTCAAACAGAAACATTTACACAGACAAAAAGGAAATGGCAGTGTAGAGATAATACTGGCCACATCCCAGCCAGTTATAACAGACACATAGGCCTGGCCATCCACAAAGAGGCAGAGCAAACACATAAGAAATTGATTTTATTTGTTTAGTTTTTTCTTTTCTGTGACATGTTCATGCCCTGATTTGCTGTCTCTTTGCATTAGAAAGGAGTGAACTGAGCCTGGGGTTCCCTTTAAAACTTGTCAACAAAAGAAAAGACCCCATCAGCAGTCCACTGGTTGCCAGGCTCAAGTCTAATCCAGACTGCAGGGCTAAAGTTCATTTGGCCCAGCCATTGGCGGATGGTGTTATCCCATGTTAAATAAGCTGCAGGATCTTCATGCTTTGTGAGGCTTTTTGTCAATAATGGCACTTCAGGCAGACAAGCAAGTGGGTATAGAGTTAGTCTATAGACTGCACAGGTCTCTCGCTTCAAGGCATGATGGAAAAAGAAGCTTTACAGGCTGCATTGAAAGAGTGCTTGAAGAGAAGCTAAGAAAAAAACAACAACACATGTCCAAGCCAAATAGTGCCCAGTTTCACAAGTATCTCCCAGTGCAGTGGTACTTCCTGTGGGATCCCCAAATCACTTTCATAGACTCTGTTGCTAGGGTTTTAAACTATTCTTGAATAATGTTTTTTTTATTATAAAAATATCAGAAGTCCACAGCACTTTTGAGAAGATTCCGGATCCTTTTGCCAAAAAAAAAAACTCTCACCTGTAGGGTGGCCTTAGAAGAAACCTGGGCAGATGGGACAGACTAGAACATGCAACAGATAGGAAGAAGGGGAGGGACAGAAAGGTCGCACAGGATGACAAAAACATGTGACAGACACTACAGTTTACACTCACAAACAAAGACAAGCAGGGGGTTGTATCTCATAATAACAAACGTCTGTTTATTCATTAATTTGTCTGCATGATGTGTACTTATTAAACAAAGAAACACTGGTGCTGCACAGCTGGAAAGTTCACGAGAGTGACTATTTCGTGAATATCACCCTTATTGTAATTTAGATTTTTATAGTGAGTGAAGTATTTTTAACCTAGTGAATATCATTAAATCCGAATTGGCTAATGGATTTAAGAAATACAAATTATCTAATTATTATTCATGGCTTCCTGATGTCATTCTAAAAATATTACACTTAATTAAAACCATGTTATTTGCTATTTCATTTCACATTGTGAAATATATTACCATTCAAAAGTTTGGGGCCAGATTTCTTTTTAAAATAAATTAATACTTTTATTCAGCAAGAAAGCATTAATATAATCAAAAGTGACAGTATAGTTTTACAAAGGATTCATATTTCAAATAAATGCTCTTCTTTTTCACTTCCTATTCAAAGAATCGTGAAAAAACAACAAGTTTTTTTATGTGCTAATTTGAACTTGTTCTCCGTCATCTGAAACCTGGTTGCACTGCATTGCTTCCTACATCACAATGACTCCCTTGAGAACAGGTTCTTTCAGGTTTTGCGTTTCTGATAAAGACGTGAGCTGACCTTTATAAGACAAAACCATGCACTGATATCTTTGTATTTGAATGTCTATTATAATACTGAAAGCTGATACAGCTCTGAAACAGCAAAGCAATGTCGGCAAATTTCATCTCCACTGTAGAATGAAAAGACTGCAAATGATTTTAACAATCTTATCTTTATTTCTAAATTAAAAAGGAGATTAAGCCTTCAGTCATTTATGGTTCAACCAGGCAAAGAAAACACAGATATTTGTAGTCTGACCAATGATGAATTGACTATATGAATCTGAAACATACACACAGACATACAGAGGGGTCTGACAAGGAACACACCAATAGGAACATTTTGGCCGATACCGATAACCGATACTTCTTCATATTTGAAATCCGATAACCGATATATTATATTATTATATACCGATATGTAGTCCCAAGCACACAGTTATGATTTACTCATTATAATTTTATGTAGCCTATATGACAGACTTGTGCTTCATATGTTGCACTTAACTGTATTTTCCTTTTTTGAAGTGATTCCAATCATATTTCAAGCAACTGAAAACCATTGTGGTGAACAGTGTACACCTGAAGAGTCTCAGCTGAATAATATAATCAATTATTTATCAGCAAAATGTTCTTATCAGACCGATAACTAACATAAAAAAATGGACATATATCGCCCGATACCGATATGCTGGCCGATATATCATTTATTCCTAAAAATATGAACTGATTTCAAAACATTAAGCATCATACACTTGCTGACTTTATACAACAGAGAAAAGCTAGGCATCATACAGTTCACAACAGAGGGTCACACACTACCAGATTTTCAAGTCGTAAACACAACAAACTCATCCTCACTTCTAGGAGACTTCTGACAATTGAAAACTATGTTCTAAATTTGGCTCAAAATATCAAACAAAAAGTCTGAAGCTAAAAAAAAAGATTCTGTGCCCATCATAAGGGATTTTCTGTGGAATCTGTCAACTGATCTCCACAGGTCAAAGTAAATCTGGCTTTACTTTTAATCAGGTCAAAACCTCACCAACTCAGAAGGTGCATGAAATAAATCACCTGAACAACAATGAAGAGGAAAACAGCAGAACTTGTGGTGCACTCCAATCTGCAGACTCCCTGCCTCTAACTTTCATCTACACTGCAAATTTGGACAAAAATCTGGACAAAATGTATTCCAGCCTTTAGACTCTCACCTTTTGGTTGCTGGTGAGTTATTGTCCTTCTTGGAGCTCGAGGGTGATGGCAGTGTGCCGCCCTTCTTCGACAGACCAGTACCATTATTGATTGTGGGTCTCAGGGGGAGGGCTGCAATCATTGGTCTAGCTGAAAGATGAAAAGACACATGGATAGAATTACACATAGCACTGCAGTCAGATGTTCACTGTCTGTTGTTTCTGTTCTTTTTGTAAACTAGCTCCAGTTTATGTCAAGCTTTTAATAGCTAACTTTACACTCACACCGTCCTGTGTGAGAAATACTTCCTATTGAAAGTGAGTGGGACATATAGAGGGACTTGTCCCTTTTGTTTTAAGTGACTAATATGTTTAATCACGTCATAGTCATGAACAATCATTTGACACTTTATAGTTACTTGAATGTGGTATTAGGGAAGGGACACTCTCATTCTAGAGAGCATCTGATTGGACAAAAATCTGTGAAGTGCAGGATGAGTCATCATTCTTGCTCTGTTGTCCCAAAAGAGATATACAATGTATTTAAAAATAATTTTGAGGGAAAATCTTTTATTTTGAGTATAGTAGCATATAGATTTGTATTTAAAGAGTTTTCATTAGGTTATTTTATATATACACACATAACCATTCGAATGTTTGGGGTCAGCAAGATTTTTTTTTTAATGTGTTTTTGAGTATGATGATTCAACGCATTCTCATCTTTTAACGTCATATAGAACGCTATTTGACAAAACGGCGCTATACTATGCACATGGCACCCGTTATCGTTAATATAACACGTGCTGTGAGGGCTAAGTTTGGGTGTGGGGTAGGGTGTGCGTGTCATATTCATGCTAAAGGATTTATAACGTCTTGGGTTCGCGTGTTATATTAACGATAAAGGGTGCCATGTGCGTAGTATAGCGCCGTTTTTGCATATAGCGTTCTATATGACGTTAAAGGATGAGAACGGGCTGGATAATTTGGTACTAAAGAAACATTTCTTATCATCAATGTTGAAAAAAGTTGTGATGCTTAATATTTTTGTAGAAACTAAGATTCTTTGATGAATAGAAAGTTCAAAAGAACATCATTTATTTAAAATAGACATCTTTTGTAACATTATAAATGTGTTTACTGACGATTTAATGCATGTTTTGATCAATTTAATGCATAACCTAAAAAAACGTTAATTAACTATTAATTTCTTTTAAAAAAAAATAATACTGACTCCAAACTTATGAATGGTAGTGTATATATGAAACATTAATGGACTTCACAGTAAACATTTCCAGATGTAAATTCAGTCAATTTAGGATAGGAAGAAGCAGAATTCCCGAGTAGGTTTTTTCTTGCTTCCTCGTACTGTCCTGCAAGAGGTTGAGTCATGAATAGACCCCATTAAAATGCAGTTGTGGTTTGCAAAAGTCTTAATTAATAGTACATCCACACCTGCAGTCTACCTCCGGATGGCATAGATTTTATTTAGCCTTTATTTACTCAATTCCATGAGTCTGCATTATTAAATATTCATCACATCAGAGCTGCTTGAATGTGTGCTGAATGTGTAGGCAGCGACACAACGATAGTTGAAAACTGAAAAGAAAGAATGAGGCAAAAGTGCAAGTGAGAAATAGAGGAGAATATTTTGTTTCAAAGACATCAGCCTGCATGGTGCATGAAGGATTTTGCAGAAGCAAAGCATGACTCATCTTGCACACACTTCAAACGGGCAGAGGAACGGATAAACTGAACATGAGCTGGGCAAAGTAGAGCTAATCTAAGCGTTTCTTTAACGGTTTAATGGAGGAGACTTGGACACCAGGTTGACATTTGGTAGCACAAACACAGTCTGGCTAATTAGTGTCTGACACCAAAGCAGAAGTGTGTTTCAAATCTTTGAGGCGGTAAAGACATGTGACAAGTATCTAGTTTATCCTACAGTTCAAAGGATTATGTGGATGTAGGAAAGCCTTGAAAAGAAATCACCAAACAATCATTTTTTTTAGAGAGAGATATTAAAATGGATGTGGTAGATTGTCAATCGAGCATTAAAGGGTTAGTTCACCCTAAAATGAAAATTCTGTCAGTATTTACTCACCCTCATGTTAAATCTGAGAGCTCGATCACTCCTCCATAGGCTTCTTAAGGGATCAAAACTGGCCGGCACTACATGAAATCTCACAGCCCAC
This sequence comes from Pimephales promelas, assembly GCF_988280905.1. Lineage (NCBI taxonomy): Eukaryota > Metazoa > Chordata > Actinopteri > Cypriniformes > Leuciscidae > Pimephales > Pimephales promelas. The sequence continues at coordinate 25,928,491 of NC_142783.1, forward strand.
AGAGAAGGAAATGAATAGTTAAATAAAGTCGTTATTTTTGTTTGTTTTTCGCACCCAAAAAGTATTCTCGTAGCTTGATAAACTTAAGATTGAGCCACTGTAGTCACTCAGACTATTTTAACTATTGTCTTTCATAATTTTTGGGCCAGCCAGTTTCGATCCCTTAAGAAGCCTATAGAGGAGTGATCCAGCTCTCAGATTTAATCAAAAATATCTCAATTTCTGTTCCGAAGATGAACGAGAGCCTTACGGGGTTGGAACAACATGAGGGTGAGTAATTACTGACAGAATTTTCATTTTTGGGTGAACTATCCCTTTAAATGTAATCAGAACTGCAGTGTTTGTTAAGCACACTATCAAGCATCTTAAAGTGTTAATCTCACTTAACACACACAGTATGTGAGGCAGGACTTTGTCACACATGCTGTGAAATACATGTGACATTAGAGATGCACAATATATCAATGATCTTAAAAGTATCCGCCCATATTTGTGTTTTTAAATACTGTATCTGAATAGGTTGACATTGAAAGAAATATTGGAATTTTTAAAAGGATTTTTTTTTCATTTATTTTATTTTCCTACTGTACATTATGATGATTTTTGATGATTCAATTATGTGAAAATTCATTCACTTAAAGGGTTAGTCCACAAAAATATGAAAACTTTTTTATTATTTAATCACCCCCATGTCGTTCCAAATCTGAGTTACTTCTGTGAAACACAAAAGAAGATATTTTGAAGAATGCTGGAAACTAAACAGTGATGGTTCCTATTGACTGTTTGATTGCATTTTTTGTCCATAAATAGAAGTCAATGGAAACAAAAAACAACGTTCTTGCTAAAATACCAATATTTTTTTAAATATCTTCTTTTACGTTCCACAGAAGAAAAGGAAGTCATTCAAGTCATTTTGATCGGACTATCCCTTTTGTTGTAATTTAGTGAATGCTGTCTTTGTTTAATTAAGAACTGTGTTTTTTTATATATATATGTATTTAAAAGTAAGCCATTCAGGGTTCTTTTTTGTTTTAATCTTTACATAGTTTGGAATCGTATTCTTTGCACATTATTTTTAATGTCCTTTTAGGTCAGATTGGTACCATAAAATATATGGGTAACAGTGTATTATTAAATTAACAATAATCTAGATTAATAAATGCTTTAAAATTGTTTATTGTTTTCTTTATACCTAATGCATTAAATTATGTAAAAAAAAAAATCGAATCTTGTTTAAATTGTTACCAGCATTTGATTAATAACAATTTACACTAAATTACTGCTTTGCATATTAATAAACACTCAGTAAACCAACATGCCTTAATTACAAATTAATACCAAAATGAATGTGATTTAGATTTAAAATAAAAGATTATGGACTATCAATATCAGCCAAAATGGCTATATCAGTGCATCCTTAAGTGAAATAAAACTCAGTCCTCAGTGTTCATGCATTTTGAAGCATGGTGAAGAACAGTTCCAGTGTCGTAACTGAAACACAAGCCCCACTCCCTACCTGGCTTCCCAACACTCCTGTCAGAGGAGGGAGAGTCTCTCCTCACTGCTGCTTCTAAACACGTTCAGAGTCACAGTATGAGAGAACAGTTGAAGGCAGGGAACAGGAGGATAGGAAAGTAGAGAAGATAGGAAAACGAAGAGCAACATGAGAGAAAACTGCAGCCGGAGCACGGATGGGATGGAGATGAAAACAAGAAAATGGCACACAGGTGGTTTCCAGTGAGGCTTATAGCAAACACTGAACACTTTCTAGCAAATCGGGTGAGATAAAATGCAAAGCCAAAATAAACAAACAGCACAATCTGGAATCTCTCGGACTTTCCACCAGATGAGGTGACAAAGGGTCCAGTTTTATGTGGTACCTTTGGTTGGTCCTTTCCTGCTGAGCATGGCCTGCTGCTCCTCTGAGATGTTCAGTCTCCTCACCACATCAGCCAACGCCGACTTGAGCAGCTGAATCTCATCCTCCTGCATCTGAACCCGCTGCTCCAGAGAGGCGATCCGGTCCGTCACCTCCATACTGCTCGCTGCCGAGGCACTGTCATCTATAACATACAAAAAAACCTCTAAAATTAACTAAATTAAAAAATGAAGGTGTGTTGCTTTGAGGCACCACAGGATCATAATGAATAATAAACAAATGAATTAATAAATGAATAATGGTTAATAAAATATAATGTCCCCAGAGCCCAGTACATAGTATTAATGGTAACACTTTACAATGAGGTTTCATTAGTTAACTACTTTAGTTAACATGAACTAAGAATGAACATTACTTCTACAGCATTTATTAATCTTAGTTAAGGCTAATTTCAACATGCTCTGATATATTATTCAAATCAAAGTTGTATTTGTTAATGTTAGTTAATGCACTGTGAACTAACATGAACAAACAATAAACTGTATTTTGATTAACTAGCATTAACAAAGATGAATAAATACTGTAGTAATGGTTTAAAAGGTTCCCTTTCGATGCGGTTCACTCGTACTGTGTTGATAGATGCAATGGAAACCCAGTCCAATCGTGCCATGCTTAGAACTGAGAAACAACAACTGATCTGGGCCCTGGCCCATGGGCGTTCGAGTAAGGGCCCAAGGCTCTCTCACGCACTCATTCTCTCTCTCTCTCTAGATAACTGTTTGCTAAGTGATTAGACAGCTTTGTAAAATCAGCGGTATTAAACGTTAATGAAAACTAGTGCTTTCAACCCTTCCCTGTGAATGACATCTTCATTAATTATACACAGAGAGGAAGCAGCTGGCAATTAAAACAATAAAAAAGTTGTAAAACTGAACTGTGTTGTTTTTTTATATATATATTTAAAAGCAAGCCATTCAGGGTGCTTTTAGAAAAATCTATATTTTTACATCAGTTGGAATCTTCTTTGCACATTAATTTTAATGTCCTTTTAGGTCAGATTGGTATGAAATATGTGGGTAACAGCGTATTATTACGTTAACAATAATCTAGATTTGAACAATAATCTAGAACAATAATTTAGATTGCTTAAAAATTCTTGTTTCCTTAATACCTTATGCATTAAATAATGTTAACAAATTGAACAAAGTTGTAAAGTGTTACCAGCAATTGATTAATAACAATGTACACTAAAATGTCTTGACTTTGAAATAACATTTAGAAATAGTGTTTAAATTATATGAACTGATTCATAGAGAGTGTGACCTGAATTATAAAAATGCAAACTATGAGTCAAATTAGTAATTGGCAGATGGCAAGCTTCAGGCAAAAAAAAAAAAAAAGATAGTTTTGAAACTCAAATTTAGATAAGAACCTTCCACTGCAAACATTAAATCACTCAATGTTTCCTTACCCCAACTGAGCTAATTATACACTAACACACACACACACACACATCAGCTCAGTGCATTTAATGGCCTCCAGCATTTCACTTAAAATTCAGTTGCTCGCCCTGCAAAAATGATCATAGTCATTAATGTTCAGCGGTGATTAATCGCCTCCTGAATATAAGCCTATTTATGCAACACTGTTTCACCAAGTCAGGATATTCAGATAACCCTTAGATTTATACTTACCTGCACAAATCTGCAGACCTTACCCCTGTGTATTTGGAAAACTTTCTCAATTTCCCAAATCCCAACATTCAAAAGGCTTCTATTGGCGAATCACTGTGAGCTTTGTTTTTTAAAACTGCACTAAAGCTTTTTATGAGTGCATTATGAACAAAGGAACATACAATGTGGATTCGTATACACACACACACATCAGCCGCAAGACAGAACCTAATAAAAAATGACTACAAATAATTAGAGCTGCAAATCATGCTGTTTGCATAGAAATTGCCTCTTTGATGGATGAAATTAATCACTGATTGAAGCCTTTACACGGCTTCGTCTTTTCAAAAGCTCCGTGGGGAGTTATTCTGTTTTTTCTTCAAGCACAAACCCAGTTTGCAATTGTTCTGAAGCCACTGGTGGCATAAGCTAATAACCAGCACAATAAATGACGGTCACATCTGCTCAAAGCCTAAAAGAGCTTCTAGTTCATTTGATAATTGCACAAAATAATACTGCACTTCACAAAAGCGCACCAGTACGGTCAATGATAGAGCATGTAAACACACACATATATTTAATTATATTGCTGGTAAACACTAATGCTCTGCAGTGAACTTCTCAGCGCATGACTGCAGGTGAGCATCAGGGAGCGTGCACTTCGACCACATTAAAAAGCATTAGCGCCGGGAATATATCAGTGCAGCATGAATGGACACAAATTGCAATTCTTGTTGCTGTTCTTTCTGTAAAAACAGCAGGATTGGCAGGCATCCGTATCTCCTAATGCGTTTCAGAAATCAAATTAACTGCTAAGATTGAGGATGCACTTCCCTTGCCATTGTCTCTCTATCTCGGTCTTTCTCCCACTTCCTCTGAATTCAATCTTGTTTTGTTTCATTGTGATTGGATTGGACAACAGCCCATCTCTAGCTTGATGTTCCACTGGATGTTAGATATCGCATCACTAGCTAGATCTCCTCCAAACTGTTGTTAGTTAAACTCCCAACACTGAACAGCTTATCTTGAACTATTATCTGGTGATTATAGAAGAACCCACCAAAAAACTAAAAAGTTAAAAAAGAAGAGTTTATGCACTGAAAATGTTGACATATGCCCTAGCTGAGAAAAACAGCAAATTATAGTAAGATTATTTTTAGTCAGATCTTTTGTAGGTATGTAACTGTGGAGGATATGGTGCGCAACAGATACTGAAAAATGTCCTATATGTTGTAAAATGTAGTACCGCCGCTTTTTATGCACAGAGTTCACTGATGCCTGCAAATTTTAGGCCTCTACATTGAGTATGTGTGACCGCAAATTCAAAAGCAAAAGTGAAAAATTGTGCATTCAAATTCCTTAGACATCATGGTAATAGGTGTTTTGTTTCTGACATCCTTTAAAATGAGAAAAGAGTGAAGAATTTTCAGATTCTTTGAGAAATGACTTGATGAGCAGTGTATATTATGAGAAAATGGCTTTTGACATTGAATGCATGCAAATCTATTGTAGGAGACCTCTAAAACAAAATTAGTAACCTTTAAAATGGCATTGTAGGGGCATTTTAATTAATCAGAGGATCTCACAAAATTAGTATGAATGATTTGTTTCATTCGGAAAATATTAGAGAGACTTACTTTATTTGGGCTTAATTGTGTTAACATCAACATAAGATTGTGTAGTCAGAGATGGTCTATTGTCAGATCCGTCACTAGGAAAGGCTCAATCTTATTTCACTTCAGACAGTTTGGTGCAATTGAAGTCAAATGCAATATCTGTACCTTCTATTTTCTATCGTCCTAAGAAAGGGAGACAGAACTGATCTTATACAGATAGACATTGCCAAAAGATTGATTGTGATCTTACTGCACACAAAATGAGATGGAAACTGAAGTGCAATTCGTGACCCACTGCCCTAGGCACAGACATTCCTTCAGTCTTTTAAAACCACTGCAAAGAATTGAAATGTAAATTGAATCCACACTGCTAGGAGAAAGTCCAGGAAGCTGCAAGATATGTAGCTAAATCTGCTATAAAGTAACAACCAATGGACACAAACTTTAAAAGCTGCGCTTTAAATTCTGATGAATACATGGTTCAGGTTTATCAGAAAATTAAATGTAAACACTAAACTAAAATAGATTGTCATTGCTCAAAAACTAACTAAAATTAAGTAAAATAAAATGTAAATATTATGTTTAGTTTTAATTTTTGGTACAACACAAAAAAAGAGAATGTTATACCTTTAAAGTCAGCTTTGAAAGAAATAAAACCTGAAGGAATGAAACTGCTGTATTAAATAATTATTAAATGATTAGCTTCTAAATACATTTCTAATTTTAATTAATGTAAGATAACAAATCTTTGAAAAAAAAAACATACCTGTCACAATCTGACATTCAAAAAATAATGCCAATAAAGCTGATTTGAATCTGTGAATAATATAGCATTTAAAAAAAACGACATAAAAGGCAGGGCAAAAAGTGTTTGTGGATTATCAAAGCAAAGCGGACTCCCTTTAATGTCTCCCTCAAAGTGCTTTGGCTGATTAATAATGCATATCTCTGGTCTCTCTTTGAGTCTGAACCAACCAGCTGACTCACTTAAACCCTGTGTCTGCCCATAAATGAGTCTCAACAGAAGCAGGGAGCAAATATTTATAAGAATTATCATTACTGACAGTGAATCTGATCAGGTTTCTTCTCGTTAGAGGCTTGTCTATCCATAAAACAAAGGCAAATCTACTCTAATACAATGCATGTTACATTATATATATTTCAAGTTGTGGTCACATTAACCATTGCTCTGGAAATTTTCACAGGCAAAATTCTCTATTTTTAATAGGAATCCATCCAATCTGAAATTTCACATCAGGGTGAAAGATTTCCCCTCACTGATTTCACAACAGGTTCAAGTTGACCAACAGAAAGCTGATTGGTTTGTCGGATTTCTGTGTCAGCGGTGCTTCATACATCGCTACACTATTGACAATACAATGGACCTTTTTTGCTCGCTAATGTGACCACACCTTAACGCACAATCCAGGAAAAAGACACCACCTTTTTTAGGCTACTTCACATATCGCTCGGACATATGTGCTCTGTTTCAGAGCCTAGGTAGCTTATTTATCCTGCCTTCTATAATACGATATTTTAACCAAATTCCAATCCCAGAATGCATTGTGATAAGCTCATTGAGAAATAAGTACAAGATAGCAAACAAGGCATGTTAATGTGGATTATAAACATATTTCATTCAATACTACTAACAACATTTAGCAAAATACTTTTCCTTATTATAAATATACATTCTAAACTTTGAAATACATTGTAAGAATTATAGAGAAAAATACGAGATAAATAAATTAAACATGTTGAGCTGAAAATATTTATGTACAAATACTGTATATAGTGGCTATTCTGTCTATATATATATATATATATATATAATGCATAAAAAGATATGTTTTGTCTTATGGGGCACCTAACTAGGTTTTGTACAGCCTTTGTGTAAGCAAAATACATCTGGTCTCAGTGAGTATCAAAGTGAATCCTCTCAGAGCTTTCACAAACAATTCTCATCAACGATTTGGCCTTTGAGATTTGCCTCTTACATAAAGAGTTCATGCTGAGAGACACAGGGAGAGTCTATGAGAGAAAGTGAGTAAAAGGTTTATGTGTGCTTTAAGAGGATTACAACCGCCTGCTTTCCCCAACCGCTTTGTTTTTGCAACCTTAGGTCATAGATCCACGGTCAATTCATTGAGGACCCATCTGGACCTGATAATAGTAAAACAGTGCATTGTCTCGAGGTGTCAGTGATTCAGAGATGATGACTGGACTGTTATATAACCCAGCACAGACACAAACGAAGCGAGAGCGTTTGCTGCCAAACTATTTCCCGGATTACAGGTACATAATGAGGACAAAAGATAATAAATAGGCCTTTGAGATAAAAATAGACACATGAGATGATGCCAGAGACCTCCCTCGTGACCTCCGGCTTGGAAAGAATAGAAGAAAGCAGTGGAGAGGTGATGAGCAGAGACAAATTGTCCCCATGAGACAGCCAGACTTTCAATCCATCTGACATCAGCAAAATCTTCCTTCAGGTCAAGCTGTAATCAACCTATTAAAGCCGACAGCTTCTCCGTTCAATTTTCAAATCCCTCGTTTAGGTTTTTATCGTGTTGCTATATGGTTGTGATATTTTGAGTTGTTTTAGTCTGATGCTATGTAGTTGCTAGAGACCTTAGCATGTTGCAAAGCTGTTGCTGGAGGGGATTTCAGACTGGGTCACAACTTTTGGCTTATTTAGCATGTTGCTATGAGGTTGATAGGCCATTCTGGGTGGTCCCTGCGTTCAAAAACAGCAAGATGCAGCACAGCAAAACACACTGATTTTTTAAAAGTCAAACTCCTTTTAACTTGACACAACATCTTAAAAAGGTTTTAAAAAAATGGAGAATCTTCACAGAAGTCAAAGACTTTCGTGCATATTAAAGTCAACATAAAAATGAAAATTCAATTCTAAATGCATGTTATTGCATAAAGCATATGTTTGACATGTCAAAAATGTCATAATTCGATCTTCCGCTTAAACAACAGTCTTCTCTTCTCTCGGGTGACGTTTGCCAGACTTCTCAACTCATTTAAACTGCAAGCTCGCATTCAGATCTGCATCCATCCAGTCCCGCCCTACATTTTTTTTTTTCAATCTGTTTCACTTGGATGTACATGACAACACGGAAGAAAAGGTCTGTTGCTCCTTCCATCACATTGTGATTTTTAAACAGAAGAACAATTTGAAAAACAGTGCAGGTAGACTCGAAAACATGTCCAGTGTGGATGGCCCCTGAGCAAGCACCACTCATGAGAGTATATTGGGAATTATGAAAAGAGGACAAAGAGTAGATGGCTTGCCAAATAGCTCTATCTTTCTCCCTCTCTTTCATGCACTGCTTACTAAAAATGCCTACAGAAGCTGTTAGCCTGCTGCCAGAACCTCGCCAGCATGTGTAAGACAGGCGGCAGAAGCTAAATTGGTTTACGTGTGTGTTCATTAATCACACACAGCCTCCATCCCCACAGAGAGACTCCAGACAGGACCGAGTCAGTGACAAGTGATGCGGAGATGCCCGCAGTCTTGTTCCCAGTTAATCTCCTCGAGGCAGCCGGGGAAGCAGAGAAAACAACTTTGTGTGAACCGCAGAGGCAGGGTGATACCACTGGCTTGAAATCAAAGAGGGGGGTGTTCTAGAGACGACGACGCTCGAGCCCCAAGCCTCGCTGTTGGGATGCAGGAAGCGTTTGGGCTAAGAGAGGATTAAAGGAATACTGAGCCGATCCTGATCAGTGGTTATCCCTGTGTCCCGGGAGAAAGTGCGCAGGCTTAACACGCTCTGATGTATGGGTGCATGAGACTATGAACAGAGCTTGTGTGTTGTTTTGGGATCAAACCAGCTAAATGTTGGTGTCCTACAAATGAGTTGCTGGCCAGAGATGAGACGTAGCTCAGCAGTTTAATGTGAACACGGCCAAATATTAGATGAAAAATTATTTTGGCATGGGCTGCATTTTCCCAAAAGCATCGTGCCACCAATATGGCTCTTTGATCTACTTTTTATCTACAAAGTCAGGATGCTTTTGGGAAACACTGATATATCTGGCCGATATATCGGTCTATCACTCATAAAACTCAATGTACAAACTACTTAGAAATTTCTATTAATGTTTAACAAATGAAGCCCATTGATTATTTTCACAGTCTAACACTGTTGTTCAAAAGTGTGGGTTCGTATTTTATGCTCAAGACATTTGATCAGAATGAATTATTAGAACATAGTTATGTCCATTATTATTTAAAGGGATAGTTAATTTTTGATATGTTTTAGCTTACATCTTGGACGTGACTGTGATTACAAGAGGTAAAAACGATATAAATACTGTTCGTTTTCTCACACAAACCGCTCGTTTCGTGTCTTAGGCCATCAATGTGAACTTACATTTACGAGTCATTGAATCATGTTTAATCTGGACTTCTCTGTGCATGTTCTTTGAGGTGGACCCCATAGACCTCCATTATATAACTGATAGACACAAACGGTTTGACCTAAAAATATTAAAATTGAAAATACTGTGGAAACAAAGACACATCTTGGATGCACTTCAGGGTAAGCTAAAACATATCAAAAATTAATTTCAAAGTGAACTATCCTTTTTAAGACGATGTTTTAGTTACAGTTAATAGTACAACTGACAGTTGGAAGTTTCTGACAGATGTGAAAATGTGTAAAAGGTAATTTATAAATGATTTGTGGGTAATTATACAACATGCTGGAAACATTCAAAATGCTTTTTGCATATTCATTATACTAATTTTACAGAATGAAGTTTATTTTACTGAAAGACGGACATATTTGTCTTGTCAAAAATGTTACATTCGGCTGTCAGAAAATCAAATACATTTTTTGCCATGAAAGGAGTGGTTTTGATGCACAAACTTGTTTTTATTATCTCTTATAACAAAAATATTTTATTTAAACCCATGAAAATGCAGATCCTGATTTAAATAGTGAAAAATCACCATTTAAACCTGTGATTTATGAGCCACGGTGTCTTCACTGATTGCTGCAACTCATTTTTATTTTAAATCTTTTTGTGAAAATTGCCCAAGAAGTTACGATTTTGTTCTCTTGAACACATGGCATGGAAACGATGCTTTAATCGCAAATGTTTTAAGCGATATTGCACTTTAGCACATAAGTTAAATACACAACTTTGGATAGCTAGTAAAATGTTATAGTTAAACTTAAAGCCAACATAAAGAAAGCTCCAAATGACTCCCTAACCACATGCTCCTTGAACATTTCGACATACTAATTAATGATGAAAGCCCACTCGCTCAGTCACAGGTGACCTTACTGTCAAACACAGTAAGGAACGACACACACAACCCTCCGAACAACAAAACACTTATCTGACTCCATGTTTAATCAAGCCAAGGCCTCTGTTTATGGGACCCACCCTGTGGCAGACCCTCTCAGTCCAGCACAGTCACCATAGAGATGAAAACACAAAAACCGACCTGGAAAAGGCACGCTGGAGTAGAGCAGAAACCGCTGGTTGTGCTGACTCATGCTCTCCTGAGAAATGGCACAAACGGCGGGGAGCTCTGGTGGCAAACGAGGCAGGGAAGAAGGGAAGGAGAATTTAGAAGGAGTCGCAGAGAGTCTGACTGAGAAAAGTAGGGCAGCATTAACTCATGGCTGGCTCTGCTTTCCCGCTTCTGACACAATGCTCTTTTCAGTGTGCTTGAAAGCCAGGGCTTTCTTCTCCTGCAGAACCCAGCACATTGTGCACACATAACAAACAGCCCAGAACAGTGGGTGGTGGGGGTGGTTTAAATAAACTAAAGTGTTGTTCTTAGGGTGGGATGCGGATGTCGTGTGGTAATGACACTGGATGTTACATGCGGAAATCATATGTCAAGCCCCTGCTCAGCACAACTGAGCTGATGGAAAACAGAAAGTGTGTCAGTGTAGTACAAATCTATTTCCTTAATTGAAATAAACCTGAAATAAAACATAAATGTTTACTTCAACTTGAAACAATTTAAAGGGATAGTTCACTTTGAAATTAATTTTGGATATGTTTCAGTTAACCTCAAGGGCATCCAAGATGTAGGTGTTTTTGTTTTCACAGTATTTTCAATTTTAATATTTTTAGGTCAAACCGTTTGTGTCTATCAGTCATAAAATGGAGGTCTATGGGGTCCACCTCAAAGAGTATGCACAGAGAAGTCCAAATTAAACATGATTCAATGACTCGTAAATTTAAGTACACATTGATGGCCTAAGACACGAAACGAGCGGTTTGTGTGAGAAAACGAACAGTATTTATATCGTTTCTACCTCTTGTAACCAGATCACTTGGACGTGGCTGTGGTTACAAGAGGTAAAACCAATTTAAATACTATTCGTTTTCTCACTCAAACCGCTCATTTCGTGTCTTAGGCCATCAATGTGTACTTACATTTACGAGTCATTAAATCATGTTTAATTTGGACTTAATTTGGACAAACATAAATTTGAATATGTTGCCTGAGCATGGCTACTAACTGAAATAAAATAAAAGTTACAAAAAAAAAACGGAAATAAAATAATGCTAAATAGAGATATTTAAAAAATGTAAAAAAAAAAAAAGAAGTAATAATAATTAAAAAATGACAAAAGCAATAACATAATTACTAAAACGTAAACTGAATTGAAAATTTTGCATAAAAATAAAAGCTAATACTATAATAATACTAATAACACTGAAGTGTTTGTATTTTCAAGTATCTTATTTCTTGTACACTCTGTTATGAATAAAAGTACATTGGGGCTTGCATGGCTCTCACCTTCCCAGTGGTGCAAATTACAGTTCTAAAATTTCCATTGGACAATAGACATTCAAACAACAAATACTGAAAAATGCAAGTACTGTATATAATCCCAGAAAGGCTTTTGGCTGGACGACACAACTCCATAAAGTAATGCACCACATTTTGCCATCGCAAAGCATTAGCATATTTTGAAGCAAAATTTGAATAATCCTGTCTGCTTGACACCCCCACAAAGGACTCTTTGTTTTGGAAGCCCTTGAGAGGGAATGAACGAGTGGAATATTCCTCCTTAATGTACAAAAATAGCACAATACTACGCCTTCAGCGGGAATTCTGATGTCACACCTTCAACAATCCAGTTCTCATGACTAAAAGGCCCAATACAGAAAAAAAAATCGTACTGACCCCAACATTTCAAACAGAAGAGTATTTAGAAAATGAAAAACATGCAAGAGAGAGAGAGAGAAGCACTAATAGCTTTGGTTTCGTCAGAAGGCCACGCAGATGGTTTCAGAATTGTTATCAGTAGCGTATGCTAGATAAAGAACCAATGCAAGTCATCTGGGGTCTGCTACATAACAGACAAACAACGGCCATGTCAATATGTCCTATTTAGGGGAGGACTTTTATTATCCCTCAGTCTGCTATTTTTTATGAGACCACTGATCAATAAATAACAGCTCAAGAGCCATAATAATACTAAAGGAAATTGATGGCTAGCTTTGAACAAATCGACAGCCTTGAAAGAGTTATTACTGTGCATCAATATTTACCTCCAAATTCAACTGACAGCCTTGTCAATTTCTTCCAACTGTGGCTCTTATGAATTGGATTAGGTTTTCCAATTTTAACATCCTTGCTGCCAAGGTTGTGGAGAGCTCAAGTTTAGAGGCAAGTGGAAGCTTTTGTTCATGACATTCATTCTTACTCACTTTTGAGTTTTCTTGTCTAGTTAGGTCGGTAACGTGAGCAGGTCTTTAATCCTAATCCTGTTGCACATGCATCCATCAGTGGCTCAAAGGACAGCCAATAAGAAGTGAGAGCCGAGTGCCAAGAACACTTCTTTGGCAGCAGGGGCTGAATGAGACAACAGCAGTCAAAAATACTGGGACGTCTGGAAGAGGTTTAGATGCCAGAACAACGGATATTCTGTTACTGCTTTTGCCAGAACTCATCGCCAATGTTTAATCTAAGGACATTAGGTTATGTTCCCTCCATGATCCTTCAGGAAATAACCAAGATGATGGTCACGTTTTGGCTGAATGAAAACAATCATTTAAAGGTCCATCTTAAAGGAATAGTTGACTCAAAAATTAAAATCTTGTCATCATTTATTCACATTCATGTCATCCCAAACCTTTATCAACATGTGCCAAAACCACATTGGACCCATTTTGGACCCAAAACCACATTGACACATTGGACATGAAGGTAAATAAATGATAAATATATTGTTTTATTTTTGAGTGAATAAACCCTTTAAGACAAACCTTTAAATGACTGTTCAATCAAGCCAAAATGTGGTCATCATCTTGGTTATTTCCCAAGAGATTCTGGATGTCCTTAAAAACTCTATCGAGTCTATCTTGTCCTAAATAAAACAGTAAGCAGATGAGTCTGATGCTGTAAACACTTTAAATGAAGGTTAAATCTAATGCCTATAGAATCTGCCTAGGAAATTTGTTTGCTGACCCAGTATCCCTACATTAGTATGGTTGGCTGACCAGAAACTCGTGAAGCGTTTAAGAACAAATGACTTCATACCAGATCCAGAGCTTCGGCTGAGCACTGTACTGCTGAATGACCTCACCGCAGCGCTCTCCAGCACACCCTCATTCAATTACCCACAGTCCTATGCTGGCCTGACAAGCCAGAATACAGCCCAGCCATCGCAGCAACTCTCACTATCATTCAGTCAAACAGACAAAAAAAGCAGAGCGATTGTCTTTTTTCATTTAAGAACTTGTAAAACACAATGTTCAGAACTGATGAATGAGGAATATAACAGGTTAAAGGGCTGTCAGATCCTGAATGGAAGATTCTTATAGGCGACATGTCTTTTAAGATGATGAAAGAGACACTACAACAGCACAATCTTATCATAATTCCAGTGTAAACTCAAGTTGGTAACCTCAGATGATCTCAATATCCACACTGAATATGAAAAACTGAATACTAAAAACTAAAATCAATAATTTTAAATTTGAAAATAGATATCCATTTTTAGGTTTTGCTAAATATACATTATTACTATAAAATGATTATAATATTACTTAATAATAATACATTTAAATATTAAATTAAATGTAAAAATATTCTTCATAATAAAATGTGAGTTTAAAAAATGAATTCTAAAAGGTTTTTGAATTTTTAGGTTTTGCTAAATATACATTATTTCTATAAATGATTATAATATGAATTAATAATAATACATTTAAATATTAAATTAAATGTAAAAATATTCTTCATAATAAAATATGAGTTTAAAAATGAATTCTAAAAGGTTTTTGAATTTTTAGGTTTTGCTAAATATACATTATTTCTATAAATGATTATAATATGAATTAATAATAATACATTTAAATATAAAATTAAATGTAAAAATATTCTTCATAATAAAATATGAGTTTAAAAATGAATTCTAAAAGGTTTTTGAATTTTTAGGTTTTGCTAAATATACATTATTTCTATAAAATGATAATAATATGAATTAATAATAATACATTTAAATATTAAATGAAATGTAAAAATATCCTTCATAATAAAATATGAGTTTAAAAATTAATTCTAAGAGAGTGTTAGGTGATGATAAAGGTAACCATAATGTAAACAAAGGAAATTAGCATATATATATAGTTTCATATTTGTGTGCTGTATGCATTGATAAATTATAAAATCTCTCACTGATAACTGACATGGTACGAATATTGTGCATGCCTAGAACAAACTAAAAATGAGATGTACTTACTTTTGCAAGCAATTTGAGTAGAGTTACATACAGTAAACCCTGCCCAATTACAGTTCATTAATGTAGAAACTCATGCAACATCATCACATTGATTGTACATAAGCAGGGAGAACTTCAGACTGCTTTCTCTCATGAGGTCTCTTGATACAAGAGATTAATGGTGTATGACAGAACAGTGACATACTTTTATTCATCCTGTAACAAGGAAATCCCCCCTTCTTTTATCATCATCAGCCCTTCGAAGCACCAGCCAGAAAACATACACAATCACATGACTACAGATGACAATCAAGCTGGCAGAACAACAAAAACACCCTCAAAAACGACAACACCTCAACAAATCAAAACGACATCCTCATTCTTTCTCTTGCCGCAAAGGTCTTCGGTTTCATTTTTATGTAGAACGGTGTGATGTAATAAGAGGTAAGAGATTTGTCACTGCATTGTTTCATTCAAAACATAACTGTCTCTCTCAAAAATAACATCAAACACATTCAATCTCAGGAGTGAGTCGAGTGACTAGAGCTTCAGGTACCTAAAACACTTTAAGAATCTTGAAAACATGATATTTCCTTCAAGAAACATTTGCTTTGGGATCATTTCAGCTAGAAGCCAGTAAGAAAAAAAACTGTAAACTGGTATCAATCCTTTTCGAAATGATCCATCACAGTCAAGAGGATCTTGATAATCTTTCTGCCAAAGTTGAGGGACTAAAAAAGGTCAGAAAGGTTAAGTGCAGCACCTGAGGCACCGCCGTCCAACTCCAAGCAACATGTTTACCTAAACTTGAAGATGGACAAGTTCTCAGATTAAAGACAAAAAATGGGTTTACCATTGCAGAACTGCAGCAGTGAGGAGGTGTCATAGAGACTGCTGTAGCTGGAGAAGCCGTCCTCCATTCTCTTCCTCCCGTCTTCCCTTTTTCCGATAACTCCCTGTTACTTTCGCTGGCTGGCCACTGCAGCTCTCTGTCCATTCAACATCCAGTCTTCTTCTGGGGTCAGCCTGCCAGTGTCAGTCACCATGACAACCCATTCACCCAATGCTCGAGTCACGCTAACTCAGACGCTCTCCTTGAATGGGACTCCCAAAAAAAAACAGAAAGTGAAAATATTTATGAAGTTACAAAATGCAGATCTTCTTGTGTACTTTTTCTCTCCCGATCCTTCCTGTGGTGTGTTACTGTTAGAGATCCCCAGAAGAAAAATAAGCCAGTACCGGGCTTGAGCTCTCAGAGGAGTATGTGCGAATGTTGAGAGTGTGTGAGTGTTTGTGTAATGTCGAGGACTCTCCGTTGAGCTTGTCTGTGAGTCCCGGTCTGACAGTGGGGAACAGACCAATCAGAGCACAGGGGGCGGAGTCTCCCTCAAAACATAAATCCTCCCCCTCCAGCTGAGTGAGACTCCACTCTGATGCAGTGGGACAAGCCAGAAGAGGTTTTCTGTACTGCATTAGGGTTGTCCCGAAAATGTGCACACAAGTTAGGGTGAATCGATATTTAGAGTTGGTAAAGGGCTACTACTGATTAAATGTATCTGTGTGTGTTTGGATCCACAGATTCAGAAATTCATTTGTATGTAAACCGTACACCGGAGTAAAGAGGATTATGACTGTGTTGTTTGTGTGGGTGAGGCTAAATTTAAGCTTTCACGTTTCACGAAAGCAAGAAAGACACTGTACTGTGAAAGACACGTCAAGGCTTTGCCATGAGAAAATGATATATAGCACTCAAAAAAACATAAATCATAAATCTATACTACCATTCAAAATTTTGGTCTGTAAGATTTTTAAAAACGTTTAAATCTTATGCTCTTAAATTTTTAATTTTTAATTTGATCAAAAAAAAATCACTAAAACAGTAATTTTGCTAAATATTATTACAATTTAAAATAGCTTCTCTAATTGAATATATTGTAATAAAATATATGTTGATCTATTTTAATAAAATTTAATTCATGATGGCAAATCTGGATTTTCAGCATCATTACTCCAGGTTTAAACGGGTACATGAACACCAAAAACAACAAAAAAGTTATAAAGAACCACAATTTATACAACAGAGTGACAAAATGCAACACATTCTCATCCTAGGGCGTCATATAGTGACGCTTTTGACATTGCGTCTAAATCTGACGCACGTGGCACCCTTTAGCGTCAATATAACACGCTTCGGTTATGGGTAGGTTTAGGTCTGGGGTGATTAATGGCAACTAAATATTTCACTACAACAAAATCGTAAAATGTTGCACAATAATCTTTTTTCTAGTCAGTTCATTAAAATGAATGCCCTAAATAATCTGATATACACTAAAACGAATCAGATTTCCAAATGCCTTATATAAAATATTGAGTTTAGTAAATATTTAGGTAAACATGTTTGAGCAAAGCAGTTCACTTTGTACGCAACGATAAATAGTGACGAATTTGTCACGCTATACCACAAGTAATCAGAAATGTAGATAGCCTATACTGCTATGCTGTTTTGAAAAGCTGTCAAATTACTTAAAAATTGCAGTGAGTTACCCCAACACTGCAGACACAAAAGAAATAAACTAAAGCAGTGCTTTCCACGTGGAGCAAGGTTTTTAGGGATGACCTCACACTTTCCACCCTTTATTATTCCACAATCCAAACAAGCATTGACTATTCAAAGCTTATCTGCCTTCAGACAGACAAAGCTGTCTGGAAGACCATCAAAGAGAAGCCAAGGTTGGCAGAAGAAGAATAAGGATGTATCTCAGTTTTGACTGTGGGTTTTCACAGGGGAAAACCTTTTTTAAATTATTCAGGAGGCAGGCTCATATGGAGGAATATGCATAAAGATGACGACGTGGTCTGTATTTACACATCTTCAAACAGAAAAAACACAGTCAAATTGAAAAGAAGAAGAAAAGCACAGAGAAAGCTAGAAGAGCCTCTGTAAAGATTATTCTCCTGACCCCATCCCCCACCGTGAAATAATGGAAAGTGGACGAGAGCTGTGTTAAATTAGATTTCTGGGGTGACTGTGTTCAATTTGGCCATGGCATTACATCAGAAGCCGAAAAAATATGAAATGATCCAAGGTGGATGATGAGACATTTTCATGTCCCTTTGCTGTCCAGCAGTGCTTCTTGAATCTACAGCATCAGATGGCATATAGTGTTTATTCTCAGGCCCCATTACAGTGCTGACACAGACACTTCTGACTGTTCGCTAAAGATCAAATCAAGGATTAGTCCCAGAAGCAACAGTCCAGTTCTTTTCTGCATTTTCCACATGAAGTGGTCTCTTTCTCTGAAAACATTAAAGGGATACTCCACCGTTTTTTCATATTAAACATGTTATTCCCTTAACTAAGACGAGTCAGTATACCTCTCTCGTCTAGCGCGAGACACTTTGTTAGCACAAAACTAGCCCAGTTCATTCAATATGGGCCAAGTATGCAGCGACCAAACACCTCCACGTTTCCCCTATTTAAATACAGTTACACAAGCAGTGTAACTCGACCTACTGTAGGACGGTGACACAAAATAAAACGTTGCGCTTTTCTAAGCGTGTAAAATGGATATTAACTATATTGCATAGCGAAATACCACAGCAAGTGCTTGGGAGCACTTCGACTTTTATTTTGTGTCACAGTCCTAGGTCGAGTGACACTACTCGAGTAACTGTATGCCTATTTAAATAGGGAAAACATGGAGGTGTTTGGTCGCTTCTCTGCTTGGCCCATATTGAATGAACTGGGCTAGTTAAGTGCTAACAAAGTGTCTCACGCGCCAGAATGATTGAGTGCACGCACTGAGACGACAGTATGTATCAACTCGTCTTAGTTAAGGGAATAACATAGTTTAATATGAAAAAAAGGTCGAGTATCCCTTTAATAACGGGACTTTTGATCATGTCGGCTAATAGTTTTCATTTTAAGTTTGCAATTTTTAATGCCATCGCACCAGCAATACATCGTTTTTGTTTTATAATGTAATTGGTAATGTTGAGCGTGGTTAAATTAGTTAAAAATGCCAGAACATAAAAATATAAGCGCATAAAAATTATTGGAAATGGTTTTTTTGTATTGTATTGTTTCATTATTTTATTTTTTTATTTATTGAAGCAGTTTATTATTTTATAACCTAAATGTGTAGTAAAAGGTTTTATTGAAGGACAAAAATAAAAACTTTTTTATTTTTAACTCTAATCTTAAAGATGCATTAACCAATTCTGGAAGGAACCTTTTTTACGTCAATTTTACTTCTCCACGCACGCTTCATGCACGGATGAATCTGATGATTTGACTGTTTTTGACTGAGTTTACTGTGATCACCATATCAGAGCAGCAGTGACAGCTGAGTATATAAATCATTATTCTAGGCAATGGTGTAATGACATACTTAAATTAAATGTAACAGTGAAAACATTAGGAATACAGAAAAAAACTCAAAACATAACAACTCTATTCAATGATTTCCTTTTCCAAATTGAATTGTACCGGTGACATTAGCATTTTGCTATAGAACAGCAAGTGGTTTTTGATTATTTTTTGGCATCGGCTGCCTGCGTGTTGTTAATCGAGGCCCAGGGCAAACAGAAGCAAATATAGTACAGTGGTGGTGCAGTGAGATTAGGCCCCCTGGAGAGAGACACCAGCTGGGGGAAGGGAGAAGCTCTTCATCATCTCTGTGTAAATCTGGGGATCCCTCGGGTGGCAGCTGGACAGAGCTACACCCTCCCATTGTTCTCCAATTATGCTGGCTACACTTTACGCACACAAACACATATGCACATTTGCACACAAACACAAAATGATATACAAAGCATTGGGGATTGCCAAAGACTGCTACTTTAACATTCCTGCACATCCACAGACGCTTATATTAACCACACTTTATAACTAAGGAAGAATTGCCTCTAAACTATGAGTCTAATGTAAAAAAAGTTTTATATTATAATTTTTTTTCATTGTATTTATTGTATTTGATTTTCCTTTTCTATAAGGCCGCTGAAGTTTTAATTTGCCACGTAACAGATTTTAAACTTTTCTTTTACGTTTCTTTAAATGTATGTAGTTCAAGCTATTGTTAAATAATAGTGAAATATTTCACAATAATATGCATGTAATACATGAAAAATGGTTATAATGTTTGTAATCAGCTGACTTCTTTCCTCCACCAGTAGTACAACTGCATTAGTATGTCATAAGCAATGTCAGGAGGTTGTGCTGATAATCTCAGGGTAATAGACCATGCCAGTGCCTGAGGTTTAGAATAACAGCTGCAGCTTTCTCTCCTCCAATGCCTATTAGTGAATTAACATTCATGTGAAGCACACACTCAACCAGCTCATTAAAACATTTTACATGTGCAAGCTTCTTATTGTATAACAATTTATAATCATAGGCTATAGTGAATGAATGACTCTTTGTGAAGGGAAGATATAGGCCTAATCCCCAGTGACACTGAAATCTCTAGGCCTATAGGTCAATTGCAAAAAACAACGGTCTAATGAAGTTGAAGCTTTCTGAATCACTCTTTGAAATTAAACTCTGAGCTGTCCTACTTTATCATACTGGATAATCTCATGTTAGATTAGCCGTGTTTATTATGACTCTGTCACCAACAGCATCTGCCCTACAGCATTCACACAACCATCAGTCTGAACACTTCCTTACTATGCGTAACAGACCATTAGTTGTCTTGACTTGCAATAAAATGACCAAAAAGTGGGTAACAATGACTACCAGTATTAGAGTAAAATATTGATATACAGTATTACTGGTATGCCAGTATGTTGTACTGAATTTTCTCAAACGTTTATAAATATACATAAAGAAATTAACACTTTTATTCAGCAAGGATGCATTCAGTTGATCAAAGTGACAGTAGAGACCTTTATATTGTTACAAAAATAATATTTTTTTAAATAAATGCAGAGAAAAATGAATGAATCCTAAAAAAATTATTCTGAAGGATCATGTGACACTGAAGACTGAAATAATTGCCAAAGTCAGCTTTGACTCCACAGGAAAAATTATATTTTCAAAAAGTAATATTTCACAATATTACTGTTTTTACTGTATTTTTGATCAATTAAATGCAAGCTTGATGAGCATAAGAGACTTATTTTAAAAATCTATTAAAAAATTGCACTGACACTAAACTTTTTGAATGGCAACAACGAAGCCCTGCTATGGATCTGCGATTCTTGTAACACATAATTCCAATTACTTTCTCTGATTCATGGCTCTTTATGTGACTCTCTGTCTCACATTCATTCTTTCTATCTTACAGTTATCTGCCCCTGAACAGGGATCATCTGCTTTGGGGATTGAAATAGCACTCATGATCCTCCAGGCTGTGAAAAGATGTTAGTTAGTTCATGTCCAGAATTTACTAAGGATTTAGACATCACAATTGCAGACAAACAATGTGTGTTCAACTTCCAAAGCTCTAAAGCTAATCAATTCACATCATTACGAGTCAAAATGTTGGCCAAGCCACAGCGACATCATTTAAATGACATCATACACACAACTGCAGTTAATTTTTCCAATGAAAGAGCACCAGATCAGTGGAAAAAAACAGATCAGCAGAATTAGCAGAACGACTAGCTTTGCTGGGACAAACAAAGTTAGCTTCCCTGCGTCTTTTTTATTTCATTTTTTTTTTTACAGCTTTATACACAATAGAGCCAGACCGATATATCGGCAGGCCGATATTAGGCATTTTCCAAACTATCGGTATCGGCAGTTATAATGGCCGATAAATGAATATTTCAAAAATAAAATTAAAAATAAAAAAATAAAAAATATATTCTTTAATAGCGCGTGCCAGTTATAGCAATGAAACGTATCATCTCTCCTTGGCCTGTTATATTGAAAATGTATGTTTTACACTTTGCAGTATGATGTCATCCATTGCTAAATTATGGCTCATCATAGACTAGCTAACCATAAAACTAGCTAATGCCACTCATCAGTCTTTTCTGTTGTGACAATAAAAGAAACAAGTTTCTTTTTAAAATGCATTATTATATTATTTTAGTTAAAACTATAACTACAAATAACTAATGTTAGGGAAATCTGTTAATGTTTTGTTGCACATTTCTGAAATAATAATTAAAAAAAAAAATATCGGCCGATATATCGGATTTTAAAACCAATAAATTTTTGTATCGGTATCGGCCTTCAAAATCCTTTATCGGTCGGGCTCTTATACACAATAAATATTGCAGTATAATCCTTGTCACTGATCCATATACTCCTCACAAAACAAACACAAGACCGGTCCACCCTGATTAAACATTATAATCTGCATTTCCCAAATCTTTTTCACTTCACTACCGGCCCGTTTGGACTCGTGAAACAGCTGGTGTGGGTGGGAACCTGGGCAACCAGCCATGCGGACTCCCCTGAGACATTATTCTCAACAAACCCCGGACCACCACCTGGTCAAGGCCCTCCTTCCATCACCCCTGTAGTCTGGATGGTACCAGGGAGGGTGGACCAACAGGCAGGCAAATAGGGAGAGGGATCAAGGACATCAGGGACAACGTGTGCGCGCCACCCCCTACTGTTCCCATTCAGATGATGATGTCATTAAAGCTTACATCAGCACTCATAAATTCACTCATGCATGCAGCCAGCACAGTTAAAATGCACTAAATTAGATGAAATCCCCAAATATGATCAGTTTTTATGCGGCCAAACGAAATCAAATATTCCAGACAGCCATGTAGTACGAAAATTAACTATAAACATGAGGTTATATTTAATCTATGTTGGTTATAGGACACATGCGATTCAAATGTTCTTTCCTTCGTGATGATTATATAAGGGTATGTTTTCCTGCTTGCACAGCTCTGTATTCTGTGAAGCAGGGAAAACATTAATCATATCTGACTTGGCTGCTAGAAATAAGGAAACCCCCCATCATCCCCCATCCCCCAGTTATTATATTAAGAAGAACATATATGATGCTTTATAGACCTATGCAACAAACACACAGCTCTTTCTAAATGCACATTTTCTTTATCAAACAACATATCATTCATGATCTCGGATCCAAAAGAGTTTTGAATTGTAGTATACGGTTCAGGTCATTATTAATAATGGACTGCACTGTAAAAGGGAAACCTGTGAAGTTGTTATTTAGGATCTATTTGTACCTGCTCTGACCTTCATTGGTTTTAAGCCAATATAGTGAAGTTGATTAATTCAATATATATTCAATGTTTTAGTGTTAGCACATGTTAGATGATTGCAAATGTGATCTAGAAGTTAGCATGCACAAATAAACATCCAATATATATGAGACATCGAAAATGGCGGCCGGTGTAGCAGCACGGAGATTTACCATACTGAAGACGGCAGAGTAATAGTCGAGGATGAGCTGCTGAACTTTATTATGATTATAATGCTACTACAATGTGTTTGGGCTCAAAAGAAAGCATGAAAGCTGACCTATATTCCTATGTTTTACTGATGCGTCAAAGGCATTTGATAGAATTAATCATGAACGATTGTTTGAAAAATTGCTGAATAGAAGTGCCTCTAATTTTTTTGTGAGAATTTTAGTGTTTTGGTATGCCATTTATATCTGCTCCTTTCCATGTTAGTAATGGAGTGTGACATGGAGGAATTATGTCTCCTATTTTATTTAATGTTTATATGGATGAATTATCAAACCAGCTAAACAGGTTAAAAACTGTCTGTCTTGTGGGCAACACTATTGTTAATCATCTTATATGCAGACGATCTGGTCCTGCTCTGTCCATATAGTGCTGGGCTGCAGCAGATGCTGAAGGTGTACTCTCAGTATGGCCTTGATTATGACATAATGTTTAACGCAAAGAAAAGCCACATAATGATAGTTTAGAAGCATTGAGGAAAGGAAATCAACTTTCCCGACATTTTATTTGTCAGATAGCCCTCTTGCTGTGTGTGAGAAAGTAAAATATTTAGGTCATGTCATATCCAATGACTGGACGGATGACAAAGACCTTTACTGTCAGTGCTGTAAAATTTATTCTCAAGCTAACATGCTTATCAGGAGATTTTCTGTGCACCTTGTGAAGTGATTTCTGTTTAGAACTTACATCACACCGCTTTATATTGCTCAACTGTGGTCTACCTATAAGAATAAGATTATGCAGAGGCTTAAGGTAGCATACAATGATGCAATAAGGCTGCTGCTTCGTGTCCCTAGGTGGCATAGTGCCAGTCATTTGCTTGTGACTACTAGAGTACCAACTTGTAAGACAACTGATGTTTAGTTTTATGTGTTGCTTTGACAATGACAAGTCAGTGAACCATATAATTGTCAGTCCTCTGAAAAGTTGTTATAGATACACTTCTAGGTTAAGACGACATTGGTGCAATAGCCTGTATATCCTATAGGCTAATGTGTATTTTATTTATTTATATATATTTTATGTATGTATTTATGTATGTATGTGTTATATGGACCTGTGTCTGGAAAAAGCTTTATTATTATATTCAATATATAAATGAATAAAAAATCAGCCCATGCAAATCCAATATTTCCTGCATCCTTAGTTATTTTGGATATATTAGAGGTTGTATTCTGTACATTATATAGGCTAGCCCTAATATACTTACACCTTAATTGTTTAATGTTACAGTATACCTATATGACTAGTTCACTAATCAAACCAATTAGTGGTCAGTTCAAATACAGGGCTCATAAATCACATTGCACAAATAAGATAGAGCAAACGCACTGTCTGTAGGTGTGCTTTTCTCCACAGTGTGAAAATGCTTTTACAAGAACCTCACATTACCAGTCTCAGATTGTCAGGATTACTCTGGTCAATCAATATACTATCTTGAATGACTCTGCCTACCAACACTGAAAGGCTGAAATTGCATTATGGAAATGCTCCTCCCCAGACTAGACCAGATGAGTGAAGTCATTATACAAAATATATCTTGCAATGGAAAATACAGTGCTTCTCAACATGGCAAAACACAATTACCTTCTAATGCAGCAAAGACCAACACAGATCATGCCATGATGACAGATGTTTGCAATGTAAATTGTAACTGCAAGAACTGCACTAATAAGGGACTCTCCATGTATGAAATTATTTTTGTTATTTCTCATCCCATATGACAAGAGAGACCAGGGTGGGGCAGTAAAACATTAAGAAATGCTTATCTCTAGCCTACCAAAATATAAACAAACGAAGGCTTCAGGCAGTTTGTCACACCTCAACTGTCAGCTCTCATATAGGGTAAATGTCCTCTAAAGGCCCAAGCCGTAATACTCACCCCAAGAGATTGAGCAGAGCTGTCTAAGTCCTTGATAGAGACTATAATACACCAGTTTGACTATGTCATGCATTAGTGTACACACAGTTAAACTAAACACAACTAAATGCCATTCTACCACAATATAAATATCCCTTGTTATGAATTATCTGACCTATAGCAGGTGGGCGTAGCCTACTGTGTCCACTAGCGTTATTTTAAATGGCTGTACAGTGACATCTTGTGGTTCCATTACAGCAAGCACATCATGCAACAAATTTCCCTCAGCCCTCATTGTTCAACTATTTTGCGAGAAAAGCTTAAATGTTCTGTTGCTAGTAAACAAATCGTGTTTACTTCAACTATGAGCCCTTTTGTCCCTGAAGAAAAATAAACACCCCTTCAAAACACACACTGCCGCGACTTGCTAGCTTGTTTGTGCACTAACATTGTCAACAATGAAGAGAGGAATTCTTTCATTTTCGAAACGCCATCAGTATTTTCACTTATTATGCGTTTAATAGCATTCCGTGAATGAAATGACACTGAATTATTATTATGATTAATATTTCGTGGGGAGAATGACCCTCGCTAACGCTATAGCTAGCATTTTATTTATCCGAATTGTACAGCCTTATTGGCACGCTTTTTGCGTAAAATTGTTTCTTGACTGGAAATGACATGTAATAAAATAAGTCTATAAGTCAAATTTACCTTGAGTGTTGTTTGTATTTCCACAGATACTGGGTCATATT
The DNA here is from genome assembly GCF_988280905.1 of Pimephales promelas. NCBI lineage: Eukaryota > Metazoa > Chordata > Actinopteri > Cypriniformes > Leuciscidae > Pimephales > Pimephales promelas. Next base: position 25,954,397 of record NC_142783.1, read on the forward strand.
TAATCTCAATCATGCTCAGTGACGTTTCTCCTCAAAAAAAAAAAAACTTTGAGGCAAAAAATGTAGCTGTGGACCAGTCGTATCACATGTTTTTCACTTGTTTAGATATAATTTTAAACTCATAATTTATATTTGGATATTTTATCATTGTTTTGTGCAATTAAGTAGGCCTATTGAAAATCTTTGTCTGAAAAAGCATGATAAAATACAATTTAAAAACATGTTTTTAAAGCAGCGGAAGCTTATTTAAAAAGACAGCTTTGTGTGAGGTTTATCTATCTCACAAAAATGGACATTTTAATACAAATAAATGAAAGTGTATCTATTTAATTACATCCAACTCAGGGACAAACAGAAGACTCACGACAAGTTTTAAATAATGTATTGGACTGCATTTCTTTTAACTGAGAAATAACAATCACAATGTACGTTCAATTGGATTATTTCAGATTATTTATTTAGTGCAAGGCCTGCAGTTAATATGGGGCATTTAAAGATTCAGTCAGTGGAAAACAAATGGTCTTCTGTTACACAGAGGCTCAATAGTTATACAAAGTAGGTTCATTAAATTCTGAGCTTCATTAAACAAAGACATTCTTCACAATTATGAAAGGGATTCTAAAGTGCAGCCTAACTAATTATTCAGCAAACAGCTGAAGGTTATCTGTTTATGTGCTGTCTCATGACTGCACACAGGGCCGGCGCTCCGCACACGCACATCACGCACTGCGCGTAGGGCACCAAGTGCTTGGGGGGGCACCAAAAAATCTGGGTCGTGAAAAATCATCACAATAGGCTACTAGTATAAATAACAAATAAAATATGTCTAAAGCATGTTAATATACAAAAGCAATACAAAAGTAATATGCCTAGGCTAGACCAAATTGGAGAAAAAGGTGAATCTCCTGTGCCAGTCTCCCTCTGGTGCCCCCCCTTCCCCACCTTGCAGTGGTCTGTTCCTCAATCAGTGTCAAATTTGGCAGACACCTGATCGACATCAGACATGGCCTCGAAAAGGCACAAAGAGTCGGGGGCGGAAAAAGGGGAAAAGAAGAGACAGCGGGATAATACTCGCTTGCAGTTAAGACAATGTTTTAAATAAAAGTGTTAGTTTTGTAGGCGCCCTTGCTTCGTGTATGCATGTCCAGGGGGGCGTCGCTAGTAGTTGTGCAAATGATCCAGGGCTTTGCTCAGCATGTAGAATCTTTTATTTTAACGGGGGTCCGGGGGTTTCTCCGGGAAATTTTTCAACTTGGGCTGTTTAAGATGCAGTTAGTTTGTTTGAGAAGAAAAGGAAGACCGCTTAGATACGTTTTTTCGTTGTTGTTCTATGCGGATAATGCGGTCAAAGGCCCAAGGGCGACATCTGTTGGTGAAACTGCAATTAGAATTATTATTAGATTAGATTATTAGGGCTGGGAAAAGCTTAATCACATCCAAAATAAAAGTTTCTACATGATCTGTGAGTGTACTGTATATAATTATTTTGTAATATACACACATATGCACATATATATTTAAGAAATATTTGCATGTATATACTGTATATATTTATAGATAATTTATATTATATATAAATTAAAATATTTTATATATAAATAACAAATATTTCTTAAATACATACATGCAAATGTGCATTTATATATATATACAAAATAAGTATACACAGTACACACACATAGGCCTATATCATTAATGTAGACACAAACATTATTTTGGATGCGATTAATCACGATTAATCTTTTCCCAGCCCTACAAATTATGTACAGAATTATTATATTGTGCCTCATCAGACCTCTTTTAAAGGTAGAATAGAGTTTTGAGTTTTAAATGTTCCAGTGACACATAGGCCTATATTATATAAAAGACTAATGTGTGCAATATTTTTGTATGATGGTTAATGATTCAGTAGAATCCATGAATATTTTGTCTTGTATTTCTGAATGCAGGGTCAATGCTAAAATACATGGGTATGGGTGGTTGGGGGGTGGGGTGGGGTGGGGTGGGGGGTATGGGGGCACCACCAAGCATTTGTGCTTAGGGCACCCAAATGGCTAGTGCCGGCCCTGACTGCACAACTTTTCTCAAGAGACTCTATAACAAAACAGAGTCACAGGATACTTTAGTGAAGTTATTATTATTAGTGCATCTCAATGTCTTGAACAAGATCATATAAACATCATACAAAACAAATGTATTCCATGGCTCTGCTGCACAAACTGAGACCATTAATGATCACAGACTAAAAATCACTGATCACAGAAATTCTACAGTTTAAACCCCAGCAATAGCAGTACACTAACAGAGTGGATGGTAAACACTTATCTATATGTTTTCAAACTCGGATGCATGCCAAAATTCCTAATAAATAATACTGGCCTTGGCAAACACATAATGGGATTGATTTATTACATGTGACTGCTGATAAGGATAACACCCACAGAGATTTGGAGGTGAATGCACTGACTTCATTCCCATTACAAACCTTCAAATATTAAACATTATGTTATGGCATAATCCTCATACCTGGAGGCATTTGTTGCAAAACAGAAGGGTGCAAACCATTTCATTACAAATCATTTGCAGTTTAACATTACTTTGCTTGAGTTTATTGTATAACAGAACAGAATACAAGCGTTTTTACCTCAGACTGTGTTACATTAGTTTACTGGGCTAGAACAATGCTTGAGCAGGTCAAATGCCTAAACAGTATGTTCCTCGCACCAGGAGGGAGAAGGTCTATTTATATCTGATTGTTTTTACTGTGCAGACAACCAGCCAACGTTCAGACTTTCCTAGACTCTGCTCTATGAGAGGGAAATGATCCTTTCAAGCGTGGATTATGTTTATGTGTTAAATGTAGCTACTGCCATGAATAGCTACACCCATGCGGGAAGCACATAAAAACACGGCACTGTTAAAAATAACAGCTGCGATGGTGCTCAGCTGTGATGTATGATACAGATAAATTATTTGCGGAGACTATAACACATACTTTGCAACAGATCCACTTATAGAACTGAAGTACATTTGTAAAATGATAGTCTCTCTCTTAAGATGCCCTATGATAGAGACGGTCAGTCTGAGAGCAGCCATATATGGCTAAAACCTTTGCTCTCTCATCAAGCAGAATATAAGAACATATTTGCAGGATGAGTTGTCAGCGTGAGGCCAAGCCAAAAACAGGATAAATCCAGAATGTCCTGACATTGGTAACAATACTCACCCATTGGAAGTCCCTCACAGTCTGACATTATGGAGTAAAGTGGAAAACTCTCTCTGAATGGATGGTGTCCAACACAAAACTCTGAAGATGAAACAAACAGCTCTTTGAGATTGCGCACACCATCAGACCTCTCTGCTTCTGTCCGGCTGAGAACCATGGGATGCAAAGAATGCATATCAAGCACTCGTGGCCCTGGCCACTATTGGACGATAAATGTTTACACCCTCCCTCTTCCCTCTGGACGAAATCCATTTAATCGGGCCTGCTAGTGCTACTCTGAGAGACTCCATTCTGGGATACAAATGCTTTCACTCTAGCTATTTTCAAGCCAGCTAAACCCATCCAACTCTAAATTTACAGTGGCTACAAATGAGTATCTGCAACTGAAGTTTCATTTCTTGCTCAAAATAGAATCAAAGACAAAAGGGAATTGTTTATGTAATGACTGTATTGTATCAATGTCACATGTGTATCCTTGCAGTCTTTCTGGATGGCTAAAGTGCTAAAACCAATTTGCCCACTCTTTCTGTAAAACCGTAAGTTCAGGCAGTTAGACACCATTTGTAAATCTCATGCACTCTTTATGCAAAACTCTAAACATATTCTCACTCACTAACACATTTCGCACTGTGATGCACTTGTGTTGCAAAACAGAAAACACATGGCAAAAGTGAAATGTCCACAGGATGGACCCAACATGAATACGTAATGCTGAGGCAGAATGAATCTCTCATTGACCTTCAATTCTCACTCACTAAAACACATTTCGCACTGTGACTCATGTTTCGCAAAATGCTAAACACAGGCAGGCAAAACTTAATGGATAGTTCACTTTTTAAAAAAAACTTTTGCTGATAATTTACTTACCCCCATGTCATCTAAGATGTCAATGTTTTTCTTTCTTCAGTTAAAAAGAAATTAAGATGTTTGATGAAAACCTTCCAGGATTTTCTCCATATAATGGACTTCAAATGGGAACCAAACGGTTCAAGGTCCAAATGAGAGTTTCAGTGCTGCTTCAAAGGGCTTTAAACGACACCAGACGATGAAGAAGGGTCTTATCTAGGACCCTTCGAGTCATGACTCGAAAAAAGATTTGTTCATTTTGATGAAGAAGTTTGAACAAGAGAGTTACGAACGCGCATCAGAAAACAGAGCAAGGCGAGCATTTGTGCTTATAAAACGTAAACTTTTTTATTTATTTTTGAAATGACCGATCGTTTCGCTATACAGTATACAAAATTACTATACTTTTTTTATGTAATTGCAAAAAAATATGTTTTTTTTTAATGTTCTGGATGCTGTGTTCTCTATTTTTTATGTAGTGTCTAATGAATGATATGTAGTGCTTATTTTATTGACTCATGTGTGTATGAACTGAAAGCATTGATTGATTTTGAGTACAGGGGAAATGGTTTTAAAGCAATTGTTTGACTTTGCCAGAAGAGTATTATTCTATACTCTAATATTCAATTTGCAGTGCATACAGTATACAATGTATTACTGTAACATTACAACTGTGAGTTGCGATTTCTATACTAATTACGAAAGAAAGAAAGAAAGAAAGAAAGAAAGAAAGAAAGAAAGAAAGAAAGAAAGAAAGAAAGAAAGAAAGAAAGAAAGAAAGAAAGAAAGAAAGAAAGAAAGAAAGAAAGAAAGAAAGAAAGAGCTTGTGACACATTTTGATGGCACACATTGGGACAGTTTGTAAGAACACCGGCAGATGGCGCTGTTGGAGCAAAGTTAGTTTTGGGAGCTTAATTTATTTGGATGTTTTAGATTTGAGCTTGAAATGAAAAACACATTTCACTTCGAATCAACTGTATATTCAATTAAAGGAACTAATAGGGTATTCTCTACGGTTTAAGTAACGTAATCAGTGTTCCTTAGCCGTTTTGTGTGGACTGCTACTCAACCCTATCAACACCCTTCATTATTACAAAGCTGAAACGTGTTCCTTTCGTCTCATATTATTATTGACATCAGTTATAATTGTCATTAATGTTAATTAAAAGTATTGCAATTCTGTGGATAAAAAGTGACTCAACATAATGGCTACATTTATAAAACTTGCACACATTGCATATTTTATTTTCTCTCTGTTAAAGTGGACCATTGTATTTTTTATATTTTATAGGTTTCACAAAGCAAAAGCGAAACTTTTCCAAGTACATCTTGGAACCTTCTTGCTGTACATTACACAGTTTTGACTTTATGGAATCTTTTAATAGGCCTTTTGATATTAGATTTTCTGATCAGCATCACTTTAGCATTTTAGAGAGTTCATGATGGTTACAGTAAACTAGGCAGTGTTTGACTTATAAAAAATGTGTTTGCTTTAAGAGAGTCTATCTGAAAACACTTAAGGTCAATCTTAGGTCCCCATCAACAAATATAGGTTTCATCCGGGATTATTATGTCAGATTATGAGGTATTGCTGTATTGCTTTTGATTGTCAGAACCCTACATAAGAAAGTCATTCACATGGGTCTGAATCATGGCTCGTTGGCTCAGTCCCCATTCTCTGCTGGACTTCTGTAGACCCTTTGAAACCTCCACATGGTCGAATCCTTATTTGCTCACTCTCTCCAAACGTAACTTTACCCAACCTCAACCCCCCACCTCCAACAGCAACCCCGCCAGCCTCTCGGAGTTTGGATCAGTCCTGCTTGTTTTCTCAGAGTAATCACTGAAAATTACTTTTACTGCCCTAATGTACTCCTGAAACACACCAAATTGGTGCCCATTATTACAAATTGATCGTAAAAAGTCTGAGACACACGCTAAGTAATGTTTAAAGAGGTCCTTGTACATGACAGAATTGACAACAACACCAGATTACGTGTATTAAGTGTAATTAAAAAGACGGTGGATATTTCACCCCAGGTGTAAGTCGTACGGGCAACCGCTGCCATAACCTCCCTGACAGGAATGACAGAAAGCCAGTTTCGTGACTCATTAGACTAGTCCATTTGGCTGTGATTTGCATTTAATTAATATTCCTCAAAGGAATGTACTGGCTCTAACAATGCTGACTAATGAACTCCTAATGGTGTCAAGTTTAACTATCTTTTGACTGATTCCTTAACTGTTTTATTGATATTGGGGCAATCTGCTAATTAGAGACTATTGAATACACAACCCAGGATTTCTGGACTCTGTTACAGTCTGGACTCTGTTACAAAGGAAATAAACAACAGGTCTCATATTTGATTTTGACAAATAGATGTAAATCAGTGGGATTGTGATAATGTAGAGCTGAAACATCTGGAGTAACTTATGAATTCAAATAATGTATTACAAAATTATCATGCTTATACTGAATATTCTGAATGATTCAGTTAAAATTTTGTTCAACTTTATGTATTGTACAACAAAATGTATTGTATATATTATGTGTGTGTGTATATATATATATATATATATACAGTATACTGTAACTGTCACTGTAAAAAATATTGTTGGTTTAACTTAAAAAATGAAGTAACCTAGTTGCCAGTTCATTGGAATGGAAAAATTGAGTTAATACAATAAAGGAGATTGATTTAATCATCAGAAACTCAAAATATTATGTTATCTGAACCACATAAATAATTTAAGTTGATTTAACAAAAGAAAAAATGTTGTGATTACAAATCATGAAAATATTTTTTACAGTGTGTATATATATATATATATATATAGATATAGATATAGATATATAGATATATCGTCTAAAGATCATTTTTATCAAGCTTGTATTTTTAAGTTCAGTAATTTCACTTTAATGACAATTAATAAGTTATCTTCATTGCCATTTAAGTGAAATTACTGAACTTAAATATACAAGCTTGATAAAAATGATCATTCTATAAGAAAATTTCAAATGGCACTTAGAGGCTTTTGCATTTGAACTCTTCATATTATTTAAATATATATATATATATATATATATATATATATATAGGTTTGGTAAAAAAAATGTATGAATGTTTATTAAAGTGCTTACTCAAAATGTATCTTTATCTTTAAATGTTTATATTTATAAAAAAAAAAAAATCTTCAATCAAAGGAGTAGTTAACTTTCAAATGAAAATTAGCCCCTGATTTACTCACCCTCAAGCCATCAGGTGTGTATGACTTTCTTCTTTCCGACGAATACAATCGGAGTTAATAAACACCCTGACACCATGCTTAACTTCAGATTCAGAAGGCCTTTATTAACCCCCAAACGCCGTGGGGAGTTCTTATATAATGGATGGATGCACTTTTTGAGCCTCAAACTGATGGTTGCAATCCACTGCCATTATAAAGCTCGGAAGCGTCATGTGTGTATTAATATAACCCCGATTGTATACAAACGGGATGGCTTGAGGGTGAGTAAATCCAAGGCTAATTTTCATTTTAAAGTGAACTGCTCCTTTAATCTCTGTTGATGTCAAAGACATCAAGTAAGCATGTTCTCTAAGTCCCCTAAGAAACTGTCAAACAGCCACAAGGTTAGAAGGCCTTCTCAAACAAAAGGCTTCGAAGCTTTGATTTCTCTACCAGCTGGCCCCGAGCACTCAGGCCTCTAGCCCCGAGCACTCAGGCCAGCCAGATCGAGAATGATTTACTGAAGCAATGTGCGAGTCCACAACAGTGGAAAGGAGACCTGGTGGACCCACTATGATGGATGTCCCTTAACTGTGGCACAACTTCAAGGCATTTGAGGAGGACAGGGAGGAGGAGGGGGCGTGAGAGTTTTCAAACACAAAGCACATCAAGCGCTTTATGTGGGAGTACAAGCAGATATCTCTTCTGAATTTGACTTCTGAATTTGAAATGCATACATCTTAACTTTGAGGGTGTAAACAAAAAGAATGAGAAAGGGGTTAGCTGTTAAAGATAATTGTACAGTCAGTGAATTCTTTCATGACGCTGTGACCTTCATATGAGATCATCTTTCTTGTCTCCTCTCATTTGTAGGGTTGAATCTGATTGGGGAAACAGATATAAACACCACTACAATTAGAAACACGTAATATGGTGGCTGAATATAACTGGACCAGCCTGAAACACTATTTTAGCTTATACTTTGTGAAAAAGATGAACAATTGAGTATACTTTTTGATTACTTTGTGGAACTATTTACAATATAGTGCAAACTGAATGCAGTGTTTTTGGACATTTAAATGCATGAAAAAAAAAAAGTTAAAGAAGCATGTTATTTGTTATTAAAAGAAAATGTATTATATTACATGCAGTTAGTAGTTGAAATTAAGAGTATACTTTTTTTGACATACTTAGTCTTTATATTTAACTTCATAATTCTATTGTCTTTGAATGTACTGACAAACATTTATGGTAAATTCAAATTGAATGTAATTTGTTGAAACTTGTCGTGTATATTTGTAATTACACATTTGTATGATTAAGTTGCAATTTAGTAGGCTACGTTTAAATATATTTACTTGAAATATAATTTTGAAATATACACTATGTTTAAATTCAAATCAAGTACAAATTACGAAAATAACATGACATGACATATCATCTGACCGCAGATACTGAATCAGAACAACGCGTTTTTCTCAGGCACTCTTTTCTGCGTCTGACAGAAAAGTCAACAGCTTTCGCATGTCTTCCAAAATAAAAGTCTTTCATTAGAGAAACATTGAATTGCGTTTGATGTTGTTTCTTTGACTGCACACTCCGAGACCCACCAGTGGAGAAACACTGATTTTATTTACTATTTCTAAATAACTGCCAGGAGGCATAACCAAAAGGGAACTGCTTTAAAATGACTTTAATTATGCTTTCATAACTGGGACTGCTGAGGCTTATCCTGTATTAGCAGAGCCAATCTACACAAGTCAGAGGAGAGAGATGAATACTTTACAGAAATCTCTTGAAAAACCTCATGGCTTTACAACACAAATGCAACATATTTCTAAACCACAAGCTCTGGTTTGCTTTTGGGCTACATATCATTTCCAGATGGAGGTCATGAATAAGAGTGATAGAAATAAGTTGAGTGAAACAGGACATCAAAATGGCTAATTTTCATAATGGCAGGGAAAGAGCAGGGCGCAAAAACAATCCAGTTCAATGCCACACAACTGTCAGTTAAAAACCACAGCAGCATAGAGCCCCACTATGAGACACTTGGAGGTAAGGGCAACAGGAATCTCTATGTGTCCTTACACTAAAAACAAACAGCAGAAATGTACAGTACTTTTCGTGACTTATGCTATGGTGTGGGCGATGCAACTGTGATTCAGACTGCGATTCAAGAGCCAACACAAATAAAGAAGGAGAAAAAGAGAAAACAGCCATAAGTTGCCAACATGTTCTTTCATTCTTGACATTGTAAAACATATGTAGTGCTTTAAAAAAAAGCCTAGAGTGTGTTTTAGACACTGTAGTGTTTCCATCTGTATGCTGTGATGCATGGTTATGTGAGTTTGGCCAAAAACAGCTACAAGTCATGTCTGCCATTACCGTGTCAGTATATAAGCCAAGAAAAACACAGCAGAATCCAGAAATTTAATTGTAGGTTGAAAGGTTGCAAACCCCATTTGATGATCATTGTACTTTAAAAACACAGCCACAAAAAGTCTTTAAGAAAACAAATATCTTAAAAAGAATCTAGTTTAAATATGTTCCAAGACAAATGTAATATTTATTATAATGTTGATTTCATATATGGTACTGAACAACTTGTAGCATTAAAAATTATATATAGCCTACACATCATTATATATATAAAGTCATGTGAAAAATATATATATATAAAAAAAACCTATTGAATTCTACAGTTCTATCATCTGGTCCTAGGTCTTAAAATTTGGTAAACACAACCTCAGATGAAGAACAAAGCATGATATATTATACTGTCATTATTTATTTAACAAAAACTAGGCCAAAATGGAGAAGCCATGTGTGTCAAAACTAAGTACACCCTTACTGCTTCCAGGATTAAGAGAGTATATAGCAGTCAGGCACTGCTGTTCACATGTCTTTGATTAACTGATCATCAGAAGGTGTGAAATCCTTTATAAAAGCGGACGTTTTGGAGGTTTGCTGGTTTGGAGCATTTAGGTGTTTATTAATTTGGCTCACAATGCCAAAGAGGAAAGACATCAGCAATGATCTTACAGAAGCAATTGTTGCCATCAATCTGAGAAGGGGCCATTTCCAAACCATTTTAAGTCCATTATTCTACAGTAATGAAGATAATTCACAAGTGGAAAACATTCAAGACAACTGCCAATCTGTGGACATCCCAGCAAATTTACCCCAAGGTCAGACTGTGTACTGTTCAGAGAAACTGCAGAAAACCCAATAACTACACCTCAGTTAACATGTTAAATGTTAAAGTTCATGGCAGTGCAAAAGTATGGCATGTTTGGAAGGGTTGACAGAAGAAAGCTTCTTCTCTCTAAAAAGAACATGGCAGCACGGCTCAGGTTTGCAAATTTGCATCTGAACAAATCACAAGACTTCTGGAAGAATGTGCTTTGGACAGATGAGACCAAAGTGGAGATATTTGGCCATAATGCACAGAGCCATGTTTGACGACAACCAAACACAGCATACACATTTTGATTTGGGCTTGTTTTGCAGCCACAGAGCATATTGCAGTCTGAAGACGACCATAATGGACAAACTTTGAGTTAAATTTTAAAATGTAATTTTTAACCCAATTATTGGGTTCCATGTTTATTGGGTTAAAGCAAAGAGTGTAGGTTTGATTTTCAATTAATTAATTATTTAAAAAAAATTCTTCTTCTTTATATTGAATGTATGAATTACATACTTAATGTATTTTAGATTTAATGATTAGACCCAAATAAAAAATAACCAGTAAACTAGGGCTGGGCGATATATCGAATATGTACGATGTATCGTTATATTTTTTGAAACGATATGGAATGAGGCAATACCGTTTATATCGATACAGTAGTTTGATATGAGCACATCTGAAAAATAGCGGAGGTTGCAGTGTGAGCTGCTGCAGTGAAAGTAGCTAGGCTACGTAGTACAATTTGCCCTAAACATGACACAAGCTTATATTAATTGCGTCAAAATCACTTTGATATAGTTAACAAGTTTAAGGCAGCTTGCCGCCCGGTCAAATGCTCTGACAGACACTGTTGCTGACTGACAGATATACTTGCGCTGTTTAATGCGTTTGAGATGTGGTGCTTTCCTCAGTGCTCAACTTACATTTCACATATTCTCCATCTGTAAATGTTAGAAAGTAAAGCAAATATGTCCATTTCACAACATATGTCCATGTCAGAAGAGGACGAGCTTCTGCAAGTGAATCTCCGCTAAAATTCATGCTTCCTTGAACGAGCGCCGGTGCGCGCATGCGCGTTTTTACCCCGCCTACTACGTAGTACGCAATAATTCTGACTAAAATAAACATATTGCTAAAATATTTGTTGTTGGAGAAAATAAATGTGCCATATGTGGAATTTTAAACCTACAAGTATATATTTTTAATGAAAGTGAAAGTGATTATAATGGGGAAATCAAATGCAGGCTAATATAATTAGTTTGTGCTTTTGTTTTTGTTTTTATTTTCATTTTTAGTTTAGCTTTTAGTCAATATAAAAACAAAAGCTTTTTGCACATAATATATTGCATAGCCTATATTATATTTGTTTCCATATCCTTCAATATCAACATTGTTTGTAGGATATCATTGGGCCGAATGTGAATATACTGTATATATAGCCTATATATATATATATATATATATAAATATATATATATATATATATATATATTATTTTTTTTTAATATAAAGATTTTCTTTATCTAAATAGAAAACGTAGAAAGTACCGAGATATATATCGTATATCGCCTTTTGACCAAAAAATATCGAGATATGATTTTTTGTCCATATCGCCCAGCCCTACAGTAAACCCCCTCACATTATTCTACCAACAGTTTGAATGGTGAGTGAGTGAACCTTTGGATAATTCTATCACTGCTGATTTACTCTAAATTAAGTCATTCTCATATCAAGTGTTTCAGATAATGTAAAATAATTGCATAAGATCTTATCAGTGACCAAACCCCAGGAGGACCAGGGGAATGCAAGAGGGACAATGGCTCCCACCTAAACATTCCCTGCCCCTGAAACCATAGCTGGGCTTATCTGTGCATATCTATGTAGTCATGAATGGAAACCCCTAACTAGGGCAGATGGCAGCCCCATTCGTGTGCTAACAGCAGATTTACTTTAATTGTTCCTAATGCTCCTTTGTTTTGGGGCTTCTCCATGAGAAAGGGGCCCCAAACAAGCTGCATTTACATGTAACAATTAAACTATAATGACCCTGCAAGTGATTTATTGGCATGCGTTGGAAAGGTTTTGTGTAAACTTTGCGCTTGGAGGTCTCTTCAGAAATGATTGCTAAAACACAAGCAGGAATGCCGACAGTTGATTTCACACCTGAAAAGTGAATTAACAGAAAGCACTGATTACATTAATGGGATACTCCACTTTTTTTGGAAATAGGCTCATTTTACAACTACCCCAGAGTTAAACTTCCCCAGGGTTTTACCATTTTCGAATCCATTCAGCCGATTTTCTGATATTTAGAAGAATATCAGTAACCAGTTTCTGGTCCCCTTGACTTTTTCCTACTATGGAAGTCAATGGGACCAGAAACGGTCTGTTCACTGATATTCTTCTAAATATCAGAAAATCGTCCGAATGGATTGGAAAACGGTAAAACCCAACTGTTTAACTCTGGGGGAGTTGTAAAACGAGCCTATTTCCAAAAAAAAGTGGAGTTTCCCTTTAAGATGGTAATGCCGCAATGTAGCTATGTGATCGGAAAACTGTCCTTATAGAAATGAAAGACAAATGTTTTTTTTTACTTAGTTTATATTAAACAATGAATAAAAAAAACCAGAATGTAGAACAAACATATCCACACAAATAACATTAATATCTCTTTCTCTGAAAGAAGAAAATGAACACACCCATGGGATGAAGTATGGCGTACTTCCTATATAAATATATATCAGTTAATACAGGAAAGACAATGGCTCCCGCTAAGCATTCCTGCACTTTTGTGGCTTCAGCACTTTTCCGCCTATTGACACGGTTCTCGGCACACACTGGCATCCAGCAAAACGCTACAAACTTCTGGCCTCATTAACATCAAAGTAAATCTGTGAAAGAGCTTGTTTTCTTTTTCCTCCTGCAGGCATTAGCCAGAGTAAAATAGGCTCAATGTCCTTCCAGTAGACCATGCCATGTGAACATAGGACAGGAGAAAAAGTTAGAAGGCTGTGTTTTTTCTTTCTGCTTCTTTCCCTTCAGGTTAATTATACCTGAAGGGAAATCCTTTTAAATGCTCCTTGGCAGTGTGTAGGATTGGCAGGGAGATCAAACAGCCATTGAGTAAGATGCCTATAAATATAACACATTCATTTGTCTCAAATTCCCTCCCCCCTCCAGTTCCTCTGGCTTTCTCTTTCTCAAAGCACTGCTCCCGAGGCTTTAACCCTCCTCATGTACACTGCTGAGTTCACATCTGGAACCAGATGGCTGAAGCCACTTCTGAAAGCGGCAAGAAGCCGACCTGCAGACAAGTAAAGGCAAAGAGAGCCCTTGGGTTAGACACAGTCTGTTCCAGACAGACACAACGGTCATGTTTTCAGATGATTTATAATACTGAACAGAGGTAGTCACCGCTTTATTGAAGGCCTGCTCATCGAATAGAAATTTAATTGATGTTTCAGAGGTTTTTCCAAAGCGTAACGGTGCGGAGGATTTATTGCTACCATTTTCCTTGTAAAACACATTCTTTCTCAAATAACACACTGTGAAAATCATTATTTTTGGTTTAGTTTAAAAGAAAATTTATGAGATATTTCAGATAATATATCTTGAATGAAGTTTATTTTTCATATACACTGTGCCTGTGGTCATTATTTAAAGCATAAATCTAAAAAAATTTAGTAAGGATTAATTTTTAAGACATTTTTTATTAATTGCTAACTAAAATAATGTGTTTTTTAAAAGTACATTTAAAACAGTGTTTTAACTAAAATTGGTAAGGATAAAACATTTTTTTTTAATATAAGTTCTCAATTTTAACATAAATCTAATAAAATCTATTGGGGTTTATTCATAAAATAAGAACAGAAAAATATTAAACAATTCAAATATACGCAATCTTGCAAAAATGTTTTACAAAATATCGGCAACACTTTACAATAAAGGTTCATTAGTTAACATTAGTGAACTAAGAATTAACAATAATTCTTCAGTATATATCAATCTTAGTTAATTTCAACATTTACAAATACATTATTAAAATCAAAGGTTGTATTTGTTCACTGCTAAATAAGATAACGTTATCAAAGATATCTAACGTAAACAACGATTAAAAAATACTGTAACAAATGTATTGCTCATTGTTAGTTCATGTTAGTTAATACATTAACTAATGTTAACTAATGAACCTTATTTTAAAGATGTTTAGATATTTGTACTTAAAGACAAGACAAAAACAATACTTTTTACATATTTTTTTCTGCTGTGATTGGGATCTGTTTTGAATTACAACATAGCTTTAATTTGTTTTAAACGCAAAGTAAAAAGATCATTTTTGGTTTGAGAAAGTATATCATTAAGTTGAGTGTCACTTTTTGCTTCACCAAATGATGTAATGATGTAAGTGTAATCTAGTAGTGCAAAGCAAACCCTGACCTGTCCAAGTTCTTTCGCTGCTGAGAGAGAAGCTTGTGCACTGTGGATGAGAACTGCAGATGAGCGCCGCCTCTCTGGCACTGTGCACAGACAGCACGCAGCCCTGCTGGTTGTACGACAGCCTGCATCTGTATTCCATATTTGCAACGCTCCTCATTCCTTTCAGGACGGCATAATCTGCACAAATAGAAAAAAAAAATATGCATCAAAACCATTCCAGGATCCACTCAACACTGTTGTAAGACCCATCTGTAAAATATTAGCACATTCAGAAACTTTAAGAGAAAAGAGTCCTCTCACAGTAGAGGTGGCAGAATCTCATGTTACTAAATGTGTGCGCGCACATGTGGGGACAACAAAAGAGCGGTGGCTCTGCCAAAATCTTAAAGTGTGGAAACTTTTTACAAGAGTTGCTGTGAACGCGTTCGGACATAAGATTTGCAGATTCTTTGACAATGCTTGGCAGTTTGAATGCCTCTGTGCAGGTTTATTGTGGTGATGTGATTGATTTATGGTGTCAAAGCTCACATAGAGGTATAGCGAGAGAGTCTTATGGGGTACAAAACTTGCCCTTGAAGATGGATTGAGTTACACATGTTTTATGACTGAAGTACGTCTTCTTTAAGGTGCGGTCAGAGACGCATCACGCTGAGAGCTCTGCGTATATCTGGAATGCTTTTTTTCAGTAGTAATGATTGCATAAGCATGTACCGGGAGCTGAAAACTGTTAAGAAGTATAATTCATCACTAAAACCAATGGATTACCTCGTGTTACTGATGGCGGCAAACTCTCCAGGTGCAGACCAGATTTGTACGCATGCAAAACCTCTTCAAAGGCGACTAGGGTTTCATTAATGCTTTGCTTCAAATCCCCTGTGACCAGAATGTAAAATTAAGCTTTCATTATACAGCCACTTTTGCTGTGATAGTTCATCAAGATGAATTTCACAGCAAAACTCACCTGTGGAGTTCATTATTTGGTGAATAAGGGGTTTCAGCAGTGGGGGAGCCTGATGAGGGAGCAGGTAGGTGAAAAAATACCTGGGGAGGAAAAGAATGAATTCATATAATTCATCCGAAACTCTGGCAAGAACAGCGGAGTGGTAATTCACGCTGAGAAATCAATATGCTACAACTGATTCCCTGACACTCAGCAGCAGCAGGGTGGAGAATTAATCATTACAGGCAAGGAGGAGAGAAGCTGTCGTGAAACTCCCTGCACCAACCATGACAGATTCTTGTACAAAATCTCTTTTTTTATTATCTGCCACTGACAATAAAGATGGAATGTGGGAAGTACTCACCTGTAGGCATTGTAGAGGTTCCTCAATTCGTTCAAGCCTTCACAGATTTTAGAGGGGGGACATCGTAGGGTGAAATTGCGGAGCGGGAACTGCAGCAGGCAGTCTGACTCCTCCTGACAGGCTGGTTCTTGAACACTTGCATCATCCAAGTCTGTTAGCTTGAGTTCTCCTGACGCCATAACAAACTGTCGAGGCTGGAAATCCAGGAGAGCTACCGATCCCAGCGGTGAGTGCGCCAGGTATTGAAGAAGCCGCACTAAACCAAGACAGACCTGCGTGCAAACACAATCAGTAGTTACTAAAACTGACAAATACAGGCCCATGCTGTACTCATTTGTGAATGTCTGCCATTTTTTACAAATTTTATGTACAGGTAAAACTTACACTGTAAAAAATGAATATGCTTTATCTAATCAAAAAATAAAAAAGGGCAACAGAATACAAGCAATATTATTAATTAAATTGAACCAATTAGAATTGAGTAATAATTCATCAAATTAATTCCTTAAAAGTTAAACATTTAAAATGAGTAAAACGTACAACCCCCCCACCCCCCCCCAAAAGACGCACATTTAAGTCACCATTATGGTGATCAGTGTGTGTTTTAGGTTTGTTATAAAATGAAGGTTTTCTCCTTCAGTGATTCTGCTTGTTAACGTCAGGTGTCTTCAATGTTGGCAATTTAAAATAAATAGTTCTTAATTAATCTTTGACATCTGTCTGGTTTATATTTTTGTTTAATTTTTTGTTGTAAACTTTACTTATTTTAAATGGCTAACTTTTATGGAATAATTTGATTCTAATGTGTTCAATTTAATTAATAATATTGCTTGTAATCTGTTGCCACAATTTTATTTATTATATAAAGCATATTCATTATACTTTTAAATAATTAGTAGTATAATTACTATATACTACTTTTTAAATAATTAAAATGGTCAGTTTTTTATGAACCAGTAAAACTTTTATTATTACTAACCAGTAAAACAATTATTATATATATATTTCTTGCATAATATTATATAATCATTTGTTTTATTATATCCTGGTTTGTTTTACACCTACGTTTGATGTAGTTTTACACCCGAATTTCCCTCGGGCATCAGTAAAGTAAGTTGATCCTTTT
This sequence comes from Pimephales promelas, assembly GCF_988280905.1. Classification (NCBI taxonomy): domain Eukaryota; kingdom Metazoa; phylum Chordata; class Actinopteri; order Cypriniformes; family Leuciscidae; genus Pimephales; species Pimephales promelas. The sequence goes on from NC_142783.1 coordinate 25,971,757, forward strand.
ATATGCACAACGTACAGTAAATTATATAAATCTGTAAATATGATATGTAGTTTTACTAACTAGTCTTCACCATTATCCATTGTTTTTTCTTATATAAAGTTTTAACACTGGAGAGCATAGCAATGGTATCAAGTCCCCTTTGAATAGCCACAGCTCTTTAAAAACAGAGGTGGATGAAACCAAACACTGTTTGAATAACTCTCGACCACGTGTTATGACATTTCAGAGAAGGTAAGGATGTCAAAGATACACTCGATTACAGCCCTTTAGCTTAAACGCATTTGTCATGATCAGAACCTATCAAAAATCAAAGGCACAGAGTATCAACACCTGCTTCTTGTATACCAAAGTGAAGGTGAAAGAAAATACTCTCTCGCCTCGTGAAACTTGGCATCGCCTTCTCCCTCAAACAGTGCAGAGAAATTATCAGGGTGAAGAAAAAGTAAAAGAATGGACATCTGAGACAGACATCTGTCCCTCGGTACTATTTGATCAGGCTCAGTTGGTATGGAGATGGGGCTCCAGTTAATCCACCCAAGCTGAAGAATTCCATCCACCCCCACCTCAGGTATGCCCTGTGGGGGGACAGTGGGTGGGGAATCTCTGATTAACACTCCATAGGAGGCCTGGGGGGGTGGTGCTCTTACCCGAAAGCGCTCTTCCCAGGGGCTCTGCAGGAGCTGTATCATCTGAAGGGGCATCCCCTGCTCCAGAACTGTTGTGATGCCACCAACCAGGGCGCTGTCCTGACACTGACCTTTCAGCTGGAACAAACACAAAAAGATCAGTGGATGGATAAACTGGTGCAAAATGCAATGTGTGGCACATATTAATCCTTTAAACCATTTCATATCTCAAACATGACATAACAACAGCACAACCTGGAGAATGAGTCCAAGTTATTGCATATGTTCTTACCTCTACAATATTGGGGTGCTGCAGTTTCTGCAATAACACAATCTCCTTCCTCAGTTTGAAAGAAACAAGCTCATGACAGCCCTGTGAATCTTTAAAATCATCCATGCACAATCTCATGTCAGTGCCCTGATGGTTTACAGATTTCAGCGCCACAAATAATCCTTGCGGTAACTCTGCTTTTAACACTGTTTTAGTGTAACCTGAACCAAGAAAGTCAACAGCTTTTATGCCACTAAGTTCTTCACAACCAATAACAGTTTTAGCATTGATATAGTTCACACTGTCACTTGTGGATACACGTGGATCCCCAAACCCTCCAAAAGATTGTATATTGTCAAATGTAATGTCCAGGAGCTCAAGTTCTTGTTGTCTTTCCTTAAGTTGTTGGAGTAATCTCTCGCGCTGTGGAGTTAAACCATCTGGGCGGGCAGCATCACCAAAAGGTGTGTTCTCCTTGAGACCAAAGTGCCATTTTTTCAGAAAAACTGTTAAAGAAATAAACAACAAACCAAGAAGGAAAAAAGTGCAAAAGGGATTCCTTGAGAAAGTCATGGTAAGTTCTTGTAAGTCCAGTCTGCACTGTCAAAATCCAACACGGTGTGTTCGGTCATTCTTCTCTCGCCTCACTCTGGCACGGACAGAACGTGCGCACTGTAATTTAGTGTAGTAACTGTGAGCTGTGGTAACGCCCCCTGGGCGTGTCCTACTGCTCGTGGCCAAATAATCACCTCCCACACAATGCAACCTCAATTGACACACACACAAAAGACGCACTGTTTTTTACCATTTCATTGACCTTTTGAAGGATGTATGTTAAAGATAATATACTTTCAGACGGCCATTATCGCAAAACAAATGCGTACAGGGTTCAGGAAAGAGGTGAACTGACTGTTAGTGAACGATTAAATAAATAAAACACACTGACATGAAACATTGATTGCTTGAAGTACCCTACAATTATTAGATTATCTTAGATAATAGCTTGAAGAAAAATAGTCCATTACAGCATTTAATAGCCTACATAACCAAATAAATGTATAGCCATAGGCTATTGTTTTTATTATTCTGCACTCCAAGTTACTGTTTACTTTAGACCAGCGAGCAAATTTATTTTTTTATAGCTTTTTTTTGTCAGCCAGTTATTTATTTATTTATTTTATCCCCACCAGTTTGTGATGTTTTCGTTTTCTTGCTTTAACTGGGTAATATTAAGCATTTAGCACGGCTACTGTTTTATTCTTGCTATAAAATCAATTTTGTCCATTCAGGGCATTTTTATAACTGTCACAGGTTCTTTATTCTGTTGAACACAAAATAAAATATTTGAAAGAATGTTGGTAACCAAACAGTTGACCCTAACCCTACACTAACCCATTCACTTCCATAGTAAAGAAAAATACAATGGAAGTCAAAGGCCTGTCAACTGTTTGGTAACCAGCATTCTATACAATATTTTGTGTTCAACAGAACAAATGAACTCAATTTGGGGGGAACTATCCTTTTAATGTGCATCACTTAGAAACTGCAAGGTGAGCTTACCTCTTTATGTCAGTAGGTGGTAGCAAAGTATGTCTTAGTTAGGCCCACCATCTAAAACTTCCTTTAATATTTAACATACCAAAGGTTAAATTTTCAAGTTTTATAGAATGTATAGGGGAATATTGGTTATTAATTACAATATTAGGATGCACATATGTGTACCACAGATGGTGAAAATGCATCTCACATGAACAAAACACTCATCATGGGCATTTTATTAGGCCTGGGCTGGTTCCATTACAAATGCAAATGATTGGCTGAGGCACATTACCTTTTACAATTTATAACTGTGAGATCAGTTTCATCATGAGGACTTAAGGTCTCATTCATTTTAAGGTTCAAAAGAATGTGAAAATCCTAAAACATATTGACGTAACAAAGTCACACACAGTTAATGTCTTATTTAACACATTATATATAAATGTGGTCCAATTTTTATTGTACATTTTTATTTAGCTAAATGTTTAACTTAACATTTCCTCCACTTAGTGATGTAGAGTAAATTATAGTTTCTTGCAGTATTATTGAAAGCCTTTTTATAAATATAAAACTATTACTGGAATAATGTGCGGAAACAGTGACACTAACACCGATCGAATCCACCCGGTACACATTATTTTAAAACCAAACACAGTTTAGAAACACAGCATATAAATGTTATTTCACTCATACATCTCTTGTCACGGAGCCTTTTCTCACTGCTTTTTTATTAAGAAAATGTGTTTTTATGTCTTGAAATACACCAAGGAAATAAAACAATGTAGCACTCACAGGGAGAAATGAGCCCCTAGAGATTACTATGATATGACTGCCAAAACAGAAACACCCATGATCTGAAGCAAACATGCTCGAATGGATTCCAGAGGCAACGGAGCTGTGGGCTTAACACATATCATGTCAAAACTCGTTGAGTTAAGGCGCATGTGAGAAAAAGTCTTTTCTAGCACACTGTCTGTAGAGAATAGTGAGTCATAATAATAAATAATATATTACTTTGGTGCCATTTAAATTTGCAATGAATTTCATTATAGTCTCATCATCTCAGCTCAGTGTGTGATGTTCCCTTTCTGCCAAGTGTCAACCATAAATACCCAATACATAATGTTGACTTTCTCAGAATAACCTACATGGTCGCTTGTTTATCAAATGGATATTCAACCAGCAGTATCTGATATAAAAAGGTTGTATCGCTAATATTTATCAGGATCTGCTGGACCAACCACTCTTTGTAACCAAATCATTTTAGCTTTTGAAACAACAGAAACATTTCCACTATTATTAGCCAGTAAAAAGGGGACCTGCATCTCATTAAATAGTTTTTTTTTTTCTTGTAACAAATTCAAATGGTAAAATAATAATAATAAATTCTAGGAAATTATAATAAATGCCCTTGGGAACAGTTCCCAAGAAATTTGCATAAGCTTAATTTACTCCTGTGTGAATGTATGCTATGGTTTTATGTTAAGTTTGCTTTTTTCCCCAACAATTATTACAAAAAAAAAAAAAAAAAAAAAAAAAACAACAACAGGATTTTGTAAAACATTCACATTTAAAGTCACCATGAAATCAAAATGAACAATTCTTGTTTTAATGGAATATTGTTTTATTTATATAAATATTATATTTCATTATTATTTAAAATAGTATATAAAATATCATATTTTTATATTTCTTTTAATTAACGTGCCCTCTTAATCTTTAATCAAAGTAACTTTCCCTCCCTCTTACAGCACCATCTCTTCTCTTCTCTGATGACGTGTTTACTGAGGGCGGGGCAAACTTTCACTAACATGAGATCCCAAAACACCAGAAAAGACTATCACAACTTCCCTTTCATGCCGACTTAAACAGTTTGAACTGATATAATATAATAGATGTTTGAAACCAACATAGCTGGATAAAAAGCATAATTGTATAATTAAACTTTTGACTCAAAACCATAAAGTTATTAATGAGATATAGCCAATATATCTAGATCTATAGCCTATAACGTTACCAAGATATAGACCAATGTATGCAGCAAATTCAGCTACCGGGTCACATGACTTTGGAAAAGAATACCAGATAATTTCCAATTTGGATTTGGCTTTGGCTACAAACCCTTGCAGTGTTAACGCGATGTGGTTTTGTTCTCCAGCACCACCCTCGGGTGAACAGCGCGCGCTCAACTCACTGTCAACACCTCAGATCACATGCACGATGAAGCAGCCTCCATATACACACTAACGCAGGGTTTGCCTTCAGCAGCACGCACACAACCCGACATTTCTGCACAGAATTATTGCCTACATCTGATAGTGACAGGCGGATATTAAAACACTAAAGCATGGATACCGTTTCTATTTCTAGAGAGCGTGATGATGCTGAAATCACAGATTCAGCCACGACAGAGGGACCTTCTCATGAAGAAGCTCAAAGGTACGTGTATACTGTACGCTAATGTGGATATTAAGGATTATAAGCTAATTGTTGGAGGAAATGTACTTGCTTGTGAAGGAACGTACGTCATTTAAAATGTTGCTTTTGCAAATTATCAGAAATAATGAACGTGTCGCTTTTTAAGGTGTCTCTCTATCAGACCCACTTTGGCTTTTGTTTACAAGGGAAAATTCAATTTTAGGATAAAAAAACAAGCAATAGGTTGAAAGTACAAGGAGATCACGTGTAAATAGTACTACTACTACTAAATAGGCTACTATAATTTATTGGATTTGGGTTTATTTGGTCCATAATATGGCACGTCACGACCACTGATTCTTGACGATGTTTTAGGGTTACAAAAGCCAATATGAATTATTTTTTAGGGTAAAAAACATTTAATATTGGCTATATTTGACTTACAATGCACATGTCATTCAAAAAGATAAAGATTAAAAATACTCTTTAAATTCTTGCAATGAATGACAAAATAATGTTATGTAGATGTGCTATACAAATTTTACTTAAATAGTCTGTAAGCACATTCCTTGTGTCATTTTTGATTTTTTTAAACTTTATAACATAATCAAGACATTCCTGCTATTACAAAACACTTTTTAGCTGTGTATCTTCATAAAAATGAATGCTTGATTATTAAAATTGAGTATTTCTGAATGGTATGCCGTATCATAAATGTGGTCTGAACATTAATTATAGCTTGTGAGGAACTGATGTGATATTGACTTTAAGTTCATTTAAATATTTTTAACTGCAATGTCATGTAATTTGATATAGCCTAATGTTTTGAAGTCAGATATGATCTTGACAATCCTGATGTTTTTGTTCAGAATATATTTACATTCATATTTACTTATGTAAGTGTAGATGTATTTATTATTATTAATAATAATAAATTAATGTAGGGGCTAAATCCATGTTAAAATGCATTTGGTCTGAAAAACAAACAAACAAAAAAAAACAAACTACAGGACATCTACTAGCCTATTCAAAATTACATTTAAGAAATATTCCAATTCCTTTAATGAATGCCCCCCCCAAAAATGGAGTGGAAATCTTTTCTTTCCATCCTCATTAGTCAGGCATGTTTCATATATCTGGAGTAATTCTAATAATCTGGGATCTATGACTCTAAATGGAGGTGTTAGACGATTGACTAATCACGGGGCTCATTTGTTACTCTGACTTAGATATTTTGCTTCAGCATAGGTGTACATTCCCAGTTCTGCTAACATCAACAATGATTAACTTTCATGATGAAATCTATCTGTATATCAAAGTATGAGCAGATGGTGAGATGCTTTCTCCAGCTTTGGTGGAGAAGATGCAGTGACTCATGTTTGACCCTCTCCGGAGAATCCATGTCTTAATATTCCAATGCGATCTTCACACATAGGCCTCCCTTACCAGCGTTTGATTTGTTAATCACAGGTTTTGTTCCATGTTATTATCTGTTGTTTATGGTACTTAAAATGGCTGCACACGATACTACACACTACACACAAATGCAAGTTCTTCATCTCCCAAAACGGTCACAAACAGCCTGGGAGATTTTATAGTCTACTGGCAACAGCATTAATCTGAATCTTTTGGTAAAGACTTACATTACTGAGATGACAATCAATCAATGTGTGAATGATATTGTTACTCTCATCAAGTTTTATTCAGCCTGCATACTTGTTCCTAAGTATGGTTTCGTAAAAAATAAAGTTGATTATAAGATTTGAGGATTAATAATTCAAATTTTAGCCATTTAAAATTGAATTATTAAAAATATGATTTTAGCCAATGTACAGCAGATACTTTGCCCTTTACGTGCAAGAAGATGTGCCTAAAAGCAGTGTCACAGAATCGGTCCAATTATTTCGGATCTAGACTGAGTCACCATGTATCAACCTGAAGTAAATCTCTTGCAGCGTAAGTGTCCATTATATTCAGTTTCTGTTACATGTCAGGCATTTATTCCAGATCGTGACTCCTATGTAAGTTCCACAGAGTATTAAAAGCTTGAGTGAGATGGGAATATAAACTGAGCAATGTTTTTTTTTGCTGAATATTTATGCACATCATATGCTCATACGATTTGGTGCAAAGAGAGCAAACAAATTAAGTATTTAGTAAATATTTATACTTTCTCCCAAAGCCGACTTTAGTTAAAGAGGGTATTTTATGAGCAAATTTACTCTGGAAATCACAATCATATCCATTAAGCTTAGTTTTCCCTATCCTTGAGGCGTTCAGAGCCATCCAAAGTGCAAGATTTCTAGTGTCTTTACTTGTCTGCTGATGGACTGATTTCACCCTATACATTCTGACAGGTCACAACAATCACTTCCGAGTCCTGGCAATGCGGACCCAGACACGATGTACCAGCTGCAGAGCTGTCAAATTAAATTATGCCTGTGTTCCTTTTGATAGGCATCTGAACACTTGCAGCATGCGCACAACGTAAACCCATGATCCTCGTCAGATGCCGAGTTGAAATTATGCCTGCTTTTACAAGTTTTAACACATGTGGAAATTTGTAACGTTATTAATTCATGCAGAAAGCCTTGTAATGGGAATCTGCTAACAATGATAAGCGAGTTCATCACACATTACATTATCAAATTTCCTGATGCTATTTTTACAGCTCTGTGATTAGTAATTGATCCACAACAAAGATTGCCATGTTTTATTGCAGGCTGCTTCGAAATATGGAGGTAATGGAGATAAAGCAGCTCACATCCAAATACACACTGTGCCGAGAAACATTTTAAGCATTTAGGCCAATCAAGAAGTTCAGTAATGTGAGAGAGAAAAGGCATACGGGTTAAGAGTCAATGCTTTGTTGAATCATTATTCACACGCGTCTAGTTCAAAAGTCGTTTTATTCTTCACTGCACATGATTTATGGTTGTTTATTTTCTCAGTGGCTAAATGGGATCAGTCGTGCATATTATAATCTGCCCAATTTAGTTTGCACACTTAAAGAAACTAAAAAGGCAGCGTATTTGTTCCTTGGACACATTTATAAACTTGAACAGCAGTCATTTGTTTGTTCCAGTGTTTGCATTGCTTGTCTCCCTGGTAATACTAAGAGTCATCTAGATCTGTGTAAAAACAAGCTTGTTTAAAGCAAATAACTTAAAACTTCATAGTATTAGGAGTTGTTAATGTTTTCTCACACCAAACCTGACATTTTATTTGAAATATGGTAAAGAGGGACACATAGAAACATGGTTTATATCATGACACATTATGCTATTTGATCAATAAAGCTTCTACTTCAATACTTCAGCACAGTAACAACTGATGGTTCCCCATAAAGAGCCATAATAAATGTTCATAATTAGTATTGTGAATATACTAAACGAAGAAAAAAAAATGAATAGGCCTACTGAATCTTAAGGTTTGGTTCTTTGAGGTGATCTACATTATTCAGCAGTACATTTTAAGCAGTTGTCGCACTCATATTTTTTTATGCGGTTGGCAGGGTAAACTGATGGAGTCCCTCCCACTTGGCCTAATTGGGTCTTCAAGCATTTCGCTGATACATTTTCCAGACACTGCTTATCTAATATATAGGGTAAGACGCTCACTAAATAGTTGTCAGACACTCAGCTGTAAACATTAATGTTAGAGGCACATTAAGTTAAGTATACTTAAATTAAGATTTGTGGGACAACTATTTATTTTACATTACAAAATCTTTATTAAACATTCTATTTTTTGTCAACATGATGGATTCAGGCTTTCATGCGCATTTCTTTTTGTTCATGTCTGACGCAAGCAAATGATTAAACACTCAATATCAAGTAATCAAGTTACCAAATTAAAGTGTGTAAAAAACTAGTGAAATCAGCAGCAAAATATGACATTAAATGAAGTAAGCATAAACACATTGTGCTCTCAAAACAACAATCTGTTTACAGCTGATTTTGCACTTAAACGACCTGAAATATGATTTTCATTTACAATTAATTAAATGGTTCATTTAATGACTGGATCAGTTAGTTCTTAGATCATCAACTGCAGGAGTCGGATCTGTCCATTTGTGAACCGGTTCATACAATAAGAATCGCCTTTAAAAAAAGATTCAATACGAATCTGATACTGTGTCTCGTAAATTCTTAATGTCGAAATAACTAGTCAAGTCAAGTTACCTTTATTTATATTGCACTTTTTACAATACAGATTGTATTAAAACAACTTCACAGTGATATCATGAAAGTAATACAACACCGATCAATAATATTGTTGAATATTAAATGTCCCAAACTAAGCAAGCCAAAAGCCAAGGCAACAGTGGCAAGGAACGGTATGTTCCTTACGGTAACAGTGGTAAGAAAGGTATGCCATCCGATATGTAGTAAAGTACAAATTTGTTTGCTAAAAAAAAGTAAATAATTTCCCAAAATGACTGGCTCAACCATACGATTGAATTAATGATTTTGTAAGTTGCTTGAGAAACTACAGAAATTGGATCAGCCCAATTGATGAATTATCGGACTGTTGAAACAAGGCTACATTGAAAATACATTCATTCAATGTAGGCTACATTGAAAAGGTAGTGGTGTGAAAGTATAGCTACAGACCAGCACAGTAATGAAGTTAAAACACCTGATAACGCTATTCTTTTTTTGTGCAGTGAAATACCTGAGGTTTCGCTGTGTCCTCCGGACAATGACAGCACAGAATCTCAGATGTGTCCAGTCAGGATAGAAGAGAACCAAGCAGACAGCGACAGTCCGTTCAAGTCAAACTCCTCGACTCAACTCCACCATCATGCATCACAGGGCTCTGACTCTCATTCTCCACAAGGCAAAAGATGCCCCTGCTGTGGCCACCAGCTTTCGAATCAAAGCAATGTATGTCCAGATCAAAAGAATGCTTACCATCCAGCAGACTTGCATTCAGCGAGTCCTGTTAAGACTGTCCATAGCTGCAGTCCATCACATCTGCCTTCGTGTCACAATAAAATGCAGTGCCATTGGCTTCACGGATCTCATGATGGCAGTAACCACAAGCCTGTACAGCGGCACATGGTGACAGTGAGGTCCAGACCCTTTATCTATTATTAATATCATGCTAATAGACATGCATCTAGTTGATTGTAAACATATAAATATGTTATATTTCTATATTTGTCTTCTTAGTAGGAATGATGGCCTGCATAGGATACCAAGGAGGTGAGCTGCTTTTATAGCAACTGATGATGAAGATTATAACAACATCACATGAAATTCAATATTAGGATTATTATTTACAGTAATACAGTAGTGCACATTAACAAATTAGCCTTATGTTCCATATTAGATTTAAAGGAATTGTGAAGATGCATTTAAGCATTAGGCTAATGTGGTAATGTAATTCTAAAATGCAGGGTGGCAAATACCAGTAGTATGATGCAAGTTAATGTGCCATACAGGAATTAGATTCAATTTGACCATTTGAACATTGATTTTTACAGCTATTCCCAGGTCATAGTGGAGTACCCGATGACTGTACTCATTTCATGTACGCTAGTTCTGTTTGCCTGTTCCCTGGCTGGGATTTTGACTGGTCCTCTGCTAGACTTTTCAGACCCTTTGTTGGTGAGTATTTCAATGTCTATAATATAGAAATAAGGCACGTTTATAAAAGTGACTTAAATGACCTAATTTATCGAAGGCCTAATCCTGGTTTAATTTAAGCTGTCTCTGAAACCAGGCCTAAGAGTTTATTTTCTGCTTGAATACATTTCGGAGAATAAACTGGCCAACGCTAGACTTTAGATCTTTATAATTGTAAACTGGCTTCTCAAATGACTTCAATTCATTTTTATAATGACTTCAAAGAGTTTCTGCTTACCTCTCATGTGTCTTTGATCGGATCTCATAGGGATTTGAACCACGTGGAACAGACATCAGTATCCGTCTAGCAACCTGGATGAGGTTACAGCAAAACACTGGGCCTGGAAAATCATTATCCCCAGTTCCATGGCAACTCACAGAAAGAACTACAGCAGGGTATTTCTTGCCGATCGTATGATGCTAACATACTTTAAATGACTACTACTGATATTTTCACTTAATCAGACTTTGCTTTTAATACTAAATGATTTATATGTTATGTTTATGTTGAAAAACATATTTGTCTTACAGAGAGGACACTATTATATCTGAACCTCAGTTAAGAGAACGATCAAGGAGAATGTTGCACAGAGATAACGCTGAGCACAATTTTTTTTGCAATCCCCCAGGTGAGATTTTATTCAGGTATTTCCTAACCTAATAAATCAGTAAATGGAGCACAGCACGTTATATGTTATGCTGTTGTTGGTCACCTAATCTGTGGTTCTGTAGGAGAGCGCTATGCTCAGCTGGTCTTCCGCTCTGGAAACTCTGCCAGTCTCTGGAGCCTAAAGGCAATTTACTCCATGTGCCATATGGAACAGACACAGGTAAACCAAGGACTATATTTTTCCGAAAGGATAATATTCTCAAGAAGAAATTCAATTCAGTGTTTTGTTGGATATGTGATAAAATCAGATTAATATATTACACTATTGAATCATTAGTGATCATTTGTAATCATAGATACCTGTAGAGGAAGTTTGGTTCTGCATAAGAAACTACATTTTCAATTTAAAAATCTTTTTTTATATTTGCGATCTTTTTGCTGCGAAATGCAACTAATGTTTTTTTTTTTTCCATTATTTTAGATCCGTTCAGGGAAACAATTTGATCAACTCTGCCAGGTCAGATCAGAGTTGTACGGCTCCACAGTGGAAAATGAGTGTTGTCCAAGTTGGTCTCTGGGAAACTACTTGGCTCTTCTGAACAACATTTCTTCCTGCTTTAGTCTGACTTCACAGCATGTTTCTGAAAGCCTTGGTCTGCTCAGATTCTGTGCCCCTTACTACCATGACAGAAGCCTGGTTGCATCATGTACTGAGTGGAGTAAATTTGGCCGTTGTGCATCTGTCCCACACCGCTGTAAACTTCCAAGCATCTTCCAGATTCTTCATTACCTTGTGGACAAGGACTTCCTGGGACCACAGACTGTTGAATACAAGGTTCCGTCTCTAAAATATAGCGTAGTATTTCTACCAGTGGAGAAAGGTGATCCATTGATGAAAATGTATTTGGACCATCTAGAGGGTCGTGAGCTCACTTACAACACCACCACGATAACAGGAATGGATTTGGGAATTAAACAGAAACTTTTCAAGTATTATTTGGCATGGGACTCTGTCTATCCTGTTCTTGCAGCTCTTGCACTTTTGTTCACAATGGGAATATATCTCAAATCCCCATTTATAGCGGTGATGTCACTGGTGTCTGTCCTTTTATCACTTTCCACCTCATATTTTTTCTACAAAGTTGCATTTAGATTGAAATTTTTTCCAATCCTCAATCTTGCATCAGTCCTTGTCCTTTTGGGAAGTTGCCTAAATCAAGCCCTGACATTTGTTGATTTCTGGAAACTAGAGCTAAGCCACAACCCTCAAGCTGTCCTTGAGAAGAAAATGAACCGGGTTTTACAGGAAATAGGATACTTGGTGTTAGTGTCAGGTCTGACATCTAGCATAACGTTTTACTCAGGCTACATAAGTAGCATCACTGCCGTGAGATGCTTCGCTGTATATCTTGGCAGTGCTTCATTAATAAACACATTATTTGCTCTTGTTTGGCTTCCTTGCACCCTCATTTTGCAGGAACGCTATGCTGAGCTGTCTTCAAACCCTGTTGCAAAGGCAGCGTGGAAGCCCTGCTGCTCAAAAAGTACAGGTGGATTCTGGGAGACAAGTTCAAGAAAGCGCTGCCTGTTTACCTTGAGGCAGAAGCTTCGGACATTAGGCAGAGGGTTTTCGGACACGTCGAACCTGCTTTTTTTAAAGATCCTGCCTTGTGGCGTAGTGAAATTCCGATATATATGGATCTGTTGGTTTGCAGTTCTCGCAGTCGGTGGAACGTACATATCATGCGTAGACCCTGGCATGAAACTGCCAACTTCGAACAGCAGGACAACTCAGCTGTTCCGTTCCAGCCATCCCTTTGAGAGATACGATGCTGAATATCGTCATCAGTTCATGTTTGAGCGAATGAAACAGGGAGAAGATGAACCCATGACGCTGACTCTAATTTGGGGCATCGTTCCATCAGACGATGGTGACCACTTTGATCCAAAAAGTAATGGATCTTTAGCTCTTGATCCAGGGTTCAATATGACCAGTCCCCAAGCCCAACTGTGGCTCCGGGATCTGTGTGGAAAAATTCAAAACCACAGCTTCTATTCTCCATTAACAGCTGACCAAGAAACTGCAGAAGACAATTTGTGTTTTGTCGAACGTTTGATTCACTGGGTTTCTATACGGCGCTGTTCAGAAAGTGAGGATGCATTTAGCTTCTGCTGCAATAATATTCCCTTTCCATACCCACCAAGTGTTTTCGAGCAGTGCCTTAGCATGATGGTGGCAGAACAGTATGCAGAGGGGCGCTTAACCAGTGGCGGAGGCCTGAGGTTTGATTCAAATGGTAGAATCACTGCCCTTGTTGTAATATTCAAGACTGTAAAACTGTACAGCTTCAACTACGGCAGTATGTCACAATTCTATCAAGAGATCTTATCATGGTTTAATGGAGAAATCTCCCAGGCTCCAATGGGACTGCAGAAAGGATGGTTTGTAAGCCAGCTAGGCTTATATGATTTCCAGCACTGCTTGAGTTCAGAGACATTGGAGGTGGCAGGCTTTTCGGTAGCTCTGACATTTGCACTGTTCTTACTGATGACGTGGAATATTCTATTAAGTGTATATGTGTCCATTGCAGTGGGAGGAAGCGTGTTTGCTACTGTTGGTCTCCTTGTGCTTTTGGAATGGCAGTTAAATGGTGTGGAAGCACTCTTTATTTCAGCAGCTGCAGGTCTTTCTGTTGACTTTGTGGCCAATTACTGCATTTCATACAGCCTGGCCCCACACAGTGACAGACTGGGCAGGGTTGCACATTCCCTAAAGAGAATGGGTTACCCGGTAGCAACAGGTGCTGGGGCATATTTTTGCGTGGGCATTATTATGTTACCCGCAACTGCACTGCTTTTCAGGAAGCTTGGAATCTTCCTCCTGCTTGTGAAGTGTGTTGCATGTGGCTTTGCCACTTTCTTCTTCCAGTCGCTGTGTTGCTTCTTCGGCCCCCAAAAGAACTGTGGGAGCATAACCCTACCCTGTGGTACAAAGCAAGCCACTGAAAATATACTGTCGTCCTGTTCGGCTACAGAACAAGGGACCACCAATCCCGCAGCTAATGGGGCATTTGGGTGTGGCACAGGTTCTCGGGTTCGAAGAAGTTTTAATAAAGAAAGCGAAGGCTTTCTTTGCCCCAACCAGCAGCACCAAAGAAAGCGCCAACCGATCGGAGGACGGGAGCCAGAACAGTATGAGCTGCAGCCACTTGCTTGCCAGTTGAGCGACAGCTTCGAGAATAGCACTTGCACCAGCAAGCTGTCCAACAGACCTTCTGTTCTTTCCGATGATATTCAGTTCTGTGGCCTTAGTCCAAGGCAAGACTATGATGGAGTCAGCATTGAGGCTGACAGGGCAGACATGTGTAGCAGGCACCTTAAGGGTTGCAACCCACCTCCAGCACTTCAGACCTCATCTCCGTACAAAGAGAATATTTTGCGTCCTGCAGTTGCTCCTACACAAGATGCATCTAAGGAGAAGGTTTTGTGCAAGAAATGCCGAGGCCAGACGAGAGGTGGGCTCCAACTTTGGAATGTCTCTTTATCATCTTCCTCAAGCATGGAAGAAATCATGATCACTCAGACTACAGACACTGTCAATGAAAGGTCACTCTCAATAGATGAAGCCACTAGCTGTCATCTACACAAACGGCTTTTGTCATGCCAGTCTCAGAGTTCCATAGAGGGACTCGAAGACTCCAATGAGACCTGCTTAAGTGAAGTAGAACCTGGTATATTAGTCTCTCAAGCTGTTAAGATAGAGGAAGAGTTACAACCAGGCCACCTCAATGGCAAGAGAGAAACTTTACGTCTATCCTTGAAGGAGACTGTATATGACCTTGCCTCCCCTGGGTCTGGTAGGGTGAGGACCACACAAAGTGAGGCGCCAGTTATATTGCCCAACAGCAAACCTGACATGCCCGATGTCTGGATAAAAAGGGATGGAAAAGGTGAAGGTGGCAGCTGATCAATATTGTCAACACACTGAGCAAATCTAAACAACCACAGCATGGACAGTACTTTATGGTGGGCTGAACTTTTATACTCAGGAGCAATTACATTTCGAAATCTGTCTGAAAGAGACCTAGACATTTGCAAACATCAATTAATTGTTTCATAGTATACACAGTGCTGCTTACACAATTTCAAGAGGAGACTGTTTTTTTTTTTTTTTTTTGCATGATTCCTTGCATGTCATGTAAATATACATTGAATGTGCACACACAATAGCCTTTGAAAAAGCCTTTCTTCAGGGGCCTTGAACTGCACTTACGAACAATTGTGCCTGATCTTTTACACAACCAAGCCATGAACTTTTCAACTAATTTCCATAATTTTAAGGTCACAATCATTATCTTTACTGTTATTTAGACTCAACAACCAAGCTCTGCAAATCTAAATTCTACAATTTACAGTTTTTATACACAAATTATCAAGCATTGAAAACCAACTATACCGTAATTTTGCGCTTAACTTATGCTAGGAAAACTTGGCATAAATGTGCTTGCTATTGTGGCTATAACTGTTTTACCAATGAATACCTTTGCATGTTATTTTAATTATTTTCAAACCTATATTTATTATCGCATAGCCATAAAAGTACCTCTTTTAAAAAAAGACAATGACTGCCCATTAGAACATAGGCCAATTACAACAGTGTGCTTTACTTAAATGCTTCAGTGTGTGGACATGTTTCACTAATGCCCGAGATTTATAAATACCTGCAATATGACATTTGAACTCTATACAAGACTGTGAGTGTTACTTCCATGTTCAGTATGTATTTGAAAGATATGCATTAATCAGAATGCAAAAAGTTGTATGTAAAAAGTGGTGTATTGTGATGTGCACAAAAATGTCAGTTATAAAACTGGAATCAAAGGTCAGTTAAACCTGTTACACTGAGGGAAAAAAAAGTTTGCTAGAAAGAATATGTCTCTTTTTTATACTCAGATTGATTTAATGTTAATTTATTAAGGCCAGCGGATGTGCCCTTGAACTTAAAAAAGCATCTTAAAATACAAAGTGCCAAAATTTAATAATGAATTGTGCCAAAAGTTGTTTCCCCTCTGATTATGCAGCTGTATTATAAAACCTGCTGGTGTTGAACTACTGTTGTTGATAGCCTGTGTGTAAAATCAGATTTTAAGTTGTCAAAAGATAAACTATAACGAAGAATTTCAATAAAAAATTAAATATTTTTAATTGAGGTTACACTTTGTGGGGTGGTTTTCAGGTCTCAACAGGTTCAAACTTCATAAGATGCAATTAATTTTTTTAATTTCTATGCATAACATGGCATTTTGCATGAGGGATTTTAATTAAAATTACTCCCACCTGTAGGGGGAGAAGGAACTTAAAATTATATACAGTATATATATATATATATATATATATATATATATATATATATATATAAGTTCCATCTATATATATATATATATAAATAATTTGCATTCCCACAAAAAAGGACTGTTTTATGTTTTATTGCTGTATGTTAATGTCAGATGAAATGTTGTCCTTATCAAATAAGGTGCTAAAAAAAGAAATGCACCGCAGAACAGACTAATTAAGAAATTAAGTCATTTTGAATTCACAATTAGTGTATTCAGTAAACGAAGTGTATTTAAAAAACAAACAAACAAACAAAAAAACCATTATTGTAAACTTGTGCACAGTGGTATCTGGTAACAAATGTTGCATGAATACATCTGACTTGAGTTTAATCCTGAATCCAGTCTTCTTTGGCCCAGTCAGGCAGTCGGGTTGAGTATTCAAAGTCAGCTCCTTTGTAGCGTAATGCATGAAGATACATTATCAAATCCTTCTCTTTTGGGTCAGGGCGCACAATTTTACACTCGCCACATAAATGATCTCGGACAAAATAATTCGATGTTGCAGTTCTGGGGGCTTCATCTGAGATAGAATTTGTTTCTTTTTGAGCACCACTCATCTCGCCCTCAGACTCAACTGCAGATGTGCTCTTGTGAAGTCCTTGGCTGCCTCCTGCCGTTATTTCACCCAGGGGCACTTTACAGGAACTATCATCACATGCACCACCACTTGACTCAAGTACCGTTATCTGATCATGGTTTTCTTCAGCACCAACCTTACATTCCGTCTTCGGCCCTTGTTTTCCTGAGACCTCTTCATCAGGCAAATCCAACAAGTGCAGACTCTCCTTTGAACGATGTTCTTCTATTAGAGCTTCTAGAAGCTCCTCATCACTCATACCTACCAGCCCTCCTTTGGCTCTATTAGGACCCCATGCAGAAGACCCATATATGGGATCGTTGAGGATTGGGAAGCCGAGGAACTGAAGATGAACACGAATCTGGTGAGTACGTCCTGTGAGAGGCAGACAGCGGACCACACTAGAGCGTCCGTTATAGCTCAGTCTCTGGAAGACTGTGCGGGATTCTTTGCCTTTGGGATCCACTCTGCAAAGGCCCACGCGGAAGGACACTACCAGGATGGGTTGCTCACACACCACCTCACCCTCTGGAAACTCCCCCTCCACACGGCACACATATTCCTTTTCTAACTGTGAAAAACAGAACAAAAGTATGGTTAAAGCTCAACGCTTCAAAGTTTAAAAACACTTCCAACAAATATGCATTACTTTTTGATTAATTTTACAAAAAAAATCTTGAATACCTCTTCTCCCAACCACTACAAAATGGAAATAACTTTTACTGTCCCTTCTGATCACACTGAAAAAGTGATCCTCTGTATTTTTATCCAAAAAAATCTAAATCATGGTACATTAGAAAAATGACAAGATAAGAAGTCTTTTTTTCCCCCTGAGCAATACAATATACTGTCATCGATTAAAACAAGAAGAAATATCTGCCAATGGTTTTAGAGAAAAACAACATAATTCAAAGGGAAAACAAGATTTCTGATCTTGATAGGTCACATGATCAATCAACGCTCATCATAAACTCTTTATAAACTTTTCCACAAGAAAATTAACACCAATATTTAGAAGCTGCACAGTCTCATTCGCACAAACATTAAACACCATCATGGTAACACACATGAAATTTTAAAAATGCAATAAACTAATTTAACAACATTACATGTAACATAAAACCCTAATGTACAAAACTGATTAGAAAAAAATAAGAAAATTTTTTAACAAAAATACATAAAATGTGTATTGTCACGCAGGGAATTGTGGGAATGTCAATTTACATTTTTTTCACTATAAATTATACAATGAGTTGTTCTTTTTCACTTTCAGAAACTAAATTTAATGGTGTTTTACAGTAAAATTACATTAAATGTATCATTAGATCTATCAAAATTATTTACCATATATAGTAATTAAACTTTCTGGTAACCAATAAAAGTTTTGCACTGTAGCATTTTTGCAGTGTACGATTCCTTTAGTAAGTGTGAAGGGGGAAACAAACAGCATGGAGACATTTCAGACTGTAAACCAAGTAGGCATCATTCAGAGAGTTTGTCTTACCTGTCTCTCACGAACCATTTCGTCCAGTTTTTGGGAGACCTCAAGTGTACGAGCAAACAGCAGCACACCAGAGGTGAGGCGGTCCAGTCGATGTACTGTGTGAAGACCACTAAGGCCTTTCTCCTTCCCCAGAATGAAGATGACAGTATTGTGACGGAAGCGCCCACAGGGATGCACAGGAAGCGAGCCAGGTTTATCCACCACCACCACTTCACCATCATCCACCAGAACCTCCATGGGCTGCCCGCTCACAGGGGGCTCGTGGCGATGCACTGTGTTCCTCAAAAAGTCATTGTTCTAGACGAGTAAAAGAGATACATAACAATTAAACAGGACCACATACACAGAGACAACCGTTGAGCATTGTCACGCGATCTCTTACCTTCAGTGTTATATTCAGGTCATCCACAGGCGTTTCATTCAGTTTAATCCGCCCCTCTTTGACAGCCTCATGGTAGTAGTCCATAGACTCCGCGCGAAACTCACTCTTGAAAACCTCTAGCAGAGTTTTACCAACCCAACGTCCCTTACAGTAAGTCTTAAAATCAAAATAATAAGGATGCACTTTCCGAAGACCGCCTTCAAAATAGTAGGAGGTTTCCGCAAAATGTTCTTGACTGAAACTCACACCCGGGTTGCGTTTCTGTGGAGGCGGCACGTACCTCTCTCCGGGACGCTGCTGTTTTCCGCCCCTCTTTCGCTTCTTATCGCGGCCTGGTCTTGCTGCCTGATCCGGCTCCTCGTGTTTACGTTTAGCGCAGTTTGTTCTTACCGTGCTCTCTGTATCACAGTTGTCTTCTTCCCTGGTTGCCCCTTTAGTATCCATGTCGTTTAACTGTGTGCAGCGCTGCTGTTTTGAGAAATTAAAGGAGACTTGTACACTATTTCTCCTGACATTTAACGCTGTTCGTTGAGTTCCCAGGGTTTTAACACTCACGTTTTTGTCCCGATACAAGTGTCTCAGGAAATTATTGTTTTCTCTTTTTACAAAGCAAAGTAATGAACTGAAACCTGCTACCTTCCACCTCACGCACGTGAGCCATGCCATCCAGCGGTTCAATGACAATGTTATTTCCGTCTTGGGTTGATGACATCACCGTGACGTCATGTGTTTACGAATTATTTGTAGAAAATCGGTGTAAAATCTGCTTTCATTCTATTCACTTTCTTGGCATGATGAAATTTACAATAAAAATTATTCAAAACAATTTTTACCTGAAAAATCAATTGCTTATTTTATTTAATGACAATGGTCAGCTTATTTATTTAATATCTCTTTACACAGTGTTTCCCTTGTTTTCCCCTACGTTATTTTAATGCACTGCTCTATACTGTTATATTTAATGGTAATAAAAAAAGTTAATAGATTCTGACAGCTTTACCAATTTGTGGGGAAAAAACACAATGCCTAGTTGTGTTTACATTTAATTGTGTACATTTAGCTTAGATTACTACAACATTTCTTTGATTAATTAAATTTGTCAAATTACACAGCTGATTAGACAACAGAAACACTTCAACAAAACATCTGACTCTGACACAGAATTAAAAAGAAAAAGAGAATACATTTTTAAACTCATTCTTAATTTCAATAGCTAAAAGTATTTTTGTTTCCCATTTATATAAGCCTGGACATGTAAACTGAGTGAGCAGTGAGACATCAAAAAAAAAACATCAAAAGGTAGCAGTTACATTTAGAACTGTACTCTATTTTGAGTGCTTCTCACTGTCTAGTATGTTAAAGCTGAACAAATAGCCACTTATGTAGCATACTGAAATCACAAGCCCTATGGAAGGTCTTGCTCCCTCAGTTTAAGTATGTGAAGGAACACCACCTCAGAGAATACAGCATTCATTTCAATCCACTGCTGCATTTGAACTTCAGTTTTTAGTCAAGAATCCGAATGATCCAGACGAGTGTGTTGCTAGGCAGCAGGTGAGATGGGATGAGAGGCCTCCCCTCAGCACTAAGGGCTTGCTGAACCACAGCACCAGCGCCATCTCCTGCAGGGGGAACCATACTGCAATCAGAGCTCATCACTGGGAAGAGAAACAAATGTGATGAGCTTCAGTGCAATATAAATCACTGCGTTCTGAATCTGATTCATCTCATAAGAACTAATACATACCTTGGCCACTGGTGGTGTTTGTCTGTTAGTGGGACATAAACCACACCCATCAGCGCTTTCCTGAGGAAAGTGCCATCGCTCTGACGGTCATACTGCTCGAGAACTTGGCTTCCACCCTCCGGGCCCACAGGCAAAACAAGTCTCCCACCTGGTTTCAACTGTTCCAGAAGCTGTTGATACACATGTTTAAATCAGACCACTGCAGGCTGTATAAACAACAATTAAATCAAATGCATATTGTGCATACAGCTTTAGGGAGTGTAGGCGCAGCTGCTCCAACATGAATGGCATCATAGGGGGCTTCATCAGGAAAACCTAACCGTCCATCACCCACTGCAAAAAAGCACAGCACAAAAAATATTTAGAAACATTCTTCATTCATAAAATGCAAACAAACAAGTCAAATTGGCAATGTTTGTGCTTCTATGTATAAAAAAATATAACACAATTCATTTGAATCTATTATTTTAATCCCTCACCCACTAACTTAATTCGTCCAGAGGAAAGCAATTCTGGATCGTCCGCCTGGACATTTTTCATAGAGGCTTGCACCAGCTCATCTATGTGCTCAATTCCCACCACCTTTCCAGAGGGCCCTACCTGCAGTATAAACATTGTTAAACATATTGAAAAACATATAACATAATATATAAGCACTGATGGGTGTGGTTTATAATTCTATATACTGTACTGGTCAAAAGTTTGGAAACATTACTATTTTTACATTTTTGAAAGAAGTCTCTTATGCTCATCAAGCCTGCATTTATTTGTTAAAAAATATTGTGAAATATTATTACAATTAAAAAAATTCTATTTTAATTTACTTAATTTATTTCTGTGATCAGAACAAGCTGAATTTTCAAAAAAGTAAAAAGTACTTTGTAAAGTAATTTTTGAAAAGTAATGTTTCAGTCATTTAAAAAAAAAAAAATATATATATATATATATATATATATATATATATATATTTAAAGAAATTATTACTTTTATTCAGCAAGGGTGTGTTAAAATGATTAAAAGTGATAGTGAAGATTTATATTGTTAGAAAAAAAATCTATTTTGAATAAATGTTGTTCTATTTAACTAATCCTGAAAAAAAAGTATCACAGATTCCCAGATTTTTTTTTTTTAATTAAGCAGCACATCTGATCATAACAGAGAATCAAATAAGCATATTAGAAAATGAATGCAGGCTTGATGAGCATAAGAGACTTCTTTCAAAAACATTAAAAATAGTAATGCTTAAAACTTTTGACCAGTACTGTATATATAGGATTAATATACTGTATATTTATTCTTTTTCTGATCATTTGCAGCAGGTATTTGTTTTTATAAAAATTATAAAAATGAAAAATTATATCAAAAACTTTTATGACATGCTGAAACAAGACTGCACTCACCATTCTGGCAAAGCATGCAGTGAGATATCCACTTCCTGAACCCACATCCAGGGCTGAGGCTCCTTCTTTTAACTTGTCACTGAGAACCTCAAGAGCATGTGCGTGCTACACAAGCAATCATTCATTCATTAGAACATATTAAATATGACAGTTACATCTACTTTTAGAAGGGTTTGTCTGACTTACCATATGAGGGGCACTAATTGTAGCCTTGAATCCTTTATAGAGAGAAAAAACAACAATGTGTAAGTGAAAAATGGCTCAGCACTCTTCAGTTTATTTCATCTATTTTGAAACCAACATGCCTGATGTTGAAAGAAATCACCTATGGACTGGGGAGAATCAGCATAAGGGTGGTCTCTTGAATAAATCCCTCTGTCGGTGGCAAGCATAGCATTAAAGACTCGGTCACTGTGGATAACTCCATGATCTGTCACAGAAAAACACATATGCTATGCTAGTAAATCTATATCCATTAAATTACATAAATCTGTGTATTGACATACATATGTACAATAACATCCTATATGACTATCTATGTCTCTATCTATTTATACATCTCTCCACTAACCTCTCAAGCGAGTGATGAGCTCTATATGTGTTTTGCCACTAGAGATCCATGCCATGGTTCTGGAGAGCAGCAAACCCATAGGGACCGCTACTGCTGCCAGTCTGAGCACAGTCTGCATTGCCTGACTGGCACCGCCTGCAACAAATCACATTTTCATTTCTTGTTCATTCCACAAAAATCACTTTCATGTTCAGACAGTCTTTTCACTCTGAGATACACCTGACTTGAGTCTTCAGTTATTACCCTGCTGAAAAAAGAACCAACTTAAACAACTTATTCTTTGCCAAGCTGGTCTACAAAGTCTAGAAATCCCCTTTTAATCCAGCCAAGAGCAGTCTCGCCTAGCTGGGAGGAATAAAGCAGCAAACCTAAGCTTTTTTTCCAGAAGGGTACAATGAGAGTTGTTAAAAAAGAATGCATGATGTTTAAACCAAACGAGTAAGTTTAATTGAATTTGACTTGTGACGCATGTTATGCTGTGTTTGCTCATTTTAATAACTTTAATGTCTGGATACCCGTCTTTAGACCTCAGACCACTGATGCGTCCAAATATGCGTCCTTCCTTGATTCAGGTCAACAAACAGGAGAATCGGATCTGACCTAAATGTTGCAAGCCAAACAGCAAATAGACAGTGAAATAACCAGAAATAACAGAATATTATTCTATATATACGCAACAAACTGGGCTTTAAAATGTTATACGTGGTTTTCTTATCACACAACTAAACATTAAAGAGTAATACAATAACAATATGCAGCACCTCAAGTACAAGTTTACACAATGTTGTTTTAAAATGCTAGATTATAGACTAAATGCATAACTGCCAAGAGAGATCAAATGTCCTACTTGAAAAATTCGACCCGATGTCAATGTGCTGAAGAAGTAAACGGAAGTAGCGTTTCCAAACGTATCTCTTCGACCAATCGTATTCACGGAAGTATTGACGGACAGGTGTGACGACCAATCATATTCGACGGGTAATCCCTGCCGGTTACGTGCATCTCCGTAGCAGAGAAGGCAAAGCAATCAGAAGTATGGGTTTTACATGCTAACTCTTGAATTTATTTCTCCTTTTAATGTGTGATTTTAGGTCTGTGCTGCATTGAGAGCATTGTACTTTAAGGTAGGCACCACTGCTTTAGTTTTAAGATTGATCATTTTCTACAGCTCCATTATACGGGCTCGCTTAAAGAGCTAGTAATCAATGTCAACAGTCGTTAAGATTTTTGAGAGCTTGCCATGTAAACAACCAGCAAATGAACACTATTTTGCATTATTTAGTCACAGAAAACATGACAGGGCTGCCTTTTTCATTTTCAACCCATGATTGTTGATATCCCATGTATAACTTCAACACGCGAGTTTGTTTATAAATGATTTTCCATTCAGAAACGTGATGATTGACGACATTGAAATCCACGCGGCTCGATCTAGTGGAGAACTGTGGTCTGAGATCTGCTCAAGTCTCCCAGAGCCTGAGGAACAGGATGCTGGGCAATTTACAGACTCATTTGAGCCTTCCTCACCAGGCAACCCACATTCAAACTCACCCAGAGCATCTTTTAGCCCCTGGGAACCAATGGCTGATTCTGACATTTACATTGCCAGTTTAGGTACAGGGAATAGCATTTGATAATCATGTTATTTAAATATGGCCTGTTTATTTGTTCTTTAAGAGCGTGTTGTGTTTCTACTGTACAGAAAATCGATTGAAGAGGATCAAGGGACAATCAAATGAAGTTACGTCAAGGGAAATGCTCCGTTCCTTGTCCCAGGCTAAAAAGGAATGCTGGGATAGATTCCTCCACGATGCCCAAACCTCAGAACTGTTCCAGGAAGGAAACTTCGATCAGAGGTTAGGATGAGGCATCTTGAACTATTCACCCTCGTTTATCATCGTCTACAAGTATTGTAAAAATTCAACTTGTATCATTTTCCTCACTTTAATTGTAGATTATAACTAATTTGAATAACATCTCTCTCTTAAAGGGACACTTCACCCATTTGCATTAAGCTTTGTATCTTTAGAAACCCAGTCATATTTCTGAATGGTCATAGTTTATTAATTGTTAATAATTGTGTGATGTTGACTATAACCTCTGCAAATTTACTCTTACAAAAACACAGCCATTCCTCCATACATTTTACTGTGTAATCTAAAGTAGACCATTTCTCACAGAAATGGTCTACTTTAGATTACACAGTAAAATGTCAGGGGAAGGTCAGGATCTGGCTTGTCCAATCTAAAAAACTGAATTTATTCTGCTCGAACCATTCTGTTGCTGACTTGCTCTTCGACTGAGTCTGTGAACCAACATCGCATATAAATATGTTTTGCTACTAAGCCAGATACGATGCCCACATTTAACTCCCATGTTTTTTTTAAGAGCCTGTTTTATTAATAATTAGGATTTGGGTCAAGATTTTAGGAGCCATTCATTCTGATTATGTTGAACAAATGCCATTTATAATTTCTATGGTCAAATGATTTTAGTGTGGATGTAATTATTCAGTGTTGTCTTTTCATGCAGTGCTTTGGAGCAGTTCAAGCGCTGGATGTCTCCTGAAAGGGTGGCCATCAATGCAGAGGAGCTGGAGTTACTTCTTTTGCCCACACAGAACAGTGAGGCTCTTGCTAGCTCAGCCCAAACTGACAAGCCATGTGAGGAGGAAGAGTGCCCAAGCCCAGAGAAATAATCACATTCCAGCGATAACCTGACCAGCAGTATTAGGGGAATTAAGAGTATATGGGCTCTTGTTGTGGAAAGCAACTAAATTATGATCCATTTAATGGGATCATTTGTTTCACATAGATAAATGAAGGTGTCTTTGGTTGTTTGTCTCCCTTAATCCAGTTTTCAATTCAAGGTACATTACTGTATCATATTGAAAGAAATACATGAGTGATTAAAAAAATAAAATCTCTATCTTGGAGACATTTCAGCCAGAGGAACTTCACTACATTATCATGAAACATTCCATTTATGTATCATCAAATGTATTTTTATTATTTACTTGTGATTTTTTTTTTTGCTATGTACTTACTCCTTTCCTGTAGTATTGAAACTTGTATACCCTAAACCAAACATACATTTTTTTCATTACATCATTTTATTTACGCATTTGTATGAATTGATAATCAAATGTCTGGCATGTGAACATTCTCCTAAATTTGAATGTAGGTTAGTGGACTAAATCAAACATGAGTAGAGAATTGTGTGTGTTTTAAAACATTTTAGTAACTGTTCGCTTTATCTAAAAGGATAATAAAAACTCTGAAGGAGCCATAATGAGATTCCTTTGTGACCTTTGTAGTGATGCATACTGATATGTTTGCCCAGCATTAACCAATAGATGTCACTATTGTTGAATATGGATGAGTCACACCTTTAGGGCATTCCTGTCATTTTGTTCTGGAAGCATTATAGCATATGATTATAGCTTTGTTCCTCAGCTGACCTCTTTAATTATACATACAAATTTAATATTGTGTGTGTAAAAAATATTTATTGCATGAGTGCTATATTCAATATTAAAATGTAAGTTTTCTGCTTCCAGTTTCTTCCTCAACATCATAAGTTGTTGTTGGGGTAGTTTACAATATTTTGATTAGGCTATTTTTGATTATTTATTTGAATATTTCCTCGATACATTAATGAAGCTTGGAGAGAAAAGCTAATATTGGTCAACGCCTCTTTTGATGTCCGTTTTCAGTGTCTCGTTTGTTTATTTGTAAGTGTAGTTCTTTCATTACTAATACGAAAACGTGGGTGTGTCTCAAAACCTTGCGAGCTGCTGGACGTTGGATATTCAAAATAAGAATTGTATTTAAATGCGTTCATTTTTAATGATATATTTTTTTTTGTTTAACTGTTGTTTTTTTATTTTTTAAATTAATTTTCTTAGATTTATTCATTTAGCAGACGAGGTCTGAAATCGTGTTGGAACAATGTTGGATTATGTAAGCAGGCTGGTCGTTACTGAAGGGTCCTCACTTGCGCGCATTGACGTGTTGAAGGATGCGCGTGTCTGGAGGCGATCTTCGCGCCGAATCTATAACCTACACAAGTTGTGAAGCTTTCAAGAGGGACATTTACACGGGTCGCATTTAATAGACAACGTAGTGATTTACTCAGTCTGTGAAGAAGTCTTACCTGTATCCTTTTAAAGAGTAGGCTAAGTGCTTTTGGATCATGCATCATCCACTGAAGAAGTGATCAAGAGGACAAAGGTGGGCAATTCATCCTTATTGAAATAATGCAGTGTGTTTATCGCAATAATATTTTAATTAGAACGCTAAATTTGCCTATTAAACAATCAGACAATGTTGCAAGGATTTTTAATTGATTAATCAAGTAAACCAATAATTGTCTGTAAATGCAAATATTCAGAATTACAGTCGTATCTTTATTGAAAACATGCATTTGACGGATGTTAGATTAAATAATTGCTCATCAGTCATTAATTTTATTCATCCAATGGAGTGTTTCGTCCTCTAAACTCATTTATCATCAGAGGAAAATGTGTGACGTCAGGCTCTCGTTGCTCATCTCACACTCTTGAGTTACAGTATAGCCTATTAGATTGAATCTGACTTTTAGGGTTGTGGGCAATATGACTCAACCAACGGTTAAATTGCCTTTCTCTCTCGTGCTTAGAGAATGATCTTAGTAATCCTGTCTTCTTCCTTTAAACTTGAGATGTGTCATTCATCCAGTTTGGTGGGATCATTCTGTGATTACCCAACAGAACCGATCTCAATCACTGTATAATTAAATGCAACATGCATGACTTTGCCAGTCTCACAATGTTGTTAATGTTCAGGTGAATGAACAACTGGGAACTGCTGTTATTTCAACCTGTTAATGGCTTTTTGGCAAAAGGTAAATCCATCTATTTAATTAGCTGAAATAATAAGCAGGCTCTGATGTGTTTTCTTGTTCTATTATTTCATATTTTTCCATTTATCCTCTAGTGAACACTTGTGAGCATCTAACATCTTGTATAAGGGTCCTCTAATAGATAGAAGCCAAAATGCCTGCTGAAGTTATTCAGTCTTAGCCAATTTAAAGTGACTTCTTACAAGTATGTTCAAATGGCTGTTGATGGAATTTTATTTCAAAGAGATAAAATTGGTTCCTCCTCAGTACACCTAATGCACTGTAGATTTCAGAAAATGGTGAAAGACTTAAACTGATATCTCAATCTTGCAATGATTGAAGTCAAAAATTATAAGCAGTCATGAATCACGTCAAGATAATATTTGTGTATCTTATCACTTATGTGAGGTCAGAGAACCGATCAAAGAGAAGATTCACTTGCTGTTTCTGCAATATGATCAGTTCATTTAATCAGTTGTAGATTAATTTGCCATTTAAGTCTATCCTTTATTTAAAAGAGATTGGTCTTGTTCGAGTACATATCCACTTTAAATTACACACAAATAAACCATCCAATCCTGTCCGGTGTAGTGATCTGTGTTTATTTTAACAAAGGGCATTTAGATCTAAAGAGGTACTGAATTTGTTTCAGACCAAAATGCTTCATCATTGGTTCTCAAAAATGGGTCGCAGATCTTTTCTGACTGCAAGGTTAAAGAAAATACAACCCGGTCTAAATTAAATGTGAATTTACATAACTGACCACCACAGTGTTTTGTGTGGTAAATTATTAGCTGCCAACAGCATGAAAACAGTTAAATTCAAGACATTTAGAAGATTGTTAAACTTCCTATTTAAATTGCCTGTAAGCAATATCCAAAATTTTGAATATCAATAATAATTTTAATCATGTCGTTCATCGGTTTGTCTTGGCAATACATCATCATATGTGACCTTGGACCATAAAACCAGTCACATGGGTCAATGTAAACATATTCTGAAATCTTAATAAATAAGCTCTCAGTTGATTTATGGTTTGCTAGGACAGGACAATTTTGCCCGAGATACAACTATTAGAAAATATGTAATCTGAGGGTGCAAAAAAAAAAAAATCGAAACATTGAGAAAATCGCCTTTAAAATTGTCCACTTATATTCATGATTTATCATTCACTCACAAAAATAAATGTTTTATATATTTATGGTAGAAAATCTACATGAAACATGAGATTTACTTAATATCAAAGGCGTAAAATCAAAGCGTGATATTTACTAAACATGATATTTACTTAATATCCTAATGATTTTTGGCATTAAAGAAAAAAAAAACCACAAATGTACCCGTGCTACTTGTGACTGGTTTTGAGATCCAGAATCACATATTTATACATCAGAGTACATAATACATATACATCATAATTTATTCCTGTGATGGGAAATCATTACTTCAGTCTTCAATGTCACATGATCCTCAGATCGTTATTCTGACGCTGAATTGATTATCATCAGATTGATCTCATGAAATGGCGTATGCATGACACGCCAATTCGTATTTTCATTTTTGGCGTGCCATCAACATGCATAATCGCTTTTAAACGTGTTTATGAACGCCGTTGACTTAACGTTACATTACTATATATATATATATATGACCTACCCCAACCCCGTCCCTAAACCTACCCGTCACTGGGGTTAATACCATTTATGAGTCTTCCCCTAACATCCTATGGAAAAAAATATCACTCCCCAGATGTAGATCTACATTTTGCTTTGTTTCACTCAGACATTTAACGGCGTAGACATACACGCATACACACGCATAGCTCAAAATGAGTGTAAATAACACGCCACTTGACTTAGAAGTGGTGTGTATGTTAACGCAAAAGTCATGATGTCATGTTGTTATTATCAATGTTGAAAACTCTTTCTTTGATGAAACGAAAGTTCAGAAGAACAGCATTTATGTGAAACATTATAAATGTCGTCACTTTTGAGATACAGTGCTGAATAAAACTATTTCTTTAAAAAACGCTTACCTCAAAATTCCAAATGAGTGTAGGCTATATAAAATTAAAGTTTATACATTGTTTACATATCTATTCAATTTATTTCAAACAGGTGCCTGTGTTTGCTGTCACCATGGACTATCTACATAACGAATCGTGGATAAACATGTCTTTAGATGCATCCGCGTCATCGTTCAGTGGACTCGAGCTCCTGATGGACCTGAAGCCGCTCTTCATCCCTCTTTATGCAGTGCTAGTCCTGGTAGCGTGCTCTGGAAATCTTGTCCTCCTCATCCACATCGGACTGAACAAGAAACTTCACAGCACCACAAACTTCCTCATCGGAAACCTGGCCCTGGTTGACCTGGTTATGTGCCTGTTCTGCGTTCCCCTGACCGCGTTTTACGCCTTTGATGAGCGCGGTTGGGTTTTCGGACAGTTCATGTGTCATTTTGTTACCCTGATGCAGACTGCGACTGCGTTTGCGGCAGTCCTGTCATTAACCGCCATCGCGGTGGACCGATACGTGGTGGTCGCCTACCCAATTCGGCGGCGAGGAGGTCGTTCCTTCTGCGTCTGGTTGGTGGTCAGCGTATGGCTCTGTGCTTTGGCAATGTCCACCCCCACTGCTTTGCACACGGTGTACCTGGACCTGAGTGCAACTGGCCACGAAATGGCAGTTTGTGAGGAGTTCTGGCACGAGCAGGAGCTCGGTCGTCTAATATATTCATGTTTCTTCCTGCTTCTTTCCTATTTTGTTCCTCTAGCAGCAGTTTCCATTTCCTACTGCGCAATCTCCTGCCACCTGCAGCACAGAGCTACTCGGCTCATGGCCGCTACACCTTCCAACCAGGAAAAGTGGGGGCGCAAGAGACGCAAGACTTTTCGTCTCCTCCTGGTGTCTGTGCTGTCATTCGCGTTCTCCTGGCTCCCCTTGCAGGTAGTCAACCTCATTCGCGACCTGGACACGGACTTCGCCATCCTGAGCAAGAATCACGTCAATGTGATACAGGTGTCGTGCCACTTGCTAGCCATGAGCTCGGCTTGCTACAACCCCTTCATTTATGCTTCTCTTCACAAGAAGTTCCTGTCATATCTATGCCAGAACTTATTTCAAAGAAGAAAACCTCATCGTACTCAGAGCAGCCTCACAACCTCCATCCGAATGATCCGCATGAATACTTCTAGTACTCTAGATGACATTCCCATGGCCATTAGTAAGATTTCACAAGATTGAATCTTCACCACACAGTTGTTGCTTCTTTAGGTGCTAGAACTGAACAGCCTGAAGGCAAATTCTGTACCACCACAACTGTTTTGTTAAACCAATGATTCTTTTTCTTAAAGCTATATGAAATTAGTCATTGAGCCCTGAGGGGAAATGTTTGTATCTGCTAGAAATGTTAAACATGTGAACCGATTTTTCATATCTCCTGGCCAGTAGATGGCGCTGTGCCAAAGCTACTGGTGTACCCTCAGGTCATGCTTGTGCTGACTTGTACCAAGTTGTGCGTGAATATGCTAAAGGCTTTGCAGAGATATAGCCTCACGTCCATTTTGGCTTGCTCTTTGTCTAATTCGTTTGTGCGCTATATTGGTACATGATTCCATAACTTTGTCGGCATGGTCAGTTTGCATTTGTTTCTTACTGTTTATCAAAATTCCTACTACGAATACACACAGGTGGTATCTATGAAAAAAAAAAATCATTGTGCTTCTGTATTCATTTAGTGGTATTTTAAGGCAATGTATTAATTATGCATGTCCATTAGTTTAATGTGAAGCACTGCACTCAAGTGTCCATTAGAGGTTTACTTAACAAAAACCCTTCTGTAATACAACTCAGTATAATACATCAAATAATAATTCAATGCAATAAAGGTGTAGCAAGTTAAGCATGCATTCTCAGTATATTCTTTGATAACACGTACATTTAAAACATTGGTAACGCATTAATAAGGTTCCATTTGCATTAGTTAACTAGTTATGAACTAATATTACTTCTAAAGCATTTATTAACCTTAGTTCATGTTCATTTCAACATTTACTAATACATTTTGTAAGACTAATGTGACGAACACGGACTAATGGGAACTCCTGTAACAATTAATTAAATTTACTATACGTATTACTTTTTGTTAGGTAATGCGTTAACTAATGGGACCTCATGGTAAAGTGCTACCAAATGTTTTCCATAAAATATATTACAAATATATTATTATGATGATTTCTCACATTTTATTTTATTTTAAGGTGAGTCAGTCTGTGCTTTAGCAGTGGATTTTTTAAATAATTGAGACAAGTGCCTGTTTTTTGAACCGATTCATTTAGGAATGGAACATATGATCATTTTTATGAGTGAGTCATCTTATTATATATTCAACTTATTCAATCAAAAACACTGATGCTGCATTTTATAGATTTACAGTATTTAAATAGATTTTTTAAAATAAAATTATATAATTATCAAAGATTTAAAATAAATAATACATGTTCATTTATTGCATAATATGAACATTATATATTCATGTGGCTTTAGTTCAGCAGATGGTAAATGAGCCAAATGAAAATGACCTAATAAACATCCTGCATTTATGGAGCGCATTTCTGTAAAAGCATAAAAAAACAAAAAACAAATTATACACCACACTTCATGACCTCACATAAATCATAACCGCTTACATTTCAGTAATTTCTAGTTAATGCAATTATGCTTGTTATACTTTAAACAAAAAGCTAGTGAATGCATCTAATATTGTAATTTACCTCAGATTAATTATGAACTGAAGTGCATGAGGAGTCTAGTGTACGCCCAAAGACCTTGAATGTAGTATGGATTGTGTTTTGTACACTGCACAGTATTTAGGTATACTGCACACCATCTTCAAAGGAAAATGCACAAAACACTGTCAGGCTGCATAAAAGGCCATAGACTCTCCAATACTGTATTATAAAAGTACTTTCATCTGCGGCACTTTCTGTTCATTCTTCCCCCCCTTTTTGTTTTATTCACTTGGCTGCTTTCATATTGTTAGGCATCGGAAAACAGATGAAGCGTAAGTGTTAGACCACTGATGGTTTTTCTAATGTTATGGTTTCCTTTAAAGGAATAGTTCACTTTTAAAAAAAACTTTTGCTGATAATTTGCTCACCCCCATGTCATCCAAGATGTCCATGTCTCTCTTTCTTCAGTTGAAAAGAAATTAAGGTTTTTGATGAAAACATTCCAGGATTTTCTCCATATAATGAACTTCATTGGGAACCAAACGGTTCAAGGTCCAAATGAGAGTTTCAGTGCAGCTTCAAAGGGCTTTAAACGACACCAGACGACGAATACGGGTCTTATCAAGTGAAACGATCAGTCATTTAAAAAATAAATAAAAAAGTTTAAGTTTTATAAAGCACAAATGCTCGCCTTGCTCTGTTTTCTGATGAGCGTTCGTGACTCTCATGTTCAAACTCGTTCATCAAAATGAACAAATATTTTTTCGAGTCATGACTCGAAGGGTCCTAGATAAGACCCTTATTCATCGTCTGGAGTCGTTTAAAGCTGCACTGAAACTCTCATTTGGACCTTGAACAGTTTGGTTTCCAATGAAGTCCACTATATATGGAGAAAATCCTGGAATGTTTTAATCAAAAGCCTTAATTTCTTTTCAACTAAAAAAAGAAATACGTGGACATCTTGGATGACATGGGGGTGAGTAAATTGTCAGCAAAAGTTTTTTTTTAAAGTGAACTACTCCTTTAAGTCATCTGCGCCCTCAGGCGTACATTTATTAATTTTGCACTGAAATCAGCAGGATGTGGAAAATTATGTGCATATTAATTTGTGTCTACAGTATTGTTCTAAAATGGTGCAATTACACACTTTTAACTTCCTGAGTGTCTCTTATTCAGAATCCCAGACTTATAAAATGATGCATTTGGTCAAGAAAACTGCAGGAGTATAAGGGATAAAATATACACATTAACAAGATGAGCGATTAGAGCCCTTCTGCCAAGTACATGCCTGAGATTTGCCAAATCAGACAGTAATTAAATCGCTATCAGCCAGGTGTTTCATAACATATTCACTGCATTCCTTCTCTGTTAACTCAAAAATGCAGTCTCAAAAATAAATGTGCATTTGTCTTAAACAACTCTAAATGTACCATGAAATGCCAATCAAATGTTTGAACATTTACATATTTGAAAATGCACTACGAAGCACTCAACATAAAATTTCTGCTACAGGGTCAGTCTCCCAGACTAAGCACACTGAATAATTCAACCCAAAAGTGGCACAAAGTCAAATAAAAGTAAAAAGTCAAATAAATAATAAAGAATGGTATGGTATGAATCATGGTACACATTAGGTGTGTAAAAACAGAGCCACTGTCGATGATTACTCATGGGCACCAAGCTATTAAATATTTACCTTATAAAAATATAAGGTTTGATAAATAATGTTTCTTGCAAGGTACAGTAAGAAAGAGATTACTCACATTTACAGTATGATAAAGGATGTTTCAGACTCTTTGTCCTTTTGTCTACTGTCCGTCCATCCATCTAACATGCACACATCGGTAATCGGTAAAGGAACTCTTTATGCCAAAACAGTTCCATAGTTTAATTGTTGTATCCCTCAATTGCGTCATGGGGTCTATACGGGCCCAATCGACTTTTATTTAATAAAAAAAAGGTTACCTTCATCTCAGTGGAAAAAGATTTTTTGACTTTTCATCTATCTATACACACACACACAAAAAACTGGTCTTGATTCGGTTGTTCTGAAGGTATGTCAAAAAAATGTTTACACTTCTGGTCTTTGGGGTCAATATGGGAAATGTGAAAACAAACTAAATATATTTTCTTCATGTGTCAAAAAAAAAAAATCTGGCATAAATCTGAAAAAATGAAGAAACAGAAACAGAAATGAATTTACACAGAAATGAAGGCCTAGTACTAGAGCATAAATGCAATGTATCATAAAAAAAATAATATTTCATTTGCAAGCTAATGGCGTAGTTGAGGAATTGTGTGGTATATGGATACAAAAGTACTTTATATCTCCAAAAACACAGCATTAATGAATAGATGAGAAGTAAACAAAAAAAAGATATCATTGTATCATTTAAAATGTATATTTTTTGTGCAATTACTCAATCAATTGAGCCCAGAAGTGTAAACAGAAAACGAAGACCATTTGAAGGTTAAATGACTGCATAATACTCATGTTTAACAATTTTTTTTTTACATTTTTTTCCAGTGATAAAGTATGTTTATGCAACGTTTAATTCATTACATATAATCAAAATCAAAAATTGATTAAAACTAAATCCATAACATGATCTCGTGATGGGAACCCCTAAAATGTTCTATATATGAAGCTCCTGACAGAACCCTTAGAGTATGAACATCCTTCTAAACATCTCTTTCAATGTTTCAGTCAAAGAAAGAAAACCATGGAGTTTTGAGATGATATGAGGGCGAGTAAATAATGGCACATTTGAAATCTCTTGTGTAATCAGGAAAGCTTCACAAGAAATGAGAAGCAGACTCACCAGAATGGCACGTTTATGGATGAATATTCAAAGGGAGTGTGGGCTGAATATTGAATACGGGGAGGAAATTGATTCAAAGCTAATTACAAGAAAACAGAGGAGGTCCTTGTGGGCTTTTTTGTAGAGTCTGGCTAGTTTAAAAGATGAAAAGTAAATTGGCATCTGACAAAAGTGGGGAACAAGCCTCTCAACAGAGATTCTCACCAGCAAAAAGGCATCAATTATGGTCCATCTAAACCCTCTCTCTCCCTTCACCTCGAAGTTTCCCATCTGCCACTATCCTGCATCAAGCACCTGGAGCTTGTTCTATACTAATACAACGATTTTCTGTTAGATTGCTAGTGTCAAAATCGTGATTATAGCTGCCTGCATGAGTTTTATTTTAACAATAGTTTGAAACATGCTGCTGAACCATGGACTTAAGAGTATATTTTCACACATATGCTCCCCCCTCATAATCGGATGAATAACCAGAAATTTACATTTATGTTCATTTCCACATGGATGGACATGTAATCAAATATTCATGGGAGCTAGCTTCGCCTAATCAGTGCAAGCTGAAACAACTGTTTGCTTGTCCATGCAGATATAGAGAAAAAAAAAGGCTTAACCACTGCAATGGATTATTAATTTTCTATTTCTATTCAGCTTAATATGACTCATCATATGAGAAAACAAGAGTCACCGAATTACCTGCTGACGCTGAACATAACAGGGAACTTCCTAATCGCCCTTAAAGATGATGGCGCTACATTTAAGTTTATTTCCTGGGTTTCTTTCTTTCATTTTAAAGATGCAAACCATATTTATGTAATCACTTTTTTGAATGTTCACTTCTAAGTTAAATTAGTTGTGATTTTAGTTGTGATTTTAGATTTTTTGGTGAAGTAAATACTACATAAAAAAAATAAACCAATGTAATTTACATGAAAAAGTTAGTTCAGGTAAGAATTAAAAAAAAAACGAAGTAAATTCCATATCAGTACTTAATTTAAGCGAGTAGAAATGGAAGTGTAAATATCAACTCAATGAAATTAAGTAAAAATTACTCAACTTTTCTGATACTGGGGTTCCCATCATGCACTGGACCTTGAATAATTAATGAGGTTAATTTTTCACTGGTTTCCAACTTTCCAGCTATTTACACTATTTTATCATCGATTTTTGTTGTCAGTATTAGTAACTTGCCATTTTGTGACATTTCGAGTAAATTTTTTGCTCAAAGTGACACATTCAAACACAAAAACGACCCATCAAATGTTACCGCCAGTACCAAGTATTGAGGTGTTTGCATTCACATGAGGCTTAACATCTGACATGATGTAATATAAATTATTTAGATGATCTAAGTAAAGCACATACTATAAATGACTAATAAAATTCAACATTATTGTTTTAGTGAAATGTAATACAAAAGCAAAGGAAATCGATATTAATCAACCTTTCACTGGCCGAGTTAAAATGACTTATTTTCTGTAAAGTTTACTTAATTCCATATTCCAAGCAAATTTAACTTAAAGATTTCTAATTAAAGCTACTGATAAATATGTTTAGGTTTTTACTTGGCAAATCTTTGTAAATTTACTAGAATTTTCTGAGCAAGCAAGCTTTTTTCAAGTAAATCCTACTCCAAATTTTTTACAGTGTAACATTAATAACATCATTAAAAAGCCAGAGAAAAAATTACAGTTCAATTATAACTATTCATGTTTTGGGGGATTTTTGTTTAATTTTCAAATAGTCGTCATTTCAATTTAAGATAATCAG
This sequence comes from Pimephales promelas, assembly GCF_988280905.1. Lineage (NCBI taxonomy): Eukaryota > Metazoa > Chordata > Actinopteri > Cypriniformes > Leuciscidae > Pimephales > Pimephales promelas. The sequence goes on from NC_142783.1 coordinate 26,008,630, forward strand.
TTTAACAAGAGCTAATTTTTCTTGTCTATGTAATCGTCCCAGTATAATAATTAACAGTACTATATTATTTCAGTCGTTTATATATATTTCAGACTAAAATATTACATCAAATACACGTCCATTTCCAAACACTGAAAGGTTCCTCAAATAATCCTTTATTTTTCAGGGTGTTGTATAGAAATAGTCTCTAAAATTACAACACAAACATATATTTATATTATATTTTACAAAGTTACATCAAATGATAGGTCTGGGAATTACCATCCTGCCCAAATAAGTGCACAGCAGTGTAAACACATTTAATTGAAGAGTCTCAAGCCATTCTCATGTCAGCTACGTTACACTCTGCTAGACAAAATGCATTACTGTCTTTCTATTTAGTTCCATCCACCAAATGCACTGTCCACTTGAGAGACAGAGGCAAATCCCCATATGCAAATGAGGCCTTCAGTGTGCTTCTGAAGGCATTTTAACTTCCATTTCTGATCGGCCCCATTTTGTCTGCAGAGTGAAGCAGCTTTTATCAACATGTTTCGTTCCTGCTTCACAAGCTTTAGTTTTGATGAATCTCTTCTCATAGCAATTACACTGTCTCTGCTTGGCAGTCATGCCCTCAGATTTAAGAAAATGTCTCCATAATGGTTTCAGATTAAGACCTGATCTCTGGGAAAAGCAATGAGTCCCCAGCTCCAGTTTATGCCGACTTGTTATCCGTGGCGGCTGGAGGCAGCTCTAATGAGTAGCCCAGAGTTAGCTGAGAGAAGGAGAGGGTGACCAAAGGCAGGGGCAATGCTTATCAATCAACACTTATTTGAATTAATCCCTCACAGAGCGGCAGAGGTGATGCATTAAAGCATGCAATGCCACTGAGTTCTACCGTGCTTTCCGGAAAATACGTCTCACATGACTATAAATTTCACCGGGTTAAAATTGCATTGTTAAAGCTACACTGTGTAACTCTTTTAGTTTATTCTTAGCTAAAAACACTTAGTTCTTTCAAAAATATATGTGCTCATTAATGTATATTTACTTTGTTCAAGTAATAAAGTATTCTCGTGAGTGTATAATATGCCATTGAAAACACATACGGGTAAGGGGTTCTAATGTCGGTCGCCATGTTGCCCCTCCATCTTGAAAGTACATTAGCCAAAGAGGGACATACCCGTTAATTCAAGCTTCGCCTTTCGCGTTTACGTTTGAGTTAACACTCATGGGCGAGGTCGAACTGGAAGCCATGTTAATCTTGGACTACATTGGCCACCGTAGGAGTTAAAACGAAATTGGAATTGAGAGGAACAGAAACTAATATTTACTGGATGATCATATATCTTTTCACCGCTAGATGGGGGTAAAAAAAGAAAATCACAGAGTGTAGCTTTAAGAAAGCAAAGACAGGTAAATCACAGCAGAGCATAAGTCAAGTTTTAGCAAAATACCAATAGCTCTAAATTAGGGATATTGGTACTTTGTAAAACATAACTTTTAAAACAATTTAAAAATAAAAATGTATTTCAGTTCCTCTGACTCCACAACATCCTTCAAATTTTTAGTACTCAGAACAGAACAGGAATGACAAATGTAGGGCCTGTTTACTGTAAAAAAAAAATAATCCTGTAAAAAACGGTATACTACTGGCAGCTGTTGTTGCCAGCATCATACCGTAACTATACGGTGTGTTACTGTTTTTGTGTTAGAGCATATAGCTGTTAAATTAAAGTTTTATACTGTAGCTGACAATACAGTATTTAGCTGTTAATTTCAAAAACAGTAACACACCGTATTTTTATGGTATGATGCTGGCAACCACAGCTGCCAGTAGTTTACCGTTTCTTTACAGGATTATTTTTTACAGTGAAAGATGGCGTCCACACCAACATACGCGTCTGCTGCTTTAAATGTACAAGATCTTTAAAGGCCCACTGAAGTAACTTGTAACGCGCCGCTTTGTATGATGCGTTGACGGAATTACCACTGAAACAGGAAGCAAGGCGGGGCATAATTTATGTCTCCTCCCCCTTTTCAAATAGTCAAGAGCGTTTAGTTTACCTCACAGACTGCATGACGTACTTGACAGCACCATGGAAGCGAATCCGGGCACTGATGACACTGATTTAATAATAGAGGTGAGAATATATTCTAGCCATTTCATTCTTAACCAACGTACAGTTGGAAAACGGAATAAAACTGAAGCGTTTGAGAAACCGAACACACATCTACAACCCATATTGTTTTTGAACGGACCAGCTTTTTTATAACCTAAAGGGTAACATATTCATACTAAAAGCTAAAAAAACTTCGATTTTGATTTCAGGGGGCATTTAAAGTCAGATGGATTCTGATTGGCTGTCATTGTTTTTATCGTTAAGCAGTGATTCAAATGATATTGTTCCTCTGTCATTATCGTTATAGTTGTGGTGTAGATGCTACTATTCGTTAACATTTTGAATTATTTTTAAAACTAAATCTTTATTTTTATCTTTCCAGTTGTTGTGTACAGGCCTTATAAGTATAAAGCAAACATAAATCAGATGATGATGGAGAATATAAGGCTATTATACCAGCCTTAACAGGAATTCTCATTTAAATGCTCAAATGGAGCTCAACAACCAGGCATTTATGACACAGCGTTTATTGAGAGCATTGATGTACAAAGGTATTGTCCATCTTTTTGATCAAGAGCGGTGTAAAGTAAAATGAAATGAAAAGGTCTGTTAGTATGTTTCATTATTATGCAAATGCATGACTCAGAAGTTCAGTGACCTCAGAGATCTCATTTTCATGCTGCACCAGAGAACAGTGTCTGGTTTACTAACACTGGTGACTCTGGATGAGGTTAGAAGTATAGACGGCTGGGGTAAATGCTTTAAAATGATTTTTCACAGAGAAAAGAAAGTCCTGAGTAGTACTGAAAATGACCAATGAAATATATATGAGAAAACAGCATTACACTTGAGGCTAGGTGCTCTTCTTTTGAAACATCTGCTTTTCCACAAATGAATAAATGCATGTCCATGAAATATTGATGATAAAATCAATATTCCTCTATAATAAAAAGAAACCACAAACCAACCTAGCAAAAAGACGAATACTGCAACAATATTATACGGTAGTGATATTAATACTGAAGTCCTCTTAGGTCGTTTTCACTGAAATCAATAACCGAGAAGGGGGAATTTCAGGTTCAGTTGTTCATATGATTTGGACGAGAGGACTAACACAGCTGCTTGTTTTGGATACTTGTTTTCACAGCTGCAAGTGACTTTGTTGTGAGCTGCGTTTCATACATCGCTACAAATTTTCACAATAGACAATTTACCTTATTTTTCTTTATGCTTCACCTTTACCATTGTCTCTGGTAAAAGTTTGTCAGCGAAATCCAGACATTTCCATACGAATCTGCGCAATCAGAAAAAGAAAAAAGCTACTTGAAAGCTGCTTGGTTTGACAGCGACTTCTAGGTAACTACACTTGACTGTGGACCTTTTTTCCAGCAGAAGTTTGCTGAAATTTTGCTAATGATGTCACCTTAAGATATTAAAGTAGCAGAGGTTATTATGTCCATTTATTAGGAAATATCTGACACTGAACCGGTTAACATTGCATGTTTTTTTTTCTGACAATTCTGACAAAAGACACCTAACTGTGCATAATGTTAACCAAAAGCTAAATATCTTTTGAGGGATTTTTGAGCACACTTGTTTTTTTTTGTTTGTCTCCAATCTTAAACTGACACTTTATCCTGAAGCCTTTTTTAGCTTTTCTATTTTCAAGAAAGTTGTTGATATAAATTAATGCTCTAAAGAACTAAATTGCTTGTACGATTCTTTATGGTATTTCAGAACTTCATGTTTTGTAACATTAAGTTAACATTTACGCTATGCTTGTAAATGTTCTTTTTGGCAAAAAAAAAAAAAAAAGGCAACTATTTATGATCAAATTCCCCTCTCACAATTTTTCTTCTTTAATATCTCATTTCTCTCATCACAGTGTGGAAGTAAAATGAATTGTGAAAGACAATACCTGTTGACTTTAAAGTATTAGTAAATTTAATATTTATGTTTATTTATAATAGCCTATCATTATATGTGTTCAGAGGAACAGTGGGCCACATTCAGTTTTACCTCACTATTAGTATGTCTTTCATGCGTCATGCTTCAAAACTAAGACAGGTGCAGTATATCTGTAAAACAGCTGCAAGTCATTTCCTCCCGGCAACATCCATCATATCGAGACACTCTCAAGCTATCAGAAGCATACTGATTTCCCCCACTTACATAGAGATCACACTGTTCCTCCACGCTCTCTGAGTTTATTTTATAGCAAGCATTGAAAGATTTACTACTTCTAAATTCGCTTTTTTCTTTGCGAATTTTTTGATTCTTGAAATGTGTCACTATACCACTCACAATAGACTCATATTAAAAATCACTGTTCAAAACTATTTGGTAATGAATATTAGGTGGGTCAACCATTGTTTTTGATTCTTAAAGTTTATATACAGCAACGGCATTGCCAAGTGGCATTTTTGAGTTTGGAAATGTATTGGTGAATGTTTATGCTGCAAAGAGACAACTGTGCCATAGTCACCCTGAAGTTTCCTTTATTAGCCAAAATGGATTCAACTATGACATTGGATATTATAATATGCCAAATTTCAGGGAGAAAAAAAAAATGTCTGTATGAGCGAGTCAGTTCATTCAATCAATTCAGTCAACTCTAATTCATTCAGGAATGAAATTTAACTGCCTTTACAAAGTAATAACTGAATAATTAATTCACCTGATTCTCTCAAAACAGATTGCTCAGTGGTGCAAAATGGTCGATTCGTCATTGACACTGTTGATGTAGCAAAAATAGATGGAGAATTACTGACCATATTGTGTAAAGCATAATTTACTCACTACTAACTTCTTGTTTATCTAACAGTTGTACACAAACAATATCACACTTTAATGTGATTTTTAAATATGCATTATACGGTTTGAAATCAGAGTATCTACTAAATCTACTGTATATTAATCGAATTTAGCTAAAAGTTACCTAAAAATCTATTTCTTACAGAGATATAAGCACACAAAAAGCAAGCATTTTTGTCCTGATACATCTGTTGCTCTCTTTGAAAGAGGTTTAATATGGATTTCTTTGACTGACATTAAAAGGTCAAGGTGAAAATGCTGAAAATCTATCTGAAAAAACAAACAGAAAAATGGATATAAATTTATATTATACATGTCAACATAAAGAAAAGAAGAACAGACAGAAGTAAACACGTCTATAATGGTATATTTGTCTCTTGATATCCAAACCCTCACTTATCTCACTTGAGAAGACTGAGGAAAAGGTGCACCATCCAAGTCTATCACAGAGATAAGTGAGATGGAATACAAGGACTGATATGCGAATAAATCAAATGCCTCATGAATATTTATAATGCTGCTTACCTGCTCAATTAATTTGGATTTAAATGCCATGGAAACATTTTGAATCTCTAGCGGTGTGCATTTGGTTGATAAGGGAGAGTTGCAAAATTTGATTTTGCTTTCTTTCATAATCTTAGATTTGATTACAGCTCTGAAATTTGTTTATGTTGGACTGAGAATAAACAATACATCGGTATTGGTTCTGCATTATAAACAAACATCTGCATTTTATAATGATTTGTTTTTCCTGCAATGAATAGATTTTAAACATTCGTAAGCCAGTCTAGGTCTCAAAAGCCAGTTTCAAATTTGCATTCGCTAAAGAGCATTTTAAAATCTCCCGACCCAAATATAACTTTAACATGTCTATATGATTTCAAATAATCTAGAAAGGAAACAAAGTGAAGTAAAATGATTAAAATAGCAAGCAACAGAAGTTTGCTCTTTAGGGTAAACAGCAATATTATTCTGTATGAGCCAATAAAAGCACTTGTTTAGCAACATCAAATTGTGCTTATCTTGTAACATTAGCAATAGCATAACTGAAGAACTAAAAATATCATTATTGCTTCCAAGACATTATCATCATTTTTCCCACGGATCATTAATAATGCAAACAAAAGATTGCAGAGGAATCTAATTTAGTTCGTGGCTTCATTCAAGCCCTCTGCTGAAGTTTTCAGAATTCACACATATTTGGACACAAATCAAATGCCAACTAAGACCTGCCGTACAAGGCTGTTGCAAATCCATATTTCTGTAAAGTCAGCAGCATGGTAATTTGATTTAGTAAAACGTTTGCCGAGCATCATATAAGCAGCACCAGTAGAACATAAAACACGAAGAGCAAATGCCTTTCTGGCTTCAACCCTATATAAAATATATAAAACAGCTAGCAGATTTTTCAATCTGATTGCAAGTACTTTCCCAACTGGTCTCCATGAGGATTGAAGCATCCATGGAGAGAGATAAATCTACAAGTGGATTGTACTTGTAGTACACAGAGAGGGCACAGAGAATTTGAGAATGCCAAGGAGAAAAATTCATTCCAAGTCACAAACTGGACAGCTTCAGTAGGCTCCCAACAATATGCATGTGATGTAACTGCATCATAAAAAACAATTAATAGAAATGAAAATGCATGGCAGTAACTTATGATGCATCAAAATACGTTTGCTGATTTGCATTATAAGGCGACGTGGCAATGGTGGATGTTTAACTGCATCTGTTTAATGTTTAACTAAGTATTTACAACTTCTAACAGTGCTTCATTTCTCTAAGACGACAGTGTTGTTGGGCAAAAGAGGGTCTCTCTGGGTAGGTTTAGCACGACACCCTGTGGCAACTCTGCACCATTGCAGCTTGTGTTCACTAAACTATAAATTAAAATGACTTTTATTCAATCATTCTCAATTATGCATTGAATAACATTCTTCCTCCTGAAAAGTTTGTTGCATATTTTCAGTTTTTTAACACACAAATGTATTATTAATTGACCTGTGATTTAATTTAAGTTACATCAATACACAGAGCCTACAGGAAAAATACACACCAACCGGATCGTAATATGGATTTTTTTTAACAGATGCCTCAGGGTGGGCTTTGAGAAGCTGTTAACATCTCAAAACCAGTGTTAAATATGTAATGATGTGCTTCATGGTTTATTTGGATCCACATCAATACGTCTAAAGTCAAGGAACTCAATTCGGTATTAGTAAAACAAACAAAACAAAGGATTTGATGCTCATATATTATTTATTCCTTTTAAATATTTTCCTCTTATAATATACATTTCTATCTTAAATAATACAAATGCGCTGTGCTAGTTCTATTATTTCAAAGAATGCCCAGTACTTCCATGCTGCACTGAAATATATATATATATATATATATATATTTGTATAGACACGCTCGCCCACATACACACAAACAGCCATTCATCAAAGGAGCAAAGAGCTTGGAATTCATGGTCAGTTTTGTATACAGATAAATTAACGTAATCCTCTCTCCCTCTCCTCATTTTGGTACACAATATGTTGTATTTGCCATCCAGAACATTCTACATTTCAAAAATACATCATTTTGACATAAACAGCAACCATCAAGGAGTCTACTCAACCACACTGTCAAACAAAGCAAAAGCTCTGCTGAAATGTTCCACGAAACCGCTATGGCATTAACACGTCTAAACTGGCATATCTGACGCTGGGAGATGACATTAACTTAGAAAAAAGAAAGAAAAAGAAAAAAAAAACAGAACGGAAGATCAGGACGAGATTATTTCACTTCTGTTTTTGTATAGTTTGGTATATATATATATATAAAGGGCGTGTAACTACTAAACGACAGAAGTCATTTCTCAACTTCATCACAATGACATAATTACTTCTGATTGATTAACATTCACTTAGATCTCAATAATGTGAAAGGAATGGATTCAAAAACAAACCACAAATCACATCTGAACTTAAAAAAGCTTGTTAACCCAAGTCAAATAGTCTTTACGTAAAAAAAACAAAAACAACAAACAGGTCTCCTCATTCATCAGAGGTTGACCTTTTTGGGAGTCCCTGTGAGTACAATATCACTTTGTAACTTATGTAAAGTCCTCTTGATTTCTGAAACAAGTCCAAAACAGAGAAGTGTAAAGGTCAGCATAGTGCGATCAGACAATCTTATCGATGCTTTTCAGCATAGATAAAAATGTGGTGAAAAACAAGCAGGCCGAAAAACGCGAAGAGGCTTGAGGAAAAACAAAACCAATCAACCAGTATTTCTTCACATAGCAGACTGAACTATTTAAAGGCACAAACAGACCATATAAAACAGCTTTCTCATTTCATAATTAGCAATCTTGTAACAAAACTACCATGTAGGACGAGAAGCAAAGGGCACATGTTGAAAGCAGGCCTGTGCACGCGAGATAAAGTTTGTCCATTCACATTTGTAACTGACAGTTTGCGAGTTCTCTCGTATCTTTGTACACGTACAACAAATACACAGTATTTTCCTGCATTGGAGATCAGTAGCAGGTGACATTTTGAACTGAGTCAGACTGCTGACTTGGTGAATGATACATTTTAGTGCAAACTAATGGAGTTGCGAAGGTGGATGTTAAGGAGTGGCGTGATAACCTTTGGTTCGCTGGGAAGGCAGAAAACGGGGAAACTCGGTGTAGGATATAAGGCAAGTCATGATGGGCGACGGGAGAACGAAAGCTCGTTACACATTGGTCAGTCAACAGAATGGTAAGTTAACCAAATGCATTCTGGAATATTTGGTCCGCCACATTAAATCTATGATCCCCCACACCCTGTTATGACGACTAAATGAATGATTGGCCAGTGCGTTGAGGGTCAAACCGATCGGTGCCTCCTAAAACACGGAGCTTGATCTAAAAATAAATATTTTTAACCTTCCATCTACAGATAATTAGTTCAATAAGGGTGCGTTTACTACCAAAAAGAGAATATTAGAGCTCTATTACATAATCCAAGGTCATTGTTAATGTACCTGCATTAATTTTTTCATTCTTTTTACACTCATTCAGCAAATATAAAAGATAACTGCAAAAATAAATACTCAAATTCATGGAGTGAAAAATCACATTTTGGCGATACCTTTGAACTCAAGGTAGTTGTGCTCAGAATGCTGTTCTATAAAGTCACAAGGGATAATAGTTGAAACTTAGTTTTTTTTTTTCAGGAGTGCTACACCGAGAGCATTTATCCTAAAGCATTTATCCTTTAAAAAAAGAAAAAGAAAAAAAAGTGGAAAACAATAACAACTCCCTAAAGACTTGTGGCCGTCCATTTGATAGGACTTTGATTGTGTCATAACGTTTTGGATTCTGGTTTCAGTGTATGGCTCCATCCAGACCTACTGCAGGTTTTTCAGCAGACGGCCGTAGCGGTAGTCGTAAACGTGGCGGCAGACGAACACCAGGTCAGGATCGATGTCGTTGGGCACGCAACGATGAGCTGGGATTACATAGTCGGAGGGAGGGACCAGGGGGCTACGTCTGGATAAGCCCTCCTCATGACACTTCACCAAGGCACAAAATCTGAAACATTAAAAATCAGATCAATTTCGTACAAAGGATAGAAAGTGATGATACATTTGACACTTGGCGATAAAGATGATCGCTTACCTACAGTACTGTGCTAATGTCAACACATAGCACTTATCCTCAATACATGCCACGCTATTTTCATCCTGATGCCGAGACGCGAAAATCTCATTCTGGAAAAATTCACACAGCTTTAATATTTTATATTTAACTTCAGGGAAACCATGCTGTAAGTGTACTAAATAAATATTGCAACAAATACAATGTGAAATGAAAATGCAGATATATATTGAATCAAATACATGGAAGATAAAGGCATGTTGTTAAACTATCAAATATTCCCTTCATAAATAATAGTAGATATACAGTGTTCATATAACATGTTTGAGAGTGCTGGGAGTCATTTGTTTGTCCAGTGTCCCTATTCCAGTGGTTTACTGAACACAGGAAACTTGTGCTGACTACTTCCTATATGAAAATCATAATCAAAGGAAGTCAAATGTTGACATTGCAAGTCCCCGGAGGACCACACGGCTGTGCCGTGAGCAATTGTAGACTCACCTCACAGTGCATGCTGGGAATGCGACCCCCCTGAGTGTGTTCTGGGCGGTAGTACCAAAACAAGCTCATCATCAGCTCCCCTAAAAGTAGGATCCAAGTATTGTGAGCTCTTCTGTGACTTTCATTGATGTATTAGAAAACAGCGTTTAGAAGAAGCCTTACCTGACTCAGGGTCTTCCCAGAAGGCGGAGACTTTGGCCACATAAGGCAATGACTTCTTCCTGGGACCTGAGCGCAGTAGCACGGCGTCTCTGACCCTGATCACCTCTCCATCTCTCTGCACTCCTTCATAGCACCTGCGCAGGGATGTTGATTCCTCACCCTTCAATCAAATGAAAAATAAAGAGTTCCACATTTTATCTCATTATACGTTTTTGTATCACGTTAGACATCTACAAAAAAAAAAAGCTACACATTTAAAAACTCCAATAAGAGGTCAACTTGAAGCCATTTGAATTATTCAAAGCTTTACTTGATATAGCTAGATTAATCAAGTAGTGGGTGGGTTGTCTGAAATGACTAGTCTCAAAATGCATTTCAAAAATTGCACTAATTTTAACTTGACACACTGTCTTTCAAATTCAATATGTGGGGAGCTATAAAAAACAGCATGAATTACGACGCAATGACATATAAGATGTTTAAAGACATCTAAATGCATGACTGCAGAAGCGAAAGGAGATCAATTTTAAAAAGGACCCTTTAAATAGGTCAGCTGAAGCACAGCATGATGTTAACATGCTAATTGAGAGCACTACCGCTAAAAATATAAAAACTAATACATGGATTGGTAACACTTTGGTTTAGGCTCCAATTCTCACTACTTACTAGTTGCTTATTACCAAACATATTAAAAGGATATTGGCTGTTTATTAGTACTTATGAAGCACATATTAATGCCTTATAATGCATGACCATATTCTACATCCCTTAATCCACCTGGCCCAATACCTAAATTTAACAACTACCTTTCTAACTATTAATAAGCAGTTATTAGGTGTTTAATGAGGCAATGGTCGTAGTTAACAGGTAGTTAATAGAGAGAATTGGACCCTAAACTAAAGTGTGCGGAAACCCTAAACTAAATGGAAGCTCAAATGTGCTGCAAAACACGAGAATGAACCTCATTCTCGCACATTAAGCAAACACGCTTTCCATTTACCATATCTGATGCGTGAGTTGATGAGTGAATAAAAGCCTAAATTCAATCTGTTCATTATATAAAGCAATGATGTCTCTTCAGAAAACTTTAGACTAAAATACTTAATTCATGGATTAGTTTTACGATCTCTTTATGAACTTTTTAAAACGTTAAAGTGGTAGTTGCTAGCGGTCAATGGAGGGACAAATGGAGAGAAATTACATTTTTGGGTGAACTATCCCTTTAAGTCTTCCTCCGGGCACCTCCTAAATGTCTTTTTAGGAAACTTTCAATACGCCAGTATGTTTTGACACCATCCCTAGACAGGGCAACTCGAGTACATACCACGATGAACACTTCCTTTTCTGTTGCCACACCAACAGGCATCCAGCCGTTTGTTGCCCGGCGACGACTGATCTTAGGCTGCTTGGCAGAGCCGCTGCCATGGCCTGCTCCCAGCTGGCCATCCTTAATGTGAGGGCAAACAGCAGAGTCCCGCACCCCAGAGCGAGAGCCACTGGGCGGCTTGGCCCTCTGAGGGCATTCCCGTCCCACTCTAATCTGCACCTGGGGTCGACTGGCATCGGGAAGAGGCGTCTGCAGGTGGGGCACTGACTGGGTGGATGGAGGCACACTGGAGATGGGGCAGATGGACAGAGGCAGGGCAGAAGGCATCGTGATGGATGAGCTGTGGTCATCCAGAGGGTAAGAGTAGTCTTCTACAGAGCGGGGAAAGCAAAAAAATCATTGGCTCATAAAATTCTGCATCATAAACAAACACCATATTGCATGTAATACAACACAGCAGACTAATGCAGTCATAAATGAGTCAGTGTGCCAGATGCTACGTGGTCAGATGCAAAGCTAAGAGCTGTAACCACAATTATGTACAACCTTGAGGGGATTGAATTTTATGACAGGAACTACAAATCAATTTAGAAATGTGGAAACAGTGAAGCACTTGATTATTAATTCATAATTGAACTCAAACAAAACAATGACGGTGCATTATCATCTCAATGACATCCAATTGCTGTGATCCAAGGGTGTCGTAAAGGTTGTGTGGGCAGTTGAAAAAATAAAATGAAAAATTCAGAGAGGATGAGCCAATCTCGGGAAACCTGTCAATTGCCTATGTGGTTCCCATAGTGATGGGGAAATTTGAGATGTGAGAAAGTACATGTGACACATTCTTCTGGTAATGCATAAAGAGACAAGAAATGTGCATTTTTAGGGTTCACCTTGACCCCAGAAATTAAATTGTGTCATGATTTGTTCCAAAGCTGTACTCACTGTATCCTGATTTTTAACCATGAAGCAAAAGGTGATTTTTTTCTTCTTTTTCTTTTGTTTCCCCATACAATGATAAGTTCAATGTGACCACAGACTCAAGTTACAAAATATAGCCTAAAACAAAGATACAGTACGTTTCATACACTAATAATTCATTATAATTTGGTTTTGTACGGAAAAGAACACCTAGAAATCAAACGTACATGGGATTTAGAGGACAAAACATTCAGTGCAATTTTAAGTTTTATACTTTAAAAAATCCCCCTTAAAACTTTTAACAAAGAAAATTAAAAAAAACATTGACATACTGATTAGTCCCTTTTTATTTGCTGCCATGATCTTAAACTATCTAATATTCTTTAAAATATTATTTTATAGATAGATTTTCTAAATGAAATCACAAGTTTTCCTTTTTTTAAATTAAATTGGAAATCTTGTGAAACTGCTGAGTTTCATTTTCAGTCATTTAAATGCAGTTTAGTCTATCTGCATGGACAAATCAGGGTCAGAGAGTGAAAGCATGAAGACTTGAAGGCATGAAGACTATTGAAGTTAATTCTCTCTTATCTCTTGACTTTCTGTTTTACTGGCCACTTCCCCATTGCAACGAGGGAAGAGGAATGACTCTTTAATAGCCGATTAACAAGTTGGTGGTTTTAACCTGCAGCAGGGCAGACTCCTCTCGAGCAAAAGATGCGGTTTATCAGCAGTATCACCCTACCCATCCCCTGAGGTTTGACATCAATGAATGGCAAATGCAGACATTTTATTACAATCTAGACTCCAGATCTAATAGAAGCAACAAGCATAAATTGAACACCAAATCAAACAGCCCTCAAACTAAGTGCACACAATGACATGCCGTTGGAGTGGTAATCACACTCAGTCTACACAAAAAATAGATAACAATACTTAAGATAACCCAGTTTACAGCGCTTGGTCCCTGTGGATCGAGTCTAGGTAAGCGTGTAAGGAAAAACACAATCATTGTACATTCACTCGAGCATGAAAGTGTTGCGTTATTGGAGGAAAACTTCACTTCCCCCAGCAGTATACAGACAGTTTTAATAAATGTACACTCACAGTATTGAACGGTTCAATACAGCACTTTATGTGAGATTTGTTGTTTTTTTTTTAGCGTAAAGCTTTGCACTTCCAAAAATTACACAATTTCCACATCCATTTAATAGCAAACCAAATGTACCAACTTCAAATTAATACTAAAATGCCTCTGCTTTGCTTGTTTGTCTTGTCACAGTGAAAGTCATTCTATACCTAAAGAGAAACCCAGAGAGAGTCAGATTACCGTCTCATTAACGGAGATTACGGCGAGTGAAAAATTACATCGTATAACGGAGCCGTGTGGTTAAAAACCAACAAGGGAGCATCTCTGCGGAGGTCTCCGCCTGTACCGAGGTCCACATGCGTCTGCGAGACCACAGCTGCCACCTCACAATGAACAGACAGTTCAAGTCTCCTGCCAACAAAAATAACCAGCACCCTACCCCACCTGTGGCAATTACTCACATGCAAACCAACAGCGAACAGACTGCAGGGAACATGCAGCCACAATGACGTGGCTGGGGAAGGGAATTTCATTTCATTTGTCACTTATTCAAGCAGTTACTTTTTTCCCCCACAAGTCCTTGATGCAACCTTGAGAGGATATCTCTTGACATCTTTTAAAGTCACTGTATTTCTTATGTACACCTTTAGATCAATCTCTTTGGAGACTGTGTGAGCTCATTCATAAAGACGTCTACTGCTGAGACTGGGTCAAGGCTGAGAATACAAACATGGCATAGAATGATGAATGTGGGAATCCATTTTCTCTAAAAATCAGTCATTTTTTAAATTTACATAATGATGTTTTTCTATTTTCTTTACAAAATGATATTTTCTAATAAGCCATCTCTCACATTATAGGGGAGAGTGAGGCAAGATGTGCCAGTCACTCTTTTTATGTGTACCTTATGGATAAGTCAATTTATTTTTTTATTATTTTATTATTTTATTCATCCAGTCCAATTGTTTCCTCCAAACAATGTGCAAATTAAGTATATATCCCATATGTGTGTGTGAACTGTGAAATATCATTAATTTAAAATAATTTAGTAATTTAATATATTTTAAAATGTAGCCTAATTCATTCCTGTGATGGCAGTCCAGTCTTCAGAGTCACATAATGATGATTTGGTGCTTAAGAAACATTTCTTATCATTAGAGACGAACCAATTCCTAATTTCTCTGCTCATACTGATAGCCGATTATTCAGAATGATAAACCGAGAGTTAGATTTTTTTAATCTCTCCAAAATAATGCTGCAAATGAAACAAGGAACCCTCTTATTTTGAACATTACTATAATATATATATTTTTTTATTTTTATTTTTATATTTTATATATTTTTTATATTTTATATATTTTTATATTTTTACAGTTATGGTTCTTAAACAAATCATTGAACGTAAAGAGTTGTGAATGAGTCGCGTGTGAGACCAGTGTCTCTGTCAGCAACGGCTAGTCTTAAAGGGACAGCAGCCAATAAAGCTTTCTGTCAGTAAAGTTAATCAAAGAACAAAGTGAACAGAGAAAATTACTCACTGCACTTGACTAAAGAACTTTTGTATCTTTAATAAGTATTAGGCTATTCTAGATTTAATTTATAATTTATGCAATGCAGACTGTTTGATAACTTTGTTCAATTTCTGTATATGTCCTACATTTTAGACAGTAACGGCACAGACAAAGTCTGCAGTAATGCAAAAACATCGCTATTCAATTATGTGAAAATATTTTATTGCATTTAGTTGTTATTACTAGTTTGAGTTGAGAAATACACATTTCAGCATTATCACTAATCTGTGCGTGCATTTTATTTGAGAACCAAGCAAATTGATGAAACCATTTGTTTATTATATCGCAATCGCAACATTGACTTCAATAATCGCAATATATTTACCCCAACTCATGCAACCCTGATTAACTGTGCTACTTAATTTAAACCTGATTTACAACAAGCAGAAATCTGTGAGGAATATAACGCCCAAAGACAAATGAACTCATAAAAATAAGCTGTTATGTAGGAGCAATAGCCATGTGGGCAGCGCTGTGTCGCGTTCGAGTCTCAGGTAGAGGTTCAGCCTTATTCGTTCATTAATGACATCATCAGCGACGATTAGTCAACGCCGACTTTAATCACATAAATGTTGACTTTAAAAAAGTCGTTCAACCCCAACTTCCTATCTGTTGCATTGTCTGTTTTACGCGCATATGTGCATATTTGCTTTGAAGTACTTAGTTTAACAGCGTCTTGCAAGCTTCTTTACTAAATGCAGCCCCACTTAAAAATAAAATGTGGCACAGTTTACCAACACTCACTCTCTCCTCCATACTTCAAATCACAAGAACAGCAGGCAATCTGTTTCAAGAAAAATGCTCAAACATCCTTGTAAAGTTACAGTTAAACTAGTCAGACAAAAGCGAGAGACATTTTTATCTTTCATTTCCCATCCTACCTTTTTCCATTTTGTGCATGCAGCTGGAGCATCCTGCGTTGTACGAGCAGCCCCTGCTAGCGATGGGTTGCGTGGGTCTGTAGGCATAGCTGTTGAGCCTGCAGGTTTCTCCGTAGCAGGTGCCCACCGAGTTACAGTATGCCGGATGAGGGATCCCTGTGGTATGGGAAACTGAAGAGGGTAGCAATTTTGGTCTCTGGACCCCGCTAGTGCACATCTTCAGCTGGGATACTGACGAGGGCGCGTGGCTTCCTGGATTTGAGCTTACAGGATGCGTCGGAGTCCCGTGATGGGCAATGTGGACATAGTACCCAGGGTAACATGGATAGGAATGGGCACCGATAGGCATCGCTGGATGCGTCAGGGTGTGAGACGGAGGAAGAAATCCCTTCAGAGAATGTTCATCGCTTTCCGGGTAGGTTTTCTGGCCGAGGAACAAGGCTAGTCTATGGCAGTACTCCACTGATCTCTCCTGGGAACAGCAGTAATATGATTTCACATCAGTCTCTGTTTTCTCTTCCTTCACAGGCTTCAGGGGAAAGCCAAGCATGGATCTGCACTGATATCCGGGGCTAATAAAGCCATGGCTTCCTGTGCTCCCGTCCCACAATGCCTCGGAGTGGAGGGCTTGCTTCTCACAGAGGCTGCAGCATTGCTGCGCTACTTTTAACTTGGACTGACAGGCCAAGTTGTGCTGCTGTTTACGCGATTTAGACTGTGGCTGTTTCCCTCGCACCCCTCCACCGCTCGGTTTGCCATCTGTTTTACCTCTGCGCTTCACTCCAGAGGACGTGCTGGTCAGCTTGAGCAGGGCGGCCGCATTTAAACCAGCCAGGCGCTTGGGAGCAGGACTGTTTAGAGTCAGGAGATCGATAGCGTCGGCTTCCGCCTTCGCTTTTTTGGGGTTTCGACATTGTTCGGTCTCTCCGACACACGTGCGTTTTCGGTTATCTTGGGCTTTTCTGGAACAATCATTATCTTTCGTTGTGTCTTTAGAAAGAGAAGGGTCTCCTTTTGTCTGTTGCTGCTTCTTTGAGAGTTTTGATGTCTTTTGGGGGTCCTCTCTGTCCAACAGCAGACTGTTAACGGCCTCTGCATTCAGAGAGGCCAGCCGTCTCTGGCGAGGTTCGGGGATGAATTCTGTGTATAAGGCAGATTTATCTGGTTTCACTTTGCTTTTTGGTTCAGGCGCTGACCGGCAAATCTTACAGGCTTTCTTGCGACACTTGCAGATTTTTGCCTTCCCCTGCATTTCTTTCACCTTGGCCTTCATGTTGCTCCTACACGTTTCGCTCTCGTCCAAGCGCGTCAGTACGACACAGCAGTTAAGCGCGCTCACTTCACCCAATCCATGTCGTCCCCTGAGGGGGTACAGCTTCCGGTCTCTCTTGGTGGTTTTCCCTTTTATTTCCTTACCTTTTCTTCTTTGGGTAGAGCATGTTTTAGCCTTCTTTTCTGGCCAAGTTCTGTCCATAGTTGTCTGACAGCTCACCTGGTCCGCAGATTCACTCTTATATCCACATAAAGAGTTCCTCTGCCGTGCATGGGTCATCACACACTGTCATGAAAAACCTATAAAATTAAATAAAGCATTTTTAATTATTTCGAAGCTGTAACTGCTATGATTAAATATATAATGTGTACATGAACTATTAAGAATTCCATAACCCTTTACTAAATATTATTAATGCAGCTGACTATGTAAACTAAAGCTGAAAAATGTGCCACCGTAATCAGGTTTCTGGTTTGGCAAGAGTTTCAAGAATTTTAATTTGTAAGTGACAAACATGGTGACTAAACTGCGTAGGTGCAATAAACAATTTTTAGCATGTTGTTTTGGCCTTTTGTAAAAAACATTTTTCTACAAGAATTCACACAATGCATAAATAACATTCTTTTTATATTTTATCTTAGCAAGCTAGTAACACTTCTGATATTTTAACTTTGAGATTTTACATCATTCCTTTAGCACATAATGGCGTCATAGGCTCACGAACTGTATATTCGACTCTAATAGACCTGAATCACTGCCATGTCCGTTATTTAAATGAATGATGTAGTTGCTAAAACATACAGAGAGACAGCAAAACATAATATTATGAAATTGAGTGTTATGATGATGTATGATGGTGCCATGTCTGAAACTTAGGTCAGCTATGCCTATTTACATCTTGCATCATTTTAAAAGTACATTTATCCCAAAAATTAACATTCTGTCATCATTTATTCACCCTTGTGTTGTTTCAAAATAAGTCATTTGCCTTCTTTCTTCTTGAAATTACAAAAACATGTTTAAGATTACCTTTTCCATGTAAGCTCAATGACTGGACCTTTCAATAGCTTTTAAAACAACATGATGGCTTGTAAATAATGACAGGATGCTCCTTTAAGAGATACAGAAACACCTGATCTGTAAAAATTACATCTTCGAATAGTTTCTTAAGTGCCCATTAAACTGTTGCACTCCAAATAAAAACTATTTAATATGCAATTTACACAAGGTTGAAAACTTGTAACCTCAAATGTCAGATGAGAAATGAATGCAAGACATATTTCTGATGACATTCTGGAGATTTAACATGTCCAACATGTTTCCCCGAGACCTATTGATTAACTGAAAGGCAAGTCAGGGGTCAAACACACACACGCGGAGGAGACATATGACAGTAATTGGGCTCCATGTGAAACTTAACACTAACAGACACAAAACACTAACTGCTTTGACCTATTGACAAGTTCCTCTTTCTTTAAAAGGAACAGAAGTCCTTGAGGCTTTCCAGCTGACTCTGAAGTCAGACCAAGCTATTATTAGTCAAAGACATCTTTTAATGTTTGATGCATCGCTTTAGTTTGAAACATGATTTTGAGTTTTATGTTCTGTATTATTAGTTACATCACAGTGCTCCACCATTAAAGACAGAAGAGCTTTGAAAAAGTATGAATGCTACAGGCTTGCTAAGATTGTGTGAATAGATCCATTTATTCATGTACTCAGTTATTAAGTTTGACAGCTGCTGTATTTGAATCTCCATCTGTCAAATAAAAGAGGTCATCATAACCATCAGTCAACCTCAGACGCACAGTGCTCTCCTTTACAATGCACAGAGCAAGTTCAGCACCCGTGAAATAAACATTTTTGTAAACTGTATTTACATAACTGTAAAATATGGAAGCAAAAAGGCATCTACCATAATTGACAACTGTAGCATTCTCTCATTTCAGCAACAAACCTCTTCACTCCTACTGCTCTACCATTTAAAATCATCCACATTCGCATGCGCCAGATAAAGAGGGGAATCATTCTGTAGTTCCAACTCAAAAAGTGAGGTTATACTAAAAGTAAAATAAACAAACATACACTAAGTACAGTATAATTACTGTTATTAAAATATTCATTAGGTGTAATAAGTTTGTTGTTGTTAACACTGAAGAAAAAAAAAAAAAGAAGAAGCATGCATTCAATTTGAAATATTGGATTTGGTGACCGTGATTCTATTCGTATATTTACATAAAACATACAATCTGAATCAGCTTTAACCCAGAAAAAAAAATCTATAGGTCAAAAGCATATTACTTCTCTTCTCTTGCTTTATAGAGTCATTATAAGATAACCACAATTAAATCCAACAGTGTGCGTTTACAAATGTGAAAAGCTTTAAATACAATATCTAAGTGCCACTAAAAACTAAATCAACAGTCTGTAATTCTGGGAACGTCACAAGTTATTGATCTGCAGGGAAGTGTGGCTCATAAAATAATAGACTAAGTGCTGGTCATGTCCAATTGAGTGACACAACACAAACTCTTTAGTGGAAGGTAGCTGGAGGATGAAATTTTGGCACGATATTGTGGAAAATTAGAGGTAGCCCTTTCTAGTTTCGGGAGGGGTGAAGGGAAATGGACTGCTGCCCACAATTTACCACCTTTCCGGGTGTTTTTCTTTTTTTCTGGATGAGGTATAAGCCCGACTTTCTGGCAAATATCCGGATAGCCATCTGGCGTTTCGGACGTAAAACGTAAACGTTCAATACAAAAATGTATGCGGTCTGCGATTTGATAGGTGTGCGGTTTAACGTGATATCCGACATGTAGAAACGAAAGAAGTTGCTCTTTCCTTCGTGTGATTTAAAATTCACCCCTCACTCTTATTGTACACAAATAGATGTTGTTCTTTCTTCCTCCTTCACTGCAGATACAGAGAAGGGAAAGGTGTGGATTTGGGGGGGAAACTGAAAAAAAGAGGAAACAGAGTGAAATGTACAGCGCGATTAAAGTAATCCGGGATAAAGGCGGCAAGCGCGTGCTGGAGGTGTATGATGATGAGAGGAGCTCGCGCGGCTCATAGGGCGTATCACACTCACACACACACACACTAAAAAAAACAGCGATGTTTCCTTCACATCCTACGGTTTCTGCCACCGCATATCTCCCAACTGCGAAACCGAACCAGCACGTCAACTCAAAACCGAGCAATTAACGTCAGTGCTGAAAATGACACTAAACGGCCAACCGTGAGAATCAAACGCCGAAGCGGGTAACTAGCGCTCGGTCGGTCCCTGCCGAAATTTCCGAGCTTCGCGATGGTATCCAGAGCACGATAAAAGAACAGTTTTCGCAAGTCTAACTAAAAAGCGTCTATCGAACCGAAATTATACAGCAATGATTAGGAATCATGTCATATTTCAAGCTATTTCCCCACTAGAGGAGAGAGCGAGCGCTAGAAAAAAAGCGCATAACCAAGATAAAACAGATTAGTAATCCTTCATTTACCTCGTCATCCACTCACTCCGCTGTATTCCCGATCAAATAATCACATTCCGCGAGCAACGAGGCTCCTGATGTTGGGCTATTACAACAATATCGATGTTCAACAGTGAAATGAAACGAGGGGAGCACACACAGCTGACAAGACACGTTTAATCGGTGACCTACTTCCGAAGTAGCGTGCTGCTCGAGATAATATTCATGCGCTGCATTCGTGAGAGCCGCTGCTGCGCTGGGACGAGGTCTCGTTGGCATCATTCAGGTAGTTGAGTGATGAAAAATGCAAAAATGACAGGCATCGGCTGAGATTTAGACCCCATCATTCCGTAAAACTCACTGTTGGTCAGTGCTTGGTCTCACGCAGTGAGCAAGTCCCTTGGATCAGCAGCTATTACATAATGGACAGCCTTGGACTATCTCATCATCAGCAATAGGCTACTCAGAAACTAGATAACAAAATAATTGCCAAAGGGAAAAAAAAGTTTGCATGAGGTTATCAGAGCTGTCTAGGAACGACTTATAGTTTTAAAAGATTATAGGCTAATTAATCACATGTGGAAATTTAATGCTTTTACTCCCAGGAACAAGCCCTACTTCCATATTCAGATCTAACTGAAACTGGTTGGTTTTTTGACCATTACAAATTGTTTGTCAAGCTTAGGTCCTTGCCTCTTTAATGTGAGATGCATGTGAAAACAAATACTCAGGCTAATAAACAAATTACACTGTAAAAGACAGCCAACAATCACTAATCCTATATTATGTTTAGAACACAATTTCAACTGAATAATGATTTAGGGTCATTCCATGTCAAATCAACCAGAGGTTGAACCATCGAGGGCCTTTAAAACGAAGATATTAAAAGGAAAGTTTGTTAAGAAGCAGAACAGAAGGATCTTGAGATACCCAACTCTTTTTGAGTAACAGACATTCAAACTCGAGGCAAAAAAACTCACGATTGGCATATAACGCAACCAAGATTGCTAAAGTCAACTGATTTTACCAATAGACCTACAAATCTCTATGAAAAAAATAAAATAATAATGCTGCCATCTTTCTATTTGTCATTTTTACCCCCTGTAAGTAAAAAAAGTTGGCTCCAGATTTTGACCCCCCTCAAAACATTGGATTACTCCATAAATGCATCCATGACATTTAATATTTTGGCTTTCATGAGATTTTTTTTTTTTTTTGAGCAAAATAAAAAAAATTTGAGCAGAGAAAGTTTCCAAAATTTGGTTGATTTGACACAGAATAACCTTTTAGTGTCTCCATATACTACAGAGAATGTTCCTTAAACTCTCACACTCACTGATGCTCGTTTGAAGAATGCATGCCTTTCATTTGCACATTTATGGATTTCAGTGTCGCTACGCGCTTAGTTTGTTCAATACTACTACTTCTTCATAATTACTGAGACAAGTTCACAAATAATGTTTTGTTGTTAAACCAAGATATTATTGAATGGTGTGTTAGACATCAATACAAATCTAAATTCAAATCTCCAAAGACTCTAAGAAAAGTCCATGCACAGAACATCCTTGCACTCTAAAAAATGCTGGGTTGTTTAAACCCAATTTTGGGTCAAATATGGACAAACCCAATGTTTGAGTTTGTCCATATTTGACCCAAAATTGGGTTAAAACAAGTCAGCATTTTTTAGAGTGTACTGTTTTTTCACTGGTGTTTTGCCTGTATTTTAAATTACTTTACTAAACTGTTTTATAGTCAAACGATTTTTTCTCATGGTGTACTTTTCCTTACTTGTTCCTGTATAACCCAATTCGCAAACATGTACAATTAAATTGAGTCATGATCTTAATGCTTTAAATGTTTTGAGTATAAATGTCTTGAAACAAGAGTATAATATCAGGATGCAGTAGTTGCAAAATAAATAATAGATTTGGTGAACATTTGCTTTCTTTTGAAAGTAGACAGTATAGCAGACCACACTGTAAATTGATGGGGAAGTATAGCTGAGATTCTTCCTCTGAGGCTGTAATGTCTCAGATAAGATAGGGTATCAAATAGAGATGTTAAATGAACGGACCCTAAAATGTCTGTTTATCCTGTTGATTATGCAGTTTTAATCAGGGAGCCTTTAAAACACACTGCATGTGGCAGGATGGCAAACACAGCCGAAGCTATCACATTAATCTTAGAAATAAAAAGTAGGAGGAAATATTAGACCCTTCTTAGACCAAGCCCATTAGTATATTTAGTGAAACAGTGATTTTCTGCTTTGATAAAAGCAATTGTCGGTGTCATATCAAATTTCCGTCACTCTTTTAAAACAGAAAACTCTAACTAAACACAACTGAACAGAGGTAACAATCAACACTGCATGCAAAGCTCATTTTACACCGACACAAGCTCACAGCATAAACCTCAAAGTAAAGACGTTTCTCTAGCAGATCAGCCTTCAGCTTGGCCTTCTCATGAACGTGATTATCCTACGCTACTTGAAATGCGTTTTCATGTTGGTTTAACGAGAGAGAGGAAAAAAAAAACATTTCAAATAGGCTTTTTAACTCACTTAATTCAGCCGATGCTCACTGCCTTTGATAGATCAGATGATAAAGCATTAAAGCTTGGTCCGTATGTCATTGATGCCAACAGGACGAAATTACTCTTTTGAATTTCCCATGAAGATCAATAAAGTTCTGCATAGAAAGAAACACAAAAAGTAAACTAAAATATTAGTTTGTTTTAGTACCCTTCTATTTGCAGAGGTGTAAAGTTCAATCTATATTTTGGGGTTTTTACTTGAGAACTATTGTACCTTTTGCCCCTGTAAATCCAAATACATTCATTATTAACCCTATTTTTCAAATCGACATGGTAGGAGTTTCACATCAGCTGTTATGAGAAATACAAAAAGGTTCGAAAGAACCCTCGCAAATGAAGCTCATCAGCTCAGGTGGCCATGAGCAAACTGGTACCATGCTTCATTTGCTGGCATTTGAAAAGCAGGCAAGAATTCACTGAAAAGAGGCTGAAAAGGCGTTAATGTTAGCCCACTGCGTCATCACACCAAGAGTGCAGAGGCACAGTCTGATACTGACACTAACACATTGTCCAAGAGTTCACTGTCCACTGAGCAACCTTCTGCCAGTTTAGCCACTCAGAGTTTACTCCATTTCAAAGCACTAAAGTGAAGCTTTCGGGAGAAATTGCTCAGCTGCTCCTCTCCATCAACGTCCCCATTAATGCAAGATTAAGTATACTGGTGGCATTCATTCACAGAAGAAATTGAACTGTCGTGAACTTCCAGATGTATGTAGCAGCGCTCTTTCAGGACAAAAGTGGCAGAAGACATTTATTTGCAAGTTAGTGATTTTAAATAATTATAGGCCTATTTTACTTCAATGACAAAAACCCCAAACCAGTTCTGCTTCTAATTGCAATCATTGTGAAAAAGCCACTTTTAGATTAACTGATAAAAGTAAACGAAATTACCATTATCACACTCAAATGAGAAAAGCTGATGAAGGGTCCTAATAAAAAGATGGCATCTAGCCCTCCAACTACTTCTACTAATGTGAAAAATATGCATGCATTAAAGGGGTGATGAACTGAGAAATCAAATGTTCCTTGAGCTTTTGACATCTAAGAGGTCATCATATAAGAATATCCTGTAAGTTTCAGAACTGAAAACATCCCTGTTAATCCAATAAGAGCTTTTATTGACACCAGGCTCAGCAAACGACTCGTTTTTCAAAGTGAGGAACTATGACGTCAAAGAGGATAAAACACCACCCCCGCAGAAGAAGATCAACGCCTACTTCAACATGGCCGGTTTAGCCCCGCCCACCAATTCGCGCATTACACGCATAGCTAAATAACATAGATTCCTACCTCGTGATGACAAACCGGATCGAGCTACCGAGCAATAAATATTGTGCAGCGCCTGGTTGTGGAGGAAGACAGTCGCTGCATAAGCTTCCTCTGGATTCCAATAGGACTGCATGGTTAAACTATTTTTAATGACGTTCCACTCCAGCTGATGAGGTTAAAACATCGTCAGTCTGTTCGCTTCATTTCACTGAGGATTGCTTTGTAAACAAGACTGGATTTACAGACCGATTAAGAGTAAAGAACGATGCTGTGCCGTCTATATTGGATCCGAGAGGAATGGTGCAACACATCACGGACTCTGGGTCGAATCATTCCAGTTGCCATTTTACAACATTGGTGTTTTCAAAACAATTTCCCCCACGTGCATCGAGGGGTGAGTTGAAACTCATCATGATATGCAAAACTGTTATAGTCTTCAGTGTGAGACACCCATAAAAACCTAGCGTTTTTCAGGTAGGCTCAAAACTTGGGTACAAAATAGCTTATTACTTATTCATTTTAATGTTTTTGAATGCAAAAACCAAGCGAATGTCATAAATTGACCTCAGACAATATAATAAAATTTGACCCCTTTAATATCAGTGCCTCTAATAATTTGACATGTACTGTCACCTGATTTGTTAATATCCAAACCCACTGACTCATGACCCCCCCCCCCCCCAAAAAAAAAAAAAAAAAAACAGTTTGTAATTTTTACCAAAACTGTCAACTGTTAGTTACCTCACAATATATGATGAAAAAAACGTAAATGGGTTAACATTACATTTAATTTTACTGTAAAATACTGT
The DNA here is from genome assembly GCF_988280905.1 of Pimephales promelas. Lineage (NCBI taxonomy): Eukaryota > Metazoa > Chordata > Actinopteri > Cypriniformes > Leuciscidae > Pimephales > Pimephales promelas. The sequence goes on from NC_142783.1 coordinate 26,034,042, forward strand.
GAAATGCACAGTATTTGCAAACTAAAAACATGGATTGGCATACAAGTAAAAATAGAAGGTAATTCCAAAAGGTCCTTGCGTGACATCAAATATGATTAAAGTTTATATAAAAAATTGAATTCTCATTTTTGTTCTTAGTAGGGGTGTGATGAGATCTCGTGCCATGAGATTAACAGCATGTAATCTGTATGATTAGCATTTATGATAAAATATATCTTGTCAAATGCGTGCTTTGCACCGCCACTCCCTTCTTTACACAGAGTACGTGCAATCGTGAATCCGAAAGTGAAACACAAGCTCCTGCAATACTGGGATATTCCATTTGATTTGTCAATTTTGATTTCATGGTGACTTTTAAGAGAACCCCATTTCCACAACCAAAGTTCATTTGATGTAGGCTAATATTGTTTTCAAGTGTAACATAGTAGTTTTGTTTAGCTATAGACTATTACCATGAAAAGATCGTAAAAGATATTCCAGTAGGCCAACATCTAAAGAAACCATAAAGAGACTCTGGATGTACACAGCATGTTAATTTGTTTGCTTGTGTTAGTTCAGACTCTCAGATGACAGTTTGTTGCCACTGAACTGACAGAACACAGGAAGTCGAACTCTTGTTAGTTGTTAAAAGTGTCTGTCTTCAAAAGCATGAAAGACAGAGGGCAAAGTGCCCAGGAAAGCGCAAGGGATGTTTTTCTTCTTCTTCTCATAATACACTCTTATGACACATCTTGTTAAGATTACAATGAAGAATCAACACCGTTTAATGCTTTCTGAGAAAAAAGAAAAATCAACAATAGTTTGACTGGATTTCCAGCTGTGTAGTAACAACCAGTACAAACAACAGAGGCTCAATCTTGTGTTCTCGCACGCTGGGTGTTGCCATCTGTGATTTTGAAGACCATGTGCTCTACAAGCTTCAGGGGAAGCCTGAGGACTGGCTTGGAAGATTTTAGCATGGCTCATGAACAGGCTTTATCATCCTTTTAACATAAACATTTTAGCAGTGATAATAGACCAGAGCTTCAACCCCTTCACGTCGACCACAGCTGCAAACCCTCAAAAAGCTGAATCTGGTTTCAGTGGCCACTTTTACCCCCAGTTCTCTACTCTAACAGACCAGTAAATTTCACAGCTGTGGCTCTGGCACAGGACCAGGTCGTGTCTGATGGGTTTAAGATTAGCCACATGAAACGACTCTTCCCCGTCAAGCATATGTGAGCTGGAAATCTATGGGACACATGTCCTGAAGGTAATGAAGAACATTCCACAATGTCTTCATTCAAATAGAAATACAGTAATCAAAGTACTTTTGATGCAGTCTAAAGAATGTCTTGCCTTTGGGGATTTAACTCTGGGATGAGAAGAAGGGACATTTGAGCCTTTGTGAGTCTGTAACTGACATAACTCCAATCTCACCCAAAATTATCCAAATAAATACGCTCCGTTTGTTTCATATAGTGTCACTAGTGAGATACTGCGTCTCTATAGGTTTCCATGAACAGCGTTCAGTACATTGCCCTCAAGGGAAAACAACAATTAGTCATCAACGATTAGTCAGCTGACATTTTGTACACATTTTAGTACTGTTCAAAGAACTGTTTGCAAATGAATTCTTAAATTTGCATGAGGAGGAAGATGATTCAAACATTTGAAACAAAGCATGAAGACCTGGTTTATCTGGTCAGATTATACTTGTCCAGTGCAAAATTAAACTTTCCAATCATTTAAACAGGTTTAACAGTTTTTGGAAACATTAGGAAGACTATCAACAAGTCTTGACTCTCATGGTCAAACTATGCAACATTCAAGGTACATTGTAGTGATGCACTGTCTAAATAAAATGTATTTTGTCAAAATAGATTTTTTTTTTAAACTACAAATGAAAAGGTTTTGACATTGATTTTTTTATTATTCTTTTAAATGTTCCTTGAGGTTAATAAAGTTTTTTTGGGCAAAAAAACATGCTGCCCGGACAAAAAATGTCGCTGTTTGGATTTAAAATGACTTTACGATGTCTAGAAATCAATTTCAATAGTAATGTTATATTGGGTTTAATAAGTCTTTTAATGAGATCTACTAATATTGTTAGTGCCGAGAAATTTCATGTGAATAAATCCATAGATCAGCAATTTTGCTTTGTGTAAGTTACCTAGTCTTGTTAGAACTTTAGCCAAGCATGTCAGGTTCTGGGATCTAATCTGCACACGTATAGATTTTTTTTCTCATCAAAACAAAATATGTTCATCAGTGGCTACAGTATATCAGACATTTGTAATACAACTTTAATATAGACGGATGTCCTGTTACTTTATCCACAACAGTAAAAGACCTGGGTGTTATACTAGACCGCAACTTGTCGTTCGAAAATCATATTTCATATGTTACAAGAACAGCCTTTTTCCACCTTAGAAACATTGCTAAGCTACGTAACATGCTATCTATTTCTGATGCAGAAAAATTAGTTCACGCATTCATGACCTCGAGACTAGATTACTGTAATGCTTTATTAGCCGGTTGTCCTGCATCCTCAATAAACAAGCTACAGTTAGTACAAAATGCAGCTGCTAGAGTTCTTACTAGGTCAAGAAAATATGATCATATAACACCGATTTTATCATCTCTACACTGGTTACCTATTAAGTTCCGCATCAACTACAAAATACTACTACTGACCTATAAAGCCCTAAATGGTTACGCACCTATGTACTTAACGGACCTTCTTTCGCCCTACAATCCACCGCGTTCCTTAAGATCACTAAATTCAAGGCTTCTGGTCATTTCTAGGATATCGAAGTCCAGTAAAGGAGGGAGGGCGTTCTCGCATTTAGCTCCAAAACTCTGGAATGGCCTTCCCGATACGGTCCGAGCCTCTGACTCGCTGACACAGTTTAAAACTAGATTAAAGACGCATCTCTTTAGTCAAGCATTCACATAATGCTTACCTTCTAGTCCTCTGTTATGCCATACGGAACCGTTTGCCACTGAAACTGCTTAACGCACCAGTGGGACTCGACAGCCTCTTAAAACAAACGGGTCGGCGCGTATGGTTGGGTTGCGGAGAGTTCGGGTTACGGAGAGTTTGTGAGTTATAACGGAAATTATTATGAACATCAGCTATGCTAATTATTTCCCATCTGCCTTTCTGCTGTTATCTCGGGACGCTTGTCCCGAGAAAAATGGCGTTCGTCAGGTCCAGTTTTGTGTCCAGCCTCTCACGGGGATTTCGGATGCCCCAACGCCTGTGATGAGACGACTCAACGCCTGTGATGAGACGACTCAACGCCTGCGATATGTTATGGCGCCGTTTGATTCATAAACAATATTTATATTTAATATTTATATTTAAACAATATGAATGTAAGCCAGAGGAGAACTGGCCCCCGACTGAGCCTGGGTTCTCCCAAGGTTTTTTCTCCATCCAATCTGATGGAGTTTGGTTCCTTGCCACTGTCGCCTTGCTTTTGGCTTGCTTTGAGCTTGCTCAGTTGGGGTTATTTAGTGTTTAGCAATGTTGTTGATCTGTGTTGTGCTACTTACATGTTATCACTGTGAAGCTGCTTTGATACAATCTGTATTGTGAAAAGCGCTATATAAATAAATGTGACTTGACTTGACTTTTGCGTACATTTTGTTCTGTGATTTCAACGGAACGAATAAAGAGTCTCCACAGCGGCGATAGATTGAAGCAAGCATCCGAGTGAAGACTGTGCGAGGCACAAGAAAACACTTTAATACTAATACTGTGTTTGATCCCCTTTTGCCTTCAGAACTGCCTTAATTCTCTGTGGCATTGATGCAACAAGGTGCTGAAATCGTTCTTTAGAAATGTTGGCCCATATTGATAGGATAGCATCTTGCAGTTGATGGAGATTTGTGGGATGCACATCCAGGGCACCAAGCTACCGTTCCATCACATCCCAAAGATGCTCTATTGGGTTGAGATCGGGTGACTGTGGGGGCCATTTTGGTACAGTGAACTCATTGTCATGTTCAAGAAACCAATTTTGAAGAGATTCGAGCTTTGTGACATGGTGCATAATCCTGCTGGAAGTAGCCATCAGAGGATGGGTACATGGTGGCCATAAAGGGATGGACATGGTCAGAAACAATGCTCAGGTAGGCTGTGGCATTTAAACGATGGCCATTTGGCACTAAGGGGCCTAAAGTGTGCCAAGAAAACATCACCATTACACCATTACACCACCAGCCTGCACAGTGGTAACAAGGCATGCTGGATCCATGTTCTCATTCTATTTACGTCAAATTCTGAAATCGAGACTCATCAGACCAGGCAACATTTTTCCAGTCTTCAACTGCAACTTGCAAATTAAGAGATGAGTGGTACCCGGTGGGGTCTTCTGCTGTTGTAGCCCATCCGCCTCAAGGCTGTGCATGTTGTGGCTTCACAAATGCTTTGCTGCATACCTCGGTTGTAACGAGTGGTTATTTCAGTCAAAGTTGCTCTTCCATTAGCTTGAATCAGTCGGCCCATTCGCCTCTGACCTCTAACATCAACAAGGCATTTTTGCCCACAGGACTGCCACATACTGGATGTTTTTCCCTTTTCACACCATTCTTTGTAAACCCTAGAAATGGTTGTGCGTGAAAATCCCAGTAACTGTGCAGACTGTGAAATACTCTGACCGGCCCGTCTGGCACCAACAACCATGCCACGCTCAAAATTGCTTAAATCACCTTTCTTTCCCATTCTGACTAGTGCTGGGCGGTTTGACCAAAAACTTATTTCACATTTTTTGAACATTCTAATGACGTTTGAATGATGTTCTAATAGCCAAGCAAGAACGTTAATACAACGTTTATATAACGGGAGAACTGAACGTTCTTATAATATTTTGAATATGGCGGTAAATTAAAAATTAATATCTATTAATATTAAAATTTTCGGTATGAACCGGACGGTATACCGTCCAGTACTAATTCTGACATTCAGTTTGGAATTCAGTAGATTGTCTTACATCTAAATGCATTGAAGCAACTGCCATGTGATTGGTTGATTAGATTGCATTAATGAGAAATTGAACAGGTGGTCCTAATCCTTTAGGTGAGTATGTCAAAAGATCAATGCAAGTTTGATTTCTCATGTCATGACCCCTTTAAGATCAATCATTTTAAATGCTACACATGAATTTACACTTCACAACATTATAGGAGTGTTATTCAATGTTATATTTAACAGTGTTATTAAATTATTCAGGGTTTTTTTAATAAAGCATTGCGCATTAAATGACGGCAAAGGTAATCTAAATGTAAAAATAGCGGGAATGTGCCTGTACAATTATAAAATATCAAAATTATAATAATGAAATCTCTTATATAATTTAATAACAGAAATAGACCTGTGCATCACAGGAATTTGGAGGCTCTGCTTTGTTCTAATTCTGTAAGTGCACTTTGTCCCCGAGTCCCACTAGAAGACGTTTATATTAGCTTTGGAAGTTCAGCAGCAAAATTACTTTATTAAATCAATAGAGGATATTATCTCACATCTTGTTTGTATCAGCAAAATAATCAATGCTTTAAAGATAAACTAGTGTACACTCTGTATCTCAACTTATAATGCAGTCAATACAGTGAATCAATACAGTGAAGCCGTTGTGTAATCATTACAACGTTTTCTTTGTAAATTCAATTCTCCATGTCAAATTTTTAGATTTGATGTGCAACGAGTGGAGATGAGGGGGCCCTGTTATACTCCATGTTGTACAAATTTGTTAAAAGGGGTTATGGACCATTAATCTAAAAGTCAATTTGCTGCACATAGGCTGCCGTCTGTAATGGGATATCACTGATGATCTGTTCAGTGAAAAATCCTAATCATGCATACATATATTTGATGGATTTCTTTTTCCCAAGAGGTGATAATTCATGTTAAACATGAGTCGAATTTGTTCAGTGAGAGACTGATCTGTACTAAGTGCACTTGACAATGAAAATAGGATGAGCAAAAAAGGAAACTATTTATATATCTCAGAATTGTTTTATGATTAAAATGACATTTAATCATAATATATCTTTAGCAGTACTGTCGATATTTGATACATTAAAATTCTATTTAGATTCATTTAATGCCTACAAATTCATCTTTAAATCACTCATAATTTCATATACTGTCAAATGAAATTTTTATCCTGGAGACGAACTGTGTTCGCGCGTCACCGTATCAATGACATCATACCTGCGTTATCCTCAATTTCCAGGTTTATTTTTTAGAAACCATAGATTCATAATAACACCAAAGATTTCATAATAATTTATGAAATGACCAGAGTAAACATTACATTTTATAATAATTTCCATATGCATTACTATAAAAATGACCTTTAACCACTGAAAAAGGTGTATGATTTATTTTGGGGAAAAAAAGAGACTGTAATGGTATAGAACTTACTCCAATAATCTGTTTTATTTATACAACTTAGTTCCCTACACATTATTTATTTAGTTCTCTACACATTAAAATACATAAAAATGCTAGCAACACCTGCAGTTATTTCAACTTTATGAGGATTTTAAGGCCTCTCATTGCTTCCTACAGTATATAACATTACTAATATTTACAAGGAATATGTACACTACATACACCCTGAACCCCTAAACAGGGAATACAACTTTTTCATTTTTTTATCCATACTGCTTTTTAAGTTTCAACTTCAAGCCTTCAACTAAGTTATACCATAATTACTGTCACTTTATATTCAGCAGACCCGAGCGCTACTTATATCCTCTTCTGATAATAGCATTTAGACCTTAGGTTATATTTTACCTTGTCGGTTTAGTCAAAACATTTCACCTTTAGCTGACTGTTTTGGAGCACATTGCCTTGTATTTGCAACTTACAGAACATTCTTCATTTTTATAAAGGCATTTAGGTCAAACAAAACCAATGAAACATAAAAACAAAACAATCATCACAGAATAATTTTTAAATGGAATTCAGGCACTTAAAAAGGCAGCCTGAAGGAATGTGGATTAAGCCGCATTGAACAGAAGACTACAGAACCCAACATCATTCAAAAATCCTATAATTGGATCATAAAATAGGACAACAGAACATACGCTTGCTCCTCAAACATAGGTTCTGGTTAATAATGGCATAAAACTGGAAAGCTCCTCCTTGCCATTTTCTTTTTTCTTTTACTTAATTTTTTGTTGTGGGGCCAGTGAACATTTTGGCTGGGCAAGTACAAATTTGAACCACTGGCCCGGCCAGGCCAGTAGAAAAAAAATCCTGAAATAATGCCTTTTCAAACAATAGCATATAAAGTCTGGGTGTTAACGTAACTTAATTGACAAAGCATAATGACAATTGACATGTCAAAGATTTTTTAGGTAAATTTTAGGTTAAACATTTTTTTCAATAAGCAAAACCAAAGTGTCTTACAATTATCTTTTGATGAAAACAAAAACGTAGATAGCACTTGAAAGATAGTAATGTCATCTCTGGTCAGGTAAAAAGCAGTATCTCTCTTTATCGACAGAAACAAAAGTTTCAACTATTGTCATCCCAGCACAGCAAAATGGTGACACAATCATACAATGTCACGTGGAAGATAAATATTCCACTAAAGCAGATTTTACATGCATCATTATCTTGATTTGTAGTACACTTAAAATGATTTTATTCAAATTGGTACATTTATAAATCAATCACTCAAAACATCGGAGGGTTAGTTCACCCAAAAATTTTAATTCTGTCATTAATTACTCACCCTCGTGTCGTACCAAACCCATAAGATTCAAACCATCCTCCTATAAAGATCATTTTGGTGAAATCTGAGAGATTTCTGTTCCTCCATTGACAGCTACGCAACTGACATTTTGACGCTTTAAAAAGTTCATAAAGAGATCAGAAAACTAATTCATATGAATTATGAGCGATTTAGTCCAAATTTTCTTGAAAGAGACTTGATTGCTTTATATGATGAACAGATTTAATTTAGGCTTTTATTCACATAGGCTAATCATTGATCAGCAAACACAAGCAGAAGCTCAACTCAGAAGAACCAACCTCTTGCTGATGCTCAAACGTGCTGCATAACACATGAGAATAACTTGCGGAAGCTTAAACGTGCTGTGTAACACGAGAATGAACCGCATCGGTTCTTGCAGAAGATTAAACGCGCTGCATAACACACGAGAATGAACCTCATCAGTTCTAGTGGAAGCTCAAATGTGCTGTGTAACACACGAGAATGAACCTCATCAGTTCTTGCGAAAGCTCAAACATGCTGCGTAACGCACGAGAACTACCATCACTGGTTCTTGTGGAAGCTCAAATGTGCTGCGTAACACGAGAATGAACCTCATTGGTTCTTGTGGAAGCTCAAACGTGCTGCGTAACATATGAGAATGAACCTCATTGGTTCTTGTGGAAGCTCAAACGTGCTGCGTAACATATGAGAATGAACCTCATTGGTTCTCACGTCAAACAAAAATTATTGAACTTTTGTTTACCATACCTGATGTGTGAGTTGGTGGATGCTCATATGTGAATAAAAGCATAAATGTAGCCTAATCTGTTCATCATATAAAGCGATCGTGTCTCTTCAGAAAATGTGAACTAAATCGCTCAACTATGAACTTTTTGAAGCATCAAATTGGTAGTTGTGTAGCTGTCAATGGAGAGAACAGAAAGCTCCCAGATTTCATTGAAAAGATCTTCATTTGTGTTCCGAAGAAGAACGAAAGTCTTAAGGTTTGAAAAAACATCAGGGTGAGTAATTGATAACAAAATTAAAACTAACCCTTTAAATGTGCTATTCTTCATCCATAACACAACACATGTAGCCTATTCATTATCATAATATAAAAGTATTAATTAAAACTACTTGTATAAAGTCTATATTCTTGAAAAAAGGCCAAATTGTTTTTTGGTGGGTGACATTCAAAATGAATTAGCCTAATTAAGGCCCTTAAAGGAGCAATAAAATGCAGTAGCCTACAAGAAGCAAATGCAATGGACAAGTGTCAGTCAGTACAATAACAAAATGTTCTAAACTTCTATTTTCTGTCGGGCCATTGACCTTTATACTCGAATAAAAGTCAGACAACGTGACCAGAGCAAAAATGTCAGTTTCAAGTTGATGTTCCAGTGTTTTCGACAGGGAACAACCAGTGCAAAGAACCCATGATTGCGTTACTAACAAACAAAAGATTAGACAAACAACTCATCACCTACACCATAGTCTTTGCCTTCTCTTAATGCGAGCGACAATCTAGGACGCTCCCTTTATAATCTAGCAAGCGCGAGTTTTCGGACAAATTACTTGATTATATTGAGAGCATTCTAGTGTTGACGCGTCGCGTAGGAATGTTATGTAGATGGATAACATGCCTGTCATTATGAATAACGAAACTAAATGATGGATAAGAATTCTTTCCAAAAACCACTTAATTACTTCAGAGAGTGACGGGCTTAGAGGAAATGTAATATAGGTGGACATGACGCCAATAAAAGATAACCGACTTATGTCTACAAACTTCCCGTATCCTTTCAAACGTAGAGATTCTCTTACCTTTAGTAGTGTCGTGGATTTAAATGACATACTTTGTTGGTAACACACTGCTGGTCCGCTTTTGTTTCTTTCTTGGATACATGGAAAGCTCATAGTACTGTCATCCTGAGGAGAACACCTGGAATAGAGCAGACTCATGCAGAACTGACACAAACACATTTGCCATGGAGTTTACGTAACACCACCATCCGTTGTTAATGGCCGTGTCCCAAAAAATAGTGACCTGCCTGCCTAGACTACATTTTTAGGCATCACAGTCAACTGAACTGACACACAACACGTCCCTGAGTCTCTCAACATGTTGCACGCACCTATAATGCTCAATAATAATGGGTGAGAAATGCGCCCACAATGTCCATTATGCGGTCTATGTAGGCAGCTCACTAGGTTTTGTGACACGACCAGTGTGTTGACGTATGGCATGCTGGGACAACATGGAGTTTCTTAAAGGGCTATTGGCACATGTGAACCCCAAGTAAATGTGAAAAGTGAAAGCTGCAAGTAAATTATGTTACTTTTCTGAGACAATTTTTAAAAGTGACTTTATAATCATTTTAGTAGCCTATTTATGAAGTCAGTTCCCCTCAAGTTGTAGTTTATCACATTGCCTACAACTACATCTGACAAGCAGAACGTATCAGAATACATTATTTTAAAAATCCCTTTAAACAATTCCAGTAATGACCTTTTTGTAACTGCTTTTTGGTTTGAAAGGGACCAATTTGTTACTTTAAAGTAAACAATTGAGGAATGTTGTGACAAAATATCAATGCAAATGAATGCATCTACAAAACTTAAAAACTAATCTATGATCTGATGATAATAATAAACTCTAACAAGTATACCGATTATTAAGTTTGCATTGATGAAGTAGGCTACATACTGAATGGATTATATGAAATAAATATATTTATAGTTAAAAGAAAATAAATTATTCTATTTGCAATGAAGAGTTATTGTTCAGTAATTTTCCACAACCGCTGCTCAAAGAATCCACCTGATGGTTAACATATAGGCTATTTAAATATCACTATTTTTGTGAATGTTCTTAATTATTTTCCATTTCAACCATTAAATAAATGTACTGAGAGTAGAAAAAGTGAACAGCTCTGTAAGGCATTTTTTCCCATTTCAGGTAGAAAATAACAGACTGTAAATGACATTATTTTTTTTTTAACTAAAACTATTAAAAATGGTTTACGCTACATGAAATAAAATATTAATATTTCATGAAAAACAACATGATTGCAAATGTTGCCTTGGCAACTAACTCTTATCTGTTGGCATTTTAGAACATTAGTACATGGATGTTTTTATGTTTTGTCTTATTGTTCTGTTGGCTTTTAATGCAATGTACAGCACTTTGGAACTAAAGTGGTAGCCTGTAAGCTGCTATAAAGAAGTCTGACATAAAGCAAAATTAGTTATAGCTAAAGCTTTTCTTAAAACGTAAATAATATAACTCCTAAAATAACCCTGAAAAAAAAAATCTGAAATAACACCACAAATACAAAGAGTATGCAATGCTTTTTTATAATTCAGAAATTCAAAAGATATAGATGGAAAGAGGATTATGTTAGTTCAAAACAATCATTATACAACAAGTAAGTTTACTTCAAACACATCAAGTGATTAATCATTAAGGCAGAATTCTGAAAACCGAAAGATTTGATGGGTCGGTACGATAAAAAAAGTGCATAATGAAAATACAAAAAGAATGGGAAGAGTGTTTGAATTACAACGACTTCAATAAATATACTCTATAAAGAAATCTTTATTTTATTCACATAAGAAAACGAGCAAAAACAATCATGTTATAGGGTAGAGATGATATGCAAACCAGCTTATAAAGACTGACCAAAAAACAAGTCGATTGCATGTACCACGTGTTACAGAAACGTCTGAGTCACATGACAAAGTCTTCTGTGACAAAATAATTGTTTAGGTGGTTTACCTTTTGAATGATGAATGATGACTTGAATGATTCCTACTGCTTGTGTTGTTGTATACGAGACCACTTGATTTATTGTAAGAGAACATCACATAAACAGCTTTAGACATCCAAAAGACATATTTTAGTTTTGTATCACTGCTCTTGAAACCGATTAGCAAGTATGCTTCACATGAATGAAAGTGTTAAAATTATGATGCCAGTTATGATGACCGTTTTGTCTCATCGTCAAGTGCTGCTCTTATTTGAACATGGCATTGAAGGATCTGCCAATGATCATCCTTCTGACCTCACTGGTACCAGCTCCAATCTCATAAAGTTTAGCATCTCTTAAGAAGCGGCCCATTGGGTAGTCATTAATGTAACCGTTTCCACCTGTGAACAGATGCAAAAGTAAGTCAACTAGGACTTGAGTCATAAGACCTAGGCTTACTGAATTAGCAGGAATTCATTCACTGACGTTGGGTGCGTCTTAATCAGCTCTTTATGTCAACAGTGTTTCTCAGAAATCGCTTACTGCACCTTTAATGATCAAAATGGTATATGCAAACCAAATTTGCCTATACATTCAAGGAACAATTCATCTACAGCAACAGTTACAAGTTTGACTTGTTTGCTGTTTATCCACCGAGTAATTGTTAAGAATGAAGACAGAAGGGTTTGGCCCTGATATCGGTCTAAGGTACATTGAGAGCTCTTTTTTTTTGCTGTGCTAACTACTAAGCACTCACCAAGGCATTGAATTCCATCCAAGGCAACCTGAGTCGCATTCTCAGCACAATAAAGGATTACCCCAGCACAGTCCTACAATAACATCACAAATCAATACTGCTACTACACACTCTGGAAAGACTGTATGCATCATTTCCAGGCTTATGTGTAACATTACAAAATAAAGCATTCAAATAACAAAAACTGTGTAAAGAGCTCTTACCTTAGCACTGAAATGGCCTTTGTCACAAGCGCGGGCAACGTTGTATAAATACTGTCGACATGAACTAAGCCGTGTGTACATATCAGCCATTTTCCCCTGCATTAGCTAGTCAATGGGAAGAAATTGTTAATTTTATTGCCAAGGGAACATAGTTGTATAATATCTTTTCATAACTTTACATGCATACATTCAAAAGTTTGGGATTGCATTTATTTAAAACACAAATCTTTAGTTACAATGGGACAGAGCTCTTCTACACTGACTTTCTATGAAGTTTAAAGTAATCTATGGATGCTGGTTTTTAGAAGGCATGATGACGAGATGACGAACACGACGTCTGTGTAACATTATAAACACATTATTAGCTGTTTGATAACGTAGTCAAGCCAAAGTCTAATCATATCAATTACCGTTATGTGTCCGACGTTGTAGAGATGTATATGTGTATATATATATATATATATATATATATATCGAGATCAGGCATAACATTATGACCACCTTCCTAATATTGTGTTCTGGCACAAAGATGTTAGCAGCAGATCCTTTAAGTCCTGTAAGTTACGAGGTTGGGCCTCCATGGACCGGACTTGTTTGTTCAGCAGATCCCACAGATGCTGGATTGGATTGAGATCTGGGGAATTTGGAGGTCAAGTCAACACCTCAAACTCTTTGTTGTGCTCGTCACACTGTCTCTGCCTTCTTCCAATAGTGCATCCTGGTGCAACAGGCTTTCTGAATGTCTTTATCATTTTTTTGAATGCCATACATGACCCATGACTAACCACATAATTTATTTTATATATATATATATATATAATGACATATGATCCATATATATATTGGTGATTCTTAACGCCAATTTGTGGCATCACACTGGGATTTTACAGTGCTGATTCCCATTGTCCCCAAACTTAAATGCTTTTTTACAAACGCTGCAAAGTCCTTCATCATTTTTATCAATAACGGGCTGCAACAATGTCTTCAAAGTTTCGTTTTAAGAACGTAAATGTAAGTACACATTGATGGCCTAAGACACGAAACGAGCAGTTTGTGTGAGAAAACGAACACTATTTATATCGTTTTTACCTCTTGTAATCACAGCCATGTCCAAGTGAACTGAAGGCATGAGCGCTTCATTCTGCACATGCGCCGGAAAGCACCAGAAGTGATCTCTTGCACGGTTGCAAAAAAAAAAAAATCTATGTTGTCTGTTGATATATTGAAATCGTCTGCCATTGCAATTTCCTGCATATCTAAATATATTTAGATCTTCAGAGTGAAGGATAACACTTCTGAAATCCCTGAGTAAACAATGAGCACCGGATCACTTCCGGGGCTTCCTGGCGCGCTTGTGCAGACTGAAGAGCCCTCGCCCTCAGATCACTTGGACATGACTGTGATAACGAGGTAAAACTATATAAAAACTGTTCGTTTTCTCGCACAAACCGCTCGTTTCGTGTCTTAGGCCCGTGTACTTACATTTACGAGTCATTAAATGATGTTTAATTTTGACTTCTCTGTGCATGCTCTTTGAGGTGAACCCAGGGGAGACCCCATAAACTTCCATTATATGACTGACAAGACTGACCTAAAAATATCAAAATTGAAAATACTGTGGAAACAAAGACACCAGCATGTTGGATGCCCTTGAGGTAAGCTAAAACATATCAAAAATGAATTTCAAAGTGAACTATCCCTTAACTCTTTCGCAAAATCCATTTCAGGACTTTTAATGCCCAGCGAAAACCCTGTGCAATGTCTTCCCCAGGTAAGCGACGCACACGCACCCGGCCTTCCACATGATGTAAAAGATAACATGATTCATCAGACCACCTTCTTCCATTGCTCCGTTGTACGGTTCTGATGCTCACGTGCCCACTGTTGTCGCTTTCGGCGGTGGACAGGGGTCAGCATTGGCACGCTGGCTGGTCTGCAATAAACTGCAATGAACTTTGCATTCTGACACCTTTCTATCAGAACCAGCATTAACTTCTTGAGCAATTTGAGCTGCAGTAGCTCGTCTGATGGATCGGTCCACACGAGCCAGCCTTCGTTGGACCACTTTTGATGCATACTGACCACTGCAGACTGGGAACACCCCAGAAGAGCTGCAATTATGGAGATGCTCTGACCCAGTCGTCTAGCCATCACAATTTGGCCCTAGTCAGTCTGGCCGTTTTTACAAAAACCCATTTCAAAGTTTGCATTCTAAGACCCCTGAAACGCCGTTGTCATTTTAAATGTTTTCATGAAATTTCTGTTTTCAATTGAAAACGGTGTTTAGTAAATGGCGCTAATGACTTTTAAAAAGGAAATGAATCAATGCTGAACTTACATAAATGGGACAATGACTTTCTTCGAGAGCTGCTGTCCAATCAAAACAATCTTTGTTGCATTAATTTCCTGTTATCACTGTAAAACTGCCTTGCAACAATCTGTAGAAGATGACTTGACTAGATAAACATAAAACATGACGAACACACAAATCCTTGCATATTTTAGTCTAAAGCATACCTGGAAGTGGCCAATTTTCTGTCCAAAGGCTTCACGAATATGAAGATAAGGAATCGCATGGTCAAGCACAGCTTGCATGATGCTGAAGGAATGTATAAGACGGACAAAAATAACTCTCCGACAGTCTTTGTCAGTTTACATTTCTGAGCATGCTAACTGGAAATAAACAGTAACAATTACCCAACAGGTCCAGATGCCAGGACAAGTCTCTCTAGGTCCAACCCACTCATCATAACATATACACCTTTATTTAATGGGCCCAATATGTTTTCCTCTGAAACCACAAAAGAACATTCAAATGACGTTTGGACGTCCACCACATTCAGACTAATATGCATAATGATAAACTCATTGACACACCAGGGACCTTGCAGTCTTCAAAGATGAGTTCACAGGTGTTAGATCCTCTCATTCCCAGTTTATCCAGCTTCTGCGCTGTGCTAAATCCTGCCATGCCCTTCAAGAACACAAGCACAATGCCTATGATATGATCACATTTGAAGTTGTATAGCCTTATGGAACAACACATTAAAAATGAAACATTCAATCAAAATCTGAATGCCAGGTGCAATGCAGTGTGAACGGTAAATTATAATCAATCATCTAAGAGGAAGTGGTTTGTCTTCTCTAACCTTCTCTATGATGAAAGCGGTGATGCCACGGGCTTCTGCCTCTGGGTCTGTCTTAGCATACACAATCAGAACATCTGCATCTGGTCCGTTCGTAATCCAGAACTTATTACCGTTCAACACGTAGTGATCCCCTTAAAGATGACAGATCAAAAGGTAAAGAAGAACATGTATTGTCACATTCTAGGGGCAAGACGCATCTTTTTTTAAATTATTTTTGCAAGCAACATAAATCATTAATGCGTCATTAATTATAATAGATGTTTTGCCAGTCACAAATTTCTTTAAAAGGCCCTTCCAAAGCATGCAATAGTATAAATAAGCATGACAAACATAAAATACAAACTCTAATAAAAAAAAAGCACAATATATTGCTGTGGCGAGCAAGACGAGACCCAGGGCCGTGAGAGAATAGAGCAGGCCGGTAGAGTAATTGATACTGAGCGTCACCTGTTCCGGTCTCGTATCTCTCATGGAGGAGCTTTGGAAGCATAAAAGGAGGGGCGACGACACAGTGAAGGACGAGAGCGGACCAGGCCTGGACATTTATATTATGTTTTGGTTATGTGTGTGCGGCAGTCTTATGTGAAGCTGCTTTTACCTTCGTTTTGTGTTTATTTTTATGTGTAATACTGTGAAATATTATTAAAAAATTTGTATTAAATGTTTATTATTTTAAAGTATTTTAATCTATTTTAAAATGTAATTATTTCTGTGATGACAAAGCTGAGTTTTCCGCATCATTACTCAAGTCTTCTCTTCAGAGTCACGCGAGCCTTCAGAAATCCTTCTAATATGCTGATTTGCTCCTCCAGAAACATTTTCTTATTATCAATATTAAAAACTAAAATAGTTTTGTGGATTTTTTTCCTTTCAGGAATCTTGATGATGAATAGAAAATTCAAAAGAGCATTTATTTGGAATAGAAATAATTTGTAAAAGTTTTTACGGTCACTTCTAATAAATTAAATGCATAATAAAAAAAGTCTTATTTGACCCAAAAATTTTGAATGGTAGTGTATATGAAAGGACAATAAATCACAAATCGGTTAACAAATATACTGTTACATGCATGCATCTAACCAGTTATGACATGGCCATGGCACTGATGTAACAGTGCTTATTATAGCAGTAGACAGCGGTGACTAACAGAGCAGCACATAGAGTGATAACAGAAGGCCAGTCACCTTGTTTTTTCGCCTTCAGTTTCATGGACACCACATCAGAGCCAGCGTTGGGCTCACTCATGGCCAAAGCACCCACATGCTCCCCCGTCATCAGCTGAAGAACAAACATAGTGAAAAACCCAACCCTAATATTCATAAATAACCTAAATGCACTACTTAATTAGCCTGCATTTACAGTTTTAATGAATTTTCCCTAATACATTATGTCATGGGTCTGTTTTAGAAAGCTAGCTAAGAAAATGTAATCGATCGACACATTAATATAAATCTTTTGACTCACACCTTGGACATGTACTTCTCTTTCTGTTTCTGGGTTGCATGACGAACCATCTGATTTACGCACAAATTGGAGTGCGCTCCATAGCTGAGGGCAATAGCTGCTGACACACGGGAGATCTCCTCCATAACAATCACATGATCAAGGTAGCCCAATCCCGTTCCACCGTCCTCCACTGCACACAATCAAAACCATTGAATCATATCAGACTATGCTCAATAGTGTCTCAGCAACGGTTTTCTCATAAACAATACTTTTTGAAGACAGTCTGTAAATAGTCCAACCTGGAGCAGTAACTCCAAGCAGTCCAAGATCACCCATCTCCTTCCAAAACTCCTATAAAAGATCATATTTGTTCTGATTCATTACTCTGGTTTATTATTACACAGAGACTCCTGAGATACTTGTCATGTATAGGAACTCACCCTCATGCGGGGAAACTCGTTGTTCTTGTCAATCTCATCAGCGTGTGGAGCGAGCTTCTCCTGGCAGAATCTTTGGACTGTCTGTCTGAGCTGGTGTTTAAAAGAAACGTGTGATAAACGCAAGGGGGTCTGTCCACAAGCAACTTGAGCTGCCAAAAATCTCAACAACAAAAAATCCAATGAATGTACACATTTCATGGTGCTTTAAAAACTATCAAGGCATTATAGAGAACAACAAACCATGGTTTTACCCATGTCAGGGTAAAAGATGGCATGGGAGACCCTAATAACAGCAGCACAACAATAAAACAAATATAAGATCAAATGTATACATTTATTTTTGTATGTAATCCTATCAAACAGCTCCCCAATGCCTTTAAGAATCAAGTTAATTTTAATAACAATGAACAAAAGACAAAAACAGTTATAAATTAAAGACATAAATTAATGTCAAAAAAACATTATAATAAATTATATATATATATAACTATATGTTTATAGCACTATAATAGAAAATAATTTAAAGATTTTTTTTTAACCCTCTGCAGTTTTTAGAATTCTTTACTTCATTGGAACGGTACTCTGTGTCAAACACACACACAAAAAATTATGAAAGGTCACTTCTTTTTTTTTTAAACAAATCTACCAAGTTACGTCTTTTACAAGAGACCAAACTTAAGTCTGTGCTCCAAAGCATTTATGATTTATGACAGTTTAAGTTGGAAAATTCTTTTTCAAGTCCATGCTAAATAACTCAAAAAGTTAATACATGGATTATACAGTAGATAAACAATTTAGTACCATAAAATCCCCTACAAATACAGAATAATAAATAAAAATATATCATCGAACTAAAATATAGTAGAATAATTTCATTGAAATAAAATAGAAATCGGTCATTTTTGATCTACACGCAAACAGTACCAGAGGGTTAAATGTATTTTCTTCCCTTATACTCCTGTGATGTCATTACTCCAGTTGTCACATGATCCTTCAGAAATCATTCTATTATGCAGATTTGGTGCTCAGGAAAAAATGTATTGTTATTATCAATGTTGAAAACAGTTGAACTGATTAGTATTTTGACAGGATTCTTCGATTAATAGAAAGATAAGAAAGAACAGCATCTATTTAAAACAGAAACTATTGTTGTCACATTATAAATGTGTGACTTTGTACTGCATCTTCCACAAATATACAGTACAGACAAAATGCATTGTAAAGAAAATTCTATTTCATGCATTTAACTCGAAAACCATATACAATAAAATAGATGGATCGTGAATTTATATCACACTAAGAGGGACATTTGCCACTTCCTCACAATGAGACTACCATGTCCAAACAATTTGCAATTGCATGTTGAATAACAAACAAGTGGGCTGCTGTAAAAACTAACTAAGGACATCTAAAACGATCCTGACCAATCAAAACGCGCTGACCGTTCACACCTACCAGCACGAGCACGGTCATTTGGCACAGACAGCACGAATACTGACGTAACGTTCTTATGAAAACCGTAACAGATTGTATTCGTTTTAGTTGCCTGGCGACTAAAACGAATACAATCTCTTATAAAATCCCGATAAAATCCCAGAGTTGTGTCAAAGGTCATCATGTGAACCAGCACGGCAAACTGACTCATTCCTACAAAAATTCCAATAAGACGTAAACAAGAAACAGTGACATTTCACGAGCTTAGGCTCTCGGTTAGGTAGCGGGGGTGTGTGGGATACCTGGATCTGCTCCTCGGTCAGACCGTTCACAATGTCGTCCACTGGTACAGCTCCAACGCAGCCGCGCCGCGAAACACTGACATTGGTCACTCTTTGACAAAGACGCAATGCTCTTCTGACTGCAAACATTTTGTAGTGACTGCAGGATGTAGACAGAACAAAAAGGGAAAACGCTTAACTGCACTTGGACGGGTGAAAAGCGCAGGAGGACAATCCTAAACTTGCATAAACTGCACTTGAAAGAATTGCGTTCTCCTTCTGTTCTGTTGTTTAACGTGACCTCTATCTGCCACTAGAGCTTTACTGCCCCCTACAGCGATGAAGTACAAACTACAGTAAAAAACGTCTAAAAGTTATATATTTTAAAAACATGCGCCTACATGTGATTTTATTTTTAAAATGTTGTATAGAAGTGAAAATCATGAATTACCTTCTAATTTGTGGAGATTTTCCGTATCAATATGCAGGCCTATAGGCAGCCTACTTATTATACTTACACTTAGCCTGCTTTCAGAAGTAAAACGTTGGCATTTATTAGAATTTAAGATTAAAGAGCCTTTTATAGAATTTTGTGAATCATCAAATTTCTCTGGATTTTAATTTAAAAATTAAGTTTGTTTTATTTTTTAGTTATCAGTTATGTACATTGGAATTATAGTTCATGTTTATTTAATTATTGTTTTTTGTCACAGGCCTATGTGTTTTGTGTTATGACACCATAATTAAAAAGTCATTATGTGACAGTAAGATTTAATAGCCAGCCCCAATAGGTTTTCATTAGCCTATATAATACATCAACAATTAAGCATTTTTAAAATATACAGTCATCCAAATGCTACTTTCAGCTATAAAGTTTTGACAAACACAAAACTTTTTATATAGCCTATGGATTAGCCGAATAAATATATAGTAATATATTTAGATTATAGTAATAGCCTATTATAGTATATTATAAGGCTATTAAGCTTTAAAGACTTTATTTATCCATTTTCTTAATATAATTTAACATAAATCTGAGAAATAGCCTAATCAAAATGATTTGTATTGGGATAGACAATGCTTTATAATATTGTCAGTATTGCATGTAACATAGCCTATGAGATTGATACAGTAGCAGCAGTAGAATACTACAAAGAACGAGGAAATGGGCTATCAAGCAAAAGCCGAACAAATTAAAAGCCAGGAAGAGCGCTGAAACGTTTCAAATGCGGAAGATGTGTGTTCACAGAGCTCGAGCGCTGTCAACAGGGTCTCCGTGGCTGTGAATGCACGTCCACAGACTCACACCAAGCCAAACAAAGTTATCCGGAGGGAGATCGTTTGTTACGTAACTTACTGGAAATAAAGTAGCTTATCTGGACTGAACCGACTGATTACTTTCCGCGGCGGTACGCAGGATTTCTTTTTGGGGGCCCCCACTCACTAGCAGCGTGTGGCCCCTCGACCAGAGGGGGGTTAATCTGAACCCTCCTGTCACCTCGATGCCCAAACAGAGGCGGAGGTCGCTGCGAGAGGCGGTGTTCTCCCGTTCGTCTCCTGTTAGCGACGGATCAGGGAGAGGAGGAGGAGGAGGACGCGCACATAACTTTTCATCCACAGAGATTTGTGATGATCAAGCACAGATGGCGGAACAGAACACTGGGCAAGGAGGATTTCTCTGCGACGGTAAGACGGGGAGAGGGTGCCTGGTGCCGCAGGTGACTATCACGTCTGATGGGGACTCACGGGAGATCACCGAGGAGGATCTGGAGGAGGAGGTGAACGGACGGCTGCGCCGCAAACTCTCCAACTCCTCCATCTCTTCCAACGGCTCCTCAACGGCGTTCGACGAGTCGGAGGATGACATTCTCAGCGACAACGAGACCAAAAGCAAAGGCATCGTGACTCTGGAACATTTCGGGGACTCGCTAGACTCAGGAGAGGTAGGTTATAGTGATTTACGTGCGGAGGCACTTACAAAAATAAAGTTTCTTTATTGGCATCTTGCCTAGGGTTCCATAAAGAACCTGTAACACAAATGGAAACTTACCATTGCACAAAAGGTTCTTTGTAGTGGAAAAAAAGTTTTTTTTAGATTATTTATTTTTTATTTTTTTAAAGAGCTGATCACTGAAATGTCCTTCAGGAGTGTAGATTGCTGCAAGGTTATTTGACAGTAGGTTTTATAGTTGTCACACATTTTACTGTGAATATTTATCAGAATAATGTATATTTTAAAGTAAATTTCGGCCTGGAGTTCTTTACAGTTTTTTACACAATACAGTTCTTTAGACAGATGCTGATCTTTTGTGACAGCCTCTTGTTATCATCTTATCATGTTATCAGATTACAAGGGGCAAGTTTTCATGCTTACATCTAAGATAATTAATGCATCAAAACAATAACAAAAATCATTGTCTTGGCAAACTATTATTGTAATTATATATATATATATATATGGTAATTAAAAATAGCTATATAGTTATTTTATATATGATATATATATATATATATATATATAGTTATTTTCAAACTAAGACTTTGAGCTTATTGAAATGGGAGTTTGTAACCCACAAAACCACTTCTAGGGCAACATTTGTGTAATGTTGAGAGACACTTTTGTGACAACTTCACTATGTGACAACTAGTCCCGGTCTTCAATATAAGATATATAAGGTAAATAGAAATAAGCTTAATTTTGGACTAATTTTTATGATTTTGGACTTATTTTTATACATCTCTTCTTAAACTAAATAAAAGAAGACTATTCGAAACATGTCATGAGAACATGAGACTAGTAATGAGGAACTGTTGTGTTGTTACGGTATGAGATCCTTATTTAATCTGTTCTTGAGTTCCCAATGAAGCTTTCGATACATGTTATCTTCATTTGACCCCATAACTGAGTCTGAGGCATTAGAATACTTTTGATTGATATCTGCATATTTCCACCATTAACACAATGTGCTGTGTGTTCGATCTTTAGCTGTAGAGCTCATGCTGGTTCATCATTATGGTATGTCTGTGTGGGTGTCTGTTTGTCTGTACTTGCTTCTAATTGTGAAATCATATCTGTTCACCATGTTGCCAATTGAAAAGGATTGTATGTGACACAAAACATGACATTAGCGGCTATGCAGATCTGTATCAGGTGGCTCTTGTAGGTTTTTTCTGATGAAATATTTGCTGTAGTGGGGAACTAAAAATATAACAGTAAAAACCATAATCCATCCATAGCATCCATAGCATTGATATGTTTCTCCTTCATTGTTTACAAAGTAGGCTGTTCAGCGTTTTAATTGGAATTGTTTATATTTTGTTTGCATTTAGCGACTTCAATGTAGATTGAGTTGAGCAAATATCACAGGCGTGCAGCTTTAATAACCTGGCAGCACTTCATGCGTTAAAATAACAAGCTCAACAGGCTTAACCACTATGTGCCAAGGCCCTTTTTTTCATATGCCTACTCACATGTTGTTAATTTCTATAACAGTGGGTGAACTCGAAGTGATGACCTTTGCAAATTGTTTTGAAAATATCCATGACAAGCATAGATGATTTCTAAATACTAATTTGAAAAACATAATAATAATTTGTTACATTTATATAGTGCTTTTCTCGGCACTTACATCCCCCTTACATTTACATGGAAGGGGGAATCTCCTTAATCACCACCAATGTGCAGCATCCACCTGGATGATGAAAAAAGTACATAAATTAGCCCATATTATTTCTGTTACTCGGCTAGCAACTATAGAAACCCAAGACTATGGCTTCAATTCCCAAGGGACATCCTAATAAAACGGACTTTGAACTGGTTTCAGATAGTAGCATCTGCCAAAATATGAGAGAATCACAAATAAAAATTTAACTTAGATAAATAAATCTAAGCGATCATCTCCTAATGTTTTGTTTCTCACTCCTGCCATGTCTGGGATTATTTTGATGGATGTGTTATGTATTGTGGTCCTCGGGCTCATTCAATGCCGTAGAAGGCCTTCGCTGTCATTGTACGTTAAACACTTTCCCTCTGTAAATCTGGACATCATGTCTGCATAGTATCTACTCTATCCTTTTCAGAAAGTTACACATCTTGCACTTAATTAACTGACTGAATGTTGATGCTCTTGCTCAATGACACTGTAAAAAGCCTTTCAGAGTTGTTGAATTGAATGTTTGCACAGACCTGTTTCAGACTCTAATATTCTGAGAAGGAAAGCACATTCAGTGTCACCAAATGCCAAAAGTGGCAAACGCTTCATTTTTATCAGCCTATATCAAAACAAACTCATTGCCGTTTGACATTTAGGCAGAAGCCACAGTGTCACAAACAAGTTTCCATCCGCAGTTTGATATAGACCAACTTAAGGTCATTTTTATAAACTCTTCAATACTCACTCACAATAGAAATTAGATCTTTTTGCTGTAAATATATGTAATTTATCTAGTTTAGAAGCACATTTTCACCATAACAGTGGAAGAACAGTAGTGATATTATCAATTTGTCTAACTAGCAAACAAACAACAGATAGGCCTAGTGGCCTACTAAACAAAGATACTAAAGATACACTCAGCTTTTAGTGCAACATTTTCACTTTGATTTGTAAAGTGGGGCCAAAAAGTATTTAGTCAGCCACTGATTGTGCAAGTTCTCCAACTTAGAATGATGAGAGAGGTCTGTAATTTTCATCATAGGTACACTTCATCTATGAGAGAGGGGGGGGGGAAATCCAGGAAATCACATTGTAGGATTTTTAAAGAATTGATTTGTAAATTATGGTGAAAAATAAGTATTTGGTCACCCACAAACCAGCAAGATTTCTGGCTCTTTAAGAAACTCTTCTGTCCTCCACTTTTTACCTGTATTAATGATACTTGTTTGAACCCGTTAATCAAAGCGATCTGTATGCAGAATCTAAGACATACAAGACCATTGATAATCTCCCTCGATCTGGGGCTCCACGCAAGATCTCATCCCGTGGAGTCAAAATGATCATGAGAACGGAGTGCAAAAATCCCAGAACTACATGGAGAGACCTGATGAATAACCTGCAGAGAGCTGGGACCAAAGAAACAAAGGCTACCATAAGTAACACACTACACCGAGAGGGACTCAAATCCTGCAGTGCCGGACGTGTCCCTCTGCTTAAGCCAGTACATATCCAGGCCCGTCTGAAGTATTCCAGAGAGCATATGGATGATCCAGAAGAGGATTGGGAAAATATCACGTGGTCAGATGAAACCAAAATAGAACTTTTTGGTAAAAACTCAACTCGGAGGAAGACGGAGGAATGCAGAGTTGCATCCCAAGAACACCATACCTACTGTGACGCATGGGGGTGGAAACATGCTTTGGGGCTGTTTTTCTGCAAAGAGGACAGGAAAAAACTGATCCGTGTTAAGGGAAGAGTGAACGGGGCCATGTATCATGAGATTTTAAGCCAAAACCTTCTTCCATCCGTGAGAGCCTTGAAGATGAAACGCGGCTGGGTCTTCCAGCATGACTATGATCCCAAACACACCGCACGGGCAATGAAAGAGTTGCTCCGTAAAAAGCATTTCAAGGTCCTGGAGTGGCCAAGCCAGTCTAAAGTCTGTGTTGCCCAGTTGAAAATCTGTGTTGCCCAGCGACAGCCCCGAAACATCACCGCTCTAGAGGAGATCTGCATGGAGGAATGGGCCAAAATACCAGCTACAGTGTGTGCAAACCTGGTGAAGAAGACCTACAGGAAACGTTTGACCTCTGTCATTGCCAACAAAGGTTATGTTACAAAGTTGAACTTTTGTTATTGACAAAATACTTATTTTCCCACATAATTTACCAATTAATTCTTTAAAAATCCTACTCTGTGATTTCCTGGATCTCCTTCAATCAGTGGCTGACTAAATACTTTTTGGCCCCACTGTATATAGTTTCAAGTCATAAATGCCTTTTTAATATCCAATTTTCAGTTGCTTGTAAAAGGAAAATAGTGTTGACTTCTTTGTTTACTAAAGGTAAAGCTTTTTATGTTTATGTAGAAACATGTCACACTTTTATAAATGATGATTGGTTGTTGTTTGAGTGTTGGAACCATGATGTTTAAATTGTCTGCATGACTGTCCAGTTCAATATTTAGTTATGGCGTGTTACAAATGTGTGTATGCACAGTTCCACAAAGTGCAGGTCATAGCCTTTGGTTTATGGCTTTTCGCTGTATTTATACAGGGCCGTACACAGTCTGCTTGACTTTAAATATGATGTGCTCTCTGGATCTTGTCCAACCCTCAAAAGCAGTTTTATGTATATGTCCAATTTAAAGGCTCAATAATTGCATTGTAAAGAAGGTTTTCAGATCAGCTCTTGTGCCTGAGGGACAATTTAACATGTTTGCAAACTTAAATCGTCTGCTTCATTCTTCCACTTCAGAGGTAGATAGTAAGAAACATGTTTCTTTCCTTGTCAAGTGGAAGAACAAACACTGCACTTCAGTTACACCCTTACTATTTCAACACATGGAGTAAATAATCTCCTAAGGGATTTTTTTTTTTTACAGTTTGGGGGAAAAATATCTGTGTATTTGTGACAAAAATAAAATAAAGATAAAAATAAATGATTTAAGGGCATTACTGCCATACAAATGTTAGACACAGTAACTAGACCAACACACAAAGTGCACCTGTAACCCACATCATATATAATATATATCAAATACATTAGAAATATTAATGTGTTATGAAATTAAAATTCACCGGGCCCTATGGGTTTTTCTTAACATGTATTTATTTATTTACTTCAAAATGACAAAAATCAATCTTCCAGTGAAGAATAAAAATCTTTTTCCCAACATTTTCATACCTCCACCATTACATTACAACTTTAAAATCAACATGAAATCAAAATTGACCCCAATTTGCTCTGTTGGAATGACATCATGCAATGAAGAATTCACAATAAGTCTAGCAACATTAATGCATAATGGATTGATGGATAATGGATAAAACGATCTGCCATCCTACATTTTTTCCTCACTAAATATCCTGGTTCACTCAGAAGTACGTCACATTATGGCATTGTGAACGCATTTCACATCGACATTTGCATTGCACCGTCTTAGCTTTGCCTGTGCTTCATTTAATATTACTCCTCAAATGAACAGAAATGGTTTCCAGGGTGCTTATTTGAAATGGGCAGCAAAACAAACGTCTACTGTATGTTATGGGCTGCAGTGCTCGATTACTGCATGAGCTTCACAGCTCCAAATGAGACCATGTGTGTGTGAGTCAGTCTTACACACTTAAAGAACATTGTGCAGTGTTTAAAAAAACACTGTCAGTTAGTTTCAGTCACTGGTCACTCTTCTTTTTTGGAATCCAATCTCTGACTTATTGTTGGGCGGTCTTAAGGGTTGAGCTTTATATAAATTCAGCAGAGTTTAACATATTTAATTATGTGTTCTAGCAAACCAATGCCTGGTGGAAGCTGAAGACGATTGTCCATTGCCCTTTGGTGGCCACACAACGAAGACGTCTGTCCTGGGTTCAGTTAGCAGGCCATAAAGGTATGCCCAAAAAAATGCTGCACATTTTTGTCTGATGTAACTTCATGTTTCAGTTCCATGTCTACACGGTTTGCACAGTTTCCAGGTTAAATGCATATGGAACGGCATTGTACCTTATACTTGAGACTATCAATTTACTAACAGTAATTTAATCATTTATTAATTTGTTACTTTTTACTAACAAGTTATCAAAACCAAGACACACTTGAATATACTTTTTAGTCTTACTTCATGTGTAAATAGCATATTTAGCTTTGCTTTTTGTAGCTTTTTAACTTTTTTCTTATTTTTTTGTGCAATCAGTAATTCTCTTATTCAAATTTATTTGCAGAAAGATTGGCTTTGTGAAAACACCACTGATTTTAGCTCATGTTTTCTGGCTGTTTTTGTAAACAGGGCTTTTAAATACATGGGGAAGTACAGTCATTTGAGACCATATTTAAGGAAGTGGTTATGATCAGTGTGATGATGCTTGACTCACATGTCAAAGAATATACATTTTAGATTTGATCTTATTGTCTTTTTTTTTTTTACATTTTAAGCTGCAGATATCAAACATATCTAACGTTTTTTTTTAACACTATAAATGTGTGCATGTACTGTTCATATTCACAGATGATAAAGGCACATATTCTGACTAAGATCTGGTTGTCTGGCTGAGCGGTAACTCCAGTGACTCCAGTCTTCCTTTGTGTTTGTGTTTCTCCTCAGGCAGCTTTAAAGCAGGGGATGAGGGCTCCATACTGAAGAAGTTCTCAGAGAATGAAAAGCTGTGTTTTGAGAGGCTGAAAGAGGATGCTTTACATTCTTTCGTGCCCAGCTATTATGGAGTGGTTGAGAGAGACGAAGAGCTCTTTCTCAAAATGAAAGACCTGTTGGCCAACTTTGATTTGCCAAACGTCATGGACTGCAAGATGGGAGTGAGGTACAGTGATTGGAGAACCGATACTCTTTTTTGTTTTTACATGAACACATTTTACACATACTCAGATTATTATTGTAAAGTTGTAAGTTGTTAGTTCACCCAAATATGAAGATTCTGTCATTAATTACTCACCCTCACGTCATTCCAAATCCGTAAGACATTCGTTCATCTTTGGAACGTATTATGTTTGATGAAATCCAAGAGCTTTCTGACCCCAACATAGACTGCATGTAATCACCACTTTCAAGGCCCTGTAAAGGTAGTAAAGACATTGTTAAAATAGTCCATGTGACTACAGTTGTTCAACCTTAATGTTATAAAGCAACGATAATAGATTTTGTGTGCAAAAACAAAACAAAAATAACAACTTTATTTAACAATTTATTCTCTTCCGTGTCGGTCTCTGACGCTGTTCACATGAGCACCATTAATCTATATATAGGCTTTATTTTCTTTTTCTTTAAAGGGTTAGTTCACCCAAAAATAAAAAGTCTGTCAGTATTTACTCACCCTCATGTTGTTCCAACCCCGTAAGACTCGTTCATCTTCGGAACACAAATGGCTGGATCACTCCTCCGTAGGCTTCTTAAGGGTTCGAAACTGGCCGGCTCAAAAAGTTATTAAAGACATTATTAATATAGTCCAAGTGACTACAGTGGCTCAATCTTAAATTTATCAAGGGACAAGAGTACTTTTTGTGCGCAAAAAAACAAACAAAAATAGCAACTTTATTCAACTGTTCATTTCCTTCTCTGTGGACCTCGAGATTTCACGTAGTGGAACTGAGCAAAGCTTAGGTTGTACCTCACACTCATCACACACATGACCAGTGTCGGCCAATAGTGAGCCTGCGTGTGACGTGCAAAACAGAAGCTTTGAAATCTCGAGGTTGAATAAAGTTGTTATTTTTGTTTGTTTTTTGCGCACAAAAAGTATTCTTGACACTTGAAAAATGTAAGATTGAGCCACTGTAGTCACTTGGACTATATTAATAATGTCTTTCATAACTTTTGGGCTGGCCAGTATCCAGCTCTCAGATTTAATCAAAAATATCTTAATTTGTGTTCCGAAGATGAATGAAAGTCTTACGGGGTTGAAACAACATGAGGGTGAGTAATTACTGACAGAATTTTCCTTTCTGGGTGAATTAACCCTTTAATTATTATTCCTGTGATTACTCCAGTCTTCATTGTCAGATAACCCTTCAGAAATCATTCTAACATGCTGATTTGGTGCTCATGAAACATTTTATTTTAAAGCGGTGTCGTCTAATTTTTTTTGTGGGAATCGTTTTTGAGAACAATTTGAAAGAGTAGGGCAATGTATAGGCCTACTATTAATTATATTGCTGTATAATGTTATAATGATGACACACAATATTACAAATATAACACAGCAAGTATTACTTATTTAGCTAATGTTTAATTATTTCCTTTTCATAGTCATGCTAACATATTGTGCATGATGAGTTTACTCTGCCTACTGAAACACCTGTTCTGGTTGTTGGCCTGCATCCTGTCAGGGCAATGGGTGGGGCTCATGAAGAGAGAGGCCCTCTTACCGCACACAATAATAACCACTTCCTGTGCATATGCAGTCAAAACTTACATGCATGCTTAGCAAGGCAGACAGGGCGTCCCTGAGGGCTTCCTTCTCACATGCATTTCACGTCTTCTTTTTAACACACTGAGAGACACTTTTGTGCAAGGAGTCCCTTGGTGACTTCCTCTCCTCACACAGGAAGTCAAGTAAAGTTCAAGCTTGCAATAAAAACAAAAAATGCACATGCACAAAATAGGAAAACAAAACAAATTCAATTAAAAATGCACATGCACATGATTGAATCAACATTTCAGTCAGGTTCCAGAATTTCCAGTACATTTTCAGGTAGTTAAATATATATATTTCTTACTTTCTTTCTTTCAGGACATATCTAGAGGAGGAGCTGGTGCGGGCAAGGGTGAAGCCAAAGCTGCGTGAGGACCTGTATAATAAGATGATGGAGCTGGACAGTGAGGCTCCAACAGCGGAGGAGAAGCAGCAGCAGGCAGTCACCAAACCACGATACATGCAGTGGAGAGAAAGTCTCAGCTCTACTAACACTCTGGGCTTCCGCATTGAGGGTATCAAGGTAGCCACAGTGCCTCAAAATCACAGCAAATTTGAGTTCTGTAGAAAACCAGGAGATTGAAACTAGAGTGTTATATTACATAAATTCATTTGAAGAAAATAAATAAATAATTACATTTGTTACGGATCCACTGAAGTCAGAGTTCTGAACCCAATTCACCTTTGGCTAAGTTTTTTCCGGTTTTGGGAAGGGAAAAAACGGACACCCCCCCCCCCCCTCCCCCTCCAACCTCTCTGGGAAACGCGTATCTGTGTTACAAAGGTCCGAGGCACAACGTTTAACCATATTTTTTGATAAAATTATGACGGTAATAGCCTGCCGAGACCAAAAAATGAGACGCCTGTGTTAAAAGTCAATGGAGCGCTGTCAAAAAGTGTCCGACCTCTGTGGGAGCTCGTTCTTGGCTGCGCTGTGATTGGTCAATCTACATTCTAGGGCGTGGCTTAGCCAAAGGTGAATTGCAGTTTATTCCAAAAGTGTACAAAAAAAAAAAAAAAAAAAAACGATGACTTAAAAAATTTTTTACATAACTTAAACTTCACTTGGTATGGTGTGGGTTCACGAGGATTCACCATTACACCTGAAGAAGCACCTGAATGCAATGGAACAATGGACCAGTGGGAACACAATAGAAAACAAAAGCGCATGGCTTGAAAACATTGGGTACATAGGAAAATTACATGACATGGAAAACATAATGACATGAAATACAAAGCAAAAAAACATGAAAACAAGAGTCCAACAAAACACTAGCCTTACATATTCCCGTGTCTCTAGCCACCCAAACCAAACACCACAAGAACATTTTTCAAGTCCCAGAGGATGGTGGAGCGGAGGCGTACAAGGGGGAGGGAAGGCGTGCCTGGACCATGAAGTGGTCTGTTAAGGCATGATTTATGGCTCAAGTCCTGCTACAATGAAATACCATGACTGTAGAGCATGGGCAGGCCTGGATCGTGGAGTAGAAACAGGAGGCCATGTTGGATCAGAAAACATGAACATCATTCATGACTATGACATGGTCGGCATGTACTGACGGTTCATCAATAGCCTCCCTTGACTTGTTCATGAATAGTCTCTGTAACCGTGATTTGAGACAGACATGGTTCCTGAATGCTCTCTCTGGTTGTAACCTGGGGCAAGAAAAGTGGATGGACTTGGAAAGTGGTTGTGACTCGATCCATAAACCTTTTATGGATGATTCTCCTTGACTGTGGTAAGGTTCTCAGAAGATTCAGTATCATCTATTACAGCTGCTGCATTCTCAATATAGGTGTTATAATGGACGCTGCCACCTCGAGAGGATATTACGAACGCTGCCCCCCTTTCTGAAGAGGTGTATGTGTGGCCCACACACAGAATAGCAGTGGCTATCACTACAAGTAGTGTTGACAGTGGCATGATCTCTGGGAACTACCAGGATCATCATGGTTGATGAATTCAATGTTGGACAAAAGCTCCGTATCCTCTGGCTTGGCAACCATGCTTGGCTTGGCCATTTCATGAAGAGGCTCTGAATTGGCATTCATGACAGGACTTGACTCTAACATGACGTTCTTGACATAAGACTCTGGTTTGGTGGTCATGATATGAGGTGAAGACATAACATAACCAGACTGATCTCATGAAATGGCGTATGTATGACACGCCAATTCATATATCCATTTTTGCGTGTTTATGAACGCCGTTGACTTAACGTTACATTACTGTGTATATATGACCTACCCCAACCCCGTCCCTAAACCTACCCGTCGCTGGGGTTAATACCATTTATGAGTCTTCCCCTACCATGCTTGGAAAAAAAAAATGTCACTCCCCAGATGTAGATCTACATTTTGCTTCGTTTCGCTCGGACATTTAACAGCGTGTACATATACGCGGAATCACTCGGACATTTAACGGCGTAGACATACACGCATACACGCGGATAGCTCAAAATGCGTATAGATAAATAGATAGATAGACATGTTTATGCAAAAGTCATGATGTCATGTTGCCATAACATGGCTTTGGCATGATGGATACTCCGGTACTAAGGAGATGTCTCATCCACAATCCCCACAGTAAATGATGATCTGCTTAGTAACAAAGCATGAGCAATGAAAAATAAATCTTTCCACCTGGTAATTTGGAACATGCGGGCTCTTTTAAACCTGCACGGAAAATGTCTTTAAGCGCTTTAATCCATCAGATTTCAGATATTGCCCTCAATCTGCTGATTTGTAAAAACTCTTCATCTGACTTTTTTGTTTTTATATTCAATACAATACATTGTTTTCTTATTTCAGAGAGGAGAAACCTGCAACACAGACTTTAAAAAGACCCGGTCAAAGGAAGACGTCATTCAGGTCTTTAAGGATTTCGTCGAGGGCAATAAAAACATAATTGTGCGTGAGTTCTTGAGAACTAGATCAACCTGTTCTGACATAATGCACACACACACCTACATTTCAGTGGAACAACACTACACCTTGAATACTTTCTATCCAGGATATACATGTCTGATGTAAAAAGGCCAGATATTGTTTACTCTCAGTGATGCTCCAACAAGGCAGTTCAAACAGAATCATAAAAGCTCATCTGTTCAGTTTTGGGGTCTATAGTACATGTCATGAAGGGTAAGGTAAATTACAGGGATAGTTCACCCAAAGATTTGCTCACCAGTTATGAATGCACCCGTTTCGCTTAAGACCTCGCCGTATCATTAGGAGCCACGGGTATTAATTTTGTTTTGCCTGTATGTTTTTACTTAAACTTTTTTTTTTACTAGAACTAGAACAGAGTTAGTACTAGCAGATATAGCTGTAAGGTTTAAAACACCTTTTAAATAATATTTTATAATATGCAAGCACAGCAAGATGTCTCAACAGAAAACAAATTAACTGCACTTACAAGATGTCCTTGTGTAATTCGAGCCTCTCTCCAGTGAATACTGAAAAAAAAAAAAAATCAATTCTAGGATAATTCCAGTTGAATTATTGATTATTGATGTGCTCTTCTCCTTCACTTACCTAATAGAACTCCTATATTACAAGGTTGGAAGATATTGAACAGGCACTGAAAGCCTCGGAGTTCTTCAAGAAACATGAGGTAAAATACTTTTTTTTTCCTGTAATGTTGTGTTTTATCTTATTTTTTGAAGTTGTGTGATGTAAATATTTACTGATTAATGTTAAAAAAATTGTTTAAATTGTTATGTTTAAAAGTTATTACTATTTAAGTACTATATGTACACTTCCAACATGAGCTTTTTGGAGTTAATAATATCTAATAATATCTATAAATGTCCAAATATATATATTATTATTATTTTATTTATTATGTGCCATATTTTTATTTAACGTTGTACTATATTGTACAGAAATATTGTTTACACAACAAAAGTTTGGGGTTAGTAAGATGGTTTCCATAAAAATATATTTTTAAATAAATCCAGCTTTATTTTCATTTCCCCAAAACATTAAAACGGTACTGTAAATCGTGTTTTTACATGATTTGGCCCTCCTCAACAATTACTATGCATCCTCTATGCGACTAGAATGAGATTATGGAAATATTGTGATTAAACTTTACCTTGTGTAAATGCAATACTTTGGTCAAACTAATGCAATTAAGCCCATAATCATAGTTAGTAGCCATACTCGCATTCAACTTTTCCGATTTTAATTACTATAAACAGGCATTCAAACACCTTAATTGCATTATTACACGCGTGTGCTCGAACGTGTGAAAATTGCTCGTAAACTGGAGTGAAACATCTTACTATGATCAAGTCCTTACTTTGATTATTGTAAAAAAAAGGAAAAGAAAAAGAATAAAACAGTCATTGTTGAATGTCTTTCAGGTCATTGGCAGTTCGCTTCTCTTCATTCATGATCACAAAGAGAGAGCTGAGGTCTGGCTCATTGATTTTGGTAAAACCACCCCTCTCCCAGAAGGACAGAAGCTGGATCACTACAGACCCTGGGAGGAAGGCAACCGAGAAGACGGATACTTATGGGGCCTTGACAACCTGAAGCAAACCCTTTCCTTTTTAGCCAGGGAGTGACCTTCTTACTCTGAACTTTTCACTTACTGTCCGAGTGACAGCTACGGCATGCTGATAGACACTTATAAACCTTCTGCAGTGCATTATGGGGAGACTACCAGTGAGCAAGTCCATTACAGTATTAAGCTGTAAAAAGCATTTCGCCATGATCATGGTTTCAAAAACCCAAATTTGTTTGTTGTCATTGCGCATCACACAATTACTCTTCCCCAATGTCAAAAAAAGAGTTCAAAACAAATACAATTCTAATTACAAATGTTGTTTGTAAAAAAAGAAAAAGAAAAAAAAAAATCACATGAACAGGTACAATGTATATTTGTCTACAAAACACTTAAGCATAAACCTTTCGATGATACGGGACAAATTCAGTAATTTTTTTAGGCTGGTAGTTTTGCATGCTGGAATCTATCAAAATCAGTTTCTTCACACATTGTTGCAACATTGTTCCATGTCTAGGCCCAACAAACACTAGTCAAACAATTGACATTGCACAACCAACACAGTCTCATGAAAGTGTGTATCTATACCATGATTGTCATTTCTCGTGGTATTTATATGCCAAAAATGGTTTTTGCGTGCATATGCTATGCACTTAAAACCCCCTGGGTAGGTTTAGGGGGAAGGGGGGTGGGCAGTTCATAGAGCCAGACCGATATATCGGCAGGCCGATATTATCGGCCGATATTAGGCCTTTTCCAAACTATCGGTATCTGGAGTTATAATGGCCGATAAATGAATATTTCAAAAATAAAATAAAAACGGACGAAACACGCTTCAACCATGTCATGTTGGAGTTGTATAGTTTGTCCACCAGAGGGCACTCTACAGCGTCCCTGTTGGCATTCTAGCTAACCACAAAGCTAGCTAATGCCACTATCATCAGTGGAATTTAATGAGCTTTGTTAATTAATTAATGAGCCTCTGTTCTGTTGCGTCAATAAAAGAAACAAGTTTCTTTTTAAAATGCTTTATTATTATTTTAATTAAAACTCATACATAACTAAAAATAACTAATGTTAGGGAAATCTGTTAATGTTTTGTTGTGCGTTCCTGAAAAAAATAAAATATATCGGCCGATATATCGGAATATCGGATTTTAAAACCAACAAATATTTGTATCGGTATCGTCCTTCAAAATCCTTTATCGGTCAGCCTCTAGTTCGCACTTATTATACGCCAAAAAGTGCGAAAAACGCGTACCCTATACATGCAAAAACTAGTTTTGGCGTATAAATGGCACGAGAAATGACATTCGTGCTATAGATACGAACTTTCATGAGATCGGGCTCGCACAACTGACTGTTTTCTTAAAGTACCATCAAACTAACATACAGTAGAACAGATTTGTGGAACGCAATAGTTCACAGATACGGGGAACGCATACAGTGATACAATGTGAATAATGCACAATAGTGCATTTATATACAATATGATATTAATCGTTTTGACCTCAGTGATCAATCAAGGGTGGTGTAATAGATTATTTGGATGATTGCGTGGATATATAGTATTGGTTTTATGTTTAAGAACCTGGGTTGTGATTTTCTATACCTGCACACCACTGAAAGTGTTTCATTATCAGACAAACTTAACGTTGTGACACTATTTTGTTTAGGGGGGCAGGTGAGTTTCATCACAGTGTTCCCTGTGCAGCATGTTTATGACAAATAAAACATCTGCTCAAAATTCATTCTGTATTTCCCAAATTCATTTAAGGATGGTCCTTCATAGCAGGATTATAGACAAAAACAATTTATTTAAAGTTTGCTATTATGCAGCAACGTCCATATTTGGAAGAAAAAAATACAGGTAGTACATGTACGTTAAAATTCACTTCATGTGATGGTACATTTCTAATCTGGCTAGTTAGAAATGAGCCACTGCAAAGACAAATGCAGAAGATTGGCAGTGATAACCTCAACATAATCCAACAAAAATTATAATAAAGAAAACAACAATAAAACTGAGATTAAATATTACAGCTACATAATATAAGGGTTAGTTTAGTGTGAAATGAATATTAATTCAATTATACAGCACTCATTTTTCTGGGTAATGTATACCTTTTCTACCCTTCTATCTGGTTATATTCCAACTAAAGAGTAAGAACTTTAAGATCCTTAAATCACAGTCAAATTATGGAACTTTTAAATGGATAAATAAGACAAAAATAAATGTAAGATTGTGCTAATTCATTTTTAGCCTCATCTAAGGATCCTCTCAGCAGTCCCTGACTAAAATGACAAAAAAAAAGTACACACAAATGAATCTTTCCATATTAAAACATTATTCACCAACAAACTACAATATCTAATAAAACATTTAAAAAAAATTAGGAATAAGACTTAACAAGACTCAAAAATCAAACTTCTCATGCATCACATTATGCACACTGAGGTGTTATGTGGTTCGTGATTGTGTTAGTTGTCATTTGTCTGCATGTATACAAAGTCACAGTTAACACAGGGTAGCTTTACATCTAGTACAAGGACATTTGGAGATAAAAAGCACTTCTATTTACTTATTTATTTTTGAGGGAAAAGTACTAAGAAAATAAATTGCAAAAGTGGTTGTCTTTCAACAGTGCATTGACATGGAAATCAATACAATCTCCAAAGCAATTTCCCGCCACGTCACATGCCAACACATTCAGGTGCAACACCTTTGTAAAAATCTCACAATTATCTAAGTGTTTCTCACACAAAAACACCCTCAATATAAAGGCAACATACTGTTTGCAAACGTGTTGGTTTTTCAAAACTAACAGCAGACAAAAAAAAAAAAAAAAAGTCTCTAATGCTACTTTCCAGTCAAAAAACCCTGTAAAGTCCACCTGATCTGAGATTAAAGTTAAAGGTGCTTTCTGTCAGCATTTCTGCAACACTGACATTAAAGTGTACCTCTGAGTTATTGGTGATAGTACTTAAAAAGCTTTAATGAGACAGCTCACCCCAAAAGATTACAATTATTATTCATCTTCATGTCATTCCAAATCTGTATGACTGACTTTTGAACACAAAAAAAGATTTAAGCCCTTATTTAATTGACCCTTTTCACATTTCAGAGGCTTTCAGAAGTAAACTTCGCCATTGTTGGATAAATTTCAATAGTGGCGAGGCAAATATGATTTTTGCACTCCCATTTGGTCCAATAACAAAAGAATTTTAGTCGATAGATAGAAAGATGTCAAATTTACCATCACTTCCTCTGCCATTGTAATAGAAAACACCCTCATAGCTGTTAATTTATTTATTTTATTTAATGCCAAGGTTGCATAACATATCACAGTCGGCAAAATGGTGTATTGTTTTTGTACACACAATGAGAGTCAATTCCATTAACACTTTGGACCATATTGACTTTCACTGTCTAAAAAAAAACAAAAAAAACTGACGCTGTTTGAAATCGAATACTTCCCTACTATATAATATGCGAAAAACAGTACACCAAAAGAAAAGAGTAGTATGTTCAAATACATAAACAGTAGGCGAAACGTCTGAAGTGATATACTGAATTGAATACACTAAAAAAAGTTATGACAACATGTTTTTACATTGCTTAACTTATTATACTGAAGTTATACAAGTTTCAACTCATTTTAAGTCAAATTAATGTAATTTAAGTTCTAATGACTTAAACATCCAAGTTGATTGTACTTCATTTTAGACAGCAACCTTTTTTACAGTATACCATAAGGCCAGAGGTTTTGTGAATGGAAGTGAAGTGATGCTGGTAGGTCACATGACCTTAACAACATGGATGATGTAGTACGTCAGAATTTTCACTACCACCCATATTCACTACTATTATAGAGTAATTTTTTTTAGCAGTCGCAAAGTAAATTCAAATTCAAACCTAGTACCCTCAGACAGAACGCGATTCCAGACGCAGCCTGAGACATCTTTTAAAACATCTTAGAAAAAATTCATACAAGTTTAGAAAAACTACAAGATGAGTAAATAATGACAGAATTTTCATTTTTGGGTGAACTATCCCTTTAAAATTTTTAAAGCTCTTATGTTTATTTTAAAGTCATTCAAACTATTTCTTTTAACAACCCAGTTAAATGTTACTAGTTTTTGTGACTGGTCGTTATGTGTCAAAGTATTCTGTTTGTGTGAGGTCTGAACATGTTTTGGTTCTTCCTATATTCCACTCCTAAAACCAGCTAAAAATGTGAATTCATCTAGGACATCAAACCTCCATATATATGCATTGCTAATTATGACGAATCAGTAAATTTCACGTGAACATCATGTGTTTTCACAGTTTTGACAGAAGATGAGAATCCAGTGTAAAAGGGCTGCTATTAGCCAAGTGGAAGTTTCCATAGAAACCATCAGCCATTTGTAGGAGAGCCACCACTTAATGACAAATTAGGTACAACTCCTCATGTCCTTAGTGTTTTTGGCACCGCAATACAATAATGTAGTCTCTCGCACCAACATTTATCTACTGGCAGTAACTAAAGGCTGGAATACACTACACAAATTTCGCTTTTTAGCGTTGGTTTACTGTCTGGACGATTCAACACTAGTAGCCAAAATCGAGAGCCAGTCTGCAAATTTGAGCTGACATATTTCACAGAAAAATCTGTGCATAATGATGACTAGATTTAACTTCCGTCCCAATTCAGATACTATCCGTCCTAAAAAATTAGAATTAGTTTGTCCCAAATTGTAGCAACTGTGCACACTTTAACGGCTAATATTAACCCCAACCCATAGAGTGCAACAGTCTGGTTCCAGAAGTAAAAACTCCAGTCATTTTCCCCATAGGGAAATTGATTTTAAACAATAACTTATAATCCTTTAAAAACAGCCTTACTGTGAGCTAAGAGGTTGTTCATCGATAGCATTTGCTTCTGTTGAAGCCGTCAGCCCCCATTATTTTAACTTGGTTTTAAAATAAGAAAACTTTTGAAATTGTGGTGAAAACTACATTACCCATAATGCTGTACAGAAAATTCGGTTACACTATTATATTACACTATATTTATAGAAAATACCACCAATCGGAGAATAGAAAGAAAGTAAAAAGCGCCAAAAGATCTCTTTACATTTCCCTACACTCAAAATATTTAAATATTTTGATATATATATATATATATATATATGCATATTTCTATAAAACTTTTTAATGCATAGTTTTATATTTCTCTATTAAATTGATTATTCTGTCCACAAGGCATCATGGGACTGTGTTTTTTTTTCCCTTACTAAAGCCGTTAAGTACACAGTCTTGTACCTTTGCATTTTTGCCCGATTTTCAATTACGTTTTTGCTTCAAATCAAAGTTTGTAATGTTATGATTCACCTCATAGCTGGTTGACTTGGTTCATGGCTTATAATAGTTTACAAAGACCTTTTTGAAATGCCTATGGGAGAAATAAATGGTAAAAATACTTCCGGAACCAACGCCACTAAAAGAGCGGGCAAGCGCTGTTTTATTAAATTCATTATTTATGGAGTTATTTCATTTTGAGTAATTTGGTCCTCCATAGAAAACTACAAACATGGCAGATGTGCAAGACCTACGGTTAAGAGGCTTGAGTGAATAATATTCAGTATCTAACCTGACGACAAAAATACCATCCACGTTATATTTATCAACCGTGACAGGATGCGCGTAACTAAGCGCGAGAGTGGTTCGTTAAAGACGCCACGAAGTATATCTGCGTTCATGCCATGTTGCAATTACAGGAATTTCGAGATGACTACACATGACGTTCTACTTGAAGCTGTTCACGTCCTCGTACTGCGAATAATGCGTTTCAGTTTGAACACAATCAATCCCTAAATTACAGCAGGTCATGTGGTAGAAGCAGAAGCTCTCCGAAAATTCCCAGCATACAAATTGTAATTACGAGCTCTACAATGACAATATGAAATCTCAATTACAGTAACTACGATATGGTGTGTGAACACATCTTGCGTCCCAAAAGCTAGCTTACTATTCTGTTAAAAATAAAAATATTACTACTTTATTTTATGTAGGTGAATTGAGATTGAGGTGAATAGCATATAATTCCATCCAGTTTGTGGATATCAAACTCGTTTTATATTTTGAGCTCATTGTTTTAACTTGTCATGAGTTTCCTAGCAAGCAGGAGCATGTTTCTGCATGAGTTTGTTGCGTTCGGTATGACTTGAAAGTCTGGTCCTCAAGGTGCGGCCACAAAGTAGGCCAAAATCCACTCCTTTCAACAGGAATCCAAGCAACAGTGAATTTTGTGTGCGGCTGAAAGATTTCCCCATGCAGAGCAGATTTTACAACATATTCAAGCTGATCACACAGATTTTCTGCGTTGACCAAAAGAAAAATGGTTGGTTTGGAAGAGACTTATTACGAGCGGTGATTCATTCAGCGCTACACTATGTATTCCAGTGCAGTGTATTCCAGCCTTAAACTGCCATTCTCCCTCTAGCTAATCCACTGCCATTATCAAATAAAAATTAGAAAAAGAACAGAAAAAAGGTGTTTCCTCAGAAGAATCGTTCTTCAGTGCTAAACCGGGGTGACACTGAGGTCTTCAGACAAGGAAAAGCCAGAATCCCGGTCTCTCGTTGGCTTCTCAGACTGGGTGTAACTCCTTACATCCTCGTGTCCGTAGCTAGCATGGCGCTTCACCTGAGGTTTGTGGGTAGGGGTTGTGGCCAGGCCAAGGGCAGCAAGTGAAGACGTTGCTCCAGAGCTGGTGCTGGGTTCCACAGATTTGGGCACAACTACAGGCAAACTCTCAGTCTCGTAGCTCTGCTCATCATACGCATAGTTTACATTGCCACATGGGAAGCTTTGGAGTTTGGCCAAGTCCATAACAGCAGTGAGCGAGCCACCCGTAGCCCCTGTTGGACCCTTCCGAGAGGGAGGCCCTGTGGGACTGGGTGTGGTCTGGGAGGAGACGACAGTTGGAGGTGGAGACGTTGAGACATTTGCGTTAAACACCACTCCAGGGTCCACGCGCTCTGAGGTAGAGGACGGGGCAGACGTGGATGTGGGGTTGCAAGACAGAGGCATGGACTGGGTATGGCACAGGGCCGTCTTCCCTCGTCCAAAGCTCTCCAGGACCCAAGAACCGTAGGTGGGGTTCCAAAGGTTTTTAGTCTTGTTCTTTAGCTTCTGGCTGCCTGACGACGAACTGCTCCTGGAGCATGGCTGGTGATCTGGGACTTGAAGCCATTGTCCTGGACAGACTCCAGAAGCAGGAACAGGCTCAGCCCAACACGGCTCCAATGTTTCTCGGTATGTGCCCACCTCCTGTGCAATATGGAGGGGTCTTTGTAGCTGCAAACAGGGTTTGAGGGCCTGTGGGGATGCACCGGTGATGCCCGGTCGAGGGGAAGCATCCTGGGACATGGAGTGGGCCACTAGAAGAGGGGTCATACTGCCTGATCCTTCAGGATGGATCACAGTGCCGCCTTCTTCGACAGCAGGACCGTACTCCACTGGGAGAGGGGTGTTAATGACATCGGGGTCCTGACGAATCAAAGGATGTGTGCCAGAAAAGGGTCAACACTATTAATTTTATTAAGTCAGGGGTTTTCGTTTTTTAATATAATAATCATGATTATTATTTTACTCTTAATCTCAAGTTTATAAGATTAAGAAATACAATAACAAATCTGCATGTAGTTTTGTGAAGAAAAACATTTCTACTGTAAGTGTTTTATTACAGTTTCTTCTTTCCACTGGTTGTAAGAAGTGTCGTTAGTTAACTAAAACTTTAAACAATTATTTTCATTCATTAAAACAGAGCTGAACTAAAATCTAAATATTTGATGAAAATGTAAACGAAAATTTGAAATGTTGATAACTAAAATAAGTTTAAGTTAAAGTACTATAAGTTAAATAAAATTGTTTTTAAAAAACAAAAATAAAAACAACTAAAACATATTGCAAAATTACTAAAACTAAAATAAAAATAAATAAAAGCTAATATAAATTACAAAAGGTTAATAAATCCTATAATAGTATATAACCAGTGAGTGTTATTTTAGTATTATTTATATACTATTAAGGTACTTATTAATATATTGTAATTAATTTATATTAGCTTTTAGTTATTTATTTATTTAATATAAATTGCCTAATAATACTAATATAACACTCACTGGTTATAAGGCAATTTATATTTAAAATGTATAATTAAAGGCAATTTACTCTGTAAAACTGCTTAGAAAATATATTTCCTGAAAAAAGATTCAACACACATTTTTTTTTATCAATTTAAAAGGATATTTAATATTTTTAATTTTGCATGTTTGTAACAACATGCTTAATGTTTTTTCAAACAGTCTAAATGATTCCTTATCTATTCTCCAGATCTCCAGATCTATTAAATTCCAACTCTGTTTTACCTGTGTACAGTAGTTGATCCT
This sequence comes from Pimephales promelas, assembly GCF_988280905.1. NCBI lineage: Eukaryota > Metazoa > Chordata > Actinopteri > Cypriniformes > Leuciscidae > Pimephales > Pimephales promelas. The sequence continues at coordinate 26,076,239 of NC_142783.1, forward strand.
CTCTAAAATAGTAGTAAAGTTGGGTCGATGTTCTGGGCAGTGTTGCCAACACTGAGTCATGATCCGATAACTAAAAGAGAACAAAATATAATTATTAAAACAGATTAGGCACATTTCACTGATGCTATACAGCTTCTAACAGTATATTTTCATTTACATTTTGTTACATTTACACTTATTTAAAGATTCACTACGTAACTTCATCATGAATCAATCTTCCAAACCGCTCGCGCTCGAGTGTCAAAAGTTACACAGTGTAGGCTACCTTCCAGGTTAGGGCTGAGATCCATTTTCAATTTGAGTAACAACTCTGCTATTGTTACTTACACAGGTCCTGGGCAGCTCTTAGGAGGATCCATACGACCTCCACCTGTTACAAACTCCAGTACTTCCTGATTGGTCTTGCAGGGATAAGGCATGTATCCAAGAGAGAAAATCTCCCACAGTAGTACCCCGAAAGACCTACAGATGGAGACAAATTGTATGCAAATACTGGCCTTGGTCTCTGCAGCCGAGTCCGGCCAAAACAAAAGTCACTGTTTGGATTTAATAGGCAAATGTTTAACAGTATTGGATCATTGCAGTGATTATAATATTTATAGCATGTTATATGTTTGGCAACATTTTTAAACAACCATGTAGGAAGACATCATGGCTCAAATGGTGAAAGAATGGTTGGGAGGTTGCATGAAGAAGAATCACTATCACACAAGAATTGGCACCTCTGAATCCAGGCCTTAAATTCATTGAAAGTCTTTGGGATGTGCTGTGGGACACTTTACAGGGTGCTCGACTCTTGCATTGCCAATAAAAAATCTTGACCAAAAATGTATTCACCTCTATATGGAAATAAATGCTGTAATATTATTTTTGGTCAAGATCTTGTATTGACAATGCAAGAGTAAAAATTATAGTTAGTTAATTAGTGTGATTAAGAGAGAGTAATAATAATTTAATAATATACATGCACAGTGTGTATATTTGTTTTACCTGAATCTTGGACGCAACAGTCCAAACCACTAAAACTACAATTCTTTCAAACCATTGCTGACAAAAGACATTTTTTTTCCCCCAGTAAACTAGTATTACCAGGTATCAGTCTTGCATGTAAAAATGCCTTCTAGGAAGGCTTCAGGTGGCATCCACTTCACTGGCAACATGGCACGGCCACCCTTCCTATAGTAACTCGCCCTGCAATACAAAAATACTCTTTTGTTAAAACTCAATCAATGCCTGTGTTCATTATTATCCTTAACAGGTACTAAACCACACACACAAAGTTTTTTTTTTTAAATAAATAAATATGTGAGATAGTGAAAGCACCTGTAGATATCTCGAGCCATCCCAAAATCTCCTATTTTAGCCACTCTCTCTGGACCAGGACAGGTCAAAAGACAGTTTCGTGCTGCAATGTCCCTGAAACACACAACAGACATACATTCTTGACTTATTATATGCGTGCGAGGCATCAAGGTCAAGGGCTGCAGCGAGTTAATGACGTCTACATAGCAACTGAAGAGCGATTTCCACTTAATCCAACAATGAAGGCTCCTTGAGCGCAAACTTTACTCAGGTCTGGCAGTGAGAAATCACCTGTGAATGAAATGGTTCTCTTCAAGGTAGCGACAGCCAAGTGCAATGTCTCTGGCCATCTGAAGAAGATCCAGCATACTTAGAGAAGATGGCTGGTTCTGTGGGAAGATAAGACGATAATGTTTCTGAACTAACCATATACTGTATGTTCCACACATGTGGCAAACCCACATCACAAAAGCGAAATGTGTGCTAAGTAATAAACAGAGGATAGAATAATGTCTATACACACAAACACTCACAGTTCTGGGTCGGTTTAGTCTCAAGAAGCTCTTCATGTCTCCTCCTGTCATGAGCTCCAGCAGTATGAAGCGAGGCAGGATCTGCAGACTGACTCCGATACAGCGCACAATGTTCTGATGGCTGAACTTACTGCAGACACAAAGGATGAAGAAATAGACTATTGAATGGAAGAAAAGTTACATAATGCAGGTCATTTCAAATTATGTGAAATTACATATTTTATTGTGTGCCAGTTAATACAAATGTAAAATATTTAGTTTATATTGGTTTAGAAATAATATTTAAGCACCTTGAAGACTATTAATATTATTATTATTAAGCACCTTGAAATAGATGATAACATATGTGTGACTCGAAGCCAAATGAAAATCAAAATATCCTCTGGTAGGGATTCACTGATCTAGACCATCCAATGGAAGTATGAAGGATATGATAATTAACTACAGCACAGTTGCTCAGAAAACTATGAATCACTGAAAAACATCTGTTGCCTGACTAAAGACAATGCCATACGCTCAAAAACAAACAACAAATGTGAACGTGATATGCGTAAAAAATATTAAAAAAAGAGAAAAGATTTCATAACTTAAAGCGAGTTTGACTAAAAGCAGAGGATTGAAATGACAAATTTCTGTCTGTCACACACATGTGCGGCCATTACAATGCTGTGTGTGTGTGTGTTACAGCCAAGCATACCTCATGATCAAAGCTTCCATTAGGAAATCCATCTCATCCTGCTCAGAACAGATTTCTGGAAGAGTCTATAAGACGGATGAAGAGAGAAAAAACACAGAATCAATTAAGAGAAACCAGAAACTGCTTTCAAAGGCCAAGGCAGATCTGGGAAAACTCACCTTTATAGCAACCTGCATGGCTGTGTTTTCTCCATTCATACCCAAAACCTGTCCTTCATACACTTCCCCAAAGGCACCGTGTCCCAACGCCCTATAGTCACAGATACATATTAATCACATGTGTAAATGTGGAATTAATTTCCAGTGCTTTCACATGTCATCACAGGAATATTGAAGGAATATTCCAGGTTGAATAGGATTGTTACTGCAGACTGCCAGTGTAAATGCAGAACTGTCAGCAGTATTTTTGTTTGTTTTATGTACTGTACATAATGTCAGGCAACATTTATTATATCAGATATGCTGTCAACAGAACTCAACTTTTATTTAACCCCAGAATATTATTTTAACTAATAACTGGACAAGTGCAACCTGTGGGAAGCTGCATAAACAGCCACGATGTTAAGACTAAACTAAGATGTTTCTTATTAACTAGTCTGACCAAAAGGTTAGAAGGTTAAAAGGTTAGCCAAGGCGAGTCAGTCATCTCATTTTTTTCTTCAAGACTGGAATAGCTTTTTTTACGCCATAATTCATTTTTTTTTTTTTCCGGATACCAACCTTGAGCTTTAATCACCTTAACCTTGATAACATTAGTTAATGAATTATGTATAATGAACTAAAAATAATACTTTAACAGCATAAATGGCACGTTTACAGCATTTATTAATAGGTTATGTTAACTTCCACATGTACCATTATATATTTTTCCTTATATTTTATAAATATAAATTATATATAAATTAATATAAATAAATTAATACAAATATATATTACAATTATAACATGAACTGGCTTTTTAATTTTTTTTATATTGTTGTCTGAGGTCAACTCATGATGTTCGCTTGGTTTTTACATTAAAAAACATCAAAATGAATAAGTAATAGGCTATTTTCTACCCTAGTTTTGAGTCCAGCTCAAAAACGCTCGGTTTTTATGGGCGTCTCACACTGAAGACTTGGACGTAAACGCCCACTGCTGTGAGTGGATGACAGTTTTGCATATTATAATGAGTTTCACTCTCGACCCGGTTTGTCATCACGAGGTAGGCCTATATGTTATTTAGCTATGCGTGTGATGCGCGAATCGGTGGGCGGGGCTAACGGCCGTGTTGAAGTATCCTCTGGTGTTTTATCCTCTTTGACGTCATAGTTCCCCTCTTTGAAAAACGAGTCGTTTGCCGAGCATGGTGTCAATAAAAGCATTGGACTAACAAGGATGTTTTCAGTTCTGAAACTTATAATATGATGACCTCTTAGATGTCAGAAGCTCAAGGAAAATTTGATTTCTCAGTTCATCACCCCTTTAAAAAAAAACATATAGACCCCACACGTTTGAATGGTACTGTACATCTGCACAGCATAGATACCTGAGAAGGGTGATGTTTTTACGTGGCACCTCCTTAAGCTCACTCAGTGAGGCCGCCTTGCCAGCAAAGCAGTAGTTAGGGTTGTAGTCGGTCATTATGGTGGACGAGCGAATTTTGCTAAGCTTGTACTCTGGGCTCTGCAGACGAATTCTGACCGCATGCAGGTGGTTCTTCTTACGATAATATACTGCAAAGAGAAAAACACAACAGGAATCAGCAAAAAGTGATCAAGCTTTTAAGGTGTTTTCTTTAGAGGTAAATCCACCTGCCTAATTTGCATAATTATTGGTCTCAGAGTACGATGTGGATAAGATGATCGTGCATCCTAAAAGTGTCTTTCAAAAGGCTTTCAGCATGAAGGGTAATTTTCTCAGAGAAATAGCCATGTGCGCTTATTTGTCCCCATTGAATTCTATCAAGATGACACAATTGTGCATTTTAAAGCCCCTCAGGGCAGGGGAGGGCCGAAGCTCGGGGCCTGTCTGTCAGCAAGTGATCGGGCAGGGTGGACTCACCCTCAGTGGAGGCTGCCCATGTCCCCAATGCAGGTTGGTAGTCTGCTGGGGAGGGTGCTGCGTGGAGGTGAGAGGTCCCCTTTTGCCGTCGGGCTGCTGGCGCAGTGGCGCGAAGCGAAGCCGGCAGGAAGTTGACCAGGTATTAGGGGTGCGAGAGGGAAAGCCCGAGCAAAGACTACCAACCTACATGGGGGAGAGCTCAGGGGAAGACACACAATTAGCATCCAGTGGAGCTCTGCTAACTAAGGACCCAGAGACCGTGCTCTGCTGATTGTATATTTGACTTTTGAGGTGGTTTTTGTGTGCATACCGAAATTGAATGTCCAAAATATACAAAATGAGAATGAAAAACATGCTTCAAATGTCTTTTTAGAGGTCTGTATCACTTCTCTTTAATGATTTGTGTAATGACAAGTCTTTGTTTATCTTACAAATACATATAAAACGTGTCATGGCACAGCATTGTACAGTTAGTGCACAAGTCAAACAGACAATATATGTTTTTTAAATCGAACATATGGAAGGTACTTGATATTAAGCATAGTTATTAAAAAAATAAAGCATTTATAATGATGAGTCCATTGGATATACATAAAGTTAGAGCATTGTGTGACAGACTGTTGGTTTAAGGCATATTTCAATCAAGGGTTTGGGAAATTGAGTTCACTGGGATACTAAATGAAAATTACAGTAAATAGTGATTTCTAGGCATGCAATTTTTTGCTAAAACGCGGACAATTTCTTCCTATTCAAACAAATATCCTACTGTTTCTATGCCAAGTTTCTGCACATCATAATGTTTCAATGCCAGGTTTATATAATTTTAAATTGCAATGTTAAAAAAAAATAATAAATACTAATATATAATATCAGCTATCATTTATGTTATCATAGATTTTTTTTTATTGGCTTTAAATAGATATGAAAACAGATGAGTGAATATGTGTAATAAATTAATGATCATCCATTGGTGAATCCCAACTTCCCAAGTCATTGCTTTTTACTTTTGATATAAATGACCATTTTTTTGTTTCCCTTTACGAGAGGTAAATTCAAAAGGTCAGTATGTTGGACTGCCACCAGCGCAATGGAAGTATTCAAAATTGTAACCAATATTTCTATTGAAGAAAAAAATCATGATATCCTCATTAATTCCAGAAGATGCTCACATTTATAGGGACAGTGCATTATGCCACCCTCAATATTCCCTCACTGTCCTGTACTGGAAAATAAACCGTTTTTTGTTGAAAGAACAAAACACACAAGTTAAATAGCAGCAAGTGTAATTAAAATACTGGTCAGCACTTATTTACAAAAAAAGCCCATCTGTGAGATTACAGTTAGTTTTGACAATAATTTGGCTTAATTGTTCATTTACCTTTAATATCAAGTCCGTGCTTAAAGGTTAATGGGCTCTATGCACGGCGTTATTTCCGGTGAAGCATTAGGGATGCTCGATAACTTCCGCCGATCATAGAGTCCAATGCAATACCGAGAATTTATATTGAATTTTATACTCCATGGTTCTACTAATGAAACGTTAGTCACAAAAACAGATAAAACAGACACCCCTCGTTGTGTTTATGCTTCTTTTTAAAATTATATTAAATAAACATAACTATATATAAAATTACATCTAAACGTATGTACGTTTCGTTTCAAAGACGGGAGGACAGTAAATATTGAAGACTCTGCCATAATCCCGTTTTCTCCGGTTTTCCTCCGCTTTAATCTACACAACCGGAAATGGACGAGCATCCTTACGTCAAATGCGGAACTTATGCGTGCATATAGCCCATAGCAGTCTCTGTCTTAGTTCCCTACTCATTCCTATACGGGGTATTGTGCAACACTACATAAAGTAGTTAGTTAGTACAAAAAACAACAAAAATTTGTACAAAAAACAACAACAACTCTGTTCAAAACCCAAGATAACACAACCGGTGTTAAATTAACTAAACAGCAAAAGCAACGGACAGAAGGATGAGAAATAAGTAAGTGAAGATTTTTTAGCATGGCTTAAAGATTCTGCAATACTCATATGTGATAGTTTTTGAAAAGGGTTCATTCATATTATCCTGTGTACACTATAGGCTTCAAAAGTTTGGCGTCAGTAAGATTTTTATATATATTATATATATATATATATACTGAGTTTTCACCTTTTCAGCATCATTACTCTAGTCCTCAGCGTCACATGATCCTTCGGAATTCATTCTGATATACTGATTTGCTGAAAACAGTTGAACCGTTTAATATTTTTGCGAAAACTGTGATGCATTTTTTTTTTTAGGTTTCAGAAAATTCTGAAAGTTTTTAAATTCAGAAAGTTGAATTACATTACAAATGTCTTTACTGATGCTTTTGATCAATTTAATGCATCCTTGCAGAATAAAAACATTAATTTTTTACTGATGCCAAACTTATGAACAGTATTAAACAGTATTAAAAGTGCTGTATGAAATTTGGCTAAATAATTATCCGTAATTATTTTTATCATGTCACAGTTTTGTTCATGTCACATTTTTAAGCTGGTAAAACCCTTTTCTTTTAGGATTTTTAATGATGAAACGCTAATGCCCAGTGGCTCCAACAATTACAATTATTTTTTGTACTTATACTAATAATTATAGGGTATGAAAAAAGTCACAAATTATAATTTCCGCTGCCTGTTGTTATTGCTTGTACAAGATCTAAAATAACTGATGTTGCACTTGCCTGAATGTTCTCTGTGAAATGCAATTTTATAATAAATCTGTCCTGCAATGTCACCAGGACCTAGACAAAGCATGTCAAAGACGATGGAATGTTGACGGCACAGAGTTGACGCAGAACTGGAAGAATCTCTTACTGAGCATGAGGCTGGCACATGTGAGAACGACACCCGTAACTACTGTGGACGCGATCACTGCCAGGATAAATATCAGGGATGGGGGTCCGTCTGCCAGGGAGCCCAATGGAACAACTGGAGGACGACAAATTAGAAACATTTCAAACAAATGCAAATATAAACATACTTTTGAGAGCAAATAGACACAGGCTGTTTAGGTACCTATGCAGGTGACGTTGTCTGGAGCAAGAACCTCGTCGCCGTCACAATGGCAGAGGATGAGTCTGCTATCTTCATCACGCTTACAGCTCTGGGTCTCACAATGGCTACAATTCAGATACACCTCGATCTCAGCTTCCCCATGACTCTCCATGGCTAGAACACATGAAAACGGATCAATATTGCACAGTAGCTGTACAAAACCTCAGTGTTTCTGTCTAGGGAGTCTTTTTATCTTTAATTTAGGTTGTATGTAACTGCTTTGAGCTAAATAAAAATTCTAGGGTAAAACAAGCAAGTAAAATTAGTTTAAAACCTCCATGAAGTAAAAAAGATATATTTGGTTTAGTGTATTTGCTATGATGGCATGTGTACTTACTTATATATGCCAAATAAGGTTTACAAAAACTTCTGGCAGACCTTTAAAATGTAATATAAATTGTAATATAAAATATGACTAGCCATTGTCTAATTAAAATACAGTTCATAATAAAATATTTGGTAATACATTTAATAAAATGAACAAAAAAGATCATATTATCTAATGCTAAACAAATAATTAGTGCATTAACTAGCAACTAGTAGCCTTAAATTTTTGAAAGTGCCAGTATTATGCTTTTCAGATATTACCTTTAATGTAGTGTGCTATATAGCTGTTTGTGAATGTAAACCTCGCAACCCAAATTAGGAGCCTTCAAAAAACGCATAATAAGGGCGGTTTAATATATTTGTATTTATTAATATTTTAAGCATTTTATACTGTTTGTTAATGACTTGATAATGAAAGTTATCATTAAGGATTGACAAAAAAATTGTGCCTGGCCTCACAAGCGATAGTCGTCTAAATCATAGCCCTTTACTCCAAACACACTCGCAGTAATAAACAGTGGCGCCAACTTTAATAAGTCACATAAGGTCTTCCATTATCCACCACGAGTTACATTTTCTCAATTTCACGTTTATAACTCAATCAGTGTGTGTGTGTGGCCTGTGGAAAATGTCTCCACAAAGATGGCAATATCAGAAATCCTTGTGGACATTTTTTGGTCCCCATGAGGAAAACAGCTTATAAATCATACTAAGTGATGTTTTTTTTTTTTTTTTGAAAATTAGGCTTAGGGGTAGGGTTAGTGTATGTAAATGTTTGAAAAGGGACTTTTTTATGATCATTTTTTAAGAAGCTATCATTTTTTATTTAAAGCTGCAGTCCGCAGTTTTTTTTCTCTTTGTCGCCATCTCTGTTCGAAATCTGCAATTGCAGATATTCACGGAATTATCAACTTGTACTTCGACTCAACACAGTGTGGATGAACACAAGGAGAGTGTGCAGCTGTCAGTCCCCGCGCCGGTGTCGATACTGGCATTCAGAATCACAGATTTTTCTTTTTGGAAGTATGACCAACATAAAAATTTTCACCAGAAAATGTAATCTGAACAAGTAAGAAACATCCACTTTTGTTCTGGTTCTGACATTGCAGTAAATCACGCTGATTACATCTAACAATGGCTAATAATAACATGCAAAACTGTGCAAATTATACTTTGTTCTCAAATTGCAACGTCAGCATTGCGTGACTGCATGTTATGTCCTTCCGTTATCTATCCATGTTTTCGCATGGGTCCGGTTGCAGTTTCTTTTTTTTTCTGTAGCCACTCCAAAGTCTTTTACAATTTACAGCGGGTGAATCTGTTGTCACTGGTGATTGTCGTTTGAACCTTTCTGGATCCGCCATCAAATTGCAAAGATCAATTATACAGTACCACTGGTGTTAAAAACATTACTATAAACTTATCGCTTTGAATCGAGCGAAGGGAAGCAGATAGTTTTGAACAGGGTGTGTAAACTTAATAGCACAATGGTACATCATTATAGACAGATTATGGCCTGACCTGCCAGCGGTTGTAGAAATATCTTTCCCATGGGGTGAACAAAAGAGACACCATCTTGTCCATCTGCTGTGATGCCATCAAGAAGGGGAGCATCCCCACCTGGGCAAAAGTGACAAAGATAAATATTCATTACATCAGCTAATCGACTTCCTCAAAAAAAGTAAGTATTTAAAATAAGTAAAATACTATAATACAATATCAAGCAAAGTGTATCATATAATACATGCATATAATGCAATTTTATTATTTTTTAAATAATACACACTACTATTCACACTTGGCTTCGGTAAGTTTTTTTAAGGACAATTTTATTTAGCAAGGATGCATTAAACTGGTCAAAAGTGACAAGTATTTTTAATCTAACATTTACCTCTGTATCCTCCACCACCCCCTCCAGAGGTGCAAGCGCCCCCTCCTCCCCCAAACCCCCCAAATGTAGCCCATCTCAGCACTGACAGAGCCTCGGGACAGGATGAGCCTCCTTGACCACCTTCAACAAGAGCTTTCCCTCCCCAGGGGAGAGAGGATGAGTCACTCCATCCACCTCCTCCACCTGAATACACACATACACAATATTGAACTGCTTGTTAATTCAGTGCAAAGCATGTTAGTTAAAAGATGTTCCACAGACAAGATGGCAAATACTGTTATTCTTTGTCTGCTCGTCTACTTATTGTGCAAATTTGACAATAACGTGAGGGCCAAGAACTGCTTTCTCATGACATTTCTGCACACAAAAAGCCTCTTCCAGATGTCAATCCCACAAAACAGCCATCATAATTTATGGGATTGTCAAAAGATAATTTGACCCCGGTGGCTAAACTGAAACTGCAGCATCATATTGAGGAGGGAAAAAAAATGGTTGGTAGCGAATAGAATTAAAGAGCCAATAAAACATTCATAAATGTGGGATTAACTGGAAATTGCTGAAATAATACTTACCATCATCCAAATATAAACCGCAGAGTAATTGTTAGCATTCGAAATAAAGCAATTGTAATATCAAATCACAGTAAACAAGCAGTGACTGAGAGAAGCCAGTCACCCTAATGCTGAACATATGGAGAAAAATATTGGGAGACACCTCACAATTATTGAAATCATGTGCTTCAATCAGATCCTATTTTCACAGGTGTAAAATGTCAAGAACCTAGCCATGCAGTCTGCATTTACAAACATTTGTGAGGGGGTGGTACTCTGACAGGATGCCACCTTGGCAATAAGTCAATTCGTGAAATTTCATCCCTGCTAGATATTCCACAGTTAACTGCAAGTGGTATTATTGGAAAGTGGAAGCATTTAGGAACATCAAAACCAAGTCTGCTAATTCCATAGCTGAAGAGTTCCCAACCTCCACTGGCATTAATATCAGCACACAAATGACAGGAGCTTCATGGAATGGGTGCATTGCAGCAGTTGTATGCAAGCCTCACATCACCAAGTACAATGCCAAGCATCGCATGGAGTGATGTAAAGAACACCACCATTAAACTCTGAAGCAGTGGAACATGTTCTGACAAATCACGCTTCTCTGTTTGGCAGTCTGATGGGTGAGTCTGGTTTTGGCTGATGCCGAATTTAATGGGTTTGGTGTGGAAAAACTTGTTTGGCCCACACAAAGCCCTTACCTCAACGCTTTCTAACACTTTGAAGTAAAATGGTGATTGCGATCCAGGCCTTCTCATCCAACATTAGTGTCTGACCTCACAAATGCTCTACCGCATCAATTGGCAAAAATTCCCATAAAATACTTTAAAATCTTGTGGAAAGCCTTCCCGTATGCATCTCAGCCGGACTGGTTGGCAAAAGAGTATTTCGTTCAATAAATTCTGCAGAGGGCTGTGCTGTAAAAATACTGTACCTGCTGCTCCAGATTTGCCATTGACACCAGAAGCGGAGGTGTCGTTCTCATATTGTTCCAGGAAAATCTGGTCCAGGCTGCTTTCAGGGTCCTCCAGGTAGGCCTTTCCTCCCCCTCCTGCTGCAATCAGTAAAGGCACTGGTTCCCCGTTCTCCATCTGTCCCCGGGCATCCCAAAAACAACATCAGAGTTACTTTTCATCCAAGTAAAAAAGAAGGCCAGACCGACCGTCATTTACATCTGTGTTTCAATTCAGATGACTCCAAATTATTTCAGGATGTCTCAAATATGCTTGTCTAGACAGGCACTATCAGACGACGACTGCTGTCCACATGGCTCCCCTTAAGGGTACTCACAAAGCTGTGATTGATGTTTTTAAAGATGTGTTTGAGACAAGAAAATTGGAAGAAGAGAAAGATCTTACCCGATATATGTATGTGGCTCCCCCACCACCACCACCGCCTCCCGCCCACTTCAAGGCCGAACCGTCACTGTCAAAACCATCTTCAATCACAGAAGACTCGCCCAGACAGATTTTGTGTGTAAGGGGGTTCCTCTGTACATATGTGAAGACAACACTGAAATGTACAGTAGACGGAGAGCTTATACATAAATGCTTTGTAAACCAAGTTTCACTCACTCCTGGACAGGCATCTTCTCCTTGGTGACCAATCAGGATGTAGAGGATGTCCCCTTTCTCCAGTGGGAAGATAGCTGAGATGATGATGCCATGTGAGCGCTTGTTATGGTTCTTTGCTCCTTTGCCTCCAGCAGCTCCATAAGCTGAAATCCTGGAGAATGAGGATGTTTCCTTAGAATTCCCAATGCACTGAACTAACAGAGGACACAACTGCTACATCGGATTACTAATACCCATAAAGAGAAGCAGAAAATGTTTCAAACAAACCTTAAAAAGAGTAAAATCTGAAAACAGATGAACTATGGTCTAATTATACTGTATGTATATGGGAATGAATATTGATAAATGAATATTCATAATACCATGAATAAATGTATGTATGTATGTGTATATATATATATATATATATCCATCCCTCACAAGGGAATCTTCATTCTTAAGGGTCCATGGCATAACAACATTTGAAAATATACTATTAATATAGCAGTAGTATATTAAGCTATTAAGTCATTAGTGGGCCCAAAATAATCACCATTATCCTTTTGAATATAAACATTATCATTTTAATAACATACAACTTAATTAAGCTGAGCTAATCCTGAAATGTAAAAGCAAAGACTTTTATTTCCTCACACCACTAAAGAAGATAAAACTTCCTGTCTAGAGGCAAATATAATAGTTTGTTATTAAAACCAGTCAGTGCTTAAGGCACCAAAACAAAAGGATACAATATAAAATAATTCAGTTTACGAATGAGGGATAGCCGGTGCTGGCTCTCTGGCACCCTGAATGCAATAGCATCACAACATAGTGTCGTCCAAGTTCATCTGATAGTTATCTGCTATGTTTTCCGGTCTCCTGCATGCTCTTCTTTCTCAGACAGTTTTGGAGTTGTTTTTAATGAGCTCCCATGACTAGCCTCTATAATCACTGTAAATCAGTTCAAAGGCTTGACAACACAGGGGCCAGATTAAGTGGAGTACAGGAAGAGATTTATTTGTGCCTACAGCCAGTGAGTCATGTCCCTCTCTGATTTTACAAAAACAAAACAAAAAAATAGATAAAGAGAGTAAGAAACTGTTCACACCTGGTTTTAACATCTGCTTAAATTAATCTACTTGCATTCAATTGGATTTTGAGGGGAGAATCACTTATTTCAAGAGTACATAGATCATGTTTAAATGAGCACTTGAAAAAACAGGTGCGCCAAAAAAAAAAATGAGCGTATTTTAAGAATATCCTGTAAGTTTCAGAACTGAAAACGTCCTTGTTCAAAAGTCCAATAAAAGCTTTTATTGACACCAGGCTCAGAAAACGACTCGTTTTTCAAAGTGGGGAACTATGACGTCAAAGAGGATAAAACACCACCCCCGCAGAAGAAGATCAACGCCTACTTCAACACAGCGGGTTTAGCCCCGCCCACTGATTCGCGCATTACACGCATAGCTAAATAACAAAAATAGATGCCTACCTCATGATGACAAACTGGATCGATATCGAGCAATATCGAGTGCCTGGTTGTGGAAGAAAACAGTCGCTGCATAAGCTTCCTCTGGATTCCAATAGGACTGCATGGTTAAACTTTATTTTTATTGACGTTCCAGCTGATTAGGGTAAAATATTGTCCGTTTGTTCGCTTCATTTCACTGAGGATTGTTTTGTAAACAAGACACAGCTCAAGACTCGATTTGCAGACCGACTAAGATTAAAAAACGGTGCTGTGCCTTCTATATTGGATCCGACAGGAATGGTGCAACACACGGACTATGGGTCGAATATGTATGGGTGAATCATTCCTGTTTTTACCGAGCGTTTTTGAGCTAGGCTTAAAACTAGGGTAGAAAATAGCCTATTACTTATTCATTTTGATGTTTTTTGAATGTAAAAACCAAGCGAACGTCATTAGTTGACCTCGGACAACAATATAAAAAATTAAAAAGCCACTTCATGACCCCTTTAACTAGGTTAACCAGTAAGACAGCTTCCCCAGAAATTCCATGCATGTAGTAATACCTGTCCAATAGCTGTTTTTGAACCCAAGATTGATTCTAAAGTCTAAACCACATTGATTTCCAGCTTCTAAACTTACTTGTACATGTTGGTAGCTGGGACCTTCCACATCTGAACCCCTCTGAGATGGCCCTCTTTCCCCACCACCACGCTGACGTTGGTGTTACGGTAAGCGCCGTCACATTGTGCTTGAGTCGGGCCTAGCGGTCCGCTTGCTCCACAGGAAGTAAACCACCATGTTATAAGGGATGCTTCTGAAAATAAAAGACACTGCTTTCTTTTTTCATGCTTTTATGGTGGTGGTTGAGGAGATCAAACCCCCCCCCCCCCCCCCCCCCTCCTCTATGTGAAGCGCTTTGAGTTTCCAGAAAAGCGCTATATAAATGTAATGAATTATTATTATTATTATTAAAAAGAAATGACTTTTAATCAGCAAGGGTGTATGAAATTGATAAAAAGTGACAGTAAATGCATTTAAAATGTTCCTAAAATGTATAGGTGAAAGCACAGTCATGGGAAATCCTTTAAAGGCCGAAATTCATGAATGAGAAAAAAAAAAAAGAAGAAGAAGAAAAAAATAGAAAATATCCTTAAAATATCTTAATAATGAGAATGGTGATTAGAGGAGTAATCCTACTGATGGATGGTGTGTCAATGAAAGGGTGCATTTCAGTTTAACAAGTGCACTTATTTTGAACATTCTATTCAACAAAGAATCCTGAAAAACAAAATCTATCAAATATTTGGCAGCACCATGGTTTTCAACACTGATGATAATAAGAAATGTTTCTTGAGCACCAAATCACCATATTATAATGATTTTTAAAGGATCTTGTGACACTGAAAACTGGCGTAATGATGCCATCATAGGAATAAATTACATTTTTATACAATAGAAAACTGTACCTGAAGCTGAGGGTTCTGGGAGAGGGCTGAAGGGGTCTAAATTATGCGGTAGTCCTTGTCCAAGAAGCAATTCGTTTAGTTCTTTTAAACCAGATATGGAAAGAGAACGAAGAACAAAGAGGAAGAAAAGTGTGAGACGTTAGGATCAATTCTTGTGAATTTTTTAATTAATTTTATTGTTAAATTTTTTGCCATTTTTATTTTTTGTTGACAAGACCAGCAGTATTGGTGTCACGAAATAAACACACGAAGAATTGAGTACAACAAATTAACGGTCTTAATAATTCCAAAGGTTGCAGGAGAATTAGTGTAATATCAACAACTATAAACTGAAATGAGACTGGACAATGGAACACAGGAAACTGAGGGCTTAAATATACTGAAATTAAAGGAGCTGTATGCAAGATTGTGGCCAAAACTGGTACTGCAATCACTTTCAAATTAGGGTGTAGGCATATGCTAGTCTATAAATAAGACCGACACTAAACCAGCACAAGTAACAATGTCCATGCTGGTCTGGTTTGGTCCAGGAATGGAATTACCTACAAGAGCACCACAGCATGTGTAGCAACAACTAAGCCACAGCGCTTGCGTTTTACTATTTTTATGATTAGTCTTTCAATAAATCAATAAAAATAATATACTGTTCAAGTTAAAAAGAGAAGTCCATCTTCATGTAGATATGGTGGAGAATGACAGTGGCAACATGACAAAGAACAGAAAGAGGAGGACTAAATAGAAACCTAAAGAGGATATTTAATGAGCAGCTCAGGAATTTCTCCAAATCACAGATTATAGAAAACAAAGTTAACAAGGATAGTAAATTTTAAAATTCACAAGTCTTAAATGTAAAATAACAGGCCCATCAATTCCTGCGGTCAACCGCGGCACCGAAACAATCCTGATTCTGAGGATTTATAAATCCTACTCAGAAAAAAAAAGTCTTTTGTAGACATTTTTACAACATTTGCAGATTGCGGAATACGAACGCAAATAGGGAGATCGTCTTATGGATTCTCCCATCCTTCAAAACCAAGCAAGCAGAGTCTACATCAACCGTGTTATGAGAACCATCTCCCGCTGCAAACTGGAGACAGCGGTTAGACATCATGTGTGCACATCACCTCTTAAATTCTCCATCTGCATTTTTGAACACGCCTTTTATTTCTGCATTTTTGAACACTACATTTTTGGACACGCCTCAGCTTTGACTGATTGAACTCAATTATGGGTTTAATACTGTGGTGTGGTCAATCAACTTGTGCGCTATGGATGGACATATGGACCATTATTCTGCACGAAATGAGTGTCTGTGTGAATACTGTACATGTGTGAAGCAGAAAGTTTACCTGTGTCAAAACATGCAGCACTTAATGAAATGTCATCGAGCGCAATGTCAGCCTTAGATCCAGAAGTCCAGAGAGCCCGCACTTTAAGATGGAAGCTGTGCTCAAAACAAATGAAAAATATTTTAGAATGAGAGCAAAGGCCAAAACAGAGTTGTTCAAGTAAATAGTCTACATTTAAATAAAAGCCCAACTCCTAATTTACATCACTCTAAGCAGGGCAAAGTCTCCAGCTTTGGGTAACATGCCTCCACCTAATTTGACTTTGTATCCAAGGCAGTACCAAATTTCATCTCCGGTTAAAAGCTCAGTCATTTAAACATTTCTATTTAAACATCATTGTTAAATCAGAATAGTTAACTGAGCTATATAACTGAGGCTTTATAATTATGTTGGACATTTAATTTAGTTAATGAGGGATTTGTAGCGTCCACAAGTAAAGGCCAAAGTATACTTCACATTTGACCTAAATATTTTTATTGAAGTACCATCTGAAATTTAGTTGATATTTTGAATTTTTACCAAAATATTTGCATGTAAATATTTATTTGATGCCACCAACACATCTTTATAAGGCACAACAAATTTAAAAAATTTTGTGAATGTTTTATTTTGATTGTTTTTATTTTAAAATTATTTATTTTAATTGTACACATTTTAAATGTAATTTTCAATGTCATTCATTTTGGGTTTTATCAACTCACAAACTCCCTTCCCGTTCCCGTTCCCTCCCCCAGCGGTTCGCAAATCAGTCAAAAAAATCATATTTAAATAGAATACTTGATCTTGAAATCACTTTTTTTGACAAATCCAAAGATGAATGATTCTATGAATCAAATGACAGCCTTTGGGTGTTTTGTACAAGATGGTACCCGTTTACCCATTCATCTATTCATCTCACCTATTTAGGATCTTTGTAATCGGCAGAATAAGCTCTTGCCAAGTGTCCTTCCAGTGTCCGGTTCTGTTCCACAAAAGTGTAGGTGCTGAAATTCCGTTCTCCTCCACTGACAGGAGCACCGTTCCATTGAAGTTCCCATACAGGTACATAGACAACTGCAACTGCACAGAAAACTTCATCAGTTGAGCATCTGCTACAAGACCAGATGTCTCAGAATAATATCTTATTCATGGAAAATCGAGTGTAAAAGTGTAAAATTGAAATTTGAAATTTTGAAATTGAAAATTGGCTCAATGTAAGATTACTCTGTGTAAGCTATTTGTAGATATTCTGTACAGATGTGTCCCTGTTTTCATGGACAATTAACTTGAAATCTGCCAAATCTGCCAGTAAAAACCATTTTATGTGGATAGACAAATAAACTACCACTCAAAAATGTGGGTCAGTAAGAATTTGTTTTTAAATAATACTTTTATTCAGCAAGAATGCATTCAATTAATGTGAAAGGTGTCTTCAAATCATTATATCTGAATGATTTTTGAAGGACCATGTGATACTGGCTGCTGAAAATTATCATCAATTAAGTACATTTTCAAATAGAAAACAGTTATTTTAAATTTTAATAACATTTTAGAATATTACCATTTCCACTGTCTCAAATAAATGCAGCCTTGGTGAGCAAAACAGACCTTTTTAAGGTCTGTTTTACCCCAAACTTTTGGAGGGTGGTATAGGTCTAAATCATTAGAACATTAGGCAAGTCTTGTCTTAATTGTGAATTTGAGATCATTGATATAAAATCATGAATATATATTTGTTGTTCACTCACACAGCATTAATATTGCTCACAAGTGAATTTACCTGACAGTCCTGATTCGTTATAGTTGAAGGGAGAGCTGAGCTTTGAACCAACGCCTCAATTTCATCACCATCACCTCTGACCTTTAAGAAAAGAAAGTGCCCTGAGGCGAGAAAGGATCAGTACTCTATTGAGTGCTCAGATATGGTGTGCTGCAGCTTGCAAAACAAAAGCTTAATTGGCAGGGCTGACAAACCTCTTCAGAATGGGCTTTTAAACACAGTGCTGACAATCTTATAGAAAGCTAGAGTTTCTCACGCAAACGTTTTTCTTAAAGGCTGCATTTCAGTTTAACAAGTTGGAATACAACTCCCCAGCCATGAACTGGACTAGGACACCTGTAGTGTGGATTTAAGATCATAATTCTTGCATCATTCTACAAATAAATCACACTAAGCTACATAATACAGCACTATTCTCCTACAGCCTGTAAATGATTACAGACCACTCTTAAAGATATCATGGTAAAATCACAGATGCCATTAAGTCATCATGAAAATAGTTCTCCTTTAAACATTTTGAATTTCTCATGCCATGGAAAATCCCATTGGTGACTTTCATAACTAAAATGATTGTCTGTCTTATGATGAATGTCAACAGAAATTTTTATACACATGGGTCTCCTACATGTTCCTGTCTCAAAGCTGTAGAGAGAACAGTTTTGCCAAAAATAGGTCAATGCGCAAACATGGAAAAGCATCAAAAGTCACAGTTTGTTAAACTACATCACCTCATGACTCTTAATTGGATTGGAAGTGTATGCTATTTAAACATTTCAATGTGACCCATCCATAATATCTCTTACTTACTTCCTGTTTCTTTTTAGCATCAGTGAATAATATTTTCAATGAAATGGTGATACTAAATTGATTCTTTGATGAATAGAAACTTCAAATGAAAAGCATTCATTTGAAATAGAAAGAACACTATATGAATTTAATCCATCCTTGCTAAAAAAAATTAATTTGATTTATTTTATTTAGCAAGGATTGTGTATTCTGGCAAATTATTTGTTTATATAATTAATTAAATGTTAAAATACTTACACATTTGAGAATGAATGTTGTTTCACATTTACCTTGAGTGTTTTGCAGAGTTGTGCCCAGTAGATCTGTATCTTCAGTCAGCTGTTGTCCACTAACTAGTCTCCAAGAGGACTGTGTATAAGACACTGGCCATCCACAGGAGTCCATCTCAAATGAACAGTATGAACCCAAAGGTAAAGAGTCTGCATAGACATAAATCAAATTATGAAACATAACAAATTTATACGTGGCTTTAAAAGCTCAAACGAGCATCCTCTGCTTCCATTTATCCATTAGGTTCACTAAAATGTAGTTATCAGGAACACCAAAACAACAAAGCTGGTGAAGTTTTTTTTTTTTGACAGTTTGTTCAATGTAGTTTTAAGTCCAAGTATATACTGTAGGCCTGAATTTCAGCAATCAGACACAGTACTGAAAAGATTCAAGTATTACATAATTCCAACATCTTTACTTGAGTCTAAAATTGACAGTGTTATTATAGATTCATTTATAAAAGCAGATTGTGTCTCAATTAGCTTTACACTTTAAATATTTCACACCTAAAATGACAGCTGATATGACAGGACTCCAACTAATGTGTGCTAATATGGTCCCTGGATACTTGGCTAGGCCAGATTTAACTAACTGACAGATTCATTATCTAGAGGACACGTTTTATAATGTCATGGATGTAATTAATAAGCTTAAACTTAGTGGGAGTCGCTTTGATCATTTTCATTAAGATGTTGTCAAAATTATGAAACCCTTCACAGAATATCAAACGTTTTCACCAGCCGCGGCTCGTCTGTAAGGGGAGAAATATTCATCTCAAAACATAGATCTCACTATGAATTAAATCAATAATAAATTGTAAATGTGTTCAGTGTTCTGGAACAAATATTTTCAGATATTCTAGATAATTTTAAGTCGTAAAGTGAGCAGGGTACATAAAAATTGGCTCTGTTAGCATGTATTATGACACTCAGGGCCCTATCATACACAATGTATAATCATACAACATTATAAAACAACATTTGGAGGACAATAAATACTAACAAGATAGCATTCTGTGCGTGTGTATCTTTTCAATCAACATAATACCGTAAAATAAGTGGGGTTTTTTATTTATTTTAAAATATAATTTATTTTTGTGATGGCAAATCTGAATTTTCAGCAGTCATTACTCCAGTCTTCAGAGTCACATAATCCTTCAGAAATCATTCTAATGTTAATTTGGTGGTCAAGAAACATTTATTATTATCATCAATGTTGAAAACAGTTGTACAATAAATAACAAATTTGAATAATGAAAATTGCTAAACAAACAAATAAATTAAACTGAACTGGTATTAATTTAAAGCTTTATTTCAGTATAAACTGCAGTTTCAGTTATTCAGCATCACATTGCATTTTCTTAATTGAGTATGTAATCAAACAATTAGGGTAACTCTAGAATAATTAACTGATTTTTTATGCAATGCGTGTTCCATAAAAATCTGAAAAATCTTACATTTTTAATAAACTGTAAATTAAGATAACTTTTAAGAGTCTCTCACCTTTTTATCTTTTTGGATTATAAGTGCTGTGTGCCAAATACTACAATTCAAGTTCTTTGTACACAGACAATTATAAATCATCTAAGCATGGTATAAATGTTAATGAAGATTAAATAAATCAATAAATATGCAAATATTTTTCCAAGAGGGAAGCACACACGAATGCATTTCAGATCCATTGTGTGCTTCCTTACTCAGTGGAAAACTTTGACAGAGAAGTTTTCTAATCCGACGCCTCCAGTGAAAGGATTAGAAATTTATCATAGCCGTAAGATTTAATACAGCTAATGTGAGTGACACACAGCCAGCCAGTTACTCAAATGCACTCTCTTATATCGCCCTGTCACACTGCGGTTCATACTTTTGAGCACTCTCAACGAAATGCAGATTGGCAAGAATGATCTCACAAATCTTACAAGGATTTATGGCTTAAAGGCAAAGAAATGTTTCGATTATCATAAATTAAATTAATGGACTGGTGGGATGCAGCCAGTTCTCTACATTTGAAATAACCAAAAAAATAAAAAATAATAATTAAATATGGTCTTTTTAAAAGACTTAAGAGCTCTGCACAAACTAAATGGTCTGATGTGAGTAACAGAAAATACATACAACTTTGAAAGAGGTGCTCACAATTTCTTACAGCCTGATATGCATCTTCATATAAAATATTTAAAATCTTTCCTTATACTCACTGCATATTAAGCCCTCATCTTCTCCTTGTGGACAGTCAGTATGAAAATCACACACTCTTCGTTTCTCAATGCAGCCTCCAGAAGGACAATGAAGTGATGAGTATTTTTCACAATCTGAACCCAAATCCAAATAATCATCTCCTGCAGAAAAACACAGAAAACCATCAATATTTTGCTCAAAAGTGCCACATAAGGATAGAACAACAATTACCAGTGCAGTCATTTGAATACTTTAAAATTATTCAAAATACTACGGGCACATTAAACAGTTTACATAAGTGATGAAGTAGAAATTCTCGACAGACGGCCTACGTGCAAGTAAAACGTGCAGTAACTCTAACAGATGTTGGAGTTGAATAATATTAGAGAACAATTAATGAGCTGTTACCCATCATGGCACAGTCCTTCAGCTCCAGTGAATCAAATGCCAGAAAACCGACGTCATGGCTGCTACAGGAAGAGTACTGCACTGTCACCTGGAAGGGCTCATCTAACTGACCAATCACAGCCTCCAGCACCTCCCACTGTTGCCTGGGCCACAAAAAGGAAATGCTTTTTTCACAATCATTCAATTTTAGATAAACAAGTTCCTACGAATTAAGAATTGATTCTCTTGTATTAGTAAACTGTGGCCAAGTTGAACGTCATTCCCTCACTTTGATTAAACTACAACAAGGTAACAAATTATCACAATGTGGCCATGATTTAGTAAATCAAGGGCATGCATTATTGTATCATGAGCGCGGTTTACTTACAAAGAGGTAACGAATTAGTAAAATGTGCTGATTTATTAATATGCCGTGGGAACTAATTGTTAATTCGTGGCCACAGTATCCATATTTTTTTACCCCGCGTGTCATGTGCGGGGCTCCAGAAACATTATCTGCACATCTGCTGAAAAAAAAAATAATGTTAATGCTAAAATAACCTCTGTAATGTTCAGAGGTCAGAATCAATTGTATATTTTATAGAAAAGTGAGGCGTTTGGAAGCATACACTATATACTATAGTGTAGCATTGTATTTGAGTTTATTGATTCCATAGCACCAGTTCAAGGTCAGAATATTGTACAAACTTTTCCAGAGAGTTAGAATAATCAGGGTCATTTAGAGAGAATGCGTTTCTATTGGTTAAACTAAATTTTAACTGAAAAAACTCGTTAATTCAGAAACTGAACTGAACTGGTATTAATTTAAAGCTTTATTTCAGTATAAACTGCAGTTTCAATTATTCAGCATCACATTGCATTTTCTTGCTAATTGAGTATGTAATCAAACAATTAGGGTAACTCTATTATTAACTGAATTTTTATGCAATGCGTGTTCCAGAAAAATCTTACATTTTTAATTGACTGTAAATTAAGATAACTTCTAAGAGTCTCTCACCTTTTTATCTTTTTTGATTATATAAAAAATGAAAAATTAACTCATTAATTCAGAAAAACAGAGCAAACATTTTTTTTTCTCATGGAAAATTAACTCGTTAATTTAGAAAAACAGAGCGAAAACTTTTTTCCATGAAAAATTCTCGTGGAATTTTGAAAAACTTTGAAAAATTCTCGTGAAAAACTTCGTAATTCTGAGATAATTAACTTGTTAATTCAGAAAAACAGAGTAGTTTTTTTTCTTCAAGTGAATGCAATATACCCCTCCGTACCATTTTGACAGTTTTACATATTTGTTTCATTTTTCAAATAGCCGCTTTCAGAAAATGAACCACAGATCAACAAAAAGTATTGAACTAAAGAACTACAAGAGAAAAGCTGGCATTGTGGAACTTCTATTACATGAGTTTTTTACAGTTGCATGTGAGAGTGCTTCACTAAATGTACAGGAGCTTAAGTACACAGTGGAGAGCTAATGCACTGTATACCAAACATGAATCTCCGAGTTGGTTATTATTAGGTATATGACTGATTTTTTATACATCACATGGCATAGCGTAACCTCTATTAAGCTCAGATCCATATACAGTAGCCAAATGCAGAAAGTAAAAGTATATTAGCTACGTCATAAACGTACCATCTTGTGCCAAATTGCATTGCATCACCATCTATTCCTAGCTTTCTGTCGGAACCAATTATGCCAAAAGAAACATCAGGTCCTAGTTTTAGAAACAAAATGCTTTCATCCATCTTGTTCATGATGTGCCCAGCATAAGAAAATCAATACCAAATACATCTCCATAACAAAAAGTCTTTTGGTTATCATTTGTTTCTTACGGGTACAGAATGCTGCTTTAAACTATTCTTTGTGTAAGTAAAGCGCATTTGTCATTGCTTGTCATTTTGCACTGCAAAATGTCAGTTCTCATTGTATGATCTGTCAATCATATATCCATCACGACATCACCAAGACATTTAGATACTGTTGTCTCTCTCTCTCACACACACACACACACACTTGGGGTCAGAGTCTTTGTTTTGAAAGAAATTAATATTCAGAAAGGATACATTGAATTGATGTGGTGGCAGAAAATACATTTTAGAATGTTAGAAAATAATTCATTTTTAAATTTTTCTGTATAAAACTTGCAACTTTAAAAAAATGCATCCCAGTTTCCACAAAAATACAAACCAGGACAGCACAACTGTTTTAAACATTGATAACAAGAAATGTTCCTTAAGCAGCAAATCAGCATATTAAAATGATTTCGGAAGGATAATGGGACAGACTGGAGTAATAATTGCTGAAAGTTCAGCTTTGTCTTAAGGAATAAATTACAACTTATTAAAATAGAAAGCTGAAGCTGTATCTCACCTGCCAGTTCCTTGTTCCTTGATTGTAAGGGCTATTGGTTTGATGACGGAGTTGTCAGTATGCTTCACAAAGGCAGATACGTTTCCTCTGAATGGTTCTGGTTGGAAACGAGCGAGACGAAGATGACATAGTGGTCCACTGCTGAGCACTACAGGACTGGTCATGTGGAAAGTACATCTGCCAGCAGCAAAATGAGTTGAGGTGGGCTTTAGTAACAGAAAATGACCTGTTGAAAGACAGGAAACTCTTACTAGACTGCCAATGATTGATTAAAATGTCAAGGTTTTGCTGTAAACATTTTATGCAAAATATATGCCTTCTTCCAGAGCTCCTGCATGGAGTCCGCCAGTCATTGATTGTTCTGAACTGATTGATAATATAATGAATGGAAGTCATCAGTTACCTTCAGATTTCCCAGTGGAATAATCTTTGATTGGCTGGACACCCCATTTGTTGGATCTGTGTTGCTGTGGTGATGTAACATACCAGTCCCCTCCAGTGCTGTGATTGGATAACGTCCAAGAACATGGAGATTCAAAGTCACAGAAGGAAACTGCGGAATGAAGGAGTAGCACTATCAGAGGGTTGAAGGGATGTCACAACTTACTGTATACTTAGGTGGCAAAATAATTACTTAAATTCAGGATCAGCTGCAATAGAAATACTAATCAAAATAGAGAAACGATTCATTTGTCTGGATATGTGGAACTGAAGTTAGAATAACATGTATATCAGCAACAGGCATATCTGGCCAAATGTCGAATAATAAACACAGAATAAGACTATTATCAGGTGCTGCTGTGCTGAACACTCCCATAAAGGCACAGGAGGAAACAAGAGTACAAAAAAGGTTCACTTTAATCCATAAACTGAGATCTACTCACAGGGGAAATACAATAACACAACAACTTAACACAATCAAATGTGATTATCTTCGACTAACACCAGACAATGAGAGTACTGAAACTGCAGGATTAAATAGAGCTAGCAAACAAATGAGTAACACCTGCTGAACTGTTGTACTGAATCAATGAGTAACTATAGCAACAGAACGTGACGGGAACTGAACAAACAGAACCAATATAAGTAAGAAGCAATGACAACAAACTACAGTAGAAAGGAAAACGACCCCACGCCAAAAACAAAGGTAAAGTGTCCAACCAGGGAAAGGGCAGGCGACCAGGGTGATACAGGCAGACTAGTGAGTGTCCAGGATGGCACCAACAATACGCTGATTTCACGCAGCTGCCATTTTGAAATCGAAAGCGAGGCTCCGGTGGGAAGAATCCCGGAAGTACAGATAGACAACAATGTCTTGGACTACCAACCTGAAGCTGCTGCCGCGATTTAAACTATTAAATGTTAATATCCAATATAGGATATGTATATAATTCGTTCCTGCTTCTTTTTATGTTCTGACTATCTATATTTAAAAAATGTATTTACAAATTTATAAAGTTCACTGTATATAGTCTAAACTATGAAAGAAATATGTACATTTTAGAATAACACATTTCTACATTAAACACAACAATACCCCATCGTATTCGCGACTCTCCTATGATTTAAAGCGACACTTCCGGTTTTCTTCCATGGGGGAAGAAATGGGGGTGAGTAAATTATCACCAAATGTTTTTTTTTTAAAAGTGAACTACTCCTTTAAGATTGAGAAACTGTAGTCACTTTTCTAACGATGTCTTTAATAACTTTTGGGCCGGCCAGTTTTTCAATCCCTTAAGAAGCCAATGGAGGAGTGATCCAGCTCTCCGATTTAATAAAAAAAAAAATCTTAATTTGTGTTCTTAAGATGAACGAGTCTTACGGGGTTGGGACAACATGAGGGCGAGTAATTACTGACAGAATTTTCATTTTGGGGTACTAACCCTTTAATATAATCAACCAAGGAAGTACCACATTTACCGGAAACTGATATAAATCCTCCCGAAAACAGGCCTTGAACATACGAGTGCTCCAGCTCACCAGATGGTAGGAATTGCTCTATATCCTGCTCCAGAGCCTGACCGTTTTGACGGTGTGTGAAAAGGAGATGATCCAAATAGTCACAGGGGATGAGCAATAACACAAAAAATTAACACAATGAATCACATCTGCGACTATCTTCAACTAACACCAGACGGAGAGAACTGAAACTGCAGAGATAAATAGAGCTAGCAAACAAGGGTAATCAAATGAGAAACACCTGAAATGAGAACTAAAACAATGAGTAACCAAAGCAACATATCACAAAGGGAACTGAAAGAACAGAACCAATTAACCAAGAAGCAATGACAACAAACTAAAACAAAAGAGGAATGTATGTATGTGTGCATTAAAAGTGCCATTTTAGCAATGAGAACATTTCTGAGCCAAATTGAACCAATCAGTTTATTGAACCAATCAGATAAGAGTAAACTGAGTGTCAGTGAGAAGCTCATCTGATTGGCTACATGATGAAGGTGGACCCGTCCTTCATCGATAACTCAGTTACAACTGAGAATGATCTGATTTTAACCAGGCTAGCGAAAATCTGGATCATGGAACCTAGCAGCGTGAATAAAATCGCGCAAGGTAGCATGGGGAAACAAAGGCTAATTAAATACCTACAAACCAACCCAATACCTAAAGTCATAGTGAGAATTGGTTTTATGCACATCTGCACTACTTCCTGAACTTCAGCCAGCTCCTTGTTTCCTGTCTGCCATTATTATTGGACCTCAGTAGTCACAACAACAATAATCAGGCACACCTGAATTAATCAGTTTGTCCAATAATGGTAGACAGGAAACAAGGAGCTGGCTGAAGTTCAGGAAGTAGCTGTGCATAAAGCCAATTGAACACTAAACTAAAGCGTAACTACAGACACACAACAATGCATATACACAGAATCCCCTACATCTAACCTTTCAAATATTATCTGTCAGTAATTAAAAGGGTTAAGAAAAAGTGGCCTTGGTTGTAAACAGACTAGGGAAGATATTGCTGGAATGCCTTCAAGAAAAATTAAATTACACTGTTTTGTACTCCCTTTTCCATTAAAATCCATCCAAAAATGCAAAACTTTATAATAAAATTAAATACTTAAGGCAAGGGTATGTCAGTTTGGACTAGAGAAGGAATATCTTGAGGGCTTTCGGTTTGTCATCAGGCATTCCAGTGGAAAGACACAGACAAGTTGTCTTTGGAATCATGTAAGGCTATTGATGAAGACAGACCACATAGAAACCACAAAGCCACTCTGACATTCGATTGAAACCAATGGGAAGTGCCCTGAGTGGGTGGAAAACTTAACCAGATCCACGTTTCTTCTCAGTTGAATGTGATGACTGCAATGATAAACTCCATTTAGGAACATTTAGTGAAACAATAAGAAAGAAAACAACTGGCGAAGGAAAAGGGAGCAAATAAATAATCAGCTTTACGTTTAATGTCTTCAACTGGACTGTAGTCGAGAGGATTTGGATGCACTGGATCTTCTACTGCTCTTTCCAACAGGGCACAGCTGCTCCTGACAACTGAGGAAAGACAAGAAGAAAAAAGGTCAAACACAACATCAGAGAAAGTCCTTGTTTTGCCTATAGGCGAAGTTATGCATGCACAGTCTTTTATCAATGAAGCATTTATTCAAAACAGCTGGGCATGGTGCTGAGCGTTTTACCAGTCAGCAAACACTTACTTTATTAGCTAACGTTCATCCGTCAGCACCCACGACTATACTTATGTAAAAAATTAATTAAAACATCAAATTAACAATTTAGCAAGACCCATTAATATTAGATGTTTTTTTTTAAATAAATTATATACAATTTCTTGTTTACCAGGACTTTGTTGAAACACATTTGAAGTTTGCCTTTCTAAAACAACAGTGCTGTTTCAAAAACATTTCGTATGAGCACTGGATTGTAATTTGAGGAAAGCCACATTTCAAGAACAGAATTCCATACAGGCATGAAGATGGGCAGCATTTTCTTTTAAGAATTTTAGCACAAGCCATTTATTTATTTTAAAATCTAGCCACTGAGAGAGGTTGCCAAAACAAAGTTAAAGAAATGAAGGACAAACTCAATCTGATCCATTATTAAAACAAAAGCATTTGATGAAAGTGCATTATCATGGCAATAGATCATAGTGTGCCAAAATCAGCTCAGGAATGAATATGCTTTGCCAGTTATGACCCACACAGGGTATTACACAATCGCTGATGTACACTATTCATGTCCTGGAGTTAAGCCACATGTGTTTGACGGGGCTTAAAATGACCCTCTTCTTCCATTAAAATATTCCCTTGATTTAAATGGTGTCAACTGAATTGAGTTAACCGGAAAAGCATCTGACAGATTGCTAAAGAAGATGGGAAGGCATGAAGCACAAAACATACTACACTGTAAAAAAAAAAAAAAAAAATATTGTTGCTTTAACCTAAAAAAAAAAGTAAGTAACCTGGTTGCCTTAAAAATTTAAGTTGATTGAACTGGAAAAAGTGAGTTAATACAATGAAGGAGATTAATTTAATCATCAGAAACTCAAAATAATAAGTTATCTCAACTAAATAAATTATTTAAGTTGATTTGACAAAAGAAAACATGTTGTGATAACAAATCTTGAAAATATTTTTTTACAGTGTAAGGTTCAGATAAAAAATTATTATGTTGAGGTTTGCAAAATAAACGCTGTACCCTTTTAAAAGCCATTACAGAAATATTTGTGAATCTTTTAAATGCAGGGTGATTCATATGACACACAAACATGTTGTTAGCAAACCCTGATTGAAATGCTGTAAACACACTTTTTGGGGCATATGAAAAAAATAAAAATAAATTCCTTGACCAATCACTGGTCATGGTACATATTCTGCATAAGAAGCAAAACACTACAAAAAAGTACCATGCCAAATCAAACACATGACGTTACAATAAATGACATGACTGGCACAATGGCTTTCTTTGATTGAATGGCTTTCATTATTGAATCTGATTGATTCAAGAATGGAAATAAACTAAGATTTTTAAAATAAATCAACAAGGCTAATTTGATCAACAAGGAGGACCGAGAGCACATCTATGTAAAGACTCAATTGGTTAAAAGGTCAAGACTGAGAAAAACTCAATCACAACAATATAGCCAATGGGGAAATTGTCATGTGACAAAATCATGTGATTTACTGGCAAAATATACAAGACTGCAGCTGGCAAGATGGACCATTAAAATGGGCAAGTTAGCGAAATTTCAAGCCTCATATATTTAACCACAAACTTACATTCTAGAATGACATGGCATCAAAGATCTTGCACAAAAAAAGGGTCTGTATTAAGCAGATGCACACTATAATATAAATAAGTTAAAATATGTGTACATCAAATATGTTTAAAGAAAGTAAGCACATGGCTGTTTAAAGTCTAAATCCAAAACTTAAAACTCATCATTTATTATATTATGATTGATTAGTCTATAAAGATTGGATTAGTTGGGCTTTGTACGTGCAGATGACTGCAACAAAAAAAAAAAAAGACAAACAAACAATATTTTGTTCTAGGCTGCCTGCAACAATGAGCACATGCAATAAAGAAATATTGCTGGATTTGCAAAGTTCTGCCCTGTTAGTGACACAGATTCTTTGAAAGACATTTCAGTGTTTAATTCAAGCACAACTGTGCACAACAGTCCAGTGAAAACTACAGTATTAGTCTTGACTACAAAACATTTCAACCATTGCCAAGGTCTAGTTTACTGAACATGCATTAGTGGGAGAATGCTGTTAGACTACAAGTACATGCAAGTTTTCACAATAGAACATTATTATAGGAATTTCATCAATATCTGACATACAATTCAACAATTTTATAAGATAGCATACATCATAAAAATATCAAATAAGTGTATATGTGATTTTGTTATGTTCCTTAGGATAGACACAAATATATAATCCTAGAAGTTTGAGTTTTTAGCCAGACTAAGATACAACATTGACCAGACTTATGCTGATAGGCTACACTGATAATCAAAAGTCTGGCTCTGTAAAAAGTTGTTCCATGCAGTTAGCTGATTTATTGAAATATGAATGAATTAATATCTACACATGAGGATCCAATAATCCATATGAACCATGTTGAGACTCGCAGTGGGGGTTAAAACTAAGAAATCTTGAGCCATTGCACAAGGCTTGATAATGGCACAAGATTTCTTAGTCGTAACCTCAAGTTTACCCGCTTTCATCTTGGGGGGTCCATCCTTCAGCAAGAACAACTTATTTGCACTTCATTCACTCTGCCAGGAGAACACTCTCTGTTGGATTTGCATGTGTGATTTGTATCCAATTGGTGAAGCATGGCATCTGGCCTACCTGTTCCGCTCAATTTAGGGCCAAATAGGAACATGTGACAGCTGGGCTTTGTTAAGCGCACACTCTCAGAGAAGAGCTGTCACTCCTCACTGGCATGATATACAGCCCAGTGTTATTTCAATTAGGACATCTAAGTCCTAACATTACTGGTGTGCATCTTGATCTATATTTTAAGATGTCAGTGCAAGTTGTTTGCAGATAAAACAGCTCAAACCTGCATTTTAGTTTGGGACTAGGCTTAAGCCTTGTCTGTGAAACCAGAGGCTAATGTTTAATGGGTTTAAAGGGGTTCTCATTTTCACACTCGAGGGGCATTTCCCCTTCCAGAAGCGCAAGTAAATTTGTGTGATGGCTGATGAACTTCTTTGCACCGCATCAACAAACAACATGTGTGATGAGTGTTTTGATGCTCAAGATGGCCAGCACTTTAATAGCATTATATATGTTTGAGCCCGAAGCAGAAGAAAATGAACCAATGAACCTATAACGATTGCAACAATCTGTTTCAGTGTGGTAACTGCCCACCCTTGCTAAATCTCTTAGCCTGTCAGTATACAGTTCTAAAACTAGGCTATATATAAAGTCCCCCTATGGTGAAAATCCAATGTGGTGTTTTTATGCTTTAAAACAAACCATGTGCAAATTCATAAGTCAACACCATTGTTGATGTTGAGTATATTCTCTTTAAAACTTGTAACCAATCACGTCAACGTGTGACTGTCAATGATTGGATTTCTGAGCTGGTGTGAGTGAGTGGAGGTGGGGCTAATTTACATATTCATAGAAATGCATAAATAAGGGCAAGGATGTAGAGTTACTGTACATTCAAACTATTTTAAGGCATAAATCAAGAAAAAAACATTTAAATGTGTATTTTTGGTGATCAAAATGAGTTTTAAGTGATAAAAAACTGGCAGCAATTTAGAAAAACTGGCAGTAAACTGAGAATAATACTAAAAAAAGTGTCAATTGTAAAATGATTTTTTTGTTCAATTGCTCAGACATGTTTGTAGCAAATTACTTCAAGGAAAATATTATCATTAGAACTAGTTATAATTGGTTATAAATATATGGATCAGTTGATATAATTAACTCAATCTATAGCATAATTAATATTACAATCAATTAACCTGTTTGTCCAACAAACACTGAGTGTTAATTGTTTATTAGTTCTAAGAAATGATCAATATCCGGGGTATGGGATATCATTTTCTTACTGTACAGTACTACTCAGAGCATATAGCCAAAATCTGCATGATTATGACTCCAGTTATGGGCGAAACAACAAACTTTATACCATGAATGGAGGGAAAGAAATATCTTAATTTGTGTTGGAACGACATGATGGTGAATAAATACGTTTTTCATTTTGGGGTGAACTAACCCTTTAAACTGAAGAGTTTGATTTGAGGATGAAACTTGCAGTTTTTATTATTGTAAAGTAATGACTGTTGTTAGCTTAGCTTAATACTGTCTATGTTGAGCATTCCAAATCGGTCACTTGGGTTTTTTAAATCTGCTTGTGTCATCCTTACTAAAACTGATGTATTTCTATGCAATTCGTATTGCATTTGAACACTGCTGAATAGTATGTTTAACAGCTGTTAAGAAATAAAAAAAACAGCTTACAAGACTATGACTGCAATAGCTTGAGCAAAAGAGCAAATTTGTGTTCATGAGGAAGCTTATAAACAAAAAATCGTGCAGAAGAGACATATGTAAGTTATTAATGAAAGTTTCAACTTTTCACGGGTCAGTCAACAGCTACAGCACCAACCGCCTGTCTCTGTGTTCACAAGCCACTAATGCAACAAAAAAACCATGCTATCAGCACTTTTTTTTTTACCATAAATCTAGCGTAATTGTAACACTTGTGAAGATCACAGAGCATAATTTTGGGTTGGGAACATTAAGACAGGGTGTTGAGTGTTGAGTAATGCCATTTAGATGAGTAGAAGTGATACAAATTGTCATCAAGATTTTGCATTATTTGACACACTAAGAACCATCTGATCGATTTTAGATTTAAAACTCAAAATCAGATTGATACTGATATACAGTTGAACAAAACGTTCCATTGCTTGATGTACCACAATATCTGTGTGATTATAGACAGAGCTAAACTGTTTGAATCCCAAATGTGACTGAATCTGAATTGAACAGGTAATCCAAGCTGGTGTGTGGAGGCAGAACAAGTTCAACATGTACCTGAATCAACATCTTTCTATATTATAAAGTGGATTTTTATTTTATTCATTTATTTTCTGCATACATTCCAGAAAGAGAGGGGCGGGGGGTAATTTAATGCACTTTTATTTTGTTTTTCAAAATAATTTAGTTCAAGCCACAATGTCTGTCATGGCCTCCAGCTCAGATTGGACTAAAATCAAATCAGAACATTAAAAAAACAGCAGGACTACACACATGAAAGCAGTTGTGTCCCTTTACTTTAGAGAGTTTGTTTTCATTCAGGCTTTTGTCTGTAAGTTGTACCATGAGGAAAGATCCTAGCCTGACTTCGTCATACTCATATTCAAGAGAGAATATGAGTCTGAAACTCCTCAGTTGGGCTTTGATTATGAGGCGTGTCATAACCGAACAAGGAAAAAAAAACAACCTCTGCACTCAATTGGATAGTCGATAGCGCAGTTTTCAAATACAGAACGTAGCCTAACTTTATTTATTTTAGAAGTTAAATAAGGAGTGTTGCTTCTTTTACTTACTTCTCCATGAGTGCCACCAAAGGAGAAACCGCAACGACCACAGGCTTTTCATTAGGCTACGTCCCATCTTCTTAACGACCGTCAGAGCCAGCTGATAAGTTACACTTTTCCCGAATCATGTAGGAGGGACGCCAAAAAATATCTTTCCGATCGACAAATGCCTTGATTGCATTTCTCTGTTTGTCTATTAAAATGAATGCGCTGTTGATTTATTTTACAAAAGACGAGACAGCGGAATCTATACATCTCAGTCCTCCAGCTGCAGTCATCTTTGACAAGCGCTCTTTGATAACGTGATGATTACGTCCCTGCAGATCATCGGTCCAAGCCCGCCCTGGCAATTTGATTGGCCCGTTCATTTTTTGCCTGATCATAATTTCTCCTCAATGGATCGAGTCCAAACCGAACTTCCCGACCAAAAAATGTTGTGGGCGGAGTTCGGGCTGGCATCGTCCAGCGAAAACTGAGCTTTTTCAAAATGCTTTCCCAAGGGGATGAATTTGAAAAATGTGTTTTTGCGTTGTAGTGTGGACTGTGAAAATAGAGGTATTCGAAAATGATGACAAGTTTAGTCATGTGACGCATAAAGCACTGACAGATGGTTATAGCAGTATTGTATTCACTTTCACTCTGTTGCTAACGAAATGTTACTTTCTACACTCCTAACATTACAGTCGTTGCTTGAGGGCAGTTGAATTTTAGACCATACATAATATAATCGTAATTGAGTGCGACCTGGACGGACGAATGTACATAAATGGTGAGATATTTTGGTAAATAAATTCATTGAATTATAAATTATATTTATATAATATATTTATTTATTATTTTATAACTTATTCTATTGAATTATTATATATATATATTTATAATTATTATGAATTATATTATATTGAATAAATAAATTATTTGAAGGTTGACTTTTTTTGTATTAAAAACACTTCTTTTATTGGTCGGATGAAATATGCTAATTGTTTGAGATAGGAATTTTGGGTTTTCGTGAGCTGTATGCCAAAATCATCAGAATAAAACACCTGAAATATTTCAGTTGATGTGCAATTAATCTAAAATATTTGAAAGTTAAATTTTTATCATTACATTATGGAAAATAATGAACTTTATCACAATATGCTAATTTTTTGAGAAGGACCTGTATAAAGAGATAAGCGGAGTAGCCAGAGCGTGCTGAGTGACGCGATCAAGTACGAAGAACCGCAACCCACTTGCTTCCTCTAGTCCTCGGGAGTTCGTTCTCCTGAGTCGAAATTGGCAAGTCCGAACTACCAAGGACGCAAATCCGAAGTATGTGTACTTGCTAAGTATATAACCATGAATCATTAACCAGATCATATCTGAGCAGTTGATAACAATCTACAGCCAGATGTCAAAAACATACAGTGATTCATCAACTAATCATATATGGTGAGGTTACCTTGTCTGGGTCAAGCCAAACAAGGGGATTTACTGTTCTTTGTGTTGTGAAGGATGTATTTGACACGTTTGAACAGGTCAGGAGGGTATGCAGCAACAACAGCCACATTTCAGTTCAACTACTGCTCTTAGGGAGCCATAGGTCTCTAAAACCAACTTAATATTGACTCACTGAATGTCACAAACTAGGCTAAATGTCAAACACATGACAAAGTCAAAACAGTCGCCAGACAGCATCAGAGGGAAGAGTTGTCTAAAAACACAAGACCATCTGGTCTGCTGCTCCACAGAACACAACAGCTTTGAAATTAAAGTGGTTCATTATTATGTAGTAGGTGGGATAGACATTAAGAAGGAACAAAATAATTATCATGAAATTAAATGAAAATAGTCCTCATGAGACTGTTTAGTCACATTTTGTGTGAATGTTACGAATCTGACACTTTTCCACAGACACTTTGGTGACCCATGACTTTTTTAGAGGTATAAACCCCATGTGGCTTTACAGTGAGCACTATCGCTAGCACTAGATATGACTAACATAGTTCAACTATCACTAACGTTTTCAGTTCTGAAACTTACAGGATATTCTTATATTATGATGACCTCTTAGATGTCAAAAGCTCAAGGAAAATTTGATTTCTCAGTTCATCACCCCTTTAAAGTTTTTTAACATTGTTTTAATGAATGAATTTGCTATGGTTATAATTATAGCAAAATTAATAAAGATTTCTAAAGTTATACAAAACATAAAATATGGAAGAGTTTATCAAGTTTACCAAGATACTAAGTGAGATAAATTTAGGCATTCTTTGGTAAATTTTAATCCATTGTTGTTTTTATGGCTAGAAAATGACAAATACACAAATTAGTGTTTTTATATAGCCTACATTTAATTTTTGATAACAGTCAAGAGTTGAAAAAAGTTGACTAAAAATGAAAGAAATACATTAAATGTTGTATTAATATAAAATGAATGGAAAATAAAACATAAAAATATATAGGCTAATACATTATATTTTATTTACAGCTGTAACCTCAAGATGTTTTATAAAAGTCAACTTGAGATTTTTTTGAAGGTTATGCAAGAAAGAAAAAAATATTTTCATCTATCTATCCAAATGATGGAAAGATGAACAAACAGTCAACACAACTTGGACTGTTGGACATGAGCCAAATATGATTGTGATCTTTGACAGTTTATAATAACTGTGACTGTGAACCATTAGATTTTATCAGTGTACGTAGGCCGAGTAAATGCTCTGCTTGCGAGTGACGTCACAACAACACATTTTGTGCTTCTTTAATGTTTGATCCAAACAGCAAACACTTTGATCTGTGTTTAGAGATGCAGACCTGTAATTACAGGATGATCATGCAGCTGGCAAAGGAAGTCCATTTCACCAAACACACTGTCTAAAGTCATTAGATATGTACT
This sequence comes from Pimephales promelas, assembly GCF_988280905.1. Classification (NCBI taxonomy): domain Eukaryota; kingdom Metazoa; phylum Chordata; class Actinopteri; order Cypriniformes; family Leuciscidae; genus Pimephales; species Pimephales promelas. The sequence continues at coordinate 26,112,239 of NC_142783.1, forward strand.
TATATGTACTTATATGTACAAGCACCCACTTTACATTGACACTCTAAAATCCCATATAAGTCAAATTTGATTGCCATTTCAGTAATTCAAGGTGTGGGAAGAATGAACAGTTTCCTCGGAAACTATGGTGCAGACATTAAAACGCTATACGTATGCTGGAGCATTTCACAAATGATACTGTCACAATGATGTCACCTTAGGCTATATTGTAACTGTAATGGTTCTTTGTCAGCAAAGTCTCATAAGTCAAATAGCAAACAGCAAAAAGTAATGATGAAATTGCTCATTCGAAATGCTGAGCTTGTCGTCTTCATTAGCACAAATTCAGGGAGATCTCAAACACAGGAAAGAAAAATCACAAATGAGACCTCTTTAACATCTCAGCTGAGCATCGCAAACAGCAATGACAAATGGAGAGTCTCCTGCTTCTGAGAAAAAGAACCTATTCATCTCATAGTTTTTTCCTTGCAGAGATCTCAACAGTGTCTCATTCAATGCTCAGATCTATCAAAAGCCAGACATTCAATATGATCTCATCTCATACATTTGTATAGCTCTATAATCTCACTGCTCTCAACAACTGTCTCATTTGTGTCTGTTTTTATTTTCTTAAAATGATTTTTATGAGCAAGACAAGACAAAATGATATAAATAAGACCTAAATAACATTTACAGTTAAATGTTTTTCCTTTATCCAACAAATGAGTAACATAACAGCGATTTGTTACAGAGCCAACAATAATCATAGTACTCAATGCCAGGTTTATAGAGTGCTGCAGGGATGACGTATTTCTGCAGACAAAATCCTGTAAACGAGTTAGCATTTTAACACATTTCTGGTTTCATCGTCCGGATTTAAATCTCTGAGATAAGATCTATATTCTACAACATAAAATACATCAGTAATACCACCTTCTGATCTGAGAAAAAAAAAAACTTTTACTTGACCCGAAAAAGGCAGATGCTAACAAGTTAAATGGAGTACAGAGGTTATAAGTGACATTAAACAGGTAAACTCACTCTCTTTCACAACCTTGTGTGTTTAATTGTGCTTAACTCAAACTTTGTTAGTCAGGGGGATGAAGACTGAAAGAGTTGGCTTGATGGTATTGTTGAAGTCATGCAACCGTCACCATGGTGTAATTTGTTTTATAGCCTATGTTGCAAGTATTTATAGGCTTCAAACTTCATAAAAGTTGTATTCAATTGTGAAGATTACCAAGATGAACAAAATGTACAAGGAATCATAAAATTTGTTCTTCACATAGCCTATCCAATAACCCAAAAGCCATTGGAATTGTATTTTTGGGTGATGGTAAATAATTTTTCTAAAATGACCAACTCACCAGAACGGTTCACCTGGTGCTGTAACGGCATGCCTCATTACATTAAAACTACTTCAAACACCCCAACTCCACCAAAGACACATAATTCTCCTCACTTTTGCTAGATGATTCCTTAAACCAATCCAAAATGTTGCTGTCTGAGATGTTTTTAATCTCAGCAAATTATCATCCATCTGCTCTGGTTTCTCCATTGGTTTCCCTGAACAGTGAGGGACAGATTCAACATGTTATTTCTGGCCTAAAGGTTGTGATTTATTCTATGACTTTAGCAATCAGCTGCATTTAGTCAACTAGGTGGCCAACTGTCCGCTATAGTTCTGCTAAAAATTGTCAGTTTGCCCTTATAAAAAAACACTTTTACACTGAATACCTTAATTAAAATGCAAAAATACCTTGCCATATAGGTCAACATGTAATGTGAGGGGTGGAGTCCGGCATTCTACTAGTCCCAGCTTGAGACAGCAGGCCAACAGACCGACCGCAGTCCTCTCACTGACTTCCTAATGCATATTTCATATGTGATTGGCTGGTTTTATGATAGCTTTGGCTTTAACCAGTCTCCTCCCTTTATTTTTGCTTCTGAAATAATCTGGATGGAATTTTGATTATAAAGTTTCCACATTTCCATTCATTATGGGGGTGTTTTTAGTACAGCTGGTCACAGACCACCAATTTTAAATGAATGAGGTTTTTTTCTATGCCTGTCTGTTGTTATTTCACTATTAAATTTCGCTAATTGTTATTGCATGTGAACTATTTCACATGAATTCACTGCTAAATGGGTAAAACAATTGAAACTGTGGTTTATGCTACATGAGGTCAGTCATATGGTGTCTTCTTTTGGGCAGTTCTTTGCTATCACAATAATGCTCTATCTATCTTCTGATTCAGTGTGGTTAGAAAATCTGACAGATGTAATATAAATGACAATGCATCTGAACGAGACATTCAAATGTGTTTCATAACTCTTTCTTCTTTTAAAGCACTGACATTCGAAATCCCTGGATGGTTAAATATCCTCAAAGCTGACTTTATAAGCTGACAGGGCAGACTAATAATATATGCTGCTCTTCGCCTTTAATGTTCATAAAAATGCATAGGCTACTAACATTTTAGTAAAATTACATACTGTACTTTTTAGTATTCTGGGTCCATTCTGAGTGAATCAGAAGTTATTTAATTTGTCTTGGAAAGACACATAAATGGATGTAAACTGAAAACAGAATAGTGAAAACCACTAGAGAAAAAGAAGGAGAATGTTAAAAGCTAGAGGCATATTGTACATGCCTTGAGTTGCTTGAAAATGGGTTTCGGTTTTTCCTCAGTCCGACATCTGAGCATTCAATCTCGCTAAAAGCTCAGCACAACAAAGGACAGCATGACAGAATTAACTGATAGAGTCTGTGTGTGCCAAAATATATTAATAAAGAAACAAATAAATGCATTAATAAATATGTTAGACAGATAATGTACAGTATTGAAAGCTAAATTGCTGAACACTGCAGAGAAATGGCGTACTGTCCAAACATGAACCAAAACTGCTTATGTGGAGCACTCTTCCCAGATTGCTAATTAGAGGTGAAGTCTGTTTGCTATTAGCCTACATAAAAAAGGACAGCACAAACTCATTATATGTGTCATAAATTCTCAAGCCGTAAGGCAAAATAAACATGAGTTGATAATCTGTGATGCTGAAGAGGACATTTTGACTGAGCAGGACAGATGAGGTTCTAATGAGCAGGATTATCACATCTCATAGCATGGACATAAATTAGCATATGCAAAACCCTCTTGAATTGGAATTTTTTTGTGTGAATCTTGTCCTTCAAAGTAACTCAATGTTTGTTTGCTTTATTGGCTGAATAAGTAAACACAAAAAATACACACTGACATAAATTCGGACAAGAGTCAACTGCAGTAAGTAATGAATATAGGCCTATAGATTTTAACTAATAGGTTGAACTGCTTTTTATAAACATACATTGGGAAAGCTGTCGTGTTTGAAATGTTAAACCACATTTTTTTTTAAATAATGGCCACAATAATATTTTTCTTTCCTTTGTTCATTTGTTTCATCAGATATTTAATGAATTGTTTCATTGTTTAAATAAAGGCTTATTAATGACAGGCTATTGTGACAACTTATCCCATAAAAGTTCAATGCAACAGAACAACAATAGAGTTTGTCTTTGACTCAACAAAAACAGCTTCATCTCTTCACTAGTTCTTCCCTGGAGGACTCTAAATCATAGGGTACTTTATTTAATTGCTGGCCAGCATATTCTGAGAAGTCAAAATGTTTTATACTTCGGAATAAATTAACTTATTTCAAAGTGCTGCTGAACTGGGCAATTTAGAAAGAACATCTCATACCGTCGTTAAAAATCCTTTGATAAACGGTTTTATGATTCTGTTTCCCCTTCGATCAAGTGGATTTCATTAAAACCATCAAATTCTAAATGCATATATATGTGTCTCGACATGTTTAACACCACCAGAAACATGCAGGTCGGATTTAATTAGCAAAACACTCACCTGTAAAGATGAAAAAAGCTAGTTTTAAGAAAGTTTGTCGAGTAAGATAATCCATGACTCCTTAAAAAGGATCCTGGAGATAAAGTAGGCTACTGTTAGCCTAATCTCCGCTCAATTTTATTCCTGGCGCGGGAAAAAAAGCTCAATAATAACAGATAAAACGCCTTTCCAAAACTATCCAATTCAGTCTCGCGGTTCCTGCTTCTCGTGCCTTAGAGCCGCTGTGATTCATTATGATGCTGATGCTGCTGCTGTAGCGTCTCTCTCTCTCTCTCTCTCTCTCTCTCTCTCTCTCTCTCTCTCTCTCTCTCTCTCTCTCTCTCTCTCTCTCTCTCTCTCTCTCTCTCTCTCTCTCTCTCTCTCTCTCTCTCTCTCTCTCTCTCTCTCTCTCTCTCTCTCTCTCTCTCTCTCTCTCTCTCTCTCTCTCTCTCTCTCTCTCTCTCTCTCTCTTGCTACTAAAGCCTAATGCTTGTTAGTCACGGTAGGTCTCGTATGGTCCATTTGGGTTAAAGGCGCACCTATTTAAAAAAACAAAAAACAAATTACAAAACGAAATGAACTGGGATTTAATTACAATGTATGAAATTATTTATAGTACATTCACATACGGTAGGCTATAGGCTAGGCCTATCATTATTTATAGTACATTCACATACGGTAGGCTATAGGCTAGGCGGCCTATCAGTATTCTAGCATTTAGCATTTAACATCGCCATGTTGACGTCACATGACAAGCTGCGTGATTGGCGTATTAGTTACTACTACTAAGCTACTACTACTACCACCACTACTACTACTACTACTACTACTACTACTACTAAGAATAAGATAAACATTAACTTCAGGGATAACCAATAGGCCTACACACTTATTAATATTAATAAATCCGTTCATCCTTTCTCAAAGCAAACAAATAAATAACCAATATATATTAGACATGATCTTCCACTATTGTGTTATCTAAGTCTTTTGTAACAAACATGATTGTGAACAGCTCAAATAAATAAATAAATTGAAACAAAAAATAAAACTGGCTATTAACAGCAAGTGCTGTTATAAAAATGGGGGGTTATTGTGTTTCTCTGTCATGTGATGCAGCATGTGTTTGACATGAGTTTCTAATATAGAGTTTAGATTCGCCTGTCATCTCAGAATAATGATGGGACGTCTAGCATTTAACCTTATTTCAGCAAATAGTTCACTTCCTGTGTTAGACGTTCTGCTGCACATAGCTGACTTATCAAAGGCATTGATATGGTCCCTAAAACCTCATAAACTGTGTTTCTATATTCCTCCGTGGGACACATAAATAGAAAACTAAATGTTGAGATAAAATGTTGTAGCAATAAAAGTATGTTTTGTGATAAAGTTGCCTTAATAATAATTTGGGGAATACCAACAAAGATTAACATAAAAGCATAAATAATGTTTTTTTTTTTTTTTTTTTTTGTATTTTAGTTATAGGTGTCATTTAAAAAATGTCCCGTTATCTATTGCAATTTTTCATATACAGTAAGGGAACTTTACAATCTCTTACTGTTCAAATTACAATAATTTTTACTGTGCAATGTAACACAGTGTCATAAACCGTACTGTATTATTATTATTATTATTATTAAATGACTGTTAAATTAAATGACTCAGAATCAAACTTTTGTTTCCCCTACTAAAATTCTCATTTATAATACACAAAGAGAATTGAAAATGTAATGTCTGTCAGCAATCCAGCCCGTGTCTAACTGGTCTCTTTTAAAGTTTGATTGCTCTAATTAAAACTGCATGATAAAAAAAAAAAAAAAAAGATTTGTCACACAACAGATAATTTAACGGCAAATACAGTTTGATTTGAGTTTTATTGAATTAAACTTTGTAAAGCTTCAGCTATTCTTAGAAACCCCATTCACTTATCTCTGTCCTCTTAAATGGAAAACTAAAGAGAATAGTATGATTCCAAAAAAGGATAGAAAAGAAGAACAGAAAGAGAGTGAACTCAAACATAATAACATAGTCATTCAATTAGATCACATCATGCAGTGTTCCTGTAGCTCAAACAATAGAGCATTATGCTAGCAACACCAATGCCATGGGTTCGATTTCCAGGCAATGCTTAAACTGAAAAGATTTGTAACTGGTTGTTGTGGATAAATATATACCACTTCACATGGTGAATATATACTATGGATTATATATAATTGCATCAATAAATCAATATATAATTTCTAATTTGCCATGTCAAACCTAAAATATTATATTTTAAAAATATTTATCAGATTTTAAATATTATGATATGATATGAGTTTGAGCAAGCGTTCATGTGCATGACAATTAAAAAAGCTAAATTATGTAGCTTTCAGCAATATGCAAAAGATTAAAACGTAGTGCCTCTTTCAGCACATTAAACCACTTACTTACACCAGTAGTGTGCTTCAGATATAGCCTTTGTGTGGAGTATATGCTGAAAGCACTCAATCACTTGACCCTCTCCAAGCCATTTAGCTGCCTGTTATTTACCGCTCAAGGAAAGCAGTAAAGAACCTGACCAAAAATGAAAAAAAAAACCTTTCAAGCTTGTCTTTAACCCGATGTTTGTAATGTACAACTGCGGCAGAAGTATCTTCTAGTATTTTGCTATGCTGTATTTTACATTTGACCAGTAAGCTCAATAAGCAAGACTTGTCTTTGAGAATAAAATTAGGATACGTGCTCTCAAGGCACTAAAATGAGCTCATTTTAGACTAGAAACTGCATATTTGTTATTGTAATTCCAAATGTATTTTCTAAAGTTTTTTATTGACATTTTTTTCCATGCACATTTTAGGAAAACAATCATTCAAAGACTAAAAAATGTGTGCGTCATGCATAAATGACCTCATGGGACAGATTTTATATAGCTGGAACTATTGTTTAACCCTGGCAGGCAGTATAAAAACCTTTATAACTGTGTTTTAGGTTGAAGTTAGTAAGTTTTGGAAGACTGAGGGTATTCAGTATTTCAGAGGATATTGGTGATGGTGAGAGCAAAGTGTTTAGGAAATGAGATTATAAAAAGTTGAGAATAGAAGCAGTGAGGGCAGAGATGAAGAATATATACATCATCAAAACAGTTTGGAAGATGTGATCCAAACTACAACCAGAGGTAACAAAAAAAAAAGAAAAAAAGATGCCAATGTCTATTATAATTGACAACAGATAAGCAGGGATGCTCCAAAAATGATAAAATCATTTATTTTGTCAAGCTATAAAGTCACTATTAGTCCCAAATCCGTTTTTTTAACTATATTTGCCCTAAAGGGTTTGGCAATAAGAATTGTATGCAATACAGTTTCCTTGTTTGTAATAAGGCTGAATCATCCCTCTCAGGTCAGCTATTAAATTTGATCCCCTCCCAATGATTGTAAAGCCAGCCTTGGGCTGCCATATCACAAGAAAAACTCTCCATGAACATCAGTCAACAGAGAAGCCTGAAATGGTTTCATGTCCTTTCCATATTTGATCTAGAGAGAAAATGTTCACACTTGAGAAAATAACATAATGTATTTTATATGGAGACAAAGTGCATGCACTGACATTTCATATGAAAGCATGTGTCTGCTTATACTTCAAAATTTTACTTCTGCCACAGATCTGCTCTCATAAATAACACTTTATTGTGATTTTAATCCTGGACGTTCTGAAGATGAATATCAGAATTTTTCCTGTTGTTCTACAACATAAATTACCCAGTTATTTCAACCCGATCTCACGACCAAGTCGTACGAATTCGACGAATGATTACAAAGTGGCTAATTCGTAACAATTCATACGACCTCACTCGTACGAATTAATACGATTTTGCTAAATCGTACATATTTTACGAATTGGCCAATTCGTATGAATTCGTACGAATGACCTACCCCTTACCCCGCCCCTAAACCTAACCATCACGTGGGTTTAGACAAATCGTACGAATTAGTACGAGTGAGGTCGTACGAATTAGCCACTTTTTAATCATGCGTCGAATTCGTACGAATTGGTCGTGAGATAGTGTTGTATCCGGAATTATTCACCCCCCATTGCAAATCATCAGTTTTATTGGCAAAATTGACATATTTTCTGCTGTTTGCAATGAACAAATCAAACTAAAGTATTTGAAATGGCTCAACACAACAAATGTTTCAAGTGGTTTCCCCAAAATCAACTGAAAAAGCAGTCTAAAAAATTACTCAACCCCTTCATGGCAAGCATCGTTATTTAGTAGAACACCCTTTTTGGTGTCATGACCTGCTGCAAATGAGAAGTATAACCAGACACCAGCTTCTGGCAGCGTTCCTGAGGAATCTTAGCCCATTCCTCATGAGCAATGGCCTCCAGTATAGTAATATCCTTGGGTTTACGGACTGCGCGCCTTCTTCAAATCCTATCAGAGATTTTCTAGGATTCAAGTCAGGTGACTGTGATGGCCAGTGTAGAATCTTCCAGAACTTCTTGTGCAACCAAGCCTTGGTGGAATTTGAGGTATGTTTGGGATTGTGTCCTGTTGGAAGGTCCAATGATGCCCAAGCTTCGGCTTCCTCACTGACGGCATGAGGTTTTCTCCTAGGATTTCCTGACACTTCAATTAATCCATCTTCCACACACTGCAGATTTCCAGTGTCAGAGGATACAAACCATGCCTAACTGTAGTCAGAGAGTTCTTTTCATCATGCTTCATCTTTTTCCTCCAGACATACCACCGAAAAGTTCCAGTTTTGTTTTATCGCTCCACAGAACAGAATCCCAAAGCCTCTGTGGCTTATGTTTATGATTTTGAGTAAATGGGAGTCAACTTTTCTTGTGCTTTTAGGTCAGTGGGGTGTACGTTTTAGAGTTCTGGCATGCGTTTAGGATACTCCTTACTGTGCAAGCTGAAACATCAGTGCCTGTTGCCATTAAGTCTTGCTCAAAAATCTGGTTGCAGCTATTGATAGCTTCCTTTTTCTGCCCCACCCAGGTAGTGTAACTGCTGTCCCTCTAACTTTGAACTTGTGAATTATGCTTCCAACAGTGTCTTGTTCCTTTTTACTTTTGGTTCCTTCACTATTTTTTTGTATCCTGTTCCTTGATTGTGAAGGAAACTCTTCCCTTAACTTTTTAGACCACTCTTTTGACTTAGCCATATTTATAACATGCAGTCAAACGTGACACTCGACAAAGCTAGCCAGTTCAGAAATGTCATGTGTTCTAGCTCAAGCACACCTGGTGCAAATAATGAAGCCCTTGATTAGTTGCATCAAGTGTGCTAAAGACAACACATTTTTTTGCAGATTTGTGCTGTTGTGAGGGATTCTATTCAAAGGGTTAATTAATTTTGAGACGGCAGAAGTATTCTAAATAGTGCATTCTCAGATAATACCTGAAAGAGAATTTGCCATTCATTTTACGTATATTCAATGGACAATTGTTAAATAGCTGTTAAATAACTGTTCTCTTTAAAGCATTTGAATTTGGACGTGGCAACATCATCAACCCAAAAAACTGGGTTTCAGTTAACTGGGTTAATTTTTATTATGAACACTGTAAAAAAAATATTGATGGTTTAACTTAAAAAAGTAAGTAACCTGGTTGCCTTAAAATTTTAAGTTCATTGAACTGGAAAAAGTGACTTAATACAATGAAGGAGATTAATTTAACCATCAGAAACTCCAAATTATATGTTATCTGAACTAAATAAATTATTTAAGTTGATTTGACAAAAGAAAAAATGTTGTGATTACTACACTGTAAAAAAATATTGTTGGTTTAACTTAAAAAAGTAAGTAACCTGGGTTGCCTTAAAATGTTAAGTTGATTGAACTGGAAAAAGTGAGTTCATACAATGAAGTAGATTAATTTAACCATCAGAAACTCAAAATAATAAGTTATCTCAACTAAATAAATTATTATAAAGTTGATTTGACAAAAGAAAATATGTTGTGATAACAAATCTTGAAAATATTTTTTACAGTGAAAAGAAGAGAAACTATAAACTTTTTTGCAGATCACTAGATTTATCTGCAGGATGAATCTTTGATGTGGTTAATCAGTCAGATGCTCTTGTCACAGGTTTTAGAGAATGTCTTTGTCAGTTTGGCTCTTTATGTATAATTTAAAGTTGATCTCACGGGTAGCTGTCGGTAAGTGCATCCACATCTCCTTCACTGACCTTACAAACTCATGCACATGCTGATTCAGCACTTCATAAAGTCAGGCTTTACCCAGCATCATACAAACTAAATTACAAACCAATTAGCATTAGCATCTTTCAGACTCATGCACATATTTTTTTAAATGAAAAATTTAAGTTGCAATAAACGTATTTTAGCTCAAAGGAAAATGTACATTTTGTAGTCATGATGGGAGATTTTTTTCTCAATATGGGTGCTTTTGTTCCAAGCTCTGTCATCTTTCTTCATTCGAGTTTGGAGAGCATGCAATGATTGTCTAGTCAGAATGAGATAGATGTGCTCATAGGAATGTGACGTTTGGATGCATACAAAAGCAACTAGAAATTATTATCTTGGCGCACTTATTGACCTGAACATTACATCAGCACTTAAAGATCATGTGTATAAACGATTCCTCACAGTCTACTCATACACTATTAGTGAGAAAAATTATTGCAGAGTTTAGTAGGTCATCAAGAGAAGAATGGAGGACAGTCATTTAACGGTCCAAAATATGATTGAAAGAAAAGAGTTTGAACTTGTTCCTAAACTTTGAATTCACTTCAGTGAAATCATCCAGCAACTCACTTTCAATTTGGAATAGGCCGAGGGGCTGGCGCAAACAATCTGATGGAAAACAACTAGCATGCAGCAGGAGGCCACATATTACACGGGGCACTGAGCAAATTATATTTTTTATAGTGTCACATTATCCATTCATATATTATAGTGTCATCTGATCATAAAAAGTGCAAGCAAAATTCAAAAATAAGTATCAAAAGTTAATAAAGTCTGCATATGAGAAACACATGCACAAACTACATACACAGGCACATTTTTAGAAATACAATGCAGCAATGATGTGTGATGTATTACATTATGATATCTTTTTTTTCAAGCAACACTGAGCAAAAATAGAAGTCCTCCATTTAGAGCAATTTATTTAAAAAGGTGTTTTTTCATTGCTAAAATATTCAAATATTCAAGCACTTTTCCTTTTCAGAAGACATGACGTTAGAAAGCACTTTGTGTTTGCATAGACTGATATGAGAGTCACTCGTTTAGCTTTTCATTTGCATAAAGACAGCTATGCCCTTTTGTTGCTGATGTATAAAAACTGTGCATTAATACCATCATCACTGCTGAATTATGATTTAAATAGTCAATGTAAATATCAGATATCTTTCCAGATGACGTAAAAATAAGAAATGAAAATGCCAACTCCCAGACCGCAATTAAAATAAATGGAAACGGAAACATTTGTTTAAGCCTCCGGTACTTTTTTTTCCCACAGTAATAGCAGTTTACACAATATCACATTTTCAGATTTGCCATGGTACCAAATTAAGTCTACAATCAATAAAAAAATAATTTCCCATCATATTACTCAAGATAAAATCACCTGGATTATTTAAAGATGTAATTCTAACACTTTCTCATTGGAAATGTTCTGGTGATATGTAACTGTTGTCATTTGTTCTCTTGCAACAATTCAAATAAAGAGCTCAGAAACAAACTAGGACTGATTGATAATGTTATAAAGTGTTGTGGAACAAGGCTAAGGTATTTGGTTGCCATATATTAGTTCAGTTTTTCCATCTCTACATCATTTTAACTAAGCTGGACATGTACATCAATAATTGGTAATTAGCGGTTAAAGGCATGCTGTGCAGTGCAGTGACCTGTTAAAAATGAGTTAAATGGGAAAAACACATCAATTGAGCGATGTCCAGCATGATGCTTCATTAATGTGATGTGCATTTAGAACCAATTCATTAAAAATATCTGTAAACCTAATATTCAATACCAATATTCCTGTTTAATTAGTTAATAAATTATTTAAAAGGCTTTGTCACTCACTTCAGTCAAATGTGTACCTTGTGTTTATCAAAAATTAATTTAGTAAGATTAAACCAAAATGAGTTTCAATCGGGTCATATTGAATGTTTATGCAATTTAATAACACTTCATAATAAAAAGGCAAAAATGTTGCCAAACCCAGTATAAAAGCCAGTATTTCCTAAAGAGCACAAGGTGTAAGTGAAGTATGCAGTATGTGTGCATATCTACATATTCCTAATTTTCTCATAAATTGAAAACCTTGGCAAATTAGCCTTCCGAGTTCGCCTAAAACTTCCATCATGACTGAACAGCTTTTTTTTCATTGGGTCTGTGCAAATTAAATTCATATGTGAGCTATTTCAATAATACCAATCAGCAGAACACTGGCTTCCTCTTTGACAGTTTCTCATATTATCAAGTATCATTAACGCGGTTAATTGATTCAGCGTGCCTTGAAGAGTATTAAACCTGAAATCTATCACAAAAATCCCAGAATCATCTTTGCAAAAAACGTATGTAAATAATTATTTTTAATATAGTAATTACAGTTTTGTTTTGTTTCTTACTCGGATTGAAGGTCTCAGATGTCTAAAGATAATTTAAAATCATTTGTTTACGCCTTATTTCATGGCTTTAGGCTTGAGGCTATAGTATTCCAGAACTACCATAACAGAGGGTTCAAGTAGAGTTGATCTGAAAGGTGGCGGACGCATAGTTGTATCCGAGATGGTTAAAAAAAAAAGTGTTTCCAGCTTTGACTCCTGGCCGGGTGACTCAAGAGCAGGGGTTCTCAAATTTGGCCCTCGAGATCCACTTTCCTGTAGAGTTTAGCTCCAACTCTAATCAAACACACCTGAACAAGCTAATCACATGTCTTCAGGATTAAAACTGGTGGGATTGATCCAGGTCAGCAGGAAAGAGGACCTCAAGAGCCAGATTTGAGAACCCTTGCACTTGGCTGCGTCCCGAAAACTATATCGGGCACGTTTGCACACACATGCAGACACCTCACGAGACTGATTTCGGACTGACTTCTGAGGTAGCATAACGTTTTAATGATCTTAGAGTAAGATTTGGTGATAAATAAGCGAATATTTAAAACATGGAAACTACATCAAAAGCGGAAAACGTTGGCCAAAAACATACCATTTACACTCAAACTGACCACCAACCCCGTCTTTATTTTTTTAGCTTAACTGTTACAGAATGGAAAGCACGGGATGGCAGTGAAGGATACATCTGCTGCCTTCAAAAATCAATCAGATGAAGGTATCTTAGGAGACAGATGAAGGTATCTTTGGATTCAGATATGCCTTGATGCCTTCCCCCCTTGGAATGCATCCTCCAAAGCCAGCATTTTTCAGTTTTTGGACGCAGCCACTGTTATCCAGACTGAAACCCAGACTGTATCTGCAATAGAACCGGTTACGGATGAGATGCACCGGCTAAATGAGCAGTAAAAAGGTATTTTTCCGTAGGCCTATATTATTATCTTTGGGAATGCTCATGCAGTGAAATTACATAAAATGGGAGCAACAAAAATATCCTCCTACGTCTCAGTTTTTATTAGACCAGTGCCAAGAAAACACTTATACTAACATTCGTTAATTGGCTTAAGCACTAACAATTCTGAGGGCCTGAAGTTTCAGTTAATTTATAATTAAATACAAAATACATATCGTATTATTATTATTTTGTAAATGTAATTTTGAAACCATTAACAGTGAAGGAACAATATTCCTATGCCCCAAATTTTAAAGCATTTTGCAATCTTTGTTGTGCTCCGCAAAGCTGACAGTGCTGTAAAATGAATGAAATAATGAGGAATGATATTAAAAAGTCTAAAAACGCTCACTGTGAGGGATATTATCACAAGTAATCTGGGTATTTTAAAATCTCCCTGACGAAGATATATTTTCACTGCACATTATCATGTATTTTCATTGGCAAAGTAAAAACTGAGGCAGTCGCACAGAGAAGATAGAGTGAATCATGCTTCTCAACGTTGTGGACCTACAGCTAATAACTCTGACATACTCTAAGCTTGCCAACATTGTGCTGCTGCTAGTTTAGAGGATTTTTACAGGCTTTGTGGGACTGCTCATGGAAGGGAAACAGGTGTGTCTTGATATGTAATTAGGCGAACACTATTCCAATGTCCTGGAAAGAATACTCAATGGGTGTTAATGCTAGCAAGTGAGTTATTTGTGGGCCTCTGGGGAATCGTATACATTAAACAGGCTTTGTTTGGTATGTGCAGATGACTTTGAGTGTAGTATGACTTTCTCTTTTGACATGGTCCTTGCACAAGATCCTGGCATTCATGATTCAAGTCATCTCATGCTGCAAGCAGTGCTTTTATCTTGTTTAGCTTTAGCCTGTCAACCCATATATTTTTGGAATAACCGTGGAACAATAACCATTTAGTGCGTGATATAAATCAGACTTTCCCTGAGTCCCTGTCTGTCTCTCCCTGTATATCTTTATTGGTTCAGACTGAAACACTAAACGCAAACAGGCACAATTATTCAATTATCAGATGTCATCCATAAGATTTTTCGTGGTATAATTTTTTTAGTTTCAATATGTTGTCCTATCCGAACTCAATATGATAATTTGTAGATTTGTAGAGGGGAAAAAAACTTGGCTCTGTGGTGCTATCAAAACATTGCTTTGTTTGTTAAAGCATTCTGACCAGCCTTAGGCCTAGACATCAACAAAAGCATAAACAATTTGTGGCAACATTTTATTTTACAGTGTCCCTGTTATACATTATGTAGTTAATAACTAGCTCCATAGGCCTTATCTGACATTCATCTTTGTTAGTGGAAGTCACTTTAAAGGAACGGCGAAACGTGCAAGAAGCAATGTAAATTGAATTTGGGGCGAGGAAATCTGTCAGTATCTGACCAATGTGACCAATTATTTAAAAAAAAAAACATTTTTTAAATTCTGTTTGGTATTCAGGTATTTTATAATTCACCTTTGAAGTAATAATTCAACCTAAAATGAAGATTCTGTCAATGTAACCCTAACGTCATTTTAAATTAATTTGCTGTTATTCCTGTTATTATTTATGTTATATGTCTTTCAAAGCCAAATAATATTTTTGTGTAACAAAAAGTTATAAAAGGAGTCTGCATCTCAGAAAAAGACTGAAAACGTGAGGTCATATAAGGTAGCCTAAATAAAAAAAGCAACACTGCATACGTCAACATCCGGCTTTTTAGGGTACCCTAGATGACGTTATCGGATCCTAACCCTACCCCAGACTTAATCCGTCACCTATCTGACGTTAAAGGTAAAGCGTCAGTTGTATGACAGCCCGGGATCGTCATGTAACCGGCGTTTAAGGGTACCCTAAAAAGGCGGATGTTGACGTATGGTCAAAAGACGTCAGTTATATGACTTCTTGGGAAGAGACTGTGTTCGATATTTCACAGCCATAAATCCTACATTTCCATTTATGCAAGCCATTCATAATTCCTTGTGCTTTAAAGTTATTACACAACAGTGGCTTTTCTTTAGTTTCAAATTACGCAAAGAACTCAATCAAGCATTATGGAACGAGAGATTTTGAGGCACCATGGGATGCAGCACAGCTGGAATGTCCTTGCAGATGACATAAATAACAGGAACTAAAGAGACCCCAGCCAGCATCTGGGAAAGAGAGAGAGGACGATTGAGAGAGACAGGGAAAAAAAAGGTCTTCCGTCACACCATGCTTCATTACTTGGCCCTGTCAAAACACACGATGTGCTGTCAGAACGTTCAACTCGTGACCCTTTTCACCCTCTACGGCCCTGATGAGAGAAGACAGTTCCTCTGATTTCTCTTGGACAGGGCGAGCTCCAAGTAGCACCTGAGCAAACATAAAACTTTACGTTATCTTTCTCCACTTTGAGCTGAACAACAATAAGGAAGTGCAGTCATCTGACAATTATTTTAACTATTAGGAAGATTAGGAAGAGGATAACTGCATAAGATCTGCATTTTTCTTTAACTGATTACAAAAACAAAATGCTCATCTTTCAATATTTTAACATAATAAATAGACAAATCTATTTATTAAATGTTTAATAGAATAATTGAATCATTTTATTTTACTTAGGGGTGTAATGATACAATAGGCTAAAGTCACGATTCGCTAGGCTATATATCACAAAACTGAACTCACGATACGATATTATTACAAGACGTATGGTAAAATGTTAACAAAAAAAATGTACTGTTAGTTAAAATGCAAAATTTGGTTTTACATTGGGGGTGTAAATGAATAGGCTTGGGCTTGATGTTGGTAACCCAATGCATGGGATAATGGAAAATATTCATGATTCTGAAGCTTAAAATACAAAATTTTACACTCTGTCACTGACTAGTTATATTTAAAATAATGTTGGCCACTTTTTACTGGTAACATCAGACATTTGGCACTGGCAGGACCTACAAATATTCCCTCATTTCATTTTAATAGATTATATTATTATTATTACGTGTTGCTGTTCACGGTCAGGGACTATTTTTTTCTAGCGGAAGAAAGGCTTTTAGTGATTTTACTTCATGAAAGTTGCTCTAATACATTTGCAATATTTTTATTGTTTGTTTTCTTACTTTAATGTACTGAAACTACTGTAATTCGCATACAGTAATTTTCATTTTTGGGTGAACAATGTTGCAACTATACACAATGCATATTGTCACTATCCCCGATACATATTGTTGTATTGCGATATGTTGTGTGACACGATTTTACTGTTACACCTCTAATAGTTAGGCCAACAAAATCCATGTCATATGACTATTTGGCTTATATTTTATTAGTTCATATATATGACTACACAACATTTTCTCATGGTAGGCTACCATTTTTTTTAACTTTTTTTTAACACAGATCATAAACATCACTGTCAAGAAGATTCTAAATAACCCGATCTTCATTCACCACTACTAAGCTTCTAGTATCTGTCAATCTACGTTATTTTACAGACATGCTGATCTCTTCAGCATTAATCAGCTCTGATTAGCCCAGAAACTTTGGGGGGCGAGTCCCAGACCAGCCAGGCAGAACCACTAATTGGAAACCTCGGTCCACTAATTTCAAAGGCATGATCTCCCCCTAAGCAACCCTGATAAACATGAGCTTACGTGCAGAATCAATACCGGTTGCTTAGAGATTCATTGGCTGGCCGAGGGCCTTGATCGTTGTATCTACCCGATGCCACTTTTCCTTTTCATTAGCCTGCATTAGCCTCCTGCCTGGAGGCTTGATCTGACACGCAAGAGGAGGATAACAAAAGGAAAATGGCGAAAAAACAATTATCCAATTAAAAGGCTTTTGCCCTAAATGATTGGCTGTGAACCAATGAACTTGATGGGTCATTGCATTATTAGAGCAGGCTCTATACTAAGGAAACATTCACGTAAGCGGTAAAAGGAAATGTTTTGGGTTAATTTGGCATTCAGATGGTCACTTGATGCAAACATT
This sequence comes from Pimephales promelas, assembly GCF_988280905.1. Lineage (NCBI taxonomy): Eukaryota > Metazoa > Chordata > Actinopteri > Cypriniformes > Leuciscidae > Pimephales > Pimephales promelas. The sequence goes on from NC_142783.1 coordinate 26,129,608, forward strand.
GAATCTCTGAAACAGAAAACCAGTTGTTGTCCTTAACTGTGCCAAAGAGATGCTATGACGTTATTTTTTGCACTTATTGCTGCCGCTTGAAGAGCTAAAAGGGTTAATGGGTTTCCAAAGTACATGGATAAAACAGACAAACACAAAATATGATTTATAAAAGGTCAACAAAAAGTAATTTTCTCAGAACAGCATAAATAAACTAAGTACTCTCGACTGAGTTGCTATCAGGCTTGGTTATATTCTGACAATGAATTTATACACTGTTCAGTTTGAAGTTGACATGGGATTAGGGTTACGAATACTACTCCACTCCACCCTATCATTCCTCTGACATTTCAAAAGCCTTCCATCCTTCATCTTAACAATTGGATGGCCCATCCCATAAGGAATTGAGTATTTTACACAATATCTGTGTATGAGGTAGATGTACAAAGTAATAACACATACAAAAATAAAACAATAGCCAAAAGAAAAGCCTGGAGAGAAATGTGACCGGTGCCGATTTTGAGTGATTTTATATAATAAATTGTAGAATCAGCAACACCCATCCTAAAGCTTTAAGAAGAAAATGATGCCATTGAGCTATTAACAAAATCTCCTTTTGGCAATGCTGTGAAAGTAAGTCCAAAGAATATATTACGAAGAATTAATGTTGTTCAGGAGCACAGTAAAGGCTTTCCTGGTTGAAGTTAGCAATGTCAGGTTGACATAAAAAATGAACAAGCTCAACCTCAGCAAAGTATCCAGCCAGTATGGTTGTGTCAATTAAAACCTTCCATTTAGACTTTCCAATGCACTCTCAGAGAGAAAGGTACAACAGCTTTCCCTGGGCCCCTTTAAAATGGTTCTAATACATACCATTTAGGTACTAATACACTTTTGGCACCAATATGTATATGAAGGACTAATATGCTCTCTATGTACAAAGGTGTACCTTTTGAAATACTGCCCCCAGTGACAGCTTTTGTACCTTTTTGTTCTGAAAGTGCGGGATGTCAATGTGAAGTCCATCTTCTAAAATGATAGTATGTGAAAGAATAAAGGGTGATGCATTGCTAAGCACGCTCATTTTTCTTTTGAGCCAAACCAAAGGCCCCGAGCTGTCTTTGTAGAAAAGACTTGAAAAGCATCATACGCGTAACTTGATAAATAATGAAAACACCACATACTACAGAGGGAGAGAGAAGTGGCAGCACATTTGGATTCAAGCTCGCTCCATGCCCTGGCAAGGTCTCCAAAGCGTGATTGATGATTCAATACATTATGTGATGTTCTAATGATATGGGTGTGTGTCATCTAGCATCAAAAGTACAAGCTGGTCGTCATTTAACAATTAATGCAAGATCAATTGATGAGGCTGGCTCCATGCTGTGCTGCCGCTGATGTAAGCTGGAAAGTTCACCTTATTGGTGATGTTTTCAAAAGGTAATGACGCACACAGTTAATCATTTATGGGCCGCTTGACTGCCAAATGCTTTACCAATGGTATGACTCACATGGGAGGACAACCTTATTAAGTCCGAAAGAGTTTATCAGTAACCATGTGATTAGAAAGTCAACTGAACAGTGCACTCAAATATTGTCTTTTTTTTTTTTTAACTCGTCCTCATGTTGTTCCAATTCGTTTCTTCTGTGGAACATGAAAGGTGAATGTTAAAAAAATATATACTGACAGGTCCATAAAATAAAAGTGAAAAGGAAATGGAGCTGTCAAGCTCTGAGAAAGCACTATAAAGTACCATAAAAGATGTCCATATGCTTCCAACTCTTCTGAAACCACATGATAGCTTTATATAAGGTAAAATGAAATTTAAACTCTTCCCCTGGACATCACAACAGTATTTTTGTAGTTTTTTTTTTCCTCTTCGGTGGTGTGTTTTGAAGCTTATTGATTTTTACTGGGTGGACAAAAACAAGTTAATTATTTACAATATTTTATTTTGTGTTCCACAGAACAAATAAAGTTTGAAATTACATGAATGTGAGCAAATGAAGACAATGTTAATTTTTGAGTGACATTCACAATGTTTTTCTGTTTAAAACGCAAAAAGAAAGGTATTGGAATGGGAAAAAAAACAATGTCTAGGGATGTGTTTTTTAAAAGTTGACCTTCTTTTAACTTAGCATTTGACACGTTTAAAACCAGTGAAAAGCGGCACAGCAAAATACAAAAACACATTCTGTGATAACGCCCCCTCTTAAGGCCACGATATACTCATACTGAAGTTCTTTTTCGTTCTTTGTGTAGGGGTAAAAAAAGTTTGAAATAACTTTGCAGTGGTATACAGTGAGTGAACATCTTGACGCCGCCCGCGCTGCCGAGGGCGCCGTTTAGATGTAAATTTGTGAAACACAATATAAACAGCAGTGAAGAAAGCATGTATGTTTGCATGAGATCTGCTATCCAGCACTCAGTTTAAGTAAAGTCACATTCATTTATATAGTTTATAAATTTACACATCACTTTATACACTAGATTGCTTTAAATCAAACAGCTTTACAGTATTATTTATTCATTTCATTTAGCTGACGCTTTTATCGAAAGCGACTTACAACTGCTATATATGTCAGAGGTCGCACGCCTCTGGATCAACCAGGGGTTAAGTGTCTTGCTCAGGGACGCATTGGTGTCTCACAGTGGATTCAAACCCGGATCTCTCACACCAAAGGCATGTGTTTTATCCACTGTGCCAACACCACCCCATAAACATGAAAATTAAACTTGAAAAAGAACTTTCAATTAGGATTGCACTTCAATTTCAACTATTATCGGACCTTGACGGACTTAAAGGAGTATTTCACTTTAAAATGCTTTAGAGCTTTATAATGGCAGTGAATTACAACCATCAGTTTGAAGCTCAAAAAAAATATAAAATAACTCCACACGGCTCTGGGGGGTTATTTACAGTTACATTTAGTCATTTATCAGACGCTTTTGTCCAAAGCGACTTACAACTGAGGACTAAACCAAGCGAGTCATCGTGAAGAGGCAAAAAACAATGCAAGTGCTCTAAATACAAAGTTCAGACATTGTTTGGGGTAGCAAAAGCCAGATAAGCAAGGATTTTAAGGGATACTCCACCGTTTTTTCATCCCTCACAGCCTCGCTTTCATTCTCATTAAAAATCAAAGATGGCGCTGCCGTGAATAAGACGTATCGCTCTGGCGCGCGAGACACTTTAGATAGCAATTAAACAAGCCCAGTTCATTCAATATGGGCTAAGCAGAGAAGCGACCAAACACCTCCACGTTTTCCCGATTTAAATACAGTTTAACTCGACCTAGGACGATGACACAAAATAAAACGCTGCGCTTTTCTAAGCGTGTAAAATGGATAACTATATTGTACGGCGGAATACCACAGCAAGTGCTTGGGACTTGGCGCAGTAATATCATCACTCCGGAGAGTGAGAGGGGGGAGACGACTTTTCACGAGTGATGATATTACTGCGCCGAGTCTATCGATATATATGCGCAGAGTTTAAATAGTTTAATATGAAAAAACGGTGGAGTATCCATTTAAAAGAAAAGATTTTTTATGGGGTCAATTATTAAAATTAAAACAAAACAATTACAAAATTGGTTTTAAAACAATTATTAAAACAATTAGAAAAGCAGTGCAGTAAAATTAAGAAAATGTGTTGTAAACAGTCCCTTATGGGGTCATTCACAAAGAATGTGTTTGTGGCGAGTGGGGCTTATTCAGCGAGGTCTAGCGGGAGAGAGAGAAAGGAGAAGAGTAGGTCAAGAGCAAGTCAAGTGCAAATGATGAACACCTGTGTCTTGTTGCAGTAATTGGCATGGAGAGACCGGATATAAGCCGCTGTGGAAAGAGAGTGGGGAGGGAGAGACACAGAAGGATTGAGAGCGTGATTACTAGAGGAAAGAGTGTCTGACCATCCTGGTAGAAAGATTGACAGAGCCGGTCTATGAACTGTTGTCTGGGCAACGGTGAATGTGCTGTGTGCGCGACTTTTGTTTGTTGTTATTTTGGAGTTATCCCAGTAAAACGTACGAGTCCCAATCACGCCGACCCCCACGTCTTCTTCCTTCCCACCCTTGACCTCATCAGTGTTTTTATTTAAAAACACAACACATGACAGTGTAATGACCAAAAACATAAGGTCTACAGTAGATAAAAGTTGAACCGAGCGCTGCATTTTTAGAATGTCGTGTCATGCGCGAGATGCTGCTAAACTTGAAAGGAACAGTTAAAAATGTCAGTAGCTGACATATAAAAACAATGCAAAAACTTCTGTGTGAACGGCCCCTCACCTTTTTGAAAGAGACCCAGGATTTAGATGTAAAAAAAAAAAACTTACAGTAAAAATGGACTGGCAATTGTTTCAAAACAGTGTCAGTATAAATTAGAGTAACACCGACAGAGACCTTTGCATCCATTGGTTTTCTGTCCTCAATGATGTTTAAGAGCAGTCAGTCCATGAACTGTTCCCAGCAGGCCTTTGCTTTAAGTCTCCCCTCTGAAATGTCACTTATCTGCTCTTACATAACATATGGCCTTTAGGAGGGCACTTTTAATCATGGGCAGGATGCAATCTTGCATCAGCATTTGTGAGCCATTGGCAATACATCTGTGAGGCTGCTGTTATCCATTCGAACTGCAGCGCCAATGAACAATTGCCAAAATATCTAAATGTATAGTGCTGTGAGATTTATGGAGGCAAGAGTAAAATTGAGAGAAGACGATAGGAAGACTGTGGTTTTCACAGACATAATTCACTTGTGACACGAGAGCATAAATCACTAAGTGAAGCACAAAACAGATACTCCCAGTAACGGTTATCTAAAGCCCAGTCAACAAAGAGACACAAAGACAAACAATTCAGTGTAATCTCTCTTCACAATTGAGCAGACATGCCACAAATCAACAATCATTCCAACAGAAGCTGTTCGAGTGATTGTGTACAGTTACATTCTTTTTAAAGATAAAGGCCTGGTTTCACAGACAGAGTCTAGAGAGTAGGCCTTTGTTAAATTTGGCCATTTAAGTAGCTTTTATAAACATTATTGGTGCGCATCTTGACACAAGCAATGCCTCTGACATATCGTGTTAAGACAGCTCAAACATGCATTTTAGCCTGGCTAAAGCCTTGTGGCAGCACTTAGTAAAGCTGTGATAGTGAGAACGTTTATTGCTATAAAATAAGCTAATGTAGTTAAACAGTTTAGGCATCTGTAAAATATACTGAATATCCTTTTGGAGTTTAGACTTATTTACACCACTTATGTTATAAAACCAAAAACCTGTGAATTGCTGAGTGAACTGCATCGCTAAAAGTCATGGGTTCTGAATTTACATAGAAATACATGGTAGCTAACGCTTTAGTTTAGGGTCACTATTAACCTTACCTATTAACTAGTGCATATTACTATATTGGCTGTTTATAGGAACTTATAAAGCATATTTATATATTGAATAATATTGATCTGTGTTGTATTATTTTCATGTTATCACTGTGAAGCTGCTTTGATACAATCTGTATTGTAAAAAGCGCTATATAATGTACTTGACATATTAATGCCTTTTTAGTCATGTTGTTAATAGTGAGAATTGGACCCTTAATTAAAGTATAGCCAAAAATATATATTACATATTTTTAAATTTTTTTCTTGTTTATATATATATATATATATATACTGTTTTTGCAAGTTTTTTAGTCTCACCAAGGCTGCATTTATTTGATTAAGAATACAGCAAAAAGTGATGCAGTGAAATATTACATTTTAAAATCACTGATTTTCTATTTTAATATTTTAAGTTTAATTTTAGTTAAATGTTAAATCTAACATTACGCCACTCTTCAGTGTCAAATGATCCTTCAGAAATCCTTCTAATATTGATTTGATGCTCAAGAAACATTTCTTAATATCAATGTTAAAAAAAATTTAATGTACCCATGCTGAATTTTTTTTAATAATAAACTTACTGAGCCAAACATTTTGAACGATAATATTTATATAATATTATACTTTATATAAAGTATAATAATAATACATCATACGTTCCTTTGGCTTGTTTTCTGCCAGCGGTTAACATGCTCCTCACTCAATGTGGGTATTGTCAGGGGCTTGAGATGTTGCCAGGGCACAATGTCCTGTGTCTAATATAATCAGTCTCACTGATTACTATCCTAGCTAATAACATTATGACCTGGTGACACCAATTTAGTCCCTATAGGCTGAGGCCCTCCACTCCTTTATATTACACGGTCTGTTTGCCTCAGCTGCTGTCTGTAGAGATTTGTAAGGTGTCTGTATAGCCCCTGAAAAAAGGGCACTCTGCTGAACAGTGATTGGTCTCCAAGGCCCCTGAAAAAAATGGGTCGGATTTGGACCTTGGACGTTTTAGACAGACTTTTGAGCCAACAAACAAATGTAGTCTGAGTAATAAGTTAAAAATTTGTTTCACAGGAGGTCATCCAAGTGACAACCATGAACAGGAGAAAAGCTGTCATAAAAAGAATGATTGGAGCAACTGTAAGCTTGTGCAAGAAGACATTTAGGAAAGGCTGTTTATAGATGCCTACTACGGGCACAACCTGAATATCACTGCCATTAATATAACACATCTGGACTCTGTTACCATTAGACAGGAAAAAAAATTTCTTAATATCTTATATTTCAGCTGCACACACACACACACACACACACACACACACACACACAAAGTGTCAGAGGCACACAAAAGATTCCTCTATTTCTGCTTTCATGCATATGAAAAGTAATGAGTAATTTGATTAACTACCAAGAGGCAGAAAAATACTAAAATGTCCTGAAAGGTTATTTTTGTTTCATATGGCTGAAAATAAATCTATCATGAATATCCACAGGCATACATTCCTTGAATTTTGTTTAGTCATAAGACATTGCAAATCCATATACGTAAGTGAATTTAGTTTTTAGCCTACATTAAAATGACATTGAACTAATTTTCAAGCGGTGAAAGTTACCTTTTTATAGACTGAGAATATTTGACTGCATTTAAATACTGCCATTCCCTTGTTATCTTGTTCTGTTTATTTATTGTTAACAAGTTCCCAAAATTCTTGGCAATATGCTAGAAAAACATGTTTTTAATTTTCTGCTGTAACTTTTGCTAGCAGACATAACTGGAAAAGGGTGCTACCTTCTCTTGCAATATCACTAGAATGAAAGCTTTTACATTAGATAATACTCAATATTGACCAGAAAATAGTAAATTCATTCAAATATTAATTCAGCAAATCCAACCAGTTACATATCGACCACTGGAAAAACAGTTTCACACTTCAATGCTTTGAAATCAAATGTCATACCTGTCAAATATATTGCAGTAAACAAGAATAATAGATTACCACCATCACTAGCCCTAAAGACACACATTAATGTTAAATGGTGAGAAAAGGCAGGCATTTCACATTCGTGAGAAGGCTCAATAATGCTATGTCTACGTCAACTGTCTGTTGAGCAAAGTGTGCACCTGTGTTTAAATGCACCACGCATTAGTGTCTAAAATCATATTTCCATTTTTAATAAAAGCAATTTAAGAAAAACCTTAACAAAACACTAAAAAGCCTCAGACATTTTTCTCTTTACTCAAACAAAAATCAAATGGTTCCAGATTTCCATCAGCAATTTGTAGCAGCATCAAGTTTGAAACCACACAAATGAGTCTGGACAAAAACAAATTTGGATAAATAGTATCTCACGGTGGGCGATACAGTTGAGATGTTGTGTTGTCTACAGGAGCCGTAGTGAAACTCAGTGCCCCCTGCCTGTGATATAATTCAGACCAGATGTCAGCTGAACCGTGTGACTAGCATTAGCAGCACTCACAGGAGGCTTCATTGTCTTTAACTGGCAAGCAAAAATTCAGCATTCCTGAAGGAGCAAACAAGAGACTAACCGGCAACCGCCGCCTTTTCCCGATCTTTCTCATTTTACTTTGGTTTTATTAAATTCCTTAATGACATTTCAGCAACAAGATGACGAGAAAGCTGCAAGAACAGCACAAACAAAAGTGCTCCGTACAAGCTTGGGTAAGAAATTAAACAATTCGTTCCCTAACCATTCTTTTTAATAAATAATTGTACAATGTAATACAATTCTGCAAAAATAAATGCAATTCTGTTTGTAGTACGAAAATGTAGCATGAATATAATCTTGATGTAGCCTACTACCGTTTGTCGTTATCATGTGACCTAGCAATGTCAGTTGCGTCGCTTCACTTCCATTCATAAATCCTCTCCTTTGGCCTAATGGCATAGTAAAGTGTCCATTGTGTGCACACTTCAGAATCTCAACGAAAAATAGTAGGTTATCCACATACTTTTGGGCAACACTTTAATGAGTACTGTGAATTCCAGCATACTTCTTTTGTAACAAACTTTTATCTCCTACCGTAGGGAAGTAGGCCTATGCGATTTCGGAGTGCTGCTTGTTTCCGAGTCACTAAGAGTCATTTGCTCGAGAATCGGACTTCACTGGCATGCTGAAGTGGTACCGGTTCTTCTTGGTTCTTATCCTATGGTTCTTACCTTAGTCTCGAGTTCCTTAATGGGCGCCGTCATCTTTAGAATAGCACTATTGTCTTTGGACTTCAGTTTTTGCGGTCGCTCTGTATATTTCATCACTGTCGAGGAGTAAGTAGCTGGTGTTAACAAAAGTTATCATGAGCGTTGTAATGTTTTTCATAAGCATTGTAAAGCAGATGTCTTAACAAATGTAGACCAGGATTTTTTTACGAACAGTTTATTCATACCTATGCAAGATCGCTGTGAAAATACAGACCGGAAGTCAACAGAAAAGCGGCGGGGCTACATACGGTCTATAATCTGCCAAATAAAAACTGTTCAGTCGCTTTAAAAATAAACAACATTTCAGTAAGCCACATGATTTGAGAAATCGGCACAAACTATACAATATAAAAAAAAACTAAAAAAAAAACTGAAGAACAAATAGGTGTGATGTCATTTCAAACCATATCTGGCCAAAAACAACTGTGTTCTGGAGTATGTTTCCGGAAAACTTCACACTGGCTTTTAAACACCCTAAAACTGTTCATGATGATTACATAATATGTGGAAAAAAGTATTTTCCAAGTAATTTCTTCACTCAGTATGAGGAAATCACACACATAAAAAGAATGAATACACAAGCTCTAAAGGGAAAATGGGGCTTTAAGTCCAAACAGAGACCAAAGCCTTTTCATAAATATGAAGGTCAAGTCAGAGTTGAAGAAAGAATAAATATCCCCTTGTCTTTATTTGCCCAAGGTCATTTTCCAAAGTTGGTTTTGTAAAAGTCATTTTTGTTGTATTTTAATTTTAGTATCCATTGAAGAGTATACAGTGTTTGTTTAATATTGTGAATTATACTGACATAAATGGAGCACGCTGATCATGGCTCTCTGACTCATTTCAGAATGACATAAAAAAAATAATGCTCAAAGACAATATTTACGTTGAGGAGTTTGCTCATTTTTCATCAGTTGTTGCCATAAGCTCTATATGGACAGCAAGAGTGGCGTCTGTAAAATTAAACCCATTACCGGTAAAACATATTGGAATAAGTCAATAGTTCGCACATTTGGCTTCTTTTTATCACCGTAAGAGTTCCAACTAACTGTGGTTGAGAGGCGGCACAACTATTAATGTGAATAATTTCAAACATTTCAGCCATAAAAGCCTCAATTGAATTAACAATATACACATTACCATGCAAAGCAAGCATACAGCACTTAGCAGTGGTCAAAAATGATTTCCAAAACTACTTTTGGATTAATTCCTGAACTTTAAACTCAGAATTTAAATTACCACACAACCCTGGTGTTTGTCCAAAAACAGTATAATTTGGTTGGGAATTTTTTTTTTTTTTTTTTTTTTTGTGGATGGGAGGGAAAAAACCCTGACACTTCAGATTCAGGCAGCAATAAAATAACTGACTAACCCATGTCAAGTCTGGAATTATATAACATCCCCACATCAAATAACTAGCCTCTGGATATGGCTACAACTTCATATCTTACTTCAGAACAGTTGAAGATGTGCCACTTTGGACTTTTGGCATATATACTTGGCCAAAAAACAAAGAGGAAAAAGGGATATGGACACAAGTAACCACACCATATACACGAGAAATAAAACATTTATTTTATAGTCTATTGTTGTCATTTGTCCCTAAAAAGCACAGATGTATTAGGATGGTAGCTCACAAATCAGGAACCAGGATTTTTTTTTCCTTTTCACCTTTCTCCCCCTTTCTGTACAGTTCCCACAATGCTTTCCAACCTGCGGGCACGAATGGAGGGCAGCTGTTCATAAGTGCTGAAGCCCAGCTCTGAATTTTGCTGGGGCAGCCAAAAAAGCAGAAGGTGGTTCTTCAACACCTGGAGAAAAAAAAAAGAAAAACAACACCAGGAAAGGTGAGAAATCAAGAGAGAAATATAATGGAGATAAAAGTAGATCCTGGAAATGGAAACTCTCTTTAAAATAGAGGTGAGTGAGTGGCTGATGGTACCTCATCTGTCATGTAGTAGGTCTTTCTAAGCAGGCTCCGACGTGCCGCTTCTACCTCCTACAGAGTGTGAAAGTCAGGATGGTCATCACTCACAGCACAATGACAAAATAAGACCACTAAGAGACAATCTATCACACTTGCTTCACTTTTCCGACATATTTCAAACCCAACCACTCAATTTAGCAGTTTGTGACAGACAACTTGCATTTATAATTTACAGTTTTCCCCAGACGAAACATTTGCTTGCTTGACTTGATGACTTGTTATTTCCTCATATTAAGCCATTATGGCTTCTGAAGAATGGGAATATGATGTACAAGTCCTACTGACAAATTTTATTTTTGAAACTTGAGAGTCTTTGGACACTTTTCACATTAAGTTTATGGAAAGAGCAGCTTTTAAATGTATTTTTATGCTCCATTTAACAAAGTAAGTCATATGGTTTTGTAATATTGTAACATGAAAATGATAACTGAATTTTCATTTTTGAAACTAGCCCTTCAGGATTGCTCATCAAGGAAATTCTTGCTTTTTTGTGACATTGGTCTTGCTCAGTGTTGTGATTTTTAACTAAACCTAAAACGATTCAACTTTTAGGTAACTAAAATGAAGCCGAAATAAAATATGATATACATTTTAGATTAAAAAATAAAGGTTGTGTTCACCCTTTCAAAAAAGAAAATTATACATTTAGCCCTGATTTGCTAGCATTTATACCATCATTTTTACCAACAAATCTAAAGAAAAAACGGCTTTGACGTATATTTTAAAACAGATCTTGTCAAATATCCAAACCAATGCTGTGTGTTGAGCTAAACAGGCTCGCTATATGCGTACATATGATGGTATATGATGGAGCTGACAACTCGGGAAGAGCTTATAAAATATGTAAAGAAAAACTGTCTCAAAACAATGACGAAAATCGAAAATCTGCTGCAAGGAGACGTGGTTCTGATGCCTGTAATGGGTAACATCGCACCTATGACGAGAAAAAAAACAGTTTGCTTGTTTGCCCATTCTGTCCTTTTTAAGTTCGCAGCTAGTGACATGTCCTGTTTTTGGTTTGATTATATGTCTTAGGTCCGTGTTGTATTCATATTTCAGTCAAACCTCACCAGAGTTTGTTCAAATCATTTGTGAACCCACCCTTAAATGAAATAATGCTAAAATAACACTAGTCTTGATGCCCTTGTAGTTTACCTCTGCCACTGCATCCTGGGAGAAAATAAAAGCATTGAGATGGGCAACAGCCACAGCATAAAGTACAGGACACCAGTTCCTTTTCAGAGCTCCTGTTACTAGTGCTCGAAAATACAGCTGCAACAGAGGCAGGGAGTCCTCCATGGGGGACGTGAACTTCTCCAGTGGAACAGGCAGCTGTAAAGGACAAACAAATCAGATTTCAGCTGGAGATGGTCTTAACTGCTTCACAAAAGGGATTTACAGTTTAGTCATATATATGGCACATATACATCTATGGATAAGCTCCGAAATGGCTTTAAAGGGCAATTTTCACAGCTACACAGACAGAACAGCTTTTTTTTTTTTTTTTCCAACCAAACAGCCACTGTCAAGTATTTTTTTATAAATGTTTAATGCCATTTAGTCAAGGAAAAATGTATTCTACATTTAGAGTAGGCAAAAATACATTGTGGTTTTATTTTGTCACAAAACTTCTGTGACTCTTATTACTCATAATTTCTTTGAATTGCAAAAAGTTGAATAAGTAAATGCAATAAAACATTTTTGTAATAAAATTTCACTTTCATTTATATGCAGTAGAATAAAAACATATATTTTTTATTAAAATCATTAAAAAAGTCACCATGAAATCTATGAAATATTGCAGTATTTTCATCCTTCATACTTATCCTGCACATAAAACCCTTGATGAAAAAGAAACCCCTTACCTGCTGTAGCGAGACCCCCAGCGATCGCAGCATTCCCACATGTTCACCGAACACAGCCAACCTCATGGTGACACTGTAGCGCCGCTGTAGAGGCAAAAGCATGAAGCAGCCAAAGAGCGGGTCACCGAATGACACAGCCTCGTACTGCGCCAGTAGAGCCGAATATAAGTCATGAAAGGAAGCCAGGCCTGGTGGAGCTGAGCCCAGATCCAGCGCCTCAAGCTGGGCTGGCTGTGTTAGTCTGCGAAACAGCGCCCAAGTAAGCTCTTGCACAGGTCGCTCCAGGAAGAGGTCACTGGAGCACAGAAAGACACAGGCTAGCCGGGCCAACTTAGCCACTGGTGGCACAGCCGTGAGCGCTTGCTCCCTCCAGCTCTCCAGCACAAGCAGCCATTGAAGGCAGTGAGTGGCTGACTGCAAAGACCCTGCTGGAAGGGACTCTACCTCCTGCCCACCGCCAGCTGACTGTCCCGTTCGCTCATAGAGACTGATGAGCGGTAAGTAGGGCCAGTCGGAAGGCAGCGAGGGGCCAGTCAGCTCAGGTAGAAGATGAGAGCGGACGAAAGGGTTTCTGCCGAGGTACCGGTCCCGGGATGAAAGGACAGAGGGTTCCATGTGTGCAAGGTGGGTGAGGTAGCAACCCCGGATGGAGGGCAAATGATGAAGAGCGTCACGTAGCAAGGCACCAACGGCAGGTGAAGTCCTCTCCTTGAGCTGCAACTCGGCCAACGCGGCCACCTCTGGTTCACCACAACCACCCTCACTAACAAGGAAAAGAACAGAATTATTACTAGATATACATATTACATACTTCAAACTCTCATGACAGAGAACAAATATGTATATTCTCAAAGTACATCCTTCTCACAGTACATCCTTCCAGTGGTTAAATTGTGAAAACTATTCATAAATAAACAAGAGTTAAAAAGTTTGGGGTCGGTTATATTTGGTAATGTTTTTGAAAGTTGTCTCTTAAGCACAACATTTGTTTGATCAAAAATATATTTAAACTGAACACTGTTACATATTAGTACAATTAATTTATAACCTTTTTATATATTAATATATTCTAAAATGTAATTTATTCCTGTAGTGGCAAAGGTGAATTTTTAGCATGATCCTTCAGAATTCAAATTTGAGAAGTTATGCAACTCATTTTTTTTGTGGAAACTGTGATGCGTCTTTTTCAGGATTGTTTGATAAATAAAAACTTCAAAATAACGGCATTGATTTGAAATAGACATTTTTATAACATCATAAATGTTTTTACTATTATTCTGATCAATGTAATGCATCCTTGCTGAATTTAGTAGTGTAAAATTAAAGGATAAAATTCTGTAGATAAACACTAAATGAAATTCACCAAGAATACATGTAAAAAATATATATAGCTAAAAACATCAACTGTCAACTATCCATGGAAAGATGGCTCCATCCTGTAAGAAATATGTAGTTTGCTGCTCTCTTGTGAATATAAAGTAATACTACAGCTTGATAAAGCAGGGAATCTAAAATCTTTTTTTTTTTCAATCATTGCAACAACACAAATTATAAAACTATTTATAGCATGTTTGTAACTCTATTGAAAGGAAGAACACAATCAGAACGATGAACAATAATATGTACCCAAATGTAAACCCCCAGCCAGTTTTGAGACTGCAGACGCTTGGTGTAATTTCTCTCAACGAGTTTCAGCTCTTATCTTTGTACAGTTAATGAAACATAAAGCCTGTCCTTGTGGTACATGACTGAAGAGGCTCAAGAATAATAATGCAATCATTTCATATCAAAGCAAAATAAAAGACATAATCATACATTTTAACAGTCAGTTATGATTAAACAAAATGAGGGCTAAATTGGCTTTTTTTTCTTTCTTTCTTCCTTTGCTTACACTGAATTCAAAGTATAGTGACATTTGTAATGACAATAAACAAAAAACATTTATTTGAGGTTAAACAAAATGAGGGCTAAATTGGCTAAAATCCAAGCATCTGAATATGTGGGCACTGCAGAAACATGTGAATATTATTTTGTGAATACCAATTACAATCACACTAAGACGGCAAGGGAGATGAGAGCTTGGGGCAAAGCTTCATCAGATACTCACGGAAGGAGGCTGTGGCTGAATGTCAAGACAGACATGAGTTCATGAGCCAAGTATTCACTGCCAGGCAGCAGCCAAGACAATAAAGCCAACGATACTTGGTGGAACAAGAAAGCGTGTTTGGCCACCTCTGGGTCAACTGGAACCTAAAGATAATTAAATCACAAAATAAAACAGGGCTCCTATTTCAATCTTCACATTTCAGTTCCCATCTCAGGGTTTACAATTTTCCATACATTTTCCATTTCCAGAATCAAATCTCCAAATCTCTCTGTTGATTTTTCAGACCGTGTAACATAAATGGTTCATACAGCATTATTTTCAGAATTATATTTGGTATATAGGACAGTAATCTGTTCTCAAAGGTGATAACATGCGCTTATATGATGTGAAGAATCCTAAAATAACAGCGATTGTTTGGTCCTTTATCTGTTGCTGGTTTGAGTGGCATTTGAGTAAACATTCTTTAAGTGAAGTTCAAAATAGACTCACTCGACGCTTATGGTAAAGACAAACAGTTTTGCATAATGAAAATGTGCACCTTGAATTCATTCAGTCAATGAGATGAATTGCCTACACTGATTATGAACGACACATCAGAAGCAAACAAAACCCATTATAATCACTGCCGCTGTCTACACTGGATATACAGTTTCTGACATACAGTACATTAGTTCTGTATGTCATTGAATTCATTCAGAATGAATTAACTAAACTTTTGCAATGAAACATGCTTGTATGATGGGTTTATATATTTATAAATTATAAATTTTATATTTTAGAAAACATTCATTAAGCAAAGAAATTAAAACATTTTTCATTTTCTATATAAAAATATATAATAAAAATGTATAAATGATATCAGTATGCATAATATGTATGTAAATGCTGTTTTGTTAAATGCGAGGTTGCAGTTACCAGCTTGTGGGCCAGTCTGAGCAGTAGATACAGCAGGTGGTGCTCATGGCGTAAAATCCAGGCACTCATGTGAGAAACAAAGGGCATGGCTCCGATACAAGACCGCAGATAAGCCAGAACAGCATCAGAGAGGATGAGATGACTGAACTGATAAGAGAGAGAGAATTAAATTAGCCACGAATTAAAAAGAACACAGCATTTATTTCAGATCTATAAAACAGTTTAGCCATAGAGAATTAACCTTCTGAATTAAGCCCTTGTGGATGGAGGTGATGGTGTTCAGCAGGTATAGGAGTGCAGTAGGGAGGGACAGAGGGGAGTTGGGTCCTGCAATCGGGCTGGAGGTCATCAGCCTCGAGCTGAACAAGCCTGGCAGACTGGGGACGACCTCCACACCAGGGGCACTAAGCCTGGGGTTACAGATCACAGAGCTGGACCTGCAGAAGAAGATCATATTGTTCCATTTATGTAAGATCTATTCTTTTTGTATAGCTCAAAATGATCACAGTACCCTACAATATAAGCCCAGGCACGTCCTTCCTTTGTTCATTTACTTACATCATGCTATATTAAAATGGCAAAAATAATAAATAAAAAATACAAAAAAAATATAATAATTACAGTTGTACAATATAATTGTAAAATTTAAGTACAGCAATTTAATTCAGGTAATATAATTCACTTGATTCTTCAAGTGAACACACTTTTAAAGAAAAGATCAATACATCCGAAAACATCTGTTGCAATTTAAGTCATATAGTAATTTTATTGTACAATAACGCCACAGATAGTCATTATAATTTAAAAATCATTACTATTTAACTAATATTACTTAACCATTTCACATTTTATTTTATTAACATCACAGTTTATTGTTGTATATAACATTATGGTGATGCAAATATCATTGAACAGATTTTTAAAGCTGTTTTAAAAAACAAAACATGAATTCATATACAGCAACCGTCCCAGGACACTAAAGTAAAATAACAGATCACCCTACCTGAAGCTGCTGGCCAGATTTTGCATGGCCTGATGGGATATCAGGGGCAAAATCACGTCTGAAGTTAGTGACTCTAGTTCCTGTAGACACTGTACCGGCTGGAAGGAGCTCTGACAAATGAATCAGATCAGATTAGTCACGTTGCATAACACATATGCAAAGGATGGTAATTATTTAAAGTATCTCTATATAATAGGCCCATTTGCATTAAAAGCTTCAGTTACCACAACTAAATTAAAAAAAAAAAAAAAAAAAAAGTATGTGAATACGAGGCTGTGAATAGCACTCAATCTATATTAGCAGTGTAACATAAAAATACTATCAGCAACTATTTTGTGCAGGCAGCATTATCTTGCCTTGAGGGAACTGACTGAATACGCTGAATAAATCTCTCATATGTTGGTGTTTATCCCACCAGAAGCATTGATTCTTTTCATTGAAAAAGAGCAACTGTTTACCCACTTTGCATCTTAGAGATGAGTTCATGTTTCATGTATCATTCATGAATCTATTGCAAAACTTTTCAAAGAATTTAAAGGGGTCATGACATGGATTTCTTTAATGATTTTAATATTTTCCTTATTCGAACCCTCTGTCTAAAATGATCCATTTTTAAGGGGCCGGCTCATGAATGATTCATCTTTCAACAAGTTTCTTTGCGAACTCTCCTTCTAAAGTCTGTACAGACAGAGATGCAACCCAGTAGTTTAAAATGGAAACAAAGCCAACGTTCTTTCACTCTTCCACTTGTCACTCTTGATCCTGTTGTCAACGGACTCAAGTTCGTGGAGCTAATGTACTGTATGTCAGAAACTGAACACGCATCTGTATACCGTAACCATTGTAGACAGCGGCAGTGATTATAATGGGTTTGCTTCTGATGTGTCGTTCACAATCAGTGTAGGCAAATGTCAGCTGTTAAGCAACTGAATGCTAGTGGGCGGAGCCTATGGTGTGATGATTTATTTGTTGATGTCTTGCTCTGGAGGCAGTCATATGCAAATATATTTGCCTGTGTGACATCACAGATGCAGCAATAAAAAAAAAAGATTTCTCATGTCATGACCCCTTTAAATAAATGTAAAAATGAATAAATGTAATTTGTAAATAAATATGCCTTTAGGAATATGCCTGTTTTAAATACATGAGAGTAAAACAGGCATCCAGACTCGTTTTAAAATGACCTTGTCAGTGAGGTTGGTGGGACACTGGCTTTGATTCTTATTTCATTCTTATAAATACATACTTGCACACAGAGCTGAGAATAATACGCCTCCACGTAGAGCAGGTAGGATGGAAGCAGAATCAGAGCGCTTGACATTTGAGCCGAGCCATCGAGTGCTCTCACACAGCCCTTGAGAGAGCTAATGACAGTGGGCTGGAGACCCGTCACATGACTCCACAGAACAGGAGGAGGTGGAGGACACTCTGTACCCTGAGCACTGTCGATACACACATCCAAACAGCTCCAGACCATATCCAAAATGTGAAATTGCAATATTATAAAAAGCAAGACAAAAAAAACAGTGGCACATTTGTCTCTTAATAAACATTAAAACAGTGGTTAATCCTACCAAGAGTATCTGACGAATTGTAAAAGTCAATCAAATAGAAAATAATCGTAAACCTCTTTTGATTATTTTTAAGGAACCCATTGAATTGCTTAAAGGAATAGTTCACTTCAAAATCATCATTTATTCAACCTCAAGATGTTTCAAACCTGTATGAATTTCTCTCTTCTGCTGAGCACAAAAGAAGATATTTAGAAGAATGTCGGTTACCAGACAGTTGATGTACCCCATTGACTTCCATAGTAGGATTCAGATTCAGATTATTTTATTTCATGCCATGTCTGCAGTCAGAGCTATTTTCATGGCAAAAATTCATTTACAAAAATACAAACATCATATAAATACAACAAAAACAAAACAAATAAACAAGAAGTCGTATTATACAATATATTTTTTTAAATTAACATATGATAAAAAGTCCAGAACCTTTTCAGGCATAATCTCATTAAATATGTCCTTCAAAGAAGTAACTTCATAAAAGAGCCTTCTACTTGCGTTAAGTCCAGGACAATCTAATATAAAATGTTTGACAGATAAAGGAATTTTACAAAACATACATAAAGTTGGGTCTTCACCTTTATCCATAGTAGGAAGAAAATACTATGGAAGTCAATGGGGTGCGTTAACTATTTGGTTACCGACATTCTTCAAAATATCTCTTGTGCTCAGCAGAAGAAATTAAGTCAGGTCAAGTCAGGTTTGAAACAACTTGGGGGTGAGTAAATGATGACCGAATTTTCATTTTGAAGTGAACTATTCCTTTAATTGCTTAAATGCACATTCCCACATATTTTTATTTATGTAATGTGCAATTGTTCAGACATCTGGACAAGGTTTGCCAAAGAATAGCATATCCTAAAAGTGGAGTCTCACCTGACAAGGCCTCTCTGCAGTTCTTCATGGCATCCTGCCGTTTGAGTGACCTGAGTAAGCAACACCAGCAGAGCTCTGATTCGGTCCAGCTCCAGAAACAGCACAGCCTCAGACGAAGCACACGGCCGGTTCCCAGCCTGCAACCTCTTCACCAGCACAGGATACAGATCCCTGGAACCACATCAATACAGTCAGACGCTTTGAATACATCCCTAAACATCTAGCTATTTGTCACAACCACAGCTTATTGTCATCATTTGAAAGGGAAGTGAATGATCACCCTTACGTGTAAAGACTGCAAGCCTGTCCGTAGCCGGCAGCAACTGCGAACAACCTCAGAGCCTCTGTGGTGCAGCGAAGAGCTTCACCTGCTTCCAGCAACATCTCTGATGGATCCACAACCACAAAACGTAACAAAAGCTCCTTTCCTCCTAGAGAGTTCAGCTAAGAGAGACAGTATAATTAAGGCCATGCTGTGACTTTAAGATAAATATCATACTAAATGTACAATTTCTTTGTATTAGAACTTTACTTATTTTAGGAAAACCATCCAAATATGTCATCCAAATAGCATCGTAGCCCATAGCAAGACCATGTATATATATACAATTTTAGCATAAGAGTATGGTTTGAAATCTGAGTTGGAGACCTGTCACATCTTTTAATAAGCATCATACTCATTTACTAAAGAGGGGGGAGACCTATCAATCTTGCAATAAGTATCATACTTATTTACATTTGGTGGGCACTTGACACTGTTGACCTATGCTATTCAGGGAATACTCACTATTCTAGCACAAGCATGCCTCCCTGCACTTGCTAAAACACGAAGCAGCTTCATCGCCAAAGCAACAGGCAGCCCATACAAAGAGGATGGAGTCTGAGAGACGGCAGGGGTCCAGGAGCAGGGAAGGAACTCAGAAATCACAGTCTCCATCAGTCGTGGGCAGTTCAAGACCTGACAAAAAAAAGGTTTCCATTTCAATAAACAATCTTGACACAGATCAGAAATTGTTGCACATTTGTAAACACAAAAGTCCCTACAAGATCAAATTTTTTCGCATCCACTTCCAAATGTGGTTATTCAATATATATTTGTCTAAACATGTATATCTAAATTCTCTTGGAATTCCAAGCCACCACAAGGCAAGGGCCTGTATGTACTCCCATGTAAGAAATTGAAACACAGAAACTGTATTTCAAACTCTTGCCCTATGAATTTTATTTAAAAAAAAAAACAAAAAAAAAAAAAAAACAGCTTCGCTACTGAAAAGTACATTAGGCAAGTTTCTCAGCAACGAGGTGATAGCTTCGCAATTAAACTCACAGCTTCACGCAGGTAATTCACACTAACAATTAGGGCTGTGAAGCGATACATCGCATCCAAAATAAAAGTGTGTTTACATAATGTGTGTGTACTGTGTATAATTATTTTGTATAAACACACACACATGCATGTATATATTAAAAAAATGTTTGCTTGTACATACTGTATATATATATATATATAATCTAAATATTTTGTATTAAATAACACATTTTTCTTAAATATATACATCCATGTGGGTGCATGCATATATAACTATATAACAAATGAATTATACACAGTTCACACACATACATTATGTAAACACAAACTTTAATTTTGGATGCGATTAATCCTTTCACATTCACAGCCCTACACAATCTCTCTTTCTCTCGTTAATTAATTACATTTCATTCAAATAAATATATGCTTACCGCAATACTTTATTTCATTTCAGAATTCTAGATATAACGAACCGTAGATAAATAACAAACAAAAATTACTGTTATTTTCAAGCCTACATCCCTTCAGTCAGATTTTGCATGCAAACACCCATGACAGCTTTTAACATATCCATGCTGGCAGATAATCATGGTACCACTCGACGTGAATCATATAAATGATTTTATTTGCTCGCCCACCTGAGGGTCAACCTTCTCACATTGTAAAGCGCTCACCAACAAAATCGTTTTAGGCAGGGATTAATGTAAACAGATATTGGATACAAGTAAACTGAACTTGAATAGGCGAGACAGAAGTATATGGTCAAAAGATCAAAAGAAACAAGCTGAAGTACTAACATTTCTAAAACCAAAAAAATTAGAACTAAATAAAGCTAAATAGAAACATTTTAGAAAAATAAAAACGTCAAAAGGATATACGACTAAACCTCACATGAATGAAAACTGAAAATATTCTAATTCAAGTTATTAACAAATATGATTCTAGACCAGGAAGAATTTTGAAAAACATTTGTCACAATGATATATAAATAACAATAAAATAGCAGTGGTGGTGCAGAATTCAGTTACCTGTGTGGCTGCAGCGGTCGAGTGGCGAGCGATTCTGATCAGAACCTCCAGAATATCAAGAACAACTCGTGGAGAGGGCCGCAGCACCTCCAGGATGTAACGCAGTCGAGGAAGTCCCTGCATCCTTAAAAAGCCCTGATGACGACACACAAACTTGAGAGCCGATACTAACTTTGCAGAAAGAGAGACATCTTAGAGTCCAGTTACCTTGACAACATCTTGCCTAGCAACATCATGATCGGTTTTCTTTTCTTCTTTTTCCTTTGCCGTTTCTTTTAAGGCTTCATCCAAGCCTTCATCTTCCTCATCCTCATCCTCCTGAACAGTTGGCAGCAAAGGAAATGTTGCCATCCCGAGTAGCCATGAGAAGGCATTATCCAAGCACTCCTAGGATGAGAGATCAGAACTGTTGTGCTTCTTCATCCCCAAAAGTGCATAAATGATACGCGAGATGATAGTCTCTTACTTCATCATCGGATGAAACCAGCAGAGCTCGCAAGGCATGCACCGCTGCTGACATCACACCCTCCACACCGTCATCCAGGGAGAAACGCAGAAGGAAGAGGAGTCCAGCATCCAGTAAAGAAGACAAGACGCTGCCCTTCAGAGAGGAAGTGTACTCACCAGCACGGGCCTGATGGAGAACACACGCGTACAGTGTTTATTAAGAGACAAATCTACCGAAAGAAAATATTACAATGGATGGATGGATGGATTTTTGTTCAAAGTTAGCAATTTCAAATTTCTAAACGTGCTTTTGTTTTACCTAGATTCCCTATTTGCATACATATTCTTCCGCAAAAAGCTTGCACTTTTATTTTTTTAACTTCTAGAGGGACAAAAGTTACATAGTGTACCTTTAAGTTTAACCATGCAAAATATTTTAGTAAGCCATTGTTACTTTATTGAACAAAATAAAGTGTCCAATAAAAGGGTTACCAAGATAAAATGAGTAGTATTATGTTAGCCATGGGATTTCAACCTGTCTGTAGGGCTGTCAAACTATTAATCGCGATTAATCGCATCCAAAATAAAAGTTTGTGTTTACATAATATATGTGGGTGCACTGTGTATAATTATTTTGTATATATATAAATACACACACATGCTAATATTATTTATATATAAAATATTTATATTTATATATAATATAAATCTATATACAGTAATAGTATATACATGAAAATATTTCTTAAATATATACAAGCATGTGTGTATTTATATGTATAAAATAATTATACACAGTGCACCCACATATATTATGTAAACACAAACTTTTATTTTAGATGCGATTAATCGCGATCAATCGTTTAACAGCCCTACCTGTCTGTATCTATGAGGAGATTTGCTACATATAAAATAAAATTAGTTTCAGTCAGGCTGCCACTATGACTAAAGTCTTCATCTCATTTGAGTTTAGATTATTTTAAATATTTTTTTTAATATCATTTTTTTTAATGATGGGAAAAAAAGAGAATCCAGCATTTACCCTCTTTAATTATAGTGTTTGTGAAATCAAATCTACTACGATCTAATAGCTTTTCACATCAACTCGAACTTTTTGTGTTTTAAATGTTGGTTTACTTTGGTCAGGACATTCGCGAGAGTGCTGACGGCCAGATTGCGCTGTTGGTTGAGCTGACTGCGAGAGAGGAGAAAAAGCTCTTGCAGTGAATATCCAGCCAGCTGGAGCAGAGGAGAGAGAGAAAATTATTTAAATATTATTACACGTATGACAGATGCACAAGTCTGAATTTGACTAATACAAGCATCTTTTAAAAGAAGTACTGGCATCAGTTATATTTCACTGCCAGTCTAAAAACAATCAAATAGAGATGAATTTAGCTAAAGCAACTCACCTCTGGCTCCTCTCCATGGTGATGCAGGCCCAAATGGGTGGGCAGGTCTTTGGTGGCTGGGATGAGACTTCCAGCGAAATCAAACCGTGCTTGCATAGCCTGAAAATGTAATAAAGCATTTGTACAAACAAGAACACAGAATACCAGAGAACATTTCATTTATCTCATTAAAGTCAGTATAAAATGAAATTTAACAATTTTCTAAATACATGTAGATTCTGTCTGTTGTTCATAACTGACAGTGAAATGACAGCCTTCTTTCTGGTGATGTAAACCCATCTCTTTCTTACAAATAACTGCAAACTCATATTCAGATCTACGTGATTCAATCAACAACCGATGGACAGAACCTAATTTTTTTTTCCACAATAGAGATCCTTTATGTGCATAGCACAGATATTCCAGGATTAGTTCAAGTATGTGCCAAAGCTTAATACTTAGGGTTTGGGGTTTTGGAAAAAAGTACACAACTAATTAAACCACCTTTGTAGGTTTCATGGTTTGTACCTTTTTGGTGCTGAGCCTACTGGGTGCAGGAAGGTCTCTAGTCCATTCCAGTTTGTCTAGCTCCACCTTGTCCATGTGAATCCATTCCTTCTGTGGCTTGATGGGCAGCTCCTCCTCTGCAAAAAATAAAAATAAAAAACTCAGTTATTTAAAAAGTCTATTCACGTGTATATTGACAAACACATACCACATGCTGACGGCAGTGTGACTATGGAAGAACTGTTCTCTGAACGGTAGCCTCTGATGTGCTTCATCCATAAATGTCATTGAGTACCTCTTATCTCTATTACCTTAAAACAAATTGGTGCTTGCTCTAGCTAACTCTGCTCTAATCAGACTAATTGAAATTGATGTATCTGCCTTAGCATGCTGGGCTCACCGCTTAGCTGGACAGATCTGCAAAGTGTACAGTCCAGAATATGTGTGGCCAGTTCCAAGCCCAGGGTGAATAAAGAACTGGAAACCATCCAGCTGCACTTGTGCTGACAAGATTGAGAAGACGCCGGCCTGTACATTAGCTTTACTTTCTAATGTTGTATGCATGCGGACTAGTCCAAATACCCCATTCAGCCTACTTCATGAGTAGCATTTGTCAAATAAACTACAAATATGTAGGTTTACCTTGTCTTTACAACATTACATCACAAAACAAATGGTAGCTATATTGTGTGATCTGCTGCTGCTAAAATCACTTACCTGTAATTGGAGGCTGAACTGCAAGCGGATTCTTATCTTCCTCGTAATCCTCCATGGTATCCCTTTGAGATTCCTGAGCTTTCATTGTGTGGTCTAACTCTGTAGAAGTGCTATTAGGTGGAAAGTTTTCTTTTTGCACAGGCTTGGATGATGACTCAGATCCTGGTGTTCTCTGGGCCTTCCGAGATCTCACAAAGTCCACTAATCTAGGGTCTGACATAATGCAACAATGTGAGCTCTAAAACTCTTAAATATATGAAAAGAATAAAATCAATAAAACAAAATCAAAAAAATTATGAAAATGGTCAGTGAAAGGGGGCTTTAATTACAAAAAAACACTTGCAACCGTGTTACTAAAACATTAGACATTTTCTGGCAACAAACATTTATACTACTGTTGAGAAAGTTAATAGTTTTTAAAGAAGTTTCTTTAGTTCACCAAAGCTGCTTTTATTTGATAAATTTTTTATTTTATTTTTTTAATTATAAATTTTTTTTTTAATTTTTGATAAACTGAATGTCACTTTTGATAAACTGAATTCATAATAAAAGCATAACTTTCTTTAAAAAAATAAAAATACACTGACCCTAAACCTCAAATTACAATAATTGAGAAGATTAGCATTTTAAGGAACCAAATAATATATTTTAGGGGTGTAACAGTTGTCTGTAAAAAAAAATAAATAAATAAAAACTGTTCTCCACCCACGCTTCAGCATACTATTGCACCGTCGTTCATCTTAAATCTGACGACGCATCTATAATTTGGTTTGTTGAAGATAACACGTAAAAAACAGACAGAGTTAGGCAAGTGTATGCATTCTGGCTTCCCAAAACGTTACAACCACGATGAGAAAAAAACATGGACAAAACAGTCACATTTATTTGTGATGTTGCTTGCAGTTTGATTATTTGTTCTTATTTTCTTCTTTATTTGACAGTAGTCTTTTTTTTCCTGAACATAGCCAATGCCGAACGTACCACATATACAGTATATTTCTTAGAAAGAAAAAATTACCCTTCACAATACTATAACAAATTTGAATGGAGGATCCTGCCAAATACAACACTACAATTGTACACTTCACTTTGCGTAAAAACTAAGAAGATATTGAGCTCACCGAGCTGTGCTAGCAGCTTCCTCTGTTCCTCCAGTATCTCACTCTGGGACATCGCCTGCAACCTTGCCTGATTCTCCTCATGGATTTTCATTGTCTCCATGGCACTATTTGCAATTGCAAGTCCTTGACCTGAAAGTAGCAAGGGGCCAGCAACACGTGCTGTAAAAGAACCACACACAGAAATTATGGTATGCTTTAGTTAGCCATGAAAAACTTTCTGGAATGTGATAGCGCTCACTCACCCATAACATCTGATTCAGGTCCCTCAGTCTCCATGCTCTCCAATGGTGAGAAGCCCACATGTCTAGATGCAGAAGACTGATCTCTAGTCTTTGAACCATTTAAAGACTGACCATCTTCATTATTAGACCTCTGTGCTGCAATTTGACGTGCAAAAATACTTTTTCTACCTCTTGGAGCTCTTTCCTGCCCCTATGTGCAGTAAAAAAAAAAAAGGCAGAATCGTCAAACAAGTGAACTGAAGAAAGGATTTTGTGCATGTATAATGTTTCCTCACCTCACTTTCCACCACAGATCTTCTTAAGACTTTAGGGAAAGCAGTGCCTGTGATACATGGGAGCAACACAGGTACTGCACTCGTGTCCCTCTCCTGTTATGAGGGAAAAATTACCAATAAGCATGGCATTGTGTTATCATTCAATCAAACAACAGACTGTAATAATTAAATAAAACACACAATGATCCTGGAGAGAACAGCACTGATATGGGTATCATGTCTGTCCAGTAGCTCTTCTGGGCCCTCATCTTCAAAACGCACCCGCTCCTGTTTAAAACGAGACTTCTTTGCAGGGGTCAAGGTGGGAATCTCATCTGGAAGATCTGAAGGTGCAGATACACTAATTTCACCCCAAATGTAGTGATTACACTTTAGAATAATAGTTTGTTTCACACATAAAAAAATCAGCTTGATCCTATGAATGCAGGTCTAATGAAACTCATCATTATGTGTATGAAATTGTTAAAAGATGAGATTCAATAACTGGCAGAAAGCTCAGATATTTCTACATTACCTTCAATAGTCACAACATCTCTGTGTTTTTCCTGCTCATTTTCACCAGCAGCGTCTTCTCCTCTGCGTTTATCAGGGCGCTTCACTACAGTGACAGTGGACTGACCGCCCGCCGCCAGAAGCTCTTGCTGCTCCCGGAGCAGATCCGCTTCGCTGTCTGTGGACTTGGGACGCCGCAACATCCCAAACTCCTGAATTAACACAACACAAGCCAAGGAGTCTATTATTTC
Organism: Pimephales promelas; assembly: GCF_988280905.1. Lineage (NCBI taxonomy): Eukaryota > Metazoa > Chordata > Actinopteri > Cypriniformes > Leuciscidae > Pimephales > Pimephales promelas. Next base: position 26,156,288 of record NC_142783.1, read on the forward strand.
AGAGAAGAATGTCAGGACTAATAATGACTCAACATTTACCCCTTAAATTTGCATCGTGTACTTCAATGACTTACAGTCTTAATGTTTATTGCTTAATATTCTATAGCCAGGAAGATCGTTCATGCCACGATCCTCTCAGCTATTTTGGATGAATATGTACTCTAGCTCTAAACACATGAGGAGTTTACAAACGTGTCTCAGCTTCCGGGTTATGCGTAACCATTACAAAATAAAAGTACTTTCGGTTTAAGCTTTCTTTTGTCTTTAAATAAAATATTGCATCGTTATTAACATATATAAAAACATAAGAAATGTTATGCTATTGTATTTTCATAAGTATGTGTTTGCCTTTCACTATGATTTATATTATACTATAAAAATACATAATTTAAAAAATATATCAGTCACAAGCTATAAGAGGCTGGTTTTGAGTGACTGGCATTGGAATAAAAGATAATAAAAATTCTATTTGAGCAATAATGTCTTAAGAGAAGCTATTACAGCTGTCTTAAAGTCTATGTTTATCACTACCTTTCCATTCTGTTCACTTTAGCAGTTTATTTATGTAGGCTACATGTTCATCATCAGTGCAGTTCAACAAGGAATTAACTTTCAATAAATTAATTCCTATACCGTATAAAATGTTTAATATAAAGTAAGTTTGAAATTAGTTACATTAATTTTCGGGTTGAATATATCTTCACAGACCCAATTTGTGACAAACTTAGCAAAACAATCTCAAAAACAGTGCATTTCAGTGAGTTTACACATAAACCAAAGAACCAGCTTCGGTCTCCATTTATGAGACTCAGTTCTCGGTGTTCTCTCTCTCTCTCTCTCTCTCTCTCTCTCTCTCTCTCTCTCTCTCTCTCTCTCTCTCTCTCTCTCTCTCTCTCCTCCGCAGTCTCCCCGCGGTCTCCCCCTCCCTCCCCAGTCTGCCTGATTGGGAACACCCAGACCGGGATCCCCGGCGTTCCTGGCATCCATCCCAAACCCACCACAGCCGGGTAAAACAACGTCCTAAAGCGTATTTCATTGAGAAAGACGGAGTATTGCAGTTAACATATTTGACTGCAATGTTACACCTGCCGCAGGATGTTGTCTCTAGATCTGGAAACTGACACTACTGCGGAGGACACAGCGCCTAGCTCCCCTGATGGTGGCGCGGAGACACCGGCCACTCTCGATGTGCTGGAAGAGGTATGAGATGAGTCTTATGACTGCCATCATCAGTGCTGTTTCATAGTCATGGAGGAGAGGGATTTCTGCATTATATCCTCATGTAGACTGTAATTGTCTTATTGTGGTTTGACTTCTTCCAGTAAAAGGCTGGTCCACACAGTATGTCTGAGATTGAAAAAAATATAATTGTATAGCCTGCTAAATTCACTTATAAAAGAAACTGTTAAAAGTGATACCCTTAAAATGTATCTGCTTCCAATTGATGCATAAACTTCATGGTGCACAAGTTATTGATAATCAGCCTATAGGCTAAAAAAAAGTTTTTTTAAAGAGATTATTGACTGCAGATCATGAGTAATAAACTCACAGGATGCTATAATGGTTTATACTGGTATTAGGAGAATGTTTGAGACGCCTCGTAAATTTTTTTGTGGAGATAGCCTATTTTAAAATCAGTGCTGCTGCTTGATTCCACAATGACAATAATTTTGACAAGACAGGACAAACGTTGACTGAATTTAGAAAGTGCATTTGTATTTTACATCAGGAGTAGCTCTAAATGCGTTATAAATGTCTAAATGTGTTATATATTCACTGCACTCAACCACACACTTTATATGATTGATTAACACCTCTGGAATACACTGCGGTAATTATGGAACTGCAGTTAAGGAAAAGATGCCTGCTACTGTAGCTTGAGAATCACAGAGGGAGTTAGAGCACTTTTTGAGCAGTTTTTAAAACCTTTATATAGGCTAACATACTAAAAAGTCTGTGACTGATGCTGAGTCAAATCTGCATCTCTGGGTTCATATGGTTTTGTGAAGCATTCATGCCCTGCAAGTTCTGAATTTCCCTCAGCTTACAAACAAATCCTGCTCGCTGGATCTCAGAACTGTAATTTGCTTCTTTTTTCTTTTTTTTTCTTCTGAAAAATTACATTTGAACTGACATGTTGATTTGACTGGTATTTTCAAGATCTTATTCTTTATCTAAAGCAGTAAACATAAAATAAATATGATTGAATTGTGTTGATTATACTGCATATATTTTGCAGTGCCTATATATATATATATCACAGCACTTTCAAATTAAACTTATTTTCTTTAAAACAACTGACAAACAAAATCAGTGCTTCCACGTTTGGTATTCCTGATGTCATTATCAAGCTTTAACTATAATGCTTTTGTATCTTAAATCATATTATGCCCAAAGTTTCAGATCAGTGAGGATAAGAGCAGTTTTTCTAGAGTATGCTTTTGAATGGCTGACTGTTAGCTCTGTCAGAGTATTCTCTTTCATGCTGGATTTCTATTATTGATGTTGCGCCTCACTCTTCCCTCTTTAAAAGCCTTTCAACCCTTATAAATATCAGAAGCAGTGGTATTAGCTGCTGAAATGTACACTTACTGGACAACATAGGCCTACATTCTCAACTCATACAAATATTGAGCATGATACAGTTTTTTTTAACTCAAAACACAAACTTCTCAGATATTTGATAACTAAAAGTAGATTATTATGGTATTTTTAAAAGCTGTAATTTTTTCATCATAATTTCTATTCAGCTCACTTGAACCCTTTGAATGAGATTCAAACTCACAATTAGGAGCAAGGTCCTTTTCCACTTCTGTGCTTTACTAAAGAATGGAATCAAGTTCAGATTTAGCACACAAAATCATTGCTGAGCCACTCTCCTGCAGGTTGAGTAAAAACAAAAATGTAAAAAATTCAATGGATTTTGTCTGCCATTGGCTCAAGACAAAGTGGCAATGACATCAGCATGTTTTGTTTCTACTGATCATTGCATGGATACACAGGGCCCTCATGATGAGGAAAAGAAAAATGTCATTACAAAATTGAATTACCTGCAAAATGGTCAAATGGTTAACAAGTCTAAAGCAAGTGAGTGCTTATAGGCTTAATAGACGTTTTCTTGAGACTTTGTGTCAGGATGTACTATAAGTAATTAAGTCTAAACTGAGGGATTGCTACAAATCCTCAGTCTTGTCAGGCCCCACTTTCTCACAAAGATCTATATCCCTCTAGTCATGTTCAGGGTTTACTCTTAATGCGTTGTCTGCACTTTGTTTGAAGTAGACTCAAATGAAAACATTTTATTTTAAACTTATTTTATTTTTATTAGAAGTGTACATGAAGAGGTTAAAGGTATAGGACATTTAAGATGCACTGGAGAGCTAAGGCACTGTTATTTTATTATTTATACAATATTATTATACTATTTATTATTATTTCAAATAAGGTTTTATTGTTATATTTCCAGTTTTCATTTTAATTTTCGATTAGGTTTTACTAACTTTGTGCTTTTGACATTGTTATTACTGTTTTAATTATTAATATTTGACTCAGATTTTTTATTTCAGTTTTAGCTGACATAATTTTAGTACTTCAGCCTCAACTTATTTCACTTTTTCACACATTTCTAATTTTTATGATAATTTATATGATTATTTCAGCTTTATTTCAATTACGGAAAATTAGTTTTAAAAGGTACAGTAAGCGATTTCTGAGAAATGCTGTTAAAAAGTGGATTGAACCGAGCACCGAAACACACACTTGAGGCCAATCAACAGTGAGGTGTGTTTATACACTTATTAGGCCTGTGTTGCATAGCAGGTTAGGCTGCGTTCGAAATCACATACTCTCTTAGGTTGGTACTTATTTTGAATAAGTACTTCACAACCGCTAAAAATGTTCTATATTGTATAAATGTGTAGTAGGAATATAACCTGGATGTACTACATTTGCCATGTTGTCTTTATCATGTGAGCCTACCAGCATCAGTTACATTGCTTCACTTCCATTCATAAATCATCTCCCGTGGCCTCATGGGATAGCAAAGTGTCCATCGAATGCACACTTTAGCATCTCGCCAGAAGAAGTATGCCTACTCTTTTATGACTACTATGAATTCGGACATACTTATTTTGTCACTCAATTTTCATTTTTTATGCTATATCGGATGCCGCCTGAATTTTGGGGGTGGACCTATCAAGATAGGAGTATGATCTTTCTGGTGATTTCAAATATCAGCAGCATTTCTCAGAAATCGCTTTAGTAGTTTTAGTTTTAACTACACTGATGTGAGGAAATACGATCCCCTCGTACATTATCATTGTCTTACATAAGTGAAACTAAATCTCTGATGGTTTGTTTATTCATTACCTCTTGTTTTCTCGTTCACAGCAAGTCTGTCTCCCTTACAATATGCTAATTACTCTTTATCTTTCTCATTATTCCTTGTAGCAATGGCCAATAAAGCAGTCCCTGAGTGCCTCTATGTGCCGCGAGACGCACTGGCGTTGCCTTCTCCTTTCCTTGCTCATGTATAGCTGCCTCGGTGCCGTGGCCTGGTGTCAGCTCACCCAGGTCACCAAGCTGAGCTTCGATTCCTCCAGTACTTCCCTCACAGCCTCAATGAACTCTCTTAGAGGAGGTCGCTCCATGATATACCACGAGAGCCCTTGCTCTGACGGTTATGTGTACATCCCCTTGGCCTTCCTGCTCATGCTCTACGCCGTTTACCTTATGGAGTGCTGGCACTGTCGCGCCCGCAGCGAGTTGCAGTGCAAGGCCAACGTTGAGAGCGTGTACGAAAGGGTTCTGCGCATGCGTCAAGCCCGACCGTGCGTCTGGTGGAAAGCCATCAGTTACCATTTTGTACGTAGGACTCGGCAAGTGACGCGTTACAGGAATGGAGATGCCTACACGACCACGCAGGTTTTTCATGAGCGTGTTAACACGCACGTGGCAGAGGGCGAATTCGACTACAGCCGCTGCGGAATGAGAGACGTCTCACGAAATTTGCGCGGACTGGAGGGTCACGCAGCGACGCGATTGCATTTCTCCAAGTGCTTCAGCTTCGCAGGAGCGGGTCCTGAAAATTCATACCTCAACCAGCGAGCCAGGTTCTTCTCGGAAATCGAGGGTTTGGACGACTACATGGAAGCCAGAGAAGGCATGCTTCTGAAGAACGTCGACTTTAAAGAGCACCTCATCGCTTATGTGGATCCCGATCAACTCCCGTGGTACACCTCGCGGGTCACCTTCTGGATAGCGGCTCTCCTCATGCTCTCCTGGCCACTGCGAGTGCTAATCGAGTACCGGACGGCGTTTGTGCACTACCAAGTCGAGAAACTCTTCGGACTAGAGTATAGCAACAACAGCCCGTCTCCAGAGGCTGATGCCACCGTGTTGGACACTCGCTATGGCCTTCCAAGAGTAGAAACGGTGGATAGTACGGAGCTGGAATGGCACATTCGTTCAAACCGCCAGCTTATACCCAGCTACTCGGAAGCCATGCTGATGAACCTGGGGGCTTCTGGGTCAAACCACAGAGACAGCATTTGCTCCAATCGATTGCTGTTGGACAGCTGCTCAACGCAGAGCTACGGGACGTTGGTGCAGAACTGTGAGCACTGTTGCCAAGAAGAAGGCGACCGAAGACAGCCAACGATCAGCTCTAGCTGTTCCTCCATCTTTTCTCGGCACACCTTCCACTCCCGTTTGTCCCTGGACACCTCGCACTTCTCGTTGTGCCGCATGTACGGCTCCAGGCGCACTATGGGACTGTGGAGAAGCCGTAGTAGTACACTTACAGAGCGCTGCTGCCCTGATGAGCAGTGCTGCAGGTCTTACACCAGTCAGCTTGCCCTTAATGACAGCCCGCCGAATTACCAAGACGCTCGCTTCTTCCCAGTCCTCATAGTACATCGGCCTGAGGGCTGTGGGGACTCCTCAGAGGTGAGGAGTTATTATGTTCGTAGAGACTCCTGTTGTGTGGAGACTTCGGTTTAAAGTGTCTTGAACTTGTCAGGACTTGAACTTGACTATTTCAGTGATAGAAAAGGTTCGTTAAACATCATTATTTGCACTACGCAGAAAGTGGCCAACATGGCTTTTTCATTTAGAGGAATTGCTTGGCGTCGAACTGATGAAGTGTGTTCTCATGAAATATATCTTGCTCTAAAAGCTAACTTTGACGAGCAGGACGAGGCCGAGGGCCGTGAGAGAGCGGTGCGCTCTCGGCCTTGTCCTGCTCGCCACACTAACACATGCTAAATTATAAATGTGGCGTATTCAGGCCAGCATTGAAGACTGTTTTGTTTACATTTTGATTTAAATTAAAGGGCTGGATTGGAATTATCAACCATTAATTGACACTGGTTATTAACGGTTGGCTGACAAATGTCAGTTAAATTTATATATATATTTAATTTTTTATTAATAATACAGATGTTTTGATGTTTTATCAAATTAATTTATCAAAGCTTGAGAAAAAGATTAGCATTCCTATGATTATTAAAGACTACAAATATTTATTTGTTAAATAAAAGAAATTGGAATATCCCTAAATCTTTAAATAAAAATAGATTTTAATACATTCTTTAAAAGTTTGTAACCTTTACTGATATCTTTTTGGATATTTTATATTTCTTTTATCATTAGTAGTTGTTTTTGTGTTATTTTGTTAATGCTGCTGATCCATTGAATGAATATGTTGGCATCAAATAATTGTATGATGTTCAGTTTATATAAGCTACGGTTGCATGGCAATTTGCTCACATTGTTTCAAAGAAGCAGGTGATCTATGTATGCAGCTTGTTGGATACTGTCCCTCTGAAGAGATTTCCAGAAAGAGCAATATGGTCCTTCACACCTTGGTATATCAATGTGTCCCTGTGACAGAAGACATCACATTCAAAATACATCGGCTCATAAAATGAGTTTAATGAGAGAGACTCATCATATCTAGCAATTCCCCTTTAAAGTGAATGTAATGGCCTGACCTGTATGTTTGAAGGTTGTGAGAAAGACAAGAAATGCTGTTGAAATGGCAGTGACTGTTAAAAAAATAGTGCAGAATAAAATTGCACCAGTGCTAAAACATGTTACAAAATGTCCCCCGGAACGTCTTTTATATACACCGATTTGTTCATTGTTTTCATGTGTAGATGTGGTCATGATTGATTTTGTTTGCTCTATTGTGTAGTCAGCATTGTCTCATATTGTGTGAAACTATTGTGATGGAATCCTCCGCCTGTCAGGAGGAATCCTATATTCATCCCAGATGCTGCATGGAATTATATGGTGTGTTCTTGGCCCATAACTCGCTTGCCAAAGTCAAAACAGCTGTGCACCAGAAAGTAGCTGAACTGTGCTAGAATCACTCACAACAAATCTTGTAAAAGAGATGCATTTTGGGGCTGCTCTCCTTAGGTCAACTTAATTTGCTGGGATATTATTATTATAATAATAATTATTTGCATATGTAATGTCGAAAACACAAAATATTTCTTGTCTCATCACATTCAGATATGAATCATATACATATCATATTTTTGATTCACATTTTCAATATTACAGTCAGTCTTACTGTCAAACGGATCAGATATTACGTTATTTACGTATCTTACCATGCTCTCTTCCTCTGTTAAAACATTGGAATTCGCACTCCTCTTCTGTGAACAGACCGGAACAGACCCGCCTTTTGATTGGCCATCTTGGAACGGTCAACGTGTCATCAACTGACGAAATTTAACTTTTTACAGGTAAGAAATGTGTTGCTTTGTGCTTTTATATGAATTAACTATGGTACTTTAAAAAAAAACTTTTTTTACTTTTATTAGGCCTATAGTAACTTTTAATGTCCTGTTAGTTGAAGCAGTTTTCTTGTTGTAGCCTACTGTGTTAGCCAAATCATCTCCAGGTGTTAATACATCTGACTCTCGAATTTTCACGGACCGGTTATGACTGTTCCAATATGTCGGACGGCTATATAACCCAATGAGGCATCTATTTATGTGTAATCCCTAGTTAATGTCAAGGAGCCATGGCAGCCGCTCTGCAGCAAAACAAGCGCGGCTCGTTGCTATGCCTACTTTTGAGCGCTGTCTGAGCTCTGGTAACTTTAAAACGTTACCTGTCAGCGACGCGCTTTGCTTGTTTTATTAAAAAGTATTTTAAACTCAATTTCGGTCTAAACATTTGATTAAAACTGCTGTGAAAAATAAATGTAATGAAATTTCCAGTGTGATCTCTGTGCTGTGATTCCTGTGGAGACGTGATTTGTGAAGTGTGGCGGTAGGTGGCTTTTCATAGTAACAACACAGTCAGTGGCTTAGGCTATGTTTTTTTTATATATATATTTTATGTATTTATTAATTGGGTTGATATGTAGTGTTTTACAGCAGGCTCCAGATGTCTTTTAATAGCTAAAAAGGCTGCTTTTTTTTAACCCAGCAGGCTTTAAGAATCAAATAATCAATTTCTATTTGATCCTTGTTTCTATTTTAGACAATGTCCCATAAGGCCTCACAGACAACCATGAGTTTACAGCATGCAAACTGGAGACCAGAGCACCATAGCAAGCGCAGAGAGGAGTGTCTTTACAAACAGTTTCTGAATAACACAAGCCAGCACCTTTCTTTCTCTGAAGAAGTTATTTGTGAGATGGGAACCATTTCATACAGAAAATTTGATTTTAGCTGGCTTTTCCATACCACAGGCCCCTTAGCACCATCTACAACATTAAAGAAAAAAAAGAAGCATGGAAAGAAAAAAAGAAACTGTTACATGAATACTTTAACCCAAGAAGAAGGCAGAATTTCATTACAGGCTCCGGCACAAAATAAGACTAGTAATCTGTTGCAGCAGAGGAAACAACACAGGTAATACTGTCACAGAATCTTCTGCTTTCATCAAAATGCTTTTATAATTGGATATCCACCCACAAATGAAAATTCTGTCATCATTTACTCACCCTTATGTGTTCCAAACTTACGAATGAAAAAGAAGATATTTTGAAGAATGTTGGTAACTCAAAAGCTTCTGTTACATTGTGCTTTTTGTCCATACAATGTAAGACAATGGGAACCAAAACTGTGGTTACCAACATTCTTCAAAATACCTTTCTTGTGTGTATGTCACACAGAAGAAAGAAATGCACACAGGTTTGGAATTACATGAGGGTATTGACAAAGTTTTCATTTGGGAGTGGATTATCCCTTTAACACACTTGAATTTCACATTGTTGTTGTTGATATTTTGTGGTGTCTGTCCTTATTTAACAGGATACCAGGTTATGGGCTCTCTCCAATAAGCATCAATGTGCAGAACCACTTAAATAAGACTGCAACTGTGACCGTCAAGCACATTGAGATCCCACAGACCCCTCGTCTGCAGGATATTCTGAATCCACGTCCAGGCAGCCATGTCACAGAGAATGCCTTTACACAGGAGAACTTCTCAGGTAGACTTACTTATGTAGTGTGGTTGTTTACTTGCAGTTAAAGTGCACTATTAGTGTTAAAAATGCTTTAAAAGAGCTCTTAGTGACCCTAATTACACAGTGCGGTTGGAGGCCATCTTAACGCATCAAGAGCAGTTAATGGACCACAAGAAGAGCTTCACCCTGGCAAAGCATGTTAATCTGTCAGCTCAAAATACATCTTTAAATTCATATTAAAAAAAAAATGGGCTCAGAAAGACAACATTTTTTTTTTAAAGAAATGTATACTTTTAAGATTAATCAAAAGTGCCAGTAAAATTTTATACATTGTTAAAAAAAAATCTGTCAAATACTTTAAATGCTGCTATTTTGAACGGTCTATTCACCAAAGGTTTCCACAAAAATATTAAACTGTTTTCGACATTGATCAAAGTAAAAGCAAATCTTGAGCACCACATCCTTCTGAAGGATCATGTGACGAATAATGAGTAATGGCTACTGATAATTTAGCTTTGCCATGATCATTGCATTTTAGTTGTTTTAAATAGTCAAATATCTGACTGGATTATTGAACAAATAAATGCAGCCTTGGTGAGCATAAGAAAATTATTTTCATCTTACTGATGTTTACAACATGGTGTTGTATTTATTATAATATAATATAAACCCTTTTAAGGCAGTAATTAATTGAAGTAGAAAATAAATATATTTTCCATCTAATTTTTTTTGCTCAGCTCAACATAGTAAGAAATGGAAGTTGAAGGTGGTACCGCAAGATTTGCAGGCTCTCATTGTCTCAGCCCTTGAGGATCCAGTGAAGAGAGTTCAGATGACTTCTGCAGTGTGCCAGTATGCCATGAGGACACCTAACACACCCGCCAGAGACATTCTACGAAACATGATAAAACAAGGTGCATAAATGAAAGGAGACCATTACTTGAAAACTAAAAATGTCATTTAAAATAAACTCTAAAACAAACATTAATATCACAAGTAAAGCAATCTATCCTACTCCGATGTTGACTCAAAATGACCATCATATGTTATGACTCAGACCCCTCTGGCACGGGTGCAGACAGCTGGCTGGCGGCGCAGTGCTTGGCTATCGACGGTGATGCAAGTCAAGCTGTCATACAGAGACTCCTGTCACAGCACTTCCTTAGAGACGCTCTTTCAGATCAGGAGCAGTCTATGAAGTTACTCTCACACATCAGCAGCAAGACTGTGAGTCTCTCTCGCACTGGTTTTTGCATAAAAGACACATATTTTTGCATATCATTTATGACTATGTAAACTTTTATCTTGTTCACATTTTGTCATAAACGTAAGTTTAAAAGTTTGGGGTTGATTTTTATGTTTTTGAAAGAAGTTTCTTATGCTGCATTTAATATTGTGAAATATTATTACTATTCTAAATTACTGTATACATATATATATATATATATATATATATATAAATATTTATTCCTGTAATGGCAAAACTTAGTTTTCCACCACCATTCATCAGTGTCAAATAATACTTAAAGAAATAATTGCAATTTGCTGATTTGGTGCTCAAGAAATATTTTTTATTATATTATCAATGTTTTTTTTTTTTTAATCTTTTGCTGATAATTTACTGACCCCCATGTCATCCAAGATGTCCATTTCATTCTTCCTTCAGTCGAAAAGAAATTAAGGTTTTTGATGAAAACATTCCATGATTTTTCTCCATATGATGGACTTCAATGGGAACCAAACGGTTCAAGGTCCAAAAGACAGTTTCAGTGCAAACTGTTCAAAGGGCTTTAAACGATTTCAGACGATGAATAAGGGTCTTTTTAAGCGAAACGATCGCTCATTTAAAAAAAAAAAGACAAAGTTTAAGTTTTATACGCTCAAATGGTTTTATAAGATCGCATCTTTTCCCACATGAAAAAAAGATTTGTTAATTTTGATAAAAAAGTTCGAACAGGAGAGTCACGAATGCGCATCACAGAACAGAACAAGGCGAGCATTTGAGCTTATAAAACATAAACGTTTTTTTTTTTTAATGACCGCTCGTTTCGCTTAATAAGATCCTTATTCATCGTCTGGAATCGTTTAAAGCTCTTTGAACAGTTTGCACTGAAACTGTCTTTTGGACCTTGAACCGTTTGGTTACCAGTAAAGTGCATTATATGGAGAAAAATCCTGGAATGTTTTCATCAAAAACCTTAATTTCTTTTCGAGTGAAGAGAGAAAGACATGGACATCTTGAATGACATGGGAGTGAGTAAATTATCAGCAAAAGTTTTCTTAAAGTGGAAACCATGATACATCTTTGATAAATAGAAAGATCAAAAGAACAGCATTTAATTGAAACAGAAATCTTTTGTAACATCATAAATGTCTTTACTGTCACTTTTAATCAATTTAATGCATCCTTGCTCAATAAATATTTCTTTCTTTCAAACTAATATTTTTGACCCCCCCTATATTTCGCATGGTATTTCCCATCCAGACACTAGTACGCTCTCTTCTAGCAGAAGAGTTAAACAGCGCTAACTGGAGAATGCGAGTTCAGGCCTGTACAAGCATTGCACAGCTCAAAAGTCAAATCAACAAGGTATCATAATATAATTCTTTAAGACATTTCAGACACCTATATCTACATATCTAATATCTCCAAGATTGCTGAACATGCTAGAAATGCTTTTCATGCAGGATGTTTGCAACAAACTGATACACATGATGTGGAACGACTGGAGCTGTGCTGTTCGTCATGCTGCAGCACTGGCTCTGAGTAAACTGAACGTGGCCAGAGAAATGCACAGTGAGCTGAGGTTACTATCTCAACCCAACAGACACATCAAAGCATTTATATTCAGTTAATTCTTAATAGACAATCAATTTCTCCACAGCGAAAAACTGGAGGAGGGTCCAACCGCTTGGCGTCTGGAAGCGCTGATCTTAATTGGTCAACTCAAAATAATGACACCCAAGCTACTGCCCACTTTCCTTCAGTGCTTTAAAGATGACTATGTGACTGTGCGCAAACAAGCTTGCTTGACTGCAGCCTCTCTGATGATGGAAGACCAGTCGGTGAGGAGATGAAGGAGCTGTGCAAACGCACAATTGATTGAAAAATAAATTGAGGGTTCACTCGAATAACCGCATAAAACATCTCTACAGGTCGTTGATCAGCTTATTAATCTGATGCAGAATGAGCCAATATGGGAGGTGAAAGTGGAAGCAATTAATGGTGAGCTTGAAAATGACTGCAGGCATTCTATGTTACTATTTTTATGAGTACACTAAAGAAATATCATTATATAAATGAAGCTTTAAAGAAAATAGGTTGGATGAGCCCAGCTGTCCAGGAGTTGCTGATGTGGGCTGTACACCATGAGGAAGAGCCCAGTGTGCGCATTGCTGCCTGTGAGGCCCTGAGCACTTTAGACGCAAAGGGCCCGGAGTTACAGCATTTCCTACAAGAGCGTTATGCACTGGAACGCAACGCTGAGGTGCAAAGGTATGTGCTTATAGACCACTGTCATTTTTGGGAGTAAGATTGTAAAAACTTTTCAGTTTTCTGAATGCTACTTTAATCGTTTTTCTCACTAAGACACATTAAAGATCTTCTGAAAAAGCATGGGTACAGCCTGCAGGGAGATGAAAGCAAGATTCATGAGATAAAGCTCCAGGTTAGTATGGGAATGCAACAGGTGTAAACAATTTTTAAATGCAAGTCATAAAATATGCCCCCCTTGTAGGTTTGCGGGTTAAGAATCACTACTCTATAATAGATATCAGATATAAGAATCACTACTCTATAATAGAAATAGATATCTCAGTATCACACTAATTGCCTGTTGATATTTTTCTGTTTTTCTATAGATGGAGCAGTTGTGTACAAAACACATCATTGCACAGAAAGTACTCTTATTAGAAGAGATGGGAAAGCAGCAACAGCAGAACTTATTGTACTGAATTTATGGTTTCATTTGTCCAACTATATAATATATTCAAATTCCTGAACACTAAATCAAACCTTTTGAGTTGTTCCACCTAAACATAATTCACTCCAGTCACTGACGTTCAAGCAAACAGGCTATAAACGTCCAGAAATGCTTTGATGCATCAAGTATCCCGCAGGTCACTGATTTTACACTGATAGTATATTGAGGTATCAGTAAAAGTAGGCTGTATGTTGTACACAAACTAGGGGTGCACCGATATGAAAATTTTGGCCGATACCGATAACCGATAATTCTTTATATTTGAAAGCCGATAACCGATATATCGGCCGATAAACTTAAATCCAAATTTTTTATCTAATTTTGAGAGCCTGATTTCAAAAACAAAAGTCTCACAATTAAATCCATGTCCCAAGCGCACAATTATAATGATGTTCTCAGCCGATATGACAGATTTGCGTTGCACATGTTGTCCCGAACCAAATTTTCATTTTTTGAAGAGATTTCAATCATATTTCAAAATTTCAAAATTCAAAAACATAAACAGTTCTCAACAAGTGTCTCAGCTGAAGGGAATAATACATTATTTATCGGCTTTAATATATCGGCCACATTTTCTTACCAGGCCGATAACGATAACATTAAAAATGAACATATATCAGCCGATACCGATATGTTGGCCGATATATCGTGCATCCCTAACACAAACAATATAATACATGATGCTGGTTCCTAGCACTGAAAGATTTATTTACTATAATTATTACAAAAGAAAAACTCACAAAAAATTAAACATGCCTGAAAATGTATATATACTGCTGCAGAATATAATCCATAAATCAGTTTTCTCTAATGTATCAAAGTTCCTTGTCAACAACCACTAGGTACACAGAAAAGAACAACATTAAACAAAATATGAAAGCTTATATTTCGATGTATAAAGTCATTTTCATTCCTGTGAATGTCCTCGTCGCTTAAGAATTTGCTTGTACAGGTTCTCAACCTCAGTGACTTGAGCCAGCAGTTGAGTTCTGCCATTGTTCTGATAGGGAGAACAGTTATAATATGAATTTGCATTATAAACGTGACATGTTTGCAAGAATAAAGGTAATGAACATCACATAGAATGTGGTTTCAAATCATAACATATTTATTTGAACCTTTAACCACCATAGATCTGTATATTTTTAGTTCAAATGACCACCATGATTGCACCATGATTGTTTCATTACACCATGAAACATACATACTGAGTGTGTGTATGTGTGTGTGTGTGTATAGACTTACCAGATTACTCAGATAACTACCAGTGTTTGGAATTGCTCGAACAATCTCAATTTTCATTTCCAGGTTCTGAATGAACTCCACCACCATCCCCATGAGCTCTACCAGATATCTGTACACAGATTTATGTTACATTAAACAATAATCAATACTGCAAGTAATTATTTCAATACAAAAGCACAATTTAAAACTCCAAACGAAGACCATTTTGTTTGAGTGGGACATTAAACGCCTCTGACCTGTGAAGATCTGCCTGAATGGGCAGGTTCTGCTGACACAGTGGCTTTGTGAGTCTCTCTAGCAGGATTGTCTGATCTCGCAATACTTCCTGAAGATGGGAAGTGAACTGTTGCAAGGAAGCAAACCTTTGACCTAACAAAGAAACACACTTATTAGTAAAATTTTAATATTCAATATTGAAATGTGGATTTATGCGCGCGATTCTGTTTCCAACACTTACTGAGGTAATGACTGTGAGTGACGTCTGCACCGTCTCTTTCCAGCTTCAGCAGTTCTAAATCTAAACTAGTCTAAAACAATATGATGACAAATAGAAAATCATTTCAGTGGTTTAAGGTTTGAAAATCAAAGAAGTGGCAAAAAAAAAAAAAAAAAAAAAATCACGGCTCTAGTTTGTTTCCAACCTGATCAAGATCATGTCTAATTCTGCTGAGCTGCTCAGCTTCAAGTAAATACGAGGAAAATACTTCTGAATCCTGTGGGAGAGCATCAAGCTCCTCCTATAAGATTCATAACACAAATGCATCACATTAACCACCAGGACAGTTTATAATCAGTGTAAGAAAAAAATAATTCTCTTGGTTTACCTGTGTCATGGTGCCTGATGTTACACATCTGGCTAAAATCTTAGCGGCAGGTGTCACTGTATAAGTAATGGGGTCCCAGGGATTCATTACATATGTGATTCCAGACCTGGTGGCAATAAAACAAACAAAAAACCCTAATAAATTATGGTGGTTTTTCAGATATGGACATTTTCATGTCCCAGGGAATTGTCTTTTATCAAAACTAACAGATTGCATCTTTTTGTCATAGGCCCTATGAACATTCTTGTTGTGGGAATCATTATGGTAGGAAGAATTATTTCTTTTACCCGCAAAACCTTTGTGTTTGCTTAAACATTTTACATTATCTTGCAATCGTATTGCTTTCCCCCGAAAAAACATTTAAAGTCAGCATGAAACGGAATGCGTATCCAAGTATGCAGATAACATGTAAGGCAGGACTTGATTTTGTCCATGTGGAATTTATTATTTTTATAATTTTTTGTTTGTTTTTTTTGCTTTAAACAACAAAACAATACAAAAGATTACAAGGACAAATGATTTTTTTAAATTTTATTTAAATAATGATGTGCACGGATAAACCTTTTATAATAAATAATACAATATTCCATTAAAAATAGAAATTGTCTACTTTGATTCCATGGTGACTTTAATCTTGAATACCTTTAGGTGCTCTGTGGTCCACTGATGGACATTGGTATTGGAGACATTAAATGAACCCTCGTAAAACATGTTAGACTCTAAAACAATGAACGCCCAGTAAAGTAAAACTAGATAGATAGCTTGTTGCTCTTAGTTGATATGATTAGCAACTGTTATATTAATATAGATACTGACACTATTGCTGCGTGACTTATGATTTTCATATCGTTCCGTATTTTACCTGTCGTTCTTGAATGTGATATCCTTGATCTGCCAGATATTGGCAAATAAAACGTCTGTGTTGTTTCAAATTACCGCCTCTTCGTAACTTCTCACTTGAACACTAGCACAACTACGCAAGCGTCAAAGAAGAGCAGATATCGTCAACAAATGCATACATTTGGCACAGGATTCATCGCTAACCTGAATAATAAGCATATGACATACAGATCATAGAAAATAGAGCGCGATGCGCAATGCAACCGCAACTTCCTTGTCATGAACATTATCAGGTCAGCAGATTCACAAATACATACAAAGAACAACATTTCTGCACTTTAATTAGAAGTAAATAAATATTAATATTATAAATAAACTACAAAAGTATAAACATATGTATATATGACTTGCATATAACGGTTTTTAAAGAATTTCATGATTTATAATTCGTCGAATCAGCAGACATCGAAACCTCACATCACCTAACGTTACTTCAGCAGCTGCGCAGTGAGCACTTCATTGCTGTTTGCATAGGTTCCTGTAATTAAATAATGAAAAGAAGGCATTAAAAAATAGACAAAACCCTTTCTGCAAAGTTAGTTATATATATTTGAGTAAGTCAATCGAAAATATTATTTCAGCGAATAGTTTAATAAATCGTGATGCAGTTATATTTGACATGGTGCGGTAAGAAGCGGGTCACACAATGACAACAACAATCCAGCATAACAAACCCCAGATGTCACTGTTCTAGATTCATACAAGGGTCGTCTGAATCTGTTTATCACGTGCAGTTTGCGTTAACAATAAGGTACAGTAGGAGAAATGTCTGCTACGGCGCGTTTAGCAGCCCCGGTGATGTTGTCACGGTTCCGCGGAGCTCTGGTCGGTTCTGTTTTGGGTGACTGTATAGGCGGTGAGTTTGAAGGCGCCGTGGATGTGCCTTTGGATCGAGTCCTTCAGCATCTCAGCGCTTTGGAGGATGAAACACGGGGCGACGGTGAGCATTCCATATTCACAATGTATATATATTAAAAGAATATCTACTTGAGCCTTGATATTTAATCTCTAACTCTATGATTACGTCAGTATGACCATATCAGAAGGCCATATCACGTACTAGGCTAATATGTGATATATAACCATTGGCAGGTCCTGAAGTCTTTGTTAACCCTATTTTATCCCTCATAAGTGGCCACTCGTAATCTTTCGCGTTCAAAAAAGAGAAGGGAATTTTATGGTAATAGGCCTATTCACCTGATGCACGATTTATTTCAATACAAAATAATACAAATAGTAGAAAAAAAAAACAGTTAGTAATAATAAAAGTTAATGATAGAAGTAAATGTATTTGTATTTATAGTCATAACATATCCAGTATCCAACATATACACACACATCCAGTGGTTGGACAAGTGCGGCTCATGCAACGTTCTCTCAATTTTGTTGCTTGTTTATTTTATTATTGAGAGGAACGTGCAGCACATATTTACATACCTCAAAAATTGCTCTGTATTTTCATACTTCCTATGGTGGTAATGTTTGATCAGGTAGATTAAAAGTGTGATACAAGACCATTTAGCCATTTCTATCCATAAAATTTGATTGTGTGTTTATATAGCAATTGCCAACAAGTTTTGTACCATTTCTACAAAATATTTTCGGTCCTAAGAGAAGTTTTACTTCCATGAAACATTCTTGACTATGAATTCAGTGTTTCTTAGTTAATTTTAGACGACATCTCATCTACATTTTATCCAGGAATTCTTCAGTACAGTGATGATACGGCCATGATGCGATGCGTTGCAGATTCACTCCTCACCAGGATGGCGTTTGATGAACGAGACATGGCTCGAAGGTACATTACTGCTGGAAATGGCTAAAAAAGTCATTTTAAGCAAGTATTTGCTTTTCCCTTATCATCTTACTTGATTCCAGATTTGCAAAGGAGTATAACCTTGCTCCGGATCGAGGTTACGGCTCAGGCGTCATACAGGTTCTGCGGAAGCTTGCATCTCCCCATCTGAAGGATGTCTTCCAGCCGGCACAGGCTCAGTTTGGCGGCCGCGGTTCTTTCGGGAATGGAGGTGCCATGAGAGCAGCACCTTTCGCCCTTGCCTTTAGAAGTCGCAATGATGTCCGCAAGGTGAAAACTTCAGCTTTTAGCATTTTGGGCTAAGTTGCCATAAAACAATGAATTGCAATCAACAATAGCTTTAGACTACATATATATTAGAATGCTAAAAACACACCTAAGCAAGAATTTATTCTATGAATATTTGAATTTTGTGCTGAACAGTTGGCGGCCTTCGAGTCAGAAAGGTTAAAACCACTTATTTAAATACTTCACTAATTTGGACTGTCCCAGGCTAACATTCTGTCCTTGCATTTGCTTTTGGCAGTACTCACGGCTTGGCGCTATGTTAACACACTCGTGCTCTTTGGGCTACAACGGGGCGATGTTGCAGGCCCTTGCTGTCCATCTGTCTCTCCAAGGTGCTTTGGCTCTGCCCAAAGAATTCATCAACAAACTGATCTCAGAAATGGAAGATATGGAAAAAGATGAAACAGCCCAGCTTGATGCTAAAGCGTAAGTGAGCCCATCAAAAAAATGAGCTGCAGGTGTTTGTTTCTTAAAGGTATAGTTCACCAAAAAAAAAAAAAAAATGCAGATTTTATTATTTACTCATCCTCATGTCGTTCTAAACCTGTAGAACACAAAAATATATTTTGAACTTTTAAACTGTTTTTGTTCATTAAATTTTTTTTTTAAATCGCTAAAAGTTTTTGTGATTTGAATAAAGCCTGAAAAAAAAAAACTTGGCTTGAATGAAAATTTGAAATGTTGTCTTGGCAATAAACTTGAAACTAAAACATGATTAAAAAGAAATTTCTCTATGGTTCTGACAAACTATGTTTCATTCCACAGACTCAATTTATCAGACTTCCCATATTGCTCACGTTTGCACAGGGTGAAAGAACTTATGGACAGAAACAGTGTGAGCATTGAGGAGGTCATATCTGAATTGGGTTAGTATTGCTTTGATCATTTTTAGAATGGCATTCTGCTGTGTTTTTCTTTTAGTTGACGCTCTTTCTTTGCATTAGGAAATGGCATTGCTGCCTTACAGTCAGTGCCCACCGCAATCTTCTGCGTGCTGCATTGTTTGGAGCCCCGTGATGGGCTGCCGGAGCAGTTCGGAGGACTGGAGAGGACAATAGCCTACAGCTTGGCTCTGGGTGGCGACACCGACACCATTGCTTGCATGGCAGGGGCAATCGCAGGGGCACATTATGGCATCGACTCCATTCCCCAGAGCTGGCAGATGAGCTGCGAAGGGGTGGCGGAGGCTGACGATTTAGCACACCGTTTGTATGATCTTTACTGCCTTCCACAGTTCGAAGAGGACAGGGGGACAACAAGCTACAAGAATAATCAACTGTACACACACGCCAGTGATCAGCACACCACAAAAACTGACTGACCCACTACACGGCCATATGCAACATGCAGCCACACATAAGAGAAACATTACTTGACATATAGTGTCAAATGCACTTGATTATATACCATCATCTGTGTTTATAAAATTGTGAATCTTCAGTTCAAAATGTTTACAATAAAAAAGAAAAAAAATGGGATGAATTTATTGGTACTAATCTTGTGTTTTATTTCTTTGTCATATTTAAAATGGTTCTAAAAACTATTTGCAGTGAGCTTCAGAAAGTTCAAAAGTGAATTTGATTTTAAATACTAAGTTTTTTTTTTTTATTATAATTTTTATTTTGAGCAAAATTTTGAAAACCTAATTTAAACCTATATAAACAGCATTTTATTAAAATGATCTGTTTATTTAGTATTATTATTTTAACATGAGAATTTTAACATATTTTTCCCCATTTCCAAAATGTAGGCTGGTAGCATGGGTAATGCACATGAATTTTTATGATGAAGGCGATGTCTGCTACCCTTTGTGGGGCTGTTGAGAGGAAATGCAACTACACTTTAGGTGAATGAAATAAACATGTAAAGGCCTGTGGGCAAATTTTCAGGAATAGAGAAATTCAAATCTATAATATATGTAATCACATACTTCAAGATTTTTGGAAACATTACATTTGAATTATTTGGAAAACCCCAAATGAGTTGTTTTCATTCTAGTTGTCACAAGGGCGATATATATAATTTTATACATTTTGAAACATACAGATTACTGCAACATTTGAAAAATAAGTATGATGCACAATATACTGAAAACATATTTTGTATACATGATTTACATGCATGTTTTTGTTTGTTTGTTTGTTTTACACTATTTTAATAGAAAACATGTCTCTTGAACACTCAAAACTACACATACCTTGGTATAATTCAACACAGGGAACTTCACGAAGGCTGTTAGTGACCTGAGGGACAAAGCACAAAGAGCTTTTTACATTGATGTTCCAATCAAAATGTGGCTAAAAATAATTAAATTGGCTCTAGAACCCGCTCTGGGGTACAATTACACACCTAAAGTTCACTATATATATATATATATATATATATATATATATATATATATATATATATATATATATATATATATATATATATATATATATATATATATACTAATATATACACACACACACACAAGGCTGCACTAGGGAACTCGGGACTCGGAGGTCTCTGTTCCAGACCAGTAGGAGTCACTAACGCACCCTGTAATGTCATACCATTAAACAGTAGAAGTAGATAAAAGAAAAAAACACGTGAGTTTGGAGTTTCTGCGATGTTTTTGATTTTTACGAATTAAAATACTTTGGGTGTATGAAGGAATTAAACGACAACTATACAGAGGAGACACATTTGCAAATAGTTAATTTGCTCTCAGTTAATAAATTGCGTTTTGATGAAAAGCACAACCTAATTCAGCGTCTGTTTATGCATTGGACATATTAATAATAATAAAAAAATCATAATGTCGGAGTCCACGACCCCAGGGAAAAAAGTCAATTTGACCGGAAGTGCCAGGAAATTTAAGGACAACGCCGCCGATTGGCATAATCTTATCCAGAAATGGGAGCGATTAAATGACGACGGATCCACGATTGCGACTAAAATTGTTAATTTGGGACTGAACAAAAAGTAAGTTCAATATAGCAATTGGACAATAAATATTAAACGATATACAAAAAATCTGCCTGCTCTTTTACACCTGTAGCCTGTTTTCCCTGTCATCTCTGTTCCCAGATCAAATATGGAGTCTGATATGGTGATGGAAGGAGGCAGTTTGGCAGCTGGAGACCCTTCAAAGAATCTTAAACAGAACAACCAAGAGCTTGAGGAAGAATGTGTGAAGTTACAAGATGTTGTGGATAAAATGGTACAGTTTTGGAGAAGGAGTTTTACCAGTATTGTGTTTTTGTAACATATTTATGTAGTCCAAATTGTTTCACCAAAGGCAAACATACTGTCAAAGATGGAGAAAATGGTCAGTGATGAGCGTGGGATCTGTGAGCTAGAAGCATTCCAGTATGGAGAGAAAGGAAGAGCAGAACCACTGTTCCACACGTGGCCCACGCACCAGTTTGGTATGAGAAAGAAAGGCTCATAATCACATACCAAGTTATCCCACTTTCTATTAATGTTAATTTTATCGATATGTCCAGTTTACTTAAGTAGAATTTGCTTGGTTCTAAAATTAATAACAATAAATACCACCCTGCAAATGTGACTCCTTAAGACACCCATAATATAATCATATATTATTTGCAGATTGGTAGCTGGAATACACATAAATCCTATGTAATCTCAAAGTAATTTTTAAAAATGGAATTACCACTTAAATCCCATGTTATTGACCTTTTGTTTCTTTGTCCTCTTCATGGCAGCTGAAGTATCTTCTAAGCTTTACGAGTCATACAAGCAGGAGTTGGCACTGAAGAAGACCATACTTCAGGAACTGGCCCACACTTCTAATACTGATCTTTCTATGGTCTACCTGTCATCCTGGCTGTATCAACCCTACATTGACGACAGTGTAAAATTGCTATTAGAAAGTCTGCTATTAGAAACAGGTCACAGACCTTTGTAATTCTGTCTAGAACAGGGGTGCCCAACCCTGCTCCTGCCGATCGGCTGTCCTGCACAGTTTATCTCCAACCCTAATCAAACACACCTGAAGCAACCAATTAAGGTATTCAGGATCACTTGAACATTAAAGGCAGGTGTGTGTGATAAGGGTTGGATGTGCAGGACAGTCGACAGGCAGGAGCAGGGTTGGGCACCCCTGGTCTAGAATCTATGCATGAGAACAAATTAAAATAATATATCCCAACATGTATATAGCTTTAATCCGTTTTAACCTTCAAATTTTTCTCAGGAAAAATTAAATTATGTTTTTATACTGTAATTTCTTGTCCTATTTCCTTTCTTTACCATACAAAGTCTTAACTCCATAAACTCACTCACAAAAGTTTTAATGAACATGTCCCTTTGTATTAAAAATGCTGAGATGTTTCAAAACAGTAAACCAGATATTATATAAAAAGTAATAAAATAGTGCAACAACCTTTCAAATGACTTTTGCACTGGACAAACTACTAAATAACGGAAACAATGGAACATATGAGGCTGCAGTCAAAGATTATAAGAACCTCAAGTCAGTTTTTTTTTTTTTTTTTTACAAATCTAGACGTTTTTTCGCTGCTTAAGAGTGGCCTGTTATGAAAAACATCCCCTTTGTATGACATCTAAAAATGCCATGTTTTTGGGCCAAACCTCTGGGGAACGACCACTTTCAGCCTTAAAGGTTCGTTTTCGAACGAATGTCCAGAAAGGTTTGAATAAATAAAAAAATGTCATGGGATACCAATTTAAACTGTATTAGAACTACAGCCTGGGTTTCTAACAAAGAAATGGTTATGTACAGATTTCACTGAATGGCCAACTAAGTGGACACATCATCACAAAAAATTTACCACAGATTTTCTGAACCTTGCTGAAGTCCATAACTTAGTTTTGGCAAATGGTATTTTCTTTCCTCCCATTTGTGCATGTTGAGAAAGAATCAGTTTCCAAAATGAAAAGCAATTGATTCCTTCACAAATTTAGTGTCACATATGCAAAGCTTTTGCCAGCATGTCATCACTTTCCCCTTGAGACACAAAACACGCAGCTACATAATCATTTCCTCAGAAACCAATAGTTAAGATATGCCAACGTAAGTGAACTGTCTAAAATTCAAAATGAACAATGACTTTTGTGGTATAAACAGAAAAAACACTATTATATAATAATACTGTTTTTATACAAATTTACAAAGAATGCAATAAAAGTTCATTGAAAAAACACCATTACACAAAACGCATGTATGGTGTGAATAATGGACAAAAACAGGAAGTGAAGATGCGACTCCATTAAGTCTTTCTTTCAGTTTCAATGCCCAGCAGGGCATGAACAGTCTCTAAAGGAACCCCTTCAGGTGCCTCTATGTGCATCATTGTGCCATCGGGGCCGTTGACGATGACGATCCCTTTAGCGGCTAACTCTTCCGCGCTCTGCATGACGAGTCCCTCTGCTGTCTGGATAACAACAGAAGATTCTTCCTGCACCACGGGCTCTTCGAGAGCTTCGACCTGGTCCTCTTGAACCTCTTGCTGAGCAGGTTCTTGCGAGTTCTTAAACTCAGAGTCAGTGCTCAGAGCCTGTTCCAGCTGTTTCACCTGATCCGCGATATCCACGGCTACGCTGCTGTTCAGGACCTTGGAGATCTCTGGATCTTCTACGGCTTTTGTAGCATCAGAATCCGAAGAAGGCACATCCGTCTCCATAGGCTCTTCCTCTGTCCTCGGTGGGCTGGCATTTTCAGCACTCTGTGCGGCGGCGTCAGCGGTTAGATCTACAGACGTCAAGCTCTCCAGTCTGGTCAACACCACCTGAGGTTTTCGCATCACAGAGCCGTCAACGGTCTCGTCCTTCTGGATGCCATTCTGATTAACTTGATAGCCGTTGGTTTCTTCATTGCAGTTTTCTATTTTAAACCTTTTTGCAGGAGGCAGCATTTTGGCATTCTAAGGATAACATGAAGAGTAAATAGGATTACCATAAACAATTTTGTTCCAATAAAAGTATGACGAGTAGCACACAACACCTCAAAGAGCGGTGGGGATGTTAAAGTCCCTGTTAAGGCAATTCTACAAAAAAAAAATTAAACACATTATAAATGTTACAAATATATTGCTAAAACATATTACAAAGACTGTGAACTGTGAAGTACTGAAATGCGGAGTTAGACCGTTGAACAGTTTTTTCACCATTGCTATTTTACTGATTTTTTGGGCGGGGCTAAAACAGGATGACGCACTGGAGCCCTGAGCTCCTGGACACGCCCCTACTTGACGCACTGAGGCCAAAGAGTGACCTCTGATCCGACACATGATGTTGGATGTGGGAGTAGCGTAAGCTTAGGTGAGAGTAGACAAACAAACAGGCCTCTAACAAGCATTAAATAAATGTTAACAGATACAGCTTTTAATCTTAAAAAAAATGTATTAGTATATTCTGAGATTGAAGTGTTGTTCATTGTTAGTTCATGTTAAGTAGTCAACTAATGTTATCAAATAAAACCTTATTGTTACTATACAAATGTATTAAGAGCCTTTATATTTTACAAAGGGGGTTCCTCACAAAAGCATCAGGGCATCAAAAAAAATTGACTAGTTGATAAATAGAATCATTAATTATGAAAATACACTCAGCTGAGAAATGTATACTATAACCTATTTAAAGGAGTATTCACTGGAATAATTTGTGCACAGAACGTACCTCAATACTCCGCAGACTCTTTGTGGCCTGATTTGCTCTTGGCTCTGACTGATTTGTCTTTTGACTTTGTTGTCCTTCAGAGGAAGTCAGGAGTTTCAGTGCATTGGGATCGGTTATGCCCAGAGATTGTAAAACCTGTAACGAAAATGAATTTATATGGTATGTAGTCAAGTTTGATAACAAAGCTGAGATGATTAAATATCTAGCAATTACTTACTCCCATGTTGTTGACCTCTATAGCTGGCCGAGAGGCTGGCGAAGTGTGCAAATATTCCAGGGCCATCTTCTTCACTTGGCTGTGTAGTTGTTCAAATTCATGGTAAACGCTCGGGAACTGTTGCTTTGATGGGTAACCCTTTTCGACCTAGAGGGACAAGAACACTAAGCATGTATGAAATGCTTCCAACAACGTAATCAAATGGTATTTTTACATATTGATTCAACAGTGAGAAATGAAAGACAAAATTAAAAAATCTATCCCATGTTCCAGAACATCTGAACATACCTTCATCAGCACAAATTCCCATACAGTCATGACTCTGGCCAGACGTGGAAGAACAATCTCCATGAGATCTTCATCATCGTACTGTTTAATGAACTGAAGAAAGATGAAAAATACTCTGACATCAAAATTACAGTCCACAAACAGTCAAAGTTGTCAGTTCTATTTAGACGTTCAATAAGGTTTATAAGTATCCGTTCACACTGAAAATCTAGGAGTTAAAATCTAATATAAATTAATGTAAAAGAAATCTTTTCAGGTTCAGCACCATTTCAAAATTATTTATCAAAAACACACATTTGTGAAATAGACCATGTGAATTCATGTGGTAAAAAAAAAAATGTTCAAACTAAGGACAATAACTAAAGTTTTTAAAAATCATTCTAATTCTATGAGAATAGGGAAGTCCACAGCACAACTATAAGCTTTCCAGCTGATGAACACTAAAAACATTAACAGCCAATCAGAATCCATTCTGCTTTAAAGAGCTCACGAATTTAAAGCATCAAATGGCATAAATCCAGTGCACTATTAATAAAAAAAAAACATTATCGTGCATTAGTGTGTATGCTAATATTGTTGCATTATAACATTATCCTTGTATCACCTAGCCAGCCCACACCATTAGCATTTTACTCAGTAGTTACATGATGTAACTACCTCATAGGTGGAACGCATCAAATATGTAAGTACAAACCACAGAGACGATGGTGAAAAGTCACTCTTTCACACTTGACCTAGAATGCATGCATATATGATTTGAATATCTAAAAATGTATAGCAATCTAGCTCGTACTTCTTTCAGCCGATTCCTCTGTCTTTGTGCTTGCTGCTCTAAGCTCATTCCTCTAGGGTACTTGGGTGGCCGTCCTGGTCGCCCTCTCTTAGGTGGTCGCCCAGGCCTCCTAGGACGGCCTGGCCGTACTGGTCCCCTGGGCCGCCCAGGTCTCCTGGGTTCTACCTTGCCAATTTCTTGAACCTGAAATATTGTTAAATTGAGATGATTTGATTAATCAGATAAATACACCAAATATCAAACAAAGCAAAACAAATCATCTTACTTTTTGAGTACTGAGTGTTTTCACATTTTCACTATAATCAGTGACTTCAGTTCCTGACGGTTGTTCGTCTCTAGTTGTGGAGAGGTCTTCTGCTTGAGGTGGTGTCGGGTTCTTGTCATGGGTGGGATTTAGCTTATAGTGTCTGTTCAAACCAGCGACGCCAATGTACGCTTTATCACAGGTATCACATTTAAAGGATTTGTCACGGAGATTGAGGGTTACATCTGAGCTCTTCTTCCCGCGTTCTTCTCCATCCTCATCCTCCACACTTATCTCAGAGTAGTCATCTGAATCTGATTGGTGGCTTTCTGCCAAGTCCTCATTCTTAATAAACTTGTAGTCCTTCACCTTGTGCTTAGGTGGTCTGGACACCCGACCAGAGCGGGTCTGGATTTTTTGAGGCTTCTTCTGCCGATTCTTAGCTTTCTGGGTATCCTTTCCAACAGCTGGAGTTGAAGTTTTTGTTTCCACGGTAATAACTTTGGTAGGCGTTGTTATCTTGGCTGGAGGAGATAAAACTTTCGGAGAGGGCACAAGGATCTTAGGGGTAGGAACAACTGGCTTGGCTGATGGAACTGGACTCTTGACTGTGGTAGGTGCAGGGACGTGTACCTTGCTAACCGGGACAGAAATGGTGCTAACTATAGGAGCCGGTTTCTGAAGAAGAAGCTGAATAGGAGGATCGTTTGGGTTTTGTAAGAAGTATTGCTGCTGTCCAGGCACAGGGGTGATGTGGATGATCTGAGGGCTGCTTAATGTTCCTACGGTTGAAACCTTCACCATCGGCTGACTGGCTGACAGATTCTGCGGCTGTAAAATTGTTATTGGAGTTGTCTGCCGTTGTTTATTGTCTTGCTTCAGAGGTGCCTGCACTTGAATTTGGATGGGCTCGGCTGCCTGAAACAACAAAAACAACATTAACGTTAGAAATAAAAGGCTAAATAATTTGCTTATACAATCTGTGGACTAATTCAGCTCAGAATATCTGACTGGTTTTATGCAGAAAAAGGTAGAAGGATGCATACACAACATCATACTATTGCAAGAAGAAAGATTTGCTTTGACGTTACAAAAACTTTACATCTTAGTAACCTTTACTTCAGCCCAAATACCATAGTTACTGTAAATATTATACAGTGAAAACTAATAAATTAGCCTAATATAAGGTCTCATGCGAACAGTTTAAAGTTCTTGATCATTTCTATATGCAATACATGTATGGAAAGATGTATAGAGAAAAAGAAGTATGGAAGGAAAAGAAGAACTATGCACAGGAAAAAGTGCTTACACGTACAACAAGAAACACTTGTGGAAGTAAGGAAGCACAAAAGGAAGTGTGAGGAAGTACAAGGAGTAAGAAAAAAGTATGTGCACAAGAAAATAAGGAAGTACATTTGTGCAAAGGGAAGAATGTTTGAAAGGACGTATGGAAGGAAATCTGTGCAGAAAGCGAGAAAGGGAAAGTAGAAAACGCAGAAAAGGGAAGTACAGAGCTAAATATTTGTAGGAAAGGGAAAGTTATTTTATGTGCAGAAGAAAGGAAGTATGTAAGGAAGGAAGGAAAGAAAGGAGAAAGGAATTACTTACTTAAAAAGGTTTTCTGAGAAACCATTCAGTCCCATTCTGCACAGTAAATAATTGAATCGTCTTGTCATACAATCTCTCTGACTAATGAAAGACTCTGTCGTACCTTCTGTGTGGTCGTGTTGGCTCCATTCTGCGACTGCTGCAGCGCGACGTGTTTGGCGACGCTCTGCAGCTGCTGCGACGCGTTCTGCACGATACTGACGGGCTGTGGCTGGATCGCTGTCGTCAACTGCAAGTTACTGGTTTCCAGTGCAATGTAGGACGCCGGCTGCGCAGTGACAGACCTCTGCAGTATCTTCGGGGTAGTTGTATGGGTCGTAGCTGGCTCGGTCTGTGCGATCACCTGTGCTTTACTCACTATAACCTGCTGCACGTCCACGATAGGGGCAGTGGAGGGTTTCACAACTGTCTCAGTCCCTGCAACATGGACTAATTGTTGTTTTGATAATTGCTCGATTAATTGCTGCTGCTCCTCGGCCGATAAGCCCGAGCTTTCCACGAAGCTGCCGTCGGGCTGCACGTAAATGATGGTGGTCGTCGGTGCAAGAGCGTTTAAGACGTCGCCGCTTACAGTGGTGCATTCTGCCGTTAAACCGGCCTCTGCGGTGGCCTGAACAAAAGACGTTATGATATTTGAGTCGGTTATCACCTCCCCGCTCACGATCTGCCCGATCACCTCCTGAGTAACGTTACCATCCACAACTCTGACATCCACCTCCGACTCGCCGTGCATTAACTCGACGAGGCCTTGATCAACGCCCCCTTCTGCGGTGGACGGCGTTTTGCTTGCGTCTTCTTGATTGTTTTCCCCTTCGGCTTGTGTCGTCTCGGGCTGCTGCAGAGGTTGGCTTGCGTCGAGGTTTTCCATTTGTGCTGCAGCAGATTTGGACGTAGAATTATTTTCGTCTTCATTGTCCGCCATTTTGTTAACAGGAGCAAAACTTGCTAACTGACGTAGGGATCCTCACAAGAGCGCGAAAAAAATCAGTTTGCTTCCTGGCGAGTAATACTCAGAATGTGAGTAATATTTGCGAGATTGTTTCAAAACCTGGTCAAAAACATTTCAAATTTGAAATACGAATATAATTCAGAGAAGCTTCCTAACGTAACGGTAGCCAGGCATGCCACCGATGACGATGGCACGGAGGATGGGTAATAACAAATCACGTCATTTCCGCTTTTAGCGCGCCGTTCTCTATTTTCTCTTTTTAATCATAAAATTAATTTCAAATTGTCTTACTGCCTTTACACCGGACAATATTTAAAATATTTTAAAAAATCTTGTTTAGATGTGAAGACCATTCTTAAGTAACAAATATTTAGTCCTTATTATAATAGTTCACACTTGTTTTCACATATTCATATTGATTAACGGAGAAAAACAGCTTTGGGATACACCGTAGTCAAAAATTGTCCATTTTCCTGATTAATTCCGATCACTTTTGACATTTCATATTATTCCACGCACAAAAACTGCTGTAGTCTATTAATAGCGGCTAATAATTACGGCTAAAGGCTAGGCCTACTATGAATCGTATTTACAGTATTACACATTTCACAATTTATATCATCATTTTTATTTGAACCCAACATGTTTTAATGAGAAATGTTATCGAAATTACTGAATATCTCATAATATCTCACATTTTCGTAATAATGTGTGGGCTATTTAACTTAGCATATGTTGGATGGTGGGAAATGTTCTTGATTTTCAGAAGAAAAAAATTCTCCTGTGATGCATGTATAAACACTGTTAGTGTATAGTGTGTAAGAATATTGATAAACTATGAGAGTGTGAAAATTGTATTTCTTAAAATTCAGTTGAAAAAAGATTAGCGAAAAAGCCATTTTGGACACATAGCCTATACACACAATCCCTACGGAAATTAGATTTATTACTAAGAAAGCAGTATACTAATGTTGGTGGGTTTGTGAATAAAATAATGTATTTCCAATGTGGAGTAAATAACCTACATCTCCAATCTCCAGCAGGGGGCAGGAACGGACCACTTTTACATATCTCAATCCGCATTTCATGGTCTCGTTGTTTGTCACTGAACAAACGTGTTAGCCTATGCCTTCAACATTTAGCATAACATACGAATGTTATTCAGTCACAAAGACTTTTGCAGTCCAAAAATATTTTTCGCAGAATTAAACAAAGTAATACACTATGCACACACACACACACACAAACTCCACCTTTCTCAGGTGGGAGAGAGAATTTCATCTCAACCTTTTTTTTTTACTCTCTATCATTGAATGTCCCTGCTCTGCTATACTGCTTGACATATATTGTCATGCGTTAAGTTGAGCATGTCAGCAATATTTTGATCAATTTAAACAAAATACTATTAGTTCATTAAAATAATTCTCAAAGAGTTTTCAAATAATTATAATCTAATGATAGGATTCTTAATGATCATGCCTGTTATACCTACAAAATTGCATTCATTCATTAAAGTAAAAGTAAGAAAAAGAAGAAAAAAAGCAAAGATTAAAGTGAGCAGGCAGAAATAAATCAATAATTCAGTTTGACTGATATCAGAATTTATGTTTGGCTAATGTACATGGATATCATCCTTATTTTACTCCAGAAAATGTTCAAACATCTTAATTACCTACCTTACTTAACAACGCAGCAGCTTGGTGATCATCACAATCTGATTAAGAAATCACTCTAAAGACAGCATGGATTTGCCACTAAGATAATCTTCATATCACAGATAAATCCAGCTCTTCCCTCAGTCAGTGACCATTGGCGACCATTAGTGACATTGTGGGATTAGCCTGCATGAGTACTTTATGTGATTCTCTTAGTGAGAGTGCCTGAAGCCTGAGAAAGCTCCAATAAGTCCTATAAACAAAGCAACTGGTATCATCACAAACAGATCAAGACCAAAATATCAAAATAATTAGTGATTAAACTACGTAGCACGGCATAAAACAGAGAGTTTATTATAGTTTTGAACAACATTTCATTCATGAAACCGTCTAGAGAGAAATGCAAAAGGCTAATATGCCTGACACAGGATCAGCTGGGTGACAGAGATGTCAGAAAAGCGGATAGAGATACATACAGCCTAGCCTTATCACCCCAGATGTCAACTAATTAATTACGCAGACACTAAGTAAATTAAATTACAGTGCATATCAATAATCTGTTGACAGGCCTTGATAATAAGGGCATGGAAAGGATCAACAACCCAGATGAAATAGAGAGCGTTTGCAACATCATTTTGGACCGTTCTTCTAATCAGCACAAATCCTGATTGATTTCACAATTTACGGATTAGCCAGACGAAGACCCATATATCTTTATTTATTAGGTTTAAACATGGTCATTTTTATGGCTAATATTTAATCATGTACAGTTGTAAGATAATTAACATGCTTTTCTCTATCCTGTTATGTGAGGATTTTTTAATTGTAAGGCACCCGAGACGGCTAATATCAGAATGACTGTAATCCTTGGCCTTATTTATTCAATATATGCAGTAATTCAGGAGAACTAGCCTCTTGGATGAATGAATGAATGAATGAATGGATGGATGGATGGAGGGATGGATAGATAGATAGATAGATAGATAGATAGATAGATAGATAGATAGATAGATAGATAGATAGATAGATAGATAGACAGACAGACAGACAGACAGACAGACAGACAGACAGACAGACACACTGATATAGAGGGAGAGAGAGATGCTATCTAAGGCTGTTTTCATGCTCTCTCCCATATGTCTGTTATGCATCAGTCCTGCTGTTTAATCTGCCCAGATTGAGGCTTCTCAACTGTGACGGATTACACTCAGTGACACAGAACTGTTTAGGCTACATATAAATCATTGTTATTCCAGGCCTGATTGAGTGAAACATTGCAAAATGCAAAAAAGAAAATGATTTCAGTGCAGATTTGTCTTTTAATACTGCATTATTGGCATTATGCGTAACTTAAACTGATGCTGCATGTAAATAAATTCAGTTTGTTAAAATTCATTACGATTTTTAAAACGCATTGTTCATCCTTTTTTAATA
Source organism: Pimephales promelas (assembly GCF_988280905.1). Classification (NCBI taxonomy): domain Eukaryota; kingdom Metazoa; phylum Chordata; class Actinopteri; order Cypriniformes; family Leuciscidae; genus Pimephales; species Pimephales promelas. The sequence continues at coordinate 26,188,610 of NC_142783.1, forward strand.
ATTGGAATTACATTTTACATGTCATGAAAAAAGCACATAATAAGACTACAGTACATTGATGTATAGCTCAAACAATACTGTAGCAGGCTATCTTAATTTACAATATATACAGCAATACACTCTATTACAACCACTGAGAGTTTGACACGGTTCTGTACAAAATGAAAAAGAAAAGCACTGAATGTTCTTATTTCAAAGCTCATGTCTTGATCAATTATTTTCTGAAAATGACAATATTAATTTAATCTGAAATGATATCATAAATATCCAAACATTTAGTCTTATTCAATTGAGCTATTCTGCGAACAGCACTTTTGATGATAAAAGGTCCCACAGTATTCAATGAGAATCAAAAGAATCCAGTGTTATCGTGGAAAAATGAGGAAGAGAAAATAGCCCAGATATTTTCACACCAATCCTACTTTATGGCATTACAAAGAGATGAATTACAGTGCATAATCTAAGAACTCTTTTCCTCTTCTTTCGTGTCTAGCCGTTCGCTGGTCTTCTCCTCCGTCACTGACGTCTCCATTTTGTGCTCTAGTCTCTCAGAGGAAACTGTTCCCAGCACTTTGGCACTGTGCTCCTGTGCTTTTGCTCTGAGAACTGCAATACTGTTCTCCCTCAGTTCCTCTTTGGACATAGGTGACTCTGTCCTCCTTTCCTCAGCCTCGGCCTCATCCGGTTTGGGATTGGTGGGTTTCATCTGAGTGACATCTGACTTCTCATTTGGTTGGACTGCAACAGTCTCCATGGACTTCTTGTGCATCCCTGCAAAGAATGGTGGGCATTCGTGTTTAGAAAAGCAGCTGGTGGTAGGAAAACCATCTTGAACTGGAAATAGCAAGAGAGATTTTAGATTTAGTAACAGCATTAGACTAATCTGAGCCATGAGAGTCACGTATCGCATCAAAAATAAATGGAGGATATGGCTAAATAAAAACTACAATAATATTCCTTTTGTAGGTTGTTATTATAATTTTGTCATTTAAGTAAATCCTACACTGTAAAAAAATATTGTTGGTTTAACTTAAAAAAAAAAAAGTAACCTGGTTGCCTTAAAATTTAAAGTTAATGCAATGAAGGAGATTCATTTAATCACTAGAAACTCAAAATATTATGTTATCTGAACTACATAAATTATCTAAGTTGATTTGACAAAAGAAAAAATGTTTTTAAGTTATATTTTTTTACCTTTTAAATGATATAGCAAGTTCCCAGCGACTTTAAGTTGCTTAAAGTGCAATGGGAATTCTAGAAAAGAGGCCTACATGGCATTGTGCAAATGAAAGGTTTGTGGTTGTAAACAAGCCGTGTTACGAAATCTTATGTACACATTTATTTGCCGTCTTAATGCTTCCAAAAATTAAATTATTGTGGGCTTATCAAATATAAGGGGCAGCAAAACACGTTATCAGTTTTGGAGACACTTTTTTTGTAACACATTGATTTTTTTTCCCATTTGTGTGTGTGTGTGTGTTTGCTGTTGTATTTTGTTCATTTTATGTATTGTCAGTTTTAATATTTGGACCCTGAGTCAGTAATAAAGTTTGATGATTATGATGATGAAGTATAGCAATTTGATTATATGGCTATATGTTTTTGTTCTAAACTACAGCAAATTATTGTTTTAAAATGGTTAAATACAATTTAAAATGTTTCTTGAGCTATTTGCTTGGGTAATTTATTTGCTAAAAAATAAAACATTTAAATTATGGACTGGGAACATTGTTGCAAATGTAGTCAAATTGCTTAATTTTTAGCAAGTTAAAATCCAAAATGCATGTCCTGGTAAGGCAAATTTTCATAGAGATACGATGTAGATCTACTCTCAGTCATTTTTATTCATAGCCTGCATAATGTTGAAATTCAGCAGTGCTGGGTGACAAATGAAATACAGTATTAAGAGTACAAGCAAGGCTTTAAATTATAGAAGACTAAAGATTTATAAAAGAGACTACATAAAAACATTTTCATTTTTTTAAACTGATATCATCATTACTAGTTACGATGATGGTGAATTATAAAGGTACATTTAAAAATAAATAAATAAATAAATAAATAAATAAATAAATAAATAAATAAATAAATAAATAAATAAATAAATAAATAAATCTTAATCTGCTGTGGCATATACCTAGAAGCCAGGGGGCACAGGAGTCCATGATGCCATCTTTAGCTGACTTCAGAATGGACTCAGGCAGCGGGATGGAGTGACGCACCATCGCACCGTAGAGCCCGTACTCCGCCATCACACTGCTACGGCCCCAACACTTCTCCCGCTTTCTCCACTTGGCCCTCCGATTTTGGAACCACACCTGTTCACGATTAAATTTGATTTGCAAATTTTAAGAAAGACGTCCAAACAGTCTAGTCTAGGCTATAGCCTATATCTTATTAGGCGGAACGCCAGACATTCAATTGGAAAAAGTGAAAGTTGAGTGAGGATGTCAATCTGTTTTTTCTGCGTGTTTCAGAGAAGCAACGATATAGGGGTTTGGGACAACATGAAGTTGAGTAGGCCTATAGCTAAATTATGCAATCATTTTCATTTTGGGTGAAGTAGGGCCCTATAGTCTAACCCTTTTAATTAGCCTGGAAAGGATAGAAACACAGACCTAGAACAATAGCCTAGGCTAAACGAAACGACGCGTAAAGTGCCTGCAGTTCAGTTCTGTCATGAAGCGACGCGAACGCATGTTGATCACAGCAGTTAACCAGCAATTGCCCTTCACTAATTCTGCTAGCAGAGCTGACGGGGGAGGAGGAGGAGGAGGAGGAGGGGCTGCCGGGTCTAGAGAGGCCAGACATTGGATAAGGAATTATCAAAACCATTTTCCAATCTTTTCTGGTAATGCCGATGATGATGATAGCCCTCATTTCATGCACGATACTTTTTGAGGAGAAATTGGTTATCGGGCACTCAAAGAAAGCGGGTGGAGACAGCGATGAGAGACGACCCCAAGGGCGCGCACAAGCTGATTGAAAAATAAGTTAATTTCGAGCCCAATCGATGGTGGACAGGCGGGCAAATATCACGGGAAATTAAACGAGCAGGACCCAAGAGAGCAGCGCCATTGACCCGTGCTAATAAATTCAATGTAGTTATTTCATTTGAACTCCCCACATCTCGCCACATCCCTTCCCTTGGAACACGGCGGGCTTTTCTCATTTAACTAATTACACTCGATGAGAAAATTAGATGTTAATTTTACTTTGGATTGAAATAGAATTATTTATTTATTTCCTTATTATTTATTCACTGAGAGGCACCGTAATGAGAAGGAAATTAAAAGGCGTGCCAGCAGATGGATGGTTCAGGTCACACAGTAATCTTCTTCCGCCTTGATTGCTTGATTAGGTCGTTAGCGCTCTCTCTCTCTCTCTCTCTCTCTCTCTCTCTCTCTCTCTCTCTCTCTCTCTCTCTCTCTCTCTCTCTCTCGATACATACACACGCGCGCGCGCAAACACACGCTCTCTCTCTCTCTCTCTCTCTCTCTCTCTCTCTCTCTCTCTCTCTCTCTCTCTCTCTCTCTCTCTGTGAGAGCAAATTGTTTCACATCCAACTGAGGCTGATGAGATATTATCTGTGGGATGCTGGACTTGATCGATAGGCCTAGTCAGTGTGCGACTATTTTAAAGGGATTTCGATGGGGTTTTACAGCATAAAACATTCAAATTAGTAAGCTATTAAAGTTGAAAAAAAGTCTCTCAAATTCACCCTAATTTTTGAGGCGGTATTTCGCTATTTCGAAAGTTTAATTTTTGCCACTATCTGTAGGCTATTTTAAAAGACTGATATTTGGGATAATACATTTATAACAAAGTGAAGAATAGTATTTGCCATTATTTAATTGCTTACCTCAAACTAATCACAAAGTAGCCTAAAGCGCAAGCTTGTTTTGTTTTGCTAGTCTCAGACGAAAATTGCTCTGACAAACTTGTAAGCCTAATCTAACTTTAATAATTACAGAAACCTTTGAAAACCATTCTGAAACATATGCTTCATGGTTCCATAAAGAACCTTCAACATCCATCGAACCTTCATTCCAAAAAAGGTTAGGCTAATTATAGTCGGAAAAAGGTTCTTAAGATTTTTAAATGTTCATTAGCCTATAGCTATAGAATTTTTTTTTACTTTTACTTTTAAGAGTGTGTGGGCTAGACCTCCATAATTCGCAGTTCGCACCACTGAGATCACCATCTGTTGCTGACCCCAAGAAAATGTTTGCCAACTATAACCATTACACAAACCATTAGCTGATTAAATACACGCAAAATCATCACTGTAAACGGAAAAGATACAGGCACAGTTTCCTCAGATCACCACACTGGCAGAACCTCCAAGAGAATCTAAAGGCTAGACGGTCTCTGAGGAACCAACAAGTTACTGCACGAACTCAAACAAAAATGGGTCATGCCAGGAAAGGTTTTGAGGCACTTCAAAATTCCTTGAATATGCCCACAAAGCAGCATCTGAAACATATTCAAAAAGGACATCTCCGAAGACACCTGAGAAACCTCTAGTCTATTATCTTATTTTTTTATAGTGTGTAAAATATATATAGAGGCTCAGAGTATAGAGACCTATAGGCCTATTTACCCCATCTAGCCCAAGATTTTTTTTATTTAATTAATTTTATTTCATGTTTTTTGTTCTCAGTTTCTTAATTTTAAGTGTAATGTTTTCTTTTGCAAATATTTTGATATATAATTTTTATGTGAAAATAGGAAATGGATCAAAGCATTTTGCATTTTGAAAGAAAGAAAGAAAGAAAGAAAGAAAGAAAGAAAGAAAGAAAGAAAGAAAGAAAGAAAGAAAGAAAGAAAGAAAGAAAGAAAGAAAGAAAGAAAGAAAGAAGCTGGCGTAATTGCGCGGAATTTTGAGGGACAAAAAAATCTTAATTAAAAGAAATATATTTTGGACAACAGACATAACAAATAACTATAGGTCAAATAGCTTATAACAGAAAAAGGATCACATGCCACCGCATACAGCAAACATGATTATAAACTGTAGGCTTTTATCTAATAAATAAAAGAGCGTTGCGTGTTGTTTCCTTGTATTCTCATTTAATTGTAACGGTGAGTAGCAGTGTTCGTTCCTCACCTGTATTCTGTCCTCGGGCAGCTCGGTTTTCATAGCCAGCATTTCTCTGGCGTACACATCCGGATAATGAGCCTCGTTAAAAGCCTTCTCCAGTTCTTCCAGCTGGTAAGATGTAAATATTGTTCTACAAAAGAACAACATTCAATTGTCATAGAAAATCAATATTAGAAACATCACACATAGCCTACATTTCAATAGGCTCAAATCGAGTGGACCAATGACGAGTTTTTTTTTTCTTTTAGATTTTAAACTAAAGAAGAAATCAGCCTATGTGATGTGTAGCCTATTAATTAATATATGATTTTTGAACATATAAATAGGCCAGGCTACTGAAAATCATAATTATAGATATTAATGTAGGCCTATTGTTTCTGTAAATGAAGCAGATCTTTCCTATAAAAATAATCTAAATGCTTCTTACAAAATGACCATATAAAAATGCAAATTACGAGAATGTATTATTAAAATTATAAAGAAAAATAGATAGGCTATTTTACTGCGTTTTAAAACCTACAGTTAAATAACTCGTTACATAAAAAAACAACATAATTAGCATATGCTATGCCCCTAAATAAGGGACAGAAATCTGGGCATAGCCGTCGAGAGAAACGTTTTACAGAATTTTACACATTCCTGTTTCAGGATATTTAATTTCGGAGAACACATAGCCTAAATTACGTTTAAGATTACTGTAATTATTCAAGAAGATTGATTTAGGCTACGTGCATTTTTAGCGTTCAATAGCCTACCTGTGTCGTCTCTTTTTTCTCTTCTTGCTCTGGCTCAGTGAAGACTTTGATATTTTCCTTTCACTTGAAGAGACATCTTCTGAATCTGTAACATCGGAAGAAATATTAGACTATTCAAAATGGCTGTGACATTTTGACATTTATTGCCATTTACATTTATTGCTCTTTAGTTAAAAAAAACAACAACGCTATTTGACGTTTCCGATAATAACTTGGGATTTGGAGGAAAACATATAGCCTAATATAGTAAAATAAAACAGGTAACAGCAGGCATTTTATTTCACATTTCCATCTCGAATTTTTTTTAAAATAATTAATAATATTAACAACCAATAATAGTAGGATAATGATGTTATTATTATTAAGGCCCTTTCCCTTTGACAGGGCTATACAAAAAATAAGAAAATTGGACCCGAGCGGGCGTTGAAAGTGAATTTCAGGCCTATACCTGAGCTGGCAGACTGGTTATTTTCCAGCGGGCCCACTGTCCTGTTGAGCGGCTGTAGATGGACGTTCTGCGCGTCTGACAGCACCTCGAGAAACGCGGGCTGGCTGTAGAACGACGGAATACCTCCATGGCCAATTAAGCCCATCCCGACCCCAACACCAACCCCAGCCGGACCGAGCATCGACCTGCTGGCGAGAAGGTGCGCCCCGGCAGGGAACGAGTCCAGTGTGCTCCGCGGAGCCGCCGAAGACGGCTCTTTATTTAGTCCCAGGATCTCCTGGATGCCGAAGCCCGTGCATTTGGGCGGATGTGTGGTGCTGCTTTTTGACAGATGTGGATTGTTAGTTCCCCTGTTCTCAGCGGCACACACTGATTTTGATTTGTTCAAACTTTCCGACAAAACAGCCCCATCCTTTCCTGTCATGGTGCCTCTGAGACTATTCCCTTCTTCACATACGAGTCGGTCCCTTGTGCAAAGGCATCCACGGCGCAATACGCATGATCCCTCTAGAAATTCTCCTTTTATCCAACAGGTCCATCCCAACAAGGGTCAAAACTCAACAGCCAATCAGCGGCGAGTAAGTGATTTAGAATTCCAGAGGATACAGGATGCTGCTCTCCCTGTTTGTCATGCATCATATCATTTCATTCGCATCACATGTTGCTTGCAATTATGTGTTAATCAGACATTTAACCAAAATTTGCAAATACAATTAGATCACTTCGAAATTATATTTTGAATTAAATTCACTCGTAATTTAGGCCTACTAATAATAACATACTAGGCCTATGTAATCTTCTATACAAATGTTCTGTTTTCTTCAACATTTTTGACGTGTTACTATATTGTTAACGGCTTTATGAATCTATTTTAGGTGTATCTAGGTGATAAAATAAAGGCTACAATTGTCGAAAATAAAAAGGACACCTGAACAACGGAAATGTGCAACCTATAGCACACATAAGACTAATGTCGTCAGCAATGACAGACTATTGGCCGGTCAGAAGCATTACAATAATTGTTTGAGGCAGAATCACCTGACACCAAATCAAAAAAGCAAAGCCTGGAAAAAAGCCAAGAAAAAAAGCCTAGAATAGGCTAATGAATGAAATTATCTACTATTACAAAAACAAGCAAAACTTGTAATTTTTTTTTTTAATAATCCATCGTATAAAACTATAATATGATTGTTATTGAAGGGTTGAAGGAATAAGTGTTGAGGGGTTCAACAAAGATTTCAGGCTCAGAACGTGCGAGGAATGTATAGCTAATTCCTGTAATTCGCTAAAGATCTAAAATCCCTTTTAGGTTTAATAAAATACACGTTCAATGATATAATTAATGGAGAAGATAAATGGGTCATACAAATTAGTATCACATCTTTGAACACAAATACTCATCACATGACAACAATATGGCTGCATGTTTGGGATTGAGAGATTTTATTTTTTCATTATTTTTAAATATCAGTAGGCTATTTTGAGAGGAAATTGCATTTTAAAAAAGAAATAGTAAATAAATAAATAAATAAAATATTACGATAACCTACTAATTTTTCCAAATGAATTCAGCTTTGTAATTAGGCGTTTGTTTGTTTTGTTTTTTTACATATTTAAAACCCTTACAAAAATGATAGCAAAATGACTTCGAAAACATGTTCATAAAAGGTGCATTTTAGCATTTCTTCATCTTTATCTTCGAGTAGCACAAAGCACCACCTAACAAAATATAACAAAAGATCATAATCACATCACTAACTGTAAAATTCTAAAATTCGGAGAAATCAGCTGAATATAGCTTGCCTAACCTGGTTGAATTATAGAATATTAAATTGATATTTAGGTCACTTGTAAGTAGAGGAAGGCAGGAATGGGTGTCCAATATTATTTCCACAATGATATGCTTATAAGATAAATACAATTTTTTTTATATAGGCCTATATGAATTTTTTGAAGGGTATTTATTTAGTGGGGAAAACCAAGGTAAATTTGGACATCTTCCATTATCCTTTATTATTCTATACATTTTCAGAGCTGTTGCATACCCATCAGACCGCAAAATATAGCTTATTCTAATTACATCCATGTTTCTTTAATACACCAAGGTCTAATCAGCTATTACTAAATTACAGTGGGATTTTGATTCGTTTTGCAGATAATTTGTGGCACAATTTGGACATCTGGACAGATAATTACTGGGAGATAATTTATGGAAATGAGCAGCGAGCCGTTGATGGAGACAGAGATAACACCAATCTTATCAAAGTGCCATGTACCGATGCATAAATAAACGTCATGATTCATACGACACCAGCAGAACGTCAGACGCGTGGCGCACGCACACACGAGGGAATGATTTCGCGAGCGCGCGCTCCCGAGAGACAGCTCTGTTACTACTTTTCTGGCTAATTAATAGCTACACCGAACACTTGGAGATGTTTTATCATGTCGAAGTGGCCTGGTAATAACAATGTCCTGAATTTGACTAATAAAGGTGAACTGTAATCCTGTTTATAAGCTTAAAAATACAGAAAAGCCATGCGATTTTGTGGCCTGATGGGACATTATTCAATTACCCATCCATGCTAATTCTTTGTTGGCCTGGCTCCATGGCAATTACATGAGATGATCATCAAAACTGGCAGTCACACAAAAGTAAAGTTTAATCACATATAGGAACTCCGCAAACGAGCGATCTGCACATTTAGACACATTGAGAAAACAAACGCGCAAGTAAGTGCAAGAAAATGAAACTTCACGCAAGAGTTTTCGCGTCTCATCAAAGCATTAAACTCCTCGACGCTGAGCAAAAATATTACAGCTGCAATTACATGAGCACCAGTTGAAACTAATTAGAAGCCATTAAGTGGAAATTTCATTAAGGGTAATGAAGAAATCAATGTTATCAAGATATGCTAATGACACATCACCCGCTCTAGATAAACCCATCTATTCACAAGACTCGCGCTCTGTCAAAGCAACCTGTCAATTACAAACTGCTTCCTGCCCTCTCGTAGCCGCCGCTTCTGCTGTAATCTGTGCAGGGCTTTGTTGTTTATTGTGAGCTGAAAAAAAAAAAACCCTCTCCCTTCATGGCTTTTAATAATCCATCTACATATGAAAATGGCTGCATCCTGATTTACATGCATAAGAGGACAAACTAATAAGGCTGTAGATTAAGGAAAGATTTAGTTCAGTCATTCGTGTAGATTTGGTGGCCTATCAAAGACTGGAAGATCTGATGGTGGCAGATTAAAAGGCAAACAGCTGTTGCAAAATTTGTTTCCCCCCCCCCCCCCCTCTCTCTCTCCCTCTCTGAATATTCAGTCTCTTGTGGGCTCATGCCTATTGCCTACTTATTTTAAGTGAAATCCGTCATCTCCACCACACAAACACAAAGCTAGTGGTTGAGATACTGAAAAACGATTGCGCTAGTCAAACAGATGGATGGTAAATTACACCGTTGCCTTGACCTCTGTGCAAAATGGGACGCAACCCTTGTGTACTTTTTCAAAGCTGCTAAAATGAGAGTTTGTCCAAACTTGTAACAATTATAGTATAATGTGATGCATACAAATGAAGACCTCTCTTATATTGAAATGCTTGACGGCTATTTGTCTTTACGAAGAACTTGGAATCTGCTGGAAGGTCAAAGCAAGGTAATGAGCTTTGGGATGGGGCTGTATTAGGGACATTGTATTGCATTAGTCCGTCCCCTATCACAGATTGCTGGTGCTTGATCTTCTCATGCCAGGCAATTTAAATGAAGAATCACTTCTGCTCTTCTGGTCATAATTCTGTATTTGCAATGTATTGGAAGTGATGAATTGTTTTTAATGTTGCATTTTGTTTTTGTACACCAAGCACACAGTCTTGCGGCATAGAGGAGTGTCTCTCAACCACCCCCCAAAGACCCACTCAAGAACTACTTTCACCCAAAACCTCCCTGATATTGTTCACATTATTCTGCATTAAAGGGTTAGTTCACCCAAAAATGTTCACCCAAGTAATTACTCGCCCTCATGTTCCAACCCTATAAGACTCGTTCATCTTTGGAACACAAATTAGGATAGGCTCTATTGTACTTGAAACTCTATAGGCCTCTATTGTAATTGAAACTTGTCAGCCCAGAAACTAGTCAAAGTGGGGCTTAACCTTAAGTTTATCAAGTGACGAGAATACTTTTTGTGCGCAAACCTCCCCAAAATTACAACTTTATTCAACTATTCATTTTTTTCTGTGTGGGCCTCTGAGGGAGTTACGTGTAACAGCGCAGCACTTCTGTGTTGTACTCCAGAACGTAAGCTCGCTATTGGCCGACGCTGGTCATGTGTGTGATACTGGCCAATAGTGAGCCTACATTCTGACGTAAAATTAACAGCTGAATAAAGGTGATTTTACAACTTTGTTGCCATAAGACAATGCCATAAACCCTAAAGACAACTTCAGCGGAAATCCACCAGTACCACTGGAGTTAAAAACATTATTACAAGCTTACCGCTTTGAATCGAGCTAAGCCAAGCAGATAGTTTTGAACACTGGCTGGTTATGTATTTTCTCAAACATGTATTTTGGATCATTTTTAACCCAAAATAAGCTACGGACAGCAGCTTTAACGACTCAAATAACGTACTATCTTAACCTAAAGAATTATTGGTGATTTCATATAATGATAAGCTTCACATTTCCACTTTTATATCTTCCATATATCCATATATTTTATATCTTCCCAGAATATTCCTTTACAAAAGCAAAATATAATAAAAAAAAGTTGAAAATCCTGTCTTGAATTAAACCGAAAGGCCTGTGAGGCATTTTAAAGTTGAGTTACTGGTACTCCATTTCCTGAGACTAGGGATTCTCAGAGCGGATACTGACGACAGCAGTCTGATAATGGTAAACACCTTGTGCTGAGTAGGTGAAAAAAAATGGAAACTAGAGTTCTTTCCCCTCACGAAACCGCCAATGGTGCGATGACCCCCTGATGCAGAGTGAGTTTGCTAGCTCCAGTTTTCTCATACAGCTCCCACAATAGCGTGTTTGGAAGCTGCCTGCCGACATTGCTTAATTAGGCGAGGAGTTGATTAATTTGCACTAATTGACAGCTAATTAAAGGCCTGAGGGCACATCGGATTGACGTTTGTTAGGGCAGCAAGGCCCGTCGAGGTCAGGGCAACGGGTTGTTTATGGCTGCTCTGGTGTTTATCCTTTCTTTCCCCCGTTCTGGAGACAGCCCCTCTGTGGGGAATGACCCTCATCTTAAGGAGGATGTCTGGACAGGACCTATTTGACAGGCAGAGACTACTGGCGGGTGCCATTATGTGAACCGCAGCTTCCGTGATGTCAGTTTACTAACTGGTCTATTCACAACAGTCATTGTACATCACTACTGTCACAATGTATGAGAGCAACAGAGTGTAACGGACGCAAGAGTACAGAACCCAACAAGTGCAAAGTTCTGTCAAACTTCATAAAGTGTATGACTATATATATACTTAAAGTCAACATGAAATGAAAATGAACAAGTGTTGAGCAGTATTTATAATTTTTTATAAAGGATTTATTGTGCCCATCTTTCTTTAAAAAAATGAATGTGCTCTCATAATCTTTAATCAAAATAACTTCCCCTCTCCTTGCAATGGCATCTCTTATCTTCTCTCATGATGCGGTTTTCGGTGTGAGGGTGGGACAACCAAACCACAATGATTAAACCAAGTCCTTTTGGACAAAGTCAAGTCTAGCCCTACATTTTTTCTTGTTTGAGAAGCCATTTCACTTATAAGACTTCTGTTTCATGCTGACTTTAAAGGGGTCATCGGATGCCTATTTTCCACAAGTTGGTATGATTCTTTAGGGTCTTAATGTAAAGTTTGTAACATACTTTGGTTAAAATTGCTCAGTGGTTGTGTAAAATAACACCTTTTTAGCTCCTCAAAAACAGCTCTGTTCACAGGGACCCAATTTGGTGCCTGTCTCTTTAAATGATAATGAGCAACTGCTCACCCCACCCCTCTCTTTCGTGGGCGTGTCAACACTTAAAGTGCTGCCTTGGCAGATAGTATACAAATGGCTGAGGATGTAAATATACAAATACAGGACAATATGACATCATATTGCTCAGAAAATCCAAATGGCTTGATTATTGATTATAGTGTTTAGGCTTTTTGAGGATTAAAAAAAAGAAGTGAATTGATTTTTTTCATTGTATGGTGGTTGTGTCCACACACTGCAAAGACACATTTATTTGCAAACACCATATAAAAGTGAATTTTGCATCCCCTTTAAAGTCCCAATATAATCATGGCAAGGATAATGGCTTTTTCCTCCTTCACTTAGGGGTAAAAAAAGTTTGAAATACCTGAAAAGCAGAATACTGTTAGCCAACATCCCAATGCCCAATACAGGGGGATTTAGATGAACATGTAAATATGTGCAGCGTACTTTCCTCTCAATAACAAAATAAAAACAGCAGAAAAAAAGCAGTTAAGAAAGCATCTGATCATATATAGTGATGTGGATATGTTTGCCTTAGCTTGGGAATACCGCATTTTAAGTAATTTTATGTTTATTTAACACATTATACAATAGATTGTTTTAAAGCAAGTAGCTATGTTTCCATTCATTTATTTTTACTGCGATGGAAACACACATACCAAAAAAATTAATAAATCACTCAATGTGGAACAAAACACTTTTGTGACTGCCTCAACACAGTGGATGTGATTGGATAACTGTAGCCAGCGGACCTATTTTATTGCACAGCATCTCAAATGTTGGTTTGGTCATTCAGAAATGCATGAGCCCAAGTCTGTCATCAGAATGATTTGGTTTAATCCCTCCCAGAATCGCCCATCCCGTTCTAATGACAATTCGTACGTATTTTACGAGGTGGCTAATTCGTACAAATTCATAGGACCACACTCGTACGATTTTTGCTAAATCGTACAATTCGTATGAATTCATACGAATAACCTACCCCTGACCCTGCCCCTAAACCTACTCATCACTAGGGTTTAGACAAATCGTATAAATTCATACGAGTGAGGTCATACGAAGATAACTTGACCGCGTTGAATCTGCGCAAATCATTTACAATGGAGGAAAAACAACGATTTTGTTCTCTTGAACACATGGAAAGGAATATGTTTTGTGCGATTTTACAATTTTGCGCAAAGTTAAATTAGCAACCTTGGAAAGGAAACATAGCTAGTATTGCTTTCAATTAGAATTACAAATTAAATTCATACTATAAAGCAGCTCTCCAGCGTGTTCACATCGACAGACTGAACAGAAATTTACCAGAGAAGTTTTCACCATCAAAAAAGCACAACTACCCATCACATAATCAGCACAGTAATTCAAATGATAGCTTGAAGGTGTTTACCAGCCAGAGCGAACTTTTCCGGAAAGTTTGCAAGCAGCTTTGAACTCGCGAAACAAACTTCAAACGAACTTGAACAGCCTTATTTTGTTTGAAATGACGTCACAGCAGTTTGTTCTTTGGTTTCGCTTGAAGTATTTTGGGGCCTTTAATAAAAGATCAACAACAGTACAGAGATAAATATACGTATGTGAGACTATTTGCCAGAGGTCAAGTTTGTTTTCCAGAGAATTTGCAACTCACTTCTCTTTAAACTTGTTTTAAAGCTTGACAGTTAAAAAAATAAGGGGCAAATGTGGGGCCTCCAGAGCGGCATCAGACACCAGTTTTGAATGGTTTAAACCAGCAGCTCCCTTGTTCTATGTGAATCAGAAAGACAATTAGGGGCTTATTAGACACTGGGGGAGAGGCGCACACCAAAGAATTGGTGGGAGCAGGAGCGAACACTCGCCAACCGCAGCCTCTACGACATCTCCAGCCGAGAACAGTCCTGGCCACTGTCTCACCTAATTACGCTCGCCAGAGCGTTCTTTGTTTGCAGTTCAGCATGCCTGTCTGATTCCCTTTTCTCCCAGACTGTTCGCGCCAATGTCCCTGGAAGTGTGCTAATTAGAGAAGAAATGGCCCTAGTAATTATGTCAACTCTTGTTAACAGGGATGACAATGAGCAATATTATTTTTACGCAATGTTTTGTACTGGGGGCCTTCAAAACTTCCAATTCCCATTAAATAGATAAAATGGCCTTGCACTGGCATGGAAGCACTCTCATGTCAAAGCCTTTTACATGTCCAAAGCTAAAGAGGGACGTTAATGGAGCAGTCGCTGGAGTGGCACAGGCATGAAGTTATTGCCCTAATTAAAAGTTTGACCACTACTTTGTGAACTCCCTCATTGTTTCATCGAAGCTAGTTTCAAGAAAACGTCATTGGTTGGCCAATGGGAAGCAAAGCCTCACTAGCAGATGGAAAAAGCAAAAGTGTTAAAAATGTACTAAAAAATGAAATAAAATAGGAAGATCAGCATTTTTTCCGACAGGGCATGTAGGCGAACACAACCAACTGTACTTCATTTAAACAAAAGTGAATTTTTAATAAAACGATTAAAGTTGTATTACACTGTATTAAACACGGCAGAGTGAAAAATAAATACATTTATGAACATTTATTGAATAGCACACCACTATCCTACCCATTCTACTCAGCACCTGTCATTTAAAGAGAACATATATACAAAATATATTGATGCATTGCTGTTGTGATGTTTTGACCCCATATCAGTCAAATCGTATAGAAAGCATTTAAAAGCTAACGTGTCATGCTACTGTTTTCTGCCTCACAAGATCACAATCAGGTGGTAGCTGTCCCGACAGGTCAGCGGTCACCATCTGGGTCTTCACTTTTTGGGTCTCTCCAAGATGTTCAGGAATTTCCCTCTCGTCATTTCTCGGGCTGGAAAAGGACAATAAAGTCAACAGGTTATTGCACTGTTATAGACACGAGCACAACGCATCCCTGAAGTGCAGCAGAGATTGTGAAGGCCTCATCGACACAACATCCATCAACACCATACTGGCGTGACTCCGATCTTCAACTAAATCAATAACTTTTTTTAAACAAAAATGAAACATCACTGAACATTTTTTCTTCTGTAAACCAACTTTTTTGCACTATCTTCCTGTTATCTCTGTAAAGCTGCTTTGAAACAATCTGTATTGTAAAAAGTGCTATAGAAATAAATGTGACTTGACTTAGTCTCCAAACCTTATCAGATGCACGTTAAGTAACTTAACATGGTATATTTTAATCAGAGAAAGCTAGATCCTGAGTAATTATGGAAGAAAATATAATGTACTAAAATAAAGTGTTTCTAATGGACCCATTATTTCTTCTTCAATCTCAAAGCTCCATCAACATAATCTACAGCACACTCTCCTTATCTTTTAGAAATGGAGGTGTAACAGCCATGACCCCTCCTGTGGTCAGGTTGACACGGGCACTGATGAGCTGTTGGTTGTGTTTTTCAGGCAGGAAAATGATTGGAGTGAGGGACAGGGTAAGTGGCGGTGTTGGACGGCAGCTAATGAAATAATGTGATGGAATTGTAATTTAGATGAGCTGCCCTGTGTGGTGTGTTAATGACAGGAGCAAGTGTCACCTTTAGCTTTCCATCAATGGATTAAACATGATGCAACCTGGATTTAGATTTAGAACTTCATACAATCTCATCAAACATTTTATTAAAAAATAAAAATAAAATAAAATCCCACAAACAATGGAGATTTAAATAAGGTGATAAAACGTAACAATAGTTTTACAAAAAAAAAAAGAAAAAGTTTGGGCTCGGCAAGATTTGTTAATGTCTTTAAAAGAATTGTTTTTTTATTAGTCTTATTTGACAAAAAAATAAAAATAAAATAAATAATACTTTTTATTCCTGTAAAGGAAAGCTGTATTTTCAGCATCATTACTCCAGTTTTCAGTGTCACATGATCCTTCAGAAATCACTATAATATGCTGATTTGGCACTTAAGAAACATATATTATTATCATTATTATTATCAATGTTATAAACGTGATACTTTTTTTTCAGGATTCTTTGATGAATGGAAAGTTCAAAGGACAGCATTATATTATCGATTTCTTCTTAAAAAAAACTACTGGCCCTAACAATTTACTACCCCCACAATGGAAAATATATTTTACATATACTAATGTACCTAAAAGTAATTTTTGAATATTAGACATCTATTTTAATATCATTTTAATTAACTTTTTATTCATCACACTCACACACACTTTGAATGAAACATGGTGTGTGTTATAACCAAGAGTTTCCAAGAGTTGAATGAACTAACTAGACAAACAAAATTGTATTTTAAAAGTTAAAAATTGCAGGAATAAAGATCAGTTTGATTGTTTCTATTTTCCTAGGCATAGGTTCAAACAGTAAACATTTGACTCCCATTACATCCCTGAGAGAGCTATGAGTAAAACCTGAAAGTCAACTTAATCTTCAGTATATTAAAACAATGGATTTTTTTGTGAAAAACTTAATGATGAGCATAAGATATTACAATCATTAAAAATCCCACTGCAATGTCAATGTGAGAGATTAGTGCCTCAAGTACTTTCCATAAGTAAAGTGTGTCTTAATCCCAGGTTTAATGTCAATGATAGGGCATCAAACGTTTTGTTAAATGGGCCGTTGCTTTCTGGAGGGGTCCACAAACAGGGGGAAAGAGCTTTGTCATAGCTGAACTAACAACCCTACTCTAACTCTTACTACCCCTCTCCCAATCTCCCTCACATGTTCAGTCCAAAACAATACAGGAGTCTGTCTGGCCAAGCATTCTCCCATGAGACCCCTTCACCAGAGTGCACCCCTCTGATCCACTCATTAATTAGATTTCCATTTATCCTCAATTCCCGTCAGAGCAGAAGAGAAATGATTTGCATTGAGTGAGTTAGATTAAAAAGGGGAGTGTAGAGGGTCCTGCCAGCACGCCTTGCTCAAACACACACACACACAGAGACAAGTATGTGCATTTTCACACACACAAAGATGGTCCTGTCACTGGACGGGGCAGATCAATACTGATTAGCAGGAGTTAGAGATTTGTTTAGTTGATTAGAAAGGTCAATTACTAATTCTGTACTTAGTTAATCAGCAGCCTGTTGCCGGTGACATCCATACTAAATGGCATATTATAGATTCCAAAGGCCATATTATCTTCTTGATGGTATATGTACACTTTTTCATATTTGAATGAAGCAAATATGCTTCGTGATTAGTTAATAGGCAAAATAATGGTAATACAAATAAGCCAATATATGAGCAAAATCAAAGTGATACAAACGGTTATGTGATGTTTGGTTATTTTAAAATATATTATGATAAATATATAGATATCTGCAAAAATTAAATTATACATATTGGCATTATATTGAAACTATTAATATATATATATATATATATATATATATATATATATATATATATATTTACAATTGATTATTGCATTTATATATATAAAATAATATATGCATTGGTCTGCATACGACGCATTAAATGAAATGTTGAATGAAACATTATATTTTACCATAAAACTTTTCTTTCAAAATGAATCCAGTTAAACAGTCATGGATGCTGTTTTTCCTTGGGAATCTTTTAGAGGCCAATAAAGCACATCTGGAGACAAGACTGGAGGAGAAAATGAATTCCTGGACCTTAAACTGAATTTTCTCCAAAACCTGACTGCCCCAATTCACTTTCATTAGAAGTCAAACACACTAATCGTGCCCCTGTTGCACATCTGAAACCGCCACTTGGCTATTAAGGGGAGTAATCTTTATTTAATAGATTTAACATCTATTCTCGCTGCCTGAGCCTCATGGGACGGGGGAGGACAGACACGCGCCCGCACACAGACCCACCCTCTCGTCCCGCGTTGGAACACATACACCTGATGCTCATGTTTGTGTTCAAAATTCAATTACCTACTTATTGATACTTCACAGAGATATTTAAGATGCAGACATGGTGAGTGATTTCCCAAGGGAGGCACTGCTTCCTCTTAATGTCCCAGCCGAGAGCTCTCCTCTTCTCACCCCTCCCTCCAGCCGCTTGACACCACGAATCATTACACACACACACGCACGCACAGTGCCAGCCCTGCCACAGCCTATCCCTGTTCAAGAGGTGTCCTTATTAATAGGCAATCAGTCAAAATTCATTCATTAAAAACCCTAAAAGGTTTCACACAGGCGCTATGATTAGCTGGGAAAGAAAATCCAATGAATTCCTAATGTATTTATGGAAATAAGGTGTCATTTCCGATCTGTTGACAGAGGTGGTGGCTAGGACAGAGAAGAGAGAGCGATATAGATGAATTCCCTCCACTTTCCCTCTTTGCTGGTCTAAATTCTAAGCCACGTTCGGGTGTATCTGTGCAGTCGAAGAGTCTGAATGATGTCATTGCATGTCAGGGTCAAAGTGAATTAATTAATGCACTGCAAAAAAAAATTTTCTTACTCTTAAACATTTAAATTTACTTGAGAAGCAACATTACTTGAAGCATTACTTCACCCCAAAAATTTAAATGGTCATCAATTACTCACCCTCATGTTGTTTTAAATCCCTAAGACTGCCATTCATGTTCTAAACATAAATGAAGATATTTTTAAGGAAATCTGAGAGATTTTTATCCCTCCATTGACTTTGCCGCTTCAAAATTGTCAGAGAGTCGTAAAACTAATCCATATGAATCAAATGGTTTAGTCCAAATTTTTGTAGAGACTTGGTTGCTTTATATGATGAACAGATTGAATTTAAAGGGATAGTTCACTTTGAAATTAATTTTTGATATGTTTTAGCTTACCTCAAGGGCATCCAAGATGTATAGGTGTCTTTGTTTCAGCAGTAGTTTCAATTTTGATAATTTTAGATCAAACCATTCGTGTCCGCCAGTCATATAATGGAGGTCTATGGGGTCCACCTCAAAGAGCATGCACAGAGAAGTCAAAATTAAACATGATTTAATGACTCGTAAATGTAAATACACATTGATGGCCAAAGATACGAAACGAGCGGTTTGTGTGAGAAAACGAACAGTATTTATATAGTTTTTACCTCTTGTAACCACAGCCACAAAGCGCTTGCGCCCTCAGATCACTTGGACATGGCTGTGGTTACAAGAGGTAAAAACGATATAAATACTGTTAGTTTTCTCACACAAACTGCTCGTTTCGTGTCTTAGGCCATCGATGTGTACTTACATTCACGAATCCATGAATCATGTTTAATTTGGACTTCTCTGTGCATGCTCTTTGAGGTGGACCCCATAGACCTCCATTATATGACTGATAGACACAAACGGTTTTACCTAAATATATCAACATTGAAACTACAGCGGAAACAAAGACACCTACATCTTGGATGCCCTTGAGGTAAGCGAAAACATATCAAAAATTAAATTTTAAAGTGAACTATCCCTTTAAGTTATTCACATATAAAAATCAACGAACTTAACACGTGTAACACGTGAAAATGAACCTCATTGGTTCTTGCACGTCAAGCGAACATGCTTGAGCTTCCTTGAGCTTTCCCCCTGGTGTGTGAGCTGATGAATGTTTATATGTTCAATCTGTTCATCATATAAAGCAATCATGTCCAAAAATCTGCTCAATTCAAATGGATTAGTTTTCCGATTTTGTGATGAACTTTTTAACGCATCAAAGTAGTAGTTGCGTGGACTGTCAATGGAGGGACATAAATCTCTCTGGCTTTATTGAAATATCGTAATTTGTGTTTTCAAGATGAACGAAAGTGTTACGGGTTTGGAACGACATGAGAGTAAATGGTTACAGAATTTTCATTTTTGTGTGAACTCACCCTTTATTTAAGGTATTAAGTGTTTTCTGAAATAAGTGAGTTTATACTTAAAACAAGAAAAAAAATCTGCCAATGGTGTAAGAAAAATAGAAAAAAGAAAAAGTGAATTTTTCTTAGCCCATATGTTCTTGCATGTTGCTTCTCAAGCAAATATATATATTTTTTTCAAAAACACTTTTTTACTTAAACTTTTGCAGTGTGAAGTTAAGGATTATATTTTGAACGACACCGCAAACATTCCCTGCTTTATTCTGCCACTATATCAGCCATAAAGATCCAGGAAGGACTGAGGGGAGGGGAAGATGAGAGGACAGGAAGACAGAGGAGAGTAAAGTCGAGGAGAGCTTTCCCCCAGCTCAGCCTGTCATCTAGCAGCACTTCATAACTGCTTGCCCCTGCGGTCGAGTGTCTCTGATGGATTGATGGAAGCACATTACTAGGGTAGGGTAGCATCACTGCAATCATATTCAGCGACACACTCCGCTTAATAGAGAAGAGATTGATCTAGGGGAGGAGGCAGTGAACATTGGGGCCATTAGCACTGGACGGGTCTGACCTTCATACTGGGTGCAAGAACAGATTGAACAGCAGGAGGATCTTGAATGTTGCAAGCCAGAGTTTTGTTCCTTACTGAATCTTTAATATTTATCATATGCATCTGGAGCAATATGGAGCACCACATATGGGTCAAACAACATCACAACCAGTTTTTGAGTAAGGATCGATTAATTTGTTCAAAAAGACATCAAAAATGTATTCATGCACACAATTCACTTGAACATACCTCTTCTGAGCGTATTTTAAATTTCTGTATTAGAATTAATTTTTTTGGGAGGTAAAGAGGTCAAAATGTCATTCTATCTTGATATTAATGAAGGAAATTGCCTCATTAAAAACGAAATTGAAATGAAAAATAATTCAAAATGTATTTACTGCGAATTAATATTTTAAAAAGTTTTGTCCACCAAATCATAATGTGTTGCAAGCAACATACAGGGAAAAAAAAGGAAATGATATCAGAGCTTGTTGACGCATAAGTGCATGTCAAGGTCAATAAGTCTCTAAAATATCAGATAATTTGACCTGTTTGTTACAAGGCAAGGATAGATCAGGATGTAAAATGTCATGTGGTGTGGTGACTCAAAAACATTTGTAATTAATATTTCATGATATTTGTTTTTATACACACACACACTTGTCAAAAGATATACCCAGCCTACAGGAAAATTGACATTTCTGCCATTTGTTAAAATATTATTAATTTAAACAATTGCTTTATTTGAGAACGCAATGAAATATGCCAAATTGAATATGCAAATATGCTTTTTCCTATGAGCTTTCCTGTTTACTGTAGTTTGCTTTTGTTTTTTCAAAATAATTTTGTCAGATAATATCTTAACCAAGATTAGTGTTTAGTTTTTAGTTGTTTTAGTTTTTCCCCCCTCATATTTAAAATGTTTAAAAATAAATAAATAAATATATATATATAATTTGTAGGTCATCAAAAACAAATATCCCCTCTGGATTTCACATTTGACAACTACTGTATGTTTGTAATGGATGGAGAGATATTTAAAACACTGTTACATGTATTCAAGGTGGTAATATATATTTTTACAAAAATGGAATTTTACTTGATTGTTACACCACATAAAATCTCCTATGAAACTAACATGAATTCAAACAATACATTTTTATAAGCTTGGCACGTGTCTTTAAACTTGATTTTTGAAAATGGTCTTTTCTTTATTGTAGACACTCTTCTTTGTCATTGAGCCATTATGCTCCTACCGTAGCATCTGTAATAAATCATGATATCTGTCTGGGGAAATATTAAACTAACTAATTACTACATTTTCTGGAGAAAATATGTCTGCCACTTGACTGTACAAAACATGCCGCCATGATACTAGTATGGTTGCCAGAGTCCTAAATCAGATCACTTATAAAAGTAATAACCCACCTCTCCTCAACAAGCTGCACGATCTGAGGTATTATTAATGTTTAATCCTCGGGTTAGGGAGTTTTAAAAAAAAACCCTTAGTGAGCATTATTAACCAATTTTATGCATTCCTTACTTTCCTGCTGCTTATTTTGGTTCAAAACACACAGAAATGCAGCTGTAATCTTGTTATACCAACAAAATATTTCCAAATCATTTACCACCCCATTAAAAAAAACAACAACCCCACAATTACTCAAGTAGAAACAAGTGTGTTACATCATCTGTGCAAGCCGCCGCAGTGGAATCAGAGATATCATCAGCATCGCCTGAGGCCTGGCTGTCCCAGAGGGGCACTCTCCATTCAATTACCTTCAATAACAGTACTTATCAGTGTAGTGACTGGTCCTGTGGGAGCGGATAGGCCTGATGACCATGCTCAGCAGCCCCCCGACAGCAGCATTCATCACGGCCTGGAGCAGATGGGTACTGGTGGGGGGCTGGAGGGGTAGGCACACGTCAGGTCCTCCCACAATGACCCTGATCAGCGTCACTCAGCTAGGAGAGGAGGGGTACGTCCCCAAGGAGACTGGTGTGACACATGTCACGCTCACACACACAAATAAATACACATGCAAATGATATTCTTATCAGCCTATGGTCGCACCCCCAATAGGTTTACACACCACTTATGTAGCAGTTACAGATGAGAAAATGGGCTGATCCACTCAACACCAAGCTATTAAAATACTTAGTATACACTTATTTATACGTTTTGAGCTCCGTGATTAACCAAAGCTTAATATATGCTGCCGTTATTCATATTTTTCCACCCCAAACATATGCGGCTAATGCATCTAAAAGGCTCGGCATCTGCACGTGCCCGAGCTGAAAAAAATAAATAAATAAATATATAAAACAAATGTGTGGCTGATAACCTTGCCTTTGGGGTGAGCTTTCACTGCCTGATTGCATTATCCCCATTAACTAGATCACGACTTTAATGGCCATCAAGCCAAAGGTGCAGTAAATCTTCCTCCTCCTCCAAACCCTCCCGTCTCCTAACACAACCTCTCGTCAGCTCGTTTAAAGGCGCAGAAGAGAGAAAGAAACATGATGAAAAAGTAGCTCAGATTTACAAGGCTTCCCCTGACAGCTAGGAGAAGGAAGAAAATTAAACCACACCGCATTAAAGGGCGCTGCGTTAAATGCAGCTCTGCGCCGAATGATAATCATAATTTCATATCTGTCTCCTCAGAGTAGGAGGCATTACATACGAGTACGCTTATTTACAATATCTTTATGGTTTGAACTATAGAGTATATTGAATTGATGCGGAACAATATAATGAATTGATATAAGCACAGAGCGGATTACAGATTAGTTCTCTTATATTCATGTTGTTACACATATGTGTACAGAAGGGTCCAAACGCCTGATAACATAATTTGGGAATTAGATTTTTTTTTTCTTCATCTAATTATTTCTTTTCTTCCACCTCGAAAAAAAAAAAAAAAAAAAGATTTTGAAAATCGTAATACAAGGAAACAATTATAAATGTACACTACTGTTTGGGGTTGTTAAAATTTGTTTTTGAAATAAGGCTCTTATGATCTTATGTATAATAAATACAGTAAAAACAGTAATATTGTGAAATACTATGAATATTAAATAATTTAAATTGTTGTTTTTTTAATGTAATTTGTTCTATTTTCAGAAGTCATTACTCCAGTCTTTAATGTCACATGATCCTTCTAATGTGCTGATTTGCAGCTCAAGAAACATTTCAGTAATGTGCTTTTTGTGGAAACTGTAGTAAATTTCAGAATTCTTTGATGAATAGTAAGTTCTATTTGAAATGGAAATATTTTGTAAAATTGTAAATGATTTTACTGTCACTCGTCTAGATCAATGCAATGCATCCTAGCTGACAGAAAGTATTCATTTCTTGAACTGCTTCAACTTAAGAATGGGTAAAAATGAATATGAAATATTTCAGATTGAATGCCTTTGTACCAACAGTCAGATATTCTATCTTCCAGTGAATAACAAGACGCCCTTTGAAACATGATAATTTAATGTTCCAAAAAACTTGTGGAGTTCAAGCAGCGGACTATTTTCTAACTATTATTTCGCTCAATAGCATAGAGCTGTCACTTTAGGGTTCAAATCTGGAATCTGGCCAGGCTAAAACATGAGCCTGATGGACTTGTTCTCAAGCCACTTCTTGGTAGTCTTTGCAATTTGGGCAGAGACATTGTCTTGTTGAAAAAATAACATCTGATTATTTCTCTTTAGGTAACAACGTTTCAATCGTGGGAAGAAAAGCATTTTGCAACACTCTCCTGTACTCGAAAACATTAAATGATTTTTCACAGTGAAGTAGCTCAGCATTACCAGCAGCTAAAACATCTCCCCACACAATGACAGTTCTTCCTCCATGCTCTACTGTGGTAGAGATGCATTGATATTTCTGACCAGATTTTCAAAGACATCGCTCTGGGGCATCACCATGCAACTCAAGTTTCATTGCTCATTTAATTTTCATTCAACTCTGCTGAACCATTCAGAATCAAAAAACAGAATCTTCCTATTTTCTGCCAGAAAAAAAATTCTGAGGCAGCAATGGATTTTTAAGTAGTTGAATTTGATTGCATTCTGATAATTTTCTGACCAATAATTTGTTGTTAAAGTGTAGATTTGTAAAATGTTTTAATATGTGACATGCTTTTGCATTTGTGAATGATTTCCCCCCTCTTTGGTAATAACGCCATCTAGTGGATGCTTTATAAAGTCACATAAACGGTGCACTGTGCGGTGACTGTTTAAACTAAGGCCAGGGTTAGACTTCATTTCAACAAGGGCATTTAAGTAGCTTTTATAAACGTGCCTTAGAATAAAACTTTACTGGTGTGCATCTTCAGAAAAAACAATGGCAGTGAAATATTTTAAGATATATCAGTACAAGTTGCTTTCCATTAAAACAGCTCAAACATACATTTTGGTCTGGGACCTTGTCTGTGAAACCAGAGGTAAGATTACTTACACTCCTCCAAGCCCAACTGATAAGCCAGATTCTGCAGTCCCTTCACCTTCTCCATCAGATTTGCTGTGGTCAAACTTCCTAATTCTAAAACAGAACAAGAAGACCAATCACATCTAGGCTGCCAATGCCAGAACAAATAAGTTAATAAAAATTAACAGTTTTTTTTAAATTCACATTACAATTCATCTAACTATTATTAAGCTCTTTAACTGAAGCATCGGTCACATGGGACCATAACAATAAAATGCTAACTGATGCATCAAGGGGCTCAATGTTAATTTGTTTTAATTCATGGACAAGGCAGCAGACCTTTCAACATTTCAATATCTTCTGACTCCAGTTCAGCCATCCATTTGGGCGGAGAATTTGTGATAGGCTGGAAAAACAAACAAAAGTCTTAAATTCATATCTTATGTTTGAAAATTATCTATTATAATTCAATTTTTTTACTCACATTTTTGAAGGATGCAGCAAATTCTGAGACACCCGGTACTGTTAAAATATCAAAAGAGAAGATAGGATTTTCAAACAACATTCAGATACATAAAAAAGCTACTGCAATAAACTAATGCACTTAACGTATTTCAACCATGTAACTTTGTGTCATATGTGAAAACATCTGTGAATATGATATAAAGTACTGTTCAATGACATTAGACAATCAAACTCACGCTGCTCTGGCCACAGGTCAGGTGAAGCCCGATCAAGTTTTTCATAACTCAGCAGAGAGGACTCAAAGTCCTCACCTATATATAAAAACAATCATACTCCTTATTACAACACTGGTTCAGAAAATAATAATAATTAACATTCATTAAAATAGAACAGATAATAAAAAAATAATAATACAGTGAGTTAAAATGTTTGGGAACAGCAGTCCTCACGTGTTAATCAGGATATAATTTAGTATACAAAGGATATAATTTAGTATACAAGTAAAGTTATGACAGGTCACATTGGAGTGGGAATGTGGGATTTTAAGTTATGATTACTCAATTGTGCATTGTTGTGATCAAGCTGAACTTGCTGTATTGAATATCAATGCTTGACAAATATATACAAAAACACATTTTAAAAAATATATATATGCAAGATACAAAAAAAAAATTCTTCGCGTAACCGCTGCACCATTATATTCGTAATTATTTAACTGATGTCGGTTAGCTTGCTAATGACTGACTCTAAACAATTTTATCACGCTATTCCGAGGTAAAAGCTTCTTTTGAAACTCAATTGTTAATTCTTTAAGATAATATGCTGAACAGCATAACGGTTTATAAGCTTTAACTGATCCGTTGCATGGCTACATTAACAACTAATGCTACCATGGAAAAGAAGAATTAAAATTTACCTCCATTCGGAGACGCCATCTTGACAACAACACACGTGATTTGAGGAAACCAATGACTGAAGGCAGTGGATCTCTGTAGCCACCCCCTCTCGTGTTGCGCTCTGTCGCAACCATTGACAGGGAAATGTGAATCATTGGTAAACATCAGTTTCAACTTACCCGAGAAGCAACAGTAGGTTTTAATAAAACTCACTGAGTTCAAGATTCAATCTGTGTTAACCAGGACAGATTTAAGAAAATACATACAACTTTTGAGATATTAAACTTACCAAATATACACCCCCAAAACAAACACCATTCTTCCACTAAGCATTGTGGATATAATATTTTCATTAAGACACGGTTTTGCTATCCAATGCAACAAATAAAACCCTCATACACGGCCATTTTTTTAATGTATTCATTTCGGTCAGTCATTCATCTGCATTGAAGACAATTACGAAAGCAAAAAATCTATCAAATAACATTATTATATTCCAGAACTACATAGCCAGGCTCCCAACATGAATCCAATTGAAATTTTATAGTAAGGCAATCTAATTGGAAAAAAAAAATGTCAAAGGTTGTCTGTTTTTGAATACAACAGTTGTTCATACATTTCTTCTTAAATAGTGAAAAACACAATATGTAACAAATGAAATGTAAAACCACAATCAAGGGGGTGAATACATTATACAAAGTCTATAAATGTGAAATCTGAAAGGCACTTTATTACTTCTATCAGTTTATTTCAGAGAAGCAAAAGCAGGTGAACACTATCAAAAAAGCATGACTGTAAAATACTGTAACTTTAAAATACAATTTTAAAAAGTTTCATCAATTTTCAAAAGTTTCAACAACAGAGTAAAGGCTGTCCTTCAACAATGAAATGATTCAGTCAACTTGTAACAAATAAATATTTAAAACATTTTAAGGCCCAAGATAAATGGTCTAAAATTGAATAGAAATGTTGTCTAAAATTCCCAGGATTCCATCCACCTGAGGCCGGCCATGGAGGAGGCAGGGTCATGTGCCAGCGGCCCCCTCATGCCATAGGAGAGAGAGTGAAAGAGGTAAAAGCTGAAAGGAGATGGACAGAAGAGATTTCAGAAGAAATGGCCTAAATTTGTGACCCAAGCAAACATAATACATTTTGAATAATACAAAAAATTTTGTAAAGAGTTTGTAAAAAGCATAAAGCTGTTATGAGTCCAAAACAACTAAATTTAAACATTGTGGAGCCTATACTGTAGATATACACCCTATAGAACCTATATGAGCCTTACCTATAGATGAACCCTAACAAGAGTATAGATTGACCTCCCCTCAGAAGATAATGGGATATGGATGAACTAAAGAGAAGTTGAAAATTCTGAAGGAAGATGTCCAGAGTAATACCTTAAATAAAAAAGGTCATTAAATATGTTACCTGTAATGTTGTGCCAACAAATATGCCAATTAATGATGACCAAAACATTTTAAAGTCCAAAGTATGTTTTACACAATTTACATAAGGCTAATTATTAACCTTTAGTTTATATGACAATATTTTGATAAGTATATCAGCCGATTTCTGCTCTTTGGCTATCTGGTTTGCCTTTGTACCTGTGAGCATACTGCTGAACAGCATGGCAGGAAAATAATGGTGGTAGTAGAGTATGCGACCCATGATGTAGAACGGGAGGTAGTGTAACAGCCAGCCCAAAAACAGCATCCCACCACCCTCCATGAGAACATGACAGTGCACTGAAAGAAAACACCAGCTGTTTTAGACTTCTGATTGGCTCTTGTACTGCACAATCTGCAATGCTGCTTACCTTTTCTCATTCCCTCCATCTTCACTCCTCTCTGTACGGCTAAAGAAGCCACGGTCAGCATGACAACAAATAGAGCCAGACTCAATAGATTCAGCCACCAGAT
Source organism: Pimephales promelas (assembly GCF_988280905.1). Lineage (NCBI taxonomy): Eukaryota > Metazoa > Chordata > Actinopteri > Cypriniformes > Leuciscidae > Pimephales > Pimephales promelas. The sequence goes on from NC_142783.1 coordinate 26,216,927, forward strand.
AACCTGAGGATGAAATATGATGTTTTGGCAATGGCAGGACAGGAGATCATAGCAAATAGAGGGCATAAAAAAGACAGAGACACTTACAGGGTTCCCGAGTAGATAAACACGGTACTCTGTCTCGTTTACTCCAGAAAACCTCAAACCCTATTATGAGGAATAATGATGAGATAGTACACAGATGTGGATTTTCAAAACATTCCTGTTATGGCAACTAAAACGAAAACTATTAAAAATCATTTTTTATTCATAGAAATAAAGCTGAAAAAATGTTTTAAAAAAAATAAAATAAATTAATTAATTGAAGAACTAAAATTAATAAAACTAAAACATAAAGAGCTAATTAAATTAAAAGCTCCTAATTTTGTTTTGGGGGTCTCCTATAATAGGTTTACATGCATCCAATGCTAAAAAAAACAACAAAATAACATTTTTTTCTCATAATATAGATTGCACATCAGACATCACCACATTTCTCAAAGGGTCTGAAAATGGTTTGCTTGAAGATTCAGTCTCTCTAAACGGATCCTTCCCGTCCTTTTCAGTGTGCTGTTATCGGTCTACCGCTTACGAACTTATCAGAAATGAAACTTCAACTACAACTAGTGTTTGAAGGAGGGTCAATGTAGATGTTGTTCGCGGGCAGAACAATGAAAACTATAGGCTGGTATTACTGGAATTACTGACGACTCGTTTCGGCAGTTCAGAATCAAGTTTTTTTTTCTTTTGGGAGACAATAACTACCAATTAAATAAAACATTTAATTTTATTGTGAACTTTGATCTTAATATAAAAATGTTAAAAACCTTAAACAACTGTATAACACGCTACATGAAAGGTCCGAAAAAACACAATTGGGGCACTTTAATAAAAGAACTGAAAGCTAAATAGAAATAACAAATTTATTAAAACAAACTAAAAGTTAATTCAAAATATGAATAAATACTATAACATTAACACAACACTGCTATTAAAAAACACTGCTTTTTCTTTAATCTGTCTTTAATCAGATTTTACACAACTTACCTGATAGTTGATGGGCCAGTGCCAGGGCTTAGAGTTCACCTCATTGTCTTTGGCTTTCAAACCACTGTTTCCCTAAACAAAAACAAAAAACAAGTTTTATTAAACTTAAACCCTATAAAATTAATTAATAAAATATTCCCATGTGAAAATCTTACCCTGATCATCACAATATGAGACTCCCAGAGGATCTCCAGGAAAGTGGGTTTGAGTACTAAAAGACTGATGTTGTTCACTGCAGATACACAAAGATGTGAAAAACCCATCCAGCGGCACATTTATATTATCATATTTTTCAAATGTAGCTATATTTACATACATTTAGGGTTGATGTGATCTTCAATGTTCCACTGCGAGTTGGGGGTCTCTTTGACATATGGGCTACATGTGACCTCCACTTGCTCCCATCCCCTATTGAAAAGTAAAATGCAGTTTAAAAAATGTCTTTCTGTAATATGTTATGCGCTACTGACCAGAGGTGCGTTTACTACAATGATGTAACTCATGGAATAACTACCATATGAAGCATCATTGGAAAAACTAATCACCCACTGTAGTCTTGACTGTTTCCCTAAACCACAGTAACATGGTCACACCTCATTGGTTAGAAGTAACATTGGTTCAATAAAATAGGACCATCTTTAAGACATGTGGAGGAGTAATAAGTTCTGATAATTAATCTATTTGCTGCTAATTCTGCTAACTAATCTAATCTAATGCTTATTAATCTATTCGAGATCTCAGAGATGCTGCTGTAACGAACAAGGCACCTAATAATGACTACTTCACTGTTTTGAAACTATGCTCGAGAACCAACCACACAAGTTTGCAATGGTTTTTGTGAATGTTTGTTGGAACTATAGTTTCAGAAAACGCCAAATTGTTGAACTAAGTTGGTAACAACGGAAATTGCAACCATAGTTGGTTAATTATGCTTTATGGAAATGCACTCCTGATCTCTGAACAAACACTCTCACCACTTGGGTAGGGTCTTTCCAGAGGAGCAAAGCACACAACCCGTGGAGCGATGGAGAAAGCGCACTTTACTACGCAGCACCTTCACCGGATCTCCCTTTCTCCCTCCACACACCTCCACCTGCCACAAGTCATTCATGTCTCCGCTTCCATTCTGAAATGAAAAGAGATTCAGTTTGAGGATGCTACTGTCAACTTATAAAAATGATCAATGTTCATAAGAGGTTTAAAATTGCACTGTAGTTCGCTGTTATCTAGTAGTATGAGATCATCCTTTTGCAGGCGATCAGATATTATTAAAATATTTAAATCTACAACTTGAACTAAAACTGAATCTGTTACACTGATAAAACATGAAACCACCTGATCAACTGACAGGTTTCTAAATGGAACTACAGAGCTGGTTCACGCTGAATAGGTAAACTCATTTAATCCTAGTCCACTTTCACAGCCTCATTGCGTTTATAATCATGCTCTTGCAAAATCTTCTATCTCAAACTTTAAGGGAAAATGTTTTTTTTAAATAAAGACTAAAAGTTGTCGGAATACATCATCACTGCAGCAGTCTATAGCAATGAACTTGTAGTACATGAAAATAGTATAGTACTCACAATGCCGTATCCTGTGACCTGCAGGTGTTTTTTGGTCAGTGGAGCTTCATGGAAATGACTGTGAAGATTCCTTGTAGTTCTGATGAGAAGAATTAGGGGTGCACTGTTACTATTATTTTCACTTTTACATAAAAAAACAACAACAACAACAAAAACTTGATGCTTACTCTTTGTGTTCCAGTCTAATAATGTCACCATTTCGGACCAGCTCTGGTGACCCTGTGAGATCTTAGTAGAGAACAGGAGCTATTGACTATTGTGCAGTATCGATATAGGATAGTAAAGTAGTGCAAACATGTAAAATAACTCACCGTCAGAGTTGTCAGGTCTCTTGACCAACCACATGTTGTTATAATCTTTGTGCAAATAGGCTGTAACCTACATAGGTGAAGATGAAATATAGAAAATACAATTATTTATTCAAATACAGGCCAGATACAGTACTAAAAATACACATCGTAATACACCGTACACTACTGTTAAAAATGTTTGGGTCAGGAAGGATTTCTAAAATGTTTTGAAGAATGTCTTATGCTCACAAAGGCTGCATTCATTTGATCAAAAATCAATTAAAATTATTTTGAAATATAAAACAACCATTTTAATATAATAAATGTTTTCTATTTTAATACATTTCAAAATATATTTTTTTCCTGTGGTGGCGAAGCTGAATTTTCAGCAGTCATTACTCCAGTCTTTAGTGCCACATGATCCTTCATAAATCCTAATAATATAATGATTTGGTGCTCAAGAAACATTTTTTATAATTATCATCGCTTAACATTTTTGTTAAAACCATGATACAATTTTCAGGATTACTTAATAAATAGAAAGTTGCTTATTATCATGCATATTACTAGGATACTGGCTGTTTATTAGTACTTACAAATCACATATTAAGGCCTTATTCTGCATGACCATATTCTATCCCTTAATCTACCTGACCCAATACCTAAACTTTTAATAAGCAGTAATTAGTAGTTTATTGAGGCAAAAGTCATAGTTAGTTAATAGTGAGAATTAGACCCTGATCTAAAGTGACCAAAAAATTTGAAATAAAAATCTTTTGTTGGATTATTAATGCCTATGTCACTTTTGAGCACAACTAATGTTATATACAAAATTAATTTCTTTCTTTCTTTTTTTAAACTGACTGAACCTGTAATTAGAAATCATAAACCAAAATAAGATACAGATGAGATGTTCATATTGAAATCTTCCAGATAATGTCATTACTGTTGTCTTCCTGTTTGGGTTTGGTACGAGACGCAGAGGGTGGTGTGCTGACCTGCTGCTGATGAGCTCCAACCCCCTCTGGGTAAAGGTGCCAGTGAGAGTGCAGATATCCTCCCGCAATTCGCAAATTCTTCACTGTTATGACAGAGCCATATGCCAGATCTGTGGAGAGGACCCAAGTGAAAAAAGAAACACAAGAAGTAAACATGTAAAATATTGAGCTTAAGAAGTGCTTACACTCCGGCATTGAGGCGTTGTGTAGATTGTTTCCAATCAAGCGAGACTGGAAAGCAGAGCTGAAGAAACCGTCCCCAGGACCACTGTGTATGAAAAAGGAGGCTGTTAAAATTACATTTTATTGTATAAAGAAAGTATTAGAATAGAACAGAATATCAATATTGGCTCAAACAGACCTTCTGTTCAAGACAATGAAGTGGACGGCAAATATTGTAGTGTACAGGAACAACGGGAGCATTATCAACCCGAAAACTCGAGCAAGTAAGTGCTTCCCAAAATCCACCTGGAGAAAAACAAGAAACTATTTTCAGTATACGCTACCATAAAAAAGTGAGATTTAAAAAAAAGAAATTAATACTTTTATACAATGCGTTAAATTGATCAAAAGCAATAGTAAAGACTCCTTTGTAAAGACTAAATAAATGCTGTTCTTTTGAACGAATCCTGGAAACATATCAGCAAGGAAATATTAAGCAGCACAACTGTTTTCAACATTTATAATAATAAATTATTCTGGTTCAGAAAATCAGTATATTAGAATGGTTTCTGAAGGATCATGTGACACTGAAGACTGGAGTAATGATGCTGAAAATACAGATTTGCGTCACAGTAATAAATGACATTTTAAAATGAATTAAAACAAAAAATTCCTATTTGTAATAATATTTTGAGAACATTACAATCATTTTGATTAAATAAATGGAGCCTTGTTAAGAATAAGAGACTCCTTTCAAAAATATTTTTAAAAAATAGTAGTAAACAGGTTCTCATTTCTACCAGACACAAGCTGAGGTCCCCAAGTAGCCTCCACAGATCAAATGCTGTGTTGATTCCCACCAAGAGGATGACAAATAGCCCCACAAACTTCACTCCCAGAGAACCAGAGAGGCAAACCCCGGTCAGAAGCAGCCAGAGCCACCAGGAGAAGCTGAAAGACCTGAAGGCAAAAAAAATTGCATTCCTGATCCATTACGTATACAAACTCAAACAACAAATCTACAGAGAGATTCCTCCTCTACCTGTGTCTCTGTGTGTTGAATCTAACCATGCACAGAACAGAGCCCATGATGAAAAACATTAGAATGGGATCCAGGAGAATGTACTGAGACAGGGTGATGCAGCCAGTGTCTGTTGTAAAATAGACCATTTGATTTAGATTCAGATTATAGTCGTTGAATACAGCTCTGTGTTGATGATCACTACCACACTCACCAAAAATAAGAAGAGAGGCTGCGATTAGCGCTGCTGGTGGAGAATGCGACAGCTCCAGGACAATAAGAAAGGCAAAAGGAGGAAGGCAGGAACCAAGAGCTGCACAGAACTACACACAAAGGAATAATAATTAAAAAAGATTAGAGCTTACACTCAAACAATGATAGGATTTTGAATGGTAAAATTAAAAAATGAATTAGATCTGGATTTAGTAATAGTCTGCTAAATTGTTAAACATTGTAAAACTATAGTATAGATATATATATATGTATATATATTTACTAACTAGTACTTTTTTATATATTAATGTGTGTGTGTATATATATATATATATATATATATTGTGTTTGGCAATTAATAATCTCAAAATAAATCCAAAATAAAAGTTTGTTTACATAATATATGTGTGTGTACAGTGTAAAATTATTATTTGAGTGCACTCAAATAATGATAGGATATTGAATGGTAAAATTAAAAAGATGAATTAGATCTGGATTTAGTAATAGTCTGCTAAATTGTTAAACATTTTTTAAATTAATACATTTAAAAAAAGCATTACTGTAATAGTTTTCTATAACCATTTATATATATATATATATATATATATATATATATATATTAGATTTAAAATAAATACATTTAAATTATTTTACCCATGCATGTATATTATATATAAATAACACAAACTTTTATTTTGGATGCGATTAATCGTTGACCAGCACTATATATAAATATTTATATATACAATATACATATATCAATTCTTATATATTTTACTAACTATGTTTTCACATATAAATAACTTAAGTTTACATTTGCCCGAGAAATCTGCGTGAAAATGATAGGGAGACAATTCAAGGTTTACCGCTCTCATTCCCCAGTAGTTATGGTGCTCATACTTGTCCCCAGGTTTTATGAAGGGAAAGGTGCCATCATAGCCTGTCAGGTATCCAGCAAGGCCGATCAGCATCTGAGTGATGAGTGCAGATTAATTCATCATTTTGAAAAAAACTGTGAAAGAGAGATTATAGTTGAGCAACAGGGTTTAGACGCAATGAAATCTATACCTTTCCAAGGGGTGGATGGACGTCAAAGAAGAAGGTGCGATTAATGTAATAACTTCCCATTTTCCCGAAATGAGTCTCATCCCAACTGCAATAATGGACCATAATATTTATTGGTTATGATATTACGGTTATTATCACAATTCTAAAAATCTAATGCTTACCATACATGTGGAGGCTCAGTGATCTTGTAAAAGCGAGTACATACAGAGAACACAAGCACCAAGACCAAAGTATAACATGAAACATGATCATCATCTCTGCAGGGAGAACTGAAGTGTCCTCCTCGCTTGGGGATCCTTTTATTTGTCCCGTTAGAAGGTTGGGAACGGCATTCAGCACCCTCGTTTACCCTACATGTCTGTCGATGTCTTACAGCTGATGTGTGTTGTTGTCTTTGTGAGTAAAGCTCCTTCGGTCTGCCGTCCATTAGCAAGTTTTTTGATGAAGACAGTAAGTCATTATTAGTGTGGTAAAACACTATAAAGACAGTGCCTTCAGACCCATGGGTTTATGGTAATTAAATCCTTACAGGATTTAAGATCTTGCAACTTGGTAGTGGTGACATTGCTGGCTGAATGAGACTTCTCTCAGATGTTTCGTGGGATGTTCTGGATGGGGAAGTATTGGGAATGTCTGCACTTCACTGTCACCTGCTGGACAGGAGAGGCACATGCAGCCACAATAAATCCAGAGCGTGGGATTTTATATGATGACAAAATACATGGATTTAAATTAATAAAATGATGCATGGAAAAGAAGCTGTCGACAGTCTCAGTTAGGAGGTCATTCTTACCCAGAATGCTTAAACTTATATCCAAGCATAATTTCTCGCCACACAATTTTTAAATTTGGAACAACTGTAAAATTCTTCATAAGAGGACATCTTTATTTCTTGAAAATTGGTTAAATAATTGATTGATGTTAACAAACCAGCTATTTGATAGTGAAGGTAATTTATTTAATTATTCCGATTTTGTTTCAGGATACCAATTCCCTGTATCTAAAGAATTTAATTTAGTTGTCAAGGCCATATTTTTGGAAATCTGTATGCTGTTTAGAAACAATAATAGTGCTACATTGACTTCTGTTTACCCCCCCTAACCTTGAATCTACTGTGGTTTGTTTTTCAATGCATAAATCCACTTATAAAATTAGGTCATTATTTTTGGACCCTGTTACTTCAATTCCTTATTGGAATAACCTTTTTGATGATATTAAATGGTCATATGTTTGGTCACTTCCTCAGAAATTCTTTCTAACAAATAAAGTTAAAGACATATCCTATAAAATTTTTCAAAGATTGTATCCAGTTAAATACTTTTTAAAGAAATTTAGAAATGATATTGATACTTCCTGCTCTTTTTGTGAAGCCTCCTCTGAAACTATTGATCATTTGTTTTGGAAATGTCTTTTTACTCTGTCTTTCTGGAACATTATTGATGCTCTGATTGTCCAAAAGTTGTTGTTTTTTTTGTAACTTTTTTTGTTTATTGATTATATAGACACATAAATCATATAGACATATTCTTTTTTGGGGGTTTTATGTCAAAGACAAGATAAATCTTCTTATATTGTAAAGTTTCATATCCATAAATGTAAATTTATGAAAAGTAAACCCCACTTTAGCTTTTTCAAAGAAGAATTAAATATGTATTTAAATACAATTTCAGTTTTTTTTCTTTTTGTGCCCTCTTCTTTTTTCTTTTCTTTCTTCTCTTACTCTCTTTATCTTTTTAGACTATTGTTAAATATATCCATATTTTATCAGAATTACGGCAAATAGGTGATTAACACATTAGATGATTAACACATAAATGCAGACACATACACCAGGCTCATGCCTTGCACTTTAATCAGGAGTGGAACTATAATGTGCAATAACATCTTTTGTACTTTTGAAATTCATGATCAAGTCCTTCAACACCACTTCCGACCACTGCTGTGAAGAAGAATCTACAAACAAGTGAAAAAGTCATTCTTAAAACTCCATTAGATGAGTGTATGGTCCGTTTGTATCCAGCTTCAGTACTTGTCGGTTTCCATAGGTTCCATGTTTGACCTCTGTGACAGTGTCACTGTTCTTACAGGCTGAGAGTTCACTTTGACAGAGAGACACAAAACTGTCATAAAGCCTTAAGCCTTCATCTTTCCCAATGTTGCCATGGTACTGCATCCCTTTTCCCTTTGGTTTTCCTCCAAGTGTGGCTTGTGGAACTATGAGAACACTGCCAGGTAGTGCAAGGACTGAGGTATACTTTCCAGATTCGTTCTCACAAAGCTTCATGTTCAGCAGAGTGTTCACTGAGAGGGGAAAAAAGCAGTCATTTAAGCTCTTATTGAATTGCCCAGCCTATATATTGTATTCAGAATTAATCCATACAGTATGTTTTATTGCAAATGGGAAGAGAAATTGCATACCCATCTTGGGGATTATATCTTCAGTTGCACCTTTGAAAAAGCAGATGTAGATAACCATTCCCCTGTTAATCTGAATGATCAGAAATACACTGGACAGGTCATCATTTGAGCAAAAACTGTACATTAAATGTATAGTTATTTTTCTGCTACCTCAACCCATTCAGCTTCACTCTCAGCATCTGGAGGTTTGACCTGCAGTCGAGCATGCAGACATTGCTGGAGAATCACTCGCGCTTTCATGTCGTTATCTGTTCTCTCGGACATTGCTACGAAATAAGACGGAATACAATAAAAATTACGAATGTGACCAATTTACTTCCAAGATAATATAAATACTATCTGTTTTGATGCGTCAACTTAACTGTTTCATTTGTAATTGAAATGAACTCTGGAATTACAGGGGGTTCCGTTTCCGCGTGTGAAGCCAAACATTATACGTCATCAACAGGAGACAGTGCAGCGCTGCACGACAGCTCATGCCATATATTTTGAACTTAACTGCACTGTATTTGCAATCTTTAATGTTTTTAAAGAAATAAATTGAAACTCCAGCGTATCCACGTGCTTTAAACTGACACCACCGCGGTGGTAGTCTTTATTTTGCTCGTGACATAGTCTGTGATCTTTTATAAACCGGATAAGATGGTTCAATTACAGTACAGCTACAAAAAGCTATTTCAAATATATACATTTTCCTCAAATATTATAGGCAGATCGCTATTGCCTAGCAGATTTGTTCCATCACATCAAAATAGCCAGGAAATTCGTTTCAAGGTAAGAATATGTCAGAAATAGATAGTGATTACTTTGCCATTATTAGTATGCTTGCTTTGGTTTTGTCTCGTATGTAATATGATCACTGTCCCCCTGCCTGTTCATGTTTTTGTGTCAAGATTGTATATTTGCATCTGTCAACATTATGTAAAGTATCCTTAAGCTCTTGAAAGGTGATATATAAATATTGCTTATTGTATAGCATGTATTTTTGCACAAAGATGCATAAACTCAACTACATTAAATTATAGACCGTAATAGTGGTGCACATGCTCACACTTTATTGTGTTAGACTTCAGGTGCTGGTGAACGAGCTCTACAGGAGAGACAGAGGCAGCACATGGCACGAGGTTTGCCAAAACAGAAGCCAATAGCTGGAGTGAAGGAGGTCATTGTTGTTGCATCGGGGAAAGGAGGGGTGGGAAAGTCCACAACAGCAGGTCTATTGTCTTTTGCATTCTTTGACCTTTGTTTGTTTCATTTCACAATAATCTAACAATAAAAAATATGCCTTTGGTCAACTGCTATATTCCTCTGAAACACTAATTTAGTTGAGTGTCTTCTCAGTGAATCTTGCTCTTGGACTTATGGCTAATGATCAGGTAACGTACATAATCCAGATAACCCAATATAAGCCACTGTATTAAATCCACACAATTATTGCAGATGATTTGCCTTGAATAAAAGTAAAAAGTAAAAATAAATCTTCTTTTATACCGTTTTTGCTTGTAGAGTAAATCAGTGGGTCTTCTAGATGCTGATGTTTATGGCCCTTCAGTTCCCAAGTTAATGAACCTAAAAGGAAACCCTGAATTAACAGACAGTGAGTATTGTGGCCACATTTGCTTTGAAACAAAAATCATGAAAATAATAAAAAATAAAAATATCCGGTTAGTTAGTCAGTCATGTCTGATCCATTTTTCCTCTTTATTTTCAGATAACTTGATGAGGCCACTTGTAAATTTTGGAATTTCTTGGTAAGTACATTTCTGAATTAAAGCTGTAATGGAACAATTATATTTTATATTATATATTTAATATTATTGATTACCATTTAAATATTCCGGTGTCGTTTGATAGAAGTATCTTATGCTCCACAGCATGGCTGCATTTATTTGATCAAAATACAGTAGAACAGTAATACTGCAAATTATTATTATTATTATTATTGCAAATTTAAAATACTTTTTATTTTATTTTTTTATTTTTATATATTTTAAATACAATTATTATTATTCCTCTCATTGCAAAGCTGAATTTTCAGCATCATTACTCCAGTCTTCAGTGTCACATGATCCTTCAGAAATAATTCTAATACGCTAATTTACTGCTCAACAAACATTTATTATCATCAGCATTGGAAACGGCTAAACATTTTTGTGTAAATCATGAGATTTTTTTCAGGATTCTTTGATGAATAGGAAGTTCAATAGAACAGCATTTATTTGAAATAGAAATCTATTGTAACATTATAATCTCTTTCTAACAATATATCTTTACTGTTACTTTTAATCAATTTAATGCATCTTTGCTGTATAAAAGTCACTTACTGAATAACTGTCACTTTTGATAATCCGTGCTGAATAAAATGATAAAATTATTTTTAAAACAAATAAACAAAAATCTTATTTTATTTTTTTCTCCAAATTTATTATTATTATTATTATTTTAATGTCTTAAAGTTTGCTTCCCTGCCCTCTACAGCATGTCAATGGGCTTTCTGGTTGAAGAGGTGGCACCTATTGTGTGGAGGGGTCTGATGGTGATGTCAGCTATTGAGAAACTCATTAGACAGGTGTGTAATTTAGATGTAGAAATTGCTGTTGATAATGGGATTTATCAAATATATAATTGTGGCGAGCAGGATGAGGTCGAGGGCCGTGGGAGGCCGGTGGCGTGATTACTAATGAGCAATACCTGCACGGCGCCCTGGTCTCTCACGGCCCTCGGCCTCGTCCTGCTCACCACAATAAATTTTCTCCATGGTCCTCGTCCAGCACAAATAGATGCGATTTCTTCAATGGAGTTCTGTTTCCATTCATTAGCATATCTTAATCTTGAATGTGCATGAATTGGTGTTTCCATGCAAAAGTGTGTACAATTTATTTAAAATTGTTGTTTCTTTCACTACTATAATGAGTTTTCCCTTGCAGGTAGACTGGGGGAATCTGGATTACCTTGTGATTGATATGCCACCTGGAACCGGAGACGTCCAACTGTCTATAACTCAGAACATTCCTATAGCAGGTAAATAAAAAATGTAATGGCTGATTTATACTCGGAAATAAGAATTTTACCTAATGTAAATCACAACAAAGCACCATGGATTTTCAGATTCAGATTCTCATTTAAGGTTTGATTTGTCATTTCTTCTATCAGATGGGATGCATTAACACTAGTATTCAGAACATTCATAATGAAATCAGTTTTTACCTCTCTATATCACAATCTAAGTAGTAATTGACAGGTTTATTCATTGAATAACAAGTCTTTCTGTATACTTTATGTGGGCTTATGTCGGTTTCACCTCTTAGGTGTTGTGATAGTGTCCACTCCTCAAGACATTGCCTTGCTAGATGCACGAAGAGGTGCTGAGATGTTCCGAAAGGTTAACGTTCCGGTAAAGCATTTGCTTTGGTATTTAAAGGGTTCTACCTTTTCATTTAATTATAGTGTAAAGTAATTACATTGAAGCAATGTGACAGTCACATTTAACTGATTAGTATCAGTATTTATTTATTGCTTTATAAATATAAATATAAGAATGTGAATTGCACTTTTTTTCAGGTACTGGGTTTGGTTCAAAACATGAGTGTTTTTCACTGTCCCAAATGCAACCATCAAACACACATTTTCGGCTCTGATGGGGCTAAAGAGCTGGCTCATACCCTCGGTGTTGAGATGCTTGGTAAGATCATCTTTCATCAAAATATATTTCTTTATGATTGATTGTTTAGCATGACATTTATGAAATATGATACAATTGTTTGTACCTAGATTTGATTCAAGTGGATTAGCCAATCTCTGAAGACACACTGTTTCTCTGTTCTCACTGCAGGAGACATTCCTCTTCATCTTAGCATTAGAGAGACATCAGACAAAGGACAGCCTGTGGTTGTGTCGTCCCCAAATAGCCCAGAAGTAAGTGGATCATAATGGACTCCTGTCTTACTTTTCATTGTTTTCTGCCTTTCAGGATCTTTGAGTGGCAAAATTTGCTACAACACCACTTTAGTAGCATATATTGATAGATTTTTAATCCAAAATTTTAAACCATTTCAGTAGCATGTGTTTATTATAAAAATCTACGAATTTGTACAATTCAGAAACCCTTGTTGTTAGCGACACCGGTGGCCGTTAAGTGAACTGCAGCCAGCAACGTACAAGAAACTGAATGTTACATCATTCAATGCCCTGATATATGTAATATATATATATATATATATATATATATATATATATGTAAATACGTGCTGTGTCCTTTCCTCTCAATAACAAAATAAACACACAACAAAAATGACAGCAGTAAGCAGTTAAGAACTTCTGATCATAGAGATGTGGAGATGCTTGCAAGTTCTGCAATTCACTCGCATTTTGTCGACAGACAACATATGAGATAAAATTACACAATTATATATATATAATAGTTTAGTATATTTGAGGCTATAGACTATATACTGTAGATGCGTCTATGTTAGACTAAAAAGTTAACTGAAATCCTTTTTTTTTTTGCACAACACATTGACATTACAGTACAAAATGGCTCTTTCGGTATTATCTGGAACATTGTGTAAGCATTCATTTCATGTGACATAGAAGGGAAGAGAGGCTTTCGGGAATCACATCCTTTTGTTTTTCCCAGCAAAAACATCCCCAATCCTTCACATAAAACATTTTTTAATGTTCTGTTGCAAGCTGTTTACACGTTGGCAATAAAGTCATTTATACCTTGAAAATTTTGTACAAATAGCTCAATTAAATATAGGTACATAATGTATAATATAATATTACCTGAATATACTTGAATACTAAATTCTATATATTCTTTAACAGTCCTGCCAAAAATACATCACTGAACTCATATGACTTTAAAGTACTTTGGTCGTAAAATGTTAAACTTACCAAACCAAGTTTCAGATTATTTTTTAACAAGATTTGGAAAAAAACATTTATGAACTAATTTTATAATATAATAACAAATAATTTTACAACTAATTCTAATATAGTTATGCATATTTATCTGTCTTGCAGGCCGAAGCTTACAGAAGAGTTGCAGCAGCAGTAGTACGGCGACTGGGAAGCATCTAAGTTAAATGACTTCCAGATTTAATGTAGTCTTGGTGACCTGAGGAAAATGTCAGTATTGTATATCATTGCCTCCTAATCAACTTATTTACCCATTTAAATTGGTATCACATGCCTATTAGGATGTTATAATTTATCTTATTTATATACAGACATACTGTTAATGTTATTTACAGGCATTAAAAAAAACTCACATTAATAAAATAATTTTGAGTTTGAAAAGTTTGGGAAATCACAGATTACTTTAAATTCGCTAATGTAGTGGCCCTTTTAATGTACAAATCTAAGATGTTTATCTTTTCCCTCAAGAATAGTTGTGTTTACCTGGAAGGAACTGAGATAAAGCGCAAATTTAGTGCTGCTTCAGATGAAGATGCTCATTACAGGTCTTAGCCACTTGATGGCACTGCAAATGTATTCCGCATCTTATTGTGCTTTGTGTTTGATTTATAGTGAAACAAGCTAAATGAGGTCTTTCAGTTAAACTGTGACTTTTCCTATTATGATAGTTAACATGATTGGACTCTTACTTAACTCCATTTAATAAAGAAAAATGGTTCCAGTCCAGTAGGAAAGTGGGATGAAGTTTTCACGGGATGAGAAAAACAGGGTCACTTCCTGCATATTTTCAGAGTACCCTTGACTCAGCTGAAACAGCCGTATTCAGTCCACCCCTGTGTAACAGGCCAGACAGACCAGTCTGTGATTCATCACCGCAATGAAGCTATTCTGCTTTCTTTTAGTCTCAATTGCTTAACTGTTCCCAGAAGAACGACCCCGGGGTTTCAGCTGTACAATGACCTCAGCTGAATTTGGACAGTTACACATTTGGTGTTATTTATTTTCTCTTTGTTTTCATTATAAATAAAGCGCTATCCCGATAACATGCTTTGTCTGATGATGTCACTGAGTGCAGTGGTGTGACTCACACTGCCTTGAGTGTGTCATTGAGGTGTGTAAAAGGGCAAATAAACATCCATTCATATAGAGATGTGGAATTCACCCAAATTATGTTTGAGATTATTGTCCCGGAAAGGGGATTTCACAATGAATTGGAGAAAACTGAAAAAACCAACCAGCTGCTTCCACTTTGTTTTTTTTGGAGACTCGATGGCATATTCAGATTACTTAACAAGTAACATGATTGAGCATGTTTCAGGTAATTCCCAGTTTTGCTGGAAATTGACTTCTAAAACATGTCCCAGTGTCGTTGGGGTGTTATCTGTGACATTATAAAAGCAGACTTTGCCCCATGTGGTAAATACAGATTATAGCTCCCAAGGCTATGGGGAAAAATTTAATAATTAAACGGGGTATCTGTGCAGCCCAAGAGGACAGTCTTATATCTGTGTCATCTTTGATTCATGAGCAGATACTGTTAATAAAATAAGCTGAGGTGCAAACAAGACATTTAAGGAGAAATCATTTCATTTTTTTAATGCATTTTGCTCAAGAAAGATCACACGGATTGCATGTTGTTGGTCCCGTGGCTGTAAATTGTTCTATTTACATTATTTATAGTAAAACAGAACACATTTTCAGTCAGATCCACGATCAAATGACCATCAACTATCACTGTAAGTTAACTGACACAATACTATAACTATAGTAAGCTTTCTCTGCATCCTCATGTACATGAAGTCTTCATGGTTAAAGTATTGGCTTCATGCATATTGGCTGAAATTAAGATCTGCACATGCATAATAAAATACATGTGTATAATTGATTACAATTATGTAAGGTTCATGCCTTTTGAGGCCAAGGTTTTTTCATTAAGTGGTTCTCACTATAGCTCCCCCTCTCTGGATGTCATGGGCGGAGCTTGACCTAGTCCAGCTCCACCTCTGTGGATCTAATGGGTGGAGGGACAGGGTTATGGGTAGGGTTAGGGTGTGTTTGGAGCTTCTTGCTCCACCCATTACATCTACATTACATCCAGAGAGGGGGAGTTGGATTTAATGCTCCACCCATGGCTCTGCAATGAGCAGCCAAGGTTTTTCAAAGCACACATATATATATAACTAAAAAAAATGAACCAACCAGCTGATCCTAGTTCAGACAACTCCCATCCACTATCTGTTTTTGGTGACTCAATGACATATTCAGATTAACAAACAACATGATTGAGCATGTTTCAGGTCATTTCTAAAACATGTCCTGTAAAACATAATGTTGCCATGTATAATATCTTATTCTTATTTAATGCTATATGTGGGGACCTGATTCAGGAAAAAAAATGTGCAAAAATTGTACGGATATAATTGTGTGTAAGGGGGTGGCATTATTGTGTGCTAGGGACAACTTTGCATCTTATTTACCCCTAAAAGGACCTACGCGGCACACACACACACACACACACACACACACACACACACACACACACACACACACACACACACACACACACACATATATATAAATATATATATATACACGTTACATGTATTTATTTTAGTAATAACTAAATAAACTAACCCTGAACCAAACACGTATAATTACACTGTAACAGGGACACATTAAAATAACATTTAGCCTAACCTTATTTTTTTATTCATGTTACTTACAATTCTAAGTTTTTGAAGTGTGCCCCATAAAGATAATGTTTTATGCACATTTATTTCCTGAGAGTGCACCATGTTGAGCTTTCCCATTTTATTTATTCTGTTAAGTTAGATCATCTTTTCTCCCCCTGTCAGCTTAACTAAAATATCCAAATATCCAAATTAAGTTGTGCTTGAATTCTTCAGAACTTATTTAATTTTTCATCCATTTTTAAGCTTTAGATTTTGACATTAGAGAGACATTTTGACAATATTCCACACATACTCTCCTCAATGACCCGGAAACCCAACCCTTCCCACAATCCTAAGCGTGGATCCATAACCATGGCAATGTGCTGCTACTCAGGTTAAATAGCAGCAGCAGCTGGTTCCAATTGCACTGCAGCACAAGGGAACAGGAGAGGAGGATATGAGGGGAGGGAGAGAGGGCGATGTATGCTTAAAGAAACGCCTGTGAGTTGCTTTTAACTCTCTAGCATCATGGTCTTGTTAACAGTAAACTTTGGGGGCATCTCTATAAGCAATATTAGCCATATAAAACCAAGACGTAGTTTGTGTAGTTGATCAGGTATATATATACAGATATATATATATATATATATATATAGACCATTTCACAAGATGTAAACAACACTGGTCCAGAAGCACTTCCTGTTTCAGTTTGTAACTATTTTCTTTATTTCACATGTAAAGAAAACATCTTAAAGATGTTTGTTTAACTTTTTTATTCAGTTTTAAATGTTCTGTTGGTTGTATTTTATCCCAGCTTTTATGTAGTGTTAAAAAACTGAAACAGGAAGTGCTTCTGGACCAGTGTTGTTTACATCTTGTGAAATGGTCTATATATAAAGAACTTTGGGGGATACCCTTCCTGAACATTTACCTAAGTGCTTGGCTATTTAATCCACACAGCGATGACTAGCCCAATCTTGCACAATCAGGCTTCACACAAAGGGTGTGGACATCAGAGCTTCTCAGCAAGACTGCAAGCACAGCTGACGGTGAATAGCAGATCTGAGGGGTGTTGGAAGGAGATTTGGGGGTGGTGGGGGGTGGCGGGGGTAAATAATTCATGACGTAAAAAAAGGGAAGGCACTGCTAGACATATTAGTGAGGTATGATGCTAAGCGTTTGATGTCCACATGTTTGTGTTTAGTGAGCAGTAGCTGCCTTAATGAACATGAATTACTGCTGATCTGCATACAGCCTGTGTCAGGGAAGTTAGCATTACTGAATTCTGTTAGGCTCTATATCATAGCATGACCAATTAAAAAAATATCTCAATTAGTAAATGCTGTTATTGTTGACTAAAACATTTTTTTTACTAAATTGAAAAAAATAAAAGCTAATTTAAAATATTAATAAATACTGTAGCAGTATTTAAATAACACCAAAATACCACTGTTTTGAATCCAGAATGACACAAAAACAGTTTCAAAGGGATATTTTCAAATGTTTTTTAGAGGAAGTGAGGGCTGCATGTGGCTGATGGCAATAAAATTTGAATGTCAAATCCAGACACATATGACACTGTGATGAAATTCATTCGGCAGTCTTTTAAATCATTGTTCAAGAGAAGCTTTGGATAAAAGAGGCATATGTAGTCAAACTATCTGATTTATGGGCGTGATCTACTAAGGGCAGACCCAAAGAACCCTGAAAAAAATGAGCACCTAATGAGCATATGACAGTAATTTCTGAAGGATCATGTGACAATGAAGACGTTGTCATTACAGGAATAAAGACAGTTTTGAAATATTTTAAATTGTAATATCATTTCACAATTTTACTGTATTTTTGATTAAATAAATGCAGCCGTGGCGAGCGTAAGAGATTTCTTTCAAAAACAGTGAAAAAATATTTTTTTAACTTTTGAATGGTATATATGCAGTACGTAAATATGTTATGACTTGAAGCAAACATTGACGGTAAAATAATTCTACCCTCTAAAAATGAAAACATAACATTTTTTATTAATTGTGGTACCACATTTATAACCTGCGGTGGTACGTTTCATTGCACTTTCTTTAAATGGATAGAAACAAAAATGTTGTTAACCACATGACAAAACATTGATTTCAGACCCAAAGTGGTTAGATTGACCATTTGCTTTTCCAAAAGAGAAACTTGACATTTATGTTGTGGCTCGGGACAGGGAGGGGCCTGCTGCTGACCACAGTAGGCGTTGTCTTGGGAACAGATGTGCCCTAGACAATAGCTAGATTTGTTGAATAGAAAATTATTTTATAAAACACAAGCAGATCATACATAAGAGAAGCAGCAGCGTGGGCTGACTACTGTCATTCCTTAATCAGACCCACCCATGTAGTTCTGCAGGTTTTAGTAGCAGAGGATCCTTGCCGGACACACATATTTTATTTCAAAACCTTTTTATGTGCGAACACTGAAGGGGTCTTTTGGTAATTCACTGATTTTAGATATGCTAGTGTCTGAAGCTCAATTGAAAGTTTTTATTTGAACTAATTTCAAATAAAGGCTTGAGCACATGACATGGTTGTGAAAACCCAAAATGTATGGGTTCGTTAACGTCAGTGCAGTTAACTCAAATGGTAAACATAACCTCTGGGTCCAAAAAACAACAACAACTGTATAGACTACAGATGTTTGCTAAGTTCACTCATATTGACATATTGATGGAGTAAAGGTATAACAAACTAGTTCATGATAAAAGCTGGGTTCAGAAATTGGTTTTAAATTTAACTTTAGACTTTGTTTCAAATCTTTCCATAACAACAGATAAAAATTGCGCAAACAGGATAAGACCGGCCTTCCTAATCTGTGGTGTCATTCATTGAAATAGCAGATGAGCCTTCATTTAAACTGACCAGACCAGGTCAACAGAGCTTCAACTTCCAGCTCAAAAATAATGTAAAATAGAAGAGGTGTGCAATAAAAATATTTCACAACTTAAAATATACAAACAAATATGTATTAAAATACATAATTTGAAGAAAAGACAGGCACTTAAAAAAAAATTTAAAATGGTAGGCTAGCCTAACTTACTTTTTGAGAACACAAAAAAATCCATAGAAAAGGCCAAAATAAATGAAACAACTTGAAACTTAACCAGCAACCTTGAAGTAAAACGTTAGTGGTATTTCCAATGCTAGCCTACTACTGTTATTTCCAGTCAACATCAATCGTAGATAGATAGGTAGATAGATAGATGGAATCGATGCATTTGCAATGGTTTATTCCTTGCTTTTACTTACTTATTTTTTGCTATAGCTTAGATCACATTAAGATATAAAAAATCAGAAAGTATTAACCAACATGAGCCTGAGAGGCAATCGTGAGCGCGCGTCGTGCCCCCGTGGTGAGCGAAATGGAAAAGTTAGTGTGGACTGTGGAGAGAGTGAGTGAGAGCCGGATCTATCCGTCGCCATTACTGACTGGAATGAGAGGGGAGGGGATGGCTCTCCGATTGCACGCATACCACTTACTGCTAAAAGACTGAAAACAACCACTTTCGAGAAAATTTGCCGATTACTCCAACCACCCACGGGAAACACAACAAAACTGGAATTTGTTTCGGAATCGCATCCGTTGAAATTAAAGGAAATAGTTGGAATGCCACCTCCTATCTGTGGTGTCGGGAGCTGGGAGCGACCATGTTAGGTAGGGGAATGCACACGGAGTATGTGACTTTCTAGCAAGCTTTTTTGTCGTTTGCTTTACTGAATTTGGTTAAAGTGTGATTGTTTTTTCTATGTGTAAGCGATAGTTGTGTACCTTTAGGTAAATGGACAGATTTGTCTGTCTCGCCTACAGTGTGTTGTGTCGGTGTCACACTTAACTAGCTCTGGCTAACTGGGAAGCTAGCAAGCAAAGGAGGCATCTAATGCCTTGTTAGGAGCAAGGCCCGGGTCGATGCGAAAAAAAGCATATTAACACACATTAAACTGACCCAAATCGCCTGGTTATTTAATAGAACAAGCGCGTGTGTGTAATTAATTTGATGCGATAAAACTACTCAGACGTGAAAATCAAATCCTGGGATTTAAATGCTGTGAATACTGGGTTAAGGTGTTTCTAAGTAAATGATTCACAAATTCATGCCAATTAGGACCCTCCGTTCAGTTCGCTGTTATAGCAATCATTATGAATAATTCACTGGACTGGTTCTGGGAATCGTCGCGTCCACATCTGATCGCAGTGTGGCTCGCGACTCGCCGTAACAATAGCGCTGCTGCTCGCGTGCTGGTCGGAATTCCTTCAGCAGATGCTTCTGTCTGCTATACATCCTGGCGAGTGAAATACAGTCCGCAGTCATTTACATACGCTTCTGGACACTGATGTCCAATGTTTCCGTGATTTGACTTTCGTGAGGTCTTGTCTTTGATGTCCCATAAATGCGGCCGTTATTTATGACATTTACAACACAAAGGGTTAATTCGGTTAAAATTATTGTTTTGTCATCATATATGCTTCATACCAAATAAGATAATTTCAAAAAGTGTTTCCAGACCCGGAAAAATTAAGTAAATTATGTGCATTTCAAAAGCGAATCGATTTTTGAGCCGATTGTTCTTTTGAGTCGGTTCGATTCAATTGGTCAAAACGGTTACCAAGATAGTCTAAAAGATTCATTAGAGACTTTATGTGAATCTAAATGTTCTTTTAAAAGTCTCTCCCCCGGTTTGACAGGTTCCAGACTAAAATGCATGTTTGAGCTGTTTTAACTGAAAGCAGCTTGCACGGCCATATCTTAAAATGTCAGTGACATTTTTACCTCAAGATGCACACCAGTAATGTTTTTCTTTTTCTGCGGCGCGTTTATAAAAACTACTGAAATGCCATAATTGAACTAAGGACTAATCCTGGCTTAGTTTAAGCCCTGTCTGTGAAACTGAGCCTATCCAGTAATTATAAATTACTCAAATGGTATGGGAATTCATTAGTTAAAACTTTGTATGACAATATTTCAACTGTGGAGCACAGAATGACAGTCTTAGTTATCATTCACTTTCATTATGTTGAAAACCGATGCAATGAAAGTGACTCAGGCTGTCATTCTGTCTAACATCTCCGTTTGTGTCATACAGACTGAACGGCAGCAGCACTAAAGGATGACACAATTTTCATCAAAGCATCTTTATTCTTTTAAAAGATGCACTTCAGGCTTTACATTGCCAAATGTTGAATAAATGCATATTCAGTAGTGGTTATAGGTATGCTATCAGTGCCAACACTGAATTTAATGGAATTTATGAAATAATTTCTAGCAGTTATTTTGTTTATCATGAACAGATTTCTCTCAGAGTGTAGATTAGTTAATTTGTTGCCTTATTTCTACTGACAGAGGCATTAATTTATCAGCTCAAAGCTTGTCACTTCTGATTTGTTCATTTTAATTTAAGTAGAAGTAGTGATACTGTGGCACAAGCTCATTCACTGGAATATACTTTTTTACTGAATGTTCCCCAGTATCACTACTCCTACTTGTATTAAGATCAATCAATGCTTGCGCTAGCTGAACATTCATGAATCAGATTTGTGAAGTGGATCGTGAAATTTTGGGATAGTTTTGTACCTAGAGTGGTTGTTTGCAGACTTTAACTGCAAAAAAAGGGATATTAAAATGCATTATATTAGTAAATGCAATAATATTACCATTATAAACAGTTCTGCCATGCTTACATTTCTGCTGTCAATAATTATGTTGCTTATTATTTTGGTTGTGTGTGTTGTGATTGTGTCTAGGTTGTCAAGTTATCAAATGAAGAATATTAAATGATCAGTGTTCTGCTATTGTAAACTTTATCTTATTGTTGACTAATTTAATATTTTTGTTTTGCAGGTAGGTGATAGGAGGGGAAAGAGCAGTCGTGCGGGACAGATGATCCAGATTACATTGGCTCACTCAAAGTGAGACATGGAAATGTGCCTGCGCTAGCAAATGGAAGTACACGCTTGCCTTGCCGGCATACTTTGCTTATTGTAACAAGCAATGAGAGGGGCAATATAATGGCCAAGAATAAGGAGCCCCGTCCTACATACGCTGTCAGTGTCGTTGGGCTCTCGGGCACTGAGAAAGAGAAGGGCAACTGTGGTGTAGGTAAATCCTGCCTATGCAACAGATATGTACACCCCAGTGCGGACTGCTACTACTCGGAGCACACTTCTGTGTTGAGCACAATTGACTTTGGAGGGCGTGTGGTGAATAACGACCACTTCTTATACTGGGGCGAAGTATTACATCGAGGGGATGATGGCCTTGAGTGTAGAATCCAGGTCATCGAGCAGACTGAGTTCATCGATGACCAGACCTTTTTGCCTCATCGGAGCACAAACCTGCAGCCTTACTCGAAACGGGCTGCAAATACGAAGCTTCAGTCTGCTGAGAAGCTGATGTACATTTGCACAGACCAGCTTGGGTTGGAGCAGGATTTTGATCAGAAGCAGATGCCCGATGGCAAGCTCAACATCGATGGCTTTGTATTGTGTATCGATATAAGCAAAGGATGCAATAGAAAATTTGATGACCAGATGAAATTTGTCCACAGTCTTTATTCTCAAATTTCCAAGACGAAAAAACCCATAATCGTTGCTGCAACGAAATGTGACGAATGTGTCGAGCAATATCTGAGGGAGGTTCAGACGTTTGTTGCAGGTAAAAAGAATCTCATGTTGGTGGAAACATCAGCTCGATCATCTGTGAACGTGGAACTTTGTTTCAATGCTCTGACACAGCAGATGGACAAAACCCGAGGTAAACCCAAAATCATCTCTTATTTGGAAGCATGCAAATCCCAGAGACAATTAGTAGCTTCTGTCTCAGACAAGTTTGAAAAGCTCATTGTTCAAACTGTCCGAGATTATCACACAAGCTGGAAAATTGTCAGCAATAAGTTGAAAAGCCACCCAGACTATGAAGAGTACATCAACTTAGAAGGCACCAAAAAGGCCAGAAACATCTTTTCAAAGCACATCGGACAGCTGAGACAAGAGCATATCAAGAGGCGGCGTGAGGATTATCTTACCAGTCTGCCAAAAATTCTTAATAAGTTGCTTAACAACCTGGAGGAAATTGAGACTCTGAGTTGGACTGAGGCTCAGAGCCTTATGAAGAGCAGGCCTGAGTTTCAGTACTGTTTCATTGAGTTAGAACAAACGCCATGGTATGAGACCGACCACCTCGATAAAACTGACGACAGAAGAGTGCCCTTCGATGTACTCAAAACCATGGAAGGAGAGAGGATTTATCAAAACCACGTCCAGCATTTGATATCTGAGAAGAGGCGGTTGGAGATGAAGGAGAAATTCAAGAAGACGCTGGAGCGAGTGCATTTCATTAGCCCCGGCCAGCCGTGGGAAGAGGTCATGTGCTTTGTCATGGAGGATGAGGGGTACAAGTACATCACTGAGTCAGATCGCAGGGATGTTTATAGTCGGCATCAGCAGGAAATAGTTGAAAGGGCCAAAGAGGAGTTTCAGGAAATGCTTTTTGAGCACTCAGAGCTGTTCTATGACCTCGATTTGAATGCGACCCCAAGCTGTGACAAAATGAGTGAGATTCATGCCGTGCTTAACGAGGAACCTAGATACAGAGCTCTCCAGAAACTCGCCACAGACAGGGAGTCACTTTTACTGAAACACATCGGGTTTGTCTATCACCCCACAAAGGAAACATGCCTCAGCGGCACGGCTTGCATCGACCTCAAAGTCGAGCAAATCCTCGCCAACAGGCTAGTTCAGCTGGATCATGGCCGCTCTAATATCTACTACAACAGTGCCAACATTGAAAAGGTTAACCTGTGTCTCGTAGGCAGGGAAGGATTGGCGCAGGAGCTCGCAAATGAAATCCGAGCTCAGTCCACTGATGATGAATACACCCTTGATGGGAAAATCTATGAATTAGACCTTTTGCCTGTGGATGTCAATTCTGGCATGCTTTCGAACCATTCCTGGATATCGACTTTCAAGCCCCATGGGTTCTTTTGTGTCTTCAGCTCTATAGAGTCGCTTAATTACATTGGTGACCGCATAAGCCGAATACGAGCTGAGATCGCCCAGAGCAGAAGGGATAGGTATAGCCAGCCAGTGCCATTCATTCTTATTCTAGCAAATCAGCGCGACAGTATTTGCAAAAACATGCCTATTTTAAGGCATCAGGGCCAACAGCTTGCAAACAAGTTACAGTGTACTTTTGTAGATATAGCCACCGGCACTTTTCCCAGGAAGTTTAATGAGTCTCAGATAAAACAGGCCCTCAGAGCTGTGTTGGAGGGATTGAAGCACAATTTCGACATGATGAACCCCATGCCCTCAATTAAAGATCTGTCTGAGACAGATTTACGGATAGTCATGTGTGCCATGTGTGGAGATCCATTTAGCGTGGATCTCATTCTCTCACCGTTCCTGGACTCGCATTCCTGCAGTGCCGGACAGCCCGGGCAGTGCAACACATTGATCCTTGACAAAATCATCGGCGACAGTCGCAGACGCATACAGGTCACTGTGCTCTCCTACCACTCCTCCATTGGAATCAGAAAGGACGAATTGGTGCATGGTTACATTCTTGTTTACTCAGCAAAACGAAAGTCTTCCATGGCTATGCTGAGGGCATTCCTGGCTGAAGTCCAGGATGTCATTCCAGTTCAAATGGTGGCCATTACGGACAGCCAAGCAGACTTCTTTGAGAACGATGCGATAAAAGAGCTGATGACTGAAGGGGAGCACATTGCCACGGAAATCACTGCTAAGTTTACCGCTCTTTACTCGTTGTCCCAGTATCACAGGCAGACAGAAGTTTTCACGCCATTTTTCAACGAGGTCCTGGAGAAGAAGAGCAACATCGAAAGCTCCTTCATGTTCGACAGTAGCAGGGACGGAACAGGCACCGGTGAAGATGTCTTCCCGCAGTCCCCTCATAGCCATTCGCCTGCCTACCAATACTACCCTGACTCCGAGGATGATGGGGAGGGACCGCCACCTTACAGCCCGATAGGCGATGATGTGCAGCTGCTGCCTAATCCTAGTGAACGGAAGTACAGGATCGACCTAGAAGGAAACGAGTACCCGGTTCACAGCACACCTCTTGGTGATCACGAGCGTAACCACAAAGTGCCTCCCCCAGTAAAACCCAAGCCTAATGTGTTGCCCAAACCCAATGTTAAGAAGCTGGACCCCAACCTTCTGAGGACCATTGAGGCTGGAATGAGGAACTCCAGGAGGACGCGAAGTCCAATGATGGGTCACGGTGATGACCTCGAAGCATCCGACAACTATGCAGAGCCGGCCGACACTCTTCTCAAATTCAAAGGCTTTAGTGATGACATATATGCAGTACCGGAAGACGCGCACAGTAGATCTGGCAAGAGCCGCAACTCGTTCGGTGGACTCGCTCTGCACGGGGACGAGGAGAACGGCTTTGACTCCATGTCTAAGTCTCAGGGTGGCAGAAGGCCTTCTAAGTATAAACATCGTTCTAAGATCCTCTTCAGCAAGACAAAAGCTTATCAAAGACGAGTGCACTCAGATGTCAGTGACGATGAGTCGGGGCCTGCGACGCAGAAGAAGAAGAAAGGAAGGGGTAACCGAGGAAGTGAAGAAGATCCACTTCTCTCACCAGTGGATCCTTGGAAAGGAGGGATAGACAATCCAGCCATCACATCTGACCCAGAGCAGGATGATAAGAAAACAAAGAAAAAGAAAGCACCAAAGATCAAGGAACCCAAAAAGGTGAGCTGGTATTTTTTTTTTCATTTCAATTTTTTACGTATGGACTCAATTATTATTTAAAACTCCAAGGATTTTGAATCATATAGGATTAGGTACCACATCGACTAATATTATAGATTTTGAATTTAATTGTTTGTGTTGATATTGTGTATTTAATTGTGCATGCTCATTTCTCTTATTTTAAAATGTAGATTACCTTTGCTGGTGTCTACAGCTCAAAGTTAATCTTTAAAAACTATAAATTATAATTTAATCAAACTTTTAAATCTTTAGTAAATCTTCAAAATGAATATCATTTTTTAATACTGTACATTGTGATTCTTGAATTCAAATGAGTAAGTTTATGTTTTTAGTATTTCATTTCGTTTATTTATTTTTTACAAAATAGCATATAATTGTAATATTATTTGCCAGAATTGTCATATATGTGCATCCTTTAAAAGATTTCCAAAAGATGTTATATTATTTCTAAGATCCTTATTGAGAAGATGATTATATGATAATAATTTCCAATATTCTCCTATTTAAATGCTAACAGCAGGCACATTGAAACGTGATTGTTGTCAGTATGAATTGTAGTGATCATAGAATCTAATGTGTTCTCTTTTCTCAACAGGCAAAGACAATAAAGACCACAAAGCCATTGTACCCACCAACTCGTAGAAATTGGGAGAGCAACTATTTTGGAGTGCCTCTTCAGAACTTGGTCACTCCTGATAGACCCATACCTTTGTTTATTGAGAAGTGTGTTGACTACATTGAGCGAACTGGTAAGTTTACTGTTTTTAACCGCTGAATATCCGAATAGCATCTGAAAATGTGTAAAACTCTCGTGTCAGTTCTCCGTTGGAAGGCTGATTGAGAATTGTATGTTTCTTGAGTTTGCAAGAATGAAGTGATATGTTTTAGTCATTTTTGGTTTTGGCATTTTTTCATTTAGTAGATTAGTAACATTTACTAAAAACTGGTCCTGAGTTGCTTCACTGAAAATTGTACATTTGTGCGTTTCACATTGCATACGTTGTCTGCCTGATACAGTCTATATTTCAGAGCACAGGAAATTCTGTATTCGGTTCAGATACCATCAATGAGTAAATTAATGAATGAAATCCATTTCTATTAGGTAATAAAATCTGACACAATAAGAAGTTGATGGGCAGGGGAGGAGGAAGTCAGTCTGGTAAATGATTGAATGGATTTTTATGGCACATGTTGTGATGATCTAATTTTTCCCAGAGCACTTTGTTCAGTTAGATTATGGTTTGCATTTTCATGGACTGACTCTGCTAATGATATGTAAACACTGAGGCCCAGCATATATCATAGCCACGGGTGGGTTTAACATAATTTCTGGACATGCTTAGCATTTTTGGATTCCAACAAAGTCTGCTTCATATGCTTAAAGCAGTGATAGAGGCCTCTTTACTGTGGCTGTTTGTTTGGTTACAACATGCCCTTCAGTAGCTTGTTCTGTAACTGTGGTCAATGGAAACTTTGACTAACACTGCTGTCAATAAGCCCAACCGACCCGTAATATAGCTTGAGGTTTCATTAGTGAGTAGGTGACACCCACATACTGTCGTTCAGGTTGGTTGTGGCTATTGATCAGTGAAACTCATGCATGGATGACATGCATTGATGTGGTTTCTTAAGGAAATTATTAAGCTGCTGTTTGTGGTTGTGGTTTTTATGGTGAGTACTGGAAGTGGGCAAAGTGTGTGGTGAGTGTAATACTAGGTCAATTTGCTGGTTGGACTGGTTTTGATTTGTGTGTGTGTGACCGTACACCCGTAAAGCCCATATGTGGTGATCTGAAACAATCCGGATCCGAAAAAAAGTTCCTTTTTTAATTTTTTTTGCTGATCTCATGTTTAGATCTCACATAGTGCTGTGTGCACTGTTAATGTGCAGGACTATTGATTAGTTGGTGAGTGGCTTGATTTTCTCTGTGACACATGCAGGTTTGTGGTCTATATGGAAGCATTTAGCACCATCATTTAGCTTAAGAAATTGGGGTAATTTATAAAATTATAAAGGCACAATATTAACGTTTCTAAAATATTTAATGTCAATGCTGATGGCAGATAAATAAATGCTATGAAAATTCTACACAATTTTGTCTAATAAACTAAATGACTAAAAATTTAAATCAGGCATTTTAAATGATTCAGATGACAACATAAAGTACAATATTAAAATATTTCCTTTTACATTTAGCTGTGGATGATATTAAAATTTCCACGAATAAACCAATGAATTATTATTTTAAAGGGTTAGTTCACCCAAAAATGAAAATGAAGTCATTAATTAATTACTCACCCCCATGCTGTACCAACCCCGTAAGACCTTCGTTCATTTTCGTAACCCAAATGAAGATATTTTTGATTAAATCTGATAGGTGGATCACTGCTACATAGGCTCTTAATAGGCCCTGACGGTCCAGAAAATCATTAAAGAAAATGTTTAAATATTCCATGTGCCTTGTGGGCCTTGAGACGAGAGTTGAAGAGATTTCCAGAACGCATGCGCGAGAACTGAGCAGTCCCTCCAGAAAAACGCGATTATGCGATCGCTGAATTCAATGCAAAATCAGCCAAAGTCCGCATATTTATGCGGGGGCCGCATTTTTTCGAATAAGCCGCACTTTCGCCGCATAAAATGCCGATTTCCACGCAAAATATGCGGGGCTCGCATGATTTCATAATCCTCGTATTTTCGTTGCAAAAAAAAGTCACATATATCTTCGCAGAAAGTTGAAAAATGTTGCGTTTGCTTCATACAAGAGCAGCCATTTCCTCCGGTTTCCATGGGAACGTTATGAAGTGACGCAATTACGCGACGGGATAGCTCACAGCTGAAGTTATTGCAGAGGCCAGAAAGACTCACGGAGGCGATTGACATCTCACAAATCGAACTCGTATAACTGTCTGTCACACGTTCTACCATCACATCGTTACTTAATAAACAAAATAAGATAAAAGAATAAGCATCAAACAGAAATTACCCGCACACGACATGGGGTGTTTGAGGCGCACACACTGCAGACAGTTCAGCGCGCAGCTCTTAAAGGGGCCACACCTTATTTACACTCGTTACATTCTGAAATAAAACATTGCTGATTTTGTAATTGTGAAAGAGAGTCTATTGTGCACTTATTGTTTGAATGTCCCTATTTTTCAATCTTTTGGAATGAGATGTCTCAATTTCTAGGTTTTAAAATGAATTGCAACCTTGTCTTAAATTTGTCATCTTCATACAAATGATTTTGACTTTCCTATAAGAAAAATGTATGTTATCGATTTTTTCTATTATTAGGAAAATTTCATATTCATCAAACTAAGTGGAGTAGCCTAACTCAAAACCCAACTTTGCTCATTTCAAAACAGCCTTTAAAATGTATTTTGAGTCTTTAAAATTTAAAAAAAAAAATCGAAAAGCCCAAAAGATCTGTATCTCTGCTAAAGGAATTTAATATGTCTGTGATGCCCTCTATCTTTTTTTTTCTTTTTTTCTTTCTTTTTTTTTTTTTTCCAAATTATTGTTTCATGTTTTAGGCTACTTCTCAGATGTTATACTTTTCAGAAAATGTGTAAAAGAAATGTCAAGAACTTGATATCAAACTCTGTGATTTTGAAAATTTAATAAAAATAAAACAAGAGAGAAATTAAATATTCCCAGCACTTTCTATGAGTTAGTATGCTTGCTACATCATAGAAAGTAATAAGAAATGACTCTTTACATTAAGGTAGTAGCCTAGTGAGAACAGGGTGTTGGGGGAATCACTTTTTTTCTCTTTTTCATCAAACCGCAGTTTTTGCAAGTTCCCGCAATTTTTGCAAGTTCCCGCAATTTTTGCAAGTTCCCGCAATTTTTGCAAGTTCCCGCAATTTCATCGCATAAAATTGCATAAATATCCCGCATATTCCATCGCATTTTTAAAGAAAACGGGCCGCGTAATCAAGGATTTTTGCCCGCAACAATCACAAAAAAACTCCGCGTTTTTCTGGAAGGACTGACTGAGATGAGGACGTTCTTCTTCGACTACTTCTTGTTACCGGCTGCTCACCGCTTAGGAGTATTACCGCCACCTACCTTATATATACGAGCTGGTAATGTCATCTCATATGGTAGGTGGCGGTAGGTATATAAAAAAACGAGTATAAACATTATTACATCATTAAATCATTATTTCATCAATTGTTAATTTTTAATACATTGATTTTTCTTGAGAAAAATAGACATAGATACTGTACCTGATATATATCCAAATGAATCAATGTTGAATAGAATTTAATTGCAATCAGAATGTGAATCGAATCGTGAAATTTGTCTGTTCAGCACTATAAATGAGCATGAAAAGTGATATCCAATAACAACCAATATATGAACAATATTAACCAATAGTGATTTAAAAATATTAGAATATAGTAAATAAATATTTATTATTAATAGTCAGTATTAATAGTAAATATTTATTATATTTGTGCTATCACTTTAAAATCAAGCCGTATGGTCTGTGGTTGAATCTGGACCTTCTTTGGTTTCCACTAGAATGAGATGAGATGGCACATTGTGCCCGTGGCTGCATCTGAGCATCGCGGGGCTCTGTTTAAGAGCTTTTTGAAAGCATCTTGCTTCACAGAGCTGTGCAGATGAAAAGGTTCATCAAACACCCTGCCCCCCAAGCCAAACGCTCACTCCCTCCCATTTATGCCCCTCTATCTCGCTCTGTACTGCATTGTGAAACCCAGAGGAAATTATAATACTTGACTCAAAAAAAGTAGTCCAACAATCCACTCCTCCAAACATGGCGTATATGCACACACACACAGTCCTTTATTTCTTGTGGCCCATCATTTCTGAAAACCAAGAGCCTGTGGCGTTAAAAACTGTATGGAGAAAATGGACTTTATGGATGTTTCCTAATTGACTTTCATGGCTCATTTAGGCCTGGATGCTTCATTTATCCATCAGAAGAGAACCACCATTGTCATTTCCTCCTTGCAGGGCTTCACAGTAATAACCTCTTCTGTGTGCAATGTTATGGATGTTTAGATATTTACATGAGACACTAACCATAAAATAAACCATGAACTTGACAGACACATTTCATCAGTTCCAGCAAATTTTCCCAAGCCTTGAATAGGACTACATAATGGGTTGACCACAGTGCATAATCTTTGGATCTCACAGTAACATGCTTCTATAAAAATAGACATTTTGTGGCAGTTTTAGAAATGTTGCTACAAATACGATGCAAATTAGGTGCATTTTAGTTGACCTGATGTGTTCTTATGGGTGCAGTGGTGCGTTAAACAGCTCTGTGGAAAGGAGGTACCATTTAAAAACAGTTTGCATGTTTGAACATTAGCAAATTATTTATGCAACAAATCTTTTCCTGGAAATATTGTATATTAATATTACAATTAGTGTATGTTTCACTTCCAATATTTCCAGTGCTGTGCAATACAAATAATAGGGTAATATTTCAATGCATTTAGTTGCATAGTAATATTACAATTCCAATTAGTTAATAGTCCAAGTTTGAGTATAAACTAATTATTTATTCAACTAAACATTTGCTAAAAATATTTGAGTATTAATTAATTGGAAATGGAATTTTACCATCCAACTAACTGGGGTTGGAATATTAACTAATTGTTTAAATAACATTTATATTTATTCATTTTGCTGACGCTTTTTTCCAAAGCGACTTACAATTGCTATATATGTCGGAGGTCGCACGCCTCTGGAGCAACTAGGGGTTAAGTGTCTTGCTCAGGGACACATTGGTGTCTCACAGTGGATTCAAACCCGTGTCTCTCACACCAAAGGCATGTGTCTTATCCACTGCCCCATCTCCACCCACCACCAAAACAAAGCATTTTCCTCTAATGTTGAAATTAACTAATTGTGTATACAACGTGTTACCTTAACCTTCTTTTTTTGCGACTCAAAAATATTTTTAGCAGAAGCTAAAAAGTTCAATTGACATTGCTTTGCCAGCATCATTTGATCAGCTGTTGTTGAAATCCACAACATGGACTCTGGTTGCAAAGCCAAAAACAAAGACTTCCCTGTGGGCACATTTTGGTTTTAAGTCAAATGGAAAAGCCCAATAACTCGGATTGGCTGTCTCTGCAGCTGTACGGTGGCCACTAAAGGCACCAATATCATAAAATGTCAGTTGCAGTTGCTCCCCAGCTGTAGACTATTGCAGAGGCTTCTTTGAGGCAAATTTGAATGCTGTGAAAGCTTTGACAAGCTGTATGAATTGCCAGGAAAAACTTGAGAAATTACAGTTTCCAGCCTATATAGCCAAATGAAAGATGTCAAGGTTTAAAAACCTGACTTGGCCAATACACTCGATGTGATCAAGCGCAGATGTTGCCCCATACGCAAGCTTAACAATACATTACCTCGCCAATGACTGGATGCTACCAAGTGTGAAATAAGATATGTGCCAGAGAAGCTCATAGCTGAATGATTTCAGTATGCTTTGGCAGTCTGGGTTTGAGATTAGCAGAAAATGTCCTGCATAAGCACAGATACGCTGCGGTTCTTGGCCGGACATGCAGAGCTGCTTTGAATGAAGAAAAAAAGGCTAGAGTATTTGTACAACAGTTAATCAGCTGACTAATATTTCATGATCAAGACAGCACTGGGCTGAGAGGGTCATAAGTGTGTTTGCAGACAATCTCTAAACCATCATTCTGTAACATTGGACTGTTTTCCTAAAACATAAGATGAATCGTGAATGGGAAATGGACAGGATTGTTTACAGCTTGTTGATGTTTCCTCTCAAGGTCTATGTTTAAGTTTATTTACATGCTATGATACTTTAAACCGCAATGTTATTACTGTATAACAAATCATTAGAGAGAATTTGAATAGCAGCAAAAAAAAAAAAAACCCTTTCACACGTGTATCACCTTGTTGTTCTGGAGTCAGATATGAGTATTAGATTACAAGCTGTGTCTATTGGGTGTGTTTTAAAACCTAGTGAGCTGGCTAACTAGACGGCTAGCTCTTTGGTTGTAATGTTTGTACATTTTACTGGTTCAGGGCATCTGTACTGTTGACCAGGTCACAAAAGCAAGATGCTGCACATTTGCAAGGATGCTGTTGCAATGAAGGTGCTTTTTTTGCAGTGAAAATGCAGGAGTCAGCCTTTTCACAAGTCTTTATCCCTTTAGCCTTGCTTTTCAATATTGTACGGCTTCCTCGCAGCCATAGGGATTACTTAACTCGGTAGGGAATAATTGTCGTAGCCCGTTTCTGCACTTTCAGACCTAGTGTTGCAGAGTATCACAACTCAACATGATGCATTGCATTTTAAATTAGGAAATAGCTCAATCTTATTAGATTTAGCTTCAGTGGTACCTATAGTTATTCCATTTATTTTTGCAACTGAAAAAAATATTTTTTTAATCGATTTAATTTGTATTTTAAGTTGTAATTTTTAAACTGTGAGAAATGTGTCATTTTGGAGTAGTTCCTGGTTGCTAATTTTGGCATCAGTGAAATTATGAGAGAGATCCTCAAGCCTGTTGTATCATATTTGATACTCTCATTAATATGATTTTCCTTAAAAATGATGCATGGACAATCAAGTAAACCTAAGTTGTTTTAGTCCAGTAAGTGTTCTTTTTGAAATATCACTAATATAGAAGATATTTTTACGTTTACTTAATAAAAATCAGTATATTATGAATTAATATTTTACAGCAAAAAGACATGCGTACCACGGTCCACGACCTGAAAGGGATTAAATTAAAATGCCTTTTACTTGCTAAAATGTTTTAAGATATCAATCGGATGATATAAGGTATGTAGTGGTGTGTATAACAGGTTTTTCAGCCAAGTTTTGATCATGTTGATAATTTAGGGGCCATTGAAATTAATTGGCTTTATAGGGTTAAGTGTCATGTCACTCTGAACCCCTCACATCCTGGCCACTTCCTCTTTAAAATGTTGCCGTCTGGTCGGCGCTACAGCGCCTTGAGCACCAGATGAAGAGTTTAATTCCCCCACTGGGCAATAAACAAGTGCAATATACACACACCATTATTGTTCATACATATAGTGTACATACATATATTGTGTACTTTTTTATATATTTATTTTTATTAACTTATTTTACTTTCATTATCTGTCTTGTCGCTGTCATTCTGTCTGTTCACTGGAAGCTTCTGTCACCAAGACAAATTCCTTGTATGTGTAAGCATACTTGGCAATGAAGCTCATTCTGATTCTAAATCTAAACCGACAACATTGTTGAGTGCAGGAGGAGGAAATGTGGGATTTTAAAGTGATTTGCAGTTTTTCCGATGTCAGAGTGTAGTCGTGTAGATTGCTTGATCTGTTGTGTATAATCTACAGATATGAATACAAATGTAAAGGACAAGGTGTGGCTTGTAATAAGTACCTTGACTTACCAAATTGCTTTGCATTTCCATGCACAGATCAGTATAGGGCTGGGAATAAAAAAATAAAAAAAATTAAAAAAACGATATCGATACTATGGAAGAGGTGTTAGTCTATGTAAGTCCTAACACCCCAGTAAAGTGATGGAGACCATATACTGTCAAAGAGCACTGTCCTTTGGATGGTGAAAAAGAGTAGGAGTGTAACCCCGGCATCCTGGCCAAATTTGCTTATTGGCCTCTGTCCATCATGGCCTCCTAATCATCCCCCTAGACTGCTTGGCTTCATCACCGTCTCCTCTCCACCAATAAGCTGATGTGTGGTGGGCGTTCTGGCGCAATATGGCTGCCGTCGCATCTACAGGTGGATGCTGCACATTGTTGGTGGTTGAGGATATCCCCCCTTCCATTTAAAGCGTTTATTCTATTTATTACCTTGACTTCGCTTCCAGTTCCTGAATGATACTTTTTTCGATACTAATTTTATGAAATCCGTTTAAACAAGATTACAATTGTATTTACCAAAAAAAAAATTACTTTGTACTTTACTAGCCTAATGAACTATGAATCTGCCAATTCACTTCCCACACTTCCCTTTATATGATATGGATTAATTATATATTATTAAGGATACATTTAATCTGCTAGGCTCCTCTGCAAGTGGAGTTCCCCACCTGATGACTGTTGCTTTGCTGACTGTAGACATGCACCTTGCTGGAGGGTTGCAGAAAGTTTTGATGACTCTGGCTTTTTCTTCCTTTGACACATTAAGGTCTCTGGCGATTGCTTAGCAATAAGTGTCCGACAACGCAAAGTCCTGTTATTCCCCTTGGCCTCCTACTGCTTGTCGTGCTCGAGGGAAGAGGATGTCTGAAGCACTTGGCTTTGACAGGCTGTCGCCACATATCAGCCAGTGCATCTAGACTCAGGATGAGGCTTAGGAAGTGTAATGAAGTGGAGGGCGATGATGCCATAAGCTCTGGGAGTTTGGAAGAATGCAAGAATGAAGCTTATGTACTTGAAGAACTGACAAACAGAAATGTACTAACTTTTTAAGCTCCTATGGTGATGATTAGGGGCTACTGTCCATCACAAATAAGAACTTCTGCTGATTTCTATCATCAGTTTAGTCAGTTTCTGAATCGGTTCATGAATTAGTTGTGAATCAGCTCTCTCAAAAGTACTAGAATTGTTAATGGAATTAAGGAACCAGAATCTTTGTGGACTTGGAATTGGAAGCAAATTTGTTACTTTTTGTAAAATTTTCCTTCATGATTGCATTCACTTACAAAAATAAATGTTTTATATATTTATGGTAGGAAATTTACAAAACATCTTCATGGACCATCTTTACTCATTATTTATTAATGTGAGCAGATGCAGGTCGCTATATTTTGTTCTTGTTTTCAACATAAAGCATTTCCATTTATTTTGTGTTTTTTTTTCATGGGCTTATTCTTGTTCGCTGATTTGCTTGCAAGATCTGGCAAAATGTAATATGTAATACTCCTAAGCGGTGAGCAGCCGGTAACAAGTAGTCGAAGAAGAACGTCCTCATCTCAGGCCACCTTTACACAAAGCCGGGTATTTAGCAAAACAAATATTTTCCCCCTCTCCGTTTTCAAAATTAACATTGTTTACACACCCGCATAAATACTCCGTCGAGCGCCATCATAACTATGCCAAACCTATTGGCGGCAGTGTAGGGGTTAAGGATAAAGCCATGCAAGCCAATCACAGAATCCCCAGAAACGACTAGAGAGAACCTAAAACGCCGTTTCTCCCAGTTCACACGACAACACATAACCGCCGTTTCCAGAAATCTCCACTTTGGCCGGAATTTTTAGAAATAATCGTGTTCAGTGATTAAAAACGGTGTTTTCGTGTAAATGAGAGGGCAAAACGCAGAGAAATATCTGCGTTTTCCCATCGTGTAAACGGGGCCTCAGTTCTCGCGCATGCTTTCTGGAAATCTCTTCAACTCTTGTCTCAAGGCCCACAAGGAAGTAATGGAATAGTCGAATAAAGTCGTTATTTATGTTTTTTTTTTCGCACAAAAGTAGTCTCGTCGCTTGATAAATTCATAGTTGAGCCACTGTAGGCACATGGAATATTTAAACATTTTCTTAAATGACTTTCTGGGCCATCAAGTTTCATTCCCTTAGGCAGCCTATGTAGCAGTGATCCACCTCTCAGATTTAATCAAAAATATCTTCATTTGCGTTCCGAAGATGAACGAAGGTCTTACGGGGTTGGTACAGCATGGGGGTGAGTAATTAATGACTTAATTTTCATTTTTGGGTGAACTAACCCTTTAAAAAGCGTTATCTGTAAAAGAAAATATCTCCCTTTGCATTGAACTTTGAGCGTCGTAACTTTGCAGATGTTGTTTATGCTCAAACAGCAACATCACACATTAACTACAAGTTCAAAAAGTGAAATCATAATCAAGGACCACTTTAACTAAACAGACATGCTTAGAAAAACTTTGTCTCTGGTTTAGATTTTGCTGTGGACTAAGAATGTAGCCATAATGTAACCATCACTTTGGCTTTCAGTAAAAACACCTACTCCCAAACGAACTTGGTATCTTCTGCAGATGACGCAATCGCAGTAGTTTGCAGCTTAAAAAAAGGACTATTTTTAAGCATATCCCATCTGTTCATGATGAATTAGAGATGAGCTGGAGCGAATGATGCCGTCACTGTTTGCTGAAGGGCAGATGTCCTGGGTATGCCGGTCAGTCCATGGTCGAGCTGACCACAGCTCATCCGCCGACACATTACTCATGCATTAATGCTTGAAGTACAGACCCAAAAACCATGTCGCTGTCACAATGAGCCCTTGATTATAATTCACACTGAATAATAGAACGTGCTGTGTTGTGTTGCTTTTTTTGATTGTTTTGCTTTAAGTTCTATTTTGTGTTTGGCTCTTTGCATTTGTTCCACAAGCGGCTTGCTTATTTTCATCATATCAGAATTAATGTCCATCAGCCCGCTGTTTGCCTGTTCACCGCGAGCAGATATTCTACATTAAATCAATGCCACATAGTTCTTAGGACCGTGCAAGGGGATGCTGTTTTGCTGCAGGCAGTAGATAAGGCCGCTCGGCTCTGCTAAATCCTCTCGACTGCCATGCATTTCTCATGGGGCTAAAAACACGCAAACCCACCCCTTTTGATAAGAGCCAACTTGCTGCGCTCACAACTTAGATTGGACTCGTTTTTATTTAAAAGCACTGCCACTCACGCAGCTGTCAACTCAGCATGACTAAATATGTCAGGGCTTAATTTTTAACCACTTTCAGACAGTTGTTTGACTCTGGAATCTAGACATCTAAGCGTTTATGTAAAAAGCATAGGCTTAGGACCTTACATGCCTCTTCTTGACCTAAAAGTAGCTGAGCTTATAGGGATTTCTTTTGACATAATTTCCCATCACCGTTTTGCATTTTCTGCAGATTGTGCTTTGTTACTTTTAAAGGGATAGTTCACCCAAAAGTTAAAGGGGAACTTGGCAACTAATTTCTTCTGTGAGTTTCACTTTTGTTATTGCATGTTTTCTCATCAAGCTCCCCCTACAGATGTGCGGCGTTAAGGCCATTGCACACCGAGTCCGAAATTCGCATCCGAAATTTTCGCACGTTAAAAAAAAAATTCGACCTCACGTTATGTCAGTCATGCTTGCACACCGCCTCCGAAACTTTCGTCCGTCATAAAATTAATCGGATCGGGTTCGATTTTCTGCGTTTTTCGCATCCAGAGCCAGCATTTTGAGAGGTCTTTTGACAATTCAGGGCCGGGGGTAGCTCGTCCTCAAATCATTGTACATATGCGCCGTGCTTTCAGTTTCGGTTTACAATTCGATCAAGTGTTTATGTTCTCTTCTCTATATTGGATTATGAAATTAATAAACCTCCCCTTTCAATCAGATTGAAATTTAGGATCGAATAAGGTGTGATTGAGCAGCCTATTCGATAACTAATGTATTATTTGGGCACAATATACACAATAACAGCCTAGCTGTTCTGTCTGCCCAGCGCTTCCAACGGGCCGCGCGCGGGTGTGTGTTTGTCCGTGTGTGTGTCCATACCTGGTCCATTTCAGACACACTGCCAGTCTCCGTTCAGAATCGATTGGTTCACGGAAATTGGTGGTCTTGTTTTTAATATGTGGCTCCAGAATCGCTAGCAAAGCATCAAACTGTCCCACTGACATTCTGAGGTAAATTTTGAATCGCTCAGGATAAATTCGCAACTCCATAAGGAACTCTCCTTCCTCTCGGCGCAATTTCAGGATTGGATGGACGTAATATTTTCTCTTTCTTCCCTTTTCAATAAGAGAGAGGGCAAAAATCATCCTCACTGCTTGACGAATCCATTTGGTATTTTTGCGTTTTTTTCCCGCAAAGGTTTAAGAAATACGCAACGGACTCGGTGTGCAAGGTTTCTATGCGTGACGAATTTTTAAGCTGACGAACACGAAAATACGCATACGAATATTTCGTGCTCAGTGTGCAATGGCCTTTACACTATGATAAAAAAAAACTCACTTGCGGCACCTTCCTCCCGCTTTCTACCACTGCTCATTGCATTTGTTATTATCGCAGCCGGCCAACTTTATCGTGTGGAACTTTGTCTACAGAGGTGGGTAATAAATCATACACAGTATCATAGAATTGGGGATTATCACGCTTCCAGGTTTCATGGGCGGGATTTGTCAACTTTGTGCATGTCCACTTCCGACGCAGTTCAACAATGGCTGAGACGAAGGCTATATATCTCACTGCTCTGTTCCAATTTGTAAATCTAACCAACAACGCCAACCCTACGTAAGTTTTCATGGATTCTAGACTGAATTGAGTATAAGGAAGAACTGGATTAAAACTTTAAAATAAAACAAGGTAGCACGTTTGTTTGCAGCCGGCACTTTAGTGAATCAGACTAATTTACCAGGGATGCCGTATAAATAAACTTAGTGTAGTCCGTCATCAGTTCGCCAGCGGTCATTCAACGGAAGTGGCAGTGCACAAAGATCACGGAATCCAAAAGTATCAGCGTGATGATAATCCCCTATTATGTCGAATTGCCTTAAAGCAGTTTGTGTTTCTCGCTCGTTCTCGCTTCTCACGAGACTTCCTATTTCCAACTTACCGGGACGTTAGTTCCCATGCGGCACCTTCCTCCCGCTTTCTACTGCTGCTCATTGCATTTGTTATTATCGCAGCCGGCCAACTTTATTGTGTGGAACTATGTCTACAGAGGACTTCCTATTTCCAACTTACCGGCGTTAGTTCCCATGTTGCAAGGTTGGTTTTTCGCCTGGGAATGCTGGGGGGAGCGTGGAAAGTCACCATTCTCTCCAGAACAGGTTATTAAACCATTCAAATGATTTCTAAACGGTTTTATTAAGTTGAAAGAGTTGGCAAGTGCCCCTTTAAAATCGTCATTTACTCACCCTCATGTCATGCTGCGATGATGATAGCTCAGTTCACAACGAAAAAAAACACAGTTTACTTTGGTCTTGTCAGTGGGACCATTTGGCAATTTTTAAAAGTAAAATTTCCATTCAGAATCTTATTGGCATCCATTGCAGCGTCTCGCACTTAAAACGTAACGTTAACCAACTATTTGGCCGGCTCTGTCGCCCAAAGGAGTGTGTGCCGCGTGCCTGACCTGTTGTTTTGTTTCAGGTCTAGCTAGATCCGCTTGCGCTTTGGTCGATGAAGCAACTTAACGTCCTCGCGCTGCCAGTGAAGCCAGTGAAATGAATGGGTTTCAGACCGCAGCGCATGCCGTGTCATGTTGCAAAAGCATGTGAAAAAAAAACGACAAAGTTTGCTAGTCCAAAAAGACCGTTAATCGCATGCTAAAAAAATTGACGCCTTTAAAATGGGTCTGCATTAACGGCGTTAATAACGTGTTTAACTAACAGCCCTAATATACATGTATACATATAGTGTATACATGTATATTAGGGCTGTTAGTTAAACACGTTATTAACGCCGTTAATGCGGACCCATTTTAACGGCGTCAATTTTTTTCTTAAAAAATAAAAGCAGCATATATATATATATATATATGCTGCTTTTATTTTTTAAGATTGAGCGCTCCACTCTTCATTCTTTAGTTGAACTGAAAACTGCACCCAGCTTATTGTTTATAACTTGGACGAATAGAGTCATAATCGTTTGAAACCGCATTAGGATGAGTAAGTGATGACAGAATATTAATGTTTGGGTGAACACCATTTAATAAAAGGACATTGTCAACATGTTTTTTTTTTTTTTTCTTGCATGGATTTGGAAATCAATAAAAGGAGAGCTGATACGCTTTGATATTTTCCTTCACATCTGCCGCTTTGATTTATAGGCACCAAGAGCTGCAGAGGCAATTATTATCACAGTAGTGTGGAAATTGATGGCCTGACTCAGATTCTGCCCCCCTCTACATTCTGCAAGGTTTGATTTCCAGAGAGGCTTTTGTTTGCGGACCGTCTAAGTGACACTAATGTTGGCATTTGAGGCTTCACGTCTCACGTTGCAAGATCAACCCTGACCTGAGTTTATTTCCTAAACCTTGTTAAGTATATTGAAAGCCTGTGAGGAATAAGGTTAATGAGGGTTGGTGTATTTTTAAACCGATTTCCTGTGGAATGAGCATGTGAGTCGACGCTTCCCCCTCTGCTGATTTATTATCGCATGTTAGTGGAATGCTGAGGCAATAGCTTTGAAAGTCACGTTTGCCCCCCGCTAACACAATCATACTGTATCTCATGGAGCATTTCTTCACCAGGCTTCTGCGGTGACGGATGGAGGTTGGTTTAGAAAAGCACTTTCCCTCTCCATGTCTATTTGTAGACCCTGATATTTGGTCTTAAACTCCACCATGGGGTGGGCGTTATGACAGAATAATTAAGCAGATGGTGTCAAGTGATTGTGTATAATGGTTTAGCATCAGCACCAGATGCACACGATCTTCCATGTAATCATTTCCCTTCATTTGAATGGTTTTGGGTTATGGGTAATCGCTCATACTGGAAACATGCATCGGAAATCACTCTCAATTCCTGCCAACACACTAGCTCTGATCCAAAATGTAGTGAGCCACTTTGTTCCTTACTGACATAAGCAGTATCCTTCTAAATTAGCATCCATATTTGTATGTGTGTATATATATATAAAATGTGTTGTATATTCTATTAATGTATATTTATATTAATACTTTGTGGGTATTGAATTGAATATATTTAAATCAACATTTTTCTTATCTGCTATGGTGATTTTTTTTATTATTATTATTATTACTTTTTAATAATCTTTTCTACTTTATCATCTTGTCACAGTGCATTCTGGGTTAGGAATCCAAGAAGGGTTTTAGCCAGGAGAATGTATCTTAAAGGAATAATTATGCAGCCAACCTTTTAAATGATCTTAACACCAGATTTTTACAACAGAGCTTAAGTGTTTCAAAACAGATGTAAAAATCTATAGTTATGTAAAATAACCTTTTCACACAAGCTGTGCTAGTCTGGGTGCTGCAGAACAGGTGCAGTCTGGGTACCTGAAATGAAGAGACATCAAATATTTGATGTTACAACAGATTCCTTTTAAGCTGCTCAAACATTATATTTCAGAATAATAAGACAAGATACAATTCTCAAGAAAAGGTGTAGCGTATAATAAAATGGATCAAAGCAGCACACTGGGAATACTCTTTGTTGGGTTTACACAGGCCTCTCTGTGGAGGAATGAATCTTTTGATAGCGGCCCATCCCTGGTGTTTTCCTGTACAGGCACGCCCTTTTCAGAAAGGA
Organism: Pimephales promelas; assembly: GCF_988280905.1. NCBI lineage: Eukaryota > Metazoa > Chordata > Actinopteri > Cypriniformes > Leuciscidae > Pimephales > Pimephales promelas. Next base: position 26,259,293 of record NC_142783.1, read on the forward strand.
TTTGATGACAGCATTATCGTGAAAATGTTACAGTTCCGGTGTGACGTTTATCTCTGCTCTGAAGCCAGAAGATTGATTTCGGACAGACATGCGCTATAGCATTTACAGAAGCTGTAACCCTGAGCTTTGCCCTTTATTTTTGTACGACCTCTTCAAGTCATTGTGGTAACATGGGAATACAATGCAAGACATTTGCCATTATGCTCTAGAGTTCAGCCTAAAGCATCACCGCTGACAGAAATTTTATCTCTGGAGGTCGCTGCAATTCACGAATAAGATGTACTACCAGTTAAACAACATACCATTGTATTTTGACAAATCTGTTTTCTTGCTTCTGAATATTAATGTTATTCACTCACAGAAACATTAACTTCTTTCCCACACTCACTTACAGTATCTCACAACAGATGGATCATGTGGGCTCCTTTCTTCACTTCTATAAAGCGCAACATTCGGGTTCCTGGCGTAAATATTTCATTCGCAGCCGCTTTCTCCATGGAGAAATAGAAGTGCATCACCTAATATAGGTTTATTTTGTTGTTTTGTCATTTTTAACTTAACTTACTACTACATAGTATAGTGTTCAATTATGATGCTACCCACAATCATGAAGCTCACAGCACCTTGGATCCACCAATGAGAGAAGTTGCTGTTGCCATAGAAACGAAAATCATGGCAAAAAAAGAGGCTTAGCATGAATTATTAGGAATGATGTAACTGAAGTCTCCCAGCAGTCTCAAACAACTTGTACTTAAAGTTTAAAAGAATAAATTAATACATTTATTGAGCAAAGATGTGAAAAATAGACTATAAAGAATGAATACTGTTCTTTTGGCTTCGCTATCACTGGAATAAATTAAATTTTAAAATGTATTAAAGCAGAAAATAGTATTGTAATATTTTGCATTATTACTGTTTTTAGTGTATTTTAAATCTGTGTTTTACTGATCAAATAAATGGAGCCTTAGTGATCATAAGAGACCTTAAAAAACTTTCAGAAACAAAAAAATCCCCAATCTTTTGATCTGTACTGTATATATTTTACTATGTTGCAATAAACTGAAAAACAAATATATTTTAGTATTAGAATAAAATAATGATTTATGCGCATTTATTCTAATTACATCATGTGCATTTCATCATGGGCTTGGTTTAAAACTTTGTTTTGAAGCAATAACGTGATGAGATTCATTTCAGAGCTGGTTGGTCTTGATTTAGGCAAATATTTCCATAAACTTTTCCAGCAGTCACGACTTGACATTTAAGTTCCCCTAATGAAGCGTCTGACATTGACAGGTGATCACATGTGCGGTGCACTATTTGTGTGATATTGTCTTCCTTCTGCTCTGTAAACCCTTCATCAGGAGATGAAACAGCACAGCAGTGCTCATAATGGCAGGTTTTCATTACCACACTCACCCTTTTTTAAATAAGGAACTACTAAAGCCAGACTGATAAATCTGTTATTTTGGGATTTCTGGATTTTATATGTGTGCCTGATTTGATTTCTGGTCTGTTTTTGCATATGAGCTCTATTTTGACATTTCCTATCTTGTGGTAAGGCACGTGATTTCCTGTATCATGGTGGCCTTTTGTTGCCTCTGAGGTTGAGCGTGATGGTAATCTGATGATGTGGACGTGCAGATAAAGTCCAGCGGTGGATGGGAAGGGCTTGGAGGGGACAATAGATGTGCATCCAAATTAAGATCACTTCCCTTAGTATGACTTCCTGTTACTGTTTTCACCACACTTTTGCCATTGACATCTCTTACAGCATTTGACTAAATAAGATCATCACGTCTGAAATTACTGACACGCTACACAGAGTCTGTATGCTGAATGATTTGACTTTTTATGCCTAGCAACTAGGGCTGCAGCTATCGATTCTTTTTGTTATCGATTAATCTAGTACTTAATCAATCGATTAATCGGATACTTGTTTTTTTGTGTGTTTTTAAACAACCAAAACAAATAATGCATAACGAAAATGATGTGGCTGTAAAACGATCAAGCATTTGGCTTTTATTTATGTTAAAACAGATATGTAATCCCATTATTATTTACCCATTTAGTGTTTATAAGTGCCAGTGGCAAAAATTATATAACAATACAGTTAAGTCAACTTTCACAACTTTCATTCATAGTCTGGTGTCGTTTAAAGCCCTTTAAAGCTGCACTGAAACTCTCATTTGGACCTTGAACCATTTGGTTCCCAATGAAGTCCATTATATGGAGAAAATCCTGGAATGTTTTCATCAAAAACCTTAATTTCTTTTCGACTGAAGAAAGAAAGACATGGACACCTTGGATGACACGGGAGTGAGTAAATTATCAGAAAGTTTTTTAAAAAAATGAACTACTCCTTTAACGCCAAATAAAATGTTGTCTCATTGTCTTGAAATGAATCACTGATTATTAGGCCTATTATTATACTTACACTACCATTCAAATGTTTGGGGTCAGTACACTTGTTTTTTTTTTTAAATAGCCCACATATTACCCATTATTATCAGTGATTCTGTCTACACTGGATGCACGCCACTCGATCCGCATGCTTGAGCTTTTGATAACGGTACAAATGCATTTGAAGCGTTTGCTTTGATGTGTCCAAGGGCACGCCGGTTCAGACAGTGTTAGAATGCTGCAGACCATTTTCTTTTGCGAGTACTTACTACTTGTTTCATCTCAAATCTTGGCATATATGACAAACTCACCCCAAGGACAACTCAAACCCCCCCCCCCTTTAAAGATAATGCTTCCAGCGCTCCCCCAATGTTTGCCGAATGCTCCATGGGGGGCCCCCCGTTGAGAAAAGCTAGTATAACATTAGCGAAACATCAGCCAAAGGCTAATAATATCAATTACCATTATGTGTCCAACATTGTAGAGAGAGATACATAAAACGCATTAGTTGTAGACGACCCTGTATAATTCGCTCATCATCAGTTTCTAGTTCAAACATATATGGCTCAATTAAACCAATATTTCCACTTACCATTTTATATCTTTCACAGTTGCCTAAGTGAAATCAGGTAATCCGAGCTGATGTGATTGAGAGTTTCCGACAAGACTATACCGCATTGTAAGATGAGTAAAACTTTAAGTGATTTAGACCTTTTCAAGCATGTTTACTATACGTTAAGTTATTCTTAGAAACCTGAGTGTCTAAAGCTGTATCTACTGTCTGTTTGTGTGTACTGGGCTTTATCCGCTATCTGAAATAGTAAGCTGACGCGTTCTTGTGCAGGCTGACAGTTCGGTATGTGCGAACTCCTTCAAGGTTTTGACCTTGATATTATGCAGTGCGATTAGTCTTGATGTGTTCCTGGACTTGTGTGTGAGCTCACTTTGTTCACAGTGTCAGGTTGGGCATAACACCACCAGGCCAGAGCTCACACTCTCACATGTGACAGGACTGACAAAAAGGGCTGGACCCACACCATTGCATGGTAACCTCACCAAAAATGTGAACAATTTAATGATAGACTAACACACAGGTGGTAACTCTTCGTCAGACAATTAAAACTTAAACACACCACGCCTTTATACTCACAGGTGACTCGGGATCAGCAAAAATCGATATAAGCAGGTAACAATTACACAAAAAAAAAATTCATTTCAGTTCATTTTTTTAACTGTTCGTTTTAACGAATGTGGAAAGCATTAAGTTCAAAGATTTATTTTTGCTTCATCACTTAAAAACTTTCCCGCTAGTCTTCGTGTCCTATTTTACTCTATGTGCACTGAAATGTGTTTAAGTGTTTAAGTTGGGGGGAAGTAAGTTTCTCATTTTTTGGCCAATGAATCACTCAAAATACTGAGTGTATTTTTTTCGAATATATATATATATATATATATATATATAAATTGTATTCAACTAGATCGCTCAGCCCCAAACTCCATTAACCCTGTCCAGTAGAGATTTAAAAAAAGGCTAGTGTCTCAATTTTTGTCTAAAGTTAAAGGGATACTCCACTTTTTTTGGAAATAGGCTCATTTCACAACTCCCCCAGAGTTAAACAGTTGAGTTTTACCATTTTCAAATCCATTCAGCCGATTTTCTGATATTTAGAAGAATGTCAGTAACCACATCGTTTCTGGTCTCATTGACTTCCATAGTAGGAAAAAAATATACTATGGAAGTCAATGAGACCAGAAACGGTCTGTTTACTGATATTCTTCTGAATATCAAAACATCGGCTGAATACATTCGGAAAACGGTAAAACCCAACTGTTTAACCTTTGGGGGAGTGGTAAAATGAGCTTATTTCCAAAAAAAAGTGGAGTATCCCTTTAAATTATTTTGACCAGTTTGAGGGAAACGGGTGATTCAGTAAAACAACCCACATTCGACACTACACACCTGCCCTTTTCCTTAACACTGTGGTGAGTTAAGAGGCAGGCTCCTCTGTGTAGCCTCCCACAGCTCTGGAGGAAGAACCGGCTCTGACATGTGGGAGCATCTCAAGAATGCACAGTGGTTTTGACTTGTAGCAGTTAGCAGCCCACAAGGCTTTGAGAGTGACTGTGGGGGCCCTGTGTTTTGCATCAGTGCTCCGAAGCACTGCAGAGCTGCACAAGGTCATGTCTTCACACAGAGCTATCTTTAGATTAATAAACGGGCTTCAGTAGATTAGACGTAATGAAAATAAAGAGATACTCGCAGCGTTATCGGTCAGGGAACAGGGAAGTGTGGGTTGAATTCTGCTGCATTATCTGCATTTCTGGCCTACTTTTCTCTCGGACAGATCTGCTCGTATGTCCACTTATCCATCTGGAGTGGCCCAGTTTACTGGGTTGAGTGCATGATTTTAAATATTTGAGCAAAGGTTGTTGGAAAAGAGCTGTTCTGTGATATGGGAAGGCTGTGGGTCTAGTGCTGCTCTGTAATATTTGGTTTTCTGTGGAAGATTTACACCTCTGTAATGACCGCATTTCCACTGATGTGAGACAAACGTAGAGTTATGTTTTTGGCAGACACTTTCTTACCGGTAACTGACAAGAATATCCATATAGTGTACTATAACTGTAGAAAGTATTAAGCACTCGGATGAATACTGAAGCTAATGTTATTTGTGCTAAGAATAACAAAAGCAGAAATATTATTTATATTATCTCAATCTTGAAGTAAAACTACTAGGTTTATATTGTATTGGGCTTATTGATAATACAATGATTGAAGTGATAATTCGGGGCTTTGTAGAAGCGTATTTATTTTTAAAAAATGTTTATGCGATTTTGTGTCAATTTTTAGTTTTGTTTTAATGATTTATTATTTAAATAATTAAAGTTTTATTTATTATTTGTTAATTATGTTTTTAATGATTTATTATATGTTCATTAATAAAGTTTCCTACAGTTCAAGCTATGAAAAGCAGATGATCTAAATAATAATTTATTTTGAGAAATATTCACAATCAGCTAAACTAAACTTTTGTTGAATTGTTGTCATTCTCTGAAATATATAAATAAAAATACCTGAATTAATTGTTTGCATCCAAAAATGTAAAAAAAAAAAGAAATCAACGTGTCCTTAGAATAAAATAACAAAGGATCACCGTTAAGATGCATTTTGTTTTCACTGTGTTTTCACTGTTGCCTTCACTGTTTGTCTTCATTTGTATTCACTCCATATTTAATAAGAAACAACTGACACCTATGTCATTCATTTTTGCATTCTTGTATATGGTTGCTTCAAGTCTTCGCTGTTTGTTTAGAACATTAACTGCTTTGTTCAACTGAGGTTTTGTCGCACAACCTTTGCTGGATTGATTTTAATGAAGTGTTGCTCTTAATTTGCAGGTCTCACCACAGAGGGCCTTTATCGAGTGAGTGGAAACAAGACAGATCAAGACAACATTCAGAAACAATTCGACCAGGGTATGTACTGATTTTAACTGGGCTCTGCGGGAAATTAGGTTTCATTTGCAGGTTTTTGATGGCTTGCGACTAGGACACATGTTGAAAGACATTTTACAAATTGGATAAGTGTCCCTGATAAACTCCAGTTTGAAGGGTTCTTTTATATATTTGATCTTCCCCACTTCACACTGAGTGGAAATCTTGTGTTTCAGTCAGTTGTTTGCTTGTGTATATATGTGTTTGTGTGTGTGTGTGTGTATATATATATATATATATATTATATTATATTTTGTCCATCTAAAATCTAAGTTAATCTAAAAAAAAAGTAATTAATTTCTAGCTGCTAATTACATCTTCAACAGTGTAACCTTTACTAATTACTCTCTCTAAAGTATTACGTTACTTATTAACGCAAAAATTTTATGTTATTGGTTTATAATTATTGTATAGTCTATACATTTATGTAATACAATTACATCAGAAGTAACTAATTAAATGACTGAAGAATTAAGTCGTCTCTTTACTTTTTCAAGGAAAAAGTAATTAAATTGGAGTAATTAATTACTTGGTGATGCATTACACCCAAAACTTATTGTTTTGAAATATTTATTTTAATTTAAGTAATTGTATACTTAAATAATAATAAATAATTCACTTAAATATTAAATAAATAATTTCCTTAAATACTATAATTTCTAACTTTCAAACTAGTGAACACTTGGGGTGTAACGATACCTTTATGTCACGATTCGATACATATCACGATACTGAACTCATGATACGATATTATTTCGATACTCCGAGACATATGATAAAAGGTTAACAAAAAATGTACTGTTGATTAAAATGGCAACTTTGATATTACATTGTGGGTTTAAATGAATAAGTTTGGACTTGGTGCTTGTAACCCAAGGACAATGGTGACACCAGAATACAAATATTCATGATTCTGAAGCTGAAAACACAGAATTTATTATTTTTATTTTAGACGAATATGCTTGTGCTGTCACTGACTAGATATATTTAAAATAATGTTGGCCACTTTTTACTGGTAACATAAGACATTTGGTATTATCAGGACCCACAAATATTCCCCATTGCTTTATTATACATTATAATCAACATTATGTATAGTAGTTTAATGTAGTACGCACTAAAACTCTGAAAAAATTGTTTTTTTTTCCCGCCACTCAGTAATTTTTAATTTGGGGGAACTATCCACGATATGAATTGTATCGTTGTAAAAGATGAGAAAAAGGTCCTGAATTACACAATTAAGAACTGTCACACTGTAAATGAACCATTCCTCTAAAAACAAACTTGCCATTTGTGGCTTCTGGATGGCTTGGTGCCTGCAGGCCTCCATCAAGCTGTGATTCGCACTCATTATTCGCTTATGCAGGACATTTTTAGCTCAAATCTCCTTGTGACACATTAAAGGGATCTGTTATATTCTCTTTTTTAAACCTCAGAATTAAATTGTCACTACGCCGATGATATATTGAGGCAGTTACAGGCCAGCGGTGGGTGGTATGACCAAAATGTATTCAGTGCACTGCCACTGAGTAATGTTATTTCACAGAAACGCTTTACATCATAATTCAATGAAAAAAAAAGAAAAAAGGCTCGTATATTAAACAACCGTGACAATTGTAGATAATGCAGTGAATACTATCTTTTACTTCCATCTCATTTTTTTTTTCTTTTTCTTTGGAACTTGATGGACAGCAACCAAATGATAAGATTATCCATAACAAATGAAGTCTGGCATTCGTGCACAAGCAGCTTTTCGCATGTTATGTAACACTTGAGTTAAAAACAAGGGCATCAAAACGGTAAAAGCCCAAACAAATTTTTTGCTGTGCTTGGCAAAACCTTTAAGTTCTTCCTCATTTTGACGTCTGTGATGAATTTCCACATTTACTATATTTGCGCTGCTGTTGCTCTATCGCTATCACGTGTAAATACCATCAAACTGGTCACTATTACAGGAAATAGGTTTGTTATTTTGTAGCCAAATGAAATCCACTGTTTTCATATATCTTTCAAATCAAACACTAGTCATGGCTGGTGAACTGGGTTGAATATATTCAGCCGAGTGACCACATTATTCATTCAGTGAGCCATCGTTTGCCCAAAAGAGCCACTATAAGCATCAGTGCCCACTGGCCTGGAGCCATTAGTCTTCCTCTCTTTTTCTCTTCTGCATCCTCACGATACAGTGAATTGGGTGCTTTTTACCCCTTCATGTGTTCATTCAGTGCCTTTGCGAAGAGATCTAATCTGACAGCTGTCATTTCACCTTAAACCCCTTACAGCTTCTCTTTCTCCTCCCTATCCTCTCTTTCCTATTTATTTTCCCCTTTTCTCCATAGTTTTCCTTCTATTCTGCTCAATCCCCTTAAATCTATTTTAGTGGCTTTACCAATACTGATAAAGGCAGTTGGATTCCTCCACAAGCTCACACTATTTTCACTCTTCTCTCAGACCACAGCGTTGACCTGATAGTGATGGATGTAGCCGTGAACGCTGTGGCTGGGGCCCTAAAGGCCTTCTTTGCCGACCTCCCTGACCCCCTCATACCGTACTCTCTCCATCCAGAGCTGGTGGAAGCAGCCAGTAAGTATCCACACATTTCTCCATCGCTTCCTTTTTTTTTTTTTTTGTCTGAGGTTTGTGGTAGCGGACTGGTTTAGAATGGTTTACTAGTTACAAGCTGACTGTTGTGTAGCATTCAGTGTCATGCTTTATTAAGCCCTAAGTTAAAAAACTTTTTTTTTTTTCAGTAACATTGCCTCTGCCTGATTTGGTCATAAAAACATGGTATCATTTTTGAGTTTATCGTTTTTTAAAATAAGTTTAAAGGCCTGCTCATACAAAATCTAATGTGATTTACCAACATTAATAAAATAATTGCTGTAATCTTCACACCAACTGTTTACGCAGTGTCTGGTATAATATATTTTATTATTCCGGTGATGGAATTTTCAGCAGCCATAACTCAAAGTCTTCAGAAATCATTCTAATATTCTGATTTGGTGCACAAGAAGCATTTATCAATGTTGGAAACTGCAAACTGTGAAATTTACAGGCTGCTGAGAAGATGATTCAAAACAACAGCATTTATTTTAAATAGTATAACTAATTTGACTTTCACATGATCAATATAATGTGTTATGGGTAGTGTATATTTTAAAAAAAACAAATAAAAATGTTCCAATTTTGGAAATGCTATACATCATTTGGACAAAAAAAAAAAAAGACTTAAAAAATGAAAGATTACGTTTTCCTAAAACAAAATACAACTGTTTACCCACAGTTTGAAACAGAGTTGCTGACTAATGCCTGGTTCAGATTACACGATTTTTTTTGTCTGTTACGATAGTCACTGTGTCAGATTACGCGATTTTTGGCTCCTTAAATCTTGTCGTGTCGTGGACAAGACACATGTCGGACTACACGTTACTTCCTGACCAGTCATCGCATGCCGTGTTTAACGGCGCGCGTGATGTCATCGAGAAGGCGAAACTCGTAGCGAGTGATTCCTGGATTGTTTGGCATTGTCTTTTCAGCGTGAGCAATACACAGTGTGGCGTGTGAACTGTTTGAATTGCGTGTGTCTCACGGCCATTGCGTGAGACTTGAGAACCCTGCTCGAATAGGACAGTATGGGCTGTCAATCCTCCAAAGAGAACTTGAGGTAAAATTTTGTTTTCTTATATATTTTTACTTCGTTTTTTAACGTTAGCACCATCGTCTCTCTTTCGTTTTATATTTTTTGAAAGTTGTATACCTAAAAGCTTGTGCTCCTATTGGTCAACCTCATACACGTGACGGAACCGTCGTGGACGACTGTTTAAAAAAATTAAACATGCTAGTCTTTTTGTCGTGATGTCGTCCACATCAGGTTGTCGCCCACTATGACGCTATACGAGATGATACGATCGAATGTTCAATTTTTACATTCGCAATTTTTACATTAGCACCATCGTCTCTCTTTATTTTATCTTTTTTGAAAGTTTGTATACGGAAAAGCTTGTGCTCCTATTGGTCAACCTCATACATGTGACGGAACCGTCGCGGACGACTGTTAAAAAAAATTAAACATGCTAGTCTTTTTGTCGTGACGTCGTCCACATCAGGTTGTCGCCCACTATGACGCTATACGAGATGATACGATCGAATCTTGCGTCCCGACGCCAGTTGTCGTTTATGAATCCCCACGACACCCTACGTCAAACGGATCGTGCCAAAATCGGGCTAAAATCGTGTAATCTGAACCAGGCATTTGTGAAATTTTCATTATTCACTAAGTGTTTTAGCAGGTCCAGGTCAACATAATTGGACCAGTTTTCACGTAAACATTGAGAAGAGTGTTGCTGAAGATCTGGGTTAGCACTTTATTTTATTGCCGGTGTAAGCGTCAACCTGCAGTTGACTCCACCAGCGATCATGTGTCTGACCTCAGCCTCTCATTCATACTTTAGTCTTCACAAGCTGCAGGTGTGCGGCAGTGTGTCGAGGCTGGGTTCAGTAAAACAGCACTCACCTGTCACATCAGCACGGGTTGCGGCTACAGGAAAGACAGGAAGTGTGTCTGCTGCAACTATGAGTACAAGCAGAGACCTGCTCGTGCTATTTCACCATTTCAACAGTCGAGGTTTTTTTTTTCTATCCTTTGTGTGCCCGGTTTCTGCTTTCAACTATGTTCAATATTAATCCCATCACCACACCGTCTAATCCCAGCCCAAGGTAGCTGAGAAGTCATTTAAATGCATCTGCGTTTCCGTTTGATGCTTCAGTGCTGAATCTAATCCAGGGCCCCCTGTGACGTACTCCTCATTAATTCTGATCCACACTGCTGTAGATAGATGACGTTAAGTGCTGGGATGCTGTTCGCTATGAACTTACTGATATTTCATCTTTATCTTTTCCCTCCCTTCACATACTCTCGGCCAGGCAATTGCAGCTCGTTGCATCTTATCGCGAAATCGCTTTTTGATGAGGTTTCAAAAATGATGGTCGAAATCAACTCACCTCTGTCACGCCACCAACACACAGAAGTGTTGCAGTGGGTGAAAGTCTTTGATATGTACTCTAGACACAGACTGTGCACTTTTCAAGACATGACATGTACATAAAATAATATTCAGTGTATATAATACAAAAGATATACATATGCACAATACAGTGGTTTCTTATGTGCTTCTTTCAGTCCTTGTTAAACATAATTTTGTCCACTCATTGCAGATCTCTCCGATTGCTTGAAAAAATGCAATGCACTTTAAGAGACTGTAATTTTGACCGATAACGATAATCCAATACTTATAGGCGACTTAAAAATAAAACACTAAAAAGTAAAATTAGTCATTTTAAATGCTACAAGTGAAGTTATGCAACACACTATTATAATGTACAGTATTGTTTTAAAGTTCACTATAGATTTCAGTGTTATTAAATTACTAGTGTTTACAAAAATCAACTTTAAGTGGGCATTAGATGACAAGGTAAATATAAATAAACAAAAACGAGAAATTATGTACAATTAAATATCTAATAATCAATAAGGTACTGATTACATAATGCATCCTTAAAGGGATACTCTACCGTTGTTGTTTTTTTCATATTATATACATACCTCTGTTGTCTCAGTCTGCACTCAATCACTCTGGTGCGTGAGACACTTTGATAGCACTTAACTAGCCCAGTTCATTCAATATGGGCCAAGCAGAGAAGCGACCAAACACTTCGACTCGGGGCATGTACATCTATGGACTCGGCACAGGAATATCATCACTCCGGAGAGTGGGAGGGGGGAAGAGGACTTTTCACGAGTGCGTCGAGTCGAAGTGCTCCCAAGCACTTGCTGTGGTATTCCGCCATACAATATAGTTTTATTTTGTGTCACCGCCCTAGGTCGAGTTACACTACTCATGTAACTGTATTTAAATAGGGAAAACGTGGAGGTGTTTGGTTGCTTCTCTGCTTGGCCCATATTAAATGAACTGGGCTAGTTAAGTGCTATCAAAGTGTTAGATAAGGGAATAACGACGTTTAATATGAAAAAACGGTGGAGTATTCTTTTAATATAATATGTCATTTACAAGTATTAGTATTATGTGTCTCAGAAATTCTTTCTCACCTAAGTTTTTATTTATTTGTTCATTTATTTAGGAAGTAATAAGCGGGTTGATGTATAAATAGCTAGTTATTATGACGAAATAAACCCTAACAGGAAGGGTTTGTACCAACTGGAAGGAGTTTATGCCATAACTATTTCAAAATCTGTGACGACTTATTCCACAATATTTCCTTCTCTAATGAGTTTGTTAAATGTGTATTTTTCTAGAAATCGTAGATCATTACGAAAGACTGCAGGTGCTTAAGGAAATCGTGAGAAAATTTCCTCCTGTGAACTATGAAGTTTTCAAATACGTCATCACTCACCTCAACAGGTAAAGCTTCGGCTTCCCCCTCTTTATCGATGTTCGTTAATGTCCTGTTAATAAATAATTGATCAAATTGGAGGTTGATTTCCAGATTTTTTTTGTAACATTATGAAAATATATTTTGTAATTTGTAATGTCCTTTCCCCACCAGGGTAAGTCAGCAAAGTAAGACCACGTTGATGACGGCCGACAATCTCTCCATCTGTTTCTGGCCTACGCTCATGAGGCCTGATTTTGAGAACAAGGATACGCTGTCCACCACCAAACTCAACCAGTCCGTCATCGAGTCCTTCATCCAGCAGTGCCAGTATTTCTTCTATGGTGGTGACATCACAGAGCCCTCCAGCGCTGAGGGGACTCCTCCTCCACACGGTCATGGTTTGGAGTCTCTGATGGCCCTGCAACTCCCTCCTCCCCTCCAACCACAGCAGATCCAGCACCCGCTGCCCCCCGAACCCCTCATATAGACCCCCCAGATCACATTCGGCTGCGTGGAAGCCTCCTAAAACAAGAAGTGAAAATTAATTATCTTTTTTTTTTTTTTGTACAAAAGATGTGACTTTCAGAAAAGATTTTTTTTTTTTAATTTCCATGTTTTGCCTCTCAGTAAATGTGCACATTGACTAATTTCAAACATCGTGAACACAAGGAAGATATATTTATGAAACTCTTTTTCTTTTTTTCTGAAAGACAATGGAGCTCTCAGTCACTCACTAAAACCAACACCACATGCACGGCTTACCATAATGGCAAAATGTGCCATTTTTCTGCTTGTGTTTGTCCTCTTTTTATTTTACAATGGACTAAAGATATATTTTTAGGAAATTTTTATCTTAAAGACAGCAGTCGTTGTTGGGGTGGTGGTATCCCAAGTCGTTTGGGATTGAACTAACATGAGTTTATAAAATCAGGGGCGCCTGCCTAGGATGCACTTTGTCCTACAGACATTGAACCGGGAGCCCCTCGTACTCTGGAAACCACAGAAAGGGAAACGGCCCACTGCAACCACTTGGCACATCTCAGAGATCCAGGCTTCAGAAGACGCCTGGTTATCTCCATCTCGTTTCATGTTCGTTCGTTTCGGTTCCGCAGACCGCCGTTCTATGGTTCTTTTGATTCATTTCGTGAACTGAATTTGCATGTTCTTTGCCACTTGTAATAACTGAAAGAGTTAACGCGGAGGAAAACCGTAAATGCTTAACTGTTTTTATGCAAAACTTTTTTTTTTTTTTTTTTACCTAACTTGTTTAAGGGAACATTAAACTGGGGTAAATTTGTTATATTTGTTTGTTTGTGTCATGCCATAGTTCAACTTTTAATATCATTATTTTGGCTTTAATTATTTCCCTAAAATAGGAAAATATAAATATCTCTATATATACTATATATATACTATATATATATACTATATAGTGTATGTATGTATATATGTATGTCAGCATCATTTGATGGCTGATGAAACAAAAATCACGGGGTACTGGAGCTCTGTATAATCTTGTAAAACCTATATTCAGATCTCTTTGTGGTATGATGTATTAAAATCTGGGGTTAGATCCATTGACTGTACTTAATTCCCTATATGAATTTTTTTTTTTTAATTAGATGGTACTGAATTTTTTTCCACTGTAACAGATGCTGTTAGAAAGCTTGCATTCTTTGTGTGGAAAACAGCACAACTCAGAGATGTTTAGCTGTGTTGTCAATGGATGGGAACAAAAATGACAAGATTTATCTTAATTGACTCACTAAAACGGAGGAAAGGGCTCAATAGGGCAAGTGTGCAGCTGCTAGGATCCCATTTAGTATAGTTAAAAAAAGAGCAACATTGTTCATATGATTGCCTCATATGATGTACAAACTAAATATTTTAACATCATCTGCTATGTATTATAGTAAATAAATGATTTTGACAAATGATGTTTGCCTGATGGTTTTTTTTTTTTTTTCTGTCACACATTATATGAAGAAACAGCCATTGTTAGAATGGAACAGATTTGTGGAACAAAAAACAATTTTGGTCAATAAAAATTATCTTAAATATACCACTCCCATTTTCTAAAATACAGATTGTTAATTGCAACATTTATAATACATTATGATACAGTATAAGAATCTAGAGTTGTTTCCGTTAACATTGCTAAGAGGTATTGTTCATCCCAAAATGAAAATTGTCATTGTTTACGCAAACTCATATAGGTTTGGAACAACATGAAGGTCTTCCTTCTGTTGAACACAAAAGATAATCATTTGAATGTTGGTAACCAGATTGTTGATGGCACCTATTACCTTAAATATTTTTTTTCCCTACTACGGAAGTCAATGGCTACCAATATTCTTTTAGTATCAATATTCTCAAATATCTTTTGTGTTCAACACTAACTCATGCCTCATTACTCATGATGGTGAGTAAGTAATGACACGTTTTTTATTATTATTATTATTATAAAGTGTTATCAATAAAATTATCATACGTGACAGCTGGTGAACAAATCCTTCAGTGGGTGGTAATACTGTATTTTTTAATAGTTTTTTTTTTTTGTTGGTTTTTTAGTATTTGAAATTTTGTTCTGATTCTTGTTTCTGATTATTTGCTCTTCTCCTTAGTCTGTCATACATTTGTGCACACAAGCTCCTCAGTAGTCATCTTAGTACATTTATATCATTGACAGAATATAAATTGGGGTACAATATCTAAAAACAAGCATTTCAGTCAGTAAAAAAATAGAAACACGTAATTGGCTTTATGCACAGCTGCACTACTTCGGGAACTTAAGCCAGCTCCTTGTTTCCTGTCTTCAATTATTGGCCGAACTTGATTCATTCAGGTGTGTCTTATTATTGTTGCCGTGACTACTGAGCTCAGGCACACCTGGATTAATCAATTTGTCCAAAAATAGAACAGGAAACAAGGAGCTGGCTTACGTTCAGGAAGTAGTGGAGCTGTGCATAAAGCCAATTGGCATCCCTGCCTGCAGTTTTGCTTTTTTTTAATTAAATGTATTTATTTGGAGACATTTGTCACTAGAGAGCGCCGCTGCATACCTGTGAATGAGGATTGCCACCTTCAGGTGAGGTTATGAACTACACTACTCAAACCAACGGTCTGCGCTAGGCAAGCTTTGCGCTTTATTTGATTAGTTTACATTATTAGGCTGAAGATACTATCCATATGTGTTCATGTTTTGTAACGATATACTAACACAACTAGCCACAATTACACCACTGGGCATATGTTTAATTTTTGACATTTTTTTAAAATGGAAGTCAATGTTGCACCTGGCTTTGCCTGGAGTGCTATTGTGGCTGAAACCTTTTGCCATCAAAGGTGAGAATTTGAAACGGCTACATAGCAGTACAGTGAAAGGGAGATTTTGTCATCATTTACTCGCCTCGCCCTCGTGTTCTTCCAAACCTTTCCAAAGTTTCTTTCTTCTGTTGAACTAAAAAAAAATATATATATATTTTCAAGACTGTTGACAGCACTGAGACTTCCATTTCACAATGTTAGTCACTTAGCTACAGCTGCTCGATCATAAGGAAAGAGTCAGCCAGCTGTATGTCTGACGTACAGCTGGCTAAAATGACAATAAAAATGACAATCACATCATTGCTATTTCCCATATTAAAATGGCACACTGCCACATTTTGATTTATTTCGTTATCAGATTTGAAAGCTTCAGTAAGAAGAGGGCAAAAGGCAATATGGCAGCAGGATTGACACTGAATTGGTTGTCTTGAGATGTTCAAGAGATCACTGTGAATTGACTGATTAATCATAGAAAAAAATCAGACGGTGTATATGTGTGTGTGTATATATAGTTATATATATAAATATACTCATAGTTTGTCCTGAAATGGCATTTATGTTCATTCGAAACTTTCTCAGGAACATGTTAGTATGATAAAATCACATTTTTTAAAGCTCTGAGGGACCAGCTGCCAGCTGTCCAAACAAGCCCATGTCAAATTTAAATGTGGCATTTCTCCACATCAATGCAATTGTTTGCTTTAACACTTTCAGATTTGTGCCGAAAACGGTGGTGGTGGTGGTGTCGGTGTCTTTTTTGGCTTTACACATAAAGATCAATGCCAAAGGCAAAAACATTTAAAGCATACAGTCAATGCAGCCTGATACAACTGACTAAAAGATCAGTGTACTCCCATTCACACTCATGCCAGAGAACAAACATTTGTTATATTTTTGTCCTAGACAGAACTGGAGAAATGTACTAAATGAAAAGTGAGATGTTTCCAGCCTCTGCCAAAATAAATGCCAGAGCGTCAGATCCTGAGATAAAACAAAGAAATTAAGAGTTTTGGATTCTTTGGGTGAAAAAGTCCAACAGCTCAACACTCGGATTAATTGCCCAAATCGTTTGCAATATGCACTACATGGGTGAATCTCACAAGAACATGTCCTAGTCACATTTCACGTATATGAAACAAGTGTTTTTGTACCATTAAGACATATTATTTTTGGTTATTTTTTCACATTTTCTCCCCAAATCTCAAAAGAAAGAAATTGTTATAAAAATTAAAATTTATCAATCATGCAAAACGCTAGTTTAAAACATTTCTGTATTAGGAAAATGAAAAATGATTATCACCTATAAAGAACAAAAAAATCCAAGAGAGAAAGTATATACATAAATGTTAATATCAATTTCGTATTTTATATACTATTTAAATAATTTTATTTAATGATTAATGGTAAAGTGACCCAGACATGTTTTTTTTTCTTTCTGAGACTCGCACACATACAAAGCGATTTTGGTTTGATCAGACAGTAAAACCTCCTCTAACAGATGACAAGACTGCTTCTACCCCTTAAGCTCTGCTGCATATGGCTGAAATCTTTATTTCACATTATCATAGAGTACTAAACCAATCCACTGCTGAACTGCTTTAAGTAACCAATGAACAAAGGCATGTGGACAAGATGATGAGAGAAAGCAACAGTCCAGGTACTGTAAAAGAATCCTGAGATCGATGATGCTGCATTTTGACCCTTCCAGTTTCTGATTGGCTCCATCAAACCGCACGACCGGAAAATTCAGTTAAAGCTCAATGGTAAAAGTTTGAAGTGGAGCAAAAATTATATAATCATCAGGACAAAAACGTGTTAGAATTAAGCCAATGAAATTAGTAGTGATCTACAGTACGCCATAAAAAATACAAGAAGCACCCCTTATCGAAGTAACTTATATAATCATAGACCAAAAATGGTCTTTCTTTTTTTCATGAATAGGCCATTATATTACTCAATCAAATCAAATATAACTAATAAAAACAAACAAATAAAATAACTTTTCTAGAACAAGAACTGTTCAAGTGTCAGGCAGCTGCAGTCCTAAGCACATATTATAACTGCGTTTTTTTTTTCTTTTCTTTTTTTTTGTCCATTCAGATTTATGAAGCGAGACAATGAACAAGTCATGGTTGAAGCTCACAGAGATGTGTTTAAAGGCCGCAAAAAAAAGACATCTTTCCCTTTGCTAATCTATTCAAACGCAGATCAAATGAAGGCAAAACAGTGCAAGAGGTAAATGGAGCAAGAACCGAATAACTCCAGTGAGTAGCAGACGCCGAGATAAGCGGGATGGACCTCTCCACCCAAAAAAAAAAAAAAAAAAAAGAGAGCGTAAAACGGAGAAAGGGGGTCCGTCGGTCCACATAGATGGGGACATCATTACATCGCCACTTGGGAGTCCGTCACAACCCAATGACGTCCCCTGCACAGAGCTGTTAAATGTGTACAACAGGACAGCATTGTCATAACTCACAAAAGGCAAGTGCTTGTTTGTGTTCTGAACACCACCAGCCTCACAATCACAAATAGTTCTGTTCGTTTGTCAATGTCCCCAGTGGTTTGCTCAATCACTATGAGCCCGGAGGGCTGTGGGCGTCTCCGTCGGGCCACAGGGTAGCAGGTCGTACTAATGTAACACTTTCCGATAAGGAAGGTGGCTGCAATTGCTCACTAACTAAATTTTCGTACTCGCTACTGTCCTCATCGTCGTCATCCTCATCCTCCTGGCCGGTGGCCTGGCGATTCAGGGAATCTGAGCTCGAGCCGTCTCCATTGCCCAGGCCCACACTGGGAGACGGGTGGCCGGGCGAGCCCACGGCTTGGGGCCGTGGTAGCAGTATAGCGCTTGGTGAATCTGGAGGCAGTGCGGTGCTGTAGATCGGTGGAGATGACGAGTTCACTGCTCTCTTTAAACTGGGCTCCACTGAGGGACCTGAGAGCACGACTCGAGTCAGCGAAGAGTGTGAGGAGTCGGGAAGGGCCGAGTTATCGGGAAGGGCAGAGTTATCGGGAAGCGTGACAGCGGCTGCCTCTTGGAGTCCTGTTAAGAAAATAGAGAAGATATTAACAGAAATGGTTTCCTTTTTTTCGCTAATTCGCAGATCAGCAGCACATACTTCTCTCTTCCTCAGCGCTGTTGCGTTTCCTGAGAGCGATTTCCTCTTTGAGTTTGTTTACTTCTTCTTGGATTTTCTCCCTCACTCGTTCACTTTGATCCACTTCACAGCACACCGCCTGCGGGATGACAGGAAATTAATAGATAGCACATCCTCAGCATTATGCTAAATATTATACAAGTATTTCTGATTTTATTTATTGTAAACATTTAAATATTATCAAGGTTTGACATGTAAAGGGCACCTATTATGCAAAATTCACTTTTACATGGTGTGTGTACACAACCACCCTATAATGATAAAAATCCACCCAGTGCTTTTTTTATATTCCCATAAATCATAAGCAATGTCTCAGAACAAGCCGTTCTCAGATTCGGGCGATGTGACGTACTTTTGCCCAAGCCTCACCCACAATTGTTGACGTACTGCAGTTTTTGCATAGACCCGCCCTGAGTGAGAGAGCTGAACACAGTCCGCCATTGTTTTGACGGCAGAGCAGCTGGTGACAAGAATGTCTTCTAAGCGATTGAGGTGTTTTGTCGGATGTACGAATGAACATAGCAGTCTTCGTTTACTCTCGTTGTTATTTGAGGATGGATCTGTACCAACTATTCATGATCCAGCTTACGTTCTCCGGAGTGATAGGCCTATTAACGAGTCGTTTTACGGATATAAAGTTTACCAGTTTATTACACACCCCCTGAAAAGGTGTGTACATATTTGTTTACTGTTAGTTGTAACAAGTGTTTTGTGTAATTTGCTGTGTATGTTGATGATACTGAAAGGGAGAGAGAGAGTTTATTTTATACGGTGTTATACAGCATCTCCTGGACTGAGCTTAAAGTTAAGAAGCAGTATAATGATGCAACTCACCTGCACTCTTTCTTGAAGGGCACTGTACACCTGAAAAATAGCTCGAATGTCTTTCATCACTCCATCCTTATCAAAGAAGTCAGTCCTATAAATAATAATCATTTAAAAAAATTAGTAAACAGTAAAAAGTAGCCCTGTTTTAGGTTGTGTACAGTAGTTTGCATTAAAAATCTGTGCAAATATATGGCCTCAAAGACAAGTATATAAACAAAACTCCTCTTTTTCTCTACTGATAGACCAATATACTGGAAAGACTGATTGATCTGAGAAAATTAAGCAATTCTGAGACTAATTCTAATATGGTTAGAATTAGACAATCCACCAGTACCCCTGGAATTAAAAACATTATTACAAGCTTACCGCTTTGAATCGAGCTAAGGCAAGCAGATAGTTTTGAACACTGGCTGGTTATGTACTTGCTCAAAAAAAAAAATTTCACAGCCTTGCTGAGCATAAGACATTTCTGAAAACATTATAATTTTCTACAGCTACATTCCATGACATTTGCAACATTGCAGTCAGGTTGTCTCACCCATGTTCTTTAATGACACTGGCGTAGTTCTTGGAGGTGTTCGGCACAGATGAGACTTTATATTCCTGTTGACTGGTGTTGCCCAGGTTTGGGATGCTTAGAGATATCTTCTGATTATACCTGCTGGGATAAATAGCAAAATTAAAACAGAAACAAGCGAATTTGAAAAACATTATGCAAGGTATTATGAAATAAAAATAAAAGAGAAACATCTTTAAACAGTTAAAATTAATCATGATTGTCATTTTTCTTTTACCCCACTCCATAACTTTGTATAAGACAGCTTGTACATACTTTCTGTTGGGCCTGAAGAGCACATACTCCAAAGCATGTGTGGAACTATTGGCTGTGGAGATGAAGCTGAAGAGGAGGAAGACCAGATCTGGGATGCCAAGTATATTGGTCAACTGCTTATGGATCACCTGCTCCCTGAATGACATCTGCTGTTGGGTGTTCCTTCGAAACCGGTACCAGCCGATAACATTCTGCACAGGAAAAGAAACATTGTGAAGTGGGTCAGCTGAATTAAACACACAAAGAGGTACAATGCAGAACATATAACCTCAAGTTACCACTTGATAACATATTTTTCTCTTGCGCATTTTTATGCATATTTAATGGTAACTGCTTACTTTTCTTCTATCCTTGAGGATTCTGTTGAGATTTTCTTCATTGACGTTACCTGCATAGTCATAAAAGCTGCAATATACAAAATAACTGTAAGTTTGATAAGAAAGAAAGAAAGAAAGAAAGAAAGAAAGAAAGAAAGAAAGAAAGAAAGAAAGAAAGTGTATCTCTCTAATAATATCAAAAGTTTGGGGCAGTACAATTTTAAAAGATTTTTTTAGAAGAAATTTATACTTTAGCAAAAAGTCACAGTAAAGATATTTAAAATGGTACACAACATTTCTATTTAAAATAAAAGTTGTTATTTTGAACTTTTCATTTTTTTATCATGGTTTCCATAAAAATATTAAACATAACTAACTGTTTTCAACATTATATTACATAATAATAAGAAACGTTTCTTGAGCATCAGATCAGCATATTAGAATGATTTCTGAAGGGTCGTGTGACACTGAAGACTGGAGTAATGATTCTGAAAAATATACATATAAATTACATTTTAAATATATTAATATAAAAAAATAGTTAAATTGTAATAATATTTCACAATATTACTTCTATATTCTTGTTCATATAAATGTGGCCTTGGTGAACATAAAATACTGTACTGACCCCAAACTTTTAAATGGTAGTGTATATTTTTATAACATAATACATATTGAAGAACGAGTCTACTAAATCCAAGCACTGATGCAGGACATTCTTACCTAAACAGTTGTGCACAAGGTTCATGATTATGGACCTCTGAAAGTCAAGTAAATGCAAGTGATTTATTAATCAACATTGGAGTAAATGAATCATGCTGTGAATGTTCAAAAGATCTACATTTAAATATTCATATGCATACAGACAAGATTAACCTTGCAATGGACAAAGAAAAATATGCAGGCAGTGTGCCATTATGAACAGTCTGGAGGACAACATGACCTTAATAATGGCTTCATACGGCAAATATAAGAAACTATCCGGACCCACTTTTAATGTTGTGGAGCCCTTTGTGAAATTCTTTGTAAGGTGATGAGAGTTGAAGGGGTCTGGGAGCAGCGCCAAACTCAGACACATAATCTCTAAATGTTGGAGAGGAGCTATTTCCAGTATTTTGGACTGGAGAAAAAAAAGAAGGTCTATTATGTTTGAGACTTTATCTCTCAGACCTTACAAATTTTACTCCGAAATACTGGCTGACACAAACTTTAAAAACAAATCCAGTCAAACAGTTGAGAGGCTTATCAGGTTGTTGACAACAAGGGCAGTTTGCTACAGTACTTTGGATGGTTGAGAATGAACAGATAACAGCAGCAGCCATATCTTGAACTGATAGCTCAGGACAGGAAGGCCATCATCACATCCTCACTTTGAAACATGTTATGTCTGTGATCTGAGACTGGAATTAACTGAGGATTTCAGTGATGAGCTGCATCCTGTTTTGTTACTAAAATGGTCATCCAAAAAAATAAAAATAAAAATAAAATAATCAAACAGGGTTTTACCTATTACACTGAGGAATTCTGAACTACCGATGTGTGAGTCGCTGATGCTTAAAGTTTCCTCTTGTCTCACTTCTCCCAACAGGAAGCCTTCCTGAAAGAGTCAACAATTTTGCTGTTAAAATGGCAATTTAATGGCAAAGATAGTGTAGTTAAAGTCACAATGAAATCTAAATTGACAACTCATTTTTTATGGAATATCGCAGTATTTATTATACCTGTGCACATCATTATTATTATTATTTTTTTTTTAAATACAAGTGCCCTCACAATCTTTAATTAAAAAATAACTTTCCCTCCCTCTCGCAGAGACATCTCTTCTGTTCTCTGATGATGTGTTTACTAGCGTGAGGGAGGGGCATCCTGTCACAGCAATAGCAAACCACGACCATCTAACAATCCAATCAATTCCCAATGGATATAATAATTTTTTCTTGTTCAAGAAGACATTTCACTCAAATATAAACCTCACAAAAGAGAAGACAAGTCTATTGCAAGCTTCGTTTCATTACGACTTTAAGACAAAATGTTAATGTTGACATGACTGAATAGGCACCTTCCACAAACAGATTATGTTTAAAAATTAAGTATTCATTGCTATAATTATTTTTTATGACCGTCCCATTACTACATACGGTCTAAAACCATTGTTTGATTTAGCAATTTCCTAGCAATAAACATAAAAATTATGCTGTCACTTAGTCTTTCCGTTCAATTGAACCCAAGTAGGGTTCAGTTCAATACAAAGTTTATTTGTATAGCGCATTCCACAATATTGTCTCACAATGTTTGATCAGCTTTACAGAAAACGCTTGTTTCAGTGTAGCAATTAAGAATTATTCTGCGATCAGTCAGAGAAGAGTGTGTCAAAGTAATGGCAGTAATATACAGATAGAAGAGTGGTTAGAGGTTAGTAAACATCATGTATTCAGGTAATAAAACAACGATTTTGTTAGGCAAAATTGTTAATAATAAAATATGTTTTTTTTTTCACTTATACAGTAACAGGCCAACTGCCATTAAAAGGAGGATACAGACATTTGACACATTAAAAAACAAACAAACAAAAAAACATGAAATCTGCACCTCTAATGGCCATGATATACCAAAGTGTATATGTTAGTCAAATGTGCACTCAATTCATGCAGTAAATAGTTTGTATAAAGAGGTCTGAAATGGAGAAATGTCATTGCTGCAAAGGGAGAACAACAGAAACACTGTTCTCCAGGAACTCAGCACAAATTCAGTGTCTGTTTACGTGTTCAGTTTAAGCAACTAGATCACACTGAAATAGCTGATTATGTTGTAGAATTAAAATACAATTAGGTCATGAAGGTGGTTTACAATCAAAACCCCATAAATATTATAGGCTAGATGTTGACAGTCCATACCATAAACACGTTCAACTTAAGTGGTTGGCATTTAGATATTCAGTAAGAAAAAAAAAATACGAAAACTATCTTATCTTTGATAGGTTGAAAACAGGTTAAGCATCACACCTGACTAACCAGCTCAAAACAACTATGCGAAGCCTGCAGGGTCAATGACAGATCACCTACTTCCTAATTCCAGAGAGAATGACACAGAACAATAAGTCTATAAAAATTATCCTTATGTAAAGAAATGGGTGAATACTTAATTCAATATGTGTGTTAGACATTCAAGTATGCATTTGACAGTTGTTGCTGACAAACAAGTTAGCCGGTCAGCTAATGTGACTATTTTAGACGCATTGATGTCTATAACACTAACTCGACGAGATTTAATTCACTGAACGCTACCAGGCCGTATACAATTATGAAAGTGAGCGATGATAAACTAAATAAACTGGAATGTCACTTTCTGACAAGCTTGTGAAATCCGTCGGCTTGTATGTTTGCTAGCTGTCACCCTGACTGCGTCTCAAAACATGGTAAGCTGCCTAGCTAGACCGCATTTTGTTGACCATTAAAGGCGCATTCTGAGTCAGCTCTATTTGACTCATAATATCTTAAGTGCCGCAGATATGAAATACTACAAAAATGACAAAGACTCGAAACTATGAATGTTGAAATGCACTCTTGATGCTAACGAACGCTGTCTAGATAGACAGCTTACCAGGTTTTGATACACGGCCATTCTGTAGCCACACCAGGAAGATGACACCGGGAAATGAATTAATTCTGATTTGATGGAATAAACTGTTTGTTGTTTCGCTATACGATCGTGCACTTAAACATTTAGACTCAAAGTCAGGTGACATAGTACTTACATGGTCACAATTGCTGTTGGCACTGTGATAACACACAGAACTAAAAGTATATCCCGAAATTGACGCCGCCATGATGGAAACATACGCGCCGAGCCCACAATCCTTTGCGCACGCACTGTACGTCAGCCTGTACATGAATAAACAAACCTTCTTTTCATGAATAAACAAACCTTCTGTTAAATTGTCATATTTGTTTCCTTTCTTTCTCTTCAATGTCTTAGGTAATATGTCTTAATAGGTTAATTGGGCTTCTTTTATATATATGTATTTCTATATAAAAGTTTAAATATCTTAATGCTGACCCTAAAAATGTAACATTCTTTTTTATTTTTTGACTGGATGAATTTTGAAAACGTTATAAATAAAATATATAAATAAAATGGTATACATAATATAAATGTATCTGTTTGAAACAAAATATGTACCTTAAAATTAGTAAACCTTTATTAATAAAACGATATTAAATATACATTAATATACTTACTTGGTATGTAAGTCATAGTTTTTACCATATGATTCTTAAAACGTTATAAATAAAACATTAAAAATAACATGTATGTTTATATTTTAAACTAAATATTCCTGTCAAATTTGTATCGCTTTGCATTCAATTTTGAATATAAAATAAAATTGTTAAACTTTCAACCTTTATTTTGTAACGTCACCGGATGCTGCTGAGACGGGACGTCATGATGGAATCGTCCGGTTGCATGCATGGAATCGTCAGTGAGAAGCACGCATATGGCTGAAGACAGTCTGGTGCAGTGTACAGAATCAGACGACTTTGCTCCTTCAAAACTCGGAACAAAGGAGTAGTAAGAGATATTGCTTGATTACTTCGCCCTGGTTTTATTCGATCTCATATTGTAGGGAGAAGACCAGCACATATTACATTTATTTGTTTACCTCTATGACACCACACATGAATATTGTATATTCTTTCCAGCAATTTCTGCAAGTGAAATGTTACACCTGTATATGTTAAATAGAAACAAAACAGAACAGGATTGATTTGAGGGATTCCTTTGAATGTAATCTGACAAGAAATTATTCTTTTTTAAATCTGGTTTTTCTCCTGATTTTCTCGAAGCTGGGATGAGGCTTATAAAAGAGAGCTACAGACTTACAAGGAAATTGGAGATGTGGGGGAAATATGGTAATTATGCTGTTTTGTCTTACATGCTTGTTTATGAATGCCCTTCCATATTGATTTTCTCCTTCAAGTTAAGTCTGTTCTTGCAAGATATAATATGAATACAAACCAGCATCATTGTGTGGTGTATTAGTTACGTTCTGTAATTTATGGCAATATAAAGACTAATTCCTGTGCCTCTGGTGGAACTTTAGGTTTGGTGAGGAAAGTATGGGCCGAGTGATCAGATGGATAGAAGCACAACATATATCTGAAAATGCTGCCATACTTGATATTGGGACTGGAAACGGGATGTTCCTTATGGAACTGGCAAGTCAAAAGTTCAACAGATAACTGCATTATTTAGTAATATTTAATCACTCAATTAATTGAAATAGGATTTGAAATCATAGAAATGTAAATAAGTATAACTATAAATGATGATAATCGCATGAATTATCCCTTAAGGCCAATCGTGGCTTTTCAAACCTTACTGGAATTGACTATTCCAAGGATGCCA
This sequence comes from Pimephales promelas, assembly GCF_988280905.1. NCBI lineage: Eukaryota > Metazoa > Chordata > Actinopteri > Cypriniformes > Leuciscidae > Pimephales > Pimephales promelas. The sequence goes on from NC_142783.1 coordinate 26,285,452, forward strand.
TTGAGCTAGCCATAAAAATTCTGGAAGAGGAAGGCTTAAGAAATGTAAAATTTCAGGTATTTATTTAAATAATTTGGTTTAGCATGCATAAATTAAGTAAATAAATCCATTGCTCAACAGAACACGTAATGAAGAAGTATTTCTGTTTGTGTGTTTTACATGTGACTTCAGGTGGAGGATTTCTTGAATCCCAGCGCAGAATTGAAGGGCTTTGATGTATGTATAGATAAAGGCACATTTGATGCCATTAGTTTGAACCCAGAGGACAGAGAGGAGGCAAAAAAGCACTATGTGACCTCTTTAAGAACTGTTCTGCAACCAGGCGGCTTCTTCATCATCACCTCCTGCAACTGGACCAAAGAGCAGCTGATGCAGATCTTCAACCCTGGTACCTGAACTAAAGCACATTTCTTTAACTAATAGTGTTTCAAATACTGTAAAGATTGTAAGAAAGTGGTTTCTTGCAGGTTTTGAGTTGGTCTGTGAGCTGCCCACCCCTCGTTTCCAGTTTGGCGGTGTGACGGGTAACAGTGTGACGGCTTTGGTATTTAAACAGATTGACTGATCTTCAAGTTTTTAAAATGTTTTTCATTGTAATATCATTAATGTAATTGTATAATAAACTTTTTTGTTAAACGTTTGTTTTATAATACAAATGAATTACATTTATTTACCCGTTACACATACACTGGTGTAGTGTAAAGAGAGGAACACATGAGGGCAGTATTGAGCTTAATTTATTGTTAACGATATGTCCATTTTGACGTTCTCAAAAGGTTGACGTCTAATAAAATGTCAGAAACATGAAGTAGGCTAGTTAATTGCTGTGTAGTGTGTACACTGTCAGATAAAGTTCATTTTTTTGTATGTGGGGTTTGTCTGAAAATTTGAACTATATATCGCTACAATGACAATGCCTGACTGCCAGTTGTAATGAAATGCAGTGGAATTTGTTAAACAATGTTTACATTGCCATTTAATTGTTTTTATTTCATGCCAAGTTTTCAGGCAGCACTGAAACATCCAATTTAATAACGAATTATAAAATCAATTTAACTAAATAACCAATATTGTCAAAAAGCTCTTTTATTTGTGAAACATAATTTGTTTATCCATTTACTAAACATCCATTAATTGAGCAGTTTTCACGCACCAGAGCTTCACCCGAAGCTTTCAAACAGTCTTGCAAAGTTCTTAAGCTGAAAGCGTCTGTGTATTTCAATGAAACGCCTGAACATTAACAAACGTCTCTCGCTTAATACTGGGTCACACTGTATTGACACCTCAGGAATAGCATCAATGGTCTCTGTCACCACTGTTTCTTGGGAGTATTTCTCTTTCTCTGATGGGTCATTTTTAAGAAAAAGTCTGACAGCTGCACCTGATAAGAAAATGATTGAGCATCCAGTACACGACCGCTACCACGGCAACAGTGAAAGAGCAATAAAAGACTGGCTTTGGGCCATGATGCCGTGGTACTTTAAAGTGAGAGAAATCCCACAAACCTCTCTGGTTATTATTACCCCATCTCAAAGCCGGAGAATGAAATGAAAAACAAAGACCTGAATTTGAATGTCTCTTGGCACCTTCTAGAAACGAAAACAGAATTTTATATGAAATAAAAGGGTGCGAAAACGTCACTTTTTTCATGCATCAGCATTTCATGTCAGTAAGAAACCGAGCAAACAGAGAATCCAGGCACCTTTTGCTGAAGAAAGAGTGAATTAATAGTGTGCGAGATCGATGGCTAGCCAGTGTAGCCTACATAAATGTGGAAATCAGCCGTGAAATCCACAGCATTGGATCAACCGCACCATGTCCACTGAAACATGCAGTGACCTTGAGCTGGATAGCAGTTTGCAGGCTTGCTGAGGGCAGCCTGAGTCTTTTTTTGGAGTACTACAAGGACATTAAAGGGTCAGAAAACTAGACTGTTAACAGATAATTATTTCTATGCCATTAGTTCACTTTTAAAAATACTTTTGCTGATAATTTACTCACCCCCATGTCATCCAAGAATCCAAGATGTCCACGTCATTCTTTCTTCAGTCGAAAAGAAATTAAGGTTTTTGATGAAAAAAAATTCCAGGATTTTTCTCCAAATAATGGACTTCAATGGGAACCAAACTGTTGAAGGTCCAAATGGAGTTTCAGTGCAGCTTCAAAAAGCTTTAAACAACACCAATGAATAAGGGTCTTATCTAGCGAAACGAGCTGTCATTTAAAAATAAATAAAAAAGTTTAAGTTTTATAAGCACAAATGCTCGCCTTGCTCTGTTCTGTGATGAGCATTTGCGACTCTCCTGTTCAAACTCGTTCATCAAAGTCATGACTCGAAGGGTCCTAGATAAGACCCTTATTCATCTGTCATTTGAACCTTGAACTGTTTGGTTCCCAATGAAGTCCATTATATGGAGAAAATCCTGGAATGTTTTCATCAAAAACCTTAATCATCCAACCATGACACCATCTGCCTCCTACATGATTTTAATGCCATTTTTATCTTAAAACATGAATTCATAGAAAATAAATAATAAACATATTTTTTTTCCAAAATTTGTAATCTTTTATATAGAAATATATAGTGCATGATTTAGAGGTTAATATATTGTTTAAATTCAACTGGCAATTTGTGTAAAAGATTCAAGTTACTCATTAACATCTTGCTTTTTGTTTTGTTTGTTTCAATGGTTTTTTTTTTCTTTTACATTCATTCCAATTACTGATGTCCTGCGGTTTAGCAATAACCTGTGGCAATCACAAACATGCAGAGCTCTCTTACTCGTGTGATCTGATGTATTCTTATTAGGAAATTCCTTCCAGTCAAAACCATGAAAACAATATCAGTTTCCATTACCAGGTGATGAACATTTAACAGATTAATGAATGCTGCAGTGAAAAGCCCACACAGTATTATTTAATAAAAGACTCTTGATTGTTCATGACTGTTGACCATTATCCTCTACTTGAATCCAAGAAGAGGGCATCATTTGTTTCACATTTATCTGCATAATTAGATTGTTAAGCCTTTAATTCAACATCCAGCCATGGGTTGTTCTAATGAAGAAAAATTAATCCATTGCGTTAATTTAATTGATCTTCTACACAAGTTTGCAATGCATTTTCCCTATATTCTGCTAAATACAAGCTGCATGTGAAGAGTTCAGATGCAAAAGCCTCTAAATGCCATTTGAAATTTTCTTCTTTAATGATGATTTTTATCAAACTTGTATATTTAAGTTCAGTAATTTCACTTAAATAACAATTAATAGGTAATTATCATTGCCATTTAAGTGAAATCACTAAACTTAAATATACAAGTTTGATAAAAATGATCATTCAAGAAGAAAATTTCAAATGGCATTTAGAGGCTTTTGCATCTGAACTCTTCATGTATATTGTATACTGAACATTTATTTTATACTGCTACTTGTCTAGCACGCTAGGTCTGCAGCGGATGTAAATGCACAGTGATGAACTAAAGGAGGAAGAACTGTAACAGATTAAACTCAATCCTTCTCTCGTCACGCAGGAATGGGCCCCAGCAGGGGGAGTGCAGAGTAATGGTCGGACTAAAATACATCACCTTTGTTCTGGGAAGTTCTGGGAAAAGGTGAAGTGCATGCAGTGAGACGTGGCACCTGCTCTTCGTGATGAAATTCTTTGAGATTATGGCCTGCGTGGATGCTAACAGCACGAGGTAATTGTAGATGGATTGTGAAAGTGGGACACTTAAACTGTGAAAAGGTGAATAAATAATATTCAGGATTTTTTTTTAAGTAGCCTATCTAACACTCTCTGAGGCTTTCTATTTCGTCATCCATCATATTAAAATGATATTTTATTTTGGGTTAAATGATGGATTCTAAAAGGTGACTGAAATGTTGATGGTTCTTAAAATAGCTGCCAGGTCATTCCACCATTAGGGGCCTATTAGGATGTAAGCAAATGCTTTTGCCCTGTGAAGACTGAGTGCACAAAATTCCCAGACTAAAATAAGGCCCTTGCTAGGTTTAGGCTAGGATCATATGGGATAGAATCTAACTCAATGTAACAAACTGCACTGAGACACAAAGTTTGAGGATCCAAATGCAGTGTTTTGATGAAAGGGTTATCCACAATCGTAAGACAGGCAAAAGGTCAGAGCACAGTAAATCAGTCCAATCAAAAAAAAAAAAAAAAAAAAAATCCAGAGGGTTAGGCAGGAATGGGAAAACCAGGACCCAGGTAGATATAAAAAAACAGGAACATACATTTTTGCTTACTTGAAAAAAGCATGCAAACCGATTGCACTTAAAAAACTGAGTAAAGTGAAATAGGAGTACTAACAAGTGCATATCTAGTAGTGTACACTTACAAGAGAGTTCATATAACTTAAAATAATTTGTATACTATACTTGATCTTTTACTTTAGATGTACTCATTCTAGTTGTGTAGAAAACAAGTGGAAATGCTCATAAATGTAGTGTTAGACGTACAAGACATCACAGTTAATATATGATATGTATAAAATGTGTTACCTCACTGTTATCTATAAGCTAGTGTGCTCCAAAAATTAATCAATTAATTGATCAATTAATCTCAACGTTGGATAGATGTTGTATTGTGGTTGAAAATGAAAATTGGGTTGACGTCAGAAACCAACATACACCCAACTTTCATTTCCAACCAAAATCCAACGTCTGTCCGACATTGGATGTTGACGTCAATCCAACGTTGGGTTCTGACGTTAACCCGACTTTCATTTCCAACCAAAAAGCAACCCCTGCAACCAAAATCATCCCCTGACTGAAAAAAACCCTACATTTTTTTTTTTTGAGTAGCCCAATGCCCAACATTGTGATAGATATTGCCCAAGATACGGTTAATTAGAACCTTTGCAATAGTAATAGGGTGTTATCTACTTTGTGAGCCAAGATCTTGGAAGTATAGGTCCCAAATTAGATGCATGCAAAGAGGGAGTTGGGGAATTTAATAATGAGCAGTCAGAAGTAGCACGCCTGACCCCCACTCAGTCCAAAAGAGATTTTAAAAACCAACCGGCCCATATGTTTGAAATAAATGAACGATATGGCATATAAAATCAATGGCTTGACAGTGACCCACTGCTACAAAATCAATAAAGCTGCAAGTTCTTGGCCCTTGTTTAAATGATGTTGCGTGTCCTCAGTGTGAGTTATCTGCAAAGAGTTCACTGAGCCAATTTCCATATGATAAGAGGCTAAAGGAACATCTGCAGCTCACCGTGGTCTGCATCTGGGACTGTGCAGACGAATGTGCCATTATCGCCCTCGACAGGACAGATGCTTCAGGCATGTCATCAGGTGACATACCGCTAGTTGTCGACACTGGTTCAAGTTTTTCACTGTTTGCCCTTTTGGCTGTGAAAAGGGCTGGCAAAGTAAGCCAGTCATATTTAAAGGGATAATCACCCCCCAAAAAAGAAAAATTTGTCATATCTCTCATGTTGCTGCAAAACTGTTTTACTTCAAAATAATTTTGAAGAATGTTGGAGTCCAAACTACATTGGACTGTGCAGACTTTCATTGCATTGTTTAATTTTATAAAACATTTTGTGCATGATAAAGAAACACAAGGGTTATGTTTTTTATGTGTGAAGTGTGGTTATTGTATTTTAATAAAACTAAAACCATATACCAATACATATACCATATTATTTTATTTTGACTGATATAAAATAAAACATATATAATTGTATTTCAACTAGTTGCCAAAGCAACATCTTTAGAATGAAAAAAGAACATACAAATATAAAATCTAATTCAACATGTTCAAACAAAAAAGCGTGAACTCATGTATCTACTAAAATCACCTTGGAATTAGTTGGATGAATAATAGTGAAAAAAAATTAATAAAAATAATAAGTTGGATCATTTGTTTGCGAACACTTGCGTTCAAAGTTTTAACTGTGTATCTTTTATGTGGCTTATGATGAAAAATGAAAGTGCAATGTTTTTGCAGTTTACTGTAGATAAATTGTGTCTGCTTGACAGAATAAAAGTTAATGTATTTTTGTAATGGATTGAATGGAACAGATGGAATAGTGATGAGCATGCATGAGAACTCATTCAAAACTATTAAAAAGCATTGAGAGGTGCAGAACTATAATCCAGTCAATGAATGGCTGCTTTAAAGAAGCTAAAACTGATTAAAATTAATAAAAAGTAAATGTATTCAATTTGTTCTATTCCATTCTATTCTGTTAAATAATAATAACGAATGAATAACTTTTGATTGTTAATATATGCAGAAGTCTCCCTTCTCAACTCTTTCTGGGTTAACCCTTGTCTGTCACGTTAGAGCAGCATTATAGGTCACCATTCCCTTCTTAAACTGTACTGCCCCTCCATCATTCGGCCTCCTGCTGATTTATTGCTTCGCATTAAAATCTGTGACACAGTTTTTTGTCTCAGCTGAGCAATTGGCCGCTTAAGCAGCTCTACTAATTGATCCTGTAAGACTTGTAAATCATGCTGGTGTTCCTCTTTTCTGTCTCTCTCAGCCTGTGGATTAATCTCATTATGAACTGCATTACACTCGCCAAGGCGCATTACTAGGCACTTTTGCAGCTTACAAGGGACTCTACCTCCATGGAATAAAATTCTGCAGATGGTAGGTCAGCGACGACTGTGCTCTTAGCCAAAAATGGCAAAATATGGTCTTTTAATGATAGGGGTGTGACAGTTAGGCTATTATATAACCGTGAAACCAACGGTTATAGTTGAACACCTATGTTGAGCACCATCAATAGAACTCTATAACCACCAAAACCATGCTATTTTTTTATCATAGAGAATGTTTACTAGTTAGTTAGAGTTAGAGTTAGAGGTCCTTCGGAGGCTGGTACTGCTGGAGATGATTCGGGTGAGGTCTGTGCACTTCAGTATTGTTATTGTTTACTAGAAAAGAGAGAATTGTTTGAGGTAATTTAAATAAAGTTGATATATATATATATATATATATATATATGAAGAGTTCAGATGCAAAAGCCTCTAAGTGCCATTTGAAATTTTCTTCTAGAATGATCATTTTTATCAAGCTTGTATATTTAAGTTCAGTGATTTCACTTAAATGGCAATGATAATTACCTATTAATTGTTATTTAAGTGAAATTACTGAACTTAAATAAACAAGTTTGATAAAAATCATCATTAAAGAAGAAAATTTCAAATGGCATTTAGAGGCTTTTGCATCTGAACTCTTCATATATATATATATATATATATATATATATATATATATTAAATTTAAGTAGCCTACTAAATTACTAAAACTGAAATAAAATAAATTAAATCTAAATAGAAATGTAAAAAACCTGCATATATAAGTACATAACAAAATTACTAAAACAAACTAAATATAAAATATAAAAAAATAAAAAATATAAAAAAATAAAAGCCCATTCAAAATACTACAGTGTAAATGGTTTTCTAAAATCAGAATAGCATACAAACAGCAATAGCATTCAATAGCAACATAAACAAAAAATAACTGAGCGCGCCATTAAGATAAGCATGCGTCATTAATAAAGACAATTATAAAATAATCATCATGCATAATTGTTCATAATTTACACAAAGTGATCAGTCATATAATGGCTCAAATATGTTTTAACCCTTGCAATGGTAATTGGATAAGTGTCTCCTGAGCCTCAGATTTATTGGATGTCTGTCTTTGTTGATGAAGTAAACTATCTGAATGCCCCTTCTGATCTAATGAGGAATCCATCACAAAGGCCGACTGGGACTTCTCTCTAGCTTATTATATGAAGTTCTTCGATCACCAGACTCAAGTCCTAAAACAAGCCCATTGATCAACCTGATCTTATGTTCTCTGTGATTCATCAGCCTCAAGGCTGTTGCATTAGTAAGCAAGTTCCTCTTATGTTTTTACACATTTGTGAGCTCCTTAATACACTTTCATCTGAATAGTAAAAGCCTCAATGGGGTTCATAGCTCACAGTGTCTATAAACATGTCTGCCTTTATATCTCTGAGAAAAAGTTATTTCAGTCGTGTGACTCAAAAAGATCAATATTTCGAATACTGTATGTGATATTGCATTTGCTCCATGCTGTGAGATCAAAAATGTAAATCATGAAACCGCCAGGGTACATTCTATCATCATAAAGTGTATTGCTGTCACCAATGTCATCAATTCATTAGATTGCATATAATTTGATAGAAAATGCCCCTGTAAGACCCTCTAAAATAAAAGCCCAATTTACGACAACCTAGGAGATCTGATTTAAAAAAAAAAAAAAAAAATATCTAGTCCTTTGCAATGCATCTGTTTCTGATGAATATTCAGATGCTCATCATTTGTTGTCTGTTTCAATAGAAATCAAGTGAGAGCTGTTTGGCTCTAATAGGCAGCATTAGGACTGATATCCAAAATCCTTTTGCCGCAATTCAAGGCATGACTCCTTCCAAAATGCAGGCAACCAGCAAATTGAATTCCCCAAGCAACTGAAGTGAGAGAGCCCCAGTGCTTTGTATGTAAGGTTCTCATTTAAACCATTGGCTCTTATTGAAATACTTGATGGATAAAGTAGTTTTGCAGTGGCTACCCAGTGATTACTGACAGAGCAGGGTAAGATGGACCACATTTTAGTTGTCCTCTAGGTAAAGAGATTTATTGATATCAAAGAAACAGAAATATTCTAACTCATACCATGTGACACACTTTACCTCACATCAATTTATGATAATTTTTAGCTAAATCATTTACATGGTTTTATACATAGCATCAAAAAGTTTGCTGTTGGTAAGATTTTTTTTTTTTAAATCTTCTGACATAGTTGTTTTCGCATGGGTCCGGTTGCAGTCTCTTTTTTTCTGTAGCTACTCCGAAGTCCGAACGAAGTTTTTTGCATTTTACAGCGGGTGAATCTGTCGTCACTGGTGATGGTTGATTGAACCTTTCTGGATCCGCCATCTAATTGATAAGTTTAATTATAGCCTATCAAATGCTGTGAGAAAAGGCTATAAATCTCCACCTCCAACATCCTCACACGCAATATATAGCCTACTATATATATATATATATATATATAGTAGATACACGCAATATATAGCATACAATATATAGCCATATAACACAACTGTTTTCAACATGGATCATAAGTCATAAATCAGCATATTAGAATGATTTCTGGAGAATCATGTGACACTGAGGTCTTAACTGAGGACACTTTGGAATATATTAAAGCTAGGGTATACGATTTCAAAGATTGTTCATTATTAATATCCTCGTTTAGATGCCAGTTATGGTTATATAGTAGCTTACAATCCTAACAATATGAATAGAAAAAAAGAATGAAAAAAATCCATTCACTCTATTGGCTGCAGAGAAGTTGACCAATGTAAGCTGTCCGGCGGACAGCTTACATTGGTCAACTGCTCTCATCCAATCACCAGCTCCACTTGAAACTCGCCTGCCGCTCGCGTCTCCAACCCAACCGCACCCGACCCCGCCCCCCCTCCTTATGCGAGCAAACAGCTGACAGACCGTCTATGGTAGCTAGCTAAGTAGCGTCAGATCAGCAATGGCTTAAGCAATGGATAAAAATATAAACGACAGCAGCAAGCGGCCCCTGCTTGCCCCTACTGTAAAGTTTGGACGAAAGAGAAAGTATGTAGAGGAAAGAGCAGAGATACAAAAATGTAAGCTGGACTCTAAGTTGGATATAGCGTCCACTTTGACAATTGAAGGAAGCTTCAGGGAGATCTGACTGGGACTGAAAACCGACGCTGACACGGGCATGGCTGACTTTTTATTGAGCAGGTAAACATTTATTTATACTTTTATGCAGTGTCGTGTTACATAAATAGCTTTTTATCAGTTTGACAACTTGCTCATGCTGTTGTAGTGGAATGTTAGCCGTTTAGCATCGCCTATCACGGGTCAAAGTAATTATATTTCTTGAGTTGAAGTGCTTGAATATATTTCAGTATGCCTGCGGGTTTTTGTTCGAGCGGATCGGAATCTGAACAAGATGCACTGTGTGCTGCTATAACAATTACTGAAAACCTTAGCAATGTTGATAATCTTCCGCGGTGTCGTGCACTCAAAAGTGACACAGGTCAGGGATCAGGTTGGTAGCACGGAGGGGAGGTGTGTGGGTGTGTGGAAGGGAGGGATGACTTCCCTACCGTCTCAGGCTTTCTCAACCATCTATTTTGTAGATATGTTATCTACAATCTACTCTATTCATTACTTGGAAGTTCTAAAGCGGCAGTGGCTCGGTGGTTCATGTAGGTTGTCTATAAATCAGAAGGTTTGTGGTTTAATCCCCGGTTCCACCTGACCAAGCGTCGAGGTGTCCATGAGCAAGCTGCTCCCGTCCCAGTGAGCTGGATGATGCCTTGCATGGATGGCTGACACCGCCGTCTGTGTTTGAGGGAGTGGGTGAATGTGAGGGAGTGGGTGAATGTAAGGGAATATGTAAAGTGTTTGGTGGCCATTGGGTCTGTGAAACCGCTATATAAATGCAGTCCATTTCCCATTTTAAAGCATACATTTAAAAGCGTGGCGTATTGTAGTGTTGTATTGTTTACGTAAAATATACTTGAACCAGACTCAACACTCAGCAAACTTTAACTGGCCAAGTTAAAGAAACTTATTTTCTTTGTTAATTTTTTAACTTAGTTAAATTTACTTTAAAAATATTCATGTAAAAACTTGCAAAAGAAAAGTTTAGTCAATTTTATTTAATATATATATATATATATTTGGCTATTTTTGGCAACGGGTAAAAGCCGTACTTGTAAGATTACTAAGATCAGCTTTTCAATTTGAAACAGAAGCTTACCTTGAGTTTGCTATCTGGCCGTCATGCAAATGCTTCAGTTCTCTCTCAGTATGCACAGAATATCCATCAGACAGACTTAATTCAAACAAAACAATTCTGAACAAAACTATTGACATGAGTGAAAATGCAGCCTTCAAATGTTATTGTGTTTGTTGTTTTTAAAATCCCTTGCTTAAAATGATTGTTGAGAAAGATTTTTATGTATGCTTCATCATAGCTTCAGGTGGTATATAAGAGAACAAACAAAGTGCTTATTAAATTTGACATATTCGCTTTCATTTTTTGTTTAAACATTGTTTTTATAAAATGCATCACTAAAGATAGCCTCCCTATTTGCTCTTGATGTAAAAATCCAATTAATTTTTCACTATATTTTACAGTTTATGTAATGAACCTTAGGTCTGATGCAGTAGCATGCTTATTAAATCACAGTGAGTTTAAACTGACCACTAAATGGATAAACCGCCTTTGCACCACATTACAACCAGTTGTTGTTGCAACAACGACATCTTCATCTTTAACATTACAGTGCAACAATTGACAGTGACTAAGCTTGAGAAAATGTCCTTTGTGTAAACGCTTACATGCTACATGACAAATCTTTTGACAATTTTGCAGTTATGAATCAAGCTGATGGCATCTAGTGATAGTCATTGCTCTCGTGGGGGTAGGAGAGGGCTCTCATCGCCATGGAGATAAGAGTGCTTCATTTTTTGCGTGAGTGGAGTGGCTTGTCAAGGTCAGAACCGAAGTGTTCCTGTGCCGTCTCACAGCCCACACAAGAGAGGGAGGAACGGGGCACGTAGTACCGGGGAGGAAACCTACTCTTACGGTTTGAATGTAATGAGAGGGATGGACTGTGATTTTTTTTTTAATTTTTTTTTTACAGTATTTCCTCCAGTCAGTGCTTTGATGTAGTAGCATTACAATTTATTGAGCTTTTCGGGCATCATTCAGAACTCAAGCTCTGTGTTATCTGTGTAAAAACAAAAGCTTACTGAGTAGTACTTTGTTAGTTTTACCATTCTTGTAATCTAATGTGAAGTCCACTTGGAAGGATGTCTGTAAATGTTTTCTATGTTTTTTATATATATCCTAACATTTACTTTATTATTCAGTAATGGCAATAGTTTACGGTGTGATTTGGCTCCAAAATAATCATTACTATTGCAAACATGTGTTTTATGTGTCACACTGTAAATGGAAGCCTGGAGCTTTTGCTCCAATGGTGAGGGCAGATGGAAGAGCAGCCATGTCTGTAATTATGTATGATTATGTGTCGCATTGAGTGGGAGGGTGAGCTGTGGTTATGTAATTATTAATCAACACTGTCCATAAACCTCCGCTGGCGTCCAGGTAGAGTGGAGGCCCTCATCAGCTCAAAGTGTAAGAGCTCTTTTGGGGATGAGAGACTGCTGTCATCTGTTAAATATAGTTCAGACTATGTCAAACATTATATTATTTTGTAAATGTATTATCGGTGCATCTCTAATTATTAATAATAATTCTGTATTGGCTTTTATGATTTATTATTAATGTTTTACTATTTAAAAGTAGCAGTAAAAATAATAAAACCATAACAAAATATTGTTTTATAATAATAATAATAATTATTATGTAAATAAAAGTATTAGTACTATTATTACTACTAATAATAACATAATAAAAATATTTCTAAAATAATACATTTTCATGATTGTTTAGCACCATTCACAATCACAATGTCTCCAGAAGAATCGAGTTGTTCTAAAGGGTGTATTGGAGCAGGCTGTTTGTTATCTGCAGAAGTAGTAACAAGGTTATTCTCAACCACAGTTTGGCTGTAAACCTTATGAATATGATGCATCATGATGGCGGTTTACTGTGTGTGGGTGTTACTTTTGACCTCTGCAGTCTCATATGGGAGTCTTTGATGGCCATATAATAATATAATAATGAAAGCCATTCCTTTCTAATGACTGCCAACCACCTCTTGATGTCTGTTTTTTTTTATGATTCACATATAAGGACATTGAAAAGGCTAGTTGCTCAAGAGAGTAATAGTTAGGGATGTCTGAAAAGTTTTTTTCGGCACAAAGGAGATTATTTGGGGTGTGAACCCAAGCTTTTGTATGCTTTGCCTACCTGCACATTCACCCTGAAGACATTGTCTGTGTTTGTTGGTTGCCCTGGCTATCAGGCTGGGAAGAATCCCTGGGATCAATATGCTTCTTCTACCTCTGCAAAGTGAAAGCAGGTCCAGTTCACTGATTTAGAGACTCACTGGTTGGCAAACACACACACATCCTTCTCTCTATGCCCCCTGCTGTTTGGAGAAAGCCCTGAAATAACCTTTCAATTGGCCTGCTGTGAAAGGTCTCGAAAAGGAGGGCTGCCACCCGTTTCTGCAGAAGAGCCCATAATTACAGAAGCTGGGTGCTCTAGTACTGGTCCACAAGTGAATAATAGGCTCAATTTGTCTGAATGAATCCCCCCGACTGATGACACTGCAGGAAAGACAGAGGAAGCAAGAGCAGTGATGAAATGATGTTTAGCTTAGATAGAGAGACTGTGATTCTTCACTATTAGGTCATTTGGTGGACATCACTCAGAGGCGCAAAAAGCATTATTAGGCTTGTGTCTCTTTTCTTCTGTCAACATGTCAAATGCGAAAAATGGGGGATTAAAAATGAGTGGGAATCAGTATGAATAATTGTATTTTCATTAAAAAAGTCTGTTAATTAAACACAATATTTCTCCAGTCATTAGATTCTGATCCCTCATTCTTTTATAGCTCAAATTTCTTGCCTTCTTGCCCATGTCTGCATACTGCCGCAACACGTTTTACGTTAATTAAAAAAAAAAATTGGATAATTTTTAGCTTCAATATCTCGTGGAAAAGAGGTTTTCCCTTAGCGTAAGATATTACGCTGTACTCATTCCCTCTTCTAGAGAGAACCGAGGTTGCGTTAGTAACGAGTACGTTTCCGCTTGTACTGCTTTAGTAACCATGGCGACAGATGTGGACAACTGCTAATGTTTAGCAGCATGTTCTTGTTTCGTTCAAACATAACGAATCATGGCAAGCAGACTTTGGGACAAAAAGAGAACTAAAACGAGGATCAAAATCGGCATGGCGTTTTCGAGATGACGAACGCCGCTCTTGCGTGTACTTTAGGGCTGTTGGAATGAATTCCGAAATTTGAATATAATTCGAATATTAAAAAATCAATACTATTCGAATGCTAAAGTTACTATTCGAATATTGCTTTTATATATTAAAAAATAAATACTTCCGAAGTGACCAGGTGTATTGGTGTAAACGTTCCCTTATCGCTTTCTTATTAACAATAGGACTAGCTTTCGCGTGGCTCATTCGCAAGGTCTCGTTCACTCCCTCTCTGCCATGCACACGCCGCGCGCTATGTATGCTATGCGCGGATTCCGGGAGAACTAATTTCCGGCCATCAGGGAGACGCTATCAATATGCGGGAGACTCCCGGAACATCCGACGCGATATCACGATCTCATCACCTCAGATCTGAGCCCCTATTCATCAAGCCAACGCGCCGCAATCTATCTCAAATCAAAGTGAAAGTAAGTCCCAGACGCTTAACACTACCATTTTCATTAAAAGTAAAGGAATGAAATGACACACTCCCTTATTGCTGTCTTTGCTGATTTTGAAATTAGACGATATTCAATAAAATGCAGCTCAAATCTGTTGCTTTCGGTGACGTGCACTTCATTACATCTGTATATAGCGTGGGAGAAGATATGATTATGAATTGAAGATATGATTTATATCAGTTTTGCAAAAACACATTTAAGTGACCAGGTGTAAATGGAATTGTTTTGATAAATCAGATAGCTATCCGATCTGAGAAGTGGCCAGGTGTAAACATCCCCTAAATGTTTATTGTAGTAATGTTAGATGTCCCTCTAGTGGGCCGAACGTGTAACAACAACCACAGGCTATAGTGGCATTGACGATCCATAAGAATGTGTAATGTCGTACTCGTAAATATTAATAATAGGATAAATTTGAGCATTTCATATTCGAATATTACATAAAATAAGGAATGGAATTCGAATATTATTATAGAGGAAGATTATTAGACAGGTGAGCAAATGTACATAATAAAAACACATTTAAGTGACCAGGTGTAAATGGAATTGTTTTGATAAATCAGATAGCTATCCGATCTGAGAAAACGCATGAAGTGGCCAGGTGTAAACATCCCCTAAATGTTTATTGTAGTAATGTTAGATGTCCCTCTAGTGGGCCGAACGTGTAACAACAACCACAGGCTATAGTGGCATTGACGATCCATAAGAATGTGTAATGTCGTACTCGTAAATATTAATAATAGGATAAATCTCTAGGATAAGGATAGGATAAGTCTCTCATTAGCAAGCAATCGTGCCCTGCTTCATACCACAGTCATGTTAAAAAGCATGAATGATTTCACTCATCCATAAACATTATTAGATCCGTGGGCATGACAGAAAGTTCCATGATTCTGCTTATTCACTGCGCCATGCATGTGTGGCCCATGATAACAGAGTACACAATGTGTAGGAATTTTTGCCCATGAACCTCTTGTGCTTGATGAGAATGGCTCAGTTTATATATTTTGCTATGAAGGAGAAGAAGATGAATATTAAGTTGCACCTCTTAATGAGGGCACTGATTACACACAAAGCGCATCATCAATCAACAGGAGCATTTCTGCTTTAATGGAGCCAGACAAATGCAAAAAGGGTAAAATCAAGAACTGCTCACCAACAGGCCTTCCAGCTTTTGTTAGTCAATCTGTAATGTTAATATGAATTATTTGTGCCATTATACCATCAAAAGAGTCTCGGCACAAGAAAAGAAAGTTGATTAGCACCAAATCTGGAGACTTTCTTTGAAATTACTGTTGTCAGGAGAATCGCACGATCACATTAATTATGCTGAGCTTCTTTCTAAAGTCAATGACCATAAACTGAGGTAACTTGTTATGTGCAGCATTGATGAATAGCATTATATAGTAACACAGTTCAGCATGAAATATGATCCTATAATACAGTGCTGAACATTATAAAAATAACTGTGCATGTGTTACAGCAAACTGTTTTACAGTGAAGTGTATTTTGGACAAAAACATATATAAAAGGGTCAACGTTAAATAAAATGAAAAAATGTTCTTAAGTAGATTTATATGGCTTAGATTGTTTATTAAAAGTAGTCATGTTTTGGGTTAAGGGACGTCTAACTGTTTGTGTGGATAACACCACATATTTGTGTATAAACCAGAATGGAAAAAGAGATTTGGATAGGTCTCGCAGGATCCCTTTTATATGAGCTATTCGATTCGATAATCCTCCAGTGCTATTATGGTATATCTAAAAGAGGTTGAAAACACTTCAGTATTGCTCTGGCAACCATCTCCACAGAGAGTCAGGTCTTCGCATAGCCATGGCTATTCAGTGGATTTTATTTCAGAATAAGAGCTCTGGAAGGGAGTTTCTATGGGTTTTCATACACAGCATTCCAGGCCACTGAAGATAACTCCACTAATTAATGTCTATTGTAAGGAGGACTATCTGTAACAGTTTAAATATTGACTCACTAATCTTAAGGTCGGGTTGGGCTTTTTATGAAGTCATAGTTCCTTACATTTTGGTAATTACTTTTGCTATGCTATATGCGTATTTATTCACACATGTTTACTTGAAACAAAGATGCAATGCAACTCCTGTAATAAACTCCATGCCTCTGAGATACTGAATAATACAGCTAACTATCCATTCAAAATAGAATAGCAGATCATTTCAATGCAATGCTTAATTCACAGTTAAACACAGTTCACATGTAAGCAAAATGCATGAAGAAAGAATATTCTTTAAACAGTCTTTAACTCTTTCCCCGCCAGCATGTTTTTGCCAGTTGCCTTTTGACGTTTGAAAAAAATAAAGCCGATGACACTATATTCATCATAAGACATGCTGAAATATATGCCAATGTACCTGGAATGAAGACATTTCACACGCAATGTTCTGCAGAGTTCGCGGGTATCGATTGTCAACAAATGCACGCGTGTATTCCCTATATAGTGTAACCATGACAGATTTTACGACAGTAGTAGAAGACAATACTGTTTCCCAACTGTAGGGGGACCACGAGAGCAAAATTTCAAAAATAACATAATGCTGCTTTAATAAAGTTTCGGCAAATGGATCTGCACGACTCTGACTCTGCATCACAACATGAATTATTAGATTTTACACAACATTTGTTGTCTTTAGAAATGGAAAAGAAATTCATGAACAGTGTTCATGCTGGTGAAATCATCTTCCACATAAACTCTTATGCTGGTAATATAATTTGCAGTATTAAATAGAAACGAATGCTTTTCAGTAGTGGTCTCAGACTTTTGTATCCCACAGAAACCCATATGCCCTCTGTGAGCAGGCTATGTGTGTGTTGCACATACTCTATAACTGTAAAATATAAACATTAAATGCAGAGGTTCTCATTGATCACAACTGGTCTGATTCCCAGAAGTGGAGCCTCCCATAGGCTATACAGCTTGACATAATTTTAGACTGACAGTGCATCAATAGTAAGGTATGAGAAATGCTCTTGGCTACTGGTCAGTACATCACTATATTGATCATTGTGCTTTTTATGAGGTTCAGCTTCTCAGTGAAGAAGCAGCCTAGTCAGCCAGAACAGATACATGACCTCCACTCCCCTCTAAAATAGGTGAGGTGGAAATTAAATTAGGAAAAAAATACTGAACTGCTTTTGGAAGCATTTGCTGCATTTTTGTTAAAGCTGCAGTCCAGCGTTTTAAGCCTAGTTCACACTACGTGATTTTAAGCCCGATTTAAGCCCGATTTGCAAATCGTTGAGTCGCCGACAAGTCAGGGTGTTATCGCGTGCAAATCGCGGGCGATTAGCGGACGATTAACGCTCGCCAATCCGTTAGTGTGAAAGAGCCAACAACGCACCAAAGACAGCTCGCAGACAGGTCACCGAGCTCAGAAAAATATCTAGCATGCTAGATATCTCGAGCAGTCGCGCGACTCAATCTCAGTGATGTCATGAGTACAGCCAATCATAGCAACGCATGGGTTGAGGACACCAGGTAAATCTTACTTTTTCTTTTCTTTTTTGCATATTTTTTTCTCAGAGCAGATCGTCGAGCAAACAGTGTGCAGCACTAGTTTCTGTCTGACGTCTATATTCGCGTGTTGTGTTCTTCTCTGCAGTTTCGCGTCATTTCTGGTTCGTTTTATTGTGTGGTTTATCGTGACAAAACATGGTTTCTAGACCAGATAGAATCGTGTTGTTGTCAACTCGTTATTTGTTTGATTATTTTCAGGATTTAGACCGTACTATAGTACTGAAACAGCTCTCATTGAGTCACAAATGATATGCTCTTACACTCTAAAAAATGATGGGTTAAAAATAACCCAACTTGGGTTATTTTATAACCCAACCGCTGGATCAATATTGCACCAGCCCAACAGTAGTTAATTTGACCCAGCAAGATGGGTCGGTCATTTTTAACCCAACAGATGAGTTGTTCATTTCTACTCAAATGCTGGGTCAAATTAAATAAAATTCTGGGTTGATTTAACTACAAATTTGTTATATAGCGTACCCAAATGCTGGGTCAAATTAATTACAATTCTGGGTTGATTCAACTACATATTTGTTATATAGTGTACCCAAATGCTGAGTCAAATTAACCCATATGCCAGACTAATTCTAGCACATTACAGTACAATTTAAGAAAATGAAAGGCAATTGACTACTCATAACTATAAAACAGTTACACTACAAATCTAGAACAGAATACATGCTAGATGTATGCGTAGATTATGCAATAAACACTTAAACAATACAAAAACAAAACAACAATGGAGTCTTTGAAAAATTATTTTATTACTTTAATATCAACAATATTAGTGGAACTGCAGTTAATATCACTGAAGTAGGAAAACATTCAATTATGAATGAACTGGCTGAACATTTAACAGGCCAACAGTCAACGGGAGCCATTAGCTAGTATTCTGGTATCTTCCCAAAGAAACTATTAAAGGGATAGTTCACTTTGAATTTAATTTTTGATATGTTTTATCTTCCCTCAAGGGCATCCAAGATGTAGGTGTCTTTGTTTCCACAGTATTTTCAATTTTGATATTTTTCGGGCAAACCATTGTTGTCAATCAGTCATATAATGGAGGTTTAGGGGGTCCTCCCTCAGTTCATGTCAAAGAGCATGCACAGAGAAGTCCAAATTAAACATGATTGAATGACTCGTAAATGTAAGTACGCAGTGAAGGCCTAAGACACGAAACGAGCGGTTTGTGTGAGAAAACGAACAGTATTTATATCGTTTTTACCTCGTGTAACTCAGCCATTGGCAACTGATCTGACGGCAGGGGCGCTTCAGTCTGTGCATGCGCCAGAAGTGATCGCTTGCGTGTGTACGTCACTCATTGTTTACACAGAGATTTCGGGAGTTTAACCTTTCACTAAACATTTAGATATATCGAAATCTTCCATTGCGATTTCCTGTATATATAAATATGTTTAGATCTTCACAGTGAAAGGTAAAACTTCCGAAACTCTGTGTAAACAATGAGTGACGTCACTTCCGGCGCATGCACAGACTGAAACGCCTCTGCCGTCAGATCAGTTGCCAATGGCTGAGTTACACGAGGTAAAAAACTATATAAATACTGTTCGTTTTCTCACACAAACCGCTCGTTTATTGTCTTAGGCCATCGATGTGTACTTACATTTACGAGTCATTAAATCATGTTTAATTTTGACTTCTCTGTGCATGCTCTTTGAGGTGAACCGACCCCCTAAACCTCCAGTGTATGACTGATAGACAACAACGCCAACGGTTTAACCGAAAAAACAAAACAAAATTGAAAATACTTTGGAAACAAAGACACCTACATCTTGGATGCCCTTGAGGTAAGCTAAAACATATCGAAAATGTATTTCAAAGTAAACTATCCCTTTTAATATTTAGAAATAATAACTGTGTGTGCCTCTAATGTTGATCTTACAAGTCCTCTAATTTTTTGAAGAACTTCAGCCCAGGGCCAGCTCTTGGGATCAACTGTTGATGGTAGCCTCATCTAAAAGAAGAAAACTCTCCTCATCAGTCCCCTCCTCTAAAAGACAAAAAAATACAAAACACAAAGAAATTTATATTTCATAAGAAATAATGTCTGAAAAGGGCTTGAGTAGCAATGCAGACTTGATATGCTGTGGATGTGAAAACAAATATTTCTTACCTTGAAATATTTCAACAAGGTCTGTCAGCTGCCACTCTGTTGTGTCAATGACAAAGCTGACCTGATCTGAAACAAACACAAAATGAGGTTAAAGTAATATACAATTACTATTGTATTAACTATTCAGATGTCACCATGCAAATGCAATGCAGACTAGCAGCAGAATGTAATCCAATGTGAAGATAACAGCCAAAATATAGAGAGACCCTCTCTCCCTATACAATTCAAATTACATGTATTTTACATTCAGACATTTTATGTTACTTCAATGTTTTTACATACTTTAATAAGTCTAACACTGTGTTATACCTTCGCATTTCACATTAAAAGCTTTGAGGGCAAAAAAGCGCGCTCATTTATATCCAGTTAACTTAAAATAATGTAAGTTAGCCTGCTAGCCAGGCCGCCATTTTATATAAGAAATGTTTTCTTATCTATCGCGGGTCACCATATTACTTAAATAAATACACATACATGCATTTAGTCTGGCATATCAGGTTATCTCACTGTTTATACATACTTTAATCAGTCTAACACTGTGTTATACCTTCGCATTTCACATTAAAAGCTTTGAGGGCAAAAAAGCGCGCTCATTTATATCCAGTTAACTTAAAATAATGTAAGTTAGCCTGCTAGCCAGGCCGCCATTTTATATAAGAAATGTTTTCTTATCTATCGCGGGTCACCATATTACTTAAATAAATGCACATACATGCATTTAGTCTGGCATATCAGGTTATCTCACTGTTTATACATACTTTAATCAGTCTAACACTGTGTTCACATTAAATGCTCCAGGGAAAAAATAGCGCGCTCAAAATAGCTAGCAGCTTGCTAGTGCTTCAATGATAACGGCTCAATGGCTAACCTCGACAATATAAAGATATTACTTTAGAAAGGTAACGTTAAAGTAGACTCACTGTATTCCGGACACTAAGTTAGACCGTTTACCGCAATTTCTATAAATAAACACTTCACGGCCATTGCATCAATACGTGTCATCTTTACCTCACCCTCTTCCGACCAACCCAGCTTATAACTTAGTTGTTAAAATATATGTCTTATATATTAGAAATGACATGTAGAGTACTCTACCTTAGTTTATTTCCCTCGCTCGATGAAAAGTGAAGTTCTCTTTGAAGATCGCTCGGTGTGTGGTGGATCCGGGTATGGTGGACTCTTCTTGTGATGATGTGATGACGTTCGAAGCACAAACAACCCACGTGCTGGGTCAACGGTGTATGTTGGGTAGATGGGTTATTTTTTCCAACTCATGTGTTGAGTCAAAATCCATATACATAACCCATAATGGGTCAAACATTTCATAACCCAGCGGTTGGGTTGATTAAATAACCCAGCATTTTTTAGAGTGTATCATCCGATCGTGGTTGTATCTCTATGTAGTGCGTTGTTAACTCGTGTAGTGAGTTACCTCCTGTTGTGGATCAATCACGTTGTGTTGTGTGGTGTGAACAGCTAAACAACTTGAACACTCATGATTTCACTGAGAGCAAGTCATGTAGTGTGAACTGCACAGTTCAGCCCGACATTTTAAAATCATGTAGTGTGAACTAGGCTTTACCTCTTTGTCGCCATCTTTGTTCAAAATCTGCCATTGCTGTCATTCGCGGAATTATCAACTTTACGTGAGTTGTACTTCAACACCCTCGTCTGGATATGACATTTCAGTAAATCGCCCTGATTAAATCTAACAATCGCTTATAAGTTATCATATCACCCAAAACCGTGCAAATTATACTTTGTTCTCGAATTGTTAATGTTAACAACGTAAGAAAGCATTGCGTGACTACATGTAAGGTCCTTCCGATTTGTATCCTTTGTTGTTTGAACCTTTCTGGATCCGCCATCAAATTGATAAGTTTAATTATATCAAGTGCTGTGAGAAAAGGCTATAAATCTCCACCTCCAACATCCTCACACACAATATAGCCTACTGTATTGTACAGACAGACAGATGTGAAGTAATGACTCAAAGACATCCTCGAATCTCCCGCGGAAATCCACCAATACCACTGTAATTAAAATCATTATTACAAGCTTCCCGCTTTGAATTGAGCTACGGCAAGCAGATAGTTTTGAACACTGGCTGGTTATGTATTTTCTCAAATATGTATTTTGGATAATTTTTAACCCCAAAAAAGCTACGGACTGCAGCTTTAAGTCGCTATAAAATGGAAGTAGCAACAGATCTTTTCTTCTGTATTTTGACGTACTGTATATTCAAGTGTATGGATTAATGATAAAAAAGGTTGGGTGGGAACATGGTTAGTTGTTGAATGGATTTTGACTTTTTTTAAACATTACAGTATACAGTATGAGGTCAATGTGTTTTTAAAGAAAACTATTCAATTGTTCGAAATAAGGCCTACAATTTGTATTTATAAAATAAATTAAATCAATTTTAATTTCATGCAGAGTGCAGACTTTAAGGTAGAGCTAAACCTGAGGAACAATGATCCCACCCATGGTAAAAATAGGTAGGCTACTGTATCACATATCATGTTTCAAAAAAATTAAAATCCAATATTTTGTATTTGGCTACAGGTGACAGCTGCTCTGGCCCTCTGTGATTTCTATTACATACAAAATCATAATTTTAACAATATTATTTTATTGTAAAAAGTACATGTTTTGTTGAATATAATATAGACTTTTTATGCACAAGCAAAACACCTGTACAACTAGCTGCATAAAACAGCTGCAATAAAGTGAGGGTCCTTCAGAGATTAAATTGTAAAGACTCCCCAGACACACTGTACTATTATTAGACCTCATATGTTATCTTACTAGCCTATGCAAGCTTAATTTGTCTTGTCAAATTGCTCTCTTTGCTTAATGTAGGATACATTGTCTGCCACTAGGGCATCAGCACTGGAGAGGTGCCATGTGGGACCAGCATGTGATTAGAGAATATATTTATGGTCATATATATGAGAAAGAGAGTGAGAGAAAAGAAAAGCATGTGTTTGAAAGTAGATATTTTTATTTTTGGGGTTTGCTACCAGGCCGGCTGCAGGATGAAATGACTGAGGGGGCATGTGAAATTGTTAAGGGGGCTTAACTTTATACCATCAATGAACAATCAATATACACACCTCGCTTTGGAACAACAGATTTTTAAATAACAGCGCTCCGTGCAACCACGTAATAAAAAGATGAGCCAGCATAATTTTTTATTCATATATGAACTCTTTCATGCTTAAGTTTAAAATATTCTGACTTACTCCCCAGAGTGAGTTTTTATTTTAGAACGTTCCCCCTTAATGTTTCCATGGCAACGCGTCATATTTGTCACGTGACACCATAGCCACAATGAATGACAGATGTGTATCGCTTTTATTTAATTTTTCCTTTTTTATTTAAAATATTCACAAACTTGCTTACCATGTCATCAACTGTCTGATATTCCGATTGTCAAAAATGTGTAAGTGAGTGTGTTTGGTTGTTTAAAACCTTTATAAATATTCTTGATCTTTATCTATAACGTGAGACGACACCACATTTATTTGCGCGGCAGTTCAGAGAGTCCTGTCAGTCATCATCAGTTTCTCCCGAGATATATGTAAGAAAGTGGCCGGTGAACTGTGAGAAGAACATTTCCACGTTTGTCTGATATGAATAACACACGTTGGCAAATTATATTTGAATAGATTGTTATTGCTGCTTCCACAGACATCCGTGTGTATTTTACAAACTCCAAATGTACTGTTTTACTAGTGCTTAAGTGAATTTCAATGTCTAAAACCTAAAATAAACATTATGAGGTTGAAACACTGCATAGTTTTGATATATGACAGCGCTGTCCGTCCGTCTCTGGCTCAGTGCCAACCAACGCGAATCTGGTAGTGATGTCACGACACTGAACATTATACATCCCTTATGGGACTGTACCGCTCAAAAGGTTAAACATTTCATTTGTAACCATGAATACAAAAATTAAACTGAGGGGGCACAAATCAGATCTGAGGGGGCAATGCCCCCTTTTGCCCCCTCGTGGCGCCGGGCCTGTTTGCTACATTACATTAATGTTTTTTTTTTCTTTCTCATACTGTACATTGCTGCAGCATCTTTTTACCCTCTGCCTGAAACGCTGTTTTAGTAACTGATTTTTTTAAACCAATCTTTCAAGAAAATCTTAGTCTTCCCTGATTGGTCAGATCAAAAAAAGCACATAGCTGCATATAATATATGTTGAATTCATTGTCAATATATGCTGCATACAGAGGATTGAGGCCCTTATTGACCAGTGGAGATTCGCTAAAGTGAACATCATAACCAAAGTCATCTTATCAATGATTCATGGTATCCAGAGAAAATAAGACTTTTTTGTTGTTGTTTGATCTCACTTCAATTCAGAAAGCTTCATGATTGCTGCTGAAAATGTTTGTTCTACAGTCTGCCCTCAGTGTCATTACAGAGTTTTACATCTCTACCGTTGTGCCTTTGAGTGCTCTGCACTTATAGTGAACCAGTGCCTGGTTGAGATGAAGGAAATGGAGCTATTAAAAATGAATAAGTGTTCCTGAAGAAGATTCTTAAAAGATATTGTCAATTCTGTAGCAATGAGAATTCTGGACATCATGTCTGCTTAGTGCTTCACAAAATAGCTGCCACACACACACGCACACACATTCTCTCTTTATTCATCACTGAAGGTGCTTCTCCAATTAAATCAAAGACCAATAATTCTTTCAGAACACTGTGTATTCATGACAGGAATAAGTAACCTATTAAAAATGTGTTAATGGCTAAACTCTTGTAAATGAAAGTCCTTGCTAAGTCCTCCACAGATGGATTGATACATGCTGGAACAAATAAATCAAACCACAGTGAAGCAATTCCCAGCAGTGACTACCATATCCCATTGTGTTTCTCACCGTGCCTGTATTTGTCATTGATGACACAAGCTCATTTTTTACTTTTCGTAAAACTACTGCGATGTAGCTGCAGCATGATACGTTTTTTATTAACATGTGGCACTGTGCTTATCTCAACAAGCCATTACTCTTTCTTCTTATTTGCCTGACTGCCACTGTACAGTTAGACCAAGCCTCCTTTTTCCTCCTGACAGGAAATTAAACTCAGGGAAGGCTGAACCTTACTTGACCTCACCATCTGTCTCCATGGTGATCGATTCGTACCCTACCATGGTAACTGTGTTTCTTCAGAGTAGTCTAGGGCTGATCCAGAACCATAATTTGCAAATCTGTATATTTTACAGTTCAGTATCTCATCTACTTGAGAAACTCACACCTGCTCTTGTTGTTCCTCCTGCTACCAGCAGGGTTAAACACCATTCTAGACAACTTGGATATTGAAGAGGATACTAAATAATTCTAGATGAAAAATGCAAATAAATATGGTTAAATAACTCAGAATTTATTGATAATACATTATTTAGCAAATACAGGCATTTGATCAGCTAAAGGACAATTAAAGGTTTACAACTTTTGGTCCTCTATTGGTTAAAAAACAAAACTGCGTGCATTTTGCGGAAGAACATTGTTTTGGTAATGTTTCAACTGTGTGACTGCGCGGATGAATATGGTTGTCCTACTGGTCACAAAACATTCCCCACTAGGCTCAAGGGATGTAGTTCCAGTTAAGAAGGAAAGGATCTCAAGCTGACTAGCTGAAGAGTTACTGTATAGCTATACCTACCTATAAATACACAAGGTACTTCCTTGAAAATGATTTCCAGCACAGTGCTACAACAATCAGAATGAAATGACCCTTCGCAATAGATAATGATTCATCTCTGTTAGAGATTACATATGGCAATTCATCTGTTCTGTTGTCAAAAAATAACTTACCTGCAGTGCTGAGTAATAAAAACGGCACCTCAATGTGGCTTTTACAACATTTTAAATGCCTCAGTTCTCTTCATCTCCAAAAAGCCAAGCCAATGTTGATTCTTGTTTTATTATGATCTCAAGCTGTCACAATCTGATGCGATGGCAGCCACATTGCGTCAGAACGCCCACCACACACCAGCTTACTGGTGGAGAGGAGACAGAGACTATTGCAATAATACTATTTGTTCAAATACTACTGCACTGTAAAATTAACAGCTGTGTATTTTATGAGAATAATAATATGTATTATTAATATTCAAAATATTTTAATTATTTATTTATTATTTACATTTTAAAAATTAAACAAATCAGTAAAAATATTATACCGTAAAATAAAAAGCTGAGTATATAATTATAATAACATTAAATATTAATATTATTCAAAATGATCATGTAGGAATATCCTACACATCCGACTTTGGAACAAATTGGAGAGAACGGGGAAGCCTCAGACGAAGATGACAGGTGTGTGGGCACATGGTCGTGTTAAGACCAGAGATGAAACTGGAGATTTGCGGGGGAGCCTGCCAAGAACAAAGCCAATATACCAAGAAACAGAAAACTCTGTTGACACACACACACACACACACCACAGTATCACAGCACTATCAGCAACAACAAAGTTTCTCACAGGTGGCCAACCACTGCAGTGTTCAAAGGAACCTATCAAAAGACAGTGTCAGTCAGAACTGACTCTGGGATATTTAGACAGAATTAATCAAATTCAAGCTCTCTGCAAATATTTCTAAGCTTCTGCAAATTTGAAAACTGGTTCTGTGTGTAGTTGAATACAGTAAACCAATAGCTCTAGAAGTCTTTTGCATAATTCAGACTAGTGCTTTATCTTCATATCTCAAGGCTGCTTCATGCATCGGCAAACTTGGATATAATCTCTCAATCAAAACTCAGCATTTTGCTTCATAAGGTATATTCTAACAGTGATCAGGTTGGCATGAAATAAGGATCGGTCAAACATTCGCTATGAAAAAAGCTACCTGAGAGCATGAGAGCATAAATTTCTACCAGAAAGACTCAGGAGACAAAATTACACAACAAAGCATTCATTTATTAACAGGCCAGCAAGAAAGTGTTATATTTTGAGATTCTTTGGCGTAGGCCCTGTCCGTAGCTCATAATCAGAGGGTTACAAAAACTGCATTTCCTACCTAAAAACAAAGGCAGGGGACCAGCCGACCACTTGGGAGATATGGGCAGGGACCATCTTGGTTGTGGTGGGGAGAATGTTGTGAGAAGGATGAATGTTGGTGTTGTGATGTCTGTCTGTGTTCCCCCAGTCTTTGTGCATTTGGTTTTTTCCCGCCCCTCGTTTGAGTTCATTTATACCATGCCCCTTGTTTTCTCGTTTAGCTTGTTTGCCCTTGTATTTAAGCCCTGTGTTTCAGTTCATTCCTGGTGAGTTCTTGTGTTGTTACTGTTGATGTTGGTTGTCCTGTTCCTGGTCCGAGTCTTTATATTGTTTTCAGTTTATTGAATAAAATGTGCTGCATGTGGATCCTGCTTTCTCCTTGCTTCTACCGCATCATGACAGAAGTAGGTACTCGCCGTGGCCGACCGAGGGGTCTTTACCGCCGTGGCCGCCCAAGGGGTCTTCAGCACCGTGGCTGCCGCCTGTGCATCCCGCTCCGCCCTGGCCCCTGGATTCAGGTTCAAGATGGTACAGACGGTAAAATCTGCCTTGCAATTCTTGGTACCAACGGGCTAGTCTTGGGTTGAGTCGTTTGGCTTCTGAGATATTCCAGGTTCCGGTGATTTGTTATGACCTCAAAATGGTGGGGAGCTCCTTCTAGTCAGTGTCTCCATTCCTCTAAGGTGAGCTTAAGCCAGGGACGGCTTCTTGGAGTAGAAGACGAATGGGATATAGTTGAGGAGGCTCACCCTGCCGATGGCATAGAACCGCTACAACCCAGTAGATGCGAGTAGATGGGTCAACTTCGACCACGAATGGGATACGTCAACTTGAGGTAGATGCATCAACAAAGTAAATGTGTCAACTTAAACCACGAAAGGGATTTCTGGATTGGGGTGCACCAGGACTGGAGCGGTGATGAAGGCATTCTTCAGGCATTGCAAGGCTTCTGTGGCCAAGGGATTCAAGGACAGAGACTTGGGTCGGTTTCTTAGGAGTGAGGTGAGCGGAGGAGAATGTAATTCTGGATGAATCTTCGAAAATAGTTGGCGAAGCCTAATAAGTGTTGGACTTTATAGTGCAACACCTTTATAGTGACAGTTTGGGGCCAGTTAAGGATGGTGTCCACCTTCCTCTGGTCCATTTGGATACCTCGTTGTAGGGCTGGGCGATATGGCCAAAAAATCATATCTCGATATTTTTTGGTCAAATGGCGATATACGATATATATCTCGGTACTTTCTACGTTTTCTATTTAGATAAAGAAAATCTTTATATTTAAAAAAAATAAAAAAAATAATAAAAAAAAAAAATATATATATATATATATATATATATATATATATATCACATTCGGCCCAATGATATCCTACAAACAATGTTGATATTGAAGGATATGGAAACAAATATAATATAGGCTATGCAATATATTATGTGCAAAAAGCTTTTGTTTTTATATTGACTAAAAGCTAAACTAAAAATGAAAATAAAAACAAAAACAAAAGCACAAACTAATTATATTAGCCTGCATTTGATTACCCCATTATAATCACTTTCACTTTCATTAAAAATATATACTTGTAGGTTTAAAATTCCACATATGGCACATTTATTTTCTCCAACAACAAATATTTTAGCAATATGTTTATTTTAGTCAGAATTATTGCGTACTACGTAGTACTATTCACGCGCATGCGCGCGCCGGCGCTCGTTCAAGGAAGCATGAATTTTAGCGGAGATTCACTTGCAGAAGCTCGTCCTCTTCTGACATGGACATATTTGTTGTGAAATGGACATATTTGCTTTACTTTCTAACATTTACAGATGGAGAATATGTGAAATGTAAGTTGAGCACTGAGGAAAGCACCACATCTCAAACGCATTAAACAGCGCAAGTATATCTGTCAGTCAGCAACAGTGTCTGTCAGAGCATTTGACAGGGCGGCAAGCTGCCTTAAACTTGTTAACTATATCAAAGTGATTTTGACGCAATTAATATAAGCTTGTGTCATGTTTAGGACAAATTGTACTACGTAGCCTAGCTACTTTCACTGCAGCAGCTCACACTGCAACCTCCGCTATTTTTCAGATGTGCTCATATCAAACTACTGTATCGATATAAACGGTATTGCCTCATTCCATATCGTTTCAAAAAATATAACGATACATCGTACAAACTCGATATATCGCCCAGCCCTACCTCGTTGGTATATCAGAGGAACTGGACAGATGATGTGTGGAACTTGCACTTCTCCAACTTGAAATAGAGGTTCTCTCAGATTCTTGAGGACCTGCGTCACCTGTTGGCGATGTTCGGCCAGGTTCAAGGAGTAGATCAGAATGTTGTTAATGATGAAGCATTGAAGGTACTCCTGGAAACCCATCTTCCATTCATTACCCTTGCGTATTCGAATGAGATTTATAGGCGCTCTGCCGAGCCAGTTTGGAGAAGATGCAAGCCCCACAGAACTGTTCCAACGTAGCAGGGACCAGAGAAAGAGGATAACTAAATTTGACAGTCTGAGAGTTGAGTGCCTGGTAGTCAATGCACAGCCGCAAGCCTCCGTCCTTCTTGGCCACGGAGAAGCTGGAAGTGGAAGGGGACGTCGATGGTCAGATGAAACGTTGTTTGAGAGCCTCCTGAATGTACTACTCCATTGCCTTCCGCTCCCCGGGATGGACAGAGAGTAAACCTTCGGTTAAGTGGCCGCAGGCAGCAGGTCGATGGCGTAGTCCCATGGCTGATGAGGTTCTAGACGGGTCGCCAACCGCTTGTTAAACACATCCTGGAACACCCGGTGGAGTTCACCTGAATATTGAACGAAGACTTCGAGGTGTGTCAACAGGTATGGTGTGTAGATGGTTTGAGCTTAGATGAAAGACCGTACTTGAAACAGGGTTCACTCCATTGCAGAATTTCTACAGAGTTCCAATTGATGGTGGGCTCATGTTGGTTCATCCAGGGGTGAATTATTTCCTCATGCTGGCAGATGACACAGAGCATTTCTGTAGGGCATAAGTGAAATATGACCACGGGCCAGAATGGTGTGGATGGCTAATTCCTGGGAGCAGCATTTCCTCTGGAGGTTGAGTCTTTGGAGAAGTTGATGAGAGATGAAATTCCCTGCGGATCTGGAGTCGATGAGTGCTTACGCTGAAATGAGAAGTTTATGGATGAGAATTTGGACAGGTGTGTGAGTGAGGGGTACAATCTGAAGCAGGAACTGGATGGTACAAGATCGGGCAGCTTGTGATGATGTGGCCCTCTCCCCCACAATACAGACATAAATGGTGTAGTAAATTTTGAGAATCCACGATTGTAAAATATGAATCGACCCTCATGGGTTCAGGTGGTGGAAGGACGACATATGGTGAGGTGGGTGGAGGATGCGGGTTGATCCAGTGAACAGGCTGATAGACGCTGGGAGATACGCGCACAGCTTTCTGAATGAAACCCTCTAGACCGACCCTCCATTTGTAAGTAGAATCATAACAAGTCTGGTGGTAAGCAGCAACTGCGACAAGACCAGACACTGAGGTGAAGTGTAGATATAGGTTGTGTTGATGAGGGTGTGCAGGTGCAACGAGTCAGTAATCTGGTGATTGTAAACGAGTGGGCGGGTCCTGGTGATTGGGTGATGATTGGGGCTGTGACGGTGTGGCTGACTCTGTGACAAAAAGACTATTGCAACTTCAGTTTCATGCTGACTTTAAAGGCCTTAATACAAAGTGAAAGTTTTTTTTCTATTATCAAAAATAACAACAGAGTGTAATCCAGGACTAAGCTTAAATAGAGTCTTGGAAAACAGTCCTAAACTATAATTCCAGAAGGTAAAATTAATTTCATGCTAGTGGCTGTTGGAATAGTGCAATAAGAGGATTCTGATTAATGCAAGCTCATGGCAATGTTTGCACACGTGTTATAATTAGGGGCCAAGCACCGAAGGTGCGGAGGCACCTATTGTATCTGTGCCGGTTCTTATTATTATTAGGGGCCAAGCACCGAAGGTGCGGAGGCACCTATTGTATCTGTGCTGGTTCTTATTATTATTATTCTTCTTCCGACTGGGCGTCTATGGCAGCCCATAGACCGGTTTGCGGGAAAGTTGTTTTGATTTGACATTCTGTTAGAGGACAGTCCCAACATTAAATACACCAATTTTGGTGTCTCTAACTCATTCCCTCTAGCGCCACCAACTGTCCAAAGTTTCACTTTTATTATGCTAATAACTTTTGAACCGTAAGGCCTATCAACAAAATTCTTTTTTCCTCTTTTTCCTGAGCTCATGCCGATTCGATCGCACCCTATGAGGTCATTTTCCGTCATAAAAAAACGGCCGCCATTTTGAATTTTCTAAAAAACGTACTTTTGCGAACTCGTCCTAGACGGTTTGTCCGATTTTCACCAAAATCGCAGCGCATCATCTCCAGGCAGTGCTGACAAAAAGTTATGGAAATCAAGATGATTCGAATAACCGTTTTCGATAAGCGCGCAAACTAATTTTACGTAGCGCTTGCGAAAACAGACGTGAGGCTGTATCTCCGCAACGCTTACTCGTTTTCAGACCAAACTTTGTACGTGTCATCACAAGCATGACCTGAGGCTACGTGCTGCGTTTCGGCGCAGCGCCACCTAGTGGTCCGGAGATATGAAAAATGGCTATTTTTGCTCGTAACTTCTGAACGGTTTGTCCAAAAATCATAAACTTCATCTCGTTAGATTCAGGGCATCATGCCGAGTCGACTGATATCCAATTTTCCCAGATCGGCCATTTTGGCTGTCGGCCATTTTGAATTATGTGCTAAAATGCTGTATTTTTTGAACGCATGAACGAATTGTTACGAAACTCGGTATGGGTCATCAGTACGATGCCCTGAAGAAGCCTGAGAAGTTTCGAAACAGCGCCACCTAGTGGTGAATTGTTTTTTTCAAACGCTTATAACTTTGGGTGTGGTACACTTATTTTCACGGGAGTCATATTTTTGAGTTCCTGAATCGTTGCCGAGTCCAACGATACTAAACATGCTGGGTTTCGTCTTACGGTTGGTGTAGCGTAGCGATTTAGCGCGAAAAAAACACTTGGCGATATCTTCAAAACCGCTGTTCCGATCGAGACGAAACCACCGCCAGAAACACGGAATCATAGCTTGTTAACTATATGCAAATGCCCAAATGCGAAAATATTGATAGTAAGGGGTAGTAAAATTCAAACAAAGTCATGTGTCAGTCATTTTTTACGTGTTTTTTCATATAAATGTTTATAACTCGGAAGTGAATTGAGATATTTGCACCAAAATTGACACACATATGTATGGGGTCACTCTGAGGACACATAAAAAAAATTGTGGGACTGAGCCTCTTGGTGGCGCTATAATAGAACAAAACGTGAAATTCCCATTGACTTCAATAGAGTTTTGTGAAATAAAATGCTATACTAAACAAATGCATTGGTGTAATATTACAAAACTCAGTGTGTGCCATAAGCAGCATGCCCTGAAGGTACTCAAAAGATTTTGAGACAGCGCCACCTGTTGGTCAAAAGTTATAATGAATTTCTGAGAACGCTAATAACTTTTGAATAAATTTGCCTATTGCAATGAAACTGATCTTAATAGATTCCTTCGGTTATGCCGAAAACATAGATATCAGGTTTTCCATAATCAGACAAACGTCCTGTTCGCCATCTTTATTTCTTTAAAAAACCTTCTTTTTCGAACTCCTCCTAGACCGTTTGTCCGATTTTCACGAAAATTGAATCGTATTATCTCCAGACCGCGCCGACTAAAAGTTATGAATTGCACGATGATAGACAAAACCGTTTTCGTATACCACAGCATCGAAATTTAGGCATGCTGCCAAAATTACTATTTAGGCTTTATCTCTGCAATGCCTTCACATTTTGACACCAAACTTTGCATGTGTCATTATCACCTCACTCTGACCACATCACATCTATTTCGTAACTGTGCCACCTATTGTTCGAAAGTGATAATCCATTAAATCATCTTATAAGTTAATGTTTATGTGATTTTCTTAGCCATTTGCCCAAAGTTCTCTCAAAATGCCCTTAATTGCTCCTTGCTGCAGTTGGTCTGCCACTCCTTGCCATTTTGGCATATGTTGCCGCTTCTTGCGCTTGGCCCCGGTAATGGCTGCTTGCAGCTATATTTATTAGGGGCCAAGCACCGAAGGTGCGGAGGCACCTATTGTATCTGTTCCGGTTCTTATTATTATTATTATTATTATTATTCTTCTTCCGACTGGGCGTCTATGGCAGCCCATAGACCGGTTTGCGGGAAAGTTGTTTTGGTTTGACATTCTGATAGAGGACAGTCCCAACTTTAAATACACCAATTTTGGTGTCTCTAACTCATTCCCTCTAGCGCCACCAACTGTCCAAAGTTTCACTTTTATTATGCTAATAACTTTTGAACCGTAAGGCCTATCAACAAAATTCTTTTTTCCTCTTGTTCCTGAGCTCATGCCGATTCGATCGCACCCTATGACGTCATTTTCCGTCATAAAAAAACGGCCGCCATTTTGAATTTTCTAAAAAACGTACTTTTGCGAACTCGTCCTAGACGGTTTGTCTGATTTTCACCAAAATCGCACTGGATCATCTCCAGGCAGTGCTGACAAAAAGTTATGGAATTCAAGATGATTCGCCTAACGGTTTTCGATAAACGCACAAACTAATTTTACGTAACGCTTGCGAAAACAGACGTAAGGCTGTATCTCCGCAACGCTTCATCCTATTCAGACCAAACTTGGTACATGTAATCACAAGCATGACCTGAGGCTACATGCAGCGTTTCGGCGCAGCGCCACCTAGTGGTCCGGAGATATGAAAAATGGCTATTTTTGCTCGTAACTTCTGAACGGTTTGTCCAAAAATCATAAACGTCATCTCGTTAGATTCAGGGCATCATGCCGAGTCGACCGATATCCAATTTTCCCAGATCGGCCATTTTGGCTGTCGGCCATTTTGAATTATGTGCTAAAATGCTGTATTTTTTGAACGCATGAACGAATTGTTACGAAACTCGGTATGGGTCATCAGTACGATGCCCTGAAGAAGCCTGAGAAGTTTCGAAACAGCGCCACCTAGTGGTGAATTTTTTTTTCCAAACGCTTATAACTTTGGGTGTGGTACACTTATTTTCACGGGAGTCATCTTTTTGAGTTCCTGAATCGTTGCCGAGTCCAACAATACTAAACATGCTGGGTTTCGTGTTACGGTTGGTGTAGCGTAGCGATTTAGCGCGAAAAAAACACTTGGCGATATCTTCAAAACCGCTGTTCCGATCGAGACGAAACCACCGCCAGAAACACGGAATCATAGCTTGTTAACTAAACGCTAATGCCCAAATGCGAAAATATTGATAGTAAGGGGTAGTAAAATTCAAACAAAGTCATGTGTCAGTCATTTTTTACGTGTTTTTTCATATAAATGTTTATAACTCGGAAGCGAATTGAGATATTTTCACCAAAATTGACACACATATGTATGGGGTCACTCTGAGGACACATAAAAAAAATTGTGGGACTGAGCCTCTTGGTGGCGCTATAATAGAACAAAACGTGAAATTCCCATTGACTTCAATAGAGTTTTGTGAAATAAAATGCTATACTAAACAAATGCATTGGTGTAATATTACAAAACTCAGTGTGTGCCATAAGCAGCATGCCCTGAAGGTACTTAAAAGATTTTAAGACAGCGCCACCTGTTGGTCAAAAGTTATAATTAATTTCTGAGAACGCTAATAACTTTTGAATAAATTTGCGTATTGCAATGAAACTGATCTTAATAGATTCCTTGGGTTATGCCAAAAACATAGATATCAGGTTTTCCATAATCAGACAAACGTTCTGTTCGCCATCTTTATTTCTTTGAAAAACCTTCTTTTTCGAACTCCTCCTAGACCGTTTGTCCGATTTTCACGAAAATTGAATCGTATCATCTCCAGACCGTGCCGACTAAAAGTTATGAATTGCACGATGATAGACAAAACCGTTTTTGTATACCACAGCATCAAAATTTAGGCATGCTGCCAAAATTACTATTTAGGCTTTATCTCTGCAATGCCTTCACATTTTGACACCAAACTTTGCATGTGTCATTGTCACCTCACTCTGACCACACATCTATTTCGTAACTGCGCCACCTATTGTTCGAAAGTGATAACCCATTAAATCATCTTATAAGGTAATGTTTATGTGATTTTCTTAGCCATTTGCCCAAAGTTCTCTCAAAATGCCCTTAATTGCTCCTTGCTGCAGTTGGTCTGCCACTCCTAGCCATTTTGGCATATGTTGCCGCTTCTTGCGCTTGGCCCCGGTAATGGCTGCTTGCAGCTATATTTAGGGGCCAAGCACCGAAGGTGCGGAGGCACCTATTGTATCTGTGCCGGTTCTTATTATTATTATTATTATTATTATTCTTCTTCCGACTGGGCGTCTATGGCAGCCCATAGACCGGTTTGCGGGAAAGTTGTTTTGGTTTGACATTCTGATAGAGGACAGTCCCAACTTTAAATACACCAATTTTGGTGTCTCTAACTCATTCCCTCTAGCGCCACCAACTGTCCAAAGTTTCACTTTTATTATGCTAATAACTTTTGAACCGTAAGGCCTATCAACAAAATTCTTTTTTCCTCTTGTTCCTGAGCTCATGTCGATTCGATCGCACCCTATGACGTCATTTTCCGTCATAAAAAAACGGCCGCCATTTTGAATTTTCTAAAAAACCTACTTTTGCGAACTCGTCCTAGACGGTTTGTCCGATTTTCACCAAAATCGCACCGGATCATCTCCAGGCAGTGCTGACAAAAAGTTATGGAATTCAAGATGATTCGAATAACCGTTTTCGATAAACGCGTAAACAAAATTTACGTAGCGCTTGCAAAAACAGACGTGAGGTTGTATCTCCGCAACGCTTACTCGTTTTCACACCAAACTTGGTACGTGTTATCACAAGCATGACCTGAGGCTACGTGCTGCGTTTCGGCGCAGCGCCACCTAGTGGTCCGGAGATATGAAAAATGGCTATTTTTGCTCGTAACTTCTGAACGGTTTCTCCAAAAATCAAAAACTTGGTCTCGTTAGATTCAGGGCGTCATGCCGAGTCGACCGATATCCAATTTTCCCAGATCGGCCATTTTGGCTGTCGGCCATTTTGAATTATGTGCTAAAATGCGGTATTTTTTGAACGCATGAACGAATTGTTACGAAACTCGTTATGGGTCATCAGTACGATGCCCTGAAGGAGCCTGAGAAGTTTCGAAACAGCGCCACCTAGTGGTGAATTGTTTTATTCAAACGCTTATAACTTTGGGTGTGGTACACTTATTTTCACGGGAGTCATATTTTTGAGGTCCTGAATCGTTGCCGAGTCCAACGATGCCAAATATGTCGGGTTTCGTCTCACGGATGGCGTAGCGTAGCGATTTAGCGCGAAAAAAACACTTGGCGATATCTTCAAAACCGCTGTTCCGATCGAGACGAAACCACCGCCACAAACACGGAATCATAGCTTGTTAACTATACACTAATGCCCAAATGCGTAAATATTGATAGTAAGGGGTAGTAAAATTCAAACAAAGTCATGTGTCAGTCATTTTTTACGTGTTTTTTCATATAAATGTTTATAACTCGGAAGTAAATTGAGATATTTGCACCAAAATTGACACACATATTTATGGTGTCACTCTGAGGACACATACAAAAAAATTGTGGGACTGAGCCTCTTGGTGGCGCTATAATAGAACAAAACGTGAAATTCCCATTGACTTCAATACAGTTTTGTGAAATACAATGCTATACTAAACAAATGCTTTGGTCTAACATTACGAAACTCAGTGTGTGCCATAAGCAGCATGCCCTGAAGGTACTCAAAAGATTTTGAGACAGCGCCACCTGTTGGTCAAAAGTTATAATTAATTTCTGAGAACGCTAATAACGTTTGAATAAATTTGCCTATTGCAATGAAACTGATCTTAATAGATTCCTTGCGTTATCCCGAAAACATAGATATCAGGTTTTGCATAATCAGCCAAACTTCCTGTCCGCCATCTTTATTTCTTTGAAAAGCCTTCTTTTTCGAACTCCTCCTAGACCGTTTGTCCGATTTTCACGAAAATTTAATCGCATCATCTCCAGACCGTGCCGACTAAAAGTTATGAATTGCACGATGATAGACAAAACCGTTTTCGTATACCACAGCATCAAAGTTTAGGCATGCTGCCAAAATTACTATTTAGGCTTTATCTCTGCAATGCCTTCACATTTT
This sequence comes from Pimephales promelas, assembly GCF_988280905.1. NCBI lineage: Eukaryota > Metazoa > Chordata > Actinopteri > Cypriniformes > Leuciscidae > Pimephales > Pimephales promelas. Next base: position 26,322,888 of record NC_142783.1, read on the forward strand.
GACACCAAACTTTGCATGTGTCATTGTCACCTCCCTCTGACCACATCACATCTATTTCGTAACTGCGCCACCTATTGTTCGAAAGTGATAACCCATTAAATCATCTTATAAGTTAATGTTTATGTGATTTTTTTAGCCATTTGCCCAAAGTTCTCTCAAAATGCCCTTAATTGCTCCTTGCTGCAGTTGGTCTGCCACTCCTTGCCATTTTGGCATATGTTGCCGCTTCTTGCGCTTGGCCCCGGTAATGGCTGCTTGCAGCTATATTTAGGGGCCAAGCACCGAAGGTGCGGAGGCACCTATTGTATCTGTTCCGGTTCTTATTATTATTATTATTATTATTATTCTTCTTCCGACTGGGCGTCTATGGCAGCCCATAGACCGGTTTGCGGGAAAGTTGTTTTGGTTTGACATTCTGATAGAGGACAGTCCCAACTTTAAATACACCAATTTTGGTGTCTCTAACTCATTCCCTCTAGCGCCACCAACTGTCCAAAGTTTCACTTTTATTATGCTAATAACTTTTGAACCGTAAGGCCTATCAACAAAATTCTTTTTTCCTCTTGTTCCTGAGCTCATGCCGATTCGATCGCACCCTATGACGTCATTTTCCGTCATAAAAAAACGGCCGCCATTTTGAATTTTCTAAAAAACGTACTTTTGCGAACTCGTCCTAGACGGTTTGTCTGATTTTCACCAAAATCGCACCGGATCATCTCCAGGCAGTGCTGACAAAAAGTTATGGAATTCAAGATGATTCACCTAACGGTTTTTGATAAACGCACAAACTAATTTTACGTAACGCTTGCGAAAACAGACGTAAGGCTGTATCTCCGCAACGCTTCATCCTATTCAGACCAAACTTGGTACATGTAATCACAAGCATGACCTGAGGCTACATGCAGCGTTTCGGCGCAGCGCCACCTAGTGGTCCGGAGATATGAAAAATTGCTATTTTTGCTCGTAACTTCTGAACGGTTTGTCCAAAAATCATAAACTTCATCTCGTTAGATTCAGGGCATCATGCCGAGTCGACCGATATCCAATTTTCCCAGATCGGCCATTTTGGCTGTCGGCCATTTTGAATTATGTGCTAAAATGCTGTATTTTTTGAACGCATGAACGAATTGTTACGAAACTCGGTATGGGTCATCAGTACGATGCCCTGAAGAAGCCTGAGAAGTTTCGAAACAGCGCCACCTAGTGGTGAATTTTTTTTTCCAAACGCTTATAACTTTGGGTGTGGTACACTTATTTTCACGGGAGTCATCTTTTTGAGTTCCTGAATCGTTGCCGAGTCCAACAATACTAAACATGCTGGGTTTCGTGTTACGGTTGGTGTAGCGTAGCGATTTAGCGCGAAAAAAACACTTGGCGATATCTTCAAAACCGCTGTTCCGATCGAGACGAAACCACCGTCAGAAACACGGAATCATAGCTTGTTAACTATACGCTAATGCCCAAATGCGAAAATATTGATAGTAAGGGGTAGTAAAATTCAAACAAAGTCATGTGTCAGTCATTTTTTACGTGTTTTTTCATATAAATGTTTATAACTCGGAAGCGAATTGAGATATTTTCACCAAAATTGACACACATATGTATGGGGTCACTCTGAGGACACATAAAAAAAATTGTGGGACTGAGCCTCTTGGTGGCGCTATAATAGAACAAAACGTGAAATTCCCATTGACTTCAATAGAGTTTTGTGAAATAAAATGCTATACTAAACAAATGCATTGGTGTAATATTACAAAACTCAGTGTGTGCCATAAGCAGCATGCCCTGAAGGTACTTAAAAGATTTGAAGACAGCGCCACCTGTTGGTCAAAAGTTATAATTAATTTCTGAGAACGCTAATAACTTTTGAATAAATTTGCCTATTGCAATGAAACTGATCTTAATAGATTCCTTTGGTTATGCCAAAAACATAGATATCAGGTTTTCCATAATCAGACAAACGTTCTGTTCGCCATCTTTATTTCTTTGAAAAACCTTCTTTTTCGAACTCCTCCTAGACCGTTTGTCCGATTTTCACGAAAATTGAATCGTATCATCTCCAGACCGTGCCGACTAAAAGTTATGAATTGCACGATGATAGACAAAACCGTTTTTGTATACCACAGCATCAAAATTTAGGCATGCTGCCAAAATTACTATTTAGGCTTTATCTCTGCAATGCCTTCACATTTTGACACCAAACTTTGCATGTGTCATTGTCACCTCACTCTGACCACACATCTATTTCGTAACTGCGCCACCTATTGTTCGAAAGTGATAACCCATTAAATCATCTTATAAGGTAATGTTTATGTGATTTTCTTAACCATTTGCCCAAAGTTCTCTCAAAATGCCCTTAATTGCTCCTTGCTGCAGTTGGTCTGCCACTCCTAGCCATTTTGGCATATGTTGCCGCTTCTTGCGCTTGGCCCCGGTAATGGCTGCTTGCAGCTATATTTATTATTATTATTCTTCTTCCGACTGGGCGTCTATGGCAGCCCATAGACCGGTTTGCGGGAAAGTTGTTTTGGTTTGACATTCTGATAGAGGACAGTCCCAACTTTAAATACACCAATTTTGGTGTCTCTAACTCATTCCCTCTAGCGCCACCAACTGTCCAAAGTTTCACTTTTATTATGCTAATAACTTTTGAACCGTAAGGCCTATCAACAAAATTCTTTTTTCCTCTTGTTCCTGAGCTCATGCCGATTCGATCGCACCCTATGACGTCATTTTCCGTCATAAAAAAACGGCCGCCATTTTGAATTTTCTAAAAAACGTACTTTTGCGAACTCGTCCTAGACGGTTTGTCTGATTTTCACCAAAATCGCACCGGATCATCTCCAGGCAGTGCTGACAAAAAGTTATGGAATTCAAGATGATTCGCCTAACGGTTTTCGATAAACGCACAAACTAATTTTACGTAACGCTTGCGAAAACAGACGTAAGGCTGTATCTCCGCAACGCTTCATCCTATTCAGACCAAACTTGGTACATGTAATCACAAGCATGACCTGAGGCTACATGCAGCGTTTCGGCGCAGCGCCACCTAGTGGTCCGGAGATATGAAAAATGGCTATTTTTGCTCGTAACTTCTGAACGGTTTGTCCAAAAATCATAAACTTCATCTCGTTAGATTCAGGGCATCATGCCGAGTCGACCGATATCCAATTTTCCCAGATCGGCCATTTTGGCTGTCGGCCATTTTGAATTATGTGCTAAAATGCTGTATTTTTTGAACGCATGAACGAATTGTTACGAAACTCGGTATGGGTCATCAGTACGATGCCCTGAAGGAGACTGAGAAGTTTCGAAACAGCGCCACCTAGTGGTGAATTTTTTTTTCCAAACGCTTATAACTTTGGGTGTGGTACACTTATTTTCACGGGAGTCATCTTTTTGAGTTCCTGAATCGTTGCCGAGTCCAACAATACTAAACATGCTGGGTTTCGTGTTACGGTTGGTGTAGCGTAGCGATTTAGCGCGAAAAAAACACTTGGCGATATCTTCAAAACCGCTGTTCCGATCGAGACGAAACCACCGCCAGAAACACGGAATCATAGCTTGTTAACTAAACGCTAATGCCCAAATGCGAAAATATTGATAGTAAGGGGTAGTAAAATTCAAACAAAGTCATGTGTCAGTCATTTTTTACGTGTTTTTTCATATAAATATTTATAACATGGAAGCGAATTGAGATATTTTCACCAAAATTGACACACATATGTATGGGGTCACTCTGAGGACACATAAAAAAAATTGTGGGACTGAGCCTCTTGGTGGCGCTATAATAGAACAAAACGTGAAATTCCCATTGACTTCAATAGAGTTTTGTGAAATAAAATGCTATACTAAACAAATGCATTGGTGTAATATTACAAAACTCAGTGTGTGCCATAAGCAGCATGCCCTGAAGGTACTTAAAAGATTTTAAGACAGCGCCACCTGTTGGTCAAAAGTTATAATTAATTTCTGAGAACGCTAATAACTTTTGAATAAATTTGCCTATTGCAATGAAACTGATCTTAATAGATTCCTTTGGCTATGCCAAAAACATAGATATCAGGTTTTCCATAATCAGACAAACGTTCTGTTCGCCATCTTTATTTCTTTGAAAAACCTTCTTTTTCGAACTCCTCCTAGACCGTTTGTCCGATTTTCACGAAAATTGAATCGTATCATCTCCAGACCGTGCCGACTAAAAGTTATGAATTGCACGATGATAGACAAAACCGTTTTTGTATACCACAGCATCAAAATTTAGGCATGCTGCCAAAATTACTATTTAGGCTTTATCTCTGCAATGCCTTCACATTTTGACACCAAACTTTGCATGTGTCATTGTCACCTCACTCTGACCACACATCTATTTCGTAACTGCGCCACCTATTGTTCGAAAGTGATAACCCATTAAATCATCTTATAAGGTAATGTTTATGTGATTTTCTTAGCCATTTGCCCAAAGTTCTCTCAAAATGCCCTTAATTGCTCCTTGCTGCAGTTGGTCTGCCACTCCTAGCCATTTTGGCATATGTTGCCGCTTCTTGCGCTTGGCCCCGGTAATGGCTGCTTGCAGCTATATTTATTATTATTATTCTTCTTCCGACTAGGCGTCTATGGCAGCCCATAGACCGGTTTGCGGGAAAGTTGTTTTGGTTTGACATTCTGATAGAGGACAGTCCCAACTTTAAATACACCAATTTTGGTGTCTCTAACTCATTCCCTCTAGCGCCACCAACTGTCCAAAGTTTCACTTTTATTATGCTAATAACTTTTGAACCGTAAGGCCTATCAACAAAATTATTTTTTCCTCTTGTTCCTGAGCTCATGCCGATTCGATCGCACCCTATGACGTCATTTTCCGTCATAAAAGAACGGCCGCCATTTTGAATTTTCCAAAAAACCTACTTTTGCGAACTCGTCCTAGAAGGTTTGTCCGATTTTCACCAAAATCGCACCGGATCATCTCCAGGCAGTGCTGACAAAAAGTTATGGAATTCAAGATGATTCGAATAACCGTTTTCGATAAACGCGTAAACAAAATTTACGTAGCGCTTGCGAAAACAGACGTGAGGTTGTATCTCCGCAACGCTTACTCGTTTTCACACCAAACTTGGTACGTGTTATCACAAGCATGACCTGAGGCTACGTGCTGCGTTTCGGCGCAGCGCCACCTAGTGGTCCGGAGATATGAAAAATGGCTATTTTTGCTCGTAACTTCTGAACGGTTTGTCCAAAAATCATAAAATTCATCTCGTTAGATTCAGGGCATCATGCCGAGTCGACTGATATCCAATTTTCCCAGATCGGCCATTTTGGCTGTCGGCCATTTTGAATTATGTGCTAAAATGCTGTATTTTTTGAACGCATGAACGAATTGTTACGAAACTCGGTATGGGTCATCAGTACAATGCCCTGAAGGAGCCTGAGAAGTTTCGAAACAGCGCCACCTAGTGGTGAATTTTTTTTTTCAAACGCTTATAACTTTGGGTGTGGTACACTTATTTTCACGGGAGTCATCTTTTTGAGTTCCTGAATCGTTGCCGAGTCCAACGATACTAAACATGCTGGGTTTCGTGTTACGGTTGGTGTAGCGTAGCGATTTAGCGCGAAAAAAACACTTGGCGATATCTTCAAAACCGCTGTTCCGATCGAGACGAAACCACCGCCAGAAACACGGAATCATAGCTTGTTAACTATACGTTCATGCCCAAATGCGAAAATATTGATAGTAAGGGGTAGTAAAATTCAAACAAAGTCATGTGTCAGTCATTTTTTACGTGTTTTTTCATATAAATGTTTATAACTCGGAAGCGAATTGAGATATTTTCACCAAAATTGACACACATATGTATGGGGTCACTCTGAGGACACATAAAAAAAATTGTGGGACTGAGCCTCTTGGTGGCGCTATAATAGAACAAAACGTGAAATTCCCATTGACTTCAATAGAGTTTTGTGAAATAAAATGCTATACTAAACAAATGCATTGGTGTAATATTACAAAACTCAGTTTGTGCCATAAGCAGCATGCCCTGAAGGTACTCAAAAGATTTTAAGACAGCGCCACCTGTTGGTCAAAAGTCATAATTAATTTCTGAAAACGCTAATAACGTTTGAATAAATGTGCCTATTGCAATGAAACTGATCTAAATAGATTCCTTGGGTTATGCTGAAAACATAGATATCAGGTTTTGCATAATCAGCTAAACTTCCTGTCCGCCATCTTTATTTCTTTGAAAAACCTTCTTTTTCGAACTCCTCCTAGACCGTTTGTCCGATTTTCACGAAAATTGAATGGTATCATCTCCAGACCGTGCCGACTAAAAGTTATGAATTGCACGATGATAGACGAAACCGTTTTCGTATAACACAACATCAAAGTTTAGGCATGCTGCCAAAATTACTATTTAGGCTTTATCTCTGCAATGCCTTCACATTTTGACACCAAACTTTGCATGTGTCATTGTCACCTCACTCTGACCACATCACATCTATTTCGTAACTGCGCCACCTATTGTTAGAAAGTGATAACCCATTAAATCGTCTTATAAGTTAATGTTTATGTGATTTTTCTTAGCCATTTGCCCAAAGTTCTCTCAAAATGCCCTTAATTGCTCCTTGCTGCAGTTGGTCTGCCACTCCTTGCCATTTTGGCATATGTTGCCGCTTCTTGCGCTTGGCCCCGGTAATGGCTGCTTGCAGCTATATTTATTATTATTATTATTATTATTCTTCTTCCGACTGGGCGTCTATGACAGCCCATAGACCGGTTTGCGGGAAAGTTGTTTTGGTTTGACATTCTGATAGAGGACAGTCCCAACTTTAAATACACCAATTTTGGTGTCTCTAACTCATTCCCTCTAGCGCCACCAACTGTCCAAAGTTGCACTTTTATTATGCTAATAACTTTTGAACCGTAAGGCCTATCAACAAAATTCTTTTTTCTTCTTGTTCCTGAGCTCATGCCGATTCGATCGCACCCTATGACGTCATTTTCCGTCATAAAAAAATGGCCGCCATTTTGAATTTTCCAAAAAACCTACTTTTGCGAACTCGTCCTAGACGGTTTGTCCGATTTTCACCAAAATCGCACCGGATCATCTACAGGCAGTGCTGACAAAAAGTTATGGAATTCAAGATGATTCGAAGAACCGTTTTCGATAAACGCGTAAACAAATTTTACGAAGCGCTTGCGAAAACAGACGTGAGGCTGTATCTCCGCAACGCTTAATCCTATTCAGACCAAACTTGGTACATGTTATCACAAGCATGACCTGAGGCTACATGCAGCGTTTCGGCGCAGCGCCACCTAGTGGTCCGGAGATATGAAAAATGGCTATTTTTGCTCGTAACTTCTGAACGGTTTGTCCAAAAATCAAAAACTTGGTCTCGTTAGATTCAGGGCATCATGCCGAGTCGACCGATATCCAATTTTCCCAGATCGGCCATTTTGGCTGTCGGCCATTTTGAATTATGTGCTAAAATGCTGTATTTTTTGAACGCATGAACGAATTGTTACGAAACTCGGTATGGGTCATCAGTACGATGCCCTGAAGGAGCCTGAGAAGTTTCGAAACAGCGCCACCTAGTGGTGAATTTTTTTTTCCAAACGCTTATAACTTTGGGTGTGGTACACTTATTTTCACGGGAGTCATATTTTTGAGGTCCTGAATCGTTGCCGAGTCCAACGATACCAAATATGTCGGGTTTCGTCTCACGGATGGCGTAGCGTAGCGATTTAGCGCGAAAAAAACACTTGGCGATATCTTCAAAACCGCTGTTCCGATCGAGACGAAACCACCGTCAGAAACACGGAATCATAGCTTGTTAACTATATGCAAATGCCCAAATGCGAAAATATTGATAGTAAGGGGTAGTAAAATTCAAACAAAGTCATGTGTCAGTCATTTTTTACGTGTTTTTTCATATAAATGTTTATAACTCGGAAGCAAATTGAGATATTTTCACCAAAATTGACACACATATGTATGGGGTCACTCTGAGGACACATAAAAAAAATTGTGGGACTGAGCCTCTTGGTGGCGCTATAATAGAACAAAACGTGAATTTCCCATTGACTTCAATACAGTTTTGTGAAATACAATGCTATACTAAACAAATGCTTTGGTCTAACATTACGAAACTCAGTGTGTGCCATAAGCAGCATGCCCTGAAGGTATTCAAAAGATTTTGAGACAGCGCCACCTGTTGGTCAAAAGTTATAATTAATTTCTGAGAACGCTAATAACTTTTGAACAAATTTGCCTATTGCAATGAAACTGATCTTAATAGATTCCTTGGGTTATGCCGAAAACATAGATGTCAGGTTTTGCATAATCAGCTAAACTTCCTGTCCGCCATCTTTATTTCTTTGAAAAACCTTCTTTTTCGAACTCCTCCTAGACCGTTTGTCCGATTTTCACGAAAATTGAATCGTATCATCTCCAGACGGAGCCGAATAAAAGTTATGGATTGCGTGACGATAGACAAAACCGTTTTCGTATACCACAGCATCAAATTTGAGGCATGCTGCCAAAATGACTATTTAGGCTTTATCTCTGCAATGCCTTCACATTTTGACACCAAACTTTGTATGTGTCATTGTCACCTCACTCTGACCACATCACATCTATTTCGTAACTGCGCCACCTATTGTTCGAAAGTGATAACCCATTAAATCATATTATAAGTTAATGTTTATGTGATTTTCTTAGCCATTTGCCCAAAGTTCTCTCAAAATGCCCTTAATTGCTCCTTGCTGCAGTTGGTCTGCCACTCCTTGCCATTTTGGCATATGTTGCCGCTTCTTGCGCTTGGCCCCGGTAATGGCTGCTTGCAGCTATATTTTAAATTGATATTAGTTTCATTAAAGCAATGGGAAATAAACATAAGGGTAGCCTTATTCTCAGAATGTCAGTAAGGTAGAGGCCTGATATGATGTATATGGTGTGAAAAGCAATAAACATGAAAGAAAAAAGTCAAGGAAAACCTTAATGAAGTTTCTAAAACATGATGGAAATGCATTCCTTTTCATACGAGTTACTCTAAAAAAAGAGAAGGCCATGTTTAATATTCCAGGAATGAATCTTCACACCTCTCCTGCTGAGCGCCCATTTCTTATTATGCATATCATTTTGCATCTGAATCCACTGCCTTTATTAGTATCCTGGGGATAGGAAACACACAGAAACCCTCATACCCAAACTCACAAAGCATCAGATCAGAACTCACCTGAGCAGTGATACTTACATGTGTCATGATGAATATTTTTATAAGAAGCACTGTGAGTAATTTACTCCTTAGAAACAAGACCTTAGTATAATATGTTAAAAATGAAACATGTGCTTACTTTTATCTGTTATTAAAACTAATTAAGTAAGCTATGATAGTATCAAAATTATTGCTTTAATGCCATTGCCCCTAATTTCACCATGTTGGTTCAGGGTCAGTGTGGCCCTCCTTACTCATTAACTAAAATCTATAAAGTATGTATAAATGTATATGTATATAAATGTAACTATAAAGCACCATTAAAATAGGTCCTTTTTTATTTTTTATTTTTTTTTGTCAGGATCTAAATTCCCTCAACAGCTGCTGCTATGACAAAGTAGTTGCAAAACATAAGTTTTGGGTTGCTATTTAATCCATCTAGTCCTCTGGCACTCAGTTTAGACTCTAAAGCCAGTGTAGCTGTTTGTCTTTGCCTCTGCCACAGCATTCACGGTTCATTTACTGCCAATAACCGTGCACATAATCTCACCTAGCATGAACAGGGATCGTCTCCATCGTTCTAACATGGCATTAATGATTTTAGCATGTTGACAGTAATCCATACTGGGGTAAATTTATGGATCTCACTAGGCATATTGTCTGCTTATTCATTTTATGGTGTGCTGGGGAGATAATTGCCCATTGACTGTTCATGTCTGCAGTGAGCAAAGTTAATAGCAATTCTGGGCTCAACCATCTGTATGCACAAAACTTGCAGGCAATTGGCACATTCTTTTTTTTAATATGATTAGTTTTTGTAAGCATCTATCATTCTTTTTTTGCATTGGATCTAACAGGTTTTTACTGGTGTCTCATCTAACTTAATATACAGCAGTATTATTTTAACATGTATATACTATTATAGTATTAATTGATATTTTGAATTAGATTTTATTATGGTTTAATTTTTGTTAGTTATTTTAGAATTTTTTGTGTCATATAGCTTTTTACAGCAGCATTGCCTTGGCATCACATGCCATGTCCTATCACATTTTCTTCAGAAAATCATAAAGAGTTTTTAGTATCATATCAAAATGATTGACAAATAAAAAAATTGTAATTGTGGAAATTATTGTACATTTCTTTTTAATGGCAATGCAATAATCTACTCTTGCAATAATATGGATCATGTGAACTTTCTATTATGTCATTAAAATAGAAGGTAAAGACAGGCATGTACTTGTTTGTGGGTATCAAATCGCAAGACATTTTGGATGCTGGGGTCTCATGCAACAAAGCTGCCCCTAATGGACCCCTAATAGCATTACTGACATTCCATGCACAAGCCAATTAGACATGCTAATTGCTTAAGTAAATCACTCCCTTGGATTTTATTCCCAGTGCCGTTTGCTATCACACACTCCTCGTACATTATTAAAGTGCAATTCAGAATTTGAGGCTTTCCTCTCAGCAATACTGTAGACAGTGTTCAAAGATATACACCGTAGGTCTGAGGTTTTTAAATCATCTGGAGATGTTGAATTAAAACTGCAACTTAAAATCCAATGGAATCAAGTTTCAAATCCAGACCAGTGATTTAGCTGAGCTGAGCACATTCATTCCATGTTAAGTGAAGTTCAGTCATAAAAGTATTCCCCTTGAAAAGACTGACACCTTACAAGCTGAAGCCGTCTTGTAGATTTATTTAGTATTGCTGCAGGCTTAAGACAGACTCACTCAAACTGATTTGGGTATATGACTTCATTTCTATCTTGCCTTTACTTTTCTCTCTATTCTTCACACTCACTCGCTGTCTTTCTCATGAAATCAATTTTATACACATCCTGCCAGGCGATTAATTGAACTTCATGATATTTATGGTACAGAAGATTTACCCTGCATACAGTCTGTCTTTGGCTGATAAGCACGGGGTGGTGATGGCGCAGTGGATAAGACACATACCTTTGGTGTGAGAGACCTGAGTTCGAATCCACTGTGAGACACCAATGTGTCCCTGAGCAAGACACTTAACCCCTAGTGGCTCCAGAGGCGTACGACCGCAATTGTAAGTCGCTTTGGATAAAAGCGTCAGTTAAATGCATAAATGTAAATAAGAGGAATGGAGAGCAGGTACTTTAACAATAGCTTAGCTTAGTGATACGTCAAAAATGACAGCGAAAGACATGCAGCAGCAGACTTTTAATAACATTTATATATATATATATATATATATATATATATTTTTATGTATATATATGTGTGTGTGTATGTATATATGCGTATATATGTGTATATATGTGTGTGTGTGTGTGTGTGTGTGTATATATATATATATATACTGTATATATATATATATGTATATATATATATATATACTGTATATATATATATATATATATATATATATATGTGTGTGTGTGTGTGTGTGTGTAGTATATATACAAAAATAATGCAGTGGCAAATATTATTTGAAAAAATCCCAAATGGCTTCTATAAAGGACTTATTTTAAATAAAAAATAGATTCGAAATTCAATAAATATACTTATAAATAATATACATTATGTTGGTTGTGTATGTTAAATAGGTTATAAAGAAATGGGTGATGAACATGGAATGAAAGGTTTACTGAAAGGAAAAATAAATTTGCATATTTGAAGGTTGTAAATTGTGTATTTTTACTTTCTAAAACTTCTGAAAGATGTAATTAGAAATGCCATAAACGTTTGATTAATATATTTTCATATATTCATACTTAAATATACATAAACTACTAAAATGTTCAGCATGTTATTATTCTTGTTAATGACTTATAAATGAAAGATGTTAATTCTTTCCTCATTTTGCTATCATAACACCACCAGTGATTCATTTCTGGTGTCACCCATGTTCACACAGCAGGATACCTTGGAAAAATTACTCTTCATTCACTATACGTGGGTGTATGGATCCATATGCTGCAAAAATATGTTCATCTTTAAATGGAAAGCACAATTTTGCATAAACCAACTGCTTTTCTTCTTTACATTCAAGGGCACTTTACACCTTTGTACCATGACAACGCTAGCGGTACTTCATGGTAAAAAAAAGAAAAGTTCAAGTGCATGAATGCCAACTGTCAGTGAGGTTAATATGGTATCTGTCCTCCTCTGTGCTCAGTGTGACAATGTGCTGATTGTAATTGCTGAGCACTAATAACAAGGAGGTGCGGCTGTGACTGTAGCACTAATTAACTCTCTGATGCAGATTACAGAGGGAGAGAAGAGATGAAAACACGCACCCTCCTCTCGGCCCCAAGAAGCAACTTCTAAAACATTTCATACTTATAATAACTAGAACTCATGTATACAGCACAGGTACACCTCATTACAGATGTTTATAACATGTCTCACTGGATTACTTGATCCCAATAGGAGTCAGTACATTCAAATTCATTGAATTGCTTACTCAACATTCAATAAACACTAAAATAACGGAACACAGAAATCTTATTTGAATAAGTATTTGCAATTGTTAAAAGAGTAGGTTCTGTACAGTATGGATGCGTTTATATGAATGAAATCTGTGCGTGTCATATCCACCATGTTCTCACTGTTGTGTGACATATGGCAAGCAGTTGCTTCACTTCACTGCCATTTACAACTTCTAAAGTGTCCATCAGACGCCCACTTCAGAATCTCACCGGAAATACAGTAGATGGTCACCAAGGAATTTTTTCACCAATACTGTTTTATTAATACTATGAATTCAGACCTACTGTACTACTCATGACATTTTGCCTGCTATATAGTAGGGAAGCAGGAGAGTGAGTCACTGAATCATTCACTGAACCAATTGTGATGCAATCTGGGACAACCGTTGGATGTCGCGCTGGTACGTTTTCAGTAATGTCTAAAAACATGTCTTAAGAACATGCACGGTGGAGGTGCAAAACAAAACAACTCCCATAGCTCTCCTTCTACTAACACTACAAAGACAATTCACCTATCAAAATCTGGTATATCAATACACATTTCCCACCAGTACTGTGTAAACTACAACGGCGTGCAAATTTAAAAAAAAAGTTTTTTATCCAACATTGTCGTGAGATGCGGAGCACAAGAGAACAACACAGTCTGAAGTCTTAGAAGAAAAGGTTCTATATAGAACCTTAATAGGTTCTATCAGCGCTATGTATTTGGAACCCATAAAAGGTTCTATACAGAACCCTTTTTAAGGGTTCAATAATAAGAACCCTTTAGGGTTCTTTGTAACCTGGAAAAAGGTTCTATATGGAACCTTTTGGGTTCATTCATTGTCATTTGTTTTGTCCTTTCTGGATTAAATATTTCATATTATTGACAAACATCAAGACCCTAAAATGTATTTATGAATGCATGTGAATGATCACAAAATTCAAGATATGGGGGTTAGAAAATGTAAATATTTATATTTAATCAATATCACACGAAGAGTGCCATTTCAGTTTTTCTCCTCCAGAATTAGCATGATTAAAATGTGATATTAAGTTACTACAACAGTTTAATAAACAATAAAATGTTACAGAATAATGAAATATATGAATGAATAATAGCCTATAAAGAACCTTTGTGCCAAAAGGGTTCTTTCTTGTCATTATAGAAACTTTTTTAGCATAAAAGGTTCTTTGGAGTTGAGTAAAGAACCCTATACTATAAAGAATAAGGATATTGTAGGGAGAGTAATATTCTACTTTGCTAGAAATTCTTATATTGACAAAATAACTAGCTGTGATCATGTTTTCAGTGTTATTGTTTGTATTTATGCAATTGTGAGCCCAAACTGCCATTTTGCTTAATTTTCTGGGGAATTTTAGATGAGACAATGCTGCTTCAGCTGTTCATTTAAAATAATAAAAGCAATGATAACTTTTCCCCAAGCTTAGATTCTTTTGCACGAATTAGGCATGTGGGCAATAGCTGAACGAGCTTCTGTCACAATGGAAATGATGGCTTTGCGTTCCACAGACACCAGATCACCCATCAAAGGAAATGCATGTTTCAGAATGTACCCCATGTGAAAGCTAGTTTGAAACCACAATTCCCCCCCCTGATAGCAGAAGAGCTCATTAAAAAATCATGTGTGCTGCTTTAATTTGTAATATAAAGCTGAGAAAGGTTCCACATTACTGAGCCTCGTGACATTTATGTGGGTGTGCGTTTGGTGTTGTAGAAATCAAATTGTCCCTGGCGATGTCATTATGTGACAAGCCGAAGCTCTCAGTCCACAAGGGTCAGTTCTGTCCGTTGTCAGGGGAATACGCTCAATCTCACTCAATGAAGCTGTTCGTTCACTCGTTAAATCTAATTTAAGGACCCATAATAACGTTCTAACAGACCAGGCAGAAGAATAACTCCACACAATTGCCTAAGATAAGGCTTTTTTTTTTTTTTCAAGCCACATTTTAGATGAGAAATACGATGACTAAGCTCTATAAAAATGGTAGAGAATCCCATTTGGTCTGTAATGTAGTTTAGGCCAATATTGACATAGATTCCTATTATAAGTGTGTGTGTGGGTGATGGTGTGTGTGTATTTAGGGATGGTACGGCCTTCTTGTCAGGGAGATTTAATATACGCACAAGTCAGAGATGAAGAGTCTTTTAATCACCAATAAGAACACGCAGGAGAAACAGAACAACAACTACACTTAATACAAACAATATTGGACAGAGAACTAACTCAAACTGAGGGCTTAATACACAGAACAAACAAAAGAGTTAATGAGACAACAGGTGAACAGGGAAATCAATCAAACACACAGGGAAACAATTGGTCAAACAGGCAAACAGAAAACAGAACACAATGAAAACTAAATCAAAACAGAGCATACACAGTACGCTGTGTCTATTAATGTGCAAAGCTACAGTAACGTCTTCAGCTAGTCGGCCTAAGAACGTATAGTGAATGTTTTATGAGAAGTATGGATAACCATATTCATCTGCACAGTCACACAGAGCCAAATAACAACCAAAATATTTTCTTTTTTTCAAAAGTTACATTGTGTCCCTTTTAAATGAATAATTTTATGTGGGTAAAAGTTTAGAAATCTATAAATGTTTATGGATCTGACAACTGGTCGGAACTAAAATTGCTAGAACCTTTGCTGGTGACAAAGTTACTCAAACAGAATTTCTCAGCAGGCTTCTTGTTTATTATTAAATGATGAAAAACCATTGGCCCTTAAGGAAAAATACCTTTTTAGTGGCCAATTTATTTTCAAATAAATTAATTTGCTTTCGTTATGTGGAGGAATTCAATTATCATCAAAGCTCAACTTGTATAGAAATAAGTGTGTGTTCTTGAGAAGCTGCACAGAACAGAAAACCGTTATTCTATAAAATGAGGTGCATACATTTACCTCATTAAATAAACTGTTTTAATTAACCTTAGTGGTTATAAATAAAACCAAACTATTACATAAATTCAAGATTATATGAATTCATAAACATTTCTCCCTTTCCAAAGTTGCATATAAGTGGAAAAGGATTAAGTGATGCCAATATGTTGATATGGTAAAATTCAGTGTCGATGCAAAAATGTGTGTGACAGAACCACACGTTACATAGCCTACAAATGCTAAATGCTAATGTGATCATGTTGTAGCCAAATGCTGTCGTTTTGTATATTTTATGTCTACCTAATTGTTTGCTATGGCATTATGATACAACAGATCCACCATAAGAATAATAAATGCCTTTTTATACAGTATGTTTCACTGTCTCATCATTCTTTTTTGGTACAAATATTAAGTAGGACTCTGTTCGTGCCTTAGGCTATATTCTGACTTCAATAGGAAAGAAACATAAACTCTTCTCTCAAGCAATTATTCAAAAAATGAGAGTGAACAAGGTCATCAATTATTTATCATACTTTACCACAAATTATTCAATCTACACATCAAAAACAAATAACAAAACTCGCAAGTAACCACTAACATTCAAGCCATATTACATCTGGTCCTGCCCTTTCAGAGTGGCCTAACACCTCACCACCGCATTACAAAGCATTTTGCTTTGTGTATTGACAAAGGGACATTTGACAGTATTGAAACTCTCCAGGACTCCTGCTTTTACAGCAAAGCCTCCTCGTGTGGCGAGATCTGTTAGATGGCAAAGCTGTTATATCTTGCCAGCACGCCTCAGTGCTTTGTGTTTATCTGATCCAAGCAAAGAGTTACAACCAGAACAGAGAGAGTTATGTCAAACAGATGTACTTGATATGTTCAAGGCTAGGTTGACACGGTTCCCAGCGCTTCTGTTCTGTGGATGTTCTGACAAAACAATTTACTGTTTTGGGAAACTGCTTTGAAACTGTAGAACGTCAAAATACAAGCTATTTATAATTTAGTTAAATCACCGTCAATGTATTTTATTTTTTTGTTGAAAACACAAGTTACTTACAAAAAGTTGCTAAGTGAAATAATTTAAGGGGGCAATATTAGATTACAAAGCAGTATTTTTCTGGCCCCAAAATTAGGTTTAATTGTATGAATTAAACATTAAATATGTTAACATTAAATACGGTCTTTAGGGCATGAACTGTAGGGCATGAGTAATGTAATATCATTGGTTTTTCTCCTTTTTTTTGCAACCCTGTCCTCTTAGATGATTTATTATTTTTATTCTTGTTGTTATTGTAGGCCTACTGATTTTTTATATGGAGACAGATTTTGCCATTCAACTCCAAATCAATTTGCAATAATTTGGGGATATTTCTGCTATAATGTCCATTTTTCTTTATCTCATATTTGAATAAAACTTTCTCAGCTCTAAATCATACGCTTGAAAGAAAAATCATAGAAAAAGTTCGAACAGGAGAGTCACAAATGTGCGTCACAGAACAGAGCAAGGCGAGCATTTGAGCTTGTAAAACTTTATTATTTATTTATTTATTTAATGAGTGATCATTTCGCTTGATAAGACCCTTATTCATCGTCTGGAATCGTTTAAAGCCCTTTCAACAGTTTGCAGTTTGCACTGAAACTGTCTTTTGGACCTTGAACCGTTTGGTTCCCACTGAAGTCCATTATATGGAGAAAAATGCTGGAATGTTTTCATCAAAAACCTTAATTTCTTTTCAACTGAAGAAAGAATGACATGGACATCTTGGATGACATGGGCGTGAATAAAATATCAGAAAAAGTATTTTTCAAAAGTGAACTACTCCTTTAAGGGTTAATCTTGAAGGGGGTGACAGAATCAGAACTTGAAAAATAAAAAAACTCAAGTAAGATTACTTTTTGAATCAAAGTGTTTTTGCTTTTACATCATCCAAGGTGCAGAAAAAAAAATCGCTGTTCTCTCCAAAGAAAAAGTGACATTAATCATGATGATTTTGTTTGGCATTAAGGCACATTGGAGAAAGTCTCTACTGCATTATTAAATGTGACTGTAATTGCTTTTGATAGAGGAAGGTCAGTCCCTGCTTTTTAAAATCAACTTCACAGTGTCAGAGTCAGCGGCTTCTGTCACCGTCACTGTATTAAAGATAGAGTTTATACTGTTTAATGACTTTCTTGGTAAAAGTCAGTCAGCTAAATCCAGACATACCCTCTAATCAGAGATGTTGCACAGATAGGATACATTGGAAGTCAACCTCACTTCTCGCTGCTGGTTTTGCATGTAATTATTTGAATCCATTATTTTTAATTTCAGATAAAGCAGAGTGAAGGATGGTGATGAAGCTTAGTGGTTAAAGATCTGGTTTAGTCAAAAGTTCAAATCCCACTTCAACTGTGCCCTTGAACAAGAGAATTTACTTTCTAAGAGAAGAGAATTTTAAGAGAATTTTTACTTTGAGTTGCTATGAATAATTCCACTAAATGACAAATTAGTACGGTTAGATTAAAAAAATTTTTTAAAAGATTTTTGTTAGTTATTCGCCATTTTTTAAATCACATCATCAATCTTTTGGCTCTGTGCCCGTGTTTCTGTACACATTAATCTACAAAAGTCCTATTTTATCTGTTTGCAATTAAATGTTACGGATTAAATAATGAGATAACCGACTGATGAGTTACACAAGCAAATAATTTGATTATTTTTAGTTAATCAAAAACACACAGCGTGATCATAGTCGGATTCATTATCAATTTAACAAATGTCTCTGAGTCTGTCCTTGTTTTGAATCATTCCAAAAAACGTTCTGCTCTCTTCATGAGTTTATAATTATAAGAGTTTTACACAGGAAATGCAACTTGCTTCAGTTGGTATCCGCAGGGGAGTTTTATATTTGTTGATTAAACTATAGTTTGGGCACTATTGATATTTTTTTGATTTAATGTAATAAGATTCACCATATGATTTAGAGCTAAGGAAGTTTATTTCAAATATGAGATAAAAAATGCACATTATAGCAGAAATGTCCCCAAATGATTTAAAATTGATTTGGAGTTGAATGGGAAAATCTGTATCCATATACAAATCAGTAGGCCTACAATAACAACAACAATACAAATAATAAATCATCTAAGAGGACAGGGTTACAAAAAAAAAAAGGAGAAAAAACAATGATATTACGTTTCTCATGCCCTACAGTTTAGCTGCAAGCACTTGCCAAGTGTAAATGAGTCCCCAGAGTGTAAATATCTCACTAGCTCTGCTTCCATTACTGTTATTAGAACTATAGGAGTACATGTTAGCCATACAGAGAAAGGACCGTTAGGATCAAGCAATGCCTTGTTAACAATGAAATTTAACTCCTTACACCATAAAGAGACTTGCGAAATATATGGCGTATGTCAGCATATGTATTTACCAGGACTAGAAATATCATATGGCCAAATCTACAGATTTGAGAGTCTATAGAGTCCTTTTTTGACTCGGGTACAAAGGGCTTTTGGGCTAAATTGGTAATATATGCTAGTCAGTTGAGGACAGTGCATGGGTCTGCCCTTTATGGATTCTTTCCTGAATGCCTCGAAGGAATAATGCAGCATTCTGGTGATAACAAGGGGAGGTTAATGATTAAAATGTGGTCAATTGTGCAGTTACCATCTGTGTTTAACTAGGCATGCAGTCTCTGTTATCACTGTTAAAAATCTGTGTGTGTGTGTGTGTGTGTTAGACAGACTATACAGAGGTTACCGAAGGTAGGGGGCAGCAACGCTTCAGTATATGTAAATAGTCCACCTGCTTTGTTTTTATACACACATGCACATAGAGACACCGGCACACATGCTGCCAAGGGAGTTGTGCTGACACCATGAAGCCAGAGAAAAGGTTTAAACAACCACCAGTGATGCTGTTAATCACAGTCAATCTCCATGCTTCACAAAGCCTGAAGAACATCCAGCGTCCTCAATCCCTCGGCACCCGCAACATCTGCCCACTCCCCTCCATAGCACTCATGAGACGAATGCAGTATACACCTCATCCTACTCTATTATAGCAACCTTTGCTCATTCTTCCTCAAAATGTAGAATTACTAAATCATTTGTGCAACATCCCTTCACCCAAGGTTGATTCATCCAGTCAGTGTGCTCTGGAGAATCTCTTATTTGCATTATATGTTGCAGCCCAACAGTGTATTTGCATAAATAAGGAGAGGGCCTAGTCTGAAACCACACTGAAAATATGGGATATTTAAACTATAGGCAAGTATTAGGATTGAAATAGTCGAATGAAGATGTAAGTGTAAAGAAATGAATACTAAATAATTAAGATTCTGCACTAATTACAAGCCACTAATCAATTGTCGGACAATCAACTCTTTAAATATCGATTTATACAGATCAATGAATATTTTTTTAAATGTTAAAAAATGCAAAAAAGAATATAAAATACCAAATTCAAATGTAAATTTAACTTTTTCGACTTATTAACAATTCTAATGCTGATAATATTTCACACCACAGATAAAGTCGTATTTTAACCTGTTTGCATTGAATGAGATAACCACAAAAATAATGACCAGGTAGCACAGCTTTTTATTGAGCGATTGCACAATAAGATACAGCGCAACCAGCAAAATACGATTCACAAACAAAAAAGCATTTTTGCTAGTGAATCAAAAACCATACAATATGAGTAATGTGTGTAATCCACTTCAAGAAAAAAAATATTATAGTAGATCGATTCTTGGACGACCAGTGTGTGCTATTCTGATTCACGAACATATGAGTTGATAATTTTATAATAATTCTACACTTTGTTAAATAACATATTTACACAAGAAATGCAACTTAAAGTTTACTTTAGTAGTTGCTATCTAGAGGGCAGTGTTTATTTTTGTTAAAACGTGACTATTGCATAATCTGGGCACTAATGATGATTTTTTTTTTTATCAATATTTTTGGTAGTGTGTAATTTACTCAAATGCCTTTCCTTTCATATATTTTAAATGACTTGCAGATTTATAACTTTATCACCTCATTATGACCGTAACAAAAGATGTGTGCCGCTGATGCTCCTTTGGTTATGAACTGCTCGTGCCTCGTGCAAGCATGCATATGTGTGATCCATGAGCGTGCACACCTCTGGTTGCAGTTTTGCTTGTCACCATAGGGGGCGTAGTTCTGCAAAAACTTAGACTTCTAACCGTTAAAATAAAAAAATATTCCATGGATGTGATTTTAATTGTAATGCTAATTCATTTTACATCTTTGAACTATACAAGGCTGGAAATTAAGTGACCTAAAGGATGGTGAGAAAATCCTTGGAGGTTATTTTGTTACTATATGCACAGAATATCAGAATATATAGGCCTATGCCTTGGGAGTCTTGAGGAAATATGCATGAACATTATAAAATTAATGAGCAGCAGGTGATCTGTTCCTGTGACAATATGAGGAAGCCCAGCGGCCTTCAGTGAGAGCTGAGTTAATGGGAACCAAGCAGTGAAAATGAGAAGAAAGCAGGAGGATGTGCTCACAGCCTCAAGATGGGGAGCACAGAAAGGATTTTCTCCTCTCTCCTTTCACTCCTCTGATTGTCCTGCTCAGTAACATAGGCAAGAGCTTAGTGGTTTGCCTCTCAGCAAACATCTCAGCTGTCTCTCTCACTGTTTCTTTCCTTCATATCCAGACTCACACCTAAGGGCATGTTCAGATCAGTGTTAAAACAACCTGCAGAGAAAATGATTCCCTTATGTTGTTCTAATGTCTGTTGTTGACACCTTTAAATTCGATTTTGTCTTCTATGCAGAGAAATATCAGTCCTGACAGGCGAATTGAACCATGATATATCTGGCTCATAATGCTATGAGGATGGCCTTGCATAGTATCTATAACCCCCCACACCTCAGGGGTGTCCCGTACGCCATTGGGCATATTCTGATTTTATTGTAAAAGAGCTGATGTGTATATGCTGGCGGCACCAAAAGACAATTTGAATTGCACAAGACAGCACGTCCTGAACACGCCAGAAATTCCATTTAAAAGATTTGACCTCGCTGAAAGTCACTGTATAATTTGCTCACTGACTATTAGTGCATTCTGGGAAATGTCATCCCAAAAATTACATTCTTGTGAATAGATTCTCCCCAAAAGTGTGTTTTATAAATCTTTTTAGTGTTTTTAAGACGTGCAAGCAGATGGAGTCTATATCCTGCTGAATTATGAAAAATGTTCTCCTTCAGTAATTGGCGGAGAAAAGACTTTTATTTTACTTTTTGCTTAATGACAGCCGATGGCCTGAGGCACAAGGGAGAGAAGTTCCATTTCACAGACACCTGCAGAGACGAACACTTTACATGTGTATGAACTCCCCATCTCACCCTCTAATGAGAACAGACTTTTTTTTGCTGTTTTAATTGTAGACTATGTATGTAGAATATTTATTTTTTTTCCCCCAGAAGTTTATGAATATGATATGAGGACATTTATTGATGCAGGAACACTTTTAGCTCTTTGCAAAATAAGCTGAATTTGTAAAACAATCAAGCATTTTTGGATGAAAATCTGAACAGGTTTTACAAAAACTGTCAGTGCAAATGAAACGGCAAATGCAGTTTCTTTTTTTCCAATGAAACAAAACACGGTGTTCACTAACTTATATAATTATGTTCTACTTGTTGCCATAAAACACTACAGTTCAAATGTTTTTGAAGGAAGCTTATGCTTACCAAGGCATTTATTTAACCAATAATATGAAAGAAAACAAAACAACAATATTGTGAAATATTATTACAATTCAAAATATATGTTTTCTATTTGAATATATTTTAAAATGTAATCTATCCCTGTGATCAAAGCTGCATTTTTAGCATCATTTCTCCTGGCTTCAGAGTCCCATCCTTCAGAAATCATTCTAATATGTTGAAAAATATTGAAAATACATCAGCAGCAATTCAGTTTGTCTTTGAGAACAGTGAACATCAAGGTCACATCCCTGATCATGAGTTAATTTATTATCATCATTAGCAGTTAGAGTATCTGTGCTGCATTCCAGTGGTGGTACAGTAAAAGAGACATGACACTAGATTAATGCCCCAGTGAAATGTTCTGAAGCAGGTTTATGAAGTGTTATACTCCTGTAGCTTGTATTTCATGTGCATCTCAGTGGCAAAGACTAAGATACAGTTCCAGGGTGGGAAGTATTGCAACTGATGTATTGCATTATTTAAACCAGTTATCCAGAGTTGTCAGTGATCCATAAGAAAATGTACATTACTATTCAAATGTACATTCATGCATCTTGTATTACATGTATTGCATTTATCAATAATTCAAGATTTTAAATTACAACATAATTTGAGAATTTGTGATTCAAGGGCAATCAGAATGCCAAATGCTGCTGTCTGTGCGAGAAGAGGAGCTGGGGAGGGGGGAGGGTAATTAGCTCCAGAGAAACACGATAGCTGCTCACAACCACTAGTAAATGCTTTATAACTACCTGAACTAACCCTGGTCAAAATGTTATAGATATCTAAACAGATCAAGATAGACCAGTCACCAATCAGATAACATGTCAAAGAAATGAACACCTTCACTGTAATCACTGTTGACTTTGCTTACACATGATGGAATATCATACATCTCACAAGTCATTTTGGCTAAAACGTCATGTAACCAAATTCAAGGTTATTTCGGCTAGAAGTGGGACTCTCATAGCCGAACTATTGGGTCTATAGATGGTGAAATGGTGGCTAATGCTTGCTGGGGTTTATTGATCATATCATTTTCTTACAGTGTACTGACATGTGTTGAATAAACTAAACTAAAAAAAAACAATCATGAAATAATAAACAAACTATTCAGAGTAGAAGAGCAAACAAATCTGATACTAAACATGGCAAGAAAAAACACACAAACCGCATTGTAAGTCCTTGGTCAAACATACAACCATATTAATTATTCATGTCCCAGTGCATGCTGTAAACTAGAGTGGATGGGACTAAGCAATTCTTCAGGGTAGAACAAACAAAAATGCATTCATCCAAATCATATAGGTCTACTGCTTCTTGATTTGACTTAAAAAGCAGAATTATCCTAATAGAAAAGCTTTTTGTTGTAGGCTATTCAATTCCAAGTTGTACTTTGCTCCATAGTAAGTAAACAAAACATAATCAAGTAAATATTTTGTTGTTTTTTTCCAACGTGGTTTACGTGATCTGGGAATGATTTTTACAGCGTGGCATAGGCCTACTACTGAGGATGTATGATGATCGACGACACAGTCGTGTTAGAAGTAGCAACAACAAGGTTGATTGATCCCCAGAGGAATTCTGGTAATAATAATACACAGAGATGACTCGCGTTAATTAACAATCCAATTACGCTTCCTTACATCAGATTTTTTTCCACCCACATTGTAGACTAATCTTCCAATCTCAATCTCTTTCTCATTTAAATCATGTCATCTTGTAACGAGGTGTAATCAGTGTGATAATACACGGGCCAGCCAATTAATATGCGTCAGTATTATTACTTCTCAGCTTTCGAAAAGCCCTTAACACACTCTGATTTCATAAGCTGTTAGTAAACTCGGATGAAAGATACGGCTGTTTTATGCGAGATAACCAACTAAACATAACTGAAACAGGACTTCCCTCACCTCACATCATCATTTCTCTTTTATTTTTCTCTCTCTTTTCTTATCAAACACACGAAGTCTGCAGCAGCGGACGAGGGACATCGTCTGCGTGTGCGCGCGTGCCAACTGTCTGTGTTCTTGTGTGTGCGCAGTGCACGCACACATGTGCCTCTCTCAGTGATGTGAGAAATCAAGAGGGACGCATCTCTTAAGCCTCCTTGAGGTGGGATTTCAATTTGACGCAAAACGTAGCGCGCATCTTCGATCTCACATAGGCTACTCTCCTTTCATGTGTGTGAGCGCGCGCGTTTGTGCGCGCGAGCGTCTCCGCTCGCTGCAGCTCCGGCGTTGGGTAAACCCTCTCACTGCTGCACTTCAGCCAATGTGGATCAACTCGTCCGCCTCGCATGGCTCCTAAAGAAGCGGATATGCCCCAGTGCCACGGGAGACTGACGCCTTCACTGTCTTCCTCTACTCCGCAAATGGTCCTCTTGGGGTGAGTGTGCCCTCCGTCCAGCTCCGTTTTCACATCAAGGTTTAAAGCAGGAAGGTTTGTTTGTGCATTGCAATGTGCTTCGTTGAAATTCGGCTGGCTGACGGTTACTTACTGTACTAGTGCTAAGTGACTGAGTGAGCTTGGTTTCAATTACACTTCATCTGTGTCTGTGCCACAAACTGGAGGACGATAATTAATTTCACTTTTTTCGGTCCCCTGGAGACGATATGGAGCTTGTGAGATTTGAGATTTATATGGTTTGTTTGAGCTATTTTATATAGTTGGTTCTGTCATGCAAAAGTCGGATGTTTAGTTCCAGCTCTTTCTACAGCCTAAAATATTGTATGTTAAAAGCCATGTCACAATACTTCCTGAATGCAATAACAGTATTTGTAGGTGTAAAAACAATTTGAGGAATGTTTGATTGTCCTTCGTGGATGAGGTTTTCTCTCTCCCACGCCTCAGGAGGTCCAGTATGTGTTTGCGGTTGGTTGCTGATTTTTTTCTCTTATGAATAAGGTGTATCTTCCGTTAAACTTATTATTTTTAATGGTGCATATACACTTACTGTAAAACCTGTTTGCCAGTAGTTAAATAGCATTTATTGGAAGCTGTTTTTTAGACGTGACAAGCAATCATTTCGAGAACTTTTAGCCTATGTAAGGTATCAACCTGCCAGAAAAGCATGAGGATGTGCCTTTGAATGATGGCATGCTTGCAAATGATATTGTGCCACAGTACATTGTGTGTGAGAGAGAGAGATTTCCACTTGGACCACCCTGTATGATAGGATGACACTTGCTATCTTCACTGTGATTCAGAATCTCATTTTCTTCAGATATGAACTTTTTGTCGTTTATACACATACCAGTATGGAAAATTCTCCTTTTAGTCATTTTGAGTAATGTTTTCATCATTCTTTTATTATTTTTTTCCGGGCAGGAAGATTAGATGCTGTTGTTTTTTTATACAGATTTACCTTTTGAGACTTCATCCATACTGTAGGTCTGAAACGAGTGAGGTATATTACATCCTTCCATCTAATTTAGTACACCATTTTCATCCACCGCCTTCCCCAGCTCTGCACAAGTCTTAGGCCTCTATTTGAACAGAGGATGAATGCTTTTTGTCACGCTCCAAAGCATCTTTACTCTCTTTTTCTTATTTTTTTGCTCCTCCTTCAGTTTTTGTTCACTTCTGCAAGTCATGACTGATGATGGCCCCTTTGAAGTAAGCCTTTGAGTATAAATTCTATAAATGTGTGAACAAAGGAAAGATAGTTTAAAGGATTTTTAAACTAACTAAATTTCACTTATTTTTTTCAGCACACCTAATCTCAGTAATGATTTTTTATATGTAAAGTGTATTAAACACTCACCTTTCTTTCAGCCCTTTCAGTCATGGCGTCGTAGTCCACTGTAGAGGACATGTGTGTCAAAGTGGGCTTTAGTACGATTTTTAAACA
The DNA here is from genome assembly GCF_988280905.1 of Pimephales promelas. Classification (NCBI taxonomy): domain Eukaryota; kingdom Metazoa; phylum Chordata; class Actinopteri; order Cypriniformes; family Leuciscidae; genus Pimephales; species Pimephales promelas. The sequence goes on from NC_142783.1 coordinate 26,349,053, forward strand.
TTTAAAACAAACAAACTAACAAAAAGGTTAGGCTATTATATAAAATTAGTTAAAATATTTCAGAATCTGCTCTATTTCTATAGGCCACTAAAACATAAGAACATCTGAGACATTTACAGACACTGTACGTTCTTGCTTCTACTCAAGATGCTCTTTAAATCATGCTGAACAACCTGATCTTCAAGTTTTACACAGACTTGTGGAGTTCATGTACAGTAGCTTGAGTGCTGCTGTCAGTAAAGCAAAATGTCAATTTTTTCCAATCCCACCTGAATTATATTGATTACCATTTGTGATGGATAAAAAAGTAATTTAGAAAAATGCTAAATGGAAGAATTTCAGAATTTGAACAGCAAAAAAAATGTGAATGATTAAAATCATTTCATGCACCAAAAGGGTTAATTTTACTGTGGTTTAATGACACCCAAGTGTACATCACAAATCCAAAAGGGGATTCCTCCATTTTCAGTCACTTTAATACTTTAGCTTGTTACTGGGATTAGTGGCACATTTCTCATTCACAGCCCCATGCTCAGAGCTATGGTAATAGCAGTCATTTGATCCCACTGTACTCCTTACATGGCTTGCTGATAAGTCTGTAAATCCAGTGTTACAAACTAGTGCACTTTCTCTATACCAGCCAGCAGGGCCTGAAATTAACTTTTTCGGCCACCGGCCACTGTGGCAGGTGGATTTAAAAATTCACCTGCCACAGAGACTTTTTACCAGCCACTTTTTTTTTTTGCCTCATATTTTGCCTCAGCCAAAAAATGGTAAAAAAGAACAATATTGTGAAATTCCTGTTTTTTTTTTTTTTTTTTTTTCACGTTTATATAAAGGTGAAAAAAAACGGGAATTTCACAACATTGTTCTTTCACTTGTAAGAATACACATTTAAGTGCTGTCAAGTAATAATAATATCTCTAAGAACATACATTTTTTTAAAATCTTTTTATTCATTGATTTTGTCACTCACACAACATATACAGTAGTATATACTCAACAGATAGACCTACCGCAGCTCGTATGTAAACAAATCACACGCGGCTGGGTTGATGGCTGATTTAGTCACGTAGACAGATCCTGACAGCTTTTAGTTACAGCGTTCAGGAACCGTTAACTATGCACTAAATTAATATTGTTATTACTGGTAAAGGTACCGGACATTTTCTCACTAGTTCCCAACTCCCAACATGCACAGTTGCACATGCACACACATCTGTGCAACTGTCATTGTACGTAGGCTACGTCAGCGTTACATTATCTCATCCCATCTCACCAACAGTTTAATACTCGCACATCCAAACGTAGTCGGAAAAGGGCCTCGATCGTCTTCTTCTGATCGCATGAACGTTCCGAAACAACAGTCGCGGTCATAAATCAGCCGCTCACGAACCTTGCCATTGCCGCCAATTGTCCACTTTGTATTGAAATGTCTTCTTTTACTTTTCTTTTTCTCATCCTCATCTTTTTGTTGGCTGTTTTGTTTCAGCTGGCCTCTTTACCCCAGTAATGTGCCGCCACATTTCAGCTAATGTCAAACGCAATGGCGGACTTAGTTGAAATGTAAAAATCCTAATGAATCACTCAATTCTCATTGGCTACCTGCCAATGTGGCAGGTAGATTGACAGTGTTACCCGCCAATAGGAAAATTCACCCGCATTTGTTAATTTCAGGCCCTGCCAGCCAGTGTCCAAAGGTTGTTTGGAGAAAATGGTGATTTTTGGCCTGTTCCACATTTCAACCTTCTCAGCTGATTGCAAAAAATTAAAATTCATAATTTGTTTGATAGTTTATTTCAGTGCAAATCATTTAAAAGAATCATTTTTTAAAACAAAATATCCCCCCCAAAATGAAAATGTTTGTGTTTTCCTCCCACTGACAAAAAATGCAAAATTCCTTAACAATAACATCTTTTCAATCATGATACAGTTACTCTCTCGGAATTATTTAACCAGTATTTATTGGAATGGTGCAATGAATGTGTATATATACAGTATGCTTGATTTTGGCTCATGAGACCTGCTGCTTGTCACAGTTCCGTGTATCACTACCTACACTACATGTCCCATCATCCTCTCTGGCTCACACCTGCACTCACATCATTATCCACACCTGCCAGTGATCATCATTATCACAGCTGTCTGTCCTTGTCTGGTCATTCCTGCTTGTCTGTTGTTCTTTGTCCAGTCTAGTATGTGTTTGGAATAGAGCCAGACCGATATATCGGCAGGCCGATATTATCGGCCGATATTAGGCATTTTCCAAATTATCGGTAGCGGCAGTTATAATGGCCGATAAATGAATATTTCAAAAATAAAATAAAAACGGACGAAACACGCTTGAACCATGTCATGAGTGTTGGAGTTGTATAGTTTGTCCACCAGAGGGCACTCTACAGCGTCCCTGTTGGCAACACTCGTTGAGTTGGTGACGAGACATACATTGCTTGAATAACAAGTAAAAGAACATCCGCATCAGTTCTCTTAACTCAAATAAGCATGACAAAATTTGTGACTACCATGTCCAGTTTTGCTGCTGTTAAATAAGCAGAGAGTGAAGCGGAATTAGCTAGTAATAGTTGCGTTACGTTGTTACAGTGTAGTTGACTGACTGTCCTTTTAACTTTTGACAATGTGACTGAAGTATTTCTTTAATAGCACGCGACAGTTATAGCAATGAGAGATAACATCTCTCCTTGGCCTGTTATATTGAAAATGTATGATTTACAATTTGCAGTATGACATAATCCATTGCTAAATTATGGCTCATCATAGACTAGCTAACCACAAAGCTAGCTAATGCCACTATCATCAGTCTGTTCTGTTGTGAAAATATTAAAAATGCATTATCATATTATTTTAGTTAAAACTCATAAATAACTACAAATAACTAGAGAAATCTGTTAATGTTTTGTTGCACGTTTCTGAAATAAAAAAAAATATTAAAAAAATATCGGCCGATATATCGGAATATCGGATTTTAAAACCAAAAAATATTTGTATCGGTATCGGCCTTCAAAATCCTTTATCGGTCGGGCTCTAGTTTGGACTAGTATATTTTATCACCTTGTTGGTCATTAAATTTATCTTGGAGACTTTTCATCCTCATCTTTGTGCCTTCATCGACAGAGCAACACTGTTGCTGAGTATGGATAGTACAATATTTTTTTCAGCTTTAGTTAAAATAATAAAGGACATGCTGCTGCAAGAATATTTTAAAACTTCCCATAGCAAATCTCTACAGCTGGTGTATATAACATATATAAATAATTAATTCTAATTAGGATATTTATTTATTATTTGACATTTATTTTACTCTCAAGAGCCAGACTTTTTCTGAAAGTTGAACATCTTTTTAACTGTTTTTAAGATTGTCAGGCCTAATTTGTACCCTGTATTTGGAAAGTGCCATATACAGTATGTTAGGCAGCAGTCTGAGGACTTTTGGCCTCCCGGGGAGCAACCTTCCAGTGACTCATAACTTTTCACTGTACCGCAGTGTCAGTGCTTTCGGGTTTCAGACTGTGCAGCATGTGGTGACAACTGAAGGCAACGGCGGCTCAGGAAAATCATTAGATTGTTTTTCACGTTAAGGTTTGGTGCTACAAGCAGGGCTCAAAGCCCTTTGCAGAATAAAAGACAGAGATTACAGCGCTCCCAATATTAATGACTGTTGCACCACATGCAGCTTGGGATTATGATAAAGGGAGGAGGGGGAGAGGATAAAAAGGAAAACATTGGACTGGCTGAGGAGGATATTGTATTATTTGTGTGCTTTTGAAACAAGTGATACATTTATAAATACCAAACACACCAAGGTTTTCCAAAGGAGACAAATACATAGCTGAAAATCCATTTACAGGTTCTTTTTGACTGAAGTTAATAACTCATGTTCATGTTTTTTTAAAGGCTGATTTGTAAAGGTAAGATCTGACAAATCAGCACAGAGACAGGTCAGCAACGTGAACCCCAATGCTAATCAACGGTAATGCTTCACAAAGAATGTCGCATTTTGACGTCTGTGACATTTCGAACAATATTTTTTATTACAAAGTGGTCAAGCCTTTTTTCAAAAGGACCTAATGAAATGTGTCAGTTTAGTGTGTTATCAAAAGACCAACAGACAAGGACGACTCAAGACCTCAGCGTGATGCAGAAGGACAGTCAGTCATGTGCTGTTTTATCTATGGCAGACAGGGCCTGATTTATGCATAGGCATTCTAGGCACGTGCCTATGCTCGCGCGTCTCCTCAATTACAATGAGGAGAAATAATATATATTTTCAAATTATTATTTCACTACAATGGAGAAGATGGTTTTAGTCTAGCATTTGTCGTCGAGTCATAGTCAATACTGTGTTAAAAAGCCTGTGCGTAGCTCTTCATCATTTATAACATGAGATTTTGGACAAATTACAGAAAAAAACTGAGCACCAATGTTGTGAGTTTACTTTCGCCCATGAGACCCCAATTATGTAGTGATTGGTACTCATGTCAACACTTAAAGGGATAGTTCACTTTGAAATTAATTTTTGATATGTTTTAGCTTACCTCAAGGGCATCCAAGATGTAGGTGTCTTTGTTTCCACAGCATTTTCAATTTTGACATTTTTTTGGTCAAACCGTTTTTGTCTGTCAGTCCTATAATGCAGTTTTAGAGGGTCCACCTCAAAGAGCATGCACAGAGAAGTCAAAATTAAACATGATTTAATGACTCGTGAATGTAAGTACACACTGATGGCCTAAGACACGAAACGAGCGGTTTGAGTGAGAAAACGAACAGTATTTATATAGTTTTTACCTCTTGTTAACAGCCATCGAACTGATCTGAATCAGATGTCCAACTGAACCGTCTCTAGACGTTACGCCGAAAGTGATCTCTCGCACGTCTACGTCACGCATTGTTTACACGGAGATTTCGGAAGTTTTACCTTTCACTAAACATATTTAGATATACGGGAAATCGCAATGGAAGACTATTTCGATATAGGCACCCTTTAGCGTCAGTTAGATGACGCTATCGTAGTGGTCTAACCCTAACCCTACCCCAGACCTAAACCTACCCTCGTCATCTAACTGACGCTATAGATAAAGCATCAGTTAGATAACGCCCTAGGATAGCGTCATCTAACTGTCGCTAAAGGGTGCCTAAAGCGTCGGATGTTGACGTAACACAATCTCATCCCAAGAAGTCATATAACTGACGTCTTGGGACGTCTTTTGACCATACGTCAATATCCGCCTTTTTAGGGCCCCCTTAAACGTCGGTAGATGATGATCCCGGGCCGTCATACAACTGATGCTTTACCTTTAATGTCGGTTGGTTGACGGGGTAGGTTTAGGGGTAGGTTTAGGTCTGGGGTAGAGTTAGGATCCGATGACGTCATCTGCCGACGTTTAAGGGGGCCCTAAAAAGACGGATATTGACGTATGGTCAAAAGATGTCCCAAGACGTCAGTTATATGACGTCTTGGGATGAGACTGCACTGGTTGACGTATGGTCAAAAGTGTCAGTTAGATGACGCCTTGGGATGAGAATGCATTGATGGCGTTGACTTCTTCCACTGGTTGTGCCGCGTGACAATGCAATGGGGAAAGGAGCCGGACTCCATTTCAACAGCTCTGTGGGATGCTGATATCCTGGAGCCCCAAAGGGTCCTAAAATCTGGAACACGTAGATGAGGCCCTGAGGTACGTGCAAAAGGTCCTTAACAATTTGGAACACGCAGACGAAGGAACCTTGAAGTGAAGGTTTGCTCCCCTGAGCTTAAACTTTGTTGCAAATGCCTGTTTGTCTTTTGCCTCTCTGGGCCAGACACTCAAAATTTGGTCAGTCCTCTTTTGTCTCTTTGGGATGGAGACTTGAAACGAGCTTTATCTGTTATTGTATCGGTGGACGAAGACTTTAAAGATAGTGTTTGTTAATGTATCTTTTCTTACAGTCTGGAGGCTGCAGAACGTTGTCGTATCTGTTGCTGTCTCACAAGCTGTAGAACCAGATTATGCAATCTGTTGTCTCTCTGGACGAACCGTTGTATCTGATATGTCTCGCCCCGAAGGGAGACTGAGAACTTGGTTGATCTGTTTCTGTCTCACCTTCGCAAACCCAAGATTCAGAACAAGTAGTGTCTGTTGCATTTATCCCTTCCCTATGAGGAGGAGATTGCAATTCGGCGCTTCTCTATTCCAGTGGTGTGACTGGCTGGTGGCATCAGAGGGGGCACATACAGGGTGGCCAACCCTTCAAACTCATTTGCAAACTCATTTGCCTAAAGCATACAGTTAGAAGACATTTAAGTGTCTTTAAAGTTTTACCAATGCATTTCTCACTTTCCAAACCACCACCAGAATACCTTTGGCAATATTCTAAACAAATAGAGTCCAAACAAGATGCATTCATTTGTTCATTTATTGCTGAATTTGTGTAAGATCTTGCACTACAAATAACTGTCACTGAGAATAATCATTTCTCTGAGTAAGTATGACATGAATGTGTGTAGTTTACGTCAGCAGCATCACTGCTGCTGCATCCGGAGGTCCTGAGGAATTTTGATGGCAGTCACAGGCTAAAATCTTAGGAATTAGTCTCTAGATTGGGGAAAGGGGAAAAAATGCACGTCGTGGACCAATGTGAAGTCTTGTCCTTCCTGGTCTTGGTTGCAGAGGCCTTCTACTTGCCCTCTAAGAGGTGGCTGGCTGTTATCATAGCATCTTTATCTGATGTTGTTTGACAGTTGTTTTGTGTTAGTCCACCAAGATCCAATCACTGTACTGAGAGAGGCCCTGTCATAAAACTGGGCCCTGGAATGTGCTGTTCACCACAATAGCTACATTAAACTTTATAACCTGTTAGTTGATGAAAACGTAATGAACATCTACCAGGATACAAGTATAATGCGAATAAAACATGTATTTCTGACATTCACTGTTCAAAAACCTTATATGAGCTTGATTTTGGTACATTGTTAATAATATAATGGCACATGCAAGTGTCTGATCATATAAAGCCACAATATCAACTCAAAAATCTCTCTCTCTCTCTCTCTCTCTCTCTCTCTCTCTCTCTCTCTCTCTCTCTCTCTCTCTCTCTCTCTCTCTCTCTCTCTCAGACTTCTTAGTGGGTTGAAAGCTTGCTGGTAGTTGGCTGATTGCTTCGCTCACAGGCACCATCATAGAAATAAAAAAGGAAGACAGAAAATCAAGTCGTCAAATCAGCTCAGTTCAAAATGATGGTTTGAAGCAGTGTGAAATTAGAAATACCATGGCTAAAATATGCATTCTCCACCATAATACATTCAAATTCATATTTAGCAGTTTGGATAATCACTATATCAAAAACATTTTATTACAAATTATATTTTTTAAAATATAAAACAGTTTTATATTTTATTTTAATAGTATAGGCAATCACTCCATGTTGTCTCTAAGCATTAGAGAGCATTTCCCTGCTAAATGTTACAATGCTTCATTCAAACATCATGCTTCATTTGCATTACAAAACATGAATAATTTTTGTAGGTTTTACACAACTCTGCTGAGTACAACAGAACACAATAAAGCTTCCGATGCACACACAACAATAAAACCAGCAAGTACGGTTATCACTGCGATGTAAAAGGAATACTAATTATATCTCTCTGGTAAAAAAGTCATATCAGCTCACAAATCCACAGCCAATCTTATTATCCACCCAAAATCATGAGATTAGGACAGATTTTTCATATGAATTCCCTTGTGGAACTGGCGCCTAAATCTGTGGTCTCCTTTAATGCAGAATATAGAGGTTGTGTATATCAGGTTGTGGTCCAAGTTGAAGAAGGTATAAATGAGATCTGAAACATAAAGAAACATCTGGGAATATGATGACATTGATTAGGGATGTAAGATGATGTTTTTAACAAGACATTGCTTGGGACATTGGCTCCCCTGCCAAAGGAAGAGCATTGGAAGCTTTACATATCTACAGTATATGATAACCAGTCATGGACACAGCTGGATTAAAGTGTGGGTTAACTTAATAAATAAATATGTTGAAAACCTAGAAAAAAATGTCTATGGTTATAGAGTTAAGTCTGTTTCTTTTTTTACAGTCGTTTTCAATAGGAGCAGCGGGCCTGTTTGAACTGACATGCTGCTAAAGTGCATGAGGAGAGTTAAGAGGATTACTTTTGCAATTTTAGATTCAATGCATTACTCATAATCCTGGGGTTGTCGGTGGCCAAATTGTCAGGGTCGAAGGGGGACCTCTCTGCGTGTGTGCCTGAAAGTGCCTGAGAGTGAGGGAGTTGTGGTTTAAAACCAAAAATCTTCATTTTGAAAGAATTTTCAAGTTGTTTTTCAATTACAGTGTTTGGCAACTATTGGCTTTTAACCATAAATATCTATATGACTTGTGCACTATACATCAAGGCTTACAATAGTCAATACAATAGATTTGAATGCCTGTCAGGCTAATTTTTTTGTTGATTTTTACTGATGATCTTGAGAGCTTGAAAATCAGATGATTTGTGAATTAATCATTCATACAGCTTTTGTAAAACAAAAAGTAATTCTTTCCTAAAATGGACATCATTACTTTTCTCATGAACACCCCAAGAAGAGCAAGAGCGGTTGTCAGTATTTTCAGTGAATAACCACCGGGTTCATTCATGTTCATATGGATTGTTTAATGATAATTTGGTGATGATGTTGGGTCCTATTTGAAGTGTCATTCATTGTAATTGGCTGGAAAAACATAATCAGGGTGAGTAAATTATGGGAGAATGTATATTTTAGGTAAAATATCCCCTTAAGATTCCAGTCTCTATATGTATAATGTCAAGGTATTTTTGGCACGTACTCTTCGAGATGAGAATCATTCACTGCAAATTATTGATGATGACAGTAATGATGACAGTAATTGCTGCCATCAAGAAACACGATTACAACACTAAAGTGTTGCTGGGTCCTCTGGTATCGACCATTAACACCTTCCACAAGAGTAAACAGAATCAGTTGCTCAAGTGTCCACCATTAGTTTTAATAATTGCCTCTATGTGGCTTTGAATGCCTTCCCAGGATATTTCAAAATCATTTCCCAGAACACCACAGTGAGTACTTACAAATGACCCAAAGATTGTTTTCAGTCCTAATCATTTTCACAATTCATTGGCACTTACGAGACACGCAGGTGAGCCACTACCATGTGGATTTAATTAAATTACAGAATCAATGAATCAATCAGCATTCGCCATCTGTTTAAGGACAGATGGTGCTATAAATCAGAGATTGGTAGGAGTGCAGATGCTAGGAGAGATCTCAAGATTTTGGCATGCAAGACAATACAATTCTGACAAGTGATTGTATGTATTAAAGGGATAGTTCACTTTGAAATACATTTTTGGTATGTTTTAGCTTACCTCAAGGGCATCCAAGATGTAGGTTGTCTTTGTTTACGCAGTAGTTTCAATTTTGATATTTTTTGGTCAAACCGTTCTTGTCTGTCAGTCATATAATGCAGGTCTATGGTCACCACCTCAAAGAGTATACACAGGTGACTCGTAAATGTAAGTACACATTGATGGCCTAAGACACCAAATGAGTGGTTTGAATGAGAAAACGAACAGTATTTATATTTTTTACCTCTTGTAACAGCAGCCACGCACAAGTGATCTCTCGCGCATGTACGTCATTCATTGTTTACACAGAACAGAGATTGTAGGTAAGATGGCTGATTAAAATGACACTAATTTGCGCTTATCCGGGATGTTTTTAAACCGTTGCTAAAGAAAACAATTATGTATGCTTACGCAAAGTCATCCGGGAGTGGTGTGTTTTCAGAAATACCCAATTTACACGCGTGAGAGATCACTTCCGGCGATTGCGCAGACCGAAGCGCCTGCGCCCTCAGATCACTTGGACGTGGCTGTGGTAATAAGAGGTAAAACTGTATAAATACTGTTCGTTTTCTCACACAAACTGCTCATTTCGTGTCTTAGGCCATCAATGTGTACTTAAATTTACGAGTCATTAAATCGTGTTTAAGTTGGACTTCTCTGTGCATGTTTTTTGAGCTGGTGACCATAGATTTGCATTATATGACTGACCGACAAGAACGGTTTGACCTAAAAATATCAAAATTAAAACTACTTTGGAAACAAAGACACCTACATCTTGGATGCCGTTGAGGTAAGATAAAACATACCAAAAATTTAATTCAATACTTTTTCTGGCCTTGTACCTATGGCACCTGCATCACTCTCTGGGTCTTCCACATGGCCTGCTGGGTAATAGTCCACCAACGCAATAAAGTCCACACCTCAGTGGGCTCTGCAAAAGTGCATATCGAGCGGCATAAAATGACATGCACACAACACTGATACCAAACTAGAAATATTTGCTGTTTGAATCCACTGTATATCATTTAGCATTAGTTCATATTTTAAAATGTGCATTATTACGTAACGGCGATATAATATTTTATTAATAATTTGATGTAGCTTTTATTTTTTATAATTTCAGTTATAAGATGTAATTTTAGTTTAATTTTGGGTAATTTTGTCAAACTAAAAAAAAAGTTTGCTAATTTTTTAGTTTGTATTTATTTACATGTTGTAATTTAGTAGCCAAGGCACCTTTTTTTTATCTTTATTTTACCGTTATTAACAATTTGGATAGTAACAGTTTTAGATGTGGTTAATAATAACAACTCTGTTACATTACATAACCTTTTTAGGGAATACTATGACTAAGCTTTCTCTCAGACTGAAGCAGACCGACGTACGTTTAACCTTCACTGCCAAAATATACTGCATATTCTGCAGCCTGGCTGAGAGTACCCACCATATTAGCTCTAAAAATTGACAGGACACCAGGCTCATTATTTTGAGATGCTGATTAAATCGTTAGCAGGGGCAGTTCAATGACTCAAGGAGGATGAGTGTTATCACTGTCGAGTCAGATAAGCTTACGGAGTGAAAATCAGACACCGAAAGAAACTGCTGCTGCCTGACGGATGACAAGGTGTCCATTTGCATTCTTCCCTGTTACTGAACCTGCCAGACATTGCAATGACTAATAGTAAATGATGGACAACAGCTGAGTGAAATGAATATGATACAGAATGTATCTCGGCACTATATTTATCGACATGGTGAAACATTTATTTGACTTCGTATAGCCCAGCCGTGGCATGTTACAAATTGTGTGAACGTGGAATGTGTACAACATTATTAGAACTTGGTGATCTGAGATAAGGAATCTTAAACAGAGTTGTGGGGTTGAGCTGTAATTTAAACCAGTGATTTGCTATTAGAATTGCTCAAATGCGGTGTCTAATCCTTAATAATAAACTATTAACGTAAATTAAATTTGCAATTGTACAGTTAATTGCAGGAACAACAATGTGTGCTATTACTTTTCTGAGCAAGACTGTAAATCTTTTTCATTGTGTTCATTTTCCCCTGTGAATTTCAGTTTATTCTGTCTGTTTTAAATGTATAGTTCACACACACACATATAGGTGTGAAATATTCTCAAAATTATTTGCATATTCAATATATTCTGTTATTATTTCAATGGAAACTTATCATTGAGAGTTACTGTGAGTAAAAATAAGTTCAAAACATCCACTACTTTAATTTATACCCTATACTGTATATGTATGTATGCACGCACACAGAGTCAACACCATCTAAAGCATTGAAGTCTGTCACGGAAAACATGAGCTTATTGATGTGATCCATTTGATTAGCCATTTTAGTCTAACTGTAACTCCTGATTGTAGACTTCACTATTTATTTATTGTATACGCAGGGTTATGTTTCTACTTTTTCCTTTTAAATTTTAATGGTGCCGCCTTCAAATATTTAGTAGTAAGCAAGCTGTAACCTACACAAAAGTAGTGTTCTCGACCCTCTATATCACTATATCAGAGTACTGCCTATTTTTTATTAGTGCTAGCAAGCAACCACTGGCATCCACCTATAACACCTTAGAAACCACCTAGCAGCAATTCCCCAAAACCACCGAGAACACCATAGCAATGCATCAAAACCACTTAGCACAGCCCTGGCAACCACTCACACAAGCACTGTCAGTGAGTTTTACACAGCCATAGTTGAAATTGAACGCAAACTGGCAAATTATTCACAGTCCACCAACTGGTAAATCAGATTTTTTTTATTTAGCACACACACCATCCATTAGCGTTTTCAGTACACGAGCAGCTTATTCTCACCCAAATTACTACAACAGTGAAAATTTCTGTGCATCACACTTTTCCCTGCACTTCCACACTCATCTTTGATTGCTGATGTGTTTACACCATTTTGTTCCTCTTAATTCAGGTGTCATGTTTTCCTTATGTCTGTATTTGCCATCAAGTGTTGAGTTACATTTCATATATGATGATTCAGAGACCCTGTTCATCTCGCTGGCAGAGCTTTACCCATCATCTCCCATGTACTGGCAGCCTCATTAGAGAGATGAAGCCTTACTGTAATGAGAGAGCTTGAATGCAGGTCGCTCTGTGTCAGCTGTGACTTCCACCGCTAAACAAAACACAGACGCGCACACACAAAAAAACATAAAAATATAGCTTTGAATGCCAGGATGTTGTGCGCTGAGGAAAAGACAAAACTAGGCCATCTGTGCTTGAGCTGCAATCACTGCCATTTTATTAACTGTAAACCATCTTGCCATCCCTCATTCTCTCTCTCTCTCTCGCAGGAGTTATGGTCAGTAAGGTGGCAGGCCGCTGCACTCTGTCAAGCTCAGAGTCTGACTCGGAGTCCGGCGGGCCTTCGCTGGAACAGAGCGGAGCAGACTCGGTACGCAAGCGAAACAAAGCCCTGCAGGTGCGCTTTAAAGACATCTGCGAGGCGCAGAATGAGGCCGCCCATCGAGGTGCCAGGAACCGCTCTGTTTCCTGCAAGGTCATCCACCGGAGGTACATGACCATGCCGGCACGCCGTTCCATCCCGAATGTCACCAAGAGCACAGGTGTTCAAACCTCACCCGACTTGAAAAAGCGCTACCAGACTTTCCCCTTCGAGCGCAAGAAGGGAAATGTCATCAAACACACCGCTCTGGTGGAGAACTACCCGGATCAAAACAACGGCTTTCTCAGTGACGTGAAGGGTGGGGAGCAAGCGGAAAGGTGTGACGGACGGGTGCAGCAGACCCGAGTGTTGCTCCACGCTACTCCGCAGGACTTATGCGCCGGACCAGACTGCTCGGATGGAAAACTCTGCCCTGACCCGTTAGATACGGTTTCCGATCGGTCCGACTCGAGGAGAGACGCCAACGTCCCGGGGACTGGGGCCAAGCACAAAGGATTATCAAGCGAGAGCGAGGCAGGGCCAGGCCGGCAGCCCAACTGTGCCTCCTCAACCACACCGACTCAACCTCTGCAGGTCAGGGGTGACTGCTCAAAGATTTCCGGCCCTATTGCATGGACGTCTTTGACACAAGTAGAATGCCTGGAGAGTCCCCCAGGGAGCTGCAAACGCAAAAAAGACACCGCACAGCTGAACGGATTGCAGGGGCAGTCTCAGGCTCTGCCTCATTCGGCGAGCTGTGCTTCCCAGGCCCATGTACATGCCCACTGTCACAGTAGCCAAAAGTCTGGCACCGCAGAGACCAGGCAGGGCACAAGGGGGCAGATGATTGCTCTACCCAGGGCTGATGGTAATGTGAAAGCCAGGCTTCAAGCCATGGAGGCTCTGATCAGCTCCAGTCAAGAAACCATCAAAGTGCTGCTAGGGGTCATTCAGGAACTGGAAAGAGGAGAAGCACAGCGAGAGGGGTGAGTCACTGTGTTTATGTAACACATTTACTATTCATCAACTGTTTTTGCGCAGTTTTTGTGTTTCAGGTTTGTTTTCTCAATTTGAAAAAGGCAGCATCACATGTACGTGTTTACAATATATATCTGTAACTAGGAATGCATCAATTTGGAAAATTTTAGCAGAGAAATTTTCAAAACGTATTATTAAAGTTTTTGAATGCTAGGATGTTCTCTAAAATAAATATAAAAACCTAAATATTGAAATCAATCATTTTAAAGGTTAAGTGATTTTTGTCATCACAACATTACATGGTACAATATGAAAAATGGATTTTCATTTTTTTAGCTTTAACTTTTTTTTAGCAAAGGTCATTTAAATGTAAATATACGGAACATAAACTGATATACAGCATATTCAATATCCGAAGAAAAAACTTAAATATTGGAGAGTGACCAATATGGTGCTGATATTTTGTGCATCCTTAACTTTAAACAACTTAGCAACTCAAGTAAAAACAAAACAAAAAACAACCTTTGTTGCAGTGAAATTTAATTATCAACAGATCTTTTCTTATTTGTTGTGAGCTACATCCTAATTAAATGGATTATTGAAAATTAAAAAAAGAAAACACTGTGGATTTGATGAAATTAATTGGTTATGTTTGGATCGAGGGAGAACTGAATGTAAGCTTGCAGACAATTTGCAAGAAAGCGGTGGCAATTATGCATGGACGTTCTTTTCACAGTGAGATCAATAACTTGCTTTTCTAAAATAAATAGGGTGAATTTTAGTTTTATGATAACTTAAACTGAAGACTTTGTGTTTAAATAAAGTTCTTTAACAATACAATATGTATTCCTTACATACAATATTTGCTTTAAAAGCTCAGGCCCACTTGTCTAGACTTCCATGTTAAGTGTAACAAGTTGTAAATAATCTGCAATATTCCTTTTAGCCTGGTGTTGGTACCAAGTTACAGTAGGTAGGCTAGTTAAAACCACGTGTTATTGACATTTTTCTTTCTGAGCATTTATGCGTTTCAATGCAATTGTTATGAAAATTGGGTAATTTATAATAGACACAAGTCTCCAGATGGGACCCCAAGCAGTGTTTTTGTCCTTATCCAAATCATTAAATAAACCTTGACAAGTGCATGAAGTGAATTAAACTGTGACACGTTTTTGTAAATTAACATGTTGAACATCCGTAAGAACACTGACATTTGCTCTGGGGTTAATTAATCGTAACGTCATATAATTCATGTATTGTTTCAGTTCATTGTAGTGTTTAGTTCACAGTACCATAGCGAGTGTGTTGTAGAAATGTTAAAAACAGCTCTGTTCACTTACACTAATGTTACTATCTAATGTGACAATTTTCAGTTGATTGTGAAGCATCTGCCACCATTGTGATTTGGAATTTAGTCTTTAATTACATCACTGCAATATCTATCTAATTCTTTCTATAAAGGAAAAATGCAACATCACTATTGATTCGTTAAAGGGATAGTTCACCCAAAAATGAAAGTGTTCCTCAAGGTGTTCCAAACTTGTATGAATTCCTGCTGAACACAAAAGAAAATTTTGAAGATTTCTGGTAACCAAACATTTGTTGGGCCCCATTTACTTGCATGTTTTTTTTTTTTTTTTTTAAATAGCTGTTTGGTCATTCATACAGTTTTGGAGCAACTTTAGGGTGAGAAAATAATCATCATTTTTGGGTGAATGTACCATTTTTGGGTGCACATTTTTTCTGACAAAAACAAATAATATGTTTTGTCAAGCAACAGTAGCAAAGGGATGCGGGGCTTAGTGAAGTGTCAAGTCATTGGCTCTATTAGTTATTGTTCAAATCTTGAAGAATAATGTTTATGCTGGAGCTACTCTTGTGTTGCACTATATGCCTGCTTCATTTAGCAGACAAGGTCACTGGTAAACAAAGCATTTCTAAAATGATCCATCATACCTGATTTATGAATGAAAGGCAGGTAGTCAGCAGGGAATATGTATTCAATTTCAGCAGCTTGAATATTTTAATTTCACAGTATTCTGTCTGTGCCTCACAGGTATTAGCCGGCACTGTGAGCAACATGAACATCCATTTATAACAAGTGTTTAAAGCTTTTAAATGCACTTCAGCTCCATTTTCATGTCAGCATCTTTCGTGAGTACCAAAAATTCAGGGTTATATTTTGTGTGGTGACTGTTGAAATTGCAATATGGAAAACAAATGAGTTGAAAAGATGCTTTGGTGCCTGTTGAAAGCCACTTGCGCAACAATACAGGGACACTTCAATGTCAGATGTCATCCTGCATTCCCAAATAGCCGATGCTCCACAGGTACATAGCCGATACCTCGCTTTCTCTCTGCCACTTGTGACGGCCTGCTCGATGAGAGGAAAGAGCTCGATACAATCAGTGCTCCTCATGTTTAATAATGCCCCTCCATTAAGTGGACGTCTCTTCTGGTTGGGATTCTAGAAGCTTTAGAAGTGCCTGCCTCAGCTTTTGGCCAACGGGACGTGACAGTTTATTTGGGAAAGGTCGATAAGAGGCGCTTCCGGAAATATTAGCAGCTCATAATCCCTGGTAGACTTTCAAAAGTAATGTTAGGCATTTTATGTATTTTATACATATACATTACAGGCAAAAATTCAGGTCAGTAATATATATATAAATTAAATTTCTTTCAAAAAAAAAAATGTATATATATATATATATATATATATATATATACATTTTTTTTTTTTTGAAAGAAATTTAATTTTTTTGCATTGAATTCATCAAAAGTGATCAAAATGTTCTTGTGGCGTTGGACAAATGGACAAATGTCTTTGTGGGGTCAAACCCCAATCCTGGTAATAAAAAACGTTTTAAATGTTTATTTCAGAACATCCTGGAAATAAACTAGAGATTTCTGCAATATATTATTATTATTGTTTTTAAAAATAAAATATGCATAATAATGTCTAATGTGATATGAATTGGATTGGATACTTTTTTTTACATTGGCTGGAATAAATTGTGATAATTTTATCTGATGCTTTTCTTTTTATTATTAAATTAAGCTGCAGCATGATTTAAAAACTGAAAATCTAAATCAAGGCTTCTCAGGCCCCGTCCACACTACTGCGTTTTCGTTTAAAACGGAGAATTAAAACGAATACGATCTCCGTCCACACCAGCGTTTTATCTGCGTATTAGAAATGATCTCCACATTAAAGCGACTGAAAACGCGGATCACGTGACCATTCACCAACACTGGGCATGGGCGTGCCGATGTAAACAGTAATTGACTAATCAGGGACGGATACGTCATGACCGATGACACCCAATCATAGAGCCGAGCATGAGCCTCTGCGTCAGCGTTTCTGAACTCCTCCGTTTTGTCCCGTCTTCACTAAAACGCCCTCCGGAGATTCAAAACACAAAACGGAGCTGCAGCGTTTCTAAACTTCTCCGTTTTAGGTCTTCGTTTTTCCCGTTTTAGTCTGGACGGGAGGTGCTTGTGCCTATTAACAGGTGTGACCCTGCATTTGACCATACTTCTGGATAATTTATCTGAAATTACTCCTTCTCTATCCAAACACAGAGATCCTCTGAATGACATGCGAGAACATAAAAGTACTTGATAATCCAACAGCTGCTAAGGTAGGATCGGTCCATAACATTTTTAGGCTTGGCTCAGTGAGGGGTCAATTTGGTCCGGTTCTTCTAAATGGTAGCATTTTACGTCAACCTGCCATACCATTACCCATTTAGTATGGTAGACGACTTGTCAGCAGCAAATGGTTGGATTTGTGTATATCTCACCTTAACTATTCCTTGAAATGAGTCAAATTTGCCACTCAGAGCTGGTCTAAAACTTCTAGTCTCAGCACTTAAGGTCCTTGAGGCATTGCTTTGGGCAGTTAATGGCCCTCAAGCCTAACTCACTGTCTAAGGAGCACTGGACTTGTTTCTATTCCTAAGCCAGGAGTGAGGGAAGGAAGGCGTATTTTTTTAGAGCACAAAACCACTACTCAAACAGCCTCAATTAGCAGTGCCTCATCAGGCAGCCCTTTCATCTTCCAAAGGACAAAGTGCGTCTGTTTTTTGTGTGTACATGTAGCTTCCATCTTCCACAATGAGTGTGGTGACTATTATTAGAGGCAGGACCTCGGCGCCTGCTCTCCCACATGCTAGGTGTCATCAGAGCAGCTGAGCTCAAAACCGATGAGTGGCTCAGTGTGGGCACATGAAAGCCCAGCCAGTCTCCCTGGGTTAAACCAGCCCGAGCCAAGAGTTTGATGTTCCTCTCTGTCTGAGAGCAAAGCTTTTAGTGCAAACAAAGCGTCTGCATGCTGCTGACAGCCAGGGTGGGAAGAGCCTAAAATGCCCAGCACACGGGAGCCCTGGCATGGATGTCTCTGGAACACCGCTGTAGAGCCTTCATGTGTTAATCCAGCTTTTAGTGCTGATAGAGACGTGCGCCACCTGTACATTTTCCCAGTTAGTAAGCTTTTACATGGTGTAGCTTGAAATAGAAAAATACTAAAGTATGGCACAATATTATCTGTGCACTGATTCATCAGTCTAACAGGATTTAGGCCATTTGTTGCGTACTGATCAGAGTAGGTAAGAATTCACTACATATCAAACAGTGAAATATCACTGGAAACAAATCAGCAATATCACACAAGTAGCCATGTAATATTGCTTGATTGCCTTGTGCCGTAGGCAGTCACAGCTCTGCTGATATAGAGAGCCATATTGCACAGCTACGAGTGTGGTATTGCTTTTATACAACGGTTCGACTTGTTTTTAAATTGACCAACAAATTAAGTTTGTATATGTATCTTTTATGCTGTATGGCAGGCAGGGTGGTTGTATTATTACTTGACATGTTTTATATAAGTGATTTCTTAACTTATTTACGCCTGTCGGCTGTGTAGTGTGTACAGACGTTGGTTTTTGTCGTTATTTTCTATCGAAGTCTATGGGAAGTCTAGTTTGTTTTGGGGTGTTCCCAAAAAGGGGTGGGAACGAAATTGACAGTTGAGTCCCCGAATGTGTCGGTTGTGCGTATACTATAATGTAATCTTTTAAACTTTGAAAAGATGCATTAAATTGATCAACAGTTACGAGGAAAACAACTTTCCACTCAAGCTTTTGAATGTTTTTTTGTCGACGTGATGATTCCTGCTGCGATACACTCCTATATAGATACTAAAATGAACATTTGGACAATGAACATTTTTCAAATGCTGGCATGAGTTTCTTGTTTTTTAGGGAGGCAATTGCAAGATAATTGTCGAGGAGGAATAAATGAAGATTTTGTGTTGCTTTGCTGACTTTTCTGATCCCTCAAATGAGCAACAATACAACATTTTCTTTAACACATTTAAAGTACTTTAACACATTTATTTTTTCCTCTCACTGAGGCTCATTTCACCATTATATTAGATAATTGCAGCTTTTTTAATGCAGTACTTTCCAAGGACAGTGACTGGGTGATGTATCCAAATGGAAATCCAGCCACCCGAACTGCTTTTTAATCATTATCACGACTGGCTCATTAGTGTGTCAATGACTTCCGCAGCCTATCCAGACGGCAACAGAGTGTCAGTGTCTGGATGACAATGGGATTTCGCAAAGCATGCTCTTCTGTGGTTTGAGGGCATTTGGATTCCTTTACACTTCTAGTGCATTTCTAGTGCAAGTTTTCACAATACATGACGATGCAAACAAGAAATAGTCAAGGATGTTTATTAGTGCTGCTTAGGCACACTAAATAGTTCTTTGAACACCATCGCAATCCAACTTTTAGTTTATCCTGTCAAGCTTTCATTGTTACAGTTGTAAACACAACAGCTTTCTTCTTCCATGAGGGGGTTTGTCATCACGACAGCTTTGTTTCCAGGTGGAGCATTAAATAAATCCTGTAGAATTTAACCAATCAGATGATGACTTCAAAACTCCTTAAGTGTTTTAAATTTTGTGCGCCATATGCATCAGAATTTCAGCCAATGGTACTTGGGTGTGACGTCTGAGGTAACTTAGTAACTTAGTAAAGGTAGTATTAGTACCTTAATACTAACTACTCTTTGTTTAGAGTTACTTGTTCGGGAACTTTGGGAAGTGGACAACACTGCTTGTGTATATAATCTTTTGATTCACTAAAATGAACTAGATAAGATTCATTCGTTATGTAAACAGACTCATCAGCGGTCACTCAAGGTGAGAATGATTGTCCTCTCCATTGGGTCGTCAACTTGGGGGTCTTCATGTCTGTAGATGCTGATCCGCAATCCACATACTTTGGTGCAGTGTGGGAAGAGGAGAATGGTGATCGTTTGTGGTGGTTGAGCCTTTTTGTCTTTCTCCTTGTTAAGCTGTCGCCTTGTCTCAGCGGCATGGCAGAGTTCTGTTTCATGATGTGCAGCACTTCCTGCATGGAATTGAAGCGCAGGTTTCGGTGCAGTCTATTTTGCGGCACTGCTCAGGTAGCCTAGAAATCTTGACGAACCCTAGCGGCAGGAAAAATTATTTTGCAGCCAGTGTGGTCTAGCAACTCTCCATAGACGTTTTAGCTGGAAAATCCAAACTCTGGTCAGGCCAATCACATCATGTATAGAGTCGGCGAGCGGGCTTAACATAATGACGACAGAGTTGCGAAGGTTCACTGCTACTTGAAAACAAAGAATGGCTGATGCTGGCGAACAGCTGTCTTTCGATTCGGCTTTGACCGCTACTCTGGATGATTTGAACTTAAGCATTTCTTTGAAACCAGAACAAAGAATAGCACTTCAGTCGTTTAAAAAAATAAATACATGTGATGTGTTTGGAGTTTTGCCGACTGGATACGGTAAAAGTTTAATGTATTAACTTGCTCCGCTGGTGTGAAAACGCATGGGACTCAGCTGTCACCTTCTTCGTTGCTCTGATTGGTTGTAGAGCTATCAAATTGCGTGCAGAGAGAATTTGAAAGACAACCGCTTATCCCGCCCCTCGGATTGAGCCCTGTCAATGATGAGTTCCCAGACCTAACATCTTGATGTAGGTCTGGCATGCCAGGCTACTGCTCACGCTCAATTAAAGTGAAAGCACACTTTTGATGGACAAAATAAATATAATATCACACAAAAGAGCCCAAAATGCACAGAATTTTCATGTCTGGTGTGTTTTAACAAGAACTGGAGTATATGTCAGAATATAAAATTAATTTTCTTTTTGAAATGAACACTTTTTGTTCAGGAAATGGTTCTTCCATAACACTGCACTTTAGATTTACCAGGAGTAAATTATATAGTCCTATTTAATAGCGATTACTGTTCAAAAATGTTCTATGTAAAATGTTCTACTAAAGAAAAGAGAGAAAATAAATGTTTTTGTGTTGCTCGATGTGATGTGGCATTTCTTCAGAATGGCCTTGATGTCCTTGTAACATTTTTCTTGAAAACTGAAATTCTCTTCTACAGAATCCATTTGTGAAGATGTGTCGTATTGGATATGCGGATGATGACATGGCCGGTCCATCTGGAGACCAGGAGCCTGTACGTGATTTTGTTAGCTTGGGGTGACTGGTGCACTGACAACCACCACACGGTCTTTGACAGATCTGGGTCAGAATTCAGTGGCATGGGGTCCAAGAAGACTGGGGGCTTTTCTGCTGCAGCCTTTGTCTGCCTTCCCAGTTGGGGGGATGCTCCTCTAAGGCTAGCCATCCATCATCCTCTGCCTGTTCCACCGTTGAGGTCTTGGTTGGATCGGTCTTTGTCAGGGATCTCCCCTTTAAACTTACTGTCACGGATGGCCCTACAAGGAGCATAGCTCCAGGCGTCATTGCTCTCGGGATCAAAGGACCACACAAGCCTCTCCACTAAAGCGCCTTTTCATAGTTCCTAGAACTATTGGAGGAAGTTCCCAGATTTTGGTGCATTCGCACCTCAGGAACTAGGAACTATTTTAGTTCTAGGAACCCTTTTGGAGGAGCTAATTTAGCTCCTATTCAGAGTAGGGTCTAAACCTGCACTATAGGAACTATCTGTGACGTTAGTGTACCCGGCTTATTGGCCAAACAAGTATCACATGCGAAACACCAGCACCCACCATATTTAAAAAGGCTGTGTATGTAAACACACAGATTGTAGCCTACATTTACTCCACAAAGTAACTCTACGAACAAGCAAACCAGTAATAAATGGGCCTCTTAACCTTTACGCTGAGGAGAAAATCCAACCCAACTTTGAGGGGACTAAGCGAAACATGATTATGTATTTCTGCTCAGCTAGCACCACTGTACATCAACCACACAGCATATACGCTAATTTTCACTACTGTCTACTTTCTACATATAATAGTTCTATCTAATAACAAATTAGACAGGACTGTTAGACAGATCGTAAACTAATGAACATGGAGAATTTGCTCAGCCTCTGGCTGGCGTTCTCTGCGCCATATAAAGGTCCGCTGCGCTGAACCGTAAAAATATAAGTCACAACGAGCACGGCTTACGTCACTTCAGAGTTCCTGCATTTGCACCGGATGCAGAACTATTCGGTGCAAAAGCCTTTTATGATGAGGTGGCAATCCGTAGAGAGGAATCTACAGTATAAATTGACTACACTGGTTGGGGCCTATGTTATTATTCATATATGTTTTATCTCATACGATTTATCAGTTAGACTACACTGGTTGCCCTTTACATTTTTGATTCACTGAAAAACAAAAAAAACAAACAACAACTCACAAGAGTGATTTGTTCTGTAAACACTCTATACTGGTTGCACCGTATATATTTTTGATTCACTGAAATAATATGACCTATAACAGTCATTCTTTCAGGATTCTGACTACCTATCAAGCTGTGTGCTTTGCACTGAAGTTTCTGTATCAGTGATGCGGCGCAGTTATGTAACTATTGCAGGAAGCTGTCTGAATATTTTAGTGTGGTTTTCCGTCTACATTGGCATTTGATTGCCGTTATACTGGGAATCAAAACATCAACCGGTTCCTGTTTCCCAATCCTACGCACGCACCAGTTACATTTAATTTAGAAAACATCAAAATCTGGTTCTTTTTCTCTGTGTAGTCCATCTTTGATAATCAACAGATGAATTATCCATGACCAACTTCCAGCACATATTTGTGTCTGAAGTCAAGGGACTTCAATATGAGTGTCATCAGATGCTGCTGCTACTGATATTGTATTTCATTAGCCTGTGCTAATACTGGTATGTCCTAATAGCATTCACTGAATTTCAACAACATGCCGATCCATTGTGGATTCACGTTAGAAAGAAACATTAGCACGCTATTAGACAGTGTGTAATGTGAGACGTGCTTCCTCTGCCAGTGTCAGTTTTTCACAGATTATTCCAGGAGCGTAGCAGTGTTCACCTCCCTGCAGACTCAGGGCACACTTCCAGAGAGAGGGCAGAGCGCGTCTTTCAACAGAGCTGATGTCTGCAATAACTGAGAGCCAGCACGCAGCGAACACAGCACTTGTGTGATTCAGTGACATGCACACACTGTCTGATCAATATTTATTTCAAAAGAACTGAAATATAAGATACTGTTTAGTATAATATAAATGTATGCTCCGCTCATCGGAGGATTCTTTTCAGACAAAAAAATACATAAATCTTTCTTCTCTGGGGGATATGAGGGTAGAAAGCACGGTGATTTGAAAATACTACTTGTTTTCTACTTATACAAAGCTTAATGCTAAATCCTGAAGTATCCCTTTAAATGTAAATGTAAATCTCTCTTAAATGTCTTATGAGTCACCTAATCATTATCAGAAACAAGTGACTGTCTTTATGAATAGGTTATTGAATAATTCACTCAAACAATTTGTTAATGCAGATTCATTCTGTACTGAAACACCGCCGTGTGTTGCTCACAATGAAAGTGTGCACTTCAGGTTTGTTCGTTTTTGCAAAGTGAGTGACATACTCGATAATGTCTGCTTGCACAGGGTTAAAGGAGTAGTTCACTTTTAAAAAAAAAACTACTTTTGCTGATAATTTACTCACCCCCATGTCATCCAAGATGTCCATGTCTTTCTTTCTTCAGTGGAAAAGAAATGAAGGTTTTTGATGAAAACATAAATTTTTAAAGTGAACTACTCCTTTAAAACAACAATTACAAAATTATCTTAGATGATACTTATGGTTCACGCCTACATTGGACCTCATTAACTTTCATGGACAAAAAAATAAATAAATACTGAGACAGAATTTTATGTTCCTAAACACACACCAACCTGGACACATAGACCTCATAGTCACATTACTGTAACCACCTTAACTGTAACCACCACATTACTGTAACCACCAATTATTCCTTGCCCTCCCTGACCTATAGGATAATTCTTCTCCTCTGCTTCTATCGCGATGAAACTTTTAATCTCATCTCACTTCCATTTATTCCAGATCATTTTGATTGATTATATTGATCATATTGATTTTCTTCCAGTTAAGTACTGCTCTATCCTGACCTACAGTACCATGACATCATGAGTGTGAGCCTAAATAGAGTAAAATATCATTATGCGTAAAAGTATATCTTTAGTCTATAAGCAAATAAAGTAAAAGCCCAGTTCAGGTATTGTTCGTTCCTGCTGCATGGCTGCAGCAAATATTGATCTTCTACGATTGGACATAATGTGTGTAACCACTGTCGCTGTGAAGTCCTCAGCACCAACAGATCGAACTGAATGCAGAATATCAATGACCATCCTGACACTTGAGCGCTCAGAGGGATAAAGTGATCCAATTAGGCTTTCATTAAGCTTTAATGAAAATGCATAACCGCATGGCTGCTGGGTACAGCCCCGTTATTGTCTCCGTAGAAATGCAAGGCATGTGTCACAGTGTCACATCAGCACACAAATAATATATCAAAACCACTTCAAGTATGCCAGGCTAGTGCATGATCCATCATCCCCTTGTACATACATTAATGCTGCTAAAGCCCAAGGGCTATGAGTAAACAGCGGATAGGTACAGGGAATTCAATCCCGGTGTCTTGGCACCTGGTAGAATAAAGCGATAATCTGCAAGAGGCCCTGCTTTAATAAAATACATCAATGCACAAGAACAAATTGGGGCTGTGAATTAATCAAAACATTTTATTGAATTCATTTAGATGGTGTTTCATTAATCAATAAATCAATTAAAACAACAAAGCAATCACTATAGCTGAATTTAAGTTGTTAAAAATACAGTACTGTTTTATTTTAATATATTTTAAATTGTAAAATTATTTCTGTGGTCCAAAGCTGAATTTTCAGCAGACATTTTTCATCCTTCAGAAATCATTAGATATGCTGATTTGATGCTTAATACATTTCTGGAATGTATTAATCCCTTTAAGTTAATAGTTGTATTTTTTCTTTATGCTTCAGTACATTTATCGCACACTGTTTTTTTCCCACAGACTGTCATATCGAACTGGGCAGGACACATCCAACTGCGACACGTGTCGTAACAGTGCCTGCATCATCTACAGGTGAGTCTCAATCTGATATTATATCTGAATCTTTGAGCTTGGCCCAATTTTTTTTATTTTTGCACATTTTGATGCTCCATGCATAATATTCACACTGAGAGGCAACTGAATCCTTGATTCAAAGATTCATTTACATACTAAGGTGCAGATATCCCAAACAAACATTTGTACAAGTGCAGCTGCAGTATCCAAACATATTGTCAAATTTATCTCTGTTGCAGTAGAGCTTTGAAGAACTGAGTATAAAATCCATGCTGTTAGCCTGAGCTCTTCTACCAATGAAAATGTTCAAGGGTAAAATGAAAAATGTCATGGCATAAAGAGTTTTATTTAATTTTTACCAGACCAATTGAAAAATCCAATCGCATAACTTTTTTTTTGTTTGTTTGTTGCACAAAAATGCAAGTTAAGTATCGCTATAATTCTATAATTATCAGAAACATAGCTATTTCTCCTAAATAAATGGGGTTGCTGTTAATTATCTTGTTATAAAAGCAATAATCTCTAAATGGTTTTGCAGTTAAAGGGCCTGTTGACTTTAAACGATGCACTTTAAAAGCATCTTAAGTGCTCTCATTTCCTACACAAATAGCATGTTTCCTCATTCCACATTCCACATTTTTCTTTCTCTCTCTCGCTACACAAACATGAACACATATGGGTTGGGTGATTTAAAGGGGTCATGAATAGAGAAATCATATTTTCCTTGATGTATTGGTTTATAAGATGTCCTTGTAGTGTAAAAACATAAATCCTGTACATTTCAGAACTCAAAGCTTCCTTGTTAGTCCAAATACAGCTTTTATTGATATCAAGCTGTTAAAATGACTTATTTCAAAATGACTATCATTGCCTCTCTAGCTGTCCAATCCGCACTTGTCAAGAACGAGAGAGTTGTGGAAAAACAGTCTTTACATTTCCTTCATGTGATCCTAACATTAAGAAAGCATGGCTGAATTGTATTTTTAACAAAGTTCCAGATTGCATCAGTAGACTCATTTTGTGTTTGCTTTATTTTACTGCGGATTATTTTTTTCTAAAAACAAGACAGGGAGACTGAAAATAAAAGATGATACAGTGACGAGTATCTTGAATCCGACAGTAATGTCGCAACACGATTGCGAGTAACCATGTTTTTACCATGGGTCACTATTGCTTTGTCTGATACGATTCATTTGATATGTATGCTCACTTGACAGAAAAGTCACTTTACATTTACTTTACTTAAAATGATGAATGATGAATATAACAACAGTGGAGCAAACAATAGTAATTAATTTTGTTTACAAATACAGAAATTTATCCTGTCAACTCCAAGTTGCTACTTAAACTTTATTTGCCACAATCAAGACGCTTTATTGTAACTATGTAAGATAAACACATCTTCTTTTCAACACTAATATAAGGTCATAAAAGAGAATATTACCTCACAAATACATAAAGAAGAAATATACATTTTAATTCCTCATGTATTGTCTTCTGATTTGGCATCAGATTCTGGCTCAGTTATGTATAGATGAATTTCACTGGTTGACATTTTTCAACATTGGAAGTTTTAAAACAATTCCTCATGTTTACTTGTGGAACATTGGTAATTATTTATTATGCAAATCTGTTACCCAGTAATAAGCAGTAGACGGATACAGTCTTGAGAGTCTTGAATGGGGCAAGTCTATCAAAATAATGTGTTTCAAATAGGGTAAAATAAAAGGATAGAAAATAGCCTATTACATCTAAATTAGTTTTTTGATTTAAAAATCTTGCTAACATTAAAAGTGGACCTATGAGAACATTTTAACATTTTGTAAAATAAAAAAAATTACCCGCGCTCATGTCGTGTCAAAGTAGTCTGTCTTTGAATTCCAGAATGCAGCAAACCTAAATGACACACACGCAAACACACGCACACACACATGGCTATGTATTCATTAATGTTTGTTTTGCAAAAACTTTTTGTGTGTAAAAATGTTTGTATTCATTAATTTATACATTCAAATCAAATGCAGTGACATGTACATAAAAGCATGCCATCTATCATCAGACAAATGCCGCACTTCACCGCAAACCAGACGACCTGGAATTCATTACCTGGGTCAGAAAATAAATCAGAATATGCAATTCAGTTTACACAGTGAGGGAAGTCAAATACACACAGATATGAATATAATGTATCAGCATGTCAGCTCTTTTTTGAACACTAGCCCAGAGGGCTGGAGTTATGCTACAATAGAGAAAAGCTAAAACACATTCACCAAAGAGTGCACACTGTCATGCATTGCACACACAGTAATTGGCAGATTATTTAGGTATAATTGTATAATAGGTACAATAGGTATACATTTGCTATTTGAAAATAAGAACTGCATCAGACTGAAACTAGCAAAAGATTGTGTCACGCTTGGCACTGCATTGCACCGGGTGTATGATAGGACACTCAGTCTTTCCGCTTGCAAATTCCGCCATGTAAATAGCAATTTGCCATGGGGCGAGTGCAACTGGCTTTTAAAGGGAATGGGAGATGAGACTCTGGCTGGTTTATTTATTGTCACACCCAAAACACACCAATTACTCATTAAGAGAATAGAGACAACCCTTTTAGACCATGCGCGACAACCATTTTTCCCGTCGGTAAACTAGCACTTTAACTAAGTGCACTTGCGCGTGCACTTTAGGCCATTCGCTTAGATCGTTTAAATAGGGCTCTTAGTGACAATCCAAATTTGTGATTTTGCACCAGTAAGATATGATAATATTGTTAACATCTGTATTAAAGAACTGTTTATTTGATTGTTTGTATGTTTATCGTGAACATTCATCCGTTCTGTTTAGGGATGCTTCTGTTTGTTAAGCAAACCATGAAATTGAAGGATCTGATTCTGCAAAAACTATAATTGGTTTCGGTTCTCCAGTAGAAACAGTTCACAGTGGAAGGGACAGTGAGTTTGGATGAGCAACATAGTAGGTTTAATTTGCTGTTCAATGCCTTTTCCAGATATTCCCTATAACCTCACCATTGGAAGGTCCTAACAGATGAGGACACTCTGTGGCATTAGTATGAGAGGAATACTGAGCAGAAACAGAGAGAGAGAGAGAGAGAGAGAGAGAGAGAGAGAGAGATGTATTGGTGAGGATGATGTGGTTGTCATAGTTACCAAAGTGATGAGGTGGTGAAGAGGGGAAAGGTGGTCCCCGCTTTGGTTGGGGTAAGTGAATCAGAGCCTGTGTGTGTGTGTATTTGTGGTCAGACAGAGCACTTTATTCTACACTATAGTATTGTTATGAACCACTTTAAGTATGATGCATATACCAGTGAAATTTAACAAGTCTATGTGCCAATTACGATTCCACGGCCAAAGTTAATTTATAACATATTTATTTAATAGGCCTTATTTACTGTAATTATTAAATGCAGCTTTCAAGTATTTCAAGGAGTGGACAGTAACAAGTATATTAGTATTTTACTATGTACCAAAAAGCTATGACAGGATGTCTTCTAATAGCACTTCGTTGAGTTTTCCTTCTGGTGAACTGGTTTGTAATGTCAAACAAACTGCAACTTGACACAGCGAACAAACAAATGTTCCAGTATGAATTACTGACTGTGAAAAACATGAACTATTGTAATTAGTATTTATGCCTTCTTTATTTGTCACATTAGTCACACAGAAATAAATTACTGTTAGGTTTCACAAAAGAAAGAGGACAAACGTCTTCAGTTGTGTCGGTTTCTGTTTATTTGGGAACTTAGTTACAGGACTTATTTGTGTTTGTGACTTCTTTGGTGGACCCAGTTAACTGCCCAGTGGCTTCAGTGCTGGAGTTCCTCCAAGATCGTTTCTCCGCCGGTCTTACCCCATCCACACTTAAGGTGTATGTGGCTGCCATTGCGGCTTTCCATTCGCCTGTAGGTGTTGGGGCTCTGGACACCATTTGGTTGTACGTTTCAGGCCTGCGGCTCACTCCAGAGTCCCAACTTGGGACCTGGCGGTGGTTCTTGAAGGGTTGGCTGAGGCCCCCTTTGAGCCACTGGAGTCGGCTGAGGCAAAGAACCTGACCTTCAAGGTGGCCTTTCTCCTTGCCATCACTTCTCTGAGGAGGGTGGGGGGGACTCCAGGCCCTGGCTATAACACCAGCTTGCCCGGTGTAAAGGCCATCTTACATCCTAGACGGGGTTATGTGCCGTCTAGTACGGCACGGTCAGTGGTTCTTCAGGCCTTCCATCCTCCACCTCATGGGATGGCCGAAGAGGGGAGACTTCACCTGCTCTGCCCAGTCAGATCCCTAAGGGTTTACTTGGAGTAGTCTTCTCAGTGGAGGAAGTCAGACCAGTTGTTGGTGTCTTTGGTTCACCCAAGAAAGGGCTGCCTGCATCTAAACAGACAGTCAGTAATTGGATTGTCCAGGCTATAGAATATAGTATTCAATTAAACAATCAGAAATTGGATGTAGTTTTAAGATTAGTTCTAAAATGTAATCAAATAAAGACATTTAAACATCTGGCATGCAACATTATCAATATCATTTCATGTTTTCTTATTTTAGTATAAATTTCGTACTTATGTACTGGTACTTTGACATTCATGTACACTATCCAACTGCTCACAACTCCGTCTGGACAAGAGAATAAGGCTTACAGGGTCAAAGTTTATTGCTCATTGAGTTTACTCCACATGAAACATACAGACTTGTACAGGGTTTAAAATGGATGCCAGCATGATGTACGATAGCTCACACTGTTCCTCCATCACAACTTTCACAAAGCAACAGAGAAGGCACTGTAAGAGAGCAACATGCTCCCAGCAAACAACCAACTAGCTGGCTGCAGCATACTGTGCCACATTGTTGTTTTATATCATTAAACAACAACACATCATTCACTTAATCCAAACTATTTCATGTGTATTTCTCCTCCAAACCTTTGCATTGATGAAAGCTTATCAGGTGTCTTGGAGTTCTATATCAGGACTGTGGGAATTATTCTATTCCATTCTATTATGCGAAGAAAATACTAAGAAACTTCAATGGACATATGAAGAGTTCAGATGCAAAAGCCTCTAAATGCCATTTGAAATTTTCTTCTTTAATTATGATTTTTATCAAACTTGTATATTTAAGTTCAGTAATTTACTGAACTTAAATATACAAGTTTGATAAAAATCATCATTAAAGAAGAAAATTTCAAATGGCATTTAGAGGCTTTTGCATCTGAACTCTTCATATATAAATATGAATGAATATATATATATATATATATATATATATACTTTTTAAAATTAATTTTCTGTGCACTAGTTAACTGGGCTAATCTTTGAGTTTATACACTGCTAAATTTATTGACAAGAGCAATAACATATTCATGAACAGTTAAGTGCCTTTCAGCTAATATGGACTTCAGCTAAAAGTCCAAACCACACAACCTCAGTAAGAAAGTTTAAAAAAAAGGATGCACATAGCATATTAAAAAGATATTCTAGTTAGAAAAAATGAAGAATATACTGTATTACCGGTCAGCACTGGCATTTAGCAAATTTAAAAGAATGACCCTGACTTTTTGCTATATGTGTTGTGAGTTGATAAGCATCGTATACTGTGGGTATTTTTAGTTGTAACTGAACCTTTAGTGCACTTTACTTGTGTCTTGATGCTCGATTCTCATTCTGCGTTTGCATCAGCTCAACTAAGCTCAAATTCTTAGTGCTTTTGTTTGGCGCTCATATCTCAAAGAACACGGCTACAAAGAGTCTTATCAAAAGCCCAAATGCACCAGAACATATGGCAAAAACAGCACCGCCTTTATAATCCAGGGACTTATTTCTTCCCTGAACCACATGACTCGCTGAATATGCTCTCTAAAGCATGTGCACAATTGGTTAAAAAAGCAAGCCTGCAGGATGAGGCCTTGCACTGTACTGTATGTTAATGGTGTCACTGCTAAAAAATTAATAGAAATATCACAGGAAACATTCTATCATCATTTATTCTCCCTGATGTCATTCTAAACCTGAATGGCTTTCTCTCCTCTGTTGAAGACAAATAATTAACCAATAATCGAGTTCTGTAGATATAAATAAAGAATTTTCAATAAATCGAATATATAGCTGCAACACAATTGACACTTCTGCAAACTTCTGTGTACTGTATGTAAAGACAAAATGGTATCAGCATGCACATGTGCCTCAAAAGTCTATACATTCAGGTACATGCACTTTTGTATATTTGTACATTCTCATATGTCATAGTAGTGAAGCCAGCATGGTGTGATTTTGCTGCGATGTCTCTTTAGTTGGACACATACTGGGAGACAGATAGCGACAGAATAAACAGCCCGACCTGTGGTCGTCCTGCCGCAGCCTCTGTCCTCGGGGTGCGTTGGTTGACAGGAGACAGGCATGACTCATTCATCAGAAGTAGGAAGAAAAAAAACAACCATTAGAGTTTTGAAATAGTGGCAACCATCAGTTTTTCTGTGCGGTGTCCAAGATAACTCCCTGTGGTATTCATACAGAACACATTTAGCACCTTTTCCCTTCCAACTTCATTTATTTTGTGTCACATCTCACAGCGGCCCAGTTGGTTTCTACAGACGTTTGGCAATACCTTTATGAGCTTATGAAGAAGCCCTATTATTGGTGCCAAATACAGTTACAGTTAATTCCATTTGGATCTGTACATGGTGTTTTATATTTCGTTGTTTTATTCCAAGCGGATTACTGTAAGTGTCTTTCGTGCATCAATTATTGAGATGGTGTGATGCAGATTTTCTCCTCTCACTTTCAAAGACTGCAATAGTTCTTATTATAAGCAGCGAGTTGGTTTCCATTAAGTATTTATGAACCAGGAATAAACTGGGTAAATCTTGTGCTTTGTACAGGCTCCAGATGATTTCTCAATGTAGGAAAGTGTCCCTGTTCTTTCTCTCCATTTCTCAGCCTAACACCCTGGCAGCTCAGAGAAATGCAGCTAATCACAATGGCTAGATTCACACAGCAGCAAAATATGGCTGTTTTAGAGTGATAAATATTACCGCGTTCACACTAAGTTTGTTATCAGCAAGAGTGACAATTGAATTTTCGAACTGGCTAACATACATTTTTTTTGGATTTACGTGCATCCAAGGTTAAAAAACACATTGAAAATCACCTGATTTCTCAAAGTGTCTAAAATGGTTTGGACGAAGATTGGTCTCTATAAACTCTTCCATTCCACAAGCCTACTGATTGGTCGATTGGCCCAGTCTGTTGTGATCTTTACCTTTTTCAGCTCTGTGAAGCTTCCTCAATCCTCAGCAATTATACACATTGTTTAAGGACAGTAACAATGAGTTTACCAAAATATTAGAAGACCTTATTCAACCTAGACCAGTAAAATGATGGAACAAAACTAAAGTTTGGAGTAATACTGCTGTGGTAACATTGTACAAAATAATTTTACCAGCCTCATCTTTTGGAAGTGTATACAAAGAAAATTTGCTTTTGCAGTGTCTTCTCGTTATGTCAACAATACAAACCAACTAAAGTGTTTGAGTGGTAAAGGTCAAAGTAGACAATGACCAATGTTGACCAAATGGCTTGCATTATGCAAATTGTTTCAAAATCGACGTAAAGAGAGAGACTGCATGGATTTGATGGCGACTCGTTTTGGCAGTTCAGAATCGATTTGTTCCTTTAGTAGACAAACACTTTATTTGTTATGCACTTTGATCTATACAACTTTGCAGACATTTTACATTCAGAAACAGCTTTACACACTACGTGAATGGTAATATTAGAAAAAAAAGCATAATTGGGACCATTTAAAAATCATCTTTTGACATTTTTATCAATATATTTTAATCAAACAGCATGGAATTAAAAAAAAACCCTAACCCTAACCCTAACCCACACACACAAATCAACAAATGACAGAAACATCACAGAATTCAAGCTAATAGTAAGTTAGTAACTAATGTTTGTTCTGATGTCCCAACATGATGATGTCACTTCTTGGAGGTTCATGTTTTATTTTGTTGTATTTTCGTTCCTATAGTATGTGTTTGTTTCTTATGCTTCAGTTCCTCGATTGTTTCCTAGTTTGTCTCCTTGGTTACTTAGTGAGTTCAGCTGTCACTTCTGTGTAAGTACTCCCTCATTTGTTCAGTTCCTGTTGGTGATTGTCAGTATTTATTGTTCTATGGGTTTGTGTTCGTGTGAGATTCTCCTGCGTAACTCGATTTTGTGGATTAACCTCTTAATGTTGCACTGAAGCATTTTTGGACTAAATTCCTGCGTCTCGTTTTGGGTGGCATCACCACACGTGGCACGTCAGTTAAAATGATATTACTAAAAAGAAACTCAATATAGGGTTTCAATATAGTTATTCTGAGGACCCACTAGGGGGCCTCAGAAAACTTCTAAGGGGGCCGCAGGATGTTTATGGAATCACAAAATTAATTGTGGTTAATTTAATATAAATTCTTCCAGTTTTGGTTAACAAAAAAGCCATAACTACAGCAGAAATGCTGGAAATATTATAGTCTACATGGAAGTGGGGCCAACAAATATTGTGTTTAACAACAGGGGGCTTAAGCAGTATGAAGTATACAGAAAAAAACAACAACACAATATTACTATTTCCATAGTGAAATATATATATATATATATATATATATACATATGTTGATCATAGATTTCTTAATGAACTTTAAGTTTTTGGGAGTTATATTTATGTTAACCTACTTGATGAGTGATATGACAAAAAAAAAGTGTTTAATAATTCTAAACTATTAAGCTATATGGCGGGGTCCATATGTCTGGTAAAAGAAATGCTCCTGTTGCTTTATTATATTTAATATAATATTTTTTAAAAGATTTGGAGACTTTTATAGTGAAAGGTCTGAAAAAAGTACAATAATGTCAGAATTTGACATACCTTTTGTATTATTATTATTAGTTATTTTTCTTTATTTTAAAGAAAATTTGGAGTGCTATAAATATGATAAAAAATAATCATACTGTATAGTAGGATTGACCAAGAGAGTGAAGATTTTTGCAGTTGGATGCCGGTGCCACTGGTGCTGAACACTGCGTGCTCCACTCAGCACTAATGAGCAGATCAGTTCTTCACTTCCAAACAGAGGAGAGGAAACAGAAGACAAGAGGAAGTCTGATTGTCTGATTGCCAAAAATCTCATTTCCTGCCCTGAGCTGGGAGAGTGGCCAGTGAGGAAGTGCTGATTGTGATGCCTGTTGCTGGCATAGTGGACTGGATAAATTCTCTCTGCGGCTGCCTTTACAAGGCTGCAAGTTCAATTTGGCCATTAGTCACATGACGAGCCTGTCCTTCAGCGCAACCTTGGCCTGACCTGTCCACGCAGCACCACCTGAATTCAGATATGGACACAAGAGGGTAAGGCGGTGTAGTTTTAGAATAAGAAGTGGCAGAGAGATCCGGCAATGTGCACACCAGGGAAGGACAACGGAGCCACTCAAGCAAAAATTACAGACAAAGCTTGATAATAATCCACTAGCTTCTGTAAAACCCTCAGAAATGATCCAACTGATCCAGCCTCCACTCACTCAGATAAAAACCTTAGAACTCCTTCTAAAATCAATTGTGACCTTGACTTGTACTGAAACGTTTTTTAACATTGTTGTGTTTCGAGATTGAACTTTATTAAAATGTTTCCCTGTGGTAATATTTGTGGCATCTGACGCCTGTATCCTGTCATTGACTCAAGCACACAACTGAATGTTTGTATACCTATATAAAGGATAACATTAGTGTTACTGTGATTAAATATTTAGCTGCCCCCCTGAGTTTGACTGTATGTTTGTGTGTATATGTTTCTGCATTACAGAGAAGCAGTGAAGCAAATAATTGAGCAAGAACCAGGTTCACTTATATTTGATGTTAACAACTGGGAGTTATTTTAACATTCACCTATTCATAATCACAGTTTATTAGAAATCTATTTTAAATTAAATTCCTGTGAATTTACTAAAATTCCTGTGAATTAACTAGAAGCCAAAAGGCTATTTACTCAACCTCATGTTGTTCCAAACCCATATAACTGTCTTTACAGAGAACATTAGGAAATATTTTGCACATGTTCAATATGCTCTTTTCCAAAAAAGAGCAAAACCATTTTCTGGCTGAACTGTTTTTTTTTTTTTTTTTTTGTTTTTTTTTTTTGTTGGTCAATATTAAAGTTCATAAATTGCTGCTTTTTTTGATGAACATTCAATTATTATTATTATATTATTCACCATAAAGTTTTGGAATGACAAGGGTAAATTTTTATACGTTTTTGGGTGAATTATTCCTTTAAAAGACTTCAAATTATTATTATTTTTTTTGTCAAAACATCTTTCAAAATGTATAAATTGCTTTTTGAAAAAAATATGCACAGTATTAATATTATTATTATTATTTGATTTTTTTACATAACATTTGTAGAAACAGAATATAATATAATATAATATAATATGAGTATCATAATTTGTTTCTAGTTAGATTTTCAATTTGGTCAACAATATCATATTACAAAATGTGCTTTGAATGAGTATCGAGTATCAATTAAACTGATAATCAGCATTTTTTTGGTGCAAAACCTTGTCTGGGTCAAGAGAAAACAAAAGATGATTTGTTAGAATACATGACAACCTTATTATGATGTATTATATATAATAATATTGTATTATATATAATACATCATAATATTGTATTATGTATTATGCAATATTATGATGGTAAAAGAGTAGCAAAACTCCTGAGCATGTAGATGTGAATTTGAAAACTTTATGTACTTGTATGCAAAATTTTACACTCACAGCTCCGTTGTTAAAACCTGTAAAATACAAATCTGAAGTTGAATGTTGAATTCATACTCACAGACAATAGTCACAAACCTGTATTCTGAATTTGAAGTTGCAGACTAGTCGTCACAAATGTGTAAAATGTCATTCACAGAAATACAAGGACAGACACAAACTTCAAGTTATACACGTTTGTGTCTCCCTGTATTTCTGTGAATGACATTTTACCATCTGCAACTGTGAACTCAACATTCAACCTGAGATTTGGATTTCAAAGGTTTTCACAGGAACTTGTACAATAAATATTGTAGGGGAGTGTATACATTTTATCGTGCACTTACAAATATACTGTACAGGTTCTCAAATTTACATCGCTCTCGAGTTTTGCTTCTCTTTTACCGTCATAAGACATCCTCTTTATTTTGAGCCAGTTTTGCAGATTCTTCTGTTGTTTACTGTGCATTGTTCACCAGGCACCCATATGTTTCATTCCCCCCCTGTCGGTAGTGTACACAAGGTAACTGCTCAGGTTTGTCCTGTGATTAATTGCTGAGTGTAGCTCAACCTGGAGCAGGAACACACTATTGTTCCTCTTTCACCCTCAGAGGGTCTGCCAAGAATCGCTGCGCTTTCACAACTTCTGTAAATAGACAAACCAAACACTGCGGCTTCTAAATATATCATGCCAGAGAAGTTTTTCTGATCATTTGTGAAAATCCAGGGCAGACTTGAAAATGATATGCAGATTGCTTTGTCTCTGTGGGGTTTAGTCTGGTTTTTTTTTTTTTTTTTTTTTTTTTTTTTTTTGCACGCTCTGTTGTCACAGTACACATGTTTTGGGAAAAAGTCCTTAATTTTTAGGGTTTGTTTATGTGGATATGTTATAAAGCACTATTTTATTTTTAAAAACGTTAAAATTCAATTGAATTATCCAATACAAAACTTTAGATGGAAACCAAAGGGCTTGATTGTCTTATAAGAAGGCATTCCTTACCCCAAACCAAATAAACCCTCAGTGTTAGGACATAGATAATAAATAATTGACTCCCATGCTGCAATTTGGTCAGAGTGATCTCTTTTTGCACAAATCTAAATAAATGGATGTGATTGATGAGTAAAACAGCATTGATTTCCAATACGCCCATTTGTATGCAGGAAAGTAAAAGAAGTGAGAAATGGGGCAGTTGTGAGTGATTGGTTTGTCTGTCTCTGTTCTTTACACTGTGAGTCAGACAGTGCTTTGCGAATGATTTCTTTTAGATCAGATTAAAGCTGCCTCTGACGGTTAATCTGGGAGTTTAGCCACTGCAATCATCAGGAATCATCTGATTGTTATGGGATTATGACTTTAGAGAGAAGACGAGGTCAGACGGCTGTGCGAGGACATTCAAACCTATACATAGACACATATACTGAGACTGAGCTAAACAGCTTAGTCATGATGTTAGAGGTCAGGAATGAGGTGCTATCCGGAAATAACATTTGCTAAGGCAAACAGAACTCGGACATGAAACGGCATTTGAACCTCAATGTACTTTGCTAATTTCTGGAAAAAAAAAGATTTTATCAATGGGGAATTGATAATTAAAAACGTTGTTAAACAATGGCTAAATAGCTATTTGGTGATTGGCTAAAATTATCGGTAACACTTTATTTTTAATGGTCCCTTTTGAACATTCTGTTGACTTTGCAACTACATGTCAACTAGCTCTCATTAGAGTATTAGTAGGCTGTCTGCTTTGCTTAATATCTGCTAAGTCTTTATTGTGATGCTCCTCCAACAGACAATCTGACTTATTCTAATTTATTTTATCCCTAAACCTCTCAGAAAAAAGGTACAAAAGCTGTCACTGGGCTGTACCTTTTCAAAAGATAAACTTTTGTCCATTTTAGGTGCTAATATGTACATTTTAGGTGCTAACATGTACATTTTAGGTGCTAACATGTCCATTTCAGGAGCTAACATGTACATTTTAGGTGCTAATATGTACATTTTAGGTGCTAATATGTACATTTTAGGTGTTAATATGTCCATTTCATGAGCTAATATGTCCATTTTAGGTGGCAATATGTACGTTTTAGGTGCTAATATGTACCACTAAGGTACCAATATGCAGCCTTTGGGTACAAACGTGTACCTTTTGATAAGGTACAGCCCCAGTGACGGCTTTTGTACCCTTTTTTTTTTTTCTGAGAGTGTACCAGTCTGCTAATACTCTACTAACACTCTGAGAGTGAAGATGCAGGTTCAACTTTACTTATAGTCAACTGAATGTGTTAAAGGGACCATCCAAATAAAGTGAAACCAAATGATCTAATGATATTAAAATACTGTTCCAAAACCTTTTGGGTTGGAAACACAGCAATAACAGTCATATTGTGAAATATTATTACAAATTATTATTACAGGTGACTGTAATAAATGTTTTTAAGTAATATTATTGTAATGTGCATTCTTGTTTTAGTTTAGTGTTTCATGGATGGTTTAATATTTTAGTTTGGTTGTGATGTGTTTTTCCTTTCTGTTTTCTTGGTTTCTAAGTAGGTTTGCATTTGTTGTCATCTGGGATTTAAATTCTCCGTCACTACGACAGATTTCCGTTAATTGCAGCGAGTCTGTGATGGAAAAAAAAATCTGTCAGAATAATTTTTTTTTTTCATTTTAATCCTTGTGTCATAGTGATTCTTTAGTTGATTGATTAGTCCCCTTTAGTTGATTGATTATTGCCTTGTTTTCCTCAGTTAACCTGTCTACATGGCCCTCATTCTCAGTTGTTTTTTGTCTTTTTTTGTTGTTGTATAGTTTGATTTGCTTTCTCCATGCGCGCTTCTGTTCTGTCCAGTGTTCCAGAGTGTTTTGTTATTTTTTTTTAAATCTATTGTTAACTAAAGTTAACTAAGCTCGAAATAGTGATAGGAGAAACAAAGCTTTTCAAAGCTTCAAATGAATTCAACTAAGTGCTTCACAAAATGGTTCACTGTTTCGAAGTGTTTGAAACCCTTTTGCTGCTGACGCCTGCTGGTCAAAACAGTGTAAATGCAACATAAAAGTATGAAAGTATAATCTATCAAATGCAATTAACTAATCATCTAATACAATTATTATTAATAAAACGCCGAGCTCTGAAAACCCAGAGTACTCCCCCCATATGTAATTACATTTTGATGAAAAATTATGAAGACAAACTTTGTTTTTGAAAAATGTTGATGCTCTAGCCATAGCGTTTTTGAGATCATGAAATGGGCACCATATGACTAAGGAGATTCATTTAACATAAGTAAATGGAGTCAACTTTGATTTATTGTTGACTATTATGACCCCCATTCAAACTTCAGAATTTATATGATCTCTACGTTGTCCTCACCTAAAATGTTCCCCTTTTTCTTTTAGTGTGGAACTAGATTTTAAACTTCAAGAGGACAAACTGCAGCCCTTAATGAAGAGACTGTGTCCTTTAGAAGAGCCGTGCTACCCGTCTCTGCCTTACACACACGAGGTGTTCACCTCCACACCCAAACGCAAGTCCAAGACTGAGACCAAGAAGCACGCGCGATGGAAACTCTGGTTCCTCTAACATATGGATTCAGGGAACCTCAAACCATCAGGCCACCACAACGAGCAAATTCTAGTGGAATTCTGCTTCACTAAACGGATAAACATGG
The DNA here is from genome assembly GCF_988280905.1 of Pimephales promelas. Lineage (NCBI taxonomy): Eukaryota > Metazoa > Chordata > Actinopteri > Cypriniformes > Leuciscidae > Pimephales > Pimephales promelas. Next base: position 26,388,775 of record NC_142783.1, read on the forward strand.
AGAAATGCTCACTGCGAGCCACCGTTTTGGAACATGCCTCATGGGATCCATCGAGTGACTGGATTTTAATAAGGAATAACACAGTTGTTTTCTAATCATGACCCTCAAATAAACCCTCTGAGTTTGGGAACTGCTGAATTCACCTGATCTCACGTTTTCCAAAGGGATTACACAATGATTCTTTGGTTTAGACAAGTTAGCAAGGTAAGAGAGCAGGGATGTTTGTGCCGTAGATGTGTGTGTGTGTGTGTTGTATCCCATGTTTAACTCTGATCTTTCTCTCTCCTTTCTACATTTATCCTTTTGTATTTAGTGAACCTGCGGAGGCGACAAGAAACTTCAAAGCTAAATGATAGTTTGCCACAAAGCTACTTTGGATCCGTACATCAATCAAAGACATCTAATCAACAAAGCACAAACTTTTGAGAGTTATAAAGTAGATTTGATAGCTGAGATATACCTCTGTCTTTTTCATTCTTGCTTTCCTTCTTTCTCAAAGTCTCTCACCTCTTCAATTTTAAATGAAAATTGGTTATCATTCTATGACTAAATGAATAAAAAATTGTAGTGAGTAAAAGCAGAATCAGTTGACGGCATGCACTAATAATCGATGGCTTTGTAGAGATCTTTTTCCTGAAAAACGTTGAGGATGTAAAATTAGTATGTCAGAAATGGTTAGGCTTAAATGTATGAATGAAAATGTAAAAAAAAAAAAGTTTTAATTTATTTTTTGAAAATACAAACTGTGAATTGTCTTTAAATTATATTGATTTCTGTATCAAATAATGGGCTATAAACATGGCTGAGATGAGAAAAGGATTTACAGAAAAATGTCTATTTGCAGGGTTTCAGGCCTGAATATGTTCTTGGGAATATGGCGCTATATTTAGTTTTCACTAAATATATATTTGTCGGACTCATAAAAGAAATTGGCTGAAAATTGGTAACATAATATGTTCCATGATGGAAAAGTATGTTATATGGTGGAAAGTGCACAACTTCAAAACACAAAACAATAGATGCAGGCTCTATAATACACACCACTCTGTTCAAGCTGACGTGTCATTTCCTCAATTAAATTTGAATATGATGTAAGCCAATCACTAAAATCTTGTGCTTGTTTGCCCACCCAAAGCACTGTAATGAAATGATCACAACACACAATTTGGGAAGTATAATAATGCAGGTAACAACTAGGGCTATGTATATACAATCTGTGCTTAAGCTTAGCATTTATTTAGCTATAAAAAGTGTTTGTATTAGATATTCACAAGTCAAAATGTCTTCAACAGGCTGTATTTAGCTGGTAGCCCTAGAACCTTCACACTTGGAGGGCATTTTGATAACTATATATATATATTTAAAAGTAATAATAAGTTGGTCACTTCACAATATCTTGTTTAATTGGAGCACAGTACCGGCATAACATATTCTTGTAGCATAACACAGATGCATCATTATACCCTGAGAAAGTGCAATTGATTTATATTGTGCAATATTACATTTTATACAATTTCTACCCACAGTGCATTTACAATAAAGAAACTGATGCAACGTATTATGACTCGACTGTGCTGTTCCCGTGAACGTTCTTTTAGAGAAAGACCAAAGAAATGTGGGTTGCTTTGGGATTCTTGCAAAGTGGATTCTGGTGGTGATACTCAATTCTGGAAGATGATTGAATAGTGCTTTGAACAGGACTCAGCTGGAGGACGAGATGGTTGCAACACTTCTCTCTAAAATTGATTGGCTTCAGCTTTGGCGCACACTCCACAGACGTGCTCTGTGATTGGACGGCCTCCAGTAGAACACCTGCTGCCAATATACTGTCACTCACTTTGACTCAAGGGAAGAAATATTCCTCTACGAACATAACTAATGTAAACATACCGAATGTAATTCTGCTGAGCTGACTCATTGAAGTTAAATGACTCCAAATGAATCTCTCAAGACTTTGCATCCTCTTATTTTCTGATCAAACAGCCTTATTTTAGTCTCGATAACAGTAGCCACTTCAGCTAATGAGCACATGGAAGAACAGAAACCTACTTAATTCTCAAAGTCACCATAAAATCAAAACGAACAATTCTTGGTCTTTTATGGAATATTGCCGTAATTATTAGAAATGATTTATCTGTTCACATCTTTGTTTTGTTTTGTTTTTTAAAGCTACACTTCGTTCTTTCAAAAATATATGTGCTCATTAATGTATATTTACTTCGTTCAAGTAATAAAGTATTCTCGTGAGTGTATAATATGCCTTTGAAAATACATACGGGTAATGTGTTCTAATGTCGGTCGCCATGTTGCCCCTCCATCTTGAAAGTATACATTAGCCAAAGAGGGACATACCCGTTAATTCAAGCTTCGCCTTTCGCGTTTACGTTTGAGTTAACACTCATGGACGAAGTCGAACTGGAAGCCATGATAATCTTGGACTACATTGGCCACCGTAGGACTAAAAACGAAATCGGAATTGAGAGGAACAGGAACTAATATTCACTGGATGATCATATACCTTTTCACCGCTAGATGGGGTTAAAAATCTCACAGAGTAGCTTTAAAACCCTCTTATAATCTTTAATCAAAATAACTTGTGATAACTGATGATGCTTACTGGTAGGAGGGCTGGACAACATGTCACTCACATGACATCAGCAATTCGCAAACCACAACCATCCAATCAATTCCTCATGCACAAAATCAAGTCCCACCCTATATGCATTTATAAGTTTCTCCTGAATATATTGTCACAATAGGGAAGAAAAGACAATTGGAACTTTTGTTCCATAACAATTTTTGTGTTGAGAATCTCAAACCTTGAGATTTAAGTTGCTTTCATTGTCTTATTATTTATCAATTTGTTTTATGACAGACAACAGATAACTACAGACAACTTCGTGGAAATATTCTTGCACTTCCTTGCCAAAACTACAACAAAGGCTGTATAGGATTGTGATGGTGCAGAAAACAATTTTACCAGTGAACAGATAACCAGATCTCATTTCAAAGAGTATTGTGCTGAGGATAAATCTTATATAGCATATGGAGTGACTGTAATCTTCCCAATAGCCACTCATGTTTTGAGTGCCTCTCGTGTCTGACAAAATCCATATTTCGCCCCTGGCCTTTAAAAAGCAAGATTTAGCAGTGAAAAATTATCCAGCTTACCTGCTCCCATGACCTCAAAATAATAACTGTAGACTATAGAATAACTGTAGACCATAAAATAACAAGATCTCAATATAATATGAAGCATGGGTTTTTAAATAAATCAAAGAGAAAAAAGTATTTCTTTAAAAAACACTTTATAATTTATATTTAATTACATTTTTACTTATTAAATGTTTAACAATATTTTAAAGCATTTTACAATTATTATTAATACTTTGCTTTTAATTAAATTATCTCTAGATTACATTTTTCATAGATTAATTTGTTTTGGCCTTGGAACAGAGGAATTAAAGCCATTTATTTAAATTTGGAAACAACATGTCTTTGTAATATGCTGCATATTGTTTTTTATACTTGAAATAATGTACAAATTAATTAAAAATGTATAAATTCAGCTGAATTTTAACATCTGGTGTTTATTAGCGCGGCATAGTCAGTTTTGTATAGGAAATAGGCAGTTGTAAAAGGAAGCTGTGTCCTTTTTGAAATGGCAGTAGAAGCCCAGTCTATCTGCATTACTGACACACACACAACACACTTATAGGTGTAGCCATATGGTCACCATCAAAGTGATTAGGAGCGAGAGGGAACAGCCTAAATGTAATGTTCAGTAAACACAGTCTCACACACAGTTGAGCATTTTATACAGCAAAGTAGCTCAAAGCATGTTCCTTTAATAAATTAAGCATTTGCATTAGGAGTAATTACATCTGCGAGAGAGACAGTGGACGAGAAAGAGAGAGAGAGAGAGAGAGAGAGAGAGAGAGTCGGCAAAAGCCGGATGGGCTTGTCGACAACCGGTTTGGGCTAAATTTTAATCTCCATCCCTCACTGCTTTAAAAATTCAAGGTTTCCTAACAGCTCATTAATAAATGATAGAGGACTTGAGCTTAGTGGGCTTTAAAAGTGAGCGGCCGGGGCCCGTACCCCCAACCCTTCAAATGTTTATGAGGACACTCAGACTCAGCAGTGGACTTAACAAGGTCTTGTGACAACTGAAGGTTGAGGAGATTTAATGTAAATTACAGCCTAAGGTTAATGTGTGCAATGCTTGTAAAATGCTTACTCTGCATCTACGGGCCTGTTCAGATCTCCAAATGAACCATCTGAGCTACGGAATGCAGTGTTATCCATTCAGGATGTGATGTATGATTAGTCTAAGTGCAAGTAACCTGTTTTCCCCTGTTTTACAATGCTATATCTCATTGAGCAGATATGGGGATCTGCCGTCAGTGACTTTATTGGGGTAATTGTTGATCAAGTTTACAGCTGTAAAAGGCAGTTTACTGCGACCTTTTAATGATTTGCTTGGAGATTTAAGGGGTATAGCAGAAAAGTTATTGGAAAGAAAAAAACACTTTGTAATAACCTATTTTGTAGTCTGTTGTGGGATTTTCACAGGTGAAATCCAATCATTTCAATAGGAATCTGCATGATGTGTAGTTTCTTGTGAGAGTAAAAGATTTCCCCTTGGAGATGTTGGTGATGTTCAAGATGGTTATGCGAATTTGCCGTGTTCACTAACACAAAGTTACTTGGTTTGAAAGTGACTTGTGCTTCATTATTACAAATCGACAATGGACCACATTTTTGGCAGAAAAGCTTGCTTAAAACATGAATGTATTTATTTTGAAGTAATTTTTTATACTCAGTTCAGCAGATTTCTATTCTGCTGTTTTTTATGCTATTATCTATACTGCTATTGCTACATTACTGAAGCTGTGTGCCTCTCAAAAGTGAGAAACCCTATTTACTTTTCCTCAGCAATACGTCTGACGCTTTTAAATTCTATTGCATTCTTCTGTTTTGAAATGCAGCAAAATATAATTAAAAAGAAAACAGGGTCTCAAGATGCTTTTTTTTTTTAAATTGAACTTCTTTGATTTTTTTAAGATGCTGTACAGTCATGTTTTTTAGGTTTGCATAACTAAACCAGGCCAATTGCTATTCAAAACCTGCCAAATCATGGCCAAATAGCACTAATTATGTTCCGGTAAAAATCGCATTTAAATATTATAAAATATATTTCTTTCGAGTAGGCAAATGCACTTGTAGCTGATTTGAGAAATGCAAAATGAATTACACCCTTTTCATACATCTAAAAAAAAAAAAAAGAAAAAGAAAAAAAAAGAGTGCAACAGTTTTGTAGCTCCTGCTTTGTAACAAGAGTTAATCACTAGGAGAACAAATTAAACTGTGGGTGCGAGAAACATAATGACACTAGCGAGTCGCGACTAATGGACTGAAATGCTGAATCAGAGTTAAACAGGTTCTTTTTTTAAGAACTCAGTTTTCCCATATGAGACCTGCCCTCTTGTGTCAGGCGGGGAAAGTGATTATATGGGCCTGAGACTATAAAAGTCCTTCACAGTCCTTCTATTATCCTGTGCCACAATGGAAGAGAGTGAGAAAAAAAGACAGGTTAAGGTCATGTGAGAAAGCGAGGAACATACACTGATGTTTATAGTGCCATCCGTTCTCCCATCTGACCCTAACTCGGTTTATTTACAGTAAGCCACTAACAGCTTGGTTTTTGCTTTCAAAGCTGTAATAGCCTCTAAAAGTCTCTGTAGACATTAAAGCCTGTACAATTTCACGCCGCCGTGCCCCACAAGTGCTAGAAGGCAGGGGTCAAAAAAAAAAATTTGGTTTGATTTAGAGCTTTAGAATTGGTCCCACAAAACCTGACAGAAGAAACGATCTAAACTTTCTTGCTGTACTTCATGGAGGGATCATACTGGTCTAAAGGCCCAAGGCGCAGGTCTAAGCCTGGAAGATAAAGCATGAATAATGCATGGCACTGATCTGCAGGGAGGGAAAAGCACAGCTCCTTGAATATCATTCTCTCTCTTCTCACTGGAATGGAGGTTTCCAGTCCTGCTGGCCGACAGCTGCAAAACTCATCCAAAAAGACCTCCAGAGCAGAGCCACAGTATCAGCCCCCTCGCAGCAAACGCTAACCCACAAATTACCATTGTGGACTAAATTCATCCATCCTGGGGTACGTTTCCCGAAAGCATCGTTAGCCAACTATGCTCGCAAGTTGGTCGCAATTTCCATTGAACTCTATTGGTAACGACAGAACTTACAACCATAGTTGGCTAACGATGCTTTCGGGAAACGCTGTCCAGATCGTCACAGGTGCACTAGTCAGGTATTAACCATGTGCTCCAACATTAGAACCATTAAAGGGATACTCCACTTTTTTTGGAAATAGGCTCATTTTACCACTCCCCCAGAGTTAAACAGTTGAGTTTTACCGTTTTCAAATCCATTCAGCGAATTTTCTGATATTTAGAAGAATATCAGTAACCAGACAGTTTCTGGTCTCATTGACTTCCATAGTAGGAAAAAAATATACTATGGAAGTCAATGAGAAACTGTCTGGTTACTGATATTCTTCTAAATATCAAAAAATCGGCTGAATACATTCGAAAACGGTAAAACTCAACTGTTTAACTCTGGGGGAGTGGTAAAATGAGCCTTTTTCCAAAAAAAGTGGAGTATACCTTTAATTTCGGTAGTCGTTTCAGATTTAAACTCCAAAAATATATATAAATAAATAATGTCGCATACCAAGTTGCATTACCAATATTAAAATACTTAAATGAATACAAATACATTATATTTATGTCTCGACGAGTGGCTGGTGTAAATAGAGCGCTTAAAACTTTAAACTTAATGTCACTTTTTAATACAATTATCCGCAGAGAAGAAACACAGGGGAAATACATCAACTCAGCATTCATATTCATGGAGGAAAACTAGTCTAAAGGCACAAGGCGCAGGTCTAATCGCAAACAGGATGATACAGGGCAAAAAAATCAAGGACAACTCAGGGCTTAAATACACAGAGGAACTAATGAGATAATTAATATAATGACAGGTGAACGGAATGAATAATCAAGGGAAAACCCTAGAAAACTGGTGATATGTATTTAACATTCAGCAGGGAACCTTAGAGTGGAGACACTGAGGAATGTTTACCTGAATCAGTCCATTTTCTTCCCCATCACTCACTAGGGTAAAGGGGGCCTGGCCACTTCACACGGTCGATAAGTGGACATTAGGGGGCAGATCTCACTATATGAAGGATAGGCAGTGGGGATCATATGAACAGGTTTACTCCCAGAGCTCTGGCTTAGAGCCGTGAAAACACAAGAACAATAAGCTAAAGCCGGTTCCCATTAGATGGGAAGGTTTGATGTTAACACAAATGATTGATGGATGCATCCCTAAGGGTGTAAAAACCCTGTAAGGCTCTAGTTATGGTCCTGATGTAAAGACATATTGAATGTGGATTTTCTAAGCTTAGTAATCACTATAATATCCTAATAAAGGCCAACTTAATTTCATGTCTCTTCTCTCTAAGGAGTTGATCATCTGCACAGGAAATTAGATCTACAATGTGTGAATGTCATGGGATATTGGGTTTAAGGATTTAGAGGAGGAATTTACTTGGAGAATCTTGTGAATCCGCTACATGTCACAAATGAAAACTCTCATTAAATATCATTCATATGTATTACTTTGGGTTTAATTTAGCCTGGATGCCAGCCCGAACTACGCCCACAACATTTTTTGGTCGGGAAGTTCGGTCTGGACTCGATCCATTGAGGAGTAATTATTATCAGGCAAAAAATGTTCGCGCCAATCAAATTGCCAGGGCGGGCTTTATACAATGATGGACAGGTGATCTGCAAGGACGTAATCATCACGTTATCAAAGAGCGCTTGGTTTCCCTCAGAGATGACTGCAGCTGGAGAATTGAGATGTATAGATTCATTAATGCTGTCGCGTCTCTTGAAAAATAAATCGACAGCGCATTCAATTTTAATAGACGAACAGAAAACTGCAATCAATGCATTTGTCGATCGGAAAGATATTTTTGCCGTCCTTCCTACCCGATTCGGGAAAAGTGTAACTTATCAGCTGGCTCTGACGGTCGCTAAGAAGATGGGACGTAATGAAAAGCCTGTGGTCGTTGTGGTTTCTCCTTTGGTTGCACTCATGGAGAAGTAAGTAAAAGAAGCAACACTCGTTATTTTACTTCTAAAATAAGTAAGTTCTATAGTTGAAAACTGCGCTATGCAAAGAAGTTGACTTACTGCGTTGCTCTGATTGGTTGTAGGTCTACCGACTACCCAATTGAGTGCTGAGGTTTTTTTTTTCCTGGTTCGGTTAAGACACGCCTCATAATCAAAGCTCTATGGAGCAGATTCAGACTCATATTCCTACAAGAATATGAGTATGACGAAGTCAGGCTAGGTTTAATTGGTCGTACAGTGAGATTGAATATGTGTTGTTAGTATCATGAATTTTTTACGTGAATAAATACATAGATCCGCCTGTGTTATATGTGCTGTAATGGTCCAGTGGCAGAATTTTTGCCAAGCGTGTCGGAAGTTCTGGTTTCTAATCCTCTCTCATACAGTTTTTTCCCCTCATCAAAACCGATTCTGTTTATCAGTGGTTGTATATCTATCAGTTTTGATGAGGGGGAAAAAAAACTATACGAGTGTGGATTAGAAGCCAGAAAAACAGGGACATTAGAAACATGGCCTGTACCCAAGAATGTCAGGGAGTTGAGACAAGTCCTGGGATTCATGAGTTATTACAGCAGGTTTGTTCCTGGTTTTGCTCAGTTGGCTCAGCCACTTCATCCATAAGGGAGTAAAATGGTGATGATGGAACCTTTTAACTGGACGACTGAGTGCCAGATTGCACTCGACAAACTCAAGCAGTCCTTAATGTGTCCACCTGTCCTTGCGTACCAGGATTTTAGCCAACCTTTCAAATGCTGATGCGTTGTCAAGGCTCCCATCAGTTGAGGAGCCAAAACCAACACATTCTCAATTCTCATCCCAAGACGTCATACAACTGACGCTTTTGACCATATGCCAACATCCGCCGTTTTAGGGTACCTTTTAACGTCAGTTAGATGACGATCCTGGGGTGTCATCCAACTGACGCTTTACCTTTAACGTCAGTTAGGTGACGGGGTAGGTTTAGGTCTGGGGTAGGGTTAGGATTCAATAACGTCATCTAACCGACGTTTAAGGGTACCCTAAAACGGCGGATGTTGACGTATGGTCAAAAGCGTCAGTTGTATGACGTCTTGGGATGAGAATACGCTGCCAAAAGAGGAGGACTCTGATAAAGACTTCATTAAGATTAACTCAGAGGAAGTGCGTACATGTTTATGGCCAGTCTCCAAAAAGCCGCAGAAAGTACAAGCATCGGTACAGGTGTAAGTGACAAGGAAAGTACCTGGACGTAGCTGGAGTGTGATCTTAGTAAAACGACTATCTACTGTACTGACCAACAAGATTCTGTCAAGACCAACAAGAGTCCGGTCGAGCAGCGAGATATCAATGTTGAATCAAAAAAACTTGCTAGACAGTTTATACAACTCAAGCTTAAGAAAGGATTGCTGTTCCGAACCATCCTTGATCCACGAGACAGAAGAAATTTGTCAATTGGTGGTTCCGCAATCCGTGATCATTGTGGCCATTTTGGAGAAAGGTGCACTCTGGAGCGCATGACGAGAAGTTATTACTGGCCAACAATGGTTAAGGATGTTCAAAGTTGGATTCATGAGCTGCAAGCGATGCACTCTTGATAAGGATGTTTTCCTTTGGTGAACCAGTGACCTCCGGTGGTGAGTGGACGGAAACGGCTGGCGTAGAATACACTGTGTGTTTTGAGATGACGCTGTCCGTTTTATTGTTGTTTTGAATTATATAGCCATATATAAAGCAATCAAACTTTGCTGTTTATACATTTCTTCATTTCTATGGGACATTTTAAAGCTTTTCTGAGCGAGCAACAGTTACTAAATTCTAGGGAAGAATAACAAAATCCTGGGATTTATGAGTAAATGGGTGCCTGGATTTCTCTCTGAACATTCAGCAATTGTTTTTACACAGTATATTATAAATGTCTGACAACTGCATATTTGCCATTACAGATTAAAGATTTATGAAGATTACAACCTAATCCTGTAAAATAAAGAAATAACCAATGCATGTGTTGATGCTTTACAAGTACTTCATGAAGAATCATGAAAACGGATATCGAGCGGTCCCATGCAAGGAGATCAAAGTCTTCAAACAACAGCGCATTGAGGAAGACCGATTCGTACCTGGAGACTGATTTGTTTTCCTGGGCTTTCAGACTGCTGTGATAACTGCATTATGTTGTCTGAGCTCTTCTGTAGTAGATCTCAGCACAACAGCAGAGCTGCAGCTTTGGTCTGTGAGAGCTGAAGGCAGCAGAGTGGAACTATCAGCGCAGACCAGCACAGTGCTTAGACACACACACACCATCATACAATATCACAGCACTTGACAATTTATGTCATTGATTTCATTTAACGACTTCAAAAAGTGAAATGATAGTTTAAAAAATGCAGCAGCTAACACCTTTATTTCAAGACATATTGACGGTACTTTTACCACCTGAATAAAGTGGGTATTGAGCGAATACACACTCCATGTACAATGTGGAAAGTAATCCTATTTGTCCAGTAAAATAGAAAAGGCAAGTTTCATTATCGACTGGCATTCCAACGTAAGAGCTTTTCCAACTCTAAAATGCACACTTACAGTATTTATTCAAAGAGGTTCTAAATGTTCTTGAATGATTGGAAAATCATGCCTCATATGTGCTTTTTTAAACAAAAAAAAAGTACAAAGTTCACTGTCATGGTTGCATCCAATAAGTCCAATTATGATGATGTGTGATACGGAATGCACAGATAAAGAGACTTTTATTAAAGGCACAATATGTAGGTTTTTTTCGTCCCCAGGAGGGCGCAGTTTCCAACAACAAAGGCTTGTTGTCAAGCTGATGGATCTAATAATGTTTATGAATGAGTGCAAACATTCATGTTTTTTAAACATTACAGTGGTACAGGTCGCGATTGCTAAGAGACAGTTGTCACACGCGAGTCCCACGGAAACAAACGCGCCACCTTGACGCTCACGTCATCATATTATATTAGCGCGCGCATCATCTGCTCCTCAGATTTCTCTGCCGAAAAAGGAAGCTTGATAAATTAGAAGTAAGGATTCAAGTTGGAGATGTTGGGGATTTTGGCCAATATTATAATTAGGAAGGCAGGCTGTTTATTGTTAAAATTTAAAAACTTGATTTTCATAGTGATCACAGACAATTGGAATCCAACTGTACCTCAGATACTGAATAATTTTACCTGAACAATAAAATGAGTCTTATACTCATTACGAAATGAGATCAAGAGACTATTACTGACATTGAAGGTTACCAATTGTATGCATTTACACATACACACACACAGAGAGAGAGAGAGAGAGCTTTAAAAGAGGCCAAGCAGGCCTGCAAACACATCATTTAACACAAGCAGCCTGCAATCCCCAGAGGGAGGTCAAAGCAGGAACATGAGGAAAACATCATAGCTCTCTGTTCTCTCAATGAGGCTTTTAGGTTTCCTCAGCGATATCGTTTTTCTTTTTTTTTTTTTTTTTTGGAGTCTCGAAAGATTGAATGTTGCAGTGAAAAAGGTGGATAGCCATGTATGAGATATAGATGAAGAAAAATAGAGTGGATTCTCACTGTGAGAGGAAAGAGATGATGAAGGGGGCAGAGAAAGATGAGATCGCAAGAAAGCAATATAGATTGAGGAAAGAGGCTGAGGAAAACCCAATTCTGAGATTGGCAAACGTTTTCCCGCTAATAGCTGTAGAGTATTTGCAATGAACTGGATATGATGGTCTAACCTGTTACCGCCTGCTCTCCTCTCATCTGTTTCTGCGTGGCTTTTGGCTCATTTACTGATGTTATGCTGTTTCACTGTCCTCAGAAACGCTTTCACAAACTGAGCTCAGCTCATACTAAAAACACTTTGATTTTGAAATGAATTGACTACATCCCACACAAAGTAGAATTGCATTTAAACAAAAAAACAACAACAACAACAAAAACCCCACACATTTAATTGAACTTTAATGAATTCTACATGCATTGTTATTTTACATCCGCAAGGGGTGAGACACCATAAATAAAAGAGAAGGACTAAAGGTTTCCAGCGGGCCATCAGACCATGGAATAAATTATAATATAAATGTATTGTAAATAACCGAAATAAGTATCAAATCAGCAGGGCTCATTAAAGGGATAAACGGCCCAAACACACTGAAGTGCAACCGACCCGGAGTCGCAACAGCCCCCTTCTGATGAGAGGAAGAGGCGTTTTAAAAGGACTGCCCGCTGATCACCCAATCAGCGGTGATGTGAAACTCAAAAGAACAACATTCAAAAAGGATACACGAACATTATGAAAACACACGGGAAAATAAACATCATAACACAACATTGTTAAAAATTACACATACTGGGGTTATACTAACTACTCTGTCTATCTGAGTGAATTTTCCTCTATTACTGTAAAATGTTCTTTTCTCTCTTTATTCTCTATCTCCAGGGCTATTTGATTCTTTTTCTCTCAGATGAAACTCTCAGAGCTGTAAGCACAGGTTGTGGGAAGCACCATCTGCTTGGTCTCCTGGTTGAGTGGGTCATCTAAGGGAAGGTAAATAAAGTATGAGAGGGGTGTACGTATTGTAGGTCCACTCTATCTGATCCATTATAGCATGACCCATGCAGCTGCTTTCCCTCGGTCCTGATGAGACCAAGAGACCACCTTACCTGGAGTCACACACATTCTGTACATGCACACACATATAGATGATCCCCCTGGTCGACCATCAGTCAGGTTTTTTTGTTGTTGTTGTTGTTGTTTTGTAAAAAACAAGGAAAAATGTTTTGGAAAAGTAGCCAAGTCTTGTACCGCAGTTTAAGGAAACTTTTACACACACACACACATTTTACAAATTAACATAAATATGTTAATGACCCCTAATTAAGCTACTACAGTATATAATTGCATTAAAAAGACATGCAGAAAATATTGAAATATTGATATTAAAATAATAAAAAAAGAGGTCGTTTGTGTGTGTATTCACAGCCAAGATAAAGGTTGAGAAATCTCTTCACTCTCAAAAAAGAACCTATCCAGAGGTAGTTTAGACACAAACGAGAATACTTCATTGTGGATCTTAATATGTTCTTAGCAATCCATCCTGATTTGATATAAGTTACACAGTTTTTACTCTGTAAATAAGACTAGGATCTGGGGAGCTTTTCCTGGACTGGAATAGAGAGAGAGAGAAAAAAGCGGAACCAATTCTCAGCTGCCAACAGTGATTCATTCCAGCTGAGCCAACATTTTCCACCATGAAACAGAGTAGTGAATGGGATGAATACATCCTACAAATTAGGTGGAATTTCCTCGTCAACATCACCATTGTCCTTCAAGTAATGCCTGCAAAACATTGCAGCTAGAATTTGCATTTAGGTGTGTTAACTTAAACATCCATAGCATTTACATTTGCATTTAATAGTAATGTTCAAGTATATTTTCCAAGTATACTTTAGTAAGTAAAATCAGTGTAAGACTTTGTTTAACTCCACTTTAAGACAATCTGAGCTTAATTTACCCCCCATTCAACCCCAGTGTATGTATGACTGTCAACAAACCAAGAACAAACAATTCTCAAATCATTTTCAAAACTGCATGGCCTTGGTAAAATAAAATAAAAATAAAATACATGTCTATCGAGACTAGTGATGTTTGCTAAAAATTTGATTGGACTTTTCAGCTAGACAAACAAGGAAGATACGTTTCTCAAGTTATGCCGGTTGAATTTATTCATACTTGAGCACAAATTGAACTCTCTAAAGTGACTAATGGCCTAGTAACAGTCTTATTTGGTTTAGAGGAGAATACTGTGACCTGTATTAAGAGGCTACTCTAATAACTATAATTAAACTTCCATGTCGGATATCTCAATCAAAAGATTAAGTACATGTATAGGCCAAATATACTTTGCTGTAGTTTTGGGATAAGCATATCAGATAAGTGCAAAATTTTTTTTTTTTTTAGTGTTGTGAACTTTTTTCTTCTAAAGTGTTTGAAAACTCAGACCAGGAGACTTGGTTGTATCTTAAGCCGGATTCTTTATTGAGAACACAAGCTGCGTTGCTGTAGTCTTTCCATCCAAGTCTGCAAATGTCCAAAAATCTTACCCAAGTCTGGCTAAGCCAAAATACCTTGTAGTTGATATACCTTTCAAGGGAGAGGGGTTACATAGAGGTGGAGACACACTGAAACAAAGCATGTATGAGATATACAGATTCAGGAACCTACCCTTAGAGTGAGAGTGATACTAATCCTAATCCAATCAGCACAACTATTCAAAGTGAGCCAGGGGTGCCCAGAGCCATTAAAGACAAAGAGTCTCAGAAATCTGATTAATTTAACTTACAATATAAGACCAGTCCTGGCAGAATCTCTTGCTCATTTATACCTCAAATGCTAAATTCAGTCTATTAGACTTTCTCAGACTTCCTCAAATAGCACACTTAAATAAACTTTTTGTAAAGGTCACTCATGTAAATGCTGAATGTCACTGCATTGTCACTGCAAGTCACTAAATTGATACTTGAGTCCAGAATGGCAGCCTGAATATCTTCAGGTTTCCATGGTACTGTTTGCTGTGAGGAAATGTGGATATAACAAATTCCACGAGAAGAACCCTTGGAAGCAGAAACGCTGGAGACCCTGTCTATCCAGGCCACAAGAGGACATGGCAAAGACTTGTCCGCTCAGCTCTGCACTATCTCTAGCGGTCTCATAAATCACAGCAGCCTCATCAGTACATACCCTTCAGGAAGCAATAGCGGGTTTAGCGGCAACAGACACTTGTTATTCCTAATTACGCTATGCAGGTGAACAACATTGTGCGGTTAA
Organism: Pimephales promelas; assembly: GCF_988280905.1. Taxonomy (NCBI): domain Eukaryota; kingdom Metazoa; phylum Chordata; class Actinopteri; order Cypriniformes; family Leuciscidae; genus Pimephales; species Pimephales promelas. Next base: position 26,403,800 of record NC_142783.1, read on the forward strand.
TTAGATGACTAAACATACTGGTGCTGTCAACCCTCATAGTGTCATTTTCTCTAAAGAGTTTACAGGTTATAAAATTTTAAGGTACAGCGAGAGCTCTATTGCAACTGAGACTGGAGGCTTGTATATATTATGTGGCTCATCCTCATGGGTAAGTGGCCTCAAGCAGTTTAATGTGCTTTAACGGTTTGTTGACAGATGATAAGCAAGATGCTAATTAGTAGATAATCTGTGCACATGTGGTGTAATGAATTTACTGACACGGGTCAAAGACACAGCGACTGCCACCAGTGACCCTACCGGCACCAATGAAACAATGTGTTTGTTTGTATATCTGTTCATGCTGACGGACTGCTTAAAATGTTTGGCAGGAATATTCCAGGTTCAAGTTAAGCTTAATCGACAGCACTTGTGGAGTGATTTAAAAAAATAAAAAAATAAAAAAACTACAGTGAGGCACTAACATTGGAAGTGAATGGGGCCAAATGTTGAAGTTTTAAAAGCAGAGAAATGCAGCAAATAATGAAGCACTTTCATGATAATATGATGACAAGTTTGTAAGAGATTTTATTCACGCTAAAATCAAGTCAACACGCATATTGTTTAATTATTGTGGATCCTGAGATCCACAGAGTATGTTAACAGAGTATGTTAATGTTCAGAGATTGGCCCGATTCACTTTTTAATTATAAGTGCCTCACTGTTTTTTTTGTTGTTGTTGTTTTTTAAGTGGAAATTAGTTTTTTGTGGTAATGAATATTATGTCAAAAAGTGGTAGATTGAGCTTAACTTGTACTGGACTCAAAATAGTAATTTTAAACATTAGCCTAGCTATTTCCAATCCCCCTCAAACTGCGAACTTTAGAGTGGGCGTCATTCCCCCTTTTTTTTTGTAGATCTGTTCCCCAAGATCAATTTTTAATTTACTGACAGTTCAACTAATAACAAATCCAATTACACAGCAGATGGGTCCAAATAGACTTATTGAAGCCTGTGTTTTTACCATCTGAAAGAGAGAAGACTCTAGACTAGTGTGGAAGACTGTGTGAAAAATGAAAATTCTGTTTACTTATTAGCATTCAAAGAAGGAAAGGGTAAAGCAGTGGAGGGAGGGAGGGAGAGTAGAACGGCAAGAGAGGACATTTGAGAGGTTGCTTGGGATAAACCTAAAGGTCATTTCAACCAAGTGTCATAACAGCGTCAATTTATGACTATTCTATGGCAGAAATAAACTGAGCTCGCCTCAAAAATAATTTTGAAAAGTCAGTCTCCTCAAAAATAATTTCAGACATTCCACAAGAATATTATTTATTTGGTACACTTGTAGTCTTTAGTAGTTTTATGTTTGTGTTCATGTTTGAATATACACATAAATTAATGTTCAATTACGATGGATATGTTCTGAATAAGGTGTTTATATGAATCAAAATTATGATTAATTCAGGTTCAGCACAGTATATGCCAGCTGCCATTTCTAAACCAAAATAATTGCCTTTATTTGATCACAGCAATCAGATTAATAATTGAAAAATGATCAAATTCGTATTAATATACACTACCGGTCAAAAGTTACCAAATGTACCAATATTTTATGTGGGCTAAGTCTTATTCTTTTTCCAAAGTTTTCGAGGATAAAGTTATGTTACGCAATGTGTCCTCATTGGTATCTGCCTAATTTGGCTGCATAATTATGTTGTTAGTCGCATTTTATCATTTGCATATTGCTGTCTTGTCTGCGGCCTACAACACAAAGCATCTGTACTGCAAACATCACTCAATAATTGTTATTCATTAACAATATAAAGAAAACAAAAGGTTTGTTTCAGCATTGAAGCAGGTGATACCATCTTCCAGTGCCAGAGAATCCTCTATCATCACCAGGAGACTCATCCATCAGAACTATCTTCCTGCCAGTCAGCCGTTCACATCCACCCATTACAAAGCCATTATCCATTATGAATGCGCTTCAAAAGATTATTAATAGAGCAAATGGTTCCTCTGCTATTTATCACATCCGGTCGGTGGCCCCTACAGCTAAAACGTGGCTCCCTGAGTCATTTACATTTTATGAAAATCAAATTGTCAAACTGCAGGACTAAAAAGCACATGCTAATAATGGCTTGAACTTCAAACCCTCAGCTCACGCTCGCACAAATCTGATTGGGGTCTGGAAATATCTAGAACAGTCAACCCCAAATATTTGGTTTTCTAATTTCAGTCTCATAATGTAGTCTGCCAGATGTCAGTTTTTGTTACATGCATGATTCTCTCTAATTGCTACGAGCAGAATGTCGACATCAGTGCCTTGCAATCAGATACGAATATTCGTCAAATGTAAATAATTAGACGCGCAGACTCTTTTTATCTCTCTATCGCTGGACACACATTTCCAAATGATGCAGATTATATCTGATCTGCAGACAAACTCTCTCACATGCACACGCAAGCTCATTAATTTGTTGAGATATATCCTGGGAGGTCTAGAAAATCACTTGGTTGCTAGGATACACGATTAGGTGAGGTATACCCTACATGTCCCATGCATGCTTTCATGTCAAAGTATTCTCAGTACAAGCCAACTCAAGACAGAGAGAGGCTCTAATTCAAAACGACTCCTGTTTTTTTTTTTTTCAAAATGACAAGCACACTTGTGCTTTGGTTCATTTTAAGATAAAGATAATTGCAAAAATACAGTAATTTAAAAAGCACAAACGATCAACTTAGCACTGCTCTGCATCTACAATGAGACGAATACATTTTTTATAATAGACAAAATATCCAGCTGAGAGCAATGAGCCATCCAAGCCAATAATGAGTCGAGCAGCGTCCAGAAATTCCCCAAACTTTTTGGGATATGAAACGGCGAACTGAGATGAGAGACAATTCCTTACACGGCGGAAGCAGATTTCCCTGAGGCTCTTGTGAGTGGCAAAGGCTCCCAGCAGTGCTCAGTTGGAGACAGTGATACATGAAGATGTGTCAGTGGAGAATCTTTTCAGTGTCTCTATAGAACCTCTGTATAAACACAGTGGCTAGGCTACACAAATTACCTCTGCTTTCTTTATCTGGGTTACAGGAAAGTTGGAGAACAGTGAGGGATTCTATGTTGTGGATTGTGTTTTGGGAAATGATCCAATGTGTTGTAGCCTATACTGTTTTTCTGTAAACACATTCCTAAAGTTTGTGTCTGCCTTGTATGCATGAAAATTTGAACAATGCACAGAATCACTTTAGTAGCATACAATATAGATCCAGTGTTGTGCTTGAATTTCTCCTCAGCATGAAGGTCAAGAGGCCCATCAATCACTGTTTTCCAGGTTCGTAGAGTTGGTTGGAGTAAATATGAAGAGTTCAGATGCAAAAGCCTCTAAATGCCATTTGAAATTTTCTTCTTTAATGATGATTTTTATCAAACTTGTATATTTAAGTTCAGTAATTTCACTTAAATAACAATTAGGTAATTATCATTGCCATTTAAGTGAAATTACTGAACTTAAATATACAAGTTTGATAAAAAATGATCATTTTAGAAGAAAATTTCAAATGGCATTTAGAGGCTTTTGCATCTGAACTCTTCATATATAGGCTATAATCTGTGCGTTTACATATTTAAAAAAATGGCGGGTGCACTGCTGGTGTTTTGCGTGCGTTTGGCCAATCAGTGAACACTAACGTCATGATTTACATCTGACAGACAGTATAGCTATTCTAACACACACTGTAAAAAAATGTTGTTGGTTTAACTTAAAAAAGTAAGTAACCTGGTTGCCTTCATATTTTAAGTTCATTGAAATGGAAAAAGTAAGTTCATACAATGGAGGAGAATGATTTAATCATCAGAAACTCAAAATTATGTTATCTGAACTAAATAAATTATGTTAAGTTGATTTGACAAAAAAAAAAAATGTTGTGATTACTAATCATGAAAAGATTTTTTTACAGTGCAATCTCATCCCAAGACGTCATATGACTGACGCTTTTGACCATACGTCAACATCCGCCTTTTTAGGGTACCCTTTAACGTCAGTTAGATGGTGTCATCCAACTGACGCTTTACCTTTAACGTCAGTTAGGTGACGGGGTAGGTTTAGGTCTGGGGTAGGGTTGTCGATAACGTCATCTAACCGACGTTTAAGGGCGGATGTTGACGTATATGGTCAAAAGCATCAGTTGTATGACGTCTGGGGATGAGACTGCGCTGTATATTCACTGATAGTTCCTATTTTGCAGGTTTAGACTCTGAAGTAGGAGCTTAATTAATTCCTCCAAAAGAGAACTAAAATAGTTCCTAGTTCCCGCCAATAGGAACTATGAAAAGGTTCCTCAGGTGTGAAAGTAGTTACTAAACAGATAGAATAGGATTCTGGGTTGTTTCTGTAATAGGCCTAAAGTCCCTGATGTACAAACGCAATATGACAGTCGAGTCCTGTTATTGATTTAATACTACAGCACTCTTCCTCGTTTGATATTGTTCATATTCCAACTCCAGCTGGGATTTCATTAAACGTATGCAGGGATTACTGCATACTGCACTTGTATAAACCATCCTGGTTTGTCTATTCTCACCAGGTCTTTTCAGCAGGGATTATTTTTGGTGCTTGTGTTTGAATCGTGTTTAGAAAACAGAAATATGATTTTTTTTCTGTAACGCATACATTTTTTTTATGCTTGGTGCATAAAAGATTATTAAAGATATAGAACATAAAATATACATATATATAAAATATCTAGTTGGTGTTCTAAAGATTCAGCTAAATTTTCTACCCACCTTCGGTTTTATTCTTCCAATATTTCATCTTTAAGTCTTATCCACTGGGCTGGAGATAAGCCTATTTGTCACTGTCAGAGGGCCATAACTTCACCATCATTAAGCTGTCAGGTGCCATGCATTGACCCGTTTAATACATGCTAAAGGTGACTCTTAAAGACAAAAACAACCATGCGGGGTGTTAAAAGACGTAAATGTATGTGACACAAGCATGTTTTACATCCGACAGACAGTATATTCATTATTTATGCTGTGAATAGAAACAAGAAAATAAGGGGTTGTTTCTGATCATGTTACCTTGTACGCCTGCTGAGAAAAAGAATAATTTACCTTCGTAAATATGAAATGCAGTTAAATAAACATCTCTTCAATACCAAGACAAACAATGAATGCTAGATGACTGCCAGAGAAGGTTTCAAACACTTGTGGATAATCCCTGCTAGACAGAAAAGCGTGAATTCCCATTCAATTAAATTGTTTTAAATGGAACAACATTGGAAATTAATTTGGTTATGATTTATGTAATGTAATCATATGCAAAAACATACAAATTGCTTTAAAAAAAATTTAATAATAAAACTTTAACGTTACTCAGTGGCAACAGGAAATTACATTTAAGTTTTGTGTAAATGACACAACTTCCAATCACTCCCTCATTGAACAATACAGTAGATTGAACCCTTGGAGAGAGTGTGACACACAAGGGTTTTGGCAACATATTATTTCCACATTAAGATGTGAAATAGGTTTTTTAAACAACCACCAGACTACTCACAATGTGATGTCACAGCGGTAAAGTGATCAATCAAGTTCGTTTTGTTTTCGCTAGCAACACCAATAAGTTTAGTTAATAGGAAACATAAATAAAGCAATTATAAATGTATTTTGACTTAGTCAAAATGGCACCTCCGCATTCCCTTGACTGACTGAGTAGTGGGCTGTATTTTTGGACAGGCAGCAATTCCTGTGTTTTCTGTTCAAATCTTTGGGGAGCCTGCAATTTTTTTATTATTATTGTTAGTGTATAACCTATTTCGGAAAAGAACCTATTTTGGAAAATATATTTCCGAAATAGGTTATACTACTAGACTACACAACCACACCCCCCCACAAAAAAAAAAAAAAAAAAAAAAAATACAAAAGACTAAACTTGAATGTGTAATTTGCTTCAGATAAAAGCATCTGGCAAAGGCATAAAATGTAAATGTAACAAGACTCCTGATTGTGTCATTAAACCTCAGCTCTCACAGTGAACAGCAGGCAAGCAGTGGCAAGCATTATGAACCCTGCAGTGACATCACTTTCAGTGTTTATGGAGTGATGCTAAACGGTATCGGGCACACACTGTATTAAACCAGTGACATTACTTCCAACTGCCAGCCATTTAGATGCAGCAGGGCTGCTTGTCTGAGCTCAGTGTTGTGGTACATCATTCTGATGATCCAGACAGTGAAAATATGTGAGGTGCAATCTCGGTATGGGGTGCTTGAAGATAAAAATGACTTGCATATGCCCAATTGAGAGGTTTATGTAATCCCTCTGAAACATGGCAGACAGGTACACATCCCTCATTAGAATGCTAAAGTAATCCAGAAGTGTTTTATAGGAACACTGTGTGGCAGAGTGTATGAGGAGGACTCTGAGATGAAGTTGGAATTTAAAAGAAGACAAGGTTGAAGACCTCTCTCTCTCTCACACACTAACACAGTCTCATCCCAAAAAGTCATATAACTGACGTCTTGGGACGTTTTTTGACCATACGTCAATATCCGCCTTTTTAGGGCCCCCTTAAACGTCGGTAGATGGCGATCCCGGGCCGTCATACAACTGACGCTTTACCTTTAACGTCAGTTAGGTGACGGGTTAGGTTTAGGGTTAAGTTTAGGTCTGGGGTAGAGTTAGGATCCCATAACCTCATCTACCGACGTTTAAGGGGGCCCTAAAAAGGCGAATATTGACGTATGGTCAAAAGACGTCCCAAAACGTCAGTTATATGACGTCTTGGGATGAGACCGGGTTGCACACACACACACATAAGGTTGTTGTGAGATCTGAACCTCTTTGCACCTGCTCACCTTTGTTAATATATCAATCCTTCTTTCAAAATGTGTTTCATATGAGAAGCCTATTATAAGTGTTTTTGGCCATGCACTCTCAGAAAAAAAGGTACGAAAGCTGTCACTGGGGCGGTACCTTTTCAAAAGGTACACTTTTGTACCTAAAGGGTGCACATTGGTACCTTCATGGTACACTTTTGTACCTAAAGGGTGCATATGCACCCTTTTGGTACAAAAGTGTACCTTTTTGAAAAGGTACCGCCCCAGTGACCGCTTTCGTACATTTTTTTCTGACAGTGTGCATGTCTCATCATCATATCCCAAAAAATTAGAAAAGTGTGTGGTGTGGGATCATATAGTTGTCGCAACAAATGAGAAGCACGCTAAATCTCCAACCTCCAGGGAATCACACATTTACACATTTAAAACAAAAAAAAAAGCCAAAGAGATGAGAGATTTCAGTCAAAAAGAGAGCATGAAAGAGCTTTTCGGAGATGACGAGAACTGAGGGTAAATTGTAAGATGGCGTTTTATTACTCAACAGGTGAGTAAGGTATTTTATTGAAAAGATAAACAGCCATTTGTAGCTCTCTGACAGTTCATTGAAGAGCATTGTGAAGGGTCATTTCATTATGGTTATTGTAGCGCTGTTCTGGAATTTATTTTTAAGGAAGTACAGTAATACCGTGTCTATTAGTAAAGCTATTTTAACTCTTCAGCTAGTCAGCTTGAGATCATTTCCATCTAAACTGGTTATATCTCCTAAGCTTAGTAGTGAATGTTTTATGAGAAGCAGTTGAATACTGTAAGCTCTTTCTCTTTTTAGTTATGTAAAGGAAACCTTCATCCGCACAGGCACACACAACCAAAACAATGTTCTTCTACAAAATGCATGGAGGGCCAAAAGTTATACATGTGCCTTGAAGTAAAGTGAATTGTTTTTTATTCACAAAAAATACAGTATTTTAAATCAGCACATCAATATGAGTAAATTTAAGGTTATCCTTTTACAAAAAAAGACATTGAACAGAAGATAATTTAAAAAAAAACCAACACCATCACTGTTACTAAACAAAGGGGTTCATATGTATATTAAATGACAGAGTATGATTTATCATAGCTCACCAAAGCACTACATTTACCATGTGAAAAAGATACAAAACTGCAATGCCCAATTATAATAATTGTGAGAATTTCAATAATAAACTGATTGCAGAACTAGAACCATCTACACAGCATCTGTATTAGCATTCAAACAGTTTCCAGTTCAGAATAATGTCTGCAGGCTAAGGAGGTCTCTGAGTCAGAAGTGGCCATACATCTCAATATCAGATCAAGTTGTAATTTATGATTACAGGAGAAGAGGTTATACAGTGCTCTGCATGCATAAATTCATATCCAGCTCAAAAGCATGGTCATAAATAATATATCCACTCATTGGAGAAGGGAAAAAATGATGCTACCATACAGGTATATGTGTGCTATTCCTGCACAGACTCTTGACATTTTTTATATTATGTTTTTTTTTTCTTGGGATGTGTAATGTGAATTTAATCCTAACCACTAATTTGTTTAAAAACAGTCTCCATTTTAGATATCCTTGTGGTGGTGCTAGCAGCAAAATTTGCATATTTTCCCTTTAAGTATACAGTATTTGAGTGTAAACGTTTCTATGATTGTACACCTAGTTGTCATTTAGCATTTTTTTTTTTTAGCATGTATATATTTATTTTATTTCATTTACTGCTGTGAAGAGGGACCTCACACAGTTGTGCACGATTGTTTGAAAAAGGTTGTCTGTCAAACTGAACTCCTGTGAGTTATCTCGATTTGAACAATACATCAGTCTTCACACAAACTTCAAGAAACAATTGCATGCATGATTTATAAGCCTTTTCATCCAGGGCTTTGGTGAACAAGCACTCACAAACACACAGGCTCTTTTCTATTGCTCCTAATGTGCACTATAGAACAATAAATGGATTAATATGGACTGTTTTTATGTTTAGAAGACAAATGGAAGTGCATTCAAAAATGCATCTATATTTATCAAAATATATCTATTTTGTATGAATGTCTAAATGTTGAGTGCACACACAAACACATTTAAACACCCACTTTAAACATAAACCATCATATGCTCGAGTGCTGGTAACAATCTGCATTCTTAGAACACCATTTGTCCAATCAAATTAGTTGTGCTGAACTAACTGCAAAATTAATAAATGTTTCAAGGGTGTTAGAGTCACAATTTCTAAGTGTATTTGCTGTGCTGAATGTCATGTTCATCAATTGTTTGTGCTGTTTAAATAATAACATAGACATATAATGCTATAACCATTTACATCACAAGAGCAAAATCATGGATAATGCATGAGTGGGAATACACAATTGATCCCAAACCCCATTCTGACACATCTTGATTTTACTGGTGCATTGTGTAAATTGCTCCATCAGCCTATACATACCCAGAACAGTGTCGAAAATGTTTAAAACATAAAATTCAATCAAGAGAAAGCTATGATTCTTTCTTGCATTTTAGGTAAAAGCCTTTCCTGTCCAATTAATCCAAGACTGCAAATAGTTGAAAGAAGTGATCTGTTTCAACGCATTCTCACCCCAAGGCGTCAACTTTGACCATGCTTCAATATTTGACGTTTTAGGCGCCCTTTAGCGTCACTTACATGACGCGATCCTACGGCGTCATCTAACTGACGCTAAAGGAAAGCGTCAGTTAGAGGACGCGGTTAGGTTTAGATGTGGGGTGGGGGTAGGGTACACGCGATCCTAGGGCGTCATCTTACTGACGCTAAAGGGCGCCTAAAGCGTCAGATATTGAAGCATGTCCAAATGCTTCCCAAGGCGTCAGTTAAGTAAGTGACGCCTTGGGGGTGAGAATGGGCTGTCTGTTTACATATTGGATCAGTTTTAGTTATTGGATCAGCGCGACTGTTGTCTCTGTAGTTTTAGTCATAAATGACAAGAGATTCACCAGCTACTGTTCCTGCAAAATCAAGAGCACCACCTGGTACATCAAACTCTTCTCACAGCCAGAGGAAAACAGCAGCAGCTAGTCTCTTTCATTCATAAACCATTTCAAAGTTGCCAGCTGGTCTCTTTTCAGTCTAGACAGGCTTTCAAAATTAGCAACAACAGGAGCAAGAACACGCTCAGCCTGCACGCTGTTTCCATCAGCAAATCTGGCCACTGTTTCATCATGAGTTGTCTTGTTGTGAAAGAACAGACTGGAGAGTGCAGCTCTATTAGTCTTACTTAAGATATGTAGCCTAGATTAAATAAGCTATTAGATATCAAACAAGATCATCAGATTTCATGCATTATTTTCATTTCACTCTTTATACCTGTCAGCTGAAACTGTTAGCATTTCGATAGAAAATTACACAATGACTGATGACAACACAACAATGGAATGAAGTATGCCACATTTAGGCTAGAGACATTCAGCATGGCCTATTCAATCACCCATGTTAGCTTTAATTAACAATGCATTAGTTTAATGAACCAACTTGGCGCAAGGCCTCCACGTGCACTTTTCAAATTAACTGTAAGAGATTCCTCACCACACACTAGCAGGGTCTAAAATGAACACTCTTCAAGCATTAAATTGGCGTAAAAATTGCTTTGGCGAGTAAATACAATGCAGATCCTCGCCAATGGCTGATAGCTTTGAAGGAACTAGCACATGTTGTTCCTGAAAAACATTTTTTACGCTATTATTCATGCCCAGCAGTTGACAAAATAGAAGAAAAAAAGATCTGCTTTGTTATTTCTTTAGAAAATGCTTATGATGCTGAAACATGCTTTATGGATTTAATTTTTTTTAGATATGCTACTGTGACAAGTGGTATGTGAAAGTATAGTTCCTAACTCAGTTTGATACCAAGTCTTCCATTTGATATTAAGTTATTAATTTTGAAGACTAATATTGCATTTTCAGGCCTATTTACAATAGTCTGCTATATTAATGTTTATTACGTTTTGTTACGGTTTAAAACTAGTCAACGAATAATAGTAAGAAGTGGAATGCTGATAATGCTGCTCCTTGTTTGATGGGTCGATTATTCGTTGATCTGTTGGTAATGCCTTGGGTCTACAGTGGGAACGCGCTTCTCTTCCTCATTCAATACAGACGAGTGAAGGTGAGATTTGCTTATGTGTTTCTTCAACATTCTTCTGTTACTTTTCCCTTTTTAAGGATTCCCCCTTTTACAAGAATACCCCACAGATCATTTATTAGACCATGTTTTAAAATACATATTTTAGAGGCATTGCCGTGTAGTGCTGAACAATGCGTCTGAACACACCTCGTTTTCAGAGCGCAAATGCATTTGCTAATTAAACAACGTGGTGCAGGACATGAAAATGATAACTTCGTTGGGCTGAAACTAGCAAAAAACACTTGCGTCGCGCCTGTCGCTGCATTGCACCGGGTGTATGATAGGGCCCCCAAACTCACAATTCGGAGAGAAAAAAAAAACACTCTTTTTCAGAATTGCGGGTTAAAAAGGTAGAATTATGAGACATAAACTCAAAATTGTGAGATGAAAACCTGCAATAGTGAGAAAAAAAGTCATTGTGAGATAATTCTCATATTCCAATGTTGGAAACAAGCTTCCATAGACCCTTTGTTGCTATATTATGGGTGAAATTTTGAATTTTCAGTTTTAATTTTAAGTTTAGTTAGTTTAAGTTTTAGTATTTTTTTATGAGCTTCTGTAATTTGTATTAGTTTTTGTTTCATTTTAATATTTATTCAATTTACTTTTAGTTAACTTCAACTTAACTTCAACTTATTTAATTTTGTAGTTAGCGGTGCCACTTTGTAAAGAAACTAGCCTAATATGCATGCGCATAACATCACTGCTTTCACAAATTTGCTTTTTGTTGTAAACAGAGAAGATAATGGTTTAGTTAAAAAAAAAAAACCATTTACAACCCATTTTGCATAAAAGTGTTTTGAAAACAGTGTAGTGTAAACGGACCCTGCACAACGATAATTTATCACTGCAATATAATAGCCTGATGAACTCTGGGACATAGGGCTAATTTGCATACAAATACATATTTAGACACACTGCTTAGTGTTTGCCAACAAATATCCCCTGTATGAACTATATTCTCTTTGATTCTTAATGACTTTTGAGGTTGGTTATCTGTGGTAGCTCTCTTGACTTAATAAGTGCTCTATGAAACACAAGTGGGGAGGCTTTATAAGCCTCTTCATGAAATATCGAGGGGTGAAGTATGATAATACGCCCATCTGTAATTGATGTTAGGCCTGATGTGATGATTCAGGGGTAAATCAATCCTCATCAGTGGGCGGTGTGGAGCTTCCACGTAGCATCAGCGCTAGCTTATTAGCGCCTGACAAAAGCAAATGAATATGAATGCTGTTAGCATCAATGCTTTACCTTGCTCTGTGCTCACTTATGACCTTAAATGTCAGCTAGACACTTTGAGAAAAGGAAGGATAGGGGAAAATTTGAGGATGAAAATTGTCATGGTCAAATGTGTCTCCATCAGATTTAATTTATATATATATATATATATATATATAATTTATTTTTTTTACTGTGAAACACAAAATAAGATATTTGAAAAAATAATAAAGTACAAGTGTGGAGCTCACTGAATGAAAGACATGCAGTTATGCACAACTTGGCATTATCAAACTGAAACGAATGACCTTAATAAAAAGGCAATTTAATAAAAATGGATAATAAAATGTAAAATAAAATAATTAAATATAAATTATGTATGTATAAGATAAAATAAATTATCAGCTGCATGAAAAAAAAACAACTGGAAATTTATTTCACAAGAAAATTTTTTGAAAATAACATCCACTTCACCTGTAAACACATAAATCAAAAGAGAAATATTCAGATCTTATCTCACTTCTCACGTCTTATCCTATTGTCCTTTGAGGAAAACGGACTACGGATAAAAAGTATGACTGCAGATTTGCTAAATAAAGCAGCCATTTCTGGATTCAGGTCATGAGTCACACAGCATAAATCAAAGAGCTCAGTGCAGAGAGAGTCTAAACTCATGAGTTAATTATGGCATTTAGGGCTGGTGTGTATGTGGACTCTAGGTTGCATGTGGCCTGAATGGTGTCTGGTGAGGTAATTACCGATGTACTTTTAATGAAGTCTTATGGGAATCACCAAACATCACCTCTGTAAAGTGCAGATAATCAGCTTTTAGACACTGCCCACTCCACTATAAGGCAGGAGGAACCAAGCTCTAGAGGAGATAATATCCTATGAAGATGTGCTTACCGTATGACATTGAACATTTCCGTGATCCAGGGAGCTAAAGGCAAAAGATTAGCTCTTCGAGAAGCACGCATACTGTCCAACCCATCGGTGGAAAGTCAGCTTGAGAATGAGCTAAACACACAACAGCAGCATTAGTAATAAAGATGCATAAAGGCACAAAAGGCTAATTTATTTATCCTGTCGTTGGGGGGGAAGAGAGAGAGTGTACAAGAGGGAGATTTGAAGAAAGACTAAAAGAGAAAAGGTCTGAGTAATATCACTGGAAAAGAAGGGTTATGATCAGGCAAGAGCTTTAGGGCCACCTTTAATATTAGAAAAACTTTCCAGCGAGACCTTGGAGAGGTAAAGAGGGAAGGCCTGAGATTATACCATACTATCAGTCTTATGTTCAGTTTGTTTGTGTTTTAGTTTGGTTTGACCGATCTGTCTGCCCGTCTGTATTCACTACTTGGCCACAGATCATGTTACGTACCTGTCACTGAATGTGACAGAATACCAGACCCAACAAATACATGGATTTGCCAGCAGGCAAGATGATCTTCTTGGAGACGGGAGAACGCTCCCTCGAGGATCACACAAGGGACTTTTTAGATTTGTTGTGCTGATACTACCCTGATTGTGCGGTTGAAGGCACATCGAAATGGTCCTCGAGAGAGCTTAGAGCACAGAAGGATGGGTGTGTTTTTTGGGTGGATTTTAAATATCAATAATGCTTCTCAGAAATTGCCTTTTTAAGGGAATTGAAATTCTTATGTAGTTTAGCATTATATTTTATTATTCTAAAACTACTAAACTTTTGTCAGCCGAATCACAGTCATGTGGTCTGGTCATACAGAAGAAAAAAACATAAAGCAGGAAAACCCCTGCAGACCCGCTTGACTGTGTGTCAAGTCTCTTAAAATCAGATACATTGAACTTTTTATGACAAGGCATGGTTAGTCCAGGTTATAAAATGTCATGTGATTCCCCATAAATCTAATATTAATAAATTAATCAGGATACTTTTAAACATATAATAAAGTATTTAAACCCTTTTTTAAAAATAATGATTGTGTATTTACTTGTAAGAAAAATATCATTAATTTTCAACGCATTCTCACCCCAAGGCGTCACCTTTGACCATGCTTCAATATTTGACGTTTTAGGCGCCCTGACGCCTTTGCCCTAAAGGAAAGCGTCAGTTAGAGGACGCGGTTAGGTTTAGGTGTGGGGTGGGGGTAGGGTAGGGTACACGCGATCCTAGGGCGTCATCTAACTGACGCTAAAAGGCGCCTAAAGCGTCAGATATTGAAGCATGTCCAAATGCTTCCCAAGGCGTCAGTTAGGTGACGCCTTGGGAGTGAGAATGGGCTGTAATTTTAACTACCAATAACCAGTACCAACTAGACACATCTTACCCTTCATAGTATAGCAGGAAGATTGGGTCATTTCATTAGGCTAAATGGGAGAGAATAATATTGTAGCCACTACGTTTGATTCCTACTGGTGTCACATTGGAGTTACACTGACAGTTGACAAGCCTGGGAAGTTTTTTTTGTTCCAACACTTCAAACATGGTTTGATGTCAAATCATCTATGTGCAGCAGGCTTTCTGACTGGTGCCCCATTTGAGGAATATAGAGAGGCAAAACGCACAACATTGTTTCTGAGGAGAGTGTTGAAATTCTCTGATGATGAAAAGAAAGGATGTTCCAGTTGGCTAGATGATAAAAGACAATTCTTTAACAATACCGAATGTAATCGCTCAGCTTGCTGCTTGAGCTTGAAATTGATAGTGTCATGCGGGAGGCATATTATATCAATACCCAGCGGTAAAATAATAAAATCTTGCACCTTTTTGATGGGAACACCTTGACTAATGTCTAAAGAGCATTTTCTGTGGAAACTACTTATGTAACAGCATTAAAATGACAGAATTCTCTGCATTTGCTGAACACCAAACTCTTGTCTCTTGCCGCAAATGATAATGGAATAATATTTGCAATTTACCCTCTGAAATTCCTCCATGAAATTACCCAGTTCTATCTGCATAATATTATACTCAAATAACAAATGTCAAGTGCTCTGGCTCTGCGGTGGACCTGGAAGAATTGGCGACATTTTTCCATGTTGATAAACTAAAGGAAAGGAGCCAATCTAATTAGCTAAATACAGACGAGGCGAAAAGCCAGCAGGAGCAACTCAGGCAGCTCTTCACCCAGGGCTTCCCATCCATGAGTTTTGAATGAAGGCAATAATTAAATTTAAATGTTCTATTTGTAAACAGAGAGAAATAATAAGCAATTTAAAATAATTTATAATATTCCAGCTCAGTGATAATTATTGGCTTAGCAAGGATACGGTGGGTTTATTTGGAAGAAAATTCTCCTCTTGAATACACCGTTTCGTATTCATACATCAAGCCCAAAAGTGCAAGACCAATAGTGAATATACTGCTATTTTGCTTTTCCGCCATCACAAATTATGTTATCAGCATAACAATTTTCCCAAGAGCATTTTGTGGGCTTCATCGGAAGCAAGGAAATTAAATGAGTCCACATGGCCAATGTCAAGGATTTACTTATTTGATTAGTCATAGTGCACTGTAATATAAATTATGTGTTTGTTTATGTTGGTTAAAAAAATATATACATCTCAAAACATTATTTCTATTTTAATGCTGAAATACAGATTTCCAATGTGGTCTCAGACTTTTGAACATCACTGTATGAATAATAATAATAATAAAATATTGGATTGTTTTGAATCTGTATGTCTCGATATGTTTGACACCTAAAAAGTGTGAAACAAAAATATTGTCAGCCTTTTTATTGGACAACTCAGAACCCATTCAGAAATTATACAAGCTGTATACACAGCAAAATAATATTCACTGTGCTTTCAAGTCATTTTACTGAGTCTAGGTGAATGCTCTATGATGACAGTCCCACTGGGAACTCTTTAGACTGGTCTTTATAGAGATAAAGAGACATATTCACAAATAGACATTAATACCTCCTTATTTTTCTGTCAAGGTCTCCCTGATTACATCCAAACCCCCGAGGGCAACCGAAGAACAGGCCTTATGGAAAGTTTGAAAGCTTGGCATCTTCACTGTGGCTGTTTTAAAATCAATACTCTACCTGAGGCTATCAAGGTAGTACTTTTGGCAACCCAGTCTACTTAACATCTGACACAGTCAGCACTCCATCTCAAAGTGTCCGACCCAGACATGAATCCTTTTACAGCCAATTTTTCAGCACTACAAAAGGCCTGGGGAACAAAGCCAGGTTATGACGCTATATAATGTAGCCTACACCTCACCAGTTCAAGGTTGATTATACTGCAGATAAATGCGTTTTAAGGAAAAACAAAAATTAGACCTTGACTCACAGTTTGAACAAGTCAAGTCAAAATTATTGAGATGGCCAATCAAATAAAAGAAAGCAGCCTTGACTGTTCACAGAAGCCAAGCACACTTCCGTTTTAATAGTAAAAGAACATGAGGTAGCTAATCATTTAATATACTTTTACAATGATCAATGACTGAGAGTAATATCCAGTGATGCCTACCACTTATTTTATGGTCAAATTTAATTGTTTTGAATTGAAAATATGAACTATCATTTATGTGGTGGTAACTTAATGTAACAAGACAGAAAATAACAACAGAACCATTTTCGAGAGTGAATGTCCTTAAATTAATGGTGGTAGGCGGTAGGTTAACCAATTACAGTGGAGGAGAGCCGGTCTTCGTTCTCTGTCACATTCACAACAAACTCATTAAAACACAACATGCTCAGTATGCAGCAAATACAGACACCTGATGCTAGCACTAGCACTTTGGGACTAGGACTTTGGCAGTGCATTGACATGCAGTTAAAGAATGCAATGTGATACTTTTTTGTCTATAGGAACTCGCTTCAATACTGTCAAAGAGACATCTTGTCAAAACACAATATTATTTTATATAAAAATGTTATTTGTAGTGAATTATGTATGTGACTTTATGCTTCCAAGTTAAAACAGTGAGTGAAAATCATAAAATAATGCCTCCATCAATCAACCTGCCAATGTTTGATGCTTTAATCTACAGAACCCATCTGTCCCAGCTCAGAGGCAGTCCAACATTATATTGAACTTGAAATAGAAGGTGGAGGTTGTGGCGAGGGGGCCGTGGTAAAGCGAGGTCTGCGGGGGAACGAGTGCGGGGATGAGCGGTGATAAGGAGGTAAAGTGAACAATAACTAACATCTGTCTTTAATTCCAATGATTGGCGGGGAAACGAGATATAAGCGCTCCGCAGACCTGGGACAGGGAAAGAGTGACTGATTACCCTGATGTGATTGAGTGTGTCTGTTTTTGTTACTGTGGAGGCAGAGAGCCTGATGGGATTTATTTTGTTAATTTCTTGATTTTGATGAGTAGGCTGATATAGGCTTAAACTTGTTTTACTAGCCACCCTGACTTCTTTTCCTTTAAACTTTGTTACAGAGGTATTTTAAGAAGTCGATAATCTTGCACAATTGTCAGAAGGAACGTTGATAATAATAATGAACAGGACATCAGTAGAACTTCAGATTTATATTATTTTGAGGTTTCACACATAGCTTACAGACAGGCAGAGATTAGAGGCCTGTAGTTAAGCATTAAAAACAAGTTTCTTTTTTTTGTTCCCTGATTTTATTTTTAGTTATTTTTTCATATTGGGAAAATCTCCCAGAAAGAGCAAATAGCTTGTACCAAGAATAAGAACTGAGGAGAAATTATCCAGTAACACAGACCAATTAGAATAAATGGGTTGTTGTGTAGCGCATTTTTTTTTTCTTTCCGGATTTCAAACACGGTTGGATCTGTTCCTTTTCCCCACTACAACATCAAATCACAGACAGCCCATCTTCAAATCACTCTTTTATAACATGATGGAGGGGAAACAATGGCACATCCATTAAAACATGATAGCCTAGATCTAAAACATCTCAATGAATTAATCCAAACCCTTGTCCAACAAGTCGAATCGGTCACGACTGAGTGGTTTCTTGAAAAACCTAATAGATCAAAGACAAAATGGGACCCAGATACATCATCTGTTGAAGAACTACAAGTTTTAAAGTTGTCACCCAATTCTTTCTTTATTAAGTCAAAGGATGCTAGCTGCAGTAAAAGGATGAAACAGTGAGGAATCCTTGTACTGGTTCTCATAGCAGCTGTCAGCAATGAATAAAGGAGGGCTGTCTTTGATCAGTTACTACTGGTCAGAACAAGGAGACATTGACCTCGTTATTCAAGAGAATAGTGACGAGATCTCATATATCATCCACACTTGAATGTATTTCATTCAGAAATCAGTGGACACTGAACGGCTCTAGAGTAATATGTATTTGTTTAACAGGACTGGGCACACGTAGAGCTTATCAAGCTAATCACACTGTTGGTGCTGTTGTGAAGAGTATACTCATTATACTTCGTGCCAAGAGTCTGATTCTCACAGTCTGAAAAACAGTGGTGTAACAAATGATAATAGTTTATTTTTTAGTGAATTTGGGTCAATGAAAAATAAGAGTGATTGTCACCATTTGATCTGACTTCATTATCTTTTAAAGCAGTAGACTAAATCAATCTTAAAAGCAATTTGCTCACAAGGTGAGTGTAGAAGAACCAGATTTTAACCCCTTTAGTTTCAAAGATTGCCGATGGCCCCAGATTATTGTTGTTTAACATTCACCTCACGTTAAAACATCACACTTTTATTTGATCTGGACAAACTGAGAATCACAAAAGATTAATGACTCCAGCTTCGATATTTGGGGTTAAAGAAAAATGGATCCAAAGTGAGAGTGGAATTAAAACATATATATATATATATATATATATATATATATATATATATATATATATATTTTGCATCTGGCAAAACTATTAATAGTTTACCTATATCATTTTCCTAATGACCAGATGGAGAATTGAATAACTGGGTCTCTGCACAGCCATAAATTTGATGAACATCTGTCACAACCTCTGGGTGGAGAAGAGGGGGGACAGAAGAATCTATATCATTGGCCCTTGCATAGGTCATACTGATACATTGGAACATATGCCATTAATGTGGAAGTTGGATTAAACGTTAGATACTTGTGGAAAGAATGTACAAGATGGCACCAGGGCCATAGCTAAGAGGTGAGAAGGAATAGCGGCTCACAACAGTTTATGTATAATTAATGTAGGAAAAAAGGATTCTTCTTTTTCTTTTCATTCTAAAAACTGAAATGACAGAGGTTAATGCAGTGGGTGAATCATGTTGACAAAAAGGAAACAAAAATCTGTAGCATGAAAGAAAGGAAAGGAAGTTCAAGAGGCCAGAATGAGTGTAGGAGCACAATACAAAACCATTTTTTTTTTCTATGAAATTGAAGTTTGCCATGCAATTAAGTCATATTAACAGTGTTAAAACTGTAGCACAGAGCAGGAACAGGTTTGCTACTAGAACAAATCAATAGCAAATGAATATCGAAATCAACCAATTTAATAAAGTTTACACATGAGTCAAATAAATCAAAATGGGCCCAGTACAATATACATGGGGCATAACAATATACAATACCAATCTTCGGCCCTGCATTCTGACAAAATCTATAGTGAAAATCTTCTGAAGTGTGTTAAAAAGTAAAGCGAGAACAATGATAAAGGTCAGTGATGCACAGGCTGAATGCCCAAAGCACCACCACCTGCCAGATCTTCCTTAAACAACTCAATCAGAGCGGACTTGAAAAACTAGATCATCTATTTTTTAGCCAAACCACTGACAAAAGAGCAGTCAGTCATGAGTCATGACATGACTTCTCACTATAGGGCGCTTTATGTAGAGCATACATGGGTCATGTAACGAGGTCATGCTAATGTACATTTACACTTACATTTATGCATTTGGCAGACGCTTTCATCCAAAGTGACTTACATTGCATTTCAAGGTAGACATTTACATTCTTATCAGTTCTTGCTTTCCCTGGGAATTCCATGACATTGGCATTGCAAGCACCAATGCTCTACTGTTTGAGCTACAGGAGAGAAATAGATGTGGTTGTTGATTTGTAATCGCCATTTTCTTGATGATTAGGTCAGAGGTGACCAACATACAAGTGTCTTGAGACAAAGGGACAGATCTCTGTGAACACAAATTGTAGTTTTTTAAAATTTCTTAATGGTAAAGGATCAATAATGGACTCATGTTAAAACACTATAAATAAAATTACAGTTAAAAGTGAAATACATTTGCATTCATACAAATTTTTCAAATAAATGCTGTTCTTTTTAACTTTATTTTCATCAAAGAATCATAAAAAAAATTCATCAATGTTTCCACAAAGATATTAAGCAGCACAACTGTTATCAACATTGATAATAAGAAATGTTTCTTGGATGGATGGATGGATGTTAGGGCAAATTGTTGCAAATATATTATATTTTGATTTCTAGGGCCTAGTAAGTCACTGATTAGCTGGTTTAGGAGTGTTTAAATGAGGTTGTAGCTAAACTCTGCAGGACAATAGCCCTCCAGAACTGATTTTGGAGACCCCTGCCGTAGTCGTAGACAGTAAAAATTATTTAGTAAATCCAAAAGTCTGCACACACACCTCCACAGAAACCCATGATCAGGAAAAAAAGAGCCAATTATTTCCTACAAATTATTTAATTTACTGCATGGCTTCACTAATGTTTTTTTAGTCCTGTATTTGGGCATTTTTTGAAGGCTTCTTTTGACTTCTTGGTTTTAAAGTATTTTTGCTGTGTTAAGCCCACTGAATTGTCAGTCAGTAAAGCAACAAAAAAATTAAATTACGTTTTAAATACTGTATACAACATGCCACATGCATAACTGCGTAGGAACCATCAGAAAGTGCTCAGGAACTCCATATAGATTGTCCGTTACTTTATCTCATCGAAAGACACATGGACTTTTGATTGGATGGATGGCCTACCATCCCTCCAGATACCAAGTGGAATAAATGGGCAATCTAATTTATACTTTACTCTGCAGAGAGCAATACAAACTGCTTCTGCAGGCCATTTATAAGTTAACCTCTTTAAATTAAATGTTTAATTATTTAAAACACCATGGGCGAGCTGCCTGAAAGTTAGAGAATCCTCCAGTGCAGTTGTAATTCTCAATCATGATTTTAAATGGGATCTGCCAAACCACAAGTATTGAAATAACAATGTTTTCTATATAGATGGCATATGAGACATATTTCTATGAGAAATTCAGAGGATTTGAGAAGAAACCAAGTGTTCTCTCAGACCAAATCAAATCTTAACAAGAGCAATACAACTATGTTGAAAACTAAAAAACGATTCCGACTCCAGCACGGCCAGAGACCAGCCATCCACTACCAGTGAACGACCCAACAGAAATTATTTTAGAGCCCACCGCAGACAAGGGAGACCAGCCTGCCTCAAACGACAAGACTGATTCAAAAGAGAGGACAGGAGAGGACAAAGGGAGTTATAGTGGAATTTGAGGGTTTGGAGGATGGCCATGTCCACGCTCCTGCAGTTGTGTGTGAGTTAGCCTTATTATTTAGACATATTTCAGGAGGATTTAATTTACTGGTTTGGGGAGGTAATACCCAGTGTCCCTGTGTCTCCAGTGACCTATCTTCTGAATGTCACCCAGCCTTCCTCTCCCACCTCCTCAAACAGCTGGTGATTCTTCTCTTGTGGATTTCCAAGTGGTACTTACCTGTGCTCATATCTCACGTCTACCCAACTGGGGTGTGTGCTTCAACAGTCCGTCTGCCATCCACTCCTTTCGTCAATCGCACGTAAGAGAGACATTTCATTAATATCTTTATTCAATCTATAACTACTCACCTGTTAAAATCTGCTTCAGCTTGTGTGTTCAATAAAGGTTGTGTGGATTCACTTACCTCCTTTATAATAATGACAACATTTGGCATTCAAAGAATGAGTTCAAGGTCATTCAAGTATGAGGTTGCATAGAAATAATTAATTAGCAAATTGCTGTACTAAATTTTGGTTCATCTCAGAGAACAGGACCTAAATTTACCTTTAGCTGTCAGCAAAAATGCAATGGTCTTTCACAGCTTCCCACTTAACAGGATAGGTGAACCCATTCTTCTCTTATGTGAAAACTCAGCTAAATTGTCTGCACTATAAAACTTTCTCAGCAGTGTTACATAATGAAAGACTGAAATAGGATGAAACATTTAGTATGTTCTAGACATTATGCAAATTTGTATTGGTTTACTTCTCATCATTTATCTAAACAAGGACAGTAAAACCCAAACACAGGCAAATATACACAGTCAGTTCTTACTGTACAGCAACAAATAACATTTATTTGAGCAGTCAAGGGCACAGAATGCAGGATTTCCAAACTAAGAAAATTACTTTTTAAATGCCAAACAAAATTAAAACTGACCTCCCAAATGACACACATGGGGAACTACAAAGGACTAGTCCATTACACATACACAGGGAATAACAAACATCACTTAACACAATTAAAATAAATAAAGTAATTTATGTCAGAAATATTAAGAAATGTGCCATAAACAAAGTAATATACCTAAAGATGTAGTCAACAAAACATACAAAAAAATATAATAAACAAAGAAATGGATGGATTAGCCCCAAAGAATAAAATGGCAGCAACTGGTGAAGAGAAGAGTCGCCCGATCTAAAGCTGTTCTTGCGATTCTTAATTTAATCAATCAAACTTTAATTCGTGTAAAAACTACATATTTTATTTTTATCCTGATTATTTATGTAGTTAAAGTGAAAGAAATAGAATTTTTAGGCATGTTTTGCGACATTATTAATTTTTGTTACACAATAAGGCATATATATTTTTTAATTACAAGAATGCCATGTCATAATTAATTCTTAAACAGAATTGTGTTATCATATTTGTTATCAAAGTTTTTTTATCTAAAAATATCATAGATTGCGATTTTTAATTTTTTTTTTATTTCTATTCATTTCGTATAGCATTTTGGATGTATGCTATGCTACTATCTAAGCTAACTAAAAAACACAAAGAACGAGAAATGTTTCATTTCACAATCTATATATTCAGTTATATACTAGTATATGAAACATATAAGTTAAAAGACATTAATGGTCATTCGAATGACTTATATAATAAAGTGATATCTGATTTGTAACCAGGCACTAAAGCGATTAGCCATGAAATGTGCTTTGAACCAATCCGATTGCTTGGGTCCTAAGCTGGGCCTCATCACTTCACCACCCGGTCTTTTATCAGAACGGACCTTAACTGGAATACCTTGTTCACAACTTAAACTCAAAAGAAATAAATATTAACAATATACCAATAATAACTAGAAAGTGTGCACCCAAACTAGTAATTTATTGGCAGAAAACAAATTGAAATAAACAACAAAAACAGTAACAAATAACAAATAATAACAAATTAAAACAGTGAAAATTAACCAAATCTGTGTCTGTCATAATGTTGAAATATGTATATAGGTTATGTATATAACCAAGGTATCTACAACACGTTTAATCATGAAATACTAAAAATATTGTGTAAACATCCCAGAAAGAATCAAGCATGTATGCATGTGTATTCTAAGTTACCGTACTTTTGTGTGGCCACGTCATCAGCCATCACAGATACCCTAGGCCTAGACTTATGAACAAGTTACAGCTGTGCAATGAAGGGGGGGTGAAACGGTACACTTTTAATATCTGATCCTTTGCCTGGGAATGATTCCCACCGTGAAGCAGCAACAGGCAGAACGGCACCAACCTCACCTAAGAAAGACTCACAGGGCAGAATGTGTTCAGAATGAGATCTCCAGGGATTAAGATGGGAGAGAAAACAAGCCTGTGAAGGACAGGAGATCTCCAGAGGGTTTATTTAATTTTACATTTCAGAGCTTTCTTGCTGGAAAGTCCTTTTCATCTACAAATGAGCCTGGACATATACGGAATGGGCTCAGCACAGCAGTGGGTCCATCAGCCCTTGTGAGAGTTACAGTGAGACAGAGTGCTCTGATGAGCAGTGCTACAGTATATCTCTAAGTAGTGAGCAAACCTTTCAGGCTGGGCTATAGCAAATCAGCCAGCTCCCCTGGGATGTGGAGAATAGGCTGAGAGGTGCCCACACAGGAAGACTGAGAAACTCACAGACTGAAAGGAGCTGAAGAAATGGAGACACTTTGACAAAAAAAAAAAAAAAAGAAAGGAGAGAAAAAATGAGTGGGAATGGCGTGGCTTTCACTAAGCAAGAGAGCTGTAAATCTGTAGCATCTCTGAATCAGGTGTAGCAACACAATCTAATGGTAATTTTTTTCTACATTTTGGTGAATTGATGGTTATTTTTATCTAAAAATATTAATATTAATGAAAGAAAGACACAGAGGGCTCCTTCCTCGTAGTTCACATGTGACCTAACCACAATCTCTGCAACCCAACCATACGCGCCAACCCGTTTGACTAAGGCTGTCAAGCCCCACTGTCTTCTTTAAAGGAGGACCTGATGGACAGAGGCCAATGGGCAAATGTGGTCTGGATGCCGGGGATGGAAGGACATCCTAGAGTTTTTAATGACCACAGAGAGTCAGGACCTCGGTTTAATGTCTCATCCGAAAGACTGTGCTTTTTGAAAGCATAGTGTCCCCGTCACTATAATCCGCAAAACTATTTGATGAGAAGCAATTGTAGTAATGTTTCTGGCATACACTATCAAAATATTGTGTAGGTTTCTTTACCTAAATAATCAAATGGATATATGTAACTTATTTAAAGTCCCTGTAAAATGCCTTTTAATATGAACTGCTGGTAAAAAAAAGAAGAAAAAAAAGAATCACTGCCTGAGCTGACTTAAGACATACATGCAAAGTGGATCTAAATCCACTATTCACAACTTTCCTAGAATCGTTACATAAATATCACACCCCCTTCTGTCAAGGGATTATGAGACTGTGGGCATAAAGCACATTTTTTCAGCTGGTAGATATCCCTCCCTTGAATGTGCTCTGTTTTGTGGTACACCTGTTGAACTTCCTCACAAAAAACAACTCCATGATTTTTACCACGGCCAGTTACTGTTTCTCTCCAATATGACATGTGGTCATTAGTCCTTGTAAATGCATTAATTACCCTGGTCCTCTAAGCATATGGTGGAATGTGGAGATGATGATGGTGATCTATGGTGACATTAGGGACCTGATAATTAATTGGTTGATGATTTAATGTTAAGATGTTGTAGAAAAACAGTAGAAAACTAAGATTGAGTTGAGGTTTGGGTTGCCTAATATTTTTTGTTGTTGTTTTCCCTTTATCTTGGCATTGCTACAATAGCACATGTTAGCAGTTGAGCTAAAGGAATTAAAAAACAAATGAAAAAGTAAATACAATAAGAATGTAGAGATTCAACACAGAAGACTTTGACGATTACGCATTTACAATTCTTGATTTGTATTGCATCAAAGCATTAAGCTTTGGTTTAAAAGCTTTTCCTCTTGCAGATGGACATGTTTATGAAGCAAAAATAAAAGTACAAAAATATCTGGCTTGAACTGAAGGATCAGTGGAAGTCAATTTCTGTTTTGAGCCTCAGAATGGAGACTTCTAAATGTGTTGATCTGCCCTTCCAGCAGATTAACTGATCAAGTGATTTAGTATTAGACTTTTAAAGCAGCATTTGACTGAATTATTCAGAATACTTAAAGCCTATTGAAATAAACTGAGAATATCTGGAAGACTTATTTCCACCCTCAGCACATTTCCCCTGATATCTTATGTGTCACAGATTTAAATGTGACTAGGTGAGTCTCAATCTGCTTCCTCAGTTTTATTCAGAACCAGTGACATTCAGTTCCATTAAAGATTTTAGATTTAACAGAGTTGCAACACTACTACTAACCTAGTCTAATTACCAAACTAATGACTCTTAAAGGGTTAGTTCACCCAAAAATGAAAATTCTCTCAGTATTTACTCACCCTCATGTTGTTCCAAACCTCTATGTGTTTATTTGTTCTGCTGAACACAAAGGAAGATATTTGGAAGAATGTTTTAATCAAACAGATCTCATTCCCCATTGACTACCATATGGGGAATGAGATCTGTTTGATTAAAACACTCTTCCAAATATCTTCCTTTGTGTTCAGCAGAACTAATAAACACACAGAGGTTTGGAACAACATCATGAGGGTGAGTAAATACTGACAGAATTTTTATTTTTGGGTGAACTAACCCTTTAAGCTGGTTAATTTTAGTGAATCAGTAACAAACTAAGGGCCGGTTCACATATCGCGTCTTTTGCGCGCTCAAGTTCGTTATTTCAAATGTAGGCGCGCGGTATGCGCGCTCATAATGGAAGCGACGCGGTCGCGGTGCGACGCGCTCGTTTTTTCCAGGCGCGTCCGCGCCGCATCGAGATAAAAACATCTCAACTTTTCAGAATGCCGCAAGCGCACCGTAGGTCACGTGACACGAACCAACCAGTCAGCTTCTTCGCCATTTTTGTTACCTCTTCTTAAAATATAATCAAACTGGTCCTTGTCCTCTCTGAAATAGGCTTTGAACCTCCCATTGTCCAGGCGGAGTTCCTGAATCAGCTGGTGAAATTCCCCATGGTTCTTGCGATTTTGTAGTATGGGGTGCACCCAAACACTGCGGCGTTTTTTTTTTTTTTTTACTTTTCTGAGTAAATAAATCTTGTAACAGAGTTACAGCAAGGGTTTTTCGGTGGTGGAAATCCATTGCTGAAATTTCCTTCATGTAATGGAGAGCGCAGCTGATGGTTGTCGACAGACGCCTCCGGAGTGCAACCGCCCTAGCGCTTCTTTGGAAAAAGGAGAACGCGTGCGCCTAGCGTTTTCTACGCGTTTTTAGGCGCGATATGTGAACGGCCCCAAAATCATTCATTTGGAAATCCAATTACTAAAAGATTAGTCTAAAGGTGGAGTCAGATTTAGTGTTGTTGAGTAAATATTCATGGGTGAAATCCATTAATTTCAACAGGAATCCATTGGGAATTTTGTCAGGGCAAAAGCTTCATGCCTAGTAACTTTCTTTATTTCTTTAGTTTTTTCAGTGAATCAAAAAGATACAGTGCAGTGTAGTCTAAACTCACGAACAAATTAATCATAGATCCGTTAGGGAAATTAAAACAGCAACCAGTGTAGTTCAAACATTGTCCTTAATAGTGCCGACATTTGTATTCACAATATGATTCACATCATAGGGAGCTAGGGAGTAGTTTATAAAGATAGTGCACTCATATATTACAATAAGTGCAACACGCAATATGGCGGAATAAGTCTGGCCTTCTAAATAAAAGAGTCAATCGCCATTATTCATTCTCAAAACAGTCATGTTACATCCAAAATCACATTCCTTAATATAGCGTATTGGTGAAAAACAGAATGTGAAGTATGAAAAGAAGGATGTCCAAAGTCACAGTAATCATAAAAGAGTACCCGGATGACCTACTGTACCACTTGCGTGCTTAGAGCTGGACATGTGCATTGGCTGCTCCAGCCTGAAAAATAAGCTTTCTTTAAAGGAGCTGTATGCAAGAAATTTATTTCAATTAAGGTTAACCACCACAACGAATTAATGTGTAAATTAAAGTGCTCAATCTAAACATTAGTCTATTCTTAAAATGCGTTAAAATAACATTTATTGGGCTTTCAAATGTAGCATGTTTTTTAGAGTAACTGGGTGATGATGTAAGACTTTTGTACGGAAGCCCGTGCCTCTTGCCTTTCTAGTTGGAACGTACATGCGTGCTTTATTTGGGTTGTTTTTGCCCATTAATCTGGGGTGGCGTAGTCACTAAAATTTTCCCACTTGCTACACGGGCATTAATCAAATGGCTGAATTATCATCGTAATCAAACACCTTGGAGTCAAAGCAGAAATATGCTTTGATACGAAGTGACAGCCTATCAGGGACTCTCACCGCTGTTCGTACCTCCCCTGCTGTTATAGCCGGCTGCTGATGTGTTTATTTGTGTGCTATGGTGCTTAGAGATGTTTCCCTACCCAGCTGCAATGCCCCCATGGCATCATCCCATTCCTTCTGCATGTGAATCAGTGTATTCACCCATTACAATGAGCTCTGGAACAACAGCAGCCCTGCACAGACTACATACTGTTCTCAACTGAACAGCACTGGGGAGAAGCCAGTGACATGCTTGATATCACATTACCAACATCATGTTGCTTTAATCCAATGAAAAGCCAAAAACAGCTTTTCTAGTCCAAAATAATACAGATGAGATAAATGGTTTGCCCATGAATTGTTTTGAAATGAGTTTATATAAGTTGTTCTGAACTGGTTTTGCTTTTGCTTGACAAAGATTTTACTTTGAAATTAGACATGACACCCAGTACCAAAATGTGTTGTATAACATAGGTTGAATAAAACAGACTTAAATTTGCATTGACTTGTTTGAGTGTTTGATTTCTGAAATAAATATCTTTGAATTTTGATGATTTCATGTTTTCAGTAGCCATATTGTGGTCATCAAAATTATTGTTTATCTATAAGATTAACAATGTAAATTAATGTTAATGTGTAGTATTTTCTTGTACCTTATGTATAGTATAGTATAGTATATAGTATAGTATAGTTTTGTAAATTGTTTTCAAGGATGTCATTCTTTCTGTGCTCAGCATGTCATTTGGCCATTTATGTGATGAAAACTAAATTTTGTATTAACAACATCAACAACTTTATTTTGTTGTTGATCTTTGACATCAACAACAAAATAAAGTGATATCCCATTCCCAATATAAGATTACATGGATTACATAAGATTAATATTATATATTATTATTTGCATTAAACTGTGTTTTTTCCTGCTGTCCAGAATTATAACAGACTTGCAACCTATGGACACAACCCCTTATTTGAGAGCCACTACATACAGTTTAATACACCTAAGGGACCATGATCAAAGTTAATCAGTGCAGAAACTAAAATTACAAAGAGAAATATTGGCTACCCTATCATTGCTGATTAAAATCCTAAATTTAACCCAGACAACCAAGTACAAAAACAGTTATAATTTTTTTTTAATTTGCAACACATCAAATCATCGCAGATGGTCTGCAATGGCTTGGCAGTCTCAGGTTGCAAGCGATTTCCCCCCACAGATGCACCCTCTTGAGCCTTTCCCTATTTTCCATATCAATGCTCAGGTCAGGGCAAGAGCCGTGACTGTTCAGCCCCCCTCTGTTGATAGCAATCATCAGCGTGGAGAGGCACATTCAACACTGCCCAGCTACTCTTCAGAGACAGATCAGCTGTTAATACAATTCCCCTCACTGGTTCAATACGGATAAAGCAGAACCAACAGAAAACAAAAGCAATGAATGCATAATTTTCTTTTTCACTGGAAATGTTTTATGGTTCTCTTCCTTTTTCACCACTGGGTATTTCAGCTGTTGAGCTATAGCGCAAGAGAATAAGATAATGAGATTTTCTTCAGGACCTGGATGATGAAATTAAATTGGTTTGCTTGTGTGTTTGTTTAAAGTGCATGATCTTAATGTCCACAATCAGCATGTTTAGGGTATCCAACCTCCCAGTATAATACAGAGTTATATTCTATTTAAGGGAACTTAATCAGGTAAATCCACATTGGATGCAGTCCCCTATTTTAGCATCCCAAACAGTGGAGAAAGCTAGTATTTATGGATTTAAGGATTTAGTTTTCGCCATTACAATGTCTAAAACATCAGGTTTCATTGACCTGTGAGTTAATCTTGAAATACAATCAAAAATAGGCCTATATAAGCCTGGTTTCATTGTTTGATAGGCTAAAAATTAACATTTATTAACTCAAGTCAATTAACTCACTTTAAAAAATGCTGGGTTGTTTTAACTCAATTTTCGGTCAAATATGAACAAACACAAACGTGTTAAAAATGCGATTTAAAAATGTAACCCAACAGCTGCGTTTGTCCATATTTGACCCAAAATTGGGTTAAATCAACCCAGCATTTTTTAGAGTGCATAAATCAATAATAATAGAATTTTTTAATGCCTGCTTTTGGGCAGCATGTTATTGGTGGAGACAGACTAACTTCAATGTGTAGCCTACGTGCTGTTGCTGTATAGACCGTAACAGAGTTGAATGGGAATGTCTACTGTTTTGCTATTAAATAATTCAATCATGTCATCTGATATGGCAACTGGAGGTTTAACAGGGCTGTTAATGATGAAAAACAGCAGTGTGAATAAGAAAAACACAGCAATTAAAAGCTTTTCAGAATTTAGAAAAAAATTGAAATGAGTCACGAAGTAGGCCTATAACTACATCAATAATCTGTGAGTAATATAGGTACGAAATACTTGAGTGGTGTGGTCGCTAATAGTGCCAGTTCATGAATAATTCAATTAAAGGTGAGCAGATGGGAGTTGGTTGGGCTGGTAAAACTGCGCGTGCCCGTTTCGTTTTTGTGTTGTGTCATTCAACAGCTGAGGCTGCGTCTTAAGTTAAGTCTCGCGATTTGAATAATATGGCATCTGTTCACCCGACTTTAGGCAAACTTGGGTTCGTTTAAACGGCGTAATACGTTCATCTAAAAACTTTGGCTTACATCTTTTTTCCACAGCCTGACATGTAAGAGACATGCGATCGAATTTGCGGCTCAGGAGGTGCTCTTATCAGTCCACACCAAACATTCTTGAGGTAAGAAACTTTAGCAGCAAATGACAGTTTGGACAATTTATATTATGGTGTTGGACACTTTAGAGCTTTTTTGACCATTTTTGATAATTAAACCTAATTTTAAGTGGTTGCAGTACATTTCATCATAAGGGTCATGTTAGTTTCCAGTCAGATTAAACTTAAATTGACTTTTGAACACTGAGTGATAACAACTGGCTGACACAAAATGTCCATAATTGTTTTGGGAAATTATATATGTAGGTATAAACATACATATATGTATGTATGTACCTGTTAGACCTGCGTTTACTGTATAAAAAATAACATTTTCATCTGTTTCTAGTTCTAGTTCAAGTCCCATCCTTTTTGCACAAGTTACATGCATTATATCCAGACTTCAAATCCAAAAGACTGAATCTAAGAATATGATATCAAAATAATTTAACTGTGTTAAGCGGTGTGCAAAACAATAAAATAGTCATTATTCTTTTAAAGCATTTATTTCATTAAATAAATGCAATGTCATGTCACTTTGTCCTTTATTAGTGCATGTATAAATTACAGTAGCATATAATATACATTTTTAGCATATATTTTTGAAATGTTGACAATGTTCACTCTATTGTTGATAATTGCTCATTATTTCAATATGGAGTTCAAAATTCATGATCAGTGGTAAACAACAGTGATTTGTGCTCAGTTTTTGTTGTAACTTTGCATGGTACTATGGTAAATTCATCAAATAGTAATCCATCTGAAATAAAAATTAATAATAATGTTTTAAATACAGTTGTCTTCACCAGATACGTATTTTCTGGCAGAAAAAAAGAAAAAAAAAACTTTTCCTCATTTATCTGTACAATTTTTTAATTATCATTATGTGTTTATCATTTGTTGTAAATATAAAGAATTGTGTGCAATATAGTTGCGTCTGATATTTTTACTGCCTTTTTAATGGTTTCATCATAAAACAGCATGGATATGTAACTTGTGTCCATCTTTTAGCCTGTGGGTGAAATTTACATTTATAGAGGGGATATAAAAAAACAAAGCAAACTAGAAATATCACGATGCATTCGTAGCACATTTAGAGGTGGGTTGAAGCCCGAGGAGGACACTTTGTACATTGCATGTGACGATGTGAGGATGTTACTGCTTTGATTTAAATGAATATTCCAGGTTAAATACAAGTCAAACTCCATTGACCACATCTCTGACATGCTTTTGATTACTATATAAAATATATCCACTTTATACCATATTTGTATAATGATTTGATTTATCTCATAGGCTTCGATTGTACTTTTAGGTAGCCTACATTTTCTATGCTAAATATCCTTTTCCAAGCTGTTAAATATCTCATCTGATAGATATTGGTCATGTTTAAAAATTGCTTGCAAAATACAAACCAATATATGAGCAAGTTCTATTATTGAATAATTTCTTGTCAACAAACGTGTTCATCCATCTAAAATTCAAAATGATTTTTTGAGAGTCTTCATCCAGTATGTTCACAGAAAAGGTATGGATATGAACCGTGGATAGATCTAATAAGTATTTAACCCAGAATATTCCTTTAATGCTTTGTAAAAGGTACTAAATGTCTTATACTTCACAGACAGTGGATAATGAGTATTCCTGGCACCTTCACCAAAATGCCATGACACCATGCAGAAGTCTGAGGAGTAGATGGGAGGACCCGGTGAGAAGACGACGAACACCCCCATTTTTACCTGGTTTCACATTATTTGATGAATCACGCAGAACAGAATACACACCTAGTCTTTTTTTATTCCTGGGCCGGACACGCAGTGTCCCTGAAGATCTCCATTGCTTCAGTAGACCTAATTTACGGTCAAGCTTCTCCTCCATCACCGTCACCACCACCCGGAGTTTGTCTCCAAAAAGGGATTGTATGCCTTATTCAAGCTCAGCATTTAGCCCTTTAAACAATCCTGACACAGTGCCCTCTTCCATGGCCCGAAGTGAAAATAAAAACCTAAAAGCCATTTCTGGCGTTCCGAGGCCTCCTAGACATAAAGCAGTTGTTGTGACGGTGGACGAGTGCAGAGAACACAATTGCGATAACAAGACCCCCAGCAGCCACCAAGCTCCACCTGTCCACAGGCACAGTTACTCCATGGACGATGAGCAAACAGACTCTTCACCCCCTTTAAAACGTTGCATCTTCCGCTCCTGCGTCCATCTGGAGCTCCAACAACCCAAGCTGTCCAGATCTATTCTGTACTTGGACAAATCCCTCTCAATCCCTCTTAGACAGACTTTGTATAGATCCACTCTGTCCCTTTCCCTTGGAAACCCATCTTTTACTCAGACCCCTGAGAAACGCAGAATGATGATTCAACCTAAAATACCCTTCGGTGACTGGAACATGGCGAACGTTGGCGTTGATGGAAAACAAAGGCATTCCCAGCACCTGAAGGATGGTTCAACCATCAATGGTAGTGTCTTTAAGAATAATGCTGGCTCTGGCTCCGACACACTTTGTTCCACTTTAACATCATTGCCATTCAGAACAAGGTGCCACTCATCTTCTGCTGCCTTCAGACTGAATGGAAAGGCTAATGATGTCTTAGGGCCTCCGCAGTGCAATCTAAGAGCCAGACAGGCATTCAGCAAGCCATCAGGTATCTATATCACCTCCCTGCTCCACAGAAGCCATGCAAATGTATCAATCCTCTCTCTCTTTCTCTCTTTTTGTTGCTCTCATTTATTCTACCATTGCTGCAACATACCTTTCGGTTGAACCATGTGATATCTTTGCCAATGTGTTTTAATTTCAACATCTCCTACTTGAGTTGCACACCTTCTGATTGGTGGCTCATGCATTGTTAATGAGACGGCCTTCCCAAAAGCTCTTTGGGAATGGGAATGCATTGTTAGAAATACTACAAATGGATTTATGAAAATAAAAGATTGCACCTGGAACATTTGAATTCACATGAACATAGCATTGGCGCAGCAGCTCAAGTGGGTCAGATGTCAGATAAATAGGCCCACCTGCCCAAACTGGCAGAATAAGTTTAATCTGGATTTTTAACAGAGAGAATCTTGGTCTTGGAGATTATAATAAGCATTTGATACTGGTATTTTGCAGTATCATTTTTTTTTTCAGGATTACTAGTAGATGCATAGTCAGGACACTTAGTCAGGATTTTTTACAAAGTAAAAGAACGCGTGTGAGTGGGAGCTATTGAAAAGAAAATAGGGTGAGTTTCAATCTTCTTATGTGAGATGATGCATCATTGACTCCACATTACCTTGCGTCTAACATCTATTGGTTTCTCTGGCCTCTATTTTGGCTCTGTACGGCTAAACACATTTCCCTGTGCTGAGTCAAAGGATAACATCCTCTCTGCAGCACACTGATTTTTTTTGCCTGTGGTCTGTGAGGCGTGTGACGGCATGACTTCATGACTGGGCTCTGATGAACTAACACCAGGTACCAAAGTAGGGAGGGCTCAAAAGGGCACTTATCCACAAGACTTAGTTTATTTATGAAAAATCTCGATCCCAATGGACAAAATCATGTACCGCCATATTGCTTCCCACTTTGTCTAAGGTCAACTTATGACGTTCGCTTGGTTTTTGCATTCAGAAACATAAAAATTAATAAGTAATAATAGGTATAATATGATGGCCTCTTATGCCGGGTTCAGACTGCACATTTTCAAAGTAGTCAGGTCGCTGCTCTTTTCACACTGCATGACTCTCTTGGCCAGCATTCAGTCACTGCTGTGTTCACACTGCATGATAGATCGGCGACAGAAGGTTTCACACTGCATGACTTTACAATGGGAAAAATTGCCGACAACTCCGTTTCATAACAAACACACGTGAGATGTACAAGGAAACAACGCAACATCACACGTGCTATAGTCCGGAGTTCTCACGTGAGACTTTTTTCTTTTTCGACCCGTTTGTGATAGGCTACAGCTCAGATGAAACGTCAAATAAACGCGGGTGCTCCTGCCAAATTTTTACTCATTTTTCTTCCATTTCTTGGGTCCAAATAGACCGTGAAGAAATCTTTTTTTTCTGAAACGATGCCATGCATGTTAATATGTGATCAATAACTCCTTCCCGAACTCCCCGCTGCTCTGTATCTTGCTCTCTCACTGGTTGTCGGTAATTACCGATGTAGTTTTCAGTCAAAACACTTTTCACACAGCAGGATTTTGAATCGCCGACAGGTCCAGATTTAGCATGCCAAATATCTCACGGGCGTCGGCGACTCATCGGCGCCTCTCTCAGATCACGTCTTTGCTCATTCACACTGCGTGATTGTCACTCGCGTGAACGAGCACCGATTTGCCTGTGATTTCGGGCATTTGTCGGCGATTTCTCAAAACCTGTCGGCGAGCCAAAATCGTGGCTAAAATCATGCAGTCTGAACTCGGCATAAGATGTCAAAAGCTCAAGGAAAATTTGATTCCTCAGTTCATCACCCCTTTAATATTCACTTTCTCTTGTAAATTTGTCTTAATACAGAAGTTGATAGTGCAATGTTTTTCCACATTTTTTTTAAATACTAAAAAGTATGCAAACCCTATTGTGGACTGTTGCATGTCTTGCACTACTTCTATGTACCAGTACTTTTATGTATTACAATGCATACGTGCTTCTTATCCACGTAAAACTGTTATAGCAAGTGTTTGTAAGGATATGTGGCACTAAGCTAACATCATTATTTATCTGTACAGGAGTCCCTCAGGTGTATGAAAGGGCCCCTCATGAGGTCAGAACAGTTTTCCAGACTGCTGAGAAAGTCAGGAGACTTACTGAGTCCCCGGTCTCTCCTCTTTGGACTAATTGCACCTGTGGGTCCAGGACTGACCTGCAGGCCACTAAACCGCAGTTGCTTAGTTTGAGGGTATGGTTTTACTGAGGGAATCTGGCTTCTGTAGTAGGGTTTGTTCAGACAGGCAGTGTTATTACATTTATTAGTGTTTTATAGATTAACTTGTGAGTGTCAGATTACTTCAAAGAGTAATCTGAATGTAAAAATAGGAAACATGATCATGAACACTAATCCAATATCATCCAACATACATCGGATATTGAAAAAAAGTTAACTGTCTAACTAGATTGTACATGCTTATTTAAAAAAAATGGATTTGTGTGTGAACAAAGCCTCAAGTTAACTTCCTTCCTGAACACTCAATTGTGGCAAATTATGTATACATTCCAGCTTTGCACTGTCTGTGGCATAAACTTTGTGTTCATTTCCAAATGTGTGTAGGAGGCTCTTGAGCTGTTTCGGCCAGATTTCATCTCTCGCTCTCAGAATCGGGTGCGGCGATTAGAACTGAGGGCCAGGGAGAGGCGGAGCTTACAAACTGCAGAATTTATCATGGGCGTGGAGACGGCTAACCGTAGGCGGAACTGCACCAAACCACACCCACTTAGTGGTAAGATACTCTGTTTTCATTCGCATCCAATGCACAGATGAAGGAGCTGTAGTGCAGATCTGGTGCTGCAGCAATGCAGTCTCAGAATCACTTTTCTAACCATTCAATGGGTGTCCATAGAAGCAATGAACTGTTATTTACTAACAGTGCATCAGTGTGGTAAATGGCTGCAAAATGTGCCAACACTAGGTATAAGGGTCTTATTTTTAGGGCATGCGCACTGCGGCAAGCCTCATTGATGCTGTCACAGGGAGACGTTCAGTGCTGCACTGAAAGTTTTGGTGAATTAAATAATCAGTAATATCAGAACAAACTTGGGATGGACAGACTTATATAACGCAAACCGATTCAATTGAGATCTCAAAAGCCTCTGCATGTATCTCTGTTGAGAATGAACAATGAATCTTAAAAAGTATGATATATCCTGCAGCTTCCTGATGCCCTCTATTGGCTTCAATATGATACTACAAGTTACTGTACACATTTTCTTATTCAATATCTACTGTATATGCAACTGCAATATTAAAGGGTTAGTTCACCCAAAAATGAAAATTAAGTCATTAATTACTCACCCCCATGCTGTACCAACCCCGTAAGACCTTCGTTCATCTTCGGAACACAAATAAAGATATTTTTGATTGAATCTGAGAGCTCACTCTTCCATAGACAGCCTGAGGGACTGCCTCTTGACGGCCCAGAAAGTCATTAAAAGAAAAGGTTTAAATATTCCATGTGCCTACAGTGGCTCAACTATAACTTTATCAAGCGACGAGACTACTTTTTGTGCGAAAAAAAAACGTAAATAACGACTTTATTCGACTTTCCATTACTTCCTTATGGGCGCATGCGCGAGAACTGAGACGAGACCGTTCTTCTTCGACTACTTTTTGTTACCGGCTGCTCACCGCTTAGGAGTTTTACCGCCCCCTACCGTATAAGATGACGTACTGATATAGCCGGAGGCGCAAAACGTTCTGTTTACAAGCAGTACGTCATCTTATACGGTAGGGGGCGCTAATACTCCTAAGCGGTGAGCAGCCGGTAACAAAAAGTAGTCGAAGAAGAACGGTCTCGTCTCAGTTCTCGCGCATGCGCCCATAAGGAAGTAATGGAAAGTCGAATAAAGTCGTTATTTACGTTTTTTTTTCGCACAAAAAGTAGTCTCGTCGCTTGATAAAGTTATAGTTGAGCCGCTGTAGGCACATGGAATATTTAAACCTTTTCTTTTAATGACTTTCTGGGCCGTCAAGAGGCAGTCCCTCAGGCTGTCTATGGAGGACTGATCTAGCTCTCAGATTCAATCAAAAATATCTTTATTTGTGTTCCGAAGATGAACGAAGGTCTTACGGGGTTGGTACAGCATGGGGGTGAGTAATTAATGACTTAATTTTCATTTTTGGGTGAACTAACCCTTTAATTTGTTTAGTTAGCTCATAAATGTATCCATTACAAAATGTCCTGCAAAGCTACATAGGTCAGAAAAGTCACAGACTGACTATGGCGGTCTTTAGAAAACGGCAACTGAAGAATAAATTGTAACAAATAAATATTAAGCTTTGTAACAAACTTTTCATTTCACTTTTATCCTTTATAATCCTGCTGAATGTGTTTTGTAGATAACCTTTTTAAACCCAGAGACAGAGCCATCTCAGGCAAAGAGATGCAATGGAGATCCAGACGGTGAGATTTCGCATGCACTCTCTCACAATATCAAAGCACCAGTGCTTATCAGTGCAACAACACAATATGACCCCTTTCTGATAAGGATAATGTTCGCTTATCTCTCTGCGGGAGTAAAAGCCACCAGATCAGATGAAATATAGTGGATTAAAGCATATTGACATACGTACATCAAGGTTTTTCTTTGTGTGTTCCTGTTTGTTTAGGTGAAGATGGATCAATTCCGTCTTCCACTCAAGTCACTGATTTTATGTCATTATATGTCCATCATCCTCAGTCTATGCTTGCAGGATTTACCAGAAACTCCCTGAGGTGGCCAAAAAGGAGGAAGAGAAGAGGAAGAGACTGGTGTGTGAAACCAACAGACTGAGGGTAGAGGTCTTCAAAAAGGTTAAGCTTTATCTCACACAAAAACTGCTCTGTATTTTAAGGCTTATATATTTTATGAGATAAAACCTTAATCATTAAAAAAAAAAAATATTTGCAGCTTGTACTTTTATTTGCATGCATCCGTTTGGCAGTCGCTTCTGTTAATCTAGGAGCCAACATTATACAATGCTAAGTGTAATATAAATGCTAGATTAGTACACAGGCTTAGATAAATTTCATCGTTAATGCAATTAATCAATCAATCACATGACAGTTGCTTCAATGCATTTAGGGGTGTGGTCCTGGTCAAAACAATCTCCTGAACTCAAAACTGAATTTCAGAATGGGAAAGAAAGGTGATTTAAGCAATTTTGAGCGTGGCATGGTTGTTGGTGCCAGACGGGCCGGTCTGAGTATTTCACAATCTGCTCAGTTACTGGGGATTTTCACGCACAACCATTTCTAGGGTTTACAAAGAATGGTGTGAAAAGGGAAAAACATCCAGTATGCGGCAGTCCTGTGGGCAAAAATGCCTTGTTGATGCTAGAGATCAGAGGAGAATGGGCCGACTGATTTAAGCTGATAGAAGAGCAACTTTGACTGAAATAGCCACTCGTTACAACCGAGGTATGCAGCAAAGCCACAACACGCACAGCCTTGAGGCGGATGGGCTACAACAGCAGAAGACCCCATCAGGTACCACTCATCTCCACTACAAATAGGAAAAAGAGGCTGCAGTTTGCAAGAGCTCACCAAAATTGGACAGTTGAAGACTGGAAAAATGTTGTCTGGTCTGATGAGTCTCGATTTCTGTTGAGACATTCAGATGGTAGAGATGGTAGAGCATGTAACATTTGAACAAATACCAAATACATACAAATGCATATCTGTCTGTTACAATTGTGAAACACTTGGATTTTTATGTGATCTCTTGGCTCGATTTTCTAACAAATGCATTTGAACAACCTCCTCTTTTAAGACAGTAGATGGCGCTAAGTTAGGGGATTGATTTAGCGCTAATCTCCCAGGAGAAACACTGATTTGAAACGCGCTTTCCTTTACCTAGAGAGCTGAGGAAAATGAGCGGTGAACAGCTGAGTTTCTGTTTTACTCTATCTATAATAAACACTTTGAGGTTTTCTTTTGCAATTTATGTTGTAGAACAAAATGTGAAAGTGTCTTCAAATGAAAAGCACTATTCCTCTTGCTCTTGGAAATTCTAGAGGGCACA
Source organism: Pimephales promelas (assembly GCF_988280905.1). Lineage (NCBI taxonomy): Eukaryota > Metazoa > Chordata > Actinopteri > Cypriniformes > Leuciscidae > Pimephales > Pimephales promelas. The sequence goes on from NC_142783.1 coordinate 26,443,296, forward strand.
CAAACTGAATTAGCCATCCGGACTGGCCTACAGGTTGAAGTCATGACAGAATAGCTCTGTTGCTTTGTGCTGCTGATGCTGGAACAGTGAACACTCTAAAGTGATCCTCCAGACTGACCTTTAATGGCCCCCACAAGGACAAACACACCTGAGGCTTTTGTCTCTTAATGCGTTCTGTCACAACTGTCAGCCCAAGTGTACCAGCGGAGATGAAACTTGTGTTACTCTGAAAACCTTCCCTCCGGTTAGAAACAGCTGGTGCTGTGGGGTGCCAGACTGTCTGATCTCACCTTGCTAAAATTTTACCTACGCTCTGAGGTGTCAAGTGATATATAGAGACTCATGAGATGAATTCATGCTGAGAGTCTCAACAGTGCTTCGCAGCAGCTTGGAAATGATCATATGCGACATAACTTACATTAATCTTGTCAAGCCGTTGTGAAAACTTAAAGGGAGAGTTTACCCATAAAAATGAAAACGGTTTTACATTTTAATTTCCCAGATTTAGTTCCATGTTGACTTGTGGAACACAAAAGGAGGTATTTTGAAAACCAAGCTGATGTCTTTTTCCCCATGTAATTGCAATTTATTGTAACTGAAGCTCTTTAATTTTTTTTTTACAAAGGAAAAACACTATCAAGTCATCTGTTCAATTTAAGATGTTATTCACCGGTAATCCTGACAACTTTCCTAGTTTCGCCTTGATAGGAGAAACAATGTTTTGTGAATTAAGTTCTCTTGAGTCAGATCTTTTCAATGAATCTATTGATCTGTTTCACAAAACTATTAATGATTCACATATCGCACTAGTTGATGTAATAGCTCAGATAAAGAGACTATTATCAGTGTATAATGACATAACTTTCTTATCTAAAGCTACCGTAGGACTTAATAACAATTAAATATTGCACACAAGTCATTTGGACCACTTTCACATGCAACTTATTGATTGACTTATTTACATTATTCGAGATTAAAATTTCCATTCCCCATTCATTATTATAGCATAGAAAAGATCGTCTAGTACATTCTGCAAAATGTCTTGTTTCACAGAATAAAAGAAAGCCGTACGGGTTTGATAAAACAGGAGGGGTTGGAAATAAAGGCATAATCTTCTATTTTCAGCAAGTTGTTCATTTTATTAAGTGAACATATCAAGTGTACTTGCTCTGTCTTCCAGCAGAGGTCAGTATAGTTCTTCAAATGAATCATTTACTTTTTGATATTGAGATTAATTCCACTCAAGGGTAATTTATTCATGCATTCCTTTTGTTCTTTTCGGTGACAGACATGGCCCTGATACTTTGTGGAACACTTGTGACACAAAGGAGGGTTGTGTCAACAATAATTTCCTTGTTTTTGATGTTTAGATTGTTGAATTCCACAACAGGACAGCTTTTATTGGAATTTTGGATCTCTTTGCTGACAGGCTGATCCCTGGATGCCTAAAAGCTTTTGTAAAGGAGAAATCTCTTGTCGGCATGTGTTGTTTTAATAGGTGTCAGGTCTTGTGAGGCTGATACTTTGTCATGAAGTGTCTATCTCACTGTCTCCCATGAAGCCCCTCTGTCTCTCAGGCCGGCACCTCCTGTGTGACAGTGATGAATTCCTGATAATTCAGGATGAAGATAGTGAAGCTGGTGCAGGGAGAGATACAGTGAGATGCCAAATAAGTTCCCATAGGCATTGTTTTGTCGGTCATCACTTTCTAGGGCTCTCTTATGTGTCTTCTTGTGATAATAATTAAGGACTTTGAAAATTCCAGTAATTGATCATTGCAATAATACTCACAATACATGCATTTACAGGCACTTTGAATGTTTGATTTCAGTTGAGAAAAAGCATTCATTTGTCTTTTAGTCTGACTGAAATCATACCACAGGTTTTTGCTGGGAGGGGGGGTTTCTTTTTTCATCGTGTGTAAATGTTAACCCAACTATAATTGGTTTCAAAGATGTGTGTTTAATCCTTTACATATTTGATTGGTTAATGCTTATTCTACAAGGATTAAATTGATTAAAAGTAACGACTTTTATATTGTTGCAAAGCATTTCTATTTTAAGTAAATGCTGTTCTTTTGAACTTCCTTTTAAAGAATTTTGAATAAAATGATTACAATTTCCACAAAAATATTAAGCAGCCCAACTGTTCAACCTTGATAATAATAAGAAATCTTGGTTTCAAGATTTCTTGCAACAAATCGGCATATTAGAATGATTCAACAAATCAACAAATCGGCATATTAGAATGATTCAACAAATCAACAAATCGGCATATTAGCAACAAATCGGCATATTAGAATGATTTCTGAAGGAGTTAAGACTGCTGAAAATTCTGTCTTTGTCATCACAGGAATAATTTGTATTAAAATTATATTAAAATTTGAATACTATTTCACAATATTATAGTTTCTAATATTTTTGATCAATTAAACCAGCCTTAATAGGCTTCTTTCAAAGCCTTAAAACAACAGAACCTGAGAACAGAAGTGTATATTTGGACAGTTATGTTATGTATAACTGCGCATATAAAGTGACTTACTGTACTGCGTTTTTTACTCAATTAGTCTCAGCATCTTTGTTTTACAGTATTTTTACTTTATATTACCATTTTAACTTTAGGTAATACTTCTTAAATGTTTCATACTTTCAAACCTAATGTTGTTGTATTAAATTGGAAGTGAACTAGTAACAATTCATGAATAATCTAAATACTTAATTTTTAAATTTGCTTAAATTTTTAACATTAACATTACATTTTAAAAGGATAGTTTGCCCCCAAATGTATTGTCATTAGCCTACTTATTCTCCCTCAAGTTATTCCAAACCTGTATAAGTTTCTTACATTTTGAAGAATGTTGGTAACCAGACCGTTGACAGCATCCATTGACTTACATTATTTTTCCTATTATCGAAATCAATGGGGTCCTTCAACTGTCTTACCGACATTCTTTAAAAATATTTTCTTTTGAGTTCAACGGGGGGAAAAAAAAATAGTTTTTTTAAGTTATGAGCAACTTAAGGGTGAAAATGTAATAATAAAAAAATTTCATGTTTAGGTGAACTATCCCTTTAAGTTGACTTCCAACTCTTAAACGGTTTCTTTAAGTTGGTAAAAAAAAAAAAAAAAAAACTCAAACGAAACATATTCAACTTTTTCTAATCTACACTGGAATGTGCTGGTTATTCTGTAGCAGTTGACGGAGCGCAGCATCAAAGATAACCAAGGACGAGGAAACCAAGCAGAAAATAAAATGAATACCTCCAAGGAGAGAAAAGTCATGATAGCATGATGTGGTTTGAGCACAGATAGCAGGTTATCATTGCTCCCGGTGGAGATGGCCACCCAGGGGGACAGGTTGGGAGAATTCTGGGTAATCTGTAGATTACACAGTCACTTCCCCCTCATTTCTTCACCACTTGGCCTAAGCGTGCCGGTGCTCTGGCGACAAGGATTTGGCTAGTTGTAGTTTAGTTAAAAGTTTCCTCTCTTTTTTTTCACAGAAACTTTTGGATCAGATTCTTCAAAGACACAGTGACTGATGGAAGTGCCTGTTCACAAGCTTCATATCCCCCGCGCTCTCCTTGCCTGAGGCAAAGAACTGAAGACAAGCAAGACCTTTGCAGCTCCCTCCTGAGAGCAGAGAGCAGAGAGCTTGGCTTTCTTATGCATTGTACCAAATATAAAACACCTTTTACCAGACTGCGGTGAATCCGCATTATATATGGACGCACGTCCATGGACTGCTGTGTCCTTTCTGTCTGATAAGTATTTTTAAAGAGAACATGTTTGATAATACAGTATAAGACCCTTAGACCTCACTGGAGGCACGTCCTTATTTTTCTGGGTTAGGGTCAGCATATTTTGTTGATCCTGGAACAATATTCCTGACCATATCTCATAGAGGGAAATGATAATTGAATAACACTGATGTAGAAGCACCAAACTCTGATTGTAAGTCTAAACTCGACATAATAAACATTAATCCTGATGTAAACTTGTCCCTTAAATCTGATTGGTTGCATGGAATGTTGTACTTGGCGAAATCAGTTCTACCAGAAAGAATCGAGAGGCAAAAAAAAAGTAACAAGTATGCATTTATTAACAGCCCAGCAAGCAAGTATTATGAAATAAAGTTATGTGACATAGGCCCCGTCTGTAGCTCACAACCCGAGGGTACGGAATCTGCATTTCCTGCCTGAAGACGAAGGCAGGGGTGCAGCCGACCTCCTGGGAGGGATGGGAAGGGACCATCCTGGTGGTGGTGGGGATGATGGAGGGGAATGGAGGTGTCAGCACCTGCGAATTCAGACATGTAGCGTACCGATCTTTTAGACAAGCAGAACATGATTGGATAGATGAGGAGGTAAAAAGCAGAAGTTTCTGCTTAACGGGGTCTGTTTTCTGTTAAATAATGCGCTCTGTCAAACTCTTCAGAATATTGTGTGCTGCACCAACTAAAATGTTGTTATACATTATATTTGACCCAGTTTTAAAAAATAATAAAATAGCACAATACCACAAAATGTTAATAGGCCACCAAAAGATACTGAATGCTCCATAATCACCTTACCCTAATGATCTGAATATTTTTCTCCAGTGGAAATTGATTGACCTGACCTGAGGATTTAAGCACGGTTAATAGAAATCATAATGGGATTTGCCACCCAGCTATTCGCAAAACACATTACAAAGATTTATTACGTACAGCTTGTTCTACTTATAAAAATGGTGGTTTTGTTCTTAAAGTCTCGTGGTCCTGTATTATTTGAAAAATAAAAACAAATTGTATTGCCAGCTTTTCTGCCCCCTTTTTTTCAGATTCAGTATCCTATTATTAGCTACCCACATAAAAATTTGGATATTACATTTCTTTCTGTAATAGGCAATTTCAGTATGTGAAGTATAGCTCAGTACTTGTTAATATGGTGTTTGATATGATGATAATAAAAGGGCATATATTCCACTGACTCCTCTGCCCTGGAAGTGTCAGGGTTTCTGGTGTGGAACGTGAAATTTGGGGTAATAGAATTCAGGAGAGAACAGCGTGACGGAAGATTAATCTGGAAACTCAGTGATCAGTTAGACAGATGGATGATACTATGATAAAGCATATACAAGTAACCTAAGGGTGTAAAAATCGTCTTTGTTCAGCAATAAGAATTCATGTACTTTGAAAGTCTCATGAAAGGAATTAGCAAGCAAATATGCTGATTTAAAAATGTTAAAAAGTCCTTGAGTCTCTGGGGTCAGTATGCTACCTGCTGGAGACCTTGAAAGAGTTTATTGAGTGCCTCTCGTTATTCCATTCTAAACAGGAAATCGAATGACCAAAGGATACATGGACCAATTACCCCATTACGAAAATGAATAATTGTCTTTCTTTTATTTTCTAAACTCAGAAAATATGTGGATGTGGATACAGTTGCTTAATTTCTGCAACAATGTTGTCGTAAAATGAACTTATTCATAAATGCAGATAAAATACTTCGATTTTAACTACAGTGCCATTGAAACTGGTACCAATGAACTCATTCATGCCATATCAAACAGAAGCCATTCACAGTATTGTGTGAATAAGAATAGCACAATGACAGTGGAATAGTGGCCTATTTATAAGTTTTGACAAATCACCAGATCTGGTGATTTGTAAATATATAGACTTGTACGATTAAATTAGAGGTTTTCGTTTTATTCTTAAACAAGCAAAACAAAAACAAAACACTATTTTTGAAAAGTTTGTGGCTTATGCTCGATACACTGGTGGGCTAATGGCTTTAGGACCCTGCAGAGCACCCATATAAAACACGTGGAGATTTAAGCAGCACTCTCCCAAAGAATCAACACTTCACCAAAGCACGAGACCCAACCAATATCTCTCTGTGTCTGTACGTGTGCTCCTTGCCTTTGTTTACACTCTGCATGTGTGACACGGGACAGTGTGTGAACACAGTTGAGCACAAGAATTGGCGGCTTTGTAAAGTTTTTCTAAAAGCTCTATCGCGGGTCTGTAGACCACCCTCCCCTCGCTCCCCTGTGGATTTAATCGTATCGCAGGAAGTCCCTCACATCCTCTCCTCCTGCGCCGTGTGTGTGCGCGCGCGTGTATTTGTGTGTTTCTGTGTGGGTATATTATGAAGATCTCATCATAAGGAGCCGGGCATCATGAGGATCTCCCGGCGTATGGAGAACTGGTGCCTCATGAGCGGACTGCGCGCTTTTGTGCTGCTGATAGTGGGACTGACAGCTGGCGTCTCCACTCATCACTCACCCGACGGTAGGACACTTCATATTAGTGCTTATTTTACTACTGGATGTCTTATCCAGTAGTATCTTATATTGGTATCTTATAAAGCTTTTAAGGGTGCAACATTTGAGGGGTAGCCTACTGCCTCAGTGAAGCTGGTGTACCCCTAATTTTTGAACATTTTTGCTAAACTGTGTTACTGTATCATTTAAACACATAACGATGACAATAATAATAATTAAAAAGTTATAGCCCATGCACATATTGTATTTTTAAAGAATTCAAGAGTTTGATTTAAGTCAGTTTGGGAACAGAATACATAAAAAATAAAATAAAAACATGAAGAGAGTTGCTGAATGAGATGCATAGGAAACCCTGTGTGTATGAGAATGAATAACAATAGAAGGAAAGAGCAGAGATTTTTATTTGTTTGATTCTTTTTCATTGTATGCTTGAAATAAAAATAATAATAAAAAATGTTAATAAAATAATATTTAAAAGTGTAAGTAATATAGCCTAGTGTAATATTTAGTAATGCAAAAAATAAATAAATAATCCCATGAAGAAGAGATGATGCCAACCCCTGCTAGGACTTCAGATGATGCCAACTCAGAATCAACATGGTGCCAAATTTTCTACACTGGATGTTGTAATCAATATGATCACAACTTGTAATCTGCTTTAATGAGAGCATTGCCTCGGCCTAAATTAATAAATGAGCTTAGCTAACTGCATTATTTGTATTATCTTAAGATGTACATTTTTTGGCCATGGGCATTTCTTGGACAATCACTTCTGATAACAATTTGCTCTAAATTGTAATTGTATAAATATATATATTTATATATATATCTATCTATTGTGAAACGTGTTACACAAATAAACATAAATTGAATTGAATTTAAATAAAAGCTACTACAATAGGTTAAAATAATTGTACAACACTGAAGGCATCATATTTCTTAATGACTTATCTTGTATTTATGAACATAAAAAGGCACTGACTATATTTACTTTACAGTCATAGATGTTGGTGGTGAAAATGGCTACTGTATATGAAGAGTTCAGATGCAAAAGCCTCTAAATGCCATTTGAAATTTTCTTCTAGAATGGTCATTTTTATCAAGCTTGTATATTTAAGTTCAGTAATTTCACTTAAATGGCAATTAATAGGTAATCTTCATTGCCATTTAAGTGAAATTACTGAACTTAAATATACAAGCTTGATAAAAATGATCATTTTAGAAGAAAATTTCAAATGCCACTTAGAGGCTTTTGCATCTGAACTCTTCATATACTGTGCACTTGATCCAGTGATAGTGTTCAACAAAACGCTTGTGCTTGTCAGAACTCCAGTTTAATGAGGTCAGTGGAATTACATTTAAAATAGGCTTTGTTTTTGGCATACTGTGCTGCGTTTATTTCAGTGTGGCAGATGGTTGACGTAAATGGTGTGAGTTTGTTAAGGTTTGTCAGGTAAGGTTAAGTTCTCTTTTTCACTGGTCAGTTTCACCATTTAATTCATCAGATCATATTGTTCCTACAACACATCTGTTCGACACATCTCATATTTTCTCCTCCTCTGCTCTCTCTTTCACTAAAGCATACTCCACTAAGCTGGTGTTCAGAAAGATAGTAATTACAGCAAAGGCAGGATGATAATATGTTTCAGAGCTTTGATTGCAGGGAACTCTTGAAACTCAGTTTGATCACAGCAAATGAAACAGAACGCAGTCTTATAATGTCTTTCAAATACCATTTTATTTCATTTAAGTTACATGATTAACAGTGTCTTTGTGAGTAGTTGTGTGTATGAAAATGGCTCAGCCACTGAGGGGTGCTGTCTTGAAACAGCACCATTTGAGGGCAGTGTTTTGGCTTTATGCTTATAAAGAGAGAAAGAGAGAGAGAGAGAGAGAGAGAGAGAGAGAGAGAGAGAGAGAGAGAGAGAGAGAGAGAGAGAAAGTGTGTGTGTGTGTGTGTGTGTCATATTTCCTCTTGTTAGCACCTCATTCCCAGCGTTGACAAGCTCCTGAAGTTAGCAGGGCTGACATGGTTTCACAGTATCACACATGACAGCAAAAATTACCTAGAGCCATTAAAATGCAATTTAAGACTATCCATCCATGGCTAATTTGTTTCTTGTGCTCTGACACTGTTTGTGTGCGCGTGTATGTGTGTTTATAATGTGTTCATCCATGGCTGAAATCCTTATCTACCAAAGTGGGTGGAATTGCTGATCTAGTAGTTTGAAATTCTAACCGAAATCCCAAATATTTGAATTATATACCTAATTTGAATGGCTACTGTATGCATTGCTTTGCATGGCCAAACTCGGTGTGGGGGATGTTTTATTGGCACACTAAGTCCCCTTAGTGCCAATTGGGCATCATTTAAATCCCAATTTCAATGCCACATAGAATTAAGGCAGTTCTAAAGGCAAAAGGGGGTCAAACACAGTATTAGTATGGTGTTCCTAATAATCCTTAAGGTGACATCATCAAGTGATAATTCGCCAGCCAGTCACCAGACATGAACTTTGTAATACAGCAAAATTTGCATAAGCTTGCTTTTCTTTCTCCCACATTTGTATGAATGGAAATCAATGGAAGTCTAGTGTGTGACCACCCCAAGAGGAACGCATTGATAAAATAGTGGTGAATCTGGTGGGAATTTCCGTTAAAATATACAGTTCCCTTCCTGTGTATGTTTGTTTTTCATGTGAGAAAGAGATAGGTAGAGACACTTCTGTAGAGTTTTTGGGATAATGCTTTGTGTTGAAGGGTGAGGTGATAACCAAATTTTTAAACGTCTTTACTGCACCCGCTTGGTTCTGGACCATGTGTGTTTGTGTTTCCGTTTAAAAGGATTCATGTTTGTTTCAGCAGCCACTTCACAGTGGCATTGGCCTCCATGACCAATCCATTCTGCATGGGAGGGGTCTGGCTTTACCTTTGGAAGAGTGACGCACACTATCACACACATAAGCCAATCATCATCATTGCACACACACATTCAGGATGATCAAAAAGGACTTAGTGCAAAATCTCTTGTGGATTAATGTAAAGCAGATGCATTAATTCTAATATTCATTTCTAAATTTTAAGTGTTAGTATATTACACTGTAGTCTACTGAAACCATCTTTACTGTGTCTGAGTTTATGAAACCGTTTTGACATGTTGAATGGACCCCTGTTGTTTTCTGCATTGATCCAGACCTCAACAACTCCCTAAACAGACACACACACACAAACAAACACACTGTCATTCACTGATGGGCAGAAAAGCCCAGTTATTGATTGTGGCTCAGACAATAGTGCTCAGTTTGTGCAGTCAGGTGGTGTACGGGTCTGAGCTCTTTGCACTCATTAGTCTTTCGCTGTCATTGGTTGTGTATGGTTTTCGTCAACGACAAATTGGACTATTAGACAACTAAATACCATTAGACAACTAAACTGTCTTCAAAATTTACTTTATTTGCATGTATTTGTGAATGTATTGCATTTGTGTAGATATTTATTCAGGAATATATATTTAGTTAAAACAATTTTGATGCAAAAAATTCTTTACATTGTAGTCTGTTTGATTCTACTTTAAATAAGAACAGTTTTTAAAGTGCACCAAATGAAAAGCATTTAGCATTTGAGCTTATTCACCAACACCAGCATATATAATTTTTAGAAAGTCTAAATTAAATTATTAACAAATGAACATGTTAACAAGCACAACAATATTACCGTATAAGTCAGAAATTAGTTATATTTTTTATTATGTACAGTATGAGTCATGCAAGGATCTTGTTTTCAACAGAAAATGCTCCAGTAACAGAATATTTACATTATATTACCAAAAGTTTGGGGACGTTTGCCTTTACATGCAGATCCCATTCCTGATCCGTAGGGTTTAATATGAAGTTGGCCCACCCTTTGCAGCTATAACAGCTTCAACTCTTCTTGGAAGGCTTTCCACAAGGTTTAGGAGTGTGTTCATGGGAATTCTTGACCATTCTTCTAGAATCGCATCTGTGAGGTCATGCACTGATGTTGGACGAGAAGGCCTAGCTCGCAGTCTCCGCTCTAATTCATCCCAAAGGTGTTCTATCATGGTGAGGTCAGGACTCTGTCGCTCATCCATGTCTTTATGGATCTTGCTTTGTGCACTGGTGCACAGTCATGTTTGAAAAGGAAGGGGGAATCCCCAAACTTCAGAAAGTTGGGAGCATGAAATTGTCCAAAATGTCTTGGTATGCTGAAGCAATAGAGTTCTATTCACTGGAACAAAGGGGCCAAGCCCAACCCCTGAAAAACAACCCCACACCATAATCCCCCCTCCACCAAACTTTACACTTGGCACAATGCAGTCAGGCAAGTACAGTTCTCCTGGCAACTGCCAAACCCAGACTTGTCCATTGCATTGCCAGACAGAGAAGAGTGATATGTCACTCCAGAGAACACGTCTCAACTGCTCTAGAGTCCTGTGGCGGCGTGCTTTACACCACTGCATCCGACGCTTTGCTTTGCACTTGGTGATGTAAGGCTTGGATGGAGCTGCTCGGCCATAGAAACCCATTCTCTCTACGCACTGTTCTTGAGCTAATCTGAAGGCCACACGAAGTTTGGAGGTCTGTAGCTATTGATTCTGCAGAAAGTTGGTGACTTCTGCGCACTCAGCATGCGCTGACCCCACTCTGTGATTTTACGCAATTTTAAGAGTTGTTCCACTTTGTTATAATACCACTAACAGTTGACCGTGGAATATTTAGTACTGAGGAAATTTCACGAATGGACTTAATACACAGGTGGCAACCTATCACGTTACCACGTTTGAATTCAGAGCGACCCATTCTTTCACAAATGTTTGTAGAAGCAGTCTGTATGCCTAGGTGCTTGATTTTATACAACTGTGGCCATGGAAGAGATTGGAACACCTGAATTCAATGATTTGTAGGGGTGTCGCAATACTTTTAGCAATATAGTGTATTTATATTCATGCATGTCCATAAGAAATTAATTCTGAGATGATTAAATTTAAAATAAAAAATAATTATCTTAAAGAAAATCTTAAAAGAAACGAGTTCATGAATTGAAAAATACAGAAGGGCGAAAGCCAACAGTGTATGGCAGATCAAAATAGGGGGGAAAGAACATCTTTGTTTATTCAATGTATGATCACTGTATTTATGTTCCAATAGCTGAAATTCTGGAGCATGTACAATGCGTTTAATGAGAATATGGACCTTGATTGGAGAATAATGTGCATTTATGTTCATTAATTGCGTAATGTATTTATTTCAAGGTGATTTAATTGAATGGAACTCTTTTAGGAATATTTTGGAAATTATCATCCATCCACATTTTTGAAATGAGACCTTTATTGATTATCTGAGATAAATGTTCCTTCTTTTCCTTCATTTCTTATTTTATTTTTAAATTAGGTTATGAATCCAGTTGTAAATTAATTGATTAAAATAGATGAATCTATTTTCCCCAGGATAAATGAACATCAGAAGTCCTTAACCATAAAGACGAGGCACTGTCTAATATCATAAAACGTCACTCATAGTCAGCCTCAACCATTTAAGCTGTCGATCTTCCAAACTCTCTCATTTCTTCCCTCATCACTGAGCCTCAAATTCATAATCTGTAGCCAGTGAGCTCAGAGAGCGAGAGAATGACAGAGTGAGAGAGAGAGAGAGATTATTATAGCAAGGTCACAAAGTCTATAGATTCTCTCAGTCAGTAATCTCCCCTCATTCACCCCATCACACCCGCATTAACCAATTACCAACACACCCACTCTCTCTCGAACTAACACACTTCTTAATCTCCAGTTCTCTCCGCTCACTATCGCACTTTCCTCTTCAATCTCTCGCCTCACGTCCTGTTTCAGCAGTTGACTCTCAAAGTGCTGACGGTGCTTTTCCTGGCTGTTAGGAGAGTACTAATGTATTCATCCCATCCTCTCAGAAACCCGAAGACGCTGCAAACAAGAAACTTATCATTAACTTGTCTGCCTAGTGGTTGAAGAAAGTCCTCATTGCTGATTCTGAATATGAGATACTTTACAAGTGACTGCTGACAGGTTTCCGTTAGTTTTTTCAGTATGACTGAACTGGTCGCTGGTTGCGTTGTATTATTTAAAGCTACACTGTGTGATTTAGCGGTGAAAAGGTATAGCTATGACCATCCAGTGAATATTAGTTTCTGTTCCTCTCAATTTCGATTTCGTTTTAACTCCTACGGTGGCCAATGTAGTCCAAGATTAACATGGCTTCCAGTTCGACCTCGTCCATGAGTGTTAACTCAAACGTAAACGCGAAGGGCGAAGCTTGAATTAACGGGTATGTCCCTCTTTGGCTAATGTACATTCAAGATGGAGGGGCAACATGGCGACCGACATTAGAACCCCTTACCCGTATGTATTTTCAATGGCACTCACGAGAATACTTTATTACTTGAATGAAGTAAATATACATTAATGAGCACATATATTTTTGAAAGAACTAAGTGTTTTTATCTAAGAATAAACTAAAAGAGTTTCACAGTGTATCTTTAAGCGCTTGATTCGCTAAAGGAATTATGCAAATCTGGTAATTTGAAAACATTTGGCTTTACATCAAGTTCAACTAAGTTCAACTTATCTGCACTTATTTGAAATTCAATAAATCATTTGGGCAGGTTCACAAATGTTATGATACTTCAATGACAGAAATGATGTGAATATGAACAAATTGCTGCAGTTTATGGCTCACAGATCCAATAATTTGCTAAGATATGAGTCTAAAGTTTAAAGTTATCAGTTCTTTGGTCTTGTATTATTCACAATGACTCAAGAACTGTACTGACTCCTAATGATTCATTAATATAATGTTGGACTTTTAAGCTCCAGAGTGTGACTGGCATTAGACCCCTGTGTCATTAAAAAGGCATTATGAGCTGGGGTATGGAATATGTCCAATAGTAAAATAATAAAATGAAAGTAGTCAAGTATAACTTTTGTACTTCTACCCAAGTAGAAGTTTAAACTGGAAAAAGTTTATTTTAAAATGATCACTCTGTGATCATAAACATGAATGTAAAATCTGACCGGAGCATGTGCGAATAATCATGCCTGTCAATTTCCATGAATTTCGCAGAAAGCTTTTTTTAGACATAAAGAACAAAAATCTCTCATATTGGATTGCTTTACACCATTACAAACACGTGCAGTGGTTCCCAGACATGTCATTAAAATTCCCACCAAAGCTGCTAAACATCTTGGAATTTTCCTTTGTGGTCTGTTTAAAACATTAATTGGGCTTTGTATCAATGAAGAGAATATAACTGAATATGTTAGATGAATAATTACCAAGCATTTAATTGATGTATTTATTGTGTTTTTATTAATTATCCCTCAAATCTTTGCTTTTTTCCCTCTATCCCCGAACTGATACAACAGAACATAATAAAGCACTCAAGCTTCATTATATTGTGAACGGATGAATTGTTTGGCCTGCTGTAATCAGTGCTGTATTAGAAGCCTCAATGGAATTTCATAATGTTCAATAAAACACATCAGTATGCGCATGCGCTTAAGCCCACACACACATTCTCTGGGGTTTTCACATTGACACTAGACTAATAAATCTGGTCAAGTCATCAGCCCTGGCTTCAAATAGCTTGAACGTGATATGGGCGTGAAGGAAAGGGAAGGAAAGGAAAAGCTCAAGGTACACACATCTACATTCTGAAGGAATGATATGGAGGCGTATTACCAATGCAAATTAACAGAAATGTCGAAATTAAAAAAAAAAAAATAAAACAATTTCATGACAAATAATAAGCAGGGGAAATATTGTGATGATTATTTTTGAATTAATCAAGAGAAGCAGAAATCATTATCACGGTTAAAATATGATTAATCGTGCAGTCCTTCTGTCTGGGTGTTGTCTAGCTACTTTATTTCTTTACTTAATTTAGATTCTACTCATTTGACATACTTCTTTTTGCATACTAAGCAGGGACGTACGCATATAGAGTGCAACAATGACTGCCCACTTTTTTAGCAGCCTTTTTTTCCCATTCATTTCCATAGGGTTTTTTTAACCAAATGAACCAGCCCTGAGATGAATGAAGACTTCCATTACACATTTTAAGCAAACATATATTTTAAAAAAAACAAAAAAACAAAAACAATGAACTATGCAGCTCATGGTGCAGTATATAATTGATGGAATCAAATAAAAAACAATCACAATATAAAACAGTATATTGTCTGATAAATTCAGAGATCATGGTAGTCTTGAGAAGTTGTTGTCCACAGCTAGACAATGTACAAAAACAGTGGCTGGTTTGTGAATACCGGTGCCAATAAAATGCCTTGGGCTCTGGTGATTTTGCTGATGTGGCTTGTGACTGTTTTGCATTATGATGAGAGGTATTACCGTGGTTTTTGAAGTCCATTCAATACCATGAAAATAAATAGCACATGAATATTGGCCACTTTTCAGGTCTACTGCATATTTTAAAGTACGTTTTTTTTTTTTCATCCGATAACATTACTGTAGTGTGTCACTGCCATTTTTTCAAAAGTAGTTTTTGATGTTATATTTATTAGATGATTTGGTGTAATATTGATTAGGCTATTTGGTGTAATATTAATGAATCGATGTAAATGTATATTATCTATCCATGTGAATGTTTGGGTAATTTCTTGCATGCATGAATAGGTAAAATCATGATGATTTATTACTCTTTTCCTGATTACACACAAAGGCCAGTTTTAGGCAAGTGTGCAAAGCTTATTCCTAAATTGAATCATTGGACAAAAACAGCAGAAGGAGAGGGAAGGGTAAATGACAACGACAGAAAGGAAATTAGGTCTGGGGGTGGGTAGGGGCTGGGGCCTGACATTGCCACTTCCTGTCTCCCTCAGAATGCTGAATCGTGGGTAATAATGGGTGTCTGAGAAACCGGCAGCAGAGAGCTATGGGCCCAGTGAGCCCAACCGAACGGATTTGTGTTATTATGTGCTGAGTCAAGTTTCTCATTGAGTATTCTCTCTATTGATAGCTAACCATGGCATGCTAGTCCACTTCATATGTGTATTTAGCAGATGTTTGGTTCCTATTGTGTCCCACTGCAATGATTTTGAGATTGCATATCTAGGAGATCATATCTAGGATTTGAGTATCTTTACAGGTGGCGCTGGGGAAGGTGGTGGTTTATGAAAGCGCACTGCAGACTGATGCAAACAATGCCACGTATTTGAATGTTAAACAGCAAGCTCATTGGCTGCTGATGCCACAGTGACCAATCAGCTGTGCTATGTAGATAACAATGTAATCACTAACCAATTGAGTCAAGGACCTATCAGCCTGCGGCATCTAGAGTTTCATGACAAAACTTTGAATTTATTGTTTGAATTTCATAATAAAATGGACAGAATCTGAATCTATAAATTGTTATTTATTGGATGGACTGTGTGCTACAACAAATAATGTTCACAAAACAGCTAAAAACAGCACAGACTAAAATGTTAATTAATGGCATTTTGGAATCGATGGTTCATCAAAATGAGAATGCATTCATCATGCATTTATGGTAGGCTAAACTATTTTTAAAAATACAATGAAATTAGGATGATACATGTCCAAAATCTATATATATAAAAAAAAAATAGAGTTCTTTATGATCTTCAGGATTTCTTTTATAGATATTTAAATACAAAATAAAAGGCATGAGTGTATATATAAATCCATACATGCAAATATTGTTTTTATAATGGCCAGTAAATTGGGGCAAATGTCAAAAAAAAAGGCAAAAGTATTTGTCTGAAGAATGCTGCGATTGACCTATCAAATTCAAGTTTTCTGTCTAATTAATTATAAAAATATAACAAAT
Organism: Pimephales promelas; assembly: GCF_988280905.1. Lineage (NCBI taxonomy): Eukaryota > Metazoa > Chordata > Actinopteri > Cypriniformes > Leuciscidae > Pimephales > Pimephales promelas. The sequence goes on from NC_142783.1 coordinate 26,459,424, forward strand.
ATATTTAAACATTTATCTTGAATGGAATCATTTTCTTCAGAATGCACAAGACGGGTGTGTGTGTGCGTTTGTTTGTGAGTCAGTGAGGGAGAGAAAGAAAGAATGGAGGGATCCGGCCCTCAAGAGAGATGGAAGAAAACATGTTGTGCTGTCACTCCGCTGCTTCTGCCGCTCATAAGGCTGCACTGCTCTATTGTGTGCCTATGTGTCTCTCTTACACCCCCTCTCTGTTTCTTGCTCTCTTTCCATGTCTGTCACCCTCATTCATAATGGATTCCATAGTGTTGAGATTCAGCTGAGGATGGAACACTTTGGCCCTGTGGGGGCACAACACTTTCACTGAAGGGAAAGAAGAGAGAAGCCTTTTGATTTAGACTGATGACGCAACTACACTCACGAAACACAGAACCAAGTCAAGTCAAGTTTATCATTCTTCTCATTACTTGCCAGTGTGGGAAAAAGAATGAAATTTTGTAGCTACTAAAAGAATATCAAGGGGCCTCAAACCTCAAAGCTCAGGGTTCCCTGTGAGTTTCTACCATAGATATCTATATAAAGGCTAGATATGTCGTCCACGCTGCTGGCCAATGGAGGTCGACGTCTGCACCTGGCGGCCATCTTGTCACAGGTAGCTCGCTCACTCGTAACATTGTGTTAATGGTACATGTTCTATTTAAATGACCATAACTTGAATAAAAAGTGTATAAATAAATAATCATCCAGATAATTATAGCCACGTTAATAACGTTTGGAAGAAACCAAACCGTTTGTAAATCCGTCAAGATTTCCCCGAGATAAGAGTATTTGTGTTTGTGCTGACCATTCATCTTACATCAGCTTGTCTGTGACAAGATGGCCGCCGGTGATGACGATGGAAACTCCGCCGTAACACATCTAGCCTTTATATACATATCTATGGTTTCTACTGATCCTGAAGACCTTGATTAGCTTGCTCAGGTGTGTTTGATCAGGGTTGGAGCTAGACTCTGCAGGACAGTGGCCCTCGAGGACTGAGATTGGAGTCTAGCTCATACAAATACTGACTTCAAATTATGACATGCACTCATCCATTCACTGCATTGTTTTTCATAGATTTTTTAGATACTTGTTCAGTTATGAAATCAAATTGTAGCCCAACCCAGCCCAATAGCTTTAAATCAAAGCTTCTAATGTGTGTGGTTTGGCTCATGGCTTATAACCTTTTATTGAAGACTTTTTTTTTTTAAATCCCTATGGAACCAAGGCTGCTGAAAAGGTGAACAGGTACAGTTGCAATCTATACACTGTTTTCGAAGTTGTAAAAAAAATATCACTGGAGTATGTTTTACAAGAAAATGCTGTTCTACTGTGTAGAAAACACCTCGCCCTGTGGAGAAAATTGTTTTAAAGTAAATCCTACACCACGTTTATTTGACTATGGTTGGCAGACGTTTTTTCACAAGGTCACCAAATTTGTCCGACTACTCAAAATATGAGTCATTATTGTAAGCTACGTATAGTGAATTGTGGTATGGAAACAATTGAATGTTTGTTAATGGATTTTTGTTGCATGATAGGGCACCTTATTTTACTCATAATTTAAAAACTGCCATCCTAAAAAAAACATTAGAAATCCTGAGGGTAACCCACACTTTTCTATTGAGTTAATGGTCTTTATCTCAGCATCTGTTTATGCTGATCCTAATTTACTGCAGTACTGCATACTAACTGCTGTCTTCAGTTTGCAATTCCACGTTTAACTGTTGGTCATTTGAACTTTTTGCCCCCAGTACACACACACAGAGAGAGAGAAAGCTCAGCAGCACCTCATATTGTGTCTCTGGTATCCACTGCAACACTAATGGGAGTTTTTTTTTTTTTTTTGCTTATGCAGGGAGGCAAGTAAAAAGTGTGCTCGACAAACTGAAACACTACCACACCATGGCACCGCTACTGCTGGAAGGAACAGAGCAGCACCCAATCAGCTGGCTCCGCTCCAGGGTAAGAAAGAGCACTGTATGTTGCTCACCATTTTTCCCTAAACCTCTAGAAAGTCATTTGCACTTCCATCATGATGTCTTGTTGCCAGTGTTTATTTATATTTGAATATGAGTTTTTGAAATGGAATAGTACTGACTTGCATATTCTCTCTTTAAATGAATAACATATTGAGTCCAGTGCAAGTTCACTTCAGTTCAAAATGGTATATTAGACTACGGTCCAAATTAGTTCTCAATGTACTGTATGACTCCCATACTCGGTATCATTATTGAGCTTAGCCTTTTAGCTCTAAAAGGGTCATTTGTGAAAATGAGTGAAAGGCCTGACTGCCAAATGGCACCAGAGGCACAAAGGCTGAGTGATGAGGTGATGAATCTTGAAAACTGTTTTAGAGTACATTAGATTAGATTAAGTGCCTAAAGCCGTGGCGACATTGTCGCAAAAAGTCACATGGTCTCCTTCATTAAGGCTTAATTGATTCCAGTCTCCGCACGGAGTTACTCCAGTAGTGAATATTACAGTCAAACGTCTTCTGTAGCTCAGAGCAATATCTGATTCTGACACATAGCACTTAGAGTCCATTTCACTGCCCGTTTCGGAGGCTTAGGCATTGAAAACTCAACACCCAGAGCTTTTTATAACTGTCTGAGATGTTGGGAATGTCTTTAATGCATTGTTAGGAAAAAGTTTTGTATGTCATGAAAATGCAGTGCTATAGCGAATGGTCGGCTTTGCTTTGCTTTCCGAGGTGATTGATTGCTATTAAACATTTACAGGTGGAGATTGAGGTTGTGGTGAGGCCGGTAACGTATATTAGGGAGGAAATCCCGCTCAGAATAAAGGACCTGTCGGTCTGCACCATGAGTGGCCCGACTGATGGCCCAAAGCCAAATCAGTTCAGCAAGAGTAATGGAGGAAGATATGCTCTCTCAGCTGTTTAGTAAGAAAAAAAAAAGAGTTATTCTGAAATATTTCAGGAGTACACGCATGCATTATTCTGTTTTGCAATTTGAAAAAAATATAATAAAAATAATAATGTGCACAGAAAACATTGAAGAATACAGATGTACTCTACACACATGGAATTATCATAGGGCCATGTCCAAAAAACGTATAGGTTACCTAATGTAACCTCGGTTCTCTCTGCAAGAGGGAACTAGTATTGCGAAAGTTTAGCTTACGCTACGGAAAGATTCATCAGATATTGAAGCCAAAAAATGGCTTAATTTTTGTATTTATTGTCAAAGCAGTGCAGCAGCTTACCACTGAGCCCAGCGTGACGGCACGTCCAATGAAGGGTGCTCGTGCCCTCATAGCGTCTTAGCCCGCCAGAATGGGCGTGGCTTAGCGTATATAAGTGGGGCTTGGAGGGTGTCTCCCTGGCTTTCAACGACTGAAGCAAAAGTCGCTCGTGGAGCGAACACTTCACTCGTTTTCTCTTCTGAAGAGAACCAAGGTTACTTTTACGAGAGGTTCTCTTGTATTATAAGTTATCTTACGCTACGAGAACCCTTTGTCAACGCCATGCACGCCAAGCATCCACTTCATGAGTCCCAGGGAATCCCGTGCTCCCAGGTAAGCGGGGAATAAGGCGGCCAGCAACGCGGTGGCGGCGGCTTCTTTTGGAGTCCAGCAATGCGAAGAGCTTCGCTGAAGAGATGAAAATCAAGGAGACAGCCTCTGAGCCCCGCTTATACAGTATACACTAAGTCACGCCCATTCTGGCAGGCTAAGACGCGATAATACCATAAATTACAACTGTGGAATTGTACATTAGGTTGCGAAAAACAAATATATATATATTTTTTTATATAATTTATGAAATCTGAGAACATTTACAGCATAGATGTAACGATTCACCAAGATGCACTCACTTGAACCTTTATGGCAACACTTCTGGCTTGTTTATCATAATTTATCAAGAATCAGTCTGTTTAAATTATATTTGTGCGTAAAACTCAGTTCATATTCCTCATGTCTTTGAGTCAAGTGAATGAAGATGCAGTGGCTATACATGAACACACAAGCTTTGGCCCTGTGCAGTGCTTGACACATTATTATGTGCAAAATGACATTTGGAGGGCTTCGTTTTGGCTCTAGCGCTGTCTGGTGCACTGGATCGAAACCTGAAGTCATTTAAAGGTGTAAAGGCTGTGTGTGTGTTTCAATTGGGAAGCTGCAGGGTTTAGAGTAAATTGGTTGAAACAAGAAAACAGGACATGAAGTGATTGTTTTGTTTTTCATTTATTTAGACACCTCCTGCTTCGCTGCGCATCCTAATCCTAGCAGAAGGACAACAGCTGATTTTATCCGTGGAGAAGAACCAGTAAGTCTCCCTCGCAACACTCGTGACTCTTAAATCGCCACACACATGATCAGACACACAGTTGTTTTTTTTACAACTTAATAACTTAAGCTATCATTAGGCAGTTAGCATATGGCTTCAGAAGACTGAATATACTGTATGGCGTAAAAAGCTTTAATAGCTTAAAAGCCCCAGTCCTGTAACTGCCTGGAAAAGAGGAATTAGCACAGGGTTTATTTCAGCATTATTGACCAATGTGTGATGTAACCATGATGTAACATTTTCTCATTTATTATTTAATGTATTTTATATTGCAATACAATTTGCAAAAAAAATATTGGGCTGAAACAGTAAACGGCTAATGCAGTAAGAGGTACTCAAGCAGCGTGAAACTTTACAGCTTGAAGCATTAAGCAGCTGAAACCTTAAAAGCTCTATAAATGTCTGGTTGTACACTATTTAGAGTTTAACTGAAAACTCACTTAAATTCCCGAATTTCAAATGTAAATCTGAACTGAAGTAAAATATAGAATTTGACATTGATTCTTGTTCTTGAATGGATCTGAGAGCATATATTGTGTATGAATTAGCCCATATGCAAATTAATTATGCACATATTGTCATATGAAGTAAGATGTATATGGAATTAAAAATTTAATTAAAAATGTATATAAACAATATATATTTATATATACAATTTACAGTATATATAATATATCTAATCCTTATAAATATGTTTATGTATGTTTACATAAATATATTTTTGATATATATCATGTATGTAATTATTTATAGACATAACATGTTTGTCTTTGTATAAATGTGTTTAATATGAAAATTATACATTGTATATTTACATATTAAAAAAAAACATGAATGTTAAAAGAAACACATATGGGGGCATAATAGATAGACGGGCAGAAAGAAAGAAGCAACGAGCCTACAAAGAAACTCCAGGGACGTCTGATACAGGCTTATCTTCTCTGTACATTAAGCTGAGCTCAACTCTTTCCCATGCACATCAAAAACACACAACAAATAACATCACTCATCCAGATAAATAAAACCACAACCTAAATGAAAGACACTCATAAAGCTTTGTGTGCCCATCATCACAGCAATAATAACCATCAAGTAAAATCAGTAAAATCTCATTTTTTCACTCGAGTGCATTTGATAAAAGAGCTTTGATAGTTCACATCTTTCTCTGAATTTTTTCTAACCTCATCCTGAACTAATTTCTGATTTATTTGGTGATCATTGTTGTTTTACCCAATGGATTTGTCCTCCCTGTATTCTCTAAGCTCAGATCAGCAATACAACACAGTCTAAACAACAGCCTTGAACTCAGTTTAACTCACAACGAACAGGAAAGCAATGCTGACTTTGATTGCTCATCCAAAGGATTTCCAAAGAAAAATGCATCTGAAGCGAACACTATAACGCTAAAAGACTCTAATCAGCAGCTGCCCAGTGAAGTTGTAGCTTTGCTCCACTTAATTTGCTGAATTCCACGTTCCTCTCAAGACTGAGTGAAAACACTTACCATAAATTAGGAAAAAGTCTGTCACAGTGAGAGCATGTGTACAGTGTTTTAGGCTGGATAAAGCCACATAATTTTGCATTTTTGTGAAGTTAACTTAAAACTATAGCTTGCCAACCTACAAGCTACTCATAGTTAAAAGTATTTAAAACTATTCTTTTAAAAAGGTAGCACCACAAGTCAAGTTATACTACCATGACAAAATGTAGCTACAGTGTAAGTACACATGCACTTTTTTACACTAATATATTTTTCACAAAATATTTTTTTACATAATTTGATAGCCTGATTACAAAAAACAAGTCTCACCATTAAAAGCAATGTCCCAAGCACTCAATAATGTTCTCATGATAATTTCATGTATCCTATTATGAGAGACTTGAGTTGCACATATTGCACTTAACTGTTTTTTTTCTTCCGTTTTTTAAGTGATTTCAATCATATTTCAAGCAATTCAAAATTATCATGGTGAACAGTGTGCATCTGAAATGTCTCAGCTGAAGGAAATAATCCATTATTTATCGGTTTTAATATTTACAAATTTTCCTTTCAGGCCGATATAATAACATTCAAACTGGACACATATCGGCCTATACGATACCGATACCGATATACCAATATACCAAAATATCGTCCATTTCTAATAAAAGTATTAAAGTATTTCTTTCTTTTAAATGTAAATGTCGAAAAAAAATTTTACAATTCATTATGGTTCATTTAATATATGATAAGTTTCTTCTCGAATTATGATGTTCCCTTTCCAGGGATGTCGAGATGCGTCGAGACACTGTGGGATGTGCGTGATTGCGTCATGAAGCCTCTTATGAAATCAGTCCAAACCGTAACCCGAGACATTTTCCTCCATTCAGCATTTTGGATTGATAAAAACTCAACTAGTGAAGGCTAACGTGAATTTTCACAAAATGCACCTAAACCTTTTACTGTATGCGCTGAAAGGATGGATTCATTTTTGCAGCCGGTTCATTGAAATGCACCGTCCGAAACAGACTAATTCGCCCAAATTAATTGGATTTCCCAGTGGTACTTGAGAGAGAGAGACCTTCTGAGAGTACGTTTGATTATTGTCATTGCTCGCTCGGTTGTTAGGCTGCATAAGCAATATGAGGCATGAAAAACAACAATGTAGTGCTTGTAAAAATAGCTTGTTACTGGAAAAGCTGCACTATTTTGATGATCTATGCTGTCACGCTACTGAAAAAAAAAATAGCTTGTAGCATACCTACATCTAGTTAGCTGTCAGTCACTTTTTTCATTCGTTGATTTTCTTGAAGTGTTCTTCCTCTTTTAAACTCTAAATCTTGATAATGGCATTAGAGATATCCCAGACACTGAATTGATCAAAGTCCACAGGACGTTTATATGAAGGAAGATTGTAGGAAGATTTAGAGCTTATTCTGGTTGACTCAAACAGCTGTTACTGAGGAAGAGTGCCATTCAAAGGCTTCCTTTTATTCATCCAAACAGGAAGGAGCATAGCCAAGCACACAAAACATGTCATTACTGTGACAACTGCAAACATGACCATATAAACTTGGACTCAGTGTCCATGAATGGACGGGGAATAGGGTTGTTGTTTGTGTGAGAATGGCATCATTGACTCTCTGCTCTGATGTCAGACTGAAGCAAAATTAATGAACTGAGTCCAATAGAGAGAGAAACACACTATTACCAGAGGACTATTAGAGTGGCCCTGTGATTCTGGAAGCAAGGTGAGGATAATGAGTAAGGAGTCCTTCAACAACTGACACAATACACACACCTGGCCTGTTACATAAACTGTTTAGACTATAGTCTTACAACAAGTAAGCCATCTAATTTTTTTTCTTTAAGACGGGTCATAACAAATCAGTTCCATAAAAAGGTAGATTGGTGCTATTTGAATCTGAAAAGTAAGACTGATTATTGGTTCTTAAGTCAGTCTTAACTTAGCAGCTATGTTTTTGGCTCATGTAGTGACCTTTAAAAATAAGGCCACAATGACAAATTAGAAATATTGTTTTTTCTGATAAGATAGCCTCCCCCTTACTTTTGCATATTATAATAAAGGTAATTTTTTTTTAATTTAATAGTAATAAAAAGTAAATGCTAGATATTTAATATACTGGATCTCATCATATTTTAGATGTGATAATAGGTCACAGATGATGATCAATTTGGTCAGACAGATATAGTTGGCAATGCAGCAAACCCTGGTGCTGGGAAAAAACAATAGTATCAGAAGAATTAACTTTTTATTTGACATGTTTCATATATATATATATATATATATATATATATAAATTAATATCCAATTCTCTTTGCTTGTTTTTTGTATTATTAATACATTGTATGCTATGAGAACTGCAATTTTTATTTTTTGTTAATGTTATTTATTACATTTCACATTCTTACTTTAATATTTATACATATTTATATTTATTAATATTTATAATATTTATAAATAACATTTTCTAACTGATTTAATTTTTATTTCCCAACCATGTTCTGAAGTAAGCACAAGGAAATATACTCTTCAGCTGATCTGTGCTGGTGGAATTGGTGTCTGTAAAAGGTGAAGGTGTGAGGTAGTATAGAGCATAAACCACTCCTGTTATTAAAAATTCCACACAATTTGTATTGTTGTGGAGGTTGGCTGTCTTTCACCTTGAGGGTTTGTTGCTTTATAGAATATGTAAACTACAAAATGATAGAAAGACTGAGAGAGAGCAAACAATGAAAAGAAGAAAGAGGAGATGAGGTATACAATGCCACGCTCAATTATGGATTCACTTGTGGACTCGCTTGTAAACTTTCCATCTGTTACAAATTACTTCTCTCAGAGGCTTCAATTATTTCTTCTGTCTTCAAACTGAAATTAATGACATGGTGTGTAGTGTAATCAGGGGTTGTGGAGTGCATGAATGTGGGAGAGAGAGAGAGAGAGAGAGAGAGAGGGAGAGAGAGAGAGAACATAATAAGAGCAAGTCGTTTGACAAAGCTCTTAATGACAGTGTATGACAGGACAACACACCATTTTTTAGAAGCATGCGAAAACAGCTCATATTTTTATTATACTGAAATTAAGTTGTCAAAAAACAAAAACAAAAAAAACACAAGCTTTTTATCTTATACAAGCAAGAACCACTATTATTATTGCTCATAGTTATTGCTCATAGAACTGAACACATCCCTAACCTAACTATTAAACTTTGGCACATAATTGTCCCGCACCCATTGTATTAAGAACATGAATGATGACATGGCTCTTGTAGCTTATTGATCATATACACTCACCTAAAGGATTATTAGGAACACCATACTGATACTGTGTTTGACCCCCATTCGCCTTCAGAACTGCCTTAATTCTACGTGGCATTGATTCAACAAGGTGTTGAAAGCGTTCTTTAGAAATGTTGGCTGATATTGATGGGATAGCATCTTGCAGTTGATGGAGATTTGTGGGATGCACATCCAGGGCACGAAGCTCCCGTTCCACCACATCCCAAAGATGCTCTATTGGGTTGAGATCGGGTGACTGTGGGGGCCATTTTAGTACAGTGAACTCATTGTCATGTTCAAGCTTTGTGACATGTGATTTGAGCTTTGTGACATGGTGCATTATCGTACTGGAAGTAGCCATCAGAGTCTTCAACAGTGACCTAAAACACACTACTATCCACCTAGAAACACCCTGGAAACTACCCAGAGCACCATATACAACCACCTAGCAATGCCCTAGCAACCAACCCGAACATCTGAGCAAATATATAGAAACATTCACCAGCCACATGGCAATTCAGTTCAAAATCCCTCTTCTTTTGTTTTCATAAATAAATATTATTAACATGTAATTTACCTGCAAGACATGTTATAGAAAAACAGCCTGAACTCTTCCGCTTTTGACCTCTGTGAAGTGGGTCAGCTGCCAGGGGCACAGAATCATCAGCAGTAAGAGGAATGAGGAGAAGCTTACATCAGTGCTTTTTGCTTGTCAGTGTGTATGCCAGTGCATTATCCACAGTTGGTGGCAAGGAATAAAATAGAAAGAGAGAAGCACAGAGGGCGAGTTATGCTAATGTAATTTGGTTCTAACCATCCCTCAATGAAGCAAGCGCAGCTCGTTTGAAACACTATATGGATTGGTTTGTCATCAGCAGGCTGCTTAGATGGAAAAAAAAAAAGATAGAGAACATAAGGGTGAAATAGAGCATTGCCAAGTATATGGTAAATTATGCCTTTCTGGATGATTTTTCATATGGGCTTTATGAAGTGTGTTGTTCAGAAGAGTCCTTGGCATATTTATCTAAGTCAGCCGATTCACAGAAGTCATTTAAACTTTTGAAAGCGAGGAACTGCAAGTATGTGAGATTTTCCCAGAAGATATATTTTTAATAACCCAGTGCCACGTTCTGTGTATACACTTATTCTTTTGTTTGTGAACCTACTCCTCACCAAGTTTTGACTCCTGGTTTGTGTACCTCTGTGGTATATACTGTACAGTAGCTTATTGGGAAGTTTGATATCTGATCAGTTTATTTTATTATTATTTTTTTAAGACATACATTTTGACACTTAAATTGTGCATTATCAGTACCCACACATGACAGCTTGGGGTCTAAAAGCATCTTATGTTTCAAAGACTGCATTTATTTCATCTAAAAAAGGGAAATATTTTTAGTTGATATTTAAAGTTAGTGTTTTCTATTTTATAATGAACTTTATTTCTATGATAGCAAAGCAGACGTGAAAGCAGATTAAGACAATGGTAAAGAGAAACCAAGTGCAGTTTATTTAATGTGTCCAAAGATCCGAAAACATGAAACAAAGTATAAACATAATCCAAAACATGAAAAAAAAAAAAAAACATGAACAAAACTTGACTATGAACAGATCTAGCAAATAGAAACATGGAACGCATGCATACTTCATGGCAAACAAAAGGGCTTAATAGGGATCACATGACAAAAACAACCAATGAGAAAAAGACACATGAAACAAGGGAACCAATCAGAACATGACACATATGGAAAGGGAAGCACATGACATGAAAAACTGATTAACTGAAAACTGATAAATGCTGCATTCAGAGGACGCATTCCAAAGCTGGAAGGCATCAAGGGCCAAGGCTCGTCCGAATGCAAAGTTCATTTCACTTCCTGTCTTCCTGCTTTTGATATCCCAAAATCCTGTGCTTTCCAGTCTGTGACAATTGAGCTAAAAAAAGATGGCGTCTGAAAGTTGCGGCTGGTCGTCAGTTTGTGTGTAAATGTACATTTTTAATTAGTGTCAATGATCAACTTATGATGTCATTTCTAATGATAAATAACTAATGATAAATGATAAATAACCTTCGTGCATATACACTGCCTGCAAAGTCATTGCCAGATAGGGCAGTGAGGCAACAAGTCAACTGCCTAAGTTTTCGGATGCAGCCATGATCACATGAGGGTAAAGAGGTCATATAACAAGAACCGGGAACCAAACTACAAAATAAAAGCTCTGAAACATGAATCAAAACCCAAAACCAATCTTGACACTTATCAGCATCATTACTCCAGTCTTTAGTACCACGTTACTCAAGAAACATTTATTATTATCAGTTTTGAAAACTGTTGTGCTGCATAATATTTTTGTGGAAACTATATATTTTTTCAGGATTCTTTGATGAATAGAACATTAAAAAAGAGGATTTATTTGAATTTAAAAAATTGTAACAATGTAAAAGTCTTTACTGTCACTTGCTGAATAAAAGTATTAAATCTTTCTTTAAAAATTTCTTGGTTTAAATACTTAAACCCTACCTATATATGGAAATATATTTTTATAGTGAGGCATTTTCAGTATTTAAAAACATGATTTGACATATACTCACTGCTGATTTAGAAAATCAAATGCTATTGTGAGCATAGTTCATTCTTATTGAAAACCTAGCTTGAGTTTCTCTCCTCACTGAGCACCGAAGCTTTAAAGGTCTCAGTTTCACAGCCATCCAGCCTCACTTTTTTTCCCCAGGAGTCTCTAGCAGCTGACCGCTCCATGATCTCATCACTGAAGGTCAACAGTCAAACCAGGAAGTGATTCTTTTTTATCGACCGGTTGCGGTAACAGCAAAAATAGAGGAAACGCTCCAGTGAAAAACAAAGGGGATTTTCAGAAAGAGAGAGAGCTGACAAACAAGGGTCTGAGTATTATCCAAAGGGAAGTTATTCACAGGAAGCAGGGAGCTACAGTACTTTTTGAGTGAGGTTTGTTGTAGCATTGAGAACTTGTACAATAATTACGCTACAAAGTACACACCAAGTTTTTAATCTATCTCGTGAGTGTAGATTGATCTGATCACAAAACATTTTGGACGTTCCCATTAACTCTTTCCTCACTATGTCTCACTGACATAATGTTCCATCATTTATGAGACAACACTCACCCGGCATAATATTCTGGCTTTCCGTGTTTTCGCTATTAAACGGTGGGGGACAATTTTACATAACTTCTGAAAGTGTAAAGCGTCTCCGGATCAAAAAACAGGCAAAAAAAGGAGCAGAAACAAGCAATAGAAACATTTCTTATGCACGTTCAGACTGATCTCATGAAGTAGTGCCACGCCAATTTGTATTTCCATTTTTGGCGTGCTATCAAGACGCATAATCGCCTTTCAGCGTGTTTATGAACGCCGTTGACTTAACGTTATATAAATATATGACTTACCTCAACCCTGTCCCTAAACCTAACTGTCACTGGGGTTAATGGCATTTATGACTGTTCCCTTACCATCCTTGGTAAAAAAAAGATATGACTTACCTCAACCCCATCCCTAAACTTAACCGTCACTGGGGTTAATGGCATTTATGACTGGAGATTTGACTGTGTGTACAGACACGCGGAATGACACGGACGTTAATGGCGTAGACATACAAGCATACACGCGGATACACGCGGATAGCTCAAAATGCGTAGAGATAACACGCCACCTGACTCGAAAGTGGCGTGTATGTTTACGCAAAAGTCATGATGTCATGTTGGCACGTTGTAGTCATTGTAGTTTTTTTAAATTAATTTTTCTCAGCTTTTTGTTCAAAATGTTGAACTTAAAACCTTTAAAAAAAAAAAACAGTGAATGAAGAATAAAGTAGCTGTTCTGTTCTTTCTTTTGATATATTGCATGTTCAGGTATTCAACAAAATATTTGGGGGGCCATGAATGTTTTGTGAATAAAAATGTAGGTGTTAGCTACTTAAAAAAAAAAACACTGACACTTTGAACATTCAAAACCTGAGAATGATCCCCGTTAGCTGGGTGCCAGGAATAAACAGAGCCTTTTTCTTGTTTTCTCCTGAAGTTTCCATTCTCGTTTTTCATGTTTTGCCTCTATCATCTGTCTTTGTTACTTTTGCTCGACACTAGCTAACAACAAGCTGACCAAACAAAAGCTTTGTTAGCTGTTTTTCTTGCTAGGCATCTGGATAAGTTAATGAAGAATGCTCTGCAGTGAAAACACACTTCTGTTGCATTTTTCACAGATGTTTTAAAGCCTCACAATCATTACACACACTGCTCTAAGGCTTACTGCTAGCGAATAACTTGATTCTTTTACACTGTGACAAAAAAGCAAGAATCATCCTGCACTCTTTCAGTCTGACTAATCGTACACAGATCAGATGTACCATCATAAATAAGATCAAGAGAAGATGCCAGAAGGTTGGTCAGATCTGTGTAATGAGCCAAAGAGGAGACTATTAAACTAGTACAGAAGCATCAGTGAATCTTTAGGGAGACCTAGAGAGAGAGAAAATAGATAGAGAAAGCGGTTAATGGTGTGGAAACCAGCACAGAGAAATAGCACATATTTACTAGAGCCAAGAGCCGAAATCTGCTAAATTGTATTCAAGTGCGAATGCCCCTTTCTCCCCAACTAGTGAAGTAGGAGATCTTTTGGTTTGAAGAAGTTCTTAATGATCATGAAAGCCACAGTTTCACCCCTCCTGCTGAGAAAAAAGTTTCTTGGCTGTCATTTGTTATTTATCATCGAGTGAGTCACAGATTTCCTTACTAGGATCACTCAACATCTATACAGTTCAGTGAACTGCTTTGGCTGCCTTACGAAAGTAACACAACAAGAAACGTTAAGTATAAACTTCCAGACTCGCAGTGCTGTGTCTGGATGGGTACTGTTGCTGTTATGTGGTCTCCAGAGCTCAGATTATACACGGACCAGGATAGGCAGTGGAGCGTACTGTGGAAATATAATGAATGAAAATAAAAGTAAAGTGGTCTGAGAATGGGATTAAAAGGGTATGTTGATATTGATGTTTTACATAAGTTGCTGGGTCATTTATTCAATCAACACAATTAATTCAGAACACTGATTCATCCAATAACGAAATGAGTGAGTCATTGAATCAACTAAACAGATTTGTTCAAAACACTGATTCAAAGTGAAACAAATGATTCAGTGAGTCATTCACTTAACAGATTTGTACATTCAGCTACAAAACACCAGTCTAGTGTATCACTTTGTGGTGTTTTTTTTTTTTTTTCATCTGGCTTTGTTTGGAATTATTTCAGTTGAAGTTACTGGAAATATCGTGTATTAAATATTGTTGAAAAAAAGCTGAGAAAACAAAGTGCATAAGAAATGGTTTATGCCTAATCATGCATCATTTAATGTTCTTTCTATATAGTAAATAAATGTAACCTGTAACAAAGACACAATAAAATAGTGTTATCAAATTCAGTTGCAAATATTCAAAAAGACATGGAAATTCTCCATAAATCACAACATTGTTGGCACTTTTATTTTTAGTGAAACCCAGACTTCATACTTTTTTAAAGGGTTAGTTCACCCAAAAATGAAAATTATGTCATTAATGACTCCCCCTCATGTCGTCCCAAGCTCGTAAGACCTCCGTTCATCTTCTGAACACAGTTTAAGATATTTTAGATTTAGTCCGAGAGTTTTCTGTCCCTCCATTGAAAATGTGTATGGTATACTGTCCTTGTCTGGAAGGACAGAAGGAAGTTCTCTAAAGGAGTGAGAAAGAAAGAGAAAATGCAAAGCAAACAAGTTCTTAATTAGTATTTTTGCTGTGTTTTTAAAGTGCGAAAAAAAAAAACTACAGGATTTGATTGTTAACAGACGAAGGCCTGGTTTCACAGAGAGGGCTTAGATTTAGCTAGGTCTTAGTTGAATTAGGGCATTTAAGTAGCTTTTTTAAATGTGCCTTAGAAAAAAAACTTTACTAATATTGAGACAAAACAATGGCACTGGCATATTTATAAATATGTCAGTGCAAGTTGCTTGATGTTTTGATGTTTGATAAGGATGATGATGATGATGATGATGATGATGATGATGATGATGCCCTGGGCTTATTTTAGACATTGAACAAAACACCTTGACAAATGACATTACTTTTGTTAAATTAACTGTCTAGCTTTGATTTATAAATAAACTACTAAAAAGAGTCTTTCTCCATCGTCTATGTGTTATAATGTCAAATTGAATAAATGTGTTAATGCTGTGTAAAAACAACGTTAAACATATTTAAACATAAACAAGGGTTTATAAATAACATAACATATTTGAACATATAAACAAGGGTTTAATTACTTGCATGCATTAATGCGATAACTTTAAAAAGTCCCCATTCTTATACATTATGTCCTTCCATTACATCTGTGTGTGTTTGTGTTAAGTAAAAGCTGGTGTTTAAGGATCTAGAGCCTTGACTCTTATACAGACATTTTTTACTGCTCCCATACAGTGATAATATAGAGAAATATTTCTTTAGCCTAGAGAATTTCATCTTGTCCTTCATCCTCAACCTTCCCCCATCTCATCCCGTTATGTGAATCTTGTGTTGTGGATCTGTGTGGAAAGCTAAATCAATTGGAAACACAGCAATGTATGGAAATAGAATTAGACCTTCAGACCAGCCATATTCTTGTGTGTGTGTGTGTGTGTGTGTGTGCATGCATGTGCGTGTGCGTGTGAGAGAGAGATGGTTTAGTTTTTTCAATGTTGGTGTCTGCTTTGATAACACGCTTCAAACCAGAGAGAGAGAGAGAGAGGGAGAGAAGCTAAACAAGAAAATAAACAAGATTACCTCCTCAAAATGGCGAGATGGAGAGAAAAGGCAAAAGAGAACCAGGTCTCACTTCTTTTTCAGCGTCTTCCACCACATACGTCATGTTTTTAAGATGGCATATCAAGTCAAAAATAGTGCTTTAAAAAAATGTCTCCATCCACACTGTTTCAGTCTCTTCAGTTGTCACTTGTGTGCATTTTAGATCCTTTTAGTGTCAGGAAGTGCTGTAATGGGCACTTTTAATTTCCAGCAGAGCAATGATCTATCTAATTAGAAGGGCCAAATGATGTTCAAGACCTCTTTCACTTTCTCTCTCCTCCAGCTTTTCCCCTGGCTGTTAAAACCATATTAGTCTGATATGGAGTCAGTTAACAGCCTAATAGAATAGATGGGTTAAAAAGTATCAAGTTGAACTTTATTAGTTATTTTCAGTAATAAAAAAGTAGACCAGAGACGGTCGAGTCCGAGTCGAGAGCGAGACCAGTGAGGGTTGATTACCTAATTTACTTTTATTTACTTAGAGTTTAAAAAATATGATCAGTTTAGGGTAAAAAGGCCACATAGTAGGTGGTGTTAAAAGTAATTTTATTACAATTTGTCATGCGCAGTTGCGCACTAGAAAATAAACCAATCACTGGGTGTGTCAATCAATTTAAAGAAATATTTTATTAACATACATTAATAATCATGAAAAATATTTTGAATTGAACTCGAGTGGACTCGGGAATAAGTCCGAGTCCTAAAAAAAAATGTTCGAGTATGAGTCAATTCCGAGTCCAAATGCACACGAGTCCATGACAAGACCAAGACCATTAAAATATGGTCTCGAGACCGAGTCCGAGTCTCGAGTACTACAACACTGTGCTCAAGTAACATTTCTTATCAATGTTGAAAACAGTTGTGGTGCTTAATGTTTTTGTGGAAGCTGTGATAAAAATAAAAATAGAAAAATAGAATTTTGAATGCATCCTTGTTGAATAATATTAATTTCTTTAAAAAAACATGAAAAAAAAAACGTGCTGGCCTTAAACTTTTGAATGGTATAGGCCCATGAACTGTAGGCTACAAAATCATTTAACTTAGTGGAGCAAGTAAGTCCTTTTTAGACACTCTGAGTGTGTTTCACCTCTTCACCCATCCTCTGTATGATCTGTTCCGGGATTTCAAGGAGATTGAGCAGAGGATTAGAGGAGCTCAGTGTTTCATATCTCAAGACACTGAATCTAGATGTACTTCACAAACACGCACACACATAGCACTACTTTCTGGCCTTTTTAGAAGTTGCACCTCTCTGCAGGTTTGTTAGTGAATGTCTTTACAAGTATTGAAGTGCTTACGATGCTGTCTGCGAGAAAGTTCATATTGTCCGCCCCTCTATCAAAGACCCTTTTGTGGGTCACTGTGCCTTTGCTTACTGAGTCAGAGTTAATGGAACGACAGGCATTTAAGACATCACAATGGTTCACAACATTAAATTTAAACCAGTTACAGTAAAAGTTAATGGCAGGAGACTATCCAGTATATATTCCTTATTAACTCACCACACTCCGAATACATTACAACTTAAACAGAAGTGTGGTGCATGAAGTTTATTATAGAAGACTATTTATATTACAAAGTAATAATAAAAAATGTAATTGACTTTAGAATTTCCAGTGTTACTTGTATGTCTCACAAAGCGACTTTTTTGCAATTACAACATATCCCAATCCTTTCATATATCCTAATTGCAACATTATGTCTTGCAGTTTGACTTTATATCTCACAGTGTAACTATATCTCACAAAGCCATTTTAATTAAACTGTATATCACAATTGCAACTTTTGATTTTCGCAATTGCAACTTCGTATCTCACAATTGTGACTTTATATCTTGCACTTTGATATCTCTCAAAGTAATTTTATATATCACAATTTGCAACTTCGAATCTCACAATTGCGACTTTATATCTTGTAATTGTTTTATGCAAAAATTGCAAAAATATAAAAATGTCAGTCAAAAAGGAAACCCTTGTGATACAGAATCCAAAGTCAGCTGAAAGCTTATTTCTTACAATATGACCTTATTTCTTATTTTAAACTAGAGCTGCATGATTATAAGACTTGATTGTGATATGATTGTGATTTAATTTCATAAATAAGATGCATTTTAAAGTGATGTGCTGCCCTTTTTTAAACGTCAACTCACAATTACCTTTTACTCTTAAACGAGGCGTAAATTAGCTTCCATGTGGAGTTCTACATCTCAATTCATGCACATTTTTGAGTTTTTGGTGGCCTTTTACAATGTCTACAATTTCCGAACATGGTCTAGATTGCTCTATCGCGTTTTCGTACTTGAGTCCGTAGTGGACTTTTTCTTTTGTAACCCTAATTGGCATATTACACCACATTCAGCGATCCTTTTATGATCCCCACTTCCCTGTGGACAAACTCCCACATTCCCTTGCTCATCCCTCTGTGGCACCGAGGGAGTCATGCCACTTTTGGGATTCGGATGGCTGTCACACCAGTTCATCCCTGAGAACATCAAAGCCTTTTGACTAGAGGCTTTGAAGTTCCTTCCAAAACAACAAACTGTTCCTCCACTGGCATGTGGATCAAATCGGGGAGAATGGGAATTGGACTGAAGTGCTGTCATTACTGAAGGGATGGCCTAATGACATTAAACCAAAAATGAGTCTCACAACAACCATGGAGGCAGTACTTGAGGGAGCTGAGCTGGTGTGTTTTACTAATACGTTAGCCCAAGGTCTAAACCAGGCAGGTTCATGAGGAGAATTCAAAATGAAGTTTTGCCCAGAGAATACAAACACTGGATCTGTTTTCATATCCTGATGTTCATTTGATGAATGTATATGTATTCAAGGGTATAATTATGGCATACATAACCCCAAAGGAGAAATCTGAGGAGCGTGAGGTCTGTCAAGGTGTGTATGTTAGGTTTTAGTCAGCTGAATTGTTATTTACTTTATTTATAAAAAGTACAAAATGCAGAAAACACTTAAATTGGGCTTAAAATGCTGTAGAGAATAATTCTCTAAAAATTCCTAATTTTTTTAATTTTTAGCACTGCTGCTGGGTCCCTTTTTGTATATAATTTAAAGTTGGGTAGCTTATTAAAATTCAGCTTATATTTAGATTACAACAAAACACTCAGAATTTCAGAATATGGAACACACACACACACACACGCGCGCGCACACGGGACCTTTAAGAGCTTCTGCTTATGTTGTTGAGGTGATTACATTTGGATTTCATCATGTCACATATCACTCTTATCTCTTTCAGAAATGTCTTAGCTGAGTTTGACATGACACATACCAAACACACACACACACACACACACACACACACAATACTTGTAACATCCTTTCCCCCTGCGTTCCCATAAGCTACTTTATTCAACTGTACAAGCAGTATACACACATACTCAACCAGGACAGCCTTTCAAATGGAAAGGTGCGGTTTTATGTACAGTGGGGTACATAAATCTGGGATTCAAAATACTATTTTAAACCAAGAACAGATTTTGGATTTAAAAATAAATAAAAAGTTGTGTGCATTGAAGAAATATCTAAGTTTAAATGTATCAAAAAAAGAATGAAATAGCTGTGACGATAAAACTATTTTTTGATTTTGCTCATGTGCACATTTTGTACAGATTTAGATGTGCTTTCTTCACGTTTTCCATAAACACATTGCAAGAATCCCATTGTATTCATGTCCATATGTTTAGATGGGTCATCATTTGATCTGGCGGGTCTGTTGATCATTTCCAGTAGTTACAACACATCCGGTGCCCCACATTTCCTGTTTATGTGCATCTCCAATAGCAAGTTTACTCTCCACTTACTGTCTGACATACTTCCATAATCTCCTCTGCAAATTTGGGGCATTAAACAAGATGAATTTGGTTAGCATGCTGCAGAAATGTAACAGTGCTTAAAAAGAGTCTAAAATGGCTTTTTGATATCATGTTTGAGAATTTCATTTTTCATTTACTATTTAACTATAAACTTGGTATAAATATTCTCCTTTAAAAATAGTGACTTTAGGGGAGAAAGAGAGCCTGAGCAATTGATGCTGATTTTGTGTGTGTTTTCTCTTCTAGTGGCCTGTTCGCCAGTCATTATACTGAGACATATTACAGGGAAGATGGACAAACTGTTAAGAGCACTCACAACTCTACGGTACGTCAAACAGTCTCACTCACATTTATCATTCGGCACACACACATCCCAGGAAGAAATTGGACTGGCTTTTACTTGTTGGCCCAATCAATCAGATCAACTGTAATAAATTTCCATCTACTTTTCTGGGTTACGTCACACAAAAATGTATCTTCTGTCATCATTTATTCAACTTTCTAACTTCTATGACTTACTTTCTTCTGCAGAGCAAAAAAAAAAAAGTGAGACGTATGGTCAAATGTCCAAACTGCTCTTTTCTATACACTCAAAGAGGATGCGGACTAAAGACTGTCAAGGTCATCACAGACAATAGCATTGAAAAAGTATCACAAAAGTGGTCCACTTAAGCATATCTAAAGTCTTACTAAAGGTAACACTTTAGTTTAGGGTCCAATTCTCACTATTGCATATTACTGGGAAATTGTCTGTTTACTATACTTTTAAAGCACACCTAACAACTACCTTACTAACTAATTCAGAGTTTGAGGCAAAAGTCATAGTTAAAATAGTCAGTTAATTGTGAGACTTTGACCCTAATCTAAAGTGTGACCAATCGCTTTATGTGAGGAACAGACTGAAACTGAAAAAAAGAAAGAGAAAATCCTGAAAAATTTACATAGCCATGGTCACCATTAACTTTCAATGAATGGAAAAGAGCAGCTTGGACATTCAACTATAAAACTAATTTTGTGTTCCAAGGAATAAAGAAAGTTTAGGAAAGATGTGAGGATGAAAAAAAATCTGAATTCTAATTTTGGCTGAACCATTCCTATATTTTTGTAAAATAAAAATCCACACAAGCGACAATCTTGACAGAAAGCTGATTAATCATGCTGTGATGTGATGTTGACACAAGTTGCATGTTGACATTATCGTCAGACCTGATTTAAATAGTCTTCTGGGTCTTTTGTACTTTTATAATTAGACTAGTGCTAAGAACTGCAACTGACGGTTTTGACAACATACCACCCCCCTCTTCCCAATAACACATGTGTAGGCTTGACAATATTATTCCTGCTGGGCATATTTAGCTCTTATTTATAATCGTGTAAGCCTGTCCAAATAACCATGAACAATCTTTTGTCTTCAAAGCTGAGGAGGACAAAAAAAATAAAGCTTTTCTAAAAGATTAGCTCATCAGAAATAGGTAAAAAACCATTTGACAAGGCTTTGGTCCGAGTGGCAATAAGATTCTTGATTGACAATCTCATTTTTTAAATGGAAAATCGTATCCAAATAAACAGAACCCAAGGATCGTGGGGAAAATGAGTATTAATGAGAGACTTTATTCAGAATCTATGCTTTGAATCAAAAAGTGACAGTTAGCTTATAAAACTATTTAGGTTTATATTGAAGTATGAAAATTCCCACTAAAACAGTCTAAAAAGTTAATTTCTCTGCATATACTTGTGTTATCTGTCATCCGAGGCAGATACCTAGAAAAAGCAGTTTAGTATTTTTTCTGGTGATCCTTAAAATCAGTACATTATGAAAGAAAAATGACCTTCTTTTACTAATATAAGTCTCAGACTTCACTTTGCTGGCCTAGTGTATTATTTAAAAGGGCCATTAGCTAGTGAGTCGTCATTTTTAGCTCTAGCTGTTTAGATATCCTCCGTCTATGGCTGTTTCTGGTACGTTCTCTGCTATTCTTGGTCTGGTAAAGCTTAAAGATGTGGAAATGATAGCCACAAGAATGTTTTGATGTGAAGGATTTGTGCCATCAAGCGTTGATTGCTTTTGACAGAGTGGTGTGTTTTTAAACGGTTTTGTATGCGTGAACATTTGTGTGAGTGATGGCAGTTAGCCGGTCCAGCCTGTGGATACCAATTGGTATTTCCATATGAAAGGTCTTTGGGGGCTTGTGCCAGCCATAACAGGGGCGAATAGTTTCCCTGTAAAATAGACCAGAGCAGACGTTGCTCTTACTGGCACCGCAATGTGTGATTTTCATCGGCAGACAGCTGCTTAAATATGAGTTTTGCTACATGGCGATATGGACCAACATTATCTTGCACCTGAATGGGATCTCAGTTCCAGTAAGCCAATGATCCTATTTTATGGCTAATTGGTTTTGGAAATAACCCAATTTTAACTTGAGCTGTAAGCCAAAAGTCAAGTTTTCGAGTTACACAGCTGGCTGTTGGGTACGTGGCAATGATTTCGAGATTTATTTATTATATGGATTAATTTATTTAGATATACATAGAAAATGCAATTTATACATATAGTGACTTCTATGTTGAATATCATTTCTGATTTAAAATTTAGTCTTTGGGGGCATAAAATAAAAATAATATTAGGGTTATACAACTGTCCTATATCATAATGATGAAAAAGCCAAGACTAACATGCAGAAAGACCATAAAACCTTGTGTCTGTCAAGGTTAATAAGTCTACCAACAAGGTTATTTCATTGCAAAATACATTGAGTTGAACCACATGATATTTTAGTCATTGAATAAAACCATATGAGACCATCATGGATACAAAGAGTATAAGAACTTAGCACATGTGTTTCAAACTATATATTTTTAAAGATTTTTCCTTTTCTTTATGCAGATTAATTGCTATTACCATGGTGAAGTCCAAGGATACGCCCACTCTGATGTCAGTCTTAGTACATGCTCTGGTATCAGGTAAGCACAGTATCACCACCGCACAGTATTATCCCTGTATCCCATCATGTACAATAGGGAGTAATTTCAACCACATTGAGATCTAATTTTCAAAGTTGTTAGAACTTCTTAAAAAAGTATATTAAAGCACTTGTGCTTCAATGTGGAAAGCTATTATGAACCTTTAGTTGTCAAACATTGATTTTGTTTTGTCTTGAAATTGTTTCCAGTGGACTTCACAACTCTCCGGTTCATTTAGAGACTATAAAACCGTGAGATTAAACATCAATAAAAGCTTTAGTATCATCCCATGCTTCATTGTCCTGAAGATAAGCACACAAAGGGAGTGAAAGCATTTAATATGTCATGAAAAACTTCAGCTATGCCATTAAATGTAATTAGAAGGAGCATTTGGCTAGTAAATTTCGGAGGAGCGTGGCTTTTACAACAGAAAAGGTAGCTAAAAATGAACCCATGCTTTGATTGAAATAAATCCAAGTTCCCAAGGTCTTCTGCATCTAATTACCAAACACTTCTTCTGAAAGTCTTTACTTTATCTTCATGATCACCAGCCTGGAGACCTTCAGGTAGGCAGATATCAAGGCCATATATGAACACAGATGGTTACTGCGAATCAAGGCTGAGATAAATGTGATTGTGGCTTTTTATCCTCACTGGTGTGGAGGAGTGAGATGGAAATGTTACATCTGAAAATGTTGAAATTATACAATACTGTAGATCAAATTGCAATCCTGTTGAATTGTCTCTGTTAAGTACTTTCGGGTTTCATATTAGCAGCTTGGTTGTAAATTGCAAGGAAGGTCTCATCAGATATCATTAAAATTATCATTCCTTCTGAAAGCACCATTTTGAACCATCAGTATGGCTCCAGATTTTCATCGGTCACATCTCGTCATTATATTGCGAAGTGAAAACTCACTCTTCATCTCGCAACCTAATTCTGCGGCACTGCGGCGCTTATATATACTGTACTCCCTTCATATTCAATTATCTCTCAATGATATCTTTTGAATTTTATGTTTTACACCCATGGCCATGTTATTAAGGATATCAGTTTTGTCACCAATGTAAATCCACACATTTGAAAACCAGGCATTTCGCTTTCTGGTGAGTAGCGAGTTATTGGTCACAGAACGGGGTAGAGAAGTTACATTTGATACAACCCAGTGTCATTCTGCAGAACAAAGACAAACATTTGGATTTATTAAAATCAAATTTATTGACTGTAGAGCTTATAAGATGGTGGAGGGTCATCTGCATTTAATTTTAAAATATAATTATACTGGAATTAGATTATCTGATATCAATCAGAGTTCATATTGTTTAGCTTATGTCGCTGCAATACTAAACGGACTTAATTATTTCTCAATTTTACATCATCTTTTTTGTTTTATACTACATATGGGACTTAGAGAATTAAGTTTCTTGACCTCAAGAAAATGACCTGAAAGTTATACCGCACAGATTAATTGCATTTTTGTTCTGCTTGTCCAACGACACAATGCAATGGTGCTATGGGTGGTTACTGGGAGATTGCTACTACATGCTGTTTCTATGGTGTTCTAGTTATATGGTTATTGCTAGGTGGTTGCTTACTGACCCATGTCAAATGATCTCACTGCTCATGATATTGGTCCCCTAAGATGGATCAGGCTGAGATTTGCTATTTTTTTCTCGCTGACGCGCTGATCAACTCAATGTTAAACACACACAGTATAGGTCTGGAGGTGTTTATTTTTCACTGGTTTTAAGGATGCCACACTTGGCATTGCTCAAGAATCTTGCGGACATAATCCTGTTTGCTAAGAGCGATGAAAGGTTGTGCTGAAAGCCCTTAAACGGACATTGTTTGGGTGTGTTTTAGGCATATGACTAACCTTGGGCACACGGTTGTTCTTTTAGAATACTCCAAATTCATTAACATTACAACAGTTATTTATGTGTATGTGTATTTTTTGTGAATTTGAGATTTTTTCGTGAGAATTTCTCACGTGTGTACAAAAACAAAATTGGAAATCAAACCCAGTCTTGTCAGTAATTTTCAAATTTTTCAAATTAGAACAATCTTAAGATGAGAACATTCTTATTTTCGATTTAATTAAGAAAACTTAATTCTCACTGCTATTTTTGTTAGAAAATAAGAAGAAAAATTGGAGTTATTTCTATTTATTCTGAAGTATGTTTTGTAAATCTGATCACCACAAAGAAGTTGCCTGTTAGTTTGCCAATAAGTTTTTGTATGTTTTGCATCAGTAAACACGTTAAAATTGTTATAATCTTCATTCAATTCACAGAGGGTTTATCTTCCTTGAAAATAAAACACTGATGGTGGAGCCAGCTTTTGAGCCAGCTAACGACACCCATGTGATTTATGATGGACATCACCTACACTTCCCCTCCGGAACCTGTGGACACGGACTTAACATATCGACTGTCAGCCATACAAGCGCTGGAGGACTGCCACAATCATTCAGCACGAGGGTACGAATGCGATCCGTCAGCCACTGTCAATGTAGCGCATATTATGACAATGTTTTGTTTAGAGAGTGTCACTTTTTGTCTTGAGGATGAATTAACATGCATCATTCAGCATGTGATGTCTTTGTTAATGCAGATGAGGGGATTGTGGTTGCCCTTACTTCCCATGCATGCTAAAACAAGATTAGAGAGCTCGGCGAGACATCAAAGGTTAACAGAAGATCCCTACATAAAAGTCTTGACATTGAAGATGTTCTTATCTCAACAGAGCTATTTAAATAAGATGTTCAAACGTCATTGTATTGATTCGTAAGGACAGCAGCAGATAAAAGATGCTGTTATCACGCAACATAATGGCAAACCGATGATATCCATGTATGATAAGTGCTGATATTTGCAGACACATCTAAAGATTATTAACTCTTTCATTTTCCATTTGACAAGAAAAAATCTAAAGGAGATGAAGATTCTTGATAGTGACACCATACTGTTATAAACGACCAAACATTTTACAAGAAGATTAAAGCGACATTTCAGAGGTGTCAGATGTTGTTGGTTCAGACATCAGCTTTTTTGGTGGTCAAGGTGTATTTTTCATTAACAAATTAGTGTTTTTGAATCGTTTAATTTAACGAAAGTGAAGGGCACATGTTATTTCCCATTAACTGAAGTCTTGAAGCATGCGACTGCATTATTGTTTTTAATAACTGACTATAAAAACTAGCATTTGATTTTGAAGAATTAAAGTGGCACTGAACAAGACAAAAGAGACTAGACAACATCAACGACTAACGTTAGAATTATATTCTCTTGAATTTTGAAATGGCCGACACACGACCAAAGAGACGACGTTCTGATTAACAAATAGCAATGGAGAGGGAAAAGGAACGCACAAGGTCACGAATTTATATCGTAAAAGCCTGTTTCACGAAGCATGAAAGGGAGGGGGAGGGGACGGAATGAGGAGGAGGGAGGGTCGAGCTAGCCTCCGTTTTGTTTGACAATACTTCGAACGTCAACAAAAAGTGACGTCACCCAACAACTTGGAGCACCTTTAAGCGAGATCACAACGCAAATTCTTGTTTTTCAGCTGTTTTCCTTGATTGAAATCTTCAGATGGATTCAACAAAAAAAGCTATTAAGGGCATTTTTTATTTGTATTTTATGAACAAATTTGAATAAAAATATGAATTGTTCCAGGTGGCTTGTAATGAAATGATTGAGCGAATCATTCACAGGTTGCTTATAACACACACACACAAACAAAACTTACTAGTAAAACCTGCAGAATGGGTCATTGAATGATTTAGCGAACACATCTGAATGTTATTTGGTGAACAGATTCAACGTCATTGGGATGAATCCAGTCACTATGCTCTAGTGGACCCTCTGGTGACTTTTGTTTGTAATGAAAGGTTGATCACACAGTAAGATGTGCTCTTTTCTGTTTGGCAGCATAAACGGGATGTTCAGAAGACCACCAAATATGTGGAGCTCATTATTGTAGCAGACAACAGAGAGGTAGGACAACAAAGAAACACAGGTTTGACAGATATTGTGATGCAAGTTAAAAGTTATTTTTTGTGGAGCGTCAGTACTCTTTGGGTTACGGTAAAGTTTCGGTTCTTTGTTTCACCTTTGTAGGCCAGACCAAAAGCAGGTCATATAGAGGGTGGGACCTGACAGAAAGTAGGGCAGTGCTCCCAAATGATCAGACAGGAAACAGGAAGTGTTGTGTATAAAGTGAACATTGGATGTGGGAAAAGGAAACTGTTATCAGCACAGATGTCTGTATATTAAAAAGTGTGTTTGTGTGCGTACTCGGTACTGTATGAGAGAAAGATACAGAGAGATTCTGTTTTTCACTCTCTCCCTGCTAATTCAATTCTCGTGCAAAACTATTTGCATAAAAAGGCTTTTTATCCCTTATATTAATTTAGTTTGTTTAGTTTTATATCTGATAGGGAAGCAATTCTGGACCAAAAATGGCTACCTGTCACACACTTATTTATTTATTTTTTTACTTTGATTGCTACTGTTCATGCCGCCTCTACCCTGCCGTAATGGTCACTTTCAAGTGCTCTTAAGAGTGTGCCATTTGACACACTTCTGATTATGTCCTCACAAATGACAGTTGAAGATATTGCAATTCCTGCTATTGACCATAGAAAATCCATCTAGACTGCCATTTTTTACTCGTTGCAGTATATATCTCATCTCAACCTTTTCTTTTCTTTCCGTCTTCAGTTCCAGAAACAAGGAAAAGATGTGGAGAAGGTTAAGCAAAGACTTGCTGAGATCGCCAATTACGTGGACAAGGTATTAAATGCCATTCTTCACTCAAATGAATAGGAACCCTTGATTAGAAGTCTAAAATAGAGGCCTGATTGTCAGAGATGAATGTAGGACTGCTGAGGTAAAGGACAAGCTTTTAAATGAGAGAAAGATGAGTATTTTTAGGTTTATAAGTTGACTTATGTCCAAACAGATATATGGATGGATTTATGTGTCTCTTTGTCAGTAGATGTAAGGGGCCAAGTTCATGAAAGAATAGAGAGTTTGATATTATGTGTTCTCTCAGTTTTACAGAGTACTTAACATTCGTGTAGCTCTGGTGGGACTGGAGGTGTGGAGTGATGCCGATAAGTGTGCAGTTACCCAAGACCCATTCACAACCTTGCATGAGTTTTTGGACTGGAGAAAACTTAAACTGCTGCCGCAGCGGCCACATGATAACGCCCAACTTATTAGGTATCAAATTAATACTTTTATTCAGCAAGGATGCATTCAATTGTTAAAAAGGACAGTAAAGACATTTATAATGTACATATTTCTATTTCAAATATTCTATCAATCAAAGAATCCTAAAAAAAAAATCTGCGTACCCAAATCAGGTTATAGGGGACGCAATGCATAACCAGTCAGGCTATTATCTAAAAAAGGAAAGCATTATCATACAGTAGTATGTTGTTACAAGATCTTTGCATGTTTAATTCAGCAAGTGCCATAGCATGGTAAAATGTTATTCTAAACATAGCCTATTTAGTCTTAGTCTTATTATTTGGCTTATACATTTAATCTCATTTTCATTCTCCTATGGCAGTGGGGTGTACTTCCAAGGCACCACAATAGGCATGGCTCCCATCATGAGTATGTGTACCGCTGAGCAGTCAGGAGGCATTGTCATGGTGAGAAATCAATCATTACACACTCTCTGTCCCATAATTAGCACATTCACACTGTGCTGCTCAACCATCCTGCTGTTTTAAAAACTTTCATGATTTAAAACCATTGAAATTTAATGGGAGTGTTCACCCCAAAATTAAATTCTGTTATTATGCCGTTCACCCTCACACTTGGTACATACTTTTTCCCATGGGGGACTAGAGGCCCATTCAAACCAAAGACGATAACTATAATAATGCTATAGATTTACTTCTATAAATTGGTCTAAATCGCACCAAAGCATAAAGAATAGCACCACACAAGAAACTATACAGTTGAAATCACTTTCAGAACGATTTTTGAGGCTGATGAGCTATAAGAACATTGACAGCCAATCAGAATCCATCCTGCTTTAAAGAGCTTGAGCATTAACTGCGCTAGACGACATAACTGAGAATCAACAGAACGATATTGTCCCCTGGTGTGGACATTAATAGTGATCATTATAGTTATCTTTATAGTTATCGTTCTCTGTCTGAATGGGCCTGTAAGCTTAAAATTGCTAAAGGACTTTTGAGGCTTTAAAGCCTCAGTCCCATTCAGTGTGTGTGTTCCAGAAAGAAAGTCATATGTGCTTAGAATATGCTTTCATTTTAGGGTGAATCATTCCTTTATGGTATAGGTTGTATCCCACGCAGCCCAGATATATTAAATTTTGTTTGTTTTTAATTTCAGAATCTTTCAACTGATCAATAGACACTGATCTTGGTTGTTTGCCCAGAACTGACCATCAGTAGATCATCAGTACTACTGTTTTTTTTTTTTTGTTTTTTTTTTTAGCTGAAGTCATTCACTTTTTCTTCATGGTTTTTGCCTTGGCAGGCTAGACTGTCTATTAGATAGAGGAAGCAAAGGTGTAGTGACTCAAAAGAAACTAAATCCCTCTGTCTTTTTGTCATGTTTCTCCTTTAAGACCCTCCACCCATTCCTGCTCTTTTGGTGTGTTTTCTTTTGAAAGGCAGTGTTTTGCAGTAAAACTACTAATGAAATGCTAATCACTGCCTCAAAGGGATACACAAGTTTTTGAGCCGTTTCCGCTCTACATCCTAAGCTCCTCCCGTTTATGCAATCCACTTCCGTTTTGGCGGGTTGGTTATGCTACCTAGCTCCGTTGTGCCGACAAAGCACTGATATCGTAGTGACAAAGAGGATAACAATTAACTTACAACATGAATAAAAGTGGTTCGGGAACGACGTGTGCGGTAGTTGGTTGCAAAAACTCGCGAAAGCACCTGAACGAGTGGTTAGATAGAGAGTGTTACGACCACAAACCAGCTACGAAGAGGCAATGTCCATGCGCTCCATTGTTTACATTTTTTCGCAAGCCTGATACCGACTCGGAATCAAGGACCTGGCTGAAGGCATTAAATCTAAAGAAACCACCCCGCACCGTTTATGTTTGTTCCTATCACTTTGTTGACCAAAAACCAACCAAGGATAATCCTTTCCCAGAGTTGTGGTTGGGATACAATCGTCCTCCCCAGCCAAAGAGGCGTCAACTCACTGGCTAGGCTCTACATTTGCTTTTAGATAAATAAGTGATCATGTTTGTATGACATAACACAACCGACTTTGTTGCTGTGCAGATATTGGTATGCCTCGGAGGCTTTCAGATTGTCCATTGCTTTTTCATCTATTGCCATGGAGTGCATGAAGTAGGAGCAAATATTACTGTACGTTATCCTGGGCCACGTCGTCATGTTATCCTCCCAGTTCTGTACTGAATTCGGGTGGGGGATAGTAACGCCATCTCCAGTCAAAGTAGTGGAACCGTGTTCCCAAGCTAGCATCTTAATAGCTGTGTTTACACCGGCAGACGCTGTGCAAACCACTTCCGGCGGAAATTAATTGCATATGTGTAGCGTTATGGCGGCGCCCACAATTTGCCGCGTAAACTTGTGTATAGTTCACCCAAAAATGAAACTTAGCCTATTATTTACTTACCCTCAAGTCATACTAGGTGTATTTGACATTCGACTTTCAGACAAATACAATCAGAGTTATATTAAAAAATGACCTGGCTCTTCCAATGGCAGAGAATGGCCATTTCCAAGTCCATAAAAGTGCATCCATCCATCATAAAATCCCACTTATGCGAGTAACGCTATGTACTGCTGATATTTACGCTACACCATGACGCACAACCTACTGCCGACGTCACAAGTTGCGTAAGTTACGCTTTAGGTGTAAGTAGACTGCGTATGGCCGTTTGCAACGTGTTAAATATGAATATTTTTCTTACACAAATGAACACCCCCGCAGCCGTTTGGAGCACTTTTATGATGGATAAATGCACTTTTATGGACCTCAAAACAGAAACAGCCATTCACTTACATTATAAAGCTTGGAAGAGCCAGGTATTTTTTTAATACAGTATAACTCCGATTGTATTCGTGTGAAAGAAAAATGTCATATGACTAGGGTGAGTAAATAATGGGTTAATTTAAATTTTTGGGTGAAGTATCCCTTTAATGGATTTTGAAAGAATATACAGTACCTATCAAAAGTTTGGAAACTTTTTATATATATATATTTTTTTTTTTTTGAAAGAAGTTTCTTATGCTTACCAAGATTGCTCTTATTTCACCAAAAATAAAGTTAAACAGTAATATTTTGAAATATTATTACAATTTAAAAGAACTGTTTTTAAAATATATTTTTAAAATGTAATTTATTCCTGTAATGCAAAGCTGAATTTTCAGCATCACTACTCGAGTCTTCAATGTCACATGATCCCTCAATTTTTTTTTTAAACATTTGTTAATATTATCAATGTTGAAAACAAAATAGATTTATATGTATTAAATTCTTTAATAACAGCTTTTTTCATCACAGGAATAAAATACATTAGAAAATATTTTCAAACAGAAAACAGTTCTTTTAATTTGTATTAATATTTTGCAATATTACTGTTTTTACTGTATTTTTTAAATCAAATAAATGCAGCCATTATGAGCAAGATACTTATTTCAAAAACATTTAAAAAATTGTAAGTATGGTGTACTGTACGGTGCAATGCAACTGCAGAGAGGCTGTTTATGTTTTTGTAGAGGATGATATTTTAGCACATTGTACCTTTAAGTGTGAAAATTTGTCAAATTAATCCATATGCATTTCAGCTCTATAAGGTCATCCAAGTTTAGTTTACTTTCTCTTAACCACCCAGAGGCTGTCTGTCAGTCAATGCATACTACCCATGCAGCCATTACTTGCTGCTTTGCTGCTGTATGACTAAATAACACACATTTACATTTTTATTAGTCTAGATCTATCATCCATGGCACTATAACAAACAGTCTCTCTTAAATAGGGCCTCGCAGAGATGAAGTCATTAGCCATAGGTCTGAGTTACAAACTATTTTAGTGGTGAATGATAAATGATTTCCATTAAGTTCTTAAAGGGACAGTTCAACCAAAGAGGAAAATGATGTCATCAATTACTCATCTTGTTCCTTTTCCATACAATAAAAGTGAAAGGGTCACCAGGGGCTGTATGTAAAGCACTATCATCTAGAACAAATAGACTATTTCTGCAGTTCTGGTTTCTGTTCATGTATTACTTTTACTTCATTTGTATGAAAAACAGCTGCATGAACATTCTGCCAAATTGCTCTGTTTGTGTGTTCTGTGGCATGAGGGTGTGTAAATGATGACAAAATTTTCATTTTTTGGAAGAGTATTCCTTCAAGTTACTTAAAATCAACATATCCATTAAAGAGAGAAAGAGAATGAGAGAGAGGGGGGAGACCTGGAAAAGAAGAAGAAAAGAGGTTTGATTTAGGAAAAGACACACTGTACACTGACTGATGTATTTCTGTATTGGCTTCAATGGTTTCAAAGTCTTTTGCGTCTCCCCATGCACTAACATACAAACAGAGACTAAAAATGAATCCTGCAGTGAATTAAATCTTGTACCATGTTATTAGACTGCTCGGCTTAAAAGGTCTTCAAAATCCTGTGTGTTAACTCACATATTGTCTAAGAAGATTCGAGTGAAACAATATGACCTTTGGACAAACCATAATGGGCCCTTCTTTCATGATTTTAGGAATCCAGAAGTTGGGAATTTCTTTGATAGGAGATACCCTACAAAATCTGGAACTAACTTCACAGAAGCACAAGAGCCCTTAAATATGGCTCTTACCACTAAAGAGACATGTTCTCAATGTGGCAGCTTGGTAGTGGCTTCTTGGAATAGTTCAGTCTGGATTTCCCACGGCATTAACCACTGTATTAGTCTGCGATTATGCTCAGAGAGGGGCAAGTCAATCATTCTCAGAATATACGGTCATCAGTGGCACCCTATAGATCTTGAATAAATGAAATGAGGCAAAGAAATATCACCCGTTGGCATCGAAAGTTAAGATGAGCCTGTCATGTTCCTTGCCCTGTAATCAAGGCAGGAAATAGCATTTTGATGTACAGTGAAATGGAAAAAAGGCAGTCAGGGTATAGTTATGTGAAAAGATGGCAGCTAATCTAAGGGGGAAAAAAAAATCTGTTTCTGGGTTATAAGAGGTGGTTCGCTGGTAACCAGGTCACGTTCGTGAGGCAGCAGGGGAGGTTTTCTTCACCTCAGCTGAAATGGATAGCGCTGAAGCTCTGCTTTGTTCTCTGTGAACAGATGATGAGGAGAGCCGAAGAACACAGGAAGCAGAATAACAGCAGTGATGATTATATGTGTGTTTTATGGCAAGGTTGAAAGAGTTTTTAAAAGAGTGAGTTTGAAAGAGAAATGATAAAAATTCACGGGAGCATCTACAGCCCTTCAAGACATTTAATAACAGCTGTCTGCTGGTCCTTTCACGTGTCATACATTTTTAATCAGCTATTACAGGATTTTTTTTTTCAGTCTTGACTCTTGTATGAAGAAAGCCCCAACATGAAGATTAATTAAACATTAATATTGTGGTATACCAGTAAGCATTGAATAAACATGAACTTTGAACTTTGGCACTGTTCATTTTTCTAGCACATTTGTAATTTATAAAAGTGCTGATCTGACAGCCTTATTTTAATTTTGCAAAAAAATAAATAAATAAAAAATGAGCGCCGCCATGCAGTTGCTAAGATGTTCAGAGTGGTCTCTAGGGTGGTCCGTGTTGTCCTGCAATTCTGGTCCCTAGACATGGCTCCAATACCTCCTTCATCCCTCGTTTGCCCATTCTTTATATAAGCGAAATCCATGCATTTCAATAGAAGCCTATGCAATCTAGAATTTTTCGTGAGACTGAAAGATTTTCCCACAACAGGTTCAAGTTGGTCAAGCGAATTCGGCCCATTGACCCAACAAACCCAACACTATTGATAATAGCCAATGAACCTTTGTTGCTTGTGAAATTTCATGAAAATTTCGCTACTGTTTCCGCACCTTAAGTTTACATTTACATTTTACATTTATTCATTATGCAAAGATATGTCAGAGGTCGCACACCTCTGGAGCAACTAGGGATTAAGTGTCTTGCTCAGGGACACATTGGTGTCTCACAGTGGATTCGAACCGGGGTCTCTCACACCAAAGGCATGTGTCTTGTCCACTGCGCCATCACCACCCAAGTTTACAATGTACATCAATACAAGACACAGATACAAACAGCACAAACTGGTTTAAGATATGTTACGACATTGTGTTGTTTCCTATAGGATCATTCGGACAATCCTCTGGGAGCTGCTGTGACTTTGGCCCATGAGTTGGGCCATAACTTTGGAATGAACCACGACACACCAGAGCGAGGATGCGGCTGTAGGATGACTGTAGATCGTGGCGGGTGCATCATGACCCCCTCTACAGGGTGAGTATGTGCTTAGGAAACATGTTGATTACAGAGTTATCCAACCAGGTTTTACCACTTGACAAACCACTGTGAGTGAATGTTTGAACAGATCAAGATCTAACAAATCCTTGATAATCTCCTCTGAGTGGAGTAACCTGTCTGGATGTGATGTACAAATGCACTGCAGACGCATCACTCTACAGCTCAATTAGTCTCCAAAGAGCCCCATTATCTGGGGAACGGGCAAATCAAGCTCTCATCATTCATGTACACAAGAGAATAATCAGCCGTTTACCTGCATCTTATTGACCAGGGGTTAATTAGCCGTGTCTTAGTGATGAATTTGCGCTAAATACCCATACATCATCACTGATGTGAGGCTTGTCTCGGATTGAAACTCAAAAACGTGTAGATAGGTGGAAGGCTAGCTTTGTCCACGCTGAAATTTGGATTTCAGAGATTCAGTCGTCGTCTGGCTTCTCGTGATAACACGCTTGCCGGTAATGGTTTTCAGCATGTGACTGGTCTCGAACATGGGTAAACACGAGGTTGATAAGGTGAGGCTGGCACATAATGGGAAATTTTTCTCCTTACACTTACAGCAGTTTGCCTTATCAGACGATGAAGCAGAGAGGCAGTTGGGATGGAGTCTTTAGATGTAGTATTGGAGTACTGGAATGGACTGAATGTGAAATGTGACGTTCTGTGGCCAGGTTGTTTCGAGCCAATCACTTGAGACGTAAATGTCATGTGACTAATCAGTTTGGAATGGCAGGGCAATTGCAATGTCAGCATGACAACACTGATTTGCTGATGGCAATGAGTAAGATGTGACATTAAAGTTCTTTTCACACTTTTCTTAAGAGTCAGCACGCTTTTTTCACTGTAATGAAATATTTAATTTAATTTTACTATACAGAACAACTTATTCAAATATGCTATTTATTATGTCTCAAATCTACCTGCAAGGGGGACCATGCTAACCAGAGAACCCTTTTGGTATAAATAAACTGGTTCATTCTCTACTCGTATGCGTTGTTACACTTTGTACACTGCCTTTCAAAAAAAAAAAAATTGTTATTGAAAATACTGTTACAATTTAAAGTAACTGTTTTTGATTTCATTATATATTTAAAATGTAATTTCTTCCTGTGATGGCAAAGCTGAATTTACTCCAGTCATTAGTGTCACATGATCCTCCAGAAATCATTCTAATATGCTGATGTAATGCTCAAGAAACATGTCTTGTTATTATCAATGTTGAAAACAGTTAGTGAACAGAAACCATGCGACATTTTTTTCAGGATTCTTTGATGAAACAGTATTTGTTTTACATACAAATATTTCTACTGTCGCTTTTTTAAAACTAAGGACGTTTTTTTTTTTTTTTTTAGATGTGAATTACTGAGCCAGTACCTCATAATTCTGTTTAAAATACACAATCATTAATCTATTTTTTTTTTTAAATCTTTTTCAGTCTTAAAATGCAATGTTCTTGGTGTGTGAGACTCACATTAACTTCTGGTATTTTTGAAATATTCCTGGATCAGACTTATGGCACTCGCCTAGTTTTTTTCAGCCTTCGGTCGAAACTAAGCTGCAGTTTGCTGTTTCTGAAATATTGCATGTCAGTCACTAGTAATCATCTGTCCACTCTCAGCTGTGACCGGTTTTCAATCTCTCTGCTGTGCATGTCTTATCTCATAGTGGGGATACTTTTGTTGGACCGCTGCTCGACCCTGGATCGCGGCCATAACAAACAGCACAACCCTATTCTCCCATTATGTGTTATTATGACAACAAGACAACATGCTGTGGGCTTTTTAAAGCTACCTCAGGGGAAGGGGGGATTCACGAGAGGTGGTTTTTGTCGTCTATTTTAGCTGCAGGTCCTGAGGAGAGGTTGACATCATTTTTACTTTAAATATTCATAGGTCCAAATTCTTCAGCAGCGCAATGGATGAATACTTAAAAAGACGTGGCGCTTCTGCAAAAAGAAGGTGCTTTTAAAAGAACGTTGGAGTGCCAAAGCTTGTCGCCACCTTTCAAAATAACCCCTCACACATCGTTCAGTGCAGCGTCATTCGGGGTTTTGAGGTCACGGTTTAGAGTTTGGCGTCCACCTTTTATAGGTTCATGTGGGGTTCGTGTAAGTCAAAGGGTTTGTTTTGTATTTCAATTCCACTTCAATTCAACTTTATTCCGGAGTCTTGGCCCAATATAGATACAAGACACACACACACACCAAATAAAAACAACAATTAAATAGGCATTTTAAAAACACAGCTGTACCAGTGCCTTGACAGCTTGGACTGGTATTGTTTTTTTGGCTGTTCACATGAATTTGTTGTATCAGAGAAGCTATGTACTATTGCAGAGTCAGGAAAATGTTGGCCTATTTTTTACTTCCCATGGGAGAAACACAGGCTTCCTTAGTTTATTCAACCCTAAAGGCTGAAACTCACGGACACAAGCGGTCTCAATGACACAAACCACATATGTATAGACAAAAAAAATCTATTTCTTAATGTTTTTGTCTTATTTTAAGGATTTTTTTAAATATATATATTTACTAACGAACTAGATCAGTTTACTAATGGAATAAGAACTGCTAAACATATTGAAATTTAAAAGATTAGACTCAAACATTTAAAAGAAATGAATACTCGTATTCAGCAAGGATGGATTATTTTGATCAAAAGGAAAGATATTTATAATGTTTAAAAGACTTATAATTCAAATAAATGCGGTTCTTTTGAACTTTCCATTCATCAAAGAATTCTGAAAAAAATGTATCAACGTTCCCACAAAAAAAACAGCACAACAGTTTTCAACATTTATAATAATACAATTTTTTTTCCCAGCAAATCAATATATTAGAATGATTTCTGAAGGATCATGTGACACTAAAAATTGTCTCCTTTGCCATCACAGGAATACATTATATTTAACCCGAAAACAGTTGTTTTAAATTATAAAATATTTCACAATATTACTGTTTTACTGTATTTTGGATCAATAAATGCAGGCTTAGTAAGACATTTATTTTTTACTAACCTCACATTTTCTGACCAGTATATATTGATTAATTAGCTTTATATATTTGATCTCATTGGAAAAGTAATTTTTTTCTTGTTTTAAAAATAATTCTCACTGAATTTATGCTAAATGCATAAATGTATATTTTGTTTATGCTTAAAAATACTTAATATGTAGTTATCAATGTGTAAAATACTAAGAAATGTTAAAAACAAATGAACCTTAAACTTAATATAAGCTATATTATGTGGAAACAAAAAATCTAAATATGCTTAAAGGTCCATTTTAAGGACTAGATCATTTTAAGAGATCAATACTATTTAAGAAAAGGGTTATTTGCAGTTAAAAATAAACATGACGATTCAGATAATAATAAAAAAGAATTTCATGTGTTTGATCCTTTGTCTCAATGCTGTTTTCACCGGCTAAATAAACCTTCTGTAAGTCTGCCTTAAAAAAGCACACATTCTGGCTCTGATTTATTCAGTTCCTCAAAACCCTTTTCCTGCTATTACTAGATTTGTCACTGTTACTCTGCAATGATCTATTTTAAAGTTCAAACATGAGAAATTCATGATCATGCATGCTGCGTTCTCTCGCTCTCTCTCTCTCTCTCTCTCTCTCTCTCTCTCTCTCTTTGACAGTTTTTGTGAGCTCTGTCTTAGCTGCAGCGTCGAACGAACAATAACTGGGAGATTCAGAGCTGGAAACTCAGCAGAAAAACAATTGCAAATGAGACTGAATAAGACGATCTGACAGACAGGACAAACAGACAAAACAAAGAAAGATGGAGGGACAAAAATAGAAATTAAGAACTAACGTAGATCTGCTTCAAATCATGCTGAAGCATAAACAGGAAGTTATTGTCGGCTTCTTAATGTTTTTCAGCCAAATACAATAGCCAGCATGCGTGCCAAACAACAGTATAAGGAAGAAATAAGGCACTAGTTTGAAAATGAATAGAAGAAATTGCAATGGTGAATGCTATGGCGGCTGTAAGAAAAGGAAGTCAAGTTTTAGTTTAAAGAGCTAATCTCCCTTCTTTGCCTATTATTTCCATGTATAAATTCCTATGAAGTAAAACTTTTGTTATTGGGTTTCCCCATTCAGTTAGACAGGAACTGGAAATGACTGTCAGGGACGTTATCAAGGTGGACTAACTTACTCCACAAAGGCACCAAAGAACAAACACAGCGTATATCTTAGCTTGAGGTATGAAGCTATCAGCAGGGTGTTAAACATTGGGGTTTCACAAGACAGTGCTTACCTCACACAATCTCGCCCTGTATCTTCACTACAGAGCCAATGAGGGAATAACGTTTAGCCATAATATCAAGCATGTCAGATGGCCTTTTGGAAAGATGCTATCGGTTAATGGGTAACGCTTTCGCCTTTTATTGTGGTGGCCGCACACCGAATCCCAAACGGCGGTGTTATCTTCTAAATGACAGGCAGCACAATAGAGCCCGACTTCAAATCAGTTTGAGTCGCCGGAGGAGGCTGATTAAACAGACATTAATTTCCTCATTCCCCACCTATCGCTGATAACATAACAGCTCTAATAGGTCAAACTCAGAATGGGGTTTTCGAAAAAAAGTCTAGATACAAATGACTTTGAATTGCAGCTTACCACTTAGAAACAGTGCGGGCAGGTTAATTCAGTTGACCACCATGTGTGTGTGTCTTTAAAGTAGTCGATGTGTGCGAAAAGAATGAGAATGTTTTTTTAGAAGTAATGGACTCAACGCAGGCTAATTTGGAAAACTTGCCTGTGGTGTCACTGATGTTAACAAAAGGTTTTGCTGAAGCAATGTCATTTTAGCTGGCTTCTAGTCTTTGAGCTAATTTATCACGATTGTAACCGAGACCTCCGCAAGTGAACAACTTTACTACATCAGAAATCCATGCATGAAGCTAATTATGTGATGCAGATGTTCATACAGTTTTAGTTTACAAATCATGCACTATGGTGTGTTTTGTTTTCACAACTTAGTTCCATGTCAGCAACAGTTTTTAAATCAATAATCCACCATGTGATCATATTTTGTGTGAAAAGGCATAGAAGTTGGTGTTTTAATGCCATTGTGTTCCTTTCAGTGGAAACTGTAGTAATTGTACACACACAGTAGGTAAGTTCTTTGAGATTTGCAAAAATGTAGGTTTTTCCAACTTGTGTTTTCTTTTAGCAAATTGTCATGTTTCTTTTGATATCAGATGTCGTCATAGTTTGACCGAGAACTAAGCTCTTCTGATATCTCCCAAAGTGAAATTTGAACATTATTTGACGTACTGTTGAAAGATTTATGCTAACAATGACCAGAGGAACGCTTGGAGAAACAGGAATAACTCAGTAACACACAAGCTCAGCTGAAATAATACTCATCAGGTTTGTTGCTGTGTGTGTGTGAACTAGTGATGGGGACAAGACCGCCTATGCCGAGTCCGAGTCAAGACCGAGTCTTTGAAGGGTCGAGTCCGAGTCGAGATTTTGTCCCGTCGTATAAGTTTTAATATTTCTGATATTCCTGATTCCTGATGAAAAAAACAACAAGTAAGACACTCATGCCTAGATGGACTCAAGTGCACCTTAAGTACAAAGCCAGGTTCGATATTTTAAGTTGGTCACCAGTGTGTTATGTGTTGGTATCCTCAAAACATACTCGTCAACACTCCCGTTTTTCCCGGGTTTCTACCGTTTTTTTCAGGCCGTTCTTATCCCCTCATCTAACTGACGCTTTTGACCATGCGTCAACATCCGACTTTAGCGTCAATATGAGACGCAGATATATATGAGCCAGAAGGCGCCTCCTAGTGGTCTAACCCTACACCACACCTAACTGACGCAAAAGGGTTCCATGTGCGTCGGATTTAGACGCATGGTCAAAAGTGTAAGCTAGATGACGCCCTAGGATGAGAATGCGTTGGTTTTTTTAGCCCCATCTCCCAGACCCCTCCAGGTTTGTTATTTCTCCCGGGTAACTCCCTTAATTTGCATGGCCCAAACTCCTTTATGAATAATCGGACTAATACGTTTGTCTAATGTTGACCAGTTGCCAGATCTTGTATTAATGCATTATATTCACACAATCCACACACCATCTACAATTTCAACCCGTTTGTCATCTCAACCTGGCAACCAGTTGCGCAGTCGCGGGAAAGCTCAACCCGAAAGCGAGCAAATTTTGCTTTTCATTTCATTTTTTAATTAACTTTTTTTTAACCCACTTATCTACTGTAACTCCTGCCCGGAAATTTAAAGATCTCTAAAACACAGCAGGTGCACTGGTCTCAGATCAGGGGTGCCAACAAGCACAAGTGAGTTATTGGTTTTCTGCAAACACTTCAACATTGCTTTGTTTCATAAATATATCAAAATGTTTAAGCATGCTCGTTTTGGAGAGGACAGCAGGCGTGTAATTTCAGAATAATTTACATCGTAATCAGCATCTGGTTCATTGTTGTGCTCAATCGTCTTGGAAAAGATGTGGTTTCACTTAGCAGGAGTTATAAAGCAGATGCTTAATGATGGCAGTTAAACTTTCAGATGCATGCAGATCTTTGAGTTGGAAAAATAGGCTTTGACAGGGTAGACTGCAGGAGTTTTCTGTGGATTTTTGTGCGTCTGCGGCTGTGATTAACTGGGGTAAAGAAGTAAATCGAAGTTCAAGCAGTAAGGATTTGTTGTTTGCTCAAATTTGAATCCATAAGGAGGGCTTTAGGGGTTGCACAGATACAGGGAACTGAGCAAATCGTTTGGTGAACACAAAAGTTGTGAAGGTTTAAGTGCACTCGCACACTTAACTCTGTAAATATGTTGGCTACGTGTGTTTTTATGCCTGGCAATATCTGTGGTCTGTCTAATCCTGCAGCGCTTTTGAGAGTGGACTGGCACACAAATGTCGCACTCATGCTCGTATGTGCCTTAAACCATGTCTGGGTGCCAGGCAATACAAACCAATCTGGCTTTTGCTTGCACAATTCTTCACCACGCCAAGTCCGCTTAACCCACTTGACCTGATGCCAAACTCTGCCCGCTTACCCACCGCCATTCAAAGCTCTCCATCTCCAGTGCCAATCCCTTTTTTAAACCAAAGTCCTTTCCGCTGTCACATTACTATTCTAGCCCTCGCTCCTGCGAACGGCTCATTGCACAAACTACAGCTCTGCTTAAATGTCATTTTTGGATCATTAGCTTTTTCTTAGAATGTTTAAGATACAGTATGTGTCGCTTCCATTTGCAAATGTCATGACTTTTACTTCCAGACGCCCCCACTGATTGGTCTCTTTCAACTGTAATCCCTTTAAAGACGGCATTAAAACTCACATGTGCTTGATTGTGCCCCAGCTTACTGCCACACTGCTGGCATCTGGGAGATTTGCAGAAGACCAGGCTTGTGGCAAATCAGTGTTTTGGGGATAAATAGCCTGTTTCTGTTTTATTGTCACTAAGCTAGCTGATGGTATTGATTTGTCTGTTTGAGAATATGCTGAAGTCTCAAGAGTTGTGTTTCTTTTGTGGCTGAATTATGATGTGTTTGCAGGTGAGAAAAGTCAAAATGAGATCTCTGAAAGTGCCCCAGTTGTGCTATTTTAAAGGTTCCTGATTTTGTTTTGAGACTCCACAACACTTTCATTTTCTCATAATATACATTTAATATTACCTCATTTCTCAAAGATTCTTTAGAAGCAGTTTCTTTTGGGAGTTTATCGTGCACTTTGATCTTTAAAACTTTGCAGACAGTTTACTTTCACAATGAGCTGCATTACACACTGCATGAAAGGTAATATACAAAAAAGCAAAACAGTGGCACTTCAATATCTTGATTGCTTGTCCTTGACCAGAGGTTTTCGAACTGTTAAACACAGTCATCAAAAGATATTATGATATTATTAGCGTTTCATCTTTAATTCTGGTTTCTAAAGACTCTTTGAAAGTCTTGTGATGAATTAATAATAATTCAACAAAATATAAGATGGAGAAAAACTGCAGGAGAATGAAGAACGAATGAATGACATTTATTTATTTTCCTGCAGATTGTCTCGAAGTCTACAGGGAAATACATAAATAAATAAGGTCAATTATTTATTCTCTTTCCTATCTATTTTTTTTTTAATTAATGAATATCATGTATTAATTCCCCTGCAGATTATACTCTTATCGTATATTGAAGTAAGGAAGGAAGGAATTATTCTCCTGCAGATTTTCTTCACCTTATTAAACAATCAATCAGATTTGCCACAATACCGAAGCATCAGAACATTTCAAAAGTCAGAGGTTAAATTACGAATTCAAACATTTCCACATTAGCTTAGCCATCCCCAATCTTTTTACTGTATGTCACCAGTTGTCTCTTTTGTGTCTAAGGAATTTGAAAAGAAACATTTGAGATAAAGTTAAATAAAAAAAAAATCATCTGAGATACTGGAACTATGAAAGCACCACTGAGAAATATATTTTAGGACAGGGTGCATTGAGGACACAGGGTAAAGTATGAGGACAGACCCAGAAAACCCCTTGCAGGAGTCCGGTCATCCGCCCTACCTCCATGCGCTTGGCTCCCACCACAAAACCCCCAAAAACGCGGTCACTTACCCCCAGGGAGCGCAGATGTTTCTGCCAAACATTTTCTCTTCCCCACACCTCCCTCCATCCTTTTCTCCCATTTTCCTCTCTTTCATATTCTGAGTTTATTTTGCTTTACTGGCACCGATGACAGAATCGCTTCTTGTCTGAGTCATGGATGTTTGATTCAGGCCTGTGTTCCTGTGTTTGCTCGCTAAAGGTGAGCGCTGAGGTTGTCTTTGATGAGTACGGGTGGCTGGGAAACAATCTGTCCCGGTGGACAGATGACGGGCGGGTAAAACAGAGGTGTTAAAAGCTCATGAGTTCATCTGCAAACTCTTCAAAGCCTCTCAGTCAAAGGTGCACGGAAGTGAGATTGATGTGACATGCGTGTGGCTGCACACGTCTGTTTTCAAACCATTTTTGATGTGGATGAACTATTGTTGTGTTAGCTGGAAAATATTATTCATCACTATACAGCTTGGTAGGGATGAGTAGCCGCTCTGCTGATTATAACAGTACTTTTTTCAGCATTTTTATGCTTTGGGTGTGTGTTGGAGTCCCTATAAGGCTGCTTTAATAGCTTAAAGGGTTAGTTCACCCAAAAATGAAAATTAAGTCATTAA
The DNA here is from genome assembly GCF_988280905.1 of Pimephales promelas. Classification (NCBI taxonomy): domain Eukaryota; kingdom Metazoa; phylum Chordata; class Actinopteri; order Cypriniformes; family Leuciscidae; genus Pimephales; species Pimephales promelas. Next base: position 26,502,874 of record NC_142783.1, read on the forward strand.
TTACTCACCCCCATGCTGTACCAACCCCGTAAGACCTTCGTTCGTCTTCGGAACACAAATGAAGATATTTTTGATTAAATTTGAGAGCTGTATAACTACCACATTGGCTCCTAAGGGACTGCCTCTTGACGGCCCAAAAAGTCAATGAAGAAAATGTTTAAATATCCCAAGTGACTACCGTGGCTCAACTATGTGTTTATCAAGCGACGCGAATACTTTTTGTGCGAAAAAATAAACAAAAATAACGAGTTTATTCGACTATTTCTTTTCTTCCTTGTAGGCCAGAACGAGAATTCCTTAGATTTCCACGACGCATGCGCGAGATTTGCGATCTGCTTACACCAGCTTACACTACTTCAGATCGCAATTCTCGCGCATGCGTCGTGGAAATCTATAAGGAAGTCTCGTTCTGGCCTACAAGGAAGAAAAGAAATAGTCGAATAAACTCGTTATTTTTGTTTGTTTTTTCGCACAAAAAGTATTCGCGTCGCTTGATAAACACATAGTTGAGCCACGCTAGTCACTTGGGATATTTAAACATTTTCTTCATTGACTTTTTGGGCCGTCAAGAGGCAGTCCCTTAGGAGCCAATGTGGTAGTTATACAGCTCTCAAATTTAATCAAAAATATCTTCATTTGTGTTCCGAAGACGAACGAAGGTCTTACGGGGTTGGTACGGGGGTGAGTAATTAATGACTTAATTTTCATTTTTGGGTGAACTAACCCTTTAACCAACTACAATTCCTTGGCCAACCAATTTCATCTTCAAGATCATGCTTTATCTGTTTAAAACTGTTAAGTTTTACTGGTCCACCAGCACCATTACCAGCATGCAAATCCAGGTATTTGAGTGCAGCTCAAATCATAATTGATCAGTTAGTTGTAGAAAGCACAATACTGGATACTTTACAATTTACCCACGCAGTGTTTTGGAGGCCAAACAAATTCTTGCATACCTGGTTAGAAGGCACATAATCTGAATAATGATTTGAGTGAAAAGTTGGACAGGGTGCAGATGTTTGTAATCTTTTATCATGTTATCTAGCATGATTTGAGAATTTTGTGTTTTCAGCAGTATAAGGACAATAATAATCTTTTTTTACTGAAAATTTAACATGCAGTGTCTCAAATTTGCTTGACCATTCTTTTAAATATTTGCACAATTTGTTTTTATGACATTTAAAATATTGCATAATCCTATTGCAAGTTATTTTTATTTACAGGTATAAACTGGACATTACACACTTTTAAAAAATAGAATTTGTTTATTTAGTATAATTTTAGTTCATTTAAAAAAAACATATGCTAGATGCCATGCTGCAACCATCTGCTATCATTTTTCAGCACAGAAGTGTTACACCCATTAACCTTGTGATTATTAATGTTTAATCCCTTCTTCATGTGCATGCACACTATTAATCTGCAGGAAGAGTCACTCTCGCTTTTCGAAAACACACAAATCCAAGGACATCCATTTATTTAGCGCTTCGCATATTTATGAGCCCATAGCAAATTCGCACTTTGTTGTTCCGCTTGTTTGTTGGGGTGAGTCAGTGAACTGAAGATACTAGCAACAGACCATGAAGGATCTTCTGCATTACTCTCCAGTGAGCAGAGCCCAGACATAAATGAGCTTCATTTGCTCTCCTCTCAGATATCTCAGCTTGTCTCGTTCCTTGCCTGAGGCAGCCTCCCTAGACCGAGGCTTTCATATGATCGTCCGCTGCTCTGCTTCAACTGAAAGAACCCAGTCTTTGTGTCCATGGCCGCTACAGTGACTGCGGTCAGGCTGGGGTCAGGCCCAGCGCTGGTTTGTTTAAAATCATGTATCGGTAGTGCTGAATTAACGTGAAAAGAACCATATGGGCTTATGCTCAGCTGGCTTAGTGTTCTGTCACGTACAGGACTTGGGCGTGAATGCCACAGTGGAAGGTCATATGCTAATTCGCTTTGTTTTGTTGTCATTTTTGTGCTTGTAGAAATAATGTCATTAATGACTTTGGGAATTTGAATACTTGCACATTTATATGCTTGGTTGGGTCGTTGAGATTGTGTACCGTTTGTTTGGTCTCTTTTCTCTCGTTACTGGCTGGTTTGGCTTGACGTATTGCTTTCACTAGTATCACTTTCTGGTCCAGGCTGGGTTATGCTGGTGGACCAGTGGACCTAAAAAACTGGCAGCTGTGGTTGCCAGAAATGTACCGTAAAAATATGGTTGCAACATTTTAGGTTTTACAAATTTAAATCAATCTACAGGGGAAAAATCGTATTTCCTTAAAGGGATAGTTCATCCAAAAAGTTGTTCCACCCCTTTATGAGTTTATTTCTTCTGTTGAATACAAAAGAAGAAAACTCTTACAGGTTTTGAACAACATGAGGGTGATTAATTTAATGTTTTGAGTGAACTATTCCTTTAACGGATGTTATGTACTGTATATATACTAATATCTGTTTTTTACCTTTGTAATACACAACCACCAAAAACAGGTGGTGATGAGAGTCACATGATGAATCATTGAATCACAAGCAGCTTTTCCATAAGCTGATAAGGTAAATCCTATAGAAAGTGCACAGTGTCATTTACACAAATACTAAACAACATCATGGTGACACATAACATTAAAAAACGAAATAAACATTAATTTAGCAACATTAGATGTAACATAAAGCCTTAATGACCATAACTGATTAGAAAAAAATACATCAAAAGTGAAGTGTCACACAGGGAAAGCTGTAAATGTCAATTTAATATTTTTCACTTCCACTTACAGTCCATGCTGTTTACCAGCAAAACTAATTTGGGAAAGCTAATTGACCAGCATGAATTTTCAGAGGAGAGTTAGAGACCAAGGATGGCTTGTTGGTTAAACTAATTAAGAAGCTAATTAAATTCTATATAAGATATGTTTCATTTTTATTTTTCCTTTTGCATCTCTCTTTGTGGACAGGTACCCATTCCCCACGGTGTTCAGTACGTGTAGTAAGAAGGATCTGGTGGCTAGTCTGGAGAAGGGAGTGGGCATGTGTTTGTATAATATGCCTGAAGTCAAAATGCTCTACGGGGGACAGAAATGCGGCAACGGATACATTGAGGAAGGAGAGGAGTGTGACTGTGGAGAGCTGGAGGTATGAAAGACTCATACACATCAAAGACCTTTGTGCATCACAACAAAGCAGACCAGATCTGAACTAGTTCTATATCTAGTCTTTGGGGATTTGGGGGATTTGATTTGGTCCGTTTAATATTCACAGGCCAAAGACTGTCTTGCACTCTGACTTCTTGTTGTTATCACAACCTGTGCCTGAATTGACACATTCAGAAACAACACATTCTCATATGTGGGGAAACATGCTAACTATCAAATGAATCTCAGACGTAAAAAATATTTCTTGTTTATTTTACACCAGTTTTTTTAAACGCAAGTTTTCACAATCCATTTATTTCTAATTATTAACAAAAAAAAAAAAAAAATCCAGTCATAGGATACATACAGTATATCACTATGCATTATAATTATAACTGTACTATATTATAACTGTATGCAAAGTAGTTGAATTACTGCGTTGCTCTGATTGGTTGTAGGTCTACCTTTTTTTTCTGGTTCGGCTAAGACACGCCTCATAATCAAAGCCCTACGGAGCAGTTTCAGACTCATATTCCGACAAGAATATGAGTATGACGAAGTCAGGCTAATATGCATGTTTAACCAAAGCTAATTTGGCTGGGTTTGTCCCATCCCCAGTGTACTTCTCTTTCTTTTATGGCCCTGACGAGAACATCGATCTCCTCGGCTGTGAACCGATCATTGGTAAATGCGCCGTTATAATAGTATTGCGCCATGGAACATGCGCACCTCGTTCATCATGCTCTTAAAGGGAATGTGACATGACGCTCTTATTTTCCCATTACGCCCAAACCACACCTATGAATAATGAAGCTACTGCAGACCAACCCCTTTTAAACTTGCGTTGGGCGCAAGAGTCATTTATCCCGCCGTTAAAATAGCAACAGCGCCCAAGACCCGCCCACAAAGATACTTGATACTTGGGTTTCAGATCGATAAAATAGGGCCCATCATGATATAGACACAATTCTGAGCCATGGTGCTGTGGGTTACATGTGTTTGTGACATAAAGGAGCTTGGGGCCGTGGTTTGAGTCCAGAATGCGTCATCTGTGCAGAGCCTGATCCAGTTCCATCTCTCTCTCCCCCTTCCTGTCTGTCTCCACTGTACTATAAATAAATGCTATAATGTTCCCTAAATATCATTTAGTAATGGAACTAGAGCCTTCAAAAATGATCTATGTAATTTAGATGTCATGGAGACGTATTATATCAGTGTAGACCTGAGGGAAAAAGTCTGGCCTGAAGCTTAAAGTCTAGGATCTTGTTATGGGGAAAAAGTTTGTTTCAGAATGGCACCCGTGAGCTGCAGTGATCTCACCGGGGGAATGAGGGAGGAAGTGGGTAAAGAGCAGAGAGGAAGCCCAGCTGCAGGTCTTGAGTGTTGGGTAGAAGGATGAGAGAGGCCCTCCCCCCCCCATCATTTCACACTGGCTGGCGATAGTTTAGAGAAAACAACAGGTCTGGAAAGAGATTTTTGTGCCTCTGAGGAGGCGTTACAGCCAGCGGACTGACCTAACCCAACCCAGCCCTTCAGCACCTCACCCAGTCCACACCAGGACCTTGTTAAAGAGGGAAAGAGGAGGAGAAAGGGAGTGAAAAAGTCTTTTTTGAAAGACATTTTTGTATGAAATAAAATGTTAGTGCTTGATTACTCTTGGATACTTTTTGAGGACAATAAAGTTCTTCCAGTTTACTACAACAACAATGATTGTCAGTCTTCAAAATTACCCCACTCTCTTCCTCACCGTTTTTCTTCAAAGATAAATGTCGTCTTTCCTTCAATTGTGCTTGGACTCTGACATTCCCATCACTTCCAGTCTTGGGTCAGTGATGATGTCACTCACTTACACACGTACACACACGAACATGGTTCACTGATACCAAGAGTTCAGAGATTAAGAAAAACAACATCCTTTTTTTTAATCCAAATTCAGAACAATGCATGGACCACTAATTTAAACCAGACATGTCAACGCACTCGCATACACAAACCTGCAGTAACGTTTCCAAACATTTTTTTGTTACCATGGATGCAAAGAACTGGTTGACAGAAGGGAATTTCCTAAAAGGATACGAAGCCCACACCTGGAACTAATATCCAATGCTGTGATCATACGGGTCGACTGTTCAGAGTCTTTTTTTTTCGTTGCTTTCCATTGTTTTTCGGGAACCTCTTATTGTCTGATGTCAAATTAAAGAAGTCATATCCTGTGCTATTGTGTTTTATTTTTCCCCTGAAGTCTACTTATAATGTTAGTCAAGGTTTCTTGCTCCAAAAATAATCAGAATTTTGGTTGGTCACCTTACAACTATCCACCTTCTTTCTGACCCGTAAAATTAAAAAGCCTGATTTAAATATTTAAAATTACCTCTGGTAAATTTTTGTCGTAATTGTTTTGTTTCATCCTTTGTTTACTTGTTTGTTTGTTTGTTTGTTTTTCCCTTTGCATGTTCTGCTTTTTTTCTGTTTACTTTTCCAGGGTTTTTGTTTATTTTGCTTGTTTCGTTTATAGTTTTTGCTTACTTAGCTTGTTTTTTTGTTTTGTTTTGTTTACTTTGCTTGTTTTGATATGTTCGGCTTTTAATTAGCTTTTTTATTTGTTTTGTTTGGTTTTTTGCTTTTTGCTTCGTTTTTTAATTATTTTAAACATTTCTAACTTTCTCACACTCAAAATTAAACAACCTGTTTGCTACTGTACCTTCAAGAATTATTGGTTAAATGATATCTGTTATGATTGACTCAACTTTTCAGCATGTGATACAGTGACACATCGATTTCAATCCACTGTCATCATTGTTTCCTTTAGGAGTGTCTGAACCCCTGCTGTAATGCTACAACCTGCACTCTCAAGGGAGATGCCGTCTGTGCCCATGGACAGTGTTGTGAAGACTGCCAGGTACTTTTGTAAATCTCTCCTATCCCTCCTATTCCCGCTCATTAATGTTTTTTCTCTGTGTGTAAAATAAAGGCATGGAAATCATATTCTCCTTGCCTCATTAATAAGTGCAACATGAACTGACATTTGTGCTCCAAACATTGATACTCAGTTTCCTCTCAGGCCTCCAGACACATAAATCAATGCGCTCAGCTCACTTACTTACAGAGGAAAGAAGCCAGACCAGGGCCCTCTGGGACAGACCCCAGAAGAGGGCTACATGGTCACACAGACTTTACAACAAACTACAAGTTTTCCACCTAGTGCTTCATTAAATGATGTTTAATTAACAAAGTTCATGGGCACGTTCAGTTAATTAACACGAGTTGAGTGAACTCAGCAATCAATGTTAAGAGGTGTATATTTAGGCTCAGCAATCTCACCTCACTAGATCGATACTTTTGCAGCATCCCTCCACCGCCCCTTCTGCGCACTTCCAGTCCTAAACACTTACATGGGGGGGGGGTACTCTGGGTTCGGGCCAAACTCCGAGCTCGGAGCCCTCCCCCAGGACAGCACGCCAAATATGCATTTTATCTTATCCACTCTAATTATATGTAAGTGTGAACTTGTGAAGTGCAAATGTCAATTAAAAAAAAAACCCGTAACCCTTTTTTTTTACTTTTTGTTTTTACTATATTTTGTTTACTGCACATAATGTGGGGGGTGGGGGTGGGGGGGGGTTGGAATTATATTGCAGTGACAAATTACCATTTTGGTCCCATGACTTACTAATACATTTGTTCCCTTGTCTTAACTAAATCGTGTGCACAATAATTAATTCAAAATATAATCATTCGTTCCCTCGTTTTACTAAATCATGGCCACATTGTAATATCAAAACAAGGGAATTAATTAGTACTGTACAACGTAGCCATGATTAACTAACTCAGAGGATTGATAATTATAATAAGTCAGGAGAACAAATTCTTAATTTGTGGCCACAATATATGTCTATTTTAGTACTGTCAATCAATTAGAAATATTAACAAATTAATCGTATTTTTTTCTGTTATTAATCGTGATTAATCACAGTTAAGTAGTAACACACTCTTTTGTGTCTTACTGCACGTGAATGTTTTAAAAGCATTTGCTTGACTAAGAGTGTGATCATATACGTTATGTTAACCAAAGGATGATGTCAAAACCTGAGTTTTTGTAGTTTCTTTTGGTTTATCCCATATTGCTTGCGTTGGAGTTGAGTATATCTTTCTCCCCTGTGTGTGTGTGTGTGTGTGCAGTTAAAACCAGCTGGGACTCCTTGTAGAGAGTCCAGTAACTCCTGTGACTTACCTGAGTTCTGCACCGGGACCAACCCCCACTGCCCCGCCAATGTGTACCTGCACGACGGGCATGCATGCCACAATATGGATGGTTACTGCTACAATGGCATCTGTCAGACTCATGAGCAGCAATGCATCACCCTGTGGGGTCCAGGTTGGTACCACTGTGTATTTAATGTGAATAGCTGCAGGGTTCTTGTGTTTATTTGGTTGACCAAAAATGTGTAGTGTACTGCAGATACTGTATACGTTTCATTAATCATACATTTTTGACACTGTAATTCTATATATAACCATTGTCATGCCAGAACTTCCCGTTCAGTCCTGCATGCATTAATACAGCGAGCTCAAACTGTATGAAAAATCATACTGATTGCTATTATTTATTCCATATGTCTGTTCATATTCCTTTCCAAAAGGATTCAGGCCACAGTCTGACATATATTATCCTTTCATCTGTTTTTGGTTTGTGCACAAGTTCAAACAAGATGGAAGAGTTGTACAGTGTCGTATTTCCATCTGTGACAGTGGGCATATGCTGTCTTATTTTCATTCTCTCTCTGTTTCCAGGAGCGAAACCTGCCCCGGGAATCTGTTTTGAAAGAGTAAACTCTGCAGGTGATCCCTATGGAAATTGTGGAAAAGACTCCAAAGGCTCCTTTGCTAAATGTGAAGCAAGGTACATTCAGGGCATAATACAACAGCACCTTTGCCATAAAGTATAATCATTTTTAAATTCCGTTTTGTTTTGCTTCAATTCAATTCTTCTTTGTTTAATGCTATATTTTGTTGTTCTGTTTTCTAAACTACTTCTTAGCTCAATTTTCACTTGGCAGTACAAATGCGGAGCTTTAATTGTACCAACAACGATATTGCATATATTACAGACACAGATAATATTTATATAAAGAATAATGAACAGTATTGGTTAAGGTTGTCTTGATTCATTGATGTCACTTGCTGTCTAATTATTATAGGATGGCCCATCAAACGTGTTGTAATGAACGTCGTTTTATTAATTTCTTTGCAGCGCGACGTTATTATTCAGCAGCAGGGGCGGCCCTATGGTTTTGCGTGTAATCACTTGTCACTGTTAATTACACTCTTCGTTCATCACACATGAGTGAGAGGGTGTAAAAGGCGAGAGTATATCAAAACCACATAATGTCCCCTGTTTTTCAGTCTTTGTATCGCCTTAACATTTATTCTCAGTAAAAACATTTAACACTGTTGTTGTTTGTCTCACTGTGTTTTGTCTACTCTATGTGTGTGTGATTATGGAACAGGGATGCTAGGTGTGGGAAAATTCAGTGCCAAGGAGGTGCCAACAGGCCAGTGATCGGAACCAATGCAGTTTCCATAGAGACAAACATACCTCTGCACGAGGGCGGGCGTATTCTGTGCCGCGGAACACACGTTTACCTGGGTGATGATATGCCTGATCCGGGACTGGTGTTGGCAGGCACTAAGTGTGCTGAAGGAATGGTACAAGAATAAATCATTACACCGTGTATCTGTTAGAGATTATTTGTTTCATCAAGAAATGATGATAGTGGTAGTTTGATATGTTTCAGCCAGGCTGATGAATGCAGTAATATTTGGCAATTTTTATTTCTATTGACTATGATGTGATTTTATATGATACGATATATAAATATCTTGGAAAAATAAAGATAAGTTTAAATGAGTCATTTGACCATTTTTAAACTCATTTGTCTCAAGTTTGAAGAATTAAATTGTGATTGCTTAATTTTTTGATAGTCCTAGTCTTAAAAAGTGAGAAATAAAACCCATATCTGCATATTTTGTTTTAGTTTTGAGTAAATGTCTAATTTTCTGTTGAAATATTTCTATAATTTGTCATAATATTGGCCACCCTAGCACTTAGAAACCCGCATCAGTTCACCAGGTTTCAAGGGCAATAACAAATATTTCAGTTGATACCTTATTCAGTGACTTGTTTTTTTTTTCTTTACCTGCTCTCTCTCTCTCTCTCTCTCTCTCTCTCTCTCTCTCTCTCTCTCTCTCTCTCTCTCTCTCTCTCTCTCTCTCTCTCTCTCTCTCTCTCTCTCTCTCTCTCTCTCTCTCTCTCTCTCTCAACAGATCTGTTTAAACAGGCAGTGTCAGAATGTCAGTGTGTTTGGAGTGCACAAGTGTTCTGGGAAGTGTAATGGAAGAGGGGTAAGGTTGCTTCTGCTCTGTCTGTTGAATTTTTCTTAAATTTGCAGGAAAAATGTTTTTTTTTTCTCTGACATTAGTTTTCAGACATTAGGCTCTGATTTGAGTCAGGAATGCTGATAGTAAATCAACACACATGATTAACCTCTACTGAAAGCCCCGCCCTCCACAGAATTGTCCATTTCATTACAGTATAGCTGTTTTCCAAAGCGGACAACACTTGCCCATAATAGCACTTAGCTAACTAGTAGCTTCACTTGAACTAGATTACTGCTACGATTGAAATGGTTAAAAGCACAGATAAGATGAGCATTCTGGAGTAAATTAGATCACAGCGTAACCTTGTGTCATTCTTGGTTTTTCATGGAAGCTTGATACATAATGTGGATATTTAAAGGGATAGTTCACGCTAGTGTTATACTCAAGACCACCTAAACTGTATCCAGTGTTTGTTGAAACCAAGTCCAGCACTCATAAAGATCCACATCTACTGCCTGAGAAATATCTTATTTTAAATAGAGCTGTTTAAATGAAAAAAAATCATCTTTGCAATGCAGAGGTGTCACAGAAGTTGCATCTGAGTTTACAATTACAACTGCATAAATAAAGTTTAGATTATATACTGATTTTATACAAACGTTCAATAAACAAAATCACATTTACATATTAAAACTCATGTTTGTGAAAGCAGCTCTCCGGCTTTTATTATATTGCTTAATTATGTTATATGTTATAATATAAAATTCACAATCTTAGTTTTTTTGTAGTCAAATCTATTCATGACATTTTTGACACTATCCCTCACTGATTTCTGACCTGGAACTACTATAACAAAATAAATCAAATTAGAAATGTTATTGACTGCATTTGAAACAGGAAGTTTTAGAATTTGCAATCAGTTTTACATTTTACAATCACATAACAAATAAACCAGACAATGCACTGGCAATTTAGACAAGAGAAAAGACTGTAGTCGCGAAAAATGCGTTCGGCATTGAGATACGTAAATGTTAAAAAAAAATTATCTTGAGACTGGTCTCAAATACTCCAACACTAATTCACGCAAAATGAAAATCTGTCATCATTTACTTATCTTACTACTATTTTTATTAAACCTGCATACCTGTCTTTTATCCGTGGAATACAAGTTGTATGTAGCAGAATGTTCAAGCTGTCCTTTTCTAAAGTTGAAAGTTAATGGTGACCATATTCTAAATAGAAAAGTTTACTGTACATAATTGAGGAATACAGGCACAAGTCGTATATAGGCCACTTTTATGATGCCTTTTTTCCCAGTTTTTTTGGACAACATTCACTTAAATTGTATGAAATAGAGAGCCTTGGAAATTCTTCCCCTTTTGTATTTCAACAGAGAAAGTCATTAGGTTTAGAACAACATGAGAGTAAGTAAATGAAGACAGGAATTTCAAATTTGGGGTAAACCATTCTTTCAATCACATACCCCGGCCACACTACACTATAGCATGCTTGCTGGGTGACTCGAGGCTTGTCTTAGCTGTTGAAGTACTTCACAATCAATCTCTGTCTCTCCAATAAGGTTATAGGAGTCATATTTAATTCATTTGTGTACAATTTAAAGTGTCATTCATCATCTTTTGGCTCATATGCACATTTGCTTTTTTGCCAGAAGAGTACTGAAATTCAATCGCTAAATGTTGTGGCCAAAAACACCCCCACGTTGTCTTTTGCATTTGCACCCACTGTCAGCTCTGCAGGGCACGTGTGCAAGCGTGAAATGTTTTATTTATTTCCTCTTGTTACACGCTTCCTAAATTGGAATTCTTCTTTTGTGTGTGTGTGTGTGTGGGGGTGTTTTAGGCTATGCAATTACGTCCATTTTTTCATCCAAGGTCTATTTCCTTACTGGAAATGTGCTGCAAGACAAATTGATCTTTTTTTTAATAAAGATGTTGGGAGTCCTGTCAGCATCCTGGGGTCCTGAACTGTCCGACTGCTTGTACTTTTGTATGCCAGACTGGTCCAGACCTAAAACAATAGAAGACCACTTAAACCCAGACCAATTCTAAAACCCCTTAAGCCCCAGACCAAAACAAGATCCCCTGACCTAAGACCTAGATAACACTCAACCAATAAGGCTATTTTTTCTAGCTTTGAGAAGTCTCAAGACCAAGTCCACAAAATCAAGAATAAAACTAAAAAAATCTTTCAACCCTGAAACTTAGAAGTTTATCTTTTTCATAGCATCTAAGAAAGTTGGATGATAGAGTTAAAGTTTGGAAATGTTTTACGATGGGAAACACATAGCTGCATCTTTCCTTTTAGAAGGCAGACATATAATATTCAGACTGTGATTTAAGCATCAAGTGACATCAATCAACTTGCGCAGCAACCCTTGACACATGCCCTAATGGGAAAGAAATGTATGCAGCTTTGTGCAAATGGAACACTGTTGCCCTTGAATGCAACATTGAACAGAGCATCCATGATTTGAATGCTCATGAGGAGATTCACTCCATTATCCCACAGAATTGAACAGCAGGATGTTCTTGATAATGTCCGGCAATGAATTTAATCAGATGGGTTAAGCTGCGTGTGGCATTGACGCCGGTTGCTTCATGTTTACAGGAATGCAACAACAAGAAGAACTGCCATTGTGAGGCTCACTGGGCACCTCCTTTCTGTGATAGGGCGGGCTTTGGTGGAAGCATGGACAGTGGGCCAATGAGACAAGCCGGTACAGTGAAGAACACCTGCACTTTTGACTTACCAGTATGCTCTAACACAGCATGACTTAGTTAACATGCTTAATTAATACTTGCTGTAGTGAATATGTCATCCTTTCCTGTCTAAGGCCTGAAACAGACTTTCCGCAAGTACTGTATGCAAACATTGATACGATTTTTTTAGGCATATTTGCATAATGGTTGCAGACTCACCAAATAAAATATATTCAGTCTTATCTTCATTCAAATTAAGGAAGTTTTTTCTAATCATAATTTAATGTTGTCAATGCAATCAATTAGTGACCCAAATGCATCAGTATTTGTTGGACTCATAGGCGAAAAAATTTGGAAATCATCAGCATAGCAGTGATACGTTATTCCTGGCTATGATGGACCCAAGAGGCAATATGTAGAGCGAAAATAAAACCGGTCCAAGAATAGAGCCTTGTGGCACCCCGCAGGAGAGAGAAGTAGTAGAGGAGGACGAATTCCCAATCTCTACAGAAAGGTTCTGTTGGTCAAATATCACAAGAACCACTGAAACGCAGTTCATAGTGATTAAGGCGAGACAGAAGGATTGCATGGTCGGATGGTCCACTGTATTAAAGGCTGCCGTGAACACTAAAATAACAGGGCTCTTGACGTCAACAAACCGAGCAATATCATTGTGCACCTTTAACAATGCGGACTCAGTACTATGTCACACTCTAAATCCTGACTGAAATTTCTCAGAGTTATTTTCTGTACATCTGACCAATCAGAGCTGTGTAAGCTCTCACAAAGAAAGCATTTAGACTGAGACTGGATCTTTTATCACACCGTTCAGTGTGTGAGAAAAGATGTGATGCTGGAATGTATATTATGTGAAAATAAAAGTATTTTTTAACCTTGGATTTTAACCTATTGTATGAGAACTCCAAAGCAAAATTAGGAACCTTTAATATGGCATAATTGGGACACTTTAAATGATTTAATTGTTTGCGTGTTTATTTACTTCCTAAACCGCTATACACAAAGTAATGAAACAAAATGATGAAAATAAACACCCTTTATTGCAAATGTTATTGCCAGTGCCATTAAACCAGATGTAATATTATTATTATAGACTTAGTTTTTATTTATTAAATGTCAATGTTATCAATTCATTAATTTATTATTAATTAATTCATTTATTTAAGAATAAACAACTCTACACAAAGAAATTAAACAAAATGAAAATGACCATCCTTGGTTAAAAATGTTATAGCAGTACCATTTAAACCATATTATTATAGATATGAATTTATCTATTAAACATTAAAGGAAGAAAGAGAAAAATAGAAAAATGACCATTAACTATACCTACTGTACTTGTGTTCTTTGAAAATGGATTCTTGCATTGCATTATTAATTGTTTGACAACATATTTCAGAATGCAAAGATGCATACAGTACATTTAGCATACCTAGAAGCGTTTATGCTTGCAAAAATGCATTGAGTATGCCATTTGTGCCTCATGCTTTCAGTTTTTCGAAAATGCACTGCTTCAAGACGTGCTCTAACCACTTTCGTCCCCTCTGTGACAGGCAGGTAGAACAGTCCAGCCTGCGAGTACAATGTACTTACAAAACTCATTAATCAATTTTCCAGTGGAAAAGCATAACAGCGTTGACAAAACCTGTCATTGATTTACTGGTGGAAACCTGAAGCACTGTGCTTGGATGTCACTCAGCACTCAAACACTTACGAACTCTGAGACAGCTTGTAAAAAGCAATGCATGTGGAGACACAGAGGGATGTTGATCAATTCCTTTTCACTCTAACCTGACTCTGACTTCTTGTGTTTTCCCTCTCTGTGCCATTCTGTGCTGTGCTGTACAACAGATGTGCGAGTGTGTGTATTAATGTGCGTGCTGTCCTATGTGACAACAGCTGACAGCAGCGCTGTGGCCGTGGGCGCGCTGGTCACCCTCCTTTGCTTGCTGTCGGCGGGACTGATCGTGTGCCTGAAGAGGAAAGCGCTGGTTCAGATGCTCTGCGTCAATAAGAAGAGCGCCATTCAAAAGCTAAGGTGCCGTTTCCTCCAGCAATGTCTTCCAAAATGTGTTTGATCCTGGATTCCAGCTGGTATCCATCTAGGGACACCAAGAAAAACCTTGTATGGAATTAAGTTTCAAGTTCAGTATAAGTTCATATCGAGTATAAGTTCATATTTGGGGTATAATATCATTTGGAACAGAAAATAATTTTGACATTCCTTAAAAAAAAAAAAAAAAAAATCATGGTCACAGTAACACACTTACAATGGAGGTAAACTGGGCCAGCGTTCCATAGGGTCTAACAGACTAAATGTGAAGATTGTAATTTTTTTTAAAGCACTTGAATTATTCAGTAAAACCCTGTTTATAATTTATTTAAGCTTTACAGTTGTCCAAATCGTCCTTTTTGAAGTGGGAATAGTTTTCTTTGTGGATGAACTACTCATGTATTCCTCTGGGTGGAGTTTTCTTTATGTAAAAAGTACTTTACTCGTCAAGTCCCCTAGTATCGTTGAGTTTATTGTGTGACACTACTCTTATGCTCACCAAGGCTGCATTTATTTGATCAAAAATTCAGTAAAACAGGCAAAGTATTATTGCGAAATGCTATTACAGGTTAAAAAAACTGGAATCTATTTTTTATGTATGTTAAAATGTGATTTATTAAGCAGAATTTTCAGCATCATTATACCCGTCTTCAGTGTCATTGGGTGGTCAAAAACCATTTCTTATGTTGAAAAATACCAACATTGCTGCTTAAAGTGTAACTTTGTATTGTTACAATGTCGGTTGTATTTGTAAAAAAAAAAAAAATTGTTTAGTCATGTTACTTAGACAAGTTACATGTTACCTAGTTACTTAGTTTAGTCATGTTACTTAGACTTAGACGAGAAATTCACTTTTATTTATCAGCCAAAACGTTTTGCATCATCCGGCGCACTTTTGACAGCTCAAGGGCTTTAGTAAAAACTACAAATTGATACTTATGTATTTTTTTTTATTTCCGCTTACGGACAGTCGGATCGACAGAGGGTTATTAACAGAACAGTTATTGTAAGGTAGGGTTATCACTGATAATTGTATCGTATTTTATGGTACTAGCTTGTTAAAATGGAATACTATATGGCAACAGCTTTCTTACCTGTTCACGGCGGCGCTTTACTTTGGGATATTCTTTGAAATAGCAATCTTTTGTAACAATACAAAGGTCTTTACTGTCATTTTTGATCAATTTCATGAATCTTTGCTAAATAAAACTATTAATATATATATATATATTTATTAAAAAATCTTACTGAAACATTTGAACAGTAGCGTACAGTAGGTCAGTCTGTTATTCTGTCACATCATCATGCTATCATTTTAAAACAGTGTGTTTTTTATATTTACATCTACTTACATTGTAAGTGCTTTACTATAAATGTGATTTTTTTTTTTTTGCTTTTTAAAAGTAAGGAGCAAGTCATATTTTTTGTGGCAAGTAATATTATGCCACAGATTAAAATGTGGACATCCCTACTGTAGTTATTACTTTCTCCACCCCTAATAATGTTAAATTCTAAAAAAATAAATCTTAATTCTACAGATCAGTTGGGCGAAAGCGAGCGCCCAGCCCCCCACAGACACAGTCAGTCTTCAGGGTCTCACCTCAGCACAAGACCCCCTCTTTACCTTTACACTCCCGATGTGACAAGGTAAGTGTGGTACTCATCATCAAAATGTCTCAAAATATATTTTAAATAATAAATATATTTATATTTTATATATAGAACATTTTCTATTTTTAATATTTCTTATCCAGTTTTCGTCCATCTTTTTTAACAATAGTTAATAAAAATACAGCTGTTCATTGTTAGTTCACGTTAGCTCAGGTCCATTAAATAATATAACAACTTTTGATTTTAATAATGTATAGAGTGGTGCAGGTATTTAGAACCCAGAAGGTTCCTTCGAGATTTTCCCATGGGGTTTTCTAATGTGTTTTTTTTTTTTCAATTTATGACTAAAATAAAGCTTGTGAAAATCATAACTTGACTATACTTAGAATTTTTGTTCTATAACGTACACTGCACACACTCACACCCCAAGCTCTCTTGTATAGTAACTAATTAAAAAACTATGTTTTCAAAATGTAAACATAACTGCTTCAAAATTAATTATTAATTAATTATTTTACAAAAAAAAAAAGGAAAATCTCGAAGGAACCAAAAGAGAATTAGATTTCCTGGTTCTGACGTCATACCTGCACCCCTCTATTGGTAAATGTTAAAATGTTGAAACATCAACTAAGATGGATAAATGCTTGAAGTATTTTTCATTGTTAGTTCATGTTAACTACGTAGTTAAAGAATTTTGACAAATAGAACCTTACTGTAAACTGTTACCAGGC
This sequence comes from Pimephales promelas, assembly GCF_988280905.1. Classification (NCBI taxonomy): domain Eukaryota; kingdom Metazoa; phylum Chordata; class Actinopteri; order Cypriniformes; family Leuciscidae; genus Pimephales; species Pimephales promelas. Next base: position 26,519,510 of record NC_142783.1, read on the forward strand.
TGTATTATGTACCGTATCATTTTGTGAACAAGTGTCATCTGAATTAAAAGCAAGCAATTACAAGATTTTTTTTTTAAATCTCAATTTCCATGATTCTGTACCTCAGTGTCTGCTCTGCCCATTGAGGAGCAGATGAGGTCAGTTCACTCGCAGAATTACTATGCCTGTCCAAGCCAATTAATTCCTGGCTTTCTTTGTACACAGCGTGAGACTTAGGTGCATAATTGATTTATTGTTCAGTACTGACCTTCAAAGAATATTAATGAAGTCCAGAACTTCATCTAAAACCTCAAATGTTCAGTTAGAAGGGTTTCTGTTTCAGTTCCGTGTAATCCACTTGAGTAGCATAACAATATAATGATTGAAGTTGTTGTTGCTGGAAGTCTTTGTATTATTGGAGAGTAGCCATTGAAGTGTATTTGAATGTTAAAGCATTTATTGCTTCATCTGGGTATTTTTAGTCGGTGCGCAGTGTGTCCCATACCACACAGCAGATATGTATAAGTTTGTGAAAAAAGCACCTGGAACGGTATGGGATTGTTTGCAGAAAGAGGTATAGATTGATTCCTCGAAAGGTCTTAAAGGTTAGCAGTAGAGCTTGTATTGAATTCTCATGTGTTCTTTTTCAAGAGCTGACTGTCTTTCCACAGACATCCCATCCCTGTTCGGAGCCTCTCCTCCCTCCACATAACTTCCACAGTTTGCGTCGGCTGCCTCAATGTCCCACCCGCTGCCAGCCCATCCACATCAGCCACCCCATGCCCATCACACTGGGCATCAGCATGGCCTCAGGTCCGCAGCCTTTGCCCTCTATCCCGCCTCATAGGCCTCAAGCAGGATTCCACACACTCCCACACCAGCTTCCCTACACAAACAACCAGGCAAGTGCTGTTAGACACAGACTGTCACCATGTACTGGTATGAGTGTGAATGTTAGTGTGGTTTTGAAATATTAATGGCGATATTAAAACTCTATTCTGTTTTGTATAAAATAGATAAGAAAAGGACACAAACGAAAAAGTACTTGATTTTTAATGTTCTTAAGCATTAAAAGTAAAGGTAACACTTTATTTTAAGGTGACAGTTACACCTTACTACATGTACTTACTATAATAATAAGTAATAACAGTAAATTATGCATAATTACAAGTAACTAACCCTAAACCAAACCCTAATCATAACTCTATAGTAATTATATGTAGTTAATTAATATTATTCAGTACTTATTTGAGTAAGTACAATGTAATTAACGTCACCTTAAAATAAAGTGTTACCAAAGTTAAAAGTACTGATTTATTTTGCACTTTTATAAACTCCATCCTGATGCTCAAAATGTGTGTGTTGGGAAGGGGTATAATGTATTAGACTCACAGACAGAGCTTAAATAGGTTACACCTCAGTCTGACATCATTATGAATTAGTCAATAAGGTAGATATTTTTATTACCAAAACTTTCATACACTGATAACAACTACTGATATTTACAACAATTGTGGTGCAAACAAGTGAAAATATAGTAATATACAATCAATGAAGTAGGGTGAATTCACCCTTTTTGTCATTGAATGACTGGGAAAAAGTGTCCCAATAAACCTGAATTCACCCCTATATAGAAATAAGGAAAAACAAAATGTGTAAAATGGCTTAGCCAGTTAGCCCTTTTACAGCAGATTCAATTCACAAACAACTGACTGATCCTAAATATGATTTACAATTGCAATAATAAATCATAAAGTTCGGCATTAGAGGATCTCAGAGGATCTCCCATTCTTGGATCATTTTGATTCAGACTTGTGAATTCAGTGATTTTTTTTTTTTTTTTTTTTTTTTTAACTGGAGACTCGACTTAACTGGAAACTAAGAGTTGTTGATTTGAGAACAGATCACAAATGAGTTTTTTGTGGCTTTTTGTGATGGGATTTTTTAGGTTTACTGAAAAGAATCGTTCATGAATCGAATTGCTAATGTGTCTTGGATCTCAAAATAACGAGAAACGACATGTTTTTATGAAATATAGTAAAGTGAAAAGTAGCTATAAAAGTATTCCAATAAAGTACAGACACGTAAACCTAAATATAAAAAAAATACTTTGTTACTGTCCACTACTGTCCAAGTGATTTTATATTGAACAAGCTTGTGAATCAAATTAGAATTGAATCATGAAATTTGTGTCACAGCCCTAGATTTTTATGAATTGGCATTAGCATTGCCAGTGGGTAATTCTGAAAATAATTGCAAAAAGGCTTGTGGGTCAGGGGGTTTTACCATAAGGGGCCGTCCACACACATTATTTCATTTTACTGCTCTACTTTTACATAGATTTTTTTTATTATTTAAACTTGTGTTAGATGGATCCCTTTGACCGTTGCACTCACATTTTGTGTCTTTTGGAGCATCTTGCACATGACTAACCTATCTAAAAACACAGAGCTCAAAGTTAAAATAAGTTAGGCTTAAGAAAACCTATCTTTTCCATTCCACTGCTCGCATCTAGCGTATCATTCGGCTGCAGCTGACATAAGTTCTACAGGAACTGTTTCTTTGGCTGTAAAGCGACAGACAGATGGATGGAGATAAGAAGACATTAGAGAGGACTTTATGCTTTCCATCGCTCTACAACTCCCATAAATTACTTATATGAGGTTTCCAGTTGAAGATAAAATGAAGACAAAAAATATAAGAGTGGTGTAGACGGAGCGGGCGGAGGAGTGAAAGTGATACGGAGAGAATGAGATTGGACCGGTGCATAAGAGCTTTCCTGTGAGATGGGATGAGAGACATCCGTGTGTGAAGGTATGTGGTTTAGATGATAAGTGCTGCTCAGGGACACTGGCAGGATATGCTATCAGACAGCATGAAGAAGAACATCTGTTGCTTTGAATCTCAGCTCACTTCTCTGCACTGCAGTGACTAAACTAGATCCAGCAAACTAGAAAGTCTCACCTCAAGGAGACATTTATCTTGCTAAATAAGTGCAAGATGGGTATTTTTATGGTAACACGTTGTTCTTGGAATGTAGTATACCTTCCCATCGATTAACTTTTATTTGTATTTGTTATTTCACTTTAAATAGGCCAGGTAGGGTATGAGACTAGCAAAACGGCTGGCAGATTTAGAAAATACACAACTCAAAAGGTCCTACCTTCTTTCCTCCAACGCTGGCCCTGACTCCACCCATTCGAAGAACATGGACGCGCCATCATACACTTACTCTCTCTCTGTACTGGGGCAACTTGCACTTACTGTGAATTTATCATGAGCTTTGAGTATGCACATGAAGTGGTCAAGCGCGTGATGGGGATGGTATGACCGCTTGATTGACGCACTTACCGCCCAATGATTCTAGGTGGTCTTGGAAATTATTGGCTGGAGTCCTGCCCATTCCACAGATGATTAAATTGCTTAATTTTTATTTCAGTGCTTCTAACTCAGTGGCTGTAAGTGGGTTAGGAATAGGATTTCAAGTGATTTAAAAAAAATGGTCAAAAAAGAAAGCCACATACCCCACCTTTAAGGTACAAATCATAGAAAATGAATATGCAATCATGTAAACATGGTGCCGAAGGAAATAGTTCTTAATGTACCACATAGGCTGCATCACAAGTCAGAATTCAGATCGGGATCGGTAGCATTCAAAAATTCGCCCAGTTCCTTTTGCTTGAAGAGTGATTCGTCACGCCAGTATGGAGCCGGAGCTGGTCATAGGGTCTGTGAGTGAGGACCTGTCTGGTTCTTGTGGCTTTTGCTGAGGATCTGTGCCGATGGCTGTCATGTCGACAACAAGGCCTTCACAGGGGATTGTCTAGTAGAAACAGTCTCTGCTGACAGTCAGGGCTGCATTGTGTGCCAGGTTAAAGTGATGTGTTTTTAGTGTCTGCTTCCTGAACAAGGCTAGGAAGACTGTTCCAGAGTTTGGGTGCTAAATAGGAAAAAGATCTACCGCCCAATTGAGGTATTGTGAACTAGACAGAAGGACTATAATGCACTAAGAGCTCACTCAAGTACTAGGGAGCTAAACCATTTGGTGCTTTGCAAGTAATTAGCAAGGAACTATTAGGGAGCCAATGCAGTGTTTTATAGAACTGGGATAATATGGTCACACTTCAATTCTAGCTGCTTCATTTTAATAATAATATTAATAATACTAAAAAAACACAAAGCAGAGTTTGCTTTTACAAACTGTCAGCACAGTCAATGCTTATTTGAAAGATCTCTGTTTATATATATATATATATGAAGAGTTCAGATGCAAAAGCCTCTAAGTGCCATTTGAAATTTTCTTCTAGAATGATCATTTTTATCAAGCTTGTATATTTAAGTTCAGTAATTTCACTTAAATGGCAATGATGATTACCTATTAATTGTTATTTAAGTGAAATTACTGAACTTAAATTTACAAGTTTGATAAAAATCATAATTAAAGAAGAAAATTTCAAATTGCATTTAGAGGCTTTTGCATCTGAACTCTTCATATATATATATATATATATATATATATATATATATAGGGCACTTACAATATCGGGCAAGACATCATACTCAAATAAATATGTGCTGTTTTGTCTGTATGAACAACCTATAGATGTTAGTATGAGATTAGCATTGATTAAGTAATTTACTAACCATGTCTGTGCAGTTATCTCCAATATAAACAGCGTGCCCTGACTATATAAAGCTCATAAACATGCTAAATGTCACATGGTACGTGCAGGGAAACCAAAAAGGTACGTGACATAACTAGCCAAATACTGTTGACATGGAGCTCCACATAAACGAATTAAATCAATCAATGCATAACAAGACAGATTTCTACCTTACCCCATTGACTTCCAATGCAGCTGAGGTTCATAACTGTAACACAAGATTAGGTTGTTATACAAATTCTGTCTAAACTAGTATTGAATGGAATACGTATTCACCTTTAATTCCTTTATAACTTAAATACATAATTAATGAACAAGTTTGTTGTTTTGCTCTCCATCAGTGGTTTCATCAAAAAAAGCCTTTCAGAGTTCACATGTTGTAACTTAGCCACACAAAACAAATGTCTGATACATTAAAGCTTGCTTGCTTCAATGCTGACCTCATTGAAAGGATTCACATTAAACCCCTTTACATATGAAATCACTGGGGTTTTTTTTAGTGCTCTTGAGTGCCCCTTTCTTCTTGAATGAGTTCACGTTTACTCGGGGAGCCATGAAACACATTCACCTCTTACGGAGTTCTCACAAATTGGCCTCATGGCTCGACACACCGTCATGATTAAAAGGTCTTGTATTGCTATGATGACATTGCTTTCACAAGGATAGTTGTTTAAAGGAAATCACTTCCATACAATGGGTAGAACTATAAATGAAGAGAAATAGTTTCTGAAAGACAAAAATGGATTTGAAATGGATGACCGCTTTTATAACGAATCAATTTCTTTTGTTTTGTTTTCCACAAAACAAGGCTGAGCAGCTGTGAATAGCTAACAGCTGTACGCCATGACCTCATCCTCTTGAGTAAATTGATAACACATGATGACCTCTTGACTTAACGTTTGGTGAACTGGGTGTTGGCAATGGGAGTGCTGAATGTTTTGTTATTCTGCATTTTTGCCAGCCTGGTTTTCCAGTACGAGGTGTGTCCACAGCTCCATCTTGTGGCAGTAGGATGCTAGCATTGTTTGCACACGTTTTAATACTTGATCTCAACCATTTTCACTCGGAAGACCCCTCCTGTCCAACAGAATTGGGTTTATTAAATTAATTAACCACAATTCATTTCGTGATGTATCAAATTTTGTGATTCCTTTTTGTAATATCAAACATATTTAAAACATTGTAGACCAGGTGGCCATAATGGTTTACATATGTGTGATAAACCAGGAAATCTTATGTGTTGCCACATGTAGGATCAAAACAAGCCCAGTCCCCCACAGAAACCGCTTCCTGCAGACCCCTTATTCAGAGGCCACGGGGCGGGTCGAAGCATGTCCGCGGTGGGAGTGCGGATACCAGGCCCTGGACCCCTAGCCATCCCGATTCCAACAGTACCACGACCACCCCCTTCCATACCACTGCCGAACAGGTCAGTCCCATTGTGATATTGCTGGTAAACTCACATATTTATGGATGAAAATAACCCACATTTGTCTGGTTACTTTCTAGACCTCTTCCCAGATTGCCACAGCCTTTTTATGATCACTGACATATGGACACCACAGCACTGGGTGAATTTCACCAGCATTTTTTTTGCACTATAAAAACTCTGTCGGACCAAGTGACCACCCTGCAGAAACTCTACGGAGGGTCTCACAGAGAAGAGGGCTGACCGGACACCTTGGTGCTGTGCCTCCTCAATGAGGTGTTTGTTTGTCCCCACTCAGGTACTGCAGAACTATTTAAGATGTATATTTATTGTAAGGAGGAAACAATGTGCTGTGCTTGACATTTTTTTTACTGTATGAACATTGTGACTTTTTATTGCAATTTGTTTGTTTTTACATGTTGAAAATAAGGTAAGAAATCATGTTTTCTTTCTTTATTGAGTGTTTTTTCCCTTCAGTTGAACTAATGCTGCGTTGACGCCATGTGATAATTACCGTAATTTCGAGATGACAACATGTGACGTTCTACTTGGAACTGTTCACGTCCTTTGGACTGGGAATTATGCGCTTCTACTGTATGTAACACTATCAATGCCTAAATTAATCTGCAGGTGGTACAAGTAGGAGCTCTCAGAAAATTCCTAGCTTACAAGTTGTAAATAAAATCCCTATGAGGACTTGAATGCTTTTTACAAGTTGAAATCTCATACTCACGGGAATTACGACATTGTGTGAATGCACATTTTATGGTAAGAATTTCATTGGTGCTGTGAAGATTAAAAAAACCCCTGCTTTATAATGACGCAGCATGTCTGGGATACTGAAGTATAAGCAACATGAAATCTGTAAGACTAAACACAGAGTGCATGAGGCATGTCATGAATGAGGAAGTGATGTGAGCCATTATTGTTCAGTTATAGTTCAGTCATCTGTGGCAGTCAGACACTTCCTTAAAATCATGTGCTTGAGCAAATGCACTGAATTATTCCTTTAAGGCCCGTTCACACCGAAGACGATAGCTATATTGAGACCGATTAGTATAAAAACATTGACAGCCAATCAGAATGAGCTCAAGCATTTAAAGCATCAGGCAAAATAACTGCAGTGTATGCTTAAAATAAACAGAATTGTATCATCTGCTGGTGTGGGCACGAGTTATTATTTTTGGTGTTAACGGGCCTTTACTATAACTTTAACCCCAAGCATTCAACGATTTGTGCTACAGACATCATGAATGATACCTCAAATCATGCGGCTTCTTGAGAAGAGATGTGATTTTACATTTCTTAGCCATTTTTTGCAGGCTAAAGATCCCATTAAGTTGATTAGGAGACATTGATTAGGAGCCGAGCCATATCTATAGAGTTCAGAATATGCATAACAATGCCATGTCAACCATATCTTCAGAAAATGTCAAAATATGTCAGTATTTATAGTCCAAACACTTGAAGGCTTGTGATGTTCCTTTTCCAATATGTTTTGTAACATTCAGAGAACTCCAAGTGATAACGCAAAATATGTAGTGACACCACAGCCCTTAAAATATCACGGAATCGCAGATCAGCATTCCCACTGAGCCATCACGTGTGTCTTTCATGTTCTGTGAAATATCTTGAGGTCATAGATGTTGAATTTTCTGTACTGTATTTCTTGTATAATTTCTGATAATTTACACTGCCGTTCAAAAGTTTGGGGTCAGTATGATTTTGTTTAAAAAATAAATTCATACTTTTATTCAGGAAGGATGCATGAAATCGATCAAAAGTGACCATAAAGACAATGTATAAAAAAAGTAAAATGTAATATATATATATATATATGTATATATATATATATATATTTTTTTTTTCATAAAAGTACCCTTAAAAAATGCATGACGCTTTCTACAAACATATTAAGCAGCATTTTCAATGTTTTGAACATTGATAATAATAAGAACTGTTTCTTGAGCATTAAATCAGCATATTTAAATGATTTCTGAAGGATCATGTGACACTGAAAATCAGCTTAGCCATCACAGGAATAAATTACATTTTAATATTACTATTATAATATTAAATACTATTATCATATTACTATTTTTGCTGTATATTTGATCAAATAAATGCAGATTTATTAATCAAATGAACAAAAAAAGAAATCTTTTAAATACATTAAACAAATCTTATACCAACTCCAAACTTTTGAATGGTTAAAGTAGTCTCTTTAGCCTAATAGCCATCTTTCACTACCCTCTAATGAAAATGTTCAACATCAAGATGATGTAAAGTACATAGGATGTAGTAAATATCACTGCTGGAGTGTGTCACAACTATGGCATTTATACACAATAAGTGGTTCTCTCTTGCCTATAACACAACTCTCTTTATGCACAGCTGGGCTCACAGTTATTCATAAACTTATGGGACTGTTGTTCTGCTTGGTACTTCACCCTGAGGAGGAAATTACACCTTCCACATAATATTCCAACGTTGTTGCTTTGGGACTGCAACCCAGCTGTCACAGTATTTCATTCAAGCCAAGCCTGTGTGTGTGTTTATGTTCTTTACCTAGTCACAGCAATGTATGTACATTTCACCTTTTTATAAGCACTCATGTGGTTGTATTGAATGCTCACTGATGTTTTTTTGTACAAAATCTGTCATCGAGATTATTGCTTAACTTTTGCTCAGCTTTTTTATTTCTATGAATTAAGATTGTAAAAAAAATGTAACTGGATACTTTTGGTAATGCAAGCAAGGACTTGAACGAGAATAATAAATGAGGGTATTACTACTGTGAATTCAATGTCATTTTATTTTACACTTCAGAAACTAAAAGGCTTTAATGTAATATGATATCAAGATAAAGATCATTTCTTGTATCCATAACAGAACTGTACTGTTGATGTCAGTCTGAATCTTCCATGCTTATTTTATCCAGCAAGTTTATGATGTTCTGAAACATAAATAGTCTTTTGGTTTCAAGCTAAAAAAAAAAATAGCATTAATTGGTTCATGTATAGTTTGTCAGGTTACCTCTCTCCCAAATGCTTTCGCCATATCCGCTGCACCTGCTCCATACTACATTGGGGTGTAAATATAATTTTATCAGGAGAGTTATCAGTTCTCCTCTGCTCTGGTAGAATGTTTCATTGCACTCCTATATCATTAGGGTTGGGTATCGAGAATCGAGTATCGATTGGAACCGAGACTAACTTTTCGTTTTTCCCGGAATCGTTCAAAAGTTAAAATTTCGATTCCTGGTTTCTATTTTCACAGTCCGCTGAGCGGAAGAAGAAACCGCTGAACAACACCAACGAAGAAGCGTCTACCAGAAGTGTTGGCATAACCACGCGAGTCGAACATACCTTACGTCGGCGATCCAAAGTGTGGCTTCACTTTTCTAAAAATAACGAAATCTTGGCAAAATGCAAAATTTGTGACAAAAGGAGTATTTTTACAGAAGGAGTATTTCCTTCAGAAAGGCCGTTGGTTAGCAAGGTTAGCTAAACTTTTTTGACCCTGCCTCTTAAAAGAATCGGAATCGAGAATCGTTAGGAACCGGAATCGAAACAAGGAATCGCAATCGGAATCAGAATCGTTCAAATTCAAACGATACCCAACCCTATATATCATTTATGGATTATGAATATCATAATCTGACTGTTACCTTGTTCTTCAAATGGTGATCTGCCCCACTGTCAAGCAGAAGTTTCACCAGCTTAACATGGTTATTCAGCACAGCAACCTAAAAAATTACAATCAAAAGCCTGCAATAACGTAATCCATCTTGTCCATGACAATTCTAGTGGCTATTTTGATGATGAATACCATCAATGGTGTCTTGCCAGCCTTGTCACGGACGTTTACATCAGCTCCAGCATGGAGGAGGACAGAGGCCACCGCAGCGTTCCCACTGATGGCTGACACATGCATGAGAGGAGTCCAGAGAGACACTTTATCCATCACATCCACCTGTCAGAGGACAAAAACGCAGATGTTAAACTGACAAGGGTCTAACTCAACATTTGACAGAGAAGTAGGCCCTCCCAGATGGCTGTCAAAAGAGGTTTCATCTAAAATATCAGTGATAACTGGTCATAAATACTTCTTTTAAACTAAAAATAAGTTTACTTTCAGTCTACTTCTCACAAATATGCTTTAACCCTCTGAGACCGTGTGTGATTTCAACAAATATTTGAGTGATTCAATTTCCGATTTATTTTTTCATTTGTCTTTATGGTCCCATAACTTATTTTACATTCAGGTGACATCAATGCAACACAAATATGCTGAAAGTTCAATTTGTCCTGAAAAAAAAAGAGCTATGTCAATTGCCTGTGCACCAAAGGGTTGATGTTTTACAAGCTTTTTTAGTAAATAACACCAGACGGAAAATTAATTGTAAAAATACCCTTAGGTCTCAGGGGGTTAAACTACATTTAAGCATACTTAAAGCTGCAGTCCATAGGTTTTCCTCTTTTTCCTATTAGAAATCTGCAATTGCAGGCATTCGTGGAATTGTTAACTTTACGCGGGTTGTGCCTCGGCACGGAACAAATCTCCACCACCAACATCCTCACACGCAATATAGCTTGTTATATAGCTAAGTTGTTATTTTTGTTTGTTTTTGCGCTCAAAAAGTGTTATTGTCGTTTGATAAACTTAAGATTGAGCCACTGTAGTCATTTGGACTATTTTAACGATGTCTTTAATAACTTTTCGAGGCTGGCAAGTATCAATCCCTCAAGAAGCCTATGGACTAGTATGGAGGAGTGATCCAGCTCTCAGATTTCATCAAAAATATCTTAATTCGTGTTCCGATGATGAACGAAGGTCTTACGGGGTTGGAACAACATGAGGGTGAGTAAATACTGACAGAATTTTCATTTTTGGGTGAACTATCCCTTTAATAAAATTAACTTAAATAGGTACTTATATAATTTCTGCTATAAACCTACTTTAATGTATACTAACCTATGGTTCTTTCCATATGGTTCTATCACATCACATCACATCAAATGACTGAAAAATTGAACTCTGACCTCACAACCATCTTGGATCATGTATGTAATAACAGGCAGGTGTTCTCCATCCACAGCCCAGTGGAGCGGCGAGCATCCATCCGTGTCTCGAGACTGCCATGTTGACCCGCACTTACGCAGGTACTTCACCATATCCAGGTGACCAGAGTAACAGGCCTGCATTAGACTGAAAAAACAAAAACACATGCATAGATGAACAAAATTAAGTAGATGACATGAATGATTATGAAATGAAACTGCAGAGCTGCACTGAAAAGGCACACGCGAGCTCACCTGTTTCTTCCAGTGCTATCTCTCTTGTTAATATCAGCTCCGTGCTTCACCAAAATGTCTGCTAAGCTACAAACCAAACAGAAACTGATCTCAAGTAGAAATTTATGACATGATTGATTTTTTTTATCTCTCATGAAACATAGCAACTGGGACTAATGGGAGATTCAGTAGTTCGACGCTAGATTAGCTTTAGAAACATCAGACGCAAGTTTACCTGGTGAAACCTTTCTGTGCTGCTACCATGAGAGGGGTGAACCCCATTTTGTCATGAACATCCACATTGACCATTCTAAGGAGAGGAATTACATATGAGGTGTCACAAACAATATGTGAACTCGTATTTAAATCTCAGATTCATTCCAAACCTGTGTGGGTCAAATGTCCCCTTGATTACTTCAATGTTAGTACTAATATAGCATATGAAGAGGTGATTTTGTGGTCTTCCAGGTGGTCAGTGTGTCTCACCTTGACTGTAGCACTGTGGTCAGCTCCTGCTCATTCTCCCTGTTCAAAGCCTGGTGGAGGTTCTCCCCACTGAAAGGCTCTCCTGTGGTCACACACCATCAGAACATTGACCAAATACACTACCGTTGGTTGGTTGGTTAGATTTTTTTTAATGCCTCTTGATGTTGCCAAGGCTGCATTAAGTTACATACTCAGATACTAAATGTAAAAGTAATGCATTACTTTAGCATTTACTTGGGGGGGGGGGAGTAATCTGATTACATATATTGATATCAGTGTTGAAAAAAAGTTGTGCTGCTTAATAATTTTGTGAAATATTTTCATTAATTTTTTTTTAGGGATATACTTTGATTAAGTTTAAGTCTTCGACTAGAGGTAAAATCTCTCACGTTTGGTGAAGACAGAGACTACAGGGCTGAAGCTGAACTCCCCTGAAGGTCTGGTGACCATCAGTCTAAAACTGTAATGGGTGCTGGACTTCAATCCTTCTACAACATGCCGGGTGCTGTACCCTCTGTGATAAAACACCAAAACAGGGCTGTGTTGCTGAAAAGACAGTTTAAATATGGTAATAATTGAAGTGATAAATCAAAAAGAGATAGGGACACTGACATGTATATGGAGCTGAATGTGTGTGTTTTGGGGTCCATCTGTTCCACAGAGAAGTGGGTCCAGTGTTCAGGGGGGCCAGTTCGAGATTTGTTCTCTTCATTCAACCAGCTCATCTCGATACTGTGGTGACTGACCTTCCCAATCACAGGTGGCTGAGGGAGGTCTGGAGATTTTGCTGGAGAAACAGAAAGTAAGTGGCATGTTCTTAACATCATGTACATTGTTTGTATTAAAGTGAGGTTTGACTTTGATGTGAATTTTAGGCATATGTTTGTAGTCACTTCCAACATAGTTATGTTACTTTTTGTTAATCATACGCATGTTTTGACAAGGGCTGAAAACCAAACCAATCTGTGGTTAATATGCAGTTATTTGATACTGCAGCATCCATGGAATGATTTTGCTATTCAGGTGACATATAAACGCCAGCCTATGGTTTCATCTTAATAAAGGTCATGAATATCACGTAACATGCACCAAGAATAACTAACAGAAGATTGTTCCTGGATCAGTGATTGAGTTAAAAGATTATCCATTACTTTTTAATCACTGTTGCAGGAGAAAACTTTTTCTTTCCACAATCAAATGTAGCACAATTTTCCAAATACATAAATACATACAAGATGGATATGGATGGACATAAATACATGTATTATATCAAATATAAGAGAGCAAGAAAGGAACGTGTGGTATAAGAAAATTAATTTATTGAAGGTATTTTGTGGTGGTGTTGTTTTGAATAAACATAAAGCTTGTTCCTGGATTGGTGATGATAAGATTTTCCATTACTTTTTAATCACTGTTCCTGGAGAAAACTTGAGGATGTTTTTTTTTTTTTTTTTTTTTTAATGCAGCTCTTCATAAAGTATAAATAGGCTAAATATTTAAAATAAATATTATATTGTAAAATAAATATTTTTAGATTAATCAAATAGAGGAAAAAAAATATAGCCTATGGTATATAAAAAAATTATTGAAATCATTGTGTGGTGTTGTTTTGAATAAAGTTTGTCTGAAAAGGTTGTAAACAATTATATCAAGCATTACGTAACTTATTGCTGCCTGCAATTTTCATATTCTTTCTGTTTTCCTCTATGTAATTATAGGCTATTTTACAAGCGTAAACAAGTTTTTGATGAAATATGTTTTTGTGTGTTTATAAAATGGCGTGACAATAGTAACGTTAGCCACGAAACACAAATCAAATGTCTACCTGGGTTCATCGTCTCAGTCAGACTCAGTCCTTGTATCGAGAAATTCCCCACACGGAGGATGATAGGTCTGCTCTGCTGCCGCTGCTGCTGTGTGTGTGTGTGTGTGTGTGTGTGTGTGTGTGTGTGTGTTGTCTCTCTCACACACATCTGACTGCTAGCACCGTCGTCATGGTGACACATGACACAGTTGGTGGCGCTGCGCAATCTGTGTGAACCATTGCACTAAACATGAGTTTCCCAATTTCAGCAAATTGTTTTTGTTTTAAACATGAGAGCGAAGTAGCCACGGTTATCAAGACTGAACCTTGTTAATGTTGTTTACCCTGCACTAGTCACTTTCATCATTTGGGGATCTATCTATTGTGATGATGAGATTAATGACCACATGACTACTTAAAATCTCTGCCGCTGCGCGTCCCAGCGGTGATTCAATGCGCTCATGACGGACCGGTAAGACCGAATCGGTTCTTTTGAACAATTCATGTTAAAGAACTGGGTCAAAAAGATTCAGTAATTATTTTACCTCATCACGTGGTCCATAGTAAATTACATGATTATGCATGACCTTCTTTTTTTATATATATATTGCCTCACAATTTCTACCCAATAAAATATTCTATAGGCCTATATTTTTTTTATATTATATAAAATGTAGACCTATAGGTTACTCATTATAGCAATGCTTGTGGTGTTTTAAAATGTTATAAAATGTCACACTTTTCAAATTAATAAATGTTAAATTCATCTTGAGGCCCACTTGGAAATGTTGTTGTTGTTGTTGTTGTTGTTTTTCATTAATGTAGTAAGCTTGTTTGGGGCTGCCTAGCCTAAACATACATTTGCAATAAACAATAGGCCGACTAGCCTACTTTATTCATTAAAAAAAAAACAAAAAAAAAAACAGTGTCGTGTTTCTATTACAAATCATTGGTGCTGAATTTAAAATGCTATCTAAGACCATTTCAAAAGATGTAAACAACACTGGACACTGGTCTAGAAGCACTTCCTGTTTCAGTTTTTTAACACTACATAAAAGCTGGGATAAAATACAACCAACAGAACATTTAAAACTGAATCAAAAAGTTAAACAAACATCTTTAAGATGTTTTCTTTACATGTGAAATAAAGAAAACAGTTAGAAACTGAAACAGGAAGTGCTTCTGGACCAGTGTTGTTTACATCTTGTGAAATGGTCTATAGCCATGCTGACTCGAGAGTGCGCCTGGTGAACGAACCGGTTTTGTTCATTGAAAGGATCCGACTCAAAAAAGGCGATTCATTCACGAATCGAACATCGCTGGTGCGCTGAGCGGGACAACTGATGACACAAAGAGTCTGCATCGCTTGAGCGCGGGTCTCTAAAACTTATCTGGAAGAGGTCATCTATTTAACGCCATAAATATGTCACAAGAATAATAGAGCGTTTCATCGTATCCAGACAGTCAACTTGTTCCTTTTGATTTATTTGTGCAATTGAAGAGAGAGGTGAATTAGGAAAGCGACGGAGATGGAACCATCAACAGATGTGGAAACACTATCCGAAACCAACGAAACTCAAGATATTGATTCGGATGATATGCTGGAGTTAAATCAGTTCGACGGGCTCCCCTTTTCTTCAAGATATTACAAACTATTAAGAGAAAGAAAAGGTCTGCCGGTGTGGGGAGCGAAATGCGAGTTTATGGACAGTTTGATCAACAGTCAGATTGTGATAGTTACTGGCACATCTAAAACAGGACAAAGCACTCAGGTGAGTTTATGTTTATCATACAACAAGGGTGTTAACTTGTACTTTAAAATGTTATTAAAGAAGTATTCTAATGTTTTTTTTTTTTACTCATATTATGCCATATTCTGACCTAATGGACACATTAGGGCTAAATGTTTAACTGAATTGAGTTTATTGTTATTAAATTTAATGTGAACACATTGCTTCATCTTTAATGCAAATGAAAATAAAGCAAATGAACAGGGCAGAAACAACGTATTCACTCCTAGTTTAGAATTGAAAATATCAAAAGTATATTATTGTGAGTTTTATTTTTGAGCATGTGTTATCCGGCTTAATCTTCTTTTAGATCCCTCAGTGGTGTGCAGAGTTTTGCCTGTCTACGCAGTATCAGAATGGCATGGTAGTGTGCACTCAGATTCACCAACAGAGCACGGTGGAACTGGCCCTCCGTGTGGCCGACGAGATGGACGTGAACATCGGCAATGAGGTTGGGTACAGCATCCCACTTCAGACCTGCAGCTCCCCTGACACTGTCCTGAGGTGTGTATATGATCCAGAGGCATCTTCAGAAAAGTAAAGCCTGCACATTATTTGGTCATTTGTCCTGGACATTCTCTTCCATTAAATGTCACTATCTGCCCCTCCCCCCGTCATTACCACCACACGTGCATCTCCTTTTCAGGGACTTCTCTAAACAATATAAAAGCTAACAAAAGGCTGAGGGGGCTCGGTCTGAGGGTCTCCACAGCAGCTGCCGTACTTCCATGCTGTCCATATGCTTCATCAAACCTTTCAGAGCCGCCATAAGTCAGCCTGGCGAACAAAGAGCCAGAACAGTGATTAAAACAGCTGAGAGAGTCTGACTTAATGAAAATGCTGACCTTAAAGAAAACACTGAAAATTCCCATCTAATCGTGTCTGCTTGTCTTCACTTAGCTTGTTATTTTACATTTACATTTTTATTCATTTAGCTGACACTTTATACAAAGCGACTTAAAATTGCTATATATGTCAGAGGTCGCACGCCTCTGGAGCAACTAGGGGTTAAGTGTCTTGCTCAGGGACACATTGGTGTCTCATAGTGGATTCGAACCCAGGTCCCTCACACCAAAGGCATGTGTCTAATCCACTGTGCCATCACCACCCAAATTTTTGTTTGTAGATGCATTTAAGAAGGATTTTGTATTTAATAGCACTCTCGAAGAGGCCTGCAATGACATCTGTTGCTTTGCAGGTACTGCACAGATGATGTGCTGCTCCGGGAAATGATGTCAGACCCCCTCTTGGAGCAGTGTGGTGTGGTGGTTATTGATCAGGCCCAGGAACGTACCGTCAGCACAGACCTGCTCCTCGGGCTGCTCAAAGACGTGCTCCTCGCACGGCCAGAGCTCAGACTGGTCATCCTCACCGCCACTCTCTCCGCTGAGAAACTGCTAAGTCACTATGGAAGCGTTCCTCAGATCCGGCTGGAAGGGCCACAGCCGTGCGAGGTGGTGTATGGGAGTGGGAGAGGAGGTGTGAAGGATTACCTCTGCTCTGCTCTTAGACTGGCACTGGAGATACATCAGAATCAAAACCATGGAGACATTGTCACATTTCTGGCAACTGAGCAAGTAAGAGACATTTAAACGTTGATAGATGAGACAGTGGACTAGTTGTTTGCATTTTGATGACTTTTTTGAAAATATTTATTATAAATCATTTTATAAATGAACACATTAATTTTTTATAATTAATATTTATAAATTCAATTTATTTATTGCATTCATTTATGAATAAAAATGTCTAATTATTTTAAAGTTATTTTTAAGCTATTAATAAAATTTTACATTAAAACAAAAAATAATTATCTATAGCATATATATAATATAATAATGTTTTATATGATCACTTTATTTTGCATTTCAGGTGTGTAATTTCATATCTGCAAAACATAAATAATTATATTTATTAATTTATAAAAAATATATTTGTTAATAATTAATAGTAATGTCTTGTGTGTAAAAATACACACAGATTTAAGGACTCCGTCTCAGTTGTAGTTTTAGGGTGTGTTGTTCACACTTGGCAGGTTTAGTTTGATGAAAACAACCCCTGGTGCGATTACTCTGTTAGTGGGGTTCATTTGAAGCGTGAACACTGCCATCCGAACCCTGGTGTGCACCAAACAAGCGGACCACTGAAATGATGGGTCTCGGCCCATTTCCAAATGAACTCTGGTGCGGTTCGAATGAAATATTAACGCGACACGGACCAAAGACATATAAACGGACCACAAACAGGACGTGATGCCACAAAATGCTACCCTAAAAAGGACAGAATGTGCACAAGTAGCGCAAAAATGACAGTGTGAATGCTAAGTTTACCAGGACTAAATTAATCATTTTCTTTTTTGTTTTGGACCAAGAGAACTAAGTGTGAACTCAACCTCACAGTCTTTACTAAAATTTGATGTTTTTATTGTGTATTTGTATGTATATTAGATCTCAGCCTGTGTGAGCCCAGGCTACTGGCAGATCATTATTTTAAAGGATCCTTAGTTTTTGTGCAACGTGAATGTCCCTGTCTTCCTTCAACGTATCTAGCATAGAACTGAAAAAGGTCCCATTGCCATGGTAATAGAAAGTTTTCTTTCTTGTTTCATTTTCAAGGAGATTGAATGTGCCCATGCCATTTTGCGGCGAGAGGGTGTCAATCTTGCATTGTCTCACGGCGAGCTGGTGCCCGTGTCTCTGTGCCCTGCGCAGGGAGACAGTCTCTCAGTGCTCTCTGAGGAGAGCAAGAGTAGGAGAGTCTTCCTCACCTGCAGCCCCAGTGAAGACTTATTCTGGGCCGTTCAGAGCATTCGCTTTGTGATTGATGCTGGAGTGCAAAAAAGATATGTATGTAGTGATTGTTTCATTTTATTATTTTGAACTTTACAGACTATTCCTTATTATTAGCTCTGCTTTTATACATTTTCATTGGTGGACATGAAACTGTGATGTTTCTTTGTGACAGGTTTACAATCCTAGAATCAGAGCCAACTCCATTGTTATTCGACCAATCAGCAAGAGCCAAGCCGAGAGCCGAAAACAACTTGCAGGCCCAACAGGTGAGAGCTTTTTGCTTTCTAAAATTATAAAATAAAGATATTACTGATTATAAAATAATTAAATATTTCCTTATACGCAAGCGTATTTTTTTAAGTAATATTTTTATTTATTTTTATTAAATGCTGTTCCTTTAAACTTTTAATTAATCAATGAAAAACACACTTAATCAATAATATTCACAAAAATATTAAGAACAGATGTTAAACTGAATTTTGATGGTCTCCTTTAGATATTATGTTGACTACATAACGTTGCACCTAAATGTCAACTAACTCTCGTTAGAGTATTAGTTGAGCATTAGTAGACTTTTGGGATAGGATTAGGGTTAGTAGAATAAAGGGTTATGGGTTAGTAGAATAAGTTGACATGTACTTCCATGTATTTCATGTATTTTCATGTATGCAGGCAAGTGTTTCTGTTTGTATCAAGAGGACACTTTACTTCCTGTTGAGAGCGTCCCTCACATTCTTGAGTCTGACATCACTTCCACTGTGCTCTTCCTAAAGCGCATGGAAATTGCTGGCCTGAGCCACTGTGACTTCATTGACAGACCAGGTGAGATCCTTCCTATTTAATCAAACCTCTTACTTCCAAATCAAAAAAAGCCCACTCTAGATCTGACTCGGGTTCTGCCCTCAATGTAAATATAAGGGATTTTTTTTTTTTTACTATTATTGATATATTGTGTACTAATTTCAAACTGTGAATGTTTTCCACATATTGGAGATAACCATATTCAATAATTCATACACTCACACTAGAATCCCTCACATGAATCTAAGCAGTCCATCTGAACACAAACAAGTTCACTCTCCGCTGTTTACAGCAGCCGAGCAAAGCTGGGATCATCCAGGTTCTCTTGGCTCACAGTAAGGGTGCAGATGGGTCTGTTCTGCTCACTGCTGGTATTAAGAGGTGGTGAGCCGTGCTTTAGCTGAGCCGACAGCATTCTGACTGCGTTCATTGTTCCAGAGATAACCTGCTTCCATAACACACACCAGTCAGATGAGCAGCATCATTAGTGGAGCTACGACAAGAGCGGTGAACTAGATGAACTTGTTTATCTCATGATGCAACTGAGCAAATATGCGGGGTGCTTTTGTTATGATGCCGCAAATTAGTGAGAGTTCGTTGTCTGTTTACTGTCTGCTCTGTCGGACTAACAAGCGTTTCTATTCAGAAAATGCACCGCAGCTTACAGTTGATAACCTTTTGATTTATTCCCACAATAATACTTGCTCAGGTGTGTCAGATATGAAAGCGAGGCTGTGAGGGAAAGACTTGCTGGTTTTTCAATACTATCCATTGTGAAAAGCTGAATGAAGCTCCTAGATCACTTATCAATGTTCCACAGCTCATGTTTTTCTAGAGTTTTTTATCCACTGATATTACAATCCAAAAACACTTTAAATAAAACTCTTTTAAGCGCTTTGAGTGCAGAGAAAAGTGCTATATAAATGTAATGAATTATTATTAACAGGACAAACCACCTAAGAGGTGCATGTCTATTCCTCACAGCCTCACCTTTATTCCCATTAAAAATCAAAGATGGCGCTGCTGTGAGTAAGGTCTATAGTTTTGAATGTAAAAATGACAGCCTTATTTTTACAATAACAACCCATAAATTTACATTTTTGTTCTTATATTATTGAAATTAACCAGTCTGCTACTTTTAAAACAATAAAACTCATTTATTTTTATGAGTTAACTGCTTTATTTTATCAATATTTAAATACAATTTGTGTTATATATAACATATAAATTGTATATAAATTTGACAGATTTTCTTTTGCTTTTATCATATTTTTAAAAGTCTTATTTAGTTTTAATTTTTTTTTTATTTCTGCTTGAGTTTCAGTAATTATAGCATTTCAACTACAGTAAAGAAAAAAACTAAAATATCATCTAATATTTTATTTTATTTCAGTGCTATTTAATTTAAAGAAATGGATTTGAATGGTTTTAGTTAAGAATGACACCCCTGGGTCAGTTTTTTTTTTCAAACTATTCTGCATATTTTTCCAGAATAGATTAATGCCACACTTGGAAAACTGTGATTAATAGTTTGAAATATACTAAATATTTGTATCCACCCTACCATAGATCCAGAAGGCCTCATGCAAGCTTTAGAGGAACTCGACTATCTTGCTGCTTTGGATGATGACGGGAATCTCTCTGAGATTGGAATTATCATGTCAGAGTTTCCTCTTGAGCCACAGATGGCTAAGACTTTGCTTGCGTCTTGCGAATTCGACTGTGTGAGTGAAGTGCTGACCATCGCTGCCATGCTAACAGGTAATCCTTGTTCAGTACAATCCACTCAACAGGTGTACCACGTGTCAGCACTTCCGATAGGACTTTGCTCCATCCAGTTATATTTGGAAATCATGTCAGATCACTGTTGTTGTACCAAAGTGACTGTACCTTTTTTACCCCATTAAAATATATGGATAATTTAACCTCTACTAATAAATTCACTTACTCTGCCACTATTATTATTACGAATACTAAAAAAAAAAAATCAAAAAATACTTTAACAAATATTTATTTTATTATACTATATTTAGTTTTATTATTATTATTATAACAACATTTAATTATTAAAAAATCTATAATGAAAAAAAAAACATTTATGATTGACTATAAAGCTTTAAATTGCTCTCTCTTACTTTGTAATTTAGCTCCGAGCAGTTTCCTTACACCCCCAGTGGAAATGAGACAGAAGGCCTTGCTGTGTCATCAGAGGTTCCAGCATGCTGAAGGAGACCACTTCACCCTTATTAACATATTTAATGCTTACAGATATGCTAAGGAAGGGCCATGTGAGTAAATACAAAGCACAAAAGCTGTATAGCCTATAATAGCCAATGTGGTGAATTAAACAGGACATATTAACATATAAAGAGTCGATTTCACATTCACATTTCAGACTCTAGTGTGGAACAGTGGTGTGAAGACCATTTCCTTAGTCTGGCTGCGCTTCAGACAGCAGATGCGATACGCTTTGAGCTAACAGAAATCCTGAAACGGATAGAGCTGCCAGTGTCCTTACCCGCCTTTGGCTCTAAAAACAACAACTTGAACATCAAACGTGCATTACTAGCTGGCTTCTTCATGCAGGTATGGATATAGAGATTCTATACAGTACGTAATACAGAATAATATTGTACCTTGCATTTTGGAAATGTGCTTAGTTCCTAATGGTAAAAGCTCAGAGTTTCTCTAAAACTGAACGACAAAGAGGATTAATCTCTTTCTCAAATGCACTGTAGTAATGCACAGCAGTAAAAATCAGTGCGCTAATTCTCTTTTAAATTATTGCCTTGGGACAGTAATGTCTGATTAAGGCAGATTAGCAAAAAGCACATTGATTTACATATTTAAGTATCTTTAGTGCTCCTAAAACACTGCCTGGGTGCTTTTCTAGTGCATTTTAAAATGTTTAATCTCTGTGTTGGGTTTTCCAGGTGGCGAGGGACATTGATGGGTCAGGGAATTACTTCATGCTAACCCATAAACATGTGGCTCAGATCCACCCACTGTCTGGCTATGGAACCGAGATGAACAAGAAGAATCTTCCAGATTGGGTTCTGTACCATGAGCACACGCTATCAGAGAACAACTGTATCAGAACTGTCTCTCAGATCTCAGCACATGAGTAAGTACTGGATCATCTGCTTTGTCTAGAAAACTAGATGACAGAATTACAGAAAGTGACTTCATTAGTAAATAATGTACAATACGATAATTTCATTTAGCTCAGTGTCTTACAACTTACAAATATATTTATTTCAAATTTCCTTATGAAGCTTTTTAATTTGTTTAGCATGCCATTTACTCTTTCTTTTGACCATTTGAGCAAATTGTTCTTCTGTGCATTGTAATTTTATCGTTTCTTTGCTGTTTGCTTGTGACAGGTTCATTCAGATGGCGCCACAGTACTTCTTCTATAACCTGCCACCTAGTGAGAGTAAAGACGTACTGCAGCACATTATAGATCATGGTTCAGCTGCCCCATCTAAAGGCATAAGAAAATCCCAGACCCCCAGCAGCGCTGCCAGTGAGGAGCAGCCCCATGAGCGCTGTACCATACAATGACTGGGGAAATGGCATACGTTGCCACTGCGTTACCCTGACATTAACCGTGTGCAAACAAGATGCTTAGACTGCTGGCCTGCTATACAGTAAACATGGAATATGTGAGGCACAATGAGAAATCTCAATAGACTCACCAAATTAGTTTGATTGATTAATCAACAATGATGAAGAAAAGAACAGATTGTGTAATCTGTTACTTAAATTCAAAGGGCGTGCAGAAAAACATTTAGCGGGACAATGCTTCTAGGAAATAACAGTTTGAACTGTTGTCTTCTCTCCGCTGAATTTATAACAATTTAAATGACCTACTGCTGTGCAGTAGTTAATGAATAAACTGTCATTGACTTTAATGTATTTTATAAACTGTAGCTACTAGCAGATTTAGCCATGTGCATCAAGATAGTACAATTGAACATTATTTTCCTTTTTGCATTGATTGTGTTTCACAATGGTTATATTTAGTGCAGCAGAGCTGTAAAAGACTGGATTTTTTTTTTGTTAATTATATTTTCCAGTTGTATATGTATTTATTTGTAAGGCGTTTGTTTAACTAATTTTTTTTTTTCTTTAATTAATCTCCACTTCAGTTTAGCTTGATAATTCACACAAAAGTGTTTTTGGAAGTGTTGATATTGTATCTCTGATTTTTTTTTTTCTATAAAACTCTCAAACAGTTTGAATAAAGTCCAAAATGTTCTGAAATGATTTACTTGATTTATATCATATTAATTAAGCTGTTACATGCCCAAATACCACTGCAACTTTAAATATATAATTACGTTTCACATCAAACTGAACACTGCAGTGATGCAAACATCTAGGGAATCCTAAAACAAAGCAGAAAATGGTAGAAATGTCTTAAAATTAGACACTTCCTGAGGTGAATGCGTTAAACACACATTTTCATATTGAAAATGAATGTATAATAATAATAATAAAAACATAGGTCTAATACTAATTAATGATTTTAAATGTTTGGTTTGTTCCAGTTCACTCGCGACGCTTGCAGTTTGTAAACAACGTCTTTCAATGGTCGAAGGAGTGCTGACGTCATCTACAACTCACAGACAGACGCGTTGCGTCGGGTACTTGCAGCCCATATACTTTTGCGAATTATACGAGTGTTGGTTGGTTGCTTACCGTCACTGGTTGCAACGACTGTATTATTAAATCTATAAAAAAAAGATTAATAATTATTTGAGTATTTGAGTAGTTGACAGTGACGGAGGAAAACGTCAGTGGCAGTCACCGGAATGCTAGTCAGTTGGGTCCCTCAAACAAAACTTCCGCCGATGATCTTGCGGTGAAGCAGGTGGACAGAATTCTCGATGCCGAAGAGTGTGACACCGCTGATATAACAGTCTTCCTATTATATGCTAATATTTGGATCAAAGTCGTCTGGACTTTACTCTGCCAAAAGAAAAGACAGCAACAACGTTTACAGGGGCAATACACATGATGAATCACAGTTTGGTGTTTATGTGAGTGGCGAATTGAAGGACAAAAATAAAGTTAACTCAGTGAACAAACCAACCGGAAACATTCATGAAAAGGTATGGCTGTTTGAACTTTTTTTTTAGGTGAAGGCCTCGCCAGTAGGCCAATGACAACTAGAATCAACTATGTATTATATAAACAATTAAAGTCATTTAAGTACGGAATCCCTATCTATTTCCTTGCTCTCTGAATAGAAGATCATGGCTCCAAAGGACCTGTTGAGCTGTACCAAACTTGAGAGCACAGCAACAGCTTCGTAAGTGTTTTTCATTTATTATTGATCTCCACGTACATAATTTCCACTGGAAGAAGTTAGGTTGTGTCCAGTGCCATGTTTGGTTGAGAGTAGTTGCCTGTATATCATTAAATGTAAGGTGTGTGAAGCCACTTTAAGAGAAAAAAAAGAAAAAGAAAAAAAATATGTATCATTTGAAGACTTTGGATGTCTATTGAAATTCAAAACCCCTGTATTAAACTGGTGCTGTGCTGAAAATCCTTTACATAATTTGGTTTTACCTTGACCAATCTTGTCAAATTGTTGGAAATCTCACATTATGCTATACAATCACCATTCACCAAGTATTGGTTGGATTCAATGTTTTTGTCAACTTCTTGTCTTTCACTTAGCACAGGTGTTTTATTTCTTTATGCACCTCAGTTTTTTAAGTTAAAAAAAAGGTTAATTGTAGCTTCATCTAAAAAAAAAAAAAAAAAGTGGTGCATAAGCTCAGATCCTACAATCTCAGGCCTACGATCAGTCAGTTCCAAAAATAAATACAAAACCTGTTCTACTTAATATAAAGACTGAATAATGAAACCTCTCCAAAGCTGCAGGAACACAACATGAAGGTTTATAAGACATCCTCTTTTTTATTTTTATGGTTAATTAAATTAAAAATAAATATTGATGCACTGTTTTATTGACACATTGAAGGATTATTGATCACTAGTGACTTACTACAGTATCAAGTATTGTGAATCATTTTTATATCACTGATGTTACAGCATTAAATTTTTTATTACATACATACATTCATATATATATATACATACAAATAGTTTTTTTGTTTTGTTTGTTTTTTCAGATTACAGCTGGGACCTGGGGTCTACAATGGAAATCTGCATTTCACAGTTGAATTAATCAGGTATTGTACAGTTTTCTTTAAAATGATTTAGTTAATTTTAGGTAACCTACAGTAACCTATTAGTAGCTATAGCAACACCAGACAAACGAAATGGCCCATATATATATATATATATATATATATATATATATACATATATATATATATATATCAATAATGAAACCTGTCAATATTGTTCATATCTGTTGTGAAAATTCAGTGGATGGAGTTGAAAATCTGTAGACGTCCTGTAGTCTCCTGTCATTCATTCATGATATTTATAAATAAACACATTTACAAAATGGAAGAGTATCTAGATAGGTTTTGAAGCTTGTTTTATGTGTCAATAGCCTATTTTAAACTAACATTATATTAAACTGCCTGACCTTTGATAGCAGAAATTAAATAGCACAATATGACGTGTTTATTTTATTACCTTCTCAATAAACGCACCTTTCCGAGATGAAGAATAAAAACACAATACAATAAGCCACATGGTATCGCTGTTGCTGCATTTTTGGACAGTAGATTGAAGGCCTCTTCATGGTTGGGGAAAGTCGGTCAGTAAGGCAGGAGGCGGGGTACCGTTCTGAAAGCTGATTGGTCGCGCCTCCCACACCTACAGTTAGTCTTGTAATCTGATCAGGCTCTGAATCTGATAGGCTATCGTTCAAACGCAGTAGTATGCTGCATTTTTTTTTTTTTTTTTTTTTTAAATATGTTTGACAGTGGTCTGAGCAGTAATTACAGGCATCTGTTTCAATCTCTGTGGGAACATTAGTATCACTGGAAAGCACACGATTTATGCCATGCCTGTGGTGAGCAATAATGAAGGAAACTCTTTTTTGTTGTTGTAATTTCACAACAGTGAAATGTCCCTTTCCAAAACTAATATAAGTTGTTTTTGCTCGTCGGAACAGCATGTGTTTGGCAAATGAAGAAGGCTTTTCGTCATAAAAGTAGCCCACATAACTTACAAAAAAAAAAACAATATTTATACATTATAAGAGAAGGAACTAGGTCATTTATTCAAACATGTCAACTTTATAATAAACTGATATATTGTTTGCTCAGAGGAGTTTATTTTAAATAAAGAGCAACTTTGCTAACTTTTTACTGACTTAATGGCTACTGGCGGCGAATGAAATGACTGTCAATTTGCTGCTGTGAAAGGCCTATTAAAGGTGATGCCTGAGACAAAAATATCCTGTACACAGACCTCCCGAATCCTACAGGAAGTGATGCATCACGTCAGCAATGTGCGAGTGGAAGAACTGTTACTGCCAAGAGCAGTGGGAAGCAGAACAACAGCCAAAACACTCCATCCCAAACCACATAGGAGTTGCTGAATTTTTCTGGTGTATTTTTTTAACCTTTAGTGCTTAAAAATAAATTAATAATAATCACAAAAACACACTTAATCTTCATTGTTTAATAAAAAAGGAGTATTAAATAAATGTATTATATGATAATCACAGTGTAGTATATATATAAATTCTTTTTTCAAATTTTGTGTAGTTTAGCATACATCATACATTTCCATTAGATATGTACAAAAAAAATGAAGAGGAAAAAGTAAGAAAATTTAAGACAAACATAGTACAAAGACTGGCAAAAAGAGTGCATAAATCTTTTACACAATAGTAAACAAAATGTGTGAAATATGTGCAGCAAAGAAGACAGGAGTCCAGTGCATAATAACGTTTTTGCCCATGAGAGAATCAGCAGCCTTGCCCTCATAACATGAGTCCCTGCATAAAATTGTTGAGGGTTTAGAGTTCAGTCTCCATCAAAGTCAGTTTGAGGCTGGCAGCAACATGCTGACCGGTAGTGCTGTGCCAGTGGGCAAGGCCTTGGCAGCGGTGATCTTGTTAAGGTTCCGCACCTCTGTTTGCCAGGATGGGATCTTCTTGGTGGTCATGTGTCGCCGTGCGTGCTTGGTGAGGTGGTCGCTTCGCATAAACCTTCGATCACACACCGGGCAGACAAACTTCTTTTCGCCCGTGTGCGTTCGCCGATGCCGAGAGAGCTCATCGGAGCGTGCGAATTTCTTATCGCAGCCATCCCAGTTGCAGCTAAAAGGTTTCTCTCCTGAAAGGCAGAACAAGACATGTTAGATGACCTGCTTGACCTAGACTTTAGAAGTTGAGGCTACATACTGATCATTATTTACCTGTATGGGTTCTGAGATGCGCCTTTAGGTGAGAACTTTTGAAATAGGTCTTCTGACAACCAGGGAAATTACAGACGTAGTTGCGCCTGCGGGAAAAGTCGACCTGCGTGATGCTGCTCTGCCCCGAGGGCATGTAAACAGGCGCGGGAGCCAGAGGCAGGAGCTTGGTGTTGCCTAGTGTCATAACAGTCTGTTGGCACTGTGGAGCCGAAGACACCGGTGACTGGGGCATCACGAACATCACCGTCCCCTGAGGCACCGGAGAGCCCATCAGGAGCGGCTGTGGCAAGATAGACTTCACCCCAGGGCTGGGCTTCTGAATGAACGTCGCTGAGATGACTCCAGGTTGGCCCACCGGGAACATCTGGCATATGATTGGTGGACTAGAGGTTGGGGGCGGTGGCTGAGGAGATGATGTAATGAAGCACTTATCATCCTTAGAAGGAAGTCTGCTGCTGTTTTGGCATGGTGGCATGTTGTCGGTCTGGGTTTGGCAGGTCAGGGTGGGCGATGATGATGAAGGAACAGTCTTTTGTGGAATGTTCTGATACAGGGAGCTGTCGGCCGTGTGCCGTATTACGCTGGTTGCCATGGCTCTGCAAGGCAGGGCTGCGGCCTTTTCTGTGGGGTCCTGAGTGATGGAGGCCATGGTGGGGCATGCAGATCTCGGGCTGGGGAGGCTGAGACAGGAGCGGGTAAGTGGTGATGGGGAGGCCGGCACTGATGTGGTGTTGGAGGTCTCAGTAAAGCTGGGGCTGTGTGGTGGGGTCATGCACTGCAAGGAGATAAGACAATCAGAGTTAAGAAGTGTCCAGCATATCAAGGCCATATCAGATTTTTTATTTTATCTGTATTGAGATTGTATATTTAATTGTGCATGCTCATTTCCCCTATTTTTACATTTAGATTATGTTTGTTGTCTTCTAACAGTTTACACTAACAGTTTAAATAAAATAACTTTGAATTGCGACAGCCCTCGTCGCGGCGTTGTGCCACCTTCAAATAGGATGCAGGATGACCCATTTTAAATACACTTTCATCTATCCAGAGGTGAAGTATCTCTTTAAGGAGTACACCAATATTAAAATGGCCAATACAGATACACCGATAATTATTTTCATGTTATGATCGATACGAGATTCATGATAAATAAAAAATAAAAGACTAAAACTTCAACTTAAATTTACACAAATTATAAACAATCTACAGAATGAAAATCATTTATATTCATTTTAAGATTTGTATATTTGATTGTGCATGCTCATTTGCCCTATTTTTACATTTAGGTGATCATTTTTCACTATTTTATATAATTATAATATATATAATACTCTATATAAGTTATTTTATAAAAAGACTAATAATTTAATAACACTGTTAAGGCTTTAGCAAATCTCTAAATAAATATAAATTTTTCATACTTTACATTATACTATACATTCTACCTAAATTCAAGTATTTGGTTCAAGTACAAACTTTGGTTTTAGTGTTTTATATTTCATTTTCTTTCATTTTCAACCATAACATGCAAATAATTATCGGCTTATTATTGTATCGACCAGCATAATATTGGTGCATCCCCAAAAAATCAAGCTATTTTACAAAAAACTAGTGGAATCTCCTAATGGATGAATGGCTGCTCAATTCAATATATCACAGCTGTGCTATTTTGTCCTTTCATCTCTCAGCATCATTCATTACGGCACAGGTGAGTCGTGTAAACACAGTAAAGGAGCCTGTGCTGAAGTTCAGTTTGCAGATGTAGCTTATCTCAAGACTACCACCTGTCCAGGGTGTCATAAAACCTTCCCAAAGTTTTCAGCAAACAAATCAGGTTCTGATAAGAGCTTTGTGCTATGCTGTGCGGCGCCTGAGGTTCCCCGGTGTGAATGTTGTCAAATTAAACAGAGCTTGAAGTGTACATATTTTACCTTCTAGCAGATAATTTCAACGAAAGAATATTCGCTTACCAGTGAGGAGAGCGAGACGAAGTCCCTCTGGATCTCTGGTGGTTCGGGGGGCGGGAAAGAATCGCAGGAGTCTGAAGCTGGTGTGAGAGGGCGAGGTTTGAAGGTGTTGGGTTTTGGAGACATCTGACTCCAGAAGCTCATGTAGACCAGAGCTTCAGCAGCCTCAAGATCATTGTATTCCAGAACACTGCACGAAGAGTGCTCACTGTGCTTTTTCCCTTCCAGAAAATCCTCACAGTCCTCCATCCGAGCTCCCTGAGAACCACAAACAACAAAACTAATGTAATGTAATGTGTTAAAGATGAAAGAAAACCCTCTGTTTTTTTGACACATACAGCTCAGCTGCTGGGTGGGTCTGAATGAGTCTTTCTCAAGTCTTTATCTATTCATGGATCCCAAAGCAGTAAGACAGTTTTAACAGAGGAGCCCTTTTTATTGCAGCCCGTCTGCAGGGACCCTCTATCATTAGTGCTGAAGTCAACTCCCACTGCCAAATAAAGCCAAAACAGTGACGTCCTCACAAGCTGGCCATGTGAAATGGCTGTGAGCAAAACTTGAAACCCCCTGATAGACACGGGAGCAGTGCCAGAGGCCAGAAAACGTTGACTGAAAGCTCCTCCCAGCCAATGCTCTTCAGAGAAATAACACCAGTAGTAAGCAGCATGCAGTTTTTTTTTTGTTTGTTTTTAATAAAAGCAGTGTCAACAGGTCCTGCACACCTGATTGACTTCTGCACATCTCAACCAGCCTCACTGTTTTACATAATACAATGCACAGGTGGGATGTTAAAGTGGGTTCCAAAAGACCACTTCTCTTTTGCATTTTTCTAAGTTTAATTGAGAATCGTGATTTTTTTAAAGACATCACTCTTACCAAATATAATATTTAAAGTTTAATAAATATAACACAAGAAATCCACTGTGAAAAATAGAATAACAACAAAAGAGACTAAGAAAAAACATGATAAAAGTGTCTGCTTGTGTGAGAGAGGGAGTGAGTGACTGTATACACACATTTAAAAACTATAAATAAATGCAAGACAAGAGAATTAAGATACAAAATTGCGCAAAATGATTTCTTGGTTGCCAAATTGAGGGTTAAATGAAGCCAACAGGAATAACGGTGTCCACTAAAACTGAATGGAGACAACAACAGATGCGTATTGTTTACTATAACAGGGCCAGTCAACTCGAAGACGGTTGTATGTTTTCAGAACTTTACAATGTTATACATTGTAACATTTATTGGTGATAAATACAGTTAAAATGTAACATTAAGTAAGAGTTGACGTCATTCGCCTCAGTTTCCTTACCATACTGAATCAGCAATGACCAGTCAGTGTCAGTAAATCACAAGCAACTCATTAAAAAAAATGTATATT
Source organism: Pimephales promelas (assembly GCF_988280905.1). Classification (NCBI taxonomy): domain Eukaryota; kingdom Metazoa; phylum Chordata; class Actinopteri; order Cypriniformes; family Leuciscidae; genus Pimephales; species Pimephales promelas. Next base: position 26,550,261 of record NC_142783.1, read on the forward strand.
ACATAAATATAAATGGTATAAAACGAAATATCCCGATCTTACCCCACATAATTCTTCCATGTTAGAAAACTGGTGTGTTGACATGTATTCAAACGTACGAAAAAAATATTGAATTAAAAGTAAAGCAGAACAAAGACATGGAGCAGCTCCGCCCGTTCAGTGACGCGACTGACACCGGAATTCAGTTCGCTTTTACCAGCAGCTGAGTAAAACAAGCCTCCGAAAAAAAGAGAAACTAAATTCACAACAGTCTGGCGGGTGGCAACACGCCACCAATGAAAAACAAATGTGTGTGAGACCTTGGCCAATTGTGTGAAGGCCGGCGCGTGATCAGTGCGTGATAGGCGAGCGATTGGAGGACCCGGGGTGCGTGGCTGCAGATGGGCGTGTGGAGGGAGTCAACAGTGTCGCTGTAAACTCGCTGAACTATGAGAGGACGGAACTGGGCGAAAGGTCGCAGCCTTTAGGAGACAAATAATAGTGAAACATGTTTGTGCATCATATATAGTCAGCTTAAACAGGTAACGGCTAAACACACAGCATGAGGAGCAAAATTAGCTTAGCAGGCACGGAGAAGCAAAAACAACAAGTTATAGGCTACTTACAACCAAGTTTATAATTGGTAACAATGAGGTTCAATTTGTAACATTTTTATTGTAAGATCAGCTAACAAGAACTAACAATGACAGATACTTCTAAAACATTTTTACATTTTAGGTCAAGTTAATTCCAACATTTACTAACGCCATGAAGTTGTGTCTGTTGATGATGTTTGAACAGTTGTATTTTTATTAACTATATCTTGTAAAAAGGTTAATAAATAGACCACTGTTACGGATGTGTTGCTAATTTTTAGTTAACATATGCATTACCTAACCTAACATTTACTAGTCAGCCTCATCGTCATTCAACAATCCTTGAAATGTGTTAACATTTAATTTAATAACATTAAATAAATGGGTTTAATGCAACCGGCATGATTATGGGGTGGATACAGTTATAATCTATATTTTTATTTTTATTTTTACAATAACAGGTTTTTTCACTGTATTTCTTTTTTTCTTTTCTTTTTTTAAAAATCAACCTACAAGAATTAAGGTTCAACATATGTGCTATTTTATACCTCTTTTACTTTTGACACAGTTTGAAGCGGGTTCTCTTTGTTTTATGGTCTTCTGCTTTTTAATATGTTTTTTGTTGCAAACGTATTTTTGAACAAATTAATAATTTCATAACATGGCTGCACATAAAAGTGACGTACACATAAAAATACAATTTCATAGAAATTGTCTTTGCAAAAAGATCAATATTTTGACTTATTCAACTTATATTATGAACACGATTTTATTAATTTCCAGGCCTGCAATTTTACAATTGTTTCCTGTAGTATATAGATCGTGCAATGTAACAAATTGTGAAAACACTTTAGGGTTAGGACAGAATGTTTATAGTCTTTATAGTTTACTTAATATGTAATGCACCTCGTTCAAATCTGGAAGAGCAATTATTACGATAGTACAATAAACATTCTTACCTCAATCTCTAGTCTGATCTGAACCCATTAAATGACCTTTTAAAAAACAACAACAATAATTATTAGTTGTAAGGTGGATGTAACCGACATTATTTATAATAATGTATCTAAAATCCTTTATCTAGCTTGAATTCATACGTTTTTTAGTCACACCTTCTGGGATTACACTAACTCGTCATTTGTCTGCCTTTATAAACAGTAACATTTAAGTGAGTCAATGTTCAACGAAGTCATCTTGGAAAATGTCAGGACGTTCTGATCACAGTTCCTGCAGGTGATAGATGATGCTGTAAAAGATGAGGTTATTCTTTGAAAGAAAACTCTGTTCAGGGAATATCTTTTTTTAGTCCCTGCTAGAAATACACACTGAAACTGAGACACTGAGCATGAATGCTGTCAGGGGTCCAAGCTTGTTATCTTGACCTTAATCTATTTAGCAGTCATTTTAGTTGTATTTGAATTACTTACATTTTGTCTTTGAGAATTTCCTTAAAGAGTTAGTACACTTAAAAAAATTAACACTCACTCACCCTTGTGTCATTCCAAATCCGTATGACTTTAGTTCATATTTGAAACAAAAAATATATTTTAATAATAAATAATAATAATATAATATTTTTCTGAAGAAACATTAATGCTCAAGCAAGAACCGTGATGTGCAAGAACCAGTGAGGTTCATTCTTGTGTGTTTTGCAGCACGTTTGAGCTTCCGCAAGAACCAATGAGGTTTGTTCTCACACATCAGGCGCAAGTAGCTTCTATTTATATTCGCTGATTAATGCTTATGTGGTTGAGTAATTGATGACAATATTTTTGGGAGTGAACTAACCCTTTAAAATGAAATATATGAATGGAAACATGATATGGTGGTTTCTACACCCCTAAATTGCATTATTACATCATTAAAGTCACTGAAATATTAATGAAACAATATATTCCAGCAAGGGGGCTCATCATTTGGTCCTATGTGACAAAGTTTTCTGAATTAATACTGATCACAGTAATGGCTCAAATAAGATGGTAATATCATCATGCCATGTTTAAACTAAAGATATATTATTTAGGATTAAAAGAATTGTTGTCATAAACTACTAATTACAGCTTATTAAAGGTAGTTAAGTTTAGGTGTTGGGTAGAATTAAGGGATGTAGAATATAATGCAGAATAAAGCATTAAAATGTGGTTTATAAGTACTAACAGCCAATATTCTAGTAACATGCATCCTAATAAGCAAATTAATAGTGAGAATTGGAGCCAAAGCTAAAGTGTTACCAGGAAAAAATGTTGTATTTTTGTTAAGCCTAAAAAAAAACCAAAAAACAATCATTAATGATTTTAACATTTATTTTGATTTTAGCATTTGATTTCCAAAAAAAAAAAAAAAAATTCAAATATGTTTTAATTACCTCCTTAAACCCACTTCATATTTAATTGAGGTTCCTCCGGGTTGGGAATCACTGCTCTAATCAATGAAATTATCCAAATCACTACATAAGCAATCAGAATAGCAGTAAACATCCTCCTCAACTGGCTGTCTAGGATGTAGGCCACATGTCAATTTGTCTGCCGGTGGGCACTCAGGAAAGCAGCAGGGTCAGAGACAGCAGAATGCATCACGTAAGCTCAGACGGCCTGTGTTCTGCCAACTGCAGTACGGCGAGTGGTGTGTGGGATGTGTAGGAGTTATGTTAGGACTGAGAGGCATGCTGGTGATATAAGCAGGCCACACTGACAGAGAAAGGAAGGAAACTAGAGGAAAGGTTATGCTATTCACTTCAACCCATTCCCACTAGTCCCAATCCTCCCAGCACCCGACACCAGTTCTCACATAACGGCTTCAGTCGTGAAGAGCGTAGGTCAGTTATTTTTAGAGGTGTAAAATATACTACTGTGCTTGTGGTGTTATTGTATTATGCACACAATCTGGTCTCATGTTTGTGTAACTTTCAATATACAGCATGTGTTTTGTAGGCCTATGTTTTTCTACATTTCATATTTGTCTTATTTAGATCTCAAGACATCAGCAGCAGTCATTAAAAGGTATTGGGCACATGAGTGTGTGTGTTTTGGCAGCACACACAGGCAATTCATAAGATCGTAGAACTCAACAACAGGCTGATCAACAGAAACTCCTCACTTGCTTCACGTGGGTGTGTATCTGGGTGAAAGGGCAACAATTGGGACTCAACGTTAGTTTTGTTTTAGAACAGATCCTGTTCTGTGATGTGCTGAGTCGCACATTTCTCAAAGTTATCTGGTCTGCCATGCGTAGTGACTTATACTTGACTTGTAGATCGTTGAGATGGTAATGCAAATTATGCTTTAAGATTACATTTGCTTCACATTGAGGGACAAATGATAATAAAGACAACATTAAAGCATAATATATCTATTTTTTAAATTATGGAAATGTTTTCAGCTGTGTTTGTAAGGTGTGTCCCAACCAGGCTATACCGATCATCTGATGCATGGTTCATTATGTAATTTCCTGTACTTTCCAGTGCTTTGTCAGTTATGAGTAAAGTATTTTTTTAAATGAAAAAATATCTTCAGAAAGCCCAAAGTTTTTGTTGTCAGTTGATTTATTTGTGATAAGGGTGTTTAAGAACAGCGCTGTTTTAAATGCATCACAGACTACTCACTTGTTACATTTGCATTTATGATTTGTCTGCCCTGTTATTGTGCACAGAAGTTATACAAATCATAAAAAGTCAATTTAATCTATAAAGACACTGTAAGATTAGGACATGCAACCAAAATAGATGGGCAAAGTCAGTAAACAATTTTCTGTAATTTCACATAAAATAGCTTTTGAGACACATTTACCTTTATCTTACAAAAATGCCTGAGCATACAGAATTCACAAACATTTTCATCATCAGGAGACTTTATACGTTTTTTAAAAACTTTTATACGTTTATATAAATTACCAAATTTACCTGTTTTTTTTTTTTAATTGTCTATTCAATTACAAAGCAAATGAAGCTCAAGAACCATTTGGGACTGATTCAACATTTGAATCAGCTACCTTGTGCTTAAAAGTTTACAAAATACACATAGTATCTACGTACCATAAATTTACATCCATACATTTTTTCAGTATTCTTTGATGGTTTAAACTAACAGCATTTATTTAAAATAAATACATCTTTTGTAACATTATAAATTACTTCAGTGTCACTTTTGATCGTCCTTGCTGAATAGAGGTATTAACTAATTAAAAAACAAATAATGATAATAATTTTCTGACCCTCAACTTTAGAATGGTAGTATGAACGCAATGACTAATCATAGGTGTTTAAGGGTAGAAAAGTTTTTGCAAGTGCAGAGTTCTATACGTTTGCAAACTCTTTGACAAAGTGTAGACTATGTACCGTAAATTAGAGATTCATTGTGTTGTCAGCTTCATTGATAATAAAGGAAATTTTTTGAAATTGCAATGAATGAGTGACAGCTTTTTAGTGATTATAAAGGGAGCGCTCTTTGCACAATGTCTATGTGATGATAATTCATATAACATATTCCGAATTTAAAGAACATTTGTTTTTCATACCTGAGAAGAAGCCATGTACATGCTTCAATACATAGGCCTATTCGCATGAGAAATATAAATGCCTCCCTAAGTCATGTGTCCTGCCGCCGTAGCAGTGAACCAAAATAACTTACATTTATTTTCGACAAGTTTTCAAGAATATAGGTCAAGATTAGCAATGAAGTGCATGTGACACAAAAGGTGTAGTTCAAGACTACAGCATTGAAGACTGTCTTATCAATCAATTGTCAGAGCGAGTGGGCGAGAGAAGGGTGTGTCTGTGCAGTGAAGTACTGAGGTAATCCAGTAAGATTGTGCTGACTTAGAGAGGCGATGACTCAGTCCTTGAGACTTAAATAGTCACAGCTGTAATGGACATTATGGACATTGTTTCTCCACATTGCCTTTGTTTTCTTTTGCCATAAAGCAATGATGTTTGGAGTTGAAATGTCAGGTTTTTAAGAAAAGAGTAACCACTGGCAAGAATGGGGGAATGAAAAAAAACTAGTTGTTTTTCGTTGAGGAGCCAAGCGTAACTCGGAGTCAGCGGTGGTCAAGCAATAGTGGCGACGGGACTACGTCTCCGTTCCCTCCTTCAAGGAACAAGGGTTACATACGTAACCGAGACGTTCCCTTTCAGTCACTCGTGTTCGATGTAGTCGACTGATTGGGATCCCAATTAAAACACCATCTAGTGCTGCCACCTTCCAGTGCCTATAAAGGCAGGGAAGGGACAGGGCTTAGCCCAGGGAAGTCACTGCTGTTCCTACAGGACCACTGGGAAAACGTTCCCTGAACATGGAAGGAAGGGACGCTGCGGAAGCCACATCCTGCCCAGAGGGAGGTAACATGTGGAGAATACACATATGATCTGGGCGGATGACCGGGCAATACAACATATGGAATGTCACTGGGGTTGCTCCAGCCTAAACAGAGGGGAGACTCAACCGAACAGTGACGGCAGAGCAGACTCTGCCAAGGGAAGACACGGGCTTGCCGCAAGGAGCCGTATCGTGAAAGAGAACACATATGGGATTGACGTAGGGATCACAGCAAATGGACCCAGCCTAACGAGTGACAGGCCTGGTTTCGGACGTGCCGCCTTGTCCTTGAGCAGCGCCAATCGATAATGAATCACATACCTGCTTTCTTAGAAGTCTTACTGGGGAACGCATTTCTGAGACAGTTTCTGTCCAAGGGATGTCCGCTCAGACAGAAACACAACTGGCAGAGGGACGAGTCCGGAGGGGCAACAGATGTAACTGCGGCCCCGAAGTAGTCCCTGCCCAGCTGGATCGCCTGGGGAATGGAGTCTCTACTCTCCCTGGCCATAGCTGTCATGAGGCTTGTTGACGGCACGATTGAGCAGGTCTAAGTCATGAGCAGGGCTGAATGTTGTGTGTGCACATGTCATGAACTGAAACAGTGAAGCACTCACTTTTTCACCCTCTAACCAGCCGTCATCACATACAAACCTTTAGAAATGTGTTGCTGTTACAAGTAGTTAAGAGCTCAAAGCTTGCGATCACTGCTGCACTCGCGCTGTAGAACCACTAGCACTGGGAGAGTTTTTTCAGAAGAACACCGACGAACACGCTCGTTGTAAACAACCGCACTCTTCAGAGACATCAAACGATCAGCTCCGAAGCGAAAGACTTCACTAGTTAGCATGCATCCACTTTTGTATTTATACCTGCGCTGTGGGGGCGGAGTGTGTAATACATTTAACGCACGCCAATTACATTGGCTCGTTTAAATAGTTCTCGAAGATGACAGGCTTTTTAAGCGTGATCCCAATCAGTCACTACGTCGAACGTGAGCGACTGAAAGGGAACAACTCTTTCGACCACAACAAATGTGTAAAACGTTATCTCTATGGATTTATTCAGCTTTGTCAGCTCTAAAATAGCCTTGCACTTATATAAATGCTTTAAAAAAGCACTTATCCTTCTTAAATGTATTATTGAGGAGTAAGTGCAAGGATGAAGCTGAATCCATTACGTTTGGTGAAGTTAATATTATAAGGTTGCATAAAGAAGGACAGAAAGGGTTCAAGGAAAATGTGATGTAGAATGTGGAAGAAAGATGGAGAAGTGAAATTTAAAGCAGATGGCTCAACGTATTGTTGTGACGCTAGATTTCCTCGGGTAAAAACTATCCAGGGGTGTGTTTCCTGTTCAACAACAACTCACTGCTTAATAGTTCACTTTGAAATTAATGTTTTAAATGTTTTAGCTTACCTCAAGGGCATCCAAGATGTTGGTGTCTTTGTTTCCGCTGTAGTTTCAATGGTGATATTTTTAGGTCAAACCGTTCTTGTCTATCAGTCACATAATGGAGATTTATGGGGTCCACCCTTGGTTCACCTCAAAGAGCATGCACAGAGAAGTCCAAGTTAAACAGGATTTAATGACTCGTGAATGTAAAAACACATTGATGGCCTAAGACATAAAACGAGCGGTTTGTGTGAGGAAACGAACAGTATTTATATGATTTTTTTTTTACCTCTTGTAATCACAGTCATGTCCAAGCGGGCGAGGGCGCTTGTATCTGCGCAAGCGCACCGGAAAGCCCTGGAAGTCATCTCTCACACGTTTATGTCACTCATTGTTTACACAGAGATTTCAGAAGTATTATCCTTCAAACATATTTAGATAGACACGAAATTGCAATGGAAGACGATTTCGATATATCAACAGACAACGTGGATTTTTTTTTCGCAGCCGCGCAAGATTGTTATCTGGCACCAATACATTAGCCGCAGATCCTTTAATTCCTGCAAGTTGTGAGGTGGGGCCTCCATAGATTTTGTTAATCCAGCACGATGCCAAGGCAACACCTTGAACTTTTTGACATGTTCCTCAAATAAATCATGACCATTTTTTTCAGTGTGGCTGGGTGCATCATACTGCTAAAAGAGCCACTGCCTTTAGGGAACACCAACAATCTTTAGGTACGTGTCAAAGTAACATCCACACGAATGCCAAGACCCAAGGTTTCCTATCAGGCCATTGGCCAGAGCATCACACTGCCTCTGTCGGCTTGTCTTCCCATAGTGCACCCTGCTGCCATCCCTTCCCCAGATAAACGATCTGAAAGATAATGTGATACCTCAGATCAGGCAACCTTATTCCATTGCTCCATGGTCCAGTTCTGAATCTAATGCTTGCATGCCGATTGTATATGCTTTTGGCGGTGGACAAGGGATATCATGCGCATTCGGACTGATCAGAGGCTACTCAGCCCCATACACAGCAAACTGTGATGCAATGTGTTTTGACACCTTTCTATCATGGGCAGCATAACGTTTTTCAGTAATTTGAGCTACAGTAGCTCTTCTGTGTGATAAGACTAGACAGGCTAGTCTTTGCTCCCCATGTGGTGCCCATGACCCTGGTTGTCCGTCATTGCATCAGTTTTGCTTGGTACTAACCACTGGGAACACCCCTCAAAACTTCCCGTTTTGGATTGCTAGAATTGTCTAGCAATCACTATTTGGCCCTTGTCAAAGTCACTAAGATCTTTTCACAAATATAACCACTCATATTTCAGAGTATTGTAGAGGTCTCATTCCAAAATATTGTTAGTGATGTTAAATTATTATTATTGTGTGTGTGTGTGTGTGTGTGTGTGTGTGTATTTGGTTCCTCCCTGATGAAGACTGAATATTTTTTCCAAGAAGGAACTAAAAGGAGGTAAACTGAGGCTGAGGGGGTATTTGAGGCCACTTCTGATTCAAGACAGTCTATTTAGCCGGCCACTTCCTGTCCACCAGACAGATGGGCTATTGGAGCACAGCCTGTTTCCATGACAACTACTTTGGATACAGCTAGCTGAAAACCACAGAACACACAGACAGCCAAATAAAATACACAGTCCCAAGTGGCTTTTATTGGAGCTTAAGATGTGTATTTGATACAAAAGGAAACATATCTGACTAACAGTTCAGTGAAGGAAAATTGCATATAAGAGCACTTAAATATGCACATTAAAACCAAATCAGACATTAATAACAAACTAAAAAATCCCATTTGCATAAATAGATCATTTAGAATGATTTCATTTAAATTTTTAAAAAGATAATTAGAAAACTGACTCTTTGCTATAGTTATAAAAAAAATCCCATCCCAGTAATAAATATATACATAATAAATGATAAAAAAAGACAATATCAGTTTTTAAGACAACATTTAGAAGCTTTTCCAAAATGATTTTAAACCTGTACATTTCATCAACGACAACAGAAAGGATGAATATGTTCTCCTCTCAAAGTAACAGCAGTGTATGGGGCATCATATAATGGTTACTGGGTAACCAAATAAGATAAATGTAATACTACTTACTTGCTGATTTTCAAAGATACATACATCTAAGTTTTTGAGCAAAACTGATATAGCAGTAGCTACAGGAACTCTGGTAATCATGAATTACATTAGAACTGATCGCAAATTTTTGTTATATTATAAATGTGAAGAGCATTGCAGTCCATTCACCAACAATACAGCATAATGTTTATCAATCTGCATTGTTTTTTTTTTTTTGTTGTTGTTAAAAAAGGAAGTTTATACTGATTCTTTATGGATCACATTTTGAAAATACCTCCTGAAGGATTAATCAGAGGGCCTGAAGTATGGACCGTATTTGTTCATATTCGGAATTGGGGAAATGACCATTGTTGGTTAAAAAAAGGGTTGTTCCATTACATTTATAAATCATAATGTGCTCATACATACAGTGCTTGTGGCACCGCACCTCACGGAGTTGCTGAGCAAAGATTAATATACTGTACTTTCTAAATACTGCTCAGGGTATTTGTATCAATACAGTGAAGCAAATAGGATCCCCCCAAACCCATTTTACTACAGAAGTAACACCCTGTTCATTTGTCCTTATTAGAGATTAGCGTCTCCAGTGCTATGACTTTAAACAGGAAAATGAAGAGTAAATTGTTATTGTGATCTCTTTCAGAGTCACAAAAAGAATGAGAAATAGTAAAAATCCGCAGCTGTTCGCTTATACTCAGAAAAATTAGAAAATATGGCTCAAAACCTTTAAGGTGTTTGGAAGAAACACTTACTCTACATTATTTCACTCTAAATTCACAAGTACTTAAGGCTCATACACTTGGTCACGTGAAAACTGTTCATCAGATTATTCTAAAAGATGACAGCGAGTTGCTGAGGGATCTCTGGTATCCAAATAGAGTAGGAGGAATGGTCTGTGGACTTGTGTAAACCAGTCTGAAGGATGACTCGAAAATAACTCTCAAATCTCTGTCAGTGTAAGCTTAATCATTCCTCCCATTTCCTCCATCTGGATCTGGAAGGTGTCTTCGTTGGAATAGTGCTTGACGATGTTATCATCCATGTTTACCATGATCCTGAAATGAAGCAGAGATGGTGGGACACTATGGTTTAGTTTTAACCACAGAATGATCCAATGACAGAATAAGGCAATAATATATGTTTTATAAGTACTAATAAACATCCAATATCCCAGTAATATGCAAAAATTGGATGTACCAAATATAACCATATATATAGAATATTTAATAATATAAATATTTTTTTATTAAAATAATATATTAATGATAGATAATGAATGTAATACATACATACTCTTTATGCTGTAATCGATTTATAGCCAAAGTTTAAAGAAATCTGTGTGCCTTACCCTTTCTTGCATTTCTTGAAGACTTTTCCCATCTTCTCAAGAGGAACTTCATATTTCTCTGAAATCTGGTGGATAGGAGATCCATTAGCAGGGGCCATAAGTAAAACTTTACATTACTGTGTCTATCTGACATGCATGTTATTGTTATTTACATAGCAATGGATCATTTTAAGCAACTCAGCACAATAAGTATGAAGTATTTGTGCAGTAATTCATGGTAATGCAACCCATGTACTTCTTAAATGGAACATTTGTAGACCCAAGTCATTTTTCAAGCCAACTAGTATCAAAGTTCATCTTATTTCGGGATACAAATGGTTCGCCTTAATGTTCTCTCAAACCCCCAACCTTGGAAAGCATTCTGTTACGCACACCACACAAAAACACGCACACTTTCTTATACCTGTCGCAGGACACTGTATAGCCCATGCCAGCTTTTGTTTTTATTAGCTGGTTGTGTTTTTAAGGCAGTGTGATTCACATGCTGACCTCCTGCTATGTTTTAATGCAGACGGCCTGTTGACAGTCAATCTCTTGCTATGTAACTCAAAGTGCCCATTAAATCACCCTGCTTCAGGCTCTTATTTCAGGGACTCTGCATTGACCACATGCAGTTACTGCACTTCTCTGGCCCTGTTTTTCTTTTCTTTTTTGCTCAATTTCTCTGGTAGGTGCTGTGCTGCATTAGAAACGTCGCTGTAGTTGTATGACGTATGATTTTAGGGAGGGAGCTCTCTTGGAAACAGTGTTTGTGTGTGTTTTTGTCTATTTGTGGTGCAATTAAAGGATGCATCACGAAACAAAATGATACGGTTACAACGTTCAATGTTCTCCATTCTTTCTGTGGCCATGTCCTTTAACATTAGAATTGTATTAGTTAAATTAGATTTAGATATCCTGAAGAAATGTGAGTGGTTCGTGCCTGCCTGAATTAAAACAAAGCACCATGATGTTTGAGTGTTGTGTATGGACAGCAGGGCAGTGTTATTTGCTAAGGTACTCTTGGGGGTTTTAGTTAACTTCTCATCCGGGAGAAAATTATGTATGTATGATTGTTTCAAAACATGACAGCACATGTCCTCTAACAAGCATGATTTGGCTTGATCAGAAATTGATTTCAATAGAGCAGGCATTCTCAAAATATCTGGCTTGGTTCAAACCAATTATTGTTATTATTTGATAATATATTTAACAATATTCAATTATACTATTTAATGGATAGCTTTCAAAGTCCTCCATTTTGGATATATTTTTTCCACAGAGCTCATCGCAATTCATTATGGGAATGTATGTTCAAATTTCTAATTCCAAATTCCTATGTGCCTTAGCAGACTGCACTAATAATGTTGAATGAGGACATTTGGGGAAAGAGAAGTGAACTCACCGCTTCCACTAGGCCTTTTACAGTAGGAGTTTTCAGCATGAGAGCATCAAACACTTCTTCTGTCTCTTTGCGCACATACAGCAAAACTGCAAAGGCAGAAAAATGAGGTCAGTTATATATGGTCACTCATGCACAAACTGCAAGCCCAGTTTTCTTAAACGTGTGGTCAGATTTGCTAACCAAAATAAACCAAAGTAAAGTCAAAGTCCTTTGCCAAGACTTTCATGTGGCAGGTGATTTGATATGTTTTTCTAATGCATGCCTTTAATGACTTTGTATTTCACTTGGTGATCCCTGTAGTAATGGTTTCTGCTGATGTCTATAAAGTCCGACCGGTGCCGCCCCCCCTCTCCCCTCTCACCCAAAAACCCCAGAAGAACTGGGCAGCATCCCAAACCATTACTGGGAACACTGTGCTTACACCAAGGGACTTTCAGTAATGTGGACAGTCCGGAGTACACAGATTACAAACATTAGATCCAATTCCAAAGCTGACGTGTCTCCTTTGGCAAGAGTATTTTTTTTTATAGATAGATACAAACATCCACACAAACCCACACATGGCTGACCATGACTGCTATTTAACGGGCAAACAAGCTGGAGACAAGGAGAGGGAGGAAAGGAATCATGTTGGGAGGGCTAGCAGCCTCCAATGACCTGCAAATTTCCATAATTTTTTTACCGGATCCCACAGATATTTGGTTCTACATCCTTTGTTGAAGTGACCGAAGCAGCAGTGTTTGCCTTTGAAACGCTGAGACCCCATGGTCTATAATTAGCTCTGTTCCAAAACCTATAGTCAGCTACCTTACTAGTACCTACCTACTACCTATATAGGCAACTGGCTTCTAAAGCAACATCCTAGCATCATGGAACCTCATAAGTGACGATTTGGAACACTTGGTAGAGTGACTATGCATGTCACATAAGTAGTGCCACTCACATGCAATTGGTTCCAATACAATTTGATATTGACAAATACTGGGCAAAATAATCCAAATGAAATATTTGAACATTTATTTGTATTATATTTTTTACAATTACATTTTATTGAATGTTATTATATTTTATTGATACTTTTCAGTTGCAAAGTATACTTAAAATCAATCATTCACCATCTTGATTTTTTTACTGAACTTGTTGCAGTGCATTATGGGATTGCCTATTCCATGAAGGATACATGTAATCCTGCCTTTGAATATGTCTAAAACAAGGCATCTTATAAGATATCCACCATAGGCAGCACACTAGGTTTTGAAACAGAGCAAATGTGTTTTGAATTACAGTGTTTTTGTGTGCGGTTACTCGCAAGCAACCAAATGGCATTGCACCATAACAGCACTAATACTGCAGTGCAAACAATACTGAAATAAACACAGAAATACCCAAAGATCTGTCTCATCCACCTAATCACATACAACGCAGTTCCAGTTAAAACACACCTCTTTTGGGCTCATCCATCCTTGCCAGCTTATTGGGAGGTGATCCAAACTCCTCCTCAGAATAAGGTAATCTCTTCATAGCTGAGCTGAAGAACATGAGGGAAAGAGGAAAAGTGAGGAGGGAGATGAGTGTAGTTCTGAGAAAACCACCATCCCAATCGAAAAAAGGAGGCGAGTACATCATTGCCAATTACACAAACAGCACCTGCACATTTCCTAGAAAAGCTACACTCCAGGGAAAAGCTAAAGGCTGTTTGCTCTATAATGCACATTTTGAACCCTACTCTGTCTCGAACAAGCATTCCCAACATAAATGAGCTCAAAGAAGATAGGAGACAGAAACTTACCCCTCCTCTGAGTCCTCCTGTGAGAAAGGCTATAATGAGAAAAGACAATACAGCATTAACAAAAAATATAGAGCCCTTTTAACAGTTAATTTACCATTCGTTAACAAAAACCTTCAATATTTCAGAATATATTTCGGAGCCTAGTTACATATTTGCTGGTACCTCCCTGGCATTACTGGTGTGACCCTTGAGGCTTCCTAGCCTGCCACCCCTTCAGAGTGTCCAGCCCACCCTCCCTCCCCAGTTGAACTCTTTTGGGGGTTTTTAACCATCTTAGTTTTCATTGTGTTCAATTGCTATTTTTTTCTTTTTGATCCAGTTTTCCCGTTTGCTAACATACTGTGACAGTATTCTTTTTTTAAGGACTCATTAACATGATCAAAAGTGTCAGCAAATACTTTAACATTCCTAAAAAAAAATCCCATTTCAACTTTAATCAAAGAATCCTGAAAAAATTTTTATCAGTTTCCACAAAAATATTATTCATCCCAAATGCTTTCAACATTGATAATAAGAAATGTTATTTGAGCACCAAATTAACTTTTTTTTTTTCTAAAGGATAATGTGACACTCAAGACTGAAATTTCAGCTGTGCATCAGAGGAATACATTTGAATTGTAATAATATTTTTAAAATATTACTGTTTTTACTGTATATTTAATCACATAAAAGCAGCTTTGATGAGCACAAGAGACTTATTTCAATACCCCAAACTTTTGAACAATAGTGTACAGGATATTTACATGAAGCTTACATTGGAAAGTCTTTAAAATGTTACATTTTAATTTTACTTAATATAGTTTAATGTAGGTGTAAAATTAAACATTCAGCTGAACTTTCAGCTTCTAAAATTCTTTATTTTATGCCACAAAAATCAGTTTGAGATGAAACTACTGTATAACCCTGCAGGACCACCACAGTCGCCCTGCTGAAGACCCAATGGGTTTAACCATTAACAATTGCTAAAACATTTTAACCTACTTGTGATGATAATGATGCACTCGTAAAATTCAGACCAACTTTGTTTTTATTTATGTAATCTTTTAGTTGTATATGTTTTTATTCCTGCATACTGCAATGTAAACTCAATACAAAAGCTGTCAGACCCCCAGAGCATAAAACAGATCATTCAGAACATGTCAACATTGCATAAGCACATAAAAGCACTTAACATCCTTCCGTGGCTCTAAACTTGCTTCATTTGTGTGACACTAAAAAAGTATGGCAAAGTTCACATTTCTTGTTCATTTTGTGTGATTTAGTGAAAAGTAAATAGCCAGAAGGTTTATTTTTGGCTCTAGATACACTCTGGGCATCAATGTCACACAACTACTGATGATCAAAGGTCATGTTTAAGGACAGTGTCTAACATTTGCTTTCCAACAGAACGGGGAGTCATGTGATTTTTGCCATATGGGTGAACAGGTTTGTGAGCAAAGGTGGAGAGTGAAGTTAAAGGAAGCGTTCTACCAAGAAACTGAAATTATTAAAAAAAATAAAATAAATAACTTCCAGGTCTGAGAACCTTAAAGTTAAAAGACATGTGATGGGTACCATTGATGTTTATGGTATTTGGTAACCTGAATGGTACTCTGAATAAAGCTGGCAGGACAAATTAGGCATGTTTTTATTTGTTAAGAAAGTGTGTGTTGGCTTAAGATGTGATGCCTTGCAAAGAACTTTCAGATAACAGCCAAACCCATGCCATAAATGCCAGATTTTATAACTGTGAGAAACGACTATATTCCTTCCAACTGACTGCATCATTCCGGTCACCGTGACCCAACGAAAATCTGCTATTTCTGCGAAATGTTCCAGTAGTCTGTGCTCTCGCATGCAATAAAAAGCACTGAAAGGATGTCGATGTGCTTTTATGCAAAGTCACTTATATGTGGAGGATAATAGGGAAAATAGAATAATTCTGTTAGGGGCTTCGTCATAGTGGTACTTACATTTAGATCATTAATCGTTTTTGCAAGAGACCACAAATTTTAAAATTAAAAAAATCATTTTGTTAACACCACTAAGGGCATTTTACTAGGTTGGAAAAACATTGCAGTGTCAGGTTGCTAATTTTCTTAATTGGAAATAAAATTTTAAATTCAAAAACAAAATTAAAAATTCACTAAATGATAAAATGATAAAAAAAAAAAGATTGACAAGAAAAATAAGAGGTTCATTTTTCAAATAGCCCATATAATAATTAATTATAATATTTTTTTTATTATTTATAATTTATTAATAAATAACATAGTCAATTAATAAATAGTAATTATATAATGTATTTATAATGCTTATTTTTTTTTACGTTCATCACTGGGACACAAAATAAAAAAGGAATATCTTTTAATTCTTATTTGATTAATTGACTGACTGACTGATCTGTCAACAATCTTTCCGTTCCAAGCCACTGAGTGCGTTTTCATGCATTTTACACTGTTTGTGTTTAATAACCCGTATTGTATAAGTTCATGTAAACACGTAAAGCAGTTTTCTTCATATGAGGAAATGTCCTAAACTGTTTAAACAAAAGCTAATTTGCCCTGTGTGTTTTTGCCAATCACCCCATTCTCGCACCGGCATTCTGGTGTCATTCATTGTTCTCTGATTGGACCATTGAGGCTAAACCTAACAGATAAGATACGGGGTCGTGCAAAAACTGGAGTTAATGAGGTCAAAATCATTCTAAACTATGATTGTGCTCACATGCTGCAAAAACGTAGGCCTACATTATCGTCCATTCTCCTATCTTTGTATCTTATCACCAGTGCTCACATGCAATGTGACATAACACACACTGTACCTGTACACCAATAGAGCACAGAGCATTTGAGTTTCATAAGTCTGCCGAATAGCTGCCGAAAGCTGAGAATATCATAATCTTGCCCCTTTTTGCGGTCTATAAATCTGAAACATTGTAATGATATTTATTATATATCTTATGTGCAAAAAAAAACTAAAAAAAAACGTTTTACACACAATGTTAAGGATTGGTACTCACATGACGCTGGAAGGTGGAGAAGTGGATGTCGGGGATAAAAAGGACAGGCTGCGTCTCGTATTCTGTCATTGTCTTGAAGACAGTGATGTCGCTGCGTTTGTGCATGAGGGGCCCCTTGACATCTGGCCCAACTGAGAAAAATGGGGCAAGAATAGAGTGAAAAGCAAGTCTCTTCTGAGCTCAGACTTACATTTTCAACGAAAGTATCGGGTCAGTTGAAATAGGTAAACAATGTGCTTACAGTTTCCCAGAGCAGCGTTAATGTCAGGGCCCTTGCTCTTCCTGCGGGACTGTTTCCTCTCCTCATCACGGATTTTGCGTTCTGCACCCTTGTCGCAGAAGACCTTAATCTGGCAGTATGCGCGGTGGATGGGTTTATTGCTGCGGTTGTTGTAGCTGTAGGTGTCGATCTGTAGGTTGAGCGGTAGGCCCTTCACTCCCTTCTGAGAGGAGAAGTCAGTGCTCAGACAATTCACTGAGATAAAGATCTGTGGAAAGAAGAGAGGGAACAATTAATGTTGCAATGTTTGTTGCATCATTTGTTACAAATCAATCCTTGGAAATAGAGAACGTTGCGTCCTTTTTGCGTCCTCAAAAAGCTAACTGCACACTGAACAAAATTTCAGACTGGTTAAAATAATTTATTCTTACATTTTCAACAAAAAAGTGCAGTAAAGTAAAAGAGATTAGAACCAAGAGAAAACCTCAAAATGCACTGAATGCAATTGACAAATGTTATACTTGATCTTTTTAGTCTTTAGTCTAACTTTAATTAGTGTGTGTTTGTTTTGAACTTATAAATTCTGTTTTCTGTCAATGCTCTAAAACGTTTGTGAGAGGTGAAATGGGAACACCAGAGTGTCATGCCATCTATCTATCTATATTAATGAGAAATATGATTACAATGTAAATGTATTAATAATGCAAATTATAAATAAATGTAATAAAATAAAATTTATCACTTTATTTTTATTGCCATTAATTCAGTCTGTTTTAGTGCTCAAAAAACTTTTTTACATTTCTTATTATTATCATCAGTGATGGAAACAGTTGTGCTTTTTAATATCTTTTGTTGGAAACCATGATTAAAAAAAATCCAGAATTCTTTTATAAATAGAAAGTTTAAAAGAACAGCATTTATTAGAAAAACTTTTTTTTGTAACAATGTAAACATCTTTACCGTAACTTTGATCAACTCAATATGTCCTTGCTGAATAAAAATATCAATTTCTTTATTAAAAAAAAATCATACCGACCCCAAACTTTTGATCTGTTGTGTATATGTATAACTCTCGATCATCATCTGTTTATTCCTACCGCTGTATCACCAAAGCAAAATTTACTTAACTTTATCCAATGACAATAGAGCATCTTACGTAATAATGGATTATTAACAAAAGACCAGAGACAAAATGAGAATTACAAACAAATGGGCATTCAACTACGCTAATCAAATATTTGCACAAGCATTCACTAAATGCCTGTACTTTCTCAAAAAGTCCTCTAGGGCGCGCCACAAGAACATTCCAGCCATCCTTTTCCAACACACATTAGTGTTTTGCCCTGATCTCTCTCTCTTTCTGGTTCTCACCCAAGTGCACAGAATCCAAACCACGCCCACATACAACACTGCCAACAGTGTTAGACACTGTAGACTGAGCACACGGATGAGTATCCTACAGCGCAGGTCTATCTTATGATCTGCATCCTGGTTATAGGATAACACTTCAAAATACTCAATTTCATTCTTTAAACTATGAATTGTTTACTTATAATTATATCAATACACACATGTGCGTGACTATTCCTTTAACAGCCTGCTTTGATCCTTCGACTTCGAGAACACAGATGGAAAATCCAAACTAATCAGACAGAGGTAGAAGATTTTAACCAAAATCTGTTCGTCACTTGGTGACGGGTTTAACCCGACCAGTCTGGACACACTCGTCGAACAGGATTCCATCAGCCTTCCTGTCACAGTGCTCACTGCTCCCCCGTTAATGTTTCCTCATTCTTAACCCTATTGTTGGGTGCGTCTCCTCATTAACACATCAGTTTCGCACAAAATAGGGCTGTCAAACCTAATGATCTGAGAACATAGTAGTCCCTTCTTCTTCACACTTTCTTAGGATTTTTCTTATGGGTCACAGCACACTTTGTTTGTGGATCCTGAATAAATCCTTTGTTTGTGTACATGTATTGAGCATCAGGTTTATTTTGAGTGTAAATCTTCATGTCAGTCATGCTTTTCCTAAAAGGTTGTGTCTATTTAAAATACATAAAACACATACCAAGAATTCTAACAGAAGGAAATTTAGCAAATATTCACCTTTAGCCTCAGTCTAAAGCCTTTCAACAGAAAGCCGTTTTCACCAATCTCATATTAATTTCTTTAGATATCAAGAGGTGAATCAAACACCAATAATGTTGTTTATTGATTAGAAATAATGAAGTGCCCAAAATGTCTTTACCTTTGCTTCCTCACTGATGTCCCATGTGAATGAAATGGCGTTATATGAAATCTCCTCAATATTGCTGATGGTGTTGAAACTTTCTTTGTAGTCCGCTGTGGGAGACAAGAGGAGCTTGATTAATGAGCATTTTGAGAATTGGCAAATGATTTTGGAAATCATATTTTTAAATCTCAGTTGCAGATATAAGACAAGTAGAACTGACTATAGTAGACTTTTTAGATCAAATCAAGATAGTTAAATGTAATCAATTCAACATATGCTGCTGGAAAAACTGTTGTGATGCAACATTATAACAAATTTGTAATGTGA
Source organism: Pimephales promelas (assembly GCF_988280905.1). Classification (NCBI taxonomy): domain Eukaryota; kingdom Metazoa; phylum Chordata; class Actinopteri; order Cypriniformes; family Leuciscidae; genus Pimephales; species Pimephales promelas. The sequence goes on from NC_142783.1 coordinate 26,569,957, forward strand.
TATTAAGTATCAAAAGGTATTTTTCCCTCAGAAGTCGACTTTCATTGAAAGCAAGATAATGCTGTGTACCCTTTCAAGCTTTACAATGTTCATCTTTTATTTGTTGTGTCATTGATGGCTCTCCCCTTGACCTATTGTCTTGTCCCCACCTGCAGCCCCCCTTCCCTGCGTCCAGTTTGTCTGTGTTTGCTGTCTGTGTCGTTACTCCACCCTGAACTGCACTGGACCCAAAGAAACTTGAAAGTGTGACTAAGATCAGTGAGATCAGAGGTGTAGTGACATCCTCACCGATATCAATGCATCTCTGTTTGGCCGTGTGCTGTCTCGAGTGCCAGTATTTCCAGTGCTTGAGTTGGTCATCTCTGGTTTTCTCCTCTCCAAACACTACCATCACAACACTCTGAAAAACAGCACGGTGTTACTGCTTTCCATTATAGTGTACACACTCAAACATTCAGCACTCCAAAAAGTATTAACACACTTCAGTCACTCTTAAATATATACAAATTTGATTGGAAAGTATCTGGACACTTACAGTAATCTACTGTATGCAATGTCACTATATTAGACTAGAATATGTGGCATCTGCAAAACAAATGATAGGTCTTTTTGTTGAAACCTTTTTTTCAGAGCCATTTTTGGTGTGTGAGTGTGTGTATGTGGTTCAGGTATTCCTTACCAGAAATAACAGAAACAGCTTATAAATCATATAAAATGATGCATTTTTGAAAATGTAAAAATGCAGAAAGTTTGGGGCTGTGTTTGCGGTTATATGTGATATAATACAGTTAGTACAGTATAAAAATCATTATGTTAATGAAAGGTTCCCATAAGACATGAAAGCCCAATGTGTGTGAATTGTTTTAAAGTGTAGATGAAGTGTCCAAATACAGTTTGGGACAAAAAAAAAATAATAATAATTATTATTTTAATACTGATCTTACCCTGACTTTACAGATGGGGCCGTGCATCAGTTTGCCATTGTCGGTTTCCCTGAGGGTGATGGGATAGAACTGGCCCTTGTTGAGGTACGTCATTGTGCCATCACCAGACTTCTGCCTCAGAGACTTAGAGGCTTCTAACATGTATTCAAAATTATTACTGTCGACAAAACACAAAAAAGGGGGTCAGTAATACATATTTGCGTTTGCACCATCTGACAAATTACACCCATGACAATTTCCCTGTTTGCTATTACACAGAAGAGCTCATCATATTTGTTGTAGGTACACTTTCATTTGCCCATGGGCCATGTGCACCTGTCAGGATCCAACAGCGACCCTATTCTGTTTGCACACACGCACTCAGATGATAAAACCTCCTGACTCCCCGGGAGACACTTAAAGGGAATGAGGTTTTTCTCTGGGGTTTTGTTTTTGGCAGCAAACATTCGCTTACCTTGACACTGTGTCAAACGTTCCGTAGTCTTCCTGCGAGACCATGCGTAACTGGAGATCCCCTGGGAACGAGAACACCTGTAGCGCACAAAAGAGGGGCGAGAGGGCCTGGCATTAGCGCAAACAAGCACCACGCTGCCACACATTCAGTCAGTGAGAGAAAGCTGATTGCTAAGCCAAAGAAAAAAAAACAACAAACGGCTCTCCCAGCTCCCTGTGTGTGTGTAAGGTTTTTGTGGAACTATCATTTCTAAGGAAATCCTCCCTCCAGGTTTAAAGAGAAGGTAGAGAGAGGGAGCGGGAATGAGAGCGGGCAAGAGAGAGAGAAAGGAAAAGAAAAGGACCTGGCTATTATGTGAGAGGAAAATACAGCACTTTATTGTGTAAGAGAGACAATGGCATAATGACATGCTAGCTGCTATTTTGGCATGTTCAAATAAAAATAGGGAGGGGGTTCAATCCAACAATGTCTTTAGAGTCGCCAGGTAAATGAAGTATTGTCTGAGGGTGGGAGACAGGAGATGTGTGTGAACTTACGTCTGAGTTTTCTGGGAAGGTCGAGTCTGGGGTGCGTGGCTGTGTGTTTGGGCTGAACTGGTTGTGGGGGAGCTGACGGTCGAATCCCACCGTGTGACTGTCTGGTTCTGAGCAGTGAGGGTTGGGGACCGTGACCGAGAAACCGTGGGATGAACCCTCGGTCTTCACGGAGTAGTTTGGCACAGCCGCGATGGACACCGTCACCGTAGTGTCAGGTGAGGGGAAAAGGCCTCTCTTGTCCTGGGTGTGCTGGTTCCCTGGAAGAACAATGTTTAGGGGTACTCCTTTCAGAACCTGAATTCTGTTCTCCGATGGCATTGACGTCTCTTGGAGAGGGGCCATCATGTTCCTGTTGAGAATGTAATAACATTTTAATAACCTACAAGCATGCAGAAGCACATTCACATACCTTAGTCTAAAGCGAAATGTAAACATGTAAGGCTTTAAACAAGATTAAAATACAGAATATATTTTTGCTGGGGAGAATCACAAGCTCATTAAAGTCACCATGAAATCAACACAGGCATTATTATAAATAATAGCAATAGCAAACCACAACCCTCTAACGATCCAATCAGTTCTCAATGGAGAAAATCAAGTCCCACCCTAAATATCGTCTTATTCGAGAAGAATTTTAAATTTACATCAAAATAGGCAAGAAATGCACACTGGCACGGCAGAATGGCAACATTAAACTCTATGCGCATGATATTTGAAGATTTTAACATAAAGTGCACTTATGCTTGCAACAGTTTAGCTTGTGCACGTTTTTGCTACTATAAAGTCAAACAGACCAATCAAATCAATCGTATAAATGGTCGTCGATTCTTTTTTTTAACAGATTATTATTGACTGTAATTGCATTCCTAAAAGAGAATAATTAAAAAAAGGGTCTCATCTCCTCAGTGTGGGAAAAAAATAGCATTCATTATTGCATCTTTGATGAGAGCTTCACCTTTTGTTGGGATCCACATCAGAGCCCAGGACGTCAGTCTTTTGCTGGGATATTGTTCTCTTATCCCGTGGCACCTGGGGAAAGTAAACAAACTCTACGTTAGTCTGACCACATCCAATAGCATCAGCTTTACCCATTATATCTGTCGGTGAACATATTTAACAGACTTAGATGTCGGATATCATTAAATCCATCCTTAGTTAAGTAGAACTCAAATAATAATCATACTGATATACACAAGGTTAGTTTTTCCTTTCTTCCTTCTTTAAAATGGAAATGATGTTACAGTTAAACCAAAAATTATTCAGACACCAGATATAATTTGTGATATTTGTGCAGGACACTATAGTTTATTTATGTAAGTGAGGATAGCAAAATAAGTAAACTGAGATATTACACTCAAAAATTCTTCATGCAATGAGACCAGTTAAACATGCTTTGACCTAATGTTGTTTTGCTTAAGTGTTTTTTCTTTAATTGATAATGTGATATTATTACACCACAGACTGAACAAAATTAAGCATTGCTTGGTTATTGGTTGACCTAAATTGGTATTATCTAATTGTAAAGTTAAATTTAACAGCTGACTCAACCTAATTCATTTGCGAGACACTCTAACAGACGGATGGCCAAAACCAGTGAAATATCAAGTTCTTGTCATATTTAATAACCATTTTCTAAACAATAGCGAATAAATGAATACATTTTGATTTGAGTGTATTACGAAAACCTAACTTTTAAATAATTGAAAAAGTTACACTTTATTTTGAATTGCCCTTTTAATTACAGTTCTGAGTAAGTATTATTAATCTATGTGCTTACTAATCAGGGTTAAGGTTTGGTTTAGTTGCTTGTAATTATGATCATTTACTGTTAATACCCTGTTAAGTACATGGTTAGATGTGTTACAGGGACACTGTAAAATAAAGTGCAACTGATAATAATTTATGAATTAAAATTAATATAAAATCATTCTTTGTATTTTTGTTTGCTTATTTAACCAGATATTGCAGTGATTTAATTTTATTTTGTTCATATATAATGCTTATTTTGCTAGTAGTACTTTGGGTTTTAGAAAAGTGCATTACAAAATGCTTTTATTAATTACTATTCTTGGAGTTAATCTTCTTCATATACCTTGTAGTAGTCGTATAGCAAACCCAGAGCTGCGGCACTGTCCTCATCTCCATTAATGCTCATCATGGCCTTGGTGGCGGCTGTGAGAGGGTTCTCCAGGAACGACTTCCAGGCCTCATCCTCACTTGTGTAAGGCCGGCGCTGGTTGTAAGCCGGATCATTCTGTACCACGAGCACAGGCCGCTTACTGTGAGGAACAGTTCAGAAAGAGCCATCAGTACAAGACTAAAAGCTAAATGAATCTTAGAAACATTTAAAACAGTTAAAAGGAACGAAAAAATGGACGATGAGCTTCAACAATCTGAAGATGTTTTGGCGTTATTGCTGGTGTTAAAGTTGACAGAAGAGCAGGTCGTTGTTGTGAAAGGCTTTCTTTATCTCAGGATCTGAGACAAAAACTGGGCCCAACAACAAATCTCTGCAAAGACCGCAGCTTCCCGTTTGACAACATGTTTCACTGGCTCTTCCAGTAAGACAGCCAGTAAAGTGTCAGAAGGAGATCTGGTGACTTTTCACTGACTGTGACAAAGTTCATTAAGAAAACCGGTTATGGCCTTTTTCGTCATCATTCTGTCATTCTCATGAGTACCATCATCTATTTTCTAGACAAAGGTGGTTCACGGAGATTGAATATACTTTGGTCCAGTGCTTATGAAATATTTATACAGTTAGTTCAGGCCTTTGAATCTGACTCTTCCCAGCCATGCGATATTATCACCACAGGAACCATTTCACCGTTTGTATCACTCCGCTTGCAGTTTTTCTCATAGTGAGTGTCACGGCAGACCAGCAAACCCAACATAATTTTACAAATACAACTGTTGTTTGTCACAGAATGTTGTTTTAAGAGTTTTTTAGGCAAGAATGTATTTGCCGATTAAAAAATGTGCTTCAACGTTTTTAGAAATGTGAGCGGCTGTTTATCGCTCATGTACATCTCAGCCAGTCCTTCGGGAATTTGCCACTGGCTCTTATGTAGACAGTGTTTAAACACAAGGTATAATTCATGTTGCATCTATCAAACAGGCAATCTTTGCTCTAATTAATCAATGACTTGCTCCAGATGAATCCCCTTATCCCCTTCACGGTGAATCCCCTTAACTGTTAAAAGGAAGCGTTCCTTCATTGCTAGTTTTCATTTTAGTAACTGAGGCTTGGGCTCAACTGTTAAACTTTCAATTTGAGGATTAAATCCATGGCGGAAGGAAGTAGTTTAGCACAGAATTGCTTTTTAAGGAATAAAACAAAGGCAAAAGTGGAGTTAATTTCTCAAGAAGGCTGAGGTTAAGGTGGGGAACTCTACCATCAAATACATGTGACCTTTTTAAAATTAAATCTACTGTGTTTAAGCACATACATTTTTTCGAGAGGATGAAGTTTTCGAGTATTCATGCCTTTTCGATTTTATTTAGGAATGGCTTCAACATGATGATGGTTAGTATCTCTTGGTTTACTTGTCACACAACACTACTATTAGCCTTTAATAATAGAATGAATCTATTTAAGTTGCTATGACAAAACTTTGCATCCAGAATTGTTTAACGCAAGCGGATTATGGGTAATTTGATAACTAATTGTACCATTCTTTCTCCTTGTTTGATTTTACTTTTGCAACCTGATAGATCCGTTATCCTGGGACAATACAACCTTGTGGACACGCAATCCCACTTCTAAAACAAAAGAGGCGACTTAGCGCAAAATTACTAATGATGTGTTTGTGGGCACAGCCGCCAAACTCCAAACACTAAACAAGAGAGTTTTCCCTTCAGGATTCACAGATACAAGGTCTCACATTTCTTACACTATGGTGATGGTCGTCAAACAAAGTTCTGTTTGCATGTGGAAAAGCTCACCAATGGGCAAATATTTGGGATTTACTTTGGTGTCTGATGTTCTTTAGAACAGTTGAACCAATTCTGAGAATTAAAAAACTCTAACTTTTCCTACAAGGTCGCGTTAGATTTGCATGCTTTAAACAATGTACAACAGGCTTAAACACTGTTCCTAAGAAATTACCAACGCCTAGAAAGCTGGCTGTTTCAATCAACTCTTCTTACAAAACAAACTTTGACAAAATTGAACTTGATCAATCATAAAATAATATAATCCATAACATTATTATGAAAAATAATCATTATACAACATTATCTAAAAACCTAACAATTTCAGCCAATATGTGTCACCAATTATTACCTTTCCAAAAACACAGATGTTGGTTCCAGCTGTATTTACATAAGCAGCCTTTTAATAAATTCTTACAAAAAGGTCAAGCTTCCACAAGTTTCCCATTTAGACTCGATGTAATTTCACTCCAAATCAGGAATATCAACGTACAAAAAAACACAAATAACACGCAAATCTGTCAAACGGAGAGCTATGCTCGTAACTCCCGCGGCAGGTGCATACACCTGTCCCGGAGCAGGTCTGAACATGACAGGTGAACTGAAGAGACCAAACAGCACAACTGTGTAGCGGAATCGGCTCTCGGCTGTCAGACAGACTCCTCGTGGTAAGCCACATTTCCAGAATTACTGAGACGAGTCGAGCTAAACTTTGTCAGTTCCAGCAAATTAAGCAGTAAATAGTGAGTAATATTTCAATCATAGGATCCTTTTCTGTTGATCATCCCTCGGTAAACTATGGACCTACAGTGGTGAACTTACTTGTCATGATCCTGTGACATCTCTTATGGTCGAACTGGACTTTCTAGTTGGTACTGTAAATCCGATCCTTCTTCTTCTTGTATGGAGCAAAGCTTTCAGAATGGGATGAGGGCTGCGTTAGAATTGCCTGTATGAGAACGGGTTTTGTTGGCTTTTCTCGCTTTTTTGGATATACTGAGAAATTGGGGCCGGTTTTACCTGTGACAGGGCACTGGATTGGATTACACCTGAGAGGAGGGGCTTAATATTCAATGATGCTCATTGCTTATGGTCCTGCCTGTTTAACCTAAAAAAATCTGATGAAATTAACGGTGCAGTGATATACAGTATATATTGTTGTTTTTTTTTTTTCATTATTATTTTAGAATCACATAACAACATTTTTAAATAAAAACTAATTCCTGAATGATCTTTAAATAGTTCAGGGCTAAATTTACCTGTAAATTTACACACAATATTTACATTTTGTTAACATGTCTGATTTAAATTGAACATAAATGATACTTTTTTTTACTTTTAATACAATTGTAGATTACTTTTATAAATGGATTATACAATTACAAACCATTTTAAACCATCTGTATGGCTTAGACTTCTGTATGACTACATTTGCATTAAAAAAAGAAAGTGTCACAGAACTAATCATGGAAATGTTTAAACTGTTTGTCTTACTGCATGCTAAAAAAACTGAGTTTGGTGAAAAACCTAAAAAACTAGTAGTTAAAGTTATTGATAAAGTATTAGGTTTCTGAAGATAAGCAAAAATAATCTAAATAAAAAAGTCAAATGTAACAGAATTGCACTTAAATTGTAGGCGTATACTGTTGAGAGTGAGAGTAACAGACACATTTGAACAATTGATGTAATTTTGCTGTAAAATTAGTTTTCATGTTGTAAATCTTATGCAGCAGGTTGACAGCATTTCTATTCATGCATTCATGTGCCTTTTGTTTCCTGTGATTTGTATGCATAACAATATTAGGTGTTGCCAATACAACACTAAGTTTGCTGTGTTAATTTAGCATATTAGGATCGGCCCAATTCAAACTGCTGTGAACACCCACACCAACCCAAAACTGAAGATTAGAGCTCTTTAACTGAAAAAATGGTTCCATGCTAATTATGTAAATGTACAAGAGAAAAATTATACTGATTTAAACCCTAATGTTGCCTACAAGAAATACACTTTGAGCAAAATGTGAACAGCAGGCTTAATCTTCTGAATAATCTGTTTGTTTGTTTATGAGCTAAACACTGATTTGTGTTTATTTGCATGTAATTTGACTTTAATAAGCTACAAAAGCCAAAGGGAGATGTATAAATTGCTTGTTGTTGTTAAATTCCAAGACATTTGCATTTTTTTTTTAAGTATGCAAATGACCCAACTTGATAACTCATTTCCCCGTCAGTTTCTGGGACAGCTTTCACTCTAAAGGATAACTAATATCCCCATCATCAGTGTAGAGAGTCGTTCTCGCTACAAGCTAAGTGAGTTTAGACAGTTAAGTGGAGATAATTCCCAAAAAAGATACAAGGATAAGACGATAAACAGCAACTCCCCTTAGTGAGAGAAGGCTTTAGAGATGCTATCATTCAGTTTTTAGTTTATACTCCCCCCCCTCCATACACACACCACCAACACACTTCTGCTCCAATGTTCTGCTGCAATGTTTGTTTACCCTAATGCTGAGACTCATGCTTGAGCACACTGTTTATATTTGCTGGCATGGCCTTGAATGTGTGCTGACAGCAGGAACTTATTAGTGTATATGCAAGTGGAATGGTCATTCAAAAGGCAACTGTCAAACCTAATTTAGTTAGTGCTGCTTGTTCATTTTGAGATAGATAACATATTAATGTAAAATATTGTATTATTAAAATATTTGATGTTATTAACACAACATTAACATCTGCCCTCCTGTGGCTAGCGTTTATGGAAGCTTGTTACTGCCATGGAATAAAAAAAAGAAATAAGTGCTTAGCAATCGCCAAATAAAGTCAAAATCTCTAGATATAGACTCGCAATTCTGTGAAAAAAAGAATAGCAATTTTCTCAGAATTGCACATTATAGTATTAGAATTGTGAGAAATAAACTTGCAAGTGATTTTAAACCATTCAAGCGTAATAAGATAGTAGCCACTTTCGCACTTGAATTGACAAAAAACTGTCAAAATGCCCATTTTTGGTCAGTATATTCATAATCAAACTCTTAAATGAGTTAAAAAGTCTTAGATTAACGTAAAGAGTTGTGAGAAAATTGAATGCGTGTCCAATTCACGTCATGTGCGTCAGGTCTTAAAGGGGTAGTGTACCCCAAAATTAAAATTCTGTTATTGATTACACTCGTGTATTTTGGGGTCCAAAACCCATAAGACGTTCAATCGTCTTGGGAACACAAATAAAAGATCTTTCTGTCCCTCCACTGACAGCTACGCAACTACCACTTTGACAATTCAAAAACTTTGTAAAGAGATTGTACAATTAATCTACATGAATTGAGCGGTTTATTCCAAATTTATATTGTCACTTTATATGACGAACAGATTGAATTTAGTCTTTTATTCACATATAAATTAGAGCCCGACCGAAAAAGGCCGATACCGATACAAATATTTGTTGGTTTTAAAATCCGATATTCCGATATATCGGCCGATATTTTTTTTTTTTTCAGAAATGTATTTTAGTTTTAACTAAAATAATATGATAATACATTTTTAAAAGAAACTTGTTTCTTTTATTGTGACAACAGAACAGAGGAACATCAAAATATATTAAAGTTCTGAAAAATATAATAATAATTAGTCCCTACATTGCCTTATAAGCTAACTGCAACCTGGATCAGCCGGTTGCAGGATGTGTGTCGCGTTATACACGAGTATTGCCAACAGGGACGGTGTAGAGTCCCCTCTGGTGGATACAACTCCAACACTCATGACATGGTTGAAGCGTGTTTCGTCCATTTTTATTTTGTTTTTGAAATATTCATTTATCGGCCATTATAACTACCGATAGTTTGGAAAATGCCTAATATCGGCCGATAATATCGGCCTGCCGATAAATCGGTCTGCCTCTAATATAATTATTAATCAATTCACACATCAGTTATGGTAAACGGAAGTTCAAGTTTGCTTGACGTGTGAGAACCAATTTCATTTTCATGAGCCTCCTCATAACCAATGAGGTTTGTTCTCGCACGGCAAGCAAGTACGGTTGAGCTTTTGTTTATGTTCGCTGATCAGTGTTTATATGCGAATAAAAGACTAAATTAAATCTGTTCATATAATATAAAGCGATCAAGTCTCATTAGAAAATTTTGACTAAACTGCTAAATTATAGGATGTGCTATACCTGCCTGTCATATACCTCACGCAGACATCAATTCCTTTTTAATTGATTATTAATTTGTTTAATTAATTTTTTCTACGTTTCAAATGATTTTTAAACGGCAAGCACAAACTATGCAAAAGCGGCTGCCCTTCCAGCCCTACTGACTCAGTGTCAAAATTCGCTCACTGATTAATTATAATTATCGCAATTAATTACTATTTGCATTATGGTAATAATGTGTGTACTGTAGACATATTAAAATGCAATTTATAATTTGCTTTTAGTATAGATATATATACACTGTATATACGTTTTGTATTTGTATTTTATAAAAGTAGAGATTGTACTTGGCAGTTCTTTCATTAAGAGCAATCTCTAATGTCCTAAAATCCTGTTTGTACTCAATAAAGAGACGTGATTTTAGACATGAAACTAACTTAATAACGATTTATTGTCTTGCTCATAGAAAAACAACTGAACCAACACCCATTGAAGAACACCCTACAAAACTATGCATTCAAAGAAAATCCTTAAAAGCCTGGAGCAAAATTATAGTCAATCAGGTTTTTTGTTTTAAACACAATTATTTTTTTTATGTTGTTTCAAATAGATCTGCAAATGTGTAGTATTTATTTATATGTGATAGTATCTAACCATTTTTGTCAGATGGATTCCTTGTGTAAACATGTAATCTGTGAACTAAATGAATATTGTATGTGGAATAAACTATATTATATTGAAAGCATCAACAAGGAAGTACAGTAACAGCAGTCATAATACCCATCGCTAGAATTGAACAGAATTAGATCTGCTTGAATAAGAGTTCATTTGCATAGAGCTAAGTGACAAACAGAGTATGTAAACTTCAGCACAAGCTTATGTATCCCTCTAGATTTTGGTCACAAGTGAAAATGAGGACAGTAAAGATCATGCAGGAAGTGTTTGAAAAATAATAACAAAATAAATATATATTCTTGAGAATATATATATATATAGGATGACACAAAATATAAAACATGTACACAAATATTTTTAAATATAATACTTTGAAATTATACACTGAAATTATATTGATTAAGATCATGGATTTGCTTGAGTATATTTGTAGTTCCCTCAGGATGTGGTGCGTGATTCCTTTCTGTTTGTGTTCTCTCTCCTAACTCCTATACTCTTGACAGTTATTTGCCAACTTCAGTCATAAGTCTCAATAAAGAGCACCAGGATGTGAGGGTAATAAGATGCAAATGCAGACCACCTTTCAGACTTGCCAGGACTCATCCTGACTGCATTATCTAGAGTCTAGCGTTTCTCCGATAAAGTAGTTTACTGATCTTCATTACATCCAAGCCACATCCTATTTGCACACAGTAACGGCTGCTCTCCTCTTCATTCCCAATTGACCAGCTACTGCCTCGAGACAAAAGTGGAATGTTAAGTAAATAAAATAGAAATACTGAAGGATCTCCATGATGTGCTGAAATTGACATACCCAAACAACTAACTGCTTTTTGCGTTTTCCCAATAAACAGACTTGCGGTGAAGGTTGCTGGGATAAGCTCTGGTGTTTTGGAGAAACTATTAGGAAGATGTTATCAAGCTGTCTTTTGTGCTTACAGTGCAAACACAGCGAGAGGGTGAGGGTAGCGTAGGCCCGTATGATGAACCCACCAACCTCTATCCCAGTCCTTTCATTTCTGATATATATCCTTGAGGTCAGCAGAAAGGTCGGGTTTTGGGAAATCAGCAGACTTATTTTTGCGGATTTAAAAATGGCTTGCTAGCCTCAGTTCAATTGACATTATTATTTATATATATATATATATATATAACTTGCCTATTAGTGCTGTTAAATTGATTAATCATGATTAATGCATCTAACATAAAAGTTTGTGTTTATATGTTTGTGTGTGTAGGCTATTATCATATACAGTATGTTTTTGATATCCCAGAACTAAGATGATGCGGGCGGTTGACTTACGGAAGCCTGTAAGCTTTAAACTTGATGTTCTCACTTAAAACATTCCCTCTCCAAGCTCGCAAATACGTTACTGCTCGTGAAAGTAAATATTTGTCCGTTTGTTTCGCTTAATTTCAATAAGTGATAACCTTACGATATTCTGCAGTATTTTTATTGTCATATTAAATTATATGAAAATAATGTCTATGTGACATTCGTTTGTGTTTCTATGCTGTAGCCTATATTAAGTTTGAATTAGCCGCTACTTGGACGGTCACTATAGCAACACATCTCAATTCTCACAATTAAGCCTTTGTGCATTCCGCGTCCTCGTCGGTGGATTCGTATTTTAATTTATTTTTTTAATAATTTAGCTAACAGATCATCACTGACTAGTTGTTACAGCTGGACTTTCTATCTGGAGGCATACAAAACTCAAAACTTTTTTTTTTTCTCGAAGTAGGCCTAGGCTATTATTTGAAATCCAAATAATGACCAATAGGCCTATAATTTACATAGATAACTTCAGTTTCATGTCACAACATGCAGGCTGACAGTAAATGTTGACTTGTGGTTATATTCAAAGTTTTGTCCAGGTTTGGTAAAATAGCTAATTTGTGCAACAGGTGGGATGTTGTCCGTTGTGAAGATGTTGTAAGACACCTGATTGACTTGAGGTTGCAACTGTCAAGACTGAAAAACTGACCCTTTCCCCACAAGTTTCACTCACTTATCATTTTCTTTCCTTGTGTTTATTCTAGCAGTTAAAATATGCAGGTTGAAACATGCTTGAAGCACAGAGCAATGCTTCAGCATGCCCATCCTGAAAAAAAAAGAAAAAAAGAAAAAGAAAAAGACATCCGGGGCATTTGATAAGCAGAAACACAAAGCCTCAAAAAAAAAAATAATTCTCATAGGGAAACTGCAAACTGCATGACACTGTCCTTTATTTTTTCTTACCAAGGTAATTGCAGAGTGACAAAACTCATAACTAAAGCAAACAGCAGTCAGACTTGTGTAGTTTGTTTTAAAGTTGTATTTAATATGTTCATATATTTTGCATATTGTATATTGTCTCAGAAGACGCAATAGTTCTCAGTTGAAATATTAACTTTGTCTCATGAAAAGAAATCATTGGGATAAATATGACACAATTGTTTTCATGCAGTGAGAGTATATTAAATTGATTGAATTGAACATTGTTTGATCTGGGAAGAATTGGATGAGGAAAGTTTGAGTTCATGAAAACCTTTGAATACATGTCATGAGTGATCATAGTAAATATGCTGGGTCACTCAGGTTTGATGTTTACTGGTTGCTTCAACAGGAACCAAACAGGAATGCTGATTAACAAAACTGTCTGCATTCCAGTTAGTTCCAGCACTCAAACGAAGCCTCAGAAAAATCACTTTTAAGATGTTGAATTAGTTGGTATGCCACTTTCACCTGTGACATTGATAGTAGCTTAATTGAAATAAGACTTAGGGCCCTATTTTAACGATCTGAAACGCAAGTGTAAAAGCGCAAAGCGCAAGTAACTTTGTGGGCGGGTCCCGGCGCTGTTGCTATTTTCCCGGCGGGATAAATGCCTCTTGTGCCTGGCGCAAATCTAAAAGGGGTTGGTCTGGAGTAGTTTCATTATTCATAGGTGTGGTTTGGGCGTAACATGAAATCAGAGTGCCATCCAACATACCCTTTAAGAACAGGTGCGCATGTTGCATTACGGATTGTTATTATAACGGCGGGTTTGCCAGGCGTGCGTCAGGAGCGTTCACAGCCGATGAGACCGACGTTCTTGTCAGGGCAGTGAAAGACAGAGAAGTGACGGTGTATGGGGATGGGAGAAACCCTCGCACATCAGCGTCGGTTAAACATTAGCCTGTATGTATCTTGCCAACGCATTCTCACCCCAAGGCGTCACCTTTGATCATGCCATCAATATTTGACGTTTTAGGCGCCCTTTAGCGTCACTTACATTACGCGATCCTACGGCGTCCTCTAACTGACGCTAAAGGAAAGCGTCAGTTAGAGGACGCGGTTAGTTTTAGGTCTGGGGTGGGGGTAGGGTACACGCGATCCTAGGGCATCATCTAACTGACGTTAAAGGGCGCCTAAAGCGTCAGATATTGAAGCATGGTCAAATGCTTCCCAAGGCGTCAGTTAGGTGACGCCTTGGGGGTAAGAATGGGCTGATCTTGCCACTATTGGGCAAACAGGTCTGATCCTTTAGTACTACAATTAGCCTTAAAAATGGGTAACAAGTTTTTTTCATCTTCATGTACACCGCAATGATTTCCCTCATGTGTTAATATTTTTCCTTGTTATAATGTATGATTTGCAAAAATAAAAACTGCTGCATCTGTGTTGATGAGAGAATCAAAGCACGTTGTGCACCCGCTACATTATGACCAAGTATGCGCGCTTAAAATAGCCATTATGAACAACGCGCAACGTGCCACTGACTTTAGACCAGTTTTTTTTTTTGTTTTTTTTTTTTTGATCAGTGGCGCAATTGTTTTCTGGAACTGTAAAATAGCACTAGGGAATGTTTGCGCCGAAATACGCCTCCTTTTTGCGCCGATCCGCCCAGGGAGCGCAAGTTCATTTCCTAGTTTACCAAAAATCCTGTTTTGCGCACGTGCATTATAATGCATTATTCAGATGTTGTATTTCAAGACATGCATTTTTCAGGTTTGTGTATGCTTAAAACGATCTTGTGTAGGATAGAACTAATTTCTTACGCATCTCATCCCCCGCATCGGGTGCTAATTACAAAATGTAATTTTTGTGCTAGTAACAGAGGCTTGAGCCATTGATATTAATGCAGTTATTAGAGAGAGAGAGAAAGAGAGATTAAGTGTATGCGAGTGTGCGTTCTATAAAATATTTCAGATTCGGATGATTTTAAGCAAAATAGTTTAACAACTTAAGTGAAAAAATATTTACACTTAAGTTGACAAAACCACTTGAAGGCAAGCCTGCAAGGTTAGCAAAAAAGAAAAGTGTAACGACTACACTCATCGATGGATAGGCTACTTTTCTATACGTGCAGGAGGCCAGGGAATGGATACGTCATTATCGAAAATGGCGGAGAACAGTAACGCAAGTGTTTTCAAATGTGAGTATTAGAAACCAAAACATGGTTCCTTGTGTTAAAATCGCATTTGTTGAACTACAGTAAACTGTTGAATTGTTGAAGGTGTAAAGATGCTAGATAGTAGTATATTTGTGATCTTGCTGTGAAAACACGGTTTATTATGTATAGCTAACAGAGGAGCACCAAGCACATGTAGGCCTATGTCTCCAAAGTGGATTTACATACATTCTAAACCATATCTTAAAGACATTTACTAAAGACATTTACTCTATTTAACATCTGGTGTCTATATGTGTGCAGAATTCACTGTTGTCAACACTGCTTACATTTGATAACTGTAAGTCAAGTAAATAAACAAATGTACATTAAGACTCTTAAACATTCATTTTTGGATTTTACTGCAAAAAAAATTAATGCTGTTTTATAAGAGAAGCCTTGGTCAATCGCGCGCAACACATTCAGTTTACTGCACTTCTCATTCATGGTATCCGCAAACAGTGATTGACTGTTTTTGCACTTTAGCTGACAAATAAACACATTTTTAGGTCCAGGAATCACAAAAAACGAGAAAACATTGTTCATTGACATACACTACTACCAAGATTATACTAATACAATTGCAAAGTTTCACAGAATGTTGCATGGATGAATAATCCCTCTCACCTTTGTTTTCAGGTTATAAGACAGGGAAGCGTGACACACACACACACACACACACACACACCTATGGATAGTCACAGTAGTAGCATGCACGCACACACAAAACTGCACGTCCATGTCGAAACACACATAAATCTATGCTCCAGCAATAACAGATGACATGAGTGCAAAATGAGAAGAGCAAATTTCATGAGCCATGCTATGAAATGATCCCAGATCGTCAAGTAGCATTTCTCTTTCCTTCTTTACGACACGCTACTGCTTTTGACACGGCAAAGATTTTCACAAGATGACACCTGATGCTCACAGGTTCAGGGACAGGAGCTTGACACGAGAAGAACCTTTAAAAGAGCAAGTTAACACATGTGTATGTCACACCCAGAGCTTTCCACTCGAAACAACAGCGTTTAAACCTTCATTAGAGTGAAACGCATTGTGAATGTGGCCGTTATTAAGGGCGGTTTACACTTACATTGTGAACGACTGAGATTAGGACCTGTAGAACAACCTCGAACTACAGAGGTAAAACATGCTTCTCCGCCATACCCGGTTAGGCTTCTTTTACAGCACTGTCAAGTTTTCAGCTGTACAGAGATTTCAGATTTCAAAGTCAATCGTATAAGAAAGCACTTTTTTGACATTTTCGGGTTATTTAGTATTCGGTTCTGTAGACTACAACACAAATAAAGTGGCATTAAAACTTTTCTATTATACTATGAGCGATAGTGCAGAATGAGTTAAATACTCAGACAGGTGTGAAAGACAGATGGAAAGAAAAACAAACAGGAAGAAAAACGGTCGGTTTAGTGCACCGATAGGCCTACGCAGACAGTCAGTCAATCAGATGTTCAGTTTGTTTGTGTGATGGAGGTAACATTCACGCTCTGCAGCAGCAAGCACTGGGGCAGGTAGGAACAGGCAGGTTTCACTTGAGTCCAAGCCAAAGCCTTTACACTGAAATTATTAGTCACCTCAGTCTAAGAACCATGAACAGCCCTCACACACATCTGTCTCCCATTACAATGCGCTCTGCCGCCCGTGTTAGTGTCGCAAGTGTAAAGGTCTGTCAATGAGGTAATGACAGAAAACACGTTTTTATACAAAGCTTTGCAGAAAGCTGCTAACCCCTCATTTATCATATAATGAGAATTAAAAATGAGAATAAAAGCTGAAAAAAAAAATATATAAGAAAAACAAAATATTAAATTATCAAGATTATTATTATAGTACTAGTTGTATATAAATTATTTAATACAATAATTTATTCACTGTACTTTGCAACGTCAAAATGAAAAGAGTAAAAAATCTTGGGGAAAAAATCTTAAACTGACCCCAAAAAGTATTTGGACAATTTAGCCTTATTTTAAAAAATAAAAAGTAGTATCTTTGTGTTATAATAAAACAATTTTAAAAGGGTTTTTTTTAAATATATTTTTTGTTGTTGTTAATATTATTACAGTTTAAAATAAAGAAATACTGTTTAAAATCATAGATCATCAAAAGGCACAAGAAGATTTTTTCTCTCTCTCTTATTCTGTATATTTTGCCCTTTTCCTACACTTGTCACTGCACTCTAAACAATGCAGGGCTGTTTGAGCCTAAATTTGGGTAAAATATGGACAAACCCAAATGTTGGGTTAAAAATTTTAACCCAACTTCAACTTTCCGTTTCAACTATAATTTTTTTTAAATTGCATTTTAACACAACATTTGGGTTTGTCCATATTTGACCCAAATTTGGTTTTAAACAACCCTGCATTTTTTAGAGTGTGCTTTTCTGCCACCACAATGGTTTAGTGACGTAAATGTGACGTCTGTTCCCAAATAGTCTATTAAATTACACTGGATAAAACACTGCCCTTCAATCAAGACTGTTCATCCTGTCCTATGACTACTTGCTTTCATCATGTTGAAATGTTGATCTTCCCTCTGTCATTTCGCTGTGAAAACGAAGGCTGTTGGTTATTTCTACATTTGGCATCATTGATTTCCCTTTTATCCTGAAAAGTGGCTCAGTTTTGATGAAACACCACATGTTCCTGTTCCTTTAGATACCATTCTCCACCCACAATCAAATTTAGATTTGATCTGATCATGATAGCATCTCCCACATGATACTTGTTAATCCAAAAACAAAACCACATTTACTTTCAAAATATTGTTTTTGAACTATCTCAAGTGGGGGATTGTGTGGCTTGGAAGTGTCAGTTGTAGACTGGAACTATGTCTTGGCACACAAAAATTACAGCAAATTACTGGGAAATCTATTTCCATAACACTCCCATTCTGTTTTTTGTTTTTTTTTCTTTTTGTTTTTTAAACAATGGGCCTTAGTCATTATATAAATACTAGTTTACATTGTACAAAAAAAAAACATTTTAAATACTTCATTGTTTAGGATAATTTACTTACAAAGATGACCGTTTTACACGGAAATCTGCATGTTTGTTTCAGACTGATCTTCTGGGGAATAACCTAATTTAAGCTTTTCTTGAAATGACCAATAGATGCTTTGTGAGTCACCTTGAACAATAAACCACCTCATCATCTAATTTTTCCTCATGCTTTATTGAAATGACATGCTTTAATTTATTATCCAGGGGTTTGGCACAACTAATAAGCCTTGCAAGTGTGTCATCAATCAAAACATGAGAAATTGCACTCTTGACTCAAAGTTACTGGGAATTCCAGCTAGATTCTGGACTAAACCTGTATTTGTTCTTAGAGAGTTTTTAACCCAAACACAGATCATTTGCTCAAAACAGCTGCCAGAGGACCAGCTAATGTTCACTGAGTGAGTGAAGTGAGATATTGTGTTGTGATTAGGGTTGGGTATCGAGAATCGAGTATCGATTGGAACCGAGACTAACTTTTCGTTTTTCCCGGAATCGTTCAAAAGTAAAAATTTCGATTCCTAGTTTCGATATTCACAGTCCGCCGAGCGGAAGAAGAAACCGCTGAACAACACCAACGAAGAAGCGTCTACCGGAAGTGTTGGCATAACCACGCGAGTCGAACATGAGTACCTTACGTCGACGATCCAAAGTGTGGCTTCACTTTTCTAAAAATAACGAAATCTCGGAAAAATGCAAAATTTGTGACAAAAGGAGTATTTTTACAGAAGGAGTATTTCCTTCAGAAAGGCCGTTGGTTAGCAAGGTTAGCTAAACTTTTTTGACCGTGCCTCTTAAAAGAATCGGAATCGAGAATCGTTAGGAACCGGAATCGAAACAAGGAATCGGAATCTGAATCAGAATCGTTCAAATTCAAACGATACCCAACCCTAGTTGTGATTGTGGACTTGAAGAGGATTTCACAGTGTCAGATAAACTCAGAGCAAGACGACTCCCTATGAAAACCATTCCAGTTTCAGTTGAACCTTAGCCAGATCTTTTAGACAAAGGGGAAAAGGCAGCGTTCAGGGTATTACTGCAAGGCAAGAGTAGGCTAATCCAATGATTAACACCACTCACAGACACAATCATTCGAAGCAAATGCTGTAAATCCATATTGATTTGAAAGGCAAATGTGTATTCGGTTACGTTAAAAGCAAATTGTCCATTTAAATTAGACAGATTTAGACTCAAACTCTTTGCAGTAGGCCTACATATCAATTATCACATGTCTAAATGCCTTTAGATTGGCATTGTGATTTGGTGAAAATCTCTCTTGACACTATGACAACAAAAACTTGTTTTTGGATTCCACCAGCTTCACTCACTCCTCCCACTCGTTCACAGTCCCCATAGTTTTAATCACCATCACATGCACCTCCTCAGTTCACCTCCCTATATTCAACTCCTCTTCACACACTCATTGTCTCGTCTCGTCTCCACAGACTATCACGCTACCTAGGCTACCCGAGTTCCAGCCATCGATCACCTGCTAACCTTCACACGGATGTTCAGTCCAGGGCGAACTGGCCATCTGGAGCACTGGGTCCGGGACTTTTCCCGGTGGGCCGCTGTCCAATGTGTTCCGCTACACAAATATATTAAAAAAATGACAGAAATCATAACATTACATTTCTTTTCTACGCAAATCGATCACGCGGGCGAAGCCGATAAGGAATGTGTTTCGTGTGCATACATGTGAGTGTATTGCCCTCCTAGTCCAGTCATTTTAAGCCAAAATGGTGGTCAACCTTGAACAAACTGATTTTGTATCCTCAATATGTCCTGAGTAAGGGAACCAAACACCCCCCCCCCCCTCCCCCCGAAGAATCCAATTAGGGGAAGGTTTAGAAATATATCCCATTCATTTGTCTGCCCTATTCATTCTTTTTCTCACGTGAAAACGGTAAAAAAAAAATTACCTTTAGATATCATCTTGAAAATCAAGTTGATTACTTACATCAAGACAAACAAAAAATGTATTACAAGTTTTTTGCAATTGTTTGTTAACATGGGGAAATGGTGCAGAATCTAATTACATGTGCTAATTTGCATAAATAAGCAAACAGATCTAAACATTGGGTATATAGTGAAAATGTCTTTTATTGACATAGTAAACTATTTAATTTTAAGGTCTGAACAGAAGTCATTTAGGCTACCCATTAACATTAATGCAGGAAGAAGTACTTTAGAAAGCAGCCTTTGTGAATTATTATTGCAGAGATGGGGTTTGGGAATGGGGCAGTGGCAGGGGCGGGTCCACGTGGTGGCCAGGGGGGGCACCGGCCCCCCCTGAAATTCGATTGGCCACCCCAGGTGCCCCCCCTATAAGATGTCTTGTGATTTGTTCATTTTACGGCCAATCAGTTTATAGACTCTACGGAGGTTTGTGATTCAAAGAAGTGCAGCGCCAGAGAAACAACGGTCAACATATTACTAATGCTGCTGCGTTGCGTAGTGTGGGTGGAAAGTGAACGTGTTCCCCGGGCTGGTCATGTTAGCGCGGAGGTACCTGTGCATCCCGGCAACGTCAGTCCCCTCATCAGAGCGGCGTTTTCAGCGGCTGGACTGAAGCATTTGTTTACACTCGACGCATCCGCAAGCACGCGCAGTCTGCAGAGACTCGCGCTCACGCGCTGAAGTGGCAGGCGAAAGTGTAAACAAGGCTTGAGGGTCACCATACAGGTTGCGGTCGCGTCTGACCCCAGATCATGTCATCAACATGCTTATCTTTCTCAACAAAAATCAGTAGACTGGAGCAGAAGTTGTATGCGAGTTATTTTTTATGAAGCTTAAAGTAGCCCATAGAAAGTAGCCTAGCCTAATTGATTGTCAGGTAGGCTAATCTCTCTCACCCTTTCTCGACTCAGTGCCTTGATTGAGTTCATGTTGACAAAACCTGTCAGATCTAAATGTTATTATGTTTTTGGTTAAGTTATTTTTATTATTATTTATTATTTTGGAACAAACGAGGGTCTCACGAGGGCCAACTCGCAGCTGCAGGTTCAGTTGCCTTAGAGCACCGCCGCGCATATCTTCAAATTTAACCTAAACGAACGCCCAGTTTAACTGCCACAAGTTGATCATCTTGTAATAAAGATCTAATCGAGGAAAAACACGCTTTATTTTTGTATTTTCATGGCATTTTTAATTTATAAAAAGTGAAATATAATAAATTTGAATAAAAAAATATTAATGATTAATCGATAGTCGATCGTTAATTCTTCCGACGATCGACTAAGAAAATTTAATCGAATGGCCATCCCTAGTTCAGTCAAAGTTTAATAAAACACAATAAAAGTATAATACACTGGGCGCTATCAAACAAATTAATAAACACTGTCATGGTGATTTTGCATATTTTGTAACAGTTTATTTTGTGACAGTGAGTGACCACATTATAATAATTGTCTGGTGACACGTACGTTACTTGTTAATGCATGAGAGTAAGTCAGTTAGATAGTCAGTTAAATTGTCCTAACTTAGTAATTTATACGTGAAATGACATGGATGCATTCTGTACATTTCATTCACAATTTGAATTGTTTTTGTTGATATTGAGAATAACAGACAAACATAAGTGTTTTTTTTTAAGGCAGGGAAGAGAGCAGTGCCAAGCCATGAAAAGAAGTAAAGATATAGGGAGTTTCTTTCAAAGAAAAAACAAAAACAAAACAAGTGTAGAGGCAGAAGCAACTAAAGAAAATGTCAGGCAGCAAGAAAAAATTGTCACTGGAACAGAATCAGCCAGCAAGGAATCAACAGGCCAGGCAGACAGTGATTAATTATTATTATTATGTGAAAGAGATTGTGAATAAAACTACTGTATATTGTAATGGCAAAACTAATTAAAAGAAAATAGTTGACCTTGTTTCTGCTTCTGGGGTTTTAAAATTGCTCATTATTAAAATTGCTTTTATTTGATAAACTTATTAGTTTTATAAAAACACTAAAAATAATAAACACTGGCTCTCAAATTGAACTTAATGGATATATACAGGGATGCCAAAAAACTAAATTAATCAAAAATGTGCTTTATTACTACATTTGTTTACAAGTAACTTTATTCAAGTTAAAAAAAATAATACAATCAATAGGATTTACGTAATATACTGTAGAATTTAGCTTTTTTTTTTTTTGGTCACTGGTGGCCACCCCATTTGGAGGCAGTGCCCCAGCATGGCCCCCCCACTAAAAATGCTCTAGACACGCCCCTGGGCAGTGGGACTGTTTCTGGGGATGAGTTTGAGGGAAGAACAGGAGACATGGGTAAGGAGAATGCAGAAGACAAAAGGTAGGTAAAATAAAAAGTGTCTGGATCAAAAAGATCTAATTATAGCTACACAATGCACTCAATGCCCAAAGCCCATCTTTGCAATAATAATTAATAAAGGCTGGTTTCTAAAATACTTCTTTCTGTAGCCTATTAATGTTCATGGGTTGCCTAAATGGGTTCCATTCAGACCTTAACATTAAGTCCTTTACTGTTAGGCTATATGCGTTTAATAAAATAAGTACAGGAAAAATACACATCTTTACAAAAAAGACGCACGTCTGTGTGCGTATTGGCCACTTAAAAAATGACTTTTGTCTTGTCATTACTGGGTTAATCTCAGCACCTCTGTGGATGTGAATGTACGGTTTCTTAAAGAAAACCAGTCTGACCTGCCCTGTGTTAACCTCTAAACTAGTCTTACTGCCCATCCCATGCTCCTCAAGATCTAAATCAATGCAATTCAAAAGAGACCTGGATTGTTTCTTCAACTGTGAGATTGCTGAAACAACAACCTTTTTGCATTTATGATCACTCACCTATAAACGGGAACAACGGTGGCAAATTTATTCTCCTTCATGCTCATTAAATTTCACCGTATAAAACATATATAATATATTAAGCATGCATAAGTGGCCAAGAGTTTTACCTGCTACACTGTAAAAACGAACTTTTTGGTGTAGTAATATATATTAAATGAATCATCATAAATTTTACTTAATAAAATTAAAATTCAATGTGAACTAGAATTTTCTAAGTAAAATTTTAAATATCTACGCGTTTAATTCATGTAATAAATTAACTGGTTGGAAAGAGTAAATCTTATTATATATTTGCTTGTAATATTTAAACGTTTTATAGTCACTTCACATAAACATAGTAATTTTAAGTAAATTTTAATCGAAAAGCATAGCGCGTTTGAATCCGCACATGCGTGTTTGGACAAGACAGTCTAACTGCGCACTTTGGATCTGAGACGAATTGGCGGGCTGCTGCGTGGCTGCTTTCTGTCGTGTTTGAGGTAAGTTTGTCTTTCTGTTTTACATTTAATACATGGGTCTGTGTGGGTTTTGATTGATGATTCTTGTTTATTTGACTCAATAAACATTAATGCTCATCTTATAACATGGCCTCATCATAGTGCAACGCGTGTCGGTTATCCACGTTAACCCTTTCACTTCCTACATTTAATCGGAAAAGTTTTCAGTAGTTTTATAGATTCACAAAGCACTGTTTTTCATGTAAAAATGTCCAACTAAGTAGAAATTAGTAGACAATATTTACCGTTTTAACTGCTAACTAGCTAAAATTGGGCCTTAAATGAACAATTTAATGTCAACCGCTCTCCTGCTGAAGTAACGTTATACTGTTGACTGGAAAAGTTTGAATGCTCTTGCTGAAAATTGCTCAGGATGGAACGTAAAGCTATTTTTTTTTTTAAATCGCACTAAATCGTGCATTAATGAGGTCTCAAAATAAGCAGGGCTGCGTTTCTAAAAGCATCCTGCGGCTGCGTTAAGTTTATTGCAGAGAGTGGCAATCATGGGCAATATTAATATTGGCAACAGTAATTGATTTAGCACATGAAAAAATAAATAAACTTGAAATATACTAAACTCAAAGTTAAAATTGAATTGCCAAATTAGTGTTTCTCTTTTGGATTTGCACATTACAAAAGAAAGTACTGGATTGTTCACTCCACTGTTGATATCTACAGTCCTTGTACATAATTAACCCTTGCTCCCTGCATCAGTCTATTTAACCAAATTTCTGCTGTTGTTCTCTTGAATCATTTTGTCACATTAGATCAAGGAGGAATTCAGGAGAATCGATCATGGGGCAGAGATTCATGTTCAGACTTGACCAATGCACATCAAGACTTATTGCCCTGATGAAGGCCATGGGAGGTGTTGTGGGGACCAACTGAGGCCATTTCTGGACAAACTGAGTCAGGTGTGTTTGATCAAAAGTGTGCTTGTTCACATTTTTTTAAATAAGATATACTTAATTATACTTAATATACTTAATGTATTTCTCATACATGCATGTACATTTATTGTATAGCTTTTAATACAATATAGATTGCATTAAAGTAGCTTTACTGTATTAAACAGACAAAAGTCAAAAGTTCTGAAATTTCAGTAATTAGAATTTTAGTCATAAATTACAACTTAAATTTCAAATATTAAGAATCTGTAGTGAAGATGATAGAGTTTCAGCGACAGTTCTGCTTTGGCCAAAATGCAAGGCAGACAGGAACAGGAAGTAGAGTCACTTTGCTCTAAGTACTCAAATCAGTGTTCCTTGCGCATTAATGCTTTTGTGTTCTCACTTGATTTAATTGAGTTCATTGTGTATGAATAAAAGGTTGTGTAATGGTACAATATAAATCTGTTCACAGACACAAAGCCTTGAGATGGGAATCAGTTATCCGCAGCCTCATTCTCTACTTTGACGATAAAGAAGATGATAAACTGTGTTTTGAAGATGAACAGAGTTCTGACGGGCTCGGGACGACATGAGGGTGAGTCATTAATGACATCATTTTCATTTTCACAATCACGAAACGTCGCCATGGAAATAATAAGGAGATATATTTTAAAATGAAAGTCGCACACTGGGTGGTCAGCTAGAATATTTTAAAGTTGCGTGTGAAAGGTTAAACAGTCAAATTTATTTCACAGAAAACTGCACTCCAGTTTATAGCACCCTAAAAAGGATAGTTCACCCAAAAATAAAAATTGTCATTGTTTACATTGTGTAAACATTGTTTACACTCAAGTTGTTCCAAACCGTTGTGAGTTTATTTCTTCTGATGAACACAAACAAAGATATTTTAAAAGAATGTTGGTAATCAAATGACGGTAGCCATTGACTTCCATAGTAGATTTCTAATGGCTACAGTCAACTGTTTGATATCCCATTTTCTTCAAAATAAAATGTATGTATGATATACCGTCCTTGTCCAGAAAAGGTAATACAGACATCATCAAAGTAGTCATGCAGTGACTGCAGTGGCTCAATTTTAAGTTTATAAAGCGGCGAGAATACTTTTTGTGCGCAAACATAATGACTTTATTCCACTATTCATTTCCTTCTCTGTGGGCTTCTCTACAGAGTCTTTTTACGTAGTATAACTGCGTAGCACATCTGTGTTGTACGTCACATGACCAGTGTCGGCCAATAGTGAGTTAACGTGGTGACGTGCAGGACAGACACGCTGCGCTATTACACTACATGAAAAAACTCAAGGCCCAGAGAGAAGGAAATGAATAGTGGAATAAAGCCGTTATTTTATTTTAATTTTTGCACTCAAAAACTATTCTCGTCCATTGATAAATTTAAGATTGAGCCACTGTAGTCATTTGGACTATATTAACGGTGTCTTTAAAGGACAAGTTCGGTATTTTACAATTAAAGCCCTGTTTTAAGATCGTCCCTGATGAAATAGAATAGTTAAGATTGTTTTTTAGACAGATGCTCCGGTCACGAGAATTTTTGGATTCTGTGTTAGCACCCCCCCACCTTTATAATGAAAGCATAGGTGCACTCGAACAATCATTCATTAAAACGCATAAAACTTTAGTTTACAAAGACGTGAAACTCACCGAGTGGTCTGGGGTGTTCACTGATATGCTCACACAAAAATCGCTGCAAAAGATGCTTTCCAACAGGTTTTATCGTAGTTTTTGTCCAAGTCCATTTTCTTCCTGTTTTCGGTCGAACTAGATAACTAAGGATCGCGCACGCAAACTCGAACTAGATAACTAAGGATCGCGCACGCAAACTCGAACTAGATAACTAAGGATCGCGCACGCAAACTCGAACTAGATAACTAAGGATCGCGCACGCAAACTCGAACTAGATAACTAAGGATCGCGCACGCAAACTCGAACTAGATAACTAAGGATCGCGCACGCAAACTCGAACTAGATAACTAAGGATCGCGCACGCAAACTCGAACTAGATAACTAAGGATCGCGCACGCAAACTCGAACTAGATAACTAAGGATCGCGCACGCAAACTCGAACTAGATAACTAAGGATCGCGCACGCAAACTCGAACTAGATAACTAAGGATCGCGCACGCAAACTCGAACTAGATAACTAAGGATCGCGCACGCAAACTCGAACTAGATAACTAAGGATCGCGCACGCAAACTCGAACTAGATAACTAAGGATCGCGCACGCAAACTCGAACTAGATAACTAAGGATCGCGCACGCAAACTCGACAATTGACTACTGTGGATTTCGACCAAAAACAGGAAGAAAATGGACTTGGACAAAAACTACGATAAAACCTGTTGGAAAGCATCTTTTACAGCGATTTTTGTGCGAGCATATCAGTGAACACCCCAGACCACTCGGTGAGTTTCACGTCTTTGTAAACTAAAGTTTTATGCGTTTTAATGAATGATTGTTCGAGTGGACCTATGCTTTCATTATAAAGGTGGGGGGGTGCTAACACAGAATCCAAAAATTCTCGTGACAGAAACATCTGTCTAAAAAACAATCTTAACTATTCTATTTCATCAGGGACGATCTTAAAACAGGGCTTTAATTGTAAAATACCGAACTTGTCCTTTAATGCAAGTCAAATAAAATAATTTAAGCCATTATATTTTTGTTTCTCAAAAGAATTATATTTTTTCTTCTAAATTGTATGCAGGAGGACAGCGGCAGTGACATCACTCAGCACAGCATTAAAATACTGGTCGTTCGTGGTGCAGATGGAGAAGATCCAATCGATGTATCCATCCTTTTAGAAGGGAAGGAAATGCTGGAAGCAGCAATACCGTAAAGACAGTTTTACTGAATGCACCTGTGTCAAGAGATGACTGAATGTCCATTCTTGTATGAACATTTTTGATGACTGAAAAATAAACTGTTTAATTGAATTTTAGTTGTGTGATTTGTGAAAAATATTGAGAAAATGATTATTTATTTATGTTCATGATTATTTATAAAAAAAGAAATTATCAATGTTTAAATGTTTAAATATGTAGTAAATGAAAATCTCAACAAAAAAACTTAAGTAATATCTACTTATTTTACTTCATTAAATGGTAAGATTTACTTAAAAATTTCATAAAAGCAAGCTTCCTAATTTAAAAACAATAAATAAACTTTACTTAATTACTTTAAATAGATATAGCTTCTAAATGAAATGTAAATGGGTATTTTTTACTTAATTTCTTCATGAGAGTTTTGTTCAATACTAAGTAGATTTTACTTGATAATGGCACGCGAGTTGTACTTAATATTATAGCAGTAAAATTTACTTAAAATTTACTTGTGCAAATTGTTACGAGGATTTTATTAAGTAAATCTTACAAGTAGTTTTTTTCAGTGTATGTGACTACCGCATAGGAGAGATTGTTTGGTGCCAGTTGTGATTGTGATAATTGTCATTGCCATTAAAGTGAAATAACTAAACATAAACATGCAAGCTTGATAAAAAATTATCCTTCTAAGAAAATTTCAGATGGCACTTAGGCTTTTATTATCATAAAACGTATTAATACTTATTTTTATTTTCGGTTGTTACAAATGTTCTTATTATGTTTAAAATTGTAAAAAGGTAAAATGTAACATTTTTATTATGGATTATTTTGGAACATGATATGCTTAAGTAGGCTATCAGGTTTATTAGGCAAGGAATGATTTGAACTCTTGACCACAAGGGGGCAGCATTGACCTATTCCTGTTGTAATTGAGCGTCATCAAACGTACACGGAACTGCTTTCGTGACAATTTTTGTACTAAAATATCTAATGTTAGAACAACAATTCAAATATAGTATTGCTTACTCTTTAAAATATAAATTACATCACAGATTATAAATATCCTATGTTCACATTCTTAGTCAGTTAGCGTTTATGTGTGAATTTTATCTTCAGAAATTGGTCATTGACCTCAAAAAAACGTTAATGATTGAGGCAATGTTTTGACTATACAACACTAACACGACTTCAGTCTCGTCTAATGACCGTTGTTCCTCTTTACTCACAGCTATGTTTTATTCAAATGATCCCCTTCATCCAGTGTTTATGGAAATCACTGAGTGCTGAGGCTGTAGATGTGTGGTTTGATAAACTCTTACTCCCACCTCACCTTTACTTACAACGATTTTGCATGTTTTGAAGGCACATGACAAGATAAAAACATGAGCAGATTGTAAGCTACCTATGAATATGTTATGATAATAAGTCTCTAATTTGGTCTCTTCATGCTCTCTGTAGGTTTTCTCTCTGTATGGCCTTTTATCTTTCATGTGCATCTGCTTACATGTGTGTGTCAGGCACCTATTCACAAAAGAGACCTGCTCTTCTCCCGAAAAACTGCTATTGTGTTACTGTACTGTATGTATTTATATATCTACTCTCTACACTACAGTGTGTGTGTGGTTCATATATATCCATGTTATGATTACAAAACGTTCCTTGAAAGATGGCTGTATATCTGATATCCTTGTGGGGCCATTTTTTGGTCCTCAAGAGGAAAACAGTTTATAAATAATGAACAGAGCAATTCCAAAAGTGTCCTCGCACCATTGGTGCTTAATACTATTTAATTAATACTAAATAATGTTTTCTGTGAGGGTTGTGTTTATGGCTTAAGGTTAAAAGTACAGTATAAAAAATAAAATTATATAATAACAAGTTATAATAACAAGACCATTTTGCAAGATGTAAACAAAACTGGTCCAGAAGCACTTCCTGTTTCAGTTTTTTAACACTACATAAAAGATGGGATAAAATACAACCAACAGAACATATAAAACTGAATCAAAAAGTTAAACAAACGTCTTTAAGATTTTTTTCTTAACATGTGAAATAAGGAAAACAGTTACAAACTGAAACAGGAAGTGTTTCTGGACCAGTGTTGTTTACATCTTGCAAAATGGTATATAATATTTTGTTGTTTCCTCATGTGCTGTTGTAATCTTATTAGTTTTTTCATTTATTTATTTCTATTTGTTTAACTCCGTACTAGTTCCAGTGACTGTCGCTTTCCATAGGGACTCCGGATCTCGCACGTGGATTCATCATATTTAGGGATGCTTGGCATCAAAAATCACTGAAAAAAATATTTTAAAAGTTTAAAGGCTATCCTAACTATTCACAATTATAGAGTTAGTTGTATTTGATTATTTTAATTATGCATTATTCTTCCCTCTTTTTCAGAGAACAAATGTGCAAATGTTTTTTGGTTGTGACCCATCAGATAAGGACATTTATTCCATTCACCTTTTTCATCCGGACACCCATACACACACACTACATTTACCGAAACAGTTTTCCCATTTTTCCTCACTGATTTTCTCAGTGGACTTGTTATTAGTTTCAGCCCACATTCGGTCCCAGCATATTGGTAACCATGGAGACAAGCGAATCGTGTTAATAACAGAGGATTTGCTGTTTGAAATGCATTACTGTCTTCCATTATTGTAGTCGCAGTGTGTAACTTAATTACACTACGATGTCACAAATCTCAAACAGAGATTAAAGCAGCAGTTTAATAGCCATCACTAATATATTGCTGTCAAATGTATTCTTACCATAATGTCGAACTGATTTCAGCTTAAACAATTTGAATTTTACTACTCAGTTACTTTCAGTTAAACTGAAAAGATACAGCAGCCATCAGTGCATTTCATTTTTGTGGAAATCGTCTCATTCGCTGCATTACAAATAGATTCATGAAATGAATGATATATTGTAGGGATTTGTAACAGACGTAATGTAACCTCTGGTGTTAGAGAGAGACATACCGGTAGTCACAAATCATTCACTCGGTGTATTTATATGTGTGTGTGGAACAAGTGAACTCAACAGTGATTCATGGAAAGACATAAGTAACGTCTTCTTGAACCATGCTGTTTATTAAACCAAATCCCCATGACAACAGCAACATCCAAATGAGATGGACCTTTATAAAGTGTGCTTTATATCACAGAGCATTTGAGAGGATGAATATACAAATATGCTGTTGTTGTTGTTTTTTTTTTTTGTTTGTTTTTTCGTATCACCCCTGATATGACAAATTACGGTACCTTTTACTGAAACCATCTGCAAGGGCTTCACTTAAGTTTAGCTGAGTGAAATTTGTCCAGAGACCAAAAGCAACTTTCTTTAGGGTGTCAGTGTGCAAAGCATACCCTGGAGCATGTTTGCTTGATTATTTCATAATGTAATAAACAAACATGGTGGTTTTGTCCTGTGCATTAAATCTCTACATGTCACAACAAAAGGAAGTGTAGGTTGTCCTGGAGGATTGCTATAGAAACCACGAGGGTGGTGTTTTGCGCATAACAAGAAAAGCGTAGGGAGAAATGCAGAGAGGTGCGCAGGCCTTCAAAGAGTGAGATTATACACTCTAAAAAATGCTGGGTTGTTTTAACCCAACTTTGGGTCAAATATGGACTAACCCAGCCGTTGGGTTAAATTTTTACATTACATTTTTAACCCAACATTTCGGGTTTGTCCATATTTGACCCAAAATTGGGTTAAAACGACCCAGCATTTTTTAGAGTGTAGTGAGAAAGGACTCCGAGATGGCATATAGTCATTTCTTATTCTCTCATTTTTAAATATGAACTCAGCTCTGGCTAAATGTACGATTCAATAAAATGACAGAAATAATGCAATAAATAAAAACGCAACACTACACGATGAACAGAACCTGATTTCACTAAGTGTAACATCTTCCAGGATCAACATTTTTGTTGATGCTGGAACAGCTACATTCCAATTAACCAATCAGATTTGAAGTTTACAGTTTATGTTAAGTTTAGGCTTACAACCAGGGTTAAGGTGACGCATTAGTGTTTATCAGCTATCATTTCCCTCTAATTTTAGGGCGATATATAGGATGGGTTCGGTGTCAGTGTAATACTGCACACATCAAGAGGTTTACTTTTGGTTTGCTTTTCTCTATTCCATATAAAATCCTATATGAACCTGTACATTATGGAGGCATAATAACAATTTACAAAACTGTAAATTTTAGTATGATTGATTTACCATTACACTTTTTTTGCTATTTTTTTTATAGATTTTGTTTTTATACATGTACATTTTTAACTTAATTATGTTTTGTTTTAACTACTTTTTTATGCCTATATAATTTTAGTTTTATTGTAGTTTATAGTTTTAGTTTTAGCTAAGTGCTTCAACTTTAACTAAACAAAAATTAGCTAAATTGAAACAAACACAAATTGCCTTTATATATATATTCTTTATAATAATAGGCAATAATACTTTCCTTTTGATGAGGTTTGTCATGGAGATCAGTGATAATAATCAGCATCAAAGATACGAACTGAACCCTCAGAGGTCCAAGAATAAAACTCAAATTCAAAATAACCTTCATTCGCCTCTGTCCCTAAGTTTCATGAATAATACTGTAAAGCTTTTGTTCACCAAAAATAAATAAATAGTAAATACACACATAAATTCAACGCTTGGCCTAATTCAACTTTACCTGTGTGACCTCAGTGATCTTTCAGATCTGGAGGCAAAACAAAGTGACTCAGCAGAACTGTAATTACATTTGTCTTGCAGTCTGAGAGAGAGAGAGAAAGAGAGAGAGAGAGAGAGAGAGAGAGACCAATTCAATCAATCTAGGTTGAGAGCTCAGTGGCAGTGCATGATGTACAATTCCCAGCATGACATCACCCGTTGGTCAGAAGAGCAATTAATTAATTATAGAATAATTTTCAGGTAATCAGGGATGTAGGAAGTTTTGAAATATATATATATATTATATATATATATATATATATATATATATATATATATATATATATATATATGTATGTTTGGGATTGTACATACCAACATTGCTTAATAGACAAAATATATATGCTATATACTTAACAGACACTTTGATATATAAAATTCATTAACCACAATTTATTTTAGGATTTCAGAAATTGTAATCATTGTAGAGTTTGATAATTTTGTTATATTTATAATGATTAATTAAGATAACTTTTAAGTTGAGGCCGTCTAGCAGGGAGCAGAGTGAACAGAACAATTATAACAGACTTCTGAAAGGATCAAGGGAGGATTAAAAAAACATAAAGGAGTGTAACAGGGCTGTCTAGGGCCCCCCAATTTTATGTTAGGGGGACAAGCACCCCCAGAACGCTATTTCAACCGAGAGGGACACAAACACCCCCCTCAGCCCCTCCCTGGAATGAAAGTTCAACAGAGGGGGACCCCGACCCATTTCATACTCCGAAACCAACCCCCCACGCACCCAACCAAGTGGGACACAAACACACAGATACCCCAGCCAGTGTTGTAGTACTCAAGACTCGGACTCGGTCTCGAGACCATATTTTAATGGTCTTGGTCTCGTCATGGACTCGTGTCCATTTGGACTCGGAATTGACTCGTACTCGAACATTTTTTTTTTTAGGACTCGAAATTATTCCCGAGTCCACTCGAGTTCAATTAAAAATATTTTTCATGATTATTAATGTATGTTAATAAAATATTTCTTTAAATGGATTGACACCACCTACTATGTGGCCTTTTTACCCTAAACTGATCATATTTTTTAAACTAAGTAAATTCAGTAAAAAAAAAAAAAAAAAAAAAAAAAGGATTTCTCTAAGTAAATAAAAGTAAATTAGGTAATCAACCCTCACTGGTCTCGGTCTCGACTCGGACTCGACCGTCTCTGGTCTCGGACTCGACTCGGACTCGACTCTCTATGGACTCGGTCTTGACTCGGACTCGACTCTCTCTGGTCTCGGTGTCGACTCGGACTCGAGTGAGGTGGTCTCGACTACAACACTGACCCCAGCTACAGCCCTGGAGATTTTACAGCCACACCTGTTACCTTGCTGCTGTTCACCCTCACTGAAGCCAGCACAGAAGCCATCACTGAATCCCTTTAATGTGAATTTAATAGGTGGGTGTGCCCTCTCTTGCACTCCGAGTTCTCTTGAGTCAACGGCACCTCAGCCAGTGGCTCTCCGCCATAAGGCACACCCTAAATGTGCCACTCCTTTACTACAGTCAGTGCCCCGCATTCCCTCGCATGAAGTAGGTCACCTAAGGTTGCTATTCAGCAATGAGTGGACACAAGTTTTACAGATGACCCTAGAAAGCACACAGCAGCACACTAAAACTACTCAGAACACCATGCAGAAGACATTAGCAACAGCCTGGCAAGAACCACTCGCATACTTCATAAAATGACAAGAAAAAATTGTTTACTATATTTTTTCTCTTTATAGCAAAGAATGAACAAATGTTTTGATTTGCAAACAAAATCTCTCTAAAAAATAATGTAATGTGTTCTATATTTAGTATTTATGTTCTCAGATTAAACGAGTTGCTATGAAACCATGAAGTATATTGTCCTGCAGTTGCTTAGCATTGTTGCTGACACAGCAGTACAACAGTGTTTCCTCAGAGGAAGACATTCGCACAGCACGTACACGTGTGTAGTTTACGTAATTCAGTCGTGACCTTTGGCACGAGAGTTTGGAAGAAAGTAAGTATAATAAAGGAGGTGGGAAGGCTAAGGAGGAAGAGATAAAGTGAAAAGGGACAAAAGCACTTCGTCCCACACATGAGAGTTGTGCAGTGAAATCTACAGCAGCTAGTAGGAGGACACCCACTTCTTACATAACAGCTCTCCACCTCCACACTGCACAGAGAGCAGAGATTATTGCCTCACACAAGTTATACGTCCTCCTAACCGCTCTGTCTGTCTACGGCTTGGAAACAAGAACTTGCTTTGCTTTGCTTACAACAGCTGTGTTAATTAAGTTGTTTAGAGACACAATAATCTTAATTCAGGCATGACCATGTTCTCTCTTTATCCTGAATCACAGTGGGAAACTCTGAACCCCCTGGGGAATTTGATTAAAAATAACAATAATCTTATTTATTTCTCAAAATTCAAAGGGATTCTACTTAACATTGCTTAATAGAAAAAAAAAAAAAAACGTTGTGCTTACATGTTTCTCTTTAGTCTATTTCTCATGTCCTTCTCATCTCTTCATCCCAAATAGAGGTGATACACATCCATGGAAACAGTGCAAAAATATATCCATGATAAATAAGAGACTATAGTGAAGCCCTTGGTTGTGACTCAGTCTAAGCAGGTCTGAACAAGGCAAAAATACCACTGACGCTAATATCACACCTTAAACACCAAAACACCAACTTTCACAAAAACCTAGCTTGTGCAAGGCTGAGAAAGAGATTTCCTATCAATGGATAGGATCAGGGCTGCCAACTGAGTTCAGCTTGAAATGAGAATTAGGGCGGGGGTGGGGGTGGTATTGATGCATATTTCATGATTTAATTCATAAGCTTGCAATCCCATATCAATTGATTATAGTGTAATAGTGTATATTTTTAACAATATTTTATTGACATTGAATTACTTTTCTGAGGTTTGCAAGCAGTTTTATCCGTTGTCGAAACACTGATTGAGTGATACATTTCATTATGTTGTAGATAATGTAGGCTACTGGTTCTTTCAACATACCTTCTTGTGTTCATTCATGTTTATTTGGTGCTGAAACTCAGTAAAGAGGAAGATCAGTTCACGTGCTACTTGAACTGAGGCGATACATACAGCGATCTGTCTCGACACATTAGAGCGCCAAAATGGTATTGTTTACACTTAGTAGTAAAACTTTAAAAAAAATTGTAAGCTGAGGCTTTTACATCAAAAGTAACCTACTGTGTCTTGTCTGTCAGTGCATGTCCTCTTTGCCTCGCCAAGTATCGTAACAGAATCTCAAAACGATCGTATTTGGAAGAAAATGATCTTGCACGATGAATGTAGCTTTCATGAGGCTCACACTCTCGCTCTCTGCCATGCTCTCTCATCTTCACTTTTCACACAATGAGTATAGAAGCACTATGGTGACCTCCGATTGAAGCGTCACAAAATTCAGAAATTATCGTACATTATGGGTTTTTTTCATTATTCATCATACAGAAGTCAAAATGATCGTACAAATACGATAATTATAGAATATGGATGGCTAAATGCATGAGAGTTGGCAGGATTCGTAGGCTATAGTGTGCAGTAAATCCCAGGGAATGAAAGACCAGAATGACTTAAATGCAAAGGAACCATAAGGACTAAGCTTAAGACAGAGCAAACACACACCGACTGACACACACATGCATTTTACACATGTGATTGTGTGGTTAAGGTCCTTTGAGCATTCTGCACTTTAGTGTGTGAATTATTTATAGAGCAGGGCTCATTTCAAGAATGCAAGTGCAATGCAGAGAAATGCTTTTTTTTTTTTTTTTTTTTTGCATAGCAACACACAATCTTTAAATGTAATTAGCAATTAAAGGATAATCAGGGCTAGCTGCTAGCTTCAAAAGGAAAGTCATTTAAAACCAGGAAAATTGTTACAATTTGATAAGATATTAAGAGAAGCAAGAAAAAAACAAATAAATAAAAGAATATACATTTGAACTGTGCACAATTCAAAATAAGAAAAGTCAAATGCAAATTAAATAGTAAGAAAGTAGATACTGTAGACTCAATTTTGAATTGATTGTAGCATTAACAAATGACGCAAGAAAAAGAAAAGAAAGGATCTCTTTGTTTCTGTGTTAATGCTGTGTAGTAGTAGATCCAATGTTACATTCTCACTGACAATGATAACAATGGTGAAAGGACAGAAAATTAGAGTGCCAAGGGCCAATTACACCCCCCTCACTCCTACACACTCACACACAGCCATGCAGAGTACGAAATACACCCTCGTCTCATTCAATCAGGTTGCCTACACAACTCCCCGAGCCCACCCACCTACGTAACTGCTACATCCCCCCCAGTCTCCTCATTTACAGTGGGAAAGCAATAAGATAATCAGTTCTCCAGGTTTGAGCACTTTCAGCAAGGCCTTTGATGTATCCACTGAGACAAGGTTATTGTATTTTTCATATGGTAATTAGAACAGAATCTAATTTCAGTAAAGATGGATGAATGTGTTGAACCAGTGCCTGCTTGTTAAACGGATCATGTTGTTACTGTGAAAATGTTGTTTAATAGGGTTGGAGGGAATTTGGACAGGGTAAGCTCAACACTGACCATTTGTTTGAGCTTTTACTTGCAGCTAGGCGTTTTTGCTTATGGGTGGGCGGATTGTTCGCTTCATGTGAAACAGCTCTTTTAACACCTTCTTGCTACTGTACTGTGTATGGCTCTCTTAAGACCACAGGCTACATTGAAAGCCAGTCTCGATTTTAACTGAACACACCTTCTGCAGGCTGGACCAGTCCTCAACCACCATGGTCTTTGAGGGAATAGTCAGTACAGTCAGAAAATCTTTTTTGTCCATCTGTTTTCTTATTAGCGTTCTGTTTAGGACTTTTTTATATGTTGGCGAATGTCTTTGTTCCTCTCTGACAGACCTCTGACGCCACATATTGATTCCCTGCAGGCGGTGTGACCTGTGAGCCACAGTGACAGCACCATCCTGACAGACTGCTCAATGCTGCATTTTGACCCAATATCAAAACAGATTTCAGTCATATTCAAAATTTTAGTTTCTGGTAAAAATGAGTTGATGGTTTAATGCACACTTATACATATATAGTCCATGAAATAATATTTTAAAAAGTCAAACAAACATTAATAGCCCTTTTTTACACGTTACCAGGTTGTATCTAATTCTGCATGACATGACTTGCATGCTGGAGTTTAACACATCACCATTCAACTTAGATTAAACAAGCGTTCTCCTCTTTGAGCTGAGCCTGGTCTTCGCTTTGCAGATTCTGGTTTAAAGCCAAGTGGGGCGTGAGGTGTCTGAGTACATCTAAAATTCCTATGGTTTAAATATCTGATAAATTACCCGTTTCATTTAATTTTTGATTGTACTGAATTGGCTTTCATCAATTATTTCCTCATTTTGGCAAAAAAGAAGCATGTTTTACTAACTACAGACACTTATGGATTATTGAGTGCTTAAATGGATGACTATTTTAACCTGTTCAGACAAAGCTAAGATGTTAGAATTTGTCATTCATTCAGCCCCACCCTATTACACTGATTGTTACCTCACAGGAAATCGACTGTGGAGAATAAAACATGCTTCAACAAAGTTAGAATGCCCATTGCGGAAACTAAGGGAACTATTGGCCCTAGCCTATAAGTGACTTCTTTCAAAAACATAAAATAATTAACCCATCCCCCCCCCCCCCAGACCCCTTGTAACACAACAGCCCCCCCCCCCGCCCTCCATTTTTGAAATTTACGTATCCGTAATAATATGGTAACAGACAAAATATCTGTTTCAGACTGTTATTTTTTGTTATTTCATTGCAACGTTCTGTTATGTCAATGACTGTCTTGGTTTGAAGGATGTCACTTAATGAATTTGCTACCATTTTAATAAAACATTGCATCATTAATATTTTTTAAAAGTAGCCTACCAGTTTTATAGTAGCAAAAAATCACTCCTTGCTCTATTGTGATTAAAGCCGTAGTTAATGTTGCAATTATGACCTTGTAATGATGTCCTTTAGCCATGTCTGTATTCTCAATGTGCACTGGCTTCTTGTACCTTCTTGTTTATTTCTACATGCTATGCTTATTATTATTGTGTTCAGAAATATGTCCTTCTCTTTGAATCTGTGCTGGAATTTCAGCATCTTTTCTTATCATGGAGCTATACTACATTATTTCAAACCCCCAAACACACCTTGTTTCAACTCAACTGGCCCTTTGAAGAAGCAAAGCAATTATCTTTCCAATATGATTAATTAGAGAGATGGTATTTGGGTCTCAGTAGGTAGGCTAGATCTGCTGTTGATGCATCCAGTTCCCAATCATGATGCTGATGGTGATGCTGGGGATGAGTAGGAGGGGGGATCACCATAGCAATAGTGACGTCATCCCCCGTGCTCTAATTGGAGGAAACCCCGTGGCTACAAGTCAGAGTCTACGGGTCAACCGAACCTATTTGCTTCGGCCCGCCTCCATTCCCCGCGCTAAATTGCTATTGGATGATCATTTGAAGAATTACGCGTTATAGTGGCGAAGCGCGGCATCTGATTGGTTGACAGGCGGGATTAGCGACGTCCTACGGTAACACTTTCGATTGTCTTTCTCTACTACATTTTTTCCCTAACCATCCAAGCTCAAAGGCTATCAATCCGTTGGAGTCAACCGTTGATCGAGAGGTGAGATGCAATCTGATAGATTTAAGGTGTTATGTTTATTTAATATACAAGTTTAGATTCTTAAATATATTTTTTATTGTTGCATTAGACGGCGTAATCTGTATAACCGCGCTGCTCGGTTGATAGGCAGGAGGGGCTGCCAAACTGCGTCCATATCGATCAGGGGGGAAATGTTGATTTGCTTATTACTATGTAGTAAACATTTATTTCCCTTTGATGTGCGATACTTGTAGTCGCAGATTGAAAATTTGTTGTTCAAAATTATAACATGGATTGGACAAGATGAGACCCATCGCTGTTGAAGGCGGGTCGTCACATCGCTACAATGGATTTTCAACAAAAAAAAAAAATGTAGCTGATTTACATCATCTTTGAGATGATTTACATCGAGCTGTATTGGTAGTGTAAACTAATATTTATGTTGATATGATATGCATATCTGACGGTTGAAATTGTCAAAATAACGCTTTGTATAACGAGCAGTAACCTCATTGCTACGGAAATCAGCAGGCTGGATTTCATTGATTCATATTGACTCGGTATGATTGTGATCAGTAAGTTAGCCTATATTGAACTGCGATGTCCTACTTTGTGTATTTGAAATCGGGTCCACTTTCGAGATATGTATGGCATATATGCACGATATTTTAGTGAACAGGGCAGGGCTATACGGATCACACTGACACAGATGTGTTAAGTCGCATACACACACACACACACACACACCCTGCCCTTGTCTCCAAACCTAGTGAGCTGCCTATCTAGATAGCATCTGTCGGAACGCGCCTAGAAATGCTGTCTGTTTTCGTGGGCTGCTCACTTTTAAGACGCATCCATTAATCTCGGCTGATATCCGTGTTTTTAGTCGGTGTGTTGAGAATGAACGTGTAAAATTCCCACGGAAGATCATTGGTTGCGATTTTGTCTCATTTCAGTGATTTGAATCTTTTGAATCATTCATCAAAAAAAGATTTGTTCACTGATTCTTTCTATCAGTTGCATTGTATCGCCTGTAGGTGGCGAAAAAAAAATGGCGTGTTTTGACGTGATATGAACGAGAACCGATTCTGTTATTCAGTCATTCAGTTCATTGTTAGACATCTTCTGATCTCCTAACATGGACTTGTTCAGTAAAGGGTGTATTTGTTGATGATATGCTGCTACACTTCTTGTACTCAAATGCTATTTGCTTGTGCTACAGCTAAAGCACTCACACACTTCAAAGAGGGAGAGCTTTCAATGTATAGAAGTGAAAAGAATGACTCGTTCACGTAAATGATTCTCTAATCAATATATGGACTGGAGTGTGACTGTCATTATCTTTCCTCCTCAGCGCCTCTAGGGATTAAGCAGCGGTTCATTCCCCTCCTTTGATCAGTCGAGTGTCCCATAGACCTAGAAACACTCACAGACTTAAAGAAAAGCAGCAGGATGGACAGAACAGAGCTCATCCAAAAGGCGAAGCTGGCCGAGCAGGCCGAGCGCTATGACGATATGGCAGCCTGTATGAAGTTGGTGACTGAAGCTGGGACCGAGCTGTCTAACGAGGAGAGAAACCTGCTATCCGTCGCCTATAAGAACGTGGTGGGTGCCCGGAGGTCTGCCTGGAGGGTCATCTCCAGCATCGAGCAGAAGACTGAAGGAAACGACAAGAAACTGCAGATGGTGAAGGAATACCGGGAGAAAGTGGAGTCCGAATTGCGAGACATCTGCAACGATGTGTTGGTGAGTATGCATGTCCATACAATGCAAAAACATTGTGTGACGTTTTTAAATACAATAATTTGTGGTATCAATGGATGATGAAAGGAAACCCAACACACAATGAAGAATGCAAATGTCTATAATAGGGCTCAAGTCTCAAGCTCTATTGAGACTTGAGATTTATAGAGCCCATTACAACTACACTGTAGACCAAAGGACTGTAGAGACAGTATAATACAAATATATATAAAAAATACATAAAATATTAAAGCACAAAACGCTCGCTTAATCAAAATCAATCACGATATGGCTCACGATATGCAATTTTGCAGTTTAAATAATTAAATATATACCAATGATATACTCAACAAATGAGAGGGCTTCTTCAAAGGCTCCATTGCTGCTATTTAGAAATTTTACTTCACATTTTAACAGTGGATTATTGTTTCACTTTAATCTTCAATGTTATGGATATATTGCACTGCACACCAACGACCAAAATAATTTACAATTTTGAATAGAATCTGTACCACTAAGTAGTATTTGACGAATTAATCACACAAGCAAAGTGCCTTTGTTCTGAATATTAGCACTGCTGTGATTCAGTCATAGACATATCTGTATATATCAGAATATGTGTTCCTCTGTAGACCACATATGTGCAATACACACAACATGTCAGAGAATATGTCCTCTTTTCTGAAGGAACAGCAGCCCAGTTTTGGCTCTCGCTGGAGACGATGGTTTCTATATTAAGGGGAGCATGCACAGTCTTGCACGACGAGAGTCACTATCTCGTTATTTTTATATCTAGCTTATGTAGTGTTAAGTCCAATTAGAAGGTGTGCAGTTTGTATTTTAATACCTTTTTGTAAAGCAAACCTCTCTTGATGTAATTGACATGAATATAATAACAAGTGTTTCCTGCTAGACACTTCCCACAGAGGGAAGCGTTTATTTATACATTCAAATCATATGCCTGGCTTTGTCTTTGCCTTGTCCACAGAGAAATGAGATGATCAAAGGTCAGAGGTGGGTGTGTGTGAAGGTGTGTTCAGGTGCAGTTTAGTAACGCTGTCTGCTGGGTAATAGTGATTTGTGCAGTTCCTCATTCTCAATGCTTGTGCTTCTGGTAGAACAATTCAGCCTCATCCTCTCAGACACTTTGTTTCTTTAAATAAATACAATGTTTAACATTGCCTGAAGGAGGTTTGTTCTAAAAATGGAAGCTGTGGTTTATTTTCTCATTGCCTGTGCTGAAATGGTAGGACGAGGCTGCTATTGTGCAACAGAAAAAGTGGTGTATTCATTAAAAAGACCCTGTTTTATATATGCAGTGGTCAACCAAAATGTGTTGTTTTTTTGTTTTCAATGGCAGATGCTAAAACTAGAGGCGGGGGTTTATAAATACATGATCTAGGGGGTTTATAAATACATGATAAAATTTAGTGACAACATGTAAGATATAGACAAATTAGCGGATTTTAATTATATTTGATGTGTTAGATAAATATTGGTCAATATTGGCTATTAATGTGATTAACCGAGCACGTTGTGTCCGAGCCCAGCCCGGCTCGACACATTAACTGTAATTATGAGCCTGAGCTGGATTTAAACTTGGCCATTTTTTAATACGTGGGTCATTATTATAACTGACGCTCTTAACTACTTTCTATGCTATTTTCTTCCACCCGCAACATGTATGTTTTGGCTCCCGCTCCCGCCCGTCCATTTCTGTACCTTCAAATACTTTCAAGTTAGCCTATGTGTCGCCACCATACACATCAGCGTAAATGCTCCCGATAAATGATTTGTTATTAAAGCATTAACACACAAACCACACTGTTATAACATAAAAACTAGCAGGCTAACTTACGGTCATGCATGGTTTGGCAGAACTGATGTCAGCTGCTAAAAAGCTGACATCAGTTCATTGTAATCTCACACACCTCTGTTATTATCAATTAATCTTTTATGATTTCTACACTTTGTTTGTTATAATTAGAGGATTTGCCAGCATACAGAATTCATCACTGAACAAAAAGTCCGTTTTGAGCGAGCGGGGAAGTCTATCGTAATGCTTCTGATTGGCCATTGCGTTCTAGAAATCAACACATGTCTCTGATTGGCTACATCGTGCAACGCTGCAAACATGTTGTAAATAGAAACTCTGGCCTGTAAATTATTTCGGTTTTGTTTTAGTTGTTCTTGTTGCTTTTCTGCAACAGATGAATAAAAATGTATTAGTTTTTATGTTTTATTCATAGATATTTCTATATTTAGTTTGCGTGAGTCCCGCGAATCGTTTTAATCTCCCTCAACCCGCACACACAGAGTGAGTGCATTACCGCCCGCGCTTCCTCGTATGACATCATCACCCAGTTACTTTAAAAAAACTATTATTTTAACACATTTTAAGACAGAAAATTTAAAATAAATACATATTGAGCACTTTAATTTTGACATGAATTGTTTAACCTGCAATTTACAGCTTAAGGTTAAACTTTTAAAACTTTAATTGTATAATAACAC
Source organism: Pimephales promelas (assembly GCF_988280905.1). NCBI lineage: Eukaryota > Metazoa > Chordata > Actinopteri > Cypriniformes > Leuciscidae > Pimephales > Pimephales promelas. Next base: position 26,612,782 of record NC_142783.1, read on the forward strand.
ATTTTAATGAATGCTTCAGCCAATCTAAAAATGAATAACCATGCTTCTTACTCTTCTGAATGTTGTGATGGCTAAATTCACTTGTAGATTTTAAAGGGCTCCTATTTATGCCCTTTTATGAAGCCCTTTTTTGGGGTTTACTAGAATATATTTTCATGCTTTATTGTTCAAAAATGTATTATTTTTCACATATTTTACATTATTACAGCTCCTCTCTCCGCAGTCTGGTTGAACTCATAATTTTCGATGAAGCCCCTCCTTCCAAAATATGAAATGTGCTGTGATTGGTTAGCTGGCCCGTGTGTTGTGATTGGCAGCGCTTAGGGCGTGTTCAGAAATTGTCACGCCTTTTTATAATCGCTAGCTCTAATCCTAAATATTAATGATGGTGGTCAATTTCAAACTATTTCAAGCCTCGATTCAGACCCTGACCATTTTAACTAACAACAGATTTCACTGGACGTTTCAGAGTTGTATGTTTTTTTTATTGTTGGAAAACTATGGTAATACAAACAGTAATCAATAACAAAATCATGGATTATTTTCCTAAGGGATGGTGAACAACAGTCTTACACAAACAAGAGCTTGCAAAAGCTAAAGTAACCTACATCAGTACTGTAGTCTTGGTTAACAGGCTAGCAGAGGCAAAGCTTTGCCCTTCGTTTACATCATAACTAGTGGTCAAACCGATATTGTTTTTTTTAATAGCCAATGCTGTAATGAAGCCGGTATATATTTATTTGAATTAATATTTCATAAATTAGTTAAATATTTTACATTAAAATACTAAAGTTAAGTATTGCTCAATAACATGTATTTATAAAATAGGGTGAATTTCCATTTTATTCCTACATTTTAATATCAGCCAATTATCAATTTTCTTTTAATATCTAAAAAAAAAATTGAAGATTGTGCTCCCTGAAAGCGAAAGTAGCCGGTCACTGTAGTTTCCTTCTAGTAAGTCAGTGGGGCTGTTATCAGTGTTTTTTTCTGTAGTCAAGTCTAAATCCATGTGATTGGTGAACTGTGTTTGTGTAGTGAGTCATGGCCAGTTTCTGTGCATGATTTAGTGAGAACTCAAGCTTAATTTCCCAGCTTGTCTGAGATGGCTAAGGGTGTGTCTGTGACTCATCTCACTGTTGAATCTGCTCTGGGATCAAGGATGTTCCACACCCCCACCTGTCCAGACAGCCTGCCACATGCTGCCAGCTCTCGTACTCCCAGTAGGGTGAACTAGGCTCAATGAACAAGTGCTTCCAGCATTTATCATTCATTTATATTTGTCACAACATCAGGGGAATGTTATAAAGATGTTCACCTGTGTGTGGACATGATCAACAATTAAAAATATTTGGAGTCTGACAGTAAATTTGTAACAATAAGCATGCAGACTGTAGCAGGGATGGATTTAGAAACAATTTCTCAGAAAGAGTTTTTTAGATTCCTGACCGTTACTGTTTCCACACTAAAACACAGCATGCTAAATGATAAGAGACGTGTGTTCCGTGTGCAGTCTGTGCACGTGTGATATATAAAATCGGCATGTCGATTGTGTGAAAATCGTCCGATTCCGATCACCAGCCGATCAATCGGTGGCGGTGCATCTCTAATTCTAATATGTCGTTTCTAATGTAGAAACCGGATGAATGGAAATTAAAAAACAAACAGAAAATAAATATTTTGTAAGTTTTTACTGTCTTTTAATCAACTTTATTTAGTCCTCGCTGAATACGTTTTTAATGATTTATCTTCCTAAAAAAACCAAGCCCAAAATTTTAAACTAATTTAAGTCCATACGTATAAATTAGTCTCAAAATGAGATTTCAAGTCTGGATGCTCAGCTTTGTGCTATTTTGTGACATCTGTTTGTAGTCTTTTCAAATGCTGTTATATTTTAGGTCAGAAACAGGATTCTAGGATAGCACTGACCTTGTTTCTCTGGATTGGTCATCAAGACTGCCGTCTCTTTGCTGAGAATCCTTGACAAGTGTGAAGAATGAAAAAAATGCTCTGGCAGGCCTTTCACCTCAGGCAAGCATGAAGAAACAGGCCCTCATGCCGGAGAATGTTTCTTACGCTATTGGTTTTGTCTGTTTTTACATTTTAGGGTGCAGTTTGTACTATTTAAAGCCAAAAAAAATGATTTGCATGCCTTCAGTTTAAAGGGATAGTTCATCCACAAAAAAATGTCGTTCTGCACCTGTGTGACTTTTTGTTCAGTGGAACATAAAAGAAGCAATGAAAAACTACAATAGAAGTCAATGGGGTCCAAAATGCTGGACTTTCATTGTATGGCCAAAAACATGTTTACTTGTTACCATAGAAGAAATTAATTCAAGTTTAGCATGACATGAGGGTGAGTAAATGATGGCTTTTTATTTTTGAGTGTGCTATCCCTTTGATCACTAAGAGAGCAATGAAATGTTGGACTATCCTAGATTTAATCAAACCTCCTAGCAGTTTCACTGTGTGCTGATCTGAAGCTGGGCTGATATGTTTCCTAATGATTTCTGTGTTGTAACACTGTCTGTGAGGGACAGAAGTGTGGGAGGAAGCAGAGAAAAAATAAGCTCTCGTTGCATTTTCTGACCTGATCTTACCATAGCGTGGTAAGGCGTGGGTCATACCTCATGATGTTGTGTTGGCCTTTCTGTGGTAATCTGTCTCATCCTTGCTATGGTGGTTAATCTGGTATTTACCCGTGCCTTAAGCTGTTGCTTTCACTGACACAGATTACTTCTGAAGCAGTCTAAGATGGATGGGAAGATCCAGCAGAAGTGCTAGCCTCTGAGACTCAGATTAAGTTTAAATCTGGACTAAAATTGTTTGGAGTGAAATCCCTTAAAACTGTGTTAACGGTACTAACAGGACGATGAGCTGATACTTAGCCTGTATTTGGTGGTTTGTGGATGTTTATTGGGGTCTTGGAGAAATGACAGAAATAAACGACATGAAGAAAGTGTCTAAACATGGTCTCTAGCTAAGCCTTCATGCCTTTCCATAGGTTCATTTCTTTCATTTACTCTTCTTCTTCAGGAGCTGCTGAACAAATATTTAATTGAGAATTCCACAAATCCCGAGAGCAAAGTCTTCTACCTGAAGATGAAGGGCGACTACTACAGATACCTTGCTGAAGTCGCCTCAGGAGATGACAAGAAAGGTAAGAATGCATGGCTGTTAGTTTTGTGGATTTTACAAACATGTTTGCAGAAAATGTAGGACTGGACTTTCCTTGGTATGACGCAACTGGAAACATCGAAACAAGGGGAAGTTTGTCTCGTGTCTTGAGTCATCCGCTCAATACAAATGCTCATTTCTTTCCTTTTTTTTCTTTTCTTCTTTAAATTTCATATATTATAATTTTTTGGATGGCCTGGTTTTAGGCTTCTTTTTGCAGCTTTGTAGGCCTGAACGGTAAAATATATATGTATGTATATATATATATATATATATTAGGGCTGTGCAAAAGTTCATTGCGATTAAAATCCAAAATAAAAGTCTGTGTTTACATAATATATTTGTGTGTGCTGTATATAATTATGCTGTATATATAAATACACACACATGCATGTATATATTTAAGAAAATGTGTTATTCATATATAAAATATTTATATAATATAGATTATGTATTTATAAATGTATACAGAATTTAAGCGCAAATAATTCTTAAATATATACATGCATGCATAGGTATTTATATATACAAAATAATTATATACAGCACACACAAATATATTATGTAAACAGACTTTTATTTTGGATGCGATTAATCACAATGAACTTTTGCACAGCCCTAATATATATATATATATATATATATATATATATACATTTACAATATTTGTAGTAATATGTAATAAATTAGCAATGTTGTTTTAGTTTGTTAAAAAGGTAGAATTTATGAAGCTAACGTAACTCCATGAATTGATAATATGCAAAATACTGCAGATTTTACACTGAAGCCATTCAAAAATGGTAAAAGCAGCACTGGCCTGAAACTTCATATTATTGTTGAGCCCTACTTTGACATTATTGTATCCAATATGCATTGCATGACTAACCATTTACTTTTTTTTCTTTCTTTTTTTTACAGCAACCATAGAAAACTCTCAGGATGCTTACCAGAAAGCATTTGATATAAGCAAGACAGAGATGCAGCCAACACACCCCATTCGTCTGGGTCTGGCCCTAAACTTTTCTGTCTTTTTCTACGAGATCCTTAACTCTCCAGATAAGGCCTGCGCCCTTGCTAAACAGGTACGTTTTTAAATTACAACGTTCACTGTATATCCATTACAGATGTGGATATTTTGTCATCTTTAACAATGTGTTTTTGTACATATTTAGGCATTTGATGAGGCCATAGCAGAGCTTGATACGCTGAACGAAGAGTCTTACAAAGACAGCACTCTTATCATGCAGCTACTGAGAGACAACCTCACAGTAAGTAACAGCAGAGCCATTTTATTTCCTCACAGGTGTGGGATAGTGAGCATAGAGGCATCGCAAATAGTTTTTAAAATGTATAGAGGCTTTGAAATTGCTTATTTGTTTTAATAGAGTTGAGAAATACCGTAAAATGTCAAAACGGAGAGAGATGTGATTTAAGAGATCAAAATAAATCCCTCTGTTCACAATCCTGTAAACTGACCGAGTCTCTTCAGAACATTTACTAAACCACTCAATTCATAAAGATTAATTTTACGATCTCTTTATGAACTCTTTGAAGTGTCAAAGTGGTAGTTGAATAGACAGTCAATGGAGGGACAGAAAGCTCTTGGATTTCATCAAAAAGATCTTCACTTGTGTTCCAAAAATGAACAAAATGTCTGGAATGACATGAGGGAGAGTAATTAATGCCAGAATTTTAATTTTTGAAAGTTTTGCACTACAATCGGTTGCTTTTCATGCCTTCAGTCAACAAAACACATAGATGAAACTGGTTGATGCAAATGTGATACAACAGTTAAAAGAACTTGAAGTAAATATAAACTATTGTAGTATATAAGTAATACTAAAATAACATGGATTGTGTTCTGACCCTGGTATATAATTATTTTCTTCCACCAGTTATGGACATCTGACAACGCACCAGATGAGGGAGAAGGAGGCGAGGGAGGAGAGAACTAATCTACACACTCCTTCAGCAAAGAAAACAACCTTTTTACACATCTCCTTTCCTTTATCACTCCATGTCAGAATTCCTCCAGTAAAGATCAAACCCATGATTAATGAAGAGCTGTTTATGAAAAAAAAAAAGAGAAAAAATCATTTAGTCTTTTCACAAGTGCAGCTTTTGGACAAGAAAAGAAAGATATTTGGGGAGAAACCCTGTTCCCTTAGTTTGTTTGTCTTGGCCTTCCATAATGTGCAGTTTCTGCTGTAGAAAAGTATGACTAGTGTCATTTTATACAAACATAATCTTAAAGTAATAGTTAACGGAAAATAAATTAATGAATAAATTAAAAATAAGGACATGCATTTCATCACAGCTAAGTCTGAGACTAAAAAGTAATTGCAGGGATATTAAAAGCATTTAGATAACTGTTGTCATATACACCTACTGTATCTTGTACTTTAACACTCTTACCTGTTTCACCTCAGCACTACCACGGGTTGTGCACTTCCACTGAAAGCGGTGGTCAGTCACGCTTTAGATAGTTCAATATGGAAATGTAACAACAACAAAAAAAAAAAGACGTTTGTTGAAATGGCGTGCAGTTCAGATTTTACTTGGAAATATTAGCATCTGCAGTGGTATGTAGTATCTGACGGTCCTCAGTTTATAAACTGTTTAATTATATATTTACAGTTTTTCACTTGATTTTGGTCTGTTTAGTGTTCCCTTTGCTTTTTATGGAAATCGAAATCATCCATAGAAATTAAAACCATTTGTAAGATGACTTAGGGCATATTTTATTTTATTTTATTTGTTTAGTAATGCTATGTTAAAAGTGAAACTGTGCATTTAGCAGTACTCAACTAGCATGCAGACCAGTTCTGACACGATCTGTGGCACAATGTGGTAATATGGTCTTGATGGTTTGATGCACGTATTAATGGCCCACTCTAGAAATTGATTTCACGTAACGCATGTTAAGAACGATAGAAGTCCAGAAACGAGTATCTTTCTTCTGACTGCTAGCGTTGAATTTGTGTTGTTGGCAAATAACATTGCCTGTGTATGTCCGGAACACTGGACTGGGAATCAATGCCATATTGCCAATATTAAAGTTCTGTTTAGTACTTTTCAATGCATTGTGCACAGGTGTGTGTGGTTGTCCGGAGAGTGTCATTATAGTTTGGACCACTATTACCTTGTTTCTCCTTTTTGTCTTTTTTTTTTTATTGTGTATGTGATTGATTTTTTTTTCTCTCTCTCTCTCCCATGGATTTTAGTCTCACAAAAGCCTTGTGAAAATGTTTTATGCCCTATGTATGTTATGTAACATGCTTAAAAATTACATTTTATAAACCAATTTGCTGTCCTGTGTTTTTTTTTAATTTTATTTTCTATAATTACTTTATCTTAAATAGTGGATAATCTTCACTTTGGAGATTTATAATCGAGAATTAAACTACTGTATCTCCAATTATTAGGTTTTGAGTCAAAAGTGTATCTACATGTGTTTTGCTTGTTCTGGGTTTGAATGTTGGTTTCAAACATATTCTAGTGCCCATGTGTTACGCTGTATTGTGCTGGGGCACTGGAATTAAAGCTGGAGATGCTGGATAAGCTTATTAAGAAGGCAGGCTTTGTTGTTGGAATGGATCTGGATATTATTGAGGCTGTTGTTGAGAGAAGAATAACGTCCAAACTGCTGGCCATTACGAACAATACCTCACACCACTTCCAAGACATCCATGTTGGAATGAAGTTCATTCAGCAATCGATTGATCCAGCCCTGGTGCATCAGAGACTGCTACAGGAGGTCATTTATGCTTACTGTTGTGAGACTTTACAATTCATCTATCATATGTAACCTTTTACGCTAGGAACTGGTATCTGCTCATCTCATACTTAATGCAGTAAATTCAATTTATTACATTTTACTGTTATTTTTTCAATACTTCCAACAAATATGTGCAATAATGATTGTTTCTTAAATCATGAATATTGTTTTATAGGGTCTTAGCATAATTACAATACACAATAATATATATTTAATTTAAATACCTCATATTTAAATAATTTATATTTTTAAATTGTATAGGGTATTTATTTGTTTTGGGTTTATATTGTAGTCTGTTGTCCTGGTTTTTTTTTTTTATATATACAAAAGTCAGTGAAGGCTTGATCTGAACTTTTCGATTGATGGTTTTTTTTCGATTGAAAGTTGTCAGACATTTTAGATTTTCTATAGTTTGTTTAATTACATTTATTTTTTAATTTTTTTTTTTTGGGGGGGGGGGCTATGTTTCACATTTTCTGATTGGGTTTATGAATTGTTTTTCTGTTTAAAATTTTATAGAGAGCAAGCTATTTACCTCATATAGTCACGACGATATAGTCATAAAGAACTTAAAGAATCTGGAAAAAAATACAGAATGTTAATTCCTAGTTCATTTAAGCTAAAGTTTTAATCAAATAACACTACAGTAGGATGACCTATTTGTTAGTATAAAGCCTAGTTTCAATACAGTGACACACAGTAACGTAATTAGGCCTATTACACAAAGAATCCTCAGTTGGTTATCTAAGTTTTTTGATCCCAAATAAGGCAGCAAAGTTTTCCAGTTTTGGGTGAGCAGCGGCTTATAGGCTGAAGAAAACAGCCTATGAAATTCTATTTCAAATAGAAACAATCAAAAATCAGGTCAGAGACATTTACCATGTATGTGCCAACTTTTACAACACAAATTAAATATGGCTTTCTTTATACAGATACATGACTTTTATTATGTAATGTTTTTAAACGTTGACCAGGAAGTACAAAATACGTCACTACAAAACGGTGATTTCACGTTCACGTTGGATTGTATTTAAAATGTTTAATAAAAAGCCGCGCAGAAATTTCAGGCAAAGAAAAAATGAATCCAGTGATGAAGATGAGAATGAAAAGCTCGGCGGTGTTGACGATAGAATGGAAACGGAGAAAGCAGATTCAAAAGCAAATTTACCGCGAGGAAGGATTTCAGGTAGTTCAAAGGCTCGCGAGTGTGACTCCAGTGATGGTGAGGAGCCCTCTGTCACCGGACTCCAGTCCAGAGACATAAAACACCAGTCGAAGAGCAAAAAAACACTCAGCTTCTTTGACGATAAAGACGGTGAACATTTTACTATAACCAGTCATATGCTCTTATATGGTAAATAGATTCGTTTTAACGAATAAACCTTACTCTCTTAAGTTACAGCCACTGAGGGAAGTTTTAAAGTAAAACGGTCAGTCAATAGAGAAGTTGTGTTCCAGGCGCGGAATAAAGAGGATGCTCCTGTACCATTACAAGGTACTGTAACTGAAATAACTACTTAGGTCTGATCTGAAGACATAATTTTCATCTGCCAGTGAATGTTATGGTCCATAACACTTTATCTGTTTTCAGTTAAGAAGAATAAGGATGTCAGTTTGCAATCTGACAGTGATGCCGATTCTTCTGTGGAAGAAATACCCCCTGACAGTGATGATGATGATGATGATGATGATGCAAGCTCTTCTGCCATGTCAAGTTCATCTTGTTCTTCAAAACCACAAAGAGGTTCTGTCTTCACCTAAATCATTTGCCTAAGGAACCAGTTAACTATCTGAACAAAACAGATTAAATACAATAAGCATAACGTTTTGTTTTTTTAATTAAATTAATGCACTATATTATTTCATTAATATTTTGAGAGGATCTCATGGTATCTCTGAATTAGCCACCATTTATTTCTATATAAATTCAACACAATATTAAGGAGATAATATTTTCCCCATTTACTTCATATTGTGGCCTTTTTGGGGCCATTTAGCCTTAAAGGAGTAGTTCACTTTAAAATTTCACTTTCTATTGCAATTGTCTACAGGGGAACTTTAAAACCCTGAGGACCACCCGAGGTTTAAAGCGATGGTTTACCAAACTATGAAAAATCTGTTATTGTTTACTCATTGTTAATTTGTATTGTTGCAGTCATCATTCCTGATGCTAGAAATATCCGTGCTGCCAAAGAGAAAAGGAGAAATGCCAGAGGCCAGCAAGATTACATCTCACTGGATTCACCCCACACTCCTGGAAGCCTACAGGAAGAAGATCCGAGCAATGAAGAACAAGACAGTGACAATGATCTAGATGATCATGAGCGCAGAATCGAGTTTGCACCCAAACCCAAGACTCTCAGAGAGCGAATGGCTGAGAAGATGGGTGAGAATCTTGTGTTACTTGTGTATATTAAATCACTGCTAAAGTAGTTTGGAGAGAGATGAAATGTTCTGGGTTTGTGCTCTGTAGGAAGTGATAGTGACGAGAGTTTTTCTGATAGCCAGGAGGAGGAAGACCAGCAGATGTGGGAAGAGCAACAGATTGGAAAAGGAGTCAAAAGACACCAAGTGAGACCTGACACTGTGACAGATTTTAATAATCTTAAGCCTTTTTGGATAGTATTTAACTTAATATTAATAGTGTGGATAATATTTAACTTAATATTAACTTCCATAGTGTTTCAAGGACCTTTCCTTGTATTCTCAGAAGGATTGGCAGGCTCCTAGACCAGCCCGACAGAAGAAAATGGACATCCCTGAAAAGCTACCACCAATCAGAATTGATGTCATTAAGAAGAGAATCATTGGAAAGTAAGCTGCTGTTATGCATTCCTTATAGATGTTTTTAATTAATAATATATAAAAACATTTAACATTCATAAAACATTCTTAAAATATGAATATTAACTATACTACTGTTTTGGTCAGTAAGATTTATTTATTTTTGAAGAATAAATTAAAACTTTTGAGCAAGGATGCACTGATCAAAATTGAGAGTAAAAATGTAGCGTTAAAAAAGTTTTATATTTCAAATGAATGCTTTTCTTTTAAACTTTCTATTCATGAAAAATCTTGGGGGGAAAATTTATCATGGTTTCCAGAAGAAATCAAGCAGTATAACTGTTTTCAACATTGATAATACTACGAGATATTTCTTGAGTAGCAAATCAGCATATTAGAATAATTTCAGAATGAAGTATCAAGTGACACTGAAGACTGTAGTAATAACTAACTGCTGAAAATTCAGCTTTACCATCACAGGAATAATTTCAAATAGAAATGTCTTTTTTTTTTCTTTTTTTTTTTGGTGCATTCACACCGGGCATGAATACCGTGTCAAATTTGGCGCCTACCGTAGTTATACGCTTGAACACTTTGGCGCGCATAAAAAAACAAAAGTTTGAAGCAAAATTTACGCGAGCATCTTTTTACATTTGGCGTTTGGCATTTGGCGGGCATCTTTTTACAAGACGGCTGATGTTGATCGACCATTCATCAAGAGAGTCACTGCTCTGTATTTGAAATGGAGAGTAGAACAGTGGCGTAGGGATCATCGTTGCCGTATTTGGGTACACCGAATCCTTCTAAGGCGAATCGAGTTTGGAGAGTTTCACCATTTGCTCCAGGAGCTGCGCCTGGATGAGGGGCCGCTTTTAGCCGTACTTCTGTCAGTCCCGCGGCCAGTTTGATGACTTGTTGTCGCGCATCGGAGCAACCATCACCCTCACCCACCTAATCTGTCATTTATTTTGTTTTGATGATAAATGGAGCCAGCCTCTAAAAGTGATTAACCTGTCCTGTGTTTTTTTTTTTTTTTGATTTTTAAAAAAAAAAAAATTCTCTCTCGCACAACACTGTCCTGACACGATCTAAATGCAGCCTCTAGAACATTAGAAAAAATCATACTAACTTACTAATCTTACTAACTTGAATGGCAGTATACAGTATATAATTGATATAAAAAATCTCACTGCAGGTTGGAATCGCTTAAGGAGGTGCACAGGGCGCGAGAGGCAGAGCTGAGGAGGATGCAGCTGGATGTGGAAATGGCCAAGAGCACTTTAGAGAGCCTCGAAAACCACCCCGCAGATGAGCAGCTCCGATTCTACCGTACCATGAACGCTTTCTCACAGAACCTACTGGAATGCCTGTCTGAGAAGGTAGGCAAAGTTTATTGTTACTAAATGAAGTATGTATGTAATACAGAATAGTTATATACAATTTAGATGCTCCACGGATTTAATGGTGAAAGGGCTATGACACACCAAGCCAATGGTCAGCCAACGTTGGGCCATTGGTGGGCGTCCTTCGGGCTAGTTTTTGCTGTGTGCAAAAAGTGAGTGCAGCTAGTGAGTGCAGTTCACTTCGTGTATACATGCAGGAGCCATCTTTGGACAAGCCGAACCACGAATGCCATTCATACAATTCGCTGAACTTCATTGAGTTCAGCTCACTTGGCACGTCGTTCGTGGCTCCTGCTCCATGCGAGGGCAACAACAAAATCAGCTTTCGTCACCTCTAGGTCTTTGATGCCGACTTGGGGTGTGTCAGAGCCTTTAAGTAGATTGTTTTATTTTTCAGATGGCTTTAATAAACTCTGTTGAGCTGGACATGCACAGTCTCTATATTGACCAGGCGGAGGCGCTGTTGAGTCAGAGAAGAGAAGCACTACTGGAGGAATCCTCACAGATTCAAAAATTAACCTGTAAGATTACAACTGTTTTTTAGTTTCATTGCGAAATTATTATGTAGAGGAGGCCTCACATCTTATACCCTCCTTTATTTTTATAATGATCATAACTTCCATCAATCACAGCACTGAATGCACATTCATTCAATAATATTGTGTATTGTGGATGTCTCGTAGATAACACTGATTCACACAGCAATGGTGACGCAACTGCAGACTCTAGCACCACTCAGCAGAGGTGAGATGGATTATAATGTATGCACTTTCACCATTACTGAATGTTATTGCTGTAAACACTGGATATACTTAGCCTGACATTATGAGTCTTTATAGATTACAGCCTTTCGAGGCTTTCTGAGATGCTTATAATCTTTAAATTACCGTTGTCAAAGTCATTTATCATTGGGTTTTCTATTCTCTATGTGTTTTCATGTCTAAGCTTGTCCTATGAAGACATTGGGTGCGTACCTTGTGACTGGGAACCAACAGTAGAGCAGGAGGCAGAGCTACAAAGTAAAAGAGGTGTGAGAAGCTTTATTGAAGCACAAATAAAATCATTTTTAGTCACCATGAAATGAAAATGGACAATTCTTTTTTTTTATTGTTATTCCTGTATTTATTATAAATTATATATCCATGCACATGTAATTTTTATTCAAAATAGCTAATTCACCCCACCTACTCCCCCCAACACAGGAGGAAAGTCTATCCGTTTAATGCTGACTTTGAACAGTGGTGTCAGAGCCTAGAAATGCAGAGATCACATCCAATACTTGTGTTTATATGAAATATGTACGCCATCTATAACTTTGATTCAATTTCAGATGATCTACTGAAAAAGGCCCAGGAAGTGTTTGCAGATGTTCAGACAGACTTCTGGGACGTGAAAAAAATCCTCTCCAGATTTAATGAGTGGCGCGTCTCCTTCCAAGAGTCTTACAGTAATGCCTACATTGGCCTGTGCCTCCCTAAGCTCCTGGCACCCCTGATCCGACACCAGCTCATTGGCTGGAATCCTCTTCAGGTGAGCTATGGTTATTTTGACTTTCCACCTGATTATTTTGTGCTACATTCAAATCAGCTTGAAATGATATGCTGTGTTTGGATCTGAAACAACCGGTTTTTCATCCATAAGAAATTGTGGATCAGGACAAACTCAGCATTTGACAGTATGAGTAGTGATTAAGTATGCTGCTTATTGTCAAATATTGCATTTTTACAGCTTACAGCACATATCATGTGTATTTGTATCAGCACGTATTTTTAGTTATTATTTTACAAGACAGATTTCTCAGACTGCATTGTAGATTTGAAGGTGTGTATTCAGCAACTTGTACGTCAAACAAATTAAATTATGGTACTGAATAAAATTGAATTTGTCCTTACAAATTGAATTTGTTCTTACAATTGAAATTGATTTTGTTCTTACATATATTTCTTCATTAAATTACTAGTTTATTAGGGCCCGAGCACTAACAGTGCGAGGACCCTATTGAAACTGTTAGAATTATTTTTTTTTTTCTTTTTTCTGCAAAGTAAGCGCCATTTTCGGGGCCGCAACATGCTCAAAAACTCACCAAATTTGGCACGCATGTCAGGAGTGGTGAAAAATTTCGTATTTTGTGGGTTTCGCGGATGGGCGTGGCAAAATGGCACGCTAGCGCCACCTAGAAAATTGGAAAAAACTAGCCCCTCGTCCACGTTCAACCTACATGCACGAAATTTGGTGGGGACATGTATCATATCAAGACGCACAAAAAAGCCTCAAGAACCCATACCATAAACTCGACAGGAAGTCTGCCATTTTGAATTTGGCGGCCATTTTTGGACGATTTACACACTCCGTACTTTATCGAACTCCTCCTAGGGATTTAGTCGGATCGACTTCAAATTTCTGCTGTGCCTTCTAAAGGCATTGACGATGTAAAGTTGTGCTCTCTGCGCGTTTTCATCGATGGCCGTGTCCATGGCGTCGATGATTCGCCATGAAACAGGAAGTTGTAGTAACTTGGCTGTAAATGCCCAGATCTGCACGAAATTTAACACATTTGACAAGTTTCCCGCCCTGAACAAATCTACATGCCGATATTCACCCACAGTCATAGCGCCACCTAGTGGCAACAGGAAGTGACCTTTAACGAAGCAGCCCCCGCCACACTTTTGACCGACATGTACGCAAATTCTGTGGTACATCTACCATGTCCAGACGCACAGAAAAGTCTCTTGGAGCAATGCCCTAAACTCAACAGGAAGTCAGCCATTTCTATTTTTACCACCATTTTTGGATGATTTACTCATTACGTACTTTAACGAACTCCTCCTAGGGATTTAGTCGGACCGACTTGACATTTCTGCTGTGCCTTCTAAAGGCATTGACGATGTAAAGTTGTGCTATTTGCGCATTTTCGTCGATGGGCGTGTCCGTGGCGTTGATGATTTGACATGAAACAGGAAGTTGTATTAACTTGGCTGTAAATGCCCCGATCTGCACGAAATTTTACTCATTTCACAAGAGTCCCGCTCTGAACAAATCTAAATGCAGACATTCACCCACAGTCATAGCGCCACCTGCTGGCAACAGGAAGTGACCTTTAACGAAGCAGCCCCCACCACATGTTTGACCGACATGTACGAAATTTATGTGGTACATCTACCGTGTCCAGACGCACAGAAAAGTCTCTTACAGCGATGCACTAAACTCAACAGGAAGTCGGCCATTTCTAATTTTACAGCCATTTTTGGATGATTTACTCATTACGTACTTTAAATAACTCCTCCTTGGGATTTAGTCGGATTGACTTCACATTTCTGCTGTGCGTTCTAAAGGTATTGACGATGTAAAGTTGTGCTATCTGCGCGTTTTCGTCCATGGGCGTGTTCGTGCCGTCGATGATTCGCCATGAAACAGGAAGTTCTAGTAACTTGGCTGTAAATGCCCAGATCTGCACAAAATTTTACACATTTGACAAGAGTCCCGCTCTGAACAAATCTACATGCCGACATTCACCCACAATCATAGTGCCACCTGCTGGCAACAGGAAGTGACCTTTAATGAAGCAGCGTAGCAAATTCACAGCCGCACTGGCTGAGCTGCAAAATATGCAACGCGGCCGCCTCACACCCCGACGTGCTACAGGTGCGAGGGCCCGCCCATCGCTGCTTGCAGCTTTATTTTTTTTTTCTTTTTTCTGCAAAGTAAGCGCCATTTTCGGGGCCGCAACATGCTCAAAAACTCACCAAATTTGGCACGCATGTCAGGACTGGTGAAAAATTTTGTATTTTGTGGGTTTCGCGGATGGGCGTGGCAAAATGGCACGCTAGCGCCACCTAGAAAATTGGAAAAAATTAGCCTCTCGTCCACGTTCAACCTACATGCATAAAATTTGGTGGGGACGTGTATCATATCAAGACGCACAAAAAAGCCTCAAGAACCCATACCATAAACTCGACAGGAAGTCCGCCATTTTGAATTTGGCGGCCATTTTTGGACGATTTACACACTCCGTACTTTAACGAACTCCTCCTAGGGATTTAGTCGGATCGACTTCAAATTTCTGCTGTGCCTTCTAAAGGCATTGACGATGTAAAGTTGTGCTCTCTGCGCGTTTTCATCGATGGGCATGTCAGTGGCGTCGATGATTCGCCATGAAACAGGAAGTTGTAATAACTTGGCTGTTAATGCCCAGATCTGCACGAAATTTGACACATTTGACAAGAGTTCCGCCCTGAACAAATCTACATGCCGACATTCACCCACAGTCATAGCGCCACCTAGTGGCAACAGGAAGTGTCCTTTAACGAAGCAGCCCCCGCCGCTTGTTTGACCGACATGTACGAAATTTCTGTGGTACATCTACCATGACCAGACGTACAAAAAAGCGTCAAGAACCCATACCCTAAACTTGACAGGAAGTCCGCCATTTTGAATTTGGCGACCGATTTGGGACGATTTACACACTCCGTACTTTAACGAACTCCTCCTAGGGATTTAGTCGGATCGACTTCAAATTTCTGCTGTACCTTTTCTAAAGGCATTGACGATGTAAAGTTGTGCTATCTGCATGTTTTCGCCGATGGGCGTGTCCGTGGCGTCGATGATTCGCCATGGAACAGGAAGTTGTAGTAACTTGGCTGTAAATGCCCAGATCTACACGAAATTTTACACATTTGACAAGAGTCCCGCCCTGAACAAATCTACATGCCGACATTCACCCACAGTCATAGCGCCACCTAGTGGCAACAGGAAGTGTCCTTTAACGAAGCAGCCGCCGTCGCATGTTTGAGCGACATGTACGAAATTTCTGTGGTCCATCTACCGTGTCCAGACGCACAAAAAAGTCTCTTGGAGCAATGCCCTAAACTCAACAGGAAGTCGGCCATTTCGAATTTTACCGCCATTTTTGGATGATTTACTCATTACGTACTTTAACTAACTCCTCCTAGGGATTTAGTCAGATCGATTTCAATTTTCTGCTGTGCCTTTTAAAGGCATTGACGATGTAAAGTTGTGCTATCTGCGGGTTTCGACCATGGGCGTGTCTGTAGCGTCGAAGATTCACCATGAAACAGGAAGTTGTAGTAACTTGGCTGTAAATGCCCAGATCTGCACGAAATTGTACACATTTGACAAGAGTCCCGCCCTGAACAAATCTACATGCCGACATTCACCCACAGTCATAGCGCCACCTAGTGGCAACAGGAAGTGACCTTTAACGAAGCAGCGAAAAATTTCACAGCTGCACCGGCTGAGCCGCAGAATATGCAACGCGGCCGCCTCACACCCCAACGCGCTACAGGTGCGAGGGCCCGCCCATCGCTGCTTGCAGCTTTAATTATATTAGCTTTTTAACATTAACATACAAAATTACATTACAGATTATTAGAACTGCAGTGCTGTGCAATGTCAACACTAAAAGCTGTGTCACCAATTATACTGGAATTGACGATAACCATGATAGTAAAAAAATGAAATCCTGATATTGTGTTAATAACACTATATTACTGTACTGTACAAAAATATTATAAATAATCCAGCATCAGTAACTATCTGACTGACAATATAGCAGATGGAGGTATTGCAACTTAACGTTGGTTTCTAGCCGTCACAAACTGTAGCTACAATATCCGCACAGAATCATGTTTGAGGAGAGGACACGGAAAAGCAGGACACTCTACCTGCATTTATTTCAAAGTTTCTATAGATAATTTGATAATATTATTATGAATTCTTGTGGCTATGGTAATCGCCTAGTGAAAATCTGCTATTGTGATAGCCCTAATACCAACTGACCATTTAAATCAACGAATGTTTACACATGCAAAAATTGTTTAATGAAATGACACTTATTTCCAGAACTCTATTCCGTCCTAAGATTTGATTTAGATTGTCGATTGGCAAAGATTGACATTTCTTTTAATGACCTTTAAATGTTCACTATTTTTATATATGTCTCTCGTTGACGTCTTGCTACTCATGTTATACCTAACATATTTTAAAAAATTTTTGTAATGTAGGCAGATGGTGATGACTTTGAGGCATTGCCGTGGTATTCTGCTGTGGAGAAATTCTGTCACGGTCTGGGTTTTGAGGAATCTGAGAACATGGATAAGACGACACTGCCCACCATAATTGAGAAGACGATCCTCTCTAAAGTTCAAGGCGAGTCATTTGCACATATTTACGCCAACATTTTTATAATTCCCACCAATCTGCATGCATTTACATTGAGTTTGAAAACAGAATATTTCAGAGAATATTTTAATATCAAGCTTTTGATTATAATTTACTATTAAAGGGTTACTTTTGCTGACAAATAAATGTGACGTTGCACTTTAAGCAGATTAGAATGTCTTGCTTTCACTGTACGATTCGTTTGGAAGATCAGAACTAATTATCTCATTAAAATATTGCTTGATGTTCTTGGCAGGTTTCGTGGAGCTGGTCTGGGACCCTTTGTCAACGCAGCAGTCTCAAACCCTCACGACATTGTGCAAGAGAATACAGGATGATTATTCTGTATTTGATGGTGAACAAAGCAAACCTGTCAAGGTGTTG
Source organism: Pimephales promelas (assembly GCF_988280905.1). Classification (NCBI taxonomy): domain Eukaryota; kingdom Metazoa; phylum Chordata; class Actinopteri; order Cypriniformes; family Leuciscidae; genus Pimephales; species Pimephales promelas. The sequence continues at coordinate 26,630,485 of NC_142783.1, forward strand.
AGCTATGATGCATTAACACTCTGTATGGATCAAAACGAATATAACTATGGATGTCATGTCAGTAAGTATAATGAACCTGTGATTTCATCCTGCAGGCCTTTGTTGAAGCAGTTATTCAAAGGTTAAGGAGTTCAGTTGATAATGACGTCTTTGTCCCACTGTACCCAAAAAAGTAAGTTCTATCTTGATTTGTTTGTTTTTTATATTTTATTTGATCATAATTTAAAAGGTTGATGTGTTTTTTAAGATTACATTACATTTGTGTGTGAAAGACATGGTGACTTTGTGTTAGGTTTTTAGATGATAAGAGGTCACCACAGTTCCAGTTTCAGAACAAGCAGTTTTGGTCAGCAGTGAAGGTTTGACATTTCACTTCTGGTCTTGATGAATGTTCATATCATCTTTTTGTACATTAAAGTTCAAATGTTTGGGGCAGGTAAGATCTTGAATGTGTCCTTGCTGAAAAAAAAAAAAACTATTCATTTCTTTTCTTTTTTTCTTACTGACCCCAAACTTTTGAATGGTAGAGTATGTGGTCATGTTAATTAAACTAATATTTAGAGTAAATTGTTTCATTGTGACATGCTGATTGTTTGAAGATTTATTTATTTATTTTTTTTCAGTTGCTTGGTAACATGGCATTATGGGATGGTTTGATTCCTGAACATTTTCTAAAAGAGCTAATGTTGGAGAAACTTCTTGGCCGTTACTTGATGATAACCATTCTTAACATATCTGATCCGAAACACACCATCCAGAAATGCAAAAAGGTGCATAAAGTTACATCAATCTAATTTTATGGTTACTTCTTAGGTAGTTATAAAACTAACTTCTATCTTTCGAAAAAGATTGCAGATGGTTTTCCAAACTCATGGTTTATTGATGTGAACGCTGGATCGTCACTACCTCAGCTGCAGAACTTCAGCAAACATCTTCTTCAGACCGCTCATGCGATATTCAGGGACAACAGTGACTCCAGCAACACACGGTATGTAATGTACAGTAGTGTGTGTGCAGTTATTTACACTTCTTCTCACTATATTTATGCTATTAAATACTAAATCATAATTTGTAGTAAAATGACTCCAATTATTCTTATTTTATAATAGATCTAATACTAGTTTCCCCTCTTTTTTTTTTTTAGAGCACTTTTATCTGATGTGCTGTTTGTCCTTAAGAACATTAAGGCACATGACGGTATTAGGACAATAACAGAAAAATATCAATGTGAGGATCTGTTAAAAGCTCTCCATTAGCAGCCATCTTGTGTCTGCAGAAGGTTTTATATGTTTTTAATTTGCAAAGTCAGTTTTGATATGTGTATGTATAGTGAATAAAATGTTTTATTTTGGCCCACATGGTTTTGATTTTCCTTACCTTGGTTGGAACTGTCATTTACTTCTGTCCAAATAATGAACTATTATTGTTTTTACTATTCCACAATAGTTATTTTTCTGAAACAATAGGCCTATATGGTACTCATTGTACATAGATCCCAATAGAGGTGTTTAAGCCAGCATTTTTAGATCCAAGACTATTTTAAAGACTTAGTCAAAGACGTACCATGCAGAGTCACCATGAACGGTGATTTAGGTTCCATTAATATGATTCTTTTTAAAAGATTTCCTGTTGTGAAGTAACTCCAAAAAAAAATACTCTCGCAGATTTCTGAATCTGAGAAGCTATCCAACTGATGTTTCCCCAATTGCAAACCTATTTTTCCACCAGTTTATTTGCATCTGTACAGAGGTCCATGTTTCAGTGATGTAATTAGTGGTGCTATATCAGTTTTACATTTTCCTGGTTGGAGAAGCCGTTTGACTTGGATGTACGTCACAATAGGGAAGAAAAGACTATCATGTCTTCCATTTCATACCGAATTTTAACAAATTGATAATACGCTGGCATTGATGCAAGTTTTGCATGGGCAAGTATCCAGAAAATATATAAGCCTGGTTGTATTTTATAGTTGTTGTTTTTTTTTTTTATTTCTCAGTAGAGACTCAATAAATAGGCTTATTCTTTTGTTGTGGCTTGTTTTCCCCTGTGCATGTTTCAGTTTATGAGGATGACAGATGATGAGCATTACTGGTAAACCAAACAATGACATTTATTTTATTAATGAATGGATCCTCAGAGACAACTTGCATATCCAGTAGACACACATGACCAGAACGTAGCTGCCCCTTAAATTGTTTATGTGTAGTGATTTCATCTCTCGACTAGTCCGTCACTGTTTGTTTTAATTTCTTTTTGATTCTTTTATGTTGAGATATTTTGTGAAACAGTTTCACTACTGTCGCTATGTCAACCAGAAGCCTCTTGAGAAAGTGTATTTTGTCCAAGGATTTTCCATGCTGTGAAACATTTACTGTTCTATCCTTTGACCCCTCAAGTGGGGCTTTGCTAACTTAACAATAGGATTAAAAACCTTGTAGGAAAGAATAAATGTAGGAACAGAACTACTGTAGGGATCAGACATCCTCACTGAAAATCTGGGATTTAAAGTTTAGCCCTGGAAATAAACAAAAGGTACACCAAAACCAAGCATTCAGAAACAACATAAGGTGCTCTTTGTGAAACTTTCAAATCATGCTGGATATCATTATAATCAGGTTTTGCTGTCAGGATGGATGTTCTATAATGGGCCTGGGAAACAGTGGAATAGTGGTGTGTGGCAACAAAAAAAACTGTGTGACCGAAAGCTAAAATAATTTGTCTTATTTACTCTGAGTAGTCTGTTCAAAGTGATCAGCGTCATGCGATATATCAGTTTTTTTTTCCAATTCTTTGAAGTGCTGATTCACATCTAATATAGCAGAATCAATATGATCATGAGTTCTAGATCAATGGAAGTGTGTCATCATGCACATCACATGAGCTCTACACCAGCCACATGAACGATGAGATCTCAATTGTTTTTTGTTTTTTTACAGATAGACATGTTTTGTTTGCTGTCTTCTATCTTAACCTTATCAGTTACAGTTCTGGGGCCTTGTTCATAAAACGTGTACAGATTTTATCTTCGAGTGTACTTACACTAATATCCATGCTAACGTTTATTTTTTTTAAACTCGGAAAAGTGTTTAGCGTCATGTCAGGGTCTAAGCAGACGTACGCACTTTTCCTTGTGGCGGAGTCGGAGTAAAGCAGGTATTTGGAAATCTAAGTGATTCTTTATGCTCGCTGTTCTCGAGGAAAGGATTTAGACTCTGACTGTTAATGAGATTAATTAGGGGGAGTTTACAAATGCTGAGATCTGAGACCATTCGGCAGCGCACAATTTCAAGATCATTTGAGATTTATAAGTTTCAAACATTTTCTGTGCTTGCATTCATTTTCTGAAATAATTGTTCGCAAATGACCGTAAGATGTAGGACGGTTTATACTGATGGTTTTAGATCTCACTATATGCTTCGATATCAAATCAACTCTGTATTAATTTGTAGACTGCAACTTCACATTTTGAGTTATGTAGCTTTTAGTTCACATTAAAAAATATTGATGACTCATCCTGCACTCGTTCATTTTGTCCAATCAAATTCTCTCTATAGTGAAAATATCCCCACTCCTTGAACTAGCAATAGCAAGCTATTTGGTATTTAAATACACGGAATCTAAAGTTTCACTATAAATGAACTCAACTGAATTGTACCTCCTTTCCTCAAAGGTCTTATCTCTGAAGTTTTGCTTGGCAATTCAAAAGCTGATCCAGGATTTGCAGTGGCATTAATGTTATATGCCAACTATGGATTTAGACTAAGTCTTAATGGTCTAAAAATTTCATGAAAAGCAGATTTGGGGCAAAGGCTAGGATTTGGCTTGCATTCGCAGCTTGAATTAAGTGATGGGGGTCTCGTACAATATTCTTTTCCTTTTGTCTTCCCTTAGGCATAGGTATTCAATCCTTGTTGTGTCTTTCTTGATTCATTCATGTCTTTTTGGTTACACAATATACCTACAGAGGTTATTCCAGGGGTAGAGTTTGATGGGGATTCAATTTCTCGTCTCGGTTAGGACTCGGAGGGGGTGGTAATCCTTCCAAATGACTTTAACAGACAGTTCAACTTCTGTGAAAACAAAGGCTGAACATTTGAATGGGAGTTGCTGAATACATTTATTTTGCCTCATCCTGAACTTTTGCTTTCCTATTAGATTTCTCCATCTTAAGAGTCACAAGGTAGAATCATTATCAGCCCCTTTTCTACGCACACAGTGAGCCTTTTACGTCAGTTCTGAAGATGACTCACAAAGAATCCAATAAGCATTTCACAGCAAACAGGACATTTACGAGTAAAACGAATCAACACAGATATTTTAGTACACATAAAAACGATTTATCATTTTTATTAGGAGTAAAAAGCTTTACTATGTTCCAAAGTGCATCATAGCACTAATTTTTTTTAATATTTAAAACTCTTAAATGCTCTGTTTATTTGCAGGTTTAAAATAGATTCTGAATCCCAGCTCTTCAATGTGTCCTTTGAATTCCAATATACACTAAGGTAATATTTGTCTGCAAGCTTCATATTTTTGTGCCGATAACACACACTATCAGGAGGCAGCAAGGGCAGGACTTCAAATGTCAAGCACTGTTAAAGTAACTCTAGATTTAACCACGTCTAGTGCTGCGGCCATGCTCTGAATTCGAATTCTGTTGCTTTTGATTAGCTATATATAAAGATATTGTTTTATTTCAATGAAATTATGCTAATCCATCTTTTATTTATATTCACAGATTTCAATAAAATATGATAAAATACATTTCATTAAAATACATGTATGCATACACCGTGTTACTCCTCATTAAGAATGCATTCTGTGGTCTCTAAAAGTGAGAGATTGTTTAAGATGTTCAGCTAATGTAATATCAAAAAGACGACCATTATCAAAACATTTCATGTGAAAGCAGACATAGCCAGGAGGATAAGTAGGAACTAGGGCATATAAATGCTTGGGTGGGCATTGTTCAGACAGCCTGTCAAGAGACCAGAATAGCATCATCTCTATGTACTCCATTAGCAACATTTTGTTTTTCACATTTTGTAATTTATTATTATTTTATTTATGATTATTATTATTACTATTAATCAGTATTGGCACTGAATACTGATCTTTGTTATTATTAATTAGTGCCATTGCTGTCAAATCGATTAATCATGATTGATTGATTTTAAAATAAAAGTTTGTGATATATATATATATATATATATATATATATATATATATATAAATATAGCCATTTTTGGCTCTTTTTTGGATTAATCGATTTGACGGCAATTAGTGCCATTGCTGTCAAATCGATTAATCATGATTAATTGATTCTAAAATAAAAGTTTGTTATATATATATATAATGTATATATATATAATATATAATATATATAGCCATTTTTGGCTCTTTTTTTAGTTTTTTTTGCCCAAGAGTGTATTTTATACTTGAAATGTAATAATCTTGGAAGAATTAAAATTATCCTATAATCCACACACTTGAACTGAATACTGTTGAATGTCCTAAAGTGTATGCAATGTATCAGTGTCATTTTTCCAGTGCTGACTCTGTGTGAAATGTGTTGACTGTGGGCAGCAGGGCAGTAAAAGCCAGCACATGGGGCAGCTGATGGCTGATGCTGAATTGTGCTGTTTCAGCAGACACTTATGCCTGTTCAACAGGAAAACAAATGAGGGATGGGGTGTTGTTAAGGATGTGGTTTATACTTATATATCCAGGATCCAGATTATCAAAATTAAAGCAGTAACATTTTGAATCGCAAAGCTGGTAAATCATACCCCTGGTTTTACAGACAAAGCTTAAGCCTAGTCCCAAGCAACTTGCACAAAAATTTCTTAAAGCTGCAGTCCTGCATTTTTCATCTTTGTCGCCATCTCTGTTTGAAATCTGCAATTGCAGTCATTTGCGGAATTATCAACTTTACGTGAGTTTGTTCAACACCCTTGAAAAATGTGTTCTGACGATTCATGCTACCCATTGAGATTTGCTACTTACTGGTTATGCGCATGTGCAGATTCATTTTTTTTTTAACAAAAGTGTTCTAAAGTAATTTCCCTTTAAAAAATGCTAACTAGCATATGAATATTTGTCCGGTCAGCCAGCTGAACAAGAATAACTGAAAGTTTCAGTTACTATGGAAAGGTGTGCTTCGACAAGTCAAAAATGAATATTTGATGATAATATTTCACTTGTAATGTAATCTTTTAAAAAAATAAAAACAGTAGTCTAGCTACTCACAACTTAGAATTGTATTATACTTGTATTTCATATTATATTAATCGACATTCTGTGATCGATTCGTGCTACGGGAAACATTTTTCGACAAGGCAGCACAAATCGTCAGAACAACTGCACAGCATGGATGAACACAATGTTTGAGGACAGTGTGCAGCTGTCAGTCACCGTGCCGGTGTGGATACTGGCATTCAGAATCACAGATTATTGTTTTTGAAAGTATGACCAACCTAATAATTTTCACCGGAAAATGTCATCTGAACAAGAAAGAAACATCCACTTTTGTTCTGGTTCTGACATTGCAGTAAATCGCGCTGATTAAATCCAACAATCACTTATGCCGAGTTCAGACTGCATGATTTTAGCCACGATTTTGGCTCGCCGACAGGTTTTGAGAAATCGCCGACAAATGCCCGAAATCACAGGCAAATCGGCGCTCGTTCACGCGAGTGACAATCACGCAGTGTGAATGAACAAAGACGCGAACTGAGAGAATCACCGACGAGTCGCCGACGCCCGTGAGATATTTGGCATGCTAAATATCTGGACCTGTCGGCGATTCAAAATCCTGCTGTGTGAAAAGTGTTTTGACTGAAAACTACATCGGCGATCACCGGCAGCCAGTGAGAGAGCAAGATACAGAGCAGCAGGGAGTTCGGGGAGGAGTTATAGATCACATATCAACATGATATGGCATTGTTTCAACAAAAAAAAGCTTCTTCTCGGTCTATTTGGACACAATAAATGGAAGAAAAATTAGTAGAAATTTGGCAGGAGCACTCGTGTCTGTTTCACCAGCTGTACCACAACCGGGTCGAAAAAAAAAAGTCTCACGTGAGAACTCCGGTCTTGCACGTGTGGTGTCGCGCGTTGTTTCCTTTTCATATCTCACGCGTGTTTGTTGTGAAATGTAGTTTGCGTGCAGCGTGCTAGGCAGAGTCTGTCGGCGATTTTTCTAAAGTCATGCAGTGTGAAACCTTCTGTCGCCGATCCATCGTCCAGTGTGAACACAGCAGCGACTGAATGCTGGCCAAGATAGTCATGCAGTGTGAAAAGAGCAGCGACCTGACTACTTTGAAAATCGTGCAGTCTGAAAGAGCCAAGTTATTATATCACGCAAAACCGTGCAAATTATACTTTGTTCTCAGATTGTTAATGTTAACAACAGCATCATTGTGTGACTACATGTAATGCCCTTCAGATATTGTCCTTGTTTTCGCATGGGTCTGGTTGCAGTCGCGTTTTTTCTGTAGCCACTCCGAAATCCGAACAAAGTCTTTTGCATTTTACAGCGGGTGAATCTGTTGTCACTGGTGATTGTCGTTCAAACCTTTCTGGATCCGCCCTCAAATTGACAAGTTTAATTATATCAAGTGCCATGAGAAAAGGCTATAAATCTCCTCCTCAAACATCCTCACACGCAATATAGCCTACTAGCCGAAACTCCTCCTTTATGTGTACAGATGTGACGTAATGACGCAAAGAAATGCTCGAATCTCCCGCGGAAATCCACCTCTAACATTTTTTTTTTCTTTCATTTTCTAAAGCATGTTTATAACAGCTATTAAATTTCCTAATTGAACTAAGGCCTAATCCTGGCTTAATCTAAGCCCTGTCTGTGAAACCAGACCTTATTGTTGTACCTGTCTATACAAAGTTTAGTTGAATGCATTGTTTTTCACTTGTGTGCGTCATCAATATGGTTTTTGCTGTAGATGTAATCTTTGGCCAGGAAAAGATTTCCTCATTATTTTTTCCCCTAGGGATGCTCCAACGTTACGTAAAGCTTTTGAACAATCACGCTAATCTAATCATCTCCATGAGTGAGTTTGGACTTCAGTAGCTCTGCAATCTGCTACATAATGTTCCTTCAGAATCTGTGGATCTCATCTGGCAGAGCACGGCTCTGTCTCTCTGCTTTTATTCGCTCACATGGTCTCGTGTGCTTTTGACATGCCCATTCCCTGGGAAAAGAGGTTTTCTTAATCATCACAGCCCCATTGCATTTATCTGGTTAGTGACAGTGTTTTTCAGCCATTTGAGAATTGAAAATAGAAGACAGACAAGACAACAAATGTACAGAGCTCATTGTTTGCCACTGTTTGTTTATCGTGGGCTGTCTCTGCTCAAACAGCTTTTATTACCAGCCATTATCTAGTAAGGTTACATGAGGTATGTCAACGTCAGCGCTGGGGTACTCTTTGATCGTGCACTCTCATGCAATATGCACTATTTCTGCGACTACTAAATTCTCATATGGCACTTCATTGTTTAGAATGATAGTAATGTAAGCTGCAGCAAATCTAACCAAACTGTTTAGCCCCTTCCTTATCTTTTCATTGATTTAGAGCAGATTTAAATCATTAAAACACTGTTCGTTAGTGATTTTAAAGCATTTGCTTGATATTTAACCACAGTTCCTTCCGTTCACATTTAACTAACTTTGATCATTTCATGGATGGTGATAATGGAGTTGTTAGAAGATCAGGCTGAGCGATCAAAAGCTCAGGTCTCAGTCGCAGACAGACATCTATAGTGGTTCCTATCAGATTAGAGGAAGATGGCCACATTGGGTGGGCAGGTCAAAGACTATCTAAGGCTTTTATGGCCTATAAAAGCCACCGAAACTCAGCTTAATGAGTGTGCTCAAAGTTCATGGGAATGCTCGTTGTTTATATGGACAAACTAAGGTTAAACGCATTAAACCGTCATTGTTTTTTTGTTTTTGTTTTTATCTTTTGTCAAATACGAGCCAAAAGAATTTCGCCATATGAATTTTATTGCATTCTATAACACTTCAAGTGGCAGCTTCAAACAAATGATGCTAGAACTAAATTCAGCTTTGCCGCCTTTTTTTCTGGTTCTAAAGTCTCTTATGCTCAGCAAGGCTGCAATTATTTGATCAACAATACAGGAGAAACAGAATTATTTTGAAATATTATTACAATTTAAAATAACTTTTCTATTTTGATATGTATGGAAATGTCTGTAATTGTGGACAAATGTGGGCACAGAGGACTCAGGTGTGATCCTAATTTTTATTTATTATAATTGTTATATCACTGTCTTCGATTAAAGTTTTGTCTATCCATTTATGGTGGGTTTTTTTATTTTGGGGGTATTTTTGAATTTATTTACTTCAAAAAGTACCATATTTTCTATGTAAATTATGCTTATTTTTATGTTTTATTTTTTTAACTACATTAAAATATCATTCCAATAAGTTCCTAGAGCTAAAACCTAAAGATGAAGTGACTTTGCTGTCACCTGGTGCCTTATTTTGGCTTATTTTAGAATGCTCTAAATTACAGTTTTTCCCATTCATTTCTATAGGTGCCAATTTTTGACCCAAATACAAGATCAAGGAGTTTTTTTTCACCCGCTTAACATTGTAGAATTGAGTCAAAAAAATGGTGTGTGTTCAGGAGGCAAACTTAGGAAAAGTAGCCAAGTCTTGTACCGCTCAGATTAAGGGAAGTATTTTTTAAAAAAATAAATCAAAACTATTTTGCCCACATTTGTCCAGAATACGGTTTTAGGGTTAATTCCTGTGATTTCAGATTTGATTCTAACATTCTGATTCGCTACTCAAGAAACATTTCTTATTATTATCAATGTTGAAAACTGTTCCTTTTCACACAGATATCCTACAGGTCACTAGGTATTTAGCTGTCCGTCTTTAAAACAAAGGCCACTTTGTGTGATGTTTTGTTATATTTGGCTACTGCAAAGAAATGCATACATTATTACGTGTGGCTTACGTTACATATATATTCTCGTACCACTGTGTATTTCTCATTGTTATTTGATGGTAGGCTAATGCATTTTAAAGAAGATGCATTTTTTATGAATGTCACTCCTGTACACGTGCACACATATATGTACAAAAATGCTTTTTTTTCCCCAGAGAGCCTCGCAGCAGAATTCCCAGCACAAGTTAAAAGGCAAATTCCAAGTACAGGCTGAATGAAATTCCCATGTCATGTCCTGTTCTCTACTTGTAGTCCAACCATCCCCCTCGTTCTCCTCCTTTTCCAGACTCCCTCTCTCTCTCTTTCTCACTCAGTCTTCCAGACCTCCCTCTTTCCCTTTCTTTCATACTCACTGCTCTCCAGAGTTTCATTCTGACTGGTCTGTGTCTGTCAGTGGTGAATATTTCTGCCTCCTGCCTTCTCCGTGTCACATTCCAGCTTCTAGGGCACAGCGTCCTCCTGACATGGGTTATAAAGAGAAGCACAGCTCTAGTATGCATCTGCACTCGGCGCTATGACCACCTTTTGCCATCAGTGAATTTTTTGAATTGTTTTGAATAGGCAAACAGACACTCCAGGAGAGTTTACCTTCCCTTCTTTGAGACCTTTTGGACTTGTATGGATTCTCATTTGTACAGAAAGCTCACTTATGCACAGCGGAATACTCAAATGAAACGGCTTCAGCTCAGATGTGTGCATGGACAGAATACAATGGGTGAGTTTGAGTGGAACTGTGTGATGATCATATTGCAATTGTGGGTTTGGCAGTTACTGATTAAACAAAATTGAACAGTCACACTTATTGAATGCTTATTAAATCATTTAATTTGATATACTAATAAAAATTCATTCATATACTAATTTAATATATTCAAAATAATTATATTTAAAATATTATAATAAAATATTTAAGATATTAAATATATAATATTATACTGTTTTTATCAATTATACTGAAATGTTTTACAATTATAGTAAATAATTATAAATTATAATTTTATAGCTTATTTATAGGTGTTTCACTGCCCTTTAACTTTAATGTTTTTATTTAATGTTCAACTGTAACATGAATAAACAGATCACGTTGAGGTCATAATCCCCCTGTCTATGGCCATACAGATATGATCTATAGGCCTATCCTTTTTTTCTGCTAAATTAATATACTCTGCTAAAGCTATGAATTATCAAGGTTTGTATAACGTGGTTCAGAGCTCACTATAAGGAAGATATAATACCACGACGCACCATTGCAAATGAATTGACTATGCAATTAGTTTATCCACACCTTCAACAACCAAAACAAGAAAAGAAAAGGGGAACACCTTTGCTCTCTGTGTTAAATAAAAGCTGTTGAATGACTCTCAGGGGTTATGGACTCTGTTTGAACAACAGCACGCTCGCAGGATTTCCCTTACAACTTCACATTAGATTGATGTCTTTTCTCTGCTCAGGAGGGCCAAATAGGGTCAACATCATCCCTCAAGCACAACCAGACATCCATGAGCCATGAAACAAAACCCAAATGGTGATTATGGCTGTTTGACACAATTAAAGCAAGTTTAAGATTAACAATAAGGTTCGGTTTGTTACCATTAGTTAATGCATACCATGCATTTACATCACTTATTAATCCAGGTTAATAAAAAAACAAAATATTGTTCTTGTAATTCATGATTGTTCATAATATTTTAACCAATGTTGATTTACACAACTTCAAATGTTAAGAATTTATAAGTATAAGTAAAAATTAAAATGCTATTGCAATTTCATGTTAGCTAATGCAGTAACTAAACTGAACCCAACTGTAAGGTGTTGACGCTTTTTGCTACTTAGAAGTGTACGCACAATTTCAGGGCCCAGATATATCCTCAATCAGGTTTTTAGCATTATATTATAACTAATGACATCACTAACAGGAGTTTCTCTGTGTGTGCCAGCGGAGTCAGTGAGGAGGAAGTGTCCTTTAGTCAAACCTCTTATTTTATACGTCCACGTCCACCCTCAAATACACAAAGACCTCAATGTCTAGACCATAATTGAACTATTAGCTAATAGCTACCTAGCCAATTGTTAGAGTGTGATATCCTTGTGGCCATAGACCTCATGACTAGAAACAATACTTTCCCTCACCTTAAGAGTTTGTCTCACTTTTAGAGCCTGCTGTCGCCTGCTCTGGTTCTCGAAGGTCTCTAATAGAAGGACCAGATGTTGGCAGGACTTCCTGCAAATCAAGTGGTCTCAGACAGCTGCTTTGTGTCAGCTCCTGTCCCTGTTCCCGCTCCTAGAGCAGTAACGGTGGGGCCGGTGGCCCTGAACACACACAGGGCGGCATTGTTCAGTGAGACAGGCTGAACACACAGGATTCATACAGGTCTGAGTTGAAGTAAGTGTAGTGGCCAGAGACTTCAAACTGAATGGCCATGTTGTTTCAAACCTGTGTGAATTTTATTTATCCTGTGGACACACAACACAAAAGCAGATATTTAGAAGAAGGTTCTCGTTGCTTTTTTCCATTCATTGGAAGCATACAACAACTTGCGGCTGTCAAGATCCATAAAGGACAAAAAGCACCATAAAATTACCATAAAAAATATATCATACTCGCATACTTGAAAAGTAGTGTCAATGAATAACATTTGATCATCAGCTTTTACATATTTCCTGAAATCTTTTAATGAGCCTGCTGTTGTTCATTATGTTCCCTATTTCACTCTTTTTTTTTTTTTTTTCTTAATTTAATATTTTCCTTGTTGGTTTGGCTGCTTGAAGTCACAATGCAGTGTTATAATGTAATTCCACAAAGCCTTCTATTGGAAAAAAAAGCCTTCTGTCAGTATGAATTAAGCTCAAAAATACACAGGACCCTGGCAAGGGAGCATGTGGTATTTCATGAGCCCCTGTACCATTATACTCAGGGATTTGCCTGTTTTGTATGAGATATGTGTTTTGTGCAGCATTACGACCAGCCTATCACATGCATGCTTTCATGATTCAGCATATATCAGCACTGCCAATGGGGTGCAGTTAAGCAATTAAAAAGAGAACAAGTGGCTATGGTTAAAATGAAAACATGAGGGAAACAAACTAAAAACAATGGGCCATTGTGTTGTCTGTTTTAGGGTTACGTCATTTAAAAGCAAGCCTGCCATATTTACCATTTTCAAATTTAAAGTTATACCCTATATGGTAATAAGGGGCCATTCACACAGAACACGTTTTGCATTAGTTTTTTCATTGTGTAAACATATATATTTTTTTAATCTTGCCGTTTCTTTTTCAGATACACTGCCCTTCATCTTGTATACTTAAACTCATTGTATTTTGTGTTAAATAGCCATAGCCCCCTATTGTTTATATTTGTGTTTTTGAATGCAAAACACAGATGGACGCAGTTGTGAATCTCATGTCATACTTAGAATGCGGAGTCATGTTAAAGGGATAGTTCACTTTGAAATTAATTTTTGATATGTTTTAGCTTAACGTTACCTCAAGGGCATCCAAGATGTAGGTGTCTTTGTTTCCACTGTATTTTCAATTATGGTATTTTTCGGTCAAAGCGTTGTTGTTTATCAGTCATGTTTGTCAGTCATGTTGTTTATCAGTTCTCACACAAACCGCTCGTTTCGTGTCTTGGGCCATCAATGTGTACTTACATTCCCGAGTCATTAAATCATGTTTAATTTGGACTTCTCTGTGCATGCTCTTTTAGGTGGGCCCCGTAAATCTCCATTATATGACTGATAGACAACGGTTTTACCGAAAAATTTCAAAATTGAAAATACTGTGGAAACAAAGACGCCTACATCTTGGATGCCCTTGAGGTAAGCTAAAACACATAAAAAATTCATTTCAAAGTTAACTATCCCTTTAAAGGGATAGTTCACCCAAAAAATTAAAATTACTCTTCAAGCCATAGGTGTATATGATATGACTTTCATATTTTAGACAAACACAATCTGAGATAAAAATGTCCTGGTTCTTCCAAGGTTTAAATGGCAGTGTATGGAGGAGATTTTGAAAGTGCATCAATCCATCATAAAAGGGCTCCACACTTCACCGGGGGGTTAATAAAGGCCTTCTGAAGAAAAATATTCATATTTAACAATAAATATTCATATTTAACAATATTCATATTTAACAATTCCAACAGGCCGCCTTCTGAAGAAAAATATTCATATTTAACAATAAATATTCATATTTAACAATATTCATATTTAACAATTCCAACAGGCCGCCTTTATTAACCCCCCAGGAGCTGTGTGGAGTACTTTTATGGTGGATGGATGCACTTTTTTGGGCTTCAAAATCTCGTCCTCCATTCACTGCCATTATAAAGCTATAAAGAAGAATGTCATGTATAGAATGGCTTGAGGGTGAATACGTCATGGGGTAATTTTCATTTTTGGGTGAACTATCCCTTTAAACGAGGTTCCTTTAAAAAAAAACATTGGAGACCTTGCTTTTTTTTTATTCCACTGCCCTGAATCTCAAAAAGGACACAAAGGGACTATAAGTTGTACACAACAAAACAACAACACTGTGGATGCATTACAGCAAACATTCCAAATCCATCTGTCATGTTGCCAGAATTGGCAAAAGCACAGGGAGTACCTCACAAATAGAACGGAGCATCCCTTTACTGTTAGATACTCAATGCAGGATAAATGTGGACATCAGACAGTTTTTGACCCAATGCAACACGATTCTGTGCTTGTACGCAAATATATTATTACTTCTGACGCCATTTGATAGTTATGTGTTCCGTGAAAGAAAGAAATGTATACAGGTTTGGAACGACATAAGTGTGAGTAAATTAAAAAATTTTTCCTTTTTTGGATCAACTATCCCTTGAAACCTTTATACTGTATGCCTTTCATGAGCTTGTGTGGTGAACAAGTTCAGCATAATAAACCCAAAATACTTTTAACAGTTCTGTGGCAGCCATAAATTCTAATGTGCATTAGAAGCTTGATCTCGCATAAATATGGTAATACTTAGCATCTGTCTTCACAGACGGTCTCTTTCTTTTCAATTAAACTCTTGTACTGCAGATCACTTAATGTCTTGTGTTAATAGTGTTGACTCTTTGGCCTATAATTATGGAGTTGCTAACTGTTTCATTCTGAGCCAGGTGTGCGTGGCCTCTAGCAGATCAACTGAGCAGGCAACGTTTCAGCTGTTGCAGGCATGTAACCATTGCCACTACACAATGGCTTCCTTTTATGGTTGATATTGTTTTACACCCAGTGTAGCAAGTGACTTCGGCCAGCTGTTTTGATTTGTTGAGTCTTACAGGTTAAAATCAATATTTTTTGGAAGCAACTAAAATGTGAAGTGTATGATGCTTTATAAGACAGAATTGAAAATGAAACAAATGTTCTTCAAAATAGTCACATGGGCCTCTCAGGTCAAAGACGATACAGTGTACGGTACCATGCAAAAAGCCAGGCTGAATGTTTGTTTGTTTATCCTATGGGGTCTGCTCTGAATGTGTGTGTGCGTGTGCTTCCATGTGTGTTAGTGTGATCTGTCAGTAAGAGCATAATCTGGCCTCCGGCTTGCTTACGTGGTAAAGCTGTGTTCTGAGAGACGGGACCTTTGTGAAGGACGGTGGAATGGCACAAATTGTAATACTTCAGTGTTTTTAAACGACTGTTTCTCAAATGGAGTACAATATGTAAGAAGAGCCTCTGAATATACGTTTCTAGAAGTTGTACATTCCAAGAATAATTACCCATGACCCCAAGTTTAAAAGAAATGTTCAGTGGAGAAAAGGATTCAAATGGGAATGCCATGCCAGCCAGTTACACTCTTAAAAATAGAGGTTCCTTAGTGGCATTGATGGTTCCATGACCATGAAGAGAGTTTAACATCCATGGAACATTTCCATTGCACAAAAGGTTCTGGGTCCCCTGACATGGGATTATTTTATAATGTTTCCTGAGTTGCCCTTATAATGTTAGTATGCTTTTTAGATTAAAAAAAAAGTCATAATTTAGAAATAAAAGACATTTTTCCTAGCCTGATTTTAGCCTCTGATTTGAAGGGGCATGTCTGCTATGAGATTCAGTGTAACCGCCCACTGCTGTGATTGGCTGACATGCTTGCATATGAAATAGCTACATATTACATGTGAGACTCTCTCAAATACTTTTACTACAGCTGTTATACTTTTTTACTATTACAGCGATCGAGATTAACAAATTGTGAGAAGTTTATTAAGTATTTAGATCTATTCCCATTACATAAAATGTTGCTGAGCATTGAGCAAGCAGATGACAGTCTGTTGATTGCGAGAATCAAGATCTTATCATTGCAATGCATTTTCTGCACTCTCTCTAATGCTTTCACCAATGCAAACACGCTGTTGTACATACAGTAAGAGCTTTGTTGTGCAGTGTAACGTGCGTTATTGATTTCATAACGGGTTTGCCAGATAAACTTGCGCTGTGTGGAAAGATTGTTCTTTGATCGCTTTCTGTATATAATATGTCCCTAATTTAAATAAGATCATTTTCATCCTAAAAAGAAGTGATGTAAAGTTGATATTTTAGTCACTGGCTTGACTTACTGATGCATAAACAGTATTGAACGATTTTGAGAGAAAGATTACCTGTCTGAACTTGAAGACTTAGGCAACACATTAGAAATTGTTGCTTGGTAGAGTTGTGGAAACAGTCGTCTGTGAAATGTTTGGACCATACAAAACTTTGGGAAGTTGTGTCGGCACATGCAGAGAAAATAAAATTAACCCATTGTTTCTTCAGAGGCTCGGATAAATGAACTATTGCTCGTTTGCAAGCTATGATATCTCTCGAGGAAAAATTCAAATCACCCTAGCTCATTTTCTCATTGGCGAGCCAAATTTTCTGGGCAGGTAAAGCAGAGAAAGGGGGGGGTTACCTTTCCTCCGGATGACATCATGGGGAGGAGATTCAAGATCAGCCCGTCTGAACTTTCATTTTCTCAAATACAGAAAAAGATAGCCAAAGCTCGGTTTACACCGATTGAAATTTCTAGCCACTGGGGGACCATGTACAGGCCAGGTGAACTCATATTAATATAAAAAAATTTCATGTCATTGGACCTTTAAGATTATCAAAATGTTCTCCACACTAAGAAAAAAAGGTTATTCTTGGAACTGCTAAAAGAAAGGTTCTTCAGAGAACGCAAAATGGTTGTTTTTGGTATCGCTATGAAAACTGTCGCTAACTATCGCTGCTTTTCTCGAGGCGCCGTCCCCTTGCTGGCGACTCGGCCACCTGCGTGCAGAGTGTTTGTGCATCGTGTTTTATGAAAATTTTTCTTACTTATTTTACAAAAAGTCCTCTTTTGGCATCTTAATTTTTAATGCACACAGAGTCGTACAAAAACAGAACACCAACATTGACATCCCTTGGGGCTGGTTTGAACATAGTTCTCCACTAAAGCGCTCAAAAAAGGTGATTCTACTAAAACATTCTTTAGTTGAAAGCTTCGTTCCATTTCCAAGAAGCCAGACCTAAATAAACTCATCATGTTTTTCTTGCCGTTAAAGCAAAAACCAGCAGCATGTTAAACTGGTGCTGAATCAGTACAAAAGGGCAACATCCTTCAACAGCCCATTGTTTTTCATCCAAGTAAATCTCTCATCATGACAATAAATAGTTAAATATGGCATTATAAAAACATTTCTGGAAAAAAATGGCTATAGTGACGTTAAATAATAGCAGTCTTGACTTGAGGCAGCTGAGGTATATGGAAAAGCTTTAGTTTTCCCATCTGTGTGGGGTTAAGCACATTTAGGTCCTCCAGCTCCACTGTTCTGCTTCACTGAGCTAACTCTCACTGAGTCGGAGAGAGCCGAGACTGGCCCTGCATTCTGAAACCTAATATTAGAGAAGAAAAAAGCACGGGAGAAAAAAAAAGGGGAAGAAAAAAAAAACACAAGGGAGAGGAAGTGTAGCATTAAGGTTGGCAAATGAATCTGCCCAAAGTCATGTTTTGTGATTATAATGAGGGTGAAGCGGTGTGGTGCAGGCAAATGAGAGTCAAATAAATCATGGCTGTATTTAGGATCTCAGGCTCTAACATGAAATACTCAGTGATGCAAGATAATAGGCTATCTGTTCGATCCTGTGAAATCGTAACTGGAGTTTAGTGTAGTCTTTGGGTTTTTACTTTGGATATGTTAGTGTACTCCTGAAAGGTGACAAATGCTTTAGCAAACACATTTAAAGGGTTAGTTCACCCAAAAATGAAAATTAAGTCATTAATTACTCACCCCCATGCTGTACCAACCCCGTAAGACCTTCGTTCGTCTTCGGAACACAAATGAAGATATTTTTGATTAAATTTGAGAGCTGTATAACTACCACATTGGCTCCTAAGGGACTGCCTCTTGACGGCCCAGAAAGTCAATGAAGAAAATGTTTAAATATCCCAAGTGACTACCGTGGCTCAACTATAAGTTTATCAAGCGACAAGAATACTTTTTGTGCGAAAAAACAAACAAAAATTGACTTCTTCATTGACTTTCTGGGCCGTCAAGAGGCAGTCCCTTAGGAGCCAATGTGGTAGTTATACAGCTCTCAAATTTAATCAAAAATATCTTCATTTGTGTTCCGAAGACGAACGATGGTCTTACGGGGTTGGTACAGCATGGGGATGAGTAATTAATGACTTAATTTTCATTTTTGGGTGAACTAACCCTTTAATATCTGTCTATCTGTCAGTGGCAACAGTGGCAAGGAACCAAAACTCCATAAGATTGGATGGAGAAAAAAAACCTTGGGAGCACCCAGGCTCAGTCGGGGGCCAGTTCTCCTCTGGCTAACATTCATATTGTTTATATATAAATATTAAATATAAATATTGTTTATATATAAAACGGCGCCATAACATATCGCCGGCGTTGAGTCGTCTCTTCACAGGCGTTGGGGCATCCAAAATCCCCGTGAGAAGCTGGATACAAAACTGGACCTGACGAACGCCATTTTTCTCAAATGCCATTGAGATAACAGCAGAAAAGTGTAGTCTGTTATTCTGTATATTCAGTCTGTCTGTCTGTTAAAAGCTGCTCATTATGTTCTTTGTTTTGTACAGTGTGTAAATGTGCACTCAGTTATGTCTATAAACCATGCAGGCTTATGCTGAATTAAGTAAAATGAATTATTAGAAGAAGTCAAATGTGTATGTGGGATTATGTGATCAGACATGACATCTTGAGCATTCATTATGCCATCTCTCCTAATCTTCCTTTATGAGGTGTGAGGAGATTGAGTGGTTTGTGGTTCCAACAAACTCCGGATGGGATAAAAATCACATGATACAAAAATAAAACAGCCATTAGTAGAGGGAATTCAGTTTTCTTTGCGTTTGATCAAATGCTCACATGCTCTTTTAAATCTAGTAGAGGGATTCCATTGTTTTGCACTCTTTCCATTTTATATTCTGTATTGTCATGCATCTTCCTTATCTTTCTCTGAATATTCTTTGACCAGAGTTCCATTTTGCCATTCCTTCTGATCAGAAACAGCTGCGGGAAAACTGTGTGCAGTTCTCTATTTTTAAAACATTTCCTCTAAAAATAGAAAACTCCCCAATGAATCTTTTTCTGTGATGTCTAATCTCTCTCTCTTATGAAAACAATGATGAAGTCTGAATAATTCCCCCTGTTCTTTCGAGTTCATGATAAACAGACCCCTGTGAAAAGACATATTTTCATAAGGCCACTTGCAGTATCAGACTCCCTGTGATATTTAGTGACTTAAATGGTTTTTTGCTCTTATCCCAACCCTCTGACAAAAACGTTTATGTAATGTCCCCCAAAATATCTTCTTCCGAGGAAAACATTCAGATTTCCAATGACATGAAGGCGAGGAAATGTTGACTTATTATTATTATTATTATTTTTTTGAGTGAACTGTCCCTATAATCTTGACTAAAAAATGCACCTATTTACCATTTCACCTGTTTGTTTGTTCTTGAGGAACTTAATGGCACAGAAAAATGCCCGACCAGCTAAAAGTGACCTTCTTGGTCAACAATGCAGGCTTGTGGGAGGTCTAGTTGACATTGACTCACTCTGGCCCTGGCTGTGAATACTAATGACAGCAGATGTCCAGCCATTATTGTCTCAACCTAAATATCATGTTATAGTTGAGAAACAGGTGCTTGAATTCCTGTTCAAATTATGAGATCCTGGAAACATTATAGAAGTTTGTTGTTTGTGACTATGCGCTTAAAACAGGAGAACGGCCATGCTTCATGTTTCTTATTCAATGAGGAACAACTTCCTTTTAGAGTTACTCGTTTTCTGTACTTCTATTTGTGAAGTCAAATGAAAGGGTATTGGCTTGTGCCAGCTTTGAAGCTCAGGTTTGGGCTTAGCTTTGGCCCGGCGTCTGATTAAAGCCAGGCTCCATTGGTCCGGGCCTTCAAATACTACAGGCTTCTGGATTCAATAAAGCCAAAAATGAGCTGCCGCTTTCTTCTCTTGATTGCGGCGCATAACGGTGGTTTCATTTGGAGGATAACGCTGAAAACTCTCAAAATATTTGTAATAGTCTATTCCAGGGAACACAGTAAGCATAATTCATTCAAGAATGTTATGGGCCCTTTGACAAATCGGTTTTCTCGTGATTCGTGAATGTAAAACACCACATTTGACATTCTGTATTTTGCTTTTATATGTTAGTATACGTATTTCATTGTTATTATAGCATGATAGAATTACATATCTCATTATTTTGTTTAATGTTTTCATAAAATGATATGCTGTGCTTAACTTCAACTTAAATAAGAGTTTTGAGTTTTGATGGACGTCATATAAATGTTTTTGTTTTCTTTGAATCTGAACATATTTAAACCAAACCTGTCTGTCACAGGAAATGCTAAGATAACTGATTTCAATCATAACTTATTATTTATTTAAAGGATTAGTTCACCCAAAAAAATGAAATTCAGTCATTAATTACTCACCTGAGCCACTTCTGTAGACTCGGATTAGTTAAATGGATTAGTTTTACGATATCTCTTTTTGACGCTTCAAAGTGATAGTTGTGTAACAGTCTATGAAGGGACAGAAAACCCTCAGATTTTATGGTCTTCATTTGTGTCCCGAAGGTGAACGAAAGTCTTATGGGTTTGGAATGACATGAGGGTGAGTAATTGATGACAAATTTAATTTTTGGGTGTTCAAATATTTATTTATTTTTTTTATAATTATAACGAATTTAATGCTTTTTGCAATGTGTAGTTTGTATATTTTGCCTTGATGAATGATGGGATTAAATTGCTTTTCTGTGATCTCTCAAAATTTTGTCTATATTTTTTAAACGAAATCATCCTTTTCAAGCTTTTAAGATTAAATAACTGGCCTCTTTTAACCTTGTATTGATATTGGAAGAAGCTAAGTAATTTAGATCTATTTTAATATGATGACCGGTTACGACCCATGAGATTTCTGTGGGAAAAAAGGACTTGTCCTGCATGGGAAAAGTCAAGTGAAGTTTTCCAAAAACATGAAACGCTATCTACCACAAGAACAACAATTTACTGTTTTCCAAAAAATAGTCTGAAGTAAAGATATGAAAACATAATTTAAATTTTTATATTAATAATTTTTCAATCTGTTACATGCAAAATTGACTGAAAAATCTGAAAATGACTGAAAAATCACTGACTAGTCATTTACCAACTACTGTATGTCATATATATTGCTCTAACACAAATCCTGATATTCGCATTGTGACCAAGTTTCATTATTTAAAAAAACATGTCATAATTCAGTAAGCAGAATTTTATGTTTTAGCTACTCATTGTGGCTTTCAAATAGTAAGATAATTGGCTTGTCCCAAGCGAACTTTGTACAACTTCAACACACATTATTGTTTTTGTTTTTTTTGTCTAGTTAGGGAGGGTTTTTGTCCTGACTAATCACTGTGGTTAAATGGAGGAGTGTGTGTACAGGAAAAGGACTCATAGTGATACTGTGTGATGTATGAACTCTAAGTTTGGGGAAATAGCGTTTTTCCACTGAAGGTCTTATCATAGCACTGAGGGGGCTGCTCTGTTATATAGATCACTGTGACTCATACAGTAGCCCTGCATTTTTCTTTTTCTTTTGCTTTGTCCGTCAGTTTTGAAGAGCCAAAGGGAGGATGCTGAAGTTTCTTTCTCATTGTGTCTTGCTTGCTTTTGTTCTCTGTTCTTTGCAGTGTGACCTTAAAGTTCACAGATGGACCACTATGTATCGACACACTCCAGGTAAGACTCTACAATATTACAATTCTCATGCTATCCTGTGTTAAACAGGTAAAAAGAACCACAAACATGTCTCTGCAAAACAATAACATCAGCATCTCAGTATTAATAACAGTAATTAATTTGTGTTGCTGTAATTTTTCCAAAATTTTCACAGGCAGATGCAAAAGGTTATGTTATTGTCTTGCATGGAGGCTTCACATAGCATTTGAGTAGTTACAACTGAAAATAATGTTTAAACATCCAAATTATGGTGCAGAGCCTGGGAGATATTCATAATTATAAGATAGTAATGAGGGTGAATGAAGAGCCTCATCAGACTGCACAGACTGAAAGACTCAACAGTTACATGTTACATAATGAACAGTTGCTTAGGAGTGCGGGGTATTTTAAACAGGTATTTCCAAGTAAATGGATACCAATTAGGGCTTTAAAAACATGCAGTTAAAAATCTGATTCCCAAGAAGTTAAATGCACTTTCATACATGCTGTTTTATTGTGTATTTATTTTATTTTACTAAGACAATATTACTGAATTCTAAATTTTCGGTCTAAAAACTGATTTTTTGTTTTTGTAATTTTCTAGCAATAGATTTTTACACAAAATGTTTAGATCTTTAAATGCTCTATAGGTGCATTTTAGTTAATTTAACATAGGGGTGTCCTGACTTATGCACACTGTATTTTAAAGAAGAATGTTTATTTATTTATGATGCATTTTTCATACACAAAGAAAATTGGTGTCCTTAAAGGTTGGATTTTTCCTCATTTTTCTAATCAAGGCATTAAGATCAATTTCCAAAGGATGATTTTTTTATTCCTCTTTTTAGGCAACTTTAGCATGGGTGTCCTAACTTATTCACATCACTGTATATAAAAACACAGCAAAAACACCAACATCCACCTATATCTGTGTAAAGTGTCAACAGTCTAATTCCTTATTTACGCTGAAAGAGCAGCCTGTCTTCCTCTAAATGAGACGGACCAAGACTCTACATTCCTTTACACCCACGTGAATGACTGGCTCTGAGTGCCGTCTACCTTCAGCCCAGCCCCAGACTATACTGAACAACATTTAGTAACCCAAGCTTTCTGTCCAACCATCCTGCCACACTGATTCTGTGTTGTTTGTGTTCAACCACCTTTGTTTCATTACATATTTCTTCATTTTGGGATGAAAGACAAAAACCAGCCAATAAGTCCTGGCAATAATTTACGGGTAAATTTTCCCCGATGCCTAGAAATAGTTTTACAAGAGAGAATGAGGGAATGTCAAGGGTAGGATGCTGGCATAAATAATTCTTTATTTGTGAAAGGTTATAATTTCTATCATGATTGTCTCAAATGCAGTCATCAATCACCTTGTCAGTGAATAATAATGCATTAGATCAGAATGTCTTTTTTGTCTGATCTTGTGTGACAGTTTGATGAGGAGAAATTACATTTTAGGTTGTTACAATGTCTGTGGTTGCTCAGAAATATAGCATGATTCTGGTGTTCGGAAATTTCCAGCCTGTCTGTAAAAATAGTTTTCTCTGCACATGAGGTTATGGTACAGCCTAAATGTAGGGAGAAATCCCAATATAATTACACTCTTTAAAACAACATCATTATAAGCTATGGTTCAGTGCTTCCCTTTATGGGGATTTTAAAAAACGAAGGTGGGTTCAGACTGGTTTTAACTTGCGGTATATCTCCCTCTCTTTTTCTCTCTTTCAGTACCACACAATAACTGATCCATAGTCTGTTCGTGTATGAAATGGTTACAGCTTTCCTCAATGAAAGGCAAGCCACTACCGAGGAGATGGCTTTAGTGAGCAATGCACTGGCTGCTTACTCCTTCATAGCAGGTAAAAACAAGTTTGGGACACTACTACTACACTCACATCCCCACTAATCTATAGCCTGCGCAAAAACTGGCCGATTATCATAGATAATCATGTGCATAATTGCAATTCTGCAATTTTTGCAATGGACCCCCTTCTTTTGTCATGTTTTAAATAGACCCTTTTCCTTTATAGGCACGTTTTTTGCCCCGTCCCTAAATGGACTTTTTTAATACTTTATATGCCCAACATATTTTTTATATTGAATACATGTTTAGTAGCCTACTTTTCAATGAAAACTGCTAATAATTCATTCTATATATAAAAATTAATTATACAAAATAAGCTCAAGGACTAAGGAAGTGCAATATAAGAATGTATAGGTCTATTTAAATCTAATTTCTTTTCATTTATTATTATTATATTGTTTATTTTCACCCATTTTAATTATTCAATTATTAGTTTTTCAATTACATTTAAAATTCAACTGTTAAAAAAATATGAGTTTAATTACTGCATGATGTTTCCAAAGTCAGTGAGTAATGGTGTTAAATAATCTAAAACTGCTGTATTATGCAGCCAGGAAACACTACACACCTATAGACTGAACATGTAATAGAGTGTTCACTTTGTAGGCAAGTTAGCATCACACTTCAAGAAAAACCCAATAGGATTTTCCCATAGGCTTTTGAATTATCGCTAAAAACAAGGTCTGTGATCAACAAAAAGTTTATGATACTTGCATGTTTTGTCCATTTGACTTCAATGTCACCTTCACTAAGCTTCCGACAACTCTCTGTTTTATCTAAAAACATTTTCCCAGATAGTTTGAGTTGGAATAGTTTATAAGAGCATAAGCATAATGAGGCTGTAAAAGAGGGCTGTGTTTACCTGTTCAGTGCGAGGACATTTAATGATGCCGACTGCCTCTGTTCCCATTTAGCCACTTTTTCAAGACACTTAACAGCTTAAAAAATAATAATAAGTGGGGTAATATTGATGTATTTTATGTCGTAGAATAAAACGTGAAAATTCTCTTGTGCTTGTGTTAACCGCAGACCTTATTTCAGACATTTAACCAAAACCCCATTCAAAAAAACCCATTGACTTTGGGACAATGGAACCATAGACAGTAAAAGAAATGGACACAGCGACCCCATTGATTTCACCTGAGAAAATTGAAGGGCGTTAAACTGATCGCCAGGCGTACTGTGAGCAAACTGAATGTCTTCTAGTAGCCGTGGCGAGTGAAATCTGAATAATTCTCTTCTGAATATCACAGAGATGGAGAGAGTGAGTATTAGCTGTCCATAGCAGGAGCAACTTTATGACTCTCTATGGGCTTCTCCCTCGACTTTATCGGACTTTATGCCTCCACGTCCCCCTGATTGCCTGCGAGCTTCTCTTCCTGTCTAATCGGCAATTTCTCAACTGTGCGACGGAGACTCGATTCGTTATGACATAATCGTTAACCTATTTTTAAAAACTGCTTCTACAGGGCCATAACAGAAGATACAAGGTAATAGAGGCTTTTATACTTTGTTGTGTTTGTTTAGAAATAATGGACAAGTTAAGTCTTTGGACGCCTCAGATGTAAAGTTATTCGCTGTCAAAATGATGCCAAAATGAATGGGAGACAATGGGATGCTAACAGCAGGTGAAGTTCTGCTACAATGGCGGCTCCCACGAGGCTTTGACTTACGGCTGATGGATAACCCCCTTGGATGGAACCGCTAAAATGTTAACTTGCTTCCGCAATTTATGCGCATACAAACGTTTCCAAACACATGTAAAGTTATTCGCTGTCAAAGTGACGCCAAAATGAATGGGAGTCAATGGGAATGCTAATGCAAGTGAAGTTCTGTTACAAGATGGCAGCTCCCGCGAGGCTTCAACTTCCGGTCGATGGATTACCCCCTTGGGTAAAACAGATAAAACACACTGACATGTTTTACTTCATGCTTTCAAAAATATAAAAATATAATTTTATTTAGAAATGAAAAAAATCACCAGAAGCATACACATATCTATTTTATTCTAATTTATCCGGACACAATCCGTAACACCTAACGAATGCAAACCTTCCTAACCTTCTGACCTTTTCTGCAGATCACCCGGAACGGGCGGCACTGTATTTTGTGTGTGGAGTGTGTTTGGGACTGGTTCTCACTCTCATCGCGTTAGTGGTGCAGATCTCCTGTCGAACCGACTGCAAAAGGGAGCAAGCGCCCAGGAAAACAGGTAAGACTACGGAGAGCACCAGTGACACGAGCGACAGCGATTCAGACTGGGACAATGCCTCCGACCTGTCAGCACGCCGCCACCGGCGCTTTGAACGGACGCTCGGTAACGTGTTTACCTCCGCCGAAGAGCTGGAGCGCGCGCAGAGATTGGAAGAACGCGAGCGGATTATACGGGAGATCTGGATGAACGGACAGCCTGACATGCCGGGCACACGCAGCCTGAACCGCTACTATTGAACTCGTTGCAGGATACAACATAGGGATACAATTGCTATTATACTTTTTTGGGGATACTGTAAGGGACTGAGACATGAGGGTCGCCAACATTTACAAGACGTCTAGGAACATCTCCTCTGGTGGCTGGCACTGGCACTCGTGTTTTCAGGTGCACTATGTTGCGCTGTTATACTGACCATACTGACGCCTAGTGGCGTGGATGAAAGATGAAAAAACCATAGACATAATATGAAAAACATTCAAAAGTAATGTTTTTAGTTACTGATGACAATGAAAAAAATTCCACACTTGGTAATGAGAAATTAGGATAGAGAATTTGGTAATTACCCATTTATGGTTTGAAGTATTCAAATAATAATCATGTGATATTATTTTAAAACTCTTCAAATAACAAGCAGGCATTATAATTATTTTAACACAATAAAAATACATCCAAGGCGCATACATTGATAAAAAAAAAAATATAGTTTTAAATGCCACAAACTTTGAGCAACTTCAACAAATCTACATTTTGCCCTGCTCCAAGAAAAAATGAACAGATAATAATTTCATAATGAGGGAAATTACCGAGTGCACATTTTAATGAAAACTTGTTTTAATGAATAATTCACCATGAAATATAAAAGAGGTGGAGGAAAAATAATATGCTTGAGCTTTGACAATGCTTGCCTTGAAATACTGTATTTCTAATTGTAATGAATTGTGTCTGAAATTAGTTGTAGTCACTGTAACAATTTGACAATTCAGACAGATCTTAACCTTTAGTTGGCTGTAATATTATTTTTTTATTTAAACAAAATGACTTTCTGTTACAAACACTTTTAATATACAAAAGCTTTGTCTTGGATCTCAGGGTTTTCATGACCTCTGTGAAGGATTTCTTCTCATTTGTGAGATATTTTGTCAACTGACAAAACAAAATGATTGTCTAAGCCTTCATTTCCGAAAGAAATCGCTGTAAAAATAAAAAGATATTAAGGTGGAGGACTTACAGACATCATAATCTCTCATTTTTACAGTGTAGGATTTTTCAAGCAAGTATTAATTGCATGGAAGGCAATCACCTCTATTTGTATTATTTTTCACAGGAATCAGGAGGATAGTATGAATTTTCAACATGGTGCTATAGTTAAAATCCATCCATGCATGAGCACAGTTGAGCAGTATGGTCCAGAAATGTCAGATACGTCCTCAAATATGTCCCTGTCCTTATTTTACCCATTGGTGTTCAACACATGCAACATTTTAATAATGTAACAAAGAGGCTCGTCTCATTCCACACTGATTTAGTATGCGTTTCAAAAATATTTTAATTTCATATGCTTCATATTTGAAAATTATTTTGTGAGGAATTTACATCTGGTTGTCTTTTTTTTTTCATTGTTGTTTTTAATGTGTTTGAGGGGGAGTAATGTGCCAAAAGTTTGTCTGTGGATCCAGTCAATACTTTCCATAAAATAAAAACCGAAGCTTTTAAAGCGATTTGTTCATGCCAATACTTCTGTAAGTTAATTACATTCTGAATATCTCTTTGCACAAACTTTTACTGAATGTATTAGTGCCCTCTGTTGTCTGATGAGAGCAGGTGTTATGACAAAATCCAATATAGGCTACATTTGAAAGATTTTTATTAGGCCATGTAAATGAGGAGACGGACAAAAAGAACGAAGAAAGAGTAGTACCTACCTAAATAACCTTTTATAGCAGTTTAGATGACTGAACAAAGAAACAATATGCAAATCTATGAAGTAGCATGGTAAAAGACCATATTATTACAAATGAAAACAAGATAGGAAGTTCTGAAAAGCAACGTTTTAGACCTATACACTGTAACTTTTAACTTTTTTCCCGCCAAAACATCCCGTCAGGTCAATTAATTAAACACTTATATTAAATGCCTATTAGCATAGAATCAGACTGAGACAAAAACATGTTTTGAAAGAAGTATTGATAATGTATTGACTCATTTAAATGTTAATCTTGAAGAAAACAAAAAAGTTACAAATAGTACCAATTTTATAAATACTTATTTTGACACTGAACTATAAAATTATATTAAAACAATTTTTTCTCCACAGATTAATAAAAAACAATCTATATTATACCTGATAAAATATAGATATAGAAATGAGACAAAATATAAAATATACATGAAATATAAAATTAGATGGTAAAAAAAAAAAAAATAGAAATGTATCAAACATTACGGTACAAAAGAGCAGCAAGTAAAATATGTCCATGTAACTTAATAGTAATCAATGTAAACTGATTTTAATTCACTAAGCTTATAACTAATGGTAACAAACTGCAGATAAAGATAACCTGCAGCTTATAGTGGTTATGTGCTAATAATAAACAGATAATGTTTATTCGCCTTATCCCAAATAATTCACATATTTTTATGGTATGCCAGTTTTAATATTAAAACTGTACTTGTCTTCGAGCCCCTGCTAATCGAGGACTTGTACTGTGCATAGTTTTGAGGTCTTGCATTGGAGTTGAGGTATAACATGGGTTCCTGTTTAACAGCTGTTTAGCAGTCAGGATCAGTTCAGCTCCATTCATAATGGGACTGATCACAGTCATATTCTCTTTATCTAAGGTAGAATCGCTGACATTATAGGAGGAGTGGGGTTCCGCACTAAAGTAAACAGTACTACTGCAGTCTGCGGGACAGGTGTTATACACCGCAGCCTTCTCTGGAGACTGCAGTCCGACTTCATCACCAGAAAATCCCTCTCTGTTTTCAACCGGACATCTTTCAGATCGTTCACCTCCTTCCACTGATGGCTGGTTACAAGGGTTCCCTTCAGCATCTGTGTCGGGTGCATCATCATTCCCCAGGAAGAATGAAAGCCCTCTGTCTCCATACAGGCAGTTGATCTTGTCTGCGTTTCCAGTTTTGAGAGCCAGGTGTATTAACATACAATGATGGTGCCAACCGCCCTCTAGAGGCTGAACAGAACAGTCTCCTGCATGCCTCACAGGAGCAAAATCGGTCACTGAGAAAGTACCATGATTGTGTGTGGACGATTCAACTGTTGTGTCTTTGCAGTGTCCATCCACTGTTCGGTCAATAGTTGTCAAGCTCATTTGGAGTCTCAGACTCTGGAGGATCTCAGTGGATTTTGGATGAAGAAATCGGTAGTAGAGAACCACAAAAATGACACCTAGAAAAATAGAGACCAGAGAACATTATAATAGTAATTTGCTTTAATGTTACATTACACTATGTGGGCTTTTTATGTTTTTATAAGAAAAAGTGATTTCAAGGAATGCACAATATACACCAAAGAAAGTGGCAAATGTAAAAAAAATAAAATAAAAAAATAAGTATAAAATGACCCCTTTATCATTATCTGGATATTTAATTGTACGTGCTCATTTCCCCTATTTTTCTATCCAGATCACCTTGCTGTAATCTAACGGTAATCTTTAAAAACACTAATAATAATTTAATAACAATGTTAAATATAATCTTCAGTAAATCTCAAAATTAAAAAAAAAAAAATCATACTGTACATTTTATGGTTGTGATGCCTGTAGCATTTTAAACAACTGATTTTAGTTGTTTAAGTGTTTTATTTTTAATTGAATTAGACAAAATAGTATGACATTTGAATAATGGAATGAAAATAATCAGTGAATCCATAATGTTTACCGATAAAGAAGCTGCATAAGACAGCCACAGGAATACTCATGCTGTCCCATGTAGGCCCACTGAGCGAGTCTGACGCCAGAAGCAGAAGGAAAGTGTTCTCCAGCAACATTAACTGTAAAATCAATCAAAAACAAAGATGTTAACAAAGCTATTATTCTTGAGAGAAGATTCACTATATCTTAAATAGTCATCAGCATAAAAGTCAACACAACCGTGCAGCATTTCACACAATCTGGACACAAACAGTCCAGACAGTTTTCCAAATATTTTGCACAAAGTTAAAATTTTCTGCTGATTTTCCCATTTACATTTAATACTGACAGAGGAGCAGTGTTTTATTGTTACTAAAATTACAACTATTAAAAATGTATTAATTAAAAATGATAATATTTTTTTTATTTTTAATATCCTTTTATTTATTTTTTAGTGAACAAAATATTAATGAAATTAAATACATTTTTATATATTAGATGAAAAACAATCAAAAGTTCTAAAATGACAAACTAAAACTGAAAAAATAGAATAAATTTACAAAAGCACTTAAGATTACTAAAAGTAAAATCCAGACTAAATATTTATAAATAAAAGTTAATTAAAATTATATTTAATAAATATTATAAGTCGATATAAAAATAATAGTAAAACAACACTGCTGTGCAGAGAAACCTACCAAATAGAACCCAGTCATGCGGTACCGCGAGGGACCGTCTTTAACGTTGAAAAACAGGAAAATGTGCAGCGCCCCTAAGATGAAGTTGAAGAGACGCCAGGAACTCCGGTTAATGCAGATGTCTGTCTGCTGGGACACTTGCCAGAATGTCATAATGAGCCAGTGGAAACCTGAGCAGGGATTTTAAAAGACAATCACAAAGCAGCCATTTATTAACAAATCATCCTTTTCCAGGTAAGAGTTGGGCAATGACAAATTACCTTAAAGCCCTCAAAACTGTCACGCAAACTAACTGCGAAGACTTTTATGTGTAAGGATTTGACACAAGGCTTGACTCACCCAAGACTCCAGAGAACCACCAGTGAAACGTACTGCAGAAGAACATGAGGCTGGCCACCCTGGCACCCAACATGCCCCCTCTCCATACGAGCTGGCACAGCATTGCAGCCGGAGTCATGTGCAGGTGACCAGGACGAAGCAGAAGGCATGAACGGCTGAACAGGACCAGAAACCAGGACACATTCAGTAGGTTCAGCCCGACACATAAGACCACTGTAGAAAGAGGTTCAGGGAATAAACAGTTTACGTATACACTTGGCAGGTTTGATTCGATTAAAACGAACTCTGGTGTGATTGTTCTGTTATTACGTTTGAATAAATGTGCATGTGATGCATTGATACTGTGGTAAATTTCCCTCTCCACTTCAAGTGAAGAATCGATCAGTCCCGATTATGACGTTTGTTGTTGGTTTCGTTTTGTTTTGTCTTTTTTTTTTCATTTATTTTTTACATTTTTTTATTTTATTTCACTTTACGAATTTGTTTTTTGATCAATCGTTTTAGTCTTTAGTTTCAGATAACAAATAGTATGTTATCTGAACCACATACATGATCTAAGCTGATTTGAAAAACGAAAAAATGTTGTGATAACAAAACATGAAAATAATTTTTTATTATATGCGCTGTCATCATTACAGTTTGGTACTGGTGTCAGAATCAGTACTTGTTTAAGGTCTTTACATGTCTTTGTTTGTGTGCAATTAGGAATTCCTGGCACTGTTTTGATTACACATATATACACACATACAACAAGCACAGCACACAGTATTGTTTTATATGGTATGTTTGATAGGTTCCATCTCAAATATACAGTATGTTGTCATAAAAGCTGTCCAATCAGGTTGTGACCTTATCCCTTTTGTTTTGTGTCTTTAGGTTCTTTGTTAGAAATTATAGTTTGCTAAGCGAACCAGGACTAAATGTATAATTTTCTTTTTTTGGTAGTGTACACTGTGTCTCATTTCGAAGGCTGCGTCCCCCGTAGGTCACATATGTCATTGAGGCTGCTTCATTTCATTAAGCTGACTTATTTCATTACTTCCACAGAAAACTGTTGACGTTGAGCTAGTTCTGTTCGTAACAATGGGAAGTCACATACCTGGTGACAGAAAGCCGGGGTGAAGGGTGAATAAACTGTAGGTCTGCAGTAGACTTTGAGGCAGGCTGAGCGTCAGGGCCTCGATCAGACACAGAGCAGAAACATCAGCCTCCTTCATTAGTAATGCAACAAACTTCAGCTGCTCACCTTGAGACTTCATGCAGCTCCATAATCTGTAAATATAAAACATACACACACATCTTAGACATCAACAGCAGCCTTTTGTGTGATAAATAATATCATTGGATGAATCCACCTGAATCATGAACATGCAAAAGTCATATTTCACTAAATTAAAACTGTACAAAATTTTTAGATTAAAAATACAGCAAGAACAGTAATACTGTGAAATATTATTACAATTTATAATTCTATTTTATTTAAAAATGTTAATCCTGTGATGGTAAAGCTACATTTTCAGCATCATTACTCCAGTCTTCAGTGTCAGTGTCTTAAAATATCATTGTATTAATGTAATATAGTACAACAATACTGTATTACGGTATGGAAAATCAAAGTTGAGAATAAAGGAAATTACAAAAGAAAATGTTAAAAACTAAACAATTTGAGGATGTGGGGGGGAAATGTGTTTAAAGGGTTAGTTCACCCAAATTGACAATTTTATTATTACTATTATAATAGTAATTTGCTTTAATGTTTAATGACAATTTTGTCATTAATCACTCACCCTCATGTTGTTCCAAACATGTAAGACTTTAGTTTATCTTCAGTAAACATATTAAAATCTTTTTTATGAGAGCTTTTGTCCCTCCATTGACAGTCCACACAACTATAAAACAGATTTAATTTATATAAATAATTATAATTAATAAATTATATTAATAATTTATTCACATATTCATTTGTGTTCCAAAGATGAATGAAAGTCTTACAGGTTTGGAACGACATGAGTGTGAATAATTGACATAATTGTATTATATCTATATTATATTGTAATAATCTATATTATATTTATTAAATATCCCTTTAAATGTGTCACAAAGTATTTTGGCACAATACAACAAAAACAAAACAAAACATTTAATGGTCCTAAAAATAGGCTTAATTGTATTCATGCAAAGTACAACCTAGACAGTTTTTTATGAATTCGCTAGATTATACAGTATGTTACTGTATGGTACAGTAATTTACTACAGTTTTCACCTCACTCTTTATAACTGAATGAATGCAGTTATGAATCTAAACGATTTAGTGTTTTGACCTGTGATAGATGCCCAGATGCAGGCAGTGCACAAAGATGAGTGAGGGCTTGGATCTGTCTGCATCATCAGTGATGTACCACCTCAGACTGAGCAGCTGCACAGCAGTGACAGAAGGCAAGCACAGACCCAGTGTCAACCAGGCCAGCAGCTCTTCTCCCATCCAGAGGTAGTGTGTGAAGCACAGTACAACTGATGACAGAAGAAACGACAAAAAAGTCAAACAACAGAGTCCATTTCGATTTTGATTTGTTGGTGCTCTCGTTCTCTTCTTCTCGGGCTCTGTCTCTAATATAAAGCAGCTGTGTGACAGAACACGCCCCCTGCTCGCCATTCATGAAAAAGGCGCTCAAATGCAGTAAAGAAACCATAGCAGCATTGTAGTAATAATGTGCAGTAACAAAACTGAACTCATAATAAAACAAGTACAAACTGGCAGAACCCACATCCGCTGTCAAATACGGTTAGTAAGCACATATAGCGATTTGGGAAGGAATGATTAGAGGGAAAATAACTTACGTGCCGCTTTCTCCAATAAAACAATGACTCCTGAAAAAGAGTAGAGACATACGTGACTCCATGTGACTGCACTTCCCTTTCGATTCTGCATCGTTGCAATTCTGTCTTTCTTTCAAAGTTTGTGGTATTCCGTTATTCAAGGACTCTTCTGCGCTTTGTGTAGTTCTTTCTGAGTCGAGTCTGTCTCATAGACAGGGGGGTCTGACTCTGGTCAGTTTTTTGGAGGCTGCCGCTCAATGTGACGTCACCTACAAAGCAAATATGAAATGGTTCAAAACCATAGCCATAATAAATCTTCCAAACGGATACGTCATGTAACTAACACAAAATACTACTTATTCAATTGTAAAACACAACTGGAAAAACATCAGACATAAAAAACTATTTCATAAATGATCTAAATCTCAAAAAGGTTTCGTAGGACTATTTATGGAAGCTTATTTCCGCCATAAAATAAATAAATAAATAAAAGGTAATTGTGAATTTTTATTTCACAATTATGACTTTATTCTTGTAATTGCGAGTTCACTAATTCAGAATTGTATAGCTGTTATAAAGTTGCGAGTTAAAGTCAGAATTGTGTGGTGTGTAAACTTGCAATTGCAAGTTTTAAAGTTAGTTTATCTCACAGTTTATATCCCACAATTCTTTTCCCAGAACGGTGAGATGAACTGTTAAGGGTTTAAGGTTAAAAGGTTAAGTCAGAATTGTGTGATAAACTTGCAATTGCAAGTTTTAAAGTCGGTTTATCTCACAGTTTATATCTCACAATACTTTTCTTTATGTTATGTCCTATTCTGAGGATTTTTTTCTTTTCTTTTCCCCCCCTCAGAATAGCGAGTTTATTTTTCAATTGCCATTGCCAGTTTATATCATACAACTCTGAGAAGAAAAAAAAAGTCAGAATTGCGAGATGTAAACTCACTAATTGCGAGAAAAAAAATCAGAATTGTGAGACAAAAAGTTGCTTTTTTATCCTGTGGCCTGAAAGAAGCTTCCTTCAAAATAGCCTAATGAGAGAAAGAAAATTATTATTAGATATAAGTAGCATGAATAATTATGAGATCATAAATCGAAAAATTATTACATAAAAGTTTGAAATTATGATATAAAAAATCATATGTTAGGACTTTTGTGTCATAATAATTATGACTTTTTATCTCATAATTTACCAAGCATGTTTTTCTTCTTATGTGGTGGAAATTAGCTTCCATTCTATTCATCACATTTACATATAAAAGAAATTAACAAACAGTGCCGTGATCAGTCAGCAGACTCACGAGCACATGACTTATCATCACGTGATCGGTCTTTGCTTTATATAGCCATCGGCGTGTTCTTTGCTTGTTGTTTGTTTCCGCTCAGTGTAACTTTTGGGGAGCGAGACACTTTGAAACAGCACAACTGCCAGTAGACAGACGACAGGTAAGACTGCTACTCAAACCTGCATTTAAATCATGAGACTGTTGATGTTTTTTCTTTCATTTGAATTTCAAAGAGATATTCAAAAAGGTCGTGGTGATATAGGAGCGTAAGATAACTTATCAAACGAAAATGATTGTCCTAGACCTAGACATTTATCAGGGAATGCATCTTTATTTGTGCAACGGCACTTCCTGTTATCAAATGTAAGCTCAAAGGATTTCAGACGTCTTCATTTGACCTTAAAATATGGATTAACTGTTGGTTTATGTAAACAAGGCCTGCAGTTAAAAACGAAAGTATGAGGAATGGAAACCAGAGCTTGTCTTTAAACGCATGATGCTTCAGTAGCTCAAGTTGACATTACACAGCTAGTTTACTTAAAGAGACACTAGCGTTATTGTGTTTCAAACACGATCAGCCTCAGACAATTAATGGTCTTGCCATCTTACATGACCTCCCCCAAATGCAGCGAACAATATTTCATATTTGCATTCTTCTCTATAGTTGGTTTCTGACTGCGTTCGTATATATTTTTTTTCAATAGTTACTAGTAATGGTCCAGATTCCCCCTGGGTTTGGGGTCGAAGTAGGCTGGCTTTCTGTTAATAAGCAAGTTGTTCCTGTAAAATGCGCTGACTCACGCACACTTGATGTCGTCATATGCCCTTTGGAGGAAGTGCAACCCAACATGAGGATATTTGTGATGACCTTTTACTAAGACAACTACAATTGCATCTACAGATTTTTTCGAAATTGCGTCTTAATAATTTGGTGTGGTGGTTTTAAAACAAAATTAGTTCCTCGACTACCGCTAAACCACTGAGGTGGATGTCCCTTTTATAAAGATGCCTAAAACCTAAACCTCTTACCTGAGTAGCCTAGTTGATCAAGGCTTGTCTTGTTCCATAACCACTAAGAAGTTGAGCATGTACATCTTAAATGTCTAGAGCTTTCACTTTTGCATGACTGCAGCTTAAAGATGACACTACTGTAGGCAGTCAGTGAGCTGTTTCACTTGAAGATTGAAGTGACCGTGATGTGCCGCTTGACTCTTTTTGGTGTTTCAGACCATGGCCTGGTTTCACAGACAGGGCTTAGATTAACCCAAAATTAGGTCTTAGTTAAAATAGGACATTTTAAGTAGTTTTTATAAATGTGCCTTAGAAAAAAAAAAAACATTACTTGTGTATCTTGAGACAAAACGATGGCACTAACACATTAAGATGAAAGTTGCTTTCAGTTAAAACTGCTCAAACATGTATTTTAGTCTTGGTCTAGGCTTAAACCTTGTCTAAGTGGTATTGATTGAGTTTTCTTGTTTTCAGAATGTGGCGCCTGCCTTTCCTATGTGTGATCTCAGCCCTTTCAGTTAGCTGGGCTCGACCTCGCCTCGCTCCCCTGTCCCATGAGATGGTCAATTTCATCAATAAAGCAAACACTACTTGGAAGGTAAGATGGTTTTCTACTCTGATGCTCTAAATTGCATTCTAGCGAGGATGACTGAACCGGTATTGAGAAACTATTTGTAATGCTGCTTGATTACTCTTAATTTAAAATTGAATTCAAGAGTCTGGTGTTCTCCCCTGTAGGCTGGACACAACTTCCCTGATGTTGACTATAGCTATGTGAAGAGGTTGTGTGGGACTTTTCTGAAAGGACCCAAACTCCCTGTCATGTGAGTGCAATTGAATGGTGTGAGAAGAAATGAGTGGGGAATCTAGTAGAGGAAGTGCAACTTGTTAACTTGTGCAGTCATGATGTACATGCTGTGTGACTACTTTGTCATGTGATTTCGTTCTTTATGTAGGTTTCCACATACCTATTTTTCAGTTCTGCTTCTAGGTTTAGTATACAACAGAGTTTGTTTTGTCTTTAACCAGGGTACAGTATACTGGTAACCTCAGGCTCCCCACTAACTTTGATGCCAGAGAGCAGTGGCCCAACTGCCCCACTCTTAAAGAGATCCGAGACCAGGGTTCTTGTGGTTCATGCTGGGTGAGGTCTTCTCTTTGGTGCACACAGTATAAGTTTGGATTGCAATTTGCATTTGTTTCATGTTTTTACTCCTGGTTTCATGGTTTTACACAGGCATTTGGGGCTGCTGAAGCCATCTCTGACAGAGTATGTATCCACAGCAATGCTAAAGTGAGTGTGGAGATCTCTTCTCAGGACCTGCTGACCTGCTGTGACAGCTGTGGCATGGGGTAAGTTAAGTGTGTGCTAGTGCCATCTATTTGTCAAGAACAAGACTTCACAAACAATGTTTAATTTCATCCTGTAGTGACTCTGATCTTTTTAGTTGAGTTAAGTCTGGAATGCACGGCATGTTTTGGCATCATGCGCTTGCTGACTTTCGTAATGGTTTTAAAGCTGGGTATCATAGGCTAAATGATAGACTAACTACACTAAACCAGACTTTCCAGTTATAAAAACTCTCGACAAAAGCATTTATTCTAAAATTAGATCATTTCAAAAATAGCCTTGATTTGTTGATCAGGGCAAAAAGTTGTTTAGCGGTTGTGTATTCCAGCCTTGATGTTTGCATTTTGATGCGGTTTTTAGATATTACACTAGATGCTAAGTCAGTGTGTTTTGATCTCAGATGTAATGGTGGATACCCCTCTGCTGCTTGGCAATACTGGAACACAGAGGGTCTGGTTACCGGTGGACTCTATAACTCCCATGTTGGTTCGTATCTACCTTGATTTTTGATGAGCATTTTAAGCGTTGAGCTTCAACTGTGTATTAACAAGATTTATTTTTAGGCTGCCGACCATACACCATTGAACCCTGTGAGCATCATGTGAATGGCAGTCGCCCTCCTTGTACTGGAGAGGGTGGTGACACTCCTAACTGTGAGATGTCCTGTGAAACTGGCTACAGTCCTTCTTACAAGGAGGACAAACACTTTGGTAAGAACTCTGGGGAAACAAATTGGTTCAGGTCACATTTCAACGTTTTTATAGATCTTATGTTAAAGTAATTTTTTTTTTTTTCATAACTCCTTGTTCTTCAGTGATCTCGCTTTTAACCAATGAATTTACTTGTCTTCATTATTGTGACTTCAGAATAAGGACTGTTTCAAACCTGATCAAATATTTGGCATAAGTTTAGCACAACTTAAAGTACATTCCTTACAAAAATGGACAGTATTTGAAGATAAATTTTCATGACCCTTTTCAGGTCTAGAAATCCCCTTAATCAGATTTACAGTTCTGCCAAGATCTTGGAAACCCTGGTTATTTAAAGAAAACCCATTATTGGAGTGAATTAAGACCTCATCTTTTAGTTTGTTTAAATGATCAGCCCCCCTTGGAAGTTTGCTTAGCTGCTCTAGTGGGCCTCTGCCTCATGGGTGAGAACGGGATGGTTTAGAGTTGGGATGATTTGAATGCTGCAAGATGTTAATTCATGAATTGAACCGTTCTTTGTCGTTCTAGGAAAGACGTCGTATAGTGTCCCATCAAATCAGAAAGCCATTATGCAAGAACTCTTTAAGAACGGCCCAGTCGAGGCAGCCTTCACGGTGTATGACGACTTCCTGCTGTATAAATCTGGTTGGTTTCAGTCTATTCATGTGTCTGTCTAGAGTACTAATGCAGCATGGAACAGTTATAATTCTTTTCTTTTAAATAGGTGTATATCAGCACGTGAGTGGAGCTCCACTAGGTGGTCATGCTATTAAGATCCTGGGCTGGGGAGAGGAGAATAGTGTCCCGTACTGGCTTGCTGCTAACTCCTGGAACACTGACTGGGGTGACAATGGTGAGTCATTTATTTAATATCAATTAATTTTGTCTGCAGTTTGTAACTCAAAAGCTGATTTTACACAACATGCAGGCATTTGCTTCATCTGCTTTATTTTCTTTTGTCGCCAATTCAGGATTTTTCAAGATTCTCCGAGGTGAGGACCACTGTGGCATTGAATCTGAAATTGTTGCTGGAATCCCATTGTAACCACAAAAATTGCAAAAGCTGAAATGAGTGCAGAGTTCAGAGCGTGGACATTGACTGTCTTCAACTTAAGCTGACTGCCATCTTCCATGCCCATGGTACAATAAGCATTTTAAGCAATGATTGAATTTTATCAAGTCTTTTAGACCGAGACCCCCAACTGATGTTTTAGCGTTTTATTTTGATTTGGGGAGTGACTTTTATGCACAGTGTAGTCCTGTTAATTGGAGTCAGGTTTGGACCAGTGTCTAAAGTTTTACGGTAGCACGTCTTGATGCCGTCGCCACATTTTCAGTATGTTTGACTTTTTAAAGTTGCTTTTTAGATTGAATGATTTTTACTTGATTGTGTTTTAATGCATTTTGTCTAAAGTGTAATAAATATTAAAACCAAACTGTTGTCATGACTGCTTTTCATTTGCAACATCTCTATCCTTATATGGGTTTCTTTCCACCTTGGAAGAAAGTGTAACTGTGGTATCAGACACATTGTATAGAAATTCTCAATGGGTTTTAAGAGATCGCTACTAGAAATTTAGTACAAGTGCGCTTTTTGTCTCTGGAAGTGCAATATAGCACTTCACTGTTTTAGAAAAGTACTTAAAGTTAGTTTTCACATAACTACTTTCACAAAAGTAAAGCACCAAAAAGTTGTTGACTTATGGCAAATTAAGACGTCTATATTCTGATCCAAATCCTCTTGCATGGAGGCAGAAATGAAAGTAGCTCCCTTTTGAATGATTTAATTCAAAGGTATTTAACCCCCAGAAAAGTGCAGTATAGAAATATGGCAAGAGTTGGATACAAACCGTAATAATGGTTATTGGATCTTGGTTGTGACCAGATTTTTGCATTACATTTTCAGTAAATTAAAGGTTTGCTTTGAGTTTGCATAGTTTAAATGGTGCAAAAAAAGATGACCAGATACTAATTCAGATGGTTGTGTGCCTGGATTCCACAACACTGGAAATTTCTGTAGTTTAGCAATTTCACAAACTGTACAATGATGCTAATATCATTCACATGTTTGGACCTTCAAAACATCCTTTACTATCCAGCAATAAATTACGTGTTGGTCATAGTACTGTGTATACAGCAGGAGAGGGGTTTCCTATGTATGGCTGATTTGTATCTGTTTGAAAGATGTCTTTAAAAGTCACTTCATGCTTAATTTGGCATCACATCTCTGGTTGCTCCTGATGGACTGGCATGTTCTTCTGCTCCTGATGATCATCTTGCAGCTCATCCTGTTCTTCAAGCTGTTCAGGTATCTGGTGATCTACAGGCTTCTCTTCTTGTGTGTATTCTTCTTTAGCTGGGTCTTGTGTCTCATTCTCATGTTCAGACTCTTTTTTGACTTCTGTGTCTCCATCCTCTGATTTCGCATGTGTTTGCTCTTGTTTTAAGGCCTCGTCAGCTGGTGAATCAGGGAGAACAATATTGCTTTCTTGCTGTTGGTCAATCGTGGATGGTGATAAAAGCTCTGAAGGAGCCAGTAGTCCATCCAGGTTCAGATCCTGAGCTTGTAGCAGGTAATCCACCAAAGATACAACCTAAAACGTAAATGAGTTTAAGTCGTAAAAGAACTCGAGAGATGACTTAGAATGTTATGACACAACGAAACAGCACTCACAGAATCTGTTGACTTTGGCATAACTTCATGATAAGTCAGGAAATCTGTTAGAAGTTGCATCAGTTCAAGGCCATCCATCTGCCCACTTCTATCATAGTCATACAAGGAGAAAAGGAAGAACACTT
Source organism: Pimephales promelas (assembly GCF_988280905.1). Taxonomy (NCBI): domain Eukaryota; kingdom Metazoa; phylum Chordata; class Actinopteri; order Cypriniformes; family Leuciscidae; genus Pimephales; species Pimephales promelas. The sequence continues at coordinate 26,671,679 of NC_142783.1, forward strand.
CTGCGACAAGAGAACAAATCATTAATAAGCTTATCAAAACCTAAGAGTAAAATACACACATGAATGCACATGATTTATTATATATTGTCTATATGCTTTTTATACATTTCACAGCAAGGCATATACATTTAAAAATGGATCAAAAAAGTGAAATCAAAGTTGTCCTAATACAAGAATGAGTCCTGTTGAAAATTTATGTATTCTGTAGCTTTGATGAACGGTTTTGATCCACTTCAAATGTTTACTACTTTTATAATATATATATATATATATATATATATATATATAAAGAAAAAGTACTCTGTGCCTGTAATGGATAAATAAATGCTATTATGTACATAGGAAAATAAATATACTGTACTTTTAGTATACTACTGTACTTGAAGTATTTTTAATGGAACTGTAACTGTTTAAGATCATAGGCCTTAAAATGTGTTCACATTCAACATCAGGACCCAGGAACTAGGTAGTGGAAATAGCTTAATAGAAAATCCATGCAAAGCACAAAGGAGTGAAATAAAAGCAGGTCATTGAGAGATCATGTTCATAATGATCCATTAACCTTGTTCCCTGGTGTTCAGCTCTGGACTGCTCTGTCCTTCCTTTAGGCTGCTCTTGATGTAGCTTTGCAGGAGCCTGTAATACAGAATCAAAGATCATCATCGCCCACTTTAGTTCTGCCTTATATGATTCCAGTAGGTACGTTTATATAGGGATATAAGCATGGGTCTGAATTCATTCAGGATTTTTTCCATTTAGACTTTAAATGTACACTTTAAAGATAAATACTGGCATATTTGTGCTAAAAATGCACTGTATAGAAAACTGAATAGCATTTCTCTAAAATATGTTACTTTTTTTTTTAAATAAGCAGGAAAGCACAACAAAGCATTTTGTTTGTATTGCTTTTTTTATAGCTATTGCTTGTTCAGCATGTGTGTCAGCTGTGGGTATCTCAGCATTATCTCTAATGTGAAAATGGACTCTGAACCTTGGAGCAACTGTGCTACCTTGTTTGATCAGGTAGGTTTACAGACAGTAAAGGTAAGATCAGGGAAATGTATTCAAAAGAGATAACCTCCGGTTTTCTTCGCTGGACCCAAAAGGATTAGCCAGGTCTGGTGCAATAAGACCATCACTAGAAAAACAGAACAAACCAACAATAAAAACAGAACAAAACATCGACATCAGAAGAAAAAAAATCTTTTTTTTTTAACAAATGTTTCACACCATCTTTGATGCCAACACTGCATCTTAGCATATTTTACAATTGGATAACTGTCTATCTATCCTAATAACAATTATGTGGGTTAATAGTGTAGTACTGTATAGTACAGTCATAATACAGAACAGTAGCATATACAAGCACGGCGTTATTGCGGCCTACCTGAGTGTTTTCTGGGCTTGTTGTGGAGCACACAGACTCAGTGAAGGGAGGATGAGCAAGAACAGAAACCGTGTTGTGATCATATTAACTGCTCCACTGGATCGCTTTGGCACACCTGTCACCATAATCAGTCCAGACGGTCAAAGAAATGACCCACGAATCGTAGGAATCGATCATTCAAGAATGATATAATTATAGAGCAATTTATTGCAACTGTTTGAATCAAACACGGATATGAAGAATCTGACTGTTGAACCAACATCTTACACTGCGACAAAGTCTGTTCTTCTTTTGCCTTTTTTTTTTTAAATGCATCGTACTAATAGATGCTAAATGAATGACTAGCAAGGCAAACAGTAAGGATGTAACAGCAATGCTAGAAGTGAAATGCGACTGTACCTCTCGCAGCGGCTGCCAGCGGTCGCTCCATGATGAAACTCAGAAGGAGAGCAGCACTGCCCCGTGTGTTTGCACCAGTGACGGGCTACACGTGGATTCGTGGACGTGTCGTGGCCCGGATAAAATCAGCTCCTCCTCGAGCTCTCCACGTTCCGCCAATCTAATCCGCCTTCCTCCGGCTTCCATCGTCGCCACGTAGAGTCGCTGACACTGCGTTTAAAACGTGCAATTGCTTCGCATGCAACGCCTCTTATGTGCAGATCTTATCCGTTTACTGGGAAGATTTTATAAGAACATGTCTATAGTATAGGCTGAAAAATGTGCCACCAGAAACTAAATTTGAACCATTTATATTTGAATTTGAATGGCTATTTCATGATCCTAGCCTAACGAAGATGCGACGCGAAGTGGCTGTTTTTGCGAAGTTCTAGCTGTTTACAATGAAATAAAGGCAATCAAATATTATTGTATTGTTGTACTGTTTTTTCTTGGGTTAAAAATAAATATGTGTTTATTTAGCATGTTTTTTTATGTGTTTAATTACAATTGAATTTATTCAAAAACAGAATCTGAATTGTATAATTTGATATTGAATTTTTTTTTTGGAACTGAAGTCCAATAAAATTTGATCCTCACTGAAAATTAAACTCTCCCAGAGCCCGTCTTGGTTGCAGTTCCATTACAATTCCACTGGAGGTGATCGCGGGCGAGAGCAGAATGAATGGGAGTCTATGGGGCTAAACGGCTAAATGTGTCTCTTTCACCTGCTTGTCGTTAAATTAACATAGATTTTATTGTTGATTCCGCAAGTTCAATATAGATTATAGGCCAAAAGTTGAATGAACGAGTACTTATGTCCTTTTGATTTCTTACAGGTTAGGCCGTTGTTGGCAGGAACAGGCTAGCATTCTGCTATTGTGTGACGTCATCACATGTTTGAATGGATTTTTAGAACAGATAAGTGAACTTAAAAATGCATTTTTCAGCTGAGTGTATTATCTTAGCCTTCCCTTTTGAATTCAACTTTCAAATTACTTGACAAAAAAATACATCCTGAGAAAAGAGGATTTCTGGGGGTGAAACCCCATTGACTCCCATTCATTCTGCACTCGACCGCGAGCGCCCCCGCATGGACAGAGACGTGTTACTGCAGCCAGTCCAGAACCCGGAAGTAACCAGCCAGTGCCAATTCTCTTCAATTAGACTTTCTCCTAGACATTCTCTGCTTTCTCTGACTCTCCACATTTAGTTCTCAAATTCAATTTCAAGTTACTGAGACAGACATCTGGGTAGTTGGAGGATGAAGGAAGAGCAATCGAGCGCAGATCGATAGATTGCGTTCATTGGCGCACAGGACTCCTCTTGGGCCAATCAGCACCAATGTTTTGGAGCACAGTACACTGTAAAAAACAAGCAAAACATTTTTTCTTTTTTCACATCAACTTAAATAATTTATATAGTTCAGATAACATAATATTTTGAGTTTCTGATGATTAAATCAATCTCCTTCATTGTATTAACTCAATTTTTCCATTTCAATGAACTTAAAATTTTAAGGCAGCCAGGTTACTTAATTTTTTAAGTTAAACCAACAATATTTGTTTAACAGTGTATGTTACCCGCCATGAAACAAAGAAGAAGTGCTTGCCTGACTTGCCGACTGGCGTGACCAGTGACCACCACCATGGATTCGGCTTGGACAAATACGGTAATGACATTCTTTTTATGATCTAACAATCTTTTGTTTAACGTTGTTAATGTTATAGCTATTTTAGAAATGGGGGAAATTAAATCTTTATCCCGACGTTGCTAATGCAAACACAGTCCGGAAACTGTAGAGCATCCTTGCGTCAAATGCGGAACTTATGCGTGCATATAGCCCATAGGTACGGTGGCCGAGAGAGCTCACCGCGCTGCAACCTGATGAAGACGAATGCAAATACAAAAAAACGTGTGCAACTATATACGTGTTGTGAGTACTTGGAGCACACGTGTGTTGTGGAACTGATGAAGATGTTTTTCTTAATTTGCGGATGTCTTTTTGTATTTGCACGCGTTTTTATAGTTGCACACGTTTTTTTGTATTTGCATTCGTCTTCATCAGGTTGCAGCCCGGTGCTCTCTCGGCCACCGTACATAGTGGTCTGTAAATATATTGCCTATTTTATTAATATTTTTGTTTATATTGATATAGCTAGCCATATAACTTTGAATAACTTTTTGCAATATATTTTCTTTGGAATAAGGAAAACATCCCACTTTGTAATTTTTGATTTGGTAATATTTAAGTTATTTATATTGTTTTATGGGTTATTAAGTTGATGTATTGTATAGCTTTTCCAACCTACTGCTGAATTTGTATATTTTGACAGGGAGACAACTCAGAAGTAGTCAATTCAGCAAGGCACCTCCTAAATTTGCTCACAAATGCAACACCTTCCCCTGGTCCTGTTGGGTCCATTGCCCAACACAGAGCTACCCCTGTTGGGCCCAGTGCCCAACATCAAATTGGCCCAGAGACTCCAAGGTGTTGTCTGGTTTCGCAACAAATAAGATAACACACACACACACACACACCCAGATTAACATGCATAAAATAATTTTATGCATCTCCTGAACACGGCATGTCATTCTAGCAGACAGGGAAGGAGTCAGGAAAGAGTTTCTTTTTCAGTTCACAATTTCTTTTTCAGTTTTGTTATTCCTCCTGACAGCCTATGTGTTTTTTGTGTCCTCAAAGACAGAGGTATGTTGTGATGTGGAGTGTTTATTTTTGATGTATTATTGTCTCCACCTTTCAATGTTAAACATTTAAGTGATTCCAGTTGCAGACCGTGTGTCCAGTCTGTGGCCATAATTTTCCTCCCGATGACCTGGAGGAACATGCAAGCGAGTGTGGAGAGAGGTAACAGAATCTTAGCACAATTTAGTCAATATAAAAATGTCAAGATTTTGTAGTATTTTAGTGAGATATTTGTGATATCCCTCCAAGCATCTGTCTTCCCACCAATGGATTAATGTATTGACCAGTTTTTTGACTGAGCTGTTATTATCATAAAGGCTGACTGTGCTGTGTGTGATATACATTTACTTTCAGTACACAAGTGTTTTTTTTTTTCTTTGGTTGTCACTGTTGCCATATGATTTTTATTGAAATTAAAAAAGTTTAAATTAAACTTTCATTTCAACTTTTCTATAAAGTAAACTTTTATATGTGGCTTCTGTACTGAGTTTATTGTACACATTTTTACAGTTAAGGTCAGAGGATATGGGTTTCACTCTTAAATTCATACTCGTTTTGTCATTTCAGCAAAGCTGACTTCATTCCTTCAACTTCATCTTCAGAACAAAAGATGAGCATTTCTAGGTTTGTACGCTTCTATAGTCTCCTTCAACAGTGAATAACCTAAGGCTCTCAAGCTTTTGGGGCCAAGTACCTCATATCATGTCAAAGAATCCAGGGATTACCTGTAACCTATGACTCTACAGAAGCAACGAAAAAGTAAATGACACAAATATGCAAATACTAACACACAATAGAGAAAGAATAAATGACATACACAGTTTGACAACCTCCAACCTAAAGGAATTATACAGACAATATACGCTTTCCAGAATCACACTGCCTGACAGGCATTTATTTCTTTTTCAGCCTTGATGATGTCCTGCAGGCCATCTCTGCTGCTGTTAACAATGAGGAAGAATTTCCTCTCACTGTATCAAGATCCCATGTGGTGGAGCAGGACCTTGCTCGATGGAAGGGACAAAAGAAGATACCACGTAGCATTTATGCCATTATAAATATCTCAATATCTCAGCTCTGGAAGGGTCTTGAGCCTCCATTTTTGCACTCAGGTGTAAGTCCCATGACCCTCTATCAGAATCCAGAGTTTCAAGAAGATTGGAGAAACTTTTTTTTTGCTCCCCCCCCAAAAAAAACGACAGGGGTAACACTGTCGTTTTTTTTTTTTTTTGGGTCGAAATTTTGAGTTTCTCTGATCTTCTTGAAACTCTGGATTCTGATAGAGGGCCATGGGACTTAAACCTGAGTGCAAAAATGGAGGCTCTCTAGACCCTTCCAGTGCTGAGATATTGAGATACCACGTAGCATTTATGTCATTATAAATATCTCAATATCTCAGCTCTGGAAGGGTCTAGATCCTCCATTTTTGCACTCAGGTCAAAGTCTCACAGCCCTCTATCATAATCCAGAGTTTTGAGAAGATTGGAGAAACTTAATTTTTCGCCCGAAAATGAAAAAAAAAAACGAAAGGGACGCTGTCGTTTTTTTTTCGGGTCGAAATTTTGAATTTTGATATCTCAGCTCTGGAAGGGTCTAGAGCCTCCATTTTTGCACTCAGGTCAAAGTCTTACAGCCCTCTATCATAATCCAGAGTTTTGGGAAGATTGGAGAAACTCAATTTTTCGCCCGAAAACGAAAAAAAAAAAACGAAGACCTCTATCAGAATCCAGAGTTTTGAGAAGATTGGAGAAACTTAATTTTTCGCTCGAAAATGAAAAAAAAACGAAAGGGGTAACACTGTCGTTTTTTTTTCGGGTCGAAATTTTGAATTTTGATATCTCAGCTCTGGAAGGGTCTAGAGCCTCCATTTTTGCACTCAGGTCAAAGTTTCGTGGCCCTCTATCAGAATCCAGAGTTTTGAGAAGATTGGAGAAACGTAATTTTTCGCCCGAAAACGAAAAAAAAACGAAAGGGGTAACACTGTCATTTTTTTTTCGGGTCGAAATTTTGAATTTCGATATCTCAGCTCTGGAAGGGTCTAGAGCCTCCATTTTTGCACTCAGGTCAAAGTCGAACAGCCCTCTATCATAATCCAGAGTTTTGAGAAGATTGGAGACACGTAATTTTTCGCCCGAAAACGAAAAAAAAAACCGAAGACCTCTATCAGAATCCAGAGTTTTGAGAAGATTGGAGAAACTTAATTTTTCGCTCGAAAATGAAAAAAAAAAACGAAAGGGGTAACACTGTCGTTTTTTTTTCGGGTCGAAATTTTGAATTTTGATATCTCAGCTCTGGAAGGGTCTAGAGCCTCCATTTTTGCACTCAGGTCAAAGTTTCGTGGCCCTCTATCAGAATCCAGAGTTTTGAGAAGATTGGAGAAACGTAATTTTTCGCCCGAAAACGAAAAAAAACGAAAGGGGTAACACTGTCATTTTTTTTTCGGGTCGAAATTTTGAATTTCGATATCTCAGCTCTGGAAGGGTCTAGAGCCTCCATTTTTGCACTCAGGTCAAAGTTTCGTGGCCCTCTATCAGAATCCAGAGTTTTGAGAAGATTGGAGACACGTAATTTTTCGCCCGAAAACGAAAAAAAAAAACGAAGACCTCTATCAGAATCCAGAGTTTTGAGAAGATTGGAGAAACTTAATTTTTCGCTCGAAAATGAAAAAAAAAACCAAAGGGGTAACACTGTCATTTTTTTTTCGGGTCGAAATTTTGAATTTCGATATCTCAGCTCTGGAAGGGTCTAGAGCCTCCATTTTTGCACTCAGGTCAAAGTCTCACAGCCCTCTATCATAATCCAGAGTTTTGAGAAGATTGGAGACACGTAATTTTTCGCCCGAAAACGAAAAAAAACGAAAGGGGTAACACTGTCGTTTTTTTTTCGGGTCAAAATTTTGAATTTCGATATCTCAGCTCTGGAAGGGTCTAGAGCCTCCATTTTTGCACTCAGGTCAAAGTTTCGTGGCCCCCTATCAGAATCCAGAGTTTTGAGAAGATTGGAGAAACTTAATTTTTCGCCCGAAAATGAAAAAAAAAACGAAAGGGGTAACACTGTCGTTTTTTTTCGGGTCGAAATTTTGAATTTCGATATCTCAGCTCTGGAAGGGTCTAGAGCCTCCATTTTTGCACTCAGGTCAAAGTTTCGTGGCCCTCTATCAGAATCCAGAGTTTTGAGAAGATTGGAGAAACTAAATTTTTCGCCCGAAAATGAAAAAAAACGAAAGGGGTAACACTGTCGTTTTTTTTTCGGGTCGAAATTTTGAATTTCGATATCTCAGCTCTGGAAGGGTCTAGAGCCTCCATTTTTGCACTCAGGTCAAAGTTTCGTGGCCCTCTATCAGAATCCAGAGTTTTGAGAAGATTGGAAAACTTAATTTTTCGCCCGAAAATGAAAAAAAAAACGAAAGGGGTAACACTGTCGTTTTTTTTTCGGGTCGAAATTTTGAATTTCGATATCTCAGCTCTGGAAGGGTCTAGAGCCTCCATTTTTGCACTCAGGTCAAAGTCTCACAGCCCTCTATCAGAATCCAGAGTTTTGAGAAGATTGGAGAAACTCAATTTTTCGCCCGAAAATGAAAAAAAACGAAAGGGGTAACACTGTCGTTTTTTTTTCGGGTCGAAATTTTGAATTTCGATATCTCAGCTCTGGAAGGGTCTAGAGCCTCCATTTTTGCACTCAGGTCAAAGTTTCGTGGCCCTCTATCAGAATCCAGAGTTTTGAGAAGATTGGAAAACTTAATTTTTCGCCCGAAAATGAAAAAAAAAACGAAAGGGGTAACACTGTCGTTTTTTGTTTGGGTCGAAATTTTGAATTTCGATATCTCAGCTCTGGAAGGGTCTAGAGCCTCCATTTTTGCACTCAGGTCAAAGTTTCGTGGCCCTCTATCAGAATCCAGAGTTTTGAGAAGATTGGAGAAACTCAATTTTTCACCTGAAAATGAAAAAAAAACGAAAGGGGTAACACTGTCGTTTTTTTTTCGGGTCGAAATTTTGAATTTCGATATCTCAGCTCTGGAAGGGTCTAGAGCCTCCATTTTTGCACTCAGGTCAAAGTCTCACAGCCCTCTATCATAATCCAGAGTTTTGAGAAGATTGAAGAAACTTAATTTTTCGCCCGAAAACGAAAAAAAACGAGAGGGGTAACACTGTCGTTTTTTTTTTCGGGTCGAAATTTTGAATTTCGATATCTCAGCTCTGGAAGGGTCTAGAGCCTCCATTTTTGCACTCAGGTCAAAGTTTCGTGGCCCTCTATCAGAATCCAGAGTTTTGAGAAGATTGGAGAAACTTAATTTTTCGCCCGAAAATGAAAAAAAACGAAAGGGGTAACACTGTCGTTTTTTTTTCGGGTCGAAATTTTGAATTTCGATATCTCAGCTCTGGAAGGGTCTAGAGCCTCCATTTTTGCACTCAGGTCAAAGTTTCGTGGCCCTCTATCAGAATCCAGAGTTTTGAGAAGATTGGAGAAACTTAATTTTTCGCCCGAAAATGAAAAAAAACGAAAGGGGTAACACTGTCGTTTTTTTTTCGGGTCGAAATTTTGAATTTCGATATCTCAGCTCTGGAAGGGTCTAGAGCCTCCATTTTTTGCACTCAGGTCAAAGTTTCGTGGCCCTCTATCAGAATCCAGAGTTTTGAGAAGATTGGAGAAACTCAATTTTTCGCCCGAAAATGAAAAAAAACGAAAGGGGTAACACTGTCGTTTTTTTTTTCGGGTCGAAATTTTGAATTTCGATATCTCAGCTCTGGAAGGGTCTAGAGCCTCCATTTTTGCACTCAGGTCAAAGTTTTGTGGCCCTCTATCAGAATCCAGAGTTTTGAGAAGATTGGGGAAACTCAATTTTTCGCCCGAAAATGAAAAAAAACGAAAGGGGTAACACTGTCGTTTTTTTTTCGGGTCGAAATTTTGAATTTCGATATCTCAGCTCTGGAAGGGTCTAGAGCCTCCATTTTTGCACTCAGGTCAAAGTTTCGTGGCCCTCTATCAGAATCCAGAGTTTTGAGAAGATTGGAGAAACTTAATTTTTCGCCCAAAAATGAAAAAAACGAAAGGGGTAACACTGTCGTTTTTTTTTCGGGTCAAAATTTTGAATTTCGATATCTCAGCTCTGGAAGGGTCTAGAGCCTCCATTTTTGCACTCAGGTCAAAGTCTTACAGCCCTCTATCATAATCCAGAGTTTTGAGAAGATTGGAGAAACTCAATTTTTCGCCCGTAAATGAAAAAAAACGAAAGGGGTAACACTGTCGTTTTTTTTCGGGTCGAAATTTTGAATTTCGATATCTCAGCTCTGGAAGGGTCTAGAGCCTCCATTTTTGCACTCAGGTCAAAGTTTCGCGGCCCTCTATCAGATTCCAGAGTTTTGAGAAGATTGGAGAAACTTAATTTTTCGCCCGAAAATGAAAAAAAACGAAAGGGGTAACACTGTCGTTTTTTTTTCGGGTCGAAATTTTGAATTTCGATATCTCAGCTCTGGAAGGGTCTAGAGCCTCCATTTTTGCACTCAGGTCAAAGTTTCGTGGCCCTCTATCAGAATCCATAGTTTTGAGAAGATTGGAGAAACTTAATTTTTCGCCCGAAAATGAAAAAAAACGAAAGGGGTAACACTGTCGTTTTTTTTTCGGGTCGAAATTTTGAATTTCGATATCTCAGCTCTGGAAGGGTCTAGAGCCTCCATTTTTGCACTCAGGTCAAAGTTTCGTGGCCCTCTATCAGAATCCAGAGTTTTGAGAAGATTGGAGAAACTTAATTTTTCGCCCGAAAATGAAAAAAAACGAAAGGGGTAACACTGTCGTTTTTTTTTCGGGTCGAAATTTTGAATTTCTATATCTTAGCTCTGGAAGGGTCTAGAGCCTCCATTTTTGCACTCAGGTCAAAGTTTCGTGGCCCTCTATCAGAATCCAGAGTTTTGAGAAGATTGGAGAAACTTAATTTTTCGCCCGAAAATGAAAAAAAACGAAAGGGGTAACACTGTCGTTTTTTTTTCGGGTCGATATTTTGAATTTCGATATCTCAGCTCTGGAAGGGTCTAGAGCCTCCATTTTTGCACTCAGGTCAAAGTCTCACAGCCCTCTATCAGAATCCAGAGTTTTGAGAAGATTGGAGAAACTTAATTTTTCGCCCGAAAATGAAAAAAAACGAAAGGGGTAACACTGTCGTTTTTTTTTCGGGTCGAAATTTTGAATTTCGATATCTCAGCTCTGGAAGGGTCTAGAGCCTCCATTTTTGCACTCAGGTCAAAGTTTCGTGGCCCTCTATCAGAATCCAGAGTTTTGAGAAGATTGGAGAAACTTAATTTTTCGCCCGAAAATGAAAAAAAAACGAAAGGGGTAACACTGTCGTTTTTTTTTCGGGTCGAAATTTTGAATTTCGATATCTCAGCTCTGGAAGGGTCTAGAGCCTCCATTTTTTGCACTAAGGTCAAAGTTTCGTGGCCCTCTATCAGAATCCAGAGTTTTGAGAAGATTGGAGAAACTCAATTTTTCGCCCGAAAATGAAAAAAAACGAAAGGGGTAACACTGTCGTTTTTTTTTTCGGGTCGAAATTTTGAATTTCGATATCTCAGCTCTGGAAGGGTCTAGAGCCTCCATTTTTGCACTCAGGTCAAAGTTTTGTGGCCCTCTATCAGAATCCAGAGTTTTGAGAAGATTGGGGAAACTCAATTTTTCCCCCGAAAATGAAAAAAAACGAAAGGGGTAACACTGTCGTTTTTTTTTCGGGTCGAAATTTTGAATTTCGATATCTCAGCTCTGGAAGGGTCTAGAGCCTCCATTTTTGCACTCAGGTCAAAGTTTCGTGGCCCTCTATCAGAATCCAGAGTTTTGAGAAGATTGGAGAAACTTAATTTTTCGCCCGAAAATGAAAAAAACGAAAGGGGTAACACTGTCGTTTTTTTTTCGGGTCAAAATTTTGAATTTCGATATCTCAGCTCTGGAAGGGTCTAGAGCCTCCATTTTTGCACTCAGGTCAAAGTCTTACAGCCCTCTATCATAATCCAGAGTTTTGAGAAGATTGGAGAAACTCAATTTTTCGCCCGAAAATGAAAAAAACGAAAGGGGTAACACTGTCGTTTTTTTTCGGGTCGAAATTTTGAATTTCGATATCTCAGCTCTGGAAGGGTCTAGAGCCTCCATTTTTGCACTCAGGTCAAAGTTTCGCGGCCCTCTATCAGATTCCAGAGTTTTGAGAAGATTGGAGAAACTTAATTTTTCGCCCGGAAATGAAAAAAAACGAAAGGGTCGTTTTTTGTCGTTTTTTTTTCGGGTCGAAATTTTGAATTTCTATATCTTAGCTCTGGAAGGGTCTAGAGCCTCCATTTTTGCACTCAGGTCAAAGTTTCGCGGCCCTCTATCAGATTCCAGAGTTTTGAGAAGATTGGAGAAACTTAATTTTTCGCCCGAAAATGAAAAAAAAACGAAAGGGGTAACACTGTCGTTTTTTTTTCGGGTCGAAATTTTGAATTTCGATATCTCAGCTCTGGAAGGGTCTAGAGCCTCCATTTTTGCACTCAGGTCAAAGTTTCGTGGCCCTCTATCAGAATCCATAGTTTTGAGAAGATTGGAGAAACTTAATTTTTCGCCCGAAAATGAAAAAAAACGAAAGGGGTAACACTGTCGTTTTTTTTTCGGGTCGAAATTTTGAATTTCGATATCTCAGCTCTGGAAGGGTCTAGAGCCTCCATTTTTGCACTCAGGTCAAAGTTTCGTGGCCCTCTATCAGAATCCAGAGTTTTGAGAAGATTGGAGAAACTTAATTTTTCGCCCGAAAATGAAAAAAAACGAAAGGGGTAACACTGTCGTTTTTTTTTCGGGTCGAAATTTTGAATTTCGATATCTCAGCTCTGGAAGGGTCTAGAGCCTCCATTTTTGCACTCAGGTCAAAGTTTCGTGGCCCTCTATCAGAATCCAGAGTTTTGAGAATATTGGAGAAACTTACTTTTTCGCCCGAAAATGAAAAAAAACGAAAGGGGTAACACTGTCGTTTTTTTTTCGGGTCGAAATTTTGAATTTCGATATCTCAGCTCTGGAAGGGTCTAGAGCCTCCATTTTTGCACTCAGGTCAAAGTTTCGTGGCCCTCTATCAGAATCCAGAGTTTTGAGAAGATTGGAGAAACTTAATTTTTCGCCCGAAAATGAAAAAAAACGAAAGGGGTAACACTGTCGTTTTTTTTTTCGGGTCGAAATTTTGAATTTCGATATCTCAGCTCTGGAAGGGTCTAGAGCCTCCATTTTTGCACTCAGGTCAAAGTCTTACAGCCCTCTATCATAATCCAGAGTTTTGAGAAGATTGGAGAAACTCAATTTTTCGCCCGAAAATGAAAAAAACGAAAGGGGTAACACTGTCGTTTTTTTTTCGGGTCGAAATTTTGAATTTCGATATCTCAGCTCTGGAAGGGTCTAGAGCCTCCATTTTTGCACTCAGGTCAAAGTTTCGCGGCCCTCTATCAGATTCCAGAGTTTTGAGAAGATTGGAGAAACTTAATTTTTCGCCCGAAAATGAAAAAAAACGAAAGGGGTAACACTGTCGTTTTTTTTTCGGGTCGAAATTTTGAATTTCGATATCTCAGCTCTGGAAGGGTCTAGAGCCTCCATTTTTGCACTCAGGTCAAAGTTTCGTGGCCCTCTATCATAATCCAGAGTTTTGAGAAGATTGGAGAAACTTACTTTTTCGCCCGAAAATGAAAAAAAACGAAAGGGGTAACACTGTCGTTTTTTTTTCGGGTCGAAATTTTGAATTTCGATATCTCAGCTCTGGAAGGGTCTAGAGCCTCCATTTTTGCACTCAGGTCAAAGTTTCGTGGCCCTCTATCAGAATCCAGAGTTTTGAGAAGATTGGAGAAACTTAATTTTTCGCCCGAAAATGAAAAAAAACGAAAGGGGTAACACTGTCGTTTTTTTTTTCGGGTCGAAATTTTGAATTTCGATATCTCAGCTCTGGAAGGGTCTAGAGCCTCCATTTTTGCACTCAGGTCAAAGTCTTACAGCCCTCTATCATAATCCAGAGTTTTGAGAAGATTGGAGAAACTCAATTTTTCGCCCGAAAATGAAAAAAACGAAAGGGGTAACACTGTCGTTTTTTTTTCGGGTCGAAATTTTGAATTTCGATATCTCAGCTCTGGAAGGGTCTAGAGCCTCCATTTTTGCACTCAGGTCAAAGTTTCGCGGCCCTCTATCAGATTCCAGAGTTTTGAGAAGATTGGAGAAACTTAATTTTTCGCCCGAAAATGAAAAAAAACGAAAGGGGTAACACTGTCGTTTTTTTTTCGGGTCGAAATTTTGAATTTCGATATCTCAGCTCTGGAAGGGTCTAGAGCCTCCATTTTTGCACTCAGGTCAAAGTTTCGTGGCCCTCTATCAGAATCCATAGTTTTGAGAAGATTGGAGAAACTTAATTTTTCGCCCGAAAATGAAAAAAAACGAAAGGGGTAACACTGTCGTTTTTTTTTCGGGTCGAAATTTTGAATTTCGATATCTCAGCTCTGGAAGGGTCTAGAGCCTCCATTTTTGCACTCAGGTCAAAGTTTCGTGGCCCTCTATCAGAATCCAGAGTTTTGAGAAGATTGGAGAAACTTAATTTTTCGCCCGAAAATGAAAAAAAACGAAAGGGGTAACACTGTCGTTTTTTTTTCGGGTCGAAATTTTGAATTTCGATATCTCAGCTCTGGAAGGGTCTAGAGCCTCCATTTTTGCACTCAGGTCAAAGTCTCACAGCCCTCTATCATAATCCAGAGTTTTGAGAAGATTGGAGAAACTTAATTTTTCGCCCGAAAATGAAAAAAACGAAAGGGGTAACACTGTCGTTTTTTTTTTCGGGTCAAAATTTTAAATTTCGATATCTCAGCTCTGGAAGGGTCTAGAGCCTCCATTTTTGCACTCAGGTCAAAGTCTCACAGCCCTCTATCAGAATCCAGAGTTTTGAGAAGATTGGAGAAACTCAATTTTTCGCCCGAAAATGAAAAAAAAACGAAAGGGGTAACACTGTCGTTTTTTGTTTGGGTCGAAATTTTGAATTTCGATATCTCAGCTCTGGAAGGGTCTAGAGCCTCCATTTTTGCACTCAGGTCAAAGTTTCGTGGCCCTTTATCAGAATCCAGAGTTTTGAGAAGATTGGAGAAACTCAATTTTTCGCCTGAAAATGAAAAAAAAACGAAAGGGGTAACACTGTCGTTTTTTTTTCGGGTCGAAATTTTGAATTTCGATATCTCAGCTCTGGAAGGGTCTAGAGCCTCCATTTTTGCACTCAGGTCAAAGTCTTACAGCCCTCTATCATAATCCAGAGTTTTGAGAAGATTGGAGAAACTCAATTTTTCGCCCGAAAATGAAAAAAAACGAAAGGGGTAACACTGTCGTTTTTTTTTTTCGGGTCGAAATTTTTAATTTCGATATCTCAGCACTGGAAGGGTCTAGAGCCTCCATTTTTGCACTCAGGTCAAAGTCTTACAGCCCTCTATCATAATCCAGAGTTTTGAGAAGATTGGAGAAACTCAATTTTTCGCCCGAAAATGAAAAAAAAACAAAAGGGGTAACACTGTCGTTTTTTTTTCGGGTCGAAATTTTGAATTTCGATATCTCAGCTCTGGAAAGGTCTAGAGCCTCCATTTTTGCACTCAGGTCAAAGTTTCGTGGCCCTCTATCAGAATCCAGAGTTTTGAGAAGATTGGAGAAACTCAATTTTTTGCCCGAAAATGAAAAACAACGAAAGGGGTAACACTGTCGTTTTTTTTTTCGGGTCGAAATTTTGAATTTCGATATCTCAGCTCTGGAAGGGTCTAGAGCCTCCATTTTTGCACTCAGGTCAAAGTTTTGTGGCCCTCTATCAGAATCCAGAGTTTTGAGAAGATTGGAGAAACTCAATTTTTCGCCCGAAAATGAAAAAAAACGAAAGGGGTAACACTGTCGTTTTTTTTTCGGGTCGAAATTTTGAATTTCGATATCTCAGCTCTGGAAGGGTCTAGAGCCTCCATTTTTGCACTCAGGTCAAAGTTTCGTGGCCCTCTATCAGAATCCAGAGTTTTGAGAAGATTGGAGAAACTTAATTTTTCGCCCGAAAATGAAAAAAACGAAAGGGGTAACACTGTCGGGTTTTTTTTCGGGTCGAAATTTTGAATTTCGATATCTCAGCTCTGGAAGGGTCTAGAGCCTTCATTTTTGCACTCAGGTCAAAGTTTCGTGGCCCTCTATCAGAATCCAGAGTTTTGAGAAGATTGGAGAAACTTAATTTTTCGCCCGAAAATGAAAAAAAACGAAAGGGGTAACACTGTCGTTTTTTGTTTGGGTCGAAATTTTGAATTTCGATATCTCAGCTCTGGAAGGGTCTAGAGCCTCCATTTTTGCACTCAGGTCAAAGTCTTACAGCCCTCTATCATAATCCAGAGTTTTGAGAAGATTGGAGAAACTCAATTTTTCGCCCGAAAATGAAAAAAACGAAAGGGGTAACACTGTCGGGTTTTTTTTCGGGTCGAAATTTTGAATTTCGATATCTCAGCTCTGGAAGGGTCTAGAGCCTTCATTTTTGCACTCAGGTCAAAGTTTCGTGGCCCTCTATCATAATCCAGAGTTTTGAGAAGATTAGAGAAACTTAATTTTTCGCCCGAAAATGAAAAAAAACGAAAGGGGTAACACTGTCGTTTTTTTTTCGGGTCGAAATTTTGAATTTCGATATCTCAGCTCTGGAAGGGTCTAGAGCCTCTATTTTTGCACTCAGGTCAAAGTCTCACAGCCCTCTATCAGAATCCAGAGTTTTGAGAAGATTGGAGAAACTCAATTTTTCGCCCGAAAATGAAAAAAAACGAAAGGGGTAACACTGTCGTTTTTTGTTTGGGTCGAAATTTTGAATTTCGATATCTCAGCTCTGGAAGGGTCTAGAGCCTCCATTTTTGCACTCAGGTCAAAGTTTCGTGGCCCTTTATCAGAATCCAGAGTTTTGAGAAGATTGGAGAAACTCAATTTTTCGCCTGAAAATGAAAAAAAAACGAAAGGGGTAACACTGTCGTTTTTTTTTCGGGTCGAAATTTTGAATTTCGATATCTCAGCTCTGGAAGGGTCTAGAGCCTCCATTTTTGCACTCAGGTCAAAGTCTTACAGCCCTCTATCATAATCCAGAGTTTTGAGAAGATTGGAGAAACTCAATTTTTCGCCCGAAAATGAAAAAAAACGAAAGGGGTAACACTGTCGTTTTTTTTTCGGGTCGAAATTTTGAATTTCGATATCTCAGCTCTGGAAGGGTCTAGAGCCTCCATTTTTGCACTCAGGTCAAAGTTTCGTGGCCCTCTATCAGAATCCAGAGTTTTGAGAAGATTGGAGAAACTTAATTTTTCGCCCGAAAATGAAAAAAAACGAAAGGGGTAACACTGTCGTTTTTTTTTTCGGGTCGAAATTTTGAATTTCGATATCTCAGCTCTGGAAGGGTCTAGAGCCTCCATTTTTGCACTCAGGTCAAAGTCTTACAGCCCTCTATCATAATCCAGAGTTTTGAGAAGATTGGAGAAACTCAATTTTTCGCCCGAAAATGAAAAAAAAAACGAAAGGGGTAACACTGTCGTTTTTTGTTTGGGTCGAAATTTTGAATTTCGATATCTCAGCTCTGGAAGGGTCTAGAGCCTCCATTTTTGCACTCAGGTCAAAGTTTCGTGGCCCTTTATCAGAATCCAGAGTTTTGAGAAGATTGGAGAAACTCAATTTTTCGCCTGAAAATGAAAAAAAAACGAAAGGGGTAACACTGTCGTTTTTTTTTCGGGTCGAAATTTTGAATTTCGATATCTCAGCTCTGGAAGGGTCTAGAGCCTCCATTTTTGCACTCAGGTCAAAGTCTTACAGCCCTCTATCATAATCCAGAGTTTTGAGAAGATTGGAGAAACTCAATTTTTCGCCCGAAAATGAAAAAAAACGAAAGGGGTAACACTGTCGTTTTTTTTTTCGGGTCGAAATTTTTAATTTCGATATCTCAGCACTGGAAGGGTCTAGAGCCTCCATTTTTGCACTCAGGTCAAAGTCTTACAGCCCTCTATCATAATCCAGAGTTTTGAGAAGATTGGAGAAACTCAATTTTTCGCCCGAAAATGAAAAAAAACGAAAGGGGTAACACTGTCGTTTTTTTTTTCGGGTCGAAATTTTTAATTTCGATATCTCAGCACTGGAAGGGTCTAGAGCCTCCATTTTTGCACTCAGGTCAAAGTCTTACAGCCCTCTATCATAATCCAGAGTTTTGAGAAGATTGGAGAAACTCAATTTTTCGCCCGAAAATGAAAAAAAAAACAAAAGGGGTAACACTGTCGTTTTTTTTTCGGGTCGAAATTTTGAATTTCGATATCTCAGCTCTGGAAAGGTCTAGAGCCTCCATTTTTGCACTCAGGTCAAAGTTTCGTGGCCCTCTATCAGAATCCAGAGTTTTGAGAAGATTGGAGAAACTCAATTTTTTGCCCGAAAATGAAAAACAACGAAAGGGGT
This sequence comes from Pimephales promelas, assembly GCF_988280905.1. Taxonomy (NCBI): domain Eukaryota; kingdom Metazoa; phylum Chordata; class Actinopteri; order Cypriniformes; family Leuciscidae; genus Pimephales; species Pimephales promelas. The sequence goes on from NC_142783.1 coordinate 26,689,651, forward strand.
AACACTGTCGTTTTTTTTTCCGGTCGAAATTTTGAATTTCGATATCTCAGCTCTGGAAGGGTCTAGAGCCTCCATTTTTGCACTCAGGTCAAAGTTTTGTGGCCCTCTATCAGAATCCAGAGTTTTGAGAAGATTGGAGAAACTCAATTTTTCATCCGAAAATGAAAAAAAACGAAAGGGGTAACACTGTCGTTTTTTTTTCGGGTCGAAATTTTGAATTTCGATATCTCAGCTCTGGAAGGGTCTAGAGCCTCCATTTTTGCACTCAGGTCAAAGTTTCGTGGCCCTCTATCAGAATCCAGAGTTTTGAGAAGATTGGAGAAACTTAATTTTTCGCCCGAAAATGAAAAAAAAAAAGGGGTAACACTGTCGTTTTTTTTTCGGGTCAAAATTTTGAATGTCGATATCTCAGCTCTGGAAGGGTCTAGAGCCTCCATTTTTGCACTCAGGTCAAAGTCTTACAGCCCTCTATCATAATCCAGAGTTTTGAGAAGATTGGAGAAACTCAATTTTTCGCCCGAAAATGAAAAAAAACGAAAGGGGTAACACTGTCGTTTTTTTTTTCGGGTCAAAATTTTGAATTTCGATATCTCAGCTCTGGAAGGGTCTAGAGCCTTCATTTTTGCACTCAGGTCAAAGTTTCGTGGCCCTCTATCATAATCCAGAGTTTTGAGAAGATTGGAGAAACTTAATTTTTCGCCCGAAAATGAAAAAAAAACGAAAGGGGTAACACTGTCGTTTTTTTTTCGGGTCGAAATTTTGAATTTCGATATCTCAGCTCTGGAAGGGTCTAGAGCCTCTATTTTTGCACTCAGGTCAAAGTCTCACAGCCCTCTATCAGAATCCAGAGTTTTGAGAAGATGGGAGAAACTCAATTTTTCGCCCGAAAATGAAAAAAAACGAAAGGGGTAACACTGTCGTTTTTTTTTCGGGTCGAAATTTTGAATTTCGATATCTCAGCTCTGGAAGGGTCTAGAGCCTCCATTTTTGCACTCAGGTCAAAGTTTCGTGGCCCTCTATCAGAATCCAGAGTTTTGAGAAGATTGGAGAAACTTAATTTTTCGCCCGAAAATGAAAAAAACGAAAGGGGTAACACTGTCGTTTTTTTTTCGGGTCAAAATTTTGAATTTCGATATCTCAGCTCTGGAAGGGTCTAGAGCCTCCATTTTTGCACTCAGGTCAAAGTCTTACAGCCCTCTATCATAATCCAGAGTTTTGAGAAGATTGGAGAAACTCAATTTTTCGCCCGAAAATGAAAAAAAAAACGAAAGGGGTAACACTGTCGTTTTTTTTTCGGGTCGAAATTTTGAATTTCGATATCTCAGCTCTGGAAGGGTCTAGAGCCTCCATTTTTGCACTCAGGTCAAAGTTTCGTGGCCCTCTATCAGAATCCAGAGTTTTGAGAAGATTGGAGAAACTTAATTTTTCGCCCGAAAATGAAAAAAAACGAAAGGGGTAACACTGTCGTTTTTTTTTCGGGTCGAAATTTTGAATTTCGATATCTCAGCTCTGGAAGGGTCTAGAGCCTCCATTTTTGCACTCAGGTCAAAGTTTCGTGGCCCTCTATCAGAATCCAGAGTTTTGAGAAGATTGGAGAAACTTAATTTTTCGCCCTAAAATGAAAAAAAACGAAAGGGGTAACACTGTCGTTTTTTTTTTCGGGTCGAAATTTTGAATTTCGATATCTCAGCTCTGGAAGGGTCTAGAGCCTCCATTTTTGCACTCAGGTCAAAGTCTTACAGCCCTCTATCATAATCCAGAGTTTTGAGAAGATTGGAGAAACTCAATTTTTCGCCCGAAAATGAAAAAAAAACGAAAGGGGTAACACTGTCGTTTTTTGTTTGGGTCGAAATTTTGAATTTCGATATCTCAGCTCTGGAAGGGTCTAGAGCCTCCATTTTTGCACTCAGGTCAAAGTTTCGTGGCCCTTTATCAGAATCCAGAGTTTTGAGAAGATTGGAGAAACTAAATTTTTCGCCTGAAAATGAAAAAAAACGAAAGGGGTAACACTGTCGTTTTTTTTTCGGGTCGAAATTTTGAATTTCGATATCTCAGCTCTGGAAGGGTCTAGAGCCTCCATTTTTGCACTCAGGTCAAAGTCTTACAGCCCTCTATCATAATCCAGAGTTTTGAGAAGATTGGAGAAACTCAATTTTTCGCCCGAAAATGAAAAAAAACGAAAGGGGTAACACTGTCGTTTTTTTTTTTCGGGTCGAAATTTTTTATTTCGATATCTCAGCACTGGAAGGGTCTAGAGCCTCCATTTTTGCACTCAGGTCAAAGTCTTACAGCCCTCTATGATAATCCAGAGTTTTGAGAAGATTGGAGAAACTCAATTTTTCGCCCGAAAATGAAAAAAAAAACAAAAGGGGTAACACTGTCGTTTTTTTTTCGGGTCGAAATTTTGAATTTCGATATCTCAGCTCTGGAAAGGTCTAGAGCCTCCATTTTTGCACTCAGGTCAAAGTTTCGTGGCCCTCTATCAGAATCCAGAGTTTTGAGAAGATTGGAGAAACTCAATTTTTTGCCCGAAAATGAAAAACAACGAAAGGGGTAACACTGTCGTTTTTTTTTTCGGGTCGAAATTTTGAATTTCGATATCTCAGCTCTGGAAGGGTCTAGAGCCTCCATTTTTGCACTCAGGTCAAAGTTTTGTGGCCCTCTATCAGAATCCAGAGTTTTGAGAAGATTGGAGAAACTCAATTTTTCGCCCGAAAATGAAAAAAAACGAAAGGGGTAACACTGTCGTTTTTTTTTCGGGTCGAAATTTTGAATTTCGATATCTCAGCTCTGGAAGGGTCTAGAGCCTCCATTTTTGCACTCAGGTCAAAGTTTCGTGGCCCTCTATCAGAATCCAGAGTTTTGAGAAGATTGGAGAAACTTAATTTTTCGCCCGAAAATGAAAAAAACGAAAGGGGTAACACTGTCGTTTTTTTTTCGGGTCAAAATTTTGAATTTCGATATCTCAGCTCTGGAAGGGTCTAGAGCCTCCATTTTTGCACTCAGGTCAAAGTTTCGTGGCCCTCTATCAGAATCCAGAGTTTTGAGAAGATTGGAGAAACTTAATTTTTCGCCCGAAAATGAAAAAAACGAAAGGGGTAACACTGTCGTTTTTTTTTCGGGTCAAAATTTTGAATTTCGATATCTCAGCTCTGGAAGGGTCTAGAGCCTCCATTTTTGCACTCAGGTCAAAGTCTTACAGCCCTCTATCATAATCCAGAGTTTTGAGAAGATTGGAGAAACTCAATTTTTCGCCCGAAAATGAAAAAAAAACGAAAGGGGTAACACTGTCGTTTTTTTTTCGGGTCGAAATTTTGAATTTCGATATCTCAGCTCTGGAAGGGTCTAGAGCCTCCATTTTTGCACTCAGGTCAAAGTTTCGTGGCCCTCTATCAGAATCCAGAGTTTTGAGAAGATTGGAGAAACTTAATTTTTCGCCCGAAAATGAAAAAAAACGAAAGGGGTAACACTGTCGTTTTTTTTTCGGGTCGAAATTTTGAATTTCGATATCGCAGCTCTGGAAGGGTCTAGAGCCTCCATTTTTGCACTCAGGTCAAAGTTTCGTGGCCCTCTATCAGAATCCAGAGTTTTGAGAAGATTGGAGAAACTTAATTTTTCGCCCGAAAATGAAAAAAAACGAAAGGGGTAACACTGTCGTTTTTTTTTCGGGTCGAAATTTTGAATTTCGATATCTCAGCTCTGGAAGGGTCTAGAGCCTCCATTTTTGCACTCAGGTCAAAGTCTTACAGCCCTCTATCATAATCCAGAGTTTTGAGAAGATTGGAGAAACTCAATTTTTCGCCCGAAAATGAAAAAAAAAACGAAAGGGGTAACACTGTTGTTTTTTGTTTGGGTCGAAATTTTGAATTTCGATATCTCAGCTCTGGAAGGGTCTAGAGCCTCCATTTTTGCACTCAGGTCAAAGTTTCGTGGCCCTTTATCAGAATCCAGAGTTTTGAGAAGATTGGAGAAACTCAATTTTTCGCCTGAAAATGAAAAAAAACGAAAGGGGTAACACTGTCGTTTTTTTTTCGGGTCGAAATTTTGAATTTCGATATCTCAGCTCTGGAAGGGTCTAGAGCCTCCATTTTTGCACTCAGGTCAAAGTCTTACAGCCCTCTATCATAATCCAGAGTTTTGAGAAGATTGGAGAAACTCAATTTTTCGCCCGAAAATGAAAAAAAACGAAAGGGGTAACACTGTCGTTTTTTTTTTTCGGGTCGAAATTTTTAATTTCGATATCTCAGCACTGGAAGGGTCTAGAGCCTCCATTTTTGCACTCAGGTCAAAGTCTTACAGCCCTCTATCATAATCCAGAGTTTTGAGAAGATTGGAGAAACTCAATTTTTCGCCCGAAAATGAAAAAAAACGAAAGGGGTAACACTGTCGTTTTTTGTTTGGGTCGAAATTTTTAATTTCGATATCTCAGCACTGGAAGGGTCTAGAGCCTCCATTTTTGCACTCAGGTCAAAGTCTTACAGCCCTCTATCATAATCCAGAGTTTTGAGAAGATTGGAGAAACTCAATTTTTCGCCTGAAAATGAAAAAAAACGAAAGGGGTAACACTGTCGTTTTTTTTTCGGGTCGAAATTTTGAATTTCGATATCTCAGCTCTGGAAGGGTCTAGAGCCTCCATTTTTGCACTCAGGTCAAAGTCTTACAGCCCTCTATCATAATCCAGAGTTTTGAGAAGATTGGAGAAACTCAATTTTTCGCCCGAAAATGAAAAAAAACGAAAGGGGTAACACTGTCGTTTTTTTTTTTCGGGTCGAAATTTTGAATTTCGATATCTCAGCACTGGAAGGGTCTAGAGCCTCCATTTTTGCACTCAGGTCAAAGTCTTACAGCCCTCTATCATAATCCAGAGTTTTGAGAAGATTGGAGAAACTCAATTTTTCGCCCGAAAATGAAAAAAAACGAAAGGGGTAACACTGTCGTTTTTTTTTTTCGGGTCGAAATTTTTAATTTCGATATCTCAGCACTGGAAGGGTCTAGAGCCTCCATTTTTGCACTCAGGTCAAAGTCTTACAGCCCTCTATCATAATCCAGAGTTTTGAGAAGATTGGAGAAACTCAATTTTTCGCCCGAAAATGAAAAAAAAACAAAAGGGGTAACACTGTCGTTTTTTTTTCGGGTCGAAATTTTGAATTTCGATATCTCAGCTCTGGAAGGGTCTAGAGCCTCCATTTTTGCACTCAGGTCAAAGTTTCGTGGCCCTCTATCAGAATCCAGAGTTTTGAGAAGATTGGAGAAACTCAATTTTTTGCCCGAAAATGAAAAACAACGAAAGGGGTAACACTGTCGTTTTTTTTTTCGGGTCGAAATTTTGAATTTCGATATCTCAGCTCTGGAAGGGTCTAGAGCCTCCATTTTTGCACTCAGGTCAAAGTTTTGTGGCCCTCTATCAGAATCCAGAGTTTTGAGAAGATTGGAGAAACTCAATTTTTCGCCCGAAAATGAAAAAAAACGAAAGGGGTAACACTGTCGTTTTTTTTTCGGGTCGAAATTTTGAATTTCGATATCTCAGCTCTGGAAGGGTCTAGAGCCTCCATTTTTGCACTCAGGTCAAAGTTTCGTGGCCCTCTATCAGAATCCAGAGTTTTGAGAAGATTGGAGAAACTTAATTTTTCGCCCGAAAATGAAAAAAACGAAAGGGGTAACACTGTCGTTTTTTTTTCGGGTCAAAATTTTGAATGTCGATATCTCAGCTCTGGAAGGGTCTAGAGCCTCCATTTTTGCACTCAGGTCAAAGTCTTACAGCCCTCTATCATAATCCAGAGTTTTGAGAAGATTGGAGAAACTCAATTTTTCGCCCGAAAATGAAAAAAAACGAAAGGGGTAACACTGTCGTTTTTTTTTTCGGGTCAAAATTTTGAATTTCGATATCTCAGCTCTGGAAGGGTCTAGAGCCTTCATTTTTGCACTCAGGTCAAAGTTTCGTGGCCCTCTATCATAATCCAGAGTTTTGAGAAGATTGGAGAAACTTAATTTTTCGCCCGAAAATGAAAAAAAACGAAAGGGGTAACACTGTCGTTTTTTTTTCGGGTCGAAATTTTGAATTTCGATATCTCAGCTCTGGAAGGGTCTAGAGCCTCTATTTTTGCACTCAGGTCAAAGTCTCACAGCCCTCTATCAGAATCCAGAGTTTTGAGAAGATGGGAGAAACTCAATTTTTCGCCCGAAAATGAAAAAAAACGAAAGGGGTAACACTGTCGTTTTTTTTTCGGGTCGAAATTTTGAATTTCGATATCTCAGCTCTGGAAGGGTCTAGAGCCTCCATTTTTGCACTCAGGTCAAAGTTTCGTGGCCCTCTATCAGAATCCACAGTTTTGAGAAGATTGGAGAAACTTAATTTTTCGCCCGAAAATGAAAAAAACGAAAGGGGTAACACTATCGTTTTTTTTTCGGGTCAAAATTTTGAATTTCGATATCTCAGCTCTGGAAGGGTCTAGAGCCTCCATTTTTGCACTCAGGTCAAAGTCTTACAGCCCTCTATCATAATCCAGAGTTTTGAGAAGATTGGAGAAACTCAATTTTTCGCCCGAAAATGAAAAAAAAAACGAAAGGGGTAACACTGTCGTTTTTTTTTCGGGTCGAAATTTTGAATTTCGATATCTCAGCTCTGGAAGGGTCTAGAGCCTCCATTTTTGCACTCAGGTCAAAGTTTCGTGGCCCTCTATCAGAATCCAGAGTTTTGAGAAGATTGGAGAAACTTAATTTTTCGCCCGAAAATGAAAAAAAACGAAAGGGGTAACACTGTCGTTTTTTTTTCGGGTCGAAATTTTGAATTTCGATATCTCAGCTCTGGAAGGGTCTAGAGCCTCCATTTTTGCACTCAGGTCAAAGTTTCGTGGCCCTCTATCAGAATCCAGAGTTTTGAGAAGATTGGAGAAACTCAATTTTTCGCCCGAAAATGAAAAAAAACGAAAGGGGTAACACTGTCGTTTTTTTTTTCGGGTCGAAATTTTTAATTTCGATATCTCAGCACTGGAAGGGTCTAGAGCCTCCATTTTTGCACTCAGGTCAAAGTCTTACAGCCCTCTATCATAATCCAGAGTTTTGAGAAGATTGGAGAAACTCAATTTTTCGCCCGAAAATGAAAAAAAAAACAAAAGGGGTAACACTGTCGTTTTTTTTTCGGGTCGAAATTTTGAATTTCGATATCTCAGCTCTGGAAAGGTCTAGAGCCTCCATTTTTGCACTCAGGTCAAAGTTTCGTGGCCCTCTATCAGAATCCAGAGTTTTGAGAAGATTGGAGAAACTCAATTTTTTGCCCGAAAATGAAAAACAACGAAAGGGGTAACACTGTCGTTTTTTTTTCCGGTCGAAATTTTGAATTTCGATATCTCAGCTCTGGAAGGGTCTAGAGCCTCCATTTTTGCACTCAGGTCAAAGTTTTGTGGCCCTCTATCAGAATCCAGAGTTTTGAGAAGATTGGAGAAACTCAATTTTTCATCCGAAAATGAAAAAAAACGAAAGGGGTAACACTGTCGTTTTTTTTTCGGGTCGAAATTTTGAATTTCGATATCTCAGCTCTGGAAGGGTCTAGAGCCTCCATTTTTGCACTCAGGTCAAAGTTTCGTGGCCCTCTATCAGAATCCAGAGTTTTGAGAAGATTGGAGAAACTTAATTTTTCGCCCGAAAATGAAAAAAAAAAAGGGGTAACACTGTCGTTTTTTTTTCGGGTCAAAATTTTGAATGTCGATATCTCAGCTCTGGAAGGGTCTAGAGCCTCCATTTTTGCACTCAGGTCAAAGTCTTACAGCCCTCTATCATAATCCAGAGTTTTGAGAAGATTGGAGAAACTCAATTTTTCGCCCGAAAATGAAAAAAAACGAAAGGGGTAACACTGTCGTTTTTTTTTTCGGGTCAAAATTTTGAATTTCGATATCTCAGCTCTGGAAGGGTCTAGAGCCTTCATTTTTGCACTCAGGTCAAAGTTTCGTGGCCCTCTATCATAATCCAGAGTTTTGAGAAGATTGGAGAAACTTAATTTTTCGCCCGAAAATGAAAAAAAAACGAAAGGGGTAACACTGTCGTTTTTTTTTCGGGTCGAAATTTTGAATTTCGATATCTCAGCTCTGGAAGGGTCTAGAGCCTCTATTTTTGCACTCAGGTCAAAGTCTCACAGCCCTCTATCAGAATCCAGAGTTTTGAGAAGATGGGAGAAACTCAATTTTTCGCCCGAAAATGAAAAAAAACGAAAGGGGTAACACTGTCGTTTTTTTTTCGGGTCGAAATTTTGAATTTCGATATCTCAGCTCTGGAAGGGTCTAGAGCCTCCATTTTTGCACTCAGGTCAAAGTTTCGTGGCCCTCTATCAGAATCCAGAGTTTTGAGAAGATTGGAGAAACTTAATTTTTCGCCCGAAAATGAAAAAAACGAAAGGGGTAACACTGTCGTTTTTTTTTCGGGTCAAAATTTTGAATTTCGATATCTCAGCTCTGGAAGGGTCTAGAGCCTCCATTTTTGCACTCAGGTCAAAGTCTTACAGCCCTCTATCATAATCCAGAGTTTTGAGAAGATTGGAGAAACTCAATTTTTCGCCCGAAAATGAAAAAAAAAACGAAAGGGGTAACACTGTCGTTTTTTTTTCGGGTCGAAATTTTGAATTTCGATATCTCAGCTCTGGAAGGGTCTAGAGCCTCCATTTTTGCACTCAGGTCAAAGTTTCGTGGCCCTCTATCAGAATCCAGAGTTTTGAGAAGATTGGAGAAACTTAATTTTTCGCCCGAAAATGAAAAAAAACGAAAGGGGTAACACTGTCGTTTTTTTTTCGGGTCGAAATTTTGAATTTCGATATCTCAGCTCTGGAAGGGTCTAGAGCCTCCATTTTTGCACTCAGGTCAAAGTTTCGTGGCCCTCTATCAGAATCCAGAGTTTTGAGAAGATTGGAGAAACTTAATTTTTCGCCCTAAAATGAAAAAAAACGAAAGGGGTAACACTGTCGTTTTTTTTTTCGGGTCGAAATTTTGAATTTCGATATCTCAGCTCTGGAAGGGTCTAGAGCCTCCATTTTTGCACTCAGGTCAAAGTCTTACAGCCCTCTATCATAATCCAGAGTTTTGAGAAGATTGGAGAAACTCAATTTTTCGCCCGAAAATGAAAAAAAAACGAAAGGGGTAACACTGTCGTTTTTTGTTTGGGTCGAAATTTTGAATTTCGATATCTCAGCTCTGGAAGGGTCTAGAGCCTCCATTTTTGCACTCAGGTCAAAGTTTCGTGGCCCTTTATCAGAATCCAGAGTTTTGAGAAGATTGGAGAAACTAAATTTTTCGCCTGAAAATGAAAAAAAACGAAAGGGGTAACACTGTCGTTTTTTTTTCGGGTCGAAATTTTGAATTTCGATATCTCAGCTCTGGAAGGGTCTAGAGCCTCCATTTTTGCACTCAGGTCAAAGTCTTACAGCCCTCTATCATAATCCAGAGTTTTGAGAAGATTGGAGAAACTCAATTTTTCGCCCGAAAATGAAAAAAAACGAAAGGGGTAACACTGTCGTTTTTTTTTTTCGGGTCGAAATTTTTTATTTCGATATCTCAGCACTGGAAGGGTCTAGAGCCTCCATTTTTGCACTCAGGTCAAAGTCTTACAGCCCTCTATGATAATCCAGAGTTTTGAGAAGATTGGAGAAACTCAATTTTTCGCCCGAAAATGAAAAAAAAAACAAAAGGGGTAACACTGTCGTTTTTTTTTCGGGTCGAAATTTTGAATTTCGATATCTCAGCTCTGGAAAGGTCTAGAGCCTCCATTTTTGCACTCAGGTCAAAGTTTCGTGGCCCTCTATCAGAATCCAGAGTTTTGAGAAGATTGGAGAAACTCAATTTTTTGCCCGAAAATGAAAAACAACGAAAGGGGTAACACTGTCGTTTTTTTTTTCGGGTCGAAATTTTGAATTTCGATATCTCAGCTCTGGAAGGGTCTAGAGCCTCCATTTTTGCACTCAGGTCAAAGTTTTGTGGCCCTCTATCAGAATCCAGAGTTTTGAGAAGATTGGAGAAACTCAATTTTTCGCCCGAAAATGAAAAAAAACGAAAGGGGTAACACTGTCGTTTTTTTTTCGGGTCGAAATTTTGAATTTCGATATCTCAGCTCTGGAAGGGTCTAGAGCCTCCATTTTTGCACTCAGGTCAAAGTTTCGTGGCCCTCTATCAGAATCCAGAGTTTTGAGAAGATTGGAGAAACTTAATTTTTCGCCCGAAAATGAAAAAAACGAAAGGGGTAACACTGTCGTTTTTTTTTCGGGTCAAAATTTTGAATTTCGATATCTCAGCTCTGGAAGGGTCTAGAGCCTCCATTTTTGCACTCAGGTCAAAGTTTCGTGGCCCTCTATCAGAATCCAGAGTTTTGAGAAGATTGGAGAAACTTAATTTTTCGCCCGAAAATGAAAAAAACGAAAGGGGTAACACTGTCGTTTTTTTTTCGGGTCAAAATTTTGAATTTCGATATCTCAGCTCTGGAAGGGTCTAGAGCCTCCATTTTTGCACTCAGGTCAAAGTCTTACAGCCCTCTATCATAATCCAGAGTTTTGAGAAGATTGGAGAAACTCAATTTTTCGCCCGAAAATGAAAAAAAAACGAAAGGGGTAACACTGTCGTTTTTTTTTCGGGTCGAAATTTTGAATTTCGATATCTCAGCTCTGGAAGGGTCTAGAGCCTCCATTTTTGCACTCAGGTCAAAGTTTCGTGGCCCTCTATCAGAATCCAGAGTTTTGAGAAGATTGGAGAAACTTAATTTTTCGCCCGAAAATGAAAAAAAACGAAAGGGGTAACACTGTCGTTTTTTTTTCGGGTCGAAATTTTGAATTTCGATATCGCAGCTCTGGAAGGGTCTAGAGCCTCCATTTTTGCACTCAGGTCAAAGTTTCGTGGCCCTCTATCAGAATCCAGAGTTTTGAGAAGATTGGAGAAACTTAATTTTTCGCCCGAAAATGAAAAAAAACGAAAGGGGTAACACTGTCGTTTTTTTTTCGGGTCGAAATTTTGAATTTCGATATCTCAGCTCTGGAAGGGTCTAGAGCCTCCATTTTTGCACTCAGGTCAAAGTCTTACAGCCCTCTATCATAATCCAGAGTTTTGAGAAGATTGGAGAAACTCAATTTTTCGCCCGAAAATGAAAAAAAAAACGAAAGGGGTAACACTGTCGTTTTTTGTTTGGGTCGAAATTTTGAATTTCGATATCTCAGCTCTGGAAGGGTCTAGAGCCTCCATTTTTGCACTCAGGTCAAAGTTTCGTGGCCCTTTATCAGAATCCAGAGTTTTGAGAAGATTGGAGAAACTCAATTTTTCGCCTGAAAATGAAAAAAAACGAAAGGGGTAACACTGTCGTTTTTTTTTCGGGTCGAAATTTTGAATTTCGATATCTCAGCTCTGGAAGGGTCTAGAGCCTCCATTTTTGCACTCAGGTCAAAGTCTTACAGCCCTCTATCATAATCCAGAGTTTTGAGAAGATTGGAGAAACTCAATTTTTCGCCCGAAAATGAAAAAAAACGAAAGGGGTAACACTGTCGTTTTTTTTTTTTCGGGTCGAAATTTTTAATTTCGATATCTCAGCACTGGAAGGGTCTAGAGCCTCCATTTTTGCACTCAGGTCAAAGTCTTACAGCCCTCTATCATAATCCAGAGTTTTGAGAAGATTGGAGAAACTCAATTTTTCGCCCGAAAATGAAAAAAAACGAAAGGGGTAACACTGTCGTTTTTTGTTTGGGTCGAAATTTTTAATTTCGATATCTCAGCACTGGAAGGGTCTAGAGCCTCCATTTTTGCACTCAGGTCAAAGTCTTACAGCCCTCTATCATAATCCAGAGTTTTGAGAAGATTGGAGAAACTCAATTTTTCGCCTGAAAATGAAAAAAAACGAAAGGGGTAACACTGTCGTTTTTTTTTCGGGTCGAAATTTTGAATTTCGATATCTCAGCTCTGGAAGGGTCTAGAGCCTCCATTTTTGCACTCAGGTCAAAGTCTTACAGCCCTCTATCATAATCCAGAGTTTTGAGAAGATTGGAGAAACTCAATTTTTCGCCCGAAAATGAAAAAAAACGAAAGGGGTAACACTGTCGTTTTTTTTTTTTCGGGTCGAAATTTTGAATTTCGATATCTCAGCACTGGAAGGGTCTAGAGCCTCCATTTTTGCACTCAGGTCAAAGTCTTACAGCCCTCTATCATAATCCAGAGTTTTGAGAAGATTGGAGAAACTCAATTTTTCGCCCGAAAATGAAAAAAAACGAAAGGGGTAACACTGTCGTTTTTTTTTTTCGGGTCGAAATTTTTAATTTCGATATCTCAGCACTGGAAGGGTCTAGAGCCTCCATTTTTGCACTCAGGTCAAAGTCTTACAGCCCTCTATCATAATCCAGAGTTTTGAGAAGATTGGAGAAACTCAATTTTTCGCCCGAAAATGAAAAAAAAACAAAAGGGGTAACACTGTCGTTTTTTTTTCGGGTCGAAATTTTGAATTTCGATATCTCAGCTCTGGAAGGGTCTAGAGCCTCCATTTTTGCACTCAGGTCAAAGTTTCGTGGCCCTCTATCAGAATCCAGAGTTTTGAGAAGATTGGAGAAACTCAATTTTTTGCCCGAAAATGAAAAACAACGAAAGGGGTAACACTGTCGTTTTTTTTTCGGGTCGAAATTTTGAATTTCGATATCTCAGCTCTGGAAGGGTCTAGAGCCTCCATTTTTGCACTCAGGTCAAAGTTTTGTGGCCCTCTATCAGAATCCAGAGTTTTGAGAAGATTGGAGAAACTCAATTTTTCGCCCGAAAATGAAAAAAAACGAAAGGGGTAACACTGTCGTTTTTTTTTCGGGTCGAAATTTTGAATTTCGATATCTCAGCTCTGGAAGGGTCTAGAGCCTCCATTTTTGCACTCAGGTCAAAGTTTCGTGGCCCTCTATCAGAATCCAGAGTTTTGAGAAGATTGGAGAAACTTAATTTTTCGCCCGAAAATGAAAAAAACGAAAGGGGTAACACTGTCGTTTTTTTTTCGGGTCAAAATTTTGAATGTCGATATCTCAGCTCTGGAAGGGTCTAGAGCCTCCATTTTTGCACTCAGGTCAAAGTCTTACAGCCCTCTATCATAATCCAGAGTTTTGAGAAGATTGGAGAAACTCAATTTTTCGCCCGAAAATGAAAAAAAACGAAAGGGGTAACACTGTCGTTTTTTTTTTCGGGTCAAAATTTTGAATTTCGATATCTCAGCTCTGGAAGGGTCTAGAGCCTTCATTTTTGCACTCAGGTCAAAGTTTCGTGGCCCTCTATCATAATCCAGAGTTTTGAGAAGATTGGAGAAACTTAATTTTTCGCCCGAAAATGAAAAAAAACGAAAGGGGTAACACTGTCGTTTTTTTTTCGGGTCGAAATTTTGAATTTCGATATCTCAGCTCTGGAAGGGTCTAGAGCCTCTATTTTTGCACTCAGGTCAAAGTCTCACAGCCCTCTATCAGAATCCAGAGTTTTGAGAAGATGGGAGAAACTCAATTTTTCGCCCGAAAATGAAAAAAAACGAAAGGGGTAACACTGTCGTTTTTTTTTCGGGTCGAAATTTTGAATTTCGATATCTCAGCTCTGGAAGGGTCTAGAGCCTCCATTTTTGCACTCAGGTCAAAGTTTCGTGGCCCTCTATCAGAATCCACAGTTTTGAGAAGATTGGAGAAACTTAATTTTTCGCCCGAAAATGAAAAAAACGAAAGGGGTAACACTATCGTTTTTTTTTCGGGTCAAAATTTTGAATTTCGATATCTCAGCTCTGGAAGGGTCTAGAGCCTCCATTTTTGCACTCAGGTCAAAGTCTTACAGCCCTCTATCATAATCCAGAGTTTTGAGAAGATTGGAGAAACTCAATTTTTCGCCCGAAAATGAAAAAAAAAACGAAAGGGGTAACACTGTCGTTTTTTTTTCGGGTCGAAATTTTGAATTTCGATATCTCAGCTCTGGAAGGGTCTAGAGCCTCCATTTTTGCACTCAGGTCAAAGTTTCGTGGCCCTCTATCAGAATCCAGAGTTTTGAGAAGATTGGAGAAACTTAATTTTTCGCCCGAAAATGAAAAAAAACGAAAGGGGTAACACTGTCGTTTTTTTTTCGGGTCGAAATTTTGAATTTCGATATCTCAGCTCTGGAAGGGTCTAGAGCCTCCATTTTTGCACTCAGGTCAAAGTTTCGTGGCCCTCTATCAGAATCCAGAGTTTTGAGAAGATTGGAGAAACTTAATTTTTCGCCCGAAAATGAAAAAAAACGAAAGGGGTAACACTGTCGTTTTTTTTTTCGGGTCGAAATTTTGAATTTCGATATCTCAGCTCTGGAAGGGTCTAGAGCCTCCATTTTTGCACTCAGGTCAAAGTCTTACAGCCCTCTATCATAATCCAGAGTTTTGAGAAGATTGGAGAAACTCAATTTTTCGCCCGAAAATGAAAAAAAAAACGAAAGGGGTAACACTGTCGTTTTTTGTTTGGGTCGAAATTTTGAATTTCGATATCTCAGCTCTGGAAGGGTCTAGAGCCTCCATTTTTGCACTCAGGTCAAAGTTTCGTGGCCCTTTATCAGAATCCAGAGTTTTGAGAAGATTGGAGAAACTCAATTTTTCGCCTGAAAATGAAAAAAAACGAAAGGGGTAACACTGTCGTTTTTTTTTCGGGTCGAAATTTTGAATTTCGATATCTCAGCTCTGGAAGGGTCTAGAGCCTCCATTTTTGCACTCAGGTCAAAGTCTTACAGCCCTCTATCATAATCCAGAGTTTTGAGAAGATTGGAGAAACTCAATTTTTCGCCCGAAAATGAAAAAAAACGAAAGGGGTAACACTGTCGTTTTTTTTTTTCGGGTCGAAATTTTTTATTTCGATATCTCAGCACTGGAAGGGTCTAGAGCCTCCATTTTTGCACTCAGGTCAAAGTCTTACAGCCCTCTATGATAATCCAGAGTTTTGAGAAGATTGGAGAAACTCAATTTTTCGCCCGAAAATGAAAAAAAAACAAAAGGGGTAACACTGTCGTTTTTTTTTCGGGTCGAAATTTTGAATTTCGATATCTCAGCTCTGGAAAGGTCTAGAGCCTCCATTTTTGCACTCAGGTCAAAGTTTCGTGGCCCTCTATCAGAATCCAGAGTTTTGAGAAGATTGGAGAAACTCAATTTTTTGCCCGAAAATGAAAAACAACGAAAGGGGTAACACTGTCGTTTTTTTTTCGGGTCGAAATTTTGAATTTCGATATCTCAGCTCTGGAAGGGTCTAGAGCCTCCATTTTTGCACTCAGGTCAAAGTTTTGTGGCCCTCTATCAGAATCCAGAGTTTTGAGAAGATTGGAGAAACTCAATTTTTCGCCCGAAAATGAAAAAAAACGAAAGGGGTAACACTGTCGTTTTTTTTTCGGGTCGAAATTTTGAATTTCGATATCTCAGCTCTGGAAGGGTCTAGAGCCTCCATTTTTGCACTCAGGTCAAAGTTTCGTGGCCCTCTATCAGAATCCAGAGTTTTGAGAAGATTGGAGAAACTTAATTTTTCGCCCGAAAATGAAAAAAACGAAAGGGGTAACACTGTCGTTTTTTTTTCGGGTCAAAATTTTGAATTTCGATATCTCAGCTCTGGAAGGGTCTAGAGCCTCCATTTTTGCACTCAGGTCAAAGTTTCGTGGCCCTCTATCAGAATCCAGAGTTTTGAGAAGATTGGAGAAACTTAATTTTTCGCCCGAAAATGAAAAAAACGAAAGGGGTAACACTGTCGTTTTTTTTTCGGGTCAAAATTTTGAATTTCGATATCTCAGCTCTGGAAGGGTCTAGAGCCTCCATTTTTGCACTCAGGTCAAAGTCTTACAGCCCTCTATCATAATCCAGAGTTTTGAGAAGATTGGAGAAACTCAATTTTTCGCCCGAAAATGAAAAAAAACGAAAGGGGTAACACTGTCGTTTTTTTTTCGGGTCGAAATTTTGAATTTCGATATGTCAGCTCTGGAAGGGTCTAGAGCCTCCATTTTTGCACTCAGGTCAAAGTTTCGTGGCCCTCTATCAGAATCCAGAGTTTTGAGAAGATTGGAGAAACTTAATTTTTCGCCCGAAAATGAAAAAAAACGAAAGGGGTAACACTGTCGTTTTTTTTTCGGGTCGAAATTTTGAATTTCGATATCTCAGCTCTGGAAGGGTCTAGAGCCTCCATTTTTGCACTCAGGTCAAAGTTTCGTGGCCCTCTATCAGAATCCAGAGTTTTGAGAAGATTGGAGAAACTCAATTTTTCGCCTGAAAATGAAAAAAAACTAAAGGGGTAACACTGTCGTTTTTTTTTCGGGTCGAAATTTTGAATTTCGATATCTCAGCTCTGGAAGGGTCTAGAGCCTCCATTTTTGCACTCAGGTCAAAGTCTTACAGCCCTCTATCATAATCCAGAGTTTTGAGAAGATTGGAGAAACTCAATTTTTCGCCCGAAAATGAAAAAAAACGAAAGGGGTAACACTGTCGTTTTTTTTTTTCGGGTCGAAATTTTTAATTTCGATATCTCAGCACTGGAAGGGTCTAGAGCCTCCATTTTTGCACTCAGGTCAAAGTCTTACAGCCCTCTATCATAATCCAGAGTTTTGAGAAGATTGGAGAAACTAAATTTTTCGCCCGAAAATGAAAAAAAAACAAAAGGGGTAACACTGTCGTTTTTTTTTCGGGTCGAAATTTTGAATTTCGATATCTCAGCTCTGGAAAGGTCTAGAGCCTCCATTTTTGCACTCAGGTCAAAGTTTCGTGGCCCTCTATCAGAAATCAAGAGTTTTGAGAAGATTGGAGAAACTCAATTTTTTGCCCGAAAATGAAAAACAACGAAAGGGGTAACACTGTCGTTTTTTTTTCGGGTCGAAATTTTGAATTTCGATATCTCAGCTCTGGAAGGGTCTAGAGCCTCCATTTTTGCACTCAGGTCAAAGTTTTGTGGCCCTCTATCAGAATCCAGAGTTTTGAGAAGATTGGAGAAACTCAATTTTTCGCCCGAAAATGAAAAAAAACGAAAGGGGTAACACTGTCGTTTTTTTTTCGGGTCGAAATTTTGAATTTCGATATCTCAGCTCTGGAAGGGTCTAGAGCCTCCATTTTTGCACTCAGGTCAAAGTTTCGTGGCCCTCTATCAGAATCCAGAGTTTTGAGAAGATTGGAGAAACTTAATTTTTCGCCCGAAAATGAAAAAAACGAAAGGGGTAACACTGTCGTTTTTTTTTCGGGTCAAAATTTTGAATTTCGATATCTCAGCTCTGGAAGGGTCTAGAGCCTCCATTTTTGCACTCAGGTCAAAGTCTTACAGCCCTCTATCATAATCCAGAGTTTTGAGAAGATTGGAGAAACTCAATTTTTCGCCCGAAAATGAAAAAAAACGAAAGGGGTAACACTGTCGTTTTTTTTTTCGGGTCGAAATTTTGAATTTCGATATCTCAGCTCTGGAAGGGTCTAGAGCCTTCATTTTTGCACTCAGGTCAAAGTTTCGTGGCCCTCTATCATAATCCAGAGTTTTGAGAAGATTGGAGAAACTTAATTTTTCGCCCGAAAATGAAAAAAAACGAAAGGGGTAACACTGTCGTTTTTTTTTCGGGTCGAAATTTTGAATTTCGATATCTCAGCTCTGGAAGGGTCTAGAGCCTCTATTTTTGCACTCAGGTCAAAGTCTCACAGCCCTCTATCAGAATCCAGAGTTTTGAGAAGATGGGAGAAACTCAATTTTTCGCCCGAAAATGAAAAAAAACGAAAGGGGTAACACTGTCGTTTTTTTTTCGGGTCGAAATTTTGAATTTCGATATCTCAGCTCTGGAAGGGTCTAGAGCCTCCATTTTTGCACTCAGGTCAAAGTTTCGTGGCCCTCTATCAGAATCCAGAGTTTTGAGAAGATTGGAGAAACTTAATTTTTCGCCCGAAAATGAAAAAAACGAAAGGGGTAACACTGTCGTTTTTTTTTTCGGGTCAAAATTTTGAATTTCGATATCTCAGCTCTGGAAGGGTCTAGAGCCTCCATTTTTGCACTCAGGTCAAAGTTTCGTGGCCCTCTATCAGAATCCAGAGTTTTGAGAAGATTGGAGAAACTTAATTTTTCGCCCGAAAATGAAAAAAACGAAAGGGGTAACACTGTCGTTTTTTTTTCGGGTCAAAATTTTGAATTTCGATATCTCAGCTCTGGAAGGGTCTAGAGCCTCCATTTTTGCACTCAGGTCAAAGTTTCGTGGCCCTCTATCAGAATCCAGAGTTTTGAGAAGATTGGAGAAACTTAATTTTTCGCCCGAAAATGAAAAAAACGAAAGGGGTAACACTGTCGTTTTTTTTTCGGGTCAAAATTTTGAATTTCGATATCTCAGCTCTGGAAGGGTCTAGAGCCTCCATTTTTGCACTCAGGTCAAAGTCTTACAGCCCTCTATCATAATCCAGAGTTTTGAGAAGATTGGAGAAACTCAATTTTTCGCCCGAAAATGAAAAAAAACGAAAGGGGTAACACTGTCGTTTTTTTTTCGGGTCGAAATTTTGAATTTCGATATGTCAGCTCTGGAAGGGTCTAGAGCCTCCATTTTTGCACTCAGGTCAAAGTTTCGTGGCCCTCTATCAGAATCCAGAGTTTTGAGAAGATTGGAGAAACTTAATTTTTCGCCCGAAAATGAAAAAAAACGAAAGGGGTAACACTGTCGTTTTTTTTTCGGGTCGAAATTTTGAATTTCGATATCTCAGCTCTGGAAGGGTCTAGAGCCTCCATTTTTGCACTCAGGTCAAAGTTTCGTGGCCCTCTATCAGAATCCAGAGTTTTGAGAAGATTGGAGAAACTCAATTTTTCGCCTGAAAATGAAAAAAAACGAAAGGGGTAACACTGTCGTTTTTTTTTCGGGTCGAAATTTTGAATTTCGATATCTCAGCTCTGGAAGGGTCTAGAGCCTCCATTTTTGCACTCAGGTCAAAGTCTTACAGCGCTCTATCATAATCCAGAGTTTTGAGAAGATTGGAGAAACTCAATTTTTCGCCCGAAAATGAAAAAAAACGAAAGGGGTAACACTGTCGTTTTTTTTTTTCGGGTCGAAATTTTTAATTTCGATATCTCAGCACTGGAAGGGTCTAGAGCCTCCATTTTTGCACTCAGGTCAAAGTCTTACAGCCCTCTATCATAATCCAGAGTTTTGAGAAGATTGGAGAAACTAAATTTTTCGCCCGAAAATGAAAAAAAAAACAAAAGGGGTAACACTGTCGTTTTTTTTTCGGGTCGAAATTTTGAATTTCGATATCTCAGCTCTGGAAAGGTCTAGAGCCTCCATTTTTGCACTCAGGTCAAAGTTTCGTGGCCCTCTATCAGAAATCAAGAGTTTTGAGAAGATTGGAGAAACTAAATTTTTTGCCCGAAAATGAAAAACAACGAAAGGGGTAACACTGTCGTTTTTTTTTCGGGTCGAAATTTTGAATTTCGATATCTCAGCTCTGGAAGGGTCTAGAGCCTCCATTTTTGCACTCAGGTCAAAGTTTTGTGGCCCTCTATCAGAATCCAGAGTTTTGAGAAGATTGGAGAAACTCAATTTTTCGCCCGAAAATGAAAAAAAACGAAAGGGGTAACACTGTCGTTTTTTTTTCGGGTCGAAATTTTGAATTTCGATATCTCAGCTCTGGAAGGGTCTAGAGCCTCCATTTTTGCACTCAGGTCAAAGTTTCGTGGCCCTCTATCAGAATCCAGAGTTTTGAGAAGATTGGAGAAACTTAATTTTTCGCCCGAAAATGAAAAAAACGAAAGGGGTAACACTGTCGTTTTTTTTTCGGGTCAAAATTTTGAATTTCGATATCTCAGCTCTGGAAGGGTCTAGAGCCTCCATTTTTGCACTCAGGTCAAAGTCTTACAGCCCTCTATCATAATCCAGAGTTTTGAGAAGATTGGAGAAACTCAATTTTTCGCCCGAAAATGAAAAAAAACGAAAGGGGTAACACTGTCGTTTTTTTTTTCGGGTCGAAATTTTGAATTTCGATATCTCAGCTCTGGAAGGGTCTAGAGCCTTCATTTTTGCACTCAGGTCAAAGTTTCGTGGCCCTCTATCATAATCCAGAGTTTTGAGAAGATTGGAGAAACTTAATTTTTCGCCCGAAAATGAAAAAAAACGAAAGGGGTAACACTGTCGTTTTTTTTTCGGGTCGAAATTTTGAATTTCGATATCTCAGCTCTGGAAGGGTCTAGAGCCTCTATTTTTGCACTCAGGTCAAAGTCTCACAGCCCTCTATCAGAATCCAGAGTTTTGAGAAGATGGGAGAAACTCAATTTTTCGCCCGAAAATGAAAAAAAACGAAAGGGGTAACACTGTCGTTTTTTTTTCGGGTCGAAATTTTGAATTTCGATATCTCAGCTCTGGAAGGGTCTAGAGCCTCCATTTTTGCACTCAGGTCAAAGTTTCGTGGCCCTCTATCAGAATCCAGAGTTTTGAGAAGATTGGAGAAACTTAATTTTTCGCCCGAAAATGAAAAAAACGAAAGGGGTAACACTGTCGTTTTTTTTTTCGGGTCAAAATTTTGAATTTCGATATCTCAGCTCTGGAAGGGTCTAGAGCCTCCATTTTTGCACTCAGGTCAAAGTCTTACAGCCCTCTATCATAATCCAGAGTTTTGAGAAGATTGGAGAAACTCAATTTTTCGCCCGAAAATGAAAAAAAAACGAAAGGGGTAACACTGTCGTTTTTTTTTCGGGTCGAAATTTTGAATTTCGATATCTCAGCTCTGGAAGGGTCTAGAGCCTCCATTTTTGCACTCAGGTCAAAGTTTCGTGGCCCTCTATCAGAATCCAGAGTTTTGAGAAGATTGGAGAAACTTAATTTTTCGCCCGAAAATGAAAAAAAACGAAAGGGGTAACACTGTCGTTTTTTTTTTCGGGTCGAAATTTTGAATTTCGATATCTCAGCTCTGGAAGGGTCTAGAGCCTCCATTTTTGCACTCAGGTCAAAGTTTCGTGGCCCTCTATCAGAATCCAGAGTTTTGAGAAGATTGGAGAAACTTAATTTTTCGCCCGAAAATGAAAAAAAACGAAAGGGGTAACACTGTCGTTTTTTTTTTCGGGTCGAAATTTTGAATTTCGATATCTCAGCTCTGGAAGGGTCTAGAGCCTCCATTTTTGCACTCAGGTCAAAGTTTTGTGGCCCTCTATCAGAATCCAGAGTTTTGAGAAGATTGGAGAAACTCAATTTTTCGCCCGAAAATGAAAAAAAACGAAAGGGGTAACACTGTCGTTTTTTTTTCGGGTCGAAATTTTGAATTTCGATATCTCAGCTCTGGAAGGGTCTAGAGCCTCCATTTTTGCACTCAGGTCAAAGTTTCGTGGCCCTCTATCAGAATCCAGAGTTTTGAGAAGATTGGAGAAACTTAATTTTTCGCCCGAAAATGAAAAAAACGAAAGGGGTAACACTGTCGTTTTTTTTTCGGGTCAAAATTTTGAATTTCGATATCTCAGCTCTGGAAGGGTCTAGAGCCTCCATTTTTGCACTCAGGTCAAAGTCTTACAGCCCTCTATCATAATCCAGAGTTTTGAGAAGATCAGAGAAACTCAATTTTTCGCCCGAAAATGAAAAAAAACGAAAGGGGTAACACTGTCGTTTTTTTTTTCGGGTCGAAATTTTGAATTTCGATATCTCAGCTCTGGAAGGGTCTAGAGCCTTCATTTTTGCACTCAGGTCAAAGTTTCGTGGCCCTCTATCATAATCCAGAGTTTTGAGAAGATTGGAGAAACTTAATTTTTCGCCCGAAAATGAAAAAAAACGAAAGGGGTAACACTGTCGTTTTTTTTTCGGGTCGAAATTTTGAATTTCGATATCTCAGCTCTGGAAGGGTCTAGAGCCTCTATTTTTGCACTCAGGTCAAAGTCTCACAGCCCTCTATCAGAATCCAGAGTTTTGAGAAGATGGGAGAAACTCAATTTTTCGCCCGAAAATGAAAAAAAACGAAAGGGGTAACACTGTCGTTTTTTTTTCGGGTCGAAATTTTGAATTTCGATATCTCAGCTCTGGAAGGGTCTAGAGCCTCCATTTTTGCACTCAGGTCAAAGTTTCGTGGCCCTCTATCAGAATCCAGAGTTTTGAGAAGATTGGAGAAACTTAATTTTTCGCCCGAAAATGAAAAAAACGAAAGGGGTAACACTGTCGTTTTTTTTTCGGGTCAAAATTTTGAATTTCGATATCTCAGCTCTGGAAGGGTCTAGAGCCTCCATTTTTGCACTCAGGTCAAAGTCTTACAGCCCTCTATCATAATCCAGAGTTTTGAGAAGATTGGAGAAACTCAATTTTTCGCCCGAAAATGAAAAAAAACGAAAGGGGTAACACTGTCGTTTTTTTTTCGGGTCGAAATTTTGAATTTCGATATCTCAGCTCTGGAAGGGTCTAGAGCCTCCATTTTTGCACTCAGGTCAAAGTTTCGTGGCCCTCTATCAGAATCCAGAGTTTTGAGAAGATTGGAGAAACTTAATTTTTCGCCCGAAAATGAAAAAAAACGAAAGGGGTAACACTGTCGTTTTTTTTTCGGGTCGAAATTTTGAATTTCGATATCGCAGCTCTGGAAGGGTCTAGAGCCTCCATTTTTGCACTCAGGTCAAAGTTTCGTGGCCCTCTATCAGAATCCAGAGTTTTGAGAAGATTGGAGAAACTTAATTTTTCTCCCGAAAATGAAAAAAAACGAAAGGGGTAACACTGTCGTTTTTTTTTCGGGTCGAAATTTTGAATTTCGATATCTCAGCTCTGGAAGGGTCTAGAGCCTCCATTTTTGCACTCAGGTCAAAGTCTTACAGCCCTCTATCATAATCCAGAGTTTTGAGAAGATTGGAGAAACTCAATTTTTCGCCCGAAAATGAAAAAAAAAACGAAAGGGGTAACACTGTCGTTTTTTGTTTGGGTCGAAATTTTGAATTTCGATATCTCAGCTCTGGAAGGGTCTAGAGCCTCCATTTTTGCACTCAGGTCAAAGTTTCGTGGCCCTTTATCAGAATCCAGAGTTTTGAGAAGATTGGAGAAACTCAATTTTTCGCCTGAAAATGAAAAAAAACGAAAGGGGTAACACTGTCGTTTTTTTTTCGGGTCGAAATTTTGAATTTCGATATCTCAGCTCTGGAAGGGTCTAGAGCCTCCATTTTTGCACTCAGGTCAAAGTCTTACAGCCCTCTATCATAATCCAGAGTTTTGAGAAGATTGGAGAAACTCAATTTTTCGCCCGAAAATGAAAAAAAACGAAAGGGGTAACACTGTCGTTTTTTTTTTTCGGGTCGAAATTTTTAATTTCGATATCTCAGCACTGGAAGGGTCTAGAGCCTCCATTTTTGCACTCAGGTCAAAGTCTTACAGCCCTCTATCATAATCCAGAGTTTTGAGAAGATTGGAGAAACTCAATTTTTCGCCCGAAAATGAAATAAAACGAAAGGGGTAACACTGTCGTTTTTTGTTTGGGTCGAAATTTTTAATTTCGATATCTCAGCACTGGAAGGGTCTAGAGCCTCCATTTTTGCACTCAGGTCAAAGTCTTACAGCCCTCTATCATAATCCAGAGTTTTGAGAAGATTGGAGAAACTCAATTTTTCGCCTGAAAATGAAAAAAAAACGAAAGGGGTAACACTGTCGTTTTTTTTTCGGGTCGAAATTTTGAATTTCGATATCTCAGCTCTGGAAGGGTCTAGAGCCTCCATTTTTGCACTCAGGTCAAAGTCTTACAGCCCTCTATCATAATCCAGAGTTTTGAGAAGATTGGAGAAACTCAATTTTTCGCCCGAAAATGAAAAAAAACGAAAGGGGTAACACTGTCGTTTTTTTTTTTCGGGTCGAAATTTTGAATTTCGATATCTCAGCACTGGAAGGGTCTAGAGCCTCCATTTTTGCACTCAGGTCAAAGTCTTACAGCCCTCTATCATAATCCAGAGTTTTGAGAAGATTGGAGAAACTCAATTTTTCGCCCGAAAATGAAAAAAACGAAAGGGGTAACACTGTCGTTTTTTTTTTTCGGGTCGAAATTTTTAATTTCGATATCTCAGCACTGGAAGGGTCTAGAGCCTCCATTTTTGCACTCAGGTCAAAGTCTTACAGCCCTCTATCATAATCCAGAGTTTTGAGAAGATTGGAGAAACTCAATTTTTCGCCCGAAAATGAAAAAAAAACAAAAGGGGTAACACTGTCGTTTTTTTTTCGGGTCGAAATTTTGAATTTCGATATCTCAGCTCTGGAAAGGTCTAGAGCCTCCATTTTTGCACTCAGGTCAAAGTTTCGTGGCCCTCTATCAGAATCCAGAGTTTTGAGAAGATTGGAGAAACTCAATTTTTTGCCCGAAAATGAAAAACAACGAAAGGGGTAACACTGTCGTTTTTTTTTTCGGGTCAAAATTTTGAATTTCGATATCTCAGCTCTGGAAGGGTCTAGAGCCTTCATTTTTGCACTCAGGTCAAAGTTTCGTGGCCCTCTATCATAATCCAGAGTTTTGAGAAGATTGGAGAAACTTAATTTTTCGCCCGAAAATGAAAAAAAACGAAAGGGGTAACACTGTCGTTTTTTTTTTTCGGGTCGAAATTTTGAATTTCGATATCTCAGCACTGGAAGGGTCTAGAGCCTCCATTTTTGCACTCAGGTCAAAGTCTTACAGCCCTCTATCATAATCCAGAGTTTTGAGAAGATTGGAGAAACTCAATTTTTCGCCCGAAAATGAAAAAAAACGAAAGGGGTAACACTGTCGTTTTTTTTTTTTCGGGTCGAAATTTTTAATTTCGATATCTCAGCACTGGAAGGGTCTAGAGCCTCCATTTTTGCACTCAGGTCAAAGTCTTACAGCCCTCTATCATAATCCAGAGTTTTGAGAAGATTGGAGAAACTCAATTTTTCGCCCGAAAATGAAAAAAAAACAAAAGGGGTAACACTGTCGTTTTTTTTTCGGGTCGAAATTTTGAATTTCGATATCTCAGCTCTGGAAAGGTCTAGAGCCTCCATTTTTGCACTCAGGTCAAAGTTTCGTGGCCCTCTATCAGAATCCAGAGTTTTGAGAAGATTGGAGAAACTCAATTTTTTGCCCGAAAATGAAAAACAACGAAAGGGGTAACACTGTCGTTTTTTTTTCGGGTCGAAATTTTGAATTTCGATATCTCAGCTCTGGAAGGGTCTAGAGCCTCCATTTTTGCACTCAGGTCAAAGTTTTGTGGCCCTCTATCAGAATCCAGAGTTTTGAGAAGATTGGAGAAACTCAATTTTTCGCCCGAAAATGAAAAAAAACGAAAGGGGTAACACTGTCGTTTTTTTTTCGGGTCGAAATTTTGAATTTCGATATCTCAGCTCTGGAAGGGTCTAGAGCCTCCATTTTTGCACTCAGGTCAAAGTTTCGTGGCCCTCTATCAGAATCCAGAGTTTTGAGAAGATTGGAGAAACTTAATTTTTCGCCCGAAAAATGAAAAAAACGAAAGGGGTAACACTGTCGTTTTTTTTTCGGGTCAAAATTTTGAATGTCGATATCTCAGCTCTGGAAGGGTCTAGAGCCTCCATTTTTGCACTCAGGTCAAAGTCTTACAGCCCTCTATCATAATCCAGAGTTTTGAGAAGATTGGAGAAACTCAATTTTTCGCCCGAAAATGAAAAAAAACGAAAGGGGTAACACTGTCGTTTTTTTTTTCGGGTCAAAATTTTGAATTTCGATATCTCAGCTCTGGAAGGGTCTAGAGCCTTCATTTTTGCACTCAGGTCAAAGTTTCGTGGCCCTCTATCATAATCCAGAGTTTTGAGAAGATTGGAGAAACTTAATTTTTCGCCCGAAAATGAAAAAAAACGAAAGGGGTAACACTGTCGTTTTTTTTTCGGGTCGAAATTTTGAATTTCGATATCTCAGCTCTGGAAGGGTCTAGAGCCTCTATTTTTGCACTCAGGTCAAAGTCTCACAGCCCTCTATCAGAATCCAGAGTTTTGAGAAGATGGGAGAAACTCAATTTTTCGCCCGAAAATGAAAAAAAACGAAAGGGGTAACACTGTCGTTTTTTTTTCGGGTCGAAATTTTGAATTTCGATATCTCAGCTCTGGAAGGGTCTAGAGCCTCCATTTTTGCACTCAGGTCAAAGTTTCGTGGCCCTCTATCAGAATCCAGAGTTTTGAGAAGATTGGAGAAACTTAATTTTTCGCCCGAAAATGAAAAAAACGAAAGGGGTAACACTGTCGTTTTTTTTTCGGGTCAAAATTTTGAATTTCGATATCTCAGCTCTGGAAGGGTCTAGAGCCTCCATTTTTGCACTCAGGTCAAAGTCTTACAGCCCTCTATCATAATCCAGAGTTTTGAGAAGATTGGAGAAACTCAATTTTTCGCCCGAAAATGAAAAAAAAAACGAAAGGGGTAACACTGTCGTTTTTTTTTCGGGTCGAAATTTTGAATTTCGATATCTCAGCTCTGGAAGGGTCTAGAGCCTCCATTTTTGCACTCAGGTCAAAGTTTCGTGGCCCTTTATCAGAATCCAGAGTTTTGAGAAGATTGGAGAAACTCAATTTTTCGCCTGAAAATGAAAAAAAACGAAAGGGGTTACACTGTCGTTTTTTTTTCGGGTCGAAATTTTGAATTTCGATATCTCAGCTCTGGAAGGGTCTAGAGCCTCCATTTTTGCACTCAGGTCAAAGTCTTACAGCCCTCTATGATAATCCAGAGTTTTGAGAAGATTGGAGAAACTCAATTTTTCGCCCGAAAATGAAAAAAAAACAAAAGGGGTAACACTGTCGTTTTTTTTTCGGGTCGAAATTTTGAATTTCGATATCTCAGCTCTGGAAAGGTCTAGAGCCTCCATTTTTGCACTCAGGTCAAAGTTTCGTGGCCCTCTATCAGAATCCAGAGTTTTGAGAAGATTGGAGAAACTCAATTTTTTGCCCGAAAATGAAAAACAACGAAAGGGGTAACACTGTCGTTTTTTTTTCGGGTCGAAATTTTGAATTTCGATATCTCAGCTCTGGAAGGGTCTAGAGCCTCCATTTTTGCACTCAGGTCAAAGTTTTGTGGCCCTCTATCAGAATCCAGAGTTTTGAGAAGATCGGAGAAACTCAATTTTTCGCCCGAAAATGAAAAAAAACGAAAGGGGTAACACTGTCGTTTTTTTTTCGGGTCGAAATTTTGAATTTCGATATCTCAGCTCTGGAAGGGTCTAGAGCCTCCATTTTTGCACTCAGGTCAAAGTTTCGTGGGCCTCTATCAGAATCCAGAGTTTTGAGAAGATTGGAGAAACTTAATTTTTCGCCCGAAAATGAAAAAAACGAAAGGGGTAACACTGTCGTTTTTTTTTCGGGTCAAAATTTTGAATTTCGATATCTCAGCTCTGGAAGGGTCTAGAGCCTCCATTTTTGCACTCAGGTCAAAGTTTCGTGGCCCTCTATCAGAATCCAGAGTTTTGAGAAGATTGGAGAAACTTAATTTTTCGCCCGAAAATGAAAAAAACGAAAGGGGTAACACTGTCGTTTTTTTTTCGGGTCAAAATTTTGAATTTCGATATCTCAGCTCTGGAAGGGTCTAGAGCCTCCATTTTTGCACTCAGGTCAAAGTCTTACAGCCCTCTATCATAATCCAGAGTTTTGAGAAGATTGGAGAAACTCAATTTTTCGCCCGAAAATGAAAAAAAACGAAAGGGGTAACACTGTCGTTTTTTTTTCGGGTCGAAATTTTGAATTTCGATATGTCAGCTCTGGAAGGGTCTAGAGCCTCCATTTTTGCACTCAGGTCAAAGTTTCGTGGCCCTCTATCAGAATCCAGAGTTTTGAGAAGATTGGAGAAACTTAATTTTTCGCCCGAAAATGAAAAAAAACGAAAGGGGTAACACTGTCGTTTTTTTTTCGGGTCGAAATTTTGAATTTCGATATCTCAGCTCTGGAAGGGTCTAGAGCCTCCATTTTTGCACTCAGGTCAAAGTTTCGTGGCCCTCTATCAGAATCCAGAGTTTTGAGAAGATTGGAGAAACTCAATTTTTCGCCTGAAAATGAAAAAAAACGAAAGGGGTAACACTGTCGTTTTTTTTTCGGGTCGAAATTTTGAATTTCGATATCTCAGCTCTGGAAGGGTCTAGAGCCTCCATTTTTGCACTCAGGTCAAAGTCTTACAGCCCTCTATCATAATCCAGAGTTTTGAGAAGATTGGAGAAACTCAATTTTTCGCCCGAAAATGAAAAAAAACGAAAGGGGTAACACTGTCGTTTTTTTTTTTCGGGTCGAAATTTTTAATTTCGATATCTCAGCACTGGAAGGGTCTAGAGCCTCCATTTTTGCACTCAGGTCAAAGTCTTACAGCCCTCTATCAAAATCCAGAGTTTTGAGAAGATTGGAGAAACTCAATTTTTCGCCCGAAAATGAAAAAAAAACAAAAGGGGTAACACTGTCGTTTTTTTTTCGGGTCGAAATTTTGAATTTCGATATCTCAGCTCTGGAAAGGTCTAGAGCCTCCATTTTTGCACTCAGGTCAAAGTTTCGTGGCCCTCTATCAGAAATCAAGAGTTTTGAGAAGATTGGAGAAACTCAATTTTTTGCCCGAAAATGAAAAACAACGAAAGGGGTAACACTGTCGTTTTTTTTTCGGGTCGAAATTTTGAATTTCGATATCTCAGCTCTGGAAGGGTCTAGAGCCTCCATTTTTGCACTCAGGTCAAAGTTTTGTGGCCCTCTATCAGAATCCAGAGTTTTGAGAAGATTGGAGAAACTCAATTTTTCGCCCGAAAATGAAAAAAAACGAAAGGGGTAACACTGTCGTTTTTTTTTCGGGTCGAAATTTTGAATTTCGATATCTCAGCTCTGGAAGGGTCTAGAGCCTCCATTTTTGCACTCAGGTCAAAGTTTCGTGGCCCTCTATCAGAATCCAGAGTTTTGAGAAGATTGGAGAAACTTAATTTTTCGCCCGAAAATGAAAAAAACGAAAGGGGTAACACTGTCGTTTTTTTTTCGGGTCAAAATTTTGAATTTCGATATCTCAGCTCTGGAAGGGTCTAGAGCCTCCATTTTTGCACTCAGGTCAAAGTCTTACAGCCCTCTATCATAATCCAGAGTTTTGAGAAGATTGGAGAAACTCAATTTTTCGCCCGAAAATGAAAAAAAACGAAAGGGGTAACACTGTCGTTTTTTTTTTCGGGTCGAAATTTTGAATTTCGATATCTCAGCTCTGGAAGGGTCTAGAGCCTTCATTTTTGCACTCAGGTCAAAGTTTCGTGGCCCTCTATCATAATCCAGAGTTTTAAGAAGATTGGAGAAACTTAATTTTTCGCCCGAAAATGAAAAAAAACGAAAGGGGTAACACTGTCGTTTTTTTTTCGGGTCGAAATTTTGAATTTCGATATCTCAGCTCTGGAAGGGTCTAGAGCCTCTATTTTTGCACTCAGGTCAAAGTCTCACAGCCCTCTATCAGAATCCAGAGTTTTGAGAAGATGGGAGAAACTCAATTTTTCGCCCGAAAATGAAAAAAAACGAAAGGGGTAACACTGTCGTTTTTTTTTCGGGTCGAAATTTTGAATTTCGATATCTCAGCTCTGGAAGGGTCTAGAGCCTCCATTTTTGCACTCAGGTCAAAGTTTCGTGGCCCTCTATCAGAATCCAGAGTTTTGAGAAGATTGGAGAAACTTAATTTTTCGCCCGAAAATGAAAAAAACGAAAGGGGTAACACTGTCGTTTTTTTTTTCGGGTCAAAATTTTGAATTTCGATATCTCAGCTCTGGAAGGGTCTAGAGCCTCCATTTTTGCACTCAGGTCAAAGTCTTACAGCCCTCTATCATAATCCAGAGTTTTGAGAAGATTGGAGAAACTCAATTTTTCGCCCGAAAATGAAAAAAAAACGAAAGGGGTAACACTGTCGTTTTTTTTTCGGGTCGAAATTTTGAATTTCGATATCTCAGCTCTGGAAGGGTCTAGAGCCTCCATTTTTGCACTCAGGTCAAAGTTTCGTGGCCCTCTATCAGAATCCAGAGTTTTGAGAAGATTGGAGAAACTTAATTTTTCGCCCGAAAATGAAAAAAAACGAAAGGGGTAACACTGTCGTTTTTTTTTCGGGTCGAAATTTTGAATTTCGATATCTCAGCTCTGGAAGGGTCTAGAGCCTCCATTTTTGCACTCAGGTCAAAGTTTCGTGGCCCTCTATCAGAATCCAGAGTTTTGAGAAGATTGGAGAAACTTAATTTTTCGCCCGAAAATGAAAAAAAACGAAAGGGGTAACACTGTCGTTTTTTTTTTCGGGTCGAAATTTTGAATTTCGATATCTCAGCTCTGGAAGGGTCTAGAGCCTCCATTTTTGCACTCAGGTCAAAGTTTTGTGGCCCTCTATCAGAATCCAGAGTTTTGAGAAGATTGGAGAAACTCAATTTTTCGCCCGAAAATGAAAAAAAACGAAAGGGGTAACACTGTCGTTTTTTTTTCGGGTCGAAATTTTGAATTTCGATATCTCAGCTCTGGAAGGGTCTAGAGCCTCCATTTTTGCACTCAGGTCAAAGTTTCGTGGCCCTCTATCAGAATCCAGAGTTTTGAGAAGATTGGAGAAACTTAATTTTTCGCCCGAAAATGAAAAAAACGAAAGGGGTAACACTGTCGTTTTTTTTTCGGGTCAAAATTTTGAATTTCGATATCTCAGCTCTGGAAGGGTCTAGAGCCTCCATTTTTGCACTCAGGTCAAAGTCTTACAGCCCTCTATCATAATCCAGAGTTTTGAGAAGATCAGAGAAACTCAATTTTTCGCCCGAAAATGAAAAAAAACGAAAGGGGTAACACTGTCGTTTTTTTTTTCGGGTCGAAATTTTGAATTTCGATATCTCAGCTCTGGAAGGGTCTAGAGCCTTCATTTTTGCACTCAGGTCAAAGTTTCGTGGCCCTCTATCATAATCCAGAGTTTTGAGAAGATTGGAGAAACTTAATTTTTCGCCCGAAAATGAAAAAAAACGAAAGGGGTAACACTGTCGTTTTTTTTTCGGGTCGAAATTTTGAATTTCGATATCTCAGCTCTGGAAGGGTCTAGAGCCTCTATTGTTGCACTCAGGTCAAAGTCTCACAGCCCTCTATCAGAATCCAGAGTTTTGAGAAGATGGGAGAAACTCAATTTTTCGCCCGAAAATGAAAAAAAACGAAAGGGGTAACACTGTCGTTTTTTTTTCGGGTCGAAATTTTGAATTTCGATATCTCAGCTCTAGAAGGGTCTAGAGCCTCCATTTTTGCACTCAGGTCAAAGTTTCGTGGCCCTCTATCAGAATCCAGAGTTTTGAGAAGATTGGAGAAACTTAATTTTTCGCCCGAAAATGAAAAAAAACGAAAGGGGTAACACTGTCGTTTTTTTTTCGGGCCGAAATTTTGAATTTCGATATCTCAGCTCTGGAAGGGTCTAGAGCCTCCATTTTTGCACTCAGGTCAAAGTCTCACAGCCCTCTATCATAATCCAGAGTTTTGAGAAGATTGGAGAAACTTAATTTTTCGCCCGAAAATGAAAAAAAACGAAAGGGGTAACACTGTCGTTTTTTTTTTCGGGTCAAAATTTTAAATTTCGATATCTCAGCTCTGGAAGGGTCTAGAGCCTCCATTTTTGCACTCAGGTCAAAGTCTCACAGCCCTCTATCAGAATCCAGAGTTTTGAGAAGATTGGAGAAACTCAATTTTTCGCCCGAAAATGAAAAAAAAACGAAAGGGGTAACACTGTCGTTTTTTGTTTGGGTCGAAATTTTGAATTTCGATATCTCAGCTCTGGAAGGGTCTAGAGCCTCCATTTTTGCACTCAGGTCAAAGTTTCGTGGCCCTTTATCAGAATCCAGAGTTTTGAGAAGATTGGAGAAACTCAATTTTTCGCCTGAAAATGAAAAAAAACGAAAGGGGTAACACTGTCGTTTTTTTTTCGGGTCGAAATTTTGAATTTCGATATCTCAGCTCTGGAAGGGTCTAGAGCCTCCATTTTTGCACTCAGGTCAAAGTCTTACAGCCCTCTATCATAATCCAGAGTTTTGAGAAGATTGGAGAAACTCAATTTTTCGCCCGAAAATGAAAAAAAACGAAAGGGGTAACACTGTCGTTTTTTTTTTTCGGGTCGAAATTTTTAATTTCGATATCTCAGCACTGGAAGGGTCTAGAGCCTCCATTTTTGCACTCAGGTCAAAGTCTTACAGCCCTCTATCATAATCCAGAGTTTTGAGAAGATTGGAGAAACTCAATTTTTCGCCCGAAAATGAAAAACAAAACAAAAGGGGTAACACTGTCGTTTTTTTTTCGGGTCGAAATTTTGAATTTCGATATCTCAGCTCTGGAAAGGTCTAGAGCCTCCATTTTTGCACTCAGGTCAAAGTTTCGTGGCCCTCTATCAGAATCCAGAGTTTTGAGAAGATTGGAGAAACTCAATTTTTTGCCCGAAAATGAAAAACAACGAAAGGGGTAACACTGTCGTTTTTTTTTTCGGGTCGAAATTTTGAATTTCGATATCTCAGCTCTGGAAGGGTCTAGAGCCTCCATTTTTGCACTCAGGTCAAAGTTTTGTGGCCCTCTATCAGAATCCAGAGTTTTGAGAAGATTGGAGAAACTCAATTTTTCGCCCGAAAATGAAAAAAAACGAAAGGGGTAACACTGTCGTTTTTTTTTCGGGTCGAAATTTTGAATTTCGATATCTCAGCTCTGGAAGGGTCTAGAGCCTCCATTTTTGCACTCAGGTCAAAGTTTCGTGGCCCTCTATCAGAATCCAGAGTTTTGAGAAGATTGGAGAAACTTAATTTTTCGCCCGAAAATGAAAAAAACGAAAGGGGTAACACTGTCGTTTTTTTTTCGGGTCAAAATTTTGAATTTCGATATCTCAGCTCTGGAAGGGTCTAGAGCCTTCATTTTTGCACTCAGGTCAAAGTTTCGTGGCCCTCTATCAGAATCCAGAGTTTTGAGAAGATTGGAGAAACTTAATTTTTCGCCCGAAAATGAAAAAAACGAAAGGGGTAACACTGTCGTTTTTTTTTCGGGTCAAAATTTTGAATTTCGATATCTCAGCTCTGGAAGGGTCTAGAGCCTCCATTTTTGCACTCAGGTCAAAGTCTTACAGCCCTCTATCATAATCCAGAGTTTTGAGACGATTGGAGAAACTCAATTTTTCGCCCGAAAATGAAAAAAAACGAAAGGGGTAACACTGTCGTTTTTTTTTCGGGTCGAAATTTTGAATTTCGATATCTCAGCTCTGGAAGGGTCTAGAGCCTCCATTTTTGCACTCAGGTCAAAGTTTCGTGGCCCTCTATCAGAATCCAGAGTTTTGAGAAGATTGGAGAAACTTAATTTTTCGCCCCGAAAATGAAAAAAAACGAAAGGGGTAACACTGTCGTTTTTTTTTCGGGTCGAAATTTTGAATTTCGATATCTCAGCTCTGGAAGGGTCTAGAGCCTCCATTTTTGCACTCAGGTCAAAGTTTCGTGGCCCTCTATCAGAATCCAGAGTTTTGAGAAGATTGGAGAAACTTAATTTTTCGCCCGAAAATGAAAAACAACGAAAGGGGTAACACTGTCGTTTTTTTTTCGGGTCGAAATTTTGAATTTCGATATCTCAGCTCTGGAAGGGTCTAGAGCCTCCATTTTTGCACTCAGGTCAAAGTTTTGTGGCCCTCTATCAGAATCCAGAGTTTTGAGAAGATTGGAGAAACTCAATTTTTCGCCCGAAAATGAAAAAAAACGAAAGGGGTAACACTGTCGTTTTTTTTTCGGGTCGAAATTTTGAATTTCGATATCTCAGCTCTGGAAGGGTCTAGAGCCTCCATTTTTGCACTCAGGTCAAAGTTTCGTGGCCCTCTATCAGAATCCAGAGTTTTGAGAAGATTGGAGAAACTTAATTTTTCGCCCGAAAATGAAAAAAACGAAAGGGGTAACACTGTCGTTTTTTTTTCGGGTCAAAATTTTGAATTTCGATATCTCAGCTCTGGAAGGGTCTAGAGCCTCCATTTTTGCACTCAGGTCAAAGTCTTACAGCCCTCTATCATAATCCAGAGTTTTGAGAAGATTGGAGAAACTCAATTTTTCGCCCGAAAATGAAAAAAAAACGAAAGGGGTAACACTGTCGTTTTTTTTTTCGGGTCGAAATTTTGAATTTCGATATCTCAGCTCTGGAAGGGTCTAGAGCCTTCATTTTTGCACTCAGGTCAAAGTTTCGTGGCCCTCTATCATAATCCAGAGTTTTGAGAAGATTGGAGAAACTTAATTTTTCGCCCGAAAATGAAAAAAAACGAAAGGGGTAACACTGTCGTTTTTTTTTCGGGTCGAAATTTTGAATTTCGATATCTCAGCTCTGGAAGGGTCTAGAGCCTCTATTTTTGCACTCAGGTCAAAGTCTTACAGCCCTCTATCAGAATCCAGAGTTTTGAGAAGATTGGAGAAACTCAATTTTTCGCCCGAAAATGAAAAAAAACGAAAGGGGTAACACTGTCGTTTTTTTTTCGGGTCGAAATTTTGAATTTCGATATCTCAGCTCTGGAAGGGTCTAGAGCCTCCATTTTTGCACTCAGGTCAAAGTTTCGTGGCCCTCTATCAGAATCCAGAGTTTTGAGAAGATTGGAGAAACTTAATTTTTCGCCCGAAAATGAAAAAAAAACGAAAGGGGTAACACTGTCGTTTTTTTTTCGGGTCGAAATTTTGAATTTCGATATCTCAGCTCTGGAAGGGTCTAGAGCCTCCATTTTTGCACTCAGGTCAAAGTCTCACAGCCCTCTATCATAATCCAGAGTTTTGAGAAGATTGGAGAAACTTAATTTTTCGCCCGAAAATGAAAAAAACGAAAGGGGTAACACTGTCGTTTTTTTTTCGGGTCAAAATTTTGAATTTCGATATCTCAGCTCTGGAAGGGTCTAGAGCCTCCATTTTTGCACTCAGGTCAAAGTCTTACAGCCCTCTATCATAATCCAGAGTTTTGAGACGATTGGAGAAACTCAATTTTTCGCCCGAAAATGAAAAAAAACGAAAGGGGTAACACTGTCGTTTTTTTTTCGGGTCGAAATTTTGAATTTCGATATCTCAGCTCTGGAAGGGTCTAGAGCCTCCATTTTTGCACTCAGGTCAAAGTTTCGTGGCCCTCTATCAGAATCCAGAGTTTTGAGAAGATTGGAGAAACTTAATTTTTCGCCCCGAAAATGAAAAAAAACGAAAGGGGTAACACTGTCGTTTTTTTTTCGGGTCGAAATTTTGAATTTCGATATCTCAGCTCTGGAAGGGTCTAGAGCCTCCATTTTTGCACTCAGGTCAAAGTTTCGTGGCCCTCTATCAGAATCCAGAGTTTTGAGAAGATTGGAGAAACTTAATTTTTCGCCCGAAAATGAAAAAAAACGAAAGGGGTAACACTGTCGTTTTTTTTCGGGTCGAAATTTTGAATTTCGATATCTCAGCTCTGGAAGGGTCTAGAGCCTCCATTTTTGCACTCAGGTCAAAGTTTCGTGGCCCTCTATCAGAATCCAGAGTTTTGAGAAGATTGGAGAAACTTAATTTTTCGCCCGAAAATGAAAAAAACGAAAGGGGTAACACTGTCGTTTTTTTTTCGGGTCAAAATTTTGAATTTCGATATCTCAGCTCTGGAAGGGTCTAGAGCCTCCATTTTTGCACTCAGGTCAAAGTTTCGTGGCCCTCTATCAGAATCCAGAGTTTTGAGAAGATTGGAGAAACTTAATTTTTCGCCCGAAAATGAAAAAAACGAAAGGGGTAACACTGTCGTTTTTTTTTCGGGTCAAAATTTTGAATTTCGATATCTCAGCTCTGGAAGGGTCTAGAGCCTCCATTTTTGCACTCAGGTCAAAGTCTTACAGCCCTCTATCATAATCCAGAGTTTTGAGAAGATTGGAGAAACTCAATTTTTCGCCCGAAAATGAAAAAAAACGAAAGGGGTAACACTGTCGTTTTTTTTTTCGGGTCGAAATTTTGAATTTCGATATCTCAGCTCTGGAAGGGTCTAGAGCCTTCATTTTTGCACTCAGGTCAAAGTTTCGTGGCCCTCTATCAGAATCCAGAGTTTTGAGAAGATTGGAGAAACTCAATTTTTCGCCCGAAAATGAAAAAAAACGAAAGGGGTAACACTGTCGTTTTTTTTTCGGGTCGAAATTTTGAATTTCGATATCTCAGCTCTGGAAGGGTCTAGAGCCTCCATTTTTGCACTCAGGTCAAAGTTTCGTGGCCCTCTATCAGAATCCAGAGTTTTGAGAAGATTGGAGAAACTTAATTTTTCGCCCGAAAATGAAAAAAACGAAAGGGGTAACACTGTCGTTTTTTTTTCGGGTCAAAATTTTGAATTTCGATATCTCAGCTCTGGAAGGGTCTAGAGCCTCCATTTTTGCACTCAGGTCAAAGTCTTACAGCCCTCTATCATAATCCAGAGTTTTGAGAAGATTGGAGAAACTCAATTTTTCGCCCGAAAATGAAAAAAAACGAAAGGGGTAACACTGTCGTTTTTTTTTTCGGGTCGAAATTTTGAATTTCGATATCTCAGCTCTGGAAGGGTCTAGAGCCTTCATTTTTGCACTCAGGTCAAAGTTTCGTGGCCCTCTATCATAATCCAGAGTTTTGAGAAGATTGGAGAAACTTAATTTTTCGCCCGAAAATGAAAAAAAACGAAAGGGGTAACACTGTCGTTTTTTTTTCGGGTCGAAATTTTGAATTTCGATATCTCAGCTCTGGAAGGGTCTAGAGCCTCTATTTTTGCACTCAGGTCAAAGTCTCACAGCCCTCTATCAGAATCCAGAGTTTTGAGAAGATGGGAGAAACTCAATTTTTCGCCCGAAAATGAAAAAAAACGAAAGGGGTAACACTGTCGTTTTTTTTTCGGGTCGAAATTTTGAATTTCGATATCTCAGCTCTGGAAGGGTCTAGAGCCTCCATTTTTGCACTCAGGTCAAAGTTTCGTGGCCCTCTATCAGAATCCAGAGTTTTGAGAAGATTGGAGAAACTTAATTTTTCGCCCGAAAATGAAAAAAACGAAAGGGGTAACACTGTCGTTTTTTTTTTCGGGTCAAAATTTTGAATTTCGATATCTCAGCTCTGGAAGGGTCTAGAGCCTCCATTTTTGCACTCAGGTCAAAGTCTTACAGCCCTCTATCATAATCCAGAGTTTTGAGAAGATTGGAGAAACTCAATTTTTCGCCCGAAAATGAAAAAAAAACGAAAGGGGTAACACTGTCGTTTTTTTTTCGGGTCGAAATTTTGAATTTCGATATCTCAGCTCTGGAAGGGTCTAGAGCCTCCATTTTTGCACTCAGGTCAAAGTTTCGTGGCCCTCTATCAGAATCCAGAGTTTTGAGAAGATTGGAGAAACTTAATTTTTCGCCCGAAAATGAAAAAAAACGAAAGGGGTAACACTGTCGTTTTTTTTTTCGGGTCGAAATTTTGAATTTCGATATCTCAGCTCTGGAAGGGTCTAGAGCCTCCATTTTTGCACTCAGGTCAAAGTTTCGTGGCCCTCTATCAGAATCCAGAGTTTTGAGAAGATTGGAGAAACTTAATTTTTCGCCCGAAAATGAAAAAAAACGAAAGGGGTAACACTGTCGTTTTTTTTTTCGGGTCGAAATTTTGAATTTCGATATCTCAGCTCTGGAAGGGTCTAGAGCCTCCATTTTTGCACTCAGGTCAAAGTTTTGTGGCCCTCTATCAGAATCCAGAGTTTTGAGAAGATTGGAGAAACTCAATTTTTCGCCCGAAAATGAAAAAAAACGAAAGGGGTAACACTGTCGTTTTTTTTTCGGGTCGAAATTTTGAATTTCGATATCTCAGCTCTGGAAGGGTCTAGAGCCTCCATTTTTGCACTCAGGTCAAAGTTTCGTGGCCCTCTATCAGAATCCAGAGTTTTGAGAAGATTGGAGAAACTTAATTTTTCGCCCGAAAATGAAAAAAACGAAAGGGGTAACACTGTCGTTTTTTTTTCGGGTCAAAATTTTGAATTTCGATATCTCAGCTCTGGAAGGGTCTAGAGCCTCCATTTTTGCACTCAGGTCAAAGTCTTACAGCCCTCTATCATAATCCAGAGTTTTGAGAAGATCAGAGAAACTCAATTTTTCGCCCGAAAATGAAAAAAAACGAAAGGGGTAACACTGTCGTTTTTTTTTTCGGGTCGAAATTTTGAATTTCGATATCTCAGCTCTGGAAGGGTCTAGAGCCTTCATTTTTGCACTCAGGTCAAAGTTTCGTGGCCCTCTATCATAATCCAGAGTTTTGAGAAGATTGGAGAAACTTAATTTTTCGCCCGAAAATGAAAAAAAACGAAAGGGGTAACACTGTCGTTTTTTTTTCGGGTCGAAATTTTGAATTTCGATATCTCAGCTCTGGAAGGGTCTAGAGCCTCTATTTTTGCACTCAGGTCAAAGTCTCACAGCCCTCTATCAGAATCCAGAGTTTTGAGAAGATGGGAGAAACTCAATTTTTCGCCCGAAAATGAAAAAAAACGAAAGGGGTAACACTGTCGTTTTTTTTTCGGGTCGAAATTTTGAATTTCGATATCTCAGCTCTGGAAGGGTCTAGAGCCTCCATTTTTGCACTCAGGTCAAAGTTTCGTGGCCCTCTATCAGAATCCAGAGTTTTGAGAAGATTGGAGAAACTTAATTTTTCGCCCGAAAATGAAAAAAACGAAAGGGGTAACACTGTCGTTTTTTTTTCGGGTCAAAATTTTGAATTTCGATATCTCAGCTCTGGAAGGGTCTAGAGCCTCCATTTTTGCACTCAGGTCAAAGTCTTACAGCCCTCTATCATAATCCAGAGTTTTGAGAAGATTGGAGAAACTCAATTTTTCGCCCGAAAATGAAAAAAAACGAAAGGGGTAACACTGTCGTTTTTTTTTCGGGTCGAAATTTTGAATTTCGATATCTCAGCTCTGGAAGGGTCTAGAGCCTCCATTTTTGCACTCAGGTCAAAGTTTCGTGGCCCTCTATCAGAATCCAGAGTTTTGAGAAGATTGGAGAAACTTAATTTTTCGCCCGAAAATGAAAAAAAACGAAAGGGGTAACACTGTCGTTTTTTTTTCGGGTCGAAATTTTGAATTTCGATATCGCAGCTCTGGAAGGGTCTAGAGCCTCCATTTTTGCACTCAGGTCAAAGTTTCGTGGCCCTCTATCAGAATCCAGAGTTTTGAGAAGATTGGAGAAACTTAATTTTTCTCCCGAAAA
The DNA here is from genome assembly GCF_988280905.1 of Pimephales promelas. Classification (NCBI taxonomy): domain Eukaryota; kingdom Metazoa; phylum Chordata; class Actinopteri; order Cypriniformes; family Leuciscidae; genus Pimephales; species Pimephales promelas. The sequence goes on from NC_142783.1 coordinate 26,728,663, forward strand.
TGAAAAAAAACGAAAGGGGTAACACTGTCGTTTTTTTTTCGGGTCGAAATTTTGAATTTCGATATCTCAGCTCTGGAAGGGTCTAGAGCCTCCATTTTTGCACTCAGGTCAAAGTCTTACAGCCCTCTATCATAATCCAGAGTTTTGAGAAGATTGGAGAAACTCAATTTTTCGCCCGAAAATGAAAAAAAAAACGAAAGGGGTAACACTGTCGTTTTTTGTTTGGGTCGAAATTTTGAATTTCGATATCTCAGCTCTGGAAGGGTCTAGAGCCTCCATTTTTGCACTCAGGTCAAAGTTTCGTGGCCCTTTATCAGAATCCAGAGTTTTGAGAAGATTGGAGAAACTCAATTTTTCGCCTGAAAATGAAAAAAAACGAAAGGGGTAACACTGTCGTTTTTTTTTCGGGTCGAAATTTTGAATTTCGATATCTCAGCTCTGGAAGGGTCTAGAGCCTCCATTTTTGCACTCAGGTCAAAGTCTTACAGCCCTCTATCATAATCCAGAGTTTTGAGAAGATTGGAGAAACTCAATTTTTCGCCCGAAAATGAAAAAAAACGAAAGGGGTAACACTGTCGTTTTTTTTTTTCGGGTCGAAATTTTTAATTTCGATATCTCAGCACTGGAAGGGTCTAGAGCCTCCATTTTTGCACTCAGGTCAAAGTCTTACAGCCCTCTATCATAATCCAGAGTTTTGAGAAGATTGGAGAAACTCAATTTTTCGCCCGAAAATGAAATAAAACGAAAGGGGTAACACTGTCGTTTTTTGTTTGGGTCGAAATTTTTAATTTCGATATCTCAGCACTGGAAGGGTCTAGAGCCTCCATTTTTGCACTCAGGTCAAAGTCTTACAGCCCTCTATCATAATCCAGAGTTTTGAGAAGATTGGAGAAACTCAATTTTTCGCCCGAAAATGAAAAAAAACGAAAGGGGTAACACTGTCGTTTTTTTTTTTCGGGTCGAAATTTTGAATTTCGATATCTCAGCACTGGAAGGGTCTAGAGCCTCCATTTTTGCACTCAGGTCAAAGTCTTACAGCCCTCTATCATAATCCAGAGTTTTGAGAAGATTGGAGAAACTCAATTTTTCGCCCGAAAATGAAAAAAACGAAAGGGGTAACACTGTCGTTTTTTTTTTTTCGGGTCGAAATTTTTAATTTCGATATCTCAGCACTGGAAGGGTCTAGAGCCTCCATTTTTGCACTCAGGTCAAAGTCTTACAGCCCTCTATCATAATCCAGAGTTTTGAGAAGATTGGAGAAACTCAATTTTTCGCCCGAAAATGAAAAAAAAACAAAAGGGGTAACACTGTCGTTTTTTTTTCGGGTCGAAATTTTGAATTTCGATATCTCAGCTCTGGAAAGGTCTAGAGCCTCCATTTTTGCACTCAGGTCAAAGTTTCGTGGCCCTCTATCAGAATCCAGAGTTTTGAGAAGATTGGAGAAACTCAATTTTTTGCCCGAAAATGAAAAACAACGAAAGGGGTAACACTGTCGTTTTTTTTTTCGGGTCAAAATTTTGAATTTCGATATCTCAGCTCTGGAAGGGTCTAGAGCCTTCATTTTTGCACTCAGGTCAAAGTTTCGTGGCCCTCTATCATAATCCAGAGTTTTGAGAAGATTGGAGAAACTTAATTTTTCGCCCGAAAATGAAAAAAAACGAAAGGGGTAACACTGTCGTTTTTTTTTTTCGGGTCGAAATTTTGAATTTCGATATCTCAGCACTGGAAGGGTCTAGAGCCTCCATTTTTGCACTCAGGTCAAAGTCTTACAGCCCTCTATCATAATCCAGAGTTTTGAGAAGATTGGAGAAACTCAATTTTTCGCCCGAAAATGAAAAAAAACGAAAGGGGTAACACTGTCGTTTTTTTTTTTTCGGGTCGAAATTTTTAATTTCGATATCTCAGCACTGGAAGGGTCTAGAGCCTCCATTTTTGCACTCAGGTCAAAGTCTTACAGCCCTCTATCATAATCCAGAGTTTTGAGAAGATTGGAGAAACTCAATTTTTCGCCCGAAAATGAAAAAAAAACAAAAGGGGTAACACTGTCGTTTTTTTTTCGGGTCGAAATTTTGAATTTCGATATCTCAGCTCTGGAAAGGTCTAGAGCCTCCATTTTTGCACTCAGGTCAAAGTTTCGTGGCCCTCTATCAGAATCCAGAGTTTTGAGAAGATTGGAGAAACTCAATTTTTTGCCCGAAAATGAAAAACAACGAAAGGGGTAACACTGTCGTTTTTTTTTCGGGTCGAAATTTTGAATTTCGATATCTCAGCTCTGGAAGGGTCTAGAGCCTCCATTTTTGCACTCAGGTCAAAGTTTTGTGGCCCTCTATCAGAATCCAGAGTTTTGAGAAGATTGGAGAAACTCAATTTTTCGCCCGAAAATGAAAAAAAACGAAAGGGGTAACACTGTCGTTTTTTTTTCGGGTCGAAATTTTGAATTTCGATATCTCAGCTCTGGAAGGGTCTAGAGCCTCCATTTTTGCACTCAGGTCAAAGTTTCGTGGCCCTCTATCAGAATCCAGAGTTTTGAGAAGATTGGAGAAACTTAATTTTTCGCCCGAAAAATGAAAAAAACGAAAGGGGTAACACTGTCGTTTTTTTTTCGGGTCAAAATTTTGAATGTCGATATCTCAGCTCTGGAAGGGTCTAGAGCCTCCATTTTTGCACTCAGGTCAAAGTCTTACAGCCCTCTATCATAATCCAGAGTTTTGAGAAGATTGGAGAAACTCAATTTTTCGCCCGAAAATGAAAAAAAACGAAAGGGGTAACACTGTCGTTTTTTTTTTCGGGTCAAAATTTTGAATTTCGATATCTCAGCTCTGGAAGGGTCTAGAGCCTTCATTTTTGCACTCAGGTCAAAGTTTCGTGGCCCTCTATCATAATCCAGAGTTTTGAGAAGATTGGAGAAACTTAATTTTTCGCCCGAAAATGAAAAAAAACGAAAGGGGTAACACTGTCGTTTTTTTTTCGGGTCGAAATTTTGAATTTCGATATCTCAGCTCTGGAAGGGTCTAGAGCCTCTATTTTTGCACTCAGGTCAAAGTCTCACAGCCCTCTATCAGAATCCAGAGTTTTGAGAAGATGGGAGAAACTCAATTTTTCGCCCGAAAATGAAAAAAAACGAAAGGGGTAACACTGTCGTTTTTTTTTCGGGTCGAAATTTTGAATTTCGATATCTCAGCTCTGGAAGGGTCTAGAGCCTCCATTTTTGCACTCAGGTCAAAGTTTCGTGGCCCTCTATCAGAATCCAGAGTTTTGAGAAGATTGGAGAAACTTAATTTTTCGCCCGAAAATGAAAAAAACGAAAGGGGTAACACTGTCGTTTTTTTTTCGGGTCAAAATTTTGAATTTCGATATCTCAGCTCTGGAAGGGTCTAGAGCCTCCATTTTTGCACTCAGGTCAAAGTCTTACAGCCCTCTATCATAATCCAGAGTTTTGAGAAGATTGGAGAAACTCAATTTTTCGCCCGAAAATGAAAAAAAAAACGAAAGGGGTAACACTGTCGTTTTTTTTTCGGGTCGAAATTTTGAATTTCGATATCTCAGCTCTGGAAGGGTCTAGAGCCTCCATTTTTGCACTCAGGTCAAAGTTTCGTGGCCCTTTATCAGAATCCAGAGTTTTGAGAAGATTGGAGAAACTCAATTTTTCGCCTGAAAATGAAAAAAAACGAAAGGGGTTACACTGTCGTTTTTTTTTCGGGTCGAAATTTTGAATTTCGATATCTCAGCTCTGGAAGGGTCTAGAGCCTCCATTTTTGCACTCAGGTCAAAGTCTTACAGCCCTCTATGATAATCCAGAGTTTTGAGAAGATTGGAGAAACTCAATTTTTCGCCCGAAAATGAAAAAAAAACAAAAGGGGTAACACTGTCGTTTTTTTTTCGGGTCGAAATTTTGAATTTCGATATCTCAGCTCTGGAAAGGTCTAGAGCCTCCATTTTTGCACTCAGGTCAAAGTTTCGTGGCCCTCTATCAGAATCCAGAGTTTTGAGAAGATTGGAGAAACTCAATTTTTTGCCCGAAAATGAAAAACAACGAAAGGGGTAACACTGTCGTTTTTTTTTCGGGTCGAAATTTTGAATTTCGATATCTCAGCTCTGGAAGGGTCTAGAGCCTCCATTTTTGCACTCAGGTCAAAGTTTTGTGGCCCTCTATCAGAATCCAGAGTTTTGAGAAGATCGGAGAAACTCAATTTTTCGCCCGAAAATGAAAAAAAACGAAAGGGGTAACACTGTCGTTTTTTTTTCGGGTCGAAATTTTGAATTTCGATATCTCAGCTCTGGAAGGGTCTAGAGCCTCCATTTTTGCACTCAGGTCAAAGTTTCGTGGGCCTCTATCAGAATCCAGAGTTTTGAGAAGATTGGAGAAACTTAATTTTTCGCCCGAAAATGAAAAAAACGAAAGGGGTAACACTGTCGTTTTTTTTTCGGGTCAAAATTTTGAATTTCGATATCTCAGCTCTGGAAGGGTCTAGAGCCTCCATTTTTGCACTCAGGTCAAAGTTTCGTGGCCCTCTATCAGAATCCAGAGTTTTGAGAAGATTGGAGAAACTTAATTTTTCGCCCGAAAATGAAAAAAACGAAAGGGGTAACACTGTCGTTTTTTTTTCGGGTCAAAATTTTGAATTTCGATATCTCAGCTCTGGAAGGGTCTAGAGCCTCCATTTTTGCACTCAGGTCAAAGTCTTACAGCCCTCTATCATAATCCAGAGTTTTGAGAAGATTGGAGAAACTCAATTTTTCGCCCGAAAATGAAAAAAAACGAAAGGGGTAACACTGTCGTTTTTTTTTCGGGTCGAAATTTTGAATTTCGATATGTCAGCTCTGGAAGGGTCTAGAGCCTCCATTTTTGCACTCAGGTCAAAGTTTCGTGGCCCTCTATCAGAATCCAGAGTTTTGAGAAGATTGGAGAAACTTAATTTTTCGCCCGAAAATGAAAAAAAACGAAAGGGGTAACACTGTCGTTTTTTTTTCGGGTCGAAATTTTGAATTTCGATATCTCAGCTCTGGAAGGGTCTAGAGCCTCCATTTTTGCACTCAGGTCAAAGTTTCGTGGCCCTCTATCAGAATCCAGAGTTTTGAGAAGATTGGAGAAACTCAATTTTTCGCCTGAAAATGAAAAAAAACGAAAGGGGTAACACTGTCGTTTTTTTTTCGGGTCGAAATTTTGAATTTCGATATCTCAGCTCTGGAAGGGTCTAGAGCCTCCATTTTTGCACTCAGGTCAAAGTCTTACAGCCCTCTATCATAATCCAGAGTTTTGAGAAGATTGGAGAAACTCAATTTTTCGCCCGAAAATGAAAAAAAACGAAAGGGGTAACACTGTCGTTTTTTTTTTTCGGGTCGAAATTTTTAATTTCGATATCTCAGCACTGGAAGGGTCTAGAGCCTCCATTTTTGCACTCAGGTCAAAGTCTTACAGCCCTCTATCAAAATCCAGAGTTTTGAGAAGATTGGAGAAACTCAATTTTTCGCCCGAAAATGAAAAAAAAACAAAAGGGGTAACACTGTCGTTTTTTTTTCGGGTCGAAATTTTGAATTTCGATATCTCAGCTCTGGAAAGGTCTAGAGCCTCCATTTTTGCACTCAGGTCAAAGTTTCGTGGCCCTCTATCAGAAATCAAGAGTTTTGAGAAGATTGGAGAAACTCAATTTTTTGCCCGAAAATGAAAAACAACGAAAGGGGTAACACTGTCGTTTTTTTTTCGGGTCGAAATTTTGAATTTCGATATCTCAGCTCTGGAAGGGTCTAGAGCCTCCATTTTTGCACTCAGGTCAAAGTTTTGTGGCCCTCTATCAGAATCCAGAGTTTTGAGAAGATTGGAGAAACTCAATTTTTCGCCCGAAAATGAAAAAAAACGAAAGGGGTAACACTGTCGTTTTTTTTTCGGGTCGAAATTTTGAATTTCGATATCTCAGCTCTGGAAGGGTCTAGAGCCTCCATTTTTGCACTCAGGTCAAAGTTTCGTGGCCCTCTATCAGAATCCAGAGTTTTGAGAAGATTGGAGAAACTTAATTTTTCGCCCGAAAATGAAAAAAACGAAAGGGGTAACACTGTCGTTTTTTTTTCGGGTCAAAATTTTGAATTTCGATATCTCAGCTCTGGAAGGGTCTAGAGCCTCCATTTTTGCACTCAGGTCAAAGTCTTACAGCCCTCTATCATAATCCAGAGTTTTGAGAAGATTGGAGAAACTCAATTTTTCGCCCGAAAATGAAAAAAAACGAAAGGGGTAACACTGTCGTTTTTTTTTTCGGGTCGAAATTTTGAATTTCGATATCTCAGCTCTGGAAGGGTCTAGAGCCTTCATTTTTGCACTCAGGTCAAAGTTTCGTGGCCCTCTATCATAATCCAGAGTTTTAAGAAGATTGGAGAAACTTAATTTTTCGCCCGAAAATGAAAAAAAACGAAAGGGGTAACACTGTCGTTTTTTTTTCGGGTCGAAATTTTGAATTTCGATATCTCAGCTCTGGAAGGGTCTAGAGCCTCTATTTTTGCACTCAGGTCAAAGTCTCACAGCCCTCTATCAGAATCCAGAGTTTTGAGAAGATGGGAGAAACTCAATTTTTCGCCCGAAAATGAAAAAAAACGAAAGGGGTAACACTGTCGTTTTTTTTTCGGGTCGAAATTTTGAATTTCGATATCTCAGCTCTGGAAGGGTCTAGAGCCTCCATTTTTGCACTCAGGTCAAAGTTTCGTGGCCCTCTATCAGAATCCAGAGTTTTGAGAAGATTGGAGAAACTTAATTTTTCGCCCGAAAATGAAAAAAACGAAAGGGGTAACACTGTCGTTTTTTTTTTCGGGTCAAAATTTTGAATTTCGATATCTCAGCTCTGGAAGGGTCTAGAGCCTCCATTTTTGCACTCAGGTCAAAGTCTTACAGCCCTCTATCATAATCCAGAGTTTTGAGAAGATTGGAGAAACTCAATTTTTCGCCCGAAAATGAAAAAAAAACGAAAGGGGTAACACTGTCGTTTTTTTTTCGGGTCGAAATTTTGAATTTCGATATCTCAGCTCTGGAAGGGTCTAGAGCCTCCATTTTTGCACTCAGGTCAAAGTTTCGTGGCCCTCTATCAGAATCCAGAGTTTTGAGAAGATTGGAGAAACTTAATTTTTCGCCCGAAAATGAAAAAAAACGAAAGGGGTAACACTGTCGTTTTTTTTTCGGGTCGAAATTTTGAATTTCGATATCTCAGCTCTGGAAGGGTCTAGAGCCTCCATTTTTGCACTCAGGTCAAAGTTTCGTGGCCCTCTATCAGAATCCAGAGTTTTGAGAAGATTGGAGAAACTTAATTTTTCGCCCGAAAATGAAAAAAAACGAAAGGGGTAACACTGTCGTTTTTTTTTTCGGGTCGAAATTTTGAATTTCGATATCTCAGCTCTGGAAGGGTCTAGAGCCTCCATTTTTGCACTCAGGTCAAAGTTTTGTGGCCCTCTATCAGAATCCAGAGTTTTGAGAAGATTGGAGAAACTCAATTTTTCGCCCGAAAATGAAAAAAAACGAAAGGGGTAACACTGTCGTTTTTTTTTCGGGTCGAAATTTTGAATTTCGATATCTCAGCTCTGGAAGGGTCTAGAGCCTCCATTTTTGCACTCAGGTCAAAGTTTCGTGGCCCTCTATCAGAATCCAGAGTTTTGAGAAGATTGGAGAAACTTAATTTTTCGCCCGAAAATGAAAAAAACGAAAGGGGTAACACTGTCGTTTTTTTTTCGGGTCAAAATTTTGAATTTCGATATCTCAGCTCTGGAAGGGTCTAGAGCCTCCATTTTTGCACTCAGGTCAAAGTCTTACAGCCCTCTATCATAATCCAGAGTTTTGAGAAGATCAGAGAAACTCAATTTTTCGCCCGAAAATGAAAAAAAACGAAAGGGGTAACACTGTCGTTTTTTTTTTCGGGTCGAAATTTTGAATTTCGATATCTCAGCTCTGGAAGGGTCTAGAGCCTTCATTTTTGCACTCAGGTCAAAGTTTCGTGGCCCTCTATCATAATCCAGAGTTTTGAGAAGATTGGAGAAACTTAATTTTTCGCCCGAAAATGAAAAAAAACGAAAGGGGTAACACTGTCGTTTTTTTTTCGGGTCGAAATTTTGAATTTCGATATCTCAGCTCTGGAAGGGTCTAGAGCCTCTATTGTTGCACTCAGGTCAAAGTCTCACAGCCCTCTATCAGAATCCAGAGTTTTGAGAAGATGGGAGAAACTCAATTTTTCGCCCGAAAATGAAAAAAAACGAAAGGGGTAACACTGTCGTTTTTTTTTCGGGTCGAAATTTTGAATTTCGATATCTCAGCTCTAGAAGGGTCTAGAGCCTCCATTTTTGCACTCAGGTCAAAGTTTCGTGGCCCTCTATCAGAATCCAGAGTTTTGAGAAGATTGGAGAAACTTAATTTTTCGCCCGAAAATGAAAAAAAACGAAAGGGGTAACACTGTCGTTTTTTTTTCGGGCCGAAATTTTGAATTTCGATATCTCAGCTCTGGAAGGGTCTAGAGCCTCCATTTTTGCACTCAGGTCAAAGTCTCACAGCCCTCTATCATAATCCAGAGTTTTGAGAAGATTGGAGAAACTTAATTTTTCGCCCGAAAATGAAAAAAAACGAAAGGGGTAACACTGTCGTTTTTTTTTTCGGGTCAAAATTTTAAATTTCGATATCTCAGCTCTGGAAGGGTCTAGAGCCTCCATTTTTGCACTCAGGTCAAAGTCTCACAGCCCTCTATCAGAATCCAGAGTTTTGAGAAGATTGGAGAAACTCAATTTTTCGCCCGAAAATGAAAAAAAAACGAAAGGGGTAACACTGTCGTTTTTTGTTTGGGTCGAAATTTTGAATTTCGATATCTCAGCTCTGGAAGGGTCTAGAGCCTCCATTTTTGCACTCAGGTCAAAGTTTCGTGGCCCTTTATCAGAATCCAGAGTTTTGAGAAGATTGGAGAAACTCAATTTTTCGCCTGAAAATGAAAAAAAACGAAAGGGGTAACACTGTCGTTTTTTTTTCGGGTCGAAATTTTGAATTTCGATATCTCAGCTCTGGAAGGGTCTAGAGCCTCCATTTTTGCACTCAGGTCAAAGTCTTACAGCCCTCTATCATAATCCAGAGTTTTGAGAAGATTGGAGAAACTCAATTTTTCGCCCGAAAATGAAAAAAAACGAAAGGGGTAACACTGTCGTTTTTTTTTTTCGGGTCGAAATTTTTAATTTCGATATCTCAGCACTGGAAGGGTCTAGAGCCTCCATTTTTGCACTCAGGTCAAAGTCTTACAGCCCTCTATCATAATCCAGAGTTTTGAGAAGATTGGAGAAACTCAATTTTTCGCCCGAAAATGAAAAACAAAACAAAAGGGGTAACACTGTCGTTTTTTTTTCGGGTCGAAATTTTGAATTTCGATATCTCAGCTCTGGAAAGGTCTAGAGCCTCCATTTTTGCACTCAGGTCAAAGTTTCGTGGCCCTCTATCAGAATCCAGAGTTTTGAGAAGATTGGAGAAACTCAATTTTTTGCCCGAAAATGAAAAACAACGAAAGGGGTAACACTGTCGTTTTTTTTTTCGGGTCGAAATTTTGAATTTCGATATCTCAGCTCTGGAAGGGTCTAGAGCCTCCATTTTTGCACTCAGGTCAAAGTTTTGTGGCCCTCTATCAGAATCCAGAGTTTTGAGAAGATTGGAGAAACTCAATTTTTCGCCCGAAAATGAAAAAAAACGAAAGGGGTAACACTGTCGTTTTTTTTTCGGGTCGAAATTTTGAATTTCGATATCTCAGCTCTGGAAGGGTCTAGAGCCTCCATTTTTGCACTCAGGTCAAAGTTTCGTGGCCCTCTATCAGAATCCAGAGTTTTGAGAAGATTGGAGAAACTTAATTTTTCGCCCGAAAATGAAAAAAACGAAAGGGGTAACACTGTCGTTTTTTTTTCGGGTCAAAATTTTGAATTTCGATATCTCAGCTCTGGAAGGGTCTAGAGCCTTCATTTTTGCACTCAGGTCAAAGTTTCGTGGCCCTCTATCAGAATCCAGAGTTTTGAGAAGATTGGAGAAACTTAATTTTTCGCCCGAAAATGAAAAAAACGAAAGGGGTAACACTGTCGTTTTTTTTTCGGGTCAAAATTTTGAATTTCGATATCTCAGCTCTGGAAGGGTCTAGAGCCTCCATTTTTGCACTCAGGTCAAAGTCTTACAGCCCTCTATCATAATCCAGAGTTTTGAGACGATTGGAGAAACTCAATTTTTCGCCCGAAAATGAAAAAAAACGAAAGGGGTAACACTGTCGTTTTTTTTTCGGGTCGAAATTTTGAATTTCGATATCTCAGCTCTGGAAGGGTCTAGAGCCTCCATTTTTGCACTCAGGTCAAAGTTTCGTGGCCCTCTATCAGAATCCAGAGTTTTGAGAAGATTGGAGAAACTTAATTTTTCGCCCCGAAAATGAAAAAAAACGAAAGGGGTAACACTGTCGTTTTTTTTTCGGGTCGAAATTTTGAATTTCGATATCTCAGCTCTGGAAGGGTCTAGAGCCTCCATTTTTGCACTCAGGTCAAAGTTTCGTGGCCCTCTATCAGAATCCAGAGTTTTGAGAAGATTGGAGAAACTTAATTTTTCGCCCGAAAATGAAAAACAACGAAAGGGGTAACACTGTCGTTTTTTTTTCGGGTCGAAATTTTGAATTTCGATATCTCAGCTCTGGAAGGGTCTAGAGCCTCCATTTTTGCACTCAGGTCAAAGTTTTGTGGCCCTCTATCAGAATCCAGAGTTTTGAGAAGATTGGAGAAACTCAATTTTTCGCCCGAAAATGAAAAAAAACGAAAGGGGTAACACTGTCGTTTTTTTTTCGGGTCGAAATTTTGAATTTCGATATCTCAGCTCTGGAAGGGTCTAGAGCCTCCATTTTTGCACTCAGGTCAAAGTTTCGTGGCCCTCTATCAGAATCCAGAGTTTTGAGAAGATTGGAGAAACTTAATTTTTCGCCCGAAAATGAAAAAAACGAAAGGGGTAACACTGTCGTTTTTTTTTCGGGTCAAAATTTTGAATTTCGATATCTCAGCTCTGGAAGGGTCTAGAGCCTCCATTTTTGCACTCAGGTCAAAGTCTTACAGCCCTCTATCATAATCCAGAGTTTTGAGAAGATTGGAGAAACTCAATTTTTCGCCCGAAAATGAAAAAAAAACGAAAGGGGTAACACTGTCGTTTTTTTTTTCGGGTCGAAATTTTGAATTTCGATATCTCAGCTCTGGAAGGGTCTAGAGCCTTCATTTTTGCACTCAGGTCAAAGTTTCGTGGCCCTCTATCATAATCCAGAGTTTTGAGAAGATTGGAGAAACTTAATTTTTCGCCCGAAAATGAAAAAAAACGAAAGGGGTAACACTGTCGTTTTTTTTTCGGGTCGAAATTTTGAATTTCGATATCTCAGCTCTGGAAGGGTCTAGAGCCTCTATTTTTGCACTCAGGTCAAAGTCTTACAGCCCTCTATCAGAATCCAGAGTTTTGAGAAGATTGGAGAAACTCAATTTTTCGCCCGAAAATGAAAAAAAACGAAAGGGGTAACACTGTCGTTTTTTTTTCGGGTCGAAATTTTGAATTTCGATATCTCAGCTCTGGAAGGGTCTAGAGCCTCCATTTTTGCACTCAGGTCAAAGTTTCGTGGCCCTCTATCAGAATCCAGAGTTTTGAGAAGATTGGAGAAACTTAATTTTTCACCCGAAAATGAAAAAAAACGAAAGGGGTAACACTGTCGTTTTTTTTTCGGGTCGAAATTTTGAATTTCGATATCTCAGCTCTGGAAGGGTCTAGAGCCTCCATTTTTGCACTCAGGTCAAAGTCTCACAGCCCTCTATCATAATCCAGAGTTTTGAGAAGATTGGAGAAACTTAATTTTTCGCCCGAAAATGAAAAAAACGAAAGGGGTAACACTGTCGTTTTTTTTTCGGGTCAAAATTTTGAATTTCGATATCTCAGCTCTGGAAGGGTCTAGAGCCTCCATTTTTGCACTCAGGTCAAAGTCTTACAGCCCTCTATCATAATCCAGAGTTTTGAGACGATTGGAGAAACTCAATTTTTCGCCCGAAAATGAAAAAAAACGAAAGGGGTAACACTGTCGTTTTTTTTTCGGGTCGAAATTTTGAATTTCGATATCTCAGCTCTGGAAGGGTCTAGAGCCTCCATTTTTGCACTCAGGTCAAAGTTTCGTGGCCCTCTATCAGAATCCAGAGTTTTGAGAAGATTGGAGAAACTTAATTTTTCGCCCCGAAAATGAAAAAAAACGAAAGGGGTAACACTGTCGTTTTTTTTTCGGGTCGAAATTTTGAATTTCGATATCTCAGCTCTGGAAGGGTCTAGAGCCTCCATTTTTGCACTCAGGTCAAAGTTTCGTGGCCCTCTATCAGAATCCAGAGTTTTGAGAAGATTGGAGAAACTTAATTTTTCGCCCGAAAATGAAAAAAAACGAAAGGGGTAACACTGTCGTTTTTTTTCGGGTCGAAATTTTGAATTTCGATATCTCAGCTCTGGAAGGGTCTAGAGCCTCCATTTTTGCACTCAGGTCAAAGTTTCGTGGCCCTCTATCAGAATCCAGAGTTTTGAGAAGATTGGAGAAACTTAATTTTTCGCCCGAAAATGAAAAAAACGAAAGGGGTAACACTGTCGTTTTTTTTTCGGGTCAAAATTTTGAATTTCGATATCTCAGCTCTGGAAGGGTCTAGAGCCTCCATTTTTGCACTCAGGTCAAAGTTTCGTGGCCCTCTATCAGAATCCAGAGTTTTGAGAAGATTGGAGAAACTTAATTTTTCGCCCGAAAATGAAAAAAACGAAAGGGGTAACACTGTCGTTTTTTTTTCGGGTCAAAATTTTGAATTTCGATATCTCAGCTCTGGAAGGGTCTAGAGCCTCCATTTTTGCACTCAGGTCAAAGTCTTACAGCCCTCTATCATAATCCAGAGTTTTGAGAAGATTGGAGAAACTCAATTTTTCGCCCGAAAATGAAAAAAAACGAAAGGGGTAACACTGTCGTTTTTTTTTTCGGGTCGAAATTTTGAATTTCGATATCTCAGCTCTGGAAGGGTCTAGAGCCTTCATTTTTGCACTCAGGTCAAAGTTTCGTGGCCCTCTATCATAATCCAGAGTTATGAGAAGATTGGAGAAACTCAATTTTTCGCCCGAAAATGAAAAAAAAACGAAAGGGGTAACACTGTCGTTTTTTGTTTGGGTCGAAATTTTGAATTTCGATATCTCAGCTCTGGAAGGGTCTAGAGCCTCCATTTTTGCACTCAGGTCAAAGTTTCGTGGCCCTTTATCAGAATCCAGAGTTTTGAGAAGATTGGAGAAACTCAATTTTTCGCCTGAAAATGAAAAAAAACGAAAGGGGTAACACTGTCGTTTTTTTTTCGGGTCGAAATTTTGAATTTCGATATCTCAGCTCTGGAAGGGTCTAGAGCCTCCATTTTTGCACTCAGGTCAAAGTCTTACAGCCCTCTATCATAATCCAGAGTTTTGAGAAGATTGGAGAAACTCAATTTTTCGCCCGAAAATGAAAAAAAACGAAAGGGGTAACACTGTCGTTTTTTTTTTTTGGGGTCGAAATTTTTAATTTCGATATCTCAGCACTGGAAGGGTCTAGAGCCTCCATTTTTGCACTCAGGTCAAAGTCTTACAGCCCTCTATCATAATCCAGAGTTTTGAGAAGATTGGAGAAACTCAATTTTTCGCCCGAAAATGAAAAACAACGAAAGGGGTAACACTGTCGTTTTTTTTTTCGGTTTGAAATTTTGAATTTCGATATCTCAGCTCTGGAAGGGTCTAGAGCCTCCATTTTTGCACTCAGGTCAAAGTTTTGTGGCCCTCTATCAGAATCCAGAGTTTTGAGAAGATTGGAGAAACTCAATTTTTCGCCCGAAAATGAAAAAAAAACGAAAGGGGTAACACTGTCGTTTTTTTTTCGGGTCGAAATTTTGAATTTCGATATCTCAGCTCTGGAAGGGTCTAGAGCCTCCATTTTTGCACTCAGGTCAAAGTTTCGTGGCCCTCTATCAGAATCCAGAGTTTTGAGAAGATTGGAGAAACTTAATTTTTCGCCCGAAAATGAAAAAAACGAAAGGGGTAACACTGTCGTTTTTTTTTCGGGTCAAAATTTTGAATTTCGATATCTCAGCTCTGGAAGGGTCTAGAGCCTCCATTTTTGCACTCAGGTCAAAGTTTCGTGGCCCTCTATCAGAATCCAGAGTTTTGAGAAGATTGGAGAAACTTAATTTTTCGCCCGAAAATGAAAAAAAACGAAAGGGTTACGTAACACTGTTGTTTTTTTTTCGGGTCAAAATTTTGAATTTCGATATCTCAGCTCTGGAAGGGTCTAGAGCCTCCATTTTTGCACTCAGGTCAAAGTCTTACAGCCCTCTATCATAATCCAGAGTTTTGAGAAGATTGGAGAAACTCAATTTTTCGCCCGAAAATGAAAAAAAACGAAAGGGGTAACACTGTCGTTTTTTTTTTCGGGTCGAAATTTTGAATTTCGATATCTCAGCTCTGGAAGGGTCTAGAGCCTTCATTTTTGCACTCAGGTCAAAGTTTCGTGGCCCTCTATCATAATCCAGAGTTTTGAGAAGATTGGAGAAACTTAATTTTTCGCCCGAAAATGAAAAAAAACGAAAGGGGTAGTAACACTGTCGTTTTTTTTTCGGGTCGAAATTTTGAATTTCGATATCTCAGCTCTGGAAGGGTCTAGAGCCTCTATTTTTGCACTCAGGTCAAAGTCTCACAGCCCTCTATCAGAATCCAGAGTTTTGAGAAGATTGGAGAAACTCAATTTTTCGCCCGAAAATGAAAAAAAACGAAAGGGGTAACACTGTCGTTTTTTTTTCGGGTCGAAATTTTGAATTTCGATATCTCAGCTCTGGAAGGGTCTAGAGCCTTCATTTTTGCACTCAGGTCAAAGTTTCGTGGCCCTCTATCAGAATCCAGAGTTTTGAGAAGATTGGAGAAACTTAATTTTTTGCCCGAAAATGAAAAAAACGAAAGGGGTAACACTGTCGTTTTTTTTTCGGGTCAAAATTTTGAATTTCGATATCTCAGCTCTGGAAGGGTCTAGAGCCTCCATTTTTGCACTCAGGTCAAAGTCTTACAGCCCTCTATCATAATCCAGAGTTTTGAGACGATTGGAGAAACTCAATTTTTCGCCCGAAAATGAAAAAAAACGAAAGGGGTAACACTGTCGTTTTTTTTTCGGGTCGAAATTTTGAATTTCGATATCTCAGCTCTGGAAGGGTCTAGAGCCTCCATTTTTGCACTCAGGTCAAAGTTTCGTGGCCCTCTATCAGAATCCAGAGTTTTGAGAAGATTGGAGAAACTTAATTTTTCGCCCCGAAAATGAAAAAAAACGAAAGGGGTAACACTGTCGTTTTTTTTTCGGGTCGAAATTTTGAATTTCGATATCTCAGCTCTGGAAGGGTCTAGAGCCTCCATTTTTGCACTCAGGTCAAAGTTTCGTGGCCCTCTATCAGAATCCAGAGTTTTGAGAAGATTGGAGAAACTTAATTTTTCGCCCGAAAATGAAAAACAACGAAAGGGGTAACACTGTCGTTTTTTTTTCGGGTCGAAATTTTGAATTTCGATATCTCAGCTCTGGAAGGGTCTAGAGCCTCCATTTTTGCACTCAGGTCAAAGTTTTGTGGCCCTCTATCAGAATCCAGAGTTTTGAGAAGATTGGAGAAACTCAATTTTTCGCCCGAAAATGAAAAAAAACGAAAGGGGTAACACTGTCGTTTTTTTTTCGGGTCGAAATTTTGAATTTCGATATCTCAGCTCTGGAAGGGTCTAGAGCCTCCATTTTTGCACTCAGGTCAAAGTTTCGTGGCCCTCTATCAGAATCCAGAGTTTTGAGAAGATTGGAGAAACTTAATTTTTCGCCCGAAAATGAAAAAAACGAAAGGGGTAACACTGTCGTTTTTTTTTCGGGTCAAAATTTTGAATTTCGATATCTCAGCTCTGGAAGGGTCTAGAGCCTCCATTTTTGCACTCAGGTCAAAGTCTTACAGCCCTCTATCATAATCCAGAGTTTTGAGAAGATTGGAGAAACTCAATTTTTCGCCCGAAAATGAAAAAAAAACGAAAGGGGTAACACTGTCGTTTTTTTTTTCGGGTCGAAATTTTGAATTTCGATATCTCAGCTCTGGAAGGGTCTAGAGCCTTCATTTTTGCACTCAGGTCAAAGTTTCGTGGCCCTCTATCATAATCCAGAGTTTTGAGAAGATTGGAGAAACTTAATTTTTCGCCCGAAAATGAAAAAAAACGAAAGGGGTAACACTGTCGTTTTTTTTTCGGGTCGAAATTTTGAATTTCGATATCTCAGCTCTGGAAGGGTCTAGAGCCTCTATTTTTGCACTCAGGTCAAAGTCTTACAGCCCTCTATCAGAATCCAGAGTTTTGAGAAGATTGGAGAAACTCAATTTTTCGCCCGAAAATGAAAAAAAACGAAAGGGGTAACACTGTCGTTTTTTTTTCGGGTCGAAATTTTGAATTTCGATATCTCAGCTCTGGAAGGGTCTAGAGCCTCCATTTTTGCACTCAGGTCAAAGTTTCGTGGCCCTCTATCAGAATCCAGAGTTTTGAGAAGATTGGAGAAACTTAATTTTTCGCCCGAAAATGAAAAAAAACGAAAGGGGTAACACTGTCGTTTTTTTTTCGGGTCGAAATTTTGAATTTCGATATCTCAGCTCTGGAAGGGTCTAGAGCCTCCATTTTTGCACTCAGGTCAAAGTCTCACAGCCCTCTATCATAATCCAGAGTTTTGAGAAGATTGGAGAAACTTAATTTTTCGCCCGAAAATGAAAAAAACGAAAGGGGTAACACTGTCGTTTTTTTTTCGGGTCAAAATTTTGAATTTCGATATCTCAGCTCTGGAAGGGTCTAGAGCCTCCATTTTTGCACTCAGGTCAAAGTCTTACAGCCCTCTATCATAATCCAGAGTTTTGAGACGATTGGAGAAACTCAATTTTTCGCCCGAAAATGAAAAAAAACGAAAGGGGTAACACTGTCGTTTTTTTTTCGGGTCGAAATTTTGAATTTCGATATCTCAGCTCTGGAAGGGTCTAGAGCCTCCATTTTTGCACTCAGGTCAAAGTTTCGTGGCCCTCTATCAGAATCCAGAGTTTTGAGAAGATTGGAGAAACTTAATTTTTCGCCCCGAAAATGAAAAAAAACGAAAGGGGTAACACTGTCGTTTTTTTTTCGGGTCGAAATTTTGAATTTCGATATCTCAGCTCTGGAAGGGTCTAGAGCCTCCATTTTTGCACTCAGGTCAAAGTTTCGTGGCCCTCTATCAGAATCCAGAGTTTTGAGAAGATTGGAGAAACTTAATTTTTCGCCCGAAAATGAAAAAAAACGAAAGGGGTAACACTGTCGTTTTTTTTCGGGTCGAAATTTTGAATTTCGATATCTCAGCTCTGGAAGGGTCTAGAGCCTCCATTTTTGCACTCAGGTCAAAGTTTCGTGGCCCTCTATCAGAATCCAGAGTTTTGAGAAGATTGGAGAAACTTAATTTTTCGCCCGAAAATGAAAAAAACGAAAGGGGTAACACTGTCGTTTTTTTTTCGGGTCAAAATTTTGAATTTCGATATCTCAGCTCTGGAAGGGTCTAGAGCCTCCATTTTTGCACTCAGGTCAAAGTTTCGTGGCCCTCTATCAGAATCCAGAGTTTTGAGAAGATTGGAGAAACTTAATTTTTCGCCCGAAAATGAAAAAAACGAAAGGGGTAACACTGTCGTTTTTTTTTCGGGTCAAAATTTTGAATTTCGATATCTCAGCTCTGGAAGGGTCTAGAGCCTCAATTTTTGCACTCAGGTCAAAGTCTTACAGCCCTCTATCATAATCCAGAGTTTTGAGAAGATTGGAGAAACTCAATTTTTCGCCCGAAAATGAAAAAAAAACGAAAGGGGTAACACTGTCGTTTTTTTTTTCGGGTCGAAATTTTGAATTTCGATATCTCAGCTCTGGAAGGGTCTAGAGCCTTCATTTTTGCACTCAGGTCAAAGTTTCGTGGCCCTCTATCATAATCCAGAGTTTTGAGAAGATTGGAGAAACTTAATTTTTCGCCCGAAAATGAAAAAAAAACGAAAGGGGTAACACTGTCGTTTTTTTTTCGGGTCGAAATTTTGAATTTCGATATCTCAGCTCTGGAAGGGTCTAGAGCCTCTATTTTTGCACTCAGGTCAAAGTCTTACAGCCCTCTATCAGAATCCAGAGTTTTGAGAAGATTGGAGAAACTCAATTTTTCGCCCGAAAATGAAAAAAAACGAAAGGGGTAACACTGTCGTTTTTTTTTCGGGTCGAAATTTTGAATTTCGATATCTCAGCTCTGGAA
This sequence comes from Pimephales promelas, assembly GCF_988280905.1. Classification (NCBI taxonomy): domain Eukaryota; kingdom Metazoa; phylum Chordata; class Actinopteri; order Cypriniformes; family Leuciscidae; genus Pimephales; species Pimephales promelas. The sequence continues at coordinate 26,746,983 of NC_142783.1, forward strand.
GGGTCTAGAGCCTCCATTTTTGCACTCAGGTCAAAGTTTCGTGGCCCTCTATCAGAATCCAGAGTTTTGAGAAGATTGGAGAAACTTAATTTTTCGCCCGAAAATGAAAAAAAACGAAAGGGGTAACACTGTCGTTTTTTTTTCGGGTCGAAATTTTGAATTTCGATATCTCAGCTCTGGAAGGGTCTAGAGCCTCCATTTTTGCACTCAGGTCAAAGTCTCACAGCCCTCTATCATAATCCAGAGTTTTGAGAAGATTGGAGAAACTTAATTTTTCGCCCGAAAATGAAAAAAACGAAAGGGGTAACACTGTCGTTTTTTTTTCGGGTCAAAATTTTGAATTTCGATATCTCAGCTCTGGAAGGGTCTAGAGCCTCCATTTTTGCACTCAGGTCAAAGTCTTACAGCCCTCTATCATAATCCAGAGTTTTGAGACGATTGGAGAAACTCAATTTTTCGCCCGAAAATGAAAAAAAACGAAAGGGGTAACACTGTCGTTTTTTTTTCGGGTCGAAATTTTGAATTTCGATATCTCAGCTCTGGAAGGGTCTAGAGCCTCCATTTTTGCACTCAGGTCAAAGTTTCGTGGCCCTCTATCAGAATCCAGAGTTTTGAGAAGATTGGAGAAACTTAATTTTTCGCCCCGAAAATGAAAAAAAACGAAAGGGGTAACACTGTCGTTTTTTTTTCGGGTCGAAATTTTGAATTTCGATATCTCAGCTCTGGAAGGGTCTAGAGCCTCCATTTTTGCACTCAGGTCAAAGTTTCGTGGCCCTCTATCAGAATCCAGAGTTTTGAGAAGATTGGAGAAACTTAATTTTTCGCCCGAAAATGAAAAAAAACGAAAGGGGTAACACTGTCGTTTTTTTTCGGGTCGAAATTTTGAATTTCGATATCTCAGCTCTGGAAGGGTCTAGAGCCTCCATTTTTGCACTCAGGTCAAAGTTTCGTGGCCCTCTATCAGAATCCAGAGTTTTGAGAAGATTGGAGAAACTTAATTTTTCGCCCGAAAATGAAAAAAACGAAAGGGGTAACACTGTCGTTTTTTTTTCGGGTCAAAATTTTGAATTTCGATATCTCAGCTCTGGAAGGGTCTAGAGCCTCCATTTTTGCACTCAGGTCAAAGTTTCGTGGCCCTCTATCAGAATCCAGAGTTTTGAGAAGATTGGAGAAACTTAATTTTTCGCCCGAAAATGAAAAAAACGAAAGGGGTAACACTGTCGTTTTTTTTTCGGGTCAAAATTTTGAATTTCGATATCTCAGCTCTGGAAGGGTCTAGAGCCTCCATTTTTGCACTCAGGTCAAAGTCTTACAGCCCTCTATCATAATCCAGAGTTTTGAGAAGATTGGAGAAACTCAATTTTTCGCCCGAAAATGAAAAAAAACGAAAGGGGTAACACTGTCGTTTTTTTTTTCGGGTCGAAATTTTGAATTTCGATATCTCAGCTCTGGAAGGGTCTAGAGCCTTCATTTTTGCACTCAGGTCAAAGTTTCGTGGCCCTCTATCATAATCCAGAGTTATGAGAAGATTGGAGAAACTTAATTTTTCGCACGAAAATGAAAAAAAACGAAAGGGGTAACACTGTCGTTTTTTTTTCGGGTCGAAATTTTGAATTTCGATATCTCAGCTCTGGAAGGGTCTAGAGCCTCTATTTTTGCACTCAAGTCAAAGTCTCACAGCCCTCTATCAGAATCCAGAGTTTTGAGAAGATTGGAGAAACTCAATTTTTCGCCCGAAAATGAAAAAAAACGAAAGGGGTAACACTGTGGTTTTTTTTTCGGGTCGAAATTTTGAATTTCGATATCTCAGCTCTGGAAGGGTCTAGAGCCTTCATTTTTGCACTCAGGTCAAAGTTTCGTGGCCCTCTATCAGAATCCAGAGTTTTGAGAAGATTGGAGAAACTTAATTTTTCGCCCGAAAATGAAAAAAACGAAAGGGGTAACACTGTCGTTTTTTTTTCGGGTCAAAATTTTGAATTTCGATATCTCAGCTCTGGAAGGGTCTAGAGCCTCCATTTTTGCACTCAGGTCAAAGTCTTACAGCCCTCTATCATAATCCAGAGTTTTGAGAAGATTGGAGAAACTCAATTTTTCGCCCGAAAATGAAAAAAAAACGAAAGGGGTAACACTGTCGTTTTTTTTTCGGGTCGAAATTTTGAATTTCGATATCTCAGCTCTGGAAGGGTCTAGAGCCTCCATTTTTGCACTCAGGTCAAAGTTTCGTGGCCCTCTATCAGAATCCAGAGTTTTGAGAAGATTGGAGAAACTTAATTTTTCGCCCGAAAATGAAAAAAAACGAAAGGGGTAACACTGTCGTTTTTTTTTTCGGGTCGAAATTTTGAATTTCGATATCTCAGCTCTGGAAGGGTCTAGAGCCTCCATTTTTGCACTCAGGTCAAAGTTTCGTGGCCCTCTATCAGAATCCAGAGTTTTGAGAAGATTGGAGAAACTTAATTTTTCGCCCGAAAATGAAAAAAAACGAAAGGGGTAACACTGTCGTTTTTTTTTCGGGTCGAAATTTTGAATTTCGATATCTCAGCTCTGGAAGGGTCTAGAGCCTCCATTTTTGCACTCAGGTCAAAGTCTTACAGCCCTCTATCATAATCCAGAGTTTTGAGAAGATTGGAGAAACTCAATTTTTCGCCCGAAAATGAAAAAAAAACGAAAGGGGTAACACTGTCGTTTTTTGTTTGGGTCGAAATTTTGAATTTCGATATCTCAGCTCTGGAAGGGTCTAGAGCCTCCATTTTTGCACTCAGGTCAAAGTTTCGTGGCCCTTTATCAGAATCCAGAGTTTTGAGAAGATTGGAGAAACTCAATTTTTCGCCTGAAAATGAAAAAAAAAACGAAAGGGGTAACACTGTCGTTTTTTTTTCGGGTCGAAATTTTGAATTTCGATATCTCAGCTCTGGAAGGGTCTAGAGCCTCCATTTTTGCACTCAGGTCAAAGTCTTACAGCCCTCTATCATAATCCAGAGTTTTGAGAAGATTGGAGAAACTCAATTTTTCGCCCGAAAATGAAAAAAAAACGAAAGGGGTAACACTGTCGTTTTTTTTTTTCGGGTCAAAATTTTTAATTTCGATATCTCAGCACTGGAAGGGTCTAGAGCCTCCATTTTTGCACTCAGGTCAAAGTCTTACAGCCCTCTATCATAATCCAGAGTTTTGAGAAGATTGGAGAAACTCAATTTTTCGCCCGAAAATGAAAAAAAAACAAAAGGGGTAACACTGTCGTTTTTTTTTCGGGTCGAAATTTTGAATTTCGATATCTCAGCTCTGGAAAGGTCTAGAGCCTCCATTTTTGCACTCAGGTCAAAGTTTCGTGGCCCTCTATCAGAATCCAGAGTTTTGAGAAGATTGGAGAAACTCAATTTTTTGCCCGAAAATGAAAAACAACGAAAGGGGTAACACTGTCGTTTTTTTTTTCGGGTCGAAATTTTGAATTTCGATATCTCAGCTCTGGAAGGGTCTAGAGCCTCCATTTTTGCACTCAGGTCAAAGTTTTGTGGCCCTCTATCAGAATCCAGAGTTTTGAGAAGATTGGAGAAACTCAATTTTTCGCCCGAAAATGAAAAAAAACGAAAGGGGTAACACTGTCGTTTTTTTTTCGGGTCGAAATTTTGAATTTCGATATCTCAGCTCTGGAAGGGTCTAGAGCCTCCATTTTTGCACTCAGGTCAAAGTTTCGTGGCCCTCTATCAGAATCCAGAGTTTTGAGAAGATTGGAGAAACTTAATTTTTCGCCCGAAAATGAAAAAAACGAAAGGGGTAACACTGTCGTTTTTTTTTGGGTCAAAATTTTGAATTTCGATATCTCAGCTCTGGAAGGGTCTAGAGCCTCCATTTTTGCACTCAGGTCAAAGTCTTACAGCCCTCTATCATAATCCAGAGTTTTGAGAAGATTGGAGAAACTCAATTTTTCGCCCGAAAATGAAAAAAAAACGAAAGGGGTAACACTGTCGTTTTTTTTTTCGGGTCGAAATTTTGAATTTCGATATCTCAGCTCTGGAAGGGTCTAGAGCCTTCATTTTTGCACTCAGGTCAAAGTTTCGTGGCCCTCTATCATAATCCAGAGTTTTGAGAAGATTGGAGAAACTTAATTTTTCGCCCGAAAATGAAAAAAAAACGAAAGGGGTAACACTGTCGTTTTTTTTTCGGGTCGAAATTTTGAATTTCGATATCTCAGCTCTGGAAGGGTCTAGAGCCTTCATTTTTGCACTCAGGTCAAAGTTTCGTGGCCCTCTATCAGAATCCAGAGTTTTGAGAAGATTGGAGAAACTTAATTTTTCGCCCGAAAATGAAAAAAAACGAAAGGGGTAACACTGTCGTTTTTTTTTTCGGGTCAAAATTTTGAATTTCGATATCTCAGCTCTGGAAGGGTCTAGAGCCTCCATTTTTGCACTCAGGTCAAAGTCTTACAGCCCTCTATCATAATCCAGAGTTTTGAGAAGATTGGAGAAACTCAATTTTTCGCCCGAAAATGAAAAAAAACGAAAGGGGTAACACTGTCGTTTTTTTTTCGGGTCGAAATTTTGAATTTCGATATCTCAGCTCTGGAAGGGTCTAGAGCCTCCATTTTTGCACTCAGGTCAAAGTCTTACAGCCCTCTATCATAATCCAGAGTTTTGAGAAGATTGGAGAAACTCAATTTTTCGCCCGAAAATGAAAAAAAAAACGAAAGGGGTAACACTGTCGTTTTTTGTTTGGGTCGAAATTTTGAATTTCGATATCTCAGCTCTGGAAGGGTCTAGAGCCTCCATTTTTGCACTCAGGTCAAAGTTTCGTGGCCCTTTATCAGAATCCAGAGTTTTGAGAAGATTGGAGAAACTCAATTTTTCGCCTGAAAATGAAAAAAAAAACGAAAGGGGTAACACTGTCGTTTTTTTTTCGGGTCGAAATTTTGAATTTCGATATCTCAGCTCTGGAAGGGTCTAGAGCCTCCATTTTTGCACTCAGGTCAAAGTCTTACAGCCCTCTATCATAATCCAGAGTTTTGAGAAGATTGGAGAAACTCAATTTTTCGCCCGAAAATGAAAAAAAACGAAAGGGGTAACACTGTCGTTTTTTTTTTTTCGGGTCGAAATTTTTAATTTCGATATCTCAGCACTGGAAGGGTCTAGAGCCTCCATTTTTGCACTCAGGTCAAAGTCTTACAGCCCTCTATCATAATCCAGAGTTTTGAGAAGATTGGAGAAACTAAATTTTTCGCCCGAAAATGAAAAAAAAAACAAAAGGGGTAACACTGTCGTTTTTTTTTCGGGTCGAAATTTTTAATTTCGATATCTCAGCTCTGGAAAGGTCTAGAGCCTCCATTTTTGCACTCAGGACAAAGTTTCGTGGCCCTCTATCAGAATCCAGAGTTTTGAGAAGATTGGAGAAACTCAATTTTTTGCCCGAAAATGAAAAACAACGAAAGGGGTAACACAGTCGTTTTTTTTTCGGGTCGAAATTTTGAATTTCGATATCTCAGCTCTGGAAGGGTCTAGAGCCTCCATTTTTGCACTCAGGTCAAAGTTTTGTGGCCCTCTATCAGAATCCAGAGTTTTGAGAAGATTGGAGAAACTCAATTTTTCGCCCGAAAATGAAAAAAAACGAAAGGGGTAACACTGTCGTTTTTTTTTTCGGGTCGAAATTTTGAATTTCGATATCTCAGCTCTGGAAGGGTCTAGAGCCTCCATTTTTGCACTCAGGTCAAAGTCTTACAGCCCTCTATCATAATCCAGAGTTTTGAGAAGATTGGAGAAACTTAATTTTTCGCCCGAAAATGAAAAAAAACGAAAGGGGTAACACTGTCGTTTTTTTTTCGGGTCGAAATTTTGAATTTCGATATCTCAGCTCTGGAAGGGTCTAGAGCCTCCATTTTTGCACTCAGGTCAAAGTCTTACAGCCCTCTATCATAATCCAGAGTTTTGAGAAGATTGGAGAAACTCAATTTTTCGCCCGAAAATGAAAAAAACGAAAGGGGTAACACTGTCGTTTTTTTTTCGGGTCGAAATTTTGAATTTCGATATCTCAGCTCTGGAAGGGTCTAGAGCCTCCATTTTTGCACTCAGGTCAAAGTTTCGCGGCCCTCTATCAGATTCCAGAGTTTTGAGAAGATTGGAGAAACTTAATTTTTCGCCCGGAAATGAAAAAAAACGAAAGGGTCGTTTTTTGTTGTTTTTTTTTCGGGTCGAAATTTTGAATTTCGATATCTCAGCTCTGGAAGGGTCTAGAGCCTCCATTTTTGCACTCAGGTCAAAGTTTCGCGGCCCTCTATCAGATTCCAGAGTTTTGAGAAGATTGGAGAAACTTAATTTTTCGCCCGAAACTGAAAAAAACGAAAGGGGTAACACTGTAGTTTTTTTTTTCGGGTCAAAATTTTAAATTTCGATATCTCAGCTCTGGAAGGGTCTAGAGCCTCCATTTTTGCACTCAGGTCAAAGTCTCACAGCCCTCTATCAGAATCCAGAGTTTTGAGAAGATTGGAGAAACTCAATTTTTCGCCCGAAAATGAAAAAAAAACGAAAGGGGTAACACTGTCGTTTTTTGTTTGGGTCGAAATTTTGAATTTCGATATCTCAGCTCTGGAAGGGTCTAGAGCCTCCATTTTTGCACTCAGGTCAAAGTTTCGTGGCCCTTTATCAGAATCCAGAGTTTTGAGAAGATTGGAGAAACTCAATTTTTCGCCTGAAAATGAAAAAAAACGAAAGGGGTAACACTGTCGTTTTTTTTTCGGGTCGAAATTTTGAATTTCGATATCTCAGCTCTGGAAGGATCTAGAGCCTCCATTTTTGCACTCAGGTCAAAGTCTTACAGCCCTCTATCATAATCCAGAGTTTTGAGAAGATTGGAGAAACTCAATTTTTCGCCCGAAAATGAAAAAAAACGAAAGGGGTAACACTGTCGTTTTTTTTTTTTCGGGTCAAAATTTTTAATTTCGATATCTCAGCACTGGAAGGGTCTAGAGCCTCCATTTTTGCACTCAGGTCAAAGTCTTACAGCCCTCTATCATAATCCAGAGTTTTGAGAAGATTGGAGAAACTCAATTTTTCGCCCGAAAATGAAAAAAAAACAAAAGGGGTAACACTGTCGTTTTTTTTTCGGGTCGAAATTTTGAATTTCGATATCTCAGCTCTGGAAAGGTCTAGAGCCTCCATTTTTGCACTCAGGTCAAAGTTTCGTGGCCCTCTATCAGAATCCAGAGTTTTGAGAAGATTGGAGAAACTCAATTTTTTGCCCGAAAATGAAAAACAACGAAAGGGGTAACACTGTCGTTTTTTTTTTCGGGTCGAAATTTTGAATTTCGATATCTCAGCTCTGGAAGGCTCTAGAGCCTCCATTTTTGCACTCAGGTCAAAGTTTTGTGGCCCTCTATCAGAATCCAGAGTTTTGAGAAGATTGGAGAAACTCAATTTTTCGCCCGAAAATGAAAAAAAACGAAAGGGGTAACACTGTCGTTTTTTTTTTCGGGTCGAAATTTTGAATTTCGATATCTCAGCTCTGGAAGGGTCTAGAGCCTTCATTTTTGCACTCAGGTCAAAGTTTCGTGGCCCTCTATCATAATCCAGAGTTTTGAGAAGATTGGAGAAACTTAATTTTTCGCCCGAAAATGAAAAAAAACGAAAGGGGTAACACTGTCGTTTTTTTTTCGGGTCGAAATTTTAAATTTCGATATCTCAGCTCTGGAAGGGTCTAGAGCCTCCATTTTTGCACTCAGGTCAAAGTCTCACAGCCCTCTATCAGAATCCAGAGTTTTGAGAAGATTGGAGAAACTCAATTTTTCGCCCGAAAATGAAAAAAAAACGAAAGGGGTAACACTGTCGTTTTTTGTTTGGGTCGAAATTTTGAATTTCGATATCTCAGCTCTGGAAGTGTCTAGAGCCTCCATTTTTGCACTCAGGTCAAAGTTTCGTGGCCCTTTATCAGAATCCAGAGTTTTGAGAAGATTGGAGAAACTCAATTTTTCGCCTGAAAATGAAAAAAAACGAAAGGGGTAACACTGTCGTTTTTTTTTCGGGTCGAAATTTTTAATTTCGATATCTCAGCTCTGGAAGGATCTAGAGCCTCCATTTTTGCACTCAGGTCAAAGTCTTACAGCCCTCTATCATAATCCAGAGTTTTGAGAAGATTGGAGAAACTCTATTTTTCGCCCGAAAATGAAAAAAAACGAAAGGGGTAACACTGTCGTTTTTTTTTTTTCGGGTCAAAATTTTTAATTTCGATATCTCAGCACTGGAAGGGTCTAGAGCCTCCATTTTTGCACTCAGGTCAAAGTCTTACAGCCCTCTATCATAATCCAGAGTTTTGAGAAGATTGGAGAAACTCAATTTTTCGCCCGAAAATGAAAAAAAAAACAAAAGGGGTAACACTGTCGTTTTTTTTTCGGGTCGAAATTTTGAATTTCGATATCTCAGCTCTGGAAAGGTCTAGAGCCTCCATTTTTGCACTCAGGTCAAAGTTTCGTGGCCCTCTATCAGAATCCAGAGTTTTGAGAAGATTGGAGAAACTCAATTTTTTGCCCGAAAATGAAAAACAACGAAAGGGGTAACACTGTCGTTTTTTTTTTCGGGTCGAAATTTTGAATTTCGATATCTCAGCTCTGGAAGGGTCTAGAGCCTCCATTTTTGCACTCAGGTCAAAGTTTTGTGGCCCTCTATCAGAATCCAGAGTTTTGAGAAGATTGGAGAAACTCAATTTTTCGCCCGAAAATGAAAAAAAACGAAAGGGGTAACACTGTCGTTTTTTTTTCGGGTCGAAATTTTGAATTTCGATATCTCAGCTCTGGAAGGGTCTAGAGCCTCCATTTTTGCACTCAGGTCAAAGTTTCGTGGCCCTCTATCAGAATCCAGAGTTTTGAGAAGATTGGAGAAACTTAATTTTTCGCCCGAAAATGAAAAAAACGAAAGGGGTAACACTGTCGTTTTTTTTTTGGGTCAAAATTTTGAATTTCGATATCTCAGCTCTGGAAGGGTCTAGAGCCTCCATTTTTGCACTCAGGTCAAAGTCTTACAGCCCTCTATCATAATCCAGAGTTTTGAGAAGATTGGAGAAACTCAATTTTTCGCCCGAAAATGAAAAAAAACGAAAGGGGTAACACTGTCGTTTTTTTTTTCGGGTCGAAATTTTGAATTTCGATATCTCAGCTCTGGAAGGGTCTAGAGCCTTCATTTTTGCACTCAGGTCAAAGTTTCGTGGCCCTCTATCATAATCCAGAGTTTTGAGAAGATTGGAGAAACTTAATTTTTCGCCCGAAAATGAAAAAAAAACGAAAGGGGTAACACTGTCGTTTTTTTTTCGGGACGAAATTTTGAATTTCGATATCTCAGCTCTGGAAGGGTCTAGAGCCTCTATTTTTGCACTCAGGTCAAAGTCTCACAGCCCTCTATCAGAATCCAGAGTTTTGAGAAGATTGGAGAAACTCAATTTTTCGCCCGAAAATGAAAAAAAACGAAAGGGGTAACACTGTCGTTTTTTTTTCGGGTCGAAATTTTGAATTTCGATATCTCAGCTCTGGAAGGGTCTAGAGCCTTCATTTTTGCACTCAGGTCAAAGTTTCGTGGCCCTCTATCAGAATCCAGAGTTTTGAGAAGATTGGAGAAACTTAATTTTTCGCCCGAAAATGAAAAAAACGAAAGGGGTAACACTGTCGTTTTTTTTTCGGGTCAAAATTTTGAATTTCGATATCTCAGCTCTGGAAGGGTCTAGAGCCTCCATTTTTGCACTCAGGTCAAAGTCTTACAGCCCTCTATCATAATCCAGAGTTTTGAGAAGATTGGAGAAACTCAATTTTTCGCCCGAAAATGAAAAAAAACGAAAGGGGTAACACTGTCGTTTTTTTTTCGGGTCGAAATTTTGAATTTCGATATCTCAGCTCTGGAAGGGTCTAGAGCCTCCATTTTTGCACTCAGGTCAAAGTTTCGTGGCCCTCTATCAGAATCCAGAGTTTTGAGAAGATTGGAGAAACTTAATTTTTCGCCCGAAAATGAAAAAAAACGAAAGGGGTAACACTGTCGTTTTTTTTTCGGGTCGAAATTTTGAATTTCGATATCTCAGCTCTGGAAGGGTCTAGAGCCTCCATTTTTGCACTCAGGTCAAAGTTTCGTGGCCCTCTATCAGAATCCAGAGTTTTGAGAAGATTGGAGAAACTTAATTTTTCGCCCGAAAATGAAAAAAAACGAAAGGGGTAACACTGTCGTTTTTTTTTTCGGGTCGAAATTTTGAATTTCGATATCTCAGCTCTGGAAGGGTCTAGAGCCTCCATTTTTGCACTCAGGTCAAAGTCTTACAGCCCTCTATCATAATCCAGAGTTTTGAGAAGATTGGAGAAACTCAATTTTTCGCCCGAAAATGAAAAAAAAACGAAAGGGGTAACACTGTCGTTTTTTGTTTGGGTCGAAATTTTGAATTTCGATATCTCAGCTCTGGAAGGGTCTAGAGCCTCCATTTTTGCACTCAGGTCAAAGTTTCGTGGCCCTTTATCAGAATCCAGAGTTTTGAGAAGATTGGAGAAACTCAATTTTTCGCCTGAAAATGAAAAAAAAACGAAAGGGGTAACACTGTCGTTTTTTTTTCGGGTCGAAATTTGGAACTTCGATATCTCAGCTCTGGAAGGGTCTAGAGCCTCCATTTTTGCACTCAGGTCAAAGTCTTACAGCCCTCTATCATAATCCAGAGTTTTGAGAAGATTGGAGAAACTCAATTTTTCGCCCGAAAATGAAAAAAAACGAAAGGGGTAACACTGTCGTTTTTTTTTTTTCGGGTCGAAATTTTTAATTTCGATATCTCAGCACTGGAAGGGTCTAGAGCCTCCATTTTTGCACTCAGGTCAAAGTCTTACAGCCCTCTATCATAATCCAGAGTTTTGAGAAGATTGGAGAAACTCAATTTTTTGCCCGAAAATGAAAAACAACGAAAGGGGTAACACTGTCGTTTTTTTTTTCGGGTCGAAATTTTGAATTTCGATATCTCAGCTCTGGAAGGGTCTAGAGCCTCCATTTTTGCACTCAGGTCAAAGTTTTGTGGCCCTCTATCAGAATCCAGAGTTTTGAGAAGATTGGAGAAACTCAATTTTTCGCCCGAAAATGAAAAAAAACGAAAGGGGTAACACTGTCGTTTTTTTTTCGGGTCGAAATTTTGAATTTCGATATCTCAGCTCTGGAAGGGTCTAGAGCCTCCATTTTTGCACTCAGGTCAAAGTTTCGTGGCCCTCTATCAGAATCCAGAGTTTTGAGAAGATTGGAGAAACTTAATTTTTCGCCCGAAAATGAAAAAAAACGAAAGGGGTAACACTGTCGTTTTTTTTTCGGGTCGAAATTTTGAATTTCGATATCTCAGCTCTGGAAGGGTCTAGAGCCTCTATTTTTGCACTCAGGTCAAAGTCTCACAGCCCTCTATCAGAATCCAGAGTTTTGAGAAGATGGGAGAAACTCAATTTTTCGCCCGAAAATGAAAAAAAACGAAAGGGGTAACACTGTCGTTTTTTTTTCGGGTCGAAATTTTGAATTTCGATATCTCAGCTCTGGAAGGGTCTAGAGCCTCCATTTTTGCACTCAGGTCAAAGTTTCGTGGCCCTCTATCAGAATCCAGAGTTTTGAGAAGATTGGAGAAACTTAATTTTTCGCCCGAAAATGAAAAAAAACGAAAGGGGTAACACTGTCGTTTTTTTTTCGGGTCGAAATTTTGAATTTCGATATCTCAGCTCTGGAAGGGTCTAGAGCCTCCATTTTTGCACTCAGGTCAAAGTCTCACAGCCCTCTATCATAATCCAGAGTTTTGAGAAGATTGGAGAAACTTAATTTTTCGCCCGAAAATGAAAAAAACGAAAGGGGTAACACTGTCGTTTTTTTTTTCGGGTCAAAATTTTAAATTTCGATATCTCAGCTCTGGAAGGGTCTAGAGCCTCCATTTTTGCACTCAGGTCAAAGTCTCACAGCCCTCTATCAGAATCCAGAGTTTTGAGAAGATTGGAGAAACTCAATTTTTCGCCCGAAAATGAAAAAAAAACGAAAGGGGTAACACTGTCGTTTTTTGTTTGGGTCGAAATTTTGAATTTCGATATCTCAGCTCTGGAAGGGTCTAGAGCCTCCATTTTTGCACTCAGGTCAAAGTTTCGTGGCCCTTTATCAGAATCCAGAGTTTTGAGAAGATTGGAGAAACTCAATTTTTCGCCTGAAAATGAAAAAAAACGAAAGGGGTAACACTGTCGTTTTTTTTTCGGGTCGAAATTTTGAATTTCGATATCTCAGCTCTGGAAGGGTCTAGAGCCTCCATTTTTGCACTCAGGTCAAAGTCTTACAGCCCTCTATCATAATCCAGAGTTTTGAGAAGATTGGAGAAACTCAATTTTTCGCCCGAAAATGAAAAAAAACGAAAGGGGTAACACTGTCGTTTTTTTTTTTTCGGGTCGAAATTTTTAATTTCGATATCTCAGCACTGGAAGGGTCTAGAGCCTCCATTTTTGCACTCAGGTCAAAGTCTTACAGCCCTCTATCATAATCCAGAGTTTTGAGAAGATTGGAGAAACTCAATTTTTCGCCCGAAAATGAAAAAAAAACAAAAGTGGTAACACTGTCGTTTTTTTTTCGGGTCGAAATTTTGAATTTCGATATCTCAGCTCTGGAAAGGTCTAGAGCCTCCATTTTTGCACTCAGGTCAAAGTTTTGTGGCCCTCTATCAGAATCCAGAGTTTTGAGAAGATTGGAGAAACTCAATTTTTCGCCCGAAAATGAAAAAAAAACGAAAGGGGTAACACTGTCGTTTTTTTTTTCGGGTCGAAATTTTGAATTTCGATATCTCAGCTCTGGAAGGGTCTAGAGCCTTCATTTTTGCACTCAGGTCAAAGTTTCGTGGCCCTCTATCATAATCCAGAGTTTTGAGAAGATTGGAGAAACTTAATTTTTCGCCCGAAAATGAAAAAAAACGAAAGGGGTAACACTGTCGTTTTTTTTTCGGGTCGAAATTTTGAATTTCGATATCTCAGCTCTGGAAGGGTCTAGAGCCTCTATTTTTGCACTCAAGTCAAAGTCTCACAGCCCTCTATCAGAATCCAGAGTTTTGAGAAGATTGGAGAAACTCAATTTTTCGCCCGAAAATGAAAAAAAACGAAAGGGGTAACACTGTGGGTTTTTTTTCGGGTCGAAATTTTGAATTTCGATATCTCAGCTCTGGAAGGGTCTAGAGCCTTCATTTTTGCACTCAGGTCAAAGTTTCGTGGCCCTCTATCAGAATCCAGAGTTTTGAGAAGATTGGAGAAACTTAATTTTTCGCCCGAAAATGAAAAAAACGAAAGGGGTAACACTGTCGTTTTTTTTTCGGGTCAAAATTTTGAATTTCGATATCTCAGCTCTGGAAGGGTCTAGAGCCTCCATTTTTGCACTCAGGTCAAAGTTTCGTGGCCCTCTATCAGAATCCAGAGTTTTGAGAAGATTGGAGAAACGTAATTTTTCGCCCGAAAACGAAAAAAAACGAAAGGGGTAACACTGTCGTTTTTTTTTCGAGTCGAAATTTTAAATTTTGATATCTCAGCTCTGGAAGGGTCTAGAGCCTCCATTTTTGCACTCAGGTCAAAGTCTCACAGCCCTCTATCATAATCCAGAGTTTTGAGAAGATTGGAGAAACTTAATTTTTCGCCCGAAAACGGAAAAAAACGAAAGGGGTAACACTGTCGTTTTTTTTTTTTCGGGTCGAAATTTTTAATTTCGATATCTCAGCTCTGGAAGGGTCTAGAGCCTCCATTTTTGCACTCAGGTCAAAGTCTCACAGCCCTCTATCAGAATCCAGAGTTTTGAGAAGATTGGAGAAACTCAATTTTTCGCCCGAAAATGAAAAAAAAACGAAAGGGGTAACACTGTCGTTTTTTGTTTGGGTCGAAATTTTGAATTTCGATATCTCAGCTCTGGAAGGGTCTAGAGCCTCCATTTTTGCACTCAGGTCAAAGTTTCGTGGCCCTTTATCAGAATCCAGAGTTTTGAGAAGATTGGAGAAACTCAATTTTTCGCCTGAAAATGAAAAAAAACGAAAGGGGTAACACTGTCGTTTTTTTTTCGGGTCGAAATTTTGAATTTCGATATCTCAGCTCTGGAAGGATCTAGAGCCTCCATTTTTGCACTCAGGTCAAAGTCTTACAGCCCTCTATCATAATCCAGAGTTTTGAGAAGATTGGAGAAACTCAATTTTTCGCCCGAAAATGAAAAAAAACGAAAGGGGTAACACTGTCGTTTTTTTTTTTTCGGGTCAAAATTTTTAATTTCGATATCTCAGCACTGGAAGGGTCTAGAGCCTCCATTTTTGCACTCAGGTCAAAGTCTTACAGCCCTCTATCATAATCCAGAGTTTTGAGAAGATTGGAGAAACTCAATTTTTCGCCCGAAAATGAAAAAAAAACAAAAGGGGTAACACTGTCGTTTTTTTTTCGGGTCGAAATTTTGAATTTCGATATCTCAGCTCTGGAAAGGTCTAGAGCCTCCATTTTTGCACTCAGGTCAAAGTTTCGTGGCCCTCTATCAGAATCCAGAGTTTTGAGAAGATTGGAGAAACTCAATTTTTTGCCCGAAAATGAAAAACAACGAAAGGGGTAACACTGTCGTTTTTTTTTTCGGGTCGAAATTTTGAATTTCGATATCTCAGCTCTGGAAGGCTCTAGAGCCTCCATTTTTGCACTCAGGTCAAAGTTTTGTGGCCCTCTATCAGAATCCAGAGTTTTGAGAAGATTGGAGAAACTCAATTTTTCGCCCGAAAATGAAAAAAAACGAAAGGGGTAACACTGTCGTTTTTTTTTTCGGGTCGAAATTTTGAATTTCGATATCTCAGCTCTGGAAGGGTCTAGAGCCTTCATTTTTGCACTCAGGTCAAAGTTTCGTGGCCCTCTATCATAATCCAGAGTTTTGAGAAGATTGGAGAAACTTAATTTTTCGCCCGAAAATGAAAAAAAACGAAAGGGGTAACACTGTCGTTTTTTTTTCGGGTCGAAATTTTAAATTTCGATATCTCAGCTCTGGAAGGGTCTAGAGCCTCCATTTTTGCACTCAGGTCAAAGTCTCACAGCCCTCTATCAGAATCCAGAGTTTTGAGAAGATTGGAGAAACTCAATTTTTCGCCCGAAAATGAAAAAAAAACGAAAGGGGTAACACTGTCGTTTTTTGTTTGGGTCGAAATTTTGAATTTCGATATCTCAGCTCTGGAAGTGTCTAGAGCCTCCATTTTTGCACTCAGGTCAAAGTTTCGTGGCCCTTTATCAGAATCCAGAGTTTTGAGAAGATTGGAGAAACTCAATTTTTCGCCTGAAAATGAAAAAAAACGAAAGGGGTAACACTGTCGTTTTTTTTTCGGGTCGAAATTTTTAATTTCGATATCTCAGCTCTGGAAGGATCTAGAGCCTCCATTTTTGCACTCAGGTCAAAGTCTTACAGCCCTCTATCATAATCCAGAGTTTTGAGAAGATTGGAGAAACTCTATTTTTCGCCCGAAAATGAAAAAAAACGAAAGGGGTAACACTGTCGTTTTTTTTTTTTCGGGTCAAAATTTTTAATTTCGATATCTCAGCACTGGAAGGGTCTAGAGCCTCCATTTTTGCACTCAGGTCAAAGTCTTACAGCCCTCTATCATAATCCAGAGTTTTGAGAAGATTGGAGAAACTCAATTTTTCGCCCGAAAATGAAAAAAAAAACAAAAGGGGTAACACTGTCGTTTTTTTTTCGGGTCGAAATTTTGAATTTCGATATCTCAGCTCTGGAAAGGTCTAGAGCCTCCATTTTTGCACTCAGGTCAAAGTTTCGTGGCCCTCTATCAGAATCCAGAGTTTTGAGAAGATTGGAGAAACTCAATTTTTTGCCCGAAAATGAAAAACAACGAAAGGGGTAACACTGTCGTTTTTTTTTTCGGGTCGAAATTTTGAATTTCGATATCTCAGCTCTGGAAGGGTCTAGAGCCTCCATTTTTGCACTCAGGTCAAAGTTTTGTGGCCCTCTATCAGAATCCAGAGTTTTGAGAAGATTGGAGAAACTCAATTTTTCGCCCGAAAATGAAAAAAAACGAAAGGGGTAACACTGTCGTTTTTTTTTCGGGTCGAAATTTTGAATTTCGATATCTCAGCTCTGGAAGGGTCTAGAGCCTCCATTTTTGCACTCAGGTCAAAGTTTCGTGGCCCTCTATCAGAATCCAGAGTTTTGAGAAGATTGGAGAAACTTAATTTTTCGCCCGAAAATGAAAAAAACGAAAGGGGTAACACTGTCGTTTTTTTTTTGGGTCAAAATTTTGAATTTCGATATCTCAGCTCTGGAAGGGTCTAGAGCCTCCATTTTTGCACTCAGGTCAAAGTCTTACAGCCCTCTATCATAATCCAGAGTTTTGAGAAGATTGGAGAAACTCAATTTTTCGCCCGAAAATGAAAAAAAACGAAAGGGGTAACACTGTCGTTTTTTTTTTCGGGTCGAAATTTTGAATTTCGATATCTCAGCTCTGGAAGGGTCTAGAGCCTTCATTTTTGCACTCAGGTCAAAGTTTCGTGGCCCTCTATCATAATCCAGAGTTTTGAGAAGATTGGAGAAACTTAATTTTTCGCCCGAAAATGAAAAAAAAACGAAAGGGGTAACACTGTCGTTTTTTTTTCGGGACGAAATTTTGAATTTCGATATCTCAGCTCTGGAAGGGTCTAGAGCCTCTATTTTTGCACTCAGGTCAAAGTCTCACAGCCCTCTATCAGAATCCAGAGTTTTGAGAAGATTGGAGAAACTCAATTTTTCGCCCGAAAATGAAAAAAAACGAAAGGGGTAACACTGTCGTTTTTTTTTCGGGTCGAAATTTTGAATTTCGATATCTCAGCTCTGGAAGGGTCTAGAGCCTTCATTTTTGCACTCAGGTCAAAGTTTCGTGGCCCTCTATCAGAATCCAGAGTTTTGAGAAGATTGGAGAAACTTAATTTTTCGCCCGAAAATGAAAAAAACGAAAGGGGTAACACTGTCGTTTTTTTTTCGGGTCAAAATTTTGAATTTCGATATCTCAGCTCTGGAAGGGTCTAGAGCCTCCATTTTTGCACTCAGGTCAAAGTCTTACAGCCCTCTATCATAATCCAGAGTTTTGAGAAGATTGGAGAAACTCAATTTTTCGCCCGAAAATGAAAAAAAACGAAAGGGGTAACACTGTCGTTTTTTTTTCGGGTCGAAATTTTGAATTTCGATATCTCAGCTCTGGAAGGGTCTAGAGCCTCCATTTTTGCACTCAGGTCAAAGTTTCGTGGCCCTCTATCAGAATCCAGAGTTTTGAGAAGATTGGAGAAACTTAATTTTTCGCCCGAAAATGAAAAAAAACGAAAGGGGTAACACTGTCGTTTTTTTTTCGGGTCGAAATTTTGAATTTCGATATCTCAGCTCTGGAAGGGTCTAGAGCCTCCATTTTTGCACTCAGGTCAAAGTTTCGTGGCCCTCTATCAGAATCCAGAGTTTTGAGAAGATTGGAGAAACTTAATTTTTCGCCCGAAAATGAAAAAAAACGAAAGGGGTAACACTGTCGTTTTTTTTTTCGGGTCGAAATTTTGAATTTCGATATCTCAGCTCTGGAAGGGTCTAGAGCCTCCATTTTTGCACTCAGGTCAAAGTCTTACAGCCCTCTATCATAATCCAGAGTTTTGAGAAGATTGGAGAAACTCAATTTTTCGCCCGAAAATGAAAAAAAAACGAAAGGGGTAACACTGTCGTTTTTTGTTTGGGTCGAAATTTTGAATTTCGATATCTCAGCTCTGGAAGGGTCTAGAGCCTCCATTTTTGCACTCAGGTCAAAGTTTCGTGGCCCTTTATCAGAATCCAGAGTTTTGAGAAGATTGGAGAAACTCAATTTTTCGCCTGAAAATGAAAAAAAAACGAAAGGGGTAACACTGTCGTTTTTTTTTCGGGTCGAAATTTGGAACTTCGATATCTCAGCTCTGGAAGGGTCTAGAGCCTCCATTTTTGCACTCAGGTCAAAGTCTTACAGCCCTCTATCATAATCCAGAGTTTTGAGAAGATTGGAGAAACTCAATTTTTCGCCCGAAAATGAAAAAAAACGAAAGGGGTAACACTGTCGTTTTTTTTTTTCGGGTCGAAATTTTTAATTTCGATATCTCAGCACTGGAAGGGTCTAGAGCCTCCATTTTTGCACTCAGGTCAAAGTCTTACAGCCCTCTATCATAATCCAGAGTTTTGAGAAGATTGGAGAAACTCAATTTTTTGCCCGAAAATGAAAAACAACGAAAGGGGTAACACTGTCGTTTTTTTTTTCGGGTCGAAATTTTGAATTTCGATATCTCAGCTCTGGAAGGGTCTAGAGCCTCCATTTTTGCACTCAGGTCAAAGTTTTGTGGCCCTCTATCAGAATCCAGAGTTTTGAGAAGATTGGAGAAACTCAATTTTTCGCCCGAAAATGAAAAAAAACGAAAGGGGTAACACTGTCGTTTTTTTTTCGGGTCGAAATTTTGAATTTCGATATCTCAGCTCTGGAAGGGTCTAGAGCCTCCATTTTTGCACTCAGGTCAAAGTTTCGTGGCCCTCTATCAGAATCCAGAGTTTTGAGAAGATTGGAGAAACTTAATTTTTCGCCCGAAAATGAAAAAAAACGAAAGGGGTAACACTGTCGTTTTTTTTTCGGGTCGAAATTTTGAATTTCGATATCTCAGCTCTGGAAGGGTCTAGAGCCTCTATTTTTGCACTCAGGTCAAAGTCTCACAGCCCTCTATCAGAATCCAGAGTTTTGAGAAGATGGGAGAAACTCAATTTTTCGCCCGAAAATGAAAAAAAACGAAAGGGGTAACACTGTCGTTTTTTTTTCGGGTCGAAATTTTGAATTTCGATATCTCAGCTCTGGAAGGGTCTAGAGCCTCCATTTTTGCACTCAGGTCAAAGTTTCGTGGCCCTCTATCAGAATCCAGAGTTTTGAGAAGATTGGAGAAACTTAATTTTTCGCCCGAAAATGAAAAAAAACGAAAGGGGTAACACTGTCGTTTTTTTTTCGGGTCGAAATTTTGAATTTCGATATCTCAGCTCTGGAAGGGTCTAGAGCCTCCATTTTTGCACTCAGGTCAAAGTCTCACAGCCCTCTATCATAATCCAGAGTTTTGAGAAGATTGGAGAAACTTAATTTTTCGCCCGAAAATGA
Organism: Pimephales promelas; assembly: GCF_988280905.1. Lineage (NCBI taxonomy): Eukaryota > Metazoa > Chordata > Actinopteri > Cypriniformes > Leuciscidae > Pimephales > Pimephales promelas. The sequence continues at coordinate 26,766,087 of NC_142783.1, forward strand.
AAAAAACGAAAGGGGTAACACTGTCGTTTTTTTTTTCGGGTCAAAATTTTAAATTTCGATATCTCAGCTCTGGAAGGGTCTAGAGCCTCCATTTTTGCACTCAGGTCAAAGTCTCACAGCCCTCTATCAGAATCCAGAGTTTTGAGAAGATTGGAGAAACTCAATTTTTCGCCCGAAAATGAAAAAAAAACGAAAGGGGTAACACTGTCGTTTTTTGTTTGGGTCGAAATTTTGAATTTCGATATCTCAGCTCTGGAAGGGTCTAGAGCCTCCATTTTTGCACTCAGGTCAAAGTTTCGTGGCCCTTTATCAGAATCCAGAGTTTTGAGAAGATTGGAGAAACTCAATTTTTCGCCTGAAAATGAAAAAAAACGAAAGGGGTAACACTGTCGTTTTTTTTTCGGGTCGAAATTTTGAATTTCGATATCTCAGCTCTGGAAGGGTCTAGAGCCTCCATTTTTGCACTCAGGTCAAAGTCTTACAGCCCTCTATCATAATCCAGAGTTTTGAGAAGATTGGAGAAACTCAATTTTTCGCCCGAAAATGAAAAAAAACGAAAGGGGTAACACTGTCGTTTTTTTTTTTTCGGGTCGAAATTTTTAATTTCGATATCTCAGCACTGGAAGGGTCTAGAGCCTCCATTTTTGCACTCAGGTCAAAGTCTTACAGCCCTCTATCATAATCCAGAGTTTTGAGAAGATTGGAGAAACTCAATTTTTCGCCCGAAAATGAAAAAAAAACAAAAGTGGTAACACTGTCGTTTTTTTTTCGGGTCGAAATTTTGAATTTCGATATCTCAGCTCTGGAAAGGTCTAGAGCCTCCATTTTTGCACTCAGGTCAAAGTTTTGTGGCCCTCTATCAGAATCCAGAGTTTTGAGAAGATTGGAGAAACTCAATTTTTCGCCCGAAAATGAAAAAAAAACGAAAGGGGTAACACTGTCGTTTTTTTTTTCGGGTCGAAATTTTGAATTTCGATATCTCAGCTCTGGAAGGGTCTAGAGCCTTCATTTTTGCACTCAGGTCAAAGTTTCGTGGCCCTCTATCATAATCCAGAGTTTTGAGAAGATTGGAGAAACTTAATTTTTCGCCCGAAAATGAAAAAAAACGAAAGGGGTAACACTGTCGTTTTTTTTTCGGGTCGAAATTTTGAATTTCGATATCTCAGCTCTGGAAGGGTCTAGAGCCTCTATTTTTGCACTCAAGTCAAAGTCTCACAGCCCTCTATCAGAATCCAGAGTTTTGAGAAGATTGGAGAAACTCAATTTTTCGCCCGAAAATGAAAAAAAACGAAAGGGGTAACACTGTGGGTTTTTTTTCGGGTCGAAATTTTGAATTTCGATATCTCAGCTCTGGAAGGGTCTAGAGCCTTCATTTTTGCACTCAGGTCAAAGTTTCGTGGCCCTCTATCAGAATCCAGAGTTTTGAGAAGATTGGAGAAACTTAATTTTTCGCCCGAAAATGAAAAAAACGAAAGGGGTAACACTGTCGTTTTTTTTTCGGGTCAAAATTTTGAATTTCGATATCTCAGCTCTGGAAGGGTCTAGAGCCTCCATTTTTGCACTCAGGTCAAAGTTTCGTGGCCCTCTATCAGAATCCAGAGTTTTGAGAAGATTGGAGAAACGTAATTTTTCGCCCGAAAACGAAAAAAAACGAAAGGGGTAACACTGTCGTTTTTTTTTCGAGTCGAAATTTTAAATTTTGATATCTCAGCTCTGGAAGGGTCTAGAGCCTCCATTTTTGCACTCAGGTCAAAGTCTCACAGCCCTCTATCATAATCCAGAGTTTTGAGAAGATTGGAGAAACTTAATTTTTCGCCCGAAAACGGAAAAAAACGAAAGGGGTAACACTGTCGTTTTTTTTTTTCGGGTCGAAATTTTTAATTTCGATATCTCAGCTCTGGAAGGGTCTAGAGCCTCCATTTTTGCACTCAGGTCAAAGTTTCGTGGCCCTCTATCAGAATCCAGAGTTTTGAGAAGATTGGAGAAACTCAATTTTTCGCCCGAAAATGAAAAAAAACGAAAGGGGTAACACTGTCGTTTCTTTTTCGGGTCGAAATTTTGAATTTCGATATCTCAACTCTGGAAGGGTCTAGAGCCTCCATTTTTGCACTCAGGTCAAAGTTTCGTGGCCCTCTATCAGAATCCAGAGTTTTGAGAAGATTGGAGAAACTTAATTTTTCGCCCGAAAATGAAAAAAAAACAAAAGGGGTGACACTGTCATTATAACGGCTCCTGAATGTTTTCTCCAGATCAGAAAAAATCACGCTTCAACTGATGCCTTCGATGTCTTTTATATTTAATGTCTTCTTCTCAAGAATTAGGACATTTTACCATCACAAACATCAAATGGACACCGTGAAAAAACTGAAAATAAACCAAAATTACAATCAAATTTGTGAAGAAGTGATTTTTCCATGACGTTATTCAATTTAGCTTATTACTTCAAATCAATACACATCAATACACATAAACGATAAACAAGATATGTACAAACATACCGTGTGCCTTCTAATCAGGATTCAGGAGACATTAGGAGACATATTTTGATCAAAACTCTTCTTAATTTCACACCTCTCAATTCGTGTGCGACACCTCATGTCTCTCAGTTTCTTCTTTCTTTCCGTGTTCACGCAAAATCAAATCACATGACCAGTACGTCTTATGTCACTCATTTTCTCCAGTAGGTGTCACTATTACCAAACTATCATGCAAATAAAATACAATTCCCAAAAGAGTATTATACAACATTAATAAAACAAACAAAACAAAACTTTCAAAAGAAGATGAATATTCAGCAAGAAAATACACTATGTGCGACAGCTACACTGCCACCAAAATTACAAAGGATTTATGTCAGTAATATCTTGAACAAATTAAATGAATCCTGTAATTTTCTTATGAGCTGTCACTTAACTTGCATTCATCTTTCAACACTTTCACAACCAGTGTTATTTAACCATTATTTGAATTAAACTATTTTAGATGCGTCAAAACTAATCCGTTTAATCCCATTTTGAGGTTTCACGCATTATTTAAGAGTTGTTTTCAACTATTACTACTAATTTTTGGATTGGACGGTCCAAAAGGGATATTTGTGTCAATCGCTCACCCTTTTTTCCTAACTTCCTTTGTCCCATTTGGAGTTTAACCTTTCGCACCAACCCATCATCGTCTGCACTTTTCTCAACGACTCTAGCTAGTCTCCATTCATTTCTGGGAACATTGTCCTCTTTGAGAATTACTACATCTCCAACATGAACATTTCTTCTAGGCCTGTGCCATTGCTGTCTGAGGCTTAAGTTGGCCAGGTATTCTTTGCGCCATCTGCCCCAAAACTGTTCCGACAGGTACTGCACTCTCCTCCATCTTTTCCTAGCATACAAATCTTCCCGAACAAATTTGCCAGGAGGAGGAAGAGGCACTGAGGTCTTCATCGTGAGCAAATGATTAGGCGTCAAAGGCTCAACACTCTCTGGGTCATTTATTGTGTTTGTGGTAAGCGGACGACTATTTACAATTGACATTGCCTCGTAGAAAAATGTTCTTAATGAAGTGTCATCCAGTCTTCCTTTAGCTTGTGCCAGAACAGCGTTCATCACACTCCTTACAGTCCTTATTTGGCGTTCCCACACACCTCCCATATGGCTTGCTTCAGGAACATTCATAAGGAAGTCACATTGTTTGCTTGCAAGATAGGTAGTGATCCTCTCTTGATCCAGATCTTTCAAACCTTTCTCCAGCTCGTTCTTAGCCCCCACGAAATTCGTGCCTTGGTCGGATCTGATCTGTCGCACAGCTCCTCTGATTGCTATGAAACATCTTAAGGCATTCAGAAATGCATCGGTGGAAAGATCTTCTAGCATCTCTAAATGTACAGCCCTGGAACTCATGCACGTAAACAACAGTCCATACCTCTTGAATTCTTTCCGACCTTGTTTTGTGTAGAAGGGGCCGAAACAGTCGATACCAGAATACGAGAATGGAGGTGAGGGTTCCACTCGGTCAGCTGGAAGGTCAGCCATACGTTGTTCTTCGACTGATCTACGCATCTTTCTGCAAGTAACACAATTTTTGATGTTCTTAGCCACTACATTGCTTGCACCTAATATCCAATATCCATTGGCTCTGAGCTCATTCAAGGTTTGACCTCGGCCCTGATGTTGAGTTTTCTTGTGACAATGGTCAAGTATTAGTTGTGTGACGATGCCTTCCTTAGGAAGAATTACTGGATGTTTCAACTCAAATGCTGCGCTAGACTTTCTTAATCGTCCTCCAACTCTAAGCAGTTCATTCTCGAGAATGGGATCAAGTTGGTATAACTTGTTATTCTTTGGCAGCTTAGCAGGGTTTTGACTCAGCAATTTCAGTTCTTCTTCAAAGGCTTCTCTTTGTGCTGCCTTGATGAGCACAAGAGCTGCTTTCTGTTTCTCCTCTACACTAATGGACCCTGACTTGTCTTTGTTTACCAGTCTTTTGATCCTAGCAATAGTTTGGAGAGCTTTATTCCAATCTGAGAATCTTGAGAGTCTTTCAAGAAAGCTACCTCTTACACAGGAATCTGTTTTCAGGACCTTTACCTCAGGATCACCTACAAGAAGCACTGGGGATTTTTCATGAGTGCTAATCTCTCGTTCCCATAAGAACTTGGGACCTGTTAACCAACTTGAATCCATCAGGTCTGCCACCTTGAGACCCCTAGATGCACAATCTGCAGGATTTTGACTTGTTTCCACGTAGAACCATTGTCTTGGATCTGAAGAGTCTCTTATTTTCTGTACACGGTTAGATACAAAGACATGGAAGCGCCGGGCCTCGTTCTTGATATACCCCAGCACCACCTGGGAATCAGTCCAGAAAAACTCCTCATTTACCTTCAGATCAAGCTCTTCTCTAAGAACATGACTTACTGCCGCAGAAACTGTGGCTGCGGTCAGCTCAAGGCGTGGTATGCTGAAAACCCTTGAAGGAGCTACTCTGGCCTTACCCATGATCAGTGCACAATGTACTTGTTCATCAGCAACAATCCTGATGTATGAACACTGGCCATAACCCTCGCTGCTAGCGTCTGAAAAATGATGTAGCTCTATTTTCTGAATTCTGCCTATATTTCCAGGAATTAAGCATCGTGGTATTTTGACCTTTTGGAGATTCTTCAAGTCATGAATCCATGCATCCCACTTTGGCTTCAGATCAGAGGGAAGAGCTTCATCCCATCCTACCCCTCGTTTGCACATCTCCTGGAGCACTCTCTTCCCAGTCAAGATATAGGGAGCGAGAAAACCTAATGGATCGTACACACTGGCAACAACTGACAGAATTCCTCGTCGAGTGGCAGCCTTTTCGTTCAGGTCAACTTTGAAGGAGAATGTATCAGTCTCTATGTTCCACTTTACTCCCAGTACACTCTGCATTGGAAGCTCATTGTAGTTTAGATCGACATCCTTTACTACACTGGCACGTTCGCTCTCTGGAATTGCACTCAATACTTCTCTGCTATTAGACACAAACTTGTGTAAACGCAGTTTTCCCTTAGCCAAGGCTTCTTGCGCTTCACTAACCAACTCGTTGGCCTTCTCAATGGAATCAACGCTGACAAGTCCATCATCCACATAGAAATTTTTGCGAATGAAGCTCGCTGCCAGTGAATAGTCCTTCTCATATTTGCTGGCAAGATATTTCATGCCGTAGTTCGCACAACCTGGAGAGGAGGCAGCTCCAAAGATATGCACTCGCATGCGGTATTCCTTGGGTTCCCTTTCGGTGTTCCCGTCTTCCCACCATAGGAATCTCAGGAAATCACGATCATCTGGACTGACGTGAAAGCGGTGGAACATCTTCTCCACATCACAGGCAATCGCAATCTGATGCTCACGAAATCTGCACAAAACTCCAGTTAGAGCATTTGTTAAGTCTGGTCCTGTGAGTAAGTGGTCATTTAGACATGTACCTTCAAATTTGGCTGAGCAGTCAAATACCACTCTTATTTTTTCCGGCTTTCTGGGATGATACACCCCATGGTGCGGAATGTACCATACATTGCCTTCTTTTGATGTAGCATCTGCTTCTTCGGCATCACCATCTCTAAAGATACTATCCATAAATCTCAGATAATCTTCTCTGTACTTGGGATTTCTCTCCAGTTTTCTTTTCAAATGTTTCAAACGAACCGTAGCAAGCTGCTTATTGTTCGGTAATTGAGGACGCTCTCTGAAAGGTAAGGGCATTTCCACATGTCCTTCTTTGTTGTGTTGAGTCATTTTATCCAACTGTTGAAGAAATTGAATGTCCTCCTGAGATATTGTCTTTTCTCTTGAGTCTGTATCCCGAAAATCTGCTTCTAACGTCCTTATTACAGCAGCAGGAGTGATTGCCGGGAGTTCCTTCACAGAAATGCGATGACAGAATCCTGCTATGTTTCTAGAGCAAGTATGGGGTGTTATGGATCCCACTATACTCCAGCCTAAGTCTGTTTTGACTGCGTATGGTTCATGATCCTTCCCTGATATCACCTGGGTTGGCTTCAGAGCTCTTGGACAATCAAAGCCAATTAGAAGACCTACAGGACAATTTAACAAATCTGGCATCTCGTCTGCAACACTGAGCAGATGCATCCATTTCTGAGCCTTTTTGCAAGTAGGAATGCTATCTCGTTCCAAGGGAATGTATTCTCGAGTGTATACGGGTGGCAACTCGATGTACTCTTGCAGACTATAACCTCTCACTCTTAGTCCAATAGCTCTCTGACAATTCTCTATTGAAGCTCTATCAGTCATTGTGGACAGCTTTAATTTCACAGGTTCTGTGTTTGCTTGAAGTTTATCACAGATGTCTTGATTGATAAAGGTATTACTGCTCTGCGTGTCCAGCAATGCGTAGGCTAAGATTTCTGTGCTGTCCTTTGTAGCACAAGAGAGCCATACTGGAACAATCATCGAAGTGTGATTACCATTATCCATCTCCACACTGCATAAGCTAGTGGAAGCCCTTTCATCAGATGAATCTTCTGGCTTTCCTCCTTGAGAGCGTTCTTCGTGAAGTGGAGAGGGGTGACTCTGCCTGCAGATGTTGCAAGTAGCTCGCTTTCTACAGTTTTTAGAGACATGGCCGACTCTGAGACAAGCAAAGCACATCTTGTTGTTGAGGACAAACCTTTTCTTCTCCTCAAGAGGCATAGCTGCAAACCTTTCACATTTGTATATGAAATGATTTTGCTGACAGCAGACACATTCTATTTGTCTATTATCCCGAGTGACCGAAGGGCTTGGTTTGGAGCCTTTCTCTCTTTCCAATGCACTCCTTGCAATGGGTTTAACATTTTGTGTCAGAGCACTGGCCTTGATACGTTTCTGCTCCTTGTCAGACTTTTCATCTGCATGTTTTAAAGCAAATAGAGAGGAAACAGGATTACATGCAATACGTGCCTCCTCTGCCACAAAGTCTGCAAACTCAGTGAAGCTGGGGTATGGCTTCTCTTCATCTAATGCCTTAGTGACATACCTATTCCAGCGAGTTGTTATCCAGTCAGGTAGTTTCTGAAGCAATTTCTGGTTTTCTTCACAATCGTCCAAAACCCTCAAACCATGTACATGAGGCATTGCATTTTTGCAAGAGATGAGGAAATCACTAAACTCCCTTAATTTCAGTGATTCTTTGGGTCCAAGTTTTGGCCAATTGTTTAGCTTTGTTCTAAACGCTCTTTGAACTACAAAGGGGTGTCCATAACGTTTGTTCAGGGCATCCCAAGCTTGTGTGTAAGCATCCTCATCACTCCTATAAAATGTTCCCTCTAGTACACTAAGCGCATCTCCACTTATGTATCTTTTCAGATAGAACAAGCGATGTCCTGGGCTTGTACAGTTTGTTTCGATCAAGGCTTTAAAGCAGGTGCACCATTCAGTGAACTTAAGTGGATCACCCGTAAACGTGAATGGCTCTGGAGCTGGAAGTTTAGTCATTGCCAGGGATTCTTTTAGAGCTTTCACTAACAAGACATCATCTACTCTTTTCTCAAGCTCATTTTCAGAGCAAGGTTGAGCTAAAGTTTCTTGGGAAACCTTGATGCGTGAAACGTTTTCGTGATGCAGTGGAAACTGACTTGGAGGCATGGTGCTTTTTTCTTTAGCATCTCCTATTTCAGCATTCAATCTTGATTCCTCTTCTGCATACACACTGTATTCAGCTTCCATTACTTCAAGATCCCTTTGTTCCTCCAGCATTTTTAACCTCTCTTGTTGGGCTAGTACCTCTTTTCTTTGAGCTGAGATTTCCTTTTCTCTCTTTAGTTCAGCACGTTTCGCAGCCAAGCGTGCCGCTGCTTCCGCCCTTTTTGCTGACATATGACTTCCTTGCTGACTATCTCGTTCAGCTCTCGACACAGTTGAACCATAAATTGACCTGGCGTCATCTCTTTGCAGTAACTGAAGGAGTGTTTCCTTTACAGCTTCAGCATCAAACTCCTTTGTGCCAACTTCTGCGCATCGTCTTTTCAGTAGTGTAGTTATTTCACTAGTAACTGAAGTGCAGCTATCCATTCTCCTTCTTATATCTTGAGATGGTACGTTCAGTGCGCGAATACTCTCATAAATTTGTTTTAACTCTGCTTCACGTTTCTCTGCCGTCACTATCATATCATCTAACTCAGTTTGAGAGCACTCTTCTTTCAGTTTAGATCTGACAAATTGAGCTTCAGCTTTAAAGTTTAAGTAAATGAACATAAACTTCCGTTCTCTTTTTGCCAACTCGTCATGTTTAAACTCAAGCATTTTTTCTGTAGGACGCCTTTCTCTTTCTGATCGCCTAACTTCTTGCTCAACTTGTGATGATAATTCCTGGAATCTCGTCTTATTAACTTCCAGATCTGCATTAATTTCAGCTAAGCGTTGTTCACATTTTTCTCTACCAGAGGCATCAATTTCCGTTTCTAATTTCCCCTCTAATTCTGCCTTTTCTTCTTCAAGAGCTTGAATCACTTGGTCTAAGACACAAATGTCTGATCTATTTTGATCCATGTTCGTAACTTGATGTATACCACACTATTAAGCTTTAAACACTGATAACAAGCTGTAATGTGGAAATTGCAAAATGTCAGTTTTTAAACAAGTTACACACTTCTATCTATTTAGAAAATTATCAAATGCAAATATTTGTTTAAACTATTTGCACAATTTCAACCAGAATAAATGTTAAGGCAACCAAGAAATTAAATTTCAAGTTGAAAAGACACAGTCTGACCTTCAAATCCAAAGGTAGCAACTCTTATTGACAGCTACATTGTCCGAAAAGTTTGCAACGTTGCCGCCTTGTGGCTGTCGGTCGTCACTGCAGCAATATCTTCTTGCGTTGCACTTCAGCACGGCAAGGGATGCAGTCACGCGAAAGGCAATAGAGTTTCAATGCGACGAAATCGCGTTGCTCAATTGAATGGCGACGTCCTCACTTTCACCAATGGCTGTAGTGTTCTACCGGGGTCGACTGAACGTTGTAGGCGCTTCACATCGAGGTCTGGCGATCTTCCTTTTCCACGATGAACTCTTGCACTCTTCCAGGCAGGGTGAATGCACGTTTTTTCACTATAACGGCTCCTGAATGTTTTCTCCAGATCAGAAAAAATCACGCTTCAACTGATGCCTTCGATGTCTTTTATATTTAATGTCTTCTTCTCAAGAATTAGGACATTTTACCATCACAAACATCAAATGGACACCGTGAAAAAACTGAAAATAAACCAAAATTACAATCAAATTTGTGAAGAAGTGATTTTTCCATGACGTTATTCAATTTAGCTTATTACTTCAAATCAATACACATCAATACACATAAACGATAAACAAGATATGTACAAACATACCGTGTGCCTTCTAATCAGGATTCAGGAGACATTAGGAGACATATTTTGATCAAAACTCTTCTTAATTTCACACCTCTCAATTCGTGTGCGACACCTCATGTCTCTCAGTTTCTTCTTTCTTTCCGTGTTCACGCAAAATCAAATCACATGACCAGTACGTCTTATGTCACTCATTTTCTCCAGTAGGTGTCACTATTACCAAACTATCATGCAAATAAAATACAATTCCCAAAAGAGTATTATACAACATTAATAAAACAAACAAAACAAAACTTTCAAAAGAAGATGAATATTCAGCAAGAAAATACACTATGTGCGACAGCTACAGTCATTTTTTTTTTCGGGTCGAAATTTTGAATTTCGATATCTCAGCTCTTGAAGGGTCTAGAGCCTCCATTTTTGCACTCAGGTCAAAGTTTCATGGCCCTCTATCAGAATCCAGAGTTTTGAGAAGATTGGAGAAACGTAATTTTTCGCCCGAAAACGAAAAAAACAAAAGGGGTAACACTGTCGGGTTTTTTTCGAGTCGAAATTTTAAATTTTGATATCTCAGCTCTGGAAGGGTCTAGAGCCTCCATTTTTGCACTCAGGTCAAAGTCTCACAGCCCTCTATCATAATCCAGAGTTTTGAGAAGATTGGAGAAACTTAATTTTTCGCCCGAAAACGAAAAAAAAAACGAAAGGGGTAACACTGTGGGTTTTTTTTTTTCGGGTCGAAATTTTGAATTTCGATATCTCAGCTCTGGAAGGGTCTAGAGCCTCCATTTTTGCACTCAGGTCAAAGTTTTGTGGCCCCCTATCAGAATCCAGAGTTTTGAGAAGATTGGAGAAACGTAATTTTTCGCCCGAAAACGAAAAAAAACTAAAGGGGTAATACTGTCGTTTTTTTTTCGAGTCGAAATTTTAAATTTTGATATCTCAGCTCTGGAAGGGTCTAGAGTCTCCAGTTTTGCACTCAGGTCAAAGTCTCACAGCCCTCTATCATAATCCAGAGTTTTGAGAAGATTGGAGAAACTTAATTTTTCACCCCAAAACGAAAAAAAACGAAAGGGGTAACACTGTCGTTTTTTTTTCGAGTCGAAATTTTAAATTTTGATATCTCAGCTCTGGAAGGGTCTAGAGCCTCCATTTTTGCACTCAGGTCAAAGTCTTACAGCTCTCTATCATAATCCAGAGTTTTGAGAAGATTGGAGAAACTCAATTTTTCGCCCGAAAATGAAAAAAAATGAAAGGGGTAACACTGTCGTTTTTTTTTTGGGTCGAAATTTTGAATTTCGATATCTCAGCTCTGGAAGGGTCTAGAGCCTCCATTTTTGCACTCAGGTCAAAGTCTTACAGCCCTCTATCATAATCCAGAGTTTTGAGAAGATTGGAGAAACTCAATTATTCGCCCGAAAATGAAAAAAAACGAAAGGGGTAACACTGTCGTTTTTTTTTTCGGGTCGAAATTTTGAATTTCGATATCTCAGCTCTGGAAGGGTCTAGAGCCTCCATTTTTGCACTCAGGTCAAAGTTTCGTGGCCCTCTATCAGAATCCAGAGTTTTGAGAAGATTGGAGAAACTCAATTTTTCGCCCGAAAATGAAAAAAAAACGAAAGGGGTAACACTGTCGTTTTTTTTTCGGGTGGAAATTTTGAATTTCGATATCTCAGCTCTGGAAGGGTCTAGAGCCTCCATTTTTGCACTCAGGTCAAAGTCTTACAGCCCTCTATCATAATCCAGAGTTTTGAGAAGATTGGAGAAACTCAATTTTTCGCCCGAAAATGAAAAAAAACGAAAGGGGTAACACTGTCGTTTTTTTTTTCGGGTCGAAATTTTGAATTTCGATATCTCAGCTCTGGAAGGGTCTAGAGCCTCCATTTTTGCACTCAGGTCAAAGTTTCGTGGCCCTCTATCAGAATCCAGAGTTTTGAGAAGATTGGAGAAACTCAATTTTTTACCCGAAAATGAAAAACAACGAAAGGGGTAACACGGTCGTTTTTTTTTCGGGTCGAGATTTTGAATTTCGATATCTCAGCTCTGGAAGGGTCTAGAGCCTCCATTTTTGCACTCAGGTCAAAGTTTTGTGGCCCTCTATCAGAATCCAGAGTTTTGAGAAGATTGGAGAAACTCAATTTTTCGCCCGAAAATGAAAAAAAACGAAAGGGGTAACACTGTCGTTTTTTTTTCAGGTCGAAATTTTGAATTTCGATATCTCAGCTCTGGAAGGGTCTAGAGCCTCCATTTTTGCACTCAGGTCAAAGTTTCGTGGCCCTCTATCAGAATCCAGAGTTTTGAGAAGATTGGAGAAACGTAATTTTTCGCCCGAAAATGAAAAAAAATGAAAGGGGTAACACTGTCGTTTTTTTTCGGGTCGAAATTTTTAATTTCGATATCTCAGCTCTGGAAGGGTCTAGAGCCTCCATTTTTGCACTCAGGTCAAAGTTTCGTGGCCCTCTATCAGAATCCAGAGTTTTGAGAAGATTGGAGAAACTAAATTTTTTGCCCGAAAATGAAAAACAACTAAAGGGGTAACACTGTCGTTTTTTTTTCGGGTCGAAATTTTGAATTTCGATATCTCAGCTCTGGAAGGGTCTAGAGCCTCCATTTTTGCACTCAGGTCAAAGTTTCGTGGCCCTCTATCAGAATCCAGAGTTTTGAGAAGATTGGAGAAACTCAATTTTTCGCCCGAAAATGAAAAAAAACGAAAGGGGTAACACTGTCGTTTTTTTTTCGGGTCGAAATTTTGAATTTCGATATCTCAACTCTGGAAGGGTCTAGAGCCTCCATTTTTGCACTCAGGTCAAAGTTTCGTGGCCCTCTATCAGAATCCAGAGTTTTGAGAAGATTGGAGAAACTTAATTTTTCGCCCGAAAATGAAAAAAAACAAAAGGGGTGACACTGTCATTTTTTTTTTCGGGTCGAAATTTTGAACTTCGATATCTCAGCTCTTGAAGGGTCTAGAGCCTCCATTTTTGCACTCAGGTCAAAGTTTCGTGGCCCTCTATCAGAATCCAGAGTTTTGAGAAGATTGGAGAAACTTAATTTTTCGCCCGAAAATGAAAAAAAACAAAAGGGGTGACACTGTCATTTTTTTTTCGGGTCGAAATTTTGAATTTCGATATCTCAGCTCTTGAAGGGTCTAGAGCCTCCATTTTTGCACTCAGGTCAAAGTTTCGTGGCCCTCTATCAGAATCCAGAGTTTTGAGAAGATTGGAGAAACTTAATTTTTCGCCCGAAAATGAAAAAAAACGAAAGGGGTAACACTATCGTTTTTTTTTTCGGGTCGAAATTTTGAATTTCGATATCTCAGCTCTGGAAGGGTCTAGAGCCTCCATTTTTGCACTCAGGTCAAAGTCTTACAGCCCTCTATCATAATCCAGAGTTTTGAGAAGATTGGAGAAACTCAGTTTTTCGCCCGAAAATGAAAAAAAAAACGAAAGGGGTAACACTGTCGTTTTTTTTTCGGGTCGAAATTTTGAATTTCGATATCTCAGCTCTGGAAGGGTCTAGAGCCTCCATTTTTGCACTCAGGTCAAAGTCTTACAGCCCTCTATCATAATCCAGAGTTTTGAGAAGATTGGAGAAACTCAATTTTTCGCCCGAAAATGAATAAAAAATGAAAGGGGTAACACTGTCGTTTTTTTTTCGGGTCGAAATTTTGAATTTTGATATCTCAACTCTGGAAGGGTCTAGAGCCTCCATTTTTGCACTCAGGTCAAAGTTTCGTGGCCCTCTATCAGAATCCAGAGTTTTGCGAAGATTGGAGAAACTCAATTTTTCGCCCGAAAATGAAAAAAAAACGAAAGGGTTAACACTGTCGTTTTTTTTTTCGGGTCGAAATTTTGAATTTCGATATCTCAGCTCTGGAAGGGTCTAGAGCCTCCATTTTTGCACTCAGGTCAAAGTTTCGTGGCCCTCTATCAGAATCCAGAGTTTTGAGAAGATTGGAGAAACTTAATTTTTCGCCCGAAAATGAAAAAAAACAAAAGGGGTGACACTGTCATTTTTTTTTTCGGGTCGAAATTTTGAATTTCGATATCTCAGCTCTTGAAGGGTCTAGAGCCTCCATTTTTGCACTCAGGTCAAAGTTTCATGGCCCTCTATCAGAATCCAGAGTTTTGAGAAGATTGGAGAAACGTAATTTTTCGCCCGAAAACGAAAAAAAACAAAAGGGGTAACACTGTCGGGTTTTTTTCGAGTCGAAATTTTAAATTTTGATATCTCAGCTCTGGAAGGGTCTAGAGCCTCCATTTTTGCACTCAGGTCAAAGTCTCACAGCCCTCTATCATAATCCAGAGTTTTGAGAAGATTGGAGAAACTTAATTTTTCGCCCGAAAACGAAAAAAAAAAACGAAAGGGGTAACACTGTCGTTTTTTTTTTCGGGTCGAAATTTTGAATTTCGATATCTCAGCTCTGGAAGGGTCTAGAGCCTCCATTTTTGCACTCAGGTCAAAGTTTTGTGGCCCCCTATCAGAATCCAGAGTTTTGAGAAGATTGGAGAAACGTAATTTTTCGCCCGAAAACGAAAAAAAACGAAAGGGGTAATACTGTCGTTTTTTTTTCGAGTCGAAATTTTAAATTTTGATATCTCAGCTCTGGAAGGGTCTAGAGCCTCCATTTTTGCACTCAGGTCAAAGTCTCACAGCCCTCTATCATAATCCAGAGTTTTGAGAAGATTGGAGATACGTAATTTTTCGCCCGAAAACGAAAAAAAAAATGAAAGGGGTAACACTGTCGTTTTTTTTTTCGGGTCGAAATTTTGAATTTCGATATCTCAGCTCTGGAAGGGTCTAGAGCCTCCATTTTTGCACTCAGGTCAATGTTTCGTGGCCCTCTATCAGAATCCAGAGTTTTGAGAAGATTGGAGAAACTTAATTTTTCGCCCGAAAACGGAAAAAAACGAAAGGGGTAACACTGTCGTTTTTTTTTCGGGTCGAAATTTTGAATTTCGATATCTCAGCTCTGGAAGGGTCTAGAGCCTCCATTTTTGCACTCAGGTCAAAGTTTCGTGGCCCTCTATCAGAATCCAGAGTTTTGAGAAGATTGGAGAAACTTAATTTTTCGCCCGAAAATGAAAAAAAAACAAAAGGGGTGACACTGTCATTTTTTTTTTCGGGTCGAAATTTTGAATTTCGATATCTCAGCTCTTGAAGGGTCTAGAGCCTCCATTTTTGCACTCAGGTCAAAGTTTCATGGCCCTCTATCAGAATCCAGAGTTTTGAGAAGATTGGAGAAACGTAATTTTTCGCCCGAAAACGAAAAAAACAAAAGGGGTAACACTGTCGGGTTTTTTTCGAGTCGAAATTTTAAATTTTGATATCTCAGCTCTGGAAGGGTCTAGAGCCTCCATTTTTGCACTCAGGTCAAAGTCTCACAGCCCTCTATCATAATCCAGAGTTTTGAGAAGATTGGAGAAACTTAATTTTTCGCCCGAAAACGAAAAAAAAAACGAAAGGGGTAACACTGTGGGTTTTTTTTTTTCGGGTCGAAATTTTGAATTTCGATATCTCAGCTCTGGAAGGGTCTAGAGCCTCCATTTTTGCACTCAGGTCAAAGTTTTGTGGCCCCCTATCAGAATCCAGAGTTTTGAGAAGATTGGAGAAACGTAATTTTTCGCCCGAAAACGAAAAAAAACTAAAGGGGTAATACTGTCGTTTTTTTTTCGAGTCGAAATTTTAAATTTTGATATCTCAGCTCTGGAAGGGTCTAGAGTCTCCAGTTTTGCACTCAGGTCAAAGTCTCACAGCCCTCTATCATAATCCAGAGTTTTGAGAAGATTGGAGAAACTTAATTTTTCACCCCAAAACGAAAAAAAACGAAAGGGGTAACACTGTCGTTTTTTTTTCGAGTCGAAATTTTAAATTTTGATATCTCAGCTCTGGAAGGGTCTAGAGCCTCCATTTTTGCACTCAGGTCAAAGTCTTACAGCTCTCTATCATAATCAAGAGTTTTGAGAAGATTGGAGAAACTCAATTTTTCGCCCGAAAATGAAAAAAAATGAAAGGGGTAACACTGTCGTTTTTTTTTTGGGTCGAAATTTTGAATTTCGATATCTCAGCTCTGGAAGGGTCTAGAGCCTCCATTTTTGCACTCAGGTCAAAGTCTTACAGCCCTCTATCATAATCCAGAGTTTTGAGAAGATTGGAGAAACTCAATTATTCGCCCGAAAATGAAAAAAAACGAAAGGGGTAACACTGTCGTTTTTTTTTTCGGGTCGAAATTTTGAATTTCGATATCTCAGCTCTGGAAGGGTCTAGAGCCTCCATTTTTGCACTCAGGTCAAAGTTTCGTGGCCCTCTATCAGAATCCAGAGTTTTGAGAAGATTGGAGAAACTCAATTTTTCGCCCGAAAATGAAAAAAAAACGAAAGGGGTAACACTGTCGTTTTTTTTTCGGGTGGAAATTTTGAATTTCGATATCTCAGCTCTGGAAGGGTCTAGAGCCTCCATTTTTGCACTCAGGTCAAAGTCTTACAGCCCTCTATCATAATCCAGAGTTTTGAGAAGATTGGAGAAACTCAATTTTTCGCCCGAAAATGAAAAAAAACGAAAGGGGTAACACTGTCGTTTTTTTTTTCGGGTCGAAATTTTGAATTTCGATATCTCAGCTCTGGAAGGGTCTAGAGCCTCCATTTTTGCACTCAGGTCAAAGTTTCGTGGCCCTCTATCAGAATCCAGAGTTTTGAGAAGATTGGAGAAACTCAATTTTTTACCCGAAAATGAAAAACAACGAAAGGGGTAACACGGTCGTTTTTTTTTCGGGTCGAGATTTTGAATTTCGATATCTCAGCTCTGGAAGGGTCTAGAGCCTCCATTTTTGCACTCAGGTCAAAGTTTTGTGGCCCTCTATCAGAATCCAGAGTTTTGAGAAGATTGGAGAAACTCAATTTTTCGCCCGAAAATGAAAAAAAACGAAAGGGGTAACACTGTCGTTTTTTTTTCAGGTCGAAATTTTGAATTTCGATATCTCAGCTCTGGAAGGGTCTAGAGCCTCCATTTTTGCACTCAGGTCAAAGTTTCGTGGCCCTCTATCAGAATCCAGAGTTTTGAGAAGATTGGAGAAACGTAATTTTTCGCCCGAAAATGAAAAAAAATGAAAGGGGTAACACTGTCGTTTTTTTTCGGGTCGAAATTTTTAATTTCGATATCTCAGCTCTGGAAGGGTCTAGAGCCTCCATTTTTGCACTCAGGTCAAAGTTTCGTGGCCCTCTATCAGAATCCAGAGTTTTGAGAAGATTGGAGAAACTAAATTTTTTGCCCGAAAATGAAAAACAACTAAAGGGGTAACACTGTCGTTTTTTTTTCGGGTCGAAATTTTGAATTTCGATATCTCAGCTCTGGAAGGGTCTAGAGCCTCCATTTTTGCACTCAGGTCAAAGTTTCGTGGCCCTCTATCAGAATCCAGAGTTTTGAGAAGATTGGAGAAACTCAATTTTTCGCCCGAAAATGAAAAAAAACGAAAGGGGTAACACTGTCGTTTTTTTTTCGGGTCGAAATTTTGAATTTCGATATCTCAACTCTGGAAGGGTCTAGAGCCTCCATTTTTGCACTCAGGTCAAAGTTTCGTGGCCCTCTATCAGAATCCAGAGTTTTGAGAAGATTGGAGAAACTTAATTTTTCGCCCGAAAATGAAAAAAAACAAAAGGGGTGACACTGTCATTTTTTTTTTCGGGTCGAAATTTTGAACTTCGATATCTCAGCTCTTGAAGGGTCTAGAGCCTCCATTTTTGCACTCAGGTCAAAGTTTCGTGGCCCTCTATCAGAATCCAGAGTTTTGAGAAGATTGGAGAAACTTAATTTTTCGCCCGAAAATGAAAAAAAACAAAAGGGGTGACACTGTCATTTTTTTTTCGGGTCGAAATTTTGAATTTCGATATCTCAGCTCTTGAAGGGTCTAGAGCCTCCATTTTTGCACTCAGGTCAAAGTTTCGTGGCCCTCTATCAGAATCCAGAGTTTTGAGAAGATTGGAGAAACTTAATTTTTCGCCCGAAAATGAAAAAAAACGAAAGGGGTAACACTATCGTTTTTTTTTTCGGGTCGAAATTTTGAATTTCGATATCTCAGCTCTGGAAGGGTCTAGAGCCTCCATTTTTGCACTCAGGTCAAAGTCTTACAGCCCTCTATCATAATCCAGAGTTTTGAGAAGATTGGAGAAACTCAGTTTTTCGCCCGAAAATGAAAAAAAAAACGAAAGGGGTAACACTGTCGTTTTTTTTTCGGGTCGAAATTTTGAATTTCGATATCTCAGCTCTGGAAGGGTCTAGAGCCTCCATTTTTGCACTCAGGTCAAAGTCTTACAGCCCTCTATCATAATCCAGAGTTTTGAGAAGATTGGAGAAACTCAATTTTTCGCCCGAAAATGAATAAAAAATGAAAGGGGTAACACTGTCGTTTTTTTTTCGGGTCGAAATTTTGAATTTTGATATCTCAACTCTGGAAGGGTCTAGAGCCTCCATTTTTGCACTCAGGTCAAAGTTTCGTGGCCCTCTATCAGAATCCAGAGTTTTGCGAAGATTGGAGAAACTCAATTTTTCGCCCGAAAATGAAAAAAAAACGAAAGGGTTAACACTGTCGTTTTTTTTTTCGGGTCGAAATTTTGAATTTCGATATCTCAGCTCTGGAAGGGTCTAGAGCCTCCATTTTTGCACTCAGGTCAAAGTTTCGTGGCCCTCTATCAGAATCCAGAGTTTTGAGAAGATTGGAGAAACTTAATTTTTCGCCCGAAAATGAAAAAAAACAAAAGGGGTGACACTGTCATTTTTTTTTTCGGGTCGAAATTTTGAATTTCGATATCTCAGCTCTTGAAGGGTCTAGAGCCTCCATTTTTGCACTCAGGTCAAAGTTTCATGGCCCTCTATCAGAATCCAGAGTTTTGAGAAGATTGGAGAAACGTAATTTTTCGCCCGAAAACGAAAAAAAACAAAAGGGGTAACACTGTCGGGTTTTTTTCGAGTCGAAATTTTAAATTTTGATATCTCAGCTCTGGAAGGGTCTAGAGCCTCCATTTTTGCACTCAGGTCAAAGTCTCACAGCCCTCTATCATAATCCAGAGTTTTGAGAAGATTGGAGAAACTTAATTTTTCGCCCGAAAACGAAAAAAAAAAACGAAAGGGGTAACACTGTCGTTTTTTTTTTTCGGGTCGAAATTTTGAATTTCGATATCTCAGCTCTGGAAGGGTCTAGAGCCTCCATTTTTGCACTCAGGTCAAAGTTTTGTGGCCCCCTATCAGAATCCAGAGTTTTGAGAAGATTGGAGAAACGTAATTTTTCGCCCGAAAACGAAAAAAAACGAAAGGGGTAATACTGTCGTTTTTTTTTCGAGTCGAAATTTTAAATTTTGATATCTCAGCTCTGGAAGGGTCTAGAGCCTCCATTTTTGCACTCAGGTCAAAGTCTCACAGCCCTCTATCATAATCCAGAGTTTTGAGAAGATTGGAGATACGTAATTTTTCGCCCGAAAACGAAAAAAAAAATGAAAGGGGTAACACTGTCGTTTTTTTTTTCGGGTCGAAATTTTGAATTTCGATATCTCAGCTCTGGAAGGGTCTAGAGCCTCCATTTTTGCACTCAGGTCAATGTTTCGTGGCCCTCTATCAGAATCCAGAGTTTTGAGAAGATTGGAGAAACTTAATTTTTCGCCCGAAAACGGAAAAAAACGAAAGGGGTAACACTGTCGTTTTTTTTTCGGGTCGAAATTTTGAATTTCGATATCTCAGCTCTGGAAGGGTCTAGAGCCTCCATTTTTGCACTCAGGTCAAAGTTTCGTGGCCCTCTATCAGAATCCAGAGTTTTGAGAAGATTGGAGAAACTTAATTTTTCGCCCGAAAATGAAAAAAAAACAAAAGGGGTGACACTGTCATTTTTTTTTTCGGGTCGAAATTTTGAATTTCGATATCTCAGCTCTTGAAGGGTCTAGAGCCTCCATTTTTGCACTCAGGTCAAAGTTTCATGGCCCTCTATCAGAATCCAGAGTTTTGAGAAGATTGGAGAAACGTAATTTTTCGCCCGAAAACGAAAAAAACAAAAGGGGTAACACTGTCGGGTTTTTTTCGAGTCGAAATTTTAAATTTTGATATCTCAGCTCTGGAAGGGTCTAGAGCCTCCATTTTTGCACTCAGGTCAAAGTCTCACAGCCCTCTATCATAATCCAGAGTTTTGAGAAGATTGGAGAAACTTAATTTTTCGCCCGAAAACGAAAAAAAAAACGAAAGGGGTAACACTGTGGGTTTTTTTTTTTCGGGTCGAAATTTTGAATTTCGATATCTCAGCTCTGGAAGGGTCTAGAGCCTCCATTTTTGCACTCAGGTCAAAGTTTTGTGGCCCCCTATCAGAATCCAGAGTTTTGAGAAGATTGGAGAAACGTAATTTTTCGCCCGAAAACGAAAAAAAACTAAAGGGGTAATACTGTCGTTTTTTTTTCGAGTCGAAATTTTAAATTTTGATATCTCAGCTCTGGAAGGGTCTAGAGTCTCCAGTTTTGCACTCAGGTCAAAGTCTCACAGCCCTCTATCATAATCCAGAGTTTTGAGAAGATTGGAGAAACTTAATTTTTCACCCCAAAACGAAAAAAAACGAAAGGGGTAACACTGTCGTTTTTTTTTCGAGTCGAAATTTTAAATTTTGATATCTCAGCTCTGGAAGGGTCTAGAGCCTCCATTTTTGCACTCAGGTCAAAGTCTTACAGCTCTCTATCATAATCAAGAGTTTTGAGAAGATTGGAGAAACTCAATTTTTCGCCCGAAAATGAAAAAAAATGAAAGGGGTAACACTGTCGTTTTTTTTTTGGGTCGAAATTTTGAATTTCGATATCTCAGCTCTGGAAGGGTCTAGAGCCTCCATTTTTGCACTCAGGTCAAAGTCTTACAGCCCTCTATCATAATCCAGAGTTTTGAGAAGATTGGAGAAACTCAATTATTCGCCCGAAAATGAAAAAAAACGAAAGGGGTAACACTGTCGTTTTTTTTTTCGGGTCGAAATTTTGAATTTCGATATCTCAGCTCTGGAAGGGTCTAGAGCCTCCATTTTTGCACTCAGGTCAAAGTTTCGTGGCCCTCTATCAGAATCCAGAGTTTTGAGAAGATTGGAGAAACTCAATTTTTCGCCCGAAAATGAAAAAAAAACGAAAGGGGTAACACTGTCGTTTTTTTTTCGGGTGGAAATTTTGAATTTCGATATCTCAGCTCTGGAAGGGTCTAGAGCCTCCATTTTTGCACTCAGGTCAAAGTCTTACAGCCCTCTATCATAATCCAGAGTTTTGAGAAGATTGGAGAAACTCAATTTTTCGCCCGAAAATGAAAAAAAACGAAAGGGGTAACACTGTCGTTTTTTTTTTCGGGTCGAAATTTTGAATTTCGATATCTCAGCTCTGGAAGGGTCTAGAGCCTCCATTTTTGCACTCAGGTCAAAGTTTCGTGGCCCTCTATCAGAATCCAGAGTTTTGAGAAGATTGGAGAAACTCAATTTTTTACCCGAAAATGAAAAACAACGAAAGGGGTAACACGGTCGTTTTTTTTTCGGGTCGAGATTTTGAATTTCGATATCTCAGCTCTGGAAGGGTCTAGAGCCTCCATTTTTGCACTCAGGTCAAAGTTTTGTGGCCCTCTATCAGAATCCAGAGTTTTGAGAAGATTGGAGAAACTCAATTTTTCGCCCGAAAATGAAAAAAAACGAAAGGGGTAACACTGTCGTTTTTTTTTCAGGTCGAAATTTTGAATTTCGATATCTCAGCTCTGGAAGGGTCTAGAGCCTCCATTTTTGCACTCAGGTCAAAGTTTCGTGGCCCTCTATCAGAATCCAGAGTTTTGAGAAGATTGGAGAAACGTAATTTTTCGCCCGAAAATGAAAAAAAATGAAAGGGGTAACACTGTCGTTTTTTTTCGGGTCGAAATTTTTAATTTCGATATCTCAGCTCTGGAAGGGTCTAGAGCCTCCATTTTTGCACTCAGGTCAAAGTTTCGTGGCCCTCTATCAGAATCCAGAGTTTTGAGAAGATTGGAGAAACTAAATTTTTTGCCCGAAAATGAAAAACAACTAAAGGGGTAACACTGTCGTTTTTTTTTCGGGTCGAAATTTTGAATTTCGATATCTCAGCTCTGGAAGGGTCTAGAGCCTCCATTTTTGCACTCAGGTCAAAGTTTCGTGGCCCTCTATCAGAATCCAGAGTTTTGAGAAGATTGGAGAAACTCAATTTTTCGCCCGAAAATGAAAAAAAACGAAAGGGGTAACACTGTCGTTTTTTTTTCGGGTCGAAATTTTGAATTTCGATATCTCAACTCTGGAAGGGTCTAGAGCCTCCATTTTTGCACTCAGGTCAAAGTTTCGTGGCCCTCTATCAGAATCCAGAGTTTTGAGAAGATTGGAGAAACTTAATTTTTCGCCCGAAAATGAAAAAAAACAAAAGGGGTGACACTGTCATTTTTTTTTTCGGGTCGAAATTTTGAACTTCGATATCTCAGCTCTTGAAGGGTCTAGAGCCTCCATTTTTGCACTCAGGTCAAAGTTTCGTGGCCCTCTATCAGAATCCAGAGTTTTGAGAAGATTGGAGAAACTTAATTTTTCGCCCGAAAATGAAAAAAAACAAAAGGGGTGACACTGTCATTTTTTTTTCGGGTCGAAATTTTGAATTTCGATATCTCAGCTCTTGAAGGGTCTAGAGCCTCCATTTTTGCACTCAGGTCAAAGTTTCGTGGCCCTCTATCAGAATCCAGAGTTTTGAGAAGATTGGAGAAACTTAATTTTTCGCCCGAAAATGAAAAAAAACGAAAGGGGTAACACTATCGTTTTTTTTTTCGGGTCGAAATTTTGAATTTCGATATCTCAGCTCTGGAAGGGTCTAGAGCCTCCATTTTTGCACTCAGGTCAAAGTCTTACAGCCCTCTATCATAATCCAGAGTTTTGAGAAGATTGGAGAAACTCAGTTTTTCGCCCGAAAATGAAAAAAAAAACGAAAGGGGTAACACTGTCGTTTTTTTTTCGGGTCGAAATTTTGAATTTCGATATCTCAGCTCTGGAAGGGTCTAGAGCCTCCATTTTTGCACTCAGGTCAAAGTCTTACAGCCCTCTATCATAATCCAGAGTTTTGAGAAGATTGGAGAAACTCAATTTTTCGCCCGAAAATGAATAAAAAATGAAAGGGGTAACACTGTCGTTTTTTTTTCGGGTCGAAATTTTGAATTTTGATATCTCAACTCTGGAAGGGTCTAGAGCCTCCATTTTTGCACTCAGGTCAAAGTTTCGTGGCCCTCTATCAGAATCCAGAGTTTTGCGAAGATTGGAGAAACTCAATTTTTCGCCCGAAAATGAAAAAAAAACGAAAGGGTTAACACTGTCGTTTTTTTTTTCGGGTCGAAATTTTGAATTTCGATATCTCAGCTCTGGAAGGGTCTAGAGCCTCCATTTTTGCACTCAGGTCAAAGTTTCGTGGCCCTCTATCAGAATCCAGAGTTTTGAGAAGATTGGAGAAACTTAATTTTTCGCCCGAAAATGAAAAAAAACAAAAGGGGTGACACTGTCATTTTTTTTTTCGGGTCGAAATTTTGAATTTCGATATCTCAGCTCTTGAAGGGTCTAGAGCCTCCATTTTTGCACTCAGGTCAAAGTTTCATGGCCCTCTATCAGAATCCAGAGTTTTGAGAAGATTGGAGAAACGTAATTTTTCGCCCGAAAACGAAAAAAAACAAAAGGGGTAACACTGTCGGGTTTTTTTCGAGTCGAAATTTTAAATTTTGATATCTCAGCTCTGGAAGGGTCTAGAGCCTCCATTTTTGCACTCAGGTCAAAGTCTCACAGCCCTCTATCATAATCCAGAGTTTTGAGAAGATTGGAGAAACTTAATTTTTCGCCCGAAAACGAAAAAAAAAAACGAAAGGGGTAACACTGTCGTTTTTTTTTTTCGGGTCGAAATTTTGAATTTCGATATCTCAGCTCTGGAAGGGTCTAGAGCCTCCATTTTTGCACTCAGGTCAAAGTTTTGTGGCCCCCTATCAGAATCCAGAGTTTTGAGAAGATTGGAGAAACGTAATTTTTCGCCCGAAAACGAAAAAAAACGAAAGGGGTAATACTGTCGTTTTTTTTTCGAGTCGAAATTTTAAATTTTGATATCTCAGCTCTGGAAGGGTCTAGAGCCTCCATTTTTGCACTCAGGTCAAAGTCTCACAGCCCTCTATCATAATCCAGAGTTTTGAGAAGATTGGAGATACGTAATTTTTCGCCCGAAAACGAAAAAAAAAATGAAAGGGGTAACACTGTCGTTTTTTTTTTCGGGTCGAAATTTTGAATTTCGATATCTCAGCTCTGGAAGGGTCTAGAGCCTCCATTTTTGCACTCAGGTCAATGTTTCGTGGCCCTCTATCAGAATCCAGAGTTTTGAGAAGATTGGAGAAACTTAATTTTTCGCCCGAAAACGGAAAAAAACGAAAGGGGTAACACTGTCGTTTTTTTTTCGGGTCGAAATTTTGAATTTCGATATCTCAGCTCTGGAAGGGTCTAGAGCCTCCATTTTTGCACTCAGGTCAAAGTTTCGTGGCCCTCTATCAGAATCCAGAGTTTTGAGAAGATTGGAGAAACGTAATTTTTCGCCCGAAAACGAAAAAAAACGAAAGGGGTAACACTGTCGTTTTTTTTTCGAGTCGAAATTTTAAATTTTGATATCTCAGCTCTGGAAGGGTCTAGAGCCTCCATTTTTGCACTCAGGTCAAAGTCTCACAGCCCTCTATCATAATCCAGAGTTTTGAGAAGATTGGAGAAACTTAATTTTTCGCCCGAAAACGGAAAAAAACGAAAGGGGTAACACTGTCGTTTTTTTTTTTCGGGTCGAAATTTTTAATTTCGATATCTCAGCTCTGGAAGGGTCTAGAGCCTCCATTTTTGCACTCAGGTCAAAGTTTCGTGGCCCTCTATCAGAATCCAGAGTTTTGAGAAGATTGGAGAAACTCAATTTTTCGCCCGAAAATGAAAAAAAACGAAAGGGGTAACACTGTCATTTTTTTTTTCGGGTCGAAATTTTGAATTTCGATATCTCAGCTCTTGAAGGGTCTAGAGCCTCCATTTTTGCACTCAGGTCAAAGTTTCATGGCCCTCTATCAGAATCCAGAGTTTTGAGAAGATTGGAGAAACGTAATTTTTCGCCCGAAAACGAAAAAAACAAAAGGGGTAACACTGTCGGGTTTTTTTCGAGTCAAAATTTTAAATTTTGATATCTCAGCTCTGGAAGGGTCTAGAGCCTCCATTTTTGCACTCAGGTCAAAGTCTCACAGCCCTCTATCATAATCCAGAGTTTTGAGAAGATTGGAGAAACTTAATTTTTCGCCCGAAAACGAAAAAAAAAACGAAAGGGGTAACACTGTGGTTTTTTTTTTTCGGGTCGAAATTTTGAATTTCGATATCTCAGCTCTGGAAGGGTCTAGAGCCTCCATTTTTGCACTCAGGTCAAAGTTTTGTGGCCCCCTATCAGAATCCAGAGTTTTGAGAAGATTGGAGAAACGTAATTTTTCGCCCGAAAACGAAAAAAAACGAAAGGGGTAATACTGTCGTTTTTTTTTCGAGTCGAAATTTTAAATTTTGATATCTCAGCTCTGGAAGGGTCTAGAGCCTCCAGTTTTGCACTCAGGTCAAAGTCTCACAGCCCTCTATCATAATCCAGAGTTTTGAGAAGATTGGAGAAACTTAATTTTTCACCCCAAAACGAAAAAAAAACGAAAGGGGTAACACTGTCGTTTTTTTTTTCGGGTCGAAATTTTGAATTTCGATATCTCAGCTCTGGAAGGGTCTAGAGCCTCCATTTTTGCACTCAGGTCAAAGTTTTGTGGCCCTCTATCAGAATCCAGAGTTTTGAGAAGATTGGAGATACGTAATTTTTCGCCCGAAAACGAAAAAAAAAACGAAAGGGGTAACACTGTCGTTTTTTTTTTCGGGTCGAAATTTTGAATTTCGATATCTCAGCTCTGGAAGGGTCTAGAGCCTCCATTTTTGCACTCAGGTCAATGTTTCGTGGCCCTCTATCAGAATCCAGAGTTTTGAGAAGATTGGAGAAACTTAATTTTTCGCCCGAAAACGGAAAAAAACGAAAGGGGTAACACTGTCGTTTTTTTTTCGGGTCGAAATTTTGAATTTCGATATCTCAGCTCTGGAAGGGTCTAGAGCCTCCATTTTTGCACTCAGGTCAAAGTTTCGTGGCCCTCTATCAGAATCCAGAGTTTTGAGAAGATTGGAGAAACGTAATTTTTCGCCCGAAAACGAAAAAAAACGAAAGGGGTAACACTGTCGTTTTTTTTTCGAGTCGAAATTTTTAATTTTGATATCTCAGCTCTGGAAGGGTCTAGAGCCTCCATTTTTGCACTCAGGTCAAAGTCTCACAGCCCTCTATCATAATCCAGCGTTTTGAGAAGATTGGAGAAACTTAATTTTTCGCCCGAAAACGGAAAAAAAACGAAAGGGGTAACACTGTCGGTTTTTTTTTTCGGGTCGAAATTTTTAATTTCGATATCTCAGCTCTGGAAGGGTCTAGAGCCTCCATTTTTGCACTCAGGTCAAAGTTTCGAGGCCCTCTATCAGAATCCAGAGTTTTGAGAAGATTGGAGAAACGTAATTTTTCGCCTGAAAACGAAAAAAAAACGAAAGGGGTAACACTGTCGTTTTTTTTTTCGGGTCGAAATTTTGAATTTCGATATCTCAGCTCTGGAAGGGTCTAGAGCCTCCATTTTTGCACTCAGGTCAAAGTTTCGTGGCCCTCTATAAGAATCCAGAGTTTTGAGAAGATTGGAGAAACTTAATTTTTCGCCCGAAAATGAAAAAAAACGAAAGGGGTAACACTGTCGTTTTTTTTCGGGTCGAAATTTTGAATTTCGATATCTCAGCTCTGGAAGGGTCTAGAGCCTCCATTTTTGCACTCAGGTCCAAGTCTTACAGCCCTCTATCATAATCCAGAGTTTTGAGAAGATTGGAGAAACTCAGTTTTTCGCCCGAAAATGAAAAAAAACGAATGGGGTAACACTGTCGTTTTTTTTTCGGGTCGAAATTTTGAATTTCGATATCTCAGCTCTGGAAGGGTCTAGAGCCTCCATTTTTGCACTCAGGTCAAAGTCTTACAGCCCTCTGTCATAATCCAGAGTTTTGAGAAGATTGGAGAAACTCAATTTTTCGCCCGAAAATGAAAAAAAAATGAAAGGGGTAACACTGTCGTTTTTTTTTCGGGTCAAAATTTTGAATTTTGATATCTCAACTCTGGAAGGGTCTAGAGCCTCCATTTTTGCACTCAGGTCAAAGTTTCGTGGCCCTCTATCAGAATCCAGAGTTTTGCAAAGATTGGAGAAAATCAATTTTTCGCCCGAAAATGAAAAAAAAAACGAAAGGGGTAACACTGTCGGTTTTTTTTCGGGTCGAAATTTAGAATTTCGATATCTCAGCTCTGGAAGGGTCTAGAGCCTCCATTTTTGCACTCAGGTCAAAGTCTTACAGCCCTCTATCATAATCCAGAGTTTTGAGAAGATTGAAAAAACTCAATTTTTCGCCCGAAAATGAAAAAAAAAACGAAAGCGGTAACACTGTCGTTTTTTTTTTCGGGTCGAAATTTTTAATTTCAATATGTCAGCTCTGGAAGGGTCTAGAGCCTCCATTTTTGCACTCAGGTCAAAGTTTCGTGGCCCTCTATCAGAATCCAGAGTTTTGAGAAGATTGGAGAAACTAAATTTTTTGCCCGAAAATGAAAAACAACTAAAGGGGTAACACTGTCGTTTTTTTTTCGGGTCGAAATTTTGAATTTCGATATCTCAGCTCTGGAAGGGTCTAGAGCCTCCATTTTTGCACTCAGGTCAAAGTTTCGTGGCCCTCTATCAGAATCCAGAGTTTTGAGAAGATTGGAGAAACTCAATTTTTCGCCCGAAAATGAAAAAAAACGAAAGGGGTAACACTGTCGTTTTTTTTTTCGGGTCGAAATTTTGAATTTCGATATCTCAACTCTGGAAGGGTCTAGAGCCTCCATTTTTGCACTCAGGTCAAAGTTTCGTGGCCCTCTATCAGAATCCAGAGTTTTGAGAAGATTGGAGAAACTTAATTTTTCGCCCGAAAATGAAAAAAAACAAAAGGGGTGACACTGTCATTTTTTTTTTCGGGTCGAAATTTTGAATTTCGATATCTCAGCTCTTGAAGGGTCTAGAGCCTCCATTTTTGCACTCAGGTCAAAGTTTCATGGCCCTCTATCAGAATCCAGAGTTTTGAGAAGATTGGAGAAACGTAATTTTTCGCCCGAAAACGAAAAAAAACAAAAGGGGTAACACTGTCGGGTTTTTTTCGAGTCGAAATTTTAAATTTTGATATCTCAGCTCTGGAAGGGTCTAGAGCCTCCATTTTTGCACTCAGGTCAAAGTCTCACAGCCCTCTATCATAATCCAGAGTTTTGAGAAGATTGGAGAAACTTAATTTTTCGCCCGAAAACGAAAAAAAAAACGAAAGGGGTAACACTGTCGTTTTTTTTTTTCGGGTCGAAATTTTGAATTTCGATATCTCAGCTCTGGAAGGGTCTAGAGCCTCCATTTTTGCACTCAGGTCAAAGTTTTGTGGCCCCCTATCAGAATCCAGAGTTTTGAGAAGATTGGAGAAACGTAATTTTTCGCCCGAAAACGGAAAAAAACGAAAGGGGTAATACTGTCGTTTTTTTTTCGAGTCGAAATTTTAAATTTTGATATCTCAGCTCTGGAAGGGTCTAGAGCCTCCATTTTTGCACTCAGGTCAAAGTCTCACAGCCCTCTGTCATAATCCAGAGTTTTGAGAAGATTGGAGATACGTAATTTTTCGCCCGAAAACGAAAAAAAAAACGAAAGGGGTAACACTGTCGTTTTTTTTTCGGGTCGAAATTTTGAATTTCAATATCTCAGCTCTGGAAGGGTCTAGAGCCTCCATTTTTGCACTCAGGTCAATGTTTCGTGGCCCTCTATCAGAATCCAGAGTTTTGAGAAGATTGGAGAAACTTAATTTTTCGCCCGAAAACGGAAAAAAACGAAAGGGGTAACACTGTCGTTTTTTTTTCGGGTCGAAATTTTGAATTTCGATATCTCAGCTCTGGAAGGGTCTAGAGCCTCCATTTTTGCACTCAGGTCAAAGTTTCGTGGCCCTCTATCAGAATCCAGAGTTTTGAGAAGATTGGAGAAACGTAATTTTTCGCCCGAAAACGAAAAAAAACGAAAGGGGTAACACTGTCGTTTTTTTTTCGAGTCGAAATTTTAAATTTTGATATCTCAGCTCTGGAAGGGTCTAGAGCCTCCATTTTTGCACTCAGGTAAAAGTCTCACAGCCCTCTATCATAATCCAGAGTTTTGAGAAGATTGGAGAAACTTAATTTTTCGCCCGAAAACGGAAAAAACGAAAGGGGTAACACTGTCGTTTTTTTTTTCGGGTCGAAATTTTTAATTTCGATATCTCAGCTCTGGAAGGGTCTAGAGCCTCCATTTTTGCACTCAGGTCAAAGTTTCGTGGCCCTCTATCAGAATCCAGAGTTTTGAGAAGATTGGAGAAACTCAATTTTTCGCCCGAAAATAAAAAAAAACGAAAGGGGTTACACTGTCGTTTTTTTTTCGGGTCGAAATTTTGAATTTCGATATCTCAACTCTGGAAGGGTCTAGAGCCTCCATTTTTGCACTCAGGTCAAAGTTTCGTGGCCCTCTATCAGAATCCAGAGTTTTGAGAAGATTGGAGAAACTTAATTTTTCGCCCGAAAATGAAAAAAAACAAAAGGGGTGACACTGTCATTTTTTTTTTCGGGTCGAAATTTTGAATTTCGATATCTCAGCTCTTGAAGGGTCTAGAGCCTCCATTTTTGCACTCAGGTCAAAGTTTCATGGCCCTCTATCAGAATCCAGAGTTTTGAGAAGATTGGAGAAACGTAATTTTTCGCCCGAAAACGAAAAAAAACAAAAGGGGTAACACTGTCGGGTTTTTTTCGAGTCGAAATTTTAAATTTTGATATCTCAGCTCTGGAAGGGTCTAGAGCCTCCATTTTTGCACTCAGGTGTAAGTCCCATGACCCTCTATCAGAATCCAGAGTTTCAAGAAGATTGGAGAAACGTATTTTTTGCCCAAAAAAAAAAACCGACAGGGGTAACACTCGTTTTTTTTCTTGGGTGGAAATTGTAGGTTCCTCCAATCTTCTTGAAACTGGATTCTGATAGAGGGGCATGGGACTTAGACCTGAGTGCAAAAATGGAGGCTCTAGTCTAGACCCTTCAAGAGCTGAGATATTGAGATACCACGTAGCATTTATCTCATTATTATCTCAATATCTCAGCTCTGAAAGGGTCTAGAGCCTCTATTTTTGCACTTAGGTCTAAGTCACATGGCCCTCTATCAGAATCCAGAGTTTCAAGAAGATTGGATAAACTTTTTTTGCAGAGTGCACAGTGCAGAGGTCATTTTAGGTTGAAATAATTAGGTGATTATTTTAACTCACAACAGTTAACGTTATAGCAGTTTAAAAGAAGTTGCTACTGAACCAGAATTTTCCTCCACATAACTTGAGACAGGGAAGTTCAAGGTTTTAATTAATTATTATTCTCCAGGTAAGAATAAAGTGATATCAGTTCATAAAGTTGTAATACTTCAAGAGTTGTAATACTATCCAAGAGATACACATAACGGTACATACAAAAATAAGTTATCAATGAAATAAATGAATTCAGCAAATAAATTAAATTGTACTAAAATGTAAATGTTGGACAATAAATATAAAAGCAATAGTAAATAAATAGTAAACTCTTTTTTTTTTTTTGCAGTATTATCTTATATTAATGACCGTTAAAGCAAGACTAGTAATAAAAAATAAATAAAAACACTAACGTTAAAGTTATAGGATAACAGACACAGCAATGCATCATGTTCTATAAGATCATCATGTTTGTAGCATGATCCAGGCGATTAAAACATACAAAATATATTTCAGGCCTAGTGTTGGTAACTAATAATAGTAGTAAAGGTGTAAAGTTGCATAAAACGGAAATACTCACTAATGCAAGAAAAAACTACCTCAAAAAAACTGTTATCTGTGCTGTTGTCCAGTAACTCCAGTTGGAATTTTCACCCCGAAATGGCCGCGCCACCTGGTGGCTGTTACCAAAAAAGCATCAGAGTTTCGCCTCTTGTTCTTCTATACTCTTTGGCCCATAACGCATCACAGGTATTCTCCCACCCATGAGTAGTAAACGCACTAGTGCAGTCAGACCATCAGACAGCACGTCAACGTCACGGTCCTCCAGACCGCACGGTCCAAGTTTTGCACAATCTGGCCACAAGATGGCACGCAAATACAATGATCTGTCTCAGTGAAACCCACTCACCGTCACTGATGCATAATAATAATATGGATATTAGCTACTGTAAGAGGGGGATCGTGGTAAGTTTGGCCACACGAATGCGCTCCTACCGTTTAAAAAGTTGAGACAAAGTAGCGTAACTACAATGAAAGCCAATTTTCCCTTTGTTGAAAGTTTAGTTTTTCGCGTTGGTTATGCCCCAAACCCCCATATGTCCACCTAAACTCATTTAATTACTTTATGTAAAAGAAATCAAAGGGTGCAGAGTCAGATTGTGAATCAGTCTCTAGGCTAACTATGTCAGGCTACCTAGGACGGACGGACGGACGGTCGGTCTGTCTGTCTGTCTGTCTGTCTGTCTGTCTGTCTGTCTGTCTGTCTGTCTGTCTGTCTGTCTGTCTGTCTGTCTGTCTGTCTGTCTGTCTATCTATCTATCTATCTATCTATCTATCTATCTCTGTCCGTCCACCCATCCATCCTAGACTTCTTTGTCTTTTAGCAAGTATGTTTGAAAGAAAAATCAAACCTGCTGCAGGTTATGGATTTCCTTTCTTTACCAGTTGGACTGGGAGAGCCATGATGTGTCTGAGCCAGCAAAACACAACAATAGTTTCTTTCAAGGATTACCCTGGCTAGTAGACACAGACACACACACACACACACACACACACACACACACACACACACACACACACACACACACACACACACACACACACACACACACACACACACACACACACACACACACACACACAAATCATAAAAGTCCACTTAGAGTTAGTTAATTAATCAATTCACTTGTTGTTGATCAACTCAAAGTGCACAAACCTTAGTTTATAGCGGGGGAAAAATCAATATCCGCCTCCCTGCAGCCAGTCATACTGTAAAGTAAATCTAATGTTCATTGAATATTTCTTCTCATTGTATATCATCTGCCTAGTTCATCATTGATCTCTGTAGTAAATCACTAGGGAGTGTGTGCTCTGTCTGAAACACATGGATGTAAGTCTTCATGTAGCAATAATGCACATATCTCGATCATATCTGCTCCATTTTCAGAATTAACATTAGATAAGGTTGTTTTTCACAGGTTTGAAAAGATAGTGAGTTACATGCATGATTATAAATTGATCAGCTTTCCTCTTATCCATATATGTAAATCTCACAAGTGTGTGTTGTGTGGACGGTGTTTGATTTCCTAACAGCTGCGCCTGTTTCATGCATTTCTTTCGGTACCATCTGTTCTTTCCTACTGCCAGATCAGCCAAAATGCTATTGTGTCTTCACAAACATTACAAACAATTTTATGATAATCCTGCTAATCCGGTGCTATAGAAACCAAGCTTTCCCTTAGTTATATTCTATTTGTTTATTAACCAACGGCTGTTGTTGTTAGTAGGTCATTTAGGCATCAGGTCAAAGGTCAATGGTGACTGCTGATTTAGTGTCTAGTAAATGTATTTATGCTACACAGTGG
The DNA here is from genome assembly GCF_988280905.1 of Pimephales promelas. Taxonomy (NCBI): domain Eukaryota; kingdom Metazoa; phylum Chordata; class Actinopteri; order Cypriniformes; family Leuciscidae; genus Pimephales; species Pimephales promelas. The sequence goes on from NC_142783.1 coordinate 26,798,693, forward strand.
TATATCTCAAGAATATATTTTTGTCAACAGGTGCAGTACTTTATATAAACAGTATTTGCAAAAATTTAGAGAATAATCTCATAGTTAATATATTAACCATGAACACTTGACTTTTCTGTAAAGCCTAATACAGCAAAGTTAATGTGACAAACAATGACAAAATAAACACAGTTGCAAAGTGGTCTGAGAAAGGTATCTGTTAGCATTCCCCTCATCTCAATGACACTTATGTGTCCGGTGAGAGTGTGGCCTCGCGACTTTCTGAGAACTCCCGTCCCTCGGCCGTCCCGCTCACCACAATGTGCTAAAGTCTTATTTAATTAAAAGCATGCTAGTTGATGATACTGAATCGGGCTAATAAAAAATATGAAATGCAATATGATACTAAATTAATGACCACAATAAGATATGCAAGATATGTTTTAACGGCCTGCGCAGAGAGGAGCACTTTGCACTTCTTGTTTCAAAAAGGAAATTAGTGCCAGTGATAAGTAGAGCATGATAAAGTTGTGTATATTCTCACTGTTCTGACCGGTGTGAACAGTCCTTCTGTATCTGTACACTATGCATGAGCTGCTCTTTTCTTAGCCGGGCAGAAAGTGCTGCTGGACTACCATAGTTTTCTCCCAGTCATGTCATGTGTAATTGATGTTAACTAGGTTACACTCAGGATCTTTTACAAAACGTAGTCATCCTGCTGAATAGGCACACGATTTAAAAAGACATTGATTGCAGATCAATACAGACTCAGAGTAGCCTATGTTTAACAACAGTAGAATCAATAATCAGGAAGTTTATTATTCGAGACAGCTACTATTTTTAGTCACATTGATGAATGATTAGATTATTCGAGATTATTACTTTCTCAGTCAACCAGTCTCAACTGAAAGACTGCATGTGTAAATTCAACCAGATACGATTTTACTGGTTAACATCAACAAACACCTAGCAATTCATGCTTATCCAAAGTTATTTTAGCTTATTTTAAAAAGTCATTAAAAACAGTTGGATTATATTTTCATGGAAAAAAATATGTTTTCAAATCAGCAAAAAAGAAAACCCAAAACAAATTAAAAATTTAATAATATTAAATAAAACTATTCATTTTTTATCAATAATAATTCAATTGTTCAATAAGGCAGTTGCTTCAATGCATTTAGGGGTGTGGTCCTGGTCAAGACAATCTCCTGAACTCCAAACTGAATGTCAGAATGGGAAAGAAAGGTGATTTAAGCAATTTTGAGCATGGTTGTTGGTGCCAGACAGGCCGTTCTGAGTATTTCCCAATCTGCTCAGTTACTGGGGATTTTCACACACAACCATTTCTAGGGTTTACAAAGAATGGTGTGAAAAGGGAAAAACATCCAGTATGCGGCAGTCCTGTGGGCAAAAATGCCTTGTTGATGCTAGAGATCAGAGGAGAATGGGCCGACTGATTCAAGCTGATAGAAGAGCAACTTTGACTGAAATAACCACTCGTTACAACCGAGGTATGCAGCAAAGCATTTGTGAAGCCACAACACGCACAGCCTTGAGGCGGATGGGCTACAACAGCAGAAGACCCAACCGGGTACCACTCATCTCCACTACAAATAGGAAAAAGAGGCTACAATTTGCAAGAGCTCACCAAAATTGGACAGTTGAAGACTGGAAAATGTTCCCTGGTCTGATGAGTCTCGATTTCTGTTGAGACATTCAGATGGTAGAGTCAGACTTTGGCGTAAACAGAATGAGATCATGGATCCATTATGCCTTGTTACCACTGTGCAGGCTGGTGGTGGTGGTGTAATGGTGTGGGGGATGTTTTCTTGGCAAACTTTAGACCCCTTAGTGCCAATTGGGCATCGTTTAAATGCCACAGCCGACCTGAGCATTGTTTCCGACCATTTCTATCGCTTTATGGCCACCATGTACCCATCCTCTGATGGCTACTTCCAGCAGGATAATGCACCATGTCACAAAGCTTGAATCGTTTCAAATTGATTGTTTGAACATGACAATGAGTTCACTGTACTAAAATGACCCCCACATCACCAGATCTCAACCTAATAGAGCATCTTTGGGATGTGGTGGAACGGGAGCTTCGTGCCCTGAATGTGCATCCCACAAATCTCCATCAACTGCAAGATGCTATCCTATCAATATGGACCAACATTTCTAAAGAACGCTTTCAGCACATTGTTGAATCAGTGCCACGTAAAATTAAGGCAGTTCTGAAGGTGAAAGGGGGTCAAACGCAGTTTGTGTTCCTAATAATCCTTTAGGTGAGTGTATTACAATATATTAACACAATAAATGAATATAACAAAAAATAAATATTTTATATTAATAAAAACAATGAAATAATAATTATTAAGTATATAAAAGGGGGAAAATGTATTTGCAGGTCTATTGCCACAATGGCTTTCCTCATGAAGCCAGTGTGTGAATGTTTTGCTTTCTCACCATCACCTTTGGGAAAGTGAGCTGTGTGTGTGTGTGTGAGGATGTGTGTCACTTGGCTGTCACTCAGACTGTGGATTAACTGATGGTGGAGGTTTGCTGCATCATGGGAAGCTACTGTACAGGCTGTCTGCCTCATTGGGCATCTCTGCTCCCTTGAGAACCAAACGTTTAACGAACAGATCGACTAGTGGGAACTGCCGGAACTCAGCATTCTCTGGGCTCTCATTAAGGGATCTGCTCATAATAGAGGGAAAAGTAATATTGGATTTTGTGTGTGTGTGTTTTATCGATCAAAACTGTATGTGTAAAGGGTTTCTGAATCTTAATAGCTTATTGCTGCAGTCAGATGATATGTGACTAATAATAACGTTTGTCAAGTTAAAAGCTACGACATCAGATTGAAAATATCGGGGAAATATAAAATTAAAAACTAGCAGTTTTTGATGTAGTGCCGCATTGAAAGACCTGGACACTAGAGAACCCCTGCTTAGTCGTCCCACTGATGCTGCATATAGAAATATCCAAACTTTAAACTCGAGGATTTTTTCCAGTGTACAGAGGTTTGGCTGGGAAAATCAAAAATGTAAAATCTAACATCTTAAAAATCTTGTAAATAAAAGTTCTCCCAACCTCATGACATGACCCAAGACTGCTCCTTTTTTGTCAGCAAATTCACCATGGTAACAGTTAAAAATGGATCAGTACAATAGAAGCAGAGCAAACCTGTTAACAAAAGGTAGAAGGTAGCCTACAGAGAACAATGTTGTGTCAGTAGAATGCTAACTTCCAGAGCCAAAAAAGGAATGTAAATCACAATGAGTCTCCTCTGGCCAAACAGAGATGTATCAATTGAAATAAAATACTTTATAAAAAATATTGGGGGTAAAGACATTATGAACAGTTCTAATTTTACTATCCTTGTATAAGTGTGCACGTTAAAAAAAATCCTTTATGGGAACAGCCAGTGTTTATTAAATAATATATTATGACATTTAGGCTTCTTCCCATGCTGAATTATAAATGAGAACAAACACATGTTCAGTTTGATATTTAGCAACAAATTTCTCTCAACATTCAGTCTTCATCAAATATTTTCCCTTACACAATAGATATGATGTTCAAATGTTCAAATAAACCAAAAAGTAAAACGATGTGGTCTAGACGGAAGGACAGATATTTTAGATATCAAATTCTCTTTTGAATTTGAGTTCACACAGGTTGTGTTTACAGATATAAAGTCTGGTGTTGTTTTTGTTCGGGATGTCCTCTGCCGATTGACCCATATGAGACTAGTGGCAAAGCAGGAGGATTTAATAAGTGGAAATGTTATTTCACAATGTGGTTCTTGTTTTCTTTGGATGCTCAGACGTGCTTACATAACATCTGCTCATGCTTGAAGTGCACAGTCCTGATTGGCTCTTGATGACGGCAAGATTTACCGTCAGCTTCCGACTGTATCAGCGGCAGAGTTATGGGAGAAGACTGAGAGCATATTATTCACTGCATATGTGGCACAAGTTTTTGGTAACATCATCACTCTTTCCCACAAAGACTCGATCCAAGGGCCTAGTTTCCCACAAAGGCCTGATTTAAAGGGCTTTAATTCAGGAACTAATAGAATTTTCTAAAAGCAATATGGCAAGTTGCAATTCTATTAGACATTAAAAAAAACTCAATCTCCTGAAGAATAAGAATATCGGTTTGTTTATTCTGCTTTAAAAGAAAAGCACCGAGATGCAAAACTGTAGAAACATCACAAATAATGCTCATAAAAATGGTTGAAAAAAAAAAAACACGAAGCTATTAGCATAACAACCATGACTTATAGCAGTTTTCAGTTTAAATGTTTAAAAGACAGAGCAAAGGCAAGATAAACACACTGTTACAACAGATAGTATGGCACTGTTCTTTTAACAATCAGCTGACAAGTGTTAAAAACTAGGCAAGAAGATTGTGAAAAATACTTTTGATTGTTCTTAAACCAGAAAATCTCATAACACTGAAATGCATATATCCTTTTTGAATAAACTTAATATTTACATCGAAATAGTGTAATGAATTCGATGTTTAGCTGGTGTTGAAATACTTTCCATTCATACCCCATTACTGCTAACCTCGCAATACACAATGAGGAAATGCCACAGGCTCCTGTGTGTTTCAGTTGATGCCAGTGTCAAAAAAATAAAGCTTTTACAATAATAATAATTTTAAAAAAAACTAATGAGTTTGCTTTTCTCTCAGTCAGTCTACTGGTTGTCTAACTATCTATCATTCTGGTATATTATCCACTCCGCATTGACACAAAGCCGACATGGATTTGACAGAACATTCAAAGTCATTCTGTACATTAAGATCTCAAAACTGAGGCAAATGTATGCTATTATTAAAAACATATTATGAAAAAAGTTGCTTATGACAAAATAGATTATAACTGAACAGTCTGAAAAGTCATAGCTTTTTTCCCTAAAAACAGATTTCTCTTTGGCCATTCCTGTTTACTGGTTCCACAGTCGTTACATTTGGCTTAAAATTATGAGTTTAAAGGACAATTTCTCCCCAAAAAACCCAAAACATTTAAATGTGGTCTTTTAAATCACCCTCATGCAGCTCCAGACTTTTGTGATTGAATCTTAAACTGATTTACCAAGATCCAACTCAAATTAATGATTTATTCAGTCAGTGAATTTCCAACAATCTTTAAAATTTCCCCTTTTGAGTTAAACTTAAGAAAACCATACAGGTTGGGAACGAAATGACGGTGAGTAAATGACAGAATTGTAATTTTTGGGTGAACTGTCACTTTAAATCATGTGCAGGCTAAAGGAAAATATAATCCCATGTTACATTGCTAGAAATATACTTATACATTGCATTTACCACACAACTTTATTCAGCGGTCAACGAATGATTAACAATATGGCCGCATGTCCACTTACGACCATCAGAAAAATTGTATTTCCTTAAAGAATCATGCTACTGGTGCACATCACATCAGAAATTATACAATTAAAAAAATGTGAGATGCTTCGACTAACACAGTTTCGTGTATTTTCTGTCACAATTGCTCTTAAACAGAATGTGAATGTAGATTTTTTAAAAATCAAGATATAAACAACTGGTGAGCCACCAATCACATCTGTGTCAGGATCATAAACGCTCAACCATTCTTGCCTGAAACCCTGTAATAGTTTATTAACAAATGCTTACACATGCTGGGTTTGCGATACGCATCAAATAAACAAATTTGTCAGTGTTTGGACAAGATTGGTGGTTCATCCTCTGAAATAACAATACATTTCAATTGTACTGTACGTACTGTATCAGAGTAGCAGCTTCAGGGAAGTCTATAAGGCACAAATATGATTAACTGGAAAGTAAAAGCTGTTGTCCTGTTCTGCTCAAGAACACACACTTCATCTTCATTCAACAGGATCATTTCACTGGCACAACGCATGAAGTCCCCTTCTCATTCCAGTACATTGAAAACTGTGATGAAAGCACATCCATATAAGCCTACACCCAGGAAAGATATAGATTTGTGATCAAACAGCTGTAAACACAAATATATCTTCCTGTTCTTCCTTATCAGTGTTTTAGCATTTGAGATGTTCAATGACGGCGATCTCGCCGTGATCGTGGCGGTCCGCGGTAAGACCGTTCAGGTACAGGCTGCCATTTTTGGTCAGGGTCGGGAGACCTTCTTTCTCTAGTTCATCTGTGAAGTTCACGGACAGGGTCCTCCTGCATTGCATGTCCTGACCTGGATTTTGTCCCAGCTCTGACGACAGCTTGCGCTTGATGTACGCTGCCCGCTGAAACTTGTCGTAAACTTCCACGCTCAGGCGGCGGCGCGTCTCTTTGAATTCCGCTGACACATTAGCCGTCCATTCTGCAGCGTGAGCGCGGATCTCTCCCACCTGGAACACACCGAATCGTCAGTGGGACCAAACGCAGTCAACTGTTGTTTAGAAGCATTTAAGAGGTGTAAATCAGAACTTCAAAAGGCTGCTTTCTGTGAAAATGTTTCAGCTCGAGGGAATGAGAAGGACGTGGGCTGACTCGGACTCAGTGCAGCTGGGAGTGTTAAAGAAAGTAGTTTGGGCCTGGTGATATAAGACCGTACAACTCAACCACAGTGTGCCGATTTTTAGGATCCCCTCATCTCAATCCGTAGCTGTCATTGGGCTTATCATGTGCAAATTTATTCCAGACAGCAACATAGTGTCGGCCCAGATCCGGGCCACATCTGGTGTAACAATAGATTGCCATGTTGTTCAAACTATAATACAATTTTTACTATTTTTATGATCACGCTTTCCAATATTTGTGTATTTTCTGTAATATATACCATGTATAGTGCTATAACTAATACTTATATACAGCAAGGAAGCATCGATTCAGCAAAAAAGACTGTAAAGACTAAATTCAATGTCAAACTATCTTTTCATCAAAGAATCCTGATTTTTTATTTTAAATCAAGGTTTCCACAAAAATTCTAAGCAGCACAACTCTTTCAAACATTTACAACAATACAATGTTACTACTATTAAAAATGTTCGAGCAGCAAACCAGCATATTAGAATGATTTCTGAAAGATCAAGTGACACTAAAGACTGGAGTAATAATGATGCTGTGAATTCAGCTTTGAATTCAGGAATACAGGTATAAAATCTTAAATTTTAATTATTTAAAATAGAAAACATAAAATGTATCTTGAAATATTATTACCCTTTAAAATAATAAGAAAACTGATGAACGAAGTCCCATTTTTAGCAGCCAATATTCCAGTCTAATGAATCTACCTGTTATATAATATATAACTGAATTGAATTGAAATATCTTTAATGTCCCCAAGGGGCAATTTAGTTCACAACCGGTAGCCAACACATACACATTCACACAAAAACGGATAAAAACAGGAGATAATAAATAGATAAAAAACATAAATAACATGTACCTATAATTTGTTGAGAAACCCAACAGCTAATGGTACAAATGATTTCAAATATTTGTTGGATCTGGCACGTTTTCGGTAGGTATACCTCCTTCCTGATGGTAGGAGGCAGAACTAGAGTGTAGTGGGTGAGTGGTGTTAGCAAAAATGGCCATTGCCCTCTGTGTAGCTCTGGCCTTATACATACGCTCAATACTGTTCAGATCAGTACCAATTATTTTCTGACATATAAGAAATCATATATGTGCTGATTTGGTACTTACATATCCCATAATAGTATTACTATTATGATAATTATTATCACAGTTGAAAATAATTCTGCTGCCTAATAAAGTGTGGAAACAGCAGTACAGTGTTTTTTTTCAGTTGCTAAAGTATATGCAGGTCGCTGTACACTTTCAAGTCAAATATTGGTTTTAAAAATGGAAAAACAAGACATTTTGAAAGTGCTGCACTATGGAAAACTGCTTGAATGTACAAGCTGCCGATTCTGCACACAGAGTGTTTGAATACAGCATTTTTTAAGAATATAAATAGTCATTGGTTACACTATGTCTTTGTAAGAAGCTTTAAATTTATCCAAAAATAATGTATTGTAACTGTCTAACTGTTAAAGCACTACAAATTTAGGATTAATCAGTTCCTGCCAACCAAACCTCTAAAACATAGTACAGTTACACAAATTACAGTAAGACTATAGTCTCTAATGTTCACAGCACCTTAAAATATATTATACAGTAACTTACCACTACCAATTTATTCACAAAGAAATTTTCCACTAATAAGCCAAGCCAATTTCAAGACAAATTGTGTGGGTTGCCTCTCAAAATAGAAATTGTAATACGAAGAACAGAGTAATAAAAGAGTAACACCGCTGAAAAAAGAAAGTGGTGTTTCCTCTCTAATGAGGTCATTAGATGGTAAGGTGGTCAAAGGACTCTAGAAAAGTTCTAATTTGAGATGATTATTCCTGATGCAAAAGAAAAAGAAAGAAAAAAAGAGCATGTACAGCATTTACAGCATTTCAGAAACCCTGATAGGTGATATATTATGGATGATAATCAAATAGCAGAAACAGGGTCATTCAGACCTTTCATTCACATTAATCCTGCACTGCATTTGCCTTCTATTTACAGTAAGATGTGATAATGGACTCCGGTTCAGATTTACAGTTTTCTGCTTTCCATAGCACTTTCCATACATGTTCTTGTAAAGAACAAATCCCAGCTCCTCAACTTAAAACTTTTTATGTTTTTGTGATACTATAGAGTATCATGTCAGAAAACCGCACTTTTATGATCGCATCAGAAAAGCACAAGAGGTCAAGAGAAATGTATCATTATGCCTTTCAGACAGAGCAAACATTCTGTTCCGGCTAATCCAAGCACAATTCTCACTCTGGTGTTGCCTGAAACCATATAAACAAGCACATACCTCCTCTTTGGTTTTCTTGGAGATGACCCGGAGCCAGTCTCCAATCATACTGAGAACTGCAGCGAAGTAGGCAAGACCCACCAGGATCCAGAACCACACCAAGGGCTTATAATAGTCCAGATACTCAATCTCAGAGCCTCCTGAATGAGAAATGAACCCAATCAACTCATGAATACAATCGAATTGTTTTTCAGGGTATTTGTTTGCTGTCAGAAACTAACACAATATACTTGAAATTGAGACTGAAGGAGTAAAGTAGTGACTTCATTCACCTGCCACAAAGTCTCCAAATCCAATAGTGGTTAAAGTGATGACGACAAAATAGATGGCCTCCAGAGCGCTCCAGCCTTCGATGTGTTGGAAGATGAGAGCAGGGAGGGCCACAAACAGCAGACACCCGAACAGGATGAACAGGACTGTGGATGTCACACGGATTTTAGTTTGGCTCACGTTCCATTTCTGTAAGGGAAAACAGATGCAAGGAGAGGTTGAGAATGACGGGTGGAAAAGGCAATTAAGCTCACTATAATCACACTGTTGAGAGACGTCCACAGTACTTAACCAGAAACCGTCTGAAAACATTCATTCTTATGCAATGTCTGGGATCTAGTAAACACGGTCACACATGAGACATAGAGAAGCACACTACCATTCAAGAGCCTGGGATCAAAAAGATTTTATAATGTTTCTTAAAGTCTCTTTTGCTCATCAAGGATGCAATTTTTGTGTCACATGATCCTTCAGAAATCATTCTAATATGCTGATTTGGTACTTAATCAACGATCAGTTGCTTAATATTAAAATATTAAATCTTTTGTAACAATGTAAATGTCTTTACCATTACTTTAGATCAATCTAATGCATCCTTTTTTAAATAAAAAACTACAAATAATAAAAATAAAAACCACACACTTTTGTATGCTAGTGTACATAAAGAAACTCAAGTAAATAATTAATGAATAAAAATCACAAACAAATAGATTTAAAATTTTGTGAAAAATTTATGAAAATAATAAATCAACTTCTAATGACATCATCTATCATAAATCCAACAGTCACGGAAAACCTGGAAATATCGGGCAATTTTAAAATGTAATCCAATCTGAAAAGAAATTATTATGAATATACATTTTTAGTATTGTTCAGCTGTAAAAAAGAAAATAATTATGATGTCATAATGACATAATGATGTCTATTTTCTGATTAAGAAAATACTGAAGTTGAATCATTTGTTTGAATTAAATTAACATTTTTGTCTTACAGATTTACTCAATTTAAAAAAATAAAAATGTGTGAATTAAGTGTTATAAACACTTAGATCAGGCTTTATTAATAGACTGTATTAATATACATTAATTAGCCAAGCATGTACAGTTATTGCCCAAATGTTGATAATCTCAAGCCATGCTGTAGGACGAATGATCAGCCTGGCTGCAATACTGGCCAATCACTAATCACTCAAACGATGCCTGCAACCAACCAGCATCATGAATGAAATAAAAGGCTATAAAATATGGAAATATGTCATCACAGGACAGAAAGCTGCACTCGACAAGTAAATTCATTGAGTAGAGTTGGTGAAATAAACACTTGCCCTTTCAGCCATTGTGTTTGTTATGTAGTACACAAAAGAATGAGTGCACCAGCAATAAATAATTCACTTTGCTGTATTGATTTCTGACGAAGAAAAAAAAAACACTGTATTGTGCTCTTCATTGAACACGTCAATGTACCAAAACACAACAGCTCAGCAGAAAAGAATGTTGGTGTATGTGCAACGAGTGCAAACAAGATGGCCACCAGAGGCACTTAAGTTATTACAGCGAATCATTGAAGTGGCCGAATGTTCTGCAGCACAAAACAAGGCTATTAAGCAGGCATTTCTACAAAACAATCATTATTTTATAGCTGCAGGGGATTTATTGAGCGAAGACGACACAGTGTATTTCTGATTGAAGGCATTTGATGTGCACAGCCTTATTTCTAAATTAATGATATACTAATATTGTTTAGACGTAATATTTTGACTTGCCATGGTGGTTATTACACATTAAGTTAAAGTTTAAATATTTCACAGAATTGGTATAATCTGTTGTTTTAACTTGAATAGCCATTTACATTGTTCAGTTCAACATGTTTTTCATTAATTCCGTTTAAAAAAAACTATTCTGGAAACAAGTTAGTATAGATGTATGATTCTAGAAACTGCTGCACAAGTAAAAGGATTATAATTAGGCTATAGATTATAAAGTGCATTAATGGTATAAATCCTCTGAGCAATTTTGCTAGTTTTTGGATCTTAATTTAAATCTTAATTTAATCTCACCACAAACATCTTTTCCACATTGGCGATTCCTTTGCCAAATATTGTTCCCAGCTGATCGCCCACTCCTGCCAAGAGGAACCCAAAGAGTGGAATCCCCAGCAGTGCGTAGATAATGCAAAAGATCCTTCCTCCTTTTGTGTGTGGAGAGACATTTCCAAACCCTGCAGAAAGAGAAGTCCCAGATATTATATGTAGGAATGATCTGCAAAAACATACAGGTCCCAGCTAACAAGGTAAGGTTCTCTCAAAGGTATGAACAAACGTTCTTCCAGTAACATTAATAGAATTTTTGTTCAGAGTCATCTGGTGGTCTATAATACTGCTCTCAAAACATTAGCACTTAGTTGGATGTTAGTCTAATGTCTTTTAAATATTACTCGCTACTTTTTCAGATAATTCAGAGAACATTCAAAAGGTAACACTCCAATAATACCTGAAAATTAATAAATACATTACATTAACGTTCACCAAGAATCAAGAAAAAAATATAGAAAACATTTGTAAAAACCGCCCCTTTTGAACGTTGGAAGAACATTCAGAAACAATGGTTTCATAACTTAATGGGAATATTCACAAAATGTTCTTAGAACTAATTTTTATTAGCTGGGGTATTACTGTTCTTCCTGAAACATTATTTAGTTGTTTTCTAAAGCTTGTATTTTGTCAACCATTGTCTTGAGTCATACCGATAATTTAGAGAATTGAAAGGGCCTGCAAATCTCCTACCCTCTTAAAAACAGAAGTTATAGGTATCAAGAGAGCTACCTTAAGAGTCAGAAACTTCACTGAGACCGTCTCTAAAGGTTCCTCCTAAAAACTCTTCTAAAACAAGAGATCCTATGAATGAACTGGTGGTCTGCAGAAAGAAATTAGCTTTTCTGACACGTCGTAGGATGCGGGAAACCAAGACGTGTGTCTTACAGAAGCCCCTTCAATGTGAATGTTGCAAGCCGAAATAGCAGCCACACACTCCTTCATGGTAGCAGTGGTTAGTCCTGCTAAGAGAGGCTCTTGAAGAAACTCCAGTACTGAACCAACCAGGTAGTTAACTGGGTTAAGGCCCTTGCACACTGAGGCCGAAACTTTCGTATCATCCCAAGGCGTCATATACAATGCTTTTGCCAAAGCGTAGGCATCCAACGCACATGGTACCCTTTAGCGTCAATATAACACGCACACAGTATGGGTAGGTTTAGGTGGGGTAGGATTAGGGTTAGACCAATCTGCGATTCATATTGACGCTAAAAGGTGCCATGTGCGTTGGATGTCTACGCTTTGGCAAAAGCGTCGGTCGTATATGACGCCTTGGGATGACAATCGTCGTATATGACGCCAGGCTGTTTTCTTCGTATTCGTGATTCTGTGAATTGTCAAAACACTATTCAAACACCATTCAAACTGCTTGCTATGAATGCAAAAACACAAAAAAAAATCGAACCCGATACGATTTTTTTTAATGACGGACGAAAGTTTCAGAGACGAGTGTACACACAACACAAAATTATTGCCCGTCACCCACAGAAATATATATCGGACATGGCAGAACAACTATCCTTCACTTATTCTTTGTTTTAAGTCAAATTCCAGCTCTAAAACACTGAGACTGTGACAAACTATACAGACAAGCAACTTCTAATGACAAAGGAGCTGGTGATGCCGCATCAGGTGCCATTTTATAGATACGTCACCTGAATTTCTACATGAGCAGTGACATTGGTGCGCGTGTGTACACATGATTCAGACTCAGGTCACGCCGACAACATTCCCACAGCGCCCACTCAATAATGCAGCGTCGAAGTTTACTCACAAGGGAACCGATTCGATTATTTTTTCACATATTAAGCCTGGTTCAAACCAAATCTAACAAATCCCTTGGTTACAACTTAGATTATGATTTTGCACTAGGAGTATGAAGGGAAAGTAACATTTAGAAAATTTCCTTTTAAGTCTGAAATGCATTACATTATGCATTTTCAAAGACATAAGCTTTGAACAACATTAAAATGTGAGAATACAGCAAGAATACCAGTGGTTGCAGAGTGTGTAATACTTCCACAATAGGAATTTTAGCAATTACAAGAGGCTAAGCCACTGGACAGGCCCACCATGAGCGAAACACAGCAGGAGGGGGGCATTTCCGCAAGAGCCTCCATCCATTACATTTCCTTTTTCCTTGAAACTCATTAACTGGGCAATCACTCCTCATGCACTCTATTGTCTTTTAAATCTAATTAAATCAAAAAACCTTGAAAGAGACATAAAATGGTTTCCTACGAGACAACCTTAATTACACACTGCACAATGGAGACAAATAACTATAATGGCTTTACACAAAGCCTTTTGGAAGAATTATGCACATGTTTATGGTTAGATAATATCATGCTTGATTCCAGCAGATTAACTATAAGGATTCAAGTCTATAAAAATTTATAATGCGTGTCAATGGCTTCAGCATTTCTATTTCCTCTTTATATAAAAAACACTGTGGCCAGACACTGCATTGTTCAGATATTTTCTAACTTTAAATGGAAACAAACAACGAGTAATTAATTTGTCATAGACCTAGAGAAGAACATTAACTGGTGACCAGTGGGCTAAAACCATTTTGCCAATTTCTTTTTGCAGCCCCCAATTGATTGAACATACTTAGATAAAATAGCTGCTCTAATAAAAAAGTTTCACAAACATAAACCACCTCTGTTCCGATGCACATATATTTATTTGTGCCAGATCTATAAAAATGTTATGCAAAATGACTTGGATATAAACAAATCCTTCAAAACAGAACCTTCATAGAAAAAAAAAACCCTGAATGCTCCATTTCTCTTTGCTTAACCAATATCTTGTTTGTTCTGTCTGCCACATGCAAACAGTCAGACTTTGTTTTGTTCATCATACTGCGAGTCAACATTATCAACCCTGAACATCGACTCAAGTTAAGTCTGTATTCACACCAGTTGTCACAAAGTCTTACATTTGTTGATGGCTTGTTGAATTTGTAAACAATAGCTTTAAAAATGAAATAAAAACACAATGATAATGTTTATTGAAACATGTCACTTTAGGGCATCAAGTCATATTTGTTCTTCAGGTAGTCCTTTTGAAGAATGTATGGACAGTATATTTTTTTATTTTACACCAACGACTATTTTAACACCTCAACCATAATGATAATGAAAAGAAAAGTACTTAAGTAAAAATGTTTTGTACAAATGTACACAAAAAAAGCTGTATAGTCCCAGTATTGAAAGCACCATAAACACGGTTATGAGTCTAACACCTAAATTACTGAAATTAGCAGGATTGATGTTGAAAAAGCAGGATAATATCGGTTCTCAAATCTGATGAGAAATGAATGTCATGTGCTGTCTTAGAGCACAACATTAGTCAGTTTGACACAGGGAACAAAATGTCGTGCTACAGTCATTAGCGAAGAAGCATTACTGGAAGACTGACGCAAAAAGAGCTTAATGAGCACACAAGTGTGTCTTTTGAGGGCTTCACCTTTGGCAAATACTCTGCACTCGTGCTGATGGCTGTTAGTGAATGTTATGCCCTCCCCAACAGATGAACGCATAAGGACACTACAAAGTGAGTGCATCTTGCTGGTGGAGGTGGTCAGGGGGAGTTGACAGGTTTTCATTTGAATGTCTAAAGATAATTATCATTTGGTCACCTATTGGTAAACAAATTAGCAGTTGGAGCTTTAAAGGCCAAGCCTATAAATTGACTCCCTTGGGTGACACAAATACATTATGGATGATGTCGATTCATGCAAAATAATACAACAACATTAATAAAATAACTCTAAGCAACCTGTTTAACAAAAATGTTAAAACAATGAAATCTAATAACATGTATTTTTTTCCTCACGTGCACACACAAACAACTACACATACATATATACATATACATACATCCAGAAGATCTATACCTATGCTCATGAGGGCTGCATTTATTTTACCATTAAAATGGTCAAATAATATATTTTATCAATAATTCCTGATGGCTGAATTTTTAGCAGTTACTCCAGTCTTCCATGTCACATAATCCTTCAGAAATCATTCTAATTTGCTGATTTACTAAAGAAACATTTCTTATTAATGTTGAAAACGGCTGTGCTGCTTAATATTTTTGTGGAAACAAGATATTTTTCAAGATTCTTTGATGAATATAGACAGCATTTATTTAAAATATTATTTTTTGTAACATTATGTATGTCTTTACTGTCACTTCTGTTAAAATGAAATGCATATTTGCTGAATAAAAGCATTCATTTCATAAAAAAATATATATACATTTAGGGCATTCTTAAACATTTTTTAACATGTACATAAAACATGGAGATGTGATGTGCAGCCCCAAGACCTTGAGCTTTTATACAGTTGAAAGAGGCCAAGTTATCAGACCAGCTCAGTTCATTAATTGCAATTTGTACTTCGCAACCTATGCAGGGACAAGGAGGATTGATGAAGGGGGCTTTCTCTGTAATTCACTACTTGGCTCCCTTCCAGCAGGTTTCAAAGATGTCTTACATATGTATTCAAGAACAGTCAAAGCTTTTGAAAGGATTAGTTAGGGTTCATTAATCAGGCTTATTAATCTTAATGGCAGAGGGTTAACATTAATGCAATTTCCTTCACATCCTTAGCAATGAAGTCAAAATAAAAAAATGCAGCTGCTGATTATTTGCTAAGAAATTAATCCATAAAATGCTGAGTGTTCAGATCACAAATACATAAAGATCCTTGTCGTGGTAAGGGGGAAAATCATAAGTTGATTAATTACCTTGATATTTTAATTGCAATTTAACAAAAATATTTGAACTAATAAAATTTACATTAAAATTTTAGTCGTTAATGCGATGTTCACGTTTAGTTTCCTTTTCGTTTCCATGGACTTCTGGGTGTTCTTGTTCTGGTTTTCAGCTTGATTTTTCCTTGCCGAAAACCTCCGCTAGGTCCTGGTATTCTTGGGGGATATGGACAGTTTTCTGAAGTTTGAAGTTTCTTGAGCACCAAATCAGTATATTAGAATCATTTCTGAAGGATCATGTAACACTGAAGACTGGAGTAATGGCTGCTGACATTGTAGCTTTGCCATTGCAGCAATAAATAATATTGATTTAAAATGGAAAACAGTAATATTGTAAAATATCACAATTTAAAATAACTTTTTACTGTATTTTTTTATTTTTTTTAAAATCATACCCACCCACACATCCAATATAAGCTGACAGACTCACTGGAGCACATCTAAAGGTAAAGCTGTAATAGCTTGTTTTCATATGACGTCACACCACTGCGTTGCCATGGCGCGAAATACAAATGGATGGCAGGAAGTGATTTGCTGCATTTAGAAAGCACTATAACAAACTCCAAATGCCTGTGTTTTGCATCGTTTATGGTTGCTTGAATCGATCAAACCACAAGGAGTTTTTATCGTGTACCAAAAGTTGTTGTTCATAAGGGGGGAAAATGCAAGAAATTGACCGAAAAACTCTGAAAAAACGGCTTGCAAACCTACGTCTGCGATCGGGAGAAGCCGAATGGGAAAATGCCCGTGTGTGTAACGTTAATGATCACTTCGTCAAAGGTGAGTTAATACAAATTAAGTGGCTATGTTTGTGTAACGTGTAACATTTCCGAAATTTGTCAAGTCAAAGTATGTCTGTAAAATGAGGTAGTTGCTGATATCTACCGCCTCGATGGCCGAAAAATATTTGCTCAGTTGAAAAATCGCTCCTCTTCATAACGCAAGGATCACGTCCAACATATGTTTGATTTTTTGTTTATATCTTTCTCTTGTAATAGCGTGTAAAGTAGTACAGTACGGACTTTCCCCCCATCTCGTCCATTGCGCTCTTCACTCCCTGCCCTCCATCTGAATTCCGTACGTCATCATAATCACGTGACTGAAACCCAGCTATTGACATATTTCAAAATTAATTAATTGCAAAAAAAAAATAAAATCAATTGTGCAGCCCTAATGGTGGTCTATATAATTGAGTTAAACTCGTTTTACCAAGCACCTTTCCCCAAGTTGCTTTCATCAAGTAAATTAAGTTCTAATGAAATTCAAAGTCACTAATCAATTAAAGAATCAATTAGGGTATTGATACGGAGTACATCTGTTACCTATCGTGGTGATGACAGTCCCTGCAAAGAAGAAGGAGCTACTGAGGTCCCACATGCTGCTGTCATTGGAGGGGTGACCCGAGGGGTTGACCCCGGCCCGGATAGCAACCACCACTTGCTGCAAATAAGAAAACAGGTCGTTAACAAAAAAAACCAAAATGAAAAGTCAGAATTTACTCCCGTCTCATGTCATACCTGTATTTTCTTTCTTTGTGAAACACAAAAATATATCCTATGCCATCCACAAAAGAAAGAAAATATTACAGGGTCAGAATGACCTGAAGGTTGAACAAATGATGGCAAATCTTCATTGAGACAAGTATTACATGAATATACAGGACATGTGATTTAGAAAGAGAGTGCTATATTTCCAATTTACCCATTTTGAATCATATTCAGCCATGCTATTTCCAGTATAACTCCATCTGCTATTGTGCAGAGAGATGTAACACATTTAAATCTGAAGCAGACTGTCTCTGAATGAGCAGGATGGCTGGCTCCAATTGCCTACATTCAGGCCCTCAAACAAAGACATGGATCTGTTCTTTATCAGTGTTCCACAGCAACTCCTGAATTTACATCACAAATTACCGTGTCAGCTGGGAGTTAAGACAGAATTTGTCCAGTAATTTCATGCACTGTCAAATCTGTAGTATGGCTGCCTTATCAAATGTGTTGCCCTTTGTTTGTGCAGCAGGAATGATATTATACAACTTGTACAGTTTTTTCAGACTGTGCCTCTTCTTTTAAAGAAGGGATCTTGGCATCATTGAGATGTTGACAAAATTTTTGCTTCTCTGATCAGTGTGTTCCTTGAAGACTTACTACAAGCTTGGATTGATTCCAAACTTATGGAATGTGTATTTCTTTAAAGAGATTTTCTTATCCCTTTAACACTATAGGTTAAAAAGCACTTTAAAAGGACACATTACTCAACGAGTGAGTGAAAGGTCAAAGCTTTGCTGCTGAAGTTTTTCTATTTTCATTTCATATGCATGCAAATTTCAGAAACTAAAGTAAGTGAAGGGCAAAGGGTGGAGCTGTCCGTGGTCCTTAACTCATATCTCTTTCAGGATTTCTCTCATTACATGTACATGAGGCAAGAACGTAGCATGGCCATCTCTTATCACAACTGCGAGATGAGATGAAGTACAAGATGTAATGTCAAAATAATGAACAATTGGATTGCAATTTTTTTTTTAAAAGTTGAGATGTTCAAATCTTGTTGATGTTCAAATAATGGAAAATTGCATATGCAAAAAAATACAATAAAAAAACAAGTTGCAATTATAAAATGGATTTTTAAAAAAACAAACAAATGGAAATTGAATTTAATAAAGTATCAGTCATGATATATAAATATAATTGGAAAACTGCATTGCAAATTAAAATTGCAATAAACGGAGCATTTCCAACAGGGTCCTCTCACCATCGGTGCTAGGGCCCTAATTACTGGTATACAATGTAATGTCGACAAAAAAACTGCAGGAATTAAAAATAACGTTGCAAATAATGTCAAAAATAAATAAAATAGAGCTGGTTGACTCCCTCAACCGGTCCCCTGATTTGGAGGTTTGAGTCCCTATATTTTATTTTTTAACTCTTCACAGATCTAATTATCTATTTATTATTATTATTTATTTATTTAATTTATTTTTTGTCTTTTGTGTGCACACTGTGTGATTCTACTGGTAAATGTTTGTTGGTATGCTTGGGTCTATATGTCTGTCCTCATTTCTGGGCCTGTGTTGGGTTAGTTCACTGTGGGGTGGGGAGGGGGTTGGAACGGGTACAGGTGTCATTTAGGTCCCACTTTGTAATGTTTATTGTTACCTATATACATTTGTCACCTGTTGCTAAAAGAAAATGGAAAATGCACTCAATAAAAAATAAAAATAAAAAATGGTTCACGAAACTGAAAAATAGAGGTGCTCACACAGAATGCATTTTTCCACCGTTGTACTTTTCCATTGTTTTTCAATGTAAAGACACTAGACGGATGTTCTAATGGCAGAACAAGTGGATGTTCGAATGGCAGGCAGTGCTCAACTTAAAATTAGTTCAACTTAAAAGTAAAAAAATAAATAAATAAACAGTGTCTAGACCTTGAACATCCCCAAACAGTGATGAAAATAGGACAAAAAGACCCTTAATTTCGCATTTCTTTCATTTATGTCACATTGGGCCAATATTTACTGCAAAATATTCAAGCACTAAGTATCTATCTCTTTTTTAATTCTGCAGTGGCTTGTATCGGGTGTTGGGCCACCAGGGCCTCTGAGATAAACTCAAAGTCCAGAGAACTGTTAGTAGCAAAAGAAAAACTGGGCATATTTTCACTAAGCAGTGAGTGAGCAATATAAACACTGTCAAAAACATCTGCACATTGTGCAGATTCTCCTGACCTAAATATAGCAGGAGTCACTCAGTGTATCCCAGCTGCTCATCCATGCCTCCTCCTCCTCCTAGTTGGCTACAGAAGAGCTCAGGCAAAAGTGAGAGGCCATTCTTTCCATGGGGAGGCTTTCCTGTTTGTGAACACCAACTAAGTGCCGCTACAATCACTACTGGGTTTGGGCTGTTGGCAGCAAAGCAACTTGGCAGGAATCAACATTTGTTCAGAGGTGTGTGGATGTGAGCGTCAGAACCGTAATCAAGAGATGGGAAGTAGATGAATGCATGGTGTTGGGATGCAATTTATCGTAAAAGGTAAGGGGGAGGAGTACGAGTTGTCTCCTGGGGTCAGGAAATGTAGATTTATAGCCTGTCAGAGAACTACAGGAATATCTATAGGTAGGAGGTTACTTTAATGCATCACAGCGCACAACGACCGAACCGTATGGAAATCAAACGTAGAAATATTGCTCAAATTCTTGAAATGATTATTTAAATATTGCAAAAACAAAAGCAACACTCCCATCCCATGTGTTCACAATTTTATGCACATTTACAGTAAAAAATAAAATAAAAACATTATCCTGAATTTAAGCAATATCCTAAGATTTATATAAGATTTTGTGGATGAAAATCCAGCTAATGACACACAGCATCCAGGACCTTTACACTGCTGCTAGAATTGCAGTAAACACTAATCCCTAAATAGAAAGTGACATTTTATAAGTGCAATCTACTTTTGCACAAAGGTAAATACCAGAAGGCACATAGTGATGTAATGTCAACAGCAGATTTAATTTCACAACACGTGAAATAATGTTACCTGAACTCCCAGAAGCCAATTTAAAAGATATTACTGGCAGCAACCCAACTTTTAGGAGAGCAGATAAAGCATACAGTTATTGGCCATAAGAACATTTCATACATTCAAGACAACAGATTGTTCAGAATGTTAATCATTTCAGCCAAGCAATCTTTTCCATCCTTCTTTTTTCTAAGAAATATGGTTGCATCACTCTTCAGCTTAGTGTTATTAGTGTCTCCAATTAATCAGATGGCACACCGTTTCTGCCAACTTCAGAGCTGTCTGCATTGATTTTTGGCAAAAATTAGTCTATTCACCCAACGTACCACACACAAAAACACTATGCTTTGAATCAACATTAAAAAGGCTATTTTTACCTACAAATAAATATTTTGAATTCAAATTTCAAGCACACAGGTAAAAGATTTTGTACCTTGACCAGGTCTTCCAGCTCGGAGGTGTTGACACAGGCATGTCTAGAGAGAAAGATCATTTTCTCCTGCAGGATGAGGTACTTCTGAGAGATCTCCTGGGGCTGTTCCAGAGCTTTGAACACCGTGGCTCCGATGATCAGGTACAGGACAACCAGCAGGAAGATCGCCAATACTGTTTTCCACTTCATTACGGTGGTTATGGTATCACAGTCATCACCCGAGTTATACACAATGGGCTTGGAGGAGAACGACAGCCGTGGTTTGGTGTTGTGTGTGGCTGATTTAGGATCTAAAAGATCAGGTGCAGCCACTGGGGGGGGGAACAAAGGGAGAGAGGAGGTAAGACTAAGAGAGAGCGCAAATGAGGAGAGAGAGAGAGAGAGAGGTTATAAAAGCCAGCAGTAATTCAACTGCCGATGAGGTTTTAATAATTTTGTATTACAGTTTAAAGAATCCTGCTTGATGTATAGATTTCTAGATTTATTTTTCATGCGTCTTTGTACATGAACAAAAACGCATTCATGTTTTTTACATGGAGCCATCAATAAATAATAGTCGCAATGAAAGGCACAGACAGCTGCAGGGTTTTAAAACAGTGATGAGTTCGATTTAGATTATGGACATAGATTTTATGGTTTAAGAGAATCTAAAGCATTTTA
This sequence comes from Pimephales promelas, assembly GCF_988280905.1. Taxonomy (NCBI): domain Eukaryota; kingdom Metazoa; phylum Chordata; class Actinopteri; order Cypriniformes; family Leuciscidae; genus Pimephales; species Pimephales promelas. Next base: position 26,820,281 of record NC_142783.1, read on the forward strand.
AATTCTGTTACCAGGGAATATGGTGTTTATGATCGGGTTATCATAACAGTGTTGAAACATTTGACTGCTTATTTCTTAAAACAGGCATTTACAATTTACTTTAAAAGATATTTTCATAAAAGAGCATCATTGCAGAAATGGAAAAAAAATATATGTAAACAATTTTCTGAGGAAATATCACAATAAATGGCAAGCAACACACTGAATTAAACCCAAAAAATCATTTTCAGGGTTGTAAAAGCCAGCGTAGGAGTGAATCTGGCCCTTCATCTGTGAGAATATTAATTTGGTTCTTTCTCAGCTGACTTCTGCAGTGTTCCAGCCAAGTGTGAAAACCCTCTCTAGCAAACCAGTGATAGTGGACGTAATGTTCTCCTCACTAGTGTCCAGTATGCAGCGTGTGGAACTACGTTATGCAAGACAGCAAAGTTTCAGCATTAATTTAGAGTTCTGCATAATACAGACATTAGTGCTTATTAAAGATCTAGTTACTTACTGATGAAGCCCCAGAGGGTTCAAGCAATGAATGTCACCACTTATGTGGATGTGAAACTTTAACCCATGCAGATCCATTCAAATAACTTCTCTTTGGTGTTTTGAAATATTTTTATTTGATGATTCTAATAGGACTCGAACTGCCAAACTTAAAAAGTATATCAATAATATTGTGACTTTTACATTAAAGCTAAAGTTGAGCAAGACAAGTCATTAGATCACATTAAAGCGTTTATATATCATTTTTAGCAGAAGAGGCATACTGTACTGAAAAATGTGATTTCAGTAATAATCATCATACAAATCTGTAAAAACGTGTCAAAGCTGTGTGTGGTGTGGCACTGTGATGCATCATTTGAGCTGATCACCTAAAGGTAAAAGGTTCAACCCCTGCAGAAGGCATTTCAATAGCCATTACCAAGTGTATTGCAGTGTTTACAGTTATATTTTACCTTTATCTTCTTTCAGTACCTAATACTGAATACCAGCTAATCTATATTTATCATTTTAGGCCTATTATTTAATTTCAGGAAGAAAAAAAAAACGGAATCTACAGTGATTTTGCATTAACTTTATCCAATTATTTGTTCAGAACCAAATCCAAACCGTAATAAAGAAGAACTATTAAAATGAACTGATTATGGTCGCATCTCGAGTAGAATTAAAGCATGATCATATTTAATGTCCATAGAACATAATTCGGGTGTGAATGGGTTAACTATCGTGCCACATTTACTACATAATTAACAATTGAATTATGCTAAAAGACATCTCGTAGCCTACTTACTACTTTGTCAAATCTCTTCTTCTTCCTCATCGGCTATCTGGAGTGCTGGACCTCTCGAGTTGTTGTCTTGCCGTTCTCAGGAGCACACCAGCAAAATCTGGATGTTAATCATGGCAGCAAACACACTCGCATCCCTCCGTATTCTCTTCTGGACTATCATGCCTCTGTCCAGTTTTAAATCTCCATGCGAGCTGTATTTTGGAATCCAGTGGTGGATTTCGTGGTTGAGTAAGCACTGAAGTGAGAAGGGAGTGTCCAAAGGGGGCACATGGATAACTGGACTTCTCATCATGAGCGCGCGAGCTGTCCGTCTCCACGCTCTCAAGCGCTCGAGCTCCTCGTTTGTTCGCAAACTGTGGGCAGGTTTCACGATTTCATGCGCGCAACTCCATTGCCGCAGGTCACACCGCATGCCAGTCAATAACAGGGGGAGGAAATCACGGGGAATTTAATGATTCTTGTTCTCTGAACGATTCCGGTTAGGAGCCACTTTTGGGGAGTAGGCTACATATTTTAAAGAACCATAGCAGCTTGTTTCCAAGTGATGAGATAAATTATTTCAACCAAGCAGATAAAATAACAACCGATCATTACAGTGACAGTTGTTTTGAAACGGAAACTGAACTTGTGGTTGTCTTTCTGATTAATTGACTCTTTTCAAATTTCCGGGTTTCTCGGAAGCGGAAGTATTTTTTTTTAAAAGCTCTTTAGCAACGAATGAGAGAATACATTAAGTATATATTTTCTGTGTGTTCCCATTTGCTCAAATAGAAAAAGAATAACTCCACAATAGTGGAATTCTTTCATTTCAACAAAACTAGCTATTTTAGAGCTGACAAAACTTGTTTTCCCAGTGTACCCAAACTTGCATTTTAAAACTGCAGTGTTTTTTTTTTTGTGTGTTTTTTTTAAACGTAAGGTGCTTAAGCCACTGTTAAATTGTTCCAACAAAGTAGAGATTTTAAGACACTGTTCAAGGTTGCTTTAGGGCATGTTTCAAATATAGATCGCATATTCTTCTCATGTCATTCTAGTTCAAATCATCTATCAGTACTACAAAATTTCCATAATGACTTTGGGAGTGTTCCAGCTGTGAACACATTAACAGCTTACATTCCTGATACATCTCCCATTGAGATGAAAATGAAAAGGCTGAACTTACAACATTAGTTAAAGGACGATTCAGCGTAGGCTATATAGGCTACATTTGTTTGAATATGAACAGAGAAAGGGTTGTCAATAGCAAATGACAATATAACTGCACAGTCAATTTGCATGCACAATTCATTGTATATTAGAGTAGAAAGTCTCAAAGAGTTTAACTTTGCATGACCCCTCATGTTAACTGCACAAACTGTAGAGATGATGTAGTAGTGAATTATCATAGTTCATGTTGAGACATCATGATTTTAAAATACAGCTGTTAAGAGACACCATATTTTATTTCCCATATACACCAGCTTCTGTTTCCCTTTCCTTTTCCCCATTGTCTTTTCACCTTGGCGATCACACTTTCTGTCACTGAAATGGCTAAAATTATGTGTCCTTTGGGCAGTGACAGAATTGCATCAAAGGCACATGTGCATTCACATTCCATGTCCACAGTGTTCATGAGCTTCCTCCATGGACTGTCGTTATCCTCTGCCAGTTTTACTTTGGAATCACAATACCAAACTTAACCATAATATTGGCATGGATCTTATTTCAAGCAAGAACATAAACAACGGAAAACTTGGAAGTGTTGTGAACCTCTTATATATCCTCAAAAAACTAACAAAAAACAAACAAAACAACAACTCACTTTTATAGCCCAGTTACAAGCATCACAATTTTGCCAAACTTTTTAAAGAAAGAATTAAGAAATGATTCATGCAGAATTACTCAATAGGCCTGTAGATTATTCAACAATGAATATATTTACATAATATCTTTGTTAAATGACTGGATTGCTTATGAAGGCATAAAAGGTAAAGCCACCGCGGCACCATTTTGGTATTCCCGATTATTCCCTCACATTCAATTGAATTAATAGAAAATCATCTGATTTTAAAGAGAACACCTGTAGTGCTTGTAACCATCTTCTTAATTTGATACTTAATTTGACTCCTGGCAATTTAGTTTACTGAGCAGCTACACAAATTCTCATTAAAGTAAAGTAAGTGATGTGACTCCTGCAGAGAAACACTGTTTACACTATCAGGTTTCTAATTAGATATAATTTTTGACCAGAATTTGACCTATGGCACATACATCCGTTTTAACAGCCAGTAACCGGAAAAATGCCAACTATGTGATTGTATTGAGACTGTAAGCCTCCCACAGGAAGACAATTAGCAAAGATTAGCACACCTGGTATTTTTCTACCACTTAATGTGTAGTTTAGAGACTGCGTTTATGAACTTGCTCCAGAATAATTTTCACTAAGCTATATTTCAGGTCAGAATACACAGGGACATGGACATATTTTCTATTCATATCACATCCTTCCTTTCAGTGCACTGAAAATGAGAATCCTGCTATATCTCACATTATTTCTTCTTCACTGTATGGATATAAACACTAAGCAGTTTTGGAATGACATCAGGATGAGGAAGTAGGGGAGAGCGGGGCACAACCTAACGCTTTTTGGTTTTGGCTCAATTAATTAAAAAATAATTAGCTAAGAATATTTTTTTTTTACACAAGCAACATACACATCTCTGCTACAAATGAACACTTAAAGTTTTTTTCTAGGACCTACCATTTTCGTACAGTTGGACTGAAAGTGACAGAAGTGCAAATGTTACAACTTACCCCATATGCGGGATTAATTGTAACAGACAGAGGGGTTAGTTGTAACACTTGTGTGTAACACACATAATTCAGTACAATTTTATTTGTACAGTTTGATATTGTTTGTGCATCTGTATAGTAGATATCCATACACCCATCCCTCATCCAATCATCCTTCTATTTTGGATAAATATCATGGATAGAGACATAGAAAAGGGCTGCACAGTTTTGCAATAAATAATAATAAATAAAATCATAAAATACTGCAATTGCAATTGAATTAGATTTGTGTGTGGCAGCTGCATGTAAAATTATTATTATTATTAATAATAATAAGAGTAATAATAATACAAATGAGCTTAAAATAAAAATTATGGGTTTATTGCATTAAAAACAGGCCATATTTTTAATAAATAAACAAGTGATCAATGCATAGTAAACTAAATTTTAAACATTTTAAATTCCAACATTGTTTGAGAAAGTCCAACAAAGTTAAATATATAAATAATACTCAAACCTGAGAAGTTGTGTGGCTCCCTGTATTCATTTGATTATCATTTTACACTTGGCGGCTTGTTTGTAACACTGTGTTACAACTAACCCCGCTGTGTATTACATGTTTTAAGCCTAGCTAACAGTCGCTAGGAATTGCGGACATGTTTCTAAACGGTGCTATGTTTGAGCCAACAAGACAGTGATTAAGGCAATATAAAGTTGTATTTGTAAACGTATACACCCAACTCAGAAACTGAAAAAAAAAACCATGATGAAAAAATGTACAAAACACTCTTGTCCAGTATCTTCACGAAATATTAGTAAATTTTTCCGCAAATTCACGGGAGACAGTCTTTTGGCAGCAAGACAAAAATAGCGTAAACACAACCTGCGGGTCCCTGAGAAACTACATAAACGGTTTGTGTTACATTAAACCCCGCGATAGGTTGTGCCCTGCGCTCCCCTAATAATTTCATTTTTCAACTTTAAGAACAGATTCATTCAATTTATCATATTATGGGCCAACAACCAATGCGGCAATCATCAATATTAGGATATTATTCCTTTAACATAGAAAACTTGTTAAACAAGCAGGATAAACATTACAGGACGTGTCTGTCAGTATTGTCATGTCTTTAATCCTGCGGTCCCATCTTGCAGAATAAAAATGTTTATGTACAGCCAACGCATTCTCATCCTTTAGCGTCATATAGAACGCTATATGACAAAACGGCGCTATACTACGCACATGGCACCCGTTATCGTTAATATAACACGCGCTGTGAGGGCTAAGTTTAGGTGTGGGGTAGGGTCTGCGTGTCATATTCACGCTAAAGGATTTATTACGTCTCGGGTTCGCGTGTTATATTAACGATAAAGGGTGCCATGTACGTAGTATAGCGCCGTTTTGTCATATAGGGTTTTATGTGACGCTAAAGGATGAGAACGGGCTGGTACAGCACATTTGGGCTTAAGCTCATGACTAGCATAAGTCCATTTATTGGCATTCACTCTTCACTTCAATTGACTACTCGAAAAAACACTTGGGTCAAATGTCAAACTGCTGACTCATTGTAAATCTCAGGGAGAACATCCACTGGCATTTGAAAGTTAAACAGTGCCCATTCTTTTTTTAGGGGCTCACAGTATAAAAATAGAGGGCCGTTTTCTGATCTTAGCAAGATAACGGTCTAATCCACGTTACATAACATTTTGAGAAGCAACCCCTTGACCCATGCAGTGTGAAAATATTTAGCTTGTGTTTGCCATGCACGTGAATGAGCTTATGCTATGCCTTAGAAAAACACTGACATTGCATGAAGTTTCACCAGTGTGGTCAGTGGGAAAGTTCTCCTGAGCAAACTTTTACTTGGACCATTTTATCAGTCCATCTCCAAGTCAAAAGACAATACATTGAAATAGCACCAGCGAGAAAGTTATTATGAAATTCTTAATTTAGAAAGTTGCTTCGAAATAATAATACATCACCATTAATGTATTATGAATAGATGGCCGTTTTTATTTTTCACTTTTGGCCTTGAGGACTTATATGGTCACATATATGGTGTAGTTAAAGGGATAGTTCACTTTGAAATTAATTGTTGATATGTTTTAGCTTACCTCAAGGGCATCCATGATGTAGTAGGTGTCTTTGTTTCCACAGTATTTTCAATTTTTACATTTTTCAGCCAAACCGTTGTTGTCTATCAGTCATACACTGGAGGCTAAGGGGGTCCACCAAAAAGGATGCACAGCGAAGTCAAAATTAAACATGATTTAATGACTCGTAAATGTAAGTACACATTGATGGCCGAAGACACAAAACGAGCGTTTTTTGTGAGAAAACGAACAGTATTTATATCGTTTTACCTCGTGTAATCACAGTGTCGTCCAAGTGATCTGAATCAGTTGTGCAATGTCCAACTGAACCGAATTGAATCAGTTCAATGTTATGCTGGAAGTGATCGCTTGCGTGTGATGTCACTCAAAATTTACACGGAGATTTCGGAAGTTTTACCTTTTACTAAACATATTTAGATATAACGAAGTCTTCCATTGCAGTTTCCCGTACATCTAAATATTTTTAGTGAAAGGTAAAACTTCCGAAATCTCTGTATAAACAAAGAGTGACGTCGGTGCGCAAGCGATCACTTCCGGTGCATGCACAGATTGAAGCGCCCGTGCCGTCAGATCATTTTGTCATGGTTATGATTAGAAGAGGTAAAAACAATATAAATAGCCTACTGTTCGTTTTCTCACACAAACCGCTCGTTTCGTGTCTTAGGCCATCAATGTGTACTTACATTTACGAGTCATTAAATCATGTTTAATTTTGTGCAACAACAACGGTTTGACTGAAAAATGTCAAAATTGAAAATACTGTGGAAACAAAGACACCTACATCTTAGATGCCCTTGAGGTAAGCTAAAACATATCAAAAATTGATTTCAAAGTGAACTATCCCTTTAATGAAGGCATTATGAACACAAACATTTTTATTCACGAACATGTTAACGCATTAACAAATGTAAAAAAAATGAGACCTTATTGTAATGTTACCGTAAAAAGAGACCATACTTTATCATGTTAAAAAGGGACAAAAGTGTTACATGTCTTGTAAAGTCCTCTGCAATAAGTACACAAACTGATATTTTTCCTTCTAAAGAAAATCTATAAAGGGTGCATTCTTTGATTGGCAACAACAAACAAGATGACACTTCTAGAAGCAGCTTTCATACGTTTCACATGGCCATAATGTTCTTATACCAATTGCTTTGTACCACTTTACCAAAGTACTACAGCTGTGGAGTATAAGTGTGCTTATATACAGAACCATTTAAAATGTTTCATAGAGGTTAAGAGCCTCCTTCACTTTGCCAATACAAATTTCAATGGCTATAGTGGAGCATAACGCCTTCTAGGAAATTCAGGCCTATTGAGCAAAACAAACCTCCAGAAAAGGTGCCTTGAACATGATGTGGAAAATACGGTTAAAGAAAAATAGACTAACTTAGGTTTCTTTCTGTTTGTTTGTTTGATAAGGAACAGATAGGAATACACTTTCACACAAAAGTTGATTTGCTGTCACCTTTACCAATTTCAGCCTGAGCTTAGGAAATGAGACTTATCAGGAACTCACAGTTTCATGTCACTTTCTGCTTATTTACAGCTCCACTGGGGACTTCTGAAGTCATAGGCAAGGATGAGGATAAACACGATGTCACCTCTGGGATTGGAATGAATGAGGAGTCAGCATGTGCTGTTTGACTGAATGTCCCAGTACAGTCAAGGATATGACTGCAACATCCTGAGAAAGCCTTCAGCTTCACACCTGCACCTGATTCTTCACAGTCCCATTCACCAGAATAATCGCATTCACCTGTCCCTCATCATCATGTCAATCAAGGACTGTATACCCGTTCTCTTTTCCACCTTGCTTGTCTCGATTGAGTATGACTAACTTGCTTTGTTTGCTCTCATATTTTTCACTTATAAGCCCAAGCAAGTATTTTTATTGTGGAGTGTGTTATGTTGACCTTCTTTGTTTTCTGCCCCTTTTGTGTATTGTCCCCAACTGTAATAAAACGATTTCATGGCAATCTCCATGTTGTCTTGTTCATCGCTTGATATTCAGAAAGATCTATACTGCATTCTTTTTTAACCACTTCAGATCTCACTTGAATGGCTACCCTCTTTTGCTCCTTAAATTTCTCGGATATATTTGTTGACTTATTTTTGTGTTGTTGCTTTAGCCAAGTGACTGGCAGGAATCCCAGGTAGAAGCAAGAGGTCGCAAGTGTTTAGATGAATTGAATATTTCACTGACCCATTAGGTTGAAACGTGTTCTATTTATAGCCTGGATGGATGAGTTGGCTTAGCATCAATCGTTTCCCCCCCCCCCCCAGATCTTGCTGAGTGAGGGTGAGGTGAAGGGGAGCATTAGCCTATAATGAGAGACAGAAACAAAATACCAATATAGAATTCGAAACAGAAGCTGCAGCAAGGGGAAAAGAGGGTAGGAGAGGGGAGGGATTTTCTCTCTTTCTGTTATTTTAATTCAAACGAGCAAATCTAATCTACAGTGGACCGAGTAGCTACTACAGTGCCACCAGGCACTGTTTTGTGCGGATGGGCGGCACGTTGAGTTTTTCTGTTAGAGCGGTGCCGTGTTAGTTAACCATAATAACTAATGATCTTCGCCACGGAAGTGAATCAATCAAAACTAAATTTAGCTGGACAATAACTTTATCCTATTGCTGTTGTAAAGCCTAAACAATCTGTTCCAATAATTTTATAAAGCCGCTTTGAAACAATCAATAGGCCTACTGTTAAAACCGAAGGTGACTTGACTTGATAGTGCGTAATAAACCTAATGCCGTCTTTGGCCTTAATAGGCTATTAATCAAACAACAAAAGAAAAAGAGAAAGCATTCAGCTCTTTAATAGCTTTAAATTAATTTTGTTTATACAAATAAATATATCTGCTTGAAAGAATAAAGAATGAATGCAAGTTAAAAAGAACATCATTCATTGAAAAGAAGACCATGTTCTAGACTATACTGTGATTTTATTTCATTTTAAGATTTTTTTTTTTAAATATAATTTTAATTACTGGTCTACTGATCTGATCAAACTAGTCTTAGGATAGTTAACAGTTTTAGCATCTTATTGACAAGAATGTATGGACTGCATCCTTCCAGAATGTGTACAGTTGTCACAGATTGTGTTTAAATTTGACATGTTGCCCTCAGCCCGTGACTTAGATCAAAATCATTCTTAGCAGTCAGCACAAGTCAGTTAAATAATGGAAATTTCTTCAATTACCAATATCACAGACTGCTTTTTAAATTTGGAGTCTCCTTTTTTAATATGATTATCATTTAAAAGATTTTAGAAATACAAAGAAACCTTTTCATGTGCTTTTTGCATGCAAAATATAAATTCAATATCAGTGAGTAATAATGTTATGCAGGCTACAGTTCTTGTTAGGCAGAAAAAAAGATACACCATCTGATATTCCCTTAACATACACTTTTAAAATTGTATCTATGTAGCCTAATATAACATCAAAATTAAAAACTCAGAAACAGAACCACAAATGTGTATATAATTTTTCTGTTGATATTAAATTCGATTGAATCGCCTTACAATTTATTGCACTGTACACAGAAGGAAGTGGATTTAATATGGCACAGCATTCTAATTCTAAAATGTCTTTGTGGACAGTATTTATGTTTTCTATTAAAGCTGTCTGTCCTGAAATATTGAACTATGATATAATCCAAAGGGCAGCTCTTCAAACTCAAAACAATAGCTGTAAATGTCAGCTGACAAATGGTGCAATTTAATATAATAATGTGGAAGTGACATGCAATTTTAGTAGTGTGAGTTAGTATCATTAAAAGTAAACGTGTTCGTATTTTTAATTTACGATATATTAATGTTGAATTTTGTCTTGACTGGTAAAACACCACAATTTCCCTCATGGGATCAACTTAATAATGCACACATATTGCGTAATAAGCATGTCTGTGGAGTCATAAAAGCCCATTTTCCCAAAAGCATTTTGTTGAAATTATTAAAATATGACATGATATGATGCATTACTGTGCAGTGATACACCAGCAGAAACTTCAATGCACTGGAGGATTTGTTCTTGCTTTGCACTACAAGAGAAAAAAAAACGGCATTGTATATTTATTTCCGACAACAGAGATACTTCATGAATACATAATGTTCAGTGCTGTCACTGTTAACTAAAAACTCACTAATGGTTTGGTTTTACGGTTATAAATAAGCTGCCATAAAATAAACGCCCAATACATGAAAATTTGAAATGTTGCCTAATATTGTTTTAAATAAAAGTTTAATTGGAAGTACTAAGATTATTATAACTAAAAGAAATATAAATTAAAGCCAAATAGGCATTTTCTTAAAAAGAAAAGGCAAAAGCCTATAACACAATTACTAAAACTTAAATAAGCCAATTCAAAAAACACAGATCATAGGCTAAAAAATACCTTTAAAAAAATATTTTCCAGTTACATTACTGATAAAATAAATATCAAAACAGCTTTTGGTGTCAAATTATTCAAGTAAAAGGACTGACCAATAAGGAGGATGCAGTGTTTCAGGGAACACATTTTAAGGTTGTCATGATGAAACACTCATTATTCATTGTATCATCACATAATATAAAAGCTTTGTATTTTTCTTCCCAAATCCTCTCAACTAAACCTTAACCAAACCTCAGGGGAGAACTTCTGAGTGAATATCAGAGCAAAGGTATTGATTTAAGAGCCAAGTAGACCTGCACTGAGTCAGAGCCTGAACTAAGAATTAGATCCCTGGTGTTGTGTGTTCATTAATAATAGACTGTATTAGCCAGTCTGCAAATAAATCTTTACATATTACACAGCTTAATGCATTCAAGGCTGGAATTTATCATTGCTTAATAAAATCTGCTGTATTTCTTGTTTGCGAGTAAACAGAGAAAAGGCCACTTCAACAAAAACAGAAGTACACAAACAAACATATGTGTAAGGCAGAGTAAAGTTTAGTAAAGCAGTCAGAAAAACAATGACATACTGTAAAATGGAGTGATTAGTTGTAAGGTTTCTATTTACAAAAATACAAAAAGTATAAAAGAAATCAGGTCAATAGAACTCTAAAACAATACTGCTATTCTGTTAATGATAACACATCAGATGTTTTGAAATCGTAAAAAAAGAACAGATGAATGAAACAAGAAATAGAAAATATTATGAAAAACAAATATAGATACGGCTCTTGAATATTATTTACAAGCTAAAATGCCAGTGTATAAACATTCAGCAAAATATAGCATTTAATTAAAACACTGGAAATGTGCAGGGCATCCCAGTAATCACTGAACTTGGCAGTTGTCGTTTTGTTTTGGAGAAGCGCCGGGCCATTCCTGTTTCTCAGGGGTCTTCTTGAAGCCGCGAGAGCGCCTGCCAGTTTTCTGCACAGGGCTTCGACAGCTGTTTTCCCGTGGACTATTTGCGAGCGGTGATAATAAAGCCGCACTGCTCTGGATGGCCTTAGGAGCCTGGACCTGAAAGTACATGAACAAAGTCAGAAGAGAGCAACACTGAGCTGTCAAGAATGCCCAGCAGCAATGTTCAAAACCACTCGTACTGTATTTCTCTATCTGGGTGAAGAGCCAAGCTGAGGACAAGGGCAAAATGTATGTTGCAATCAATCAATCTTCTGTTCTCCCCTAACCCTTGACTTAGACCCAGCATGTACTTTCTGGAGAAGAACCAGTGCTGAATAATACTTGAAAAGTGGCTGTGCTGCAAGCTGACTAATGGTTTGCTCATCTCGGCTAGCGTCTGTTTCATTCAAAGTTTAGTTGTTGGGTTTTCTGTCATGTCATCTATTAATTAGGGCTGTCAATTGTTTCCTTATCTTTATAGGGAACTAATTACATGATTTATTATTTAAATAAAGTGTATACTGTCTGTATATATATATATATATATATAATATAGACAATATATAGATAGACAATTAAGGTCAGTCACATTGACTTGAGACTGACAGTAAAAAGTGCTAAAAATGTGGCTTTTGCTATGGCAGTACATTGTATTTCTAGACAGTATTATGTGCTTTAATGAATTTTACTCCGTGGCTGCCACATAATGGGCTGGTGGTGCAATAGGTGGCTCAGAATTCATTTTCCTAAAGTAGATGCCAAGTTTAATTGTTTCTAAAAATAAAAAACAAACAAACATTGGCATAGTAAAAAGTAGTAATAAAAAAAGAAGGGTAGTATATTTATATTGGAATTATCCCATATAAAATTAACAGCCAATCAAAACAAATATTTGTACTGTAAAATATGCTAAAAATGTGTATTTCACAAGGTCAAAACACTCTTTATTGTACCACTTTTAAATTTAATGCATCCTTACAGATGGTGGATAAATGCTGAATTTCTTAGTTCAATTTTAACATCGCTTATCGCAAGCAGAGTCATAGACAAAGGACTTTAGAAAATGTCGTATTATATAAAGGGGAGGGTCATGCTTCAATAAATGATAAACAAATAAGATTCTGAATTCAGCCTTGTACTAGATGAACCGCTCTAACGAAATCCAAAATGAGCACTTTTGCATGTTGTATTGCATGTTGTAATCAGACCATTATACGGTGTGGTTTCATGGCTGGTATATTGGCCTAACGAAAGCCAAATTTTGAGCAAATAGATCTTTATTAATTCATACACATCCATACTCTCGTTTTCTTCAAAGGACAGTGACACACAAAGGAAATTTAAAGGATTATTTTAATTGTTACATATAGCAATTACCTCACTATAACTCACTTCTCTTGCTTTTTTTTACTATCAAAATGATTTTTTAATCAATATTATGCCACAAGTGCTAGTGCCACAAATGACCTAGCTTAACTTGTTCTGAACCCAGATCATTCCTTTAAATTGACAGCAGGTATGCAGAACTTTGGCCTCCATAAAAGCTTAACTATATCTTAAATCAGGTATTCAAGTTGGTGAAGGGTATTTCTGGGACATAAGAGTAACTTAATAAAGGGAAGTGGAGACCAAATGCTGCATTCTTGAAGACTACATGGGAAAATCTCCAGGAAATGGTGACCTGGGGTAATGTGACATGATCAGAGAAGCTGACAGGAGAGCTTTAATGCCTCAGAGTAGTTAAGGCTTTCCAACTCTGAAATGTCATGCACAGTTCATCTGGAAAATGCTTTCATGGTCAGTAACATTAAGAGTGACATAATGAGTCTGAGGGTCCATTTTTTGAGGGTCTATGATGCCCTCCTGTGGTTAAAGACTGAGGAATGCCTACATATTTTCAGCTACACAATGAGAGTTAATTACATATAAAGCTCTCATGGTTGTATTCCCCATATTTGTTGTTAAAATAACAGAACATTTATCATATTATATTCAACTATTTTGATCTACTCTTAAAATGTGGGATAAATACACTGCTAATAATATTGGCTGCTTTGGAAAATTGCTTGTGTTTGTTTCCCAAATGTGTAAGTTAGTTTAAATAAATGCATCTACTAAGTGACTATATGTAAATGTAATTAAGAGAAAGTTAATGTATTGTTATTTATACAAACGAATCCTAGTTTTCCCCCCAATGCAGCACCAACATTTTGCTGACTTTTGACATTGCGTGAAACCATTTTTTTTTTGCAATCCTGCTTTGATTGATGGCATAAAGAGTAGACTTGTGAGAGACAAAGAGCCCATCTGAACTGCTAATTAATATAATTTAAGTAGAATTATTAGATGGCTATTACACATTACAAATGGAATGGAAGGTTAACAGATATAGCCTATGTTTTTTTTTCCCACCAAAGATTAAAACAAACTTTCATGGAATCAATACTATCATTATCACCATTTTCCATGTAGGTTGTTGTGGTTGCAGGAACACACACAGGTAGTTCTACTCACTGTGTTTGATTTCCTGCCCTCTGCTGTCCGTTTGGAGATTTGAACGGGATGTTCTGCTAAAACGGAGCTCTGCTGAGCCGCAGTTGTTTGGGCGGCCAGACGAGGGCTGCAGCGTTGGACTGCAGTTCTGCGAATGATGAATGGGCTCATCTCTCCAATTGGAATATCTGCAAAACCTGTACAGAAAAAGTGATGTAGATGTGTAAAAAATAGCATTCAATGACTTCAATTGTTCCTTCGATTCTGAAAGTTTGATTGAGCACAACTCGCAATTGATGGGCTGTGCCATGTGACGGCTGTGCCATGAGGACATATAACAAATTGTGATAACCTCTGACCTTTCTGAACAAGTTCAGGCAAACCCTCTGGTCTGTAATCCTCATCATCTTGTGTGGCTTTAGGTGTGGCAGCCGCAGCTTTCAGTCTCTTGGTGATACTGTACAGGGCTTCCTGTGCTTTGCTGGGGGTGTCATCCGCTGCTCTCTGTCTCTTTCCTGCTGGAGCGCTTTTAGTGTCTTCCACTGGCTTATTATTCTCCATGTCACTCTTCTCAGACCTCAGGGACCTCCTGCTCTTGGGTGTCTTTGTCTGGGTGCTCATCTGCTTGAGCTGGTTCATGAGGCTTTCATTGGTCTCTTCCAGCTTGTGTACTTTGACCATGAGGCTGCAGTATCGGTCCATGTTGTCGTCTGCCTCAAGGCTCTTTTCCTCCAGAGCTTCCTTCAGCTCTTGTAGTTCTTCCTTCAGGCCGTCACTGCTGCCATCACCTGTTAACACGACAGATGCTGTAAAATTGATTTTTTTTTTTTTCAAAAAAGTAAATATCTGAACTTGTCTGATATGCTTGAAATTTATATACTGTGTCCAAAAGTCTGAAATCACCAGTAAATGTGCTTGTACATTACATTTTTTTAAAAAAACATGAAAGTAGTTTTGTATTAATATAACATTAGCATATATTATGCAATATATGCTAATGTTATATTAATACAAAACTACTTTCATGTTTTTTAAATACATAAAAAATTTAAAGTACAAGCACATTTACCGGTATATTTAAATAATATATATATTATATAAATATAAAAATAATATATATTACATAAAAAAATATATATTTAATAAAAAAAAAATAAAATAAATAAAATAAATGCCCAATGTGCAAAATTTAAGTATATCTTACTGAATTTCCATCATGTTTCTTTGTTTAACATTTGTCAAAATCCAAAAACAGATTATATCAGTTTAAAACGAGATGGACCAAATTTAAATATGGCCGATATGAAATCACTGATGAAAAAAAAAAAAAAAAAGCCATATTGCGCCAGAACGCCCATCACACACCAGTTTACTGGTGGAGAGGAGACAGTGATGAAGCTAATCAGTATATACCTTGTTTCTGTGAGGCCTGCAGTTCTGCTATCTGTTGTCCCTGCTGCTGAAGTTCTTCCTGAAGTGCCTGTTTCTCACGTTCCAGCTGTTTGCATGACTTCATCCACAAATTGATCTTACTCATAGCACTGTCCTTCTCTTTGGTCAAGCGCACAACCTTAGAGTCCAACTCTGCCTACAGGGACCAAGACCAATAAATATAAAAGTTAATTACTTTACTAAATATAGAATAAAAGTTGTGTCCAAAATAATGAAGAATGAACAAATACAAAAAACCTTTTAATTTTCACAAATATACCAATTTATTTTGTTACTCTAAGGCAGACTCCAGATCTGAATTTTGAGACTTGAAGCTATTGAGGTCAGTAGGTCAGAGATACTGTACAGCCTTTTCTTCAAACACCATCATTTCTTCCTTCAGTTTATTATTCTCCATTATTATTTAAACTCAATAAAAATATATATTAAAAAAGGTATTATTGTGAAATATTACATTTTAAAATAAAAAATATTTGTAAATTAAAATATAAAACAGCTGAGTAAAATTCAACTCCCCCATCACAGGAATAAATTTAATTTTTTTATAATTTAAATTATAAAATGAAATTTATTCTGGTGATGGCAAAGAGGAATTTTACTCCATTGCTTCAGTCTTCAAAAAAATATTCTAATTTTATGATTTGATTTATGATATATATATATATATATACATATAACACATTGTACATCTACCCACCTGCTGCTGTAGATGTTTCAGGTTCTCCTCATGCCTCCTGTTATTTTCCTTCATCTGAGCATCATGACTTTCTTGAATATCAGATATATTTTTCTGCAGGCCATCTTTCTCTATCGTCAATGCTTCCATGCCAAGCTGAAGGGTGTAAATAAAATGTAGTGCAAGCAGACACTAAACATCAATAGCCAGCCGCGTTTCCACTGTCGGGCCAAAATCGGGCGTGCTAGGTCAAATAGCATTACCACTGTCACAAAGACAATGCACGCTAACTATTACCATAGTAAACATGGTAAATATGATGGCTTGAAGCAATCAGACAAATCAAATAAAGGCTATCATAATAATGTTTTTATTTTATCTGTCAGTAGCCTATGTATCGCCTCTTTATAATGGACTACATAAAATAAAGCAACTTTTTTTCCCCTGGAAACTTCCTGTTTCTCCGACAACAAATATAACTGTAGCCTACTGGGAGAGAGTGCTAAAGCTCCTCAGGTGGTTTTTTTGGTGGCATATTTGTAGAAATTATAATTCTTTCTAAATGTGATGTAAAAATGTCCTGTAACTACTAAATAAACAGAAACAGATGCGACTGAATAAGTAAGTGTGTCCTCTTTCTTTTGTGAAATAAGTTAGACCTAACGGTAAACCACTTTATTTCTGTGACTAATGTGCAGTTGACACAAATGAATTCATTATGACCAATGTATAACTTTTTATTGTAAACTGGTGGTAAAACATCAATGCTTAGGTTTTAAATATTCAAGTAAACAACACAAAAATGCCAGCAAATGGTCGCTTTTATCATGTTTGCTTAGCGATCACGCTGTTTCCAGTGATTTCATTCTGATTAGTTTTCTGATAAAAATTCCATTTGTTGGTGAAATTATGAGTTTGTGTGACGGTGTTCTGTTTTTACTGCCATGTTTTAGTGACGCGCTGCAGAGCATCTGGCCTGGCAATGGAAACGCAGTAGATTTTGTGCTACTGGCCTGAGGCTATTAGCCTGGCACGGCCTGTTTAAAGGCCTGACTCACACTGGCCCGACAATGGAAACGCGGCAAAAGAAGCCAGTGTAAATCACTGTGAAGGACAAATTCTTACCTTGTATATTTCGATTTGTTTTTGAGACTCCTGCAGTTGACAAGTCAATTGATTATGATTAATCTCCAATGTATTATGCCTTTCCCTTGCCTCACACAGTTCTTGCTGATGTTGCGTATGGAGGAGCAAACTGCTCTCATGTAGTGCATTTACCTGAAAGTATATACAAATAAATTAATTGGTGAAATGAAAACAAGGAGAAAAAAATAAACTGCTAATGGTAATGAAAAATACCTTTTCAGTTAGTTCAGAGTTCATGAGCTTCATAGCATCAAGTTGGCTCTCTAGCTGTTGGATGTTGTTCTCTAGAGAAGTGACACTTTTCTGCATGTCCTCTATCTTGGAAGACTGCATATGCGTCTTCTCCTCCAACTGTGCAATAGTACACTGTAACTTGACCTTGTCCTTTTGCAATTCATCTCGTTCATCCTGAATTGAATCTATTTGTGACTGAAGTCGGGCATTTTCTTTGCAAAGCTCCTGCTGACGGTTTTCAAAGTCTTTCAAGACTGACTGGTTGGTTGAACAAAGCTCTGCCTGACACCTTTCATATTCGAGAACTCTCTGGGCAAACTCTTCGTTTTCAGATTGCAAAGACAACAACTGAGAGGTCAAATCCTGTGTGATCAGTTCTTTCGATTCTACTTCTGTTCGACAGAGTTGAAGTTCCTCCTCCATTGCACCAACTTTAAATTGGAAGTCTGTGATCATTTGTTGCTGATTCACTGTTGCCTCTTCCACAGATTTAAGTTTTTCAGAAGCTGCTTGATTGGACAACTGCAATTCATCAATTAGGCTGTTCTTTTGCTGAAGTTCTTGCTCAAGTTTATACTTCTCCTCCTTGAGATCCTTCAGCTCAGTGACCATCTCGTCAATTTTCTTGGTAAGCTCTTGCGTTTCAGCCTGTATTTCCTCAAGCTCAGCTTTGGCACTCTCTGCTTGAAGAATGGCGTCCTCAAGATTCTGGTCAGAAAGTTCTTTTTCTCTCTCAAGCTTTTCAATATTGTCCTGAAGATCATCTGCCTTCCTCTGTGCAGCTTTGAGCAGCTGACTCATGTGGTTCTTTTTCCGTTCGTCAGATTCAATTCGTACCTTCAGTTTTTCAATGCCCCGTCTCATCTGAGCTACTTCCTCCTGAGTCGAAATCAACCTGGAGGCTATTTCACCTTTCTCCAAGAGGGAGGATTCAAGGGACTGGGACAACCTGACATTCTCATTCTCAAGTGATTGGATTTTGGAAGACATGTTTTCAGACTCTCTTGACGCAAAATTCTCATTGTTCTTTAAACTGTTTAATTCACTAAACACATTTTTATTGTCTTCATTCAAAAGAGCCACTGTATTCTCAAGGTTTTGAGACTGTTGAATTAGTTGCTCTTTTTCTTTCCTCAGGACATCAATTTGGTTAGATGCAGCCTCGATTTGTCTTTTCCCTGCCCTAATGTCCTCTTCTAGTTCTTTTATAAGTTCTCGTGTATTGCTCTCTCTCCTCTCCAGAAGCTCAGCCTTTTCTTTCCACTTCATTAAGGAGTGGTTTTCACTTTCCCTTACATCAGTACACAAAATAAGCTCTTCTTTAAGTCGCCCACCTTCTGCCATAGTTGTATTAAGTTGTTGTTCAAGGCTGTAATTTGTCCTCCTAGCTGCATCAAGCTCTACTGCTTGCCTTTGTTTCTGTTCCTGTATCTCCTCTATGTCAGCCTCCATGGAAAGGATATGCTTTTCTAAATTGGCCTTTTCAGAACGTACTCTTTTTAGTTCGCTCTCAATCTGGAAAAAATTCTCATCCCACTCACCTTTTGCCATCTCTAAGCTTTCCATCATCTCCATTACATCTGAGAGCTGGCATTTGGAGGTCTGTAGCTGTAGTTTTAATGAATTGATCTCTTCTATTAACTCTCCAATGTGGTTGCTCAGTTTCTGGTTTTCTTGAGTAACAGACATAAATTTGTCTGTGCTGTTTGTCTTTTCTATTTCCGTTTCACGAACTTTTCCCTCCAAGTCAGAGCACATTTTTTTTCTGATTGCCATTTCAGATTCTAAGACTTCAAACTGGGATTGCAAATGTTGAACCTCCTTTTCACGTGACCTTAGAGATTCCTTAAGTCCTTCAAGTTCCACATGTAATTTTTCACTTTCCTCGCTAATATCTGGAGTGGAGTCTGACTCTTCAGGATGATGGATTATGTTCTTCTGTGCTTTGGATGTCATTTCCTGATCAAGATGAAAAAAAGTACAAATCAAATCAAGAGAAATTAAAATCAAATAACTTTTCAATATCAGCAGTTTCAAACCTATAGTGCCCCCAGTAACACTGTTTAAATACAATGATTTAAAGCTGCACTCAGTAATCTTTTAGTTTATGTCATATTGGTAGCCTGAAGGTAGAATAACGCAAAAGGAAATTTTAAGTTTACTGATGCAACTGCAAAAATGTGCATGTCAAAGTCAAGATTAATTTATTTCACAAGTGAAATAGACCTTTAAGTCAGCACTTTAACTGATTTAATGGATAATATCTGAATTCAAATCATCACATTACATTGTGGAATAGATATGTTACCTGTGAAGTTTTAGTAGCCAGCAAGGAGGAGGATGAAACGTCCGATTCCTGTAGATGCTGCAAAGTCACCAGTTGTGAGGTCAAGTTCTCCGTGTGTTGTTTTTCTTTTTGGAGTTTAGCCTCCAACTCATTTTTGATATTGAGCATTTGCTCCTCCAAGCTCTGGAGCTCTTTAGCATGCTGTAATTTGATTTGATCTATTTGAGCCCTAGTTTGCTCCTCCATGGTTCTGACATTCTTCTCAAGAACACGAGATATCTCCTCAAGCTCCCTGGATTGATTTTGCATTAGCTCTTTCAGTGGTAACTGTTTGATATCCTCATCTGATGACAAGGATGTTTGGGCCTCTTCTTGTGAATTTAGCTGCTCTCCAGGTGATGAACTTCTCTGAACAGCAGTATCTTCTTCAAAGGGCAAAATAGATGTGTTGGCAAATGCCATTTCACAAATATCTAGATCATTCTCATATGCAGTTTGCTCTTTATTCATTGTGTCTGCATCAGAGTAACCTTCTGCATCAAGATTCTTCTCAGACAGAAGCTGTTCCATGCGAGTTTGCTGTTCAACAATCTGAGATAGCAGATAATCGTGAGCCTGCTTTAATTTATCCACTTGCTCCTGGGAATTCTGAGCATCTGCTTTCAATCCCTGGATATCAGATTCCAACTTTAGTTTTTGTTCCATAAGACTGTTGTACATTGCTTCAAGGTTTGTCTGCTTGCACTTCTCTTGCTCTAGGGAAACTTTAAGATTTTCATGGGTTACATGGAGAGACTCCAACTCTTTGACTAATGCAGAACTAAATTGTTGTTCCTTTTGTGTTCCCTCCAAACGTGCAGATAGCAGGGACACTTCAAGGACACTCTTTTTGTAGTCATCTTTGACAGACTCAAGCTCTGCTTGTAGGGTGGACCTCTGAGCCTCACTTTCACTTAACTTTGCTTCAAGAACACAGATGTTGCCTTGCAACTCCTCTAACTGAGTTTCATTATCTTCAAGATCCATCTGCAACATTTCAAGCTGTACTTCGATTTTGCTCATGTTAATCTTTTTTTCATTCAATGTTTCTAATGCTTTAGCTTTTTCAGACTGAGCTTCCTGAAGTTTGTTTCTTAAAGATTCAATCTCACTAGATTGTGTGGCTTCTTGGCTTCTCAGAACGGTCAAATCAGCTCTGAGACTCTCTATCTCCTGCTGATAAGGAAATGCATTTTGTTTAAAGTCTTCAAGTTCCTTTGCAACTTTCTGATAGGAATCAGTGTCCTCTTTATGTTGGTCCTTTAATAAGTCAAGATCTTGCTTCAGCTTTTCCTTTTCGAGGGCAGCCTCCTTCAGTTGTTCTGAAGCATTTCTGACCTCCAAACATTTGCTCTGTAACTCTGCCTCAAGAACACTGATGCGCTCCTCTAAACTATTTTGTTTTTTAAAATGAGTTTCCCTTTCAGAGACATACATTTCAGATTCCCTGTTATGTCTCTCAGTGAGCTCCTTGACACTTGCCTCTAATAGAGCTTTTTCTTCAGATCGATCTAGTAATTTCTTTTCCAGACATAAATTCAGCTCTACAGTAGAGTCAAACTGTTTCTGAAGACTTTCTAGTGAATTCTTTAGGGTGGCTGACAAATCATTTGAGGCCTCAAGCTCACTTTGTATTACAACAATCTTTTCTGCCATTACATCTTTTTCAGCAAGTGCTTCCGTCATTATGGAAAGCTGTTTAAGATGTTTTTCTTTCTCTTGGAAAACAACATCATTGACTTTTTGAAGGCTTTCATACTTCTCAGATAGATCATTTGCTTTATTTTCAAGCTCTTCTTGTTTTACTTTGAGATGTGCATTATCCTGCTCCATGCTTGATGCTTTCCTTCTTTCTTCATCTATTTCTTTAGCAAGATTTTCAGCTATTGTCTTCTGATTTTCCAACTCAGTGGCAGTCTTAACTTGTAGCTCCTTTACTTTTTCTAAGGAACTTCTGGTTTCTTCTGCTTCAGAAACAAGACAATTAAACTGCTCTTCAAGAGAACAGAAGGACTTATTCTTTTGCAACATTGATTCAACTTCAAGAATAAGATCTTTTTCCCTCTTTTCCACCAAAGACACTTTCTCTGCTAGATCTTCTTTGACTTTAGAAAGATCATCATATTTTTCCTGAATATCTGCATTTAAATCTTTTTGAGATTTTAGGTCTGATTCCAAGAGGGCAATATTCTCAAGAACCTCCTGCAGAGACGTTTCCACGTTGAGTTTTTCTTGTACCAACTCTTTGTTTTGTGCAAGGTGGACTTCACATTCTTTAGCCAACATGTCTTTCTCTTCTTTGAATTTATCTAGCTCCTGCTCTCGCAAGGCAAATGATTCCTGAAGATGCTCAAACTCAGTTCTGTTCATTTCAATAATGGAGTCCTTTGATTTAGCCAGGCCACAAGCACTTTCATATTCTTCAAGGAGCTGACCATGGGCCTGCTCCATTCCTTCCACCTTCCTTGTTTCTTGATGCAGTTTAGTTTCAAGCTCGCTCACCTGCTCCTGCATTACAGTGATTTGTTGCTTCAAATTGTCCATTTCCTTATTATGTTTTTGATGTGTCTCACTAAACTGCTGTTGAAGCTCCTCATACACTCTAACTTTTTCCTCCAGATCCACAGATTTTAGAAGCAGTTCACCTTTGAGGGAATCAATCTGACCAGATAGGCAAATCTTCTCATTTTCTAAATCTTGCATCTTTTTCTGAAAGCCATCATGAGCATCACTGAGTTTGGCCTTGTCTCTCTCCAGATCTGAAATTTTACTCTGCATTTCCTCAAGGTTGGATTCGGTGTTGTTAATCAACTGTTCCTTTTCGTTTTTCCACTCCAGAAGAGCTTCATACTCTTTCTTCATCTCAGCAACTTCTTTCTGACAGGAGTTTGAGGTCATTTTGAGGTCTTCATTTTCTTTCTCCACAGCACAAATTTTATTAACTTTGAGGTCAACTTCATGAACTAGTTTTTGCAACTCAGCCTGAGTCTTCATATTCTTTGCTTCTGTTTCAGCAAGAGTTTTCCTGGCATTTTCCAATTCTTGGGATGATGATGCATTTTGACGTTCCATTTTTTTGCGAAGTTCAGTCAGTTCTTCACTCTGGGTTTGTGTCTTCACTGAAAGTAATGGGTAAAAATATTTTGATAAAGCATTTCTTTAGATTTTCCTTGAATTTTCTTCTAAAATGTTATGCAATATTGAAAATGTACCAATGAGATTTATTACACTTTTAAAACATACTTTTTAAATCATCCACCATCGTACGGCTTTTGGCAAGGTTTTGCTCAATATTTTGTTTTTCCTCTTCAAGTTGCTTGACCCTCTTCAATCCTTGGTCTAACTGACAACTGAGAGTGTTCTTCTCTCTCTGCATCTCCTAATATAAGCAGAAAAAAAAGCCATTTACCTGCTTTTGTACCACAAACTTTAGTCCACATTCTCCATAAAGTAAAATCTATTATTATTAAATTAAAACAAGCCAGTTAATACCTTTTCTTTAACAGATACACAAAGAACTTACATCAAATTTTTTCTTCAATTCTGCCTCCTTCACTTGATTGGCCTGTAACCCCTGCTCAGATCTGAGAAGTTTCTGTTTCAGCTCATCCAAATCTTTCTCCAGTCGATTCTTTAGAGCAGTAACCTTGACAAAACCAATGACATTCTGTTGTGATTAACTTTATATGTGTATAAATAAATCGAAAACAAAGTAAAAAAGAAAATATACTGAACAGAAATTTGTTATTCAGAACATTTATAAAACAATATTCATAGTAAAATATTCACATTACCTTATCCATGTCTGATTGCAAAACATTGTAGTCTTTTTTGGCTTGCTGGATCTCCATACTCGTTTTATTTTTTACCTGGTTAAATTGTTGCTCAAGAGCTTGATGAGAGCTTTGAAGTTGTGCAAGTTCCTGAAATTAGTGAGAAGACAAACATTTGAAAATTTCATCTCATCCAATATTCAGAAATATATAATTAAAAATTATAAACTATATTTGACAGTAAGGAGACAAGACCTTTTGACTCTCTCTCTCCTGGTCTTTGATTTTCTGCTCCAGAGATCTATGCACACTTTCAGCATTATGTCTCTGACATTTCATCTCCTCTGTTACCTGCTTCAGCTTTAGTTCAACTGAAGAACACTGAGGAGACAAAATTAACCAAAGATGAACTACTACATTCACATGATAACTCATTGTTTAGAAATTTTGAGACTCTAAACAATGACCCCCACCCCCACCCAAAGGTCTCCAAATATATTAGGACACTTAATGTTTTAATATCTTCATACATTATACATAACATATAATCATGATAAAATATAAAATAAAGTGCCAATTATTTAAAAAAAAAAAATTAACAAGCACAATTTTAAAAGCAAAATAGTTACATTTTGTGGAATGATTTTCTAGAAAGTTTGCTTGTTTTAGCTTTAAAAAAATGTTCTTTGCTATAATTAAATTTATATATTTTAAATGTGTTTTAAATATTTTCTGGGGCCACTGTATAGACCATTTCACAAGATGTAAACAACACTGGTCCAGAAGCACTTCCTGTTTCAGTTTTTTAACACTACATAAAAGCTGGAATAAAATACAACCAACAGAACATTTAAAACTGAATCAAAAAGTTAAACAAACATCTTTAAGATGTTTTCTTTACATGTGAAATAAAGAAAACAGTTACAAACTGAAACAGGAAGTGTTTCTGGACCAGTGTTGTTTACATCTTGTGAAATGGTCTATAAGATCATTTATATTCTATAACTTATTTAATATGCAGTAGTATAATGTAGGGCTGGACCCGAATATTCGTTCGGTGGGTTGGTATTCGATTTGAAAATGTCACATTCGAATATTCATTTTATTTTTCCTCGAGGGCACCCCCCTCGAAATGGTTCTCATTCGTGCTTGAATATGTTTTACACTATAAAATCTGGTGAAATATAATATTTAACATATAACTTCGTCATAGCTACTTAAAACATATATTTGCTTCTTCTCGGACTACTAAAAGTGTTAGTAAAAACACTCGGACTACTAAAAATGCATTAAAAAGCAATGTTTCGACCCTCAGGTCTTCATGAGGCGCGCCGCTTCCCGCTGTTCTGTAGTTTATTAAAAATATATTCTGAACGCATCGTGTCTCGCCTGTCTATCTACTGTATATTGCACCAAATACGACATTGCACTACCTTGTGAAGTCATTTGGATGAACGGTTCTCGAAATAATCAAAATACAAACGGACAGACAGACATAGAGATTCCGGAGCTTTGAATATTCGATGTTCATTATTACCGAAGCTTCGAAGCTCAGAAAATGGTATTCGGACCAGCCCTAGTATTATATATTAAACAGATCTACATTACCTTAGAAACTGACTGCTCATAGTGGCCTGTAGTCTTTGTGAGTTCATCTCTGGATTTGCTCAGGAGTTTGTCCTTGTCTGCCAGATCTTTCCTGGCCATTTCCAGTTGTGTTTGAACTTCACTGAATTTATTGATCTGATTCTTCATATCCTTCTCTTGAGCCTGAAGACGGAGCTCTAACTCAGAAACCCTTGACCTCAGATCTGATTAGTATATGAAAAAAAAAAAAATGAAAAAAAAAAAATGAAAAAAAAAAAAAAACAGAGACAAAATGTGTTACCGCAAGGCATATTAAGATTATCACTGTAGTGCTATATTCAAAAGCATACTCTCAGTTACATAATAAAAATAAATAAATCCACCTGTAAGGTCAGACCAACCTTGGTTTATATTCTTAAGCTGTTCCATCTGCTGTGATCCAACTGTGTCACTTTGAGAGCTTGATGTGAACTGCTGCTGTGGCTTTACTGGTGTGTCATCACAAGACCATGACATCCCAGAGGGTCCGTTTCTTCTCCTAGATGGTGTCTCCATCACAGTCTGAGACTGATGACTGTGTGTTTTTTGGTCTTGCTGCCAAGGGAAAATTGATGACCCTGTCTGCTGTCTTGCAATGTCTTTATGGCTCACTGCAGACTGGTTCAGAATCTTCAGGTGTTACAAAAGAGAGATGCATTATTACCATTTAGTAAATTAAAGGGTTAGTTCTCCCAAAACCAGAAATTCTGGCATTATTTACTCACCGTCACCTTCATGTCGTTTCAAAACAGTAAGACTTTTGTTAATCTTCAGAACACAAATTAAGAAATGTTTAATATTCAATGCAACTACCACTTTGACACTTCAAAAGGTTCATAAGAGACTGTAAAACGAATCCATATGCTTAAAGCGGTTTAGAAGAAACTCAGTTGCTTTATATTAAGAACAGATTAAATGTAACTTTTATTCACAAATAAACATTGATCAGCAACCACAAACAAAAGCTCAATGCGAGAACAAACCTCATTGGTTCTTGATGAGGCTCAAACATGCTGCGTAACACAAGAGTGAACCTCGTTGGTTTTTGCATGTCAATCAAGCAAGCTCAGTTTATAAATGTGTGTGTTGATGATTAATGTTTATATGTGAATACTTTGATGCTTATAAAAATTACATGAACTGATTGTAAAACTAATCCATTTGAATTGAGCCTTTTAGTCACGTGGTAGTTGCGCAGACTGTCAAATCTGGGACAATAATCTCCCAGATTTCATTAAAAATATCTTAATCTGTGTTCCGAAGATGAAAAGGCTTATGGGTTTGGAACAACATGAGGGTGAGCAAATTATAAAATTTTAATTTAATATACCATCTATCTACAAGGCTCTTTTCAACAAAATATATGCATTTAACTTACTTTTACATGCATGACTTTGATTTCAGCTTCCAACCTTTTCCGCTCCTCAACCTCTCGATTGTACTTTTCCTGTAGGTCACTTATTTTTGAGTCTGAAGATGCAATATTACAATGTTTAAGTATGTTGCATTCATTCTGAATTGTATTTTCATTTTCTATACATTTTATATCTTACCTTGTTGCCAATGATTAGGTGTTGCAGGGGTTGCAAACGTTTTCTGTGGTGTACTAAACTGCTGGATTTCTGAAGAATGTGAATTTTGGGATCGCTCCAATTCATGCTTATACCTGAATAAAAATAAATAAAATTAAGCCAAGCCCAAAATGAGTCATGTTTGGCTAGTTTAGAGTATTTTCTGACACAGAGTTTATAAGCTAATTAGGTTTTATAGTAATATTATATAAAAGTTAGTTATACATTTAAAAGAAATAATGATATTATATTGATATCTTTGTCACAACAAAGTATTAAACACAGTCCACTTACTTTTTGACCTCTTGCTCTAGTCTATCAGTCTGCTTCTTGCACAAGTTTAGTTGCCCCTCCAGATAATTCACCTGTTGCTCCTTCGTTTGGATGTCATGTGTAAGTTTCTGTCTAGTCTTTTCCAGACTTTCACAAGACTCTACCAAAGACTGGTTCTCCCTCTTAAGGGCAGATGCTTCACTTTTCTCACTGTCCATCTGTAGGGAAATACAATACACAAATAATGAAGATATTTGAATCTGCTAAACTCTGAGGATATCTACTCTGATATTTCTGACCTTTTGCCTCTGTTTCTGTAAAGTAGCTTCAAGGGAATCCATCTGAAACTGTTTTTGTTGTCTTTCTTTCTTTAACTTGTCAAGCTGCCCTTCAATCTCTTGGATCTTTTGCAAGGCCTTTGCAGGAAGGCCATCCTTCCACTCTTCTACAGCCCAGCTCATACTTACTGAAGATGCTGTGTTGCTCCTCAAAGACAAAGTGGCATGCTCTGAACAATGCAATAAGCAACATTGTTTTTTAAATCAAGATGAAACATTACAGAATTATATGCATAAGCTAACACAGAGATAAGACATATTAGCGAAATTGATTATAATGATAATGAAATTATTAATATATATATATATATATATATATATAATATATATAATAATTATTAAACACTGTCGGATACATTTTTTGTTTCTCACATTTATTATAAATATTGGCAAATCTTGAATCCACTTCACTTATTGAATGGAGACTACAGGATGGTTTAAACTTATTTTCATCTTCATCTACTGCAGTCACCAGTCTGATACAATATCTTACGATGTGTTGACAAATTAATGTTCACAAAATAATATTTTGCATTTCACATATTTATTAAAGGCAAAAGGATCTATTTATGTCAAAATTTACGTTATTGTAACAATAACTCGGATCTCATCAGGACGTGTAACTTTTTTAGACTCGATAATATCAAGTGAAATATATCATATGGACTTGCAGGATGAAAGCCTAGTTTATTACCTAATTTCACTAATATTTTAGGGCCACAGCTGTGAGACGTAATAAGAGGTGTATAAACAACAAGTTATTCACGCTATTAGTTTGATTTAAGAATAAATATTTACGTTAGATTTCGTAAACATATTGCAATCTATCTAAGTAAGTGACGTTAACGTTAGTCAGTAGCTAATGATCGGAGGTAGTTTTAGGTTTAGTTAATGTTATATTTGTTTAGAACAAACAATAAAAATACGTAAATATACGATATATAAACTGAAAAAAAAAAATGCACGAGTCGGCTAGTATGACACTTTAAAACGGCTTTTAACATTCCACTCTCAACAATGAATTACTACATTCAAAAAATATATATTATCTTACCAGAAATAAACAAAGAGCCCCTCACGATTAATCTGCAATACTGTCGACGTTCTTCTCTTGTGTTCTTCTTCAGTTACTAAAGTGGAAAATTCAAAAAAAGGTTCAAAACTGTTCGCCACTGAATAGACCGTCGTCATTGGCGCGTTTGACATAAGACGTAAGAACATATCGGCCTCTGATTGGAAATCCCTGTCCATTCGAATTTAACTCCGCCCACTGTTTTTTTTTTAACAATTATATTTTATTTAATTGAAATAAATAGCCGTGTGAACCAGTAAACTCTCATCCAAAACAAAGACATGCAACTTTCCTAATACTCATATTAAAAGAAAACTTTAATCATGTTTGTTTGTATAAAACTAGTAGTGACATTGAAACTGGGCTTGAGCAAACCTCACGAGTTAAGAATACCGTCCATAGTAAATACACAACCTATGCTTTGTGTTTATGTGTAATGATTTCTAATCCCTTTCT
This sequence comes from Pimephales promelas, assembly GCF_988280905.1. Taxonomy (NCBI): domain Eukaryota; kingdom Metazoa; phylum Chordata; class Actinopteri; order Cypriniformes; family Leuciscidae; genus Pimephales; species Pimephales promelas. Next base: position 26,849,228 of record NC_142783.1, read on the forward strand.
ACTATACACTTCTAAATGGTTACTCTTCTGTTCCTGTTTGTCTTCCAGAATGCAGTGCTCTGGTGCTCTGTAGAAAGATGAACGGCACCATACTGCTTCCAAAGGGCTCTGCCAAACACGTGCTCTGGGTCATAGCAGATGGTATGAGAGCCATATATGGATTTCATCACCATGGTTAATACTGCCAGGGATGCAACCCAGCTCAAGAAAAGACTTATGACAAAAACAATAGCAGATGATGATGATTAGAAGTCGCTGAATGTATTTGATGATACAATTCAGAGATAAATGTGTTATTTTGATGCTGGTTGCACATCTTAAATAGCTTGTATTCCACTAAAAAAATGCAATCCATAAAGTCAGTGTTTGTCAATAGGAATTTATTACTTTAGTGTTGTCGCATTAAATTTAATGTATTTTGCATGTGGCAGTCTGCATCTTTTTTTTTTTTGGTTTTGCCAATACTACCTGTCAAAATAGCACAATACTAAACAAACAAGAAACGTTTAACAAATAAGCAACAATGATAGTAACACTATGAAATGCACTGATTGATTGGAAGTCCAATATCTTAACAGTACCCATGAAATATTTTAATCAGTGCAAAAACAATAACCATGCAAACAGACAAGTAAAACATAATCAGAGACTTTCGCCTTATTGAGAATATATAAATGTATATTGTGTTGCTACAAGAGTGGGCAAAATGTTGTCAAAAACCTGGCATATATGAGGTATGCCCTTAGCCCTTCTTCTCAGAAAACAGTACAGCACATTTGCTCAAAGTGCAGACAATACAAGCAACAAAGTATCTCAGACTCAGGCCATCTATTTACAAAACTCATTTAAAATGACATCTCAAATAAACAGATCATTTTGACATCACTTTGTTTTTATATTCCCAGGAGAGGTATAAGACACATGCCAGTGTTTGATGCATATTCCTCCACGTTTTCCCATTATTTCTGGTCTTCTATTTCCTTTTTAATCTCAGCGATGTATGGGTGGTCCTTACCATGGGCAATGTCCATGATTGCAAGAGCCTGTGATAAATTCAGCCACAACAATTTATAAGCCTAGATGTCTCCAAAATATTTACAGCTTTTCTTATTCTTTTAGATTTCAAAAGGATGTCCACATCTAATATTACATTAGCACTGCTAACACCTTACCTTCTTTAAGGCTTTAACTCCTTGTGCACTTCTCTCAAGTCCTAGGTACAATCTTCCAAGTTTCAGGTACATAGATGCCACATTCAGTGAGTAAGGAGGGTAGTGCACACTAGAAAGATATGCGCATTGGACACTATTAGTAAAGTGGACACACTGTAAATTCTTACAGTGTAATTTTAAATTAAAATAAGTTTTAAAGACAGGAAACACATTGAACTCAGCATTACCTGTAGGGCTGGACAATTTTCTCGCCATATTTCATTGCTCCGTCCCAATCCTGCATATAGAGACAGACACCCATTGCCTGATACATCATATGCAGCATGTACACATTGGTTTCGGCAAAGATTGAACCCATTTTCTCCAGGCTTAGTTCACAGATTTCCAGCAGCTCACTGGGGGGTACTTAGCGGTCAAGGAACTTTTAGTCAAAACCACAACTTCAGGATATATACACTGGCATTCAAAGGTTCGGGGTCTGTGAAAAGTGTTTTGTGTTCACCAATGATTTGATTATGAATACAGTAAAAATAATAATATTGTTATATTTTCAGCATTTATTTTCCACTCTTACTTATTTTCTTATTTTCACATGATCCTTCTGAATTCTAATATTATTTGGTGCTCAAAAAACAACTTATAATCAATGCTGAAAACAGTTTATAGATTTCTAAAAAATATATAATTTGAATGCAGATCTTCTGAATAAAAGCAACAAATATAAAAAAAATATCTGACCCAAAAATGTTCAATGGTAGTGTATATTGTCTGACAAAGGGAGCTTGGTTTGATCTGCTCAGTCTATATTTTCTCAGACTTTTGTGACTTCAGCAATTGTGTTTTTAATAAAACACTAGTGCATGTTTTGTGACGCAATGTATCGCAAATGTTAGTATGGCTTCAAGAGTGGAGACTAAATATATCCCAGACCCCTTTGCTATATATTCAAAATATTGCCCGATATCACAGACAAAACTATAAAGAAAAAAAAGAACAGGCCAATGAAGGATATTTTTGTAGTGCTTTGCTCTCCTGAACTCTTCAATGATATTTCTGGCATACAAGACCATCTGTGTGATTTCCTCCTCTTCTGGAGGTGTGCTAAGCTTCTGACGGATCTCCATTTTGGCTTTGTCCTAAATAAAAAAAGGAGGCGTTATTCCACATATATCGACTTGAGTTCCCTAAGGGTTAATTTTTATCCATACTATTATTACATATAAAAAGGATGGGTCTCGGTTGGCTTCCAAACGAACTCTGGTGCGTTTCGACAGACATATGAACGCAACAAGGACCAAAGACATAGACAAACCAAAAACATGACGTGATGTCACCAGATGCGACCCTATAAAGGACAGAATGCTGAAGCATACCTGATTTTTTTTTCTCGTCCTAGGAGCCATAACAGTTCGGTAGAGGCGTCAGAAACGCCTTCTCCTTCGATCTTCGTTTGTGTGCAACAGAGGAATTCCTGACGCTGTTTTGACTCTACACATTTTACAAACTCTTTACGAGTTCTCAGCTGGACAAAATGCCATCATATGTACACACATATAAGGAGCACATTTAGCCGAGCACACAACATTGTTTTGGATATTCGGTAAGTTCAGTCGCAAAATACGTTGTTGTTTTTTTTGTTTTTGTTTTTGCGCTTTAGGCTCGGCCTTTAAAATGACAGTGTGAACGTTAAGCAAACCAGGAAAAAATCTATTATATTTTTTTGGGTTGGACCAAAATAACTGAACTAAAAGTGTAAACGCACCTGTACGGTATATGAAAAGTCATTTATTGAAGGGTTAAAATGACACTCACCTTTGATTTAGAGGTGCATTCTTTACAGTCACAGGTGAAGAAGTAAGAATCTTTCAACCGTTCAATTCTATCCTCTGTTGGATACAGGAGGTCAATGTAACTGTTGAAGATCTATCCCAGAGAAACAAAGAGGACCGTCACACAATATACAACAATTAAATTAGTAATGAGATGATTATGCAATGCTATAATAGATGTCAGAATTCAATACTGACTTTCTAGATAATACTGCATTTTACATGAGCATTTCCCATTACAATTTAATGAAAATGATTATAATGCTAAATAACAAACAAAGGCTTCCTGAATTTGACAATAAAAATCATGCAAAGTCTGGCCAGTCAGTGAAGATAAAATTTAGCATTACCGTATGTGTAATATTTTAGTCACTATTTAGTGTCAAACAATGGCAAGACATCCTGCAATACAATACAATATTAAGAACAAGCATAATATGGGCCTGTCTCACCTCATCTTCAGGGTTGATCTCCTGCACCGCTCTCACCTCGGCTACTGTACCTTTATACGTCACAATCACATTTGGACTACAACTGTGGTTCATCAGAGCAACACTACCATGGAAAGACATTCAATTACTATCAAGTACTTCATATATTTTGGTCAAGGAAGTGGTTTTGATTTCTAGTATGAGACTTACTCTTGAAAAACAGCAGAACCCAAATGAGACAGCTCTTCATCTTCAATGGTGAAGCCATTACAATTCACCTGTGATGTAAAAAGGAGGAATTAGCATAGACACACAGACTTGGAACTATAATCCACAAATAGGGTAACAAGGTTTTGGAACAAATGTCATGCTTTCTGAAGCGATAACTATTAGATTTGTTAGACTAACCTAGGATACTATCATTTTTTCAAAACCCATAGTACTTTCATTCTTCCATGGAAAATAAAAGAGAAGCCACGGTCACAATTCACTATCATCGCATTTTTTATTTCCATGTCTGACATTTTCCTTACTTTTCATACAAAAAATGAGAATTCATGTCATTCTAAACATGACTTTCTTTTTTAAGCAATTATTTTGAAGAATCTTGGCAAGTAACTAAACATTTTAGATACCACTGACATTGAAAACACTAATATATTTCCAAAATATCTTCTTTTATGTTGCACAAAACAGATTTTACAGGGTGAGTAAACAGTGACAATGTTCATTTTTGGGCGAACTATCCCTTTAAAATAAACACAGTAAACTTATTTTATATTTTAAGAAATATAAATACAATATATTTTTATAGATACGCATTCATACTTTATAAAGTGATTAGAATATAATCAGCTCTTATAATACTTAGTTTGCATGATTTTGTTGGCAATATAAAATAAAGCATTTTTTTAAATTCGGCTTTTTATTTAGAAGCAAAAAAACTTGCCGAGTTCATTTCTGTAAATTTATCTTCAAACAGTCACTTTCAATTACTCCATTACAAAATTTGATGAGTTATTATAATGTTGCAGCAAACATAAGATAGTACTTCAATTATTTCTTGTTTTACTGCATTTCTTCATTGATGCATGAAATTGATTAAATAGTATTTCTCTTTGTTCATTTATTGAAAAACATGCACAGCCCCAAAACTACACGCAAAAAAAAAAAAAAAAAAAACATCACAGTTTACTTTACCTGAGCAAAGAGTTCGGTAAGTGCTGCATTATCGGGAAAATCGAGATGCCGGGAGTAAAAGTGATGTAGTGCAGCAATGTCTGTATCATTCATCTCATTCTTCTCATCATCCATCTTGTCCAGATCTGACAAACATTGTAAAGAAAACGAAATTAGCATTTGATCTTCAAAAAGAGTCTAGTCTTACATAGTTAAGCCTATGTGCCACAAATTAGATAGAAGGTTTACAATATAATTGAATATCAGGGACAATAGCAGAAATAGCTCTCTTTTCATCAAACATGTTCTGACAAATTATTATTTATTTATTTTTTTGTCACATGGCTCCACCAGTTGCAATTTCAGACACAGACGAAGACTTTTAAGTCCTCCTCTAGGCGTCCTATATCTGTGACGGCCAACAGGGCAGATGGTAAGGGTCATTAAACAGGTGTGGAAAGTCAGCAGCCTTTTACTGACTTCAACTTCAAACCCTCTTTTAAGTAAAAGAAACGGACTTTGCATTTTTTAAACCTCATAAGGATACTGTTTGACACTTACGTGCTTCTAATTCTCTAAGAGTCAACACTCTTTCTGAAGGACTCCTTTCTGTCTGGCTTTTCTGGAAAACAAGAAAATGTTTAAAAGTTAGATGTGACATTCCTCGCAAACTGTCAAACATGCAAAACAAAACCTTGTTTCAGTGTTTGATGAGACCGAACAGTTTTCAGGCCAACTGTCTGAACGGGCACATGCTGTGTGACACAAAGCACCATGCCATGTGTCGGCAGAGTGAGTCACGGAGAGCTGCCGGGCCTGACACAGCCATAAAAAACACATGGTAGCACCATATGTGCCAGAGCAGCACTGAAAATTCTAGAACTAATTCTAAACTTAGACTAAATCATCAGCTGTGCACTGGATAGTACTGATTCTTAAATGACTGAATATTACTATTGGCGAACTATGCATCAGTGTGTTCAGAAAAAGAAAAGCCATCCAAGGTTAATCATCTGAAATTCCTTCAGACTCACTCTAGATGTGTCTGAAACTTGATAAATGCTACATTCACAAGCAACATATGGAGAGTGAAAGGCAACAAGGCACATCTAAATCCAATGTTTGTGTAACAGCCTGTCTAGTGAAACTCCTTGATCTGGTTGGATTCTGAAGACAACAGAGATGCGTGCGGTCTTCGCTGCCTATAATCTCACGATCAGGCGCATTAATAATAATAGCGTCGAAAGATGAGGCTAAAAGGAGCAAACTCATTTATAGATGTTTGGTTTAAAACAATTTCCATCATTGACATTTAAGTTTTTTTTAAGCAACTCAAGTTTGGTTTCATTAACTTTTTATTTATTTAAAGAAATAAATGCTTGTGTTCAAGCGAGGAAGGACTCATTATATGGATCAAAAGTGACAATTCATTCATGATGTTACAAAAGATTTCTATTTCAAATAAATGCTGTTCTTTTAAGCATTCGATTAATCAAAGAACCTGAAAAAAACATTGTTTCCACAAAAATATTATACAGCACAATGATTTAACACAGATAATAAGAAATATTTACTGGGCACTAAATCAGCCTGAGGCATAGGAAAATCAGCACAGGAAAAAAAACACATTTTAAAATCCATATTTGATCAAATAAATGCATCTTTGATGTGCATAACAGACAGATTTTAAACATTTAAAAATATTACCAACCCTGAGCAAGCCGCCTCTTCATCTATAACATTTTTTTTTTCTCAAAGCATTCAGACAAGTACAGTTGAAGGTTCTGAATGCATTACAAACTTAAAACTACATTCAAACTACAAAAAAAAAAAAAAAAAACCTAATTGGCAAGTGAGGAATGTGAGACCTGCACTAGACCTCTCTTACTCTCTGAACTGAAGTACTCATGAGTAGAGTGGCTGTAGCTATAGACATTAATACAGCAGAGCTGCCTCCTCAACATACTTCCACAGCCAAACAAACGTTTAAGATCTAACAGGCAATATAATTCTAGCAGATAAAATATCCACCTAGGCAAAGACTGTTAGTAAGCAAAATATCATTAAGTAGAGTAGTTCACTTTTGAAAAAACTTTTGCTGACAATTTACTCACCCCCATGTCATCCAAGATGTCCATGTCATTCTTTCTTCAGTCGAAAAGAAATTAAGGTTTTTGATGAAAACATTCCAGCATTTTTCTCCATATAATGCACTTCAGTGGGAACCAAACGGTTCAAGGTCCAAAAGACACTTTCAGTACAAACTGTTCAAAGGGCTATAAACGATTCCAGACGATGAAAATGAACGAATCTTTTTCAGAATCTTGGTTCATTCAATGAACGAAACCAACAAAATGACTCGGAAAAATATTTGTTCATTTTGTTGAATGAGTTTGAACAGGAGAGTCATGAACGTGCGTCACAGAACAGAGCAAGGCGAGTATTTGAGCTTATAAAACTTAAACTTGTTATTTATTTATTAAATGAGCAATCGTTTCGCATGATAAGACCCTTATTCATCGTCTGGAATCTTTTAAAGCCCTTTGAACAGTTTGTACTGAAAGTGTCTTTTGGACCTTGAACCATTTGGTTCCCACTGAAGTGCATTAAAATGCTGGAATGTTTTCATCAAAAACCTTAATTTCATTTCAACTGAAGAAAGAAAGACATGGACATCTTGGATGACATGGGGGTGAGTAAATTATCAGCAAAAGTTTTTTGAAAAGTGAACTACTCCTAAGTCCTAGTGAACTACTAAGTGTAATAATAATTGCATTTAATACGTGCATGAAAACTTACCCGGAAATAGGTGACTTCAGAGCACTGTTGTTATTTTTAACTAAAACTATTAAACTCATATTAGGTAACTGAAATAAAGCTGATATAAAATAAAAATAATATTTGATGAAACTTCACATTAGAAATTCTGAAATACTAAAACTGAGATAAAATAATAACAAGGCTACTGATAAAATAATTAAACATAATAAATAGCATTCTATAGTAAAGCTGAAAACAAAAAGTTATCCTGCAAAACCTGATTGTCCTCACCTGTTTGAGTATTATTCTGGCGACCAGTCGTACGGTTTCTGATGGACACCAGTTCTCTCCGTATGCGCACATGGCTGAGCACTCCAGCTTGTGCATGGACCAGTCTCCTCTCTGAGGAAAGTACAAGGCCATTGTTTATTTTCACACAAACTGGAAAAAAAGAGCATATTTTCATATTTCATCAACAGATGAATAATACACCCAGCATGAAGGGTCACAGTTCTCCTTTTTGAGATGATAGTCTACTGATATATCACAAGTCGGCTCGATTCAGTTTGATGAGTCATGCTTTCAAATGGTATGGAACCTCAAGGCGAATACGAGAATTCCTGAGAGATAAGACTATGAATTAGTCTCAGCCTGCCTCACAGGCTACTGGGCGACGAATAAACTAAATCCTGCACTCTGGCGAGCAAACAGAAACTGATCCCTAATGCATTTGAGACGGATTGTCATAGCAACAGCGTGGCCAGAACGCCTTTCAGCTCAATTTAGGACTAGAGCAACAACCAAGTCCCTTAAAATAAACAAGGCTACGCAGATTTTCTCCATGATCACTGCTTTAATTATATTGGTCTGCTGTTCTTTTTTTGTACCTTTGCTTTTTATATTTAAATGGGCAACAGTGTGTAATTTCTTTGCCAAAAACAACCATTTATAGTTTCCCTTTCAACAGTATAAACACTGAGGTGCTATCAAATCATTGTTCTGCTGCAAGTCTTAGATCATTGATGTGATTTTGAGGCGGGACTTCCTGTGTGTCATTTAGCAGGGAATAGAGCGTTGCATTTTAGATAAAGTAAAAATGCTTTCCGTTTTAATGTTGGAGGAACTGATTTAGATTTTAATGATAATGCATAAACCTTACATTTTTACAAACTACCTTACTTCATGATTATACGTTACAGGGTTAGCCTCACACAAAATAAAAAATTCTGTCATCATCATGGCGTTCCAAACGATATTTGTTCATCCTCAAATCACGGTCTCTCCATTGAGTCCATGAAATCTTTTTTTCGTCCTTCAAAAGTTCATAAAGAGATTGTAAAACTGATCCATATTAATTGAGCAGTGTAGTCCACTACACATTTTCTGAAGAGACATGTTCGCTTTTTATATGATGAACAGCTTTTAATATTCACATGAATCAACAGACACATCAGACATGGTAAACAGAAGCTCAAGCATGTTTGCTTGATGTGCGAGAACCAATGAGGTTCATTCTTGTGTTACGCAGCACGTTTGAGCTTCCACAAGAACCAATGAGGTTTGTCAAGCAAGTAAGGTTGAGCTTCTGTTTATGTAGGCTGATCAATGTTTATATGTGAATAAAAGCCTAAATTCAGAGCAAGGATCCACAGAGGACGAGCCTGAATTGGAACAGGTTAAAACCGTATGATGATGGATAGGCTGATTCTAACGGCACAACTTGTAAGGCGCGGAAAAACAGCAGGGACAAGAGAGAAGGGACTTGTGGTAGAGTGCAAATGGATTATTGATGATCTTTATTTTCTGTGCTGGATTTTCGACTCTGCTTGGCACTCACCCGCAATGATCAATTACAGAGCTGTCATTCTGGCTGTGGTTTCTACAGAGAACGATCCCTGTTTCTCATCCTGGAGGAACTCATAAATGAGGAACTATGTCAACTGTGCTTTGTCTTATACAAAGTTGATGAGATGAAATAAATATTGTAAAGCCTTTTAGAACAGTCAAAAGTCAATATATAAATTAAAAATTACAATTCAAATGTTTGGGGCTGGTAAGATAGTTTTTTTATGTCTCCTTTAAGTCTCTAATATGCTTATGCTTTATATTTCCACAGTATGCAGGTAAGACCTTCCGGATTTATGAATGAACTGCTCGTTTTAAAATCTTCCCGGTCTACCGATATTTGTTATGATGCGCTTTCGTTAACGCTATAATACGTAAATCCACTTCACCAACAAATTACTTTCCGACAGTGATGCCATAGAATTAAAGGAGTAGTTCACTTTTGGAAAAACTTTTGCTGATAATTTACTCACCCCCATGTCACCCAAGATGTCCATGTCTTTCTTTCTTCAGTCGAAAAGAAATGAAGGTTTTTGATGAAAACATTCCAGGATTTTTCTCCATATAATTCACTTCAGTGGGAACCAAACGGTTCAAGGTCCAAAAGACTTTTAATACAAACTGCAAAGGGCTTTAAACGATTCCAGACGATGAATAAGGGTCTTATCATGCGAAACGATCGCTCATTTAAAAACAAAAAACAAAACAAAGTTTAAGTTTTATAGGCTCAAACGGTCGCCCTGCTCTGTTCTGTGATGCGCGTTTGTGACTCTTCTGTTCGAAATCGTTTATCAAAGTGAACAAATCTTTTTTCGTGTCATTTGGTTCATTCAACGAACGAAATGAACAAATTGACTCGGAAAAAAATTTCAAACAGGAGAGAGTCACGAACATGCGTCACAGAGCAGAGCAAGGCGAGCATTTGAGCTTATAAAACTTAAACTTTGTTATTTATTTATTAAATGAGCGATCGTTTTGCTTGATAAGACCATTATTCATCATCTGGAATCGTTTAAAGCCCTTTGAACAGTTTGCAGATTGCACTGAAACTGTCTTTTGAACCTTGAACCGTTTGGTTCCCACTGAAGTGCATTATATGGAGAAAAATGCTGGAATATTTTCATTAAAAACCTTAATTTCTTTTCGACTGAAGAAAGAATGACATGGACATCTTGAATGATATGGGGGTAAGTAAATTATCAGCAACAGTTTTTTCAAAAGTGAACTACTCCTTTAAACAGAACTTTGACGGCCTGTTTAATTCTTAAAAAAAAAAAACGAATTCTTTCTTTAAATTAATGGCCAAAATGCATAAGTTTTTCGTTTTTAGTTTAAAACGGTGTTGTATATATTTCGTAAAAAATATACAACAATTTATTTATTTATATATAAACTGTCCAGAATCCCCACGACCCTACATTTGATTAGAATGGATGGATTAAATCTAGTATCAGATATGTAGCAAAGGGTGGTTGCGCTGCTAACACAAAGCCTTCAGGTTTGATTCCAGATAAAGTGAATGCATTAACTGTGGATTTCATTCTGAGACTATGCTATTCTGGCTCATACACAGGACAAGCACTTCAACAAGCGTTGCTCCAGTGGGACCATCCTCACAATTAGAGCACTGTAGTGTAAGTACTAAGTGTTGGGAAAAAAAGCTCTGATATATGCTGACAGAGCTAAATGAACTTTATAAAACAGGTCGTTATGGCCGTGGTTTCTGATTGGTCAATACAGTGTTTCAGCGTACTGTAGGTCTCTGTGTTCCACAGCATATAGGAAATAATGATGTGTAAGTAAATAATGACAGAATTTTCTTTTCTTGTTTTTGGTGAACTATTTCTGTAATGGAGCAAATCCACAAACAGAGAGACTATGATGTCGTTTCCCTCAACAAAATGCACAAACACAGACTTACCTGACACTCTACATTGCAGTAATAGGCCTGTTTACATTTTCCACACTTCGACAGCCCTTCTCTCCTGTGAATAAAATGACAAAAAAAGTTATTTTTTTTTATATGATCCTCAAATCACATTTCAGCATGCCACCGTTTCCCTCTATGTTAAAGTTAATGAAAATCCTGTCATTATTTACCGGTATGCCTTTTAAAACCGTAATAATTTCATTCTTCACTAGAGCACAAAAGATTTTTTGCCACGGTCACCATTAAGTTTCAATGACTGCATCTTATTTCTGTCATTCTCTCAGCCTTAAGTTTATTAAAAAATAAAAATCATGTCATAATTTCCTCACCCGGTCCAACCACATACGACTTTCTCCTGCAGAACATACAATAAGATATTTTGAAGAATGTTGGTAATAACAATACAGTTTTAGTTAAAACACTTGGTTACCCTGAAAACACTTAGTTATATCTCAAAAATGTCTAATTTTTTTAAGTTCCATAAAAATAGGTAATTCTTACAGTTTTAAAAAGGTGAGTAAACAATGACAGAATGATCATTTTAGCTAAACTATCCCTTATAAAGTTGGATTAAACCACTTGTTTCACTTGGATGTCTTTATGAAGATAGAAATAGAGATAGAGAGAAATCTGTAAATAATCATTAAAAATATCTTAATTTGCGTTTCGAAGATGAACACAAGTCTTATAGTTGTGGAACGACATGAGGGTTCGTTAATGATGACACAATGTTCATTTACAATACATCCCCAGAGAGAAGATTTCACCAGAAGGTCCAGTTTGTACATTTTGATTAAACATATAAGATGAATTAACTACAAAACATATGCAAGGATAAATCACTCACAATGAGATCTATAACAAGCAATTAGAAAACAGATAAGGTGATTTTTTCTTGCATACAAACTTGAACATCTCCATTCTTATTCAATGGAACAAAGTCATACATCACCTTCATTGCAACAATACAAAAGTGCAAAAAGTTCACCATTGACAAATGCATCACACCAAAAGCTCTCATTTAAGTCTATAATACAATCGTTTACATTGTCTTGTGTTTACATGCTTATGATAGATGTATTGCCATTGTATCTAGTGGACGTCATGTAGTGTAGTTAACATCACACACGTCTGCTGTAAAAATCTACAGACTGACTGTCTGAAAAGAAAGATTTCACTAGACATTCATGCACAGCACTCAGTGTCCGTGTTGGAGGTGTGTAAAGTGGGTCACCCTTCACAGTGCATGACCCAGCCGCATTCAAACGCAGAGAAAATAGAAAGCATGTGCCAGCCATCTTTAAGAGGGACAAGCCTTGTAGTGAATGCAGATTAGCTTCCTGTCAAATATGCCATGATCAAAACAAAGTTGATCAAGAACTATTATAAAAGTTAACAACAATTATTACAAAGCTCTTGATGTACGTGCATGCATTGTCAAAATAACCACCGTGCACCACAACAAGTCAGGAGGATCTAGTCTCGTACACAAAGTGTCAGACGTGGACTTAAAAGGAGCGCTGAGTCTGACCTGGTAAAGCAGTATTCGCAGTGTCCGCCTCTCTCGTTCACTGTCAGCACGTAAGCATACGCCGGACAGGCGAACACTAGATCACCAACTTTGAAATGCTTGGTGGCTTTGAGTCCCCGGCCTTTACCGGGGCTCAGAAATCTTTCAGTACCCTCAATTCCCTCGGTTTTCATTGCTCTTGACCTGCTGCTCGCGTGTCACACTTCCTTGCATTCGCCAGAAAGCGGTGCCTCGCTCTCAATAGGTTTTGTTAGTGACTGCGGCAAGTGTAGTGACGCCACTATTACACCACATGTTCAGCGAAAAGACTCCGAACAACGGGCTGCACCAGAAGACAGGCGGCTTACGGCAATGCCCCACACGCCCAGCGGTCCTAAAGCCCGTCAGCGAGCAGCGTCCACCACCGGCCTACCTCGATAGTTGACTTCATGGCGCCATCGCGTGGTCATCAGGGGAAAGTGCGAGCCATTTGAGATTGTGAAACATTCAAATTGATCTCCTAAAATAAAAATTATATATAAAAAATACGATAATAATAATAATAATAATAATAAAAACCTCGCCATGAAATCAAAGCTAAAATAGTTTCTAATAGCAATCTAATAGCTCGCAATCTTTAATCAAAACAACTTCCCTTTCCTCTTGCAAAGTCCTTTATATGTATATATATATATATATATATATATATATATATATATATATATATATATATATATATATATATATATATATATATATATATCTTAAGTTGCTTTAACCCAGTAAATAGTCATTTTGAAATGTTATTAATAATATTAAATGTGAATTATAATTCTTTCTTTCCTTACAGTTTTTTTTATTTATTTATTTTTTTACCTCAAACAGACAAAGTGAGCTGATTTCTCCATAATACAGTTGGCTGTTCTTTTTAATGTGTGCTTCCATCTGCTGACCATATAGTGCACTGCTACTGTAACTCTTGAAACATGCTCTCCAATACCTCCATCTGCTGGCAAGAGCGAGTTACACTCATTTATCGCTTGGTCCCACTGGGATTGTTGTTTTTTCTAATGTCCTGGATGTTGTACCTAAGAATTATTGAATTTCAATTAGGTTTGCGACATCAGAAGAAATTAAACCCTGAAAGAATTTATCTGTTAAGGCAGAGGAGTTTCTGCTGTGAACATGAATGTTGTTTTCCAGTATCGATCTGAATATATTTTGGCAAATAATTGTGTGTGGAAAAATTTCAATTTCAAATTTCAATAATAATAAGCAGAAGGAGCCAAATGGTCAATACCTGAATGACAAACAAAAACTAACCACTGCATCAATTAGTTTTTTTTTTTTTTTTTTTTTTTTTTTTTACAAAAGCAACCCTAAAAACAAAGATGTTTCAGCTTTTCATTTCAAAATGGTTCTAGCCGATCCTACATTAAAGGGTGGTTAATGGTAGGCCAGTATTCACATGCAAATCATCAATTAGTCCAATTGGCAAAGTTACAGATCAGCTCTTTGTGTTAAGTTATCATCAGAGTTGAATAATTCATCACAATTGTTCATCATGTAATAAAAGCAATAGCTTTTGGCCCCTAAATCAATATATACATATAATATATTGATTTAGGGGCCAAAAGCACACACTGTGTATACTGTACTGTGTATTTGTGTGTGTATATATATATATATATATATATATATATATATATACACTGTGTAGTGCTGGGTAGATTACTTACAATCAGTAATTCAGTACTGAATACAAATTGCTATGAGAATTGTATTAGTACTGTAATCTTGCACATTTTAGGTAATATAATCTGATTAATTTTTGATTACTTTTGATACTTGTTTATCATATTGATTTGAATACAATAAGCTTGTAACATATTGATATAAAAATTTATCAACAACGTGAAATGCATTTAAACATATGTCAGGCGTTCTCAAACTGGGGTTTGTGCAGGAACTGCAGGGTTTTTGGAAATTGATGAAATGCTAATGATTAATTAAATCCTTTAAAAATAATAATTAAAAAAATATTTAAAATTTTATATTTATTTTAAAATAAAACAATGTAAAATAAAACGCTTACAAATATATATATATTACTTGTTTATGCTGAATTTTCCATGTAATTATAGCTACCTAACTAATGACCATTCTTGTGTAATTCTACAAAACTGTAAGACTGCAATTTGTGTTGCAGTTTGACTCCTGTGGGTCTCCAACATGCCTTAGTTTCATCTCAGTCAGATTCATTTGTAATACATTTTACAAGTTATTCCAAGCTCTTTGGGAAGGATCAAAGATTAAGAAATGACTCACGAATATTCCCTATTCTTCTCTGTATTAAAATTTCATAAAAGCACCTTTCAGATAAACACAAGGATCTGACACAAACATGCACCTAAAGGATTTATCCAACCCTGCAGACCAATCAAAATGTTTTTTTTTCTTAGTAGTTCTAATCTAAAGACACAACCCTCTATAATACCATCAAGGCAAAGAAGAATACACCTATCCATTTGTGAATAATGCTATAATTTTCATTTCTTTTCTTGATTAATGTGTAACCCAATGTTTCTTGGGATATAACCCCCCCTCTGTTTGGCATTCCCCCAGTCGTCATGTCCCAAATACTAAATCAGTTTTCATATTAGCAAGGGCAGAGCCTATGGGAATAATAATAATATTTTTTTCTAATAAAAGGAAGATGGATTAGATAGTCAGGATTGTCATTTTGAATGAAAGAAAATGATAAGGAATGAAAAAAAATATATAAGTAGATTTAGTTCCGAAGGAGACTCAGATATGATAAAATGCTTCAATCTGTGCAGATGACAGAGAGCAGTCTGAACCCTTAAATCTCCCCATAACAAACATGTAGGGCTTAATGCTACACTCTGAGTTCAATTAGTTTGAACCCTGAATGCAGAAATGCTTTTTTCTTTTGTTGTCTGCAGTTTTCTCAACCTAGTAGATGTTCAGGTACACACACCCCTTGTATGGGGATATAGGTTACTTGTAATATGAGGTAACTTCTCGGGTTAAGGTTAGGTTTAGGAGTAGGCTTTTTTGTGACTACTATAATAAATACAATAGTAAGTACTTGGGCTCAGGACTTGCATAATAAAGTGTTACCATAATATACATTAATTTTCAGTGTCTTCTGTAAAGGAATCACTGTTCACAAATGCACTTGCAAAAAAATCCTGTGTTCATTTCACACACTGTTCTTCCATGTTCCCTTTAGGGCACATCTTAGTTTCACATGATTCTTCTAACAGCAGCTGTTGCAGACATGAGTAATGTGCGATTGTTGGCCCATAACGTGCTTTAAGAAAATTCCCTGCAGTTGTAGGCGCTGCTGTGTTATTATGCCGCTCAGATTGAGTGCCAAACCTGTGGTCTCCTATCACCACTCTGATCTTTGTGTTCACCATGGAGCTTTGAATTCAACTGATTCCCTCAAAACAGGTGCACATCTGACCTCAGTTGAAGTCAGAGATGGTCTCACTTCTGCTTTGAGTGTCAAAATTAGCATGATACTGTTAAGCACCTTTACACCTGTGACATTTACATTTTTCATGAGTTCTGAAAGGGCGCTGCACATCATATCCAAAGGTGTTTAAAGTCTAAGTTTTGGTTAGTGCTTTTTTTTTTAAACATACACTTTTGTTTATTTATTTAATCATCAAATTGTTTATTTAATTTGACTAGGGCATCATTGGGTACAAGAAAAAATATTTTTGTGTCAATTGTAAAGTATCAATCTATTTACATTGAGAAAATAGTCAGATTTAATAATACAAGAAATAAGAAGCTTCAAATATGACCATACTTCAAATATCATTGGTTTACTAAATATTATACATTAGTATTAATTTTAAATGTTATGTGGTTCTAATTATTTTAATAATAATAATAATTAAATGGGTTAAATCATTTATTAAAATGTTTGTATCAATATAAAATTCAATAGCAGTCTTGAAAGAATGTTCATTAAATATTTGTTGCAGTTGTCAAAGATATAAAATCTTGTACAGCTACTCGTGACAGCGTGAGCACCTGTCATTCACGTTAACTCAAGGATATAAATTAAATTCTAATGTATATAACTTCATATTGGACATTGAAATTAAACATTTTAGTATATATGCCACAAATTCGTTTTAACTAAGGGTAGATGCTTAAATTATTTTCTGATCTCAAATAAGAAAATGTAAAGCAAAATTAAGGAATTAATGTAGGCCCTGCTGTGCTTCCACAAGTCTCCCTTGAGCTGATGAGAGCAGTTTTCTTTAATTCCTCCACCACAATCATTTTATTAATATGGGTAAAACGGGACATCTGGACATTTAAATGCAAGCCACTATGTGTGCGAAACAGATGCTGCTTTATAGCCATTTACAGATGTTCCAATGACCTGTTTCATATGGATGAGGACATTTCTTGTTTAACAAGATCAATATTGGAAATAAATAATTTCTAATGATTAAGATGCCCTATTTCTGTTATAGTTTAATATTTTTTATGGCAAATTTCTCTATCAAGCATTTTCTGCAGATTTTCTGGCACGTCTCAGTTGATGTGAGGAATGGACTCAAGCATGATTTGTTGTACTTGCCTTTGTATAAGCATTTGGTTTGTTCCAAAAAAAAAAAATCATCCCATCATGGAGTAGAAGGACCTAATATTATTGAACTGGTACAGATTTGATGAATTGACCATGTTCTTGTGTGCTTATCTTTTGATTGAATGAAAAGGATGAGATTGTCTGGAGAGAGGGGGGAGGCTTCTTTGTGGATTAAACACAAAGACCGAAGCATCCTCGTCAGAAAATATTACATTTACCAAATGTCTTCATTGCGCCTGGATAGATTGCATTTAGTTTATTGCTGTTACATCATGAAATCCTTTCAAGTCCTCCTGGGATAGGTGATGTTCATAAGGGAACGTTGTGTAACCCCTTATACTGTTTATCAAAAATTAAATTGCTTCTATATTGTTTTGGCATGGGTTTAGCCACAGCTAATAGCATCGGAATTTTCAGCAGTCATTACTCCAGTCTTTAGTGTCACATGATCCTTCAGAAATCATTCTAATATGCTGATTTGTTGCTCAAGCAACCTTTCTAGTTCTCTCATCAATAACATTTTAAAAGAACAGCACTTTTTTGACAGAAATATTTAATTAAAAGCATTTGAAACCAAAGGAACATGTTATATATATATATATATATATATATATATATATATATATATATTGTTTAAGCATCTACCCTTAGTTAAAACGAATTTGTTACATGCGTGTTAGCTTTGATGTTTATTTTTAATATATATATATATATATATATATATATACTCTAAAAAATGCTGTTTTTTTTTGGTCAAATATGGACAAACTCAATTGTTGGATTAAAAAATTTAATTTATAAATTTAGGTTTGTCCATATTTGACCTAAAATTGGGTTAAAATAACCCAGCATTTTTTAGACTATGTATATATATATATATATATATATATATATAATCTTGTCTTAAGTGTCCTAACATTATTGGGGTCACCGTAGATGAAAACCATTGGTAGACCTGAGCCTAATCTTGGGTTAGATTAGTGCTTCAATCTTGGGCTTATGAGATAAGAAGATCATTTGATTAGAAAATACAAAAACAATATGTCTCACAATGTAAATTCTGAAGTCTCTTAATCCAGTCATTGACTTTCTTTTACCGTATCTCTCAAAGGTACCTCATCCACAAATACAATGGTCACAGTACACTCAAAAAACAAAAAAGCGTTCATTGGGCTTCTATACAGTATATGAAGCATAGGTTTTTATGCTAAAATGTTTCTATAATGACAAGAAAGAACCCGTTTGGCACAAAAGGCTATTATTCATTCATATATTGCATTATTCTGCAACGTTTTATTGTTGTAATTAAATTATTGTTTATTAAACTGTCGTAGTAACTTAATATCACATTTTAATCATGCTGATTTTTGGAGGAGAAAAACTGAAATGGCACTCGTCGTGTGATATTCATTAACTACATAAAATGATATAAAATACATTTTCTAACCCCCATATCTTGAATTTTGTGATCATTCACATGCATTCATAAATCCATTGTAGGGTCTTGATGTTTGTCAATAATATGAAATATTTAATCCGGAACAAATGATAATGAATGAACCCAAAAGGTTCCATATAGTTATCATTATTGAACCCTTAAAAAGGGTTCTGTATAGAACCTTATAGGGGTTCCAAATACGTAGCACTGATAGAACCTTTTAAGGTTCTATATAGAACCTTTTCTTCTAAGAGTGTATAGTAATCTGCTTTGTTATGGGTCTTGACAATAATGAGGGAACGTAACAGTGCCATGATCTGTCAGAAATCTCACATAGAAAAAAAAGCTTCACGAGCACCTGAGATGTTTAATTCAGGCTAAAGTCGCATGAAGGAGATGTGTGACACCTTTCTGACTTCCTCTAGAGGATTCTTGCGGACATATCATGTCATGTCAACACGCTGATAGTGATTGAGAATGTGCTTTGCCGCGATGCCAGTTGGCATGCTTTTGTGTTCTTTCCATGTTGCTTGTGCCTCCACAACAAGAGCTCTCCTTCGGCTGACCTTCTCATAGCCCAGACGTTCATGGTTTCAAGGGAACAATGTGTCATTGTCTTATTTATGGTGTGTGTGTAAGCGCGTGCATCCATGTGTGTTTGCGCGGCACCATCTTCCTGGCATCCCAAGAAGCAAGGAGGAAAAAAAAAGAACGGCATTGTCCATCTCCCTCAATAGCCATCCTAAATTGGACTTTGATGGACATAGCCCAAGTGACAACTGCGAAAGGGGGCTGACTAAATGCTGTATGCTGTAACTTCTTCCATGGCTGCCTCCCCTCTCCCATTTATTGTTGGCTAACAGCTGTCGGATACCTGGGCTTGATCTGCATTGTCTCTTAACTAGCTCGACAACAGTTGTTGAGGAACACAAGCCACGGATGCCTTAGTGAGTCTCTTCTCAAAGATAACATTTACGTCCAATGCCCTCACCCTCGCTGATCCCTTCTCCTGAGCACACTTTGATCCAAGGAGTCCCGGTTCACCCCAAGCATTAGCGTATTACTGGGATCGTCTCGGTTTATATAATTATTACCTCCGGTGATCCTCTAAAATACGATTAAACAATGACAGATGGCGCGTCCATCACTTGGTACCACCGCTCTTCCATTCTCAAATAACATTTGGGAGTTTACAAGTATAGTTGAAAGATATTAGAGATTATTATGATCTCATCTGATTAATTAGTCCTTCAACACCCCTGATAATTCCCCCACCCTTATTTTTTATTTTTATTTTTTTTACCTGGAATGGTGTGTCTCTGATGTTACGTGCTGTTTTTCTACTGCAGGAAAAATGGAGGTTATTTATAGTGAGTACAGAGGAGAAGAGTTCTTGGAGGGGGTGTCTATTTCATGATAAATGAAATTCCTTGGCCATGCCCGCAACAATTGGACTGAGAGAGCCAGGCAGCTTAAAGATTAGAGTTTGCAGTCTGCAGCTGTCCAGCTTGTCATCCCTTGTCTTATGGCACCTCAGCCTTCACACATTTATCCCACAAACAAAGGTTACAAAGAGCATGGATAGTTGATGTCGGCCACCTCAAAGACCTTTTGTCAAGCTCAGTGACATGTGAGCTGGAAAAGGAGTTAAGTTTGTAGTTTCTTTGGCGGCTACCTTCTATTACGCTTTGTCACAAGAGGCAGCACCATTAAACTGGAAAAATAATGAAGCTGGGAAACCATTTTTCAGATGCGAAATGGTGCTTTGTCCACTGTTGGGGTTCCTTAAAGGGATGGTTCACCCAAAAATGAAAAATACTGTCATCGTTTACTGTTGTTTCAAACTTGTATGACTGACTGACTCTCTTCTGTTAAACACGAAAGACCAATTTTTTTTCAAAGATATTCTGGTCACTTCCTTTTCTAATGAAAGTGGATGAAGACTGGGGTTGTCAAACCTCAAAAAGGATGCAAAAGCATCATAAAAATATAAAAGTGATTCATACAACTCGCACAATATTCCAACATTGCGAAGCAATATCATAGCTACTGTATGTTTGACAAAAAAGAATAAAGTATGTTACTCCAAAATGTCATTTGTTCATCACCTGTGCAATCAAATGAGTTTTCAAATCTCAAATTCTCTTATGAATGTGCTAAATATAAAGACTTAATTGTTGGTCTGGTGTTAACACAAGCTGTCAAATGGCTTCAAAAGTATTTTTTGTCATTTTAAATGATATGATATGTTTTAGCTTACCTCAAGGGCATCCAAGATGTAGGTGTCTTTGTTTCCGCAGTATTTTCAATTTTGATATTTTTAGGTCAAACTGTTCTTGTCTGTCAGTCATATAATGGAGGTATATGGGGTCCTCCTCAAAGAGCATAGCAAAGTCCAAGACAAGTGCAAGACGAGGTAAAAACGATATAAATACTGTTCGTTTTCTCACACAAACTGCACATTGCACATGTCTTAGGCCATCAATGTGTATTTACATTTACGAGTCATTGAATCATGTTTAATTTGGACTTCTCTGTGCATGCTCTTTAAGGTGGACCCCATATAACTCCATTATATGACTAACAGACAAGAACGGTTTGACCTAAAAATATCAAAATTAAAAATACTGTGGAAACAAAGACACCTGCATCTTTGATGCTCTTGAGGTAAGCTAAAACATATCAAAATTAATTTCAAAGTGCACTATCCCTTTAAAGATTGACAGACCCATTCACTTTCATCACATAAAAAAGTGACCAGGATATTCTTTAAAAATTGGGTGATGTGGGTGAGTAAATGATGACAGAATTTTTATTTTTGGGTGAACCATCTCTTGTTTGCTTCCTTGTTCTTTCTGACAAACGGGTTCAGAACCTTACAAAGAGGGATGTAGGTCACAGTATCGTCAAAGACACGAGACCTTGCTATGCCAAGTCCAGCTCTCTTCTATTTGGTCACCCTGTCCTGCTTACATTAGAATATAATCATACCCAGAAATATTTCCTGGGAAGAAGACAGGTTTGTAATAATCCCTCCTCTGTAAGGTAAGTAATAACCTGCAAGGTTAAAAAGATATTAATCTTTTTAGCTTACTCGTAAGAAGATTTCAAATAGATTTGATTGTGGCATTTCAAAATGCAGAAGGAGATTGGCAAAATCAGAGGCGTGGGTTCAAAGTATGATGCCAGTCGTTTATAATCTCTAGACATCTCAGCGTCGCCGTCTGTATCCCACAAAGTACAGCTTTAAAATACTCTTAGTTTTGTCTGTTTAGACACTTTAAATTTAGATGAATTAGCTTGGCTTCTGGAGGAAAGACGAACATGTCTAGCAAAATTGATTTACTATACAACAACCTTGTCTGAATGTATATTGAATATCCAGTTACTCTCCAAGTAGATTTAATCTGACTATCTTGGACCTTAATGAAATTTCCCCACATTAATACTTTATGATCATTTAATCTTCAGTATTCACAATTGATCTAGAATTATTGGGGTTGACTCGAGTGTGAGTGTGTGTTACAGTATTACAGTCACTCTTTTCAGTGAGTGATGTCTAGAGTCAGAGCTTTTTTGCTAGTAAAATGTTGCTGATATTTCTCTAATGCGACCTCACCTTAACAAGGCATCAGACAAAATCCCCCATGAATGCAATCTACATTTTAAATTATTGTCACAAATTAGATTTTTTTTTTTGTCGTATTATTTGCGTCAAAATTATTTGCACTCTGGAGCTCTTTTTCTGTTATGTGAAGTATTGCCAAATGGTCTCTCTCCCGAAGTGAATGTACTGTGATTAGCTCCCCTAATTATATATTTTGTATGGGTGTTTCTGAAGATTAGCATATTGTGATATTACCAAATCTAGCAGCCAAACGTCGGTCAGTGGTAAATCATGAATCCAATGTCTCGCACACAAAATCTCAGATTGTGCGGATTCCTATTAAAATGACTGGATTTTGTTTTCAAAAACTGTGTGGATTTGTGAGACTTACATCAATCTATTTACTGACTGGTTTCATATGACAACATGTACTTAAAAACACATCAAAATTATTATTGGTTCATTTTTTTAGCATATAAAATCCAGTTTTAAGGTTGAATTAAAGTTTGTTTGGTGGCATGTTGGAATCATTACAATTATATAACAACATATATTTTTTTAAACAGGTAAAAACATTCTTACAAAACACTGTGGCTTCCCTCGTTCCTCTCTCTTTCTTTTTGTCTGGAGCCCTGGTAATGCCTATTTCCTATGAACGTTTTTTCATTGCTTAATACAAGTGTCAGTGTATAATCTGTTATTAATTTGTATCTCACAACCTCATTTTTGGTCCGAAAACGTGAAATACGTGGAAGGTGGTATTGCCCGCTGCGTGTCAACCTGTGGTTGTCTAACATGTATAAATATCAGCCATATCAATGCATCACTCATGAGAAGCTCAGAGTAAGGGGGCTGTAACCCAAGCGTTAAAAGTGTACCATGGAGTGTTTTAGGAATGAGAGGCCTCCTCTGTCAAGAGGATATCTCCTTCTAAGGCATGCCTTGCCTTGACACAAGCAGGGCAAGGTTATTCCTTAGGAGCACCAGAACTAACTTGTAAAAGTTGAAAATAAAACGCACACTTCTTTTGCACATTGCAAGCATGCCATTCCTCATCTTCAAAGACAGCCTGTCTTTCTTATTGTCTGAGAAACTTAATGCATGGCATGACGATTAGGAGGAATGAGAGTTGATGGTTCTTCAAATGCTACACAGCAATCCCACATCAGAGCTATTCTGCCATTTTGTTAAAGGGTTAGTTCACCCAAAAATGAAAATTAAGTCATTAATTACTCACCCCGTAAGAGCTTCGATCATCTTCGGAACACAAATGAATATATTCCTGAGATCTCAACGCATTCTCACCCCAAGGCGTCACCTTTGACCATGCTTCAATATTTGACGTTTTAGGCGCCCTTTAGCGTCACTTACATGACGCGATCCTAATGCGTCATCTAACTGACGCTAAAGGGAAGCGTCTGTTAGAGGACGCGGTTAGGTTTAGGTGTGGGGTGGGGGTAGGGTACACGCGATCCTAGGGCGTCATTTAACTGACGCTAAAGGGCGCCTAAAGCGTCAGATATTGAAGCATGTCCAAATGCTTCCCAAGGCGTCAGTTAGGTGACGCCTTGGGAGTGAGAATGGGCTGGAGATCTGCGATCTAACTCTGCGATCGCACATGCGTCGTGGAAATTCTTGAACTCTCGTCTCAGGCCTACAAGGAAGAAAAGGAATAGTCGAATTAAGTCGTTATTTTTGTTTTTTTCTTTCCGCACAGAAAGTATTCTCGTCGCTTGATAAACTTATAGTTGAGCCACTGTAGTCACATGGAATATTTTAACATTTTCTTCAATGACTATCAGGGCCGTCAAGTTTCAATCCCTTAGGGTGCCATGTGGTAGTGACCCAGCTCTCAAATTTAATAAAAAATATATCTTCATTTCTGTTCTGAAGGTGAACGAAGGTCTTACGGGGTTGGTACAGCATGGGGGTGAGTAATTAATGAACTATCCCTTTAAGATACCCAGCAACTGAGGATTCATATTCATTTTTTTAATTGGTAAATATTGAATTTTTATATGTACATGCTAATTTCCCCTTATTTTGTCCATATAGATGATTACATTATTGATTTCATTGCACTGTTAAATGCAATCCATAGCAAATCTGAAAATGAATATCCACTTTCACAGTGTACATTAATGTTGTGATGGATAAATTCACATAGCATTTAAAATGGTTGACCTTATGTTTTAGAGTTTAATCTTTATGCAAACAAAAAGGCATCAAAAATAATTGACCTTTTTTTTTAGTTATCAGCATAACATGAAAATGATCATCTTATAATCTATAATTTTAATGTCAGGGCCTCCTCATTTGTGGCAGTGACAATTGTGACTGTTATTAATTACTTGTTTTAAACTTTGTTGCACAATTACCTTTTTATTTTCTACCCTAAGGCGGAAACAGGCTTCTGCACGGAAGAGGTCTCGTATGCTGATGGTTTGTCTTTGAGCAAAGTCTCCTCTCTGTGTAGAGCACTTCAACATAACATCTGAACATACTTTGAAATCAATGCGATTTACACTGAAAGTCAAAGCACACAACAGACAACGTAAAGTAAAGCTGGTATGTCCAGAAGTCTTCACATCAGAAGGTCTTTGCTCAAATAAAACACCACAGACAAGTAGTCATGGCCACTCTAAGGCTGTGCGCACTCATAAATATCATACATCGAGACAACAGAGTCACCCTTAGAGAATCCCATTGAGGCACAATATCAAATATGGAATGGTCTTTGCAGAAGAAAACTCTGGAAATGCTAATGGAGGAGGACTTGGAAGTGAAACAGAAGCCAGTTGAAAGCGAAATGCTTGTGGCTATTCTCGCTCTCTGATTTAAAAGGTCCGGCTTTGAGTTGGCATGCTGAAAACGCTAACAGACTTGAAAGGCCCTATTGACTTTTTAATGATCTTATGTGACTCTTAATTAATGACTGGCTTGTGGTCTGTCCTCCCCCCAACATTGGAGGAGTGGGAACTGACTCTATTAGCAGAGATCAGAGTAATGAATCTGCCACCAGGTGTCACTAAGTCATCTGAAACATTAGCCTTTTCTGAAAGGCCACAGAGCGAGAAAAAGTTTTTTTCTTTCTTCTGCTGCACATATTTAAATGCACCAGATTGATCAGAATCAAATGCCACAAAACAAACGTTCGATTTAGATTCTGTTAAATGGGTCAACAACATGATACTATATGAATCATAAAACACATAGGCCTAATGATAAAGGCCCATGCAGATCCTCACTTATCGTGTCATAAAATCTCTTAAAATACCATATTCAATCTTTTACGACAATGTAAAGTTAGTCAGGTTCTAAAATGTAATTTGGTGTGATTCCTCAAAAATTTACTAATCAATATTTCCTTATAAATACATTTTAAAACTTTGAAAATAATGATTTTGTTTACACTCTCATGTGTTCAAGTCAGGGGTGTAACGATACACTCATGTCATGATTTGATACATATCACGATACTGAACTCACGTTAAGATATTATTGCGATACTCCAAGACATATGATAAGAGGGTAGAAAAAAAATACTGTTGATTAAAACGCTGAATTTGATATTACAGTGTGGGTGAAAATGAATAGACTTGGACTTGGTGTTGGTAACCCAATACACAGGACAATGGTGACACCCGTATATAAGATATTCATGATTCAGCAGCTGAAAAAACTGAATTATTTTAGATGAATATGCTTGCACTCTGTCACTGACGAGATATATTTAAAATAACGTAGGCCACTTTTTACACAAATATTCCCACATTGCATTATTATGCATTATATTCAACATTATATATATTAATTGAATGTAGTACTGATACTAAAACTCTGAAAACTTGAATTCCTTCTCACAGTCATTTTTATTTTGGGTGAACTATACACAATTCATATTGTCACTATCATATTGTACATAATTGTATTGCGATATATTGTGACACGATATATTGTTACACCCCTAGTTCAAAGTGTGAGGAAAATGCAGTAGCACCTCATTGCAGTACACTAGATCCAGGGGTGGAGATGGGTGGGGTTAGGGATAAGGGGGCGGAGTTGGGTAGGATTAGGGGTGTGGTTAGGGACCAGAGATGGGTAGGATTAGGGGTGGGGTTAGGGATCAGCGGGCGGAGTTGGGTAGGATTAGGGGTGTGGTTAGGGACCAGGGGGCAGAGATGGGTAGGATTAGGGGTGGGTTTAGGGATCAAGGGGTGGAGATGGGTTAGGGTTAGGGGTGGGGTTAGGGATCAAGGGGTGGAGATTGGTAGGATTAGGGGTGGGTTTAGGGATCAGGGTGCGTAGATGGGTAGGATTAGGGGTGGGGTTAGGGCTCAAGGGGTGGAGATGGGTAGGATTAGGGGTGGGGTTAGGGATTAGGGTACGTAGATGGGTGGGATTAGGGGTGGGGTTAGGGATCAAGGGGTGGAGATGGGTTAGGGTTAGGGGTGGGGTTAGGGATCAGGGGGTGGAGATTGGTAGGATTAGGGGTGGGGTTAGGGATCAGGGGGTGGAGATGGGTAGGATTAGGGGTGGGTTTAGGGATCAGGGGGCGGAGATGGGTAGGATTAGGGGTGGGGTTAGGGCTCAAGGGGTGGAGATGGGTAGGATTAGGGGTGGGGTTAGGGATTAGGGTACGTAGATGGGTGGGATTAGGGGTGGGGTTAGGGATCAGGGGGTGGAGATGGGTAGGATTAGGGGTGGGTTTAGGGATCAGGGGGCGGAGATGGGTAGGATTAGGGGTGGGGTTAGGGATCAGGGGGTGGAGATGGGTAGGATTAGGGGTGGGGTTAGGGCTCAAGGGGTGGAGATGGGTAGGATTAGGGGTGGGGTTAGGGCTCAAGGGGTGGAGATGGGTAGGATTAGGGGTGGGGTTAGGGATTAGGGTACGTAGATGGGTAGGATTAGGGGTGGGGTTAGGGATCAGGGGGTGGAGATGGGTAGGATTAGGGGTGGGTTTAGGGATCAGGGGGCGGAGATGGGTAGGTTTAGGTATATGTAAGGTGGGAGGACTTGGATCTGGATCTATGTTCTGCAGCAAGGACCATCTCGGAAAATGTCATTATTTTTCACTTTATATTTTTTCTTTTTTATTTAAATTACATAAATTTTTTTGAAACCATATGAACCCAACACGAATACAAAGCGCACATTTTTGAGAAATTGATGCATGTATCTGAAATTAGAGAGAGAAAAACTGCCAACCAATTGCATTTTGGCATACATTTTTTATGCGGTTTTGTTTCACATCATCTCATTTCTATGGTTCGTTTTGATACGAGAACACAAACTGAACAGAGAGATTGCTGTTTTGCTCAACATGTAGCAAATACGAGACACAGCGAATAGAAAACATCGGCCTGACGTCTACTTTTGGCTTTGCAGAACGTATACCATCATGTTTTCTGGAAACCTCTCCGGTAACATCTGCCGGCAAATGGGTTTGAAGTTGTAGAAGACACTGCAGATTCCTCGGCATGTGCGAGGTGACAGACCGAACTGTCCTCGGAGGGACCTTTCACTTACCCATTTACCCAGAACACACTTCTGCTCCACGGTCGTGATTCTCCCCTTGGTTGCCATTCGGCCTGCAGTGCCATTTCCAGTAATAGGGCTTCAAGCGTGATCAACTCCAAGCCTCCTCATCGGAGGGGCAAATGGACAAAACTTGTTTTGGCAAAAGGTGTTCATTCTCTCATCGGGGCACATTTCGCCTTGTTTTCCCTTCCTCCGCCTCACTCCTTTTCCTTTGTGACCCGGTGTGCGGCAGTGCTCTGCACTTGGCTACTCGTGGCGGGCCAGTTGGTACTTGAGCAAGGCAGTATCATCCTGCCGGCAGCCCTCCTAACAGCCCCCCAGCTGGGAGAGAGCAGAGCCCTCGTAAAAGTAGCAGAAAGATGTATTAAAAGTAGTAAATATACACATCCAGCCCAGTGAGCTGTGAAAGTTGTGAATTGGTTTTTAAAGCTTTGTTAAGACCAGAAAGCACAGATGTTAAAAACAGGTTCAGATGTAGCGACAGATGGTATTTGATTATGAAGCAGACTGTTCGTGTAATGCAAGGATGCTGCTTCAGCCCAACTGCAAGGAGCCTGTCGGCTCTGAGCTGAGGCGGGATGCCCCAGAGGTTCGTCCTCCGTAAAAAAGAAGGAAGAAACGAGCCTGGCGCGTTTGACCGCGTCTGTCCATGTCGTTTGGATCCAGCCATGAGCTCTGGATCCAAACCGATGCAGCTGCATCTGAAGTCGCATGTAATGCCAGGAGTGATGAGGTCATTGTCTTCTTGATAAAGGGAAGGTCATGCACGCCTGTTAGTGTTAGCTCTACATAACCAAAACAAAATGCCCCGATCTGACAGAGGTCAGCCGGTGCGCAGCTTACACAAGCTTTAGTGTTTGTTCACATTTTGAACTAGGAAAAAAAACCCAACAGTTTTATTCTTTCCAATCTGAAAAAAAAAAATAATAATAATTGCCAAATAATTAACTGTTATTCATGAGAAAAACCTCACACGCTTATTACAACATTGCTACAAAACCCATCAAATCTCATTCTACCTCACGGACAGGCCTGCGAGAACGTCGAACAAAACCTTCATCCCCCTCTGCTTTAATAACAACCAATTAATAACAGCGATCTTTCCTTTCTCTTTTCCGAGAGAGCATCACGGTAGCGACATTATTCTCGTGTTATCTCTTTAGGGAGGGGAGAGAAGAGGGGATGGTGGTAAAATTTTCAACAATGAATGGGCCAACACAAACACAGCTGTTTTATTGTTGTGCTGTTAAGATGTGCTTTTCAAAGGCGCGATGATGAAATCAAACAGAAGGGGAGCGGTGAGCGGCTCTGCTCGTCATTATGGCGCGGAGGGTGGGAAGGGGGGGGTGATCTGACCCCACCTCCTGTTCAGCGGAGCCGCTGGAGCGGTCCAGGCCCACTAAAGTGCCTCTTTGTACCAGACTATAAATTACAGCAGCGGCCGCCCCGCTTCCTTCCACGCTGCTCTTTTCTCTCCACGTGCACCTTTTTCCACCCTCTTTCTTTGCAATTAAGATTGGATGTCGATATGAATATTTGAAGCATTTTATATTATTATTTATCTCCGCTTCAGATTGTTCATATTAATCCAGATGAAATGAGATCATTTTAGTGTTTTGTCAAAGACAATATAATCGAGAAACAACTACCGTGATATCTGATGAAGTGTGATTCTATTCAGTCTGAATCAAAGAATGATGAAATAACAGGCTTGATTAGGAATTTGATTTACATGGGGGAAAAGCCTAGCATTTGAATAGTTGTACAGTTATCTGAAATGAATAATCTGTGTTTATTACAAAGTAAACTCAGTTGACACCATTTGGGGCTTAATGTTGATTCTCTCAAAAAAGTTTTCTCTGTGAGAAGCTTAGTGAATAGGGCCAATTTTTGGAGGATTTAAAACTAGAAATGTGAATCCTGCAAATTTGGTGCTAAAATCTTACTATTTAAGAGTTTTAATTGTTATGTCATGTACAATTTTATAACATTTCACAGAAAAAGTCTTCCTCTTCCTCCATATAAAATGATAACACTCATACTGTTTATGCCTATTTAAAAGTATATTGATGTTTACTGATTGGCCCCATTGACTTTCGTTGTAGGTGTTTCAACTTAGATTTTAGCTTTTTATAAAATAGAATTATAAGTTGAAATGCATTTTCATGGCAAAGTTCTGTGAGTTGAACCGAACTTGACCCTGAAATATTATCTTCTAATATAATATCTTCTGGCATCACAGGAAACTCCAAATCTCCTTGGTTTTACTCTGATTACCATGCTGATTTAAATGATGACAAATGGCAAAAGGAAACACCTGATCTAGGACTTAGTTTTTATTTTGCACAAGCTTGCATATATACTGCACATACATTCAGTTCCGAGGAGATGGAAGGCACACGAGGCACTTTGACTACTGTATTGTGTAGGTGGTAAAAAGCAAAGGTAAAAGTCTGTTTAAGTAATTAGAAATAAAAACTTCAAAACACAAATTCCCGCCCAAACAAGATAGAAGAAAAGTTGTTTTGTACATCTTTTTTTTTTCTTTTTTTTTCCCCATCAAGCGTCTCTCATGACTACAGTGTCTGAAATTACAATGGCTACCTGGACATATGTGTTTCTTTATGTCTCTACAGAGTTAAGGAGCTTAGGAGGGCATTTATATGGTCTCTTTCTACCAAATAATATTACAATACATCCCCAGAAATACCAAAATTACACCATCACCAAATAAATTATGATAAATTAAACCAATAAATTATGAAAGTTCTGTATGACAAATTGACAACAAAATCCACAATGCTATCCCGTCAACAATGTATGTGTCCTTCAAAACGTATTAAAGAAAATTGTAACAGTTTCAGCTGCAATCACCATACTAGAATCAAAGAGTTCTTTCATACAAAAAAACAAAAAAACAAAAAGCCTAACAATGCTATTTACATCATATTGCTAAATCATAGAAAGGCAGTGTTTTCTCATTTTCGGTTTGTATTTACATACATGTCAAAGCCAGTGAAATCATGTTTAAAACCCTTCAGGGAGCACACACACCTCATAAATACAGCATCAGATCTACAAAGAGTCAAGAGTCTTGTAACACATTGCATTCAGTACAAATAATTGTTCCCTTCCGAGAAATATAGTCATATACAAAGTTTCTTTCTTCCTTTTCTCTTCTGTAATGTCTTTCTTTGTAATAAAAAAAACAGTCCCAAACTGAGTTTGGCAATTGATTTGTACATATCACCACATGACAGATTTTTTTTTTTTCCTCCATTGCATGAAAAAACAAAGTTTCTTATGTCAAATGTAAATGAGCAATAGTGTACTTCATACCCAAACTTTGAATCAAGGTTATTCAGATAGGTTTTCTTTTCTTCTTCTATAGAGTGTCCTTAATGGAGTGCGAAATGTACACGGCTACATTTAGGATTTTCGACACAAAGCAACACAGCAAATGACCCTGTGTAACCACGCAAACAGATCCATCTCATTTCAATACCAAATGAATGCAGACCGAGCGAGAACACCTTAGACGGGCAACCCTGAAGAGGTGGTGAGATGAAGGGGAGAAAAATAGTCGACCGAGAGCCACTCGAAACATTTAAAACACCATAACACTTCTAGAAGTATAATAGCAAGAAGAAGAAAAAAAGACTCGAGATGTTGAACGTAACCTCACTCTGGTTTGTCTTGAAGATGCAGTACAGTGATAAATACAAATAAAAGTTCAAAAAGAGAAACAATAGATAAAAGAAAATAAACAGAAGTTATTATGGGAACTAAAACTAACGTACTATCATGCGTGTATATCACACACTCCCTGCAAACACGCACATGCCCAAGTAAGCACGCACACACACCTATGCACACGTATTGCCTCTGTGCTACGGTAAATGGCTCAAAGTACATCAGATTCATGGGGAACTAAGCGTCATACTTGTTCTTCATCAAATGGGCTGTAAAAGTTGGACTTTAGTTTGTTACCCGAGGGCATTTTCTTCCAAAAAAAAAAAAAAAAAAGAAGGAGAATATAACCCTCAATTTCAATTCGTGCTATTGTTTTTCCAGGTCGATCTATGTTGCTAGGATTTACAAGTCAAATCGTATCATTTCTGTGCCATTTTATGGTATTATTTTCTTTTATTAAAAAACAAAAATAATTTGCTGGTGTAATAGACACAGATTCATTAAATGCGTGAAATACACTATTTACCTGTTTTTATAGATGATTATGAGCAGATGAATTCGACTAAGCACCAGTTTATGCGCAAATTAAAATATTGCAGGGTTGAAAATGTTGCAAAGCATCAATAGAGATAACAGAATTCCTTACGACTTGAAAGAATCGTTTATTTATCACAATGCATGTAAAGGAGAACGTAGGTCAGCACAGCCTTGCGAGAGACTTGAGAAGAGAACAGGGCCAAACTTTGTTTTTGGGGTTTGTTTTTCCTCTTCTTTACAATGCATAGTGAATAGCTTGGCGTTTTGTGCGTTGTCCGGGGGCTGTGGATGATGCCAGCCCTGGCGACAGAATGACAGCACCTCATGCTCTTTTGTGCCCATTAATCTAGAAGTCAGCAGGTTTTTTAAGGCATTGTGCTGACAATAATTGCCGGCCTGCGTTTCAATTCATCAGCTGGATTTGCCCAATGCAAACGGCACAGGCTTCCAGAGCAGATCACATGTCCAGCCCTTGCCCTCTACTGCAGACTCTTATTTATGAACTAGGAAGGGATGCACAAAGAGTCTGAAGGCCCTCTTTTCTTTTGTCAACATGGATTTGAGAAGAAACTGTGCTTTTTTTTCTCTCTAGGGTAGGCTAATTTTCGTGATTAGTTACATTGACGTGGATCTCTTAGCAGGCTAAAATGCAACTCAAAGAAATTCATATGATTCATATAGAAATGTACAATTGAACTCAAACAAACAATGTCTCTCTTTAACATGGTTTCACTACTGATAAACTGTACACTGCCACAGCATAATCAGATGATTGTGAATATTAAGCAAATCTGTACAATTCTAACAAATAAACTATGTACAATCCAGTACGTACAAAGAAAAACAAAAACAAAAAAACTTTCGCTAATTATTCTCAGCCAAAATCTCTACTGTGTAAACCAAACTTGAGATAATCTACCAAATTTACAGTCCAATTATAGAGGTGTTCCCAGCTAGCAGGTGGAGAAAATGAACAATAACAACCATTCTCTTGCCTTGATGCCGTACGGCACGTGTTTGTGTTTGTGAATTAGCGTCTATGTATGAGAGTAATGTGTGTGTGTGTGTGTTTATGCGAGCAGTTGTGACAGTGTGCTTTTTATGAGCAAGAATGGTTTCTCAGTGGGAAGGCGTCCATTTTTTTTTGTGCCGAACTGGCTTGCCCCAGTATGAAATGGCCATGTTGCTTAGTTACAGGAGAGGCTGCTCTGTCAAGGAAAAAAAAAAACCTACGAGTAGGCCTCCCTCCCTAGAGCCAGTGCTATCAATGTGGACACAAAACACAAGAACATTGGACCCTAGCCAACATGGAAGAATGGCTAAACCAAAAAAAAAAAAAAAAAAAAACAGTTAATGCTGTTTCTTTCAAGAATAACATCAAATATATATATATATAAATTTATATTATATATATATGAATTTCCCACATAGAAAATGTATACCCCTCTTTATTATTATTATTTTTTTTTGTCCAAAGAATAATTTATTTTCTGTAGCATTTGCCATGAGAAACAAGAATACCACATGTCAATTTTTTTGTCTTTCTTTTCCTTCTTTTTTTTTTTTTGTAGCAAGCATGAATAACATTAATGGTAATAATTATATTAATCATAAATAATAATTACATCTATACAAGCTACAAATGCAAGTCTTATTCAGCAATAGTAAAACCATCACACATTGCAAACATCCTGGGATAAAACAAAGCCCTCAAAAAAAAAAAAAAAAAAAAAAAAATGACCAATAAAAGAGAAATTCAGGGTGTCAGTTCCATGTGTTAACCATTGAGTGGTAAACATAGTAATGCCCATTTTAAAGGCAAGGAAAATTGGGTAAGGATTGAATACAGTCAAAACAATCAAGAATTTTATAGACTTTCCAAAAAAGATGCACAAAAAAAAAAAAAATGAACAGCTAAGTCATTCAAAAGTAGCCGGGACTTAAAAATAGGAATGCTACCTCTTACTTTGTAAAGATTTCTTGAAAAGAAGGGATGGTACTTGGTAAGCAATTCAAATCACTACTCATGCAGAAGCTCCTGCAGACAATTGGGAGATTTGAAAATCTCTGGGACCTCACTGTCCAGCTTGCAGATGACCTTGTATATGGCCTTCTTCCAGGAAGGATCAACATCTTTGCCTGCCACAATGGCATTGAAAAACTCCCGTAACGTGATCTGTGCCACTTCCAGGAATCGCTCCGGAACCTGCTGATACACAAGGAGACAATGACATTAATAAACATATTATGTTTCAATCCCAAGTCTCTGATTAAGAAAAGAGGATAAAGGGGAAAAGGAAAAAGAATTCAAAAAAGAAAATAAGCACTGAGACCCGAAAGACCCTCCTGGCAGAAACTGTGTATAGGGGAGCGTTGGGCTGCCAAGTCTGAGGGGACATAGAGAACAGCCCCAAACATCATCACAACACT
The DNA here is from genome assembly GCF_988280905.1 of Pimephales promelas. NCBI lineage: Eukaryota > Metazoa > Chordata > Actinopteri > Cypriniformes > Leuciscidae > Pimephales > Pimephales promelas. The sequence goes on from NC_142783.1 coordinate 26,883,769, forward strand.
AATTCCTCTTTGTTTCAAATGCTGAAACACATTTTAGAGGTGGCGACTTGAATACCCGTGTTGGAGTGGAACTTAACAGTTTTTAGTCTTTCAAATCTTTTATATCAAACTGCGACATTGGGCGACGGGAAAGTACTTCGGAATGGCTAGTCAAAAAAAAGCAGCAAGATTTATTTTTTTTTAAGTTGAAACAATTTAAACCATTGCATAACAACTTACAGTCAATGTTTTGAAGGTGGCAGAATTTGTGAGGTTGTAACCAAGAGGAACTCATTGGGTTAAACATTACCTGAGCTGTTCCTCTTTTAGAGTCTACTTCCTAGAGCGAGCGAAACATAATTTGTTGACTTCCCTTTATTTGACACAAGATTGTTAGCGATGTCTCATAAAATGTCTTTTTGTCTCAATATGCTTCCACTTCTACTGTAGAAGGGGAAGAAGAAGATTCTGCCACTGATAGCGGCCCATAAAATACAACACTCAGCTTAGCTTCTTGATTCCGTAACAATCACGTAGCTTATTGGTGCTCTTGGACAGGGTCTAGATCTCTAACGGCAATGTTTTCCCAACCAAAATAATCAGCTAGCGTGTAGGACACTACTTAGAGGAGTTCGCTCTGTACAACCGGAACTCATCCTCTCTGGCGTGAGGCTGTTGTTCATGAGAGAGGGCCAAGACCGGGGGCATACTGTAGACTGGCCCTGTGATCTCTTTAGCACCAGTGACAGTTCCTCTCCGCTAACATTATAGAGATGATTAGCCAGGCAAAGGACTAAGCCACCTCCCCTACAGCTAGACAAGACACTTCCCAGACACGGTGCTTACTGCCACACACACTCACAAACACCCACACGCTCAAACACAGATGGGGAAGCAGGCATGAGGACACAGAAACAGACACAAAGGTTGCATACGAGAAACAAAAACATAATGTTGTCATTTTAAATGTGCTACTATGGGCTATACTATATTTGATGGACACAGCTGGGATAGTTCATCGAAAAATGAAACTAAATGTCATTGCGAAACTTTTATGTCATTGCGAAACTTGCGATAACAATGCATCATAGTCAATGCCATTAGAAGTCAGTGGGATCTAATGTTGACTTTCATTAGCTGGACAAAAAAAAAGATTCTTCAATATATATATATATTATAGTATCCATTACAGATACAAAGAGATCAGTTTATACTCTAACCATCCTAAATCAATGTATTCACACAGCAAAGTTTTTGACACCATCTAATATTCATCCTCCCCTGCAAGGTTAAAGGCCTATAGTTAGTTTTTATCAATGCAGCCCTCTCCCGTGGATCGGGATCAGCGCTTAGTTTGCCGTCAGTATCAATCAGACCCTGACTGCTTCTCAAAGGCCCTGCCAGGTGAGCAGTTGTCAGGACAAAGAATCTCATCCATGCGACCCACACCATCCCCAGCTCCCTTTTTTCCATTAAGTGTGTTAAATATACTGTCATCAAAGGCATACCCATGTCTGGACGGCCTTGACCAGCGTGGAAGATGTTTCACTCTGCCGCCACAATTATAAGTGCTTGACTTTTGGTTGTAATGCAGTATTAAATTATAGCATGGCTATAAATACTGAACTTATAATGGCAGTTAAACTAGATGGTATGATTTAACGGAGTGTTGTTGATGGCTTGATTGGATTTATATGCTGTAACGTGCAGCATTCTCGCTCCCTTTTATAAGCATAAATAGCTAAAAGTAGCGACGTTGCTAACTGAATAGTGTAGGATAATAGCATAGCTTTTTCAGTAGCAAATTAGTGTTTTCAACAAGTAGCATTGTTGGGTGACAAAATGTGCTTTCTAGTGAGTTAATTCATCTGGAGGATTTATTTTAACCTGTTAACTGTCACCCCCCCTTTTTTGAATTGACATGAAAATGCACATTTCGAACTTAAATGGTTGTAATTCAAGAATGCTTTGGAATATAGACATATGATTGGTCTTGTTTTAAAGAAGATTTGGCAGATTTTTGTAGAAGTGAAAAAAATTAAGAAAGTGAAACAGAAAAAAAGTTATAGAAGTTTGAGTTTATGGAAATGTACAATGTAAAAATATTAATTATTCATATTTTACATAAAATATATATTTTCAAAACCTGGGCTACTCTAAAATGGCAGAAAGATCAAAGCCAAAAATCTGAACAAGTTGTGTTTCAAATTTTAGGTTGATATCTCAAAAAATGAGCTTTCAGTAAGATTTTGTTTGAGCGCAGTACCAAACTTTTTCACTAGGGCACAATCAGACTCCATTACTGCCCATATAAGGGCGCCTGCATTTCCATTCGTGTTTTGAGTGATATGAACCATTATTTTCACAATTTTCATACAATTTCTGAAGTAGAGATCCTATTCAGAAGTAGCATGGGAAGTTTGGCAGATTTTGATATGAATTGAACCTCTAAGAAACAAATACAAAGAACACGCATGTAAGTCATAGCTAGCTGCCACGTCACAAATGGTGAATTTATTATTTTTTTCTTGATATTTCAAACTTTTCAGACCTTTTTTTTCCAAAATAATTGAATGGATTCTATCTTTTGAACTTTTGGCATGAAAACAAACTGAGGTATCTACCATTTTTTCATGATTTTTCATGTTTACTGCTATTTTAAAATAAAGGTCTGAACACGCCTTATGAGTATGAAAATATTCTTGTTTTATATTGATAAATTATGGCTCCTCTGTAATATATTTTGAAAATCAGTCACCAAATATGGAAACTAGAGATTGTAAGCTTTCAAATGATATATAGTTTGTCAATATTATTTAAGGTATTTACTAAGATATTATTGTTTTAAAAAATATAGTGGCAAACGTCCCACCTGTGGGACGGTGACAGTTAAGTGGTTAATGAACTAGTCAAAAAAAAAAATCATTCAATTCATTTCAATCATCACTCAGTGAACCAAGCTGGTTCATTCTGGCAGTCCATTTTAATGAACTAGTTAAAATGATTCATTGAGTAATTTGAATGTTTGTAGAGCTGTCTCTTTTAAATAGCGTTGCGATGGTTCATTTTCAAGAACTGATTCAAAATTTAATTCGAATCTTCTCTGTTTAATGGGACTCCATGGCATCGGAATAAATATTTAGTTTAATAGTGATGATTGGGAATATGTTTCTGATGCAGTTCAGATAAGTTAAGTTGTCAAAATGTATTCAATAATAAATAATATATAATTTATTAAATATTTATCAATAAATGATATGATTTAGCTATATTGCTCCCTTATATACCTTCAGCGTAGATACTGTTTGTTACCAACTATACTTTTTTCATGGGCGGCTTTACTGTGGTTGAACTACTTTGAAATAGTTGTAAGCTACTTGTAATTTAAAGCATCACCACAACACTGCGGTGCTCAAACTCTGTCCGTCTCAAACGGGTGACATTTTTGTACAGTGCCGTACAGTAATTTCTCCCCTCCTCCACACTTTCTCCTGGGGCAAGATCATAGGAAGGGAGGGGGAAGAGAAGAGGAGATAAAAAAAAAAAAAATCCTGCCCAAGTGCTTTTGGCCAGAGCTCTGTCTCCTTCTACTTCTCCCTCCCTGAGGGGCACAGCCTTCAGGGGTCATTTGTTTGATTATGCTGACTGTCCCCAGCCTCGGCAGTACACAATAAAGGCCTGACATAGCAGCCTGCTTGCCTTCTGTGTCCTGCAGATACTCATCACGAGTGTCAGGACATACCAAGGTTAGTGGTCACTGGGACGGCGCTCATAGGCGAAGGGCTTGCCAAACGCACTTGGCTGATGAATGAATGTCACATGGAATGGAGGGGGTGAGAAAGAAAAAGAGAAGAGAGGTGTGTGGGGGGGGGGGGGGGGGGATTACAAAGGTTATAGATATCCAACCTCCCCAACGCCCCAACTCGCGACATACACTCTCCCCTATTTTTTCACACTTTTATAAGTCTTCCACCCCCTCAGACAATGGCCAGCAGCCTTCTGGAAAAACAACAGAATAATTGCACACCGGAAGAAGAAAAAAGTGATAGAGGTGCCTTTCTCAAATTGGTGTGGTCTCAGAAGGGAGTCTGTCTCTTTTGGATGCTCCCAAAGTCCCTTAAAGGCAAGTCAGTCTGGTCCGTTGCCATCTTGGTAATGCCTTCGGCTAGCTATTTTCTATGTAGACAATACATATGAGTACATCTCCTTTCCACTTGAATGGAGAATGACCAAAATTGACCAAATTGTCAAGATTGTATTCAATACAATATTTCGATTCAACAATAAAATGGCAATACATTCAAGATTTCAACAAGTAGTGGTGTAGCTTGATAAAACATGCACAGCTAAAACATCTCTCAAATTGTGTTGGGAAGTCTGAATCATTTTAGTGAGTTGGTTTATTTGGGTGATTCATTTGAATGAACTAGTTCAAAAATGATTCACTGTTTCATTTTAATCTTCAATAATTTGCATGAAGCCAAACCTTTATGTTGAACACAAAAGAAGATATTTTAAAGAATGCTGGTAAACAGACATGTGACGGAATCCATTGACTTCCATAGTATTTTTTTTCCTACTAAGGAAGTCATTGGCAACCATCAACCGTTTGATTACCAGTATTCTTTAAAATATCTTCTTTTGTGTTTAACAAGTTTGGAACAACTTGAAGGTTTAGTGATGACTACGTTTTTGGGTGAACTATCCCTTTAATGTTCATGGAAGTCCTAGAGTAAAAAACAAACAAACATTGATTGGCTCTTTTAATTGAATCAGGGCTTCCATTTGTCCCCTTTAAAATGTCTTATAGGGCACTGAATGATGCAGGTGAGCACCTATTTAGTGCTAATGTGAAGGACTGTATAGCTGATAGATTTGTCTTTATCCTATTCGTGGCTGAGATATGTTCACATCAAAACTGATTCCTTTGCGTAGCTACTGATGTTAACATAGGGTAAAGCCCAGGAGTGCTGCATTGCTAAGAATATTCCTGTGAGGAATTTCTCTAACTCATTTTTTTTTTTTACCATAAAAGGACAGTAAAATGCTGACTAGGGAAGAAGACAATGTCAAGGAGAAAAGGGTATTGGTATTTTGGATCCTCTTGACTGCTTGCCTTGGAAAGAGAGAGAGGGACAGAGGAAAAGGGAGAGAGAGAGAGAGAGAGAGAGAGAGAAAGAGAGAGAGAGAGTTATTCTTGTCACAAACCCTTTTGTCTGCATCTGCTGACTGCTTGCCCATAGCCAGCAGCATGCTTTAACTGTTTTGTCACCTCCTCGCCTCACACGGATCAGCTGTTGTTCTTTTGTTACGGCTATTGTGTAGGCTAAGCCTCTAAGGCCGCTCTGCTGTGCGGTAAACACAGCTGAATCGCACAGCAGAAAATTCCACATCAATATTTCATATGCCCTCTTTAGGACTCCTGATTCAGACAAGTTGAGAGGAAAAATAAGGCAGGCACGGTTTAAATGGCTCACAGAGCCCTCGGAGAAAATTAATACTAATAAAGAAAAGACTACGTGTGCCGGTGGCTGCCGTGTTTTGTGCACGCTGTCACGCTGTGTTTCACTTCTTGGCTGTAGATGATGTGAAAAAGCGTGAAAACGTAAGTGATTACTCAATTACTTCCAGCAGTTCCAAGTTCCGATTTTCTTTGCTATTGATGGTGATGCATCATATTAAAAAAAACGAATATACCTGAACCAACATTAACAGGGACATTTCAGGTTCAGGGTTCAGGTCAAGTTGACAGAATTTGTGGTCACAAAAATAGTGTTGACTTGTCCTTTGTTAATGGAAGTAAATGGGTCCAATTCATAATCATTAAAATGCTCAATGTTTCAATTAATGGCCACAAAATGTGTTAACATGATTTTAGTGTAAAAAAAAAAAAAAAAAAAAAAAAACCTCAGTAACCTTTTCTTTTCTTAATGCAAAGTCATAAACCCTAATTACTCAACTGTCAAATACAAAAGTTGTAACATAAGTGTTGTTTTTAATTAATAGCTTAGCCAATAAAAAATGGCCACATTCACTTCCATTGTAAGTTACCTTGATTTTGGCTTATTTTTAAGAGGAGGGACAAGTCCAAATTATTCTCTGTGATAATCAACATTATGCCACAAATTCTGCCAGTTAAGTTTAATCCGTGTTTAAAAAAAAATCACTTTTAACTGATTCGTTTAATTTAGTATCATTACAAATAAGACTAGCTGGCCACCGGTTCCTGCCCCCCAGCTTGATCAGTTTTCTGGCAGCACTGCATCCTCAGCGTTGCTGTTGCCAAGGATGAGAGGACACAGAGACCGTCTTATGAAAAGAAGGATATTATATCGCCCCTCCGCTGAGAAACATAAGACAAGAGGTGAAAGGGGGGGAGACACATAGAGCAGTCATAATCAGCAGCCCCGGTACTTCAACCAGCATTCATTCACCCCACTGCGTGTGCACTTGGGCCCTCTATACAAACTGCCCCCGAATCTACACTGTTTGTTGGGTAAATATTGATTGAGGAGAGACTTACCTCCTGATAACTGCCATACAAATCAAGGACTTGCGTGGGGAGGGGAAGGAGGGCTGAGCGAATGCTTGTGTGTGGGAAATGTCATGGACGAGTACCGCAGATGAAGACACGGTCTGTGAAACGTTTGTATCTCGAAAGGCCACAGGGTGGGGAACTGAAACCCAGACCCACTCTCTGTCCCTGCGAAGAGTTTCTTCTTCGGAGGAAAGTCCTGGTTTTCTCACCAGAGTTAATCATTAAAGGGGAAGAGTCTACTTTCCATTTCATTGCGGCTCCTGTTTGATATTGCCTTTGTTTGGAGCTTACGGCTTATATTTGCTCAGGCCAACCCGACCAGTCAAAGGTGATAAATTCACCTGCTGGCCAGTAAGATTTCTCAGAGATTGTCGAGGAGAAAAATAAAAAACGGTCTCACAAGTCTAAAGCATTTCACAGTTTGAGTGATGATGATGCAACATTGTTATGATTGAAATTAAGTCAATATCTAAGCAATCTTCGATATGGCACAAATAGTAATATATTATATCTTGTGTCACATTGCATGCTTTATCATTATCACCATTTCCTTATCTCGATCTTTAAATCTGAGAAGCGAACGCTTCCCTTTTACTACTGGTAAGGATCCTCAAAGTTCTTTATTCTGTTGTTTGATATATATATATATATATGAAGAGTTCAGATGCAAAAGCCTCTAAGTGCCATTTGAAATTTTCTTCTAGAATGATCATTTTTTATCACACTTGTATATTTAAGTTCAGTAATTTCACTTAAATGACAATTTATAGGTAATCTTCATTGCCATTTAAGTGAAATTACTGAACTTAAATATACAAGCTTGATAAAAATGATTATTCTAGAAGAAAATTTCAAATGGCACTTAGAGGCTTTTGCATCTGAACTCTTCATATATATATATATATATATACACACAAAATAAAGACCTTCTAAACTATTGCAAGAGGTTGAGTTTTTTTTTTTTTTTTTTTTTTTTTCAGGAGATAATGGATTGACAGTGCGCAAACAAGTCTGAAGGCCAGGGGGCTGAAAGCATAAGAGTCCACCCCTCTCACCTCCCACCCACTCTCTCTCAGTTTCTCTCTATCACTGCTTGTCCTGGAGCTAGACTTAACTTCAAAAGAACAACATCCCGTTGAACAAGAAACGTTAAACTGAACGCTGGACATTCGGCTCCAGCTAATCAATAGCACATAGAAAGCAAAACCTTGCAGTTTGATAAACTCTTGGCTGGAGTGTCAATCAGGCAAACAGATTGCATGTTTCCCTCTCTGATAAAGATTCTTTCAAAACCCACTGTGATGCAACTGAGCTCCACAAACTGTCCCAGCAACCTTGAAGCACGCCTAGGTTCTCACTGAAACTGCTGGACAAACATGCACATATTGCTGCTGATTCTGCATTGGCCTTGATGAAAACTATTTTTCATACTTAAGAAAACTTTGAGCAAGCACCATATGCCCATTTCTCAAGGCACGCTGGCACATAGTGTGTGAGTGGATATATTTGCGCTCACCTTTAAATAAGGTCATTCGCTGTTTTCTTTTTTCACTGAAGAGGAATCGACCATTATAAAAGGAATTGTTCAGCCAACATTATTTACACGCTTTTTTCTTGATGGAACACAAAATGCGATTTTTTTAAAATAGAATATGCTTATAAGAAAGGTAATGTGACAATGTAAGGTTGATATAGTGCACAACAAATCACACTGGTCTGGTTCTCCAACTGACCGTTTCAAAGATTATAGTTGTCACATGAATTTGTCAGATGGCTTTTGAAGACTAGAAAAAAGGACCAGTATATTACTGAACATGTATTGTGTTGTGTTTCATGGAAGAAAGAAAGCCATTAAGGTTTTGGAACGAGGCGGAGCAATAACGAGTTTTCGTTTTTGGTTGAACTAATCATTTAATGAAGAATGTTTATTATGCTTAATCGGATTTGTCCTTTCACCCTTCAATATCGCTGCATTTACTAAAGCAAACAATGCCACAATGACATGTGCACTTCAAAATTCAGGGGCAGTAGGTCTCTGACCTAGAGGAGGGTCTGGGTTCAAACCTGCTTGGGCTAAAGGTTATGAAGTCATTTGTCTCAAATTGCAGTTGAACCCCATGAAAGAAGAGAGTGTTTGAGGGAGGGAAAGAGAGAAAGAGGGACATCTGGAGGAGAAGGAGGGGGGAGACGGAGGACAGAATGGCCTAAGGACTGGAGCAGGCAGGAGGAGGAGAAAGGCAGCTTGGAGTTGGGTCTTTCTTGTCTGGCTGAAGAAAGGATCTGGCACCGAGACTAATGAAGAGAAAAGGGAGGGAGACATAGACAGGGCGGTAGGGTGGGAGATGTGCCAGGGTTTGGAGAAAGCCGTGCACGAGTGCTACAGATGTGTTTGAACCCCCTGGAGCAAAATAATGACATAATCACCAGTGGTGTCACCGAGCAGACTGCACACAAGGTGACATGAGAGAACATGGAAGGAGTCTGGGCTCGGCTGCATGCTCCGACGAAGAACTTTCCATCAAAAACTATTTGTAGGGAGCTATAAAGATTGGCACTGACACTGGCAGGTGTTTCTCAGTTTGTGCCACTTCAGGAACTTATCTTTAGGAGGAAGGAGGCAAGCTTGCAGGCCCTACTTAAAAAACTACTTAACGCCCTGTTTATGTTCTGTCACAGGTCCCTTCATGACAACAGAATTCCAGCCCATGGCAGCCAGCACTTAACGCTGAGAGGCAATTAAAGGAAGTGTATGTTCAGTGCCTCAATGTCACACTTTAGGGCAGGAAGCATGTGATGCTTGCTGGTGGGACACGGTCAAGTTCATCCTGTGTTCTTTGTCCTAAAATACCCTTTTAAATGGTATTTTTATATACTGCAAAAATCTTTCTCTTCAAGATTTTTTTTCTTGTTTTCTAGTAAAGACAATTCCTGAACATCCTTAAAAAGAAATGTTACAAAACTTGTTTTCAGAGATTAAACTTTTTGCTTGTTTTCAGAGATTAAACTTTAACGTTTTGCTGATATAAGCCAATAATTATTTTTATACTACTGTATGGCCAATAACCAATAAATAACCAGTATTAAAATATTGAAATATTGTTACTTTGTCTGAATAAATAGAAAATAATACAAAAAATAAAAACTAATATCAAACGGGTGAATTTAGGCATCAACATTATAATGTACAGAATAAAATAAAAACAAAAAAAGATATTCTGAAATTTGCCAAAGATTACATTTAACAGTGTTATTAATTTTGGTTTCTAAAGATTAACTTTAAGTGGGCGTTATAAGGCGGATAAGGTAATAGAAATGTAAAAATACTGGTAATACATTTTTAATTATACATCCAGTATTGACCAAACCGACAATAACAATAATATGGTATCAATATAGTTACAATTTTCGAAATACTATTGATATTTAGCATAAAACAAGAGTACATTTTAAGTAAATTGATTTTGTTTTGAAGCTATTTTAAAATTTTTACTGAAACAAGACAAAAAAAAAACTGAGTAAAAATTATTTTTGTTGTGTACAATATGTTCTTAAGCAGTCAAATGCAATTAATAAGTTCTAAAGCAGTTAAATGAAACGCTCATTAAATTTATAGCGTGAGGGGAAGAATTTAGCTTGAACGGTATGTAATACATCTATGATTTATTCTATGTGTGTGTGTGTGTGTGTATGTGTGTGTGTGTGTGTGTGTGTGTGTGTAGTAGTTTTCTTTGGCTGGTGCTGAAGACTCCAGGGCTTGGTCCCTCTGTGCAACTTAGTGGCCATTAATAAGTCATTTTGTCTGGAAAAAAAAACATTGCCCGAAAGCATCACACACTCTTATCTAATTTCTGTCTCTGTTTCTCTGAGTAATATACAATATAGAGTGCCTACAGCAGTTTGGCTTTAAGTCCCTCTAAACCGCCATCACCAGACAGTTGAAAAACTCTTTGTGTTTAGTAAGTGAAGCAGTCTAAAACAGGTGTGCTTTCGTTGCACCTTCCATTATGAATTAGTAAATTACAATTAGATGTTGCTATTTGTGCTATTAACAAACAAAAGATAAGTCTTTAATGCAGATTTGATGGCAGCGATTACAATGTCCCTTGGTAAGTACAGTCAAGGCCATTGGATGTAATGTGCTGTACTGCTGCGTTCTCCAGGTCACTTCCACTAATGATTAACCGAAATGCTGAGGAATTTCTGTTCCCACAAGAGTTGCATGAGAAGAAATCACACAGACCCTGCGAGTGATCTCATCTATGAAAGACATGGGAATGGATATTCCCTTTAAATGGCAGGTAAAAAAAAAAAAAAAAAAAATTTTAGTCAAACCTGACTACTGTTAAATTCACTATCTGTCAGTCTAATTTTAAAATATTGCCTAAAGTGCATTCAATAAAGACATAAAGAGTGCGATGCTTATTCTATCAGCGGCTGCAATGGGAACAGAACCCAAGTGTCGTCCTATAACTAGATTACTGGTGCTTCTCTGACGTGAATCATGGTAATAACTAAGCTAATATGATGGGAGTTTGTTTTCATAGAGCTCTATTACGTTCGGCTGGGGACGGTACTGTGTGAAGGGGAGCCGCAAAGCGTGACATTTATAGCAAAGCGGTAGTGAAAAAAGAGGAAACGCATTATAGTCTCCTATCCATCAGCTGTCCAGTGATGAATTGATTCAGCACTGAGTATAAGAGCATGTCAGCAGCATACTGCTAAACCAATTTTACTTGATATTGAAGCATTGAAATATTTTTATATCCTATTTGTGTTATATAGGGCCTACTGTATATTTGTAATTGTTCTAATTTTCGGTTTTATTTTTGTCAAAATAAATACACATTGCGAGGTCATTTTTCTTCCTGTGAAATAAGTGTTGTAATTGTAAGTGTCAGTCCATCAGACAGTATGATCTAATTAGAGAGAGGAAGATGATCGTGACCAAGAGCCCTTGAAGACAATAGTCTGCATCATCTGACCACAGTGACTCTTTATATCAAATGACGTGCGAAGGGTTCACCACAGAACACTTATTGTGAGGGGTGCCATCCCAGCTGCAAGTGCGCTTGCTATACAATAGTGCACCAAGTCTGACTTTGCCCTTGGTTTCATTTGAGCGGATATTTCACATACTTTTGCTGCATATTAGATGTGGGTTAAAATTCACAACAAGAAATTTTCTGTGCGGAAAATTAATAAATAAATGTTAAATTTGTACATTTCATTTGAACATTAACATTAAATGAACAAGTGTAACGGAAGCCAGCTAGCACAGTAAGAGCTGTGCAGGCAAAACCTCACTCCCTTGATCTCAAGAGGCACTCTAGAGACTGATGCTAGAGACTGCGGTCTTTAGAGCACAGAGGGTAGAGCCTCTAGATTAAAAAAAAAAAAAAAAAACTGTAATGCTACACGTTTTTGTTTTTCCCCAGGAAGAAAATGAGATGTAAAGGGGTTACAACTGTAAGATTAAGCTGAACCCTCCCTAAACGTCCACACTATCTCGCTGCACCGTCCGTAGCTTTGAGTGGCGTTATAATGGAAGCGTGAGGTGAGCTGGCAGACCACACTGCAGGTCAGTGTGAGGTCAGAGAGGAAGAAGTGAAACCAGAGCCTGATCCTAAGATGTGCTAGTGTAGCGTGGCACAAGCTAGCAGCTCAAAGATAAACAACAGTAAACTAGCCCTCTGTGGGGGAGCTGTGTGTGGACTTGGGAGGCCAGGACCTCCTGGCAGTCACGATGGCAGCTCTCTACGCTCTTATTGATAACCTTCTTTTCTCATGAGGCAGGGGAGATAATACACTCCTGGAACAAGGGTAAAGGGAGATGAATGTTAGACAATAGACGGTCGCAGTAAAGGGACCATCCGCACAGTCTTTGAACTTTTCCCTGTCTCCAAAGGACAATTAATAATGAAGGCCTTTGGGGTAGGTCACACCAGACATGGACAAGAGGAGACGAGAGAAGAAACAAAAGAGAAGAGAAACCTGGAGAAGAGGGGGACGTGTTGGATGTTGGATAATTGATCTTTTTCAAGGGGGAGTGTTGCTGGTCAGAGCATCTTAAATTGCATCATTTACATTATGTGCTCGTCTAATAGACATTTTAATTTGTATTTAAGTATGTTTCACCTTAATAAGTAAGCCTTATAATTATGTTGATTTCCCTTAAAAGTATAAACATTTTGGCTCTGTTTATTTGCACAGCCCCACAACAGCAACACTGGCTCAACCAATGGTGTGCATTTTGGGCGGGGCTATCTGTTTGATCGACCAATGACAGACGAGGGGAGAGTTCCTTAATTAAAGTCATTAATTTTGCAGTTCCGTTTGTTGACGCTAGCGGCGCATAAATTACACACTTCACCTTTTAAGTATTCCCTCAACTATAAAGGTATCTTTTTAACCTTGGGATTTCGCCACACAAACAAAACTAAAATGTGAGTGGGAAACAAATAAAAGTCTCTAAGATTCATTCACTCAGAATGATAATAGCCACGGACACCTGATAGCCCAAAGATACCAAGACGAGAACTCTTGAAGTCAAAGGAGGTCTGTGTGAGTGTGCTGTGGGTATATGGCCACCAACAATTTTTCAAAAAAAAAAAAGGTTCAGAGATCACAGGGACCGAAGAAAGAGAGCAAGAGACTAAGCCTTCTCTATGCTCTCCTCAGCCAGTTCATGGGAGGAGTGTTCAAGGACTGAAGACAAGGCGGGTCTGGGGTAAGTTGGGAGGGGGGTATGGGACGGACACTCAGGGGGGTTTGACAGAAGAGCCTTGAACTATTTTGTGGCCGAAAGATGAGACCTTCCCAGAGCTGTCATAAAAATGTCTCCTTATCCCAGTGGAGCCCGTGGACCCCACCCCTCTTAGAACTCATCAATGGTGCCTGTGATGTGATACAGTAAGTGTGAAGACGGCTCCTGAGAACCAGATGCCACAATTACAGGGCCTGGAAACGCCACTTTGGCTAACAATGCGTAACTGTGCTGCGAGATTTAACAGGTGTTCACTTTCTTTGAACGATTAAATGCTCTGACTTTTTTTTTTTAGAATTTAAAGGATTTGTTCAACAAATACTTTTCACACTCACTGAAAGAAATTTAGAAAAATGTTTATGCAGCTCTTTTCCATAAAGCTAGTCAAGTTCCAAAATAAACAACTAAAAAAGTCTTAAGAGGCCATACGATAGCTTTATTCAAAGAATTAAATTATGCCCTGACAATTTTATTTTTTTAAAAAAATGTCATGTCAACATTTCAAAATTTCAGAGTTTAATAGCTGCAATTTTTCCAGTAAATAACAACCTAAATTCAGTCTGTTCCACACACAGAGCTGTCATATGACTTCAAAAGACTTTGAATACAGCACACGCGTCATATGGACCTCTTTTATGGTGCCTTCTTTATATTATATGAATGAGCTCTAGTTGTCGGAAAAGAGCTGCATGGAAACCCTTAAGAAGGAAAGAAAATAACATGAAAAAAATGACAATTTCATGTTTAACTGAACAACCCCTTTAAAAAAAATATTCTAATATGTCCATTAGCCTATGCAGAATAAACAAATGATGTTTCCAGACAACAGTTAAGCAGGCCTGTTAGGCATGATCATATCTGGTTTGTACATAGAGAAACCCCTTCAGCTAAGAGATAACACTTGCCACATTGCTGGCGGCTCTGTTTTGGATAGAAGACGAGAAAGGGAGATTCTCCCTCTCTTTTTTTTTTTTGGTTGGGGGGGGGGGGGGCTTTCAGGGTCCGGACATCATAAGTTGTGTCTATGCAAATGTCCTTGATTGTGTTCATTTGTGCCATTGTCCAGCTAAGACAAACGGGGCAGTAATTAGGAGAAAAATGATGGCGTATCGAGACAGCACGATGGAGGAGGAGCCGAATGAAGGATAAACAACTTGAAAGAAAACAGCAAGCTTGGTGAGAACAACACAAGTGCATTGAAGGCAATTAATGAAGCTCCTTTAATTACGGCCTTTGCTCAATCCACCATGAGGAATGTGACAATTATGTCATTAAAAAGTTTGTAATGGGAAAGTGAGGGGTGAGTACATTCGAAGAGGATGAAAGACACAAGGCAGCGAAAAGGAAGTGCAATGAAAGAGAGGGAGAGAGAAATGACAGGGCCCAACTACAAAAAAGAAAGTCTCAAAGGAGGAGGAAGCACATTACTGGTGCACATTGACAGACTAGATTAACATCAAACGATCAGCACAACAGAGGGTATATTCATTCAGGAGGAGCTAGCAAGGTGGTACTTTGATGATGCTAAATTTGGCAGAAAGAGCAACTTGCTGAATCGGCGAGGGTTCCAGTTTCATGCCTCGCAGTCTGACAGGTGGAGAAGAGAAAATTTAGTACAAAAAAGCCACCGCATGAAGTGTCCCTTTGCACCGCCAAAGGTTGTGCGACCTCTCTCTGCGGCACGGACTTGCCGTGGGACGCCGCCGCACGCTAGACAGGACATGCCGTGAGCCGGTCCGGTAGAAAAAAAGGAACAGACTAGGGCGCTGAAATTTGCATCAAAGATCGAGTTTTCCTTGCATGGAAAATTAGCATTTGGGAAAGTCTTTCAGGCGGTCCTGCTTGTACACCTGTGCAGCCTTTGTGGCTCTTGATATGCAAAACAATCTCTCCCTCGGTTCGACTTCTCCACCAACAACAGTCTTATTCATGGTGCCCTGCACTTTCTTCCACAGCCATGCAAATCTTGCATTTATATATGAAAATAGGGATCACGTCCCTAAATATCTTCCTGGTCACGGAAGGTGTGGTGCGCCAGGTTCTCTGTACCTGCGATCACAATAAACCTTGTCTTTGACCTGATCTAAATGAAAGAGAGGGGACGATTTTTTGCTAATAGTCAGCTAAATGATGATGTTGTAAGGATAGTGTTTGAATGACCAGAGTCCCACTGGGCAGATATTGATAGTGAGCTGAGCGGTAAATGTGAGCTCTGCAAATTGCATTTGACAAGGACACTTGGGCCTGAAGCATCGCTCCCTGTTTGCCTCATCAAACAGACAGATGCATGACTGTGTTTCAGCTCCCAAAAAAAGAGAAAAAGTCTTGTTCACTTTACCCCCAGGAGTACAGTGAGGGGAGGGGGGGAGGGGGTGGCTTACGGGATGAACAGCTTGCCATTCATTGTCTAATCATATAAAGAGATCATTTAGCTGTATTAATTTTAAAGCTCTGAACTGCGCCAACATTAACGGAAAGGATTCAAAGTAATACCTTACGCATCACTGCTTGAATCTCACCTCGTAATACACTGTGGCCTGATAAGGTGAATGCAGTTGCTTAGTAGTGTGAAACAAACGGAACGGACGAAGGCTCACCTCAAAGTCGTTGGCCTTGTTGTAGTGCATGTTGAGAGCGCGGAAAAGCTCGCAGTCCCGGCTCACGCTCAGCTCTTCTACCCCTGTCACGCCGTCGTTGATGGACTGCCGAGCAAATTTCTCCATCTGGATGTAGTAAAACTCACGGAAGTTACTGAACCACTTGATCAGCTGTGATGTGATGCAGCGGTTGAACTATGAGAGAGAGAGAGGGGAAAAAAGAGAAACACTTTTTGTAAGATTTGTTACTTTTGTAAGATCGGTCCAGCACAGAGAAATCCATTTTCAAATTTAGAGAGTGCCTTTGTGCCCATAAGTAGATAAGTTGGGTTTTTTTTTTTAAATAATTTTTTGTAATCGGTGATATTATGTGGTTTTCTACATGTAAATTATCACAAAAAAAGTTTATTATTAATGTTTTTTCTGAAAAACTTCCAAGAAGGTTCTTTAGTCTGTGTTTACTGAAAACTAAAAAAATCAACATGGACGGGTGTGACTAACCTCTAATCTGGTTAGCCAGTGAGACCCTTAAATGTCAGAACAACAGATAAGACATTTGTTTCTACAAACGTGTTTACTTCACATTGTCCTTGAGGATGATGGGTAAGCAAACAAACCCGTAGCTGAGAAAGATTGGTCAGTGGGGTGTTTTTTTTTTTTTTCCCAACAAGGCTTACACGGTCGGTTGGGATATTTGCTGTTGTGCGCAAATGCAAACAATTCAGGGTTGAGTAGATGAAATTATAATTGTGTCAATAGCCTGTAATGCAGTGACGGCAAATTTACATATCACGTAGCGAAGTTAATTCTGACATGCCCCAGGTCTTTCCCTCACACTAAAAACCGAGTGAAGTGAATGATACTGAGTTAAGAAATCAAAATGAAATAAAAAAGTTCTGCATTAATAGCTGAGTAACTCAAAGCTGGCTATATTTGGAGTGCCTGATTCTAGATCAGTAAAAACACAGTGCTCCGTTTGCCCTGTGTACTTGCCCCATGACCTTAGCAAATGACCTGTGCGACAGCCTTTGGTACTTTCTGTGTGTGCAACTACGTGTGTATGTTGATGTGTGTGTGTGTGTGCTGTGTCTGCCAAGAGTGTGAATGTACAGGACAGCTGAGTTGAATGTAGCCAAGTTAAAAGCTATAAATCCAACGGGCTTTCTGTTGGCTGCTCTGACACGCAGCCTCCTGCCTTTTGTCATTACAGGTGTTCATCAAGCCTTCATTGCCTTTGCCTCCCCTTCCATACCCTCAAAGAGCATTAATCAAAAATCAACAGCGAGCACTTATCTATCTGTGGCCATGAGAACATGCAGGCCTCTGTTTAGATGACAGCTGAGGAGAGAGAGAGAGAGAGAGAGAGATCGAGCATGAGGAGAAAAAAGAGGAAGGACAAGGAACAAAGAGGGGGGAGGGAGGGCAGCCGTGTTTTCCGAGGGTAGATGTAATTACCGTGTAGAAACTTGTCTCCATGCTTGCAAATTTAAGATAATGATGTGAATGAGAATTCATAGCGGGGACTCCAAGTCGGAGAAAGAGTCAGAAGCCAGGACAGGCTGATAGGTTTCCCCAAAAGGCCAGCCGAGAGCATAATTACTGCGCCACCGCCAGGGTTCTTCTCCCATAATTCAGCAGAAAATGATTAAGTCGTCAACCCGAGGCATCAGTCTGCAGAAGTTCAAACATGTACTTAACCTATCCAGGAATTATACATTTGGCCTGTGTGTCGCCTCTGCCTTCATTCAGCCTAACAGCCAGCGAGATCAGGGGTTTGAAAAGAAAGAAAGAGGCGAAAAAAAGAACAACCAAAGAAGCAAGGCTATCTGATCTCTCGCTTAGCCCCGTTTCAATAGACGTTAAACCTATTAGGATCTACTGAACTCGAGGGCCTTCTTTTTTCCCCCCACTTTATCTGCGGAGCGAAATGCACTGTCCAAATTTCCAGACACTGAGATAAGAACCCCGGCCCCCGTGACGACTTACTCCGGCCCCCCCACCACCCCCTTAATTCTTTTAGAATAAGAAACAAAACATTACAAAATGATAGCAGACTGCTCACTGGGGAATGAAAATTGCTTTGACATGGAGATTAGGCTCTTCTATTGTCATAAGACATTGTCTCATATGAGTGGGGCTTGCAGAAGAGTCGGATAAAAGGCGAGAGAGGGGGGAATTTTTTTTCTAGAATGGCTAGTGGATGACATAATGGAGAGCGCAGAAAAGTAAGTCCGCATGACATCGTTTGGCAGCGCTGTATAAAGGGAGATTTAAAAAGCATTGTTGCCCAATAGAAATACCAGAGATTCGGGGGACAATGGAGCCACGTTGCTGGAACGTGACAACTCAGCAATTAAGGATCATGTCATCTGCTTGTCAAACGAAAATAACCAGTCTAGCTCTCTCAGCTCTTAGCCACCACATGCACCGAACAAAACATTAAATGACATATCGTGGAATGAAAAATAAATAAATAAATAAAAACACCTGCAAACGCAGTCATTTTTCTTTTGGGGGGATTTTGGGGGTCTGAAAGTGAGATGTGTTGGTATTCACACACAAAGTTTTGAGATTCTGAGTCCAGTTCTTAAATTAAGTCTATTGAAGTCATTTAAGAACTGGACTGATTTTAAGAACTAAATTAAGAACTTAATTTAAACTTAAGTCTATTGACATGTTTCAATTTCCTGTGCAAATATATACAGAGGTGTTATTATATTTTCAGTAATTTTGTTTGGATTTAATATATTATAATTAAAGAAATATTGTTGTTGTTTCTATAGACAAATAGGTCATTGTCTTGATGTTTTTAATATATTTTATGTTGTATAATATATATATATATATATATATATATATTCAAATATAAATATTTATTTTATTTATTATAAATAATTATTTAATACATTATTTTAAATTGGTTAAAAGTAACTTTACAAGACAATATTTTAAAATATTTTTTAGTTGCAATTAGTCCACTCTTAAATCAGCAAGATACTTCTGCGTATAAGTGCAAAATCCACACACACACAAACACACTAGTTTCATAAAATCTATTATTCTGGACATCATTTCCAGTGCTGTTCTAAGAACACAAAATGCAATGCTTCCCATGGGACACCTCATCCTGTTATTCTCTACCCCCACAAAAAAAAAAAAACCTTATATATCCAATGAGCACGCTCAAAAGATTCATAAAACAAATCAGTCTGACGCCTGTAATGTGTCCGGGCAGCAGTTGACTCAGAGAACAAGGGTGTACGTACGGGAGCGAGAACATTTCACACACTCTTGCTCACGGGACTGTGAAAGATTATTCCTCTGGTGACAGAGATCCGCTCTTTCCAAGACACCGGGGGAAGACTTGACCTGTCACTCCGCACGTTTCCTCTGTTAAACATGGACAATACAGGCTTTCACACATGCTTGGTGGGGACGCTACTTATACGGGGGTCTGTGCATTTTAAGACTCCCCCCCTCACCACACACACACAGCATGCACTTAGATTGTGAATCTGGGAAAAGTCGAGCTCTATAGAGGGAAGTAAGCTAAGTGCCCCAGTAGGTTACTTGATATTCAGCTGTTAATGGTACATGGTATGCTGTGTGTTTAAAGGCAGTCAGGCAGCCGAGTGACAAAGCCTGAGCAGCTAAAATAATTTCCCTGACCTACGGTTGACCTTACTGGAGCTGTCCTGCTGAAACGTATACGCCTCAACCCTTACAGGGTGACACGACCCCCGCTCATACTTGCTTTGACTGCTCATAATCAGTGTCACACCATCGTCCTGCTAATACTCCTCTTAACCTTTGACCCCTTCTCATTTAGCCCTCAAAGTCTACGGTAACTAAGCCAGTGGACCACCTCTCCATGCGCAAAGTGATGTGAATATATGCCATATGAGGTTGATGTATATTAAAATGGGAAGAAATACTGCACAGGAGGCGAGAGAGGTGTAAAGGATGAACATGGTAGTTTGGCAGTACATCACATTAGGATAATGACCCTGTGTTTTATAATACTTTGAGTGACAAATATGATCACAGTTCAAGGAACAACTGCGAAAAAGAGATACTGAGGAGGTACAAAGGTATTATCCGTTACATAAGAACTCCAATCACTGGATTGTCACAGTTTCCTGTTGATTTCATGTGAAGGAAGGCTGCATTCATCTCTTTATGACTACTGGCTCACTCCGTGAAGTCACAAGTGGTGCGCACTCTCCGTAAAAAAGCAGCTTCCTCTTCCTGACTGAGCTATAATCTATAATCATCATCACCACCATCATGGTTAAAGTATGATATCATTCAAATCTCTTTGACTCACACCTTTAACCATAATACATTTACATTTAGCCTTGACTGTACATGTAGAATTGCTTTAATAATAATAAAAAAATATTATTATCATTATTACTATTTACTTTTTCAGGGCATTTTAATTGATTCGTCTTAAACATTTTGATTGCATTTTAAGTCACCATTATCATTTCAGCCATTCATTTGTATTTTATTAAAAAAAAAAAATTCTAAATGTTCATTCTAAATTTTTGTTCGACAAAGTGATTAAATAGTTGCTCTACTACAAAGGCAGAATGTTTTTTTTTTTAATTATCCGATTACAGACAATTTAGGTAAAACAGTTGTCAAATCAACCTATTTCCCACAGTCATTATTTCCTATTTAGATCCCATCATTATGATGCCTAAACGTCTTTAATCACTAATTCCTGTAACTTTCATAGGCTTATACAGCCGTAATTAGTCAGTAATTTATGCTTAATTCCCTTACATACATACTAGTTGATCCAACAAACACATGCCACCCATTGTTCCCTTCAGCTTAAGCAGCCCTGAAAACCATCTCTCCCAGGACACTGACCTTGTTTTGGAAAATGTTAATTTAATGTGTACAGATTTTCACAGCCTCGTCTGAAGGGGAATTGTAATTGGGCCGTCTTTAATTTAAGGTTTTGATAAACTTTCTCTTTTGTGTCTTAAAATTGAGGTACAATTAGGAGAAGTTTCAAGGGTGTTTTCACTGAAATCAGAACAAAAAAAAACCTAAAAAAACAAAACAAATCTGCTTTCTCTGAATATTACCTTCAAAGTATTTTCGAGACATTAAACGATATGATTTCCTACTGAAGCATAAGCGCTAACAGCGAGCGATGAATGGCAGTGCGTACTCATGAGTATTAAGCTGCTGGCAGATTTAGATGGATGCAACAGAAGCATGTGTGTGAGGATGAGGTGGTCACCCTGGACCCAGCACAGGGGCAGCTGGGAGTGAGAGGACCCTGCTCTCCTCATTTAAATAATGTGGCCTGAATCTGTCACATTATTTCTCCTCCGTATGCTCCCTGTATGACGCATCAACAACAAATTAAGTTGTAAATAAAAGACAATTGGTGCCATTGTTTTGTTTGTGTTGTTGTGCTCCATTTTGTTTGTTGTCTCCCTCCTCCTCTCCATCCCCTCCCGCTTTCGCTTGTTCATTTCTGCCGAACCTCTAATTTTCTCAGCTCTTATCACCCTCTGCCTCCCACTTCCACAGATCAGTTGGGAATGGGAACTCTAGGAAATTATCGTCCGACAAGTTAACAGAGACAGAGAATAGTTGTTTGTGCTCGCTAACCAGCAGTGACGCGACAGAATAAAAGAAGTTTACAAAAAAAAAGGTACTCTCATGATCAGTTTTTTTTTTTTAAATGAAAGCGTAAGTGAGTAAAAGGGAAAGTGGGACTTGTGCTATGCCGTGTTGTTCTCTTCTAGGAGATTAAGGCCAGTTATTTTAATTGGGGGGTGGAGGGGTAGGGGGAGCTGGCCGTCTGTTTGGGACCCATCTGGACTAATGGGACAGTGCTACTTCACACGACATAGTTAACGGTCGACGGCGAGCTCACCTTCACGTCTGAGAAGAACATCTTCAGCATGTTGGAGCTGGGGTAGCGTGTGTAGAAGAACATCAGCTTGGCCTTCTTCAGATGGTTCGGAGAAAGCCCCTCTTGGATTTGAAATTTGAAGGTTAGGGAAAATATTTTAAAGTGTAGTCATCAAATAAAGACAATAAATCCCATTTAAGATGAGCATAATATTGAATAAATTAAAACAATAGATAAATATAATGCAAGTTCCTCAATAAAATCAGCTTCCCTTGTATATTTCATATTTACCACAAGACCAATAATTACACTGTAGCAAACCCTCCTTAATTATTTCAGTTTTCTGACGACTGCATATTAACACCTACAGAGTTCCAGTCAATGTAGCATTGCAAGTCAATAAACGTCTGCTTATCCCAATAAAAACGCTATTTATCTGGAGGTGGCACTGCCCTCTAGATTGGTAAACAGAGGGCAGCTGAGGGGGGTCCCAGGAGAGACCGTGGCTAACCAGAGCCATCTACCCATTACAATTAGCCCCAACCCCCAACCCTCCACCCTGAGCCTCCTGGCACGGCCCCCGCTCTGCCAGTTAGGCCGGCTTTAGCCACATCTGCGCTCCAGACTGGCCCAGCCATTTCCTCTGCAAATTAACGGCTTTATAATTTATCAAAAATGAAGATGCATGCGGGGCTAAATCAATGGGCCCCCACAAGGTCAATTAAGAGGCTCACCACTCTCTCCCCCCCCCTTCACTATAAAGCATGGCACCGTCATGGCAGCTCGCACTGAATACAGTATCTCACTGTGTCTGTTATGTAAAACACTAAGCGCTGGAACAGTCGCGACAATAAATGCTGCAACTTACAAAAGCAAAAGTAAGTGCATCTACATGCAAGAAACTAAAAACAATGGACTGTCTGCTATTTGCAATGTTGAGCCTCTCTAATAATAGTGTGTATGTAGATTGGTGTGTTCCTTCTGCCAAGAGAGGAGGAGAACCCTAGGTGACCTCCATTAGGCTGATAGGGAAGACCAAAAGAGCTTTACTCTCTTTCCTACCATCTGTCATAATGCATACAGCAAATAACAGCAGTGAATGACAGCGAGGGAGGGAGAGAGAGAGAGTTAAGCTGTCTTTTTCACAACAAGTCAAATTTTCCAAGGACCTAAAGGCTCATTTAAAAACCTAGAGAAGGGAAAAGCCCAGGCAGCGAGGCCGCTTCCCAAAAGTGCATCTTCATGAAATGGAGCGAATAATAGGCCGAGTCGTGAAATCGAGGGCTGGTAAACACCTTCATGGATTTTTTTGTTCAAGAGTTTAATCGCATTGAGAAGCTCTTTAATCTAATGGGCATCGCACATTAACAGCGGTGAGGAAGTTGAGCACTGAATCATTTGCAGTATTTACTGAGCGACCATCATATCGGTTCTTACTGCTCTGTCGCTGCTCTGTTAACAACATTCATAAATCCCAGGTATATCATTACTCAGTGCCATTAACATTCAAGACATCCACATTTAAACAAAACAAACAGCCGCAGATCTTGGGAACAATGTGTTGAGGATGACTCGACGGGGCTTGACTCACCGAACGCACATTTCCTACAAGTAGACCTGGCTTCCAAGAAAAATACAGCCGTTCCTAGGATACGCAAATATGCGAAATGACAAAATAGATCGAGTAAACACTGGCCCACTCAGTGTAAGACAAGCCGGGCCATAGTCAACATGAATGAAGGACATAATGCAAACATGAATATGAAGTATTTCAGGGGAGGAGAAAAATGGGGCAGCTGTGGTTTATAGCCAAATGAGACACTACATAAACAACGCCACCATAGATGCACTGCATCATCGGGCTTTTTTAGGTCTGGTTTTGTATTAAGCATGTTGCATGTAAGGGAGACAATAACTAGTGAAATGTGATCCAACAGCCAGGTGTAAGGAGAGAAAGGAAGGAAAAAGAACATAGGGATGCTAAATCCATAAATTAATGCTAGACATCTGTTCAGCAATATGAAAGATTAGAGCAACAAATGTACTACAGCTGAGACTTTAGCTCTTGCTTAGGAATAAAAGACTAGAAAGCGTTTTCAGATTGTCAGCTGAAAAAAAAAAATAGTACTTTGATGAAGTGCTTTGCGACACTCTTTTGACATATAAATGTATAAATCAGAAAGGACTCGAATTTTGTCATTCCACCAGCAGAGTGATTTTGAAATCGAGAAGGTCTTTTATTAAACCACTTTGGCAACCGAGTTTGAAAAGTGATCTGAGCGATGTCTTCATAGTGCACGTTTTCTTCGCTTCGCTTTAATTGATGAAACCTGATTCTGCGAGCAATAGCTGCATCAGCACTTGAGCATGGAGCTAACGCAACCATGAACCTCTGTCCTCGTCTAATATATTAGACATGCAAACTGGCTTCACCTGCCACCCACCCCCAGCCCCACCCCCAGCCCATTCTTACAACAGCCCTGTGCCAGAGCTGTTCGGTCTCTCTATATGCAAATGATGGGGGAAACTGAACAAGGCTATTTTTCTTGAGATGCAAAGAGAGCACGTGACAAGGAAGATCATGCTGCCCATGGCTGAAGATAATTGGCTGCTTGTTTCTTCTCAAATTTGAATGGAAATTCATATTTGATTAAACACCCTATTTTGCAAATATTGAGATGTTGTTGTTCAGGTCCCAACTGAGCAGGTGTGCAAGTATACTTACAGAAATAATAGACTCCCTCTGAGCTGAAGAGTGCACCCCTGCCTGGGATGCCGTTTCTCTTTGCATCGTTAGGATGAATTATTTAGCCAGTTAATTAAACAATATATGTAATTGAATTAATATTTCATTTGAAACGGCAAAAGTTACTGTTTGATTTAAAAAAAAACAAAAAACGTAGTGTTTGATTTTCTTAATTTAAAGCTTATCTAAGACCTAGTCGGCATTTGGCGAAAGGTTAAAAAGAGGGAAAGGCGTGAAAGAAAAGCAGCTACCTGCTAACACCTGTTCACACCGGATAAAAAAGAAAAGACCTACTGCCAGGCAACAGCTATCAGTGTACATTTACCTAAAGCAAGCTGGAGGTGTTCATAAGAAATAGGCTTTGTTGTTTCATGACACATATTATATGAAATTAATTTTTAAAATGACAAAGCTCAACAGTAGGGACGTTGTTCCTCATGTTGCTTTCACTTGACACTAAATGAGCTCAAATCCTCCTAAATGAAGTGCTCCTCCACTGACAGAGATCTTTTACCATCCTTCTAACACAACTTTCTAGGGCCTCTAAGCAAAGGATCCCACTTGTCCTTTTACTTCCTGGCTTTGAAATATGATTTGCTTTGAGCATTTATGTACAAAGTCTTGCATGCGCTGTGATGAAAGAGGGGGTTTTATTGTGAGTCTCCCTGTGATAGTGTGAGAACAGAGAAGATGGGAGGTATCTTAGCCACGGCGGGGCCTTTCAGCACTTCTCCATATAGCGCACACTTAAAAGGCTCCATCCACTGAGGTCTTTTTAATCTTCAGACTACTAGAGGAACACTGGTCTAGAATGTGCCGATTAATGGAGATTTATTGAAATTAAGTTTATGTCTTATAAAGGTTCTGTCTGGCATTCATATGCTATTTAAGCCACGCAATTACATAAACAAATACAAATACAACAATCAAAATATGCTTTTCTCTTTTTTGAAAGGATATTGTACTTCCTGAATATGGGGAGATGTCAGACATGTCCTGGAGGTCTCCGCACTCAGACTTGATGAGGGACAAGGACAAGCCTTCATTCCCTGGGTGTGTTGGTGACATGGAACGATGGTGGCTGAGGTGGTTGGACGACATCTTGGTCCGTAGGCTGGTGGTCTCTCTGGACAAATCCAGAGACTCGGGAGAAGACCTATCCTTTCCTGGGTAATGCCCTGTTGGGCCACCTAAGGGGCTCTGGAAAGGGTAGCCCATTAGAGGAAGGGGGAAAGGATGGCGGAAAGAGGGAGGACTAAAGCCCATTGCGGAAGATAATGGTGAGGGGTGCAGGGAATGGTGGTGGTGACTCCCGGGTGTGGGAAGAGACCCAGTCTGATCTGAAGAGTTCTTTCTCACTACCAAAGGCAGGGCCTCCGTTTGGTCATTCGAGTTGTGCACCTGCATGCTAGCAAAAGTGTCCAGGGGGTTAGGAATGATGACATCACCGAAACATTGCAAGCGCTGGTTGGCAGTATGGAAGTTTGGGTTTTCTCCATTGACTGCGAAACGATCAGGGGGCATCTGCAGGGGTGGGAAAACCTGAGGAACTGGGCGTGGAGGCTTGGCAAAGACCTTCACCACGGTGTCCACAACTTGGGACATTGCCGTATTGAGCTCTTGTTTTAGCGTCTCTGCTAGCTGTTTGCCTTCTGCGTGCATGGAGGTTGGTCCCTGGCTCTTTCCTCGTGACCCATCACGCTTGGGTTTGTCCCCCTCCGCCATCATGTTCTGCTCCCGAATAAGTGCGCGTGCTCGATCCAAGAAGTGCCCCGGGTCCAGGTCAGACATCTCGTTGTCGGAGCGATCTGGGACCGAGTCGTGGGCACGATTGTCCATGCCATCAGAACGCATGCTGTCTTCAGAGATGTTTCCATCTTCATCATTCTCAGAGTCAGTGCTGTCGTAAATCTGGTAGAACTTCTCTTGCAGTTGCCGGAGCTGCTTCTGCATGTCCTCCAGCTGTAGCTTCAGTTGCCGGCGCTCCTCGTGTTTCTGCTCTTTGCGGGCAGAGACGAGTTGCTGGAAACTCTGCTGCTGCTGCTGTGGCAGTTTCTGCTTGCGCTTGTTTTCCCGGTAGTTCTCACGGGGACTCGGGGGCTGGGCTGCCCCCTCACGCTCGTTATCACCAGCACGGAGCGTGACGCTTGGAGAATGGCTCATCCCACGGATGATGTTTTCCACCCGGGCTCGTTTGGCCCTAAGATGCTCATCTGTTAGCCTCTCCATTTCAAATTGGGTCATGGAGGGCCTGTTGAATGGTGAAAGGCACTCCTGAGGGCTGCCCCGCGAGGAGTTGCTGCAAGCATCCTCCTGCTGGATCTCTGAACCGGTGCTCGAGAGGCCACTTCCCTGGAAATTAGGCTCACTGCCTCCGTTTTTGGTCAAATTGTTTTTCAGGAGCTGGGAGATGATTGTTGCCCCCGGAAAGGGCATCATAGCGTCTTCGTAAGAGTTCGCCCTCTTCAACAGCTTGCGAAGCACGTTGGACTTCTCGCCGTCTGCGTGCTGCACCACTGAACACTCAACATCTTGATCGGAACCGTGGGGATTCATGGCACTAAAAAAGGTTGCTTTTGTGCGGGTAAAAACCACAGATGTTTGCCCAACAGTCCTCTTCACTCCTATGTCAACTCTTCGTCTCTTGGTTTGTCTGCTTAAGAGGGATGTGCTGTCATGGTCAGGCATCACTGGAACAGTTATTGTGCCATTTTTGAAAGCCTGTCAGCTGGGCACAGCTCGAGAACCCTGGGAACCTAGCCAAAAAGAAAGGACTGATGAATAATTTTCTTTATATGTCTCTAAGTTTCTTGTACCCAATCCTAAATGCAATTTGAAATAGCCTTAAAGAACAACACACAATGCAATGCTTGAAGTTGGTACAATATATTCAATAAAAATGGACAAAAGAGGTTAACGGCAAATAATATATAATTAGGGTCAGTTACAAAGTTTTAATAATCTCTCTCTCTCTCAAAAAATAAAATAAAAAAAATGTGTAAATCTGCCAGGAACAATTAAAAAAAAAAACATAGCCTACTGCTGTGTTTAGCCAGACATGTCCTGCCACTATTGTGCGCACATACATATAGCAAAGTTGCAGGCTTTATTCACTTTGGTAAGTTTTGTCAGTAAAACAGTTACAGACACTTAATATTATCTTTTGGAGATTAATATTATCTTTTGGAGATTAGCAGGCACTTATATCCCCCATCTAATTGAAAGAAAAAAATCCTAATACAACAAGTATAATACACCACATTAATTCAATTCTGGGTTTCCAAAACAATTGGTTTGTTGATGACCAAATGAATTTAAAGCAAACACTTTTTGTGGATAATGCAGTGTAATAAAGGCTAATTGCACGTTTTACAAGTTTGTTGACGGTTATTTAAGATCGCCAAAATTATTCATGTCGCTCAAATCAGATGATAAAAAGTTTGAGTTCTTCTTACATAATGAAAAAAGCAAATATGTTGCTTTGCTCATTAACGCATTGTAAATAGACAATTTCATCTCTCAGTCGCACTGAGCATGACTAAAGTGCACAGTTTGTTTAACAGATCATCAATAACGCGACAACTTCGTCTAAAATTTTACCCTAAAGAAAATAATAACTCTAATAATATAATACGGCCTTTTGACAACTCGTTTGCAAATATTTAGAATAAATACCTAATGCTGTGTGCCATGCACCATATAAGATGTCTAACTTTAATTAATTGTTCTTCAAGACGCACCGATTAACATAGTCAGAAGATTACATTTAAGATACAAAATAGAGCGGATACACCGCATTTGCTGTCACTAAATACAGACATCTGACAAGTCAAGACAACAAGGCAACAAAATCTGTTCGTTTTAGATGTATTTCACCTCATACGGCCACTGCGTCCTATGGGCACCTCTCCAAATATTTAAAGCTGTTCAACTTAAAGCCACACAAGTTGCGATAGAAAGAAAATACAACTAATTCAATTACAAATTTATGTGAACACACGATTCGGAAAACGCAGTTGCTGTGTTAATCAAAACATTTGTGTAAGTTTTTTGGAAATCGCAGTTTTGAACCATTAAGACCCAAGGACCCCCCACTCATTCTCTCAGCAAACCCAGAGACACCTAAAAAGGCTAGACTTGATAAGTAACACTGTAAAATAACGTTTTAGCAGAAACATTAACTAACATTATATATTGTAAAACATAGTTTGAGATAAGTTTATAATTAATGTTTTATATCTCCACAGAGTCCTGATTGAAAATTCTGCCTTATAGGAACAGAGTATGTACCTCACACCTAAATATTTAGCCTATAAATAGTTCATTTTGACACTAAACACCTAAAACAGACTTTACAGTTATATATAGGCCTACGTTCTCTCCTAAACTCTAAGCTGTGTTGTATCATTGCTTTCACGTCAGAAAACGATGATGATGATGAAGTAACGCGTCAAGCTGGAGTGCCAGTAAAAGTCAGAGGCTCCGTATAACCTTACGCTCTTAAAAATAAAGGTTAGTCAAGTGTTCTTTTTTAAAACCTTATAGTTTCAGCAAAAAGCCAACTTCTTATCAAGAACATTTTTTAAAGTTGTCAGTTTGGCTATTTGGAGATTTTTGAAAAAAAAAGTTCTTGATATTAGGCTACATTAGCCTATAGGTTCTTCAGTTCACTGTTGTCTCTCGGCTCTTTAAAGCAGTATAACGAGGCTTTCTAAACAACTTGAAAATAATAGCTTTTGTGAAACTTAAAAGATTCTCACATGACACCGCTGTCAGGAAACCCCTTTTTCTATCTGAAACCTTTAACTTACGAAATAACGTTAATTCAGCTATAGCGCATCTATGTAAAACACAAGGAAATTTGTTATTGGCATAAAAACAACATACGACTGAGAAAAAAATAAATGGAAATAAGGAATATACGCAAAATGTTAAAACTACATAAACCTCAGAAGAGATAGACTGTCCTATTGCGAAGAAGAAACGGCAAGTTCAGGCTGAAGGCAAATGTTTCGCGTCGCCTCTCCAAAGTAGCAATATTACAAGAGCGTATTTATACTTACTTTACGGAAAACATAGGGATGCAACCCTTCCAAAATGATGCAAATTTATGATAAAGTAAAAAAAAAAAATAGAAACCGAAGAGCGTGAAGGATACAGCGATACAGCGCATCAGTAGTAGAACAAAACTCAGCGCGAGCGCAAATGACAAGGTTACTTACTCTGAAGATGAGAGCGAATTGAGCTTCTTCACGATAGTGTAACAGAGAATACAGAGGGTTGTTCGCCCCGTGATGAATATTGTAATTTCTCGGGACAAGCGAGAGCGAAGAGAGTGAGATAGAGAAAGAGCTCTTGTGCGCCGCTCCTCTCTCTGCATGAAAACTGTGTGTCTCAGCGCACGCGGCCAGGAGGAGGCTGAGAGCGCGCGCTCGAACCAACAAGATTCACTTTAAGACGCGGCTGAAGGAAGCAGGAAGACGGCGCGTCATAATCATAGTGATGTAACGCTCGCACCTACCAATAAGAGCAGTCCGCTGGATTTAGAGGAATACAAAACAAGTGAAGTTGAAGACTCCGCTCAAGCAAAAACGAATGATACGGGAACCTTTGTGGGATATCTGTAAGGATATGCACTTTTTAAACAATATGTTCTCTTTGTGGATTTTGTTAAAATTATTTATTTACAAAATGAACAAAAGTTGTTTTTGCTGACTGAAATGTATATTTGTTTCCTTCAGTGTAGATGCACGCTCAGCATGATGCATTTGAAATATAAATCGCACCAATGCGCACTAAGTGCACTTGCAACGCAACTTACTTTTTATCCAGAAAAGTAAATACAGTTAATTTGTCGAATGATTCATATTTATATTATATCATCATGTAATTCATAAATGCGAATTTCATCACCATGTTTAAAAATAGGACAAAACTCACAACATTCATGAAATGTAGTATGCAGGCCCCGAGAAGTGACCGCTGCCTCGACCTCGTGCGTGCCTGGGTTCGTGAAAATAGTTTTGCTTGCCAAGGTTGTCTTTGAGCTATGGGCTTCTTCTACTTAAGACCTTGCTCTTTAGATCCCTCCTCCTAGCCTCCACAGTCAACAGATGAAGGAATATGCTGAAGCTTTGACGTGTTCTTATTAACTGTTATTTGAATACGGTTGAATAGTCTCTTTCTTGCATAGAGGAATCCGTAAGATTATCCCCAAAAAACGCACGGGAGGTTCTGATTGTAAAATGAGCCACATATCCATCATGCGTGCTTTTATGATCAGTCGGTAAAGTTTAAAACACAACCAAATGGATATTCTATTCTATATGAATAGAATAGAACAGAATAGAATAGTGTTGTCTTTCCTGCGACGGTTCTTTAGGTTTGATTTATGCACAGATAAAGTGCACATAAATGTGCAGCACATGTGTAGTACATTATCAATTAACTTGCATTTATATCTGTCTTGCTCATAAATTTGAACCACCACGCTAAAATAAAGTTCCGCGTTGTGGAAAGGGAAAAAACAGGATTATTTGGACACATTATTTAGAGAGCCATTAGCCAATCAAATGTTGATTTCTCACCATCCTATCAGGTGCTTCAGCATGTAAGCAGATTTCTCAAAGCCTTAACCTACTTTTCTGTTGTCGCTGTTCCTGCTCATTGTTGAAATTAAAAAGTGTATTCAGAACGTAGCATATTACTCATTTTCCGCGATACATGTGAAAGTTTTTCCCCTTTTTGTGCTTTAAAGCCACTGCCTCTTGTGTTCTTATAGCAGCTCATTTGAACGAAATGTGATGTGAGTGACCCTGTTTCGTGAGTAATGATTAAAATATCTTTATTGATACCAAAAAATTAATAAAAAAATTGTACTAGTATATTTACCTACATGTAAAATAGCTAAATCAATCAGTCAATGTGATTTGGTATTCTTTAAGAAAAAAAAAAAAGAAGCAAATTTCAGTGGTCTCATTCATTCCAAAGCATGTTTGTGCTGTCAAAGCAAATGACAGCAGCGCAGCTATTTGACCTATTAATGGGATTATTTACTGTAACTCTGTTGATCAAAATTCTTTTATGAATTTGGATTAGAAAAGCCAATCTGCAAATGCATTCAAAACAAACTTTTTAACTTCTGTTATTATTATTACATTCATTATAATATTTAACATTATTATTATTTTCGATTATTATCTACAAATGATTTTATATAAACGTGGTTACAATCTTATATTTTTAATAACATGCATCCCTCGAGATTTTTACCTGATGGTGAGTGTTTTCCCCCCCGACAGTGTTCCTCCTTCAACACGTACAATCATTGACTAGATGAAGTGTTTTTTTATTATTATTCATAACTAACTAAATAAAAAACACGTTTCTTCAAGTTTAGAATAGGATTCACTTTCACAGCAACAAGCCCCTTTCTTTTCCTTAAACGAGGACAAAAGGAAAGGCGTGTTGTTCAGTCCTGTTTCCATGTCGCAAGCAAATGTTATTGTGAGTGAATAAACGACTGGGAAGGCAGGATTTTTGCTGCAATGAATTTCTTTTCCAAAACAGGTGTTCCAACTTATTTTGTTAGCATCTTTCCCCAAAGGCACGCTCGGAGTGCGAGCTTAGTGGAAAAATACATGACAACATTAAAGCAATAGTGTTTGGAGAAGGAAAACGCCTCTTAGGTGTAGAGGAAACCTGTTTATTAACACCGCCACCTCTGATCTCTCTGTCACCTTTCTGCTGGACACTCAGTCACTTAATGTCTTAGACTCGCCTGTATTTCGTGAGGGATAACGGCTATCACTTAAATATCATATCGAATATCATAGGCTAATATATATTAGCTAGATGACGTGCGGAAACGGATTGATTACATTTTACGCGACAATTCAGTTGTCAATGCCTTAGCCAAGTCCGGACAATTGTTGCTTTTAACTGTTAGAAGAATACTTTAACAAATAGACTACAAAAAATAAACGAAACTTTATCTCAACAAAATGATTACACCGGTTTATCGACGGCGCGTCTATTTGAAAAGACAAGTGCTCACCTGCTCTCCCACAGTCCTTTTTTCCACTCAGCCCATAAAGTCGACGAGAAAATAAGGATTTAAAGATATTCGACATATATCAATAATTTTAGATTTAGAATTTAGATTATTAGCGCATATTATTATGTATTTGTGAGGGAACACGAGTTGAATTCCGATAGGCTAGTCTACTGGAACTTTATTTGCTTTCTGCGTCTGAGAGTTTCAGTATTTATTCTCCAGAACAGCTGCAGTTAGGCAGCAATAGCTAGTTAGCCTACT
Source organism: Pimephales promelas (assembly GCF_988280905.1). Lineage (NCBI taxonomy): Eukaryota > Metazoa > Chordata > Actinopteri > Cypriniformes > Leuciscidae > Pimephales > Pimephales promelas. Next base: position 26,916,593 of record NC_142783.1, read on the forward strand.
TCTCTGTTTGTACAGACTCTGTCCACTGTGCGAATTATTTAACGACTTTCAGTAGAGTGACATCTTTAAATCCATTTCAGTCATCTCAGTCGGTTCGGTTGAAGTTTGTCTGGCACATTCCGAACGGTCTTTTGGCGCCCCTAGCGCAGATAACCATCTTAAAGATCGACCTACTCGATTATTGTAATATAATTGCTATTAAATAAATAAATAAATAGACAAAATAAATAAATAAATAAATACACGAATAAATAAATAAATAAATAAATAACAAGATGAACGGTAAATACGTGGGTTTGTTGATGTAGCAGCCTACACCTCGAAACTGACACCGATCGAATATCTGTTGCTATGGTGACAACCTTACCTAATGGCGATTTCTGTTCGCAAGGGTTCACATTTAACGCACTCTTATGATACGTTGCTTAAAAACTCTGATAAAACTCATAAAAACACTGATATATGTAAAAACAATACGTTTTGTTTTGACTTCCTGAATACGCCCCCCTCCCTCCCCCTCATTTCGCCCCCCCCCCCCGCGTCTGTCTAGTAGGCCTAATAGAGTTCGAATTATCCCAGTAATGTAAAACCGAGTGAGATTTGAGACTCTATTTGTTTAGGTAATTATTATTACATAGGGGCTATTATTATGAATGTGGGCTAATTATAGGCCACCAAGTAGCCTATAGGTCACTGCTTTTTTAAAAATATAGAAATGAGTCTAGCTCCACATGACTTTATTATTTGTTTTTTAAGGAGATATATTTCAATTGTATTATACACATAAGTGCAGTGGAAACACTATTTTATGAGAATCTTAAACTAACTTTCTTTTTTTTTTTTTTTTGGCAACATGGCACTTTTGTGAGTAGTGAGTAGAAACACAGCTGACACAGAGGTGGATTTCTATTTTATTTAATGTGTTTTGCCCAGGATAAATTTTGGCTAAAGATGTAGGCTATCAGTTATTCATAGTAAGCTGCTGCGGTTTGCATAACTGACTGAGAGAGGGTTTGTGTAACTTTAATCCATCCCGCAGTTAGAACATACATTTATTCAAAGGACCAAAGTTGATGGCCCAAATAAATTAGCAATTCAGATGCAATATCAACAAACAAGGCAAAAAAAAAAAAAAAAAAGAGAGAAAGAAATCAACTCGGCTTCATATGTCACTTCTGTGGATTACAGATGTCCTGGGGGCTAGTGGTAAAAAGAGGATCAGTGGGATAGACTGCCAACAGATAAACAGGATCTAATGCTGTGTGGACACTGACGTTGCCCTTTCATGCTGATCTATGACCCGCTACCTGAACCCTATGTGAGACCCCACTGGAGAAGCTGCTCTCAAATGAATGTTAACGCACAAACAAAAGTCCTTGAGTAAAGTGTATCTGCTCTGCAGCACATTTTGTATTACAGTATGTTAACAACTATTACATATGTGCTGATATGACAGAAATATTTGTTTCTTTGTCTCTAGTTGTAAAGCATAATTGAAGTATTAGTCTTGTTCCATAATATTCGGTCACGTCTCTGAGCATAATATCCTCCACCTAACTAATCACGCTAAAATTGAAAGGCCATATGAGGTAAAGAGAATAGAAGGAGAGAGATGTAATAAGACTAGATTAGGGGTGGCAGCACACAAGAATAGATATAAAAAGGGGAATATTACTGCACTGTAGATGCTGTTGTGCACAAATTCAGTCAGCTTCCAGGGGCCATCAAGATTCAGGGAGTAGCTATTATTCTACACATTAGCGCGGGCTAGCTAAAAGCTCTTATGCTTGAAGGGGTCTTGGAGGTCTTCAGGAAAAAGGATGTGGCACTAAGAGTGGGCAGTGTTTAAGAGACCCCTGGTACTCTGCGAAAATGGGAGGCTCTCGATGTGACAATGTGACATGCTGGATTCATTTGTAAGACTGTAGGAGCAGGGAATCGAATGCGGTATTGGGACATGGAAATTATGTTACGTCATGTAACCATTACCGTCACGTTGAAAAATAAGGAGGGAAAACAAAAGAACAGGCTGCAACGGAAAATAATGGCTGTAGAACATTTAAGGTGTTTTAAGTGTGCCTGGGGCGCAATGACATGAGATTAAAGTTTAGGACTCTTATGGGACTGATGAAGCCCAGTCTGTGCTATCAGATATACCGGCTTAATTCCACACGATTATACCTACTGTTTACCAAAACTGTCCCTGGTAAACACTAACAATCAATGCTGTTTGGTGCCATGGACGGAGCGAAGCCTTAAAGCAAACACGTTCTGTTGAAAGGTCACTTTCTACAGCAGCAAAAAGTGACGGTAGGACTGAAAGAAAGAAAGAGATCTTTATTAAATTGGCCATTTGTATATTAAAAATCGGATACCAAACCATATGCTCCGTCCCGCTGCACTTTCTGCATGGGTATTAAACAAATCTATAGATCATAAATCTCAGTTTGTGTCCGCAAATACAAACAGCAGTTAAACCCCTTTAAAAGTCATTTTCAAATGACATCACTTTTACAATATTATTATATACTCCATCCGTTCCCCTCCCCATATCCACCGCAAAAACCAAATTCTCTTTTTCTGTTCGTCTCATGGCACGCAAAACAATTTAGGAAGACTTGACGATTCATTTGTGCAACCTTCAAAAACAATCCAATCTTTTAACCAGTCGCTTATTCCGTAGTGACCATATGTGTTTATTCATTTCTCTGTTGTGTTTTTTCCCCCCTTAAATTCACTGCCGAGGTCTTAAACTTAACACGTAATTACACAATCGCGAGCCCTGCCTGTGATAAGCTTTTGAATGAATGAGTAGCCACTGAGACTAAATTGCTCTCGCTCTCCTGCTCCCTCCTGTCGCGTCTGGCCGTTAGGTCAGGGTTTGAGGCGAGTTGGCAGTGCGGAGAGGACCAGGCCTGGCCCCGTGCCTCAGTGCCTGCGGGACCCTACCCAGACTGCCACGGCCCCTCTGGCCTTCAGAATGAATAGAGGTCTTCAGACACCAGTGCACTGAACTGAGGCAGCCTTTTCAGCAAACAATCCTATCTGCTTCCTCTCCACTCCAGTCCTCCTGCAACTTCACTGAACTCGTCCAGTTTGTCAGGGGGGGCTTGTTTTTATTGTTTTATTTCCATGTTTCCACTTTGTGAAGAAAAAAGAGTCAGAATGCTGGAAATGGCCCCGGAAAAAAATATATACTGAAGGGAGAGGTCCAATTGAAAGGGTTGTTGCATCATGGTGTTAGCCTTGATGAAATTGTCAGTTCGTGTGCTAATGCATCTAAATACACGTTCTTGCTATTTAACAAGAAAATTTGCTTAAAAAAGAAAAGAAAAAACTTTTTTTTTTCAATCTGATCTGTTGATATATATGATTTTTAATTAGTTTTTTTTTTTGCTGGTTAAACAACACTAATGGCCTTTAGAATTATGTGTGGCCACGTTTTTATAACTAGAGTCTGCTAAAGAAGTACTGTTCACATGAGCATCATCAAGCACCAAGAGGCCGTTCAAATTATGCCACGACATATTATTCTGAGTTGTGAACACTTCAATAGCAAAAATGGACGAGAGAGATACAGAGAATGAATAATCATAAAAACAATAGACAATTAGTGTTCATCCTCTTTCTTTTGATCAAATTGCTGAACACATTAATCGCTACTGAGACAGTCCTTAGGATTTTTTTCCTCCTATGAAAACGGGGATAAGGGATTAATTCGAATGTCGAAAAAGTAGGCCAGTCATGGGCTCTACAGCAGTGCACTTAATGAAAATCAATTAGGATTATCCTAATATAGGATTCCCTCACTGGCATAACAATACACTTTGCCTCTTTCTTCCGATAAGCATGTAAGGAAAAGCCTTAGGCTGTTTGGACGGTAACAAGGATATTACGCTGACATAATTTAGTGAAAATAAGTATATAATCACTAATTAGGGTTCTGCTCGCTCTAGCTGAATGAAATTTGTCTTGAAGGAGGACATGATACTGTACTTACTGTATGGTTAATGTCTGATCATGTTAATGCACTTAATACTAATGTCAATAGACTATTTCTGAACCTGGATCAAATAATGCACTGTTCAAATTGACTCAAGCAGTAATCTGGTTGATTAGGGGTGGAGCTACATCAGGTCACGCCTGTAAGCAACACTATTTGCAGAAAATGAGAATTGTGCCCATTTGATGAAGGTTTAAAAAGGTATGCGATCATTCTCGTTGGAGTTCAACCTTTAAACGAATAAGAAAATGCTAGGCGTAGACATTCATCACAAAAAACACGCCTTATTGTATTCATAGTGTATTGAATGGTGTCGTACTGAAATTTGGACAAATCAAAAGTTAGATCACAAAATAATTTTATTATTAAAATGATAGATCAGTTTCACGTGCCTTCAAAATGTCCAATAGTCAAAGGGAAAACAAGGGAATCATTTAGCTGCAAGGTTTCCAGGTTTTGCTCAGAGCGTATTGCTTTTATTCGGGTCATTTTCCATGGCTTGGTAAAACGGAGTGGGGTTTTTTTTTGGCCACCCATCCACCATATTAAGCACCCCACCTGCTGATGATTACCCATAAACACTTCTTTCTGCTGAGATGTACCTGGCAATTAGTCTTTGAAATGCCCCATGCTTGATTTACCTCAGCAGTACAGGTGAATGGCGATGCACTCAAACTGCTCGACCTCTCGTGGTGCTTTGCGGTTTGTTTACAAGCTTTTTTTTGGCGCTGAAAAAAAAAAAAAAAACACAGTGTACAGGGATGCTTATAATTATTCCCCCAGAAGATTTGCTTTCATAATTACAATGCGATACTGACATTTGGATACTGACAATTGTCTGCTCAGAGCTGCCACGCAAAATAAATACGTGTTATTATAGTTTGTAATATGGCCTGCGTCATAGATGTATAAGAAAAAAAATGACAGTGCAGCTCTTCAAAGCATTGCTAGTTCCAAAACATCAGTGAAACAGGATAAAACCATGTGGTCTTTTGCTGAACACTGGTGCGGACATGCACAGAAAGCAGGGCATGTGGCTGGTGTACAGTGGCAACAGGTATTGTTGTTTCTGAATGGAATCTGTGTTAGTAGGCCTGACTGACTGATTCCACTTTCTAAATAGAATTTAAAGAAAATTTCATTAAATTTCGTTAAATTTAGGAGAAAAGAAAAACCTGGCGGCTTTGATTGACCGAAATGCACTGTAAAAAAATTACTGTGAATGCTTCCAGTTTTACAGGATGCCTGTATAATTTACAATGTATATTTTTAAATTGATATAGACTTTACCTATATCAAAAAGTACCAATGACCACCACAATAATACAGGTGCCACATAGAAAGCCAAATGATGAATCACTTCATAAAAGATGGTCTATATTCGTAAAGACGTTGCATGCAAGCAGTTCTTATTATTTCTATAAAGCAGTGGTTCTCAAAGTGGTAAAGGAGTTGAATACAATGAATTTATTGTTTATTAATTGATTAATAACCCTAACAGTTATAATTACTGACAGTTAATGTTTGGTCCAACCAAACTTTTGGATTATTGTACAGTGACAATATTCTCTAATAACAGTATCATAGCATTAAGGCCCTGTTTACACGAGAACACTCGCGGGTGAAAACGTAAAAATATTTTATCAGATGTGCCTTTCGTTAACACGGCGACGACGTTTTTGAGGCATAAAAACGCAAAAAAGTGAAACCACCCTCCAGAGTGGAAATCTTAAAAACGCTCGACCGCCGCGTTCCCGTTTAAAGGGTAAAAACGCAAAAGTCTGCTTGACAGTGAAGGTTGTACGCAGGCGCGTGGACTTGGTGTTGTTGTAGTATACACTCCTATCAGCCTGCAGTGCATACTACATTGAATTTCACACACTTTTGCATCACCATTTGCACGCGGATTTCCCACCCAAAACGCTCGTCTAAACGCAGAATAAAAAGAGATAACGCAACGCCACTTTTGCGGTTTCTCTTCAGAAAGAGTAAACATAGTTTAAAAACTGAGAATTAAAACGAATACGATATCTGCATATTAGAATTGATTCACATTGATCATGTTTTATGTGTATACATATGTTATGGGTGAATAAACTCTCTGACAGTGCCATATGGGTTTTTATGTGATGTCATTTTTATTAAAACAATATATAAAACACACATGTCTGTATTAAAGAAAAAATGATTGATAAACACACGTAAATGTAATTAAATAACAAGTACTTCGGTTGTCTTGTTCATTATATTTATTTTCATATAAAAGCAACAGAACTTAAATTACATCCATTTTATTAGCAACACCGTGCACAAGCGTGAATTCCGTGAAACCCGCGATATCAGGCTTTGATCTCACAGGTGTATGATCCACTGTGAGAAGCGAGATATGTCCGGCTAGCCTGCGCTTTTTTTACTCCTCCTCTCACTGCAGCCGCCTCGCATACATTTCAGGAGAGGCAAGGCACATCTCAAACAAGCCTATTAAAATGACTGAAACGCGGATCATGCGACTATTCACCAACACTGGGCATGCGCATGCCGGTGTAAACAGTGGCTGACGAATCAGGGAAGGACACGTCATGACTGATAACACCCAATCATAGAGCCGATCGTGAGCGTCTGCGTCATCGTTTCTAAAGTTCTTAAGTTCAGTCTTCACTAAAACGCCGCCCTCCGGAGATGCAAAACGGAGCTGCAGCGTTTCTAAACTTCTTTCCGTTTTAGTCTGGACGGGAGGTGCAAACGTAGCAAAAGGTCTTCGTTTTTAAACGAAAATGCAGTAGTGTGGACGGGGCCTAAGACAGGCACAGTTGGTAAATCTGAGTCTTCCAGTGAGAGGTGATAATGGATGATGAAGAGCGAGAGGGGGAGAAATTAAGCATGTGTTGTTCCTTATGTTAAGGTGATGTGTTGTTCTGCTCATTACCAATGTTTGACCATATGACACGCATCATCTGAGAGTAATGCATTATCCATGAGCTCAGCCTCTCCAAGGAGCCAATCGACTTTCTCAACCTGCTCCTTCTGGAGAAAAACAAACAACAGGTGCATGTACCCGTGTCCTCCTCTCTTTCATGTCTTATTCTGTGCGAGGAGCCGCATTGTTGCAGCAAATTTTCAGAAAATATATGTATTTTTGACATGCTTTCAATTGCTCATTACTTATCGTTTGACTATTAGCCTTTTATCCTTTTATCTGAAGCGCAACTACTTGATCTTAATACATTTCCTTCCCCCTCCATTTCCGTACACCTGATTTATGGACTTGCAGACATGAATTTTGCTCAGGTATAAACGGAGACCCCCAAGCCATAAAGCTGCATCCTTCGTTAAAGCTCTCAAAGACTTCCTAAAGGGAAAGAGTGGTCATTTTTTGCTATAAATCATTGCAGCACATGAGTGGAGGGCAGTGCGCACCTTGTCCGTACACCACCGTGAAGCGTTAAGTAAATCATAACATCCTGCATATTGTGTGTCAGAGCCAGTAGAGGTCACTTCCGTTCGTCTGAGCGCATGAGCACGTGTCTAAGTCTTCAAACGGGTCTGTCCACTTAAGCCATTTTGAGGAAGAGCTTTTTTTTCTCTCTCTTAGTGACTACTTCCTGTCTGAAGGGCTAAATAGGGGAAGTGGTCATTTAACAGATAGATGGGCCTCTCAATGTCTAATTTTGCAGTGCTTTGTCTGGTGCAGCATTGGTACCTGGGGACCAATTTTGGCCTGAAAAATAGTCCCTGCAGGCAAGTCTTGTGTTTTTGGAACAGAAAATGTGTGAAGACTCCCTAATTACTACAGTATGCTCTGATGCCTTATTCTGTGCGTAAAGAGGCATTGCAATTCTACTCAAGTTTTTTGATGGTTGAAAGTCAAAAGTCACTGCGAGCGGTGTTTAACTTTATAAAGTTTCATGAACCAGAACACTTTAATCAAAGTGTTTGATATCTTTTATTATAAGGTATCAAGGCTAAGGTTTTTATAAATATATTTATTTAAAAAATAGTGCAACCAAATGAGGTTTGTGTTTGCCAAATTGACATAAAAATGAAAGGTGCGATAGTATTTTCTTCCCTGTTATGAGTTATAAATGTCTTAAACAAGAAAAATATGAAGGTTTTGTCCATCCGGAATTGATACGTCATTCGTTGGATCATTGTGGTTTGCTATTGCTGTGATCTCATATGATTGACCAGTAAACACGTCAGCGTGTATAATAAATATAATTAATTCTAAAGTACGCTGTAAAAATGTCACTGTCTTCTTTTTTTAAGTACAATAGTTAAGTAATTTCAACTTAAATTAGGTTTAATTAACTTTTAATAGAATTTTTTTTTTAATCTTGTATAACTCGGAAAAAAAAGTTAAAATTAATGTAATGTAAAACATGTCGGCATAACTTATTGAACATAATATTTCACTGTGGCAAGATTATGGTGACCCACTAATGACTCAAGCATTATCAAATCCTTCAGCATGATAACTAATGAGAAAACTAGTAGCTTTTTAAGGTTTTTGTAAGGTTTTGGATATTAATGACTCAAGTGTTACAACATCCTTGTAAAGGAATTACTATATATTTATATCAGTATTCTAAAGCGAAGATCATGGTAATGACTCCAGTGTTACCAAATCCATCAGAAGAAATTAAGGTCATACTTTAGTTTACGGTCCAATTCTCTCAACTAGTTGCTCATTAGAATGCATATTACTAAGATATCGGCTGCTCATATAAAGCTCATATTAATGCCTTTTTCAGAATGACCATATTCTACATCCCTTAATCCTAATTTAACAAGTACCTAACTAACTATTGATAAGCAGTAATTAGGAGATTATTGGATCATTAGCAATTCCCTTAGAAGGATGTAGCGACACTTAAGTGATTACTAGTGGAATACCATGATCTTCACTTCAGAATTAATTATACATTATGCATAATTCACATTAATAATGAACCTGTAATAATCAATACTGTTCCCCTTAGTTCTTTGGGGGGAACAGTATTGATTAGCTAATTGTGATCTACTGCATTCTATGAGTGCTATTACTTACTAATGTGTTAATCAGAGTTTCCTGTTAGCTGTTAATATTGTGTTACTTATTTGTTCAGTTATTTATTAATTATGGAACAGTGTTCTAAAGTGTTACTGAATTGTGATTTAATAGACCTATTAAGGCTAATATGATTGTAGGCTATTTATGTCATTTATTTTCAAAATGATCTTGTTTTTTGAGCCTGTTCTCATCCTTTGGTGTCATATAGGTGACGCCATATGACATTTCATCAAAATACTACGTACATGGCGTCCTAAGGCGTCATATAGGTGACTGGCATCCATTACCGTCAATATAAGACGCAGACCCTACCCCAGACCTAAACCTACCCATAACAGTGCATGTTATATTGACGCTAAAGGGTGCCATGTGCGTAGTATTTCGACGAAATGTCATATGGCGTCACCTTTATGACGCCAAAGGATGAGATTGTGTTGGGTTTTTTTATGTCTTTGTAATAAGTACAAACAGAATAATTAATGAAAGCATCCAGTCTTTTTAAAAACAAAGCTCACAGCATACTTTCACAGCAGCTAATTGGTAAAAAATGAAATGCAAGAGGAAAAGTGTCCCCAGCTGTAGGACACAACTAACTTGAGAAATAATATAAAAAGACATTCTTTAGTTCCGAGTAGATCAAACTTTCCAGAGAGCGAGAATGATTTCACATTGTCCCCAAAGAGGAGATTTTCCCTTGATCCTTAACTATGGGTTGAGGACAGTCACTTATGTATGAAGTTGTGACAAGCCATAATCCCTGGTGATCATATCTCATAAAATAGAACAGAGAGAAGAGGAATCAGTTTGGAGCATTGGCCCATCTGCCACAATCACCCCACTCCAAATGACTTGGCATCAGCGTTCCCTTTCAGCTCACAAAGACACAGACGTGCCCGATATCTTGACCCACTTCATCGGTTTGGCCTCTGTGAGGATGTCAGCTGAAACGCACCAAAGAATCGATCGCTGTTTGATTAAGGAGAGCCCGTTTTTTTGTGGCATACTTTGTTTTAAGATTCTGTGGAGAGGATGCAAGTAGAACGAACAGAGGACAGGAAGGATGTTAAAGGGGATTATGTATGTGTGGCATAATGGGCTGGCTTACTCAAACAGACACTAGCTTCTTTGGATTCAGTCAGTCATGTATAATGGGGATGACACACAGTTTATTTTGGATGATGAGGTAATTTCGAGTGGTGGCTTAAGAAAAGAACTGATAGATTGTGTAGTGATAACCTTTTTGTTCATCCTATTATGGGGAAGTGTTGGTGTGTAAACAGAGGAAGAACCGTGTGTCTTCCTATTATCGTCAACGGGCCATAAAATGTTATGTCATGAGAAAATAAAAGAATGAAGAATTTAACTATAAAAGAACACGGTAATCTTTCTTTTTTCTTTGCGCCTAGGCCTTACTCGGTTCATTTGAACCTTTCGGAACTGAAAACATTTCATTATATATTGCAATATTTGGATGACCTCCCGAGCCTGACAACAAATTTCACCATGCATATTTGTGTGGTTAAGCACAAGCTAGTTTTAATAGTCATGATGTTTTGATATAATAAGTAAACATCTGTCACATCAGAATCATTAAATGACACCGGGGAGCCTCGGTGCATATGCCTCACATAATGCATTTAAATGAAACAACAAACATGCCTTACATAATGTATTTTCAAGTCTCATATTGCATGCGATTTGTTGCTTCTTTCAGAAAAAAAAAATCTTTCTGTTCTGTGATTAAATGTGCATGACAAGATGAATTTAAGATCTGTTATATTATAATTAGTATTAGGAATATTATTTAAATCAATAAATTAAATGTATGTCAAACATTTTAAAGTGTGATGCTTGATTTTGTCCAAAATGCATTCCTAGTGCATTATTCACGCAGCATATATTTTTCAACCAAACGTAAAGACGATGTTTAACGTAATAATATTTTTATGAAAATCTGTGTCAAGGATGCAAAGGATCTCTTGAGCTGAGCCAAAATGTTGCTCCTCAGCAAAGTAAATGGATTGTGCCAAAAAGTGTCAATTATTTTTAAAAGGCCCAAAAAGCCTCCACAATGGTCCACTTAATGTATGTGAACTACACTTAGCAGGTGTCCTTTTTGTTTCAAACAGTTGCCTTGTTTCATGTGAGATTGAACGGTTGGAGTGGTTTAGAGTATCTTTCCCAACCATTAGTCATGGCTATAACTCATTAAAACAAATACTTGATTCTTCACCTTTAAACCCATTCTTGTTAAAATAGATGGAATAACTGAGGAGATTCAGTCATCCAGCAAGAGTCCGCAGTGGGAGGAAGAGACCGGTGACCATTTCTGAGAATTAGCTGGATTGCTTCCTCTTTTGCATCGTATCTATTGTCTAAAGGAGAAATATGGTTTGTAAAAGCAACACACAAACGTATTGAAAAGATTTGTCGGAACAATGAAAGTTGTAGTTGTAGACGCTGTTGTGTTTCGAAGGCAGTAAACACTTCCATCAGACTAATCTCTCACAGCAGACTGACTGAAAGTGCTATGTTATCCTCATTCCTCATTTTGCTTTATGAAAGTACATTATAAATACAGTTTAAGGGTCAAGTGGGTAATATATGGTCATAGACCCTTGGAATGGACTTTCTCCTGGACAATAGAGATATCCCATTTCCCATACTTATACCAGGATGTCTGTACACACCAGTGACTCACAATATACATGCATAATGTTTTTTTTTGTTTTTTTTTTTCATAAAACGATAATCACTCAAATCCTGATTTTCAATCCCTTGGCTCAAGCTGACAGTTTAAATAAAATCACTCCAATCCCACGGGTAGGAGAAATGAAAAGGACAAGGATTAAAAATGGTCAGACCTCTTTCTTCTCTCCTACTCTCCCCTTGCTCTGGATTGGATCACGGCCCTTCTGTGTGTGCAGCTTAAGAGCAGACGGTGAGCTTTCACTTTTTTTTTTTTTTTTTTTTTTTTGTGGAGCAGGAATGGGCTTACAGTATTTACTGAAGGACTGGGGGGGAGTGTGTGCAACATGGAGCCTTAATTCCATAATCCCACATCATTATGGTTAATAGGAGACGGGCCTACAGGAAACAAGAGCACGGAAATATTTTCAGACGCGTTCGAAATGTGGTATGGCAGTTGATTTAATATCCTATACATTAAGAGAAATTAATATAGTGGAACGCTGAGGGCAACGAAACAGTGAGGTGCAAAAACGCAGAACATGATTTTTTTTAAACATATTTTAATATCAATAAAGAAATAAAAGGGCTTGCATTACAGTGATTTTAAAATGGGAAATGGTGATAAAAGAGTATATATATATATACACATATATATAGTAATAAACAAATCAATAACAATTATTTTAATTAGAAAATAGTATTAAATATGAAAAATATTATTAATAAACATTTTATTACAACTATCGATCTAGACTAATTATAATAAATACTATTAATATATGCAATTAATGACTAATATAGTAAAAATAATAATTATTTTTACTTTTTATTAATAATTTTATTTTTTAATTTTACTTTTATATATATATCTATTATTAGTATTATTGTAATGGTTGGCCGTGTGCAGTTGCTTATAAACTCAATGCATTAATATATTATGGGTAACAGGTGTGTATTTATGATCATTTTTACAGCACTGCTCAGCATTAGAGCTGTAACTAAAGTATTAAAATACTAAAAATGTCACAAGCACAAGTAAAGCGGTTCACTTATTCCAAGCTCATCTTCAGAAAACAGTATTTGTTTATTTATTCTGTTATAGCAGATCAGTCTAATTAAAAAACGTTATCCATAATCTCCAAGCCTTATTTACATTTTATAAATAGAGCATTGTCTTAAAGCACTGCCCTCATCAAGATACAATTTAAAACAGCTAAGTCCTTAAGACATGGTATAATTACAGTAAAGGTTAATTAAATGCTTTGCATACTTTAATAATAGACTTTGTGAGAGCTGAATTAGCACTTAAGTAAACTGCCTGATTTTAAGTCACCAACAAACCAATTTTATTTTGTAAACCAATGTGCAAAACCTATATCAAGAAGTTTGAGGCTATGAGCAGATAATCCAGGGAAGTAGAAGTAAATGTGCACTTTATAGATTTCCTTCATCGTGGTATGATTTGTGTTAAAAAGGTCAAGGATTAGGGTTAGGGTCCCATGTGTGGGGGGGTCCCAATCTTAGAGACATCTGTCACAATTTGCAACTTCTATGCTTTTTTTTCATAAGCTGTTGATTTCTTGCATGACTGCCCAAGAACTATGATGTTAAAATGTAGCCTACATTGCACAGGGCCACCCCTTATGAGACAAGTAATCTTCCCCCTCCCTCTCCTCTTAATGTGAACTTTATCATGGTTGTATGTTGTGGCAAAATCCCTTTCATCGCATCCCCAGATTAAAGCATTATTCAATTTATAGATAATTCAGTAAAACAATGAAAAAGCCCCTTAAACACAGTGGGTGCTTCAGGAACTAGGCCTGTCGCTTGTGAAACTTTCCCAGGACAGTCTCCCAGGACAACCTTATGTAGGCCTTCTCACTGGTGTTGCAGTTACTTTCACTAATTTTAAGGAAAAATATTTATATATCATTTTTTATATGTATAATATATAAAAGACAAGTAATATTACATCAAACAAGTATTTAATTACAAATTACAAATACTTACTCATCAAATGTATTTAAATAAAGTGTTAAAAGAAATTTGTAATTTAAAAATACAAAAGTACAAAGTATTTTCTTTTGAAGTGCACAGGTAACTGTGGAGTTAGATACACATAAGAGAATAGAATGTCAGTGTTTAGTGCAGAAGATGCGCTTTTAACGTACATGTTACTGTCATAATAAAAGATCATTATGCCTATAATACTATACTTGTATTATATTACAAAACACTAGATAACGCTGCTGTGAGGTTGTTTCAAATACTGTGGCCATGACAAAGTTGATATATTTCTCTCTTCCGACTGCCATTATCAATCTCTCTCTATTTTTTTTTTTTTTTTTTTTTTAGTTATGAAAACACTGTTGTGGAGTTTTTCCTTTGTTATTTGAGCAAATGGGAACACACAAAAATATATTTAATGTAATTCCTCATTCACTGCAATAGAGGTTTACCCAACTGTGACGCCTTCCACTTCTGAGAAACTCTGAAAAAATCTCGCCACGTGATTTTCTTAAACTTTGATAGGCAATTTGGTAGTCCTATTCGTATTTTATATGTCATGGTCCTATTATTTGTGAGGAAAGTTAATATATACTAAATAAAATGATATACTTAAATAGGTATTTTAAGTATTTAAATTACAGTCTCTCAAAGTATTTAATTACAAATTACATTTCATTTATTTTTGTTAAGGAAAATACAAATTACAAAATACCCAAAGTAATTAAATACGCATTTCATTTACATGTAATTAGTACAATACATGTAATTAATATTAATACTGCCCATCTCTGCATATATATATATATAAATTGAGGGATTCAATTAAGTTAACAGCCCTTTTTTCCAATTAAAAAACACAATATAGCAAAAAACTTTAGGTTGAACAGCAGGATTTGACTAGAAATCCTATTGTTCTGGAACATTTTTGAAATAAATATTAACTAAATGATACTCTAAATTGAACTGGATTCCAAATGATTTTGACGTCCGTTCACTTCACTGTAAAGCTGCAATGGCAAAGAAGCTTTGACACTCTGCATTAATACCTGTAGCTCGCTACTGTCATGCTACTCTCCAAATCTTGTTGCAAGTTATAGAAAACAACAGAATGACCCAAGAGCAGTGTATAAATGCCTGAGAGATTGCATGCGTGAATATACTGTGAATACGGTAAACACTATCGTCAGACCTTAAGCCTGCTTAGATACAAACATTGCTGAAATCCTTATCTCCGTCTCTCTCGGAATCTGTCTCATGGCCATCTGTTCTTGTTTCTCTGAGAAGGAGCTTGGCGTTCATTAGAAAGTAAAAGGCTTTTTCTACTCTAAATCTTCCGCCGTGGCTGGGTACGAGGGTCATGGCTTTAATATCCTCTGCAGTGGCTCCTCTTACTCCTGGGCATATGTTAGGAGTAAGTTAGCATCTGCTTCTTGAGTAAGGATCTGGGATGGCCTTCTGTGCCAAGGATTCTCACATACAGGACTGCCAGTGAAGGCTAAAGTCTGTACGACATGTAGATAGAGACGCTGGTCAACATTTAGTTTTTTTCAGGTTATGTGGATTATTATTTCAATATACTTATGAATACACACACACTCGCTTTGATTTGAAAACGGAAAGAGATGACACCTTCCTGACCGATCTCGATGGATTGTGAGGACATGCATCAGAAAGATATCATGGAGCTATAAGGCTATTTAGTGATTTAAAAACAAATTTTAATTTTAAAATGTATTCTCAATTTAATCGACAGCCAGTGCAAGGATGTTATGTTCAAATGTACGTCTGCCTGTCAACAGCTTGGCTGCAGCAATCTGAAGCATTTGTTAACGCTCTATAGATGAGTGGTTAATTCCACAGTAGATTGAATTACAGTAATCTAAGCAAGATGAAATAAAGGGATGAATTATTGTTTCAAAGTTCCTCTGGGAGAGGAAAGGTTGGAAGAAACATGATTTAACCACAGTGTTTATTTGTTTATCAAACATAATCTAACTAAAAATGTGTAACAATCTATTACATTACACATTTCAGGTAATATAATCATATTGATTTGAATAGGATTTTACCATATTGGTATAAAAATACAAGAGTGCAAAGTACATGAAGAGGTTTGCCTGACAAAAAAAAAAAAAAAAAAAAAAGGAATTTCTGAATTACATGCATAGGAATTAATTTGTGCATTTTAATATGTTTGAAAGTCAAAAGCCTCTGAAAGACTGTAATACATGGTTAAATTAGGCAGTGGATTTTGAATCAAAACTTGCATTTTGTAAATAATAATTGGTGTAACAGAAAACAAATTTTTTATTCCATCTTTTTAACTATGTATCCTGGATCATATTCATTTATATAGGCTACCTAAAATATCAGTTGATCATTAACCTTTGAATCAGCATATACAGTATATTCTTGAGTTTGAATGCTTATTCTCCATATATCCCACATTTTACCTTAAGCCTGCATCTGACAACAGGTTCCTTCTTTTTATGTTTTACCATGCATTTTTGCAGTTTATATGAGTGATGACTTGTTAAGAGGTGTCAAAACCACATTAGTCCATCAACAAGTTTGTCCCACACCTTAATATTTCACCGTTACCATCTAGACATTCACATGAAACACATAAAAATCCTAATTATTAGTTCAAATAAATGATGCTTTTTGCTAGGTAAATCCCCATCATGCAATCTAGCCTATAAAGTAACATTACAAATGAGACTTCTTGCATTCTGCATTCACTTCCTAGCACATCTTCTTTTCTTCTTTAAACATCTATATGAGAAAAAAATACTTCGTCGATAGTCGCGCATCGGAGTTATGGAGAAATAAATCGACTTACTATTGCAACTTTCATTACTTTAATTAGAATTTTTGTTGTCTTTATTTATTTATTCATTTTGTCTGCCTGGATCACACTGCATTAATATGTAATCATGAAATCAATAAAAGGTAACTGTAGTCTGATGATGAGTATTGTAAAATGTAATATAATGTAATTACACGTACTTATGCTGTAGAATAACATGCTTGCATTTTCCACCTGTTATTTAGTAACACCGCAAAGCAAAGCATGAAGAGTGTGCGGCAAAAGTAAATCCAACAAACATTGCCCTCTGACCCAACCTTGACCTGTCAGCAGCCATTAGCAATGGTCTACAGATGAACCCAGACCTGAGGAAATGCTCTGCAGTGAATGTGAGTCACTGGCAGAAAAAAATAAATAAATACCCCACATATAACGTTTCTGAGAAGTTCATCTTCAATAATGCCTTTTCTGAAAGAGACTAACAAAATGGACCAAAATATATAGAAACAATGATGTTAATTGCTGGCTGACCCCAGGTTTTAAACCCCAACTTTATCAGAAACCATACTTTAAGTTAAGCTTATGGAAGACACAGGCACAGCAGCTTTGTGCAAATAACAGGAAAACCTTGCATGTCATTGACACAAAGCATTGCTGTTATGGACAGGCTTTGAGCTCAGATGGAAAAATCACATGAAAGAAAGCGGCATCTATAATTAATAAGGAAGAACTTAATTATTATGCATGTTTGAGAGAAATAAAAAAATCCATTAGAGACAAAAAGAAAAAAAAAAACACAGTTTGAGCTGCTTTTAAAAAGTCTTATTACAAAGACGTGGAGAGGGGCACTTGTGCTTTTAGTCTTAATTTAGAGAAGTCTGTTAAGGGTCTGCTCCTTATGTGCAGTACTTTACCATCATTGTTCAATCCTCCATTGCTTTATGCATACATATGAATCCTGCCTGAAAACATAATCTAATTACCATAAATGGCCTTAGATTATGAAGGTCACTTTTCCCCACTATGAGCAAAAAACATTTCACATTTACCTTGCAACAAAGACGTAAGGAATAATAATTCAAAGAGGAGTGAGCGCACTGTGCTCTTGCCAAGGCCACTCAGGACTTGTTGACTGCAATTAAGTTAGTGTTTTATTCTTCATGGGGTGAATCTCAAAATATTCTGCACTTGAGGGTCTTTGGGAGAGAAAAAAAAAATAACCTCTATTAAAGTGCTTATCCAGTTTTCTGTGACAAGAGACTGTAGTTTAAAGTGTAACTGCCGATTTTCAACCTGCTTTGTAATGTTATCATATGTAAATTAACCATGTTTACTCATTCTCTGTGTTACCTGGACCGAGAAATTCATGTTTATTTGCCAGCAAAACATGTCATACGGAGGACTTTTGACAGCTCCATGGCTTTCATGACAACTACAGATTATAGTTCCGCATTTTAGTATCCCCGCCCACGGACTGTCGGCAGTGTTGTAGTACTCGAGACTCGGACTCGTCTCGGACTCGGTCTCGAGACCATATTTTAATGGTCTTGGTCTTGTCATGGACTCGTGTTCATTTGGACTCGGAATTGACTCGTACTCGAGCATTTTTTTTTTAGGACTCGGAATTATTCCCGAGTCCACTCGAGTTCAATTCAAAATATTTTTCATGATTATTAATGTATGTTAATAAAATATTTCTTTAAATTGATTGACACGCCCAGTGATTGGTGATTTTCTAGTGCGCAACTGCGCATGACAAATTGTAATAAATTACTTTTAACACCACCTACTATGTGGCCTTTTTACCCTAAACTGTAAATTCAGTAAAAAGTAAATTCAGTAAAAAAAAAAAAAAAAGCATTTCTCTAAGTAAATAAAAGTAAATTAGGTAATCAACCCTCACTGGTCTCCGTCTCGACTCGGACTCGACCGTCTCTGGTCTCGGACTCGACTCGGACTCGACTCTCTATGGACTCGGTCTTGACTCGGACTCGACTCTCTCTGGTCTCGGTGTCGACTCGGACTCGAGTGAGGTGGTCTCGACTACAACACTGACTGTCGGATCGACAGAGGGTTATTAACAGAACAGTAATTGTAAGAGTACTAGGTTTAATGTCAACTCTTCAAACAGCATTATAGTAAAAATTTAACATTATGGCAACAGCTTTCTTACACGACTGTGTTTTCTTGATTCTTGGGCAGAACTGACAGAACGGCCTACGCTATCTCACGACCATTTCGACGAGCGATTCAAAAGTGGCTAATTCGTACTAATTCATACGACCTCACTCGCACGAATTTGTACGATTTGTCTAAACCCACGTGACAGTAATGTTTAGGGGCGGGGTGAGGGGTAGGTTATTCGTATGAATTTATACGAATTGGCTAATTCGTAAAATATGTACGATTCAGCAAAATCGTACTAATTCATACGACCTCACTCGCACGAATTTGTACGATTTGTCTAAACCCACGTGACGGTAATGTTTAGGGGCGGGGTGAGGGGTAGGTTATTCGTATGAATTTATACGAATTGGCTAATTCGTAAAATATGTAAGATTCAGCAAAATCGTACTAATTCATATGAGTGAGGTCGTACGAATTGTTACGAATTAGCCAAAAATTCGTACGAATTCCCGATCTCACGTAATTATTAGCGTATAATTATTAGCGTATAAGCGTATTATTAGCGAATTATTAGCGTAAAATTCGTACGCATTCCCGTGAGATCGGGTTGAAACGGCAGTTTTTCCCCTCTGACTAGCATAAATGAGCACAAATTCATATTTTCCATTGCGACGTTCTCTCTGTATTTACGATTCTTCACAGCCTTTAACCACTGACTACAACATGCAAGATCGTTCACTGGAAACTGAAAGTAGCTCACTAACGCTAAATGTTTACTCTTTGAATTTTTGCACCTGGGAATAATACAAGTCGACACCATTATGACAACCTTTGCCTTCCTACTAAAGCAAGGTAGAATTTTATTTCATCCACAGCAGACTGGTGGAGTGGCCTTGTGCATTATGGGTGTTGAAGTTTTCCTATTTGCATAAGGGAGGACAACAGCCTTTTCTCTGATTAGGTAGCACCAATATCATTTTTTTTTCACCGTTTTACTGTATAGGCAGCCAAGTTTTATCGAAAGCCCATTTTTGCCAGCAGTGAAGTACCCCTTTAAAAACGAGCTGATGTGGATTTTTATTTATTGCTTGATTTCATCTCACAGTCTTTAACAAAGTGTGTTAAACATGTAATTTTGAATATCATTCTTTTTGAATGAAATTTAGAGCAGGGATGATGTTTCGCACTTTAGAATTTAGAGTTTCTATAAAACATTTAAAAATAATAATAAGAATCACTCACCTTCACGTCGTTCCCAACATGTAGGATTTACTTTATTCTATGGAACATGAAAGAAAACATGTGTTAGAATGTTTCAGCCAAGTATGGAAGTACGCACTTTCAATATATGGATGAAAATACTTTTCCAAACAGTTTACAGTTACTCAATATCAATTAATTGTTACAAAGATGGCAGATTTGAATTCATGGCAGCTTAACATTTTACTTAAATAAATTTAACTCAATAAAGCCATGCAAACTGTTGCAGTCATTCCAAAGCCACATTTTTACACTGACTGATGCTCTCTCTCTCTCCTCCAAAACGAAGAGATTAGTGTGAATAAATAGTGGAGAAAAGGGACTCAGGTGCATGTGGTTTGGGTGATCTCACCCCGTCACACATGAGCACACATGACAAAAGTGCCCGAGTGCTGGCAGGCCATCAGACCTCTTTGTCTTGTGTGTGTGGGAGTGTGTGTTTATGAGACTTTCCAGGCCATGCCAAGTTAAGGAGGTTCGGGCCAACACTTCCTGACAAGAGGAGATCAGCATGAAGAGAAGAGAGTAGATCGGTCTTATTCTGATCTTGCTGCCTTCCAAAGCATCCACATGGTCTGTTCTGTCAGGACCATTTCAGTGACTGCAAACAGGCTTTTATTTTTAATTGTGTTGTCAACAGGATATTAAATTACTTAAGACTGAATGTCGTAGCTTCTGAACCAGAAACAATCTTTTTTTTTTCTATAAAGCTGAGCAAATTTGATTTACACACACTATGAAACCAGTTAAATAATGTTAGAATTAACCTCTTATTTACTTTCAAATCTTTTTTAATAAGTTTCTCTGACTTAATTGACCATAGCCACAAAATAAGCTAGCATTTTTCAGAAATACGACTGATATTTTTTCTAACCTCACTGTTTCTGTTTGAGATCAGTGACCCTTGAAAAAAAATGAAAGAAATTAAAAACAAAATTATTAAAAAAAAAAAAAAAAATCAAAATTACTAATTTAAAATAAATACAATAATATTTTACTTATTTAATAAAAATATTTATTGTTTATTAATTGTATTTTGATACAAACCATTTTATTATTGTTTTGATTTTAAGTAATAAAGTTGAGATCGGGTTTATAATTCGCCCTCATAAACATTAAGTATGTTTTGCGAGACATTAAAAGGGTCTTGGGGTCTCCAAACAGAACATGAGGGTCAATGCATCATGACCTAAAAAAGAGTCCACAGAGAGTGATGTAGCCACAATCACACTGTGCAAAATTGTCCATAATGATCACACAACAGGAAGTAGTGGTCTGATCCACCGGCCCAGCTGTCATACAGCTTTAACCCAAGCCAGTCATGTCAAATCTCCCAGCGACCCCAGGAATCCACGTAATGAAGTTATTATACATCAACACGGTTTCACACCCGCATCTGCGTACGCACGCACACACACCAATACAGATGCGCGAAATCACACGACGTATCCTCGCAGGGGTGAGGCTCGAGTTGAAACGCTAAACTAGGGCCGCCCGAAAAAAAGCGGACCTGCGAGCCAGGCGGAGTGCTGCACTTTTGATAGACGCTGTGTAGTTGTCAGCCTCTTTGATGTCCTCGGATTGATCTGGCAAGAGCTGGGGGCTCTTTGTTTCTCTCGGCGTCCCCGCGAGCTGTCTGATCCCACAATGCAGTGCGACACCGAATCTCTGGGGTTACCATCATCTGGGCAGGCTGGGCGGCTCGCAAGAGAGAGCCTCGCTGGATTTCTCCCACGTGAGCCGGCTCTCCAGATGGCCTCAAAGAGTCGAGCGAACGGCTCAGCCAACATTTCAGCCCCAACACGCACAAAAAGGAAGCAAATGCACTCTAAATATTTTATAGATATTCCACATTCCCTCATTGAAGGAATGACAGACATTGCATATCATAAAGCGGAATAAAAGAGAGATTTTGATGAAAGATTAATCACATCTTTTGCCGTGATTTTCAACACTAGCGCTGTTTACTCGCTCCTGATGAGTGGAGAGCACCCAGAGAGTGTATGGAGATGAAAGAAGCACCTTGGTTGATTGTTGGAGAGCGCCTTTGGACGGCAATCTGAGAACGAGATCAAATAGTTGCGCATAGCTTGATTTAATGACTTTTGTGACCGTTGGAAAAGGGCCTCGTGAGATACGGTCGTTTTCTCGGGAATCCGGGTTCTCGGCCGGGAGGAAATCACGAGCGGCTCTGGGTGTGTCTTTCGACGCGTCCAAAGGTATGTCGCCGGCACCGTGACTCATCTCCTCTGGTGAAACAAACGGAAGAGGTTTCATTCGCAGTCTCGCGATTGGCCTTTTCCGCATCTGATATTTCAGCCGCACGTCAATAGTGGCACCGATGCTCAAAGTAATTGGTGCTTAATTTGTACATAAACAGCAGAGGCAGTTTCCATCACAGCCTGTGTCTTTAGAAATCATTAATCTCTAATTAGGGCCAGTTGGGACCAGCAGTTAGAAGGTTAAAGAGGTTCTGACAGCCCTAATCATTGCTCAGGAAGCTGAAAATATATGCAAAGTCTCAGCAGATGGGGCGAGATCAGCCTCTGCCAAGTGATAACTGTTATTCCTTTGCACCTCCAAAGCTGTCATCCTAATAGGCACATTTTGAATTTATTAATGCTCTAGTTACAGTGTCTGCACAGTCTCTAATGGTATGTCAGCCGGAGAGTGTAAACCAAACGATTAACTCGTATTACCTGGTAATGATAGAAATGTTTGTCATGATTACACTCCCCTCACACGAATTAGCGCAAGAACGCTCAGACCAAGAGGGAGACCCCCGAACAGCTCTTGAGCCAAATTTGCATCTTGCTTCTTGTTTTTCCCCCCCTCTTCCCTTCATCTGTTTGTTGCGACATTCTGTTACATTCTTATTTATTTTTAACCCGTTCTTTTCCGACAAGAGAAGAACAGCTTGGTGCTAAGTGACAGAACGCTCCGGGCAAAAGAGACCCCGACAAATTAGCGCGCGCACATTCTCCGTCTGCTACAACATCTGATCGTAGACCGCACTCTCTTTCAAATGTAGCTAAGATTTTAATATCTAGTATCAGTTTAATATCTAGTATTAATATCTGCCACAGATGTAAAATGAACAATTAACTGGGCAACTAGGAAGAAACAAGCCACTCTTTTCTCCATCAAACAGGTGGCAATGAGCAATGAAAAATGCGCTAGTTGCACTTAGCATCAGTGCTATCGTTTAGACAACAGCGATACGCGTAGAATACTTTTGATTAGCAAAGTGGCACAGATGTAGAAAAAGGAAAGTGCTGGTGGAGTAAAAACAGGTTTTTATCCCCAGATCGTTTAAAAAAAAAAAAACTAAAATAAATAAATAAAAACAACAACAACAACAAAACATGATTAGATGAGCTAGACTAACTGGTGAGAATAATTGGCATGCTAGTAAGCAGAGTGCATGCAGTGGTAATTATACACTGCAGTTCTCCGTCCACAGAGCAGGTACATTAACTGGCTAGCGGAAAGAGCAAATTACACTGAAAGCTTTCCTCACCTCAGCCAGTGAGGCTTTGAGATAATAACTTCGCTAAAATATATTCCACTCACAAATACTGCCCTCCTTTCATTCACAGTACTGGATGCTGTCTCTAATGAAGTGTATTCATGATGGACAAACATGTAGCATATTCAGCATATCATTTTCATTTCGATTTACATAGATGTTAGAATCTTTTGCAAGACATTACCTGAAGAAATAATTGTTGGAGTTACAATTTTACACAACAAAGAGAACACTTAAAATGAAAAAAGTCTAACAAAAGTGTGTTAAGTAACTATTTATTTTTAATTTATTCTTTCTTTTATTTCTAGGCGTCACCAATGGTAGTAGTTGGCCGAAACAAGATAAAACATGACCAAATGCATAACATTATTCTTACAGATTTAATGACAGTGTATTCAAATTGTACTTTGTTGTATTAAAGTGAAATGACAGTGATAATGCATTTTGTTAGAGCAATTTTTATGCGAATCTAAGGACGTATAATTACCTCAAATTAAAATACTAAAAGAGCAAAGTTAGTTAAAACATTTCAGCGTTGACTTGACAAACATTTAAATTTGTATTTTAATTTAGGTTATATATTTTATATGTAAAATGAATCAACTTTTGTGGACCAGGGTGGAAAAACATTCATTTCCCAGTGTTGAATTCTCTGAATTGCCATTTAGTAAAATATTTTTCGTGTCACTAATTCAACTTCCTGTTGGGTGGGGCCAATTCCATTGATATTCCAATTTATAAATTGAAAAGGAGGCAATTCTTCAATTTTGAACAGTGCGGCTTGATTACCGACCAAATTTAAATTCTGCCACAGTGTGTTTTTTACCCAAAATGATACTTAAACGTAATTGTAAAAGACACCCAATAAATGACTATATAAGTTGCATTCAAAAAAACATCCAAAATGCTTTTGATTTCCAAGGCAAATGTGTCCGTTTTGTAACAGCACACCTGAAGGGTCTTCCTCCTGTTGGTGAGCTCTGAATCTCTCGACCCCTCGTGGGAGGGAGGGCAGGATGAGAAAAGATCTGTAGCTCAGATGAAAGAAGAAGTCTTCTAAAAAGCTCATGTTACATGCCATCACAATAACAAGGAGCTACTGTTTCCCTCCTTCACTTCTTGCGCATTGTCTTGCATTTTGACACCTCTATTGACGATTGAGATAGGATGTGTCCCGTCACAATAGGGTCTATGCTGAAAACGTTGATTATCTTTATTTGAAATCTTGCGTCATGTTACTGTACAGTCCTCGCACGGCTCCTCCGGACGGGCTTGCCCTCGACCCTGACACGCCGGTGACTTTCTCACTCTCTCCACAATGATTAAGAGAACAAAGTCTCACATTATCAGCGCTCAGAGTCTCTGTCACTGAAGGCTTTCACCCGTTTTAATACTTCTGCACGAAGAAACCAAAGTCGACGGCCTTGTCTTCCACTCAACTTGAATGGCCTTTGTTTGGTGGGCTGGTTTTTTGTGCATGTCCGTCAACCTGTGGCCTCGCCCTGAAGAAACCTTCAGTCAGCGTGTCCTAAGCTCTGAAAGATGGGATTCACATGGAGTAAAATATTTATACAAGAGGGGCAGCACTATCAGTTTGACCCTGTGACCCCTTTTCATTAGAGTACAGGTTGGGACAACTGTAACTAACACTTTTTACCTCCCTCAGCTCAGTTATAATGGCACCCTTCACCAGAATACATCTGAAATAATATCTCAAAGGATTAGTTACTGATTAGTTCAGTAAATTCAAAATATCTTTCTGATTATATAAAGGCATCTAATACATTCATTCATCAAAACTATAACATTTTCATTTAAAAGCTTATCACACACAACCAACACACACACACGGAAACGCTTTAATAAGGTCTCATTTGTTAACACTTAAAGCAACAACTAACTAACAATGAACAATACTGTTCTTTTACCCTTTATTAACATTAGTTCCTTTAAATGTCCATGTTAGTTTACATTACATTAGTTAATGTTATCAGGTACAACTTTTGATTTTAAAAATGTATTTGTAAAAGGCTAAAATGAACATTTAAGATTAATAAATGATTTGTTCACTGTAGTTAAAGTTAACTAGTGTTAACAAATGAAACCTTATTGTAAAGTGTATGTGTGTGTGTGTATACGTGTATGTAATGTTTCAAAATCTGTTTTTATACATCTTTTTTGTCCTTTTATTAATATAGACATTGATATAGACTTCATTTTCTCTGGTACATATTTCACTCCTTTCATCTTAAGAAATCCTAACATCACATTGCAAAAATCCACAAAATTCGAAAACATAAAAGATTTCTTAGAAAATTCTTTCCAAGGCTTCAAGACAAAGCATCATTGTGTGCCGCTGGCACTAGAGAAATTCATCCATACAAATACTCACAAGGATATGCTTAAGGCATTTTCAAAAGCATCTCTATTTTGTTTTGATATGCATCATACTTGAGTGGCGTCTTATTTCACGAATAAAAGATTCCAAGGTCAGTCTCAAAGGAGCAGGATGAAATAACACATTTCAATTAAATAGCATGACTTTTAATTAACTTCTTTATTCCGCTTTACTTTCTCACATTTTTTCTAGTTTTTAAGATAAGATTTTCTTGAAAAATATGCAAAGTTCTTTTATTAAAAATATGCATACAAAAAAAAAAAAAATGCTGTGTGTGGGAAATTTTCACAAGGCGCTCCAACCTTACTGACCTTTTATTCTCAAGCTCAACTTCCATCAAACACTGTTGCACTAAAATATCAGTTTGTTCGATTGAAATAGAAGCTCCTATGGAACTAAAGCAAGGGTTTGGTGATGTCTCGCAATTTTTACCATAGGAATCCAGATTTTTTTCACCCAAACTTTTTTCCCAACTCTAATTTGCTGTATTGTTCCATATTCCCCCAAGGCAAAGGTAAATGAAGGTTAGCTTTGGCCGATGGCTGAGCAGACAGAGAGAGAGAGAGGAGGGGGAGAGAGAGACCTGCTCACTGTGCCTTTGCGATTGTTCTAGCCCTCATCCCAGCATGCGAGAGCTCAGTATGAGTCTGCTACAGCGGGTTTTAAGTTCCACTTCTTGTGTAATTTATCCATCAAACTGTCCACCCCATGTCCCTGTACTTGCCAGTCCACTGAAGGAGACCTGAAACTGTTCAGGGAAACACCTGCCGCCTTGTTTTCACATGTTTTAGATCTTCTCTCTCTTTTTAGTCATGACCACCTTTACACTATAACTCAAAAAAAATGCTAAATGAAGGAGGCAAAGTCATAGAAAGTCATAAAAATAAAGTAATTTAGAGTGGAAATGTTTGCTTTTCATTTTATAAAAGCAATATTACATATTCTGTTAATATTAAATGACTCTTGTCATTTTTATGGTTGTTTTAGTATCTTTGGCATTACTTTATGGCAACAAAGTAAAATTGGAAACAACTTTTCTTTCACACTAAAATTATGTTAGCACACATATTGTTTACAGCTTGTGGCAATATTATTCTAAATAATAAAATCTGAAGTAATTTCATTTTATCAGTTGTTTCCTTCGTACGTCCATTGTAACCTTACTGTAATTCATTTTTGTAAAGTGATTGTACTTGACTTATGTGAATTTGCATTTGTTCATAATCAAACGAAAGTGTAAACAATTAATAAAATATGAATAAAAAGCCTTTTACAACGTGATAGAAAAAAAAGCGGTGAAAAATCATGAAAAGTGACTCTATAGGGCAGGAAAAGAGCTGTAACTCATTCTCTATTCTAAAACATGAATTCATTACATCTTTAATTAACAGGGTATTAAATACCAATATGTGAATGGTCTTTGATACCTCATCCTTTAAACATTCAGAATTGAGTTAGGACTTACAACTTTTTTGGTTATTATCTAAATAATAATAAATTAAAATCCATTAGTTATTACAGTGAGAAAAATAAAGCTAGTAAATAACATGACATTTCAATGTCTTTAACCCTCAAAGTAGGTAAGAATGTTAATAGCGCATTTGATTAGAAGACATGCTAATTTATGGAATGTATATTCATAAGGGGGGTTTATATTAAGCACATTACATACAGTACAAGTGCTTCATGTTTCTTCATGAAAGCATTCTTCCACTTAGAGGATGCGAAAGGTCCTCAGATAGATGCGGAGACAGCAAACGTAGTCCATGGCTAATTAATTCATCATTAGCCTTTCTTTGGTAAACACAAAGCCACAATTGCAGTGCTCCTTTAACCTTGAAGTTCAGGAGTGGCCAACTGTGATAATCTTTCCCACTGTCGTTATTATTATCAAAGGGCTCAAAGAGTGGTGAGCATTTGTGCGAGCGCGCACACACACACAAACACAGAGCGGGAGTGTGCGAGTTAGAGGAAATGGAAAAAAGCGAGAGAGACATTTCAGGCTGTCCTTAGCGCGGCCCTTTTGTCACAGCAGAATCAGATCTGCATTACCCGTGCTCATCAGATAGTGAGCGTTTAGAAACAGGAGGGGGATATTGACTTTTCCTTTCTTTTTTTTCTTTTCTTTTTTTTTTTCAAATCACTGGCGAGGCATTTAGTGCCTGCAGGAATGTCAAATCTCCAACCTGCATTTTGATGTCTGTGCCCCAGGTTAGGTCTGCTCTGGCATGCTTGGAGCTCCGTTGTTTGTGCTTTAGCATCCATTAAGCGTCCTTGACTCAATGTTACCCAGGGCCTTTATGGTCAGCTCAGGGCGTCATGGCTACAGCAGGTCTGAGAGCAAGGTGCAGGGATCGGGTGGAAAGAAAGAGTTTCCTTTAATAGCGCTCAGCTGAAGTAATTGCTTTTGACTTTTCAGATCTTGCCACAATAAAGATCACTATTAAAGTGAGTATCAAGGGTAAGTGGCGTCAAAAGAATTTGCAGTTCGTCTGAATGGAGGCTGGTATAATGTGCCTTTAATTAATTTTACAGTCACTTCCCAGTGCTAATGCTGTTAAAATATGCAGGGTATTTAGTTTAGTAGTATATGTGGATTCATGATTTAAAAAAAAAAAAAAATCATTTAAATTCTCAAATCCGTTCCTATGTATTAGATTAGATTAGTCTCTGGCGAAATAGTAGACTTTTGGGTAACCTAACTTGTTCCATCTGTCACTAAATGAACAGTTTTCCTTAAAAAAATAAAATAAAAAAAGAACGCCTGTCCATCCGTCATTCATGTTTAACTTTATTAAGTCTTTTCTCTTATTGCAATGCATCACTCAAAATATGAGTGCAGGGAGGTAAAAAAAAAAAAAGTGTACAATAAGAACTCACTGTTGATTGGCATTTCCGGTGGACTAGGGTGTTGCCAACTTTTTTATGGATTCCAAAAAACAACAAAAAATAATTTAATTTCTCACAGTGGGAAACTTGAAAGCTGAATTATCATAATTTATGCATAACCATGAAATCAATATTTCATTTGTTTAATTTGTTAAGACTATTGTGTAGTCTAAAGCTGAATGATCCCTTTATGTGAGGAACAGACCATAATTTAAGCCATAAAAACTTTGCTTGACAATCATGTTCCCCATTCAATTTAATTGTACGGAAAAGAGCAGCATGAACATTATGTAAAATATCTTGTTTTGTGTTCCTCTGAAAATCCTAAAGGGGGTTTTGAAAGACAGGAAGGCGAGTACTGTAAATTAGGGGTGGGCGATATGGAAAAAATATCATATCACGATTTTTTTAGGAAAATCACGATCACGATTTTTTATCACGATTCTTTTTCAAGTTGGTTTTAATATTTTGCAAGTGGCTGTTCATTACAGCCAAACTAATGTCCCTATGTTAAAAACAAAGCCTTAGGTAACAAAAGAAAAAAGAAAGCCACACATTTAGGCCAGTGGCGAAGATAAAAATCTTTGTCATTATTTTCTTTGTTATTAAAAAAATAAGACAAGATAAACATTACACAAATTAATATTCATATTAAATAAATAGTGCTTTATTTTTTCAGATGCAGTAGGTGTATTTAGCAGTTGCATTGAAGTAATTAAATGAACAAATATGAAATTAAAACACTACATAGACTTCACTGAATAAATTGATTCTTATTAAAGATATATTAAAGTTCTCAGTCAGTGAGTGATTTTCTCCTTGTGTTTTGTTGTTTTAACACTAAAGGGATAGTTCCCTCAAAAATGAAAATTGTCTTAATTTACTCTCTCAAGATGTTTTAAACCCGAATAAGTTTCTTTCTTCTGTTGAAAATAAAAGTTATTTTGAATAATGTGGGTAACCGAACAGTTGCTGGTCCCCCTATAGTTTTTTTTTATAGGTTCTCTCCTGGAAGTTAATGGGGACCAGCAACTGTTTGGTTACCCACATTAAAAAAAAATTGTCTTTTGTGTTCAGCACAAGAAAGAAATGAATACAGGTTTGGAACAACATTAGAGTGAGTAAATAATGACAGATTTTTTTTTTTTTTTTTTTTGTGAACTATCCCTTTAAGGACAAGCGGCAGTAGGCTACTATTCCTGTTGCTTTTAGACCAGCACGCGACGCGTTTAATATAGACGCATATTACACCAGATATTCTCTCAAATGTTTGCTTTCACTTTAGACATAGCCTGTTTATGTAAACATTGTGTGTATTTAACAGTATTAGCTTAATAAGACTCGAGAGATAACTTAGTCCAGTATTCAGTCGCTGTTTGACAGACTTCTAGTGCATGTGAGCGTCGGGGGTTATGCGGTCAGGAAAGCGCACGTTAGAACAGCGCATCGGCGTGAATTAAATGCAAGGCTTATGCAAATAATGAACTTTTGTGAATTGCGGTGTCCCGTACCTATTCCTTAACGTGTGATCATGTGTAGGCTACGTCGCGTTGTACAGTTGAGAGACGGAGGCGCCAGAACTGAACTGATAGAATGCACTGTAACACGATACTACGATATTTCTTCAAAAGCAGATCGTGGAGACATTTTAATCGTCCACGATTAAAAATCGTCATATCGCACACCCCTACTGTAAATGATGACAGAATTTGTATTTCTAGGTGACCTTTGCCCTTAAAGTGTACTCAGTTTGGGACAGTTTCGTACAGCAGACTCTCACACTTTGCCACCAACCAACAGCAGTTACTAGCACTACATGGTCAAGGCAGCGAGACGAAAGCACGCCATTCCATTATTTTTTTCCCACTGCCATTTTCCTCAGTCATTTACAAATACGGCATCCCGTACTTGCTTTTGGCAGACACACCCCTATCGGTTTCTGTCTCTATTTTCCCTACAACTGTGCATTAGCCCACCGGCCCCATATTCAAAACCCTCATTATGCCCGACCACTATCTGATGTTACAAAAACGGTAATGGCACACATCTCTAAAGATGGCAGAGAAGCGGTGGCCACAAAAAAAAATAAAATAAAAAGAAATATACCCGCCAAGATGATGAGAGCGAAATCAAGCCGCCGGAGCGTCCTTCTTCCTTTTACCTCAATCATCCGACCCGTGTCCCCGCGCCCTCTTGGCCCTTACTGCCAACACCCTGCCGTCGTCCCCCTTCCATACCTATTTCATGTTGTTTAATGCCACCCTCCTCTTTTGAAGTTTTGAAGCAAGGTTCAAAAGAGCCAGGTGCTGAATCATAATATTAAAGCAGAGGAGGGGGGTGGGGGTTGGGGGGGGGGGTGGTAGGCTTCATAAAAGCAGGAAGATCTGAGCGGGCCAAGGCAACAAACATGGCTTTCAACTGCCTTTCTGTCGGCCCCTTCTGCAGATGTCACCAGTTGTTATCCCCAGCAGAGACTTCAAGCGTGGAGCAGCGCCCCTGGCTCCGTCCGCGCACACGTTTCAAGTGTCAATCACACGGGGGAGGGCTTCCTGGTCACTGTCCTGTGTAAAGTGCCAACATTTTGCCATTGATTTAACTCACTCAATACACAAAGATGGAGCCAGCTATGTGCGTTAGGGGTGGGGGGAAAGACCCTTTGGCAAGGTTATTTTACTGAACGGCGGTTTTGCACTCGGTGCTTCTTGGTTTGACTGCCACTTAACAGCCGTCTATGCCTGATCTGAAAAATGAAAGGGGAAGGAAAATTGTTTGGAGGCGAAAGAACATGCAAACTGAAAGGGAAATCGTGTATTGAGACAGATAGCAACATTGTCTGAGACAACAAAACTTCCTTTTAACCTCGTTTAGCCTCGAAATACCTCCTGGGAGGCCGCATTGTGAAGGTTTCTTTAAACATGTTTAGCACTTCAGTGCCTCGGAAAAATGAAAGGAATACTTTGTACACTCGGTCAATGCTGAGAGAGGTTTCGCTTGTTGATTGTTTGATGTTACTGCTAGGAGAGACATCAAACAGGAAAGCGTCAATAGTCTGACTGACGTCGAGGCAAGTGCCTCAGAATAGATGCTGTTTTCAGGCTGAGCTCGTGGAGCTGCTAAAACAGAAAGAGAAAAAAGCCCCGACGAATTTCGAAGGCATAAAAAGCTTTTACACATCAGTTAACTGGCTTATTTATTTTTTTAACATAATCACTAAACACCTGTCAACGCCATTCATGTTCCCACTCCAGTCCCACAGATTTGTCCAGTCACTGTGACCCCCAGGACCTTTAGGATACAAGCAACAATAAGACTTTTTTCTCGATCGACGAGACCATCTGTTTGGAATGTGTTTTGCTCCCATAAAAGAGGAAGAAAATAAGACCACAGACACATTTGACCTTGGCACGTCCTTTCACCTCCTTGTACCGCCCTCTCCCCCCATGAGGACACTGTCCGTCTGAATGGGACATCCTGGATACATAATCGTGGGTAGCCGTTATGGATTTCCCCTGTTGCATTATCTTTCAACAGTTTGACTTTGGGAAGAATTACTTCAAGACTCCATTCTGTCTACGGCAGACAAACAAGTTAGCAAAGTCTAGCTGTACTTTTAACCCTTTAGCGGCTGGAAGTGGTTCTGACCCCTGAAATAACAATGTTCTTGATATATACAATCTATGTATACAACAAGAACAAACAATATATAAGCAAATTCATAAATCCATTTTATGTTATTTAAAGGGGTGATGAACTGAGAAATCAAATTCCTTGAGCTTTTGACATCTTCAGACCGATTAAGAGTAAAGAACGGTGCTGTGCCGTCTATATTGAATCTGAAAGGAATTGTGCAACACACGGACTCTGGGTCGAATCATTCCGGTTGCCATTTTACAACAATGGACATTTTCAAAACAATTTCCACCAAGTGTATGGACGGGTGAGTTGAAACTCATTATAATATGCAAAACTGTTATCCACTCACACCAGTGGGCGATTACTTCCAAGTCTTCAGAGCGAGATGCCCATAAAAACCGAGCGTTTTTAAGGTAGGCTAAAAACTTGGGTACAAAATAGCCTATTACTTATTCGTTTTGATGTTTTTGAATGCAAAAACCAAGCGAACGTCATAAGTTGACCTCAGACAACAATATAATACAATTTAAAAAGCCAGTTCATGACCCCTTTAAATCCAATTCAGAGGAGAAGAAAAAAGAGTTGCTCCACGCTTGAAGTCCCTGCTGGGGATAACAACTGGTGACATCTGCAGAAATATATTTATCGAGCATATATTTTATTTTATTTTTTATATATAGCTACTAAATAATAAAATAATAATTGAATAGCTCTATAGACTGTTTATTAATACATATGAAAAAGACAGTCAGTTTAAATCAGTCAGTGATACAAAAACAGTATTGATTCTTTCTTGTTTCTCTCTCACACACACACTTAAAAATAAAAAAAAAACAACAAAAAAAATCCAACATTTTATTTCTGTTTCATTTTCAAGGCGGCCATTAAAGAGACTGTGTTATACGTCAAACACATAAATATCTCCTCCGCACCCCATCCACCTTTGGTAAAGATCAACAAGCCTAATTCTGGAGAGTTAATGTGAATTCCACAGGAAATTAGTTGTTTTCAAAAGGGGTCAAATTAAACTTGGGCAGAGCGACACGTGCTGACAGACACAGGAATATACGTCATGAACCATATTTGGCAATGCCCTTTCAACTTTACGGGTCACAATGGAAGCGTGTTTGTAATGACACTGGACGCCTGTGATGAAAAATATCACAATTATTCATGTGCCAGGTTGACTCTCCAACACTGACCGAGTACATGAAAGGGTTCCTGTAGATCTCGCGTACCCTCACATGCGTGCACTTTCCTGAACCCAGTTTGAACCGCGCCAAGCTGCCCAAACACAGAGAAACAGAGCAATCCCATGGGGACGGATTTTACAGGAGGGCACTTGCTATGTCACGTACCTCAAACAGAGATGATTGGCCCGAGGAGTGATGCAAAGGATCTTGGGGGCTGCTTCGAGCTTCGCCGCTCTGTAAAATAGCAGGAAGCATATATCTGTCAGTCTCCATTTAAAAGTTCACCTGTAAGGAAATGTTCTGGCCAGCAGTGCTGACACAATCACGGCGCCTAGCAACACATCCTCCTGATCCCTGCCTTTTGTGATATGACATGCTTCTGAACCACAAAGTTTCCTGCTTTGTGCACAGATCGTCTCAACCAAGCCTCTCGCCTTTGTTCAGGACGTAGGAGGGATAAAAAAAGATAGAACGAGGCGAAAGCGAGAGGCAGAACAAGGCAAAGAGAAAAAAAAAAAAAAAGAATGGAAGAGATGCCGGTGTCCGTCATTGTCCGGCACAGTGTTCTCTTTTTTCACAGTCACATGAGGGATGTCTTCAGAAAATCACATGGCTCTTTTTGTTTGACGGCCAAGAATACTGAAGGTTGTGATATAACGATTCTATTCTTCTGCCAACAGCACATATTGAGTGGCTCCTCTAAACACTGGGAGGACACAACTAATGCCCTCTCTTTGTTTGCCGAGAGGTAGATTTCAATTACATGGGTGGGAAAAGAACTAGTTGTACAATCATTTTCCCCCCCCTTCACATAATTTGACGATCAGAAGGCTGTTAATGTCTGACACCAGCAGTGCAGGGTTAATACCGCGGGGGTGTGGAGCTGTGTAAGAGTGACAAAATTGTTAGGTGACTTGGGGGGCCTTGCAGTGTCCACCTGGCTCAGTTTGCTGCCAAAGTTTCAATCACACCTCTGAGATTGCGAAGCCCACCTCCTCACCTCGCTCCCCTGGCACACGCCTTGTTTTCGGTGTTGTTTTATTCCCTGTAGAAAGGGTCAGCCAATGAAATGACCTCTATGGTCCTCCAAATGCTAAACCAAACTAGACCAATTTACATAAAAGACAGGAGAAACCAAAGTTGAAAAAAAGAGGAAGTAAAGAAAACGGGTTTCCCAAACGGGTTGTTCGTTTACAAAAAGTTGAGATTGTGGTAGAAGTGCAAAAATGTAAAACTAAATGAAATAAAACACATTGTTATTATAATAATGCTATGAACAACTTTTTCTATATGATACACTCTTAGAAGAAATGGTTCTATTTAGAACCAGAAAATCCCCCGCTTCATATATGTAACTCCAAAATGGTTATATGAAGAGTTCAGATGCAAAAGCCTCTAAATGCCATTTGAAATTTTCTTCTTTAATGATGATTTTTATCAAACGAGTATATTTAAGTTCAGTAATTTCACTTAAATAACAATTAATAGGTAATTATCATTGCCATTTAAGTGAAATCACTGAACTTAAATATACTAGTTTGATAAAAATCATCATTAAAGAAGAAAATTTCAAATGGCACTTAGAGGCTTTTGCATCTGAACTCTTCATATATAGAACCATTTTTTTTTTTTTTTGGTAAAAGGTTCTATTGGCCAAGTATGTAACCCCAGGGTTCTATATAGAACCCAGAGGAACCCTTTTTTTAAGAGTGTATAGAACCTTTTAGGGGTTCCAAATAGGTAGCGCTGATATAACCTTTTAAGGTTCTATATAGAACCTTTTCTTCTAAGAGTGTAGAAAAAGATGTTAGTGAAGATGCAAAGATGATTTAAAATACATTATTATTGTAAAAAATAAACTATTTATTACTATTTAAAATGTAAATGGGTTTAACTTGACAAAAAAAATGTTAGGTAAGTGACTTTTGACAT
Source organism: Pimephales promelas (assembly GCF_988280905.1). Taxonomy (NCBI): domain Eukaryota; kingdom Metazoa; phylum Chordata; class Actinopteri; order Cypriniformes; family Leuciscidae; genus Pimephales; species Pimephales promelas. The sequence continues at coordinate 26,952,117 of NC_142783.1, forward strand.
GGCAGTAAAATGTATTCCCATTTGAATCCTTGCAAATAATAAGTGTATTTTTAAAGTGTTTGAACTGAGGAAACACCCCTTAAACTGGTTATAAATCACTAAACACTGCTGTATGAATCAGAGTCATACGGCTCTTTTCGTCTTGTCAACGGACCGTGTATTGTTCATAATGGCAAAAGCTCCTTGTGTGTGTGGGTGTGTGAGCGTCTGCATCTGCCTTAACACAATAAGAGTTATTAGGTTGCAAGCCTAGTTCAAACAAAGACTCTTCTGAAGTAGCCTACCCAAAAACATCTGAGCGTACACATTCAAAGGCCACCGCAACGGATCAAGCGGCCCTTTCTTAAGATCCGCACATACAGTAATATGAGCTCTGTCCCAAAAAATGCCTCTCCACTCCCTAGTTCACTATGTACACTATATGTATCAGTAGAGTGTGAACACAAAGGCCCAGTTCCAAATGGAGCCCTCACGATCTGCACTTTCTTGAAGTAATGCCACTTTGACCGGCAGGTAGAAGTCTGCTGAAGAGCTCGCAGGCTCGGCAAAAGTACGCATTGAGGGCGCATATCGGCCGCATATTCTGAAACATAAAATACAAAAATTGTAAGTGCATATGAAGTGTGCCCTATGGAGCACTAGCAAGAGCTTCAATAGACTTAACACTGGATGACCTGCTGTCCTGCGACATGTTTACATGACTTACATCACTGTTTTTTTATAAACAAAATTGCTATGCAACACTATGACTTAACCTTTTAGTTAGCCTGGTTAAAACCAGACCATTCTCAGTTGTAACTGAGTTATGGTCTGGCAAAGCGTCATAGACAAATCACTTCCAGAGGGACGTCGCAGATAGACCTAAAACCAATCAGAGCAATGAAGGAGATGATGTTTGCAGAGTGGCGGAGAAACATCTCAGAGTGTTGTTCTTTGCTCGGTTTTTAACAAAAAGGAAACGCTCAAATCGCTTAAAATAGACACGATAGCTGATTCGAACGAGTGATGTTCGACAGCGGCATCCATTTTTGTAATGTAGGCTACAGAATCTGCTTCAAAATCCCAGCGCTGTTGTCATCGTGTAAAGCCCGCCCCAACGTTTCTGATTGGTGCCTCGATTTCGACGGATTGGAAATGGGCTTGAATGAGCTCTTTGCCAGACTAACTTTCAGAGCAAATCTAAATTTGCCGGAAGTTGTCTGGGTTTTTTCCCAGTCTACCTTTTAGTATAAATTGCTTTGCTAAAGTATCTTCATTGTATCTGTTAAAAAACGCAGTGCTATCATGAAATATGAGCTGATATTCCATTTTTGTCAGCTTGAACTGGTCTGTGTTGCATTGTGGGAAATTTTAAGAGAACAATTGTTTTAGCACACTGGATCGATGTTGACAATGAGACTGAAATCCTGGGCAGTGCACATACTACTAAACGGAGTTCCTTCTAAGCGAGCATGTTAACCATTATGAATCTCATACGTGATTTCAAGCGGTTACCGCTCATGCGGCAGCTTGACTCGAATAGTTTTTGCTGTTAGCATGCTGCTAAGCTAACACCGCAATAGTTTAGATATAAAAAATACTTTGCGTACAGAAATAGGCCAATACAAATACAGGGTGAAATAACGACTATTATATAATTTCTTTTTACTGTATGTTTCCATAAACATTTTCTTTTTTTGACAAAGTATTGATAAAATATGAACCTTTCTTTTCATCTCATCCATCATCTTAGATGGCTTTTTTTCACTGGGCTACTGCTTTCACCATTTCGCCTTATAAATTGGCTAAAATGAGGCAGCATAATTAAGTTTAGTATTCAGATCAGCTTTCACATTCTGAGCACTGGAGAAGTCTTACTAGATTTTGCAACAATAACATACAATCTCTTGGACATCTTGATGAAAAAAAAGGGCCAATTGTCCCTTTAAGTGTGGCATGTATAATGGACAGGACTCCCCTCAGGATCACAGATTTGCTAAACAGCTGACGGTCATGGGCTAAAGGCATGGTGCTGGCTGCATCTGCGTGTGTGAGCTTTTTTCTCAGCTGTCATGTCTATTCACCCCCTAAATCATGACAAGCATGTGAAAGGATCTTTACAGCTATTCTTTCAATGATGAGCGCCATTCAAGGACTTTAGTTATGATTTTAATATGATTCAAATGTATTAATTATTCTTGTTTTATCAACAACAACAAAATTGTTTGCAAGTGCAGCAGTAGTCATGACCAAGAAAGCAGGTATTTTTTATCTGACTCTAACACCATCAAGTCATGAATCTCCACCTGGAAAAAAGAAATAATAATAAAATCTACAGTAACTATTTTTCCACCTCTCTTACCTCCTTCCTAAAATTTCCTGTTTGGAATCACATGAAAGTTGGAAAAAAGAATCTCCTTTTTTTCCATTCAGGTTTGGGGGGTCAAGGGCAGGTGGTGCAGTGGCACACAGCTGCATCCAAGAGTTGTTTTCCACCTCTGCTTAACTAGAAAAACAGCTCTATTCCATCTCTGTCTCAGATCGGAGATCTGACCTGGATTGATGCACTGCTTACGTATCGGCGGAGATCATTCGGACAAACACAGGACATGAAATTTGCCTTAGTTTGATTATAGACTTGATGACATTTTAAGGGCATGTTTTGTTTTGGCTTAGATGGTTTTTTTTATTTTATTATTATTATACCAAATAAGCGACATCAACCAAAACAAAATTAAAAAAGGACATTCATGATCTCTTGACAAATCATCCTACATTGACCCTCCATTATCTGCTTTTATCTCTGCTTAAGTCCAGCTCATCTCAGGGTATTGTCATTCTCAAGTGTTTAAGATACTCTTCCCAACCCAAATGTACAAAGCAGATGTGAGCGCCATAAGCTCCAGACTCTCTCCCTTCCATCTCTATGCCTGATGTCTTCTGGATGAGTTAGGTATTAAATATGAGAACGTTAACAGCTGGTTGTTCATCCTTACTTGAGTGCATTAACCTCTTTAGCTGCTTTTTGATTCCGGGAGAAGGGACCCTGGAAGCGCCTGGGCTTTGGCAGGGCGACAGGACGCTAAAGTCCACAGGCAAGAGAACGACAGCGACGAGGAAGGTAAACACGAGTGAACCCGGAGGAGGTGATCGACTTGGGCAGCGGTCACCTGCTTGCTCGCTTGCACAAGAAAAAGCAAAGGTCGGGTTCGTCCAGGCAGAAAAACACTGCACTTTCTTCTGCTTATTTGGCTAGCAGGGTGGCAAAGCCACTTTTGGAAGGGTTCCAGGGACAAACATGGATAAGACACACACACACACACGCGTGCAGAGGATGGGTGATATCATGCCTGCTGTGGCCGGCTGAATCAGGGCTCCGCTGGAGCACTGATGGGTAATGAGGAAGAAAGAGCACATCTGCACAGGGATGCCGTGCCCTTGGAGCTTTTAGTGTATTACCACACCATAAAGACACTGCGCATGTACAACTCTCACATGAGAATGACAGATGATAATTACGGTTATAGACTGTACATTTGTGATATGCTTCATTTATGATGGAATATCCAGTTTGGATTTCCTGTTGGCCGTGAACAACGCTGGAATCGTCGTATTAGCGTAGGTTATTCAGACACAGATTAAGGGGATAAGTCTGCCTAAAATGAAATTCATGTCATCCAACGCTATACACTTCTACAAAACTAGAAATTTTCTTTCCATTCTTCAACGGCACTATAAATTAGTCAATATGCGCAATATTCCAAGTCTTCTGGAATCACGATTATGTGACTGAAATTTAAAGGGGTGGTTTGCCATTTTCTAACCTTTATGTTGTTCCAAATCTATAAGACTTTCATTTACCTTTGAAACACAAATGAAAATTTATTTTATGAAATCTGATTTCTGTTTGTCCATTGAAAATACACACAAACAAAACTTTGATCCTTTAAAACGTTCATAAAGACAAAGTAATCGATATGAAATGAGTGGTTAAATCCCAGACATGATATGTGATGAACTTTTATTCACATACTGTATAAACATTTCAAATAGAGTAAACAAATGCCTGCTTGGACTTTCAATGGAGTGGACAGATACATGCATCTCAGTAGTGTTTGGAAGATGAATGAAAGTCTTATGAGCTTGGAAGGACATAAGGGTAAGTATTTGATGACAGAATTAACATTTTTGGTTAATTCAATGTGTCAACATCAAAGACAATAGCGAAATATGACAAGGTAAATAGATTACTATTTAATTGTCATCTATTGACACCATTGTAAATGTATGAGTACAGAAAGTTAAAGTACAGAAAGTATGGTATGTATGGCTGCACAGGTCATGTGGCCCACTTTGATTATCTTTTTGGCATTGACAGATATAGTCAGTGGTTGTATGGAAAGATCTGCATAAAGAATTTTCATATATATATATATATATATATATATATATATTCACCAAATGTTCAGGTGGATGACAGGACAATATTACAAGATGGTGAGTAAATAATGACCAAATTATCAATGCAATTTTTAAGGGAACTCTTCCTTTATGCCATGCCCTGGGCTAAGTCGCACCCTCACTGTTGTTTCTTTATTTGTTAAAGACAAAGCTAAACTGCGTCCTGGAAATATTTTTTATATGTTAGATCCCATCAACATCACAATAACTAATGCTCTAGGCTGAATAAATAAAGACAAATATGCAAACCATAGTGGTTCACACAGACGTCAAGCTCGTAAAGCCAGTGAGGAAAAAAGGATCTTTTGAATCACCACAGAACAACTCAGCAAAAACACCTGCCAGTCTCAATGTCCTCGGTTTCAAGACCAGGGTTAAAAAGCATGGTCTCTTTGAACTTGTTCCTCCTGAGTAAATATTGTCTTATCAACGTGTCCCTAATGGACTATCCCCTGTCTTCCAGTGAGGTAGTTGTAAAGAAAACAGGGCTTGAACAGAAAGCTCCTTTGTATTAATTTTTCTTTATCTATTGTCTCTATATTGCAGACATTATCATTTGTGGTTAAGGTCTCCCTATTGAATATGACTTGGCAGGTGGTCATGTTTGCCAACATAAGAAAAGTGAGCTTCTGTCTTAAGTGTGTCAACAACCTGAGAATTTTATGAGAACAGACAGGGGGAGGGAGGGAGGGAGGGAGGGAGGGAGGGAGGGAGGGAGAGAGAGAGAGAGAGAGAGAGAGAGAGAGAGAGAGAGAGCGAGAGAGAGAGAGAGAGAGAGAGAGAGAGAGAGCGTTTTACAGATCAGTAATGTGCAGCTCTTTCTTTGTTTGAATCTATTAAGTTGTCTATGGAGAGCATGTTTTAAATTTCTGAATTATAAGTTGCATTCTTTTTTGCTTAAAGTCTAATTAACACTTACATGTTTGCCAACACTTTAATATTGTATTATTATTTTGGTCACACTTTAAATAAGGTGTCTGTAACTACTATGTACTTACATAAAACATTGTGCAATGTAAAAACATGGATGTACACAATAAGTGCATTGTATTCAATAAATTAATATGCAAGTACATAGTAGTTGAAGACACTACTTTATATATAAATTGGGACCATTGGTTTAGTTTTAAAATGTGATTATAATGTTAAATAAAATAGTATATTTTACATCTATAAATCAAATTAACTGTGGTATAACCAACATGCAGGAAGTCATTTTGTCGTCATGTGACCAAAACAAATAAAACAGGAAATGATCTCACAGAGAGGACCCCTGTAGAGACTTATGACTGTGTCAAGGTCAGTGAGTTAAAATACATATTCTGACCTTTACATGACGGAACGGAGTAACCCTAATTAAAATTCATGATCTCTCATTTGAAAAACGTTTTGTTTTTGTTTTTTATATATATAATGATACTGTGTTGTGCATTAAAAGTGTAATATTTTATCACTTTTCACTTTAAATCATTATTATTATTTTTTAAACTGTAAAAAATAATAGGAGAGAATTCATTCACAACAATTTGGCACATGCATTGTGAACTAGATTTTTAAGCGATTTCTCCTTTCATCATCTCGGACATCTTTATTTGTCATTGACCCTCACATGTAGAGGGACATTGCGGTATTCTCTTTAAAACATCACTTTCCCCTGTCACTTTACAGACAATGGGCACAAGCTCACAGGGTCGAATCACACCAGGGCCGTTTCACGCGGCAACCCAGAGAGAAATTAATTAGTGAAGAGACGTTTACATGACACAATGCCCGCGTGTGACATCCTCGACACCTTCAACTGAAGCCAGCGGAGCCCGAAGAGACCCCGTCCACGCACCCGCCCCACTGAGAGACACAGCAAAACTCGGCCCTTTTCTTTTCACTTTTGCTTTTTATCGCAGAAAAGAAAGCACGTTTACAAAAGTGATCCACAATGGAAAAAATAACATTTGGCCAGGAAAACCACATGAATGCAGCGGTCTCGACCCAACTGGCTTCTGATCAATGCTGCCCTCCGCATCAAGTTTGTCTGCTGGAGACAAGAACGCCTCCAAATTGTTTTCCCCCCTCAATGGCTGGAATTAATACAGCAATGTAAAGAGCTTACGATAAGTGTCTATCTGCCTCCAGCACTTGCACACAGAGGAAGGCTCGCACGCTTCGCCTTAATATGTGTTAATTCATTTGGTCACAGACTGAAATGTGTGAAAGTTGATCCTATGAAAAGGGAAATTACAAAAAGAAAACATTACGAGCGAAAGCACAATGAAGACCCGTACGACTAAAGTCAAGGGTGGGTTTGCCTGAATGCGGCAACATTTCTAAGTGGATGTAATTCCATGGTGATTATAATAAGCGGGTTAAGATAAACCCGGAGGACACTGGCATAATGCACATGCGTGTATTTGTCATGTTTTTCCTTGTATTTATTGTATTCACAAACTTCAGCAGCACTCTCTTACTTATCAAAAGAGTGGTGGCCAAATACGTATTATCCTCGTGATAATTCGTCGAGAAAAAAACAGTAAGGATGATGGACGGAGAAAAAATAATATGTCTTTGACATTTTTGTTCCAGAACATCCTCCGCCAATGACCTTCTGTACAAGACACGGTGAAAAGAAATGCTTCTCAAAAGATGAGCTGGCCGTGGAGGAAGAGGAGAGAGGAGGAAACAGAGACTTTTTCACCTCTTGCATGTCGCTGGTTTCCTCATTGGAGAGGCCGGCTCCTCACCAGCTGTCATCCTGTAGGAGAGCAGAGAGTCCGGAACACCTCCTTCATAGCTCAGCAGACTCTGCAAGATCACACACACACACACACACACATGAAGAGCTTTGCATTTAACAGTATTAAAACTATTTTTAAAATAACATACATTTTTTTAAATAAATAATTCATAATCCATGACACACCCCATGGTCAAATACATACGTTTACATTATTACAAAACAAAAACAAATATTCAAATAAATGCTTTTCAGAATTTTTTTTCCACAATTTCCACAAAAATATTAAGCAGAATTACTTGTTCAACATTAAAGATAATAAGAAATGTTTTGTGAGCACTAAATCAGCATCTGAAGGCGAAAGGGTGTAAAACACATGGTGTTCCTGATAATCCTTCAGGTGAGTATATATATATATATATATATATATATATATATATATATATATATATATATATATATATATATTAGGGCTGTGCAAAAGTTAATTGCGATTAATCGCATCCAAAATAAAAGTCTGTGTTTACATAATATATTTGTGTGTGCTGTATATAATTATTTTGTATATATAAATACCTATGCATGCATGTATATATTTAAGAATTATTTGCGCTTAAATTCTGTATATATTTATAAATACATAATCTATATTATATAAATATAAATATTTCATATATGAATAACACATTTTCTTAAATATATAGATGCATGTGTGTGTATTTATATATACAAAATAATTATATACAGCACACACAAATATATTATGTAAACACAGACTTTTATTTTGGATGCGATTAATCACAATTAATTTTTGCACAGCCCTAATATATATATATATATATATATATAGTAAATCACCCATTATTGTGAGTAAATAATTAAATTGAAGAAAAAAAAATTTTAGAAGCCAATAAATTTGTTTTATTTTCACATTCTATTTGTAATACGTTTTAATTGTTGGCTGATTGTAATGATAATGATGCCCTCAAACTGACAAACTTGGTGCCTTGTGAACAATATTGTTTCCAGATGGACAAGGAAGCTCAACTTTTAAAAATCCAATCAATTACTGTCCTTCCTGTACTTTTACTCTTAAACACATCACATTACTGAAGTAAATTGTCTTGTAGAGAGAGTTTGAGTTTGGATAGTTTGCAAGTGTGTGAGTATAAACACAACGAAGCTGTAAATGTCAGCTATAGTAAGTAGACGAGTTACCTGTTCGATGTGGTGATGTTAAATGTCCCACAGTTTTACAACCACTGTAGTCACATTTAGCCACTTTTTTAGCAACCACCTTTTTCAAAACAAGTACATCACAAGGGGTGTATTTTATGTCATAGGGAATAAAAGCAAAAACATGAAAATATCTTGAGCTTGTGTTACCCACAGATCTTATCTCAGACATTTTATTATTATTATTTATTTATTTTTTTTACTTTGAAATGCCAACTCTTTGTTTCTGGGTTTAGGCCAACAAAAATATGTCAACCTTTGCAGCACTTTATAATGACAATAGCGTCATTTGGGGGCTTTACCCTGAAAATATGTTGATATATTGTGTGCGATTAATTGTGATTAATTCAATTTATTAATCACATCATGCATATCACATAATTAATTTCATTTTAAATTGACTGACAGCGCTCGCTTTTTTTTTTTTTTTTTTTTTGCTTTAAGCATTTTAGAAGATGAAATAACTGCCTAGTAAACCAGGAAAACAGAAAACACACACCGTGATTTGAGTCCAACAAAATCAAGTGCAAAAACTGACCAATCTTGGCCAGACCAAACTGGCTGGGTGTTCCCTCTCACGAGATATAAACCGACGGAGATAAAAGAGATTGATAGCGAGAATAAATGAAAAAATGAATGAGAGAGCGAGTGAGAGAGAGAAGCTGCACTAATCTGTGCAAAATGCTCTTGAGAACGTGGAGCTCGAGGGAAGAAGTCTCAACACAAGCTGAGACATATGGCAGCCATCATCTTGATTAAACTCTGGCAGCACTTGCCCTAGGATTACGTTGAAACCCTCACAAGACAACTTACATGGAGTGAAAGACATGCATCACACACCCTCTGTGAAAATGTGTCACTGCTGTTTAGCATGGAATAATTTAATAATGGACTGTTGAAGGGAACGTATTTGCTAGTAATGTAATGTGAGGTCAATCAGTTCTCAGTAGCCATTACTCCAGTTTCAGTTACATGATTCTTCAGAAAATCATTCATGATTTGGTGCCCAAGAAACCTTTCTTATTATCATAGTTGACATGATTGCACTGCTTAATGAAAAGCTAGTCAGGATTCTTTGATGAAAATAAAGATGGAAGCATTTTGTAATATTATAAAAGTATTTGCTGTCATTTTGATCAATTAATGCATCCATGTGGTATAATAAAAATCAATTGCTTCCCAAACTTTGATCCCAAACCTTTGACCCATAGTGTAGCTAAAAATATTTCTAATATTTGTTATAAGGTGTTACCTAATATCACATCTTTGCAACATTTATAGTAATTTAAAAGCAAGACAAATAATTTTTTGCACTATATTCCAGGGCATCATTCCCAAAAGTGATGGGGTTCGATTCCCAGAGAACGCATAACATATATTCATTAAATGCAATGCAAGTCATTTCGGGTAAAAGCATTGACAGTTACGCACTTACAATCAATGGAAGTCAATGGGATAAATTCACAACAACTTCCCTACAGACTTGCATTTTTTTTTATCTTTCTTGTGTTGTTTCCATGATATTTACTGTAGATAGGATAACAAACTGGAGGGCTTGTTTCAATTTCTTTGTGTAAATTTGGTCTTACTCAGTAAAGATGAGCATTTGTTGTGTCCATCTTGCTGAAGGCAATAGCAGTGAATGTTAAGGAGCAGATGCCCACCTTGCCCACAGAGAAGCCTTTTGGACCAAGAGACACCCATATGTTAGAGGAGATGATTCCTGCCGAGGATCACATACTTTACTGCCACAAATCTTACTGCGAAGAGAGATAGAGAGAGAGATTATAGAGACTCATTCTGCACTGTATATTCTGTGAATGCATGTTTACTGTTAACCAAACAGCATGACAATAAGGATAAGCAAGTGAAAACAAACAAATAGGAAGCATCCAAGCGATGGGAAAGTCATTTTGCTAATAGGCTGTTGAATCTGCATCTACGGGACAGTCGTTTAATCCAACGAGACATTATTAGGTCACAATTTGTTTTTACAGCACAAAAAGGAGTTCTTGACATCTTAAAAAATGCTGCTGTGAGGACACTTTCCCCCGAGGCCAGATTTCCGAGGAGAAATTGCTGTAGTCTTCAAAACGTCCCTGTTAGCTCTTGTCTGCCATCAGCAAATGATCTTAGCTTTGACTTACAATTAAAGACATAATGACAGACTTTATGGAAATAAACATGTAAATAGAGGGACAGAATCTATTTATATCAGCAGATTGCCTTGTAGTGTGGCATCAGCTGAGCAGACAACACTTAAATTCATCTCAACTGGAAATGCGGTTTTCTTTGTTTCTTTCTGACAATGATTTTCTGAGCAGCACTTTTTACATGTATTGTATGTATGTAATGCCTTTTTAAACAACACTGGCATAAAACCAGGTTTTATAGAACACTATTTCAATCAAGATGATGATCAATGATGAGATCCTGTAGTCAGGATCCATAATTAACAGTCCAATAGCAGGTGAATTAGAAACATTTACCGGCCATAAATATTTCTTAACGCTTGAATGCTCCAGGGGAGAGCGGGACACAAGCTAACACTTTTTGACTCTCTCAGTTAGTGTAAATCCACTTGGGGTTATAAGAGCGTTTTTTCCCCCCACATTATTTTAACACGTCTAGTACAAAGCAGTCTTTTTTATTATTACAGTATATACTTTTTTTCTTTATTTACCCTGAAAGAATAGAAGTGAAATGTGACAACATGCCCCACAGGTGTGACATATTTTAATTTGTTAAGAGCAGTTTGTAACATGACCATGTGACAGATTAAAACGTTATTTGATCTAATAACAAATATACAAGACCATAAACTAAAAAATTTACTATTATAATACTATTAACATTTTCTATTAATTAAAGATTCATTTTTCGAGCTTGACAATGAACACACTGCAGTTATGCAGAATACTGTAGTTCAAAACAATAAGGGCAAATAGATAAAGAAACATACTTGGACATTAAGAAAAACGCAGAGAAGAAAAAAAAAAAAAAAACACACCCCCCCTCCCATACCTCCACACACTGCTCTCACAGAATAGGGGACAAATAGACAAGCCAGAATGCTTTAAATATCTTGACATTATAATTTCTGAGCATTCAGGAATTTCTCAGCACTTCAGGAGTTTTGAAGTCGCGATCTGATTGGCTGAATTCTACAAGATGTCCAGGAGAAGTGTGTGACGCGTTCTTTATTGGCCCGCCTGGAAACAAATGCCGTGACGCCAAAATCCTTCGTGAAAGAAGAAAGCCGTTGTGTTTACAACTGTGACAGCAGATGTTTTACAGATGTTTTGCTTTTCATATTTTCAATCATCAAGTTTTGAGCAGATTTTAGAACACACTTTGTTTTATTTGTCAGGCGTCTTCCAAGCAATGAGGCATATTTTTTTCTGTGCGAGTTTGAAAAGACTTGAAAGTCTGGTAGTATGTGATGCTTATTCCAGTCTTCCCACTGTAAAAATTATATTAATTCATATATATTATGCATATTAATTCATATTATTCATAATTTAAAAACACTTTCTCCCTAGGGAAACGATAATTAAAAAAAAATATATCCCCTATATTAGTGCCACCAATCACAAAAAGGAGAAGACCACCCATCGCGATTTCGTTCCTCACACTGTTATTTTATTTTGATCATTTTAATTGTAACATTTTTTTTTTCTCATTTAATAGCGCCACCTGTCACCAAAAGGTACTGTAATGTCATTCCTAACATTGTTTTCTTGAGGTAAAAGTTAATAGAAGACATGAGTCTCGACTCACGACAATGTTTAATTTAATATTTTGATTTGAATTTCTCTAAAAGCGAATCATTAATAATTATAATAATAATAATAATAAATGTGTATTTTTGTATAAATGTGGTATTTTTTCAACTTTTTTTTCAAAACTAGGTAAATTAAATTTAGTCGAATAGAAAAAAAGTCCAGGATCATTCATTTATGTTAAAGGTGCAACATTATGTTAATGAATGTGTGATTAAACATGTAAAACATTTTAATTTGGTTACTGCACTTCAGATAAACAATGGCGCAAACCTTGTCCGGTAAATCAAAGGGTTTGAAGTGTAACATATTAACCCGTCCCCTGCATCGGGATCCCCCATTTTTCCATATGAATATGAAAGGCTTATATCTGCTCCATGACTCTAATTCCCTCTGTCTGTTTGACTGATCCCTAGAGACAAGTTGTTGACCTGTGGTAACATTGTGATACACGGCCACTAAGCCACGTGGCTCCAGCAGTCTTTCCATATACTCACTGGATGATGAGAGACGAGGGAAGGCAGAGAGAGAGAGAGAGAGAGAGAGAGAGAGAGAGAAGAGGCTGGGGATAAAGAGGAAGAGAGCGACATCGTTTTATAAGCAAGTTACCATGAAAAATTTGTTAGCAAAATATTTGCACAGGAGTGCGCTCTGTGCTGGGTAGATAACCTATCTGTGTTTGACTTTAGCTTCCCATGCTCTAAATACTCATCTTCTGCCTGTTTGGCTTATTGATTAGTTTGGCAAGAAACTAGGCCTCTCTAGCAGTGACCAAGGTCAAATGACACACACATTTAACTCACTAATGCTCAAACTTCTGTTCTCACACACACACACACATGCAGCATTTATGCTAACAACACAAAAACAGCTATTTTAAAGCGGCATTATCTAGTGCGATAACGCCGTTCTCGGCACCATCAACTGGATGTCTCCAACTTTGAATCGAATATCTTTCAAACTATCCAATCCCACCCTGTCTGATGGCCTCCCTTTTCTCAAGCCATGCAGACTAATGCGATGTGCAATTAAAAAAGATCTATTGGATCTTTCTGCCGGCGATGGCCTCATCTCATCGCACTGTCCCGCACCCAGAGTGCACCGAGTGGGGGGAAAAACACCAACAACTTCCGACCTCAAACTTCCTTCTGATTGCTCTGGGGCGGTAGCAGAGGGAAGTTAGTGTTGTCGTGTTACCCCGTGCACGCTTGCTCATGCGATTAGCTGTCTGTTCTTTAATTAGTCCTGGTGGAGTATGCGGGCAGAAGGCACTCATTCCTCCCCCTGATCGATGGTATTGAAATCTGAAGGTTATTTCGGGGGCGTTGGGCCTCAGATTGTCGATGTCATTCCCATCACATGTGCATTGCCCCTAAGCCTTGTTCTGGACTGGAAGCGTTAGCGAGCAACAGTGTGACAAAAAGGTCCTTAATTCTAAGCACTTTGATTAACCTCTGCCAGGAAGGACTTGTCCGAACTGACTTGACGTACCCATGTGACGCCCTATTATTAGCCCGTATCGAGCCACAGCACACTCCCAGCCCCTCACCCGGCGCTCCCTCCCAACAACCACCCCCCAACCTCTAAGTTTGTCCTTATGTAGATGTATACATATCTGCCTACTTGCAGTAGGGGAGCGGGCACATGACCTCCCATTGTGAGGAATACTTGGCACGTGGCCCCCGCTCCTCAGTTAGAAGCATTGTTCTGTTGCAGAGGAGAGTGACACTGCTGGAGAAGATACTCGCTGACATTTTCGACTTTTTAACCACCATCAGCCCATTAATCAATGGCCGCATCTGTTTCAGAGGGATCGGGAGCGAGGGAGAAAGATAGAGGGCGAGAGAAAGAAAGGGAAATGGGGAGAGTGAGAGAGAGAGGCCCGTGTAAATACACTAGCGCTAATCCGGCCAGACAAACGAGTGGAGGAGCTGAGAGAGAGAGAGGGTTTGACTTTGACTTGCGCTGAGAGGGGGCTTGTGTCAGTTCCACCTTTGCTTTATCTCATCAGCTCAGTATTAGCACATTGCATTTGCCACTCAAGTGTTTAGCATATATGTAAATTTTATAGCCCTCGACATGTTTGTCCCTGATGACAGCCATGGAAATGTTTGCCCATGAGTTTGTGTGTCTGTGTGTGTGTGTGTGTTGGACATTCACTTTTTGGGGAAGTGCATTTGAATGATGCTCTGCAAGGTGTGAATTGTGCGTGTGCGTACGCGTGTGTCCGCTCTTGGGTGTTAGTTTCCGTATGCGCTCTGATGATAAGCGAATGAGAGCTCCCCTACAATAGAACACTTGAGTATCCGAAGAAAAGGGAATTGTGTTGGACACAAGATGGCGTGAACAAAAATCCGAAGACACCTTTTGCTTTGAAAGGAATCTGCATTCATTCAAAGGGTTCTTTCTTCTTTAGGTACAATGGTTTGAAATTTCCTGAGCAAGTAGGCCTCTTCTTTACCCTTCAGTTGTAGAAGCAAGAGTGTTTTGTAGGTGCGAGACACGGGTGACCTTTCTTTGATAGTCGCTGTGATATACGATGGGCCTAAAAGAATAGTCTGTCCCATGCTTTGCATTCAGCTGGCATGAGGGCTTTTTTTCCCTGCTGCAAAAGCCACCTCATAATGTTTTTTAATTCTGTTCTATTTTGAGAGCATTACAGCATTCTATTTTAACATTGTCTGAGGATCGCACCACACATTATCTGATAATGACCTTTACTGAAAGGCCACAGGAAACATACAACATTCTTATGAAACTTCTTTCATGTTCACAGTAGATTTGTTAGTTAGTGTATACTTAGTAATATTAATACATAAATAATGGAACTTAAAGATTTGTCTTGATTTGGCTGAATAACATTTCCAAAGTCATACTGTAAAATATTGGTAAATGGACTGCATTTATATAGCGCCTTCATAGACCTAATGGCCACCAAAGCGCTTTACATTTGCCTCACATTCACCCATTCACACACTCATTCACACACCGACGGCGGTGTCAGCCATGCAAGGCGCCATCCAGCTCGTCGGGAGCAGCTGGGGTTAGGTGTCTTGCTCATGGACACCTCGACACTTGGTCAGGTGGAACCGAGGATTGAACCACCAACCTTTCGGTTCGTAGATAACCCACATGAACCACTGAGCCACTGCCGCCCCACTACTGTAAAATATTGCCGGCATGTTAAAAAATAATACACCCCTACCCCTCCTCAAAAACACTAATTATTTATTGAGAATGAGGAGTCACGTGCCGATTTGGGCGGGGTCTGAGCCGGTCGGCCATGATGGTAGGAGACGCTATCGGTTGCCAGAGGCAACGCCTTCACAGAGGCGCAACTAAACATTACAGAGCTCTTTAATTTTCGAGCATTTCGCGCATCGAATACGAGAAAGAAAAGGAAGAAAGTAAAGATAAGGCGAAAGAAAAGGGACCTTACAGGAACAAGTTCACACCAAGTGCAAACCAGCGGTATTTGGAGAAGCTTTCAGGCATCCAAAATATCGCCCCATACAAGCTCGCTGCGGTGAAAGGGCACAGAGACCTGGACCATTTACCTCCATGCACATATATGGACATTGTTAATTATCTTGTTTTTTTGTGTAAGTTACTACACAATGCAAGAGTTTTAAAGCCACAAGTCTTTGGAAAGTTATGAGGCTTTCTGCTGTGGCTGGGCAGCAATTTAAGATGCACTTTCCCTCTGTGCAACAGAGGGAATTAATGTTGCACTTCAACAACATTAGATAACCTACACTTTGAAGCTTTAAGAGACAACAACATAAAGACATTTTTAAGATAACGTACCCGAGTGAAAATGCAAAGAACACACTCTCATTGACTGGGTGGGGTGAGATCGAAAGTAATGTCCTTTCTTCTTATTGCAGCCAACCAACCAATCCGGCGTCCCCTCATCAGGTAAGAGGCTTGCTCTCCCTGATGCTGTGTCTATTTAGGTAATCTAAAAAACTGTATTCCATTGTTCCTATGTTTTCCATTTGTATCGTGTGAGGTACTGGAGCAGTTTTTAACACAGCAGTGACTTCCAGGCATGGTTAAACAGTGCAGAATTTAGTTAAACTCCTCTACTACTGAGTTAACAACACGCGTAAACAATCAAATTTTGCCGCCGGAATCCTACCAACATGGAGAGAGGGGAGGGGCTCAGTACCATGACGTCAACTCCTCACTCTCAATAAGATTTGGTCTCCACACTGTTCAAACAGTATATTATGGTCCTGCACATAATATTTTGCATTAAGCATAGACTTTGACAAAAGATCTCCAATCAAGCAATGGAAGCCATGTATGAATTTCCAGCATCCCTGTTATGAAATTTGGGAGCCTCCCTACAATTGGTGACATGTGCTACATTTTTTATGTAAAATTGATGGAGATAGTGATGTCATTTTGGGCATATTGATATGACTACTATGGTTATGGTTACCCGTCACATCAATCAGTCACTGTGGCATGAAAATAAGAGTGTGGTGTATCATGTCCAGCAATTGTGATTGTGTGTAAATATATTTATACTGACTGTCTCCAGCATTAAGTTTAAGTTCATGTAAACTAGGGTTTGGGGAAATTCAGAATAAAATTTAATGGGTTACACCCCTCAGAAAGTCAGTTTGTCTGTCTTTCCATCCAACCATTCATCCATCAATCTATTCAACTATATCTAGTTATCCGGTGTTCTTTTGCATTTTTTCCCGTTGAGCCATTTAGTAATCTTGTGCATCTAGAAAACAGAAAAATTTAGCAACGAATAACATGAGCACATCAAGGTCTGGAGATGGACTTAAATCCTTGAGATTGTCCATGCATGACAATCTGCTCTTAAACCTTCCCAGATGTTGGAAGCATATACAATGTCACATAAAGAAACTAGGCCATTTCTTTTGGATCAGTGTTTTTTTTTTTTTTTTTTTTTTTTTTTTTCATTTATAGGCAATTGATTTCTCATGCACACCAAAGAAAATTCTATGTGGATTAATTTTTGATTTCAACCATTTTTCCTTGTAGAAATATCATATTATCAGAAAAGAAATGGCACACATGCAAATGAACTATGGACCCTGCAATGCATTGAACAAGGCTGAAAGAAGGTTTGAGTTTGAAAGTTAAAGAAGTGGTACTGTAAGAGAAACGTTTAAAAATGGTTTTGAAAGTGAAATTCCACTGCTAAAGTGCCTGCTTATTAACAACAAGCCTGGGATTTGGTGCCTTCTCAGAAAGGTAGTCTACTAAATGGGAACACAACACTTAACTACTGTCCTTGTGAAAATCTGCACAAAAACCACTTCAGCAACTTTCCAGTTGCAAAATCTCTACTAGCAATTTAATTTATGGGAACATTTTCAGATTTTCAAACCTTGTCCATCATTGGTTGGAGAAACAGATAGCCATGCCCTATACTCAAGCCATTGGTTGGTCAGGATATTCAAACAAACAGAGTAATGTTTTGAAACCGCCACACTTTTTTGAAAAGAAAATCAACCTATATATATATATATATATATATATATATGAAGAGTTCAGATGCAAAAGCCTCTAAATGCCATTTGAAATTTTCTTCTTTAATGATGATTTTTATCAAACTTGTATATTTAAGTTCAGTAATTTCACTTAAATAACAATTAATAGGTAATTATCATTGCAATTTAAGTGAAATCACTGAACTTAAATATACAAGCTTGATAAAAATGATCATTCTAGAAGAAAATTTCAAATGGCACTTAGAGGCTTTTGCATCTGAACTCTTCATATATATATATATATATATATATATATATATATATATATATATATATATATATATACTTTTATGTCTCTAGATCTTAAGCTTGGACAGGAAAAAGTATTTCAACATTTAAAAAAATAGCTTTTAAAACAAAGTTATGTATATAAATGTAGATTAAAAGGAATATAAATCACTGTATTAACAGTTAAATTTTTGATGAGCTGGAAGTGTACACAGAAACCTGCAAGCACTGGTTGCTAATTCATCATTGCTAATTGCCTAAACCAATCAGTGCCAAACATATTGAATGTAATCAGGCTGAAGCACTCGGATTCAACATCCACAACAGGCAGTTATCTGAAATTCTCTTTATAGTCACAAGCTTGACAGCATGTTTGAGTCTTATAGGTGTGAGTTCATTCTTCCTCATTTCTTTTGGAGGTTTAGAACCTCATGATCAAGTGGGATAAGGACGAAGAGAAGGAGTGATTACTGGAGATCACAGGCCCCGTTTAAAAGAAGGATTACGGCTCAGAGCAGTTTACACTCTTCTGCTCTCAACTCAATTTCTCAAGGCTCTGCTAACGATTGGACTTACACTCAAGGCCACGCGTTGGCAGTTACACTATCCAAACATACACACAGAGACACGCGCATGCACACACCACATTTATTAATAGCCGAAACAGCTGCAGATCCTCTGGCTCACACCCGAGGAGAGGAATTCCCAGTATTCAATAGACAGAAGTGTGTTAATCTGTGATTCTTCACCATAGGCAGAAGACAGATGGATTCCTTCACTCTTTCACTTTTCTCTGCGCGTGCGAGGGGATCAGCTAGCAAGAGGCACGGGTATCCACCGCTAATTAAAGGTGGTGGGTGGGAATTGGAGAGATCGCTGGACAGATGGACTGCCTTCACCAAGGAGCCAGGGATCTTTGAACCCAGACTATGGAGCATATTTAATTAAAGCCCTCCAATTGTCCCAATGGCATGAAGACTTTTGTGTGAATACTGACCTCATTGTCTTTCTCAAGTTTCAGTATGAGCTCAGATACTGTATGTTGACTTCTCTGAATCTGACAAATATGTGGCAAAATATTCAAATATTTTTAATAAAAATCGGACCTGCAAATAAAAAAGGCCTTCTGTATGCATTAAAGTCGTGCATATATGCATATGCAGTCTTTTAATCTTGGCTGAATATATATTTTTACATTTACATTTTTTTTTCTTCATTTAGCTGACGCTTTTATCCAAAGCGACTTACAATTGCTATATGTCAGAGGTTGTATGCCTCTGGAGCAACTAGGGGTTAAGTGTCTTGCTCAGAGACACATTGGTGTCTCGCATTGGATTCGAACCCGGGTCTCTCACACCAAAGGCATGTGTCTTATCCACTGCGCCATCACCCCCTTAGGTTTAATATCTTTTAAACCCTGGGTTAAAGGGATACTTTTTTTGGAAGTAGGCTCATTTTACAACTCCCCCAGAGTTAAACAGTCGAGTTTTACCGTTTTCGGATCCATTCAGCCGATTTTCTGATTTTTAGAAGAAAATCAGCAACAAGACAGTTTCTGGTCTCATTGAATTCCATAGTATATTTTTTTCCTACTATGGAAGTCAATGAGACCAGAAACTGTCTGGTTACTGACATTCTTCTAAATATCAGAAAATCAGCTGAATGGATTCGAAAATGATAAAACCCAGCTGTTTAACTCTGGGGGAGTTCCAAAAAAAGTGGAGTATCCCTTTAAGGGCCATTTTAACCGTGGGTAAATTAATATGCATTGAAAGCATTACTTTTTGAGATGCTATCCCCGAAATGCGGTGGAAAATGTGCACAATGCACGAAAAAAAAAAAAAAAACTTTCAAGCTGTGTAGCTATGTTTCAGTGTCTAAAAGGATACATGTTAAAGATTGCCTGTTAATGGAGTGATAAAGAGACAGTCCCTGTTAGAAACTCTCTTGTAAACTACCCTAAATTGATGCACTGGCATAAGATGGTTTTAACTGTCTGGGCCAGGCCTGGCCACTAGTTTAGTTGGGTATATCGACAAAATGCCCAAACCTCTCTAAAACCAGCCAACAAACCAGCAAACCAGCTTAGGTTGGTTTAAAAAAGAAAATCCAGAAAACTTAAGGTTCTCAACCAGAACAGATTTGCAGGATGTGCCTGCCACATGCTGTATTAGTCCTCTTAATGTTTTAAAAATGGTAAGAGTGGGAAATCTCAAAAATTAATTATAGTATTTTAATACAAACACTGTGAAGCCTATTTAAATGTATTTATTTAAATATAAACGCATTTAAGTTGGGTCTCTATTATACAATGAAGTAAAGATTTGCACTGCTCGCTAAATGTCCAGTTATTTCATATTTATTATCTTATTCATCTGGAAGTAGGCATAATTGATAGAAACATAAAATAAAACATCCCTGAGCAAACAATTCTTCATTGATATTGAAAATATAACAACTTTCACATGTCCTAACTGGTGATGGTTGCAAATGAGAAAACCTGCTGAACCTGTTTCTAACGAAGCCCTTGTGTTTACTGCACCACGACTGACGATCAAACGCATAACTCTGGTTTCTATTAGCTCCATTGTTCCGCTAGTGGAAAAAGAAGTGAAAGTTTTCTGTCATGGGGTAAGAGCTTTTCAAACTGACCCCCATTTACTTGCGCTCACACCATTACAGGTGTAGAGAGGGTAAAGAAAAGCAGAACGCCGGGGGTTGACATCCAACCTCTAGATACCAGGCTAATCCATCTATTCCAACCTCATTCTCTCCCTGAATTATCACCTTTTGACATCATTTTTTAAAATCTGCTGTCAAAGGAGTGTGGGCTGTACATTACGGGGAGGATGAGGAGTAGAAGAAGAAGAAGAAAGAGCGAGCGAGAGAGGGTGCAGTGGGTGGGGGAATCTCCTCTTAAGTCCTCAGCCTCAGTTATGATTAATGACCCAATGCACCTCAAAGTTCATAAACTTCTCAACCCGCTGATAGTTTATACAAGCTAAATGATTTATTTTCAGCGCATGCCAGGCTGCTCATTCCATGTGACGGATATTTCCAGAGTCCTTGTATGAGGTTGCATCTTGGTGTGAGACAGCAAACCTTATGAGGGTAATATAGTGGTAGAACCCCCCTCACCCCCCAATACATCTCTTGTGAGAACTTGTTAGAAGTCAGCACAGATTTCACCTGATGTATGTGACAACACCATGACAAGTTGTCACCATGTCACATTTATGGGATATACATAGTAGATGTAAAAATAAAACTAGTCTTATAACTAGTTATTAACTTTAGGTTGGGTGGCTCCCAACTATCAGAACTATCTAAAGACTTGGAAATGTCCTATCAGGCCTAACATACCTCACAGATACCTTGCGCTCCGACTGCCTCTCTCCCATTTAATTACCGTTGGAGGAATCTGGCGTCTTCCCTGCTAAATGCCTCCGATAGCTCCTCTCCACGCTGGAACCTACGCGTCTGAGGGATCTCTTGAACACCTGTCACCCCAAACAGCAGCATTTTCTGAGAGCGTTCTCAATCACTGTCACCCTCCCATCACCTGCTTACTTTACCTTATCCCCCTCTCCTTTCATTCATCAACATTTTAGGTGCTGCCTTTGACAAGGTCACATCTATTGCTTGGATCGTACATCATATTTATACTAGGGTGCTGACAAACCCTGTGATATTGGACGGCGCTTATTTGTCTATTTACATTCTGAGGTTGTACATGGTCTAAGGAACATTGTTCAAAGGAAAGTGCGGATGTATGAGGTGATTTTAAGGGAGAGTCGAATGACTCTTGAAGGAAAAGGTTAACTGCCTGGTCAGATGTAGTTGTGTTTTGACAGTTTTTGACAGGATAGGTGTTTGAAAGTAGACCGACCTTCATATACTTTTAGGCACAATTATCCAACTATTTTGCTTCAACTAACTCTATGCCATGGAATCATTTCACAGGTTGTTCTGGACTCTGAAATCAGTCATAGGTAGAGTTTTGGGGCCGCCCCTTTTGGGTCCAGAGCCCTTTGTTTTTGTTTTTTTTTTCTTTACCTAATACAATTGACTACAAAAATAAAACTACAAGGGTGGTCACACTACAGTTTTGAGGCATCAACTTCCATTCATATCATTGCCAATGCAGAAGACCAGAATGTGAAGTAGTTCTGCATTTTGCTGTATTCCAATGATCAAGATTGATGAACTGAATTTGTATAATGAAAAAGATGTTTAACAAATAGATGAATGATATATCACAGCATGACCTCTTAGCCAAAAATAACAAACTTTAAAGCTGCAGGTTTGCAGTGTTGCAGGAAAATAGAGAAGATTGTACAGTATTTATAAAAATTAATTGTTAAAGGAGTAGTTAACTTTTGAAAATTTTGATGAACAGGTTGTAACAGGAGTCACGAACGTGCGTCGCAGTACAGAGCAAGGCGACCATTTGTGATTATAAAACTTAAACGTTGTTATTTCTTTAAATAAGCGATAGTTTCGCTTGATAAGACCCTTATTCATCGTCTGGAATCGTTTAAAGCCCTTTGAACAGTTTGCAGTTTGTACTAAAAGTGTTTTTTGGACCTTGAACCATTTGGTTCCCACTGAAGTACATTAAAATGCTGGAATGTTTTCATCAAAAACCTTAATTTCTTTTCGAATGAAGAAAGGAAGACATGGACATCTTGGATGACATGGGGGTAAGTAAATTATCAGCAAAAGTTTTTTGAAAAGTGAACTACTCCTTTAAATGTGCCACAGACCGTGATGTCACATCTTGATCGGTGCAGTGTCCGAAGGAATATCGCATGCTCAAAACCTAGTGTGACCGTGGCTTAAAAGTTACTGAGTGATTTTAAACTAATGCCCATGTGCAGCTGTTTCCTGAAGAGCAACCTGACTATATGAATGCTGTGCACCTACTGGAATAATTAAATTGTAAAATATAATTCTGCTAAATGTTCAGTTCTAACAAAACATTCAATAGCAACATGACATATCAGGGCACTCTTCAATTAATGTCTTAATGAAGTCTCCATTTAAAATAATTGGCTTGGCATGAATCACTTAGTGCTGATAGCAGAGTCTTTGTCCTAGTTATGATTTGTTCTTTTTGTGTTTTGATGAGTGTCAGAGGTCTGTGTGTAAAATGAGATCCTATCATTTGTTCTCTATGGAAAAATCTGTACATATCCCAACTCTGACAATGTCTCGGAAAAACTACATTATTATTTTTAGGATTATTAATTATATTTTGCCTTTCTAGCAGAGTGGAAACAATTGACCCTTCGCAGGGAGCTTGATTGACAGGTGATCTGACCAATCATACTTCACCATCCGCCATTTTGTCCGACAAAGCAGTCAGGAGAGTTAACATGGAAGGATTTGAACTTGAAAAACGGAGTGTACTGACGCCTTTCTGCGGTTAAAAAAAACCTTCCTTCTTATGTTCATTGATGTTTACTTGATGCTATAAATCAACTAGAAGGAATGATCGGATCACGAATGATCGAATCACGAGCAGCTTTAACTGATGCTCTACAGCGATCTGTCACGACACAGATCGACACATAGCGACAGTAACTAAGGGGGGCGGGTCTTTGCAAACTTGCAAACGGTCAATTGTGACATGACCCAAGCCAGGCTTTTCCAAAAAAAAAAAAAAAGACAACAACAACATTATATACATACTGTACTCTATAAGTTTGGGGTCTGAAATATTTTTTGTTTCTGAAGGAAGTCTTTTGTACTCACCAAGGCTACATTTGAGCTAAAATACAATAAAAACAGTAATATGGTGAAATATTACAATTTAAACTTTTCTATTTGAATACATATTAAAATGTTATTTATTCCTGTGATTGTAAAGCTGAATTTTAAGCGGCCATTAACTTCAGTCTTCAATCCCAATATGCTGATTAATATCAATGTTGAAAACAGTTGTTCTGCTTAACATTTTTATGAAAACTCATGATTTTCTAAGATTTGTTTGCTGAATAGAAAGTTGAAACAGCATTAAATGTAGTTAAAGTATCCACCAGCAGGGGCTAACTGGCCCGCTCTAACCAACAAAACCTTGACCCCCCGCCATTTTTATCCTTTCCCGATCATCAAGGTCATAACATTTCACTTTTGCTCTCTAGGACAGTAAATGTTTAAGAAAAAAAAAAGACTTGCAAGGGTTGCATGAGTATCTGACAAAAATAAAGACAGGAGATAGAAGGATAGAATGGTGGAAAATGTGTTTTATCATCTAACAAAAACACCTACAAGAAACCATTATTTATTTGTTTGCTGTAATAGCATGGCTGGGCTAAGCTGATGGCACGACAACCTGTAAAAGCAAACGGATAACAGAACTGTCGCATGGAAATAGTTTTCAGCAGTTGGACTGAACCTTTCGTGTTGGCAGCATCCCAACCTTAACTGCTGTTTTTTAATCACAGGGGAGTTTTGTCCTCATTGTCAATGACCTGACAGCACACACCCTGAAACAGCAGCCACATCTCAAGAAAGGATGCAGCTGCTTGTAAAGGAATTGCAGGCTTCACTAAACACAACCCAACCAGCATTTCTACAGGAAATCTATCAAGCACAGGACAAACAGAGCTTTAACAGAAGTAGTAGTTCACACTCTAGCAACAAGAAATGATGGTCCAACACTAACTCAAAGATGAATGAGCTGAAATGATTCGACAAACAGAGAAGAGTGGTCTGTATCTATCGCTAAGGTTATTGCCTTTTGCCCCTATTGTTCCAGAGATACAAAGCTGGAGCCAGGGCTCCATCTAGAACTGTTCCGAATGTTTCCAATGAAGAAAACATGGAACTTGAAAAATCAGCATGGGCCCCTTAAACCTGCTGGTTCCATACCAGAATAAAGTAACTTCACAATGAACTAACAAGAGCATGGCAAGGTCAAAATTTGGCTGGTTAGGCCAACAACAAACTACTGGAGATCACAAAAACAACTGCCTTGGACGAGTGCCTTGGTCATCAATTCTGAAGAGAAATAATGCAGAACCTGGAAAAGGATGAAACTTTTTCGAGTGCATGTGTCGAACGCCTTTGTTCATGAACGCTATTGGATGGCGTATACTTTTAAAGGCTGTGGGTTCGCATCAAAACTGAAGTACACTTTGGGCTTAACGTTGCCTTCATGTGCTATTGGAATTATCTTAAATATGAGCTTCCCAGTTAAACATTGGACATGAACGCACTCTCAAGTCGTATTTACAACTGAGAGGCTCAAAATTATTTTGCTACCCAAGTCCCAGAGTTGAGCATGGCACAAACTTTAGCTAAGAACGATTGCCGCTATGACTGGTATTGTAATTCTTCCTACAGTACTTCTTCATTCTTCTTCAATACGGTTAATTTCAATTAAATCAATATATACCATTTTTTATACTGTTTTTATTCTGATACCATTATGGTAGAAGAATATCTACCATAAAGCCAGCATGTGACGGTACAAAGACACTTTTGATGTTAAAGTTTGTTCTCAAAACTAAGACTAGTCACAAAGACAGCCATGTTGTTTGGTTCATGGCCAGTTTCCTGTAATAACAGCCAGTTACGTCATCATCCAACTGACAAAAAATAAAAGAGTTTCACAGACATCCCAGCATATAGCACCAGCTCCGGCACCAACCTCATTATAGTAGAAAAGTGGTACTTGTATTTCACTGTGATTAGCTATGATGTGATTTAATGTGGGATATTACATCTTGTTAAATGAAGAGCGTAGTTACGTACAATGTGAATGAGTGCTCTTGGAGCAGCTGGGGGAGGAGAAGGTGTGATGCTACGGCCCCAGCTGTAGTGACCTGTCTGTGCTGATCGCCTGCAGCGAGCCTGAGGGCGCTGAACGCCTGAAGGAGGTTCTCAATGAACAACAAGTAAATAAAAGATATGAGGGATGTCAGAGCCACAAAGGCCATGGCCGTCGGGTAGAAGACTGAGACTCCCCTGTGAGACAATACAAGCATCTACGACACAAACCAACAACTCTTTGCTTCATAAAGAGACCTTATCTTCTCGCCCATCAAGTATAATACTTGTTTACAGC
Source organism: Pimephales promelas (assembly GCF_988280905.1). Classification (NCBI taxonomy): domain Eukaryota; kingdom Metazoa; phylum Chordata; class Actinopteri; order Cypriniformes; family Leuciscidae; genus Pimephales; species Pimephales promelas. Next base: position 26,978,142 of record NC_142783.1, read on the forward strand.
TGCACTGTGATACCAGCTAACATTCAGACATAACACATCACATACTTATCATTAATTATGATCAAAGCATATCAAAACGACCTTACCAGTCTGCTGAATGTGTGCTAAAAACTGTAGCGAGTGTTTTGGTTAAATGAGGGATAATGTATAGTCAGCCAGTTAGAAATCCAAAGAGTGCTCAAGATTCCGACATGGTTATTTATTTTACAACTTCCCATTCCAAAGAAAAACCAGTCATTACAATATTAATTTATTTATATCCATCAAAAGTTGTACCAACCCAGACTCATTGGGAAAATGTGCCTGCTGTCGACACTACTTTGCTTCTTGCACGTTTCATGACATTTTTCAAAGTGAAATTTCCAGTGAGCGGTGCTAAAAACATGCTGAGTCAGATTTATCTGAAACAGATGAGTGTGAATCTGGCAATGTTTTTATTACACTGGTTGTATAGCAGCAATTCGTAAATTAAAGTGTACTGTCAGTGGCGCTTAAAGGATAATGCTGATGAATCGTGTTTAAAAAAAGGGTAAAAAGTAAAATAATGAAAGTGTGTGTGTGTGTGTTACAATACTGGCACCCCTAGATTTGTTTACGAGTAGAATATCTCTGAAGTATATTCCCATTAATATTTACCTCTTTTCAGTGACTAGGAACATAAAATTGTCTAGATATGGCTTATTGTTTCACAGGAGTTTAAATAGTAGGAAACACAAGCTAAATTCCCTTAATCATCCATCACAATTCAAAACCAAAGAATATAGTTCTGATGTGCATCAAAAGATTGTTTAGCATCACAAAATAGAAAGTGGCTGTAAGACAATAGCTAAAGAATTTAAAAATCGCCATTTTGACCATCAGGGCAATAATTAAGAAGTTCCAATAAACTAAAGATGTTACGAATCTACCAGGAAAAGGACGTGTCTATATTGTCTTAATGCACGGTGAGGAGGAGAGTTTGAGTGGCCAAAGACTTTCCAAGGATCAGAGATGGAGAATTGCAGAGATTGCTTAAGTCTTGGGGGTCAGAAAGCCTAAACAACCCCTACATCACCACGTGTTGTTTGGGAGGGTTTAAAAAAATCCTCCTCGCTCCTCCAAAAATTAACTCCAGCAAATTCAGTTGTCAGACATGACTGGAACTTCAAAAGGGACCGGATTCAATAATCAGATGAAAAAAAAGGGCTTTTTGGCAGCAAAACCATCAGATGTGTGAGTCTGGACATCTTGTTCAGATGCATGGTATTATAGATTCTAACAAATACCAAAAAAAAAAAAAAAAATCGAAACCTGACTGCCTCTGCTAGAAATCTTATAAGGGGGCGTGGTTGGATCTTCCATCAGGACAACGGTTCAAAAACATCAAAATCAACACAAAAATGGGTAACTGAGCACAAAATGAAGCTTCTGCCATGACTGTCCCAGACCCCTAAACTGAACTCTAAAGAAAATTAGTGGGGTGAACTGAAGAGAAGAAGCACCAACATGAACTTGTGAATCTGAAGGATCTGGAGAGATTCTGTATGTAAGAATTGGTCTCTGATCTCGTCAGGTGTTCTCCAAACTAATCAGGCATTATAGAAGAAAACTCAGAGCTGTTATCTTGGCAAAAGAAGGTTGCAAACAGTATTTAATAACAGGGAGCCAATAATTATGGTTAGCCTGTTTTGGAGAAAAGCATTTATTTCGTAATGTGATTTACCCCCCCACTTTCAATTCTTTTACTTCAATGAAAGGATCGCTTTTTGCTATTTTTTTAACAGTGTAAATGAAACCATAGAGATCCAGTTATGGGTAATTATTGAAGAAGAAAAAAGGGACCACGACTGACCAATCAGAATCAGGTATTTCAGAGTCATAATAACAGCCTTTAGTTTGTCACACCAAGATCATTCTCAAAGTGACTAGGGGCAGTGGTCACGTTCTTAGCCATGCCTTAGTGTTCAAAAACAACTTAGCGTATGCTCAGTCATGCCCTATCATCTCTGATCTACACTGCAGAGGAGCGAGGCGTGAGGTTTTGCATTTACTTGGTCCCTCCCCCATTAACTTCAGTTAAGTAACTGCATCAGTCCTAGCGCCTTAATTACTCTTGTCCTTTATAAATTAGCAAACTCATTTCTTTCCCAGCATAATAACCAGATGCCCCGTAAGAGCTTCTGTCACCTCAATTCGGTTCTAATTATCTCAATTTGCCCGTAAATCATTTTTATAGGGGCAGTAAAGCAGTGTAATGCTGTTGGCAAGCCAAGACAAGGCATTTGATGGAACAAATCATGTGAAAGGTGTGTCAGTCCCGGCTCCTGGAAATCAAACTGCTAAATTTTGCTCCAGCTTTAATCAACCACCTGAATGAAAATCTTTGAGTTCACTTGAAAATTACAAGCAGGTGTGTTAGAGTAAAAATGGAGCTAAACTGGGTGTGTCGCAATCAGCTCCTTATATCCCAAGTATCGTGTACTCAAATTCAGCAATGGCAAAGAGAGTAAGGACCCTGGCTCACTACACATTGGGACACAGATGGTGACACGCCAACATCCTCGTAATGTTACTATTGGTATTTCTGAATAACAGCAGAAATTATATTTTTCTGACATTTATATTTTTCTAGACAGTTGAAATGATGTTATTGGTGGTTACTATGCGGCGGTCAAAGCGCTTTTACCACAAGAGCACAGAGATCAATTTTAAGTCAATTTCATTTTTTTTAAGAGCCCACTTAATATTGGAGACTGGAAAAATAATAATAATAAATAAATAAATAAATAAATAAATAAAATGTATGTCTAATTTATATAACATTTAGTCAGAATACCAGCAAAAATTACAACATATCTTTCTTGAAATGATATAGAAAATTGGATTAAAAATATACAGTGCATTCAGCAAGTAAAGTATTCCATTCCCAACATTGCCTTGCATTACAATTGATAAAGAGCATGAAATAAAGTTCCTTCTTTCACCACAGGGAGGTTTCCTGCACTCAACTTGGACTGGGATCCTTCCTTCTCACAATCACAGTAAGTCGTTTCAGTCTCAAGAACATGTAAAACCATACAGAGCATGTCTGTATGTTTATCCATGTGCATGTAAACGTGGCCGTGTTAACACAAAAACTTGTATTTGGCCCTTGAATGTTTGACACACTTCCATCCATTCCACTCTTAAAAATATATGAAATGTCTTTTCAAAGTATATGAAATGTCTTTTCAAGATACACAATGTGTACTTTAAGTGTCTTAAAACTTCTTGTGGAATTAAAATATACTCTAAGCTACAGAAGAACTATAGACTACTTGGAAAAGGGTCAAATTATATTCAGTGTCTTGACATCTTTGCATGTCTACCAAATTAAGTTATGCTTCTTTTACCTTAAATGACTTAATTAGTCTGTTTTGCATGAGCGAACGTAAAATCAATAACAGTGACAAAGCAAATATAATTGTGTCTGGGTCACTGAGCTACCCCCGCAGACAGGTTGGGGGTTCTTAGACGGAAAAAGGATGAAGACTGCAAATATGTAAATAATAACCATTTGATCGAGCTTATTACGAAAGAGTCAGTGCACTGTTTACGTTCACAAAGGGGCCTTCTGTTGTAATTATTAACCTTCTCGCTCTCTCTCAAGACCTTGGGTTGCAGCTCTTCAGCCCCAATTCTCTCTGGTGACCATTTGAACTAATTACAATGGCTTCTTCAGTAAGCATCTCTAAGACATGCTAAGGAGGATCCTCTCCCAGCCCGCAGCACGATGCTCTCTTCCATTCAAATGCTTCAAATGCTTTCTGCAAGTAATTGTCTGTCCTTAGCAATCCCCTAATGACATTAAAAGTCTCATTATATGCCATCTCGAAGGGGCTTTTAGCTGGAAAATCTTAAGCAACAGACAGCTTAGCTCCAGGGCTTTGAATAAGATCCTTATGTGAATCAAGTGTCATTTACTAATCCAAACTGTAATCTTATAAGTATTCTCACATTCCACACTGGTATTTCCTCATTTGCTTTGTAGGAATTACACGTTTTGATTGTTCTTGTGTCCTTCTGGGTGCACTTTTTTAGAAAGAAAACAAACTTCAAAACACAACTTAACTTGCATTCATAAAGTTTGGGATTTATTTATTTTCTAAGAAGCTTTATGAAAACTTTCCAGAACACATTCTAATACTGTATATACAATAATTTAGAAAGATATTTATATACTGTATGCTGTATTTACTTCATAAACTGAACCTGGGGTCAGAATAGAAATGCATTCAATCATAGTTGAGTTTCACCTCAACCCATGTTTTTAACCAGGATTTTTATTTGCATGCGTTTCCCTCCTCCATTTGTATGCATTATCCAAAAGTTCAGAATGGATGGAAACCTTTAATAATGCATACATGCCTTGAAATTACACCATGTTGTGCATTCTTTTTTTCCCCCTCAAATTAATTGTCCACTGTTCTCTATAACTAACTGCATGTAACCACAGTCCTTCAGATTGTAAACACACTTGTGTCTAATGTTTCCTGCCAAATCGTAACATTCAAAATATGTGAGAGATTCTTTCTAATTTAGGAAGAATCTGAATGAAAAGCAATTGGATTCAGGCTGACTTTGATTGGAATGCTGTTATTAATGAAATCTTTGTTTTTAGTTATGGACTATGGTCATATATTTTGAAGGCCACGTACAGGCTTCTTAGCCTGCAAGAGCACATCTGACATTGCATGCTTACCTTGACAGGGCTTTCTTAAAAACGTCTTGTCTTTACGACTAATCTATTTTCCATGACGTTTCTGAACGGATAATTCTTCACCATTCACCCAAATGTGACTGAACCAAGAAGCTGTTCTGTTGACACAGTAAACAAGGACATTGACCGGTTCCAAATAACTGTCAAATCATGTGGTCTATCTACAGATCAGTAAAACTTAACCTTTCTTTGCTACCGTCGTTCTGTTGATGTCCATCAAGTGTCTATCGCTTTTATTTGTGCTGTCAACCTCCTAAAAATTAATAAATAAATAAAAACTCTAGACATCTCAAGCTTTTGAGCTTTCAGCAGATTAATTCAGATTTGTCAAATCCGTATCTACCTTCTTTAACACCAGCAGATCAGTCAGATTGACACAATATAATGCACTCCCAGACCTCCCATAATTTAAGCAGCACACTAAATAGCTGAAGATACCTTCCAAATACAGATTATCTGTCTATCCAGGGCCTTAGTACCCTCTTATTGTACATAATAGTGTTTAGCATGTATTTTAACAGATAATGGAGCCAAGGACTGTCCTCCCCCACATGATGGAGATACAAAGAAATGAAGCTGTACTTATTATGAGGGCAATACTCAAGGAGGCCTTTGACATGCAAACATTTGCATTAGTTTTGACCTTAAAAAAATGTCCCAATGCCTGCAAGAGGAGATTTATATATCAGCCTTTTTTAATCAATACAGTACATCAACATGGTGCAATACTTTAGAACAGTATACAGTGGCCTCGAAAAGTACTTGGACTTTTAATAAGAATATTTATTATGGAAATAATATACTTTATGATGAATGTTTCAAGAAATAACATAAAGAATATGATTTAATGCCATTACGGTGTTCTCTTCAATTTAAGATTCTATGAAGCCTTTAGCCTTCACGCTAAACGTTTAGTCTTTGAATTCCATAGACATATACACTAGACGTCACCTTGGGGTTCTAAGCATGCGTCAAAACCGCCGCCATCTTGGAACAGGGGTCTTGTCATAGGAAGTAGCTAGGTAACGCTGCTATCTCTGCCTTTACTTCGAATTCATTGATGGTGGTGGACTTTTGTGCAGCTATGATGTTCACGGATGAAATCTGAACTAGGAAGAATGTTTTTTTTTTTTTTTTTTTTTTGGAATCAATGATAAATACATGTCTGACCGTTGGAACAAACCAAAAAACAAGAAAAATCGCATTCATGATGATTTATGGTGATTTTATTTCCGTTAGACCTGTGTCTACTACATTGACGCTGATGCATTAAAGTGGAGGGGCTCCCCTGTTTCAAGATGGCGGCTCTATTGACGCATTCGTTCCAATGAACTGCCGTAGCCAAGGTGAGGTCTAGTGTATATGTTTGAATTCTTGCAACCAGGAACAATACAAATCAACACAATGACACCATTGTGACTAAAAGTTTGCTAAGAAGTACTTCGTACTAAAGCAAGGCGGTATTTGACTCTGCTAAGCACATCCATAGCAGACTGGTGGGAGTAGCCTTGGACGGCAACATGCCTAGTACACTATGGGTGTTAAAGTTTTCCTACTTATTTGGCAAAGGGAAAGACACTGTAGTCAACATTTCAAAATTGGATGACCACAAACATAGTGCTTTATGCCAAACGGAGGGGGGAAACTGGAAGAAACTACCGTTCTGTCAGTTACGCCCAACTTCACAAAGCAAAACGCTGTTGAATTCAAAGTAATAAAACTGTTGCCATATTGTTCCATTTTTACCAAAATGCTGATTAGACCTAGAACAATATAATTGTCAATGATTACTAGAATTTGTATCCCCTTAGAATTACTATTCTGTTAATAACCCTCTGTTGATCCGACTGTCCGTGGGCGGGGATACAAAAATTCAGTAGTTTTGAATAAATATCCTAAAATTTCAAGTTCACACATCCTCATTCAATACAATTAAGCACACTTCTTTTTCCCAAGGGACAGCTCACTCAAAAATTAAAATTTCAATGAATCATTTTCTTGCCCTAATGCAAATTTCAAATGACGTGTGACTTTCTTCAATAATTATTGTGTTAATTACAATGCAGTGACTGCAATTTGTTAAAAATGAATTAACTATAAACTAATAGTTTGTTAATGATTTGTAAGTACTTTATTATAAAGTGTTACAATGTTTAGTTTTGCTTTTGAAAGGTCCAGTGTCGTTTTATTGTAGACAAACTTGAATTGTATCCTTGTCAAATCCGGATTGTGTGGCTATGAACGAGATTACAGTATAGTAGTCTTATATTTTCAGGGTTGAGTTAATATTTCCATTGGGAGCTAAAGTGTACAGAAAGTGAATGTTTGGCTCGTCACTCTTCAAAGGGATGTTCCTATCACAGCTGAGAGCATTTTGTATGTATTTTAACCAAGTGTCTTCATCACTTATATTAAACTGTGATGAGAGACATACTAGGGACCAAATTCAGATCTCAGCACTGCTTCTCTTCTCCTTCACTTCACTCTCCCATGGAAATTCTTAAGAAAATCTATACTTGTTTTGGAGAGGAAGGGAAGTAGATAAAATCTTCATTGACAACTAAATGACATTGTGTGTCCCTCGATAAGAGATTGCATCTGAGTGATCTAATCGTTTGAAATTCACTGTTGTTAATTATGGGCAAGTAGAACAGAAAGACATAGGCATGGTATGAAGTAACAAAAAGGTCTTGTTATTGGCCTTTGTTTGAGTAATTTACGGATATTGATCTACAATGACGTCTGCTGGCCAACTTGGACTGCAATTTATCTATGAGTGGATGTTATGGTTCCCTCATCAAGCCATATAAAAAGACACAATTGCGACACAATATTCATGTTATGCAACTGGAATCATCCTTTTTCAATGCGATCAAACCATGGACCACCATGGAAAATGGAAAGCCCTGTTTTATGATGATGATGATATATTATTACATTAATTGCACATTTGTCAAGTTAATCGACAATAATTTATACTGAGACTGAATTTGGTTAACATCATTGTCACCATTATGATGACCATTGTAATTTAGGGGTGTATTGAGGGTAGAGGATCTGTGAATTTTTTGCATCAAAGCATTTTTATATTAGTCACATTAACTGTAAAAAAAGCTGTGCATTACTGCTGTAACAAATATAGGCTGAATTAGCATTTCCTACAAATGCTTTCACTCAAAAATCCTGCCAATCCTTAAGTCGTTCCAAACCATATGACTTTATCCCTAAATTAAATCTGATCAGCATGTAAAGATGATTCTCCCCCTTAGAAAATTTGGACTAAACCGCTCTATTAAAATGGATTCATTTTTTGAACTCCTTATGGACATTTTGAAGCGTCAAATGGTTGTTGCGTGGACTGTCAGATGAGGGACAGAAAGCTCTCAGATTTCATCAAAAATTTCTTAATTTGTGTTCTGAAGATAAACGAATATGTTACGGGTTTGGAACATAGTAATCGTGAGGGTGATTAAATTATGAAAATTTTAATTTTGGGTTGAACTAACCCTTTAACCCTGTTATATAACTTCAAATCATACTGTTATATTATGTTATTTTATTGTCATTTTTGTCACCATTCGATTTATTTATATGGAATAGAGATTCACGAACAGCCTGACTAAGATCAACCTTTGTGTTTCACTGAAGTCATACAGGTTATTAACATTTAAATTTTTTGGTGAGCTATCCCTTTAACCAAAAACACAAAAACATGAACATCATAGAAGAATGCTGTAAGTACCTTTACTACCTCAATAATTGAATGAATCCTTTGTTAAGTTTAATGCAGTGTTTCTTTATCCTCGGCATTTAAAGACACTAACTACCTCAATCACTTTTTGGCATCACAAAAAACCAGAAAGCGAGATGCAAAAGCAAGGTGCCAAATGTTGGAATATTAGATAATTTCGCTGTTTCCTCTCTTCCATCCTAAAAGCACTTGAAAAACTGATCTTTTTTTCCCCGACAGAACACACTTATAAGCGTGGTGGGATGATGGAAGGGAAAAAAGGAATCGAAAAAATGGAACAATCTGTGTTTAAGTAAATAATTGAATAAACTCAATTTGTGAAAGTTGGCAAACTGGGTCTAGGTAATGTTTTCACCCTGGTGCTGAAATAGTTTGAGACTGCATCGCACAACATCAGCCTCATCTTGTCAGCTCTGGAGAGCCCTTGAGCATGTTATTAGCTTGGTGTTCGCCTTGCCATTTTCCACCCGAGGCAGATGGGTAATTACCGAACTAATACTCTGATTGAGAGGAATCAGATGCAGTGGCTCACCCAATTAGATGATACATTAGCTTTCTTTCTTTGTAAGCAGCTAATGTGTGAAGCAAAGTGGCATTTCCAAGGGGGTCAGAGTCTCAAACAAGCGGCGAGTTGCAGATTGCGGCGCTCCTCTCTTTCTCGCTCTCTCTAGGTCTTACTTTCTCTTTCCCTCTCTAACTCTCTCTCTCTCTCTCTCTCTCTCTCTCCCTGCCTTTCTCTCTAATGGACTAATAGAGTGAAGTCTTCATCACCCGAAAAGCACACAGAATGCAAATCAGGCCCCCCACTCCCAAACAAAAGGAGGCAGAGGATATTCATGTCTGATGTGTCAGCTACAACATCAATTACACTGGAATACACTGGAGCTAATGAGAGAGACACTGTAATTGTAATAATTGTATTCTTTTGTCAAACACATTGCGGTGCTTGTTTTGGACAGTTGAAGAGTTCACTCTATTTTTGATCAAGAAAAAAAAAAAAAGTTAGGCGAGTAAAAAAACAACAACAAAAAACTGATTTTTCCGTATCATTTCACAAAGTGTCAGACAAGCTCAATACGCACTTTAAAAACAGAATGTGACGAGTATGTAAAAGCCTCAAAATCTCCAGTCACTCATACAATATGCTGCTAACACATGTGGCACTTTTATGTCCAAAATATTCTCATAACCCTGTTGTAGCAGGAGTTATTAGTGTCTCTGAATGATGCTTGCAGAAGAATTACCACATCTTTATCTTTGTTTTAGCTCGTCTCTGGGTGTAGCCATGCGCTTGATCTCCAGCCAAAACACATTAGAGCACATCTGTCCACTCACGCACGCCACTGCGGCCAACTCTTTCTCGCCATATTTCTGAAGAGCCCTCATTGCTGCCATTGTTCACTTTGTCTGACTATTTGCTCTATTCTCTTCAATTCCCCTCCTGTTGATGCTCCGTGACAGCTTTCAAAAAACAGCATATGAATGCAAAGAGCTAAAAAGCTGCATTTTTGGGGGGTTGTTTTCTCCAGTTGCTAGAATGATTTTGTAGTTTGTCCATTTCAGTCGAGCGAGATGATTTTGTGAAACTGATCTGCATTTTTTATTTGTACTTTTCATCGCTTGAAATCAGTCACATCCAATCAATGTAATACAACTTTACGGGTATTTTATAGAATAATCAAAACTGATTCACGGAGGTATCTGCATTAAGTGAGTCGTTTCTAGTCGGAGTCATTAAGTGAGTCATTCTAGGGCAGAAAAAAAAATAACTATGTTTTTGAATGTTTGCAGTATATCGAGTAGTTTTGGAACTTGAATGTGTCTGCAATGATACAGAGATTGTGGCATCTGGATCTGGGCAGCAGAGAATGCTCTTACCAGCTATTAGAGAAATAGTTGATTGTATGGTCATTGCTGAGAGCAGTTAGAACCCTTTACCACCTGTCACACTCGATAGTGAGGTTATTCCAGCATGTGCAGATATGGTACGTGACACGATGTAGAAAAAAAGGACAAGATATTTACAAATATTAGCAAAACTATTGCAGGCTATCATCACACACACACAATTCACCAAAATAAGTTCAAATTAAATAGCAAATAACTTGTATTTCAAGTTTTTTTAATCCCAGTATCTCAAATGTCCGATTACAAAAATCACTAGTAAGGGTTTTGTTCATTGCCGTTCATAAGCATTTGGAGGTGGTAAGATCTTTAAATTAAGAATTCTTGAAAGATGTCTGTTATCACCATAATACTGCATTTGTTTGATCAAAAAAAACAGTTTAAACAGTAATATTGTGAAATATATATAAAACGTTTTTAAATGTACTGTGTTCTTGTGATGGTAAAGCTGAAGTTTCAGCATCATTACTCCAGTCTTCAGTGTCACATGATCCTTCAGAAATTAATCTCTAATATGCTGATTTACTGCTCAGGAAACATTTCTGATTATTTTCAATGCTGAAAACAGTTGTGCTGCTTAATATTCAATAGAAGCTGTGACACTATACATTTTTAATGAATATTAAAGGGTTAGTTGACCCAAAAATAAAAAATTCTGTCAGTATTTACTCACCCTCATGTTGTTCCAAACCTCTATGCGTTTATTTGTTCTGCTGAACACAAAGGAAGATATTTGGAAGAATGTTTTAATCCAACAGATCTCATTCCCCATTGACTACCATAGTAGGAAAAAATACATATGGTAGTCAATGGGGAATGAGATCTGTTTAATTAAAACAGTCTTCCAAATATCTTCCTTTGTGTTCAGCAGAACAAATAAACACATAGAGGTTTGGAACAACATGGGTGAGTAAATACTGACAGAATTTTCATTTTTGGGTGAACTAACCCTTTAATCTGTTGTAACATTATAAATGTCTTAACTGTCATGTTTAATCAATTTATTGCATCCTTGTTGAATACATTTTAAAATAATATGTTCATAGTGTTAGTTTTATAACTTTAGCTAGTTTCGTTTATTCTATCCAAGGACTCTTAATTTGATTTCAATCGTTGGTTTCTGTCTTCTTAGTCAGGAAATTACTCACCTTCATGTCGTTTCAAACCCGTAAGACCTTTGTTCATCTTCAGGATACAAATTGATATGTTTGATGAAATCCGAGAGCTTCGCCCCCATAGACTGCAGCATAATCACCACTTTTAAGGCCCAGAAAGGTAATAAAGACATTGTAAGAACAATAAAGCATTATCGTCGCTTCATAACTTTAAGGTTGAACCACTGTAGTCACATGGCTATTTTAACGATGTCATTACTACCTTTCTGGACTTTGAAAGTCTCAGATTTCATCAAAAAATATCGTAATTTGTGATTTCACGAAGATGAACGAAAGTTTTACGGGTTTGGAACGACATGAAGGTGAGTATATAAAAATGCTGGGTTGTTTTAACCCAACTTTGGGTCAAATATGGATAAACCCAAACATGTGATGTAAATAAAAAATAAAACCCAATGGCTGGGTTTGTCCATATTTGACCCAAAGTTGGGTTAAAACAACCCAGCATTTTTTAGGGTGTAATGACAGAATTTTTAATTTTTGGGTGAACTAACATTACAAACTAACATCTTGTCTCAATCGCAAAATCCTTTCAGTCCACTGAAAGGTTCAGACCCTAAAAATTCCCACAATGCAAGGTAAAAATCAGGGAGCATCGACACTCACTATATTCCCTTAACAGAAGTTCTGAAGTGTGAATCATAAATCGTGCGAACAAACTCACTATTATATTTCAACAACATCACTAAACAAGTGATGTTGTCATGATGTCACCGTCAGTGTCTCAATGTGAAATGAGTCAGGGTCCTTACAGTTTCATTCCTTACTAATGCCCAAATTTGTGTGCACAATATAGGGAGCTAATTGAGGATACATGCACAACAACGATGTACTAAAAGGATGTACCTTTGTTTTTCATGTATAGATGACAACGCTGTCAAAACTATCTCTGTATCATTGCATCATATATATTATGCATACCAGTTCAGTAGATGGCGATGCTACTTTGTAAGGGAACTACATGCCTATTAATTGAACATGTTGTTCAATATGTTGTTGTTTATCATCATCCTGTATATATCTACTCCTTAGTTTCTTCAGTCTTCAGTCAGTCATTGTCTAATGACCCATTAACACCTGGTAACTTCATGCATTTTCTCTGATCTGACATCTATCCGATCTTGAAAAGACCAGATATTGTATTGTCTATATACATAAAATGACAACAAAAAAAAAATATATATATATACCCTGATTAAAAACTATTAATTAGAGCATGATCATCCCCAGTCGCACATACAGATTAAATTCCCATTTCCTCAGAGCATCCTTTCAGTGGTTAGCTTGAACCGCAAAATGCAAAATTTTGCGAATAAGAACATTTTTTGGGGGTGATTGACACCTCGCAGTGTTAATATCCCATTCCCAGCTTGTGTTCAACAAGGGGTATGTAATACAGTAAATGCCACTCATCCTAGCATTAGTGAACCTTACTTGCTTTTTATCATAAAAAATTAACAGGCTCTCAGACACAAAGGGGTGTAGTTGAGACTTCAAGTGTAAAAAAAAGTTATTAGAGGGAGAAAGTGCATTGGAGGTGTCATTATGTGGCCAAATGGCCTTCGTGGAAAATGGTTCGACACAAAAGAGAAAAACCCCTGAGGGCATACTCAAATATTGTTACCAAACAATGACCCTGAGTGGCTCCTCGCCATGCAAATGTCAACATTCACACTTGGAAACATATGTGTGTTTTATTCCCGACGTCGAGTGCTACCTAAAGAACAATTATTCGTGTAATCTCGTCTGGCGGGACGGCAAAATGGGACGTATTCCTCCCTGGCGGGTAAAAGGAGCTCTCATTATGAAATACAAAGGCTCTGTTACAGATATAATAGAGGCTTATAAAAAAAAGACGAAGTTGGTTTTGTGTTCCACGGTCATGTTTTATTTTTTCATTAATATGTGTCGCTTTGATAAAGATCACAGTCAATATTTTGCCATCAGAGAGAGAAGCATGCTGTCAATAAGAACAGGCGTCTTTTGTTTGGGTAAAATAATCACTCATGGTAATATTGATGTACTCACAGTAGCCTATATCCTTGCATATGCTGTATAGTTAAATAAAATATTCATGTTTCTTTACTTCATTGGAACACAGACTAGAATTAATGAGACAAGTGGCATGAAGTATACTTTGTGAAGAATCCATTTGACATCAAAGGCAGAGGGTGCTTACTCATGATATGACACAGTGGTATTCTGTGTGTCCCCCATGTTCCTGCTGTTTACCTCCTTTTCATTCACAAAACAACCTGAGGTCAGTCTACTCATGTTCGGATCGTACTTCAGAACAGGCAGAAAATCAATAAACACTATTGCCCCCTTTGGCGAAATGTGGTTGTGAAGCATAGGGACACTTCATGTCCGCGAATCAGGGAGGAAAAAAACCTCGTAAGTGCCTGGTTTGTTGCTATTGATTTTTCTGTTTATTCTCTCACAATAACTTAACTCCTCTTGTGTGATTCCACAATAGAGAAACCTGTTACTTCTTTACAGCTATGAGGGCATAATGAACATTTTAAAAACAATCCAAGTGGCGAATAAAAAAAAAATTAAAAAAATAGACTTGTACTTGCTCATGTAATTATATATCTGTATATATTACTTTGCTAGAGAAGAATTATTGAATCGCTTTGTTATTAAAACCCAAATTGCTAATTTTCCACTGAAGCAGAAAGTTGAAGCTTACATTATTTTTCTTCTAGAAAAAAAGTCCAAAACTATTGATAACATCATCTTGCACTCTTGGCAGTGTCCAATTTTGTGTACAATCAAATGACACTAACTAGAAATAGCAAGCAGCAAATCATGCATGACTGGGGTAAGCTAAAAGCTGTTTTTAAAAATGCCTGCATCTTAAAGTGTAAATTGCAGGTTAACCACCACAACCAATTAATGTGTAAATTAAAGTGCACAATATGTATACATTTAAAAAAAATTCTCTCTTAAAATGCATTAAAATAATATTTATTGGGGTTTCTTCAAATGTAGCATGTTTTTTTTACAGTAACTGGGTGATGATGTCATAAGAGGGAGTGCGGGCGGTAATGCACTCACTCTGTGTGTGCGGGTTGAGGGAGAATAAAACGATTCGCGGGACTCCCACAAGCTAGAAATATCTATGAATAAAATATAAAAACTAGTAAAAAATTTTTCATCCGTTCCAGAAAAGCATCAAGAACAACTAAAACAAAATAGAAACAATTTACAGGCCAGAGTTTCTATTTACAACATGTTTGGAGCGTTGCGCGATGTAGCCAATCAGAGACATGTGTTGATTTCTAGAACGCAATGGCCAATCAGAAGCATTTACGATAGACTTCCCTCACCGCTCAAAACGGACTTTTTGTTCAGTGATTAATTCTGTATGCTGGCAAATCCTCCAATTATAACAAACAAAGTGTAGATATCATGAAAGATTCATTGATAATTACAGAGATGTGTGAGATTGCAATGAACTGATATCAGCTTTTTAGGAATTATTATGGGATCGCACTTCGCGTGCAGTCATGCCAAACCATGCATGATGACTGTAAGTTAGCCTGCTATAGTTTTTATGTTATAACAGTGTGGTTTGTGTGTTAATGTTTTAATAACAAATCATTTATCAGGAGCATTTATGCTGATGTGTATGGTGGCGACACGTAGGCTAACTTGAAAGTATTTGGAGGTACAGAAACGGGTGGGCGGGCAGGAGCCAAAACATACATGTTGCGAGTGGGAGAAAGTAACATAGAAAGTAGTTGAGAACGTCAGTTATAATAATGACCCACGTATTAAAAAATGGTCAGGTTTAAATCGGGCTCGGGCTCATAATTACAGTTAATGTGTCGAGCCGGGCTGGGCTGGGACACAACGTGCTCGGGTAGGGTCGGGCCGCAAGTATGCTAACACTCACAGCCACAAATCAGTCGTTTGTCCTTGGGGAACTTGTGGAGCCTCTCCCCCATTTTTAATTCGTACATCCCGCACAAACACAATAGTTCACCCTTTTTTCAAGCTACAGGTCTCCAATATAACTGCTAGCCTACTTGCCGTTTAGACTAACAGTAACTCTAGGCTTGGAGCATAGACCAGGCATAGACAGAAAAAGCTTGGAGTCCCTTTTATTACATCACACCCAGCCTAGTGGAAGGAGGGGGGGGAGGCTTAAAACCACTGTAAAATGTACCAACTTTTCATAATACGTGCAGCATTTTGGTATAAAAAACATTTTTTTTTAAATTGTGGGTGGTTCTTATCTTTATGTTTAGTAAGCACATTGCGTTATCTTCGTGAAAAATGTAACCTGCAATTTGCACTTTAAAGTCAATGCTAGCACACAGATGGCCTCAGATTTTGATTGTGAGTCTTCTAAGACACACATGCAGTTAAAAACGACCTTCTGTAAAAGGACCAATGGATGGTGTGCTGCTGATGCTCACATATTGCCCCTCCCCGTTGTCTTTAGCCCCTCCTGCTGCGAGAGGGCAGGGGTGTAATTAGCTGTAGGGGGGCTTCTAGCGACCCTCGTCTCTGTCTCACCTTGTAGAGCTCGCTGCAGGCTATCCTGCATTGACTGCTAATGTCACTAATGAAAGCGTGAAGCCCTGGATTATGACAACATGATCGACTAGCAGGTCTTAACGAGTGGCTGAGGTCTCACCTGAAGTTAACGACTATAATCCTCTATTCAGTCTAGGTTATACAACAGAATTATAAAAAAGTAACTGACCTCCTAACATTCATAATCAATGAAAGCCCATATCAAACATGACATTTGTTCTGACAAATTCCATTTGCTGTCAGTCAAATAGTCTGAACGTCTAAAGATTGTCTTTGTTTTATAAGAGACATAACAAGGGATCATTGCTTTTGAAGGTTTTTGCTCATTTATTCTGAAAATATTTGGACCAATGCTTTGAAATTTTCAAACATTTCAACACCTCAAACATTTTTGATGTGTCAGTTACATGTATATTTGAATAGAATCAGATACAAATGAAGGTAGAAGTACACAGAGACTGATGTTATATTCATAATGCCAATGCTGTATAACTGAAATGGTGGTACATGATAAATGTTGCATTAAATGATAAGATTAGCTAGGTACGAGAGGCTGTGCTGTTTCATGAATAAGTAACGGCCGCTACTTATTCACGATACAGTATTGCCTCGAGTACCTTATTGCTTTTATAAAACGGTTACCACACAATACAAATATTAAAGTAAAAAAAAAAAATATTAGTGCAACTTTCAAGAAGTAAAATCATTAAAAGCCTTCCTTCCGCTAGAAAAAAAATAGTCCCCGACCACGAACAGCATGTAATATGCATAAAAGCTCAAATAAAAACAACATAGGAACTGCAGTGTTGCGCAGTGATAAATAGAACCGTTGGGTGAAGCGGGCATAGCCATGTTTTATCATGAATAAAGCACAGCTATTGACCAATCAGATTCAAGGAGTGGAACTAACCGTTTTATAAAAAGCTACATAGTGCACATTTATATGTTTTCTTTTCTTTTAAAATAATGTATTATTCTGCAAAGATGTTATAAATTGTTAAATAGTCTTCACAAAAATATTAAGCAGCACAACTGTTTTCAACACTGATAAAAAATAAGAAATATTTGAAACATAAGAAACATTTGGAAAAATCTTATTACAGACTTCATTGCAATGGAACTCGCATCTCCCCTTCATAATTACACATCGGAAACTGACCTCTACCGTCCAACACTTTCTGACCTCTTACAGCTATGAATCCCTTCTCTGTTCTTAACTCAGACTATAACCAACCCACGAATATTTGTGCATTTTAGTTGTTCGAACTTGTTTTTGTCATCATTGTTATTGCTATCTTTACTGTCACTGTTATGATTACTATTTTCACTTTTATTTAATTTTTTGTTGTTTCATTGTTGTAATTGCTGTTGTTGCTGTCTTTTGCTCTCACCGTTGTGATCACCACTGCCATCATCATTGTCATTCATTATTATTATTATTATTATTATTATTATTACTACTATTATTATTATTATTATTATCATCATCATCAATATTGCCATTGTCAATGCTGTAGAATTAGAATGTAGAACTAGAATTAAGCGTCATTGTCATCACTAATGCAATAACTTCCCCCTTATCTCTTCATGGGTTTTTAATGCACCACGACATAGAAAAGGGAAAAAAAAAAAAAAAAAAAAAAAAAGAATAAGTATATTTGGATAAACATCGCAAACACCAAGGCAGGCAAGACAGGCGAGAAGTAGTTTCAACGGGACAGCATCTCTGGCCCAATTTGAGACATTCTCGCACTGTACTCCCTCTTTTAATGCACTTTAGACATTGCACATAACACACACACACAAAAAAAAGAAAAATATAGAAAAGATAGGGACTGATGAGATGTGGGGGAAGGTTGTCTTATATTATATTATATTATTATATTATATTATTATATTATCATATTTTGTACAGGATTGACAATGGCAATTGTTACATAGGAGGAAGGATGGAAATAAAAATCTACAAAAACAATATGGGCAGTATGGTGGTAGTGGGGAGTGATGGTAATGACAATGGTAATAAATAATAAATGGTTACTTTGTGTACACACGCATACACATACCCACGCTCATACACGCTCACTTACACACTTAGATCAAACACTTAATCACTCTTGCCACTGCTGGAATTATGGATTTACAAGATTGCTCACTACTGCACTATGTTGGTTTGTTTGTATGTATGTCTGACTGTTAAATAAAAAAAAAAAAATAAAAAAAAAAAAAAAATAAGAAATATTTTTGGGGCATTTTTTGGAGTAATGATGCTGCAAATTCAGTTTTGTCATCATGTAAATGTTACGTTTTTTTTGTTTTTTTTTTTAATAGAAAAGAGTTATTGTAAATTGAAGTATTAAATATTTCACAATGTTACCATTTTGCCGTATTTTTGATCACATTAATGCAGCCTTGGTAAGCATAAGAGACTTCTTTCAAAAACATATGACTTAAAGTCTTACGACCCTTAACTTTCGAATGGTAGAGTATTATAATATTTTTAGTCATTAGAAATATAATATAACACAGCACACAAAATGCGAATATAATTGAATCCGACACTTTTTAAGTGCATAAATATTGATATTTCAGCTGAATTAGTTTCATTTACAGGAACAATGATTTGTTAGCAATACTACAAAAATCTGCAGACGCACAGAACAATTGCAACTTTTTATAGAGTTTAAAATTATGTATTTACAATCACAATGTCTTCATAAACAAGAATAGCAGTGTATATGGCTTGCTTAAAACCCTTAGTTACCCTCATCAGTTAAGGCATATGAGGTCAACAAAGACAGAGGGACGTCCTTATTGTCTTAATGATTATTCATTTACTTTATTATGTTGATTTTTTTTCTTTATTATAGATTGCAATTATAATGACTAGAGCATTTTTGTCCTTTACATCCACCTGTAATGGCATCTGCAAAAGACGATAACAGCTGAAAGAAACGCAAAATTAAGGGGCATATTTATAGAACTCGCTTAATTAAAGAAGTAACTTGGTATCTTTTGTCCGCCCACATTAGGAAACAGGATTATTTGCATTATTTTCTGCTTCTTGTGATAGATGCAAGGTTCTAAATTAATTAATGACCTCAACTGCGAATTCAAAAGATGGCCATCACAAAAGCTCCTTCCGTCGTAAGTGCAGCTCGGGTAACTGAGCATTCTACTCTGCCTGTTGTTTCCCCTTCCATTCAACTGTAAATTGGAAAGCGATGTTCAGAAACTCATGGGGTAGGACGATATAATTGTACATAATTGGTGAAAACTGAGGGCAGAAAAAAGGAAAATATTGAAAAGGAAAAACATTAAATTAAAAAGCAGTGCCCTTGTGATTTGTGCCACAGAGAGTTTTTTTTTTCTTCATTCTTCCTCAGAAATGTCTTCTATTGAAATTCTAGAATATACAGGGAGGATTTTTAAATAAAATACGCAGAAGAAAGGACACCGTCAAGCCAAGTGAAGAAGCTGCAGTACTGACAGTCCTTCATAGTGAATATAAATGATTTAAAAAAGTGGCTAAATTAATAAAAGAAACAGTTCTTTATATATTTAAAAGTAGATCCATTTGGCAGATTCCCCTTCTGACCCTCTTCTCCTCTGTTTCTCGTATTAATGCACTTCATATCACCGGACAAAAATACTGTAAAACGCATCAACAAAAAAGACCACATGGCCTATGGTGCTCCAACAATACCCTTTCTTTCCAAACCAAATGCAAATGCGTTAGTGATTATTGTCTCAGTCAGGTATCAATGCCCATCGCTCATTGATAATGGAACAGATTGAACAGCACTGAACATCTTGGCACAGTGGCACCGTGTCCCTAAGACCCTGCCTGAGGCGTCACATGACTCCAGAAGGTCAGTCTCCCCCCTCCCTCCCTATACCCATCTACCAATGACTACTACATGATTCAAGAGCACACCACGCAAGGTGGTACACCACTCGCCGAATCCCCCCAGACTTCACTTGCAAACTTAATCGAAGAGGCAACTCGTAATCCTTCAGCTCTCCGCACACACGGAAGCCCCTTCGCTTGAAAATTACTTACAGCTAGAAAATAATTGGTCTCAAAGGGCATATCTGCGGCTGACTATCAGGTGTGATTCGCTACTGTCACGTCTGCACTGACCCCAGCCCATGTGCCACCGTGCCAAGAAAGCCTTGCATTGTGCGTCTGCGTATAAACAGACAGGAAGCACAAAGAATATGTGGACGGCTATGTTGTATTCAAAGCACATGTGGGTCTGGATGGTCTTGGGTCCTTTGTCTGATCTGAAGCTGAGTGGTTGCCAAGATAAGGAGGCTCCAAGATTTTTCGCCTCTTTGTTCTTCATCTTATTGATACGTTCCAGTATTTTTCCCCGTTTCCATTTTTAATGGTCCCTTTGGGAAAGATGATGTTCCACGCCACGAAGAACAAAAACCGAGCATTGGAAACCGCACTGTCCCGTTTGAACGTCATTATAGCTTGAATTATTCGCACCTTGAAAGAAATCTGTTTCTATATTTACAACAATGTCCCTTCTGAAGCACCATTGAGCAGCTCTGACAACTTGGTCATTGTGCACTCGGGAGTGATCCTGAAAGCTCTGGTGTTGGACACTCTCACGGTGCGGAGCTACACAAAGGCCTGAAGGTGTGAGTGACACGGCTCACAAATGTAAATGAGTGATGGAAGCCCTTGAATGACTATCACTGTAGGAGGAACCATTAAGGAGCCAGTCCAAGAGCATCTTCCCAAGTGCCCTCTGTTTTTCTGTGTTGGTTCTCCTTGCATCTTCCCCATGCTCTTGCCCCTTGCCTCATTGTGTGAAGCTCTCCTCCCTCCCCAGAGAGAAAGCTCTGAAAGCTTCCCCATAAGACAGTCCCATTCTCCAGTATTCCCATCATTTGCTTATCTAAGTGCCCATCCTCTGTTTACCAGGAGTGGTGGACAAGTGGTTCTGGGTGCTGGAGGGGGTAGGTGGTAGTGGGTGGGGTTGTTCCAAGGAAACGTTGTGGAGAAAATGAGTCTGAAAAGAAAAAAAGAAAAAAAATCTGGCAACAATGAGCAGACAAGTACTGTGTGTGGATGCACGCATACTTCACATATGCAGGTACTTTGTGTACACAGGGCCGCCCATCTTAGTGAGCTGCTCTCTGTTGATTTTATAATACCCCCTCATTTCCTTTCTTGTGTGGAGCACTCTGTTGTTATACCCATTATTCCCTTTCCAAGAGCTTTCTCACATCCTCGCCCATCATTATGGGATTCGAGTGCTGTTTATACGCTTTCATTTTCAGACGGAGATCTTAATAGATTGAATTGATTATCCCTCACACAGTGTTCATACTCCAGGGCATCATCTACAAATCCAAGACATTATTTGCTCAGAGCTGTGAAGGGTTTTTGATAGAAACTTATCGTGTACTTTTCAAGACAGTAATATCCCTCTCTATTCCCTCTCATTTGCATTAACTTATTTATTCAAGCTAACTTTGGTCGTATCTTAAAAGAGACTGAAAATCATGATTTCTTCTTTACATTTGGCACATTTGGTCTTTTCCATACATTAAAAATAAACAGTGACCATGGGCCGTCAAACCCCCCTTAAAAAGTTACGAAGTTACAAATTCATTAAATTGTGATTAGAAAACAATCTTGTTAATTTTTTTTTAAATTCAGGAAGAAACCAAATCCCAGCCCTAAACCTAACCCTCAATGGGGCATGAGCAGGTCATTTGAAACTGTACCAATGAGATTATACAAAAATCATAAGAATTTGCTACCAATTTGCCATTTCAACATTTTTTTTTTTTTTTGCCATCATACTAATTTAAACCTATACAAGTTAGTGTATTTTTATGTTAGCAGTAACTGTAAAGTGACCATTGTAATGGGGAAATCAAATAGCCCAATTAGTCTATGGCTTAGTTTTTAATATTTATTATAATTTTAGTTTAGTGAATTTAACCTCTCCTTTTAAAAGCATAATTTTTGTTTTTAGATTGTAAAGTTACAATGTTAGAATATAATGCGATTTTAACCTTTAATGTACATAGGCCAATATATCAAGCCAATATGTTTTTTTTTTTTATCTTGTTTTCATAGCCTTCAATAAGAACATTGTTTGTAGGACAACATTGGGCATGATGTGAATTTTTTTGCACAAAACGTTGCATCCCCAATACACTGCGGGATCCGTAACCCATAATCATTAGATGTATTCAATATGGAATTGAACAATGAACGCAAATCTTTTTGATTACCACCACGTATCTTTTTTTCAAGTGGGTGGACCTGCAAACCGCACGCGGGACTACACGTGATCTCATGGCCCATGAATGGGTGAGACAGACCCTGTGTCACCGCCCTGACCCCTCCCTCCTAAGTGGGCAGGGCCATGAACTTTCCAATTTCAGCTGGAAATACAAGCGTCTCCGTGTCATTACTTTCTCAGGCGGTACACAAACCACACGCCCATCTTCGTCTTCGCAGAGCACAAATCCAGATTTTAACATTCAAAACCTACAACAGGAATATAGCAAAGTCTTCTGTTTGTCTGTGTTTCTCCAAAAGTCTCCTTTGTGAACTTCGCATCAAAGCCCTGACGAACAAAAGCGGCCAGCCGTCTGACAAAGACAAGAGCGGATGGTATGTGGAGCCATCTGTTTTGGAGGACACCCAAAATCTTGTGTATGGGCCATACTTAGCTATCCCACAATTCCATTCCAGGAGTGCACTAGCCTCCTATTCACGCAGTGGGCCATATACTGCCCATCTCTTGGCTGGCATTTTTTTTCCCTGTTACAATTAAGTAATTTATTCCTTTCTTCGCCCTCCTTTTTAATGAATCCAAGCCACAAACAAGCCCCAGTTGCTCCTATTCAAGGCTCGTGATTGCATCTGGCAGTAATTGCTGCAAAAGCTGAAGTGGGAGCAGGATGGAAGCACATTGTTTTGGGGGTAATAGGTGAAGACCTGCCTCTCTTGACCTGTAATACATTAGTGTCAGTGAACATTTGGCAGCCCTCAAATGATTAGCAATGAAGATGAATTGAGAGGGGAAAAAAAGAAAAAGAAAAAGAAAAAAAGGTAGAAAATCTGCCTCATCTGAAACACTGGAGCCCGCATACATTTGCATGCTGATTAGTTGTTCTTTTGTCTGTGCTCCTAATTATTATGACACATAATGTCTTCATCATGCAAGATTCAGATCTGTCTTGTTCAAAATTTATGTAGGGAAGGGGAGGGGGGGAAACGTTTATTGATTCTACATGGAAGTACTTTTTTGTTGTGCTTGCTTTTGTCGCGCGTTCTCCTTTTTTTAACGTTTCCCATTAATTGAACACAAATTGGATTGCCTCCGACTAGTTCGTTGCGTTTTAGGGAGAGTTTCGAAAAATCATTTTTGTTTTGCTCTTGTTGACAAACACACAGGTAACCTCCTCACTTCATGCTTGTGTGGATATGCATTTGGCTCCTTTTTTAGCATCTCTGGCAGGAGATGGTGGCGAAGCCTAATGCATCCTGGGGCTTCCAAAATGTGAATAAGGTGTTGAAAACGAGGCAAAAAAAAAAAAAAAAGAAAGAAATCATCATCATTTGCTGTTGTATCTTCATAGGCACCTTGACGACACATTTTAGATGCATTTATTTTTAGTTTCATTTCCTAATTCTCGCAGATCACTCCATTTACAGATATGGGGGATAAGTCTCCAGATTAGAGATTACGCTGAGTGCCAGTTTTTGGAATCAGGGTGTTAAGGCTGTATGTCTTCATCTGGCAGGGGTTGATGTAGACACCTAATGTCATTTGCGTCATTAAGTAGAGACTCGGCAACTGTTGTTTTGCTCCCAAAATATCAGCGCCTAAGCAAATATGGCAAGTGTGACATTGAACTGAGGTTTCAACATTACCCCAAATATTTTAAATATATCCAAAATGTCATAACATTGTTATTGTTTAGAGATTTGCATCACTTAAGCATTAACTTTATCTGAGACGTAAGATGAATAAGAAAAAGAAAATATTTGACTTAAAATGAATGAGGATGCATTGGCTCAGATAATATATTTATGAATACTGCGCACATCATGGTTTGAGACAAACTTTGTCTTTTTCTCGGGACAAACATCTGAGAAGCAGGCGGCTCAATTTGTTTTCCATTTCATCTCATTTGTTTTTACTGTAGATGAGATGATTGGACACATTAAATACCTCATTTGTGATTGGTCTTTCCTGTCACTTAGAATATGATTAAAGGCTCAAGAGGTCCGACATGCTAAAATAATTAACTCATCAACTTCAGTGCGGGCAGTTCATCTTTGTTTTTAATCATCCTCTCCCAGCATGTGGGTTATACTGGACTCTGGAGATCTGACAGCAGAGGGAGCTCAACAGACCAACCTCAGCTTCAACACATGCAATCACACACACTCTCTCTCCCTCTCCCTCACACACACACTTTATATAGCAATGAATCAAATGATTGCGCTGCTAAATAAAAAAAAACGAACTAGTGTATTTTTCATGCTTCTTTGATGAAGAAAAAGTTTGAAGAACCCTATTTGAAATAGGCTAGAGACAATATGTAAAATTATAAATGTCTTTACTATCACTTTTGATCAATTCTGAAAAAAAAAAAGGTACAAAGCTGTCACTACCCTAAGGTACAAAAGCTAAAAAAAGGTACATATAGCAGCTTTTAGCTTTCGTACCTTAAGGTTTACTCTTTTATGATTTCGAGCTTGTTTTCGAATGAAAAATCAATTTTTATAATAAACTTCTATAGTCTTCTTAATATTTTTGGAGGGGAGACCTGGAGGGGAGACCTGTCCTCATATCATTATCATAATGAAGAATAAAGCCTCATCAAGAAAACCATAAAAAGAAAACCAAGTAGTATCAAGTAGTCAAACAAGTATGGTGTATTCTTTTTTCTTTTTTAAATGTATTATTTCAAAGAAAGGACACTGGTTCACTGCTTTATAAAAATAAAAAGAGAAAGAATAAAAAAAGAACAAAGAAACCTTTGCCCACCAAAGTCACGTGGTGCCAGGAAGTGATTTTTAAGAGGTTATAGGATATAAAGCGTAATGTGGAGTGAATAACATAAATCAATAATACATTTAAAATATATAAAATCTATATAAAGTTTTTGAAAGATATAATTAACATGTCTATTTTCTCTATTTTCTTTAAATATATATATATATATATATATATATATATATACACTCTAAAAAATGCTGGGTTATTTTAACCCAATTTTGGGTAAAATATGGACAAACCCAGCCATTGGGTTACATTTTAAAATGACATTTTTTACCCAATGGCTGGGTTTGTCCATATTTTACCCAAAATTGGGTTAAAACAACCCAGCATTTTTAGAGTGTATATTTCAAGTGTAAGGAGAAAACAGACCATTACATTTTACTTGATGGTTATACACCACAATATATATTTTTTTTAAATCCAGAACTAGATTTTTTTTCTTCCTTTTTCTATCATGGACTCTCTTAAATGTCATTGATCAATGCTTAAACCTTATATTGGAGGCTGTAATTAAACTATCCAGCATCTTGAATATACTGCAGCAGATAACATGGTTGAATGGACATGCATCCTAAGACCCACACACTGTCGCTTCTCTGTCCCGGAGGACCAGCGGCCCTCAGACGTGCAGAGGCGCAGAGGAAGCGAGGAGCACTAAGTCTGCAGCTACGTCAGCCAGTTAATTTGTTTACTGCCGGCATTTAGCCATCCGACGCACTCCAGGGGCACCTGAACACTTGGTAAAGACAATAATTATCCGGCCCACTGGAGGACACACACACACACCCCTGAATGCAGTTCCTTTTATAACTAAGCTTATTAACTGTTCAATAGATTGTTATGCATGTTTTTTTTTTTACAACTTCAAAAACACAGCATGCCATAGCGTACTCTCAGAGGGCCCGGAGCGCTAACCGAGCGCATACCGCTCCTTGTTCCTCTCATGAAAAGGTCTTGTTGCAGCCGCAGTCCGTGAAATGTGCTTTATTTGATTACTCGTGCTCCACTGTACTCGTTTTTCCATGTGACTCGCTGTACCGTCAAGAGACCGAGCTTTCGTTAGCACATTTCAAACTAATAACCATTGTTTAAAATGTTCACTCTTTTATGATATTGGCACTTTGTGTGAGCAAAGAGAATTTCATAGAGTGTACTGAAACACTAGCACAGCTATGCGTGTCAGTATATTTCATTGTTCATCTTTGAGGGGGGAGAAAAAAGTGAAATGAAGATTGAGCTGTAATTTGGACAATTGTGATAATTTAGACAATTACCCTTGCCATTAAAAATCTAACTACAAAGTACAAGTGTGACCCCTTTAATTAGTTCTGACAAATTCAAATAGGGTATGTGATAATGTATCAATTTTCACTGAAACAAAAATACCCTTTTTCAAACTTGTAGAGTCTGAAGTCATAAAGGAGTGCTGTTATAAGAGTTGGACGAAAAGGGTCTGAAAGAGGTTCTTCTTCATCATTTAAATTAATTAGGATGGATTCCTTGATAGGCAGATAATCACACACACTTGATCATTTCAATCAATTAACATGTTTATATAGTGAGGAGAATGTAAAGGTTTTGCACTATATGACTAGCCTATTTGAAGCCCTTTAAATTTATTTATATATATATATATATATATATATATATTAGGGCTGGGTAATAAATATCGATTTCTCGATATTAATCGATTCTCATTTTTACGAACCAATATCGATTCTTAAATCTCAAGAATCGATTAGTCATCCTGTTTCATTTGAATGAATGAAACGTTGTATCGCGGCTGGCGCATCCAAAAAAAAAAAAAAAAAAAAAAAAAAAAAAAAAAATCACAATAATCTTTGTCCTTTGTTACTATTGATATGAAGCAAAGTCTCAATTTACAAATCATGTACATTTTTTTTTAGAAATTCAAAAACATAAATAACGTTTTGGCGCTGTGGCGTGAGATCGCTCTGGCGCAGCGCTGATCTCTCTTCCAGCTCAATAATACCAGTTACAACACGAAACAAACATGAATGAGCATCTGAAAGTGTGTTAAAAGATAGAGTACAACTTATCGAAATCCGTATCATGTCACATTGATTCACTCAATCAGCGTTTCAACCGTGGAAAGACGTCAGTTAAACAGCTTGTAATCAAAGTTATATTAATATTTATATATATATATATATATATATATATATATATATATATATATATACACACACACACACACACACACACAAACACACACTTTAAAAAATGCTGGGTTGTTTTATGCTGGGTTGTTTCAACTTTGGGTCAAATATGGACAAACCCAGCCATTGGGTTAATTTTTTTAATTACATTTTTAACCCAACGTTTGGGTTTGTCCATATTTGACCCAAAGTTGGGTTAAAACAACCCAGCATTTTTAGGATATATATATATATATATATATATATATATATATATATATATATATATATATTTTAGAACAAATAATATAATCTCCAAATTATTGATGAATGTTGGCCATTATGTTTGAGAACCAAATTTAGTGTAAAAAAAAAAAAAGTTATGAAGCTTATAAATCGACATAAATTAGGGCCAGTTCATTATTCTGAATGTTTTTGAAAGTTCCATATGCTCACCAAGACTGCCCAAGGCAGTAAAAATACAGTAACACAAATAGTGCGAAATATTATTAAAATTTAAAAATAACTGTTTTTTTGTTTAATATATTTTAAAATATATTGTAATTTATTCCAGTGGTTATTGTGCAGCTTAATATTTTTGTGGAAATATTCTTTGATGAATCGGAACGTTCAAAAGAACAGCAAATTACTTTACTGTGAGTTTTTTTGATAAATGTCATACATCCTTGGATTCCTTGCTGATTAAAAGTATCAATTATGTTAATATATATATATACACACACATCTTACTGACCTCAAACCTTTGAAAGGTAAATGTGTTTGGAGTTGAAGTCTAATGAAATCATAAAATAAACCATGGAATGACATCTAAGACATGAATGCATCCAGAGAATAGAGATTTACATGGAAAGAATACATGTTTCCAGTTAATAGCATGCTAAACTGTTTGGTCAAAATGCCAGAGTTTATCTTGGGTGTCCTTGATGCACAAAGCCAGCATGCAAAGCCTCAGCATGTACTCAAAGCAAATGCATTTCCCAAGGCCTGGTCTCCGTTGACTTCAGCTTTTAAGTGTTCCATATATTATCCCTGCTCAAGCAGCTCACACAACAAACAACATCGGGGGCTAACCCTCAGATACAGCAATGACTACATCTGGAGCAAGAGTAAGCACATGGGCTAAGAGAATGGAGGTATTGAAGCCATGACCATTTCTGGATCATTTTTGCATAAAAGTTTGTTTTTTGTGAAATCTGGTATAATTGTTAATGTACACACATAGTTTGTATATGCTATTGAGCTATATGCATTTTTTTAAATCAACTTTGAGATTAATTTATCGAATGTAATATATATATATATTTCTTCTATATACTGTATCTTCTCATCTTTTGTCAAAATCATGACTTCTTTACCTTTAAGTTTTCAGTTTTGCTTTATGTCATAATTACACATTTCCAAAGCATTTTTTATGAGGCAGAAATGGGATTTTAGAGGTTCTGCAATGTAAAAGATCTATAAAAAATAATTAAAAACACAACATTTTATTAAGTGATATGCGTATCCTCTGGTATAATAAAAAAAAATATATCCTTTACAATTAAAAACAAATTGTGGAAAACAATACTTTATTGCTGCATACAGGTTTCTTTACTGTAGCAATCCTTTGCCAACATTATCACATATTATAAACAGAAAGTCAGATAATTCTCAAGAAAAAAAAATGCTTGAAAAAGTTACAAAACATTCTCACAGTTAAAAGTACCATGGGATAGTGTGTTATCTTTGAGTCTCACGTCTACTCTTGCACCTCCAAGGCAGAATAATTTGAGGTTAAGAAAGGTGGTGCGTAAAACATGGATGCTGCCCATTTTCCTCAGGATGTTGAAAATTGATCCAACATTTCATATCATAACTGTCATATTATTTTCATTATTCCTGCCTGCAAGAATGTGGTATTAACACTAATGCAAACTCAGGTAAGGTAATTGCCACTAATGGATGTGAAGGACTCTAAAATTGGATGTCATTAAAGCCGTCAACACATTCTCTGGATAGTTCAATTGTGTGGCTATGCACTAAGAGAGGAAGAGGGTGGCAGAGAGACAGAGAGAGAGACAGACAGTGTGAGTATTAAACATATGGCACTATGGAGAAAAGAGGTCAGAACAAGCAAATTGAGGTTATGCATGTAAGAAACTTTCAGGCACAAATCACACGTAATAAGATTCTTACTCTCAGCTCTAATCTATGTGTTCCAAGGCAATTTGAGGTTGTTTTTTTTTTTTTTTGGTTTCGCGCTTTCAGGAGAGAAGTAACCACACTGCTATTAGTTTGAAACTATACTGTTAGCAAAGCCAACAAAATGAAGGAAAACTGATGATATTCATGTTGTTTAGACTTATTTTTCTCTTTAAAAAGAAAATCTGTACAAGTACAACCTCACTGTTTTTGTTAAGACAAAAAAAAAATTCACAAAAATATTTATTGTCAAACGGTAAGTTACCGTATACTGTGAACAATTCTAATTAAAATACTTAAATGGTTTATCACATTTAATTTCATTTGATTTTACAGTAAAATAGTCAAATTTATTGTTTTTGCAAGTAAAAACTTTTACCATATAATGTACAAAAAACAAAGAAACACGTACAAGAACATTTCCAGAAGGACCAAGGTGACACATGATTATATTTAAATTAAAAATAATTCAATATATTATCATTTATGTTATTAGTAATGTGCATTAGAATGGTTTCTGTTTTTTAATGTTTATTTACTGTTGTCTGTTACCAATGTATACTAATAAATATATATATACTAATTCTGTATATATTATATAGGCTATATATTCAGTTACACTGAATTTCTGGCAACCACAGCTGCCATTTTTTTACCTTAAATTTAAAGATGCATTGCGCAAGTCTCTGAGTTTTTGCAGAACTATGCCCCCTTTGGCGACTAGCGAAACTGCAACCAGGTGTGCACACTCATGGACCACACGCACACTTGCACAAGCTGTTCATAACCAACGGAGCATCAGCCGCACAAAACTTTTGTTACAGTCATAATGTCTTCAGAGGTAATAAAGTTATAAATCTGCAAGTCATTTTAAATAACGGAAAGGCATTTGAGTAAATTACACACTTATGTGTAAGGGGAAAACGGGGGTAGTAGAAAATTTCCATCTATCTCCATGTTAAGAGGATATTTTTTTACAGTTTAGATTGAGTAAATGCTGTTTGTAGACAATTCTCACCCCAAGGCGTCACCTTTGACCTAGGGTTGCCGCGGTGAGGAAAATTTCCCACCGGTTAATCGACGTGTGACAACACCGGTAATCCCGGTGTCACCGTGGAGGGCAGGGCGGGGGGTTAAATAGCTTTTAAATGCGTGCGCGTTATACTTTCACTTTCGAAATAAGCGTCAATTGCTTGAATGGACAAAAAAAACAACTCGCTGATAATAAAACTTATATTTATAGACTTTTATTAGCATAACGAACGAATAAAAATAACCCCATGCATAGGCTGAAAAAAGTGAAAATCGGCAAAATGTGGGCCCAAACAAATAAGAACCATAAAACGTTTATTAACGAATAAGAAAATAAAATAGGCCTAAATAAATTACACAAAGTTTAAATGAGATAAAACCAATTAAAAAGAGACGAATATAAAATAAAAACTTCAAAACGGACCTTAGCCTACATAAATGACATACTTTCACTTTCGAAATAAGCGTCAATTGCAATTCAGCGTCAATTGCTGGAATGGAAAAAAAAAAAAAAAAAAAAAAACTCGCTGACAATAAACTTTTATTTAGACAGCACTTTTATTAGAATAATAAACGAATAAAATATAGACAGAACTTTTATTAGCATAACGAACGAATAAAAATAACCCCATGCATAGGCTGAAAAAAGTGAAAATCGGCAAACTGTGGGCCCAAAAAAAATAAATAAAACGTTTATTAACGAATAAGAAAACAAAATAGGCCTAAATAAATTAAACAAAGTTTAAATAAGATAAAACCAAATAAAAAGAGACGAATATAAAATAAAAACTTTAAAAAGGACCTTAGCCTACATAAATGACAGCACTCTAAAAAAAAGTAAAACACTATAAATTGGCATTTATTAACATTAATATATATTGGCCAAAATATTGCCAAACAGGCGCTTTTGCATTGCGTTTTGACACCAAATCTTCCGCCATTATCTTGCTTTTCTGTAATTTGACTCGTTCTCGTCTCCACACGTGCTAAATGGAATCCTGATGCTTGCTGATCTGTGACGTGACGGCACGCGTTGCGCAGTTCATTTTTAATTATAATGCTCTCTTCAGAACTAAATAATTGAAAATTATTATTTTTTATTAATTCAAATAAATATTTTAGCAAAAACGAATACTTTAAAAAAAAAAAAGTCAAGACATCGCGGTGTCACGGTGGGAAAGTGATGTCACCGGTGATGGGGCTTAAAACCGGTAACACCGTCAACACCGTCTATCGCGGCAAGCCTACTTTGACCATGCTTCAATATTTGACGTTTTAGGCGCCCTTTAGCATCTCTTAAATGACGCGATCCTACGGCGTCATCTAACTGATGCTAAAAGAAAGCGTCAGTTAGAGGACGCGGTTAGGTTTAGGTGTGGGGTGGGGTAGGGTACACGCGATCCTAGGGCGTCATTTAACTGACGCTAAAGGGCGCCTAAAGCGTCAGATATTGAAGCATGTCCAAATGCTTCCCAAGGCGTCACTTAACTGACGCCTTGGGGGTGAGAATGGGCTGTTGTAGAGGCATATTATTAAGAGGTACAATAAAAAAGGGCAACAAACAATTATTGAGTGTTATTTTTTCTTATTTTTATGGGCTCAAAAAAATTATTTTTTCCATGTTCCAAAGCAGAAAGAAAGTCACATGGCTTTGGGAAAGATATAAACATGAATAAATGATAGCAATTTTCAGTTTTGGATGAACTGTTACTTTTAATATAAAAAAAAACAGCAACTAAAAATCAAATCAAAGTTATGTGAACATTCATTTTCACATTTGCATTCCAATTATTAAACATGTCACTAAACCGCTGCCAGAAATTTAAATGGAGGATGACATAAACTACAGCTATTAAGTGAAACTGATATCTTATCATGAAACAATGAACAGGGATTATACAACTGCTAAACCATCTCAGTGTAATTAACAATCTAAGCGTTTTGATTAGCGCCACACCAATGTCATATATCTCCCAATTAAACTTGCCACGATCCCGCGGGTCATGCTAATGTCATTTCTTACATGTATTTTACTTCAGCACACATAAAAGACAAGACAGTGATCCCAAGTTTTTGCTCTGCCTCTTTCAAATCACAGTATGACAGCTATAAATTAAAGCATCATCCTGAAAGAGAGAGAGGACCATAAACAATGATTTTCAGTCGCATTTGCACATTTTTTTCCAGTTGCTTAAAAAACAAGGATGAGGTAAATGGCAGAGGAGTGAGAGTTAACCAGAGACCTCTTCGACTGCTCCTCAGAAGCGACTGGTGAAGGGAGATAATTGATGAGAGTGAAAGAATGGATCTGTACTCTTAAATAACAGGATTTGCGGTAGCCTGCACATTAAGGTGTTCATAGCCAGTTAGCTGCTGATGACAAAAGGGACAGGAGGCGAGTATTCTACCCTGTCAGGAAGAGGCCACCGCAAAGTGTGCTCCGAGATGTCTCCTATTCATCTGCGGTGGGTAATTACTTCAAACCCTATATTACCATGGTAATGAGACACTACAGCACTGTCAACCCCTGCCAAGCAAAAAAACAAGGCGATCTAGAAGAACTTCAGACCGATCTTTTGTCTGTTGGCAGAGATGAGCCATCTAGTTTCAGAAAAGTGGATTAGGGAATCAGATTTTCTCATGATTTCTTCCTTTAATTGTTGAGATACTTTCTGCACAAATAACCATTTTGTCATTGTTTCAAATGTGACCTATTTCTCTTGGTCTGTTTTTCATGCACCGTGATAGTCTACTCATTGGAACAATTGTATATGTAATGAAATGATTCTTGTGGTGTTTTGGGACATGTTATAAGTTCATGAAGATTCTATATATTCCAGTATTTAGCAAAGAGACACTGCCTAATAACGTCTAACACAGTCGTTCTAAAAAAAAACAGGTTAAGTTTTAGCTGGTTAGCAATGCAGTTAACCCCTGCTGTTATTGCACACACACACACACACACACAGTATGCATACACTTGCACAGAAACGTGTTGTCAGCACCACTCTGACGAATTTATCAGTTAATAGTTTACCAAATAGAAATAAAAAGGTGATAATGGCCCTGTTCTTGAAGCTGATAAAGTTACAGATTCACTACAAGTAGGGATGCTACTGCAAAAACACTTTTGAGAGATGCACAGACTCAGTTAATTCACAAAAGCTTAAATCAATCTCACTCTTTCTCTCCCTCTCTCACTAAAACTGCATTAATAACTGAATTAGACTGCTATCAGTGGCTGAAGCCTCTGTTACTAGCTTTAGAATGACGTTTTGGAATTAGCAACAGAGGCTTGGAATGAGAAGATGCGTCAGAAATTACTCCTAAGAGCGTTTTAAGGACAAAAACTTGACAAATGTCTTGAAAAAAACATCATTTGAACAACTGTTTGATGCGTGGGAACCATAGTATAAGCAGAATAAACAACACTATCTCACGACCAATTCGTACGAATTTGACGCATGATTAAAAAGTGTCTAATTCGTACTAATTCGTACGACCTCACTCGTACTAATTCCTACGATTTGTCTAAACCCACGTGATGGTTAGGTTTAGGGGCGGGGTCAGGGGTAGGTCATTCGTACGAATTCATACGAATTGGCCAATTCGTAAAATATGTACGATTTAGCAAAATCTTATTAATTCGTACGTGTGAGGTCGTATGAATTGTTACGAATTAGCCACTTTTTAATCATTCGTCGAATTCGTACGACTTGGTCGTGAGATCGGGTTGGAATAAATGACTCCGGGCTATGAATTATAAAAAAAAAAAATTAAATGCACATCAGAGGTGTAAAACATTATTTTTATCCCAATTTTATTGCAAATATTCCTTACTATCCTATCACTACGGGGCTGTTGAATGCTTGGTTGACAAATGTTCTAAAGTGAGCAATTATTTTCCAAGAAACGGAGTTATAGTTGTTCCAGGCAGGTCTTGAACGAATTACAGCGTATAACTTCGCCAAATTATTTAAATTAATTCAAAGGTCCTTACAGCCTACAACTAGGGCTGGGTAATAAATATCGATTTCTCGATATTAATCGATTCTCATTTTTATGAACCGATATCGATTTTTAAATCTCAAGAATCGATTAGTCATCCTGTTTCATTTGAATGAATGGAACATTGTATCGCGGCTGCGTGCATCCAAAAAAAACAAAAAAAAAACGCAATAATCTATGTTCTTTGTTACTATTGATATGAAACAAAGTCTCAATTTTCAAATTACATCCATTTTCTTTAGAAATTCAAAAACAGAAATAACGTTTTGGCGCTGTGGCGTGAGATCGCTCTGGCGCAGCTCTAGAGAAGCAGCAGCGCTGATCTCTCTTCCGGCAATAATAACAATTACAGCGCGAAATAAAAATGAATGAGCATCTGAAAGTGTGTTAAAAGATAGAGTACAACTTATCGAAATCCATATCATGTCACATTGATTCGCTCAATCAGCATTTCAACCATGGAAAGACGTCAGTTAAACAGCAATGTCATGCATCGTTATATCTACCTCAGAAAACCCACATAAACTCGTTAGTCCGCTAGAAAAAATAACTCTGGAGAGGAGCATTTTGCTAAATATATACACCATATTACATATGCATTATAATCTTAATGTTCTTCAATATTTAATGTATATTTAAGTTTTAAGTATATTTAAGTTTTATGACAACCACCATTTAAATGTTTATATTTCATATAATCTTCTTATTATAAAAATAAATAAAAGTGTAATGCAAGTGTTTGTATAGCTACAAAACAGTTCATTATTACCTTCATATTAGGCTAATGAAGCCTAGTAGGCTACAACTACAGTAGACTCCCATAGTTTACAGCATTAGTTAAGAGATTTGGTTTCCTTGAGAAAATTTGCCATTTATTGTAACTGATATCCAAAATAATCAATATTGAATCAAAATCGAATCAAATTGCAAGCTTGTGAATCGAAATCGAATCGAATTGTGAAATTTGTGTCAATACCCAGTCCTAGTCACAACTATGAAATTTGGCTGATAATTAATTATCTAATTATCAGTCAATGAAGGCTTTGACGATTATTAGGGCTTTGTCATACATTTTATTTTACAATACCCATTTGGCTGGGAGGTATGCATTAAAATGTTGAATGCAAAAATTGAAAGTAGTTCCAGTCAGTTTAATCACCATATTAAATGAATGCACCGAAGCATGCACACACACAAACACACACATTAGACAGTCACTCGCACACAGAGATCGTGCAGCGCACACACAGCTTTAATAAAATAGTTTTGTTAATGAAAAAGCTACATAAATGCAGATAAATGTTCAATAAAAAAGAAAATAAATAAATAAATAATAATAAAAAAGGGTTAAAAATCGAATATTGATTGCTCCTTTATGTTAAATTGCTAATTTTTCCCCCCACTCATTTTTAAGGGCCAACATTTCAATAACTGAACCGTTACTCTATCAAATGATCTGCTTGTATCAAAGATCTATTTCTAAAAGACTTTGCTCAACATTATAATCATTGTCATTCAAATCCTCCTAATAAAAAAAAGAGAGAGAGAGAGATAGGCATGACAAGTTGGAGGGCATTCATTGAATCTCAAGTTACAAGTTGGTCTGATAAAAAATTCAAATATCAAATAAAACATCAGTTTCTCCAAGCTCAGTTCTGACCCTTTTCTAAGTGCGTACATTATTCAGTCAGTTAGGGATCGGTGTCCGCATCACAAGCAGACCGTTATTTGTTGTGTGACAGGTATAACCTGTCCCAGACGTACAGTATGTGTCTGACTGCCTCCTCACTCTTAAATGAATAAATCTTTGTGCGTGATGCGTGTTCAATATTGAGGTCCAAATAAAAATTTAACCACGATAGTTATTCCTGCAAAAAAGAAAAAAAAATCATTGTTTCCCCGTTGCGAATACAAAGTGTTTTGATATCCATGCTTAGAGAAACTAAGACAACTGTAATACAAATTGCATTTAATTAATTCTGAATGAA
Source organism: Pimephales promelas (assembly GCF_988280905.1). Lineage (NCBI taxonomy): Eukaryota > Metazoa > Chordata > Actinopteri > Cypriniformes > Leuciscidae > Pimephales > Pimephales promelas. Next base: position 27,014,701 of record NC_142783.1, read on the forward strand.
TGGACTGTCAGTCATTTAGTTTAAGGTGTAATTTTGTTATTAAAAAACACTTTTGCAACTTTTAATTTGTTCTAGGAGTCGCAGACGGTTTATTGATTCATTTGAAATCCCGTTCATTATTAGCGTGAACGGATCAAGCTTTAGATGTGACATACTCAGAATTGTTTCACACAAGATGGCTTACAATAGCGAAACGTGTATTTTAAAAAACCTGTCCTTTGTGTGTCCTTTTCACACACATATAATGACATGAAAAGACGTGTACCAGGTGAAGGTTAAATAAAGAATTAGATGGAAAAAAACACTGTGTATAATTACTGGCCCCAGTTAATTTCTGGAGCACTAATGGAAGCACATGGAGGGGTGAAATGTCTTGGTTGCATCATTTTATCTGCTATATTTTCACTGAATCTCTCCGTCTCTTTGTCAAAAACAACCCACTCTGTCCTGCCGATTGCATCTCATAATTATCCCTTATTGTTGATGACATTCTACATAGCATAAGTTCAGGTCTAGAACGAGACAAAGCGCAGCCATTGAACCCATCAGGCTGAAAAGTGGTTAAATTGTGACATCATCCAAGCTGCACAAATTTTGAAAAACAAGAAATCAAATAATATTGAACAACCACATTTTCATTTAACGGGTGTTAAAAGTTTTTAGCCAAAAAAAAAAAAAAGTTGTCATGAAACCCAAAAGGATTTTAGGAAAGATTTATAAACTGCTCTTTTCCGACAAAAGCAGATGAGGATTTTAACTCAGACTTAAACTTATACCAATATTCCAACCCAATCTTACGGCAATTCGTATGTATTTTTACGAGGTGGCTAATTCGTATGAATTCATGCTAATTACCATTCTCCTGACCCGGTCCCTAACCTTCTCATCACTGGGGTTTAGACAAATCGTACAAGTGAGGTCGTCCTAATTAGCAACCTACTCACTCGAATTGGTCGTGAGATACTGTAGCGTTGACTATTCTACGCATTTCAATATTCTGCCATAGCTAAATGGATTGGTCATGTGACTTTCAAGTCAAGTGGCGTGTTATCTATACGCATTTTGAGCTATCCGTGTGTATGCGTGTATGTCTACGCCGTTAAATGTCTGAGTGATTCCTCGTGTATTTACACATCGTTAAATGTCAGAGCAAAACGAAGCAAAATGTATATCTACATCTGGGGAGCGATATTTTTTTCCTTGGATGGTAAGGGAAGACTCGTATTACAGCCATTCTCACCCCCAAGGCGTCACTTAACTGACGCCTTGGGAAGCATTTGGACATGCTTCAATATCTGACGCTTTAGGCGCCCTTTAGCGTCAGTTAAATGACGCCCTAGGATCGCTGTCTGTCTGAATTCGCTCACTCATTTTTACTTACTCCTTCTCATTCACTCCTTCAAGTGAACAGTATTAGTGGACTAATGTAGGGAATAGGCCCAGTAAATGAGGGTTTAGGGGGCGATTTCGAATTCAACCCATGTTCTCAAGCAGTGAAAAATAGAGGATACTGACAATGCGTTGACAGACAGGACAGAGCAGGTAATATTTAATATGAAACAGTCTCAACTTTCAAATTTGGTCAGTCAAAGAAAATCAAACAATAAATTGGCCTACCGTTTTGTGGCTCTTTAATGTGTCGTGACAGATTGCCTGATAAAGCCAAGTTCCACCGACGTTAATCTACTAACTCTCCTGACTGCTTTGTCGGACAAAAATGGTGGATTTTGATTGGTCAGATCACATGTCTGTCAATCAAAAGTTAGTTTTGTTTTCAAACTAGCGCATATTCAGGGCACAATAACAAAACAGTTATTTCCCGCACTACCGCACCGTTATGTTTGCCCGTGAAAACATGCGCATTTTACGCTTGCCTTTAAATTAGCTATTTAAAATCCCCCGCCGGTGACACCGGTATTACCGGTGTTGTCACACGTCGATTAACCGGTGAGAAAATATCCTCACCGTCACAACCCTATCATAAACACGCTGAAAAGCGATTATGCATGTTGATAATAACATGCAAAAAATGGAAATATGAATTGGCGTGTCATACATACGCCATTTCATGAGATCAGTCTGCAGTTTTAGTCATTTTAGCACTTAAACTTTGAAATGCCTTGCCAAGCACTTGAAAAATAGTCTAAGTTTTTTAAGTTTAAGGTGTTCATTTATTATATTTGATTTGATTTAAAACAAATTAAAATGTTTTTTGTTTTTTTTTGTTAATAACAACACCGCACACAAGAAGCAAAGTTGTTTCCAGTAAATGGTGTCAAATGTGATTCTACTAAAGGCACAATTATTGAACTGAACAAGCTCAAATTTGAATTTCTGAGCTCCAATTGAGCTAGATATACACAGTATATATATTACACCGGTATACACAGTATATATAGTTTTGCATTTGTAGAAGATGCTATGCGGAGATATACATCCAGTACTCCCTTTAAATATGTGCACATAGACTCATTCACACACACACAAACACGCAGCTTAGGCTAAAGCAGTTCGCCTCTCTGTGTCCACACTGGACTGTCCCTAGACAGGAATCCAATTAAGCAGCTCTGGTTTATCCTCTTCCGATCCTTTTTTCTCCAGCACAAGTGAGGGGAGCGAGGGGCCACTGAAGCAGGTTTTCTTACAGCAGGAGTGGGACACAGGCCCATCAGCTCGAGGTCTGTGATCTCAATGCACAGGGCTGCCATGGGCACAGTGAGAGAGGGGGGAACTGATACAGACATCACATTGCAACCCTGCATTAGTAGTGTGCTTATGCATGAATGCACACATTTGCAGATATTATTACAAAGGGGTCGCAGTGTTCACTGACCTCAGCATCTCGTGTCTCTCAAACCTCACCTTCCCATGCTGGCATGTCTGCCCTACACTACCCCCACATCCCGCTCTCAGCAGGAGACCTTCATTCCTGAGCTCAGCAGAACCTACAGCAGGACCTTCTCAGTTCAGTGGGCCAAGGGAGGCAAAACAACAGGGTGCCAGTTTGCTTCATCTCTATCTCAGATGAAATAGACAGGGAGTGCAGGTAGCGATGTTAAATCATCTAACAGTGTCCTAGTTCATGCTTGAAAAACTTGTAAAGGAATATCCTGCGTTCAATACTAGTTAAGCTCAGTGTGTGGCATAATATTGATTACCTCAAAAAATTATTTCTTGAAATGAAAAAAAAAAAAAAAAATTTTATATATTATTATATAAAATATATACATTTATATATATATATATATATATATATATGTATATATATATGGCACACAATGGAAATGAATAGGGCCAATGTTACAATACTCAGATAAATGTGTGCTAACATGATTTTTTATTTTTTTTGTAAAAAAACAAACAAACATACTAACCATTTCTGTGAAATAGTTATATCCAATTTTACAACTTCACAGGCATGACAAAATACTGCCTAAAAAAAACTGCCTAAACCCCAGACTAAAAAAAACTTTTTTAAACTTTAAATACATACCGGTAAGTTGCAAAATTAAATGGAAGTGCTTTTATGAAATCAAATAATCAATTATTTTATTAAAACCTTAAAAATTGCCCCATTTACTTTTATTATATGTACTTCAACCTAACCCTGGTTTTGTCTTGTTTTTTTCTAAGAAACGAAGGGGGTCAAATTTTGTGGAAATCTAAATTATGCCACAAATGCTGTTGAAATCAACTTGTACTGAAAAGAGAGTACTACACATGGCCAGTTGGCTAGAAGACTCAAAACACATTTACACTGAAATGACATTTTTTTCTGTGGTGGAAAAGACCATTTTAAACGAACTCTTATACCAATGTTCATGAAGAGCCTGCTTCTAATCCTGTCAATCATATCACAAGGGTATATGAGCAGACGCTAGCCTCATCCCCCTAACATCTCTTCCGGATTCCCTCCTCCACCCTATCCTCACCGTTATTCTAATATCCATTAAGTACTTATTCATTAATTAAATGGTCCAGGAGAAGCTTATAGAGCCCGAATCTTGCGCTCAATTCTCAGCGTTACGGACAGTAAGCCAAATCTGTTTACTCACATCACATAGGCCTAAGGATTATATGGACAGGAATGAAACATTTTATGAAATAAAATCGCAGACTCCTTTGTCTTGATTATGTATCCTACAGTAAAGATATAATTTAGCAAAATTACAGCTTGGCTAGAAATTTTTACAAAACACAAAAATATCCTAATCTTTCTGTACTACAAATGTGAAGAAGCACATCGGTATAAAACAGGAATATGATGAAATTTATAGAAAATTAATAGAAAAAGATCTCACAAAGTAATGTCACTATCAGTAATGTTCCAGAGCGTTGCCAACTTGGTGGATATCTTAAATGACCTCTAATTTACTATAATATGTAACCCATGTCTGAGATCCTGTCAAGCATCAGAAAAGTGCAAGGAGTGAGTAAATAAATTATCCTGAAAGAATAAGCACACAACCATGTACAGACTCCATGGAACCTTTATAAATATTTGTACAGAGTGAGCTGTTAGAAGTAGAATAAATGGTGTTTTTTTGTTTGTTTGTTTGTTTTTTTTGTAGGCAATGTGGCGTGCAAAGGTTCAAATCCACCCCTGAATCTTTGTAGAAAGGTGAATATTGTCATGTTCTTCTCTTCCTTTATGCTCAGGCCAAGAAAAAAGTGACTTTGAAAAGGAAAACCAAGCAGCAAGATGTTAAAATCCCACCCCCTTTCTATCTAACTATTCTCGTCTCACCTTGAGCTGCGTCCACACAGACCATTTCCCCCCGAATCTTTCCCTGACAAACGAACGCTAGCCTCTGCGGTCCCCCTCTCCGCCACGGCACAAACAAGAGCTGTCCACACATCACTCATTAACGTGCACCCCCCACATCAGCCTCCATTAAAAATAACCCGCCCCGACAGCCTCAGAAAGGACGGCGCACCTCCCGAACACCTTTTAGTCTCTCTCTCTCCGCCTGCACCCCCTGCCCCTCCTTTCATTAGGCCTGTTTTGGAGTGCGCTGTGGTATCTACACCATAACTAAGGCTGTTAGCATCTGTTTTACTCCAAGCAAAGTCAAAAGGTGCAGGGCTTTGAGGAGCAACCCCCTCTCCCGCAAGGATTCCCTCTCTGGCGCCCCCACCTCCCCTCCCTCCCTTCCTATTACTTTGCATACCCAGAAATGTCACCTTACTCCAGCAAGCTGTTACCATGCTGCCTCCATGCCAAAACAGCCAGCCTCAAAGGACACTGATGGATCCTGCATTTTTCAGTGATGGCTCTTAAAAGGCATTAGACGCCCGAGGCACCTCAGGCTTGGGCAACAGAAGAAGATGTGATATAATGGCGCTGGAACGAAGGACTGTGCCTCAAAGTCAAACCCAGCATGTGACACTGAGGGAGGTTTGGAGGGCTTGGAGAAAAAATGATTCCTGACTGCTGATATCTTGGCCGCGTCCGTGAGCCGGTTTGGACGATCGTGGAACAAGCACAAGCTTTTTTTAAGGCGAGCATTTATTGCAGCACATGGAAGAAGATAGATCATGCTGCTTTATAACTCACAAACATTAAGTGCAACTTTGATATTAAAAGCATGACATATTTTGATGCTGACTTGGAACACAGAGTCAAGATTCACCTTGTTGACCGCCAGAGTTAAAATAATTAGCTAACTTTCATCAATGACCATTTTTTTCCCAACATTAAGGTCGAATATCAATGTGCATGATACATTTAGTTAAACGTATATAGTAGAATATGTACATTTATTTGCATACGATAATAATAATCAGAAACAATAAGCTCAAGGTCATCGCTTAATATGTAGACAAAACCAGACATTTTATACAAGCGTGTTGAGTTCAACAGACTGTTTAAGTGGAAAATACAACAAGCATATTTGTTTCAGTTAGAGACCAAACTGCACCAAGTATTTGTATGAAAAAGTGCTGCCGACGCACATGTAAACAGTATACCCGATGAAAAACATTACGCTACTAAACCATAGTAGATTGCATTTTTGTTTACAGCAGGTGGTCTTTGAACGAGCACAAACGTGTACTCACGGAGTGACATGAAATGCAGCTTAGCTAAAGCTAAAGAACATCAGGGATCTGATCGCTTCACAATCATAACAAAGTGTTTCCAACGATATTTGAAAGCTGCTCAACCAATGGAAACTGGATCTCAGGTATGGCGGGTGGGTCGTGGGAAGGAAGGATGTGTAGAGACCAATCAGACACTGTACGGGCTCTAACGCGCCAATTACGAATTCACAAATCAAGGCATTTAAAAATGAAAATGTCTCACGACAAATCAAATGTTGGTGCAACCAACTGAGAAAGTTAGTCTCTGACTCTGGAGCCCAGCTCCCAATCTCTCTAAGTCTCTACTAATGAGCTAATGAGTTGAGTTAGGTGTGTTTGATTAGGGAAAAATAAAATGTGCAGAATTATTGGTACTCCAGGACCAAGGTTGGGAACCACTTGACTGAAACCTAATTTTTTTTTAACCGCCATTAAGAATTGTTAAAAATAATGCAGTTTGAAAATGGTTGACCCAGTGAAGACCCAGCAAGGGGTTTGAATATGATGGTCACATCTTTAAGGGACAGAAAGAAATCCAGTGAAGTACTTGCGGAGCATTTAGTCTTCCATTTCCGGGATATAGTCTTCAACTGTGAGAAGCAGCAAAAAAAAAAAAAAAAAGAAACCAACATGGAAAGGCTTGCATCGGCAACAAGTGGCAGTGAGTCCTGTCAAGCATACAACCTTAATGGCTCAATCAGAAAAGTGCCAGAGTATCTGAAGAAAAGTTCATAAGAACAACCATGACTATGTTAATATGCACCCTCACAATGCGATTATAATGAGATTTAGGCAACATTGCGTTTAAACCTTACCTAGCGTAAACACAAAACCTTGATCAAGTGATTAAGCTCATAATCGTAGTAACCATAATAATAGTAAAACATGTGGCGTATGTTTATTTTAAATCGCAATAAAACAAGCCTGTAAACACTCTAATCTCATATATCACTCTGAGTCTGACCAAAGTGTGCATGTGCTTGAAATGGCTACACCAATAACGTAGTCCTGCACAGATTAGTAAACATAGCAGTAAAGAAGGCGTCACATAAGAGACCATACTCTTGATATCCATGTGAGTTCATTTGGGATATGTGAATAATACCCCATTAGATAATAACCACAGTTCTTAGTGAATGATCAGAATAATGAAAGCTGCATGTAAACGGGAGTGAAGAGGTAGCTCTTGTCGTGTAAACATCTTAATGTGTTTAAGTCCTTGTGATTATTGAAAATAATCACATTATTGGTGCTCATGTAAACACTCTCAAAGATTCTTATCTTCAGCCATTTGTAATGCAGTGGGGCTTCAATTCAATCAATAATGGAGGTCACAAATTAATTCTGAAAAGCATAAACAGTCTTTGATTCATCATGCCCTACATTCTTTGACTAATCTTACTTAGGCCTATTGGAGCAGATCTACAGGTCACATCACAGCCATGACCTCACGTGGAATCACTCGGATGGCAAAAGTTGACGTCTAACGATTAGTGTTGTCAAAAGTACCGATTTCAGTACCAAGTCAGTGCTGAAATTTTAAAAAATGTCAATTTGAAATTGAGCAACTTAACATTGTGTCTTAAAAAGTGAGCTCCAGACGTGAGATGCTAGCCTGGTTAAAACAAGACCATTCTCAGTTGTAACTGAGTTATGGTCTGGCAAAGCGTAATAGACAAATCATTTCCAGAGGGGCGTCACCAACGGACGTCATGGGTAGACATAAAACCAATCAGAGAGATGAGATGACGTATGCAGAGCGGAGGGCGGCGGAGAAACATCTCCGAGTGTTGTTCTTTGCTCGGTTTTTAACAAAAAGGAAACGCTCAAATCGCTTAAAATAGACGCGATAGCTGATTCGAACGAGTGATGTTCGACGGCGGCATCCATCTTTGTAATGTAGGCTACAAAAATGCTTCAAAATCCCAGCGCTGTCGTCATCGTGTAAAGCCCACCCCAACGTTTCTGATTGGTGCCGCGATTTCGACAGTTTGGAAATGGGCTTGAATGAGCTCTTTGCCAGACTAACTTTCAGAGCAAATCTAAATTTACTGGCAGTTGTCTAGGTTTTCCCAGGCAAGTGAGATGCAGAAAAAAACAGCGAGATGTGATGCAACAGACCTATACAGTACATAGATCAACTATTTTTTTTAGACCTAGCCCTCTATAAAACCACAGTATGCATTTAATGAAGTCCCTTAAAACATAAAGAGTAGGCCTACCTTAATATTTTCCAAAAAAAGCCTTTCACGTCATGCTACAAAAGCTTAACATTTTAAGACAAAGATGAAAACGCATTTGTTCCATCACTTCATCAATTACAGCAACAGAACAATGGCCGGCAAAATAACGGCATGTTATATTGTTTGGCTAAAGCCTCTTGTCGCTGCATAATGGTGGAGAGTAGCGTGTGTGGGAGTTTCCTGAAGGACTGGAGGACTCTCATGCACAAACGGCGCTTCAGGCCGGCTAGAGGACTCTTTCAAAGTGAACAATCTGTCTCCTCACTAAAGGTCTCCCTCGCAGTAAACAGTATGTGATACTGTAGTGAAGGACGGTCACGGAGTGGCTAATCGGATGGACACAGCGAGTCTCCACTGGCGGAGCGAGAACAATGCAGCTGCGGCTGCTTAAGAGCAGCAGGTCCTGAGGCGCGACGCTGAACTGCGACCTTGCTCGTATGGACCGGTCCCTGCCACTACCTCTTTGACAAAACTTATGATTCATATAGCCCTAGTGCACTCTTTCCCTCCATCCATTTCTCTCTTTCTCACTCTCTTTCTCTCATTGCATGACCTTTACATCAGATTGCTGATAGTTATACTTTCCCTCCGCCCCTTGGATGTCCTACATATCACAATAGCCTTGCCTTAAGTGAGAGCAAAACTCTTTATGACTCTCTCGCAATCGCATGTGAAAAAAAGCATTGTCTCCAACCTCTGGCAATGCCTTAATTAGAACACACTAAGGCTCCTCTTCGGTGTCTCTCTTTCTTTTTAGCAGTATAATTAGATTAGTGTCGGAGACCTGGTGTAATCGCTCCAAGGGAAGATGAAGGAGTGGGAGCGATGAAGGGAGACAGGTGGCCCCTCTTCGCTCTTATTTCCCCCTCTCGTGCTCCGCTGCAGGACAATACGTGGAGACAAGGCGAGGTATGGCCCCGACCCCTTTCTCTCTCCCTCCCTCCCCTTGACAGGTGCTCCTTTAGTGCAGGTGTTTTGTGAGAGCCGGTCCGGCTTCAATATGTGTGCGTGGGTGCGCAAGCGTACTGCTCGTGTTCAGACGACACATAAGAATACACCAAGTTATTTTAAAACCTCAACCATCTCACCTGTTTTCTGACAACAGCTGAAATAAAGAAATTGGTGTGCTTAATAAGCTTTTAGGTGCAAATTTTTTCAATATGTTGCACAATTGTGTCTAAATAAGATTTTTTTGTGCGTGTATGTCATCGATACACTTATTTGTCGACCCCAAACCCCTCAAGAGATATATGACCCTCTTCCCGCTCTTTTTACTTTTCTGAAGGTATCTTAAAATCTGACATTACTGTCCAAATCACATTTTGCCTCCAGAACTCAAAGCTATTCAATAGACCATTAAGATATATAAAATAGGATGGGCTGGAGATATGTGACCTCTGGAATGAATCCAGTTTTCTAAAAGAGTGCCTAAAGTGGAATGAGGAATTTCACTTTGGTGGGTGACGTCTTAAATCATGAGCTGATTTGACCAGTGAAGGTATAAAATCAGATTTTTCCCAATGGGCATTGGGCTTCAGATTGTTAAAGAGTGTCTGACAAGTGTATTATTGATTATCAAAGCAATGAGTTCAGAAACAGTGAAGAAGTGTGGTTTCCATTTGGGCCGCAAATGTTGTCAGTTAATAGGTTAAGACTAGTGTTGTCAAAATATTCGGTACTTCAGTACCAAGTCGGTACTAAAATACGTTAAACATCACGGAACCAAGTATTGGTGGTACCGAGTGCCAAACCTACTGCTTGCTTATTTTTCACTTGATTTTTTTATAAGCAATATTTCTCAATATCATCAATATTTTTGTTAGTAAATTTTGATAGTAAATTTTGATAGTAAAGTCATTGAATTAAATTGAATTTTTTTTTTAAATAGTTAAATAAATTGGAAAAATAGTTCAAACTGATTTAACTGTGGTACCGAAATTGGTACGAGAACCATAACATTTTAATGGTATCGGTACCGACTACTGAAATGTTGGTACCGTGACATCCCTAAATAAGAATAAACAATTTTTAGTCAAGTAAGGCTGCTTAACAGCTCAGAAAGCCACTGCAAATGAGCCACTGCAAATGTCTGAATTCCATCAGGGTGCACTCAAATGATCTTTCTGTGTAAATAAGAGGGACTAAATTAATAAAAAAGAACCAAACATCCAAAAAAACACTTAGGGTCACCATAAATAACCTATTACTGACGCTCATGTCACAGGGCTGATGAAGTCAACCATGGGCACTCGAGAGAATGTGTTGAAGATTAGCTTGCTTGTGGCAATATGAACTGTCCAAGCCAAGTGTTCTGCTCGACCACAGTGAACCAAGAGGAGATGATATTATTCAAGTGCTCTTGTTTAATAGACAGAGCACCCTAGTGGCCATGTTCCCGGCCAAAAATTAGACTCACCAAAACCATAACCAAAAAGCAGTGTTAATCGTAACACGTGAACTTGCTTATCAAAGATCAAATATGACCTAATGCACTGATATAGTCAGTCCTACAAGACAGACTTTAAAACTTAAAACACAATCTTAATGTGCCCTGTAATCTGATCGGTTTACACTCAACACATCTGATATGATCCCAAGCAGATGTCAACACTACTCATAAAGAACAGGAGAGTTTGTTTTCTCATGTGTTGGGTGACATGACAGTAAGACAGTCATTGGGTATTTACTTAAGGCTGTAAGGCCATTGTTGTCCCTCAGCCTCTCCCTAAGGTCACAGGCATCAACTTAATTAAAGCTGACACACTGAAACATCATCCCTACAGCTGGTTCAACAAACCTGTCAAAACACAACAGCACCCATACAGGTTTAAGAAATATAGATCTGATGAACAATTTCCTTGATCAGAGATGAGAAGACTGCTTGAACCTAAGAGACAACTGACTCTTATGGCTTTAAATATACTAAAACTACTGTATGTATGACACACATACAAAAAAAATTAGGCCTGTATTATAAAATTATAAGTTATTGTAAAAAATGCTGATTGTGCATGCATGTTTTAAATAGTTTTCTGCTGAATTAGCAAGGCCACACTGCTATTGAAATCTGTATTGCACATTTAACATATTATGACAACAACCATAATAATAACTGATAATAGTGAGAAAACCACATGATGAATCAAAGTTCAACATAGCTTTTCCACAAGCTGAGCATATGGAAGGTGCGCAGGTGTGTCATGCACACAACTACAAAACAACATATTGGTAACACATGACACTTAAATAACATAAAAAATGAATAGATGTAACAAAACCTAATACACATAATTGATCAAATTAATAAAAAGCTTATAACATTGATGACATCATGATACCAAAGACCGCCAGTTAGATACACAAGATGAATTATATCTCATATTTGTTCAGAGACATTAGGGCTGTTCCAGACTGAGCACCCGGTGATCGACTGGATCGCTAAACTCCGAAAACGTCAGATCAAATTTTCAAATATGTGCTATCTTTATAAACCACAGATTCGAGCTTTGAACAAGTACATTGTCGTCTGAAAAAACTCTTAAAACTACATTTCGGGGGACAGGTTTTTCAGGGTTTTCCTGCATGCTAATTATTGCGAGATGTTTTCTTGGATACCTGGCTATCTCAAGACCCCACAAGTCACCTCTCGGTGGATCCTCGATAAAAGGGGCAGATCAAGAACACATCTGGGGATTTGAAGTGTACTTGGCCAGATGTGAACTATGAATTGGAACAGGATTTGGGCAGTGACTAATGACGTTTGACAAGTCCACAAGAACACAAGTACAGAGAAGAATGAATATTGAAAATATTCACGTGTGTCCTTCACATCCTTCAAAATGCCCACAATCCTTTGCACACATTACAATTCACGAAAAAGAAATGAGGGAATATGACTCGTCACTGAGATTTCGAGAGATTTCCTGTGTTCACAGTCGAGACACACTATAGGAGCAAAACGGTTAAATCTGGGATTTTTTTGTCCTCATGTGTGTGACTATCACATTTTGAAAATATTATAAGATAAAAAATCTTTTGGTGTGTATACCCCAGCATAACGTTACTGCCTGCAAGTATGCAGCCTTTCACTTGAGAAGCAACCCATGATTGAGTAATTGAATCATTCATTCAACTTTCAGTTTCATTTTGAAAGCAAGTTGTGTTAAAGCACAGACACAAAGCACAGTTTTCTTTTGGCGAACCAAATATAGACAAAGTATATGGCAATATTTTGTCTAAAATGCATATCAATTAGGTCTAATATTAACGTTAGCTAATTTCTAGCTTCCTGAACAGTTTCTCGTTTGGAACTGCATTTACTGCTATGACGCCAAACTGTAAAACACATTTAAAACACATTCAAAATGAATAGGACACAATATAAGGAAATGTCTCGTCACAGTTCCTTATGTTACGGCTGTAGCAATAGGCGATTGACTCATCAAAAACACGTCACAACACTGAATGCTGAACACTTAAGCTAGCCTCGTTTAAACCTCATAAGCAAACGACAAGTTAGAAAACGTGCAGAAAGGCACTTACCAGTGGTCGTTTGGGATCAAATCAAGCCCTCGCGAGTCGTGTTATAATATTTGTAAATACATTCCAAAAACACAACGCAGAACAACGCGATGTTTACTCTTGCTTGAAGGCCCCAGACTACACCCACCTGGTACAAATACAACGTTTTCATTGGCGGATGAACCTGACCATCTGTAAATAGATTATAATAATTTGTACTGTGTGCAGAGATTCGCAACGTATTCTGTTTTGCATTTATAACTGTCAAAGAAAAAAAAATCTGATATATATAAAAAATATTAAAATCTTAAAAAGATATATTATTAAAATATGAATCATATATCAGTGTTTTTCTCACTTCAGGATCTCAAGGATATGTAGTATGCTATGCTGTGTATCATGTCAGTGTTTTTTGCTGTGACTTTATTTGCAATATTTCCTTTTATAGGCCTACATAGCCTAATGAGTGAATCAACTTGCAATAGCCTACAATTGTAAAATTAAATAGGCGATATGCAATAATTAGATATATTAATAATATTGAAGTAATTAAAAGACAGGTGAGTTTGAAATGGCTTGCAGCATGTTAGTAATAGACTGTAATATAAATATGATTTATTCATATTTCATAAAGAAGTAAATGATGACATCAAACAAACTTTCCCTGAACAAATGTCTTGTTTTCTTCTCATTCACCTTGTAGTCACATTCACAAATCAGTTGTGCAACTGGGCAGACATTGCCCCATGGAGTTGGGGGCTTGAAAATAAGTGTCACTCTGGGCTACATTCAAAGGCATTTTCCACACACACAAAATGTCAGTCTTTCAAATGGATATCAGCATGACACCCTGCAGTGAAGTTTAAAATATTTGGGAGGGGGGGGGGGGGGACAAAAAATAACTTTTGTTTTACCCCTCCTATTACAGAAACGAATACACAGAGAGAGAGAGAGAGAGAGAGAGAGAGAGAGAGAGAGAGAGAGAGAGAGAGAGAGAGAGAGAGAGAGAGAGAGAGAGAGAGAGAGAGAGAGAGAGAGAGAGAGAGAGAAAAGTCTTTTAATTAAGATTTTATGTATTAAGATGAATCTCCCCTCCAAGCAATCATTATAATTGTGTTTTACTGGCCTTGAAACCTGTTTAGGCAAGGATCTTGGCTTTATTACAATATTTTTCCAGAGTCTTTCAAGCAAAGACTGTTTTGATGACATGCTTTCACCCTACACACGACTCTTTTGAGAGCATTCTAATGCTTGTTAATGAGAGAGTCCAACTTTCATTTGAACACAGCTTTCATTAGTTAAATGCCTGCTCCTTGGGGGACGCAAGATTTTAATTACCAAGAGGCCGTTCATAATTTTGACTGCTTTGAGAAGCATGCTTGGAATTTTCTCTGCCAGGTTTCAATTGTTTTGTGTTCGTTCTTGCCGTTTTTGAGGAATTCGGCTTCTCAAAAATTAATTTGAGAGTGCAGCTTTTTCAAGGCTGTGCTTAGTGGATAAATATATATACATGAAGACGGCACATTTAAAATTAGACCACATGTTTGTTTGTTTTTTTCTATTCAAACTCATAGTACAAATATCAAAAACCAGCATACACTTAATCACAATGTGCATGCAGGATACTCGTATTGTTTCCATCTTAATTTAACAAAGACAATCTTTTGTATGAGTTAAAATGCTTTTATGTGGTAACAATTACAACTCAACAGACATATCATGCTCAGCAGGAGTAGCTCGTGGTGAGATCATCTGACGAGTAGCTAGTGCAGTGACTCCAGGCACTGGCTGGGAAATTACTCCTAGCCCTTAGCTCCCAATGCTAATTGTTTGTATTAAACAGTGTCTGACAGGAAAGGAAGTGTGCAGAGGCGCTGAGAGCAGCGACAGGTCGTGTTAGCGTAGTGACAGTTGACTGGGCAGCCTGGAGCGGAGCTGGAGAAAGACTCTAATCTGCCCTGCTCGTTACTCTTGTAGCCCGTGGCACCTCTGAGACCTCTTGTTCTGTGTAAGAAACACTGCTGCTACATCACAGCCACATTCTCTAAGAGAACATGTTAAATAACAATACGACTTATGCTCCAGGAAAGGACACTCACATCAAAACATTTCTCACTTCCTTTTGTTATTTCTTACTGTAAAAGTCATTGTTTATTCTAAACTCGTAGGACTTGTATATAAATCAGACGGGCCAGATTCTCGAGTTAGGGTTACTCATTATTATTGAAAAATGATGTACAACTCTCATATAGCTTCAAAAGACTTTATTGTCTTGATTATGATATACTGTAAAAAATGATTGTGATTTTAACAGTAAAAGACTGTAAAAATGCTACAGTGAAAAACTGTTAATTGGTTAACAGAAAGTTTCCTTACTATATACGGTAAATAACTGTGATATATTTAATGGTACATTTAATGTAATTTTACTGTAAAATACTGTTAAATTTACAGTTTTGAGAAGTGAAAAAGAAGAAGTCATTGTATAATTTACAGTGAAAAAATGTAAATTGACTTTCCCACAATTCCCTGCGCCCTCTTTCACATTTAATGTATTTTAACTGTTTATCTATAATTTTCTTAGTTTTTTTCTTATCAGTTATGTTCATTAGGGTTTTATGTTACATTTAATGTTGTTAAATTAATTCTTATTTCATTTTTTAAATTTCAACATGTTACCATGATGGTGTTTAATGTTTGTGTGAATGACACTGTGTAGCTTTTATATAATAGTATGAACTTTCTTGTGGAAGAGCTGATAATGATGAGCTTTGATTGATCATTTGACTCTCATTATTGCTGTGAATGATGTCTGTCGGTGTATTGCAATTGAACAAAGCAGATATTAATACTTCAAAATGTCAGTAAATTAACATTATATCAAATAATGAAATATGGTTTATTGCTGTAAAATTAAATACGGTCAAAGTCTGTAAAACCTAAAATGTTGCTACCGTACTTTTAACAGGAAAACTCTGGTAACCACAGCTGCCGGAGTTTTCCTGTAAATTTAACAGATTTTTTATCAGTTTTATTTGTGCACTTTTTGAACGTAAAAGTTCCAGCCCCCGATTACAATTTTATTGTATGGAAAAGAGCGACCTATTCAACATTTTTACTATTTTGTACTCACGACATGAAATACCATGATGATGAGTAAATAAGGACAGATTCTTTGGTTGAACTGTGCCTTTAAAATGAGATCTCTCTTCAATGATTGTAAGAAGCTTTCAGAATTTGTCATTCTGTTTCATTTTGAATTGTTCGACCATTTTTGCTGGCTATTACCAATATATGAGTAGAATCAAGGACTAGAGCCTAAAACAAAGACTCTCACAGTGGAAAGAAGGGAGAGAGAAAAAACCCAACAAAATCAGTGCTGAGGAGTGGGGAAATCTCCTAAGTGATTTTCTAGGCTGTTACACCCGCTGTGCGGCGGGTATTGAAGGATTCCCAGAGGTAGTTAAGTTTGCTTTAGGCTATTTTAGGCTCATCTTAAGGAGATGGAAACACGACTCTGTAAATGTTTGCTCAACTGTCTGTGTCTGGGGGGAGATGGAAGCTCCTTGAAGCGATTACAGCAAATCAAACACGAACATTTTATTGCTATAAACGCCATTTTACATGTGTAACTACTTGGGGATTGGTTTAGAGATAAATGAAGAACATATGGGACATGAGTGTTAGCCTTTTGCAGGCTGCATTAAGTGTGTCCACTGTAGCTCCAGGCTGAGACAAGAGAAGAACAGAGTAACGGGCACTGACCCTCTCAGGCCTCTTGCCCCAGCAGATGGAGGAGAAGGCAGAGCGGGCACAAAGTGCTGGCACTGCCCATTTTGGCACCACTGGAAAGTGCCAAAGCAAAGCAGAAAGCCAAGATGTGAATCCTTTGTCTGTCTTCATAAATACAGTCTCCCCACATCCAATGGCAACTGTATTTTCTCTAAGATAAAAATGTTTGGGCTAGATTAAATCCCTGACAGAAGATTTTCTGTTGTTGTTGTTGTTGTTTTCTTCTTCTTTAATAGATTATTTAAACTAAAATCATTATAACAGGAAGCTTATAATGGACGTGAATGGACAAAATAAAGGGCATTAAACATTCATTAAATCAAATTTACGTTAATGTAAAAAAATCATCATTATTCCATAAATTCTGTTGGTTGTGCCAAACTTGCACTGAGCCCAGAATATTCCTTTAAAAAAGATGCTTATGAACTATTTCATCACTTTTTTGTACATTGTTGACGTCAAATAACCACTAAGACACGAGTTAAATGTGTTGTATGTCATGAGAAAAGCACTCACAGTGCCCAATTAACTAATTAGCATGTCTCAGTTGACTCATTATAGTTTTTCAATCCTTCCACCATTTTTGAACATATGTAACGCATATGCTCACCAATCACAACTCCCTCTTAAACGCAGCTCCGCTTTATAACAAAACTAGCAGCACAAGAAAGAAAGAGAGGGAACGGCAGACAGAAGCGAGTTTTTTTTTCTTCTTTTTTTCCAGGCCGTGCCGGCTCCTTTGGAAAGAGCTTCTTGCCAGGCCACCTGTCTGTGCTCATGCCAGCTGTACGTTTGCGCTGAGGAGTGTCACAAACGCGCCACGCTTCCAGCAGCACATTAGCTGCACTTGGCACTTCTTCCTCATGTGAAGGAAGAAGCGGCGAGAATCAGATGGATACATTTTGCTTGGGGTTGGGGGTGGTTCTGAAGGAGGGGGTTGTGAAGGTTGAGTGGCTGTCGGGTTTTTCCTTCATTTTTTTTCTTCCCTCTTTTGGTTCGGTTCAAGAGAAGTGCCAGTGGGAAGCAGAGACACCTGGTGCTGCCTTCAAGCAGTAGCTAAGTGGAAGCAACTTGGAAAGAGGTATTGTTTCACACACCTTACCTCCACTACAGTACGTCCGCCTTCTCTGAGAAGCGTTCAGACGGCGAAATGGTGCCCAAACTTCGATCTAAATCGTTAGATTGCGTCCAAGCGTTAAATGCAGAAGGCCAAGTAAAGACAGCGCTAAGGGGGGCCAGTCGATGGCGAGCTTTCAGTCAAGTTTCTCTGAAGGTTTCTGAAGAAACTCAAGTGTTTTTATTTGTTTCTATTCTTTTCAGTTGGACGGAAATGAAGCTTTGTTGTCGGGGTAAACACAATCTGTAGGGTTTAAATGAAATGATTGTTACTAAATAAAACTGGCATTCTTTTAGAGCTGAGATTAAACGGATTATCCTTCGCTCTTTTCCGTCCCATCTCCTCCTTACCGGGCTGCGGTGAGGCCTACTGCACTCACAAGGGTAAATTAGCAGCAATCAGCTCCCCTCCCCAAGGAATCCGAGTAGTCAAGATAATTGCAGCAACATTTGCCAACAACTCTGACACAACCTGACATTTCCAGGAAAGGTAAATGGCTAAGGCACAACGCTGGGAAAGAGAGATGAGCTGATGAAAAGCCATTATGGACACAATAATTGGATAAATGGCCATCAAAGTTAAGAGTAAGATGGATGACGGTGGATATTGTAAAAACAAATATTGGTGAAGCTTTTTAACACGTGCACAAGTGCGTAATGCATAATTGGAATAATGAGCTGTTAATTTTTGAATGATATTCATGTAATACATCAGTTTCAATAAGCATTGGTACAACTTCAGTTACAGTAATAATAATGTATTTTTGGGAAAGAAGATGGTTCTCCTTTAAATAAACAAGCATTCATTTAATATCCATTGCCTTTATAGTGTCAAAATTGGAGATCGTTATTAATGTGCATAAATTATTTTGAGTTTTGCATGATTGAATCATTGACTGCAATATGATTCAATTCCCTTGTGATTTACTGTAGATTTTGTTTTAAAATAATTTTTCTCCAGTTCCAATGATCGGATGCAAAACAGCATAACATATTTAAAATAATAATAATCATGAAAACATAGGAAAGAAAAGGAGAAACAAGTGTTATAATAATATTGACTGGAACTATGGGAAACAGGAGGAACTGAAATAAACTGCTCTCAGCATTTGAAGACCAATGAACAGTATTACAACTGGCTCTCATGAAATACAGTTTCCCCACCCTCCAATGTTCTTCCAGCACCTGAAAACAAGATCTGTAGTGCTGTTATCTGCTCTGTGAGAGAACAGATGTGTTTGCTAGAGCGCTTCATATCGTTCCATGAGGCAAGAGGAAACACTGTAATGACAAAGTGTGTTGTTGTAGCCTGGTTTTTCCTTTCAAATAAACACAGTCAAAGCAGTTTGATGGGAATTCAGCTCATACACGATCTTTATCTCTTTATCTTTCTCTGCCGCTGTACCTGTACCTGTATCATGTTGCAGCAAGACATTTTCCTGGACTTTTTGAGAGTTCAGAAGCAAGAGCAAAAACAACCTAGTTTAGTTTCGTTTTAGTTTTGATTTTCTTTTGTTATAGTATGGTTTGGTTGTTGTTTTGTATAGCTTTGTGTTTGTTTTTTATTTGTTTGTTGTTTTGTTTTGTTTGGTTTTTGTTTGTATAGCTTTGTGTGTTTTATTTTGATTTGTATGTTGTTTTGTTTTAGTTTTTTTTTTTTGCTTGTATAGCTTTGTGTGTTTTCCTTTTGATTTGTTTGTTGCTTTGTTTTAGTTTGGTTTGGTTTTTGTTTGTAGCTTTGTGTGTGTGTGTGTGTGTGTGTTTTTTTTTGTTTTTTTTTTTAATTTTCCTGGACTTTTTGAGAGTTCAGAAGCAAGAGCAAAAACAACCTAGTTTAGTTTCGCTTTAGTTTTGTTTGGTTTTCTTTTGTTATAGTATGGTTTGGTTGTTGTTTTGTATAGCTTTGTGTTTGTTTTTTATTTGTTTGTTGTTTTGTTTGGTTTTTGTTTGTATAGCTTTGTGTGTTTTATTTTGATTTGTATGTTGTTTTGTTTTAGTTTGTTTTTTTGCTTGTATAGCTTTGTGTGTTTTCCTTTTGATTTGTTTGTTGCTTTGTTTTAGTTTGGTTTGGTTTTTGTTTGTAGCTTTGTGTGTGTGTGTGTGTTTTTTTTTTTTTTTTAATTTTACTGGACTTTTTGAGAGTTCAGAAGCAAGAGCAAAAACAACCTAGTTTAGTTTCGCTTTAGTTTTGTTTGGTTTTCTTTTGTTATAGTATGGTTTGGTTGTTGTTTTGTATAGCTTTGTGTTTGTTTTTTATTTGTTTGTTGTTTTGTTTTGATTTAGTTTTGTATGGTTTTTGTTTGTATAGCTTTGTGTGTTTTCCTTTTGATTTGTTTGTTGTTTTGTTTTAGTTTGTATAGCTTTGTGTGTTTTCCTTTTGATTTGTTTGTTGCTTTGTTTTAGTTTGGTTTGGTTTTTGTTTGTAGTTTTATGTGTGTGTGGTTTTTTTTATTTTATTTGTTTTGTACCCATGTTCTGTTTTAAA
This sequence comes from Pimephales promelas, assembly GCF_988280905.1. NCBI lineage: Eukaryota > Metazoa > Chordata > Actinopteri > Cypriniformes > Leuciscidae > Pimephales > Pimephales promelas. Next base: position 27,034,939 of record NC_142783.1, read on the forward strand.
AATCCTTTTAGTAGCTCGCATATCACATTTAAACCCCAGGTATAAAACTACCATGAATAATTGGGTTTTGAATTAAACAGAGAAACATTTTTAATTTTTTTTTTATACATGCAGCATTAATAATGTTAGGGTTAACAGAACATTAGGGTTAATTATCTACAATATATTCAAGATATTTAATTTGTTCCAATTTAGAATTATTGAAGTGTCAATCGTGATGGTGATGGATTTGTTTGCCACCATCTGCGTGACCTATTGTACTGCAAATTAATTCCCACACTGACTGGTGAAAAGAAAAGAAACGGTGTCTCTAAAGAATTCTTAATAAGTTCCTCTTTCTTCTTTGTTATAAAATAACTGCTCTAATGTGGCAAAACAGAAGTAGCCTTCCTATTACAAAGCAAAGCAACACAAGGCTTTTTTCCCACTACCCTGCCCCCTCGCTCCACTCGCTCCACACCGCCACGCTCTTTTGTGTCTCTCTCTGTTTTTCTCGGTCTCTCTTTTCCTCACCTCTTCATCCTGCATTTTATTTCGCAGAGGTGAAATTGAGTCCTGGAGTCTGTCAGGTCTCGTCCGACTCTCTCAAGGTGAGAGGACATGCCTCCCCTGGCCCGGTGCCGGTGGGTTCTCCCATCTCGCAGAACCGTTTAGGGAGATGGGACGGACAGTGAGAGTGACAAGGAGGTCAGCTTCACGGCTTCCGGGGAGAGCAGATGGCCCTCGGTGTGGGCTTTTTTGTCCATCATTGTTTTTCCTTTTTTCCAGGGGAATGTGCTGAGAACACAATGGCCTGGAGTGAGTGAGTTAGAGCTCCTGGCAGGGAGAAGGCCAGCGCAGAGCTCTGGATGTTGGGTCTAAATCCCCTTTACCTCAGGGAGGGACTAACAGCTCTCTTCCAGCCAAGGTTACTAAAGACCCATCCAGCCATTGCACTGTTTAACCCAAAGAGAAAGTAACAACCTGGCGTACCATACCATGCAAAACATTCAAGGGTATCTTGTCTTAACTTTAGCAATTTTATCTAAAGGGATAGTTTGTTGGAAAAGCTAATTCGGTCATCATTTATTTACCCTCATGTCATTCCAAACCACTATGAATTTGTGGAACACAAAATAAGACATTTTGAATAATGTTTGGATCACTTTTGTCAATGCAGTGAAATTTAATAGGGTCCAAAACAACAACATTGGACCCCATTGACTTTTTTGTGTGTGTTGAACAGGGGAAAGTAAGTCATACAGGTTTGGAATGACATTGGCGTGAGCAAAGGATTATACATCTACAACTGTTCACTACTATTGTAAGCATTACAATATCTCACTGAAAAGTGTTATACGATTTTTTTTTCTTTGATTCATAGCCTTTTCCTAGAATTCAATAAAGTGTGTGTGATTTAATTTGATTTACTTGTTTTATATATATGCATTGCGCACATAATATTTATAATAGCTGTGGGTATTTTTTTACTCTTTCTGATAGCAGAAGACAGGTGCAGTCACTTCCCAGGAAACTGCTGGGTGTGTCTTTCTCCCAAAGTGACATCTGCTGATGCTGTTAAACCGTAAAATAACAAACATCGAATATAACAGCGTCTACAAATAATACAGCCTGGGGCACAGTCAAACCTGTTGTTTATATGCTGACACAAAAGTGTCGCTGTCAGGTTTGAAGTGTGTGTTTTTATTTTGAAGATGATAAGAGGCCATTAAACTGAAGTAAGACATCACTGGAACTCTGAAAACAGCCTCAGACCCCCAGGCAATTACGCTCAGGACATGGAGAAAGTCGTTTCCCTTTGTCAGGGACAACACACTGTGGCGTTGCATTTTAAAGGAAGTTCTAGGTAATTGAAAGAAGGAAATTTGAGAAGTGTCTGTGAAGGGCTTTTGTGATGATTGTTCTGCTCTTCTTCTTTCATGCATGAAAGAGTTCCCCTTTGCTCTTTTAAGACTGTGGAGAGGAATAAGAACGGACAAACTTTCCATGAGAAGTATTATCGGTTTGATACGCTTCTCCAAAAATGACCCTTGAGCTATTGCTTAACATAACCTCAAACTGCTTGCATTAGTAAGGCAGGTAGAATGCATTGTTTTTCTGATGAAAACAAAGAACGTACCGTATGAAACATTTCATTTATTATTTGTCATTTATAAATGTAACTGTCTTTGTGTATAATATTACATTAAAAAAAAGCGAAAAAAATATGAAAGTTAGTTAATATGAAAGTAAGTAAACTTATATTTTCTTTAGTGTTCCACAGGTTTTAGTAGACAAATGTACATTTTTTTTGGTGAACTATCCCTTTAAGTGTGGTAAGGAAAAAAACATATCTTGTCACAGGTCATAAAATAATGAATTATGAAACTGGTGTTGCTATTGAACATATTAATTTTAATGATGCAAATGATACAGTAATTTTTCCATTGATGGAATTGTGAACGTTTCCCTGGGGATTAAGATCACTCGACAATTAGACGCTCAGCAGTGCATGACAAGGGGGCCGCCATCATAAAAGAGATGGTCATTTTACACTCAAAGAGACAGATCATGTCTCTCATGAGATTGATCACATATGTACACAAGTGCCACATCTGGAACTTCTTAATTGCATTGTACAAAGGTAAAAACATTGCCCCCATTTTAAGAGTCTTAAACGCATGGATACGACACACAGTCAAAAAGACCAAAGATGGGGGTAAAAAACACTTTGCACTTTAAACTTAATCTGGAGCAGGAGTGTCATTGGTATTTTTTATTCTTTTTTAGAGGCTCACATTGCTTGAATCTAGATGTATTTCTGCCCATTTCTGCCCAGTTCTCACAACTCTATATCTCTCAGTTATGTACACAGAGCCCCCCTAGTCCCACTTTGGCAAAAAAATAATTAATTATAACTATCGCCTCTATGATGGCCTATGGCCTCAAGATAGTAACTCGTGTCCTCAAGATACTAACGCGTGTCCTCAAGATACTAACGCGTGGCCTCAAGATACTATCTCGTGGCCTCAAGATACTATCTCGTGGCCTCAAGATACTATCTCGTGGCCTCAAGATACTATCTCGTGGCCTCAAGATACTATCTCGTGGCGATACTAACTCGTGGCGATACTAACTCGTGGCCTCAAGATACTAACTCGTGGCCTCAAGATACTATCTCGTGGCCTCAAGATACTAACTCGTGGCCTCAAGATACTAACTCGTGGCCTCAAGATACTAACTCGTGGCCTCAAGATACTAACTCGTGGCGATACTAACTCGTGGCCTCAAGATACTAACTCGTGGCCTCAAGATACTAACTCGTGGCGATACTAACTCGTGGCCTCAAGATACTATCTCGTGGCCTCAATATACTAACTCGTGGCCTCAAGATACTATTTCATGCCCTCAAGATAGTAACTCGTGGCCTCAAGATAGAGTTAGTATCTTGAGGCCACGAGATAGTATCTTGAGGCCACGAGTTACTATCTTGAGGCCACGAGATAGTATCAATTAATTTTTTTTGCCAAAGTGGGACTAGGGGGGCTCCGTAGGTTATGACTTTATTGTTGTGTCCCAAATGGCGCACTATACTCAACCTGTAGTGTATGAACTTTATAGTTATTTTGTCATTCCACATGGGAATCTGATAGCCCCTCCCCCTCCGCTACGTAATTAAAGCTGTGACATGTCCATGTCATTTTATTTCTTAAAGGTATAGTCCACCCTAAAAAAAAAATGTTGTCATCATTTACTCAACCTCATTCATTCCAAACCTGTATGCATTTTTTCTTTTGCTAAACACAAAGAAGATATTTTGAAGTATCGGTTCCCATTGACTACCATTGTATTGTTTGTCCACACAATGGAAGTCAATGGGAACCGAAACTGATTAGTTTCATTCTTCTAATTCTGATTGTTCTTCTAATTTTGTTTTCAGTAGAAGAATGCAAATTGGTTTGGAACGACATAAGAAAATGATGACAGAATTTCCAATTTTGGCTGGACTATACCTTAACATCGATCTATCCATTCTCTGCAGGATCATTGCATTTTTTTTTTATTTGCATTTAATGGTGGCCAACGAAAAAGTTATTTTTTTAGATGCAAGTTATATTTTTGGAAGCTTAATTTAAAATGAACAAGCTCAAAAATCTGCAGGCGCATGTTTGAACTGGCATGACACTTCTGATGTAAAGGATCAGGGAGCGGACGTGAGTAACCTTTATGTCTTGTTAGAGAGAGAGTGATTGGAGGATGTCACTGCTCATTCAACAGGGGCTCAGGTGTGACCAAATATGCCCAGCACTGCTGCTTCCTCATGCACGCAGCCTTCATTACACACTCTCTTTGAAACTTGAGGCCGATTCATCTCTGCTCGCACGTTTTTCCGCTTTCCGACATTATAAGTCTAAGTCATGTGAGCTTCACACACACGCTTGTTTAAAGCATAAACCTCCATAAATGATGCATTCACTCACAATAGCAGCTTTTTCATGATTGCTCTGGTTTGCAACCCCCTCTTCCAGGTCGCCACGTGCAGATAAGTGGACAGTCAGTCAAACATAAAGGGACATGCATTTTGAATACATATTCACACAAAAGGCAAGTCACGGATGTGAGACACACACTTGTCACACTGTCGTCCCTCGTGGAAACACAAAAGAGCACACCAGAGCGAGAGAAAGACAGCAACCCGGCGGTCCTGGGGTCTCTCGTGTCACTCAAGAGTTGTTTGGGTTTTTTGGGGATGGAAACATGTTGTTGTCACTGGTTGTTATTTAAGGACTCGAGATTAAAAAAAGGGGGGCTTGTTTTGGCATGAACTCGCAAAGCTGTCAGCACAAATGAAGCTATTGGTGGAACCTTTTCTTTTCTTCGTGGTGCTCATAAAAACACCAAAGAACGTCCAAAATGAGGAATAGCTGATGAGGTGATAAGAGCCCCTGTTGGGGGGCAGGCAGGTGGGGGTAAATCTGCTAACTGCACCCCTGAGGGTATAGGGCTGAGTCGGGGAGGGGTCAGCCTGATGAAATAGTGGCTAATGACCCCATAACCCCGGATTAAAGGGCAGGAGATCAGAATGCAAACCAGAGCCTATAATGGAAATCAAAAACCTAGAAATTAAATGAAGATTTAATTAATGCAAAATCTGCTTCTTAATGAGACACTGAAAGCAGCTTCCTTTTATAAGCGCTTGCGTCCTCTAGGGAGTGATACACATATATTGTATTTATATTATCCACTTCCCATACACACATATACGTGCGTGGCCACACACTCCTTCATTTCCTTGTGTGTACATTTATTAAATCTCCTCCAGTATATCACTTTGGTTAAGTGTTACAACAAGAAAATGAATTATTTATATATAATATAATGTAAAATATTTATAGGCTATACGTTCACACTGCAGTTGAAAAGATTTTTTTTAAATCAGCTTTGCCACCAAAGGAATAAATTACATTTTAAAATATGTTGAAATAGAAAACAATTATTCACAAATATAAACATTATTATTAATGTTTCTTGACTTAAAGAGTGCTTCTTGTATAATATATTGTTGTTGTTATTATTAATATTAATAATGATATATTATTTCTTTACCAGTTTAGCAACACTCTTCCACAGTTCACTGCTTATGTCCAGCAAGAAATTGAAAAAAAAAATAAAAAAATAAGATAAGGTAAGGTAACTGAAATTCATTTAAAAATCCCCCTTTAGCTTTTTGTAGCTCACTTAAATTGTCTTGCAGTGTGACAAATGAATTTTAATAGTCCTAATACTTCATGTAACCACTCAGTTAATGTGAGGTCATAAAAACGGCATGTATAATTATACAGGGATTTTAAAAATAGTTTTAAATGAAGTGTAGCATGTCACTCAGCAGGTTAACAACCCAAATTCAAATTTGAATCAGCGTCATCAGATGTATTTTTAAAGACTTTGTTTTACATTTAGAAACATCATAACCCATCTTGTTGTCTTCATGCCAAAATGTGTCCTGCTGCAGGGAGTGATAATGCCCCCTACGCCACTGTTTGCTTATTCGATAGAGTGGATCAGTGTGTGTGAATCAGCACTTCAAACACAGAGAGATAATCGTACATGTACACACACAGTCAGAACCATCACTATACACACTGCCAAAGTCTGTCTGAAACAGTCAAAGTTTTGCTACCCTCATACCGTCAAGCAAATATATGCCTCTGGAGGGTTGGGGAACAACCCCAATGATCTGTTTCTTAGGAATTACATTGACATTCTTCTGCTGACCTGTATTTAGTGGTATAGGGCAGGTGAAAAAGTTGAAGGTGAAGGCAGGTAGTAACCCGTGCTCTCTGTCTGACTTTGGCATTTAATGGAGCTTCTAAACTGTGTCTTGTTTTGACAGATAGGAGCAAAATTAGCACTTGACCTATCTGATGTGACATTCCACCCCACCCTTTCCCTTACGCACGGCACAAACGGTTTATGAGGGTGGTATCCTTCTCTCTCCACAGGCCTTTATTTCTAAAAGAAAAGAGGGGATGAGAGAGGAGAGCAGAAGGGGGGAGAGGTGAGAATAGATTATGGTGTGTGGGTGTTCGGTTCAGTACACACAGCACATGTCTCCCCCTGCTGGTCAAGGCACACCATTGAAGAAAACTACAGGACAGTCTTTCAAGAACTCTAAATTGAAAAGCAACCAAATGATAAGTAATGTTAAAAATATCCACCTTACTTTTGAGGTAAGAGCGGGTGAGGCCTTCTGTAACTTTAATGTGCAAGGCTTTTGGTGTCTTCCGCTTCCAGTTAATCCAGTTAATTTAGCTGTAAAGTCTGCTTGATACTCCAAATTGGTATTTCATATATCCATTTACTGCACTTTGTCATTCTTCTAGTTATTTGCCTATAGTGGCTAATGAAGTGGAAGTCTCACTTCTTACACCTGCATTGAAACATATGGTGGGTACCAATATTGTCAAATAATAATAATAATAATAATAATAAAATCAATATAATAAATCAATTTTTTTTAAAACAATTGCTTTTTTTGCCCTAATATCAAGTTTTCACGCTTCCTGTATGTAACGCAATTTGTTATTTCGGCCCTTTGCGTAAGGAACCCTGGTTGATCAGTTTTCACAAGACCGGTTTCAGCTAAAAACTTAAAATTTTGTATGCGTTTTGTCCGTTCATTTACACGACAACAGGGTTAGGAGCCTGAAAACATAAACTTTTCAAAACGGTTTTTAAAGTGCAAGTTTTGTTATAGTCTACTACAACAATTACAACAACGAGAGTTGAAAACAGTGAAGCCATGCGCATGCGTATTACCAATGCATTCTCATCCCAAGGCGTCATATACAACGCTTTTGCCAAAGCGTAGACATCCAACGCACATGGCACCCTTTAGCGTCAATATAACACGCACAGAGTAAGGGTAGGTTTAGGGTTAGACCACTAGGAGGCGCCTTCTGCCCCATATATATCTGCGATTCATATTGACGCTATAAGGGTGCCACGTGCGTTGGATGTCTACGCTTTGGCAAAAGCGTCGTATATGAAGCCTTGGGATGAGAACGGGCTGGTATTACTGTGTTCAGTCCATAAGCGCGTAGTGTTTCTTTACAAAGTGATGTCGTCAACTGGTCTGGCTGCACAATACTGTGTTTTTAGTTGTTTTTGCAGATTGCGGAAGAACGTCGTCTTGCCTACGTGAAAAACGCGAATCAAAACCTTTTCCATTTTTCAGTACATTGTTGTTGTTTAAAAGTACCCTCGGTCTCTAGATTTCTTCTGTCATATTCAAATCCCATGCCAGATGCATTTATATCTGATTTAAACAACCTGTTTGCTAAAATTCGTCTCATATCTTGTCTAGGTGTGACCCAAAATAAAGGTAGGCCTACTGAAAAGAAGCATTTAAAATAAAATCAGGTCCACAATCACGATGATTCACATGAAATTAAGAGAAGAAATCAGTGTTCGCTGTGGCATCACGCAGCTTTATGCCGACCGCACTGCTTATATTTGTTAGAAAGTTCTCCATAATGCAGTGAATGATTGAATCCTCATGATTCGAGATGCAATAGCCAGCCATTCCCTGGGTTATGCAGAGATTAGTGCTCTAACTGCTGTTTTAGCCTTGTAGTACTTTTCCCCCTTGACCTCAGATGTCTTACTAAGACTCTGCCATATGTCTGAGTGTCTTTATTAAATGCTCACACAATTTCAACATGCTTTACAGCTTAAGGCCAGCCATATTTTTTTTAAATCGTGCTTTCAACTTAATAAAATGACATGCGTTCAGCCGTCACGGCAATCTCCTTAGCTCGACTTGAAGATTTTTGTAAGCGTCTCTGACCACCGAAACAAAGTCATTTCATCACTGCAAGCAATCCCAAAAGTGCTTCTTTTAGATGATTGGAAAATCCATTGTCTCCATGTCTCATGATTAAACTAGTTTTAGTGAAATTAGGACAATGTAGACTTGCCCTCACACTAAGATTCTTCTTCATTTTACTGAGAAATTTGATCAAAGAAAAAGCACAGGCGGAGGATTTGAAAAATCTGAGTGACAATGTTCATTTGCCGAGATGATCGGCGAATATACCTCGCTCGATTTAGATAAAGTAGTCAATGTGTAATCTGTGTTGGAATCAGGACAAGCATCTTAACCAAAAGAGACCGACTGAAAATCACTGGGCAAACTGTGTAATACATGTTTGAGGAAGTTTAAAGCAGAAGTGTGAGAGGAAGTGAAAAGCAGGGATTAAAAAGTGAGATTTACTTTGAAATATAGCTTCACAGATTGTTCACCTGAGAAAAATACACTGGTAATCTTATATGTTTGGAAGCCTGTTGCACCACAGCGATGTTATATCTCACAATTATGAATTTACTTGTATATCTTGCAATGCGACTTTAAATCTCTCAGTTGCGACTTTATTTTTCACAATTTCTTACAATGTTTCTTTAGATCTGAATCTCACAATTGCAACTTTGTTTCCCATAATTACGACTTTATAACTCTATTTTTTGAACTACATCACTATTAAAAGTCAGAGATTTCATTGTGAACTCAAACCTACGCTATCTCACGACCAATTCAACGAATTCGTACGAGTGATTCAAAAGTGGCTAATTCGTACTAATTCATACGACCTCACTCGTACGAATTCGTACGATTTGTCTAAACCCACGTGACGGTTATGTTTGGGGCGGGGTCAGGGGTAGGTCATTCGTACAAATTCATACGAATTGGCTAATTCGTAAAATATGTACAATTTAGCAAAATCGTACTAATTCGTACGAGTGAGGTCGTACGAATTGTTACGAATTAGCCACCTCGTAAAATTCGTACGAATTCCCGTGAGATCGGGTTGACATTTCTCGTTAAATTCCTTTCCAAAAAGCATCTGGGTTATGATATCCCCGTTTTCATCATTCATCTTACTACATGTCACCACCAGTTGTCTCATTTGTGTCTATTTTCATTCCTCCCTAGGAATTTCAGCAGAAACATCTGTTGACACACAACTGAGAACTCTTGAGCTGGAAAAGCAACGTCTGAGCAACAACACGTTCCTCTGAAACCCTGAATGCAGAGAACAGAACCAGAGTTCAGCAGGAGCCAGGCGGCTGTGAGGTCGGAGAGGTGCATTATTTAGTGGGACAGAAGGAGTTTGCGGGCTGGAGGAGCGAGTGTGTTCACAGGACAGGAGGAGAGATGCGGGTGGAGGGGTGAGTGTCTCAGGTGCGAGTCAGGAGTTTCAGCTCAGCGGCTCTCTGATCAGCCAACAAGCGCATCACGCCGCGTTAGCACTGGGTAGGTGAACAGACTGTCGCATCGTGTAAAGGAACGGACACTGTTTCCTGTGGTTCTAATGCCAGAACTGAGTGGGGTGCAGGAGTGCGAGAGAGAGAGATAGATGGAGAGAGAGAGAGAGAGGGGAGTTAAGCATGAGCAGACAGATGGAAATTACCCTGGCAAGGTATCAGAGAGAAGCGGCAACAAAGACCTTTGTCTAGTTGCTTTAGAATCCCATGTTTTTTTTTTCCGCAAACCATAAGATGACGGCCATGCATATTCATTCGCTCATTTTGCATGCAAACTTCTGGTCCTGTCCAGATTAGCATTACATTTTTAAAATGCTGTTTCATGTTGTGAGCAAAGAGGACTACCTTAGGCAGTTTCGAGCATCTTTTCAATTAAACACGCGACAAAAGTCCTTCTTTTCAACTAAACACTCTCGTGCCTCATGTCTGAACAGCTCTTGCGCAGAAGCACGCACATCAGCCGTTCTGGCTAATGCGAACGTTTGAATGCGCCGCAGAATACGCAGTCATATCAGAAGAACGATGTCGTGCTTTTTACGCTAAAACAGTCTTCTTGCCTCAAGGGTTGTGCAATGTAAAGGCAGGCCCAGTGTACATGGCAAAACACAACAAGCTCTTTCACACTACCAATTAGCAATTGTAACATGCTGGCTCTCAAAGCCCCATTAAAACCGCCTGTGGCGTAGGGTACGTCCTCCGTTTTAATAGCTTCTGAAACCCTTTCTGTTGCAGTAGAATGAGCCATTGAAACCGCAAACAGCAGAAAGATGGACTGGATGTTGCACCGTTCTGTGGTGTACACTTGGACATCTGGTCAGTGGGACATTTGAGAGCAAGGCTGGACCACAGAAGCAGGACACCTAGACTTCTGTCCAAAGTCAAATGAGTACTCAGAGAGGCTTAATAGGAGGGTTAAAATGGCTGACTTCACTCTAATATGGCCTGCTTTGTCAAGTACCGAGAGTCGGAAGTTTGTGACATTAGAGGAAATTGAACTGGCAAAGGAACAAGGCTTTGTACGGAGTAAATTTCACCAATTCTTTTGTGGCCCAAACACATTTCATCTCCTGCATACAGTGTGCAATTTCAATGTGATCTCTTTATTTTTTAATTTTAGACTATATCTATACAGAATATATACTGTGTGTGTCTTTGTGTTATAAAAAAGTCTCAATAGTAGTGATGCACAATATATATTGATACCATATTTGTTATTGGTCAGTGTGAGAGATTTTGTTATTTTATCGGTTTAATGTCAATATCCTATATTTTTGTATTTTATAACAGTTATTATCACTTTTTTTTGGATTTACCACCATTTACTTTTACTGTTACTATTTTTATCAATATCATTGTGTAGTGTTTTGGATGTCATCATTGGTTAACAAGAATTAGTTTAGAGGGAAATGTCGGGGTGTCACATCATCACAGCACTACATTTACAGTCAAAATTCACAAAAACATTTATATGTAAACCTTTTAGTTTTAAAATGATACATTTACTGCTGAACTAGAAATGTCCTGTTTCATTTCAGAGCTCTTAGATGTATTATAAAATATAATGATAGCAATATTAATTAACTAAATTGTGGGTATCCACCTCTATTTGTTTGTATGTTTAAATAGGGATATTTTGGAAGAGTAAAAGCAAGTAGTAAACAGTCTCTCGAACACAATGTACATTTAAATATTTTTTCTGTAGTCATTGAATAAAAACCTAGGGGACATAATATAACAAATGTTTATGAATAAGAAATGTCCTTAACTTCTCACTTTCTGCCTCTCCATTTCACCATGTTTTTCTCCAATACACACTTCCTGTTACAGTACAAAAATGTGATCACAGGCAAGTGTTCATTTTAAAACAAAACAAAAACACACATGCACGCGGACCCACAGGAAAAATATACACCGTTTTCTCCATGCATATCCAGTAGAACTGAACTGTAATTATTCCTTTGTAGCTAAAAACAGTATCATTAAGAATAATGGCATCATTAAGTACTAGAAGCTATTACTGTGGGTGAATTTGCTGCATTGATAATGAGGCTTCAGACAGGAAATGAAGATACTAATTATGGGATAAAACACCTACTCAGTTAATTGGAAGCAAAGAGCGAAGTGAAAAGAAAAGCATTTGCACAGAAAGAAAAAAAACTGTACAAGATCAGTTCTTGACCTTTTCTCGCATGAAGTAATGGTACAGTACGGTTCCTAGGCCATGATTCAGCATCACAGGGCGATGGCCTCATGTTATGCTTTTAAAATGGCACTGAGCAAAAATTCTTATGTATTATCATTAAAGAACACGGTAAAGAATCTCTCTATAGTTTTGACATTAAATGGCATTGGGACATAATTCAGAATTTACTGTCACATGTTAGTGGTCATATTTTGAATGGTTAAATTGGTGTGATGTTATGCAACATATAGGCAACTTTAGGCTGCAATATGCTATTGTATAATGTTAACCAAATCCAATGGCTATTTAGGCATAATTTTAGCATCGGTCTGGCTTCCATTCACAATCCATCAGAAAATCTTCCAGAAATATTTTTGTTGCACAAGATTTCTTAAAAATGTTTGTACTTTATATAAGGTTGTGCATTTTATGTAGATTATACATTCATATTTCAAGCGTGCCGCACAAGCCCTCAAAAGTGAAGCCAAAACGTCTCGATCGACCCCCTGTGACTGGTCCAAAGTATAGGTCATAAACCCCACCTCCCCATGTTATTCAAGACCAACTAAACAATTCAATTACACTTCACATATCCTTTTTCCAAAGATAGTTTCTATCGTGTTGATGTAATTTCAAGTGTTCATTTTAAAAATAAGTTTGTTTTTAGTTAGTTATGTGATGCTAAACGGTAGTCTGACATCATGATTGACAGCTGTGATTGATTGACAGGTTCTGTTTGCGAGGTAGTCACTGAAGCACCAGCGGACTTTTTTTTAACCATGTTGATTATGTGGTTAGTATAGTAGTTGTAGCCTATTTACCTTATTTTAATGAGGTTCTGCAATCAGCAGACATCAATGGAGAAGAACGAAGTAGAGAGGACGTTGAAAGTGCGGGGCGTGTGCTTGCGTTTGATTCAGCGAGAACGAGGACGCGGCCTTATTTCGCGGCTTTACTTCCTGCTCATGACTGCGCATGTCTGCGCGTCTGGTCCCGAAAACGCAAGTGCGCAGACTCAAGTCCCAAGATATCGGGACATTGGCGGCTTTTTTTTATTGACACAGTTGTATAACATTATCAAAAGGCGTCCACAAATACAAATTGTCCAGCCAACCTTAGGCTTAAATACACATATTGTAACAAAATATAAATAACATTCCCATCAGTTCTCTCTGGAAAAGAGCTAAGGGGCGTCCTCCATCTTTTTTACAGTCTACGAGATATATATATATATATATATATATATATACGTATATGCCAACTATGTATATATATATATATATATATATATATATATATATATATATATATAGTTTATTGTTGAAATTAAAACAAAATGCTTATTTTATCTTTGCATATTTTTGCTATCAAGGAGGACCTGTTCCTGAGACAATATCTCCAGAAACCAATGACAGGTCTTCAGTTCCCATCTGTGTCCCAGTCTCTTTAAGGTGTCAGACGCTTCAAGCAATTGTCACTGCCCAAGACGAAGAACTCCTAACCTCACCTGCTATTCCTCCTCTCTTCTTCTGTGTCACTCAAGAGAGGTGTCCAGCAGTGACACATGCCAGAGGGCATCAGTGTTCTACTTAGACTTCATGTAAAATACGCAAGAAAGTCTTCACAGTCGACAGATCATGTCCTTACTGCCGACAGCCTCAAAGATTACCGTTAATGCAATGCCCCAAGTTATACTGTAGCAATGAATAAATACACTGCACAAAATTTAGAAAAAAGTATTTTGACTTTTTGGTTTTCAGTCTTTATGGACTATCCTTTTCTGTTTAATTATTCAGCCCCTTCTGATTGAGGGTTATCAGAATAACACATAATCATATCAGCCTCATTCAACGCTTCAAAAGGCAATTCTGCGAGCAAGAACTCCGCAATAAATAAAAATAGTTAGCACCGTTCCAAACTCGCCCCAGACCGATGCAAAACATGGCATGTGAAATGGAATGTAAAAAAACAAAATGAGAGAAGGTCAGCCAGGAATTCAAATGGAAGACATTTGCAGTTCCAACAAGACCGGGAGTGTGAGCACACATCTGAACCTCAGTCCTTGCTGGAATAATTGCGGGAGCACATCTGGTGCACTTTGAAAATGAATTGGCCCAGCACTGCTATGATAATGACTGCACGGTAGTCTAATAAGTTAGGGAATGCTGCATTCCAAATGTCACCCTGGGTCGGTCCAGCACTTACTTAGTTCATTTACTTGCATAGAGTTTGATTCCAGCTCCCTTTGTTACAAACTCCATTCCCTGTTGCATTTGCTTTGCCGTTAAATGTAACAAAACGCTTAACAGTAATATTGTGGAATATTATTACAATTTAAAGGGGTCATGAACTGGCTTTTTAAACTTTTTATATTGTTGTCTGAGGTCAACGTATGAAGTTTGCTTGGTTTTTACATTAAAAAACATCAAAATGAATAAGTAATAGGCTATGTTCTACCCTAGTTTTTAGCCTAGCTCAAAAACGCTCAATTTTTATGGGCGTCTCACACTGAAGACTTGGAAGTAAACGCCCACTGCTGTGAGTGGATAACAGTTTTGCATATTATAATGAGTTTCACTCGTCAGTGCATATTTATTGTTCGGTAGCTTTGTCATCATCACTCTGGTCATCACGATGTAGGCATCTATGTTATTTAGCTATGCGTCTAATGTGCGAATCGGTGGGCGGGGCTAAATCGGCCGTGTTGAAGTAGGCGTTGATCTTCTTCTGCGGAGGGTGGTGTTTTATCCTCTTTGACGTCATAGTTCCCCACTTTGAAAAACGAGTCGTTTGCTGAGCCTGGTGTCAATAAAAGACACCTTTTATTGGACTAACAAGGACGTTTTCAGTTCTGAAACTTACAGGATATTCTTATAATATGATGACCTCTTAGATGTCAGAAGCTCAAGGAAAATTTGATTTCTCAGTTCATCACCCCTTTAAAATAACTTTTTTCTATTTAATATAATTTATATTGTAATTTATTCAGTGATTTATAATATGTATCGCTCAACACAGCAACAGCATTGGCTCAACCAATGGTGTGTGAGATTGGAGTAGAACTATCTGTTTTTTCCGACAGTGGCAGACAGATTTTTGAAACCTTCGGAATTAATTAAAAAAGTCCTTATTATCAAGTGGTGAATATACTTAAATACAAAACAAGGTTGTCACTTAAATTCATGTGGGCCGAGACATTTTTTGGGGGGATGGATTTGTTCCTTTGGGGTCCAAATAGTAGGCTATTCCAAAAAGTACTTAAAGAGTTACGCATCCACCATTTGCTCCTAGTCAATCGTAAATTCCTTCACATCTCTTTCAGTCACTTGGCCAGAGCTAGTGAAATACAGAGGGTTCTATTTCCATTCAAGGCCTGCAGTGAGGGCCCATTTTGGCTGTTGATCTACACTGGACTGGTTACGCTGTGGCGGATGCCCTAAAGGCAGCCACAGTCCCAGTGAGTCCCACCAGTCTGATGCTGCTCGGCAAGCATCTTCAGCTCACTCATTATCTCATCCACTGATTTCGGTATTCTTGCAAGAAATCTTGTCAGGCTGTTACTTGCCATCCAATTAGACAGCTCATCAAGCAGAAACGGTCAACAAGGCCCACGTGCATGTAAGTGAGATTGCGCGTGTTTGCGCGCATGTGATAATAACGACCTGCGGCGCCACCTGCTGTAGGGAGCAGTAGTCCTGTATCACAATGCCTTCTCTTGACAACATCTGGTGGAGCCCAAGGCACTGGGAGAAGAGAGCAACAGAGCGAAATAAGGAGAAAGAGGCTCCCCTCGTAGCCGTTCGCAGGCCTGGGCAAGAACCCCTTCTGTCAGATAGCGCTGCCATTGATGTGCCATTCCCCTTGTTGCCTCCTCGTTAGTCCATGCAGTAAATTAATACAATTAAGCACAGTTTTTCTCCAGGCCCACGTGGGTATTGTTCTGAGTGTGTGCTCACTGAAACCTCAATCCCCCAAGCTCATGTGTGACAAGGAGAGAGCGAGTAAGAGAGAATGGGGGATAAGGTTAGCTGAGGAGGCCAGCCGTTCGTTTTCAATGTGACACAGATGCGTTCATTTGTAAGATGAGCATTAAGTGCTCACTAATTTATCTACGTTCGGGTACATCTGGCAGACATCAAGCAAGGTAAATTAAACGGCACAAAGTTGCACTCGCAAACTTAGCAAAATGCTCACGCTTCGCCTCATGCAAAATTGTCCACCGGCGAGCTGAACGAGCCGTCGTTACGGAAAGAATTTTCACCTTGACCTTCCCGCACCACGTTTGGAGTCATTTGCCGAGCTACATGACAGTCGAGGGCGCGATGTTGTGTTATCGGCGTGTAAATCTGGCTATGGGAACCTTGTCTACAGTGCTTTGTAAGACGCGCCACCCGATCAATGGGGAATGACAGCACCTGAGCCTTTTTCCCCCTCGACCGAGTCGATATCGTTGGCCGCCACTCCCTGGGTACTTAGCAGATGTAAACTATCCCACGGTCAGGCTCACGCTAGCCTTAACCTTCATTTGCTCAGTGTGTACTTAAGTGTGTCTTTTTCACCCCGCCAAGAGCAATGGAAAGCGATAGCAGTCAACAAAAGACACAAACAGTGTGAAGCACTTAAAACAAGCGCTCCTTTCCAGGCGTGCGCTACTTCCCCTTTGGCTAAAAGCTGCCAGGACACTGGAAGTACCAGGAGAAAGTGGTGTAAATAAAAGCCACCCCCTGAAGCCTGCAGCTTGGATCATACTGTGTCAGCTCTCTCCAAGTATAATAGAAGTGGAAACCCAACAGCAGCCGAGACCATGATGCCACGTAAAGTGCTTTGTGAACAAACAAGCCGCGTAGAAGCGCAAAAACCGAGGCTGTTTAATACGGTTAAACCGCCGTGCCGTATCGAGAGGTCCTTGGAGACGATGTTGCCGTGCGGCGGCTAAGTGTTGTCGGGTCTCGCGGTTGGGGAGGATGGTCTTTTTTGTCCCCGCCACCCCCTCTCCGCTGCTTCCTCTGCCCCTGACAGAGAACAAAAAGGTCAGTTGTACCCTCGGCTGCCTTTGGAGCACGCTGCGCGCCGTGTTTATCAAGCACGCTAATCTATTCTTGTTACTCTCCACTTCAGAGGCAGGCACTCATCTGCGCCCTCCCTCCGCCCCAGCCTCCACCGGTCCCCCAGGGGCGGCGCTGATGGCATCTGGCCGGCGTCCAGCCAGCGCGGGAAAGATGGCACGGAGCTGCCATTAAAATCAATTACATGGGTCAATGTTTTTATTAGAGGATTTCTACTCAAACTAAGTCATCAGGATGGCAACGCGACTGCTGTTTCCCCCGTCACAAAGCCCCTCCTCACCCCATGACCTTTCTGTACCCACCGCTAAATACTTGCTGAAGTGAACGCAGGATGAGGATCTGAGGCCATCGAAGGTTGTGGCATTATTTTTTCTATTGTTGTCATCAATGCGTTGCTCTGACTATAAAGCAGCGCGTGCCGATGGCATTGCCATGTCTGGACTAGAGCTTGTGTCTTAAAGATATCATCCCTGATTGAAGATAGAATATGATTAACCCTTTTGCTGACCTTGCATATTGTTAGATGATATTCTACACATCAAAACATCTGTTGTTGTTTTTAACCTCCACCTTCAAGTAAAATATGGTACATCGAACACCATTACATAAACTGCACGGAATGTGTTAGCAGTGCGGCAGCAGGGCCTTGAATTAAACGTTTAACTGTTATTATAGCAACAACTGTTTTTTTTTTCTTCTTTTTCACATACGGATGTTGAAAGCCAATTACTCGCCGTAGAGTTTCAAGAGGGTTTGCGATCACCTTCCTATTGTTCTAGACACATTCACAGAAGCACACACACACACATACATGCCTGGTAGGTGTGAATCCAAAGAGGTGTTTTGACCAAAAGAACACTCATGGACTATTGTGGTCTGTCTCTCTCGTGTTCTTGTCCCTGAAGTACTTCTGTTGAGCAGGGACACGGGTAACGCCGCTACCAGCGCCTGGATTCAAACCACAATTATTCTTCTCTCATAGAGCACAATCCACAAAAAGATCAACTAGACATGTTATTCCTCACCAATGTGATATAATTGTTCTGTTATTAGTTTCTTTTCAGCCCTTTGTAGAGCTGTTCAGTTTATAGTCTGGGAAAAAATTAGCATTTTTGCTAAAATTTGTGGCTTTCAGATTTTGAATAAAATAAGGGCTGTGGTTTGCATTACTTGAAGAGACTTTTCCATTTTGTTTGACAATATAATTTATACAAAGTCTTGTGAAGTTTAAAGTTGTTGTGTTGTGTGTTTTTGGACAACAGTTAGAATGGTAGTTCTTATGCTAACTTGTTAGCAAGATTTGTTGTTCAAACTGATTCTTCAGAAATCTAATTTTGAGTTGGGATTGTGCTAAAATGTAAAAATGTGAATGTCTCTTGACGAAATAAATTATTATTTTACTATTATTTCAAAATCCAATCGAAATCCCTGAAGATACAGATTGGTTTACAGATTGATACCATGACTCCACTGGTATTTCTTACCAAAATCATACAATTTGAAACTGTCTCTTGCTGAGATCTTGTGTGGCTTGAACTGGACTCCCAAAAATCGGGATGAGGTCAAGGATTTAAAGTAAATGGCCCTCTTCGGGTCTTCCAAAGTCATCAGGGCCAACAGCCGGGGGTGCAGGAGCGTTCCCTTTCCCTGTGGAGATCACCCCTCCTGTGCTCTGCAGAAGGCCATGCTTCAAACAGACCCACTCAGAGCCCTGACCTTTGAGAGAGAGTGAGCGAGAGCAAAAAACGGAGCACAGGAAGTTTAGAAAGATGGGCTGATATGTGAAGAGAGGGACAGAGGATGGACAAAAGTGAGAAAGGAGGTTAACACCATGTGATTTCGCAGCAGTAACAAAAATTTGTCAATAACTCAACATGATAACTCTACATTCTTCCCTGAGGCACTGATAATGGCTATTTTGAAAGAAAATACATTTAGAAGAGTCTGATATAGAGACTCACCACCGCCAGACATATTTTGTCCGAATCTTTGCAAGCATTGTAATGTAGGAAGGAATGTCCGATCAAATGTTTATAGGCTCCATATGTGAGTTTATTATAGATGATTTGATCAATTCCTAGATTGTCTCATCTCAAAGTTGCATCAGATCTGTTTGCTAAATTTTTAATTAGAGCAGCTTTTTTTCAAGATTAGATGCTTTCGAAAGGGGACCTGACTTTAAGAAATTTGTCACGATTTTTTCTGTCCATGTAAGAATCCAAGTTTTTAAAGAGAGCTGCAACATAAGGAGCAATAAATTATATGCTAAGTAAGTATCAACAACTTTGAAAAAAAAAAAAAAAGTAAAATCTGTTGACATGCAAGATAATTAAATTAGGTAATTAAGAATAATGTAACAAATACATTTAAAGGAGAACTCCAGCGCAAAATGAACCTTTGGTCTAATAACACATTGGTAGTCAACCGTTCTCTGAGATTTGTTTTCATGATAATCGAATTTTATCTCTAAAAACTGTTTAGCGTATAACGCTAGTAATGGGGGCATATAATAAGTAAAAAGAAATCGCTAGTTTATACCACTAACAAGGCTCAAAATAGCCCCACACTAACACAGTAACATAATGAGGGTCCCTACATGCAAAACAAGGCATTGAGAACTTTGTAAGTGTACAGACCGTTTAATAAGGAGATATTTTATAAAGACAGCCCACTTCGTGTATACAGACAGGAGCCATCTTTGGAAAACAGTCTCGACTAGTCGAACCACGAACGACGTGCTAAGTGAGCTGAACTGTGTGAAGTTCAGCGAATTTCTGAACTGTATGAACGGCGTTCGTGTTTCGACTATAGTCGTACCAAGTCTACACGTACAAAGTTCTCAATGCTTCGTTTTGTATGGACCCTCATTATGTTACTGTGTTAGTGTGGGGCTATTTTTAGCCTTGTTAGTGGTATAAACTAGCGATTTCTTTTTACTTATTAAATGTCCCCATTACTAACATTATACGCTAAACAGTTTTTAGAGATAAAACTCTTAACATTCGATTATCATGAAAACAAATCTCAGAGAACGGTTGACTAGGTACCAATGTGTAATTAGACCAAAGGTTCATTTTGCGCCGGACTTCTGCTTTAACTTCGATTCAGCTCTTTCTTTCTATATATGGTTTTCTTTGCTTTTGTAAATTCCAGAAAATCTTCAGTGTTATAAATAATTTATTGAATTGTATTTTTACTAATGTCACTAAATATTAAGATCATATATAAGTATATCGATATACATATTTATGATTATTTTTTCTATTATTAAATTCTTAAAATATGTTATATGAAGTTACTAACTGTATAAGAAAAGAAACTTTAAAGGGGTTCAAGGGAGTCTTATTATTGATGAATGTCAATTGCTATAAAAATAAATTTATTGCTGGACTTTCCACAAAGAAGTCACTCAATATTTTCTTGATTTTCTTATTAGGAGGTATACTTATCTATGGACTGGGCTGCTTCAGCATAATCGAGGCCTTCCTTCAGTCTTTCTGAAGATAAGACCGTTAAACCGTCTCCATTCTTGGCCCGTCCCAGTCTTTCACCCAACCCGTCAGGCTGCTTACAGCATATGCGACTATCTCCACTCTCCGCAGCTGGCCCCTGACCCACTCTGTCTCTCTTTTTTTTGACTCCTCTAAACAGGTGTTCACTAAATGATTATAAATTGGTGGCTGAGTAAACATTCATCGTGGATCCATGCAGGGCCTGGGCTAATATAATTAGAACCCAAACATCAGGACAGTGAGGCCTCCCCATCTGTCCATTTTGTCCTCCGCCATGCAACTTTAAGGAAAAACGGATGAAGGGATGTAGAAAAAAGATGAGCGCCCGTCCCCTGTCGCCCTCTGCCAAGGCATTGAACAGCACGCTCGATTTGTGAGACGTGGCAGCTGGCCTATACCTGCGAGCATCTTGAGAAAGGACGGTAATTGTCTGGAAGAGTGTGTTCGTGAGCGCGTGCATGTGTGTGTGAGCGGTGCGTTTCCAGAGGATGGGCAAGGAGATGGCAGGTTCCTAAGGGATGAGGAGGAGATCTGTCTCAAGGACACGCAGCGCTCATCTCTCTCTTGCTCACTCTCCGTTTATCCCTCGCTTTCCTCCCTCATCTCAACCTCACCTTGCCTGCATTAAATTACACTGTCAAAAACTTATTTTGGGCCCCGTTTCCCAAAAGTGCTTGGCTTCGTAAGTCACTTTCACAACATGAGGGAATATAATTCGAATCCATCAAGCCAAATTCAATTCTCGCTTAATTGTTTGGATAAGGGCAATAAAACAAACAGGGCATTGATGTATTAATGTTGAAAATGAAAATGAAAAACAAAGCCTTGATAGACTGGTTCAGCGAAAGACCAGCTTAATATTACTTGCTGTATAGCTTAATATTACTTCATACCAATTTGCTAGTCTTAGGTCTCCTAGGCTGGTCTGGTTTCCCAGTTTAAGTGAGGTTTTGGACACTTGCTAGCTTAACCAGGCGCTAGAAAAACCATACAGCAAAACCTTTAATCCATTGGTAAATATATAAATACTGTAACGTGTAGGCTTAACTGGCTAATTTACTGCAAAAAGATATATATAATAATCTTTGTAATGTCTTGTATTTCTAGGTCTGTACAATAAGATATTTTTACTTTAGAAACAAAAAGGCTGGAAACTGGAAAACAAGACAAATGTACTAATTGACAAAATCATTTTTGCGTTGTTGCTTTTATAAAACAAAAGCCACAGCAATATGATTAAAGGCAGCAATGTTTGATAAATGAATAAAAATGTATTGATTAATAATAATAATAATCCGAATAATGTTTTTTAATAATATACTTAAAGTCTAACATGTTTTTTTTTCTTAACTAACTGTAAAGTTAGTTGCCAAGCAACATAGCCACTTGGTGCATTAATATAGAATTTGCAGTCATAGATTTACAGTGATTTTAATATGTTTAACATGACTCATTCATTCAAAATTTTGTGTTGTTGTTTTTTTTTTCCTGCACTTTCATACTGGTTTTAATATTGCTGCAATTCAGTGTGTATCAGACCTGCATAAATCCAGTTAAGACAATACTGGAAAACAGAATGTTTTTTGGAGGAATAAAGAAGGAACGTTTTCTGTGTATTACATATAGTTGCATTAAAGATGATTTATCTACAGACCAGCGATGTTTTACAAAACAGCACTTTGATCTTCTGAAGGCATTTTCAATATCTATTTCACCCTCTGTTTCTTTTTGTCTCTCTCTCTTTCTCGCACCAGAAGAAGCTCTTCTGCACTGCTGAGTCTTCCTCTGAAACACTCAGGCAGAAAAAAGTTGGGAAATGAACACCAGTCTGACCAGCGGAGGCCTGAAGGTCTGCCATCTGCCACCATGCCTGTGTCGCGGCGGCGGCCACCTTCAGAACATATGCATCAAAGGCCTGGGTGAGTGGACTGAAGGAGTCCTGCAGAAAGCCAGCAGAAGTCCCGCCCCAGGGCTGAGGACCGAAACCAGGCGGCCCAGCAGAAGAGGAGCTGACGGCCATTTTCGCCATCTCTTTTCTTCAGCGAGGCCCACCAAGGTCAGAAGGACAGCAGGCCGGCGAGGGCCTGCCAGCAAAGGAGGAAGAGAGCTTGGCAGTGACTGTTCTCCTACTCTCGCTCTGTCCCTCTCTGTGTTTGTCAGGGCCTCGGGCGTTCTCCTTAACAAAAAGCTCACAGAGGGGAAAAACACTGCAACTCTTTTATCTCTCTTTCTCTTTCTCCTGCTAACAGAATGTCGGAGGAGGTACTGGGCATGCCATGACAGCAGTGGGTCCATTTGTGTAAATTACAAAGGGATTCAGTTATTTGTTGGTAAAGGGAAAGTTCACCCAAAATTTTGAATTATTAACTCACCCTCATGTCGTTCCAAACCTGTATGCGGGATTTTATTTATTTATTGTAGGACAGGTACATTTTGACAAGTCTTCACACAGTTATTTATTTTCTATAAAACAATCATAGTTCATAGTTCATCTGTGTGAGGAAAAAAGCCTGACATTTCTACCTATAAGGCCTGACATTTAATAGTTAAGATAACCACTAAAAATTAAAATAAAAATAACAATTACAATTTTAGATCAACATTTTTTTAAAAGAGATAAATATATCATTTTTAATATATAAATTGGTCTGTATATAATATAATATAATATGAAGTGTAATATATTTGTCTTTTTATTTTTTCACTTTTTATTGTACTGCTGTCGATCTTTTTGTTAAATTTTTCGCTCTCTTCTCTTAAATGTATTTTCAATGTCAAATACCTCTTTGATACGGAAGCGTAGCACATTCACTTGAAGAAAAAAAATCGACTCTGTTTTTCTGAATAAACAAGTTAATTATCTCAGAATTATGAGAGAATTTTTCATGGAAAAAGTTTTTGCTCTCTTTTTCTGAATTAACGAGTTAATTATCTCAGAATTACGAGATAACTTTTCATGGAAAAAGTTTTTGCTCTGTTTTTTTGAATTAACGAGTTAATTATCTCAGAATTACGAGATAATTTTTCATGGAAAAAAGTTTTTGCTCTGTTTTTTTTAATTAACGAGTTAATTATCTCAGAATTACGAGAACATTTTTCGTGGAAAAAAGTTTTTGCTCTATTTTTCTGAATTAACGAGTTAATTATCTCAGAATTACGAGATAATTTTTCATGGAAAAAGTTTTTGCTCTGTTTCTCTGAATTAGTTAATTATCTCAGAATTACGAGATAATTTTTCATGGAAAAAAGTTTTTGCTCTGTTTTTCTGAATTAACAAATTAATTATCTCAAAAATTAGGAGTAACTCATTAATTCATAAAAACAGTGAAAACATTTTTTTTTCAAGAAAAATATATCTTATAATTCTGAGATAATTAACTAATTTACATGATCAACTGACACGCAGCCCTGGTTCTTGAGTTCTTGACTGAATAAAACAGTACCTTATCTAAAAGTTGTTAAAAACAACATTCCTCTACTCATTCAAGTGCATTTGTGAAAAAAAAAAAACTCAATATAGATAAATATAGATCACAGTATATTACTATAAAACACCAGTTTCAACATGTCATATATCCTGACAGATTTTCTCTGTAAAATGGTATTGGAGCGTCTCCTCAGAGACAGATGGAGTTTGTGGGTGGCAGGGCTGTGGGCAGTCCTTCCTGACTTAAGGGTTAATAGCCAGTCCACAGGGCTGATCCACCTGCTTTTTAATTAGTGTTTTCAGTGCTCACTCGCCCATGCTTATGTGGCAGGTTTGTGCTAGTTTGTATTACAGGTTCAGCAGTCAAGATTAAGTTATAGGCTAAACCGGTGTGACAGCTGAAAATGCTAAATAAACAAATAAAAAGACAATAATCAAATATGAAAATACTCATGATTGTGGAGCACAATGAAACAGAGTGGCATAGGTCGGGTAGCTTGAACCCTGCTGCCATGATTTTATTTATGCTAATTACAGTACATTAATTATGCCAAAGCATGCCTTCACAGCTACAGGCTTAATGCGATGACATAAAAAAATTCAGCTATTAAAACATATATATTTTCTTATTTTACTGCTAACTGGGTAAACTGTTTTGCCAATAATGTTTTTTTATTTACTTCTTTATTTATTATAGCTAATTTAATAATAAATAATAATAATTTAATATTTTACTTATATAATTGTATAAGTTCCCTATCGTAGTCACTTCGAGTTACGTCAGAAGTGACGGAGATTGGGGGTTTCGCATAGAAAGCCAATCCTCTTCGAGTATTAAAACACGAGCCAATGGCATGCAATGCCTTGGGGCTGCGGAAATTTGCATAGCGTACTCCGCCCTACTCCGTGAGTATAAAAGGAGGAAGTGAACGCAACCGCAGTATGTTTTCGCTTCGGAGCCAAGAGAACCTCTTCACTCCTGAAAGCACTGTTCAAGACTCTTCGAGACGAGCGTCCTCTTCAGTGTTGGTGTGACGGCGGTACCCAGCGAGATTCTGCATCGCCTGCGATCTGAGCAGTGGTCTGCCAGACTTTGCGCTTCTCCCTGGTCGCTTCAGCGCTGAAAGAGTGAATTTCCTCCTCTCATTGAAAGAGCTGCACGCGCACGTCTTTTTAAAGACGGTTCGCCCGTGCTCTTCTGGGTGTGATTGATTTCTGTCGTCATCTGATGGTCACGATCGCTGCTTTGTATGCCTGGGCATTTCAGCATGCAGCAGCAGCGTTCGTGGATGACTCATTTTCCTTCTGTGGGAACATGACCATCTCTACACTGAGGTCGAGACTCAATGATCTCACTTGAGTGAGAGTCCCGGTCCCCCCCGCTCGATCGGTTTCCTCCATAGGGGGCCCGTCGACCCGGGGACCTGGTGATTTACGGTGATGGTGTGGGATAAGCCCCGACGATTCCTCGGGCCACACCTCCCGCCTCAGTGCGAGAGCCAGCGAGCGTTAGTTCGATTCAGTCGGTTGCTTCTTCGGTGGCACCGGCTGCTTCGGGCAGCGCTCCAGATGATGATGCGATGTCGATCACAGCATCACTAGGCGGGCTTGACTCCTCGGGAAGTGAGGATGCGGCCGCGTTGCCTCCCTCGGGAGCGTCAGCGCCGCCGTGTCTGATCCCGCGATGATGGCCGTGCTATCTCGGGCGTCCGTGAGCATCGGGTGGGGGTGGAACTCCGCCCCTCCCCGATCTCTCGCGGCTGAATAATTGGTTTTTGGGTAACGCTGCCGCCTTACGGCCACGGCCAACCCCAATTTCCTTTTTTCCCCGAGTTGCATGCGGAACTGACACGCACTAAAAAAAAATAAATAAATAAATAAATAAAAAAAAAAAAAAAGCGTGCTTAGTTCCCCGCCCTTCCTCCCCTCGGCGATGCGGCTGTCTGTGGGTACGCTGGGGCTCCCCCGGTCAACCGGCGGTTGCTCTCAGATGCCCCTCCAAAGCCTATGGGTTCTCGTCGTCTATGGCGGCGCGATTCTGTAGAGCGGCGGGACAGGCAGCCTCCGCCCTGCATATGATGAGCACCTACAAAGCTAGCTGCTCAGGAATGTGCACGAGGAGGTGACGGACCAAGCGAGCTGCGAGCCTGTCGCCTACCTTGTCCTTAAACGGGTCACGGAGGCGGTCGCTCGCTCCCTTGGTCAGGTGATGCCCACCGCTGTGGTCCAGGAGCATCATAGTGTTCGGCGGTGCGGTCCAGGACTTTGCCCAGCACTTCTCGACCGCCTAGGAGCAGACGAAGGCGGTTTCTCTGCCCCGACGGCCAGCTGCTGCCTCCAACCAGCCGTCGGCTCGGACGCCTCCGCCAGCTCGCCGCCGAGGACGCCCCCCTGCGGCTCCCTTCCCTCCCACGCGGCCCCAGCAGCAGCCTTCAGCCGGTTCGCGTCGCGGAGGAGGCCACAGGTAAGCGTCCCAAGAAAAGAGCCCCCCCTCAGGCCGCGTGCCCCGCTAGATGCCAGGCGAAGCGATGTTCCTGAGGCGGGCCGCTCAGTGATAGTGTCATGGTTTTTCTCAGGAGGCGGTGGCAGGGCCCCTCCTTCCCCGGTGGAGGGCCGGTGGAGAATCTTTTGTTCTAGCTAGCTCCCTGAGCTGGTTGAGGAAAAGCTGACACTGTCATTGAGCACACAGACTGGAATGAGCGCGCACGACGTCCAGTGCGTCGCCCCGTTCATTCCTCTCTGTCTCGGAGGGCGCGGAAGGGTGCGTGTGTCGTCCCCGGGCTACGCCAATCCCTTCCCCCTCTGTCGCCAGACCCCCGGCAGAACAGACCCCCGTGGAACGCTCTGCCTTCCCTGGTCTCTTCTGTCGGGGAGCGGGTTTCGACGGTGCATCCGGACGGGGTAACTCCTGCACGCATGCCGGTCGACCCGCCTCGCTGCCCCTCCGGGGGGACGTCTGTGGTTCGCATGACCCCGTTGGCTCACTTCCTGGAAGCCTGGCTAGCGCTTCCCGGGGTTCCCGCTGGGTCATCAGAACGATCGGATTCGGCTACGCGATTCAGTTCGCACGGTCTCTTCCCCGCTTCAGGGGAGTTCGCTCCACGATGGTTGGTGGCAATGCCCCAGTCTTGAGAGCGGAGATTGCGACCCTGCTGGCGAAGGGTGCAATCGAGACGGTCCCTCCAGCCGAGGTGAGGTCCGGGTTTTACAGCCCCTACTTCATTGTCCCCAAGAAGACCGGTGGGTTACGACCGATCCTGGACCTGCGCATTTTGAACCGTTCTCTCCATCGACTACCGTTCAAAATGCTCACGGCCAAACGCATTTTCGAATGTGTTCGGTATCAGGATTGGTTTGCAGCGATCGACCTGAAGGACGCGTACTTCCATGGCTCCATTCTCCCTCGACACAGACCGTTTCTTCGGTTTGCCTTCGAGGGCCAGGCATACCAGTACGCCGTTCTCCCATTCGGGTTAGCTCTGTCCCCTCGCGTCTTCACGAAGATCGTCGAGGCAGCCCTTGTTCCCCTTCGCGAACACGGGGTTCGCATCCTGAACTATCTCGACGACTGGCTGTTACTAGCACACTCTCGAGCTCAGGTTTGCGAACACAGAGACCTGGTGCTACGGCACCTAGCCCGTCTGGGCCTTCGGGTCAACCGGGAAAAGAGCAAACTTTGCCCCGTGCAGAGGATCTCTTTTCTCGGCATGGAGATAGACTCGGTCGCCATGTCCGCGCAGCTCACGAACGAGCGCGCGCACTCACTGCTGGCTTGTCTTCGACAGTTCGAGGGCAAGAGTGCGGTTCCACTGAAACTATTTCAGAGGCTCCTGGGGCATATGGCATCCGCGGCCGCGGCAACGCCGCTCGGTTTGCTTCATATGAGACCGCTTCAGCTGTGGCTTCGCGATCGAGTCCCGAGGTGGGCATGGCATCGCGGCTCGCTCCGAGTTCCAGTGACTCCGACGTGCCGCCGATCCTTCTTCCCGTGGTCGAACCTCAGCTTTTTACGGACAGGGTCCCTATTCAGCGAGTTTCC
Source organism: Pimephales promelas (assembly GCF_988280905.1). Lineage (NCBI taxonomy): Eukaryota > Metazoa > Chordata > Actinopteri > Cypriniformes > Leuciscidae > Pimephales > Pimephales promelas. The sequence continues at coordinate 27,062,969 of NC_142783.1, forward strand.
AGGCATCTCGTTGTCTCCACGGATGCGTCTACCACGGGTTGGGGTGCCATGTGCAATGGGCATGCAGCCGCCGGTTCCTGGACAGGAGCCCAGCGCCTCATGCACGTCAATTGCCTCGAGCTGTTGGCAGTACGGCTCGCCCGGCACCGCTTCCGAGCGTGCTCTAGGGCCAGCATGTGCTTGTCCGCTCAGACAACACTACGGCAGTAGCGTACATCAACCACCAGGGGGGGTCTACGCTCGCGCCGGTTGTCGCAGCTCGCCCGCCACCTCTTGATATGGAGTCAGAAGCACCTGAGGTCCCTTCGTGCAGTTACATTCCTGGAGACCGGAACCGGGCAGCCGCGAGCTGTCCCGGGCCCGTCCCATCTCCGGCGAATGGCGACTCCATCCCCAGTCGGTCCAGCTGATTTGGGACCAGTTCGGGGAGGCACAGTTAGACCTGTTCGCCTCTCGGGACTCGTCCCACTGCGCCCAGTTATTCTCTGACCCGCGGCTCTCTCGGCTCGGATGCGCTGGCGCACAGCTGGCCACGGGGCCCACGTAGTGTGCGTTCCCCCAGTGAGCCTCCTTGCACGGGTGTTGTGCAAGATCAAGGAGGACGAGGAGCAGGTCTTGCTGGTAGCCCCCTACTGGCCCACCAAGACGTGGTTCTCCGAACTCTTGCTCCTCGCGACAGCACCTCCTTGGCCTATTCCTCTGAGACCGGACCTACTCTCTCAGAGACGGGGCACTCTGTGGCACCCTCGTCCCGATCTTGGAGGCTGCACGTGTGGCTCCAGGACGGGACGAGGCAGGTTTGAGTTCGCTGCCACCTGCGGTGGCGGCAACCATCACTTCCGCAAGAGCGTCGTCCACGTGACACCTTTATGCGTTGAAGTGAAACCTCTTCGTCAATTGGTGTTCTTCTCGCTGAGAAGACCCCCGGAGATGTTCGATCGGAGTCATGCTTCCTTCCTGCAAGAGGGGTTGGAGCGCAGGCTGTCGCCCTCCACCCTTTGGATTATGTCGCGGCCATTGCCGCGTCTCATGATGCAGTGAAAGGTAAGTCTATGGGAAGCATGACCTGGTCATCAGGTTCCTGAGGGGAGTGAGGGGGCTAAATCCGCCTCCCTCCCCTCCTGCCCTCTGGGGACCTCTCAGTAGACCTGGGTGCTCTGCAGAGGCCTCCCCTGGAGCCTTTGCAGTCGGTAGAGTTTTTGCCCTGTCCTATCTGACAGCACTCCTGATTGCATTGGTATCCATCAGGAGAGTAAGGGACCTGCACGCACTCTCTGTTGACGAAGTGTGCCTGGAGTTCGGGCCGGCTTACTCTCACGTATTCCTGAGACCCCGGCCTGGATATATGCCCAAGGTTCCTACCACTCCCCTCCGGGACCTGGTGGTGAACCTGCAAGCGCTGCCCCTGGAGGAGGCAGACCCAGCCTTGGCACTGCTCTGTCCGGTACGTGCTCTCCGCACCTATGTCGACAGAACGCAGTGTTTCAGGACCTCAGACCAGCTCTTTGTCTGTCATGGGGGGAGCCAGAAGGGAAGGGCTCTCTCAAAGCAACGGCTGTCCCACTGGATAGTGGATGCCATTGCTTTGTCTTACCAGCAGCAAGGCCTTCCGTGCCCCCTTGGTGTGACGGCCCATTCCACTCGGAGTGTAGCCTCCTCTTGGACTTTAGCGCACGGCGCCTCGCTAACAGACATCTGCAGAGCTGCAGGCTGGGCGACACCCAACACCTTCGCCAGATTCTATAATCTGCGAATTGAGCCGGTATCCTCTCACGTACTCGTTTCGGCCAGTTCTGGATCCGCTCAGGTGTCTTCGCTTGCTCGCCACTCCACTCCCCGGACTGGATAAGTGCGATATTTCCTCAGTTCTTCCATTGAAGTCTTGAGTCCTCCAGCACCGACGATGCGGGCACCACTGCGTGGCTCTGGATGCTAGCTAGGTGCCTCCATGCGCACGGTTCCCCATGGTAACCGTCTCATGTGTATTATCCACTGTAAGCCTCTCTGAGCATGTGTCTTCCCTTGGCAAGCCATCTGCCACCCCTGGAGTTTAAATCAGTAGCCACCTGCGGTTGGTACTCCAGTGTTCCATATGTGTCCCTATGTGGCCATATGTGTATTCTTAAGTCCTCCCTTCGGTAGGCAGCTGGTAGCATGTCCCCTTCGGGATATGTTTCCCAGTGTACCTTGGTAATCCTGTGTCAAAGTCGGATCCCCAAAAAAAAAAAAAAAAAAAAAGAGGTAAGGCTCGGGGGTTCAGTCTTTCGCAGGGCACTGGAAGACAGCTTGAAGATGGCGTGATGGCACAGACCCCCAATCTCCGTCACTTCTGACGTAACTCGAAGTGACTACGATAGGGAACGTCTCGGTTACGTATGTAACCCTCGTTCCCTGAGTAGGGAACGGAGACGTTACGTCTCCCTGCCACTTCTGCTGTATCGCTGGGTAGAGGCCGAGTTCAGTCTTGGCTCCTCAGCGAAGACATACTGCGGTTGCGTTCACTTCCTCCTTTTATACTCACGGAGTAGGGCGGAGTACGCTATGCAAATTTCCGCAGCCCCAAGGCATTGCATGCCATTGGCTCGTGTTTTAATACTCGAAGAGGATTGGCTTTCTATGCGAAACCCCCAATCTCCGTCACTTCTGACGTAACGTCTCCGTTCCCTACTCAGGGAACGAGGGTTACATACGTAACCGAGACGTTTTTATTATATTAAATTTTTTATTAATCTAACATTTTATTACATTCATTGTAATTGATTTTGTGTTCATTTATTCATCACTAAATATTTACATAAAAAAATAATCGTGCAGATGTATCCTCTGTGTAAATGCATTTATGTCAACTCTGTGCAGCAATAAGGAGTTTTTCGGTATACTGTATATATACAGTAGCCTATATAATGCAATAACGCACAATATTGTAATAAAAAATCAACTTATATCACCTTAACTATATACTTATATATATATATATATATATATATATATATATATATATAGACCATTTCACAAGATGTAAACAACACTGGTCCAGAAGCACTTCCTGTTTCAGTTTTTTAATACTACATAAAAGCTGGGGTAAAATACAACCAACAGAACATTTAAAACTGAATCAAAAAGTTGAACAAGCATCTTTAAGATGTTTTCTTTATATGTGAAATAAAGAAAACAGTTACAAACTGAAACAGGAAGTGTTTCTGGACCAGTGTTGTTTACATCTTGTGAAATGGTCTATACTGGACAAACCCAGCTGTTGGATTACACTTTTAAATAGCATTTTTAATCCAACATTTGGGTTGGTTCATATGACCCAAAATTTAGTTAAAACAACCCAGCATTTTTTAGAGTGTATATATGATACATATACATACTTATATTCTATCAAGAGCTATACACACACACACACACACACACACTTGTGTGTGTGTATATATATATGCAGCTCTGGATTCTGTACCACTTTTACTTAGGGAGCAGAACAGCTAATATTTATAATATTGTATATTATTGCAGTCTAAATATGCCCACAAATTATAACCAGTTAAAATAAAATAGGTTCGTGTATTAAAATGTTTTCTTGAGTATTTTTCAACGTCAAACCATCCTCATCATACATACCATAGTACCTTTCCATTCTGGAGCTTCATCCTTACAAACAGTGACTTTTTTTTCTTTTCTTTTTTTTCTTTCTGCAGAGTACCAGAGGGGTACAGGTGAAACGCTTGCCCTATGTGGCACTAAATAAATCAGCACAACCTTTGGCTTGACCTTTTTTCATCCTGCGAACTTTTCCTGACCTTACAAGACATGCTCGGATTAAAGGCTCTTTTCTTCTAGCTCACCGGTGACCCAGCACCTCCGCCCCTCCGCACCCTACACATCTCCCATCTGACTTCACTGCCTTCCCTCCCCTGTAGGCAGATGAAGTTCAATCCATCCCTACTTTTGTTTCATATCCTTAAGATCTATCACTTCAAAAGCCGCGGCTCACTGCGGCCACCACTGAACGCCGCGAGAGGCCACTCAAGAATCAACTCCATCAGCGCTGTCAGGACCCTGAAGACCTTCAGCTCCACACTGGGGACCCCTCCGTCTTCCTCAGGGGGCCCCCTAAGCCCTGTGGCACCCGGGGGCCCTGTAAAGGATATCAAAGATGAAACATCAATGGGAGCCACTTGAAGGATGCGCGACAGAACTGGAGAAAAGGCCACAGCAGAAAATATGATGCCAGAAAACTCCAAGCGAGAGGAGGCGTTCTTCTTTGCAAAAACCCATCATAGTGCATTAGAAAAATCACTTGTTAAAACAACTTAGTGCTTTCATTATGTCAAATTTCATTATGTTGATTTTTTTATAAAGAAATGAATACATTATTCAACAAGGACACGTAAAATGTATCAAAAGAGAGAGTGAAGACATTCATAATGTTTAGGTTTCTAAATAAATGATGTTCTTTTAACTTTCTGTTCTTCACAGAATCTCAGTTTCCAGAAGAAAAATATGAATAATATGATGATGATGTCACTCTAAAAAATGCTGGGTTGTTTTAGCCCAAATTTGGGTCAAATATGGACAAAACAACCGTTGGGTTAAAAATATAATTTCAAAATATAACCCAATGGCTGGGTTTGTCCATATTTGACCCAAAATTGGGTTAAAAAGACCAAGCAATTTTTAGAGTGTAATAAAAAATGTTTCTTGAGCAGCAATTTAGCATATTAGAATTATTTCTGAAGAATCTTGTGACACTGAAGACTGGAATAATGATGCTGAAAATTCAGCTTTGCCATCACAGGAGTGAACAAATTAGTCATATTTCACAATATTTTATTCCTTGTCATGATTTTGTATCCAAATTTATTACAAAAGGTTACTGACAGCATAACTTTTGGGCAGCTGAGTATGTGAAATATAAAACTTAGTTTCATATAGTAGCCTGCAGGATTTTGAATAATTATGATTTACAAGATACATTAGTTTAATAAGTATAGTGCAAATTAAAATGAACTTAATAGGGCTGTCAATGCAAAGTAAACAGAATTAATTGCAAATATCAATATACTGAGAAAAGTCACAAAATATACAATAATTCAACAACGTGCGTGTGACAGAAGAATGCAAAAAATACACATTACAAAATGCCATTGGCCGTCTGTCCATTCTGCACAGCATGAGTTTTTATATTCCATCTGCATTTTTTTTGTGGTTTACATATGCAGATGGACGTTTTTGGCTGTCCAGTCACATCTTATATCATGACAATTCCATGTTACTACATAGGTGTCAAGAGGCACCATTAATTGTAATATATAATCTAGGCCTGTCAAACGATTAATCGCGATTAATCACATCCAAAATAAAAGTTTGTGTTACATAATATATGTGGGTGCACTGTGTATAATTATTTTGTATATATATATATATATATATAAATACACACACATGCATGTATATTTAAGAAACAAATATTATTTATATTTAAAATATTTATATTTATATAATATAAATTATATATATATATCTATATACAGTATATATTCTTAAAGTAATTATACACAGTGCACCCACATATATTATGTAAACACAAACTTTTATTTTGGATGCGATTAATCATTTGAGAGCCCTAATATAATCACACTAAATTATGTATTTTTTAATGTAAATTTTTATGTAAATTTTTTATGTATATTATTTATATTTAAAATATTTATATTTATATAATATAAACTATATATCTATATACAGTATATACATGAAAATATTTCTTAAAGTAATTATACACAGTGCACCCACATATATTATGTAAACACAAATTTTTATTTTGGATGCGATTAATCATTTGAGAGCCCTAATATAATCACACTAAATTATGTATTTTTTAATGTAAATTTTTATGTAAATTTTTTATGTATATTATTTATATTTAAAATATTTATATTTATATAATATAAACTATATATCTATATACAGTATATACATGGAAATATTTCTTAAAGTAATTATACACAGTGCACCCACATATATTATGTAAACACAAACTTTTATTTTGGATGCGATTAATCATTTGAGAGCCCTAATATAATCACACTAAATTATGTATTTTTTAATGTAAATTTTTATGTAAATTTTTTATGTATATTATTTATATTTAAAATATTTATATTTATATAATATAAACTATATATCTATATACAGTATATACATGAAAATATTTCTTAAAGTAATTATACACAGTGCACCCACATATATTATGTAAACACAAACTTTTATTTTGGATGCGATTAATCATTTGAGAGCCCTAATATAATCACACTAAATTATGTATTTAATTGTAAATAATTGTATTTTATATTTATCTATTATTTTAATTTTACAGTTGAACCCAATTGAATTGTATTTATTATATAATTATTTAAGTATATGATATAATTATTTCATAATTGTTTATTAATTAAAAAAAATGTATTGCAGACGAAAACCATCTGTCACATAAAATGAGAGAAAATAAAGAAAGAAAATCAGTCAATAAGTGATTCTAAACATGGATTACATCTTCCGGAGAAAACAAGCGACTGCTCTGTTCTGAAAAGGCAATCCTCTCAGTCTTTTGTGATGGCCTAGTTTATCTGAAAGTTGTCCCCAAGCAGCGGCTAAAGGAGTCTGTCCGAGCGATTGGAAAGCGACTAAAGGATCAGGGGCGCCTGATTATGATCCTCTGCACTATTCTACTCCAGCCTTCTGGGCCGCCCTGCTTACTTCCCTTTTTACATTAGGCAAGTGAACAAAGCACAGATCTGGCATTATGGATTAGCAATGTACCTTTTTTTTACCTGACTTGGAAGCTCGTAGCGGAGAATGTTTTATCTGACCGCGCTATCCCATTAATATGGCTTCTTTTGTTTCCGCAGCCTTGTGTCCTATTTAAACCGGAAGGCCCGGACGATCTGCTTGGCCGGTCGCTGCACCTCCCCACAATCCTTTGGAGGGTGCAGGAGGATCACAGAAATGCACTGATTAGCCGATTGCTAACACCTTCAGGGGTGTCGGAGAGTCTCTCTGAGAGAAAATCTTCTACGTTTGTCTGCTGCCGTCGTGATAACATTGTTAGCCGTTCTGAATGTGTCAATAAAAGCGTCGCTCCAAATTTGCAGATCGCTCGAATGCTCTCAGCATTGCTCCTCAAAAGCAGCTCATGATTTAGCGAAGGAGGGTGGAGGGCGGGCAAGTGAGCGGGCCATGTGTTTGCGAGAGGAGATGGCTCCCTTCGCGCCGCCACACACACACACACACACAGACACACTAGCCAGCCTCCACTGGCCAGGATGAGCGGCTTTTTTGGAGCCAACGGAGAAAACATGGCACAATATGCTGCGAAGTCTGGAGGTGACGGGAGAGCGAGCTGATAAAGGATGACCCGTGAAATCCTGCATTTGCAAACAAACACACGGCTGTTTGATAAAGCTTAGTGAAACACAGCAGGCGGGGAGAGGGAAAACAGACATTACGATCAGGCCTCTTTTTCAGTATCTCTCTTGTGATGCAGAGATAATGCTGTGCTTCTGATACCATGCCCAAACTTCCAGCCAATGAGAGCAGAGCATAGTTTTACACGCTGAAATTGAATCTTCTTCATTAATTGGGACATATCAATTGCCGTCGGTGGGTCGGGTTTGGCCTGCGAGGAAAACAGCCTCATAAATGTATTAAGTAATGTCTTGATTAAAATCTAAAACTGCAAAAAGGGTTAGGTTTGGGGATATGTTTAGGACACAGAAAATAGAACAAAAAACAATAGAATTTAATGTTATATCAGAAATATGATGGAAAAATATACAATTTTTTTGACAACCAAAAATATTATGCCAAACCTTCTCCAATTATGCATTCGAGTGTGCCGCCTCTATTTTAAAACCCACCAGCCGCCACTAGTAGCAATAACTGTGTGTATAATTTGTTTGTCTGAAATATATTGGCGGCTCATTGCTGAAAAACTTTATCACAAATGGTTTAATTTCTCACATAGTACACATCACCCTGAACAGCAGTCTGCGTTTAGATACCCAGCTACCCAAAATTCATTGCTGAAACTTTATTTTCAGTTTTGTTTTTTGGCTAAATGCAAACTTTCAGTTCATCACCAAAAATAAATGTGACTCTGCAAATAAAATATGATAGGAAAACCCCATTGTCTTTCAGATAATGTACTGTACACACTACTCCCAAATTGTAAATTTAGCTGAAAGGACTACATCTCCATAACCCTGAAATGTAAAATCCAAGCAGTGCCAAAGGTATCATTCCTCCTCATTCCTCTGGCTGCCGGGTACCTCAGCCAACATGGCTGCCATTCAGAATGGGCATGAAAGACTAGCAATATTAGAATTCTATTACAGAGAGACGACCATCAGATGAGTGTGTGTGTGTGTGTGTGTAGCATTCACATAGCAAAAATTAGCACAAAAAGATCCATTGTCAATAGAGATGTATGAAGCATTACTCACAGAAACCAAGCATCTCACAGTTGAAACCATGTGACCAACTTGAACATAAACAAAATGTGTGGAAAATGTTTTGATGCTGGAGGAAGTTAAAGTTAAAGGGATAGTTCACTTTGAAATGAATGTTTGGTATGTTTTAGCTTACCTCAAGGGCAACCAAGATGTAGGTGTCTTTGTTTCCGCAGTAGTTTCAATTTTGATAGTTTTAGGTCAAACCGTTCTTGTCTGTCAGCCATATAATGCAGGACTATGGTCACCACCTAAAAGAGCATGCACAGAGAAGTCTAAATTAAACATGATTTAATGACTTGTAAATGTAAGTACACATTAATGGCCTAAGACATGAAACGAGCGGTTTGTGTGAGAAAACGAACAGTATTTATATTGTTTTACCTCTTGTAACCACAGGCACGTCCAAGTGATCTGAGGGCGCGGCTGCTTTGTGGCTGTGGTTACAAGAGGTAAAAAAGATATATAAACGATATGTGGTTTATATATTGGTAATATAGTTGTATTTTAAGTATCGGGTTAAAAAGAAAAAAAAATAGATTAAAACCTAACAAAGTTTAAAATATTAATTGTACTTGAAAAGTTTGTGTGTGATCGTTTATCTGATACAATGACAACAATTCATTACATTTTAAAGCTGTATGTTTATGCAAGAAAGGCACCTGTTCTCTTTCTTATAATGGTGAATTTGATGATTTTTTTCTGTCCTCTTTCATGCTGTTGTTTTCCAACAACATTCACATTCACGCAAAATGCATGCTCCCATCCTCCACAAGGACGTCTAGAAGGCTAAAAGGCACAATCTGTTTCCCTTTGTTAAGATCGGTGTTAAAACAAAGCTGTGTCCGCCATCCACTTCGCCATGGGAAAAACAAAACGCGGCTCGCCCGCATTGCAATTAAGATCTTTTAAAAGAAAAGCAGCAATCCTTCAACTGCGAGGCTTCACTGAGCACCTACGATTTGCACAAATAAGCATAAAAACAAACAAATAGTCCATTATCTCCTTTTGAAATCTATAATGTGTAATTTCTTTATCTTCCTGATTATGGTACTTTGTGATGCTTGAATGGGAAGCCTTGCAACCCTCCCCCTTACTCGCCACTACAACAAACCGCCAAAAAAACAGAGTGCATTGAAATCCATGTGGGTAGAAAAATTGAAGGGGTTAGGGTGAGGAGCAGGGTGTAATGATAACCTTGTTGGGATGATCCTTTCGCTTCGGCTCCATTTTCTCCAGCTGCATCGATTCGCTCTCTCTGCATGAATGAAGGTAAATCTGCAAGAAACCTCCCACTTATTTTATTTTCAGCTCACTTTCCCATAATTCCTCCCCCTAAAATTGTTTGCACAACAATGCTGCAAAACATCTGCAAAAACAGATAATTAATGTGTCAAGTCAAACTAATGCATTTTATATGAAGACTATGCTTCACTGGTTGTAATTATAACACATTTCTCTCCCTCAGTTACTCTCTTCCCACACACACCTTCCACCCCTCTGAAATGATTACTTGTTTGATAATGCCTGGCGAAACATGGAAGCACTTATTCATGGAGTGTGTGTGTGTGTGCGCGCTCAAATGTGTTAGCCACCTCCACCTTGATGGTTCGCTGAGCAGAAAATACACAGTGTCCATCTCCAAACCTGTGCTCTGTGGTCAGCCTGGCCACCCACCATAGAGGACGTACTACAGAAGACACAAAATTCACAGGGTTTTTAACAATTTTTGTAATAAACTTTCATTGTAATAGTTTTAATAGTAATATTCAAACCTGACATTTATTATACTTGACATGTTGCTGGAGATTTATGAACTTAAACATACTCTTATGCTCACAAAAAAATGCATTTGATAAAAAATAAGTAATATTAATATTGAATATTAAATGTAATGTACTCCTGTGATGGCAAAGCAGATTCTTCAGATCAGATATTATTCTAAAATGCTGATTTGAATAAAAGAAAAGAAAAAAAATAGCCTGATGATTACGGTATGTTGAAAACATTTCTGCTGCTTAATATTTTTGTGGAAACCATAATAAAACAAAATCCAGGATTGTAATAATAATATTTATTTTGTAACATTATGTCTTTACTTTCACTTTTGTTCAATTTAATGTGTCCTTACTGAATCAAAGTATTAATTTCTTTAACTCTTTCACACGTAAGTTTAAAATATTCCCTCCTGACCCTCCAGCGCAAGTTTTTAAGGCCTTATTATTTCCATGGTGATGCGTGAAAAACTACTGAAAGAAGTGTTACCTGTGGTGGAAGAGCCTCTTTTCAATATTATTAACTCGTCTTTATTTTTAGGTCATGTTCCAAGAATATTCAAGCTGGCCGTAATAAAACCTCTCATTAAGAAACCCTAATTAGATCCAAAAAGCCTAGCAAACTACAGACCCATTTCAAATCTTCCATTTATGCCTAAAATACTAGCAAAAGTTGTGTCCGCTCGGTTGTGCTCTTTCTTGCAATAAAGAAAATTATATCTATGAAAAATTTTAGTCAGGATTCAGACTGCATCATAGCACAGAAACTGCGCTTGTTAAAATTAGAAATGATTTACTTTTAGCTTCTGACCAAGGCTGAATCTTAATACTATTCTACTCGATCTTAGCGCTGAGTTCAACACTATAGATCATAAAATACTCTTGGGTCGACTACAAAACTACATTGGTGTTCAGGGACAAGTATTAAGCTGGTTTAGATTATCGGACCGTTATCATTTTGTCTATTTAAATGGGGAAAAATCGAAGATAACGTCAGTAGACTATGGAGTGCCGCAAGGATCAGTGTTAGGCCCTCTGCTATTCTCAATATATATGCTGCCACTTGGTAATATTATAAGAGAACATTACAATTTTTCCACCTTAGAAAATTGCTAAGCTACGTAGCATGCTATCATACATTTCTGAAATGCACTTTCTGTAAAGCTGCCTTGAAACAATATATACGAGAATGAACCTCATTGGTTCTCGCACGCCAAGCAAGCATGCTTGAGCTTCCGTTTTTGCCACATCTGATGTGTGCGTTGATTTTTTTCTTGCGAATAAAAGCCTAAATTAAATCAGACCGCTCAATTCATATTGATTAGTTTTACGATATCTTCGAACCGTAGTTGCGTCGCATGTCAAAGGGGGACAACAATCTCTCAGATTTCATTCAAATATCATTATTTGTGTTTCGAAGACATGAGGTTGATTGACAAAATTTTAATTTTAGGGTGAATTAACCCTTCAAAGCAAGTGCATTATAAAGGTACTTATAATGGACGTTATGCTTTATATCGTTTCATAAATAATTTTAACCAAAGTTAAAATGCATTATATTCGCAGATTCCTTGTTCCATCTGAAATATTTTTTTTCTCATGTATTTTAATGCATTATACTTGAATTAACTAAAATTTATTTTAAAAGCTTCAAGGGAAGTGTTACCAAAAGACTTTGAACAGTAGTCTAAATACAATAATAAATAAAACTCCACTGTACTTACTGTAATAGCAAGGCCTCAACAGCCTGATTCAAGTTATCTGAAGTGCTGCAGTGCCTGCATTATTAAACATCACACAACAGTGTGCATGAAAACCTCAGATTGTCTCTGTATCAAAAATGCCAACTACTTCTCATATCGCACAAATAATAGAGTTCAGACAGAGTACAAATTCACATCTCCAGGTGTGAGAGGCATTCAATGTGTGCAGGAATCTGAGGCGGGCAGGTCCCTGGCGAGTGGCTCCTTTTCACCCGGTCAGCAGGACAGGAGCCGAGCGAGCCAGCGGACCAGCAGGAGTGAGCCCCTCCTGGGGTAAAAAGCAGCTCCTGCTGCCCCTGTTGCGCAGCACGGCTCCAGAGCTGGGGGCGAGACAGGGGGAGGCCACTTCTATTGGGCAGGAGTCTCACCATCAGCCAATAGGACAGCAGGGAGCAGTCGGATGCCAGGTGCCTCATCTCCAACTACAGGTGGCTGCAAATACATAATCAATTCTGTCATTTCTCACCTGCAACTGGGAGCTTGGATCAGTGTTAGACAGCTTGAGGTTTATGTAATGAGCTTGTTGGAAGGACATCGCCTTTATTGTGTGTTTTAAGATTCCTAAAGCATATTTATCATTTTTAGGCCATTGACCTTCATTCGCTTTCATTAAAATAATGCAGGACGTGTCAGCTTCAGAATCAATTAGGAGAGTCATTCTGATCTAACCTTTGAGATTATTTTAAATTTGACAGGAATATGATATGGGCTATAATTGCCTTATCATCTCGTCTTTCCTTTCGAATTATATTCATAATGTTTTGTAATAGCTTCTATTGCAAACACAGCCGTCATTTCTCTGCCCTGCAATAATGCTATAATAAATGCTGGCACAATATAGTTATGTTATCCGTATCACTTAACCAATACACTGTAGACATTATCATCATTATTACTATTATTATTATTTGGCTGCCTTAAATCTCTAAGTACAATCAACTTGGATGTTTAAGTCATTTCAACTTAAATTACATTATACTGACTTAAAAAAATAGTTTCATATTTTATAACTTATTAAAAAAAGTGTAAAATTGCAATACAATGTAAAAACATATGTTGTCATAACTTATTAATAATATTTTTTTTTACAGTGTAAGATATATGAGCCTGATTTCATGAAAGTTCGAATCTATAGCACGAATGTCGGATATATATTTCATTACAATTAGTGTGCTGACTCAACATCTTAAAGTAAAAATCGAAAAAAAAGATGTATTTAGCAAACCAGAGATACAAACCAGTCACAAAACAGAGTCTGAAAGCAAACCTACATCTAAAAATAATTCTAAAATAAAATCTATACAGATAAATAAATGAATTATTTTTGAATTAAAAAGCAATCGTCTGTTTCAAAATGATTTTGCTTTAAAATGGGTTAATATTCTCAACCGGACTGATGTTTACACATCAGGAACCACAATAAATATGAAGAAATGTCGAGCTATGTACTTTACTGAAATAATCCACTCTGATGCCTGTCAATTAATGATCCGTTCTGCATCAAATACCCAAATACTGAGGTCACAGGCAAATTAATGAAACACAGCCTACATGTGTTAGCCAATTAAAGAGGAGGTCAACCTCGAGGGAGGGCCTTTATATATTAATGGACTCCTCTTGTCTGTTGTATAATGGAGTCAATAAGCTACATAGATGCGCAGTGTAGCTAGAGATTTTTTATTAAAATACAAAATGCATTCTAAAAATTATGTATGATAAAAATTATGTAAAATAATGTATTTCTAAAAATTACAATGCATAAGCAACAAAAGGCATTTATAACTAGCACACATTTCTGGTACACATTAGAAAATGAACAGTGCACATCAGCATAAGAATGTTCAGCATAGTTGCAAAATATGTCCTGAAGACATTGACAAATTATGTTTATGAAGCTCTGTGAACTGAGAGGTATGATTAAAACTATAGTTTAGGATGTTATCACATCTGTGATGAGCATCTTTCTTCAAAACAGCATAAAACACAATGATTATTCTTGCACTGAAAAAGAGAAATCATTAAAATATATTTCATATATACTTTGTATATATAGTGCTTAAAAAATCAGCAATATAATAAAATGTAATAAATATGATACTGTAACAGTGCTACTGGATCAGGTTCTCCATCACCAGAGTTCAATGCAATACTTGACAACAGATCACAGCTGCCATAAAACATGGACATACACAAATCACATATATGTGCAAGTATGCACAAAAGCATCTCTAAAGCCCTTTTGTCATTCACCGGGAAAAGTCATTTATCCTCAAAACAAAACTTCATAAATGTATACAATATTGTCTCACTTGTCAGTTGCAAGGGTTTCTGTATGACTGGCTGTGAATAATATGTGTGTAACTTTACATTTGCGCCAGCATTATTCTGAACATATTGATTGGTCACCAGGATTGCTGATCAATGTTCTGAACTACGTTCCTGCACAATAAACATCTCGCACGAAGCAAAAACTAAAGGAAACGAAACCATAATTAGTCTACATCATTACAGCAGTATTCAAAAGCTGCGAGGAAATTCAATGGAAGAAGGGAGGGGATTGTTTATTGAGATTTCTGATCAATATGAAAACTTTGCTTTTAAACATGACGTGGGTTGAAGAGCTGTTTTTTCTGCAAGTAGATTTTTTTTTTTTTTTTGTAATTGTGGGACTTTTATGGCATTCCCACGAAATGAGAACCACTTAATATACAGCTGAGTGATATTTGATGACTAAAATTCTGAATGTAGCCTACATACTAATAGAGACTGGGACACAATTCTTTATTTCTTTTAAAAATAAATTTTATTTCTTTTCTTATGTCTGGTTTACATTGCAAACAGACTAAAAAGAGCAAAACGTTACTCTACGAGTTAAATCTGGTCTGTTTTGACAGGCTTTATGCTGAACGTCACATGAACAAACAGGAAAACAGCTCTCATTGCAGGGTATCTAAATGTTAGTGTTAAAAATAAAAATAAAAACATTTAAATATCAATCTGGATATGCGATGGAGATTGGTTGAGCTGATCTTTGCTCGCTCCTTTGAAGGGATCTTGTATTGGCTAAAACTGCTAACAAAGCACTAGGCCTAAAAACCTGAACCGGAAGCGATGCACGTCGAAACTTCCGGTAATTAGCAGAAATATTTGGACTTTTAACACTTAATTTAACACGTAATTACATTAAAGATGATTATGAACACATATGGGTATGTGCAAATACATGTATAAACTAAGCTATGAGGCTAATTCTGTATGCTATGCTAATACATAAGCTAAGTTAGCTAACTAATACAGACATTAATGATCTTTATAAAATAGTTCAAACTGCATTTTCCCATTATAACATGACGTTGTAGGAATTGTAATAATAAATTAAAAGTAATTTGAGCCAATGGGATCGCTTGTGGTCCTAACCTTTCTGCTGCCGATCGTTTGTTGAACCCCCTCTCAGAATATGTTTGTTTGTTGCAGATAGACACATTAACTTTGACTAAAGTCTCTCAGAGTTTAGTTTGTAAGCAACATATTCAAGTAGGCCAATGAAAAAAGAATGAATAGTGTAAAATTATGTTTATCTGGGCATGCAATGTTTAGACTGTTCGATAAATAGAAAAGGACCAAAACCACAGCCTCATTAGGCTATTATTTTGGACCAGCAAACTGCATCCATTAACCATTTAATGAAAATCTTTTCTAATCTAAATGAGTGTTGATTTATTTGATGTGCATTAGCCTTTTCAATGCTAAAAGAAGAGTATACACCTGTGATGCTCTCAAAGATACCCCATTGACACAAGTGCTCTGAAACTGAGCACAATGAACTTTTTGGCACACTCCATTCACCAAGTAATTCATGACCTCTGAACACAGAATTTTCTTTGGCAACACGAGAGCATTGATAATTAATACGGCTGGGGTAATTTGCAGGTGCAGATCTTGATTTATTCTTAGTCCTTTCAGGAGACAAAACCCCTAAAGGAGCTGGGGCAAATAATCAAAGAGCGACATTTCCGAGTCAATTCATTCGGGTTATATATAAATATATATAAAACCGTTTTAGCTGAAGAACACTTTATTAAACTGACTGTCCACCCTTTATTTGGGATAATGTATTGTGATAACAGAGGTTAAGCGACACACTCAATGTTTTATTAATCAACAATATGCAGATAGTTACCGACACATTAAAAACTAGAAGCAGTTCATTAAATCAAATTAAAGTGCATACTTCATCTGTTTTTGTAAGCTATTAACACCTCATAAATAATACATAGTACATGCAACTCGTGCTTCCAACCATAGAGACTGAAAAGACTGTGTTATAGAGACCTCTACTGTTCTATGCTTGTAAATGCATTTTCATTTCACCTGAGGTTCGTTTTACAGTCTATGGTTTTCACTCGCTGAGTGAAAAATTACATTACAAATTATTTATTAAACAATGACTCTATAATGTAGCTTTGAGTGAACTTTAGGGAAATAAACTATCTTTAAACACATTTTTCCCTCTCTCACTTGTTTATTATTGACATGCAGGACTATTTTTGTTATTATGGATTTTCACATTTTAATATTGAAATGTAAAAAAATAAAATAATAATATGATCCTCATGTAGGCACTATAACAAAAAAAGACATAAATAAAAATAAATAAATAATAAATATATGTTCCTTTGCATTCCTTAATGAATCTGTCTGCACACAAGTTCGGCTTCTTACTATATATTATTGGTATAAAGATTAAGTGTCTTGAAGCAGTCTAAAATCATTATCAGTCAGTTTTCAGTCTGTGAAACTGGATATAATCTATATTATTTTTAAAAACACATCAACCAAGAGCGAAGCCATAATTGATAGAAAATAAAAACAAAGACTGTTGTTAATTTGATGTAAGCCTTAAATTTGTTGGAAGCAAGTACATTCTTAGTGTAGAAGTAAAAAAAAATAAAAAAATACCAAGCAATACAGTTAAATATAGTTGCTAATATGAGTGATATTTCATCATCTTTTTTTCTTTTGGCCAAAGTTATGCACATTGACCCAGAGAGGAACAAATAAAGATCATAGAACGTAAAGGGTGTATTAAATTAGCAGCACCCCAGACGTCCTGGAAGATCTTCCAGCACCTGCATCTATCCCTCATCTCCCCTCACTCATCAGTATTCCCTCACAAGAGAGAGGGAGCATCTCTGTTTGGGTGTTCTCCCTTCTGTCTCTCCTCAGGCTGATGTGGAGGACAGTGAACAAAAGTGGAACACAATCAGTACTGAGCAGCTGCTGGCATCCTGACCCCCAACCCACCCAACCCCTCTGTCTCCCACTCCCTCACTCAGACACACACACAAAGCCTTGAAAATGACCACATAACCTTCACCAAACTGGGAATCTCCCTAGGCAACTGAGGGAGTTCTGCTCCGGTGGGACTGTATTCCAGTAAATCATCGGTGTCATGAGCTTACATGCACACACATTCACCTAGCCTACTTCAAGTCTTTCAAATGTGCTCACACTCACTGATCTCAACTTTACATGGATGGATGGATGTGGATAGATAGATAGATAGACAGACATGTTTATTCTAGCACAGTTTGAAGTGTATTTTCAAAAGGCCATGTCTTTCTTTCTTCAGTTGAAAAGAAATTAAGGTTTTTGATGAAAAGTTTCCAGGATTTTCTCCATATAATGGACTTCAATGGGAATCAAACGGTTCAAGGTCCAAATGAGTTTCAGTGCAGCTTGAAAGGGCTTTAAACGACACCAGGCGATGAATAAGGGTCTTATCTAGCGAAACGATCGCTCATTTGAAAAATTAATAAAAAAATTTAAGTTTTATAAGCCCAAATGCTCGCCTTGCTCTGTTCTGTGATGAGTGTTCGTGACTCTCCCGTTCAAACACGTTTATCAAAATGAACAAATCTTTTTTTCGAGTCAGGACTCGAAGGGTCCTAAGACACTTATTCATCGTCTGGTGTCGTTTAAAGCCCTTTGAAGCTGCACTGAAACTCTCATTTGGACCTTGAACCGTTTGGTTCCCATTGAAGTCCATTATATTGAGAAAATCCTGGAATGTTTTCATCAAAAAACTTAATTTCTTTTCGACTGAAGATAGAAAGACATGGACATCTTGGATGACATGGGGGTAAGTAAATTATCAGCAAAAGTTTTTTTTAAAAGTGAACTACTCCTTTAACTCGCATAAAAAAAAAATCAAGCTAAAGTTAGGTGACGGCTTCATCAAAAAGTATAAGCACAATATCAGCTGAAATTCTTTAATTAAATTCAGTTTCTTTTTAGACATGCATTTGCATGCCACTGTCTTAATGTACAGACTCAATAAACCAGCATAAAAAAAAAAACAAATCCACAAAACAGTCATGGACCGTAGACACCACACCATCAAATGCTAAAGAATAATAGTTTGTTTTAAGAGCAACCGTGCAATACAGAAGAATAGATTTACAGCATTTTGGCTGTAAAAAATATCAATTTCTTACATTATTTCTTCATAGGGGCAACATTTAAAGTATTTGTTTACTTCAAAATAGAGCCTAAATAACATAGTGTTGATTCCAAACATTGACTGTACTCAATCAAATATATTAAGAAGCATATGTTTGTTAACAGTCCAAAAATATAAAAGCAACGCAATAGAACATTGGATGAAAAACACTAGCTTGGAAATTTGACTTTACCTTTTAAGACCAATAGATGGCAATCGTACCTCACCATGGATATACACATATTCTTGCTTATTTTCTATTTTTTCTCTCACCGCCATTCCTTCTTTACCTGCATAGTGCCAGTGTGGCAGTGAAATCCTGTTTCTGAAGAAGCCGTTCCTTTAGCAGAGCAAACCAGTTCGACACGCCTCAGGAGGACTGTCACAAACACTGTTTCATTACTACAAAACAAGGATTTCAAATTAAACCGTTTGCTTAAAAAGCTTAAATAATAACAATATTAATTAAAATGCCTGGTACTTTTTACAAAATGTGAATAAATGCTGAAATCTAATGTTTCATTGCATAATGTCTCTGTTGTTTACTTGAGCTTACTGGGCGGTGTGTGAGTTGCAGGAAGACCGAGCTGCTCTGACAGCTCAATAAGTCATACATTTAGAGGCCAATGTGCCGAAGTTTTCCGGGTGTGAGTTAGGGAAAGAGGACGAAACTAATACATTTTCAACGCCCATATCTCGTTATGTGGGTCAGATAACTGGATTTTATCGAGCTATATGTTTTGCTAATCGAGAGCGGTCATTGCTGCATTACACAAAAACAAACGCGTAGCCTATTTTTCGCCACATTTAGGGACAGAAAGGTTTGTTTTTATTACGTTTTGTTTATTTTAGGAGCTCATATCGCATGTTAATGGTGATTAAATTATTGATACCACGATGGCAGTGAAGGTAAGTTTTGGCATAACACTGGCTTGAACACTATTGATGAAATGACTATGGCGCATTATGTGGGCTATTTGTCTCATTTGGACAACAGCGAGCAATTATTCATGTTGCATCGTCGCTTGTTGTAGTTCATCGGTGCACTTTATACACTGCATTTTACACAAATACCACTCGAAAATGTTCATTATAACCTAAAGATTTATATCGGACGAATTGGGTTTATTAGTTAGCTAGAAAAACCTGTGGTCATTTCGCTGGTCTTTCGAATTATTATCTGTAAAGTACTGCACTGTGTGCCTGTTTGCTAAAACAGATGCCATTCGTGAATGAATTGATCTACTGAGCCGGATCTTTTCAATGAATCGTTTGAACCATGTTACTTTTAAATTGTGTTAAAACACTTAAAAACCATGTTACTTTTATATTGTAACATATTTAGATATTTAGTTTAGAGTGCAGGATGATGATGTATCAGTCAATGTGTTATTAATGGAAATAAATAGAACCATTTGCTAATTTAGATGTTATGGAACAAAATGTAAAATTGTTCAAAGGCCATAAAATTGTTCAAAGCCCCCCCCCCCCCCCCCCCCCCTGTTTACATATATTTACTTGCCTATATTTAAATTAAAGATATGTTATAATAGCAACACTATTGCAAAATAAGATCAATTAACCAAAAAAAAAAATGTGCTGAGATGAGAAAGTTCCAGCCAACAGTAAATTGATTTTATGTAATTTAATGTAAATTCGAATTATATTTAGGTTAAATGACTTGGATTTATGCACTGTATCCTGAGTTGAACACATGAAACTAGAATATAAATCTCAAAAGCAATAGAGTGTTGGATCATGTAAAACACTGGGATGTCAGGGAACATGTGTTAAGATACTTACGTCATGATGAACAGGAATTGCTAAAGGTGTTCTTTTCTTTTCAAGTTTTCAACAGTAAAATATTAGGGAATTTTTTTTTTAATAGCTTGGGAACTAGTATGCAATATTTTCAAAAACTCTCAATACAACACTCCAAACGGATCACACAGCTAGTATTTCATTCAAAACCTGCTCTTCTGCTTTTATTAGGGTAGTATGTTTCCACACTCAAAACACAAGATTATTGTGACATGTACAGGGACTACAAATGATACTGTAAGCCTTTTAAGAGCAAGTAATAGTGCATTTAGCAATGGCGTTATGTTTACTACTGTGCTGTATATACACAGAAAACAAATTGATGTATGATTTACTTGTCTTTTAAAACATACTCAAATAATCGTTTATTTACAACTTAGTCTTTACAAAATGGTTTTACAGTATGCCTGAATTGATACTGTAGTTGATCTTTTCAGACTAGGGTGAGTTAGAGTAATTTAGTCTGTGTTTATCACATTGTATAAAAATATGGTCATGACTTTATTTGATTCATCAGTCTCCATCCTTTCAATGGGACCATGCCCACCTCTTTGGCATTTCTTGTACACAAAGTCATTGATTGTTTCCTTTTGCTTGCAATCTTCTTCTCTGTTGCCATTGTAAATCCACAGACACATACAAATATACTTTGAAAGTATATTGCAAACAATTAGATAGTGTAAGAAATAAATTGGCAATACTGTAACAAGTTAATTTTGTTTGGTTTCAAACATGTAATGGTGAAACACAAAATAATCAAACATTTTGAAAAAATAATGATTTAACCATACAGATTGTGTAGATTCAATGAATAAATTCGTTAAATTGGTTTAATATATTAAATCAGAGCAAATGAAAAGTTGTATTTGCATTATGAAAATTGTTGCATGTATATTACCAGGTTTGAATAATCTTGATTCATCTCTTGCACAAAACAGAACCAAACCCAACTTGAAAAAAAAAAAGAAACGTAATAGCAAAGATTGTCTGTCTCTCAAACCTAATGAGTGCTTAAACAGCATTTGTGGCTATGCAAGTTTTGAGTCAAATGTACACAAACGGTTAGCTGACTTGAAACCCAGCCCAAAATGCTGTCTAGGTAGGCAGCTCACTAGATCATTATGGCACAGTCCTTTTGTGCCTGTGAACAGGAACATGGTGCATCCTGTCAGGAACAGAACTAAGGGAACATGTCATTCAGAGTACAATGATTTGTCAGCATCATTATTCAAGTGAACACGTCCTTTTGGTATGGATAAACACTTGGCACACTAAATATGAAAGATGAACTTGGTTAGAGGTGAAAACCAGAAAATCAGTTTCAATGTTTTGGTTTACATGTTGGCTGTGTTGTGTGGTGACTGGTCATGTGGATGTGCCTTCATATGCAGAAATGAGGGTATTAAATCTTCCAGGATGGATATTTTTGAAAGATAAGATGACATTGCTGTGAGCAAATGTGTTTCATCATAATATTCTCATTTGGGAACTGTCTAGATGCAAAATGGACATGTGTTTATGATTCTTAAAGTTGATGTTATAGAGTTTTGCTGAATATTTGTCTTTATAGTTTAATATAACATTACACATTTAACCTACATAGAGGATTAATCTGAAGTTTATTAATCTTAGGAAAGTTTATTCGGTATCAAAACACAGAAGTGAAAGTTGTATTCATGCCACAGTGAAATATTAATGCCCTTGCTGTTCTGTGTTACCCATATGTTTGCTGTGGGCTTTGTGCTCAGGCTCAGGTATTATATGACTTCACCGCTGAGACTGGCAACAATGAGCTGACTGTTCAAGAAGGTGAAATACTCACGATCACTAACCAGGTGAGAATCAGCACTAATGTTTCAAGATTCACATTTTTTCATATATATATATATATATATATATATATATATATATATATATATATTTATATACTATATATTTTAACTTAAACACAATATATATGTTTAAGTTACTGTAATTTAATTACACTTTTTTTCTGACTAACTATAATGGATTACAGTTACATTTATTTTGTAATTAAATTACAATACTCTGTTACATGTAACTAGTTACTCCCCAAAACATGATATATATTTTATCAGTATATATCTATAAGCGGCTGTTCAAAAGCTGGCATGAGTACACAAAAAATAAGCCCCAATGTATTAATGTGTTGTTTTTTCACAGGAGTTTTCCATGTATTTGCATTGTGCTGTGTTTTAGGATTAAAGGAAATGTCCGTAAACTGATAATGTCTTGTACGTTGTTACATAAAATACTGTCACGTCTTCCACACAAATATTAAAACCACATCTGTTTTCGACATATCTCACAACATTACTGTATTTATATATGGTATATTTTCATATGTATTTTTATTTATTTTTTGTAGAATGTAGGCGGTGGCTGGGTAGAAGCTCGGAATTCCAGAGGAAATGTAGGCCTGGTGCCAGAGGACTATATTGAGGTGAAAAAAAAAAAAAAACCTATTCATGAGCTTTTTTTCTCAATAGATGAAATGAGAAAAGTGGATCCAAATGAGGATCCAAAAAATCATTTTTTTGCACTGCCTTCAGGGGAAGTTCAAAATGAAAACGAACTTATTTCTGCTGTCTAGATTTCAGGGAAAATGATTCCGATTATTTAGCATTTTCCTTTTATAGTATCACATCATTGAAATCAAGGTAAAATGATAAAGTGTATATGTGTGTTCCTGAGTTGTAGCCTAATTAGAAGATTTAAGATGTAACTGATTAAAGGATTAATTATATTTTTGGCACACTTCTACTCCACATGGAGAATATCCCACTTGTTCTGTGCAGTAGGTCTATCTTTGTACCATAATTCATTGTTACCCAGATACTTATTCCCACCCAGTGTGGCCTTCCTAGATACACAGTCAGCGTGTCTCAAATTTAATGCAATTTGACTGGAAATTTGAGAGTTATATGCACAATCAAAAGCCATGGATATGACAAAAATATACTTATTATATATTATTTCATATATCCCTTTTTTTACATATCAGGCTACTTTGTTATGAATATATTCATGAGTATATAATAATGTTTGCAGATCAACCATGGTTCCACACAAGCATCAGCGACACAGAACATTGATGCTTACAGCCAAGGTTACAACAACAGCTCAGCAAACACTCAGGTACCACATCAACTAAACCATCTGTATTGCTTAAAGGACGCCTATTATGCCCCTTTTTACAAGATGTACTACTGGTCTCGGGTGTCCCCAGAATGTATTTGTGAAGCTTTAGCTCAAAATACCCCACAGTTAATTTATTATAACCATTTGAAAATGTTATTTTTGGGGCCTGTTTTAAAAAGAGCTGTTTTGGTGTATACAACCTTAAATGTAAATGAGCTGCATATCCCCGCCCTGCCTTTGGATGAGGGTGTAACTTGCATAGCTATGGCAGTCGGTCTAAGCAGAATTCCTGAGGGTGAGAGATCCGCTGTTTTGAATGTCATTTAGCCCGTACATGTTTGAATCGGAATATATAAATAGTCTCTGATCAGACCCAGATGACGAAGAGACTCGGCAGAATAAACACAAATGAGAATGGACCAGGACGTCTCAGTATGGTTATTTGATACATTTATGTACTTATAGAGTTGTAATCTTGTCCCCTTTGAAATTACGGATGTGCAACACACACACAGACACACACAAACACTTGGCGCAATTTTTTGAAACTACATACACATACTGTGATAAAGTTTGCTACGTACACGCGAAATTATATTTATGCGAGGGACCTGTTGCGTCATGTTTACATTAACGTTACTTGTAATACAGGTGCTTCTGTGGCAAATGTGAGAAGATGGCGACAGAACAAGAAAATATATGCAGTTTTAATACAAAATCTTTAAAAATATATATATTTATAAATGTGTGGTTAGTTACACACTATACAAACAAGGTTTAAATTATATACACAGACATCCTACGACGACAACAACTTTAGATGCTTTTGTTGTTGAATCGGCTGACATCGACTGAAAATATTTGCTCAAAAATAATAAAATGCTATAAAATGAACAACAGTATCTGCATGTCGTTTTACAGTTCCTCAAACTAAATGTAAAGCAGCACTCACTAAAAATAAGTAGCCACATCCAACAAAACCCACTATTCAAATTAAAGTTTTGCTTCCTCATTTTCACAGCCACTTTTTACTAGAAATCCTCAGTCATTTAATGAGAGTGCTGGTGAGAATACCATGCACAAAGGCCCTATGTGTCATCTGCAGTTGAAATCTGTTTCCTGTGGAAGCAGGAGAATTAGAGTAAATGGCTCTCATTATAGCTCGGGACATTAAGCATAAGGACCCGTCTTTCCTCGTGTCTCTGTGTCTTGTTAGGTTGTCAGATGTCCTCACTTTGTGTTGTGCACTGCGTCAGTGTGAATGTAGCAGTGTTTACACACCTGGCAGTCTGCAGATAGATAAAAGTGAAATCTATCTCAGCATTAATATTAGACCAGGTTCACCATCTGTAGAAAATTTTGGCAGAATTGTAGCAAGAATAAAATGCTTTTTTTACTAGTGAATTATACACTATAACATTTGGACATGTTTAACCAAATTGAAGTCCCACCCACTGATCTGTAATAGGCCTGTAGGGTGAATGGGTCCCACACCCTTGAATAATAATGAGCTAACGTTTGTAGTCTCTACACTTTTCAATGAAATGTGACTTCCCGCTTATAATGACACAAAATGACGATTTTTACGTCATAATAAGCAGGAAGTAAAACACTTAATCCTTATTTCTCCCATCTCAGGGGGAAAAAAAAGGGAATAAACCATGACCATTCAAAAATATGACTGGGTTTCTAAAGATACAAAGCTTAATGCAAATGGGTGAAGTGTCCCTTTAAGCGTGAACAGTTTGTGATTAAATGAAATTTACAATGAATCTACAAGGGGCTCTGGTGGTAGATTTTACACATTGGATGTCCATATACTAAATTGATCTCCATGGGATGAAGCTTGTCAAGTGTATCTTGAATACAAGCACCCTTGCATGAAAATTGAGCAAATGGTACAAGTGGAGAAAAGACTATATCTAATGACTTCATGTTTCCATCAACCTTCGATGACTTTAGAGCGATCCACAACACCAAAGTACTAGTAACAATAAACACATCAGTAATGTTGTGCTCAGGGAAAATGGTCTAGATGCTCTTAATTGGTGAGGCCAGGAAGCACGAAAAATGTTTTTTTGTTAGCTGGATGTTAGTCTTTAGCAGGATCAAGGTCAGGTCTATTGATGGAATTGGCCATTAAATCTTAGACTAATGGACTGTGACAAACTCAAGAGCCTTTAGCCTTTTAGCTCTTAAAGCGCACCCAGGTCTTTTTTTAGTGGATAGATTTGAGAGAACTATATTTTTATAGCTTATATTCAGTTCATTTGTGACCATCAGCCATTTGTCCAAGAAGTTTTCATTTGTGTGATTCGTGGTTTGTAAAATGGCAGTTAGATTCTCATTAATGTTGTTTTACACATAATATTTTGTATTTGTCAATTTTGTTCTATAGCATGTGCTTATACTAAGTGTCTACATATTCAGTTTATGTATAGTGCAAAGAAACTTTTGTGTTTCTGAGTGTAAAGAATATTTGAAGAATCCGATTAACTCTTTTCTACTATACTGCAATGGAAAGGTTTCTTAAATGTTAAAAGATTTTCATGAAACCATCAGTACCAATAAAGGACCTTTATGTTTAAGAGTGTGCTTTGGTTGCAGGTGACAGGGCCAGCCTGTTTTGTATGTTATTGGTCAGACATGGTGTTACGGAGCAAATGGAGATACACAAGCAAATATTAAGTGTGAATTTGAATATGAGCCAGCTGCATTTTTGATGTGCTTCAAATGGCCAACCCAAGAAGTGTGAATCGCTGTAATCTAAATCTAGTTGTGAGGTTGATGGAGCCTAAAAAGGGATGTTCCTAGTTAACATTTGTGTATTTGTAATTTGAGCAGATACCTTATATGCAAATGGGTCACCCGAGGGATAATTCAAACGCAGGTATTGGACGGGGATTGTGGGAGGAAGGAGCTGAGAAAATCCACTTTAAGCTTTAGGCAACTTCACAACCTACAAAATGCCAAATGAAATGTCTTGAGGGTCAGCATGGATTTAGATACGTTTAAAATAATGATTTGATGTTGTCTTTTATTTAGGGGGTTAATGGAAATGAGGCTTGGACTGCCACGACATGGTCCAACAACAACCCTGCCGACAACTGGAACTGCACCGAACAGGAACCAGCAGGCAATAATGGTAAAAGGAAAATATTTACAGTACATTATCTTTATCTTTATGATTATCTGTCTATAACTATCTACAATAGTTATCCTCAAAAGTGTGGGGTCAGTAATTAAGAAATTAATACGTTTATCAGAGCTGACTGTAACACCATTTATACATTTATTTTGACCATGATTTTATATAATTACATAAATGAATAAATGAATATATATATATATATATATATATATATATATATATATATATATATATATATATATATATATATATATTAAAGTCCCATGACCCTGCAAAGGGTAATCTGTGCTTTTTAACTATCTATTCATTAAAGAATCCTTAAAAAAGTTTCACGGTTTACAAAAAAAAAAAAACTTGTGACACTGAAGACTGGAGTAATGGCCACTGAAAATTCAACTTTGCCATCACAGGAATAAATTATATTATAGAACATTAAAATAATAAAGAAGAATACAATTATTTTAAATTGTACTGTAATTATATTGCACAGTATTGATGCATTTACTCTATTTGAGATAAAATATATGCAGAATTGTTAAGATTTAAGAGACTTATATCAAAGGCATAAAAAATCGTACTGACCCAAAAACTTTTGAACTGAACGGAACTGTATGTATCTCAAGTTTAACTTCCTCCTGTTTGAGAGTGTTTTTTTTTTTTTTTTTATTTGGACACATGTACACTCTGTAACAGGTACAGCTCATGGATACTTTTGCTGCTTTACTGTCTACAGCTCTATGTCATGTGGTCTGAAAAAACATCTGCTTTGTTATGAGGACTTTAAACTTTCTCTAATATATCAAAATCTTTTAACATGCCATAGTTAAAGCCATAAATAAGCTCCAAATAAATAAGCTCATAAATAAATTCAACTGAGGAAGCCAAGTATTGTATGTGGAAGTAACTGGGTAAATTCACTGGTATTTTATAATAATCACAACAGTTTTCTTTGTTGGTGCTTGTTATAGTTGTTCTGAAATAAGCTGAGAGTGATATATTTACATTTTCCCATCCATATGAGTTGCATTATGAATACCGTTGTGAAATATAATTGCACTTTAGCATACTTTTATGCAGTCTTTTTTATTCACCACTACTGTAACAATAACAGCACAGAGAAAAGATATTGTTGGAATCAGCTTTTCCAGCTGATGAACGATAAAAACACTGTTCTTTTATTGTTTTTCAGTTCAGTTTTTCAGTTTTAGCGTTTTTCAGTTCAGTTGTTGTTCTATTATTGTATATGATGATGATTTGTTTGTGTCACATAGGTTCTGTCTATTCGTTTGATGAGGAATGGGACGATGATTCTGATGATGGAAAGTCAACAGGCGGTTATGGAGGTTCCCAGACGGAAGAGGGCGGGACGATACAGCGAGGCGGGGGTCACTCTACAATGAAAATAGCACTCAACAAGTAACGTTTTAGTTTTGATAACTGGCAATAATAATATTTCATTAATAAAATGAACTATAATAACGCTAATCTTTTCTCATAGGTTTCCAGGGTTCTCCAAGACTCCAAATCCAGAGCTGTATCTGCTTACCAAGCACATAGCTAAAGGAAATGACACACTGCCAATTTATGTAAGTTATTGGACTTTGTCACGTGATTTGATTCCATGCCTGAAGAGTGTTTAGTTTGAATAACAGAAAAATCAGCCTTGTTAGTTGTATTAACTAGTGATTTCTCTTTACTTATTATATGCCCCCATACACTAGCGTATATGCTAAACAGTTTTTAGAGATAAAACTCTTTACATTCGATTATCATGAAAACAAATCTCAGAGAACGGTCGAATAAGTACCAATGTGTAATTAGACCAAAGGTTCATTTTTGAGTTCTCCTTTAACACATTTATATTTATTTGATTACTGTTTATTTTGCAGGCGGGTGAGGTGGGTCCAGTATGGCTGTATCCACAAATTTCGTTAGATTGTGTAGTGGCTGATCCCAAAAAGGGTTCAAAAATGTATGGCCTGAAGAGCTACATTGAATACCAGGTCACACCTAATGTAAGTTTCTTTGAAACTCCTCTCAGGACTGCTTGAATAATATTGACTTTTTGCTAACGTGTCTTGGATTCTTTTTTTTTTTTTTCAGACTACTAACAGACCAGTCAATCACAGATACAAACACTTTGACTGGTTATATGAAAGGCTTGTGGAGAAGTTTGCTTGTGCTCTACCCATCCCATGTTTGCCTGACAAACAAGTTACAGGTGAAATCTCTCAGCTCACTTAAGACCAGCTTCTTGCACATTTTGTTCACTTGCAGTAGGCCCATTCACACCAAGGACGATAACTATAATGATAAAGATATAGTTATAAAACTATACCACAACTATAATGGAAAACATTGACAGGCAAGCTCAAGCAGACGAAGTGCACTCAGAATAAGCAGAACGATATTGTGCATTGGTGTGGTTGCTAATATAGTTATCGTTCTTGTGTGTACGCCTGCACAGGCCTTGTTTTTGGCTGGTAGACTCTCTAGCATCTGTCTTCCATTCCTCTTTAGGCCGATTTGAAGAGGAATTTATCAAAGTTCGCATGGAACGCCTGCAGGGTTGGATGTCCCGCATGTGCCGACATCCGGTGATCTCAAACAGTGAAGTTTTCCAGCTCTTCCTTAACTACAAAGATGAGAAGGTGCATTTGCTTAAATATTTGTAAAGTAATAGACATCGAGTTTTATATACTGATATACATGTATATAGTCAAATAATGTATACAAACAGTTAATGAATATTCTGTTGAGTATTGACATGTGTTTGCTGATATTGAGATCACATACTGTAGAAGTGTTTTACAGTGTTATATATTAACTTTGGTTAGTGAATAGGTAAGTTCCGCAGTGTTGTAAGGCGTGTTTTATTTGTTGTTTCTATTAGGAGTGGAAACTAGGGAAGCGGAAAGCAGAGAAAGATGAAACGGTGGGAGTGAAAGTCTTTTCCACCATTGATCCAGAACTGCTAGAGCTAGATCCTACTCAAGTGTGAGGCAATATTTTTTTCCCAAAATTAATACAGTTTTTAATTTATAATGTTGAATTATAAAAAAAAAATCATCAAATATTAACCCATTTAATTCTATCAGAAAATGTATTCAATTAATATTTGATTCAAAATGTTAATTAAGTTATATAAAAATACCAATTATTATTTCTACAAGTATAAAATTAATTATGATTTATAGTTATTGTAAATGAATAAGAATTATAATTATTAAAGAATATAATTATTATATGAAATCTATACTAACATTCAGATTTTGCGTTCATTAGATTTTTCTTCTTGGAAGAAATTGATACTTTTGTTAAGGATGCATTACATTGATTAAAAGTAACAGTAAAGACTTTGTTACCAAAATGTTATATTTCAAATAAATAAGTTTAAAACTTTCTATTCATCAAAGAATCCTGAAAAGAAAAATCTATCAGTTTTCAAAAAAATATTAAGCAACACAACTGTTTTCAACGTTGACAGTAAGAAATGTTTTTTGAGCAGCAAATCAGCATATTAGAATGGTTTCGGAAGGATCATGTGACACTGAAAATTCAGATTTTATAATTTCTTGTAATTTCATATATTTATTTCATAAACAATGGTCTTGATGTGATTTGTAGGGAGCAGAAGTTTGAAACGTACAGCCAGTTTAGTAGATCTATGGACAACAGTGTTAAGGAACTACTGGCTGTTGGGAATCTTCACTGGAAGAGATGTACAGGCCGTGAGTTCACGTACTATACTGTCAAAAAAGATATGTTCATTATATAAAAAGATATGTTCATTATGTTACTACAGTATTTTGTGATTTGTCCTTTTCCTGCTCCTGAAATTCTGCTTTTAAACCAACAGCATTGCAGAAGGAGTATCGACAGATTGGAAAAGCATTTCAGAACCTGTCATCAGTTTTCAACACCAGTGGATACCCGCGTAAGAAACTACAGCTTTGTTTATTAAAATGCTTTATCATGTTCACCGTTGAAATATGAATACTTAATGATTACCTAATCATGGGGTTTTCTTGTGCCTTATTTTCAGGGGAATCAACTTTGACAGAGGCATTAACTGCAACAGGGAAAACATATGAAGAAATAGCAGAAATGGTTGCAGCACAGGTATCAGAAGTACATTTCCTCAATATAAATACTTTCAAAAACTCTTCAGTCCTTGAACCTCTGCCAGTGCCGGTCACTCATTATTAGCACGTCCCCTTACATCCTCTGCTGCTATTTCCACAGTTTGATAGAATTGTAACCATCAAGGTTACCCAATGATAACAACATCCGTGATTTCTGTTTTTAGTTTTATCCATGAGTTTAAGCCATTGTTTACGGATTCAATAATGATAACATTTGTTTATCAGCCAAAAAAAGATCTACACTTCCTGTTGGAAACAAACAACGAATATAAGGGACTACTGGGCTGCTTTCCTGACACAATAGGAGTTCACAAGGTAAACCTTTCACCTTTTGCTTAAGCTAACGGGGAACGTTCTTGGAACTTTGGCTAACGCAACATTCTCTCTAAGTTATAAACAAACATTCTTCCGGTAACATTAATAGACTGTTCATTCAAAGTTGTCTGGTCTGGTCAAAATGTTATAGCACAAAAACGTTAGTTATACATCATACATGGATTTTTTTTCTGAAATGTTTTTGTTGGACATTCATCTAATGTTTTTAGATGTTACTACTTGTTTCAGAAAGTTCAGAGAACAAGTTAAGTAACGTTCCCATAATGTTTGCAAAATTATAAAATGTTATGTTCCCTTAACAGCCTAATAACCAAGAAAAAAAGTTTTTAAAACATAAAAACCTGGACGTTTTGAACGTCTGGGTACATTTGGAAACTACATTTTTCATAACTTAACAGAAATTGCAAAACATCCTTTTTTATTTTCTGAATTTATGAATCTGTGTTCAATAATGTCATAAAATGTTTAAGATAATGTACATTTGGGTTTAAAAAGCATGTTTCTTTTACATCCGGTAATAAACTAAGTTTAATTATTAATTAAGAGAGTAAAGACTTTTTAAAATGACAATTTTTTTTTATTTAAAAATATATGTTTTACGTATTTAGTTTTTCATCATTAATGAATTCTATTTCAATAATTCATTTATTATCATTTGTTTTACTATGAATATTTTAAATCAAATTTTTATGTTGATATAGTTTGTAATGGAAAGTAGTATAAATATTCAGTATTTTTAATAATGGTCGCTGCTTGGTATTTAAATGAGTTTTTCAATTATTCCCCCTCAGGCTGCCATTGATAAAGTGAAAGAGGCTGATCATTTGGTGACCATGAATAAAATCAGCCAACAAGATAAACAAACAATGGAAAAGAATCTCAGCACCATGTCGTATGCATTGCAAGGTACGTTAGTAAAGTGTATCTAAGACCTTTTGTCACAGTGGTCCTTTAAATGTGAACCTTTGTCCATAATTGTAATCACACACGTAATCTTAGACTTGCCATCTGTGTCTTTAGCGGAGATGAATCACTTCCATAGCAACCGTATCTATGACTACAACAGACTCATGCAATTCTACCTGGAGGAACAGGTGAAATTCTATGAAACGGTGAGTGGAGGCGGGATTCTAGTTTGTATGGACACCATATACACGATGAATGTAAAGCAGTATATTAAACAGTAAATGTAACGTTCTGCTTTGTTCTCGTTGGATAGATTGCTGAAAAGCTGAAGAAAGTGCTCGGTCAGTATACCACCATGTGAGGACGCACTCTATAAACAGAAATACTCATCAAACTGTGGAACATCAAGAAAAGATGCTGCTTTTGCTTTTTTTCATGCTAGTTCACAATGAACCATGTTTTTACGGAGCCCCTAAAGGGAGGAAGAATTATGTGATTGCTTTTGCGTTCCCCGAGAAACTTTGCGAAACTCGGTCTAAATGTTTTGCGAGTCAACGCAAAATTTCTCGGGGGAATGTAAATCTTTTGCAAGCAAATGCAATGTTTCTTGCATATATTTACCATCACGATGTCCCTTTATGGGCTCAGAATGTTTCTACCTAACAACATTAATTGTGTATTACTGCTATGTGACATAGAAAAAACTAGGTTATAAGGGAACAAACAATGCACATTATATAATGTTATTCATTAACCAAATATTTTGTCCACAAGAACAAGAGAAATTCAAATCTTAACTGTAAGCTAATGTAACACTCCCTAACATTAAGATTTTTTATTTTCTCTGTGTAAAATGAGGTCTCTCAGGGATGAATACACTCAGACTGGGCCTTAAACCAAAATGGGGTTCGTTAACGTCTTAATTAAATTCTCTGGCATTATATTGTTTTCTTGTAGTATGTAAAATTACATATGTCAGAGATTTAAAAGTGGCATGTATTGGATAATAGCAATAAGGACATTGTCTTTTACCTGTGGTAAAATGTTCTATGGAAAACAAAACAAAACTAAAATGTCTCTATATCACACTCGGTGTATATTTGTTTTTAACTAGCCCTATAGTGTGTAATAAATCTTTCTTTATACCTTTCCAAGTCTGCGGGGAGAGTTGTAATGATCGGCATTGATCTGCATTTTTGGCCTAGTATCAAAATTGATTTTTTTAGTTCAACATTCAACAATATCATTTTGGAGAAGATAGTAGATCCAGTATTTATGCTAGCTCGAAGTCAGTTTTTTCCTCTTCTAAAGAGGAAACTAAATCATTGACCTTAGAAAGGAAAAGGAGGAAATGAGCATGATGACCTCAGCATCTGTTTGAATTTCTAGAATAAGTGACCTCGCGCAAGGAAGCACTGGCCGCATCTAAAATTGCATACTTCCCGATTAAATAGCGGGTGAAAATATTAGTACAGTATGTCCAAATTCACTGCATTCATTACGGAGTAGTCAAACACTACCCGGATGACCAACTACTTCCAGCGAGATGCTGAAGTATGCATACAATGGACACTTTACTATCGCATGAGGCCACGGAGAGGAGCTGTGAATGGCAGTGAAGTGACGTAACTGACACTGGTAGGTCAAATGATAATGACAACATGGTGAATGTAGTACTGTACATCCAGATTACATTCATACTATATAGAACATAATTTTTTCAGTCGCAAAGTAATTACAGTACATACCTACTCGAGAGTATACGATTTTCGGACAAAGCCACTATTTCTCTCCCAAATCTGTTTCCTTACTTTAAATTAAACAAGGGATGGCATAAATTTTGACATTATTTTCATTTTTGACCATAAGGTGTCTCTTAGTTTTGTCTCTCTTCTGAGACTTTAGGAAACAAAATACTATGCAAACATTTGTCAAAGTATGCGATGCCCCTCAAACCCTCTTGCCATGTTCATAGGCTGATCTGTTCCACCCTTCCTGTTAGTGTGTGATAGGCAGAAAGAGTCTTTATGGATGGTGCAGATATGTTTATCTCATGGCAAAGTCTGAAGAACACAGAAAGTCAGCTGTATATACTAATAAAGCAATATATTTGTCAAAAACTAAGACATTTTTTATACATTCTCAAAGAAGTTATAAAATGTAAACAATGTTGTGAAATATACATTTAGGCATGAAAAGGATGTACATTTTGGGATTATTTGAACACCTGTTACCTCTACATTACACAGAGTTATTGAGGCTTAAACAGCAAACATATTTACATGTGCCATGTGTGATATGATATCTATTAATAGAGCTTTCTCAAATGTTCTCTTAAACCTCTGGGGCTGGTTGCGACAAAACCTCGACAGTAATCGTAATCGACAGTACCCTTGTGATTATTAAACATAATGTTTTTCATCTTTTTTTATTACTAAGTTTTTTTTCTTCTTTTATTATGACGATTGAATTTTTTTACATTGCAAAAAATGAGATGAATTAAGGGGTTTGTTTCAACTGGGCCCTAGTGTCTTAAAAACGATTTCCTCCGAATATTTCTATGCAACAAAGTAAATGTACAGTAACACCCATTAAAATGTGAAAAGTGTACCAATTGTATATTAATCTCTGAATTATTTCAAATGAATGATTATCCATTACATTTTTTGTGCAAGTTAAAAAATTATTGATGATAATCAAATACATATTGTTTTAAGATTATCAGAAATGATAAAGTTGGGATTTTCCATTTAACCACAGTTTACAAACAGAGAACCAATGATGTCACAACAGTGTTGTTTAATGCAGGCCTAAAGCGGTGTTATGGAGAGAGGCGGGGCTTGAATATCCGTGGGCGGATCATCATGCTCACCTTCTTCAAGGAGTAGTAATCTGAGTCCTTCCATGAGTACCACACAATCCCATCAGGCCCCAGAAGATTCTTCCCTTTGGCAGAGTAACGCCCCCCCTGGTGGTCAAGACAAACACAGGACACAGTTAAGATGGTTGGGCTCATATTTCATATCTTGGAATGATTTCCTTTTTTCCTTCATTTAAATACAACCTTATAATACACTCCATTGAGGTTGGCAAAGAAGCACTGGTGGTACCACCAGCCTCCGTGAGATATCTCGGCACAGATGTCACCTGTGTCTGGAGTGCTGAAGCTTTGCTTGTCATGGTACCAAGCGAACGAGTCCTCGACTGTACCACTGAATCCTGACACGTGGAGACGATAGTGGTTGTCCTCGTTCTCAATCCTGCCAAAGAAAGCAAGCTATTTTAGAGTTGTTTACAGAAATGCATCTTATTGTCAGACCTTATTTTCTTGTAAGAACACTTAAGAAAAAAGTGCAAGACCTGCACAAATCTATATTTTATTTTTTATAAATAACACTTAATTTTTTAATAGCTGATCTTTTAAATATTTAATATGATGTAATATTACTATTGTGTTTTAAAATTATTTCAAATATTTTATTACATATAATTAATATTATTATAATATGGAAGCTTGTTTCCGCCACATAATTGAAAATAAAACAGTAACTTAAATTGCGAGATTATATCTCATAAATCAAAAAAAAAAAAAAGGTCAGAATTGCAAGATACAAACTCTGAATAGCAAGAAATAAAGTAATATACACAAATATATATATAATATTATAAATTATGAGATATTAACCTGGAATTGATAGGGAAGCAAGTCAGAATTGTGAGATATAAACTTACAACAGCGAAAATTTTAAGACAATAAATCGCAATTACCACAGTTCTGAGAAAAAACTTGGAATTTCTGATTATAAAGTCTGAATTGTTAGATATAAACTTGCAATTGCAATTTTTTAAGCTTCCATATTATTATTATTAATTGTAATTTGTTTCTCACTTAAATCTATTAATACTATTTAATACAGTATATTTCAAATATTTTATCAACTGAAATCAAAAAGTAAGTGTTCTTAGTTGAAATATTCAGACCATCTTTCCAAATGTTTACCAGAAGTTCTGGTACAGTGCGTGTTTGTGCTTGCCATTCCAGTCCTCGAGTTCAATGCGAAGGGAATATTCTCCCTGGCTGGAGATGTCATGGATGTGGTCATTTCCCAGCCAGAATTCTGCGTGCAGATCTCCGAAGCCATCCCTGTATTCTGTCCATTTGCGGTTAAAATTGACCTTTCCATCCTGCCGACGTTGAAACATGGTCCATCCACCTCCTGGTCCAAAGAATGATTCTTTAATCTCAAATAACAGTCTCTAAATGCTCATAATTTATTCGAAAAATGCAAACCTTGAGTCTCCATATCACAATAAACGTCGACTGGAGTTGATCCCAATGAGGGGACAACAGTAAAAATCCCAGACCGGTGGACTCCATTGTAGTACAGTGATGCACAGTCAATTGGACAGTTTCTTACATGCTGAACCTCTGAGGAAACAAATACTAAATCAAATCAAGCTATCGTTACAAATGTCCAAATATTTCAGCACTGAGTTCTGAGATGCCAGTGACTTAAAATATAGCATAGTTTTTAACTTTCAATGACTTTCCCCAAAAGTTACTTCCCTGTAAGCTCTTCAGTACCTATATTGCTGACCTGGGTGAAGGGTATCTTGGGCGCTGAGAAGCGGGCTTGTGCGGATGATATTGATCATACAACCAGGATTGCGCCTCACGCGCTCTACTATCATAGTGAGATTGCGAATCTGTCTTTGCATGTCATAGATGAGTGATCCGTGGATGTGCAGCAGAGCATTGGCCTCTTCATAGATCTGCTGCAGCGTGTGAAAGCGGTGCTCTAAAGACGAGTTTATTCCATACTTCTCCTCGCTCTGCCGGCACAGAGAAATAGCATTCAGCAATTCAAAGCACAAAGTTCAAATGGGAAAACTAACACAGATACAGTGCAAGATTAATCTGGTGATATTGTTTATTTAGCGATTTGAAAGTTGTGTGAAAATGATCAAAATGATGCCACTGACTCCCAATATGACTGGCGGGGAAAGAGTTAATTTAGTGCCTTTTGTGAAGAAAGCAAATCTCTGAATGGTTTGATTGACTAGTTAGCTCAGTACAAAGTAAATGGGAAAACACCCTTTTTGAGTCAATGACATGAGAAACATCCAAATGTTCTTTGATGGTCTAATTGAAATTGTAAAAAGTGAAATGTAATAATTTAGCTTGCAAGAGTAATAGCGCAAGCATTTCGTTGAGTAAAAGACCCAAATTACCCAAAATCGCCTCTTTATTTGAAATGTATTTTAAAATGGTCAACCTGGGAATGATGAAAGGAAATAGGCCATTTTCTCTTCAAGGCCGTACAAACTTCTGTTATTGCAATGCAATGTATAGCTGTTTTAATTCAATTTATACCAACAAGAAACTACATTGTTTGGTGTTGCTAAAAATAATAAGAAACATAAATTTATATAGGCAACAATTAACTTCTTGCACATATTTCAAGAATGAAAAGTTGTACAAGAATGAAAAGCATTGTTGGCAATGTGCTCACTACAGATCGTGTGTCTATTGGACAGGTTCCAGCACTAATCCTGTAATTGATCAGGGTTAAGAAGGCATTTGTTATGTGGATGGCTGATGAACCCACTAGCAGACAGCAACTGATTCTCAAAGGGGTTTATTAAAGGACAAAACAGAAAGAAAAACCCACGATGGGGCAAAACAGGACAGGGTATAACACACTAGACTAAGACTTGAAACTAAGACAATAGAAACAAACTCTTCTTGACAAGACTCTCAACTAGTTACTCACAGCTTGATACAAACACAAAGTATGATAAAGTCAAACACTGAACTCACGGTAGGTTTCACAATGAACCGACACAGGACAGCAAACACAAGGGGAATAAATAGGGAACACTAATGACGAGGACAGGTGACACTGACTAGACAATAATGACAAGACGAGGATAACAAGAGGGCGGGGTTATGTAACGAGACAACACAAGCACATGGCCACACAGGCCATGCGCTTGTACACAAAACATGGGTCTGTCACGATCCTGCCACAAGACCAGGAAAAATCTAAGACATGATGGCAGAATCATGACAGAACCCCCACCTTAAGGAGCGGCTTCCAGACGCTCCTCAAGGAGACATCAAACATGAGACAAGACCAACTGGGACAAAGACAAGAACCAACAATACATAACAAATAATAATAAGGGCATACAAGAATAAACAATGACAGGATTGGGATGAAACATCAAAAACATCATACAGGGCAGAGGAGGGGGAGGAAACACAATGTCTTTGCGCGACAGTCCAGGGTGGGTGGGCGGGACAGGGGTCCTGGGACCACGGGGAGTGGGCTTAGGACGAGAGGACCGAGCGGGCTTGGGAGGAGTGGTGTGGGACAAGGGAAAAACAGTCCGGGGTTGAGCCATGACAGGGGAAACAAACGGAAGTCCAGGAACAGTGGGGACAGGGACAAATGGGGAAACAGACCGGGAATTAGAGGAGCCAGGGGAGACCGGGAAAACAGACGGGGATGCAGTCTTACTGGCAGCAGCAGACTCCAACATAGAGGACTCCAAGGACACAGAGGATGAGGTAACGGGACTTTTGACGGGGGACAAAGCAGGCAAAGGTGCAGGACACAAGACACGGGGCGAAACAGTCGATTGTGGAGCTTTGGCAGCTGGCCTGGGATCAGCCTCTAAGTCAGCTGGCTTAGGATCTGTGCTCTGTTTAGCAGACTTGGGATCAGCGAAGACTGCAGCTGGCTTGAGATCTGTGCTCTGTGTAGCAGACTTGGGATCAGCGAAGACTGTTTCTGGACTGGGATCGGCGCTCTCTGGAGCATTTGAAACGGAGACTGGGGATGAGACAGGACTGACTGGGAAATCAAGAATTCTGACCAGACGGGATAAATACTCGGACAGGGTTCTGGCAGCGATGATGACTGGCATCTCCTGATGAGCCGAAACGGACTGTACCACAGCCCTTGCAGCGGAATCTGCTGCTGCTCTCTCCTCTGCAGACACAGCAGAAGACTCAGAGACGACCTTCTCAGTACAAGTCTCTGGGATGGATCTCCCCAACGCCGACTGGGAAAAGGCGCTTTCTGCAGCAGGTTGAAGAACGGTGTCTCCTGTTGCAACCACCGGAATCGCGCTTACAGCCGCGGGGCAGGGAACAGCGCTTCCGACTTCAGCGGCGGGTTGGAGAGCCATCACGGGCTCAGGAGGGGGTAGAGACGGCGAACCCGAAGGTCCTCTCCTCCTCTTCTTCCTCCTGGGTCGCGGGGCAGAGTAGGTAGCCAGACTAGTGACCGGAGAGGGAGGTGAAGCAGGAACCGTTACCGGAACAGGTGAGCTCACTGCAGGCGAGGAGGATTCCGGGCAGGAACACTCTGATGCTGACTCCCACGACGGGTGCCTTCCACGCTTACCATGAAGACTGATGGACGTGGAAGGTGTCTCAGGAGTCGCGGCAAGACTGGGTTGGTCCCCAAGTGTAGCAACAGCTAACAGACGACCCTCAGGGATCACAGGAAGTGTAGCGGAAGATGAAGACC
Source organism: Pimephales promelas (assembly GCF_988280905.1). Lineage (NCBI taxonomy): Eukaryota > Metazoa > Chordata > Actinopteri > Cypriniformes > Leuciscidae > Pimephales > Pimephales promelas. Next base: position 27,102,581 of record NC_142783.1, read on the forward strand.
TTGTAGCACCCTGCAGCTCCCTCTGTGACAGACTGTCCACCATCTTGTGGAACGGGCGGCTGACCAGTCTCTCACGTTCAGCTAGAGGAGGATGGACGTTAAGACCCGCGATGAAGTAGCGGTTGACCAGAATCTCCGGCAAGAAAAACCTCCTCTTGTCCACGACCTGGGCGTACTTCCTCAGGGTCAACTCTCCCTGAGGAGGGAAAGGAAGCTTGCCCTCCAGGCTGTCGGTGATGGCCGACTGCCACCATTGTTCGGGGTCTGACGGCTGCAGAGTAGGATAAATAGGCTTGCTGTCTGCTGGGTTTCTTGTTGGTCGGTTCATTCTGTTATGTGGATGGCTGATGAACCCACTAGCAGACAGCAACTGATTCTCAAAGGGGTTTATTAAAGGACAAAACAGAAAGAAAAACCCACGATGGGGCAAAACAGGACAGGGTATAACACACTAGACTAAGACTTGAAACTAAGACAATAGAAACAAACTCTTCTTGACAAGACTCTCAACTAGTTACTCACAGCTTGATACAAACACAAAGTATGATAAAGTCAAACACTGAACTCACGGTAGGTTTCACAATGAACCGACACAGGACAGCAAACACAAGGGGAATAAATAGGGAACACTAATGACGAGGACAGGTGACACTGACTAGACAATAATGACAAGACGAGGATAACAAGAGGGCGGGGTTATGTAACGAGACAACACAAGCACATGGCCACACAGGCCATGCGCTTGTACACAAAACATGGGTCTGTCACGATCCTGCCACAAGACCAGGAAAAATCTAAGACATGATGGCAGAATCATGACAGCATTAGTACAGAAACAGTGCACTACCAAAACATTTGTCTCTGCACAATACGGAGGTGTAGCGAAGCTGCTAATATGTAACGTGTGATACACTTTGTTTAGCAAATAAACAATGAAAAAGAATCTCAATTTGCAATAATCCCAGGTTGCTATGGACACAGGTTTGCTTATGCATAAACTCATGGCCATGAGAAAAGGATGTCGTTCCCTCAACATAGGACCCCACCCGGCAAATTACGTCTTCCATTTCACTGCTCACTTTTCCATTGTCTTTCTATGTTTTCGCATTCTAGATGGACGTGTTTGACCGATGCGCTTCCATCTCGCGTCTCTTGAGTCTCACGCATTACACACCGTTCTAACACGGAAGAGCTAGAATGCGAATACATAGAAAGACATTGGAAAAGTGAGCAGTGAAATGGAAAAATGCATTCTAAGCATAGGCGTAATTTGCGGCTTGGACGGGTGCGACATGTCCCCACCACTTTTTGCATCTCGCGGCATGGATGTAACTAATACAAATAAATAAATCTCTAGTTAACTAGTAGAGCATTAATTTCGTTCGTTTGTTAAAGAGACGATCTAGCCCTGAAATGTGTTGTTTTTGAAATCAAGTGATCAAAGTTTTCGTTGACTGCGATCAGTGGCGCGGATACAAGTGTTCTCTTGTGGCCATACACAGTCTTCGTGCTTTAATCCATCGCGGAGACTCTCTATTCGTTCCGGTGAAATCACAAAGTAAAATGCACACAAACGTGTTCCTGCTTGATATACAACCACTGATAAACATAATCGGGTTTTAATGAGAAAAAAAATAATGGTCTGCCACTGGACCATTAAAGTACATGCGTTTAAATGTCGGATCTGTGTGTAAACGACAAATTAAACACAATTAAATCGATTGCTGGACATCGGTATCGGTAGATTATAAAATCATTACAAAATGTAATAAACAGCAAAATGTGCCAATATTGCTTTGGGTGTCATGACGTCCAAGAATCGAGAACTGTTTCTCAGAAATGACCTTCAAAATAGGATGTCATGAGAAATATGTGATGGAATGAGAAAGGTACTCATAGAAACACACTTTCCTTGCTAAAAGCTTGTAGCTCTTACCTGCAATTCCAGCACTTTGATACGATGCCTGTGACTCCTCAGCTCCTCTTGAAGCTCTGAGATGGTCTCTTTCAGGTCCTGCATCTGCTGCTTGCGTTCTTCATTCTCACGCAGCCAGTAGGAGACCTCATCTGTACAGCGGAACATGTCGGGACACCGCTGTTCCTCCAACTGAGGTAATGTGGCTGTTAAACGACACTGTCCATTTGGCATCACTTCATTGCTGTATTCACCACACTGCATTAGGCCACTGCTAACTTGATGTGTGTTAGTCTGAGAAGTGTCTGTTTTAGGAAGGTCTGTGGATTTAGATTCTTCAACAGCATCTTTGGATTTGACAACAAGAAATTGGGCCCATGCTGCCCAGAGAAACAAAGAATACAGCAGAGACAACCACATTCTGCAAAAGACTGAAGTTCTCCAGAGAAGTAAGGACTAGGGAGTGAAATCAGACCCGGAAACCTGTTAGGGTTCTCAGACTGGTAAAGCTTATTTCCTCATGGTTTAATGATGCCACTAGACCTCTCAGGAGAAGATGGGAAGTAATTGAGATCCTAAACAGATACCCACCCAGCATTCTGCAAAAAGAAATAATAGAATCAATGGGTAAATTGTGACACTCATAAAAAATATGTAAAAATGCAATTCATAATTTTTTTGAATAGACAATATCATTTCTTTGAATATGCTTTCAAATGACTCAGTGACTGGGAGGGGATGTTCTGTTCACTGTTCTCTAGCAGTGAATGGACCGATTTAAAAGACTGAGATGTAGGCCTATATAATAAAAAAAACATTAAATAATAATAATAAAAAAAAAACGTTCAGTAAATGGATTTAAATGACGGGATATGGACGTGGATGGATAAATGTACACTGCATATTATGTTAACTTTTATTGATGACAAACTTCATTTGAGTGGTACTATAAGCAGTGGCACCATAATGTACAATATAATAGGCAATATGTTAATATAATCATTTCTTAATTCCGCGCTTTTTTTTATTAAATAGAGATATTAAATAGGGATGTAAAGATATTCAAACTGAACCGAAAAAGCACAATACACCATACCTCCCATGGTACGTGTTTATTGCACAACTCTCATGGCATACCAAACGCTGCCCTGGCCAGTTGAGGTTGACCTCACTTTACCTTGTCATAAAGCTAATTTTTCCTCCTTGACATTTGATTAGCCTAATAAGGGGTGTAACAGTCTTTGTGTAGGCTACAAGCCGAATACAGTGTTGTAGCGTAACCATCATCAGTGGTGGAGGAAGTACTGAATCTCAGTACTTAAGTAAAAGTACAAATACCCAGATAAATATTTACTTTAGTAAAAGTAGAAGTAACACAATGACAACCATACTTAAGTAAAAAGTAAAAAGTACTTTATTTTAAATGTACTTTAAGTATTAAAAGTAAAAGTACTTGCATAACAATTTATTATTTTAATGTCTATTTTCTAATGATTAATAAAACATTTAATTCTAACTCATTCAACCTAATAGCCTACTCCTATAATGATGTTCAATAATGATGGAAAAAAATGTCACCATTTCTGAAACAAGCTTGCAATTAGGCAATATCATGCTTATCCTTACTATATGTTAATAACTATGTTTGGCAGTAAACGCGATTCATTTATGGTGTAATTCTGAACCTCTTGGCTTGCCATAATCCTAACCAAACCAAACATATATCACACACGGTGTGTTTCCTATGCACGTAAAAACAATTTCGCGTATGAGTTGCATGATAAACACACTGCGTATGAGACGCATTTAGTGTGACCGGGTTGATATACTGTATCTATGGCAACCGAACGTCACTGGTGAGACAAACGTGCAACGAACGGATGGTCAGATTACGTTTTGGCAGGGGAAAAACTGATCAGAAAATGTAACGAAAATGTAACAGAAGTTGTAGAAATGTAGTGGAGTAGAAAGTAAAATAATTGCTGCGAAATGTAACGAAGTAAAAGTAAAAAGTAGGCACTATTTGTTGTACTTAAGTAAAGTAAAGATACGTAAAAAATGTACTTAAGTAAAGTAACGAAGTATTTGTACTTCGTTACATTCCACCACTGACCATCATTAACCAGCAGCACCATTAATCGCAATAAGCTCAGTGTTTTGGTAAGATAAAAAAGTGTCATTTTTCAAATTATACCCATTTTATCACGAAATTCAAACAATAAATGCCGTTTTGACGCTCTTTAGTGTGGCGTGACAGATCATAAGACGCCTCAATTTAAGCAATAGCCCAGCAAACACATTAACACATGTTGTCTACGTGCTGGCATCATTGTAACAAGTAGAATTGTAGAAACGTTGTTGCGCCACATTCAGCAACTGAGAGACGTAATACCTATAGATATATCCCCAATTTAGCATTTTATGTTGTGGTTAATTTTAATTAGTCATATGTTAGATAATTATATACTTTTCAAATATTGTTTATCCTATGTAGCCTATAGACCTAACAGTCGATCAATTATATGTTAAAATGGCATAGCTTTATTAAGCATGGAATCAAATTGCACTTCAAAAAGTCAAACATTTGTAACGTTTAACTAGCCTACGCTGCCTGTTCAAGGAGTGCTGAAATCAATTAGCCTACTCAGTCATGACTTTTGGCATAAAGTAAAAAATGTGTCATACAACCTGACCAGAAGATGTTCAAATAAATGTCACATTAGACAAGGAAGTTACTTGTAGGTTGTGTTTGTATAATTCCATACGCACTGCATAGGCTACGTACTGCACACGTGTCCGCTGGCTGCGCTGAGACCACGCCCACTCGCGGGAAAGCTCTGTCGACGGTGATGTCAGGTGATACTGCTCTCAGGACGGGAGGATGATGACCGAGGCGGGAGATAGTCGGTACGGCCCCATTTACCAGTAACAGCGGATTACAGTTGTCTCTGACGGAAGTTTATAAAACTATCCCGTGTAAAATGATCACAACAGAGGCGGGTGTTGGCGGTGTTCCTCAGCTCTCCATCAAGGTTGGCTCTTCACAAAATTAATCCACCTCTTATTAATGCGATCCTTTTTAGGAAATTTAAATAAAGACACCGATCTGTTTTGTACATGATCGCATCCAGGTAGTAGTCTACGCATTTCCGTGTTAAAGGCATAGCTAGCTAGCTAGCAAACTGTAGTAATAGTAAGTAACTCGTGATTGAGAGCCAAACTGATGCAATGTGCTCTATTCCCAGGGGAGGGGCCAGCCTCAGCCTCAGTGCATCATCAAGTAGGGGCGTGTCCCGGAGCTCAGGGGCTAGGTTGTAGTTGTGGCGCAATTAATACTAATTGTAATTAATAATAGTTATAATTTTGTATTTTAATATTAAATTTTAATTTTAATTGTATTTTAATTTTAATTTTAATTGTATTTTAATTTTGTATAGGCCTAATAATAATTTATAATTTTATGGCTTTCAGCTTATGAAAACCTTTTCACAATATTCTAATTTTGAATTAGGGGGTTCCATAAACTGTAACCTATAATCATCAAAATTATAACAAATAAAGGCTTGAAATATCTCACTTTACATGTAACGAGTCTATATAATACATTAGTTCCTCCTTTTAAGTTGAATTACTGAAATAAATTAACTTTTGCATGATATTCTAATTTTTCGAGTTTCACCCTGCATAGTCCGTTCACTTAATAATGAAATGTCAGTGATTCTACATCATGTCCAATAATGGTGTTGGGCCTAGTGTGTACAGTTGTGTAGCGCAACAGTCTTTAAGAACTGGTTTAACTATATTATTAACATAATTTATGTTCTGTTGTTTCAAAATTCCTTATTTAAGTCATGTGGTGCAGATTTTGATTTAGATTATCTAATGCCTATCTCCATATTTATTGACTCATATTGTCAACCAAGTCTTAATTCATCAAGCATTTCATCAAAGTTCATTGAAAGATCATTAGATGTACAACATGTCCTTCAACATTAAATGTCACTGAGAACAGATGCAACTTTACAGATGCACACATTGTTCATGAGCATAATGCATCCTGAAATTTCAAAGGCTAAAATAGAATGGCAGCAAATGAAAAATAATCAAGTCAACAAATGAGATAAGGAAAGTTACCTTTCGCCGGACAGGCAAATCTCCTTGTAATTAGGAACGTGGCAAGAAAGTATATGTCCCTTTCTCTCACTCACTGTTAGGAAATGCTGTGCTGTGAACAGTGTTACAATGGCTGACAGACATCTTATCCTCTAAATCTTCTCTAATAGGATTACATTCACTGTGTGGTGTGGGTGAATATACAGCCTGTAAAATATATGCTTGGCAATTTTACATATTGTTAGATTTACCTGGATATTTAAATATCTATCTAAATATCTATTCTAAAAATGTCTACAACTGTGATTTTATCATTGGCATGACACAATTTTTTTTTACACTATTTATTATGTTTATGTTTGTTATTAGCAATAATTAACATTTAACTGGAACAAAAACACATTTAATTAACACTTGATTTATTTTATTTAAAAATACAGGAGCAAAGCTTGCACACACTTTTTAGAATCTGGAACCTCTTTTTCCCAATGTTTCATTTCTAAGATCTTACCCAAGATAATTTATTTTCTTGTATTTATTAATATAATAAATATAACAAAAAATAACAAATACAAGATTTAAATATAACAATATATACACTGAAATTATAAACTGTAATTTGTTTAAAAATGTGATTAATTATTTTATTTTATTATTATTATTATTATTTTTTGCTTAAATTACTTACATTTTTATTCTCCCTGGAATAGTTCCTGTCTATACCACTGAAAATACATGTTCAGCATGCCTTATTTTCAAAGTCATTGTTTTATAACTGTGTATTATTAATAATTCGGATGGTAATGCATTTTTATAGTATCATTATAATCATATTATTTTTATTTAATATTTTCTGCGTATACATTTGTTTTTTATCTCCCTGAAGAGTTTGGCCCATGCATATTTACTGTAATTTTTGCCATAAATACAGCAATATATATAATACCATGATTTTATGTTTTGCATTTGTCTGCTCAACCTAATCCGCTACTGGCATTCAGTCATATCAAAACATGTTAATGGTGAAATTATGAGCCTTTCCTCTGCTTGTACGCAAACGGTGACACCCAGATGGCTTCCTCCTTCAAATCCCTCACCTTCCAATTAATTTCAACACAAGATTAGCACCTGTGTGTCCTTACACACCAAAAAACACATGCCGTATAATTGATTTGAAGTGCATTTTAACCTTTAATCACCAAAGTCATGTAAACTGACACGTATGCCCTTAAACCTAAGGATAAGACCGTAATGATTTGATAAGCCAGACATCAGAATGAAGGTATCGTCCTAATCCTGAATTCATTCACAACTGACTTCTAACTGCTGATTGACAATCTTTGATGGATTACTCATCTGTACCGTGGATGATGCGCCGGGGTTTCCAACCTGCACCACCCATTAAAAGTGACAGAGTTTGGTGTCCTTGAGGAATTGACGCACAGATAGCTTATAAAAGACAACTAGCCTAGACGAGGATTTCAGACATCAGAGACAAGCAACCAGACAGATCAGAGAATCTCTAGAGAGAAGAACTTTGGTTCGGCGGACTTCTTTCTGCACAACAGGTTGGTAAAAAATTCATGCAGTGAGGTTCGGTTCACTTTTGATTGGTTTGGTTTTTGCACTTTTGATAATTCATGATCTCACAGACATCCATTGTGTTCATAATGGCCTTTTAATTTGGGTGTGCAATGAAATAATCCTTTCGTTCGTATTTTATTGTGAGTACTGCCATCTTATTGATATTGTGTTCTATCATCAGACATGGTGAGGATGTTGTGTCCTGCTTGGCTCTTGGCTCTGGCTGTACTGTGTGCGGGCGGCTGTGAAGTTAGAGCTCAGTGTTGGGAAAACACTCGATGCCGAGACCTCAACACTGAGGAGAGCATCTTGGTGAGTTACAATATTCCTTGCACAGTTCAGTTCACCAATTCAAATTGTGGCAAATATTACCATTGCTAAAACTTAGGATTAGGAATTTAATCAGATCACAACTCAAACGTTAACTATATTATTGATTGATCAGGCTAATGATTTTTACCTAGCAAAATACTCCAAACACACTAGATAGGCACTATACATTTACTTTATATTGACCATTTTACAAATAATGGGAACACCAAATAACACTTATGTTCTGTGTATTATTTTCAGCGATAGTGTGTACCCTATTTTTAATGGCCCCGTCATTATTAAAATGCCCATGTAAATTTAAATACATTTAAACTCTCAGTTTTAGTTCCCGTCTCTGTAAAGCCCACCTTACCGAAAGGCTAGTCTGCTCTGATTGGTCAACCAGCAGCTGTAAATAGTATTAATGTACATTCACACCTTACGAGATTCCAACTTGTAAAAAACGTTCACATCCTCATAGAACTCGTAATTACAACTTGTAAACTGGGAATTTTTGGAGAGCTCCTATACTTGTACCACCTAACCTCTGGAGATTTATTTGGCCATTGATAGTATTGCCATAGAAAGCATAATTCCCAGTCCGAGGATGTGAACAGCTTTGAGTACATCATGTATTGCTATATCGTAATTACGACATGGTGTGAATGCATCATTATATCTACGGTATGTTGACATTGGTAAAAAGAAAGAAAAATAAAAGCATAATAGGTGGCATTTAAATAGCTTCTCTGATTGGTCTTTTTGTATTTTAGATTTGCTGAAAAGGGCATGTTGTAATAAAATAAAATAGGTTTCAAAACATCATTTTTCTTTGGAAAATGTCAAATTTATGATTTTTATTTTTTAAATGTAAACTTCTTTTGCTCTTTCTAAGAAATGCATACAACTATGCAAGTCTGATCTGACAGATGAAACCCCCGTCTACCCCGGAGAAAGCCATTTGCAGCCTCCCGAGCTGGAGCAAAACGAGGTCCTCGAAGCCCTGTCCCCAGTCGTCCCCGCACCTGAGCAAATGGACCCAGAGCCCAGCCCTCGGCACGAGCACAAGCGCTCTTACTCCATGGAGCATTTCCGCTGGGGGAAGCCGGTGGGTCGCAAGCGCCGGCCCATCAAGGTCTACACGAACGGCGTGGAGGAGGAATCCGCTGAGACTCTCCCGGCTGAGATGAGGCGCGAGCTGGCAACCAACGAGGTCGACTATCCACAGGAGGAGAACGCTTTAAATCAGCAGGAGAAGAAGGACGGCTCCTACAAAATGAGCCATTTCCGCTGGAGCGGCCCGCCTGCTAGCAAACGCTACGGAGGCTTCATGAAGTCCTGGGACGAGCGCAGCCAGAAACCCCTTCTCACACTCTTCAAAAACGTCATAAACAAAGAGCACCAGAGTAAGGACCAGTGAGGGGATTTTAATGAGAGGGTCCTATCATGCATAGTCAAACAAAAGAGGGTGGGTGATGTTACCGATAGCACTTAATTCTTGATGCTTTAGAGTTTATTCACATTGTATTCAACAATAAATCCTGAATTCTGTACATAGAAATGCTGTGGTGATTAAATACTGGTTTAGAAGCTAAAGGAACAGCAATTTTAGATGATTTATTTTTAATGTAATATACTGTAAATTTTGAACATGTGCCATAAAATGATTGTTTCAAGCAGAAAAGAACAAAATGGTTCATTTCTGAGAAACAAACACACACCCAAATCATTCAGCAGGATGTGCAGTTGCCAATAAAGCTATAAACACAGGTCAGACTTTGAATTCATAAAATTAGTCTTTAATTAATATTCTTATTATTCACACCACATATGTACATCACTTAATGATTCCATGTAGGCAAACATTCACAGAACACAGTTCTGAAGTCATATCCGTTTGCAGTGATAGTATCTAAACACAGGTTGACTAATTACGATCCACAGTGTTGTAATGATCTCACTGATTAAAAATTGAAGTTAAAAAAAGGTAAAAGCACAGACAAAACACCCAGTGCATGCAGCAGCTGACAAGTAAAGACTTAACTTTGATATTTGATTTCGATTTCATGCAAAATCACCTCACATGTAAGCAGTCTAGAACATTCCATCGGTTGAACATCATAGCCATATTGACAGAAGATAAAAACCACTAGTTGTGGTTGTGGTAAATAAATTCAAGGCATTACCAAAAGAAAATATTATAACAATACATCAACCTAAAAATGACTGCAAAAACTAAAAAAAAAAAAACTTATTTTACGACAAGAAAACATGGTAAAATTTCTAAGTGGAACCGGAACAATATGACATGACTACACATAACACCATCCAATTTTAGACAAGAACACGTCAAGATGAAATTTCGCACAAGAAGTATATTCGGCATACACCACATTTACACAGTGAGCTTTTAAAGTGCTGCGATTAAATCTGGGAGAACAAAATCTTGACATACGTAACCCCCTCGGTTCTACTAAAAAGCTTCATTCACTAGTGCGCCTCTTGAGACCAGGGGAGTGAGGTTTACTCGCACAGCTCTTACAGTCCCACCCAGGTCACAGCACCAGTGTAACTACTCGCACCGCTCTGAGCGGGATTCAAACCAGCATGGGTAGTGGGCGTACTAGCAAGGATGCTAAAGACCGCAGCCTCCAGCGTCAGTCGCTAGTGCGCCTCTTGAGGCCAGGGGTGTGAGTTTTACTCTAACTGCTCTTACTAGCTGGCTTCCGTTACACATAAACCTGAAATTATTCATTTTTGCAAACAAAAAGGAAACACTGTACAAGCGACAAATGACACGCATATCATGGCAAAAAAGGGAGAAAACTGATCCCTTTAGATGGGATTTTGTGAAATTTTGCGAAAAAAAAGTTAGCGAAACTTCAGCAAATTTTGTGAGCAAAGTAGGTCCATTGTCAATCCTGAACTGTATGTAGTGATGTTTGAAGAGCCACTGGAAGTGTCACTTCCAAACCAAATGGCTTTACTTTGGTAAACCCGGCGAATTTGTGTTAAATGGTCGACAAACTTGAATTAGTGTAATCCGTATGTTTACGTCACATGTCCTGTTGACATGACTGCATTTCACTTCATAAAGTTAAATGGGTCTGCACCCTTGGACCGGTTTCACAGACAGGGCTTAGATTGAGCCAGGATTAGGCCTTAGATAAATTAAGACATAAGTAGCTTTTAAAAACGTGCCTTAGAAAAAAAATATATATATAATGGTGTGCATCTTGAGACAAATCAAATTAATTTTTTTAAGATATATCAGTGCAAGTTGCTTTGTGTTAAAACAGCTCATACTTGCATTTTAGTCTGGGACTAGGCTTAAGCCTTGTTTGTGAAACCTGGGGCTTAACTTCTAAACAAGCAGCATTATGTTGGTAAATGCAACGTATTTGCGTTTAGAAGTGACCTCTGCGTTAGACTAGACCTGTGATAACATTTTCCGTTTCTCTGCAAAAAAAAAGAGTTGCCAAGGCAGATTTTGCTCATTTTCAAGTTAGTTGGCCACATGAATTTGCCACGCTTGGTTTGAAAGTGACTTCTGTGTGAGCAGTGCTTTATACCGTACATCACTACAGTAGACCTTTTTTGCCAGTGAAATTTTGATGAAATTTCGTTAATGTGATTTTGTTCGCGACATTTTACTTAAGAAGTCTTATCACTTCACTCTGGTTCAGAAAAAAAAAACTATTTATGCAATCAAACAAACATTACGCAAATGAAAACTCGTACCCTTCACTTATTAGTGAGGTAGAGATGTAGGAAACTGCAGCGATTATAGTTATAAATGATGATACGGGACTGACTTTATTAATTTTCTTACACTGTGTCATTAAAGGTATACGCCACCAAAAATGTTACATTTTCTCATCATTTACTCACTCACATGCCATCCCAGATGTTTATTGCATAATATAGATTTTTTTTTTTTAAAAAAAAAATCCATTTGTGTGCCACAGAATAAAGAAAATCATGCATATGGTGTGGCATGTTGGCGAGTAAATAATGAGGAAATGTTCATTTTTATCCCTTTAACCATCACTTTTGATTGGAAAACTGCTTTCAGTTGAACTGGAAACATCCTATTTGCTGTATTTTCTCTTCAGCTTCTAGCCAATTTTTAAATTCAATAATTATTGCTTTAAATACAACTGTTATTGCAGCATGTAGAGACGTTTAAACATGCAAACAAAGCTTGTATTTAGCTAAACGGTTTGTATCCACACATTGAAAAAGGTTTTGGAAACATTAGGACATTCTTAAACAAATGTTCTTAACTTAAGATACAAAATTTAAGGCAGCTTAACTTTTTAGTAGTACAAGAAAACCAATCACTTGCTCTGAACAACAGACTGAACAACAGACTCTCTACTCAGACAAGCTACGATCATTTGTCAAAAAATTTTCTGCCCCTTTTTTTCTAGACTAAGTGTTTAAGTGCATATTTAACCAACATATAGTATATTCTCTTGGTTTGTTTGTCTTTGTTGGCATAAATAGACCTCAGGATAAAGTACAGCCATAATCCTTATCTAAAGTCTGATAATAAACTAGACTAGACTAGTGTTTCTCAACTGGTGGGTCGCAAGACCGTTTTAAAGAAACTACAACAAACCTAATTCTATGTTTTTCTGATGCAAGAATTTAGTGTGAAAGCTGTTGACACTTCTGTCAGACGCAGTTTAACTAAAGACTGCTGTCCTGATTCAGTATCTACGGTCAGACTCAGATGAGATGTTGTCAGTGTCATTATTCTAACGTTATTTCATGCCTTGTTATGTAATAAAGTCTCTCACCTCCGAAAAACAAACTTCCCTGTCCTGTCAGACATCATACTATGCTTGTAGCGCAAGTGTGGCGGCACTGCATATAACTCATCAAAGAAATTATAAGCATGCAATGTCGTAGTTATGTTGTCAATTAGTAAGTCATGAAAAAAGTACCAATAAATGATGTAACAGCTACTTCAAGTGTGAAGTTGGGAAGGATTTGTATTCTGTTCTATAACAACACTGTGTTATTTTGTATATTTTATTTGTGGCGGCTCCTACTAGCTTACTTACTTTGTTGCATTAAAAAATATATAGTTTAGTTTAAGTGACATTCTTACAATTTATGTGTGTGCGTAAGTAAAGTGGGATGGCACTTGTGTGTGAGTTGACCATTTATGATAAATACATTTACTTGGTTTTTAAAAGCAAATTTATTAGAATTTTTATTAGGGCTAATTATATCTATATACACACTTTTTTTAGGAATTAGGTCAAATTGGGTTGTGGCTTAATGACCATGGTAAAATGTGGGTGCGATGACCAAACCAGTTGAGAACCACTGCACTAGAGGACATGGTTTAGAAGACATATAGTTACACCTGGACATTGAGAAGGAGTGATGATAGAAGGATGAAAACAGCTGTATGAGGCAACTGGGACTCCAGGGTATCTCAGTATACACAGAGGTCTGGAAAGTTCATTTCATAGACTGGTATGGAGCGGGTCCGGCCGTGACCGTTCCCGACAGAGCCAGACGGACTCGGTGGAGGCCTATCCAACCGAAAGAGAGAGAGAAAGATGAAACAAATGTCAGTCACACGAGACAGACAATATAGCCTCTTTCCATTGTAGTCGATTCATACTGTATGTATTTTTACATAGTATATAATGTCCTTTATGCACAATTCAATGTTTAGAAAGGCTCATTTATAAACAGTTACAGAAGATCATGTACCTGATTGTGATTTCAAAGATTTGGTTGAGTTTATTCTGCAGTAGGGAAGCCTACAAAAATAAAAAAAAAACAGTACAGGTGGAGAGTTCATCCAAAATATAAAAAGATACGAACAGATGTATGCGCAGAACAGAAGAGCTGTGTTTGTGCTTTTTGATGATAAAATTAGAGCTTGAGAGTGTGTGTATACAGGCTTTCTGCATTAGACTCACCCTGGCCCCGCAGTGAGCTGCTATCTCTTCAAATGGAGCGTTCTGAAACCTCTCCACCACCTGCCTTCTGCGCTCTCTCTCCAGCTCCTCTACATTCACACTGTCTACTGAACACACACGCACACACACTCACGGGTGATTCTGTGCTAACTGCCACAGACCAGCCTACAAAATGTCCTTTTTACCCTTTAAAAGTTAAAAATGTTTTTGTATCGTCTCTTCTTTAGTCCTTTGTGTTTAATGTAATTTCAAATCATATTTTATAGCAATCTGTAAAGGGTTTTTTCACCTAAAAATTCAAAATTCTGTTATTAAATACTCTCAGGTCATTCTGGTTCTCAACTCCAGTCCTCAGGACCCACTGCTCTGCACATTTTGTATGTCTCTCTTATCTGACACACTCAGTTCAGTTCATAGAGTCTATCCTAACGAGCTGAGGATCTGAATCAGGTGTGTTAAATAAGGGAGACATACACAATATGCAGAGCAGTGGGTCCCGAGGACTGGAGTTGAGTGCCACCGTTTATCTTTGGAACACAAATGAAGATCTTTTTAATGAAATCTGAGAGCTTTCTGTCCCTCCATTGAAAGCCTATGCAACTACCACTTTGTTTAAAAGGCAATAAAGACATCGTAAGAATGAATTTGTGATGCAAGTGATAAAAAGTAACACTTTAATTACAAAATATTAATCTCCAGTGCGCATTCATGCAACGTCAACACAACACGCATGAGTCATGGTGCTCTTGTGAACGAGCATTTTACGAGATTCATATTTTGTAAATAAAGTGATGAATTATGTTTTTTTGCGTTTTTTAGCACTCACGTCACTTTATAAAGTTGAGGTTAAACCACCGGAGTACTCTAATTATGTCTTTACTATTTTTCTGGGGGTTGAAAGTGGTAGTTGCGTAGCTGTCAATGGAGGGACAGAAAGCTCTCAGATTTCATTAAGAACTTCATTTGTGTTCTGAAGATGAATGAATGGCTTACCGGTTTGGAACGACATGAGGTTGAGTATAATTAATGGCAGAATTTTCATTTTTGTGTGAACTAACCCTTTAATCAGAGAGACAGTTCTGCAGCATTTCTATAATAACACCAAAGACATAAGCACAAAAATTACCCAATAACGTTAAAAAGTTTAAAATAAGTTTTTAAAAGAAGTCTTATGTTCACCTTGGCTGCATTTATTTGATCAAAAATACAGTAAAAACAGTAATATTGTGAAATATTATTTTTTTTACAATTTAAAATACATTGATGATATTTTACAATGTTATTTATTAATGTAATGGCAAAGTCTTCAGTCTCACATAATGCTTCAGAAATCATAATATGGTGATGTGGTGCTTAAGAAACATTTGTAATTATCAAATTTGAAATAGTGATACTTTTTACAGCATTCTGGGATAAATATATAGGTCAAAAATATTTTTGTATTAATGACACTTTTGATCAATTGTTGTCATTTGTGATCAATTTAATGCATCCTTGCTGAATAATAGCATTCTTTACTTAAAACAAAATATAATAAAATAAGGTATTGTACATACAATGTCAATACAAGTATACAAATCATGCAAGACTTACCAATGGCTTGTTTAAGAGTTTCAAATGTTATTTGCTCTGCTGTGGATCTCTGTAAGGATACAGATCATAGTTGAATAAAAACATACCTGATAGTAGATCCAATTCTATGAGGTGGCCACACACACACGTTACCTGCTCTTTCTCTGGACTGTTTCTAGAATCCATCTCTAACTGCAGAGAGACAGTGTCTCCAATGCTCTTTCTCTTGGACAGTCTGTCTTCATCTGAGTTACAAAAACAATACTTTTTATATACTATGAAGAATACCAGAGATAAAAAAAAAAATCTCAGCCGTAATATAATATTAAACTGTGAAAAAAACAAAAAAAAAAAAAACGGACAACGGACATGCAGTTTTAGTGTATTTAAATCTCAGGTTAAGGGTCAGACCTGTGATCTGTGGGATGTATGGTGTTGCCAGTCTCTCTGTGTTGTATCCACTGCCGCCCAGCATCTCTGCTATCTTAGTCTGCAAAAACAGCACCTCTCCTTCCACCGTCTCCAGCTTCTCTGGGATCCTGAAAGAAAAAGAGGCTCTTCTTCAGCCTTCTGAGGTAGTCATGATGATCATCGAGTAAAAGAGCACTAGGATTATTTAACAATAACTGAAAGGCTTTGAACCGAGTAAAAACTGTACAGTACGTTCCCATCCCAGAACAGATGTTCATAAGAAGTCACGCAGAACTACACATTTCTATTGATCTGTTGTGAAAGTTGGGTCTCGCAAAATGGTGAAATAAACATTATGGTAGTCTGTACAGTCTCTACAGTGGTTTGAAGACGACAAGGTGTTGCTTACTTAAAGCTCTCAACAAGAACATCCTCTGGAAGCAGGAAAGGGACAATTTTCTTTCTTGACTCAATCACCTGCAGAAAAAAAAAAAAAAACATCAAACAGACAGATGGGTCGATGGATGGATGAGACAGACAGAAAAACAGATAGATAGACAAGATATTAGATAGACAGACAGACAGATCACCTCATGGACGTGTTGGCAGAAGGTGGGCACAGTGGTCAGCTGGCTGATGAGGTTCAGGTAGGCAGCTGACAGAGCGTGAATGGCACAGCGGGTATATACAGGAAGACCCTCTTCAGTCAAGGCCAGGTCCTGAGGAAGAGGATGCATCAGTTATATTGTTATTATACCGCAGGTTGAAAGACACTTTAATGACTTGTCTGTAAGATTGGTAAATACTATACAGTACTTGTGTTAGCTTTTAACATTTATATTTACTATTACATATTATTATGCCACTTATGTGTCTACATATCACAAGGAGTGAGAGAAATACCTGTAAGGCCAAAGCCAGTCTGATCAGGTCCACCACCACTTCCTCATTGGCCAGTTCCACACAGATCAACCCCAGCAGCATATGCAGAGACTCAAAGTGTCGCTGGACACTGCTTTCCTCTTTGCAGGCCAGGTAAATGTGGCGGTACAGCCTATGGCTGTGTTTCTTCATGAACAGGTTATCCTGCCTTGAGCATTTGTCTACTTTCAGCTTTAGTACCGAGATATCTGATATAATTCTGTAGAAAACAACACAAAAATACATTGTAAAATGTTTTGTCAGGTAATTTTAACCCTCATGGCCTACTGTAGCAAAAGTGCATTTTTTTGTAATTATATTATATCAATTTTTTCCCTCACTAAATACCAATTTCTGGCACGAAACTAGATGGCGCAGCCTGATAGGTCCTGACTTAATTTAGTAGAGATTGCATCATTATAAACTCTCCACCTTCCCCAGTTCCACCTGTATAGATCTGCTATGTTCATACATGCAGCAGCAGCATGTCGTACATGATCACAGCAATGTATGTGAATGTATTGGCGGCAGCGTACCAGATCTGTTCCGCCAGGAACAAATACGTCATGGTCATATCTATTACTATGCCGATCTCTCCAAAAGTTGTCATGGCAGAATATTGGTTAAAACTACATATAAAACTACAATTTGCTAACAAAAAGTACCAAAACTACCATGGTATTGCAATGTTTTTATCTTTTTTATGTTTAATGTTTTCTCAGGTAACCTTAAAATGTGGTTTATGCTGCAACATATGGTTTTATTCAAACTAAAATATTATTTCCTATGACTACAATCAAGTTATACCAATGAAAAAATATTTTGGAAGGGTCCAATCAGATTTAAATAAGTTATTAAGTATGTAGGTATTTAATTGATAATGCATGGTTACACATCTTTAGGCTTAAAAAAAAAAAAAATCAAATAAAACTAAATAATTTTTAGAGAAGGACTACACTACAACAGTAAAATGTTTTGAGTCATGACATATTTCAAATCATGGTAAGTCTGGTTATTTTTAGAGGTACATTGTAGATTCCTAGAGACTTGAGTTAGTCAGTGTGTTCGAACCTGACAGGGGTGAATTTGTGCCGGTTGTCATGACGATCAATGATGCTGACGAGGATATCGAGAACAAGTAGACGGATTTCTGCGTCCTCCATCAGAGTAAAGGACAAGAGAGGGTCCAGGAATGAGGTGGGAAGTGCTGTCAAAATGTTCGTAGACTGGAACCCTGCTGTTACCTGAAGGAGACAGAGAGAGGCCGACGTTTAAAAGGCACATGAGATCATTAAACTTTTGGACTGCATCAGCAACTGTGGATATCATGAAACAGCAGGGTGAGTAAATGGCCCTCCGCATGGCACAGCGTGTGATTATGACTGACACAAACCAGCTCACCTGCAGCAGAGACTTTAGTAGCATAATCTGGATCATCCTACTGCCCTCAACCCTGAAAACAGAAACAGAAAAAAAAAAACAATTCTTGCTATGCTGGTGTTTATCTGTGTTATTATTCCTAAGCTAATTTGCATTTCATCACTGCCCAGCAGAAATACATTATAAACATGTCTAATATATAAAGTCTAGGTTATAACCCTGTCTCACCCGGTGTTGGCTGACCCCAGAGACGGATACATGCCAGGCACAGGGATTTTACCGATGATGAACAGCATGACTTCCGAGCGCTGGTAGGTGGGCAGCGTGTTTGCAAATGAGCCTGTAAGCAAAGGAAGCTAAGTGAAAGATTGTGCCCAGTCAGCTAAAAAAACCCTTCAGGGTGATACAAGACCCCACACGTGAGTCCTGATAGGCTTTATTTTGTGATGATGACAATGATCAATGTATCTATGTATCTATCTATCTATGAAATCAGTTTGACAACAGTCAATTATAGTGTTTAGCCACGTTCATTTTACAAAAATATTTGACCGCTGAACACCATGACTGCCTGATTTACTCAGAAACATTCATTGTTCACCTACCAATAGTTTTAATGACAGATTCTTGGAGTTGTCTCTCCTCATGTACTGTAATGACCTTGGAGCCCATGTTTGCAAAAGAGTCATAGGATCCAGTGAGTTCGTAGTCCACACTGAGCCTGAGCTGCTTCAGTAGAGTATTAAACACCTCCAGTACTGTGGGCCCTGTGAAGAGGTACGGCACACAGCCGAAAATAAATTAAAAGGAACAATGCAGACCTGTATAATTTCTACATTATAAAACATAATTATTTCTCAAACATATAAACATAGATGCATATGAAATAATCAGCATGTATGTGACTTTTAAATAAGTAATGAAAGAATAATATCAGAAACAAAATCATATAAAGTGCATATTTTGTCTAATGAGGTGGGTTTAGTGCTCCCTCTAGTGGTCTAAAGACAGACTGGTACCTATGGAGCCACTGGCTTCTATGACCGCTGCTTCCGAGATCACCTCCACTATCCCAGCACGCACTCTGGCTGAATTCTTACTGTTGGCATCCAAGTGGCCCAATAGCTGCTGAATCACTAGATGTGAATGTTGGGTCTGTCAAAAAAACAGTAGACATGGTTAATATTACAGTAACACAGATGAACATGGAAATATCTAATCATATTTTCATGCTTTAGAGTCACACTGAATGATAGTGTTTAGTTAGATTCAACTCTGAGGCCATTATTTAGACCCGCAAATAAATATAAAATACACAAAAAACAGAGAAATGTTGTAAAGTCAACATAAAATGTCAATACATTAATGTAATTTTTAACTCCAATTGAAAAATTAGTAATATTTTAGCTACTGGTATGAGACTTTTGAACCATATCGTAATGTATAAAATATGTCCCCAAACACCCCATAATTATTTATTATCAAAGGGCCATGCTCCACAAAAATAAGTATAGTGATGTATTTTCCATTACATACTTTCATGACCAAATTTCAGCAAAGCTGTTTGTATCTACCTGAATGGAGTACATAATGATTTTGAAACAGCGCACTGCAAAAGCTTTGCCCTCCCAGAGTGAATGATTATCAAGATGCCTGAAAATACAAAAGTAAATGATTAGCTTCAGCAAACAGAACTTAACAGGAAATAGCACATATAGTAGGTCATAAAATACACTGGCGTAACTGATACTTTTACTGTGCAGTTGTTTAAGGCTAACAATGAGGACAAATTGTTTATTTTTATTTTTTTATTTAATTTTTTTATTCTCTTTCCAATGGAAACCTCGACTAACAAAATCAAAATAATTGTTTTTAATTTATAATTATTAATAATTCATTCAAACATTCTCGTCCATTCCATTTACACTACTGTTCAAAAGTTTGGGATACAATTTAAAATAAATGTTTTCTAAATTAAAGTATTATAAAGTGTGTGTCATTAGTCCTGTTGACAGCAATACTGAATTTTCAGCATCCATTTTCAATGTCACATGATCCTTTGATGAATAGTAAAAATTAATTTCAAGCGTTTATTTGAATTGAAATCTAAATCTTTATGACTTTATGTCTAACCTAATGTCTTTACCATTGCTTTTGATCAATTTAATGCATCCTTGCTGCATAAAAGTATTAAAACGAATAAGAATATGACCCCAAAGATTTGAATGGTAGAGTATGGGCATATGTACTAGTAGTCCAGTCAATTAACATGATCATTAATGTCATCTCAATCATTCATTTATAAGTTTCATTTTATGCCATATATTGTCACATATACAGTATGTCCTTTATTTATTCAAAATAAATATTCAAAATCAAATTTAAAATTGTTAATTAATATTGTCAAAATATTCATGCCTCACACAGATGCTAAAGTATTTGTATAAAATGAACTAAAAAATGAAAACAGATGTGTCTCCTTGCTGCCCTCTTGTGTTTGATAAGGTACTGGTGCATAAACACTCACATGAGCACAGGCTTCACAGCATTCTTGATGTTGTCGTAGGCTGCTCGTCCCAGCAGCTCTCGAAAACATCTCTCGGTCAGTTCCACTGGACTTTCCTTCTCCTTCTCTGTCCCTGGGGAAGGAGACCTATCGATAGTAATCAGAAACAGAAAACACACATTAACCAAGGCTGAATCAATAGGCGATTGTTGTTGGCAATACCGTTAGATGTGGTCAGTGATTTCCCCAGAGGTGAAGATATGAACAGGTTCTTCACACAGTTCAATTCATTGTTCATGGTCTGCATATGACCCTCGGGCTTTGGGCTTATTAGGCTTACAGCCAGTACAGCAGCTTCTAGAATACATTACTTTCTTATTGCACTTAAAAGCCTGACACCTTTAGGCTTGTTGTTATATCACACACTTTTCAATAGCATTCCATTAGAAGTTCATTAGCTTAATCACACAGTTATTAGCAAGACATTGTTTCTCGGAAGGAAAATTCACACTTCCATTAGACTAAAAGTGTCCATTTCATGTGTGATTGTGTAAGCGAGGCACCTCTCTGCAGCTTCTTCCTGTTGGAGGTTGAACAAGAGAGACGGCACGATTTTGTCCATGTGCTGAGGGTCCCAAATATTAGCCTGAAGCTCGTCATTGACAGTCTTCCTCACCACCCCCTGAAGACCCCTGATCCCTGCCATACGAATCCTTACACAGAGATATACACACACACACAACCCAAACTGACATTAGTTAGTCACGCTTACGAGACATGTGGATTTATATATATGGGTATTTTTATTCAAGTGCACTGCATGATGCAATTCAGCCCCTGGTGCATGAATTATTAAATCAAAGCGGGGAAGAAAGAATATATTATTTCTAATCTTGTTCCACTCGATCCCTATTATATTATAAATATTAAATTGTACCAGTATCTGAGGCAATGTCTCACCCACACACTCTCATACAGGCATGTGTACACATATGTGAATTCCCTTTTTTTTAAATATGTATCCCTATCGCTCTATTTCTACAAAGCTTTAAAGTTCACAGTAAGTCAATAAGTAAATAATTGTGCAATTAATTGCATTTCAATAATACAATTTGTATTCATAATAGAATTCATTCTTTTTATTATTAACTTTATTTGTTATTTATTATAACATTAACATTATTTAATTTCAAATAGTCTAAGTCTACATGAAATGTCACAAATTAAACATTTAGGCTACTTCTATCATTTTTAAAGTCATTTCCTTCATGTATTTGAATTGCACATACAATTTCCATCCATTTTGGATTACACAGTTTTAACATAAAATGTAAGTAGTTTTATTTATTTTTTTACGGACAAAAGTTACACAGTGTACCTTTAAATATCTGTCCATGTTAAGGGACACCATGCATCAGAGGCTTAACCAACAAAAACAAGAAGAAACCAGATTTTCAAAATGCATATTTTTGGGTGTAAAAATCTTCCTCTGTTGAAATGCTGGAGAGACATGCTCACTTTGTGCGAATATCTGGATCCTCGTAACTGGAATGGCACATCTCACTGAAGCGTGAGACAAAGAAATCGTAGCTACGATGGTATGATGGTGTATCCTCCTCTATGTTTGCAAACTTCACAAACTTAAAGAGAAAGAGCAGAAAAATATAGAAAGTTACACTTTATAGCAGGTGGCCTTGCCAACTTTGTACTAACATTAAATGCCTACAAGACTATGGATATATTGTGTAACTACACGTTGTTCAAGAAGTTTGAGTTGCGGTTAGGTTTTGTAGGATAATTAGGATAATAGGGGTTAGAATTTTGTGGCAAGGGTTGGGTTAGGTTAGGGGTATGTAATTACAAGTGTAAATTAAATACAATTACTTTAAAGGGGTCTTTTATGTTTCTGGAAAAACACTTAATTTCAAGTCGCTTTACCTTTTTCAGAAATGCAAGTAAATACCATTGCTGTGATTGACAAACTTCGTCACACAAAGCAATGCCCTCTTCCATGTGTATGAGCGTAAATATCAAGGACGTTTCGATTTTCTGTTTCATGACCCACTTTAAATGCAATTATAATGCACCAACATGTATGTAGGCTACATTATACGTATACTGCATCAAATAGTTAAGAAGTAGTTTTAGTAGCCATCTAACAAGTTAGACTGAAGGTTTTTTCGGTAAATACACAGTTAGAGACTCTTTCTGGCGTGATATTAAAATTATATTCAACAATCACTAATGAATAGATGAATAGTGATAGAAGGGATGGGATCTAATCAGTAAGATCCAACATGGACATGTTGTGTCACATGCCTTAATTGTCAAAATTGCTGGAGCTTGATATTGAATATTTCTATATTGATGGGCCTATGCAGTTCATGGATATATAAAACATTTTAAGACATTCTATCAAAGTCTTGACAATTTGTGTCAATATTCCTAAAGCAAAACCAGTTGAGAATCACTTCTTGGTATGTTAATCTGTACTTATGCGGCAAGGATACTTTCCAGTAGGCTACAAGAGATTAGGATATTTCTGATTAGGATTTCTTAGATTTGAGATAAGCATCAGTTGCCCAGTGGAGTTCCACACCAATACATGCATACTGAGACTGAGAAGAAAACTCTGCACAACCCATAAATTCTGTAAGCATGCGCACCGCTTTCAATATTTATGGGCCACATGCCTTAAGCCCTGCCCCATCTGGCCTCGATCTGTAAAAAGTAATCTCTTTTTAATTCTTTAAGCCCTTATATTTCAGAAGCATCAGATGTGAGCGATTTTGAAGTTGAGAAATCTCTACATTCCCATTAGCATGTGAGTTAGGTGGGTGTAAAGCTTTTAGAGACGATGTTGAGGTTTCACGTTCCAAAGTATAAATTAATTTTTGTTATGAATGCTTGTCATGTAAAATGAAATGAGATGAGTTAGAGTGGGCATATACTGTGTAACTGTATATTTCAGGAAAGGGGGGAAGGTCTGGCATGAAGTAATGGATTCTGTGCAGTATTTAAATACAGAACTTATAAATATAGAAATAAATTTAAACATAAATGTACAGAACAAACTAGATATCTGTGTGTAGCTATAGCATCATCTTCTCTATGAAAATAACTATTTTTTATATCATGGAATACAAATCCCCAATTTTATTTTTATTTTTTTTATAATTTTCAGTTTTAGGGAAAAGGGGGGAAATATCTTAAAATACTTTAAAAACTTAATCATACCTAAAACACACTTTGAAGCATATGGGTAACCAAACAGTTGATAGACCCCATTGACTTAAAAAGGAAAATACCATGGAAGTCAATGGGGCCCATGATCAACTGTCTGGTTACCGTCATTCCTCAAAATATCTTTGAGGAACTATCCCTTAAAGATGTCATACTGTGGGGATTGATTGGCACGGAGGGCTTTATATTTATATAATGTTACTGCTCTGCAATTGACCCTTCACTGAAAGCCTGACATCTGAACCTGTGGTGTTGATGCAGCAGCCACATCTCCCTCTGTCATGAAGAAACACCCAACTCAAGGTAGATTTATCCAGTGATCATATAGACCCTAGGTCCGAAAGCAGTTTTCACTAGAGTGTAAAAACAGTAAATGTTACTCACTGAGTTAGTGCCCAGGATCTGTAAGTTGGGTTTGTCTGCCTCCAGCAGTTTGCGCACCATAGTAAGGAAACTCTCCACAAAAAGGTTTATACTCTGACAGTGACAGGCCATCAGCAGCTGGTCCAAAGCCTCCATAGCAATACAAACATACCTGTGAGACACACAACTATGATACTGCCCTACCAACGATCACAGACAAATATACAGTGACAAATCAGGTATAAATAATACAGTTCGAAACAATCACTACATTTTCTTCCAGTTTTTGTTTTTACCCATATCTATGCCGGGCAACATCTCTGGATAGTCTTTCTGACAGGTAGGCACCGATACGGTCCAGTTTCTCTGGAGCAGACAAGGCGTAAAATGTAAGCTTCTCCATGTTAGCTTTCACCAAACCGTCCTTTAAAGAAGAAGACAAGATGGGTAGACGGATAGAGAGATTATCAGAAGAACATAAGATGAAAAATGACCATAAAATATCACTTTAAACTTTTCTCTCCCTGAAAAGAACATTACATAGATTATTTGTCTTCTATTATGAGTCTAATACTGATCCCGAAGCTTGTCTCATCATTCAGAAGAGAGACAGATTCAAATACTTTCCAGTTTTGTGCTTTAACCATTCATGGTCAAATATACCAGGGGGTTCTTTCTAAAATTAAATAATTGGCTTTTATTTGTAATCTGGAATACGGTTTAATTTATACTTTGTATTAAATCATCAGTGCATTTATTTATTTATTATTATTTATAATATTATATTCATACAAATAGATATTATTAACTTACAACTTATATTTGTACCCAATATTAGAAACACAATTTATATATATTGTTTATATATAACCCATAAATAAAATTTATATATAAATATATTGTGCATTTCCAATAAATATAATTTAAAAACTGTATAGAGGCAGTAGTGAGAAAGTAGTGAGAAAGCGAAGGATGAAAATGAAAAAGACATTTATATAAATAATTTAAGATCATACGCACTTTGCAAGAAATTAACCAAAAAAAAAAAGCATGCGTGTCTGTGAAGACAATCGGGTGACCATGCAGCAGACCTGCCAGGCCACAGTGGCTCTAAAACTAATAAATGTCAGCATTGAAAGCCTATGTCTACATCACTGCACTGATCCCTGATGATTGATAACCAATGGAAGCCTAGTGAACCATCCCTTTTTCATACTCCGTGCTTTTATTGTATCTGACCTTACCTCAGGGTCTTCTGGAAAGATGTTATCCACCAGCCGCTTATAGCGGGGTCTCAGGGCCCCACAGCATCCACAAACCCCTGAATCACATGGGACAAAGTGAATTAGAGAGCAGCAGAGCATCTCAAGCATGTAGTATTGATCAAGAGTCTTTGTAATTATCCTCAATGTGAGGTTTATTTATTGCATCGACACATTAAATAAATTAGACCTGTGTGCTGTAATCTAGTAAGTGAGGCCAGTCGATTCAGAGAAAGGCATTAATCTGTATTTAGGAAACGTCTGCAGCTTGGTTTGCCGGTTAAATAGATTTGAAAAGAAAGCATTTCGAATTGTTTTGGTTTTACACTGGCACTTGAAAGACCATAAAAGGCTTATGAACACATTGTAAATCACAGGGGGCAAATAGTAAAAAAAGGGGTCTTTAAATTCTCGTTGATGATAAAAGTTGATGATAAAGTTGATGATAACAGTTATACGCAAAGGTATGAAATATATTGTTAAAAAAATTACATTTAATTAAAATGAACAGCATGATTATTTATTAGTCAGTGCTATTTATATAGTGTTATAGCATTTATTAATATTTTCAACTAGTATTCACTTTTTCATTTTGTTTTAATTTTAGTTTAATATTTAGTAATTTTGTTATGTGCTTTTGTTTAATTTACATTTAATTTATTGTCATTCCAGTTTAGTTTTTGTCATTTTAGTACTTAATTCAGGATACCATGGCAACAATTTTTCATCAAATATTAGAATATTTAATTTTATTTCAGTTACTTAACAGAAATTAACAAAATAAATGTTAGTTAATGATAAAAGCAATGAGGTTAATGTTCATAAACTTCTTATAAAACCTTGGCAGAGTAACATAATCCATCCATTTTAAACAGCATTTTTTGTGTGTTTTTTAATGAGTTTAATGAGTCATTAATTGAGGGAGGCTAAATGGAATTCATGTTCTTTTAAAATGTCATTGTTCACCACAGGACTACAGTATTTAAGCGACCTGAATGAAGGTAAAAGGTGATTAAAATTGTGAACAATTTGACTAGTCACAGCATCATAGATATTCTAGTCAAGTCACCTTTATTTAGATAACTCTATTTACAATACAGATTATATCAAAGCAGCTTCACAGTGATAACATGAAAATAACAAAGTTTGTGTCATCGTCCAATAACATGTTGAATATTAAATGTTTCCAACTAAGCAAGCCAAGAAGGCAACAGTGACAAGGAGCCAAAACTCCATCAGACGACAGAATGGAGAAAAAACCCTCGGGAGGAACCAGGCTCAGTCGGGAGCCAACGAGTGAACAATGTATGATTATGATCCAGGCAGCATTACAGTACATGTTAAAAGTCAAATTGGATCAGAACATTCATTGAAGTTGGAGTCAACACGCCAATATGGAGATGAGTTTATTGAGAATCAATGCCGATGGCTGTCGTGTCGATGAGGCCTTCACATGGCTGATGAGACTTCAGGGATACAAAACTTTTCCTTATAGATTCATATAACGCTTAACCTAAAATCTTGATGTTGAATCAAATCAGTTCATGTCCATGTTATTTTTTAACTACCAATTAAAGCTCCACAAACATGCTTTGTCAATAAACACACACACACAAACCCCCTTCTGGGCGGATGAGTCAGAGGCAGCACCTTGGAAAGACCCCTGGGAAGGTCGAGTCTGTTTACACCATCACCATAGTGAAAAAGCTTCATCATGGAGGAAAGTAAACAAACCACAGCAGGTGGAGCGATCAGAGTCAGACTGCACTGTGCAACCACCCACACAATGGCTATTTTATTCTAGTCAAATATATAAAGGGATAGTTTACCCAAAAATGAAAATTGTTGTCATTATTTACTGACGCTTAAGTTGTTCCAAACCTGTACAATTTTATTTTATCTGTTGAACACAAAAGAAGATATTTTAAAGAATGTTGGTAACCAGACAGTTTTTGGCCCCCATTGACTTCCATAGGCTTTTTTTCCTGCTATGGAAGTCAATTGTCTGGCTACCAACACTTTTCAAAATATCTTCTTTCGTGTTCAACAGATGACAGAAAATTGTACAGGTTTGGGACAACCTGAGGGTGAATGCTTGGTAAATGATGACAGAATTTTCATTTTTGGGGGAACTACCCCTTTAAGGATAATATCACATAATCACACACACAGTATGACTGATACAAGCAATTTGGTGTATATAGAATCTATCAGTAAAAGAATCAGTCTACAAAACTCAACACAAAATTTAGGTATACTGACTCAAGCCTGCTGTCTGTCAAGCTGGCGTTTACCAAGATCGTGATTGGCAATTATGGTGTGTTTGAATGTGAGAAGAGCTGGAATGTGAGTCACACATTGGCCCGTGCACTTGCTAGTGTTCTGACACATCAGCGTGACACCTCTACGCCTAAAGCATCACAAGTAGAAATGAAAAAAAAAAACCTTGACAGTCAACACGAATATTTCCACCCACACACTCAAGACTGCAGTGAATCCTCTCACACTCACTGTTTCTCACTCCAAGAGTGTTTCAGCCGTCAAAAAAAGGGTCATTAATTACCGCAATGTGTAATCACTTAAAAAATGACACAAACAAACAACTATACAGATTCAGAATGCTGTGCATTTTAATTGACCCAAGTAGTTGGTTAGGAAAAATGCTTAATGGTTTTTGAATGCTAGCTCATTCTCACAAATAAACAAGTATATTATTTGCAAAATAAAATTTAAACACGCATATAGAAAATAGTGACATTATGAAGACATTTTTCAAAAAAATTGGAACTATAAAGCCAGAACACAAATGATTAAAATAAATTTAAACTTAGGGTACGTTACGTTACACAAATGTGTTTTCATTTGCATTTTTCTTGAAACTTTGCATTTTTTGTGTGCACACGACAACGTTGTCAAATCAATCACATTCACAGTCACACGGATCTGCAAAAACATCTAAAACATCATCATAACTGTGTTATGCATGCCAGGTCAGTAGATGGGGGTCACCTGACTGAACATGTAATGTAATACGCATGTGCATGATGTCACTGTTTTCACAAATTCACATTTTTGTACTGTAGTTTACACCGAGACGATAACGGTATAGTTGAAAGACTTGTTTTCAAAAATTTGCGTTTTCAGGTTCCCAAAATGCTGTTGTCATGTAAATGACTGTCCAAAAAGCATAAAAAGTTTTACGTTTTTAGTTGAAAACGATGTCGTGTGAACGCTTACTAAATTTATTTTATTATAATTTTAATAATAATATTTTTTATTATAAATAATATATAATTAAATAACAATTTAACTATAAACTTGCAAATCTCAGTGCATAAAAAATGATCTGTACCATGCATTTGTGCTTCTAAAACGGAGGACTTGATGAGCAGCCCTCCAACATAATCATCCAAATAGCAAAAAGTAGGCTAAACATTGAGTTCATAAATCCATGCTCTACAAGAGCTACAGGAACTGCATTACTAGAACTGCATGAGCTACAGTATATTTATGAAACGCAAGCACTTTGGCATTCTGCTTCTCGGACAGGGTGGTAAACACTACCTCCACCGTTCCCTCTGGTTTACAACCCTCATAATTCTTTCTTTTATGTAGGTATGTGTATTCACCTGACAGAATCTAGTCATACTGACTGAGCCCATGAGGCCAAAATATCTGCTTTTAGGTTCATTATTTTTACACACTATATCAAAAGCGGTACATTTAATGACAATGTTAACAAACAAACAAACACATGTAAAATGTTCACGCTCAAAATGCACAAACTACTAAATAATTTAAACTGGGAGTGCAGCATCAATTCTAGGGAAGTAAGTGCATACTTTGTTGCCAAGAACAACCTACATGCACATCTGCTATCTGCTTACGCTGCAAAACAAAAGCTATCGCTGGCACTGTGACAAAGAGGATTAGGTCACAATAAAGAACTAGTCATGCTTGGATGTACTACTATATGACTGATATGATCTCCTCCAAGCTGGCAGGGATACTAGAAGACATCCAGCTTTAATAGGGCTTTGATATGGGCTACTAAAATAATTACATAACACACAACTCACTATGCATGCGAATGAATCAAACTCCATGTTGTGAAAGCTACAGTATGGAAAATCAATCTTTCCAAAACACAAAACGCAGACTCTTAGTGACGCAGTCACTCTAAATACAGTTCCCCTGAATTGTTAGAGCTTCTTGAAATGACAGCTATATTTAGCATATCAGCCAACACAGATGCCATATCCCTTCAGATTGCCCAAAACAGGACACAATATCAAACACACTCACTCTCATAAGGCAGTGTCACAGTGAAAAAGCAGAACTGCAGAGAGGGAACTTCATGAGGGGAAGAGAATGTAATCTATTGATTTCATTTTTTTTTTTACTTTGTCACTGGTATCTCTACTTCCATGAGCAGTTAGTTCATCTAAAACTATGATTTGCATGCCCAGAAATCTGTATGAGAATAATGATGTGCCTTTTTGTTAAAGCTTTAGGGTCCAGAGAATGTGTTTCAGTATTGCTATTAAAGCATAACATATTATGCCCCAAAATAGTTTGCAATTGTTACCAAAATATGAATATGAATGACACATAGTGAGGTCCAAAAGTCTGAGAATATCCTAAAAATAAAATATCTAATTTAACATATAAATCCAAAGAAAATTTGCATGGGGATTCAGAAAGAATAAAAATAAAAATAAATACAGTGTGGCATAAATTTTATAATATAAACTACAATTCAAAAGTTGAGTAAGTAGCCAAAGTTTGTAATGTTTTTAAATATTTTTTTCTCAGCAAGGCTGACTTCATTTGATCAAAAACAAAGTAAAAACAGTAATAATATTGTAAATATTATTACATTTAAATAACTATTGTCTTATTATTAACTATTTAATATTTTTATTATATTATAATAATATATATTTAATTTATTTTTGTGATGGCAAAGTTGAACAGTCTTCTAATATGATCCTTCAGAAATCATTCTAATATGCTTATTTAGTGCTTAAGAAGCATTTCTTATTATCAATGTTGAAAATAGTTGTGCTGCTTAATATTGTTGTGGAAACCGTGGTATAACAATGTATTTGAAATATAATGTTTTTGTACATAGTAAATATTTGTTGTCACTTTTGATCAATTGAATGCATCCTTAATGAATAAAACTATTAATTTCTGTAAAACATATCTAACTGAGCCCAAACTTTTAAAAGTTAATGTATATTTAGCATTATCAGGGAAAACAAGTATATTTGTAATACTGACCACGTGAACTCTTATAAATTTATAAATTATTTTTATACTCAATGTCATGCCAATGTCATTTTAATTATATATATATATATATATATATATATATACATGTATGTATGTAGCATGTAGGTAAGAAAAACATATACATGATTTGTTATTGCTGATTTACTCCTCTTTTGAATTCCTTAAGTGTAAAATCTGAATAGCATAATCAATCATCATATATAACCGACTTAATCCTACATTCTCTCAAAACAGTTTTGTAGCATGCGTGGAGAAATCTGAGTGAAATACTCAGGCCATTAAAAATGTAATCGATCTGGTTTTGAAGTGCTACAGCCAGTCGCACATCCACGCTGTGAGAAATTAGAGTCGCAGTCTGACTGCCTGCAGCTCACTCAAAACATCCTCAACCATGCGTGCTGGTCGGGCAAAATCATATACAGCAGGAGATATAAATAAATCAATATGTGTACATGTAAATGTATTGTTAAAGTAAATAACTGGACATTGCAGTGGTACGTTTTAGTAGTGGTGGAAAGTAGTGTGGATGAACCTAAACCGGTGTAGCCTGAAAATGAAAGATGAAACCAAATATGCACAATAAATAGAGCAGAGCTGCAATGCTGCATGCAATCTGTTGCTTCAGCATCATTCTGCTGTCATTGCCATAATCTCCTCTGATGCACATGAATCTTTCCTTCAACACAGAGAGGGAATTACCATATATACACATAATCATGCACTAACACAATCGCCCTTACCGTACATTGATGGAAAACCTGATGAAATTCTCTGTTCTTTGCCTAAAGCCTCTTTCTCTGTCACATAGCCAGTGAGAGAGAGAGAGAGAGAGAGAGAGAGAGAGAGAGACACTCACACACAAACACTCTCACAGACACTCAATCACACACGCACGCTCGCATACGCCGCATGTGACCGGGCTCCAATGACCTTGGATTTTCCAAACACGGCACAGCTTTCCATCTATCAGGAACAATGGTGTTTTAACACACATGTGCACACACACACAAATACACACTCACACACAATCAAGCACGCACACAGCCCCTCCTCAGCAAAGACGAACACAGTCACACACCTCCTGACCATTCAACAATGAGAGGGAAGGAGATGAGGGGGGCGTTAGAGAGATGGAGAGGGTGAAAACACAGGATGAGAGGGGGAAGGATTCAATTGGTGCAGCTATGCATCTATCAACTAGAACCCCTCCTCCTATTGCTGACTCTCTCTAGTCTCTGAGTATTTTATTGTTGCTTTTTATTTGTGTATGCCTGTGTTTTTTATATATAAAACATGACTTTTTCTTTTTGGCTGCAATAGAAAGAGTATGATTAAACATTGATTTTGAGTTTTTAATATTATATCTGGATTAAAGATCAAAGAAGAAACGAAAAATCCACTTTGTCTAAATAACTAATGAAATTATTATTCATGTTGTTTCATTTTTTATTTGCTATTTTTAACATTTTTTATATAAAAATACATATACATAATAAATATGTTTTGAAAATCTTTATTTAAAAGAAACATAAATCTAAGTGTTTTAGCCTGACGTCTAATCCATGGCATGTGAAATGGCTCAGTGTTAATCTGACCGGGTTTCAGTTTTAGACACAAAACTATAGCTTATTTATGAAAACAATATATGTATTTTTTTTTTTTTTTTTTTTTTGTAGTTGCTAAATGTTGCATGAGTATTCCTATGTAAAAAAATAATGGATCAAATTTCTGACAAACAGAGAATCTGGCATTAAAAAACATCCAATGTAAATAAATTGCTCATGTACTACAAATGATGACATTAAACATTGCATGTTAGTCAAGCAGCATGGAAGAAACAACAAAAGTACATTAAATAGCCTGTAAATGTGCTTACCACCTCCAGCCTGATGATCCATAAGAGTACTGCAGTCCAGGAGAAGTCTTCTTGTTGGACCTAGACAATCAGGGAGACCTGAAAAATTAGGGAAACTTGTAAGTGGCATCTTCTTGACTATCCCTAAATAACTTAATGAGAATAATATACACGTTTATAGGCTACTACTGAAGGCTGTATTTCAGAATCCTTTTATAAACGCATGGAAGCCCAAAACTACTAGTTTTAGACGTGTAAACATGTAACTTCATACTTGTTCACTGCTGACTGTTAATACGAGCCTAGTACCACCACCTGCCTGCCTCTATGGCTATTGGTCTGTAGCACTGCCACTCTCTCTATCCCATTGGCCCAGGATCTCTTTAGACTCTTATTGCCCTTAAGATCTTATTTTTAGGGCATCAAACAAAATGTAATGTTTATATAATATTTTAAACTGTAATTTGAATATTTATCTGATTGACTTTAATGAGATCTTTAATCGGTTCTTCTGAACAACAAAATCTCAAAGAACCGATTCTAAAAACAGATTCGTGTGTTTTCGCACCACCAATCGATTTTTTTTTTTTTTTTTACTGAAAATGCACCAGTTCGTGCCGCACAATAAACCTCGTATATGGTGCAAGTATATATGGTTAAATACACCATCTTCTATTCAAAAGACCTAAACCTCGAATTACCATGCGTAAAAAAACACAAATGGCGCGCGCCGAAGTCTGATGTCAACTTATATATCATTCTCTTAACGTTACTTCTTCAGCAGGCAGCTCATTCGTCGTCTTTCGACCAGGCTTAGTAAGTCTGACATGCACAGGTGCAAATTGTCAACCGCTGCACCGAGACCGATTGTTGTGACGGATCGTGATGAGAAACCGTGAGAAACCGAGACTCGGACATGACTCGGACCGATTCTAGGCTGCGTTCTAGTCCGCTTTTTAGACACGCACGCACTTGCGAACTTCTCCTGCCGCCATTTTGAAGTGTGGTCCACTTCGTGGAGTGTACTTCAAGTCTACTTCATACGTACGTACACTATTTAGGCAGCTCCACAACACGATTATGAAGTCAACACAGGCGTTTAATTTACTCCACCACAAACAACTCATATATATATATATTATTTTAAACAACTAAAACACATACAGAATGCTGCATTAAAAAAAATCTTTAAAAAAAATGGGCTTAGCACGTTCGCAAAGGTTCCGCCAGTAGTGGGCACCTATGGTGGGCACTCGTGCAATGTAGGCATTGGCCTATTTTTTACAGTCTATGGCAATGACGTACATTTGAGGGAAGTTAGCGAGTGAAATTTGAGCTGGAACGCAGCCCCTTGTAAGGTTATGTCCGCTTTTGTGAGCTGGTAAAATTGATTCATTGCGAAGATCCGATTCAAAGTAAGTTAAGGGTTCATTCATTCACGAGAATTGAACACAGCCAATTGACTCCCTAGTTTGTCGAATCTTTGTAAAAGGGTTGCTGTCGCCATAGAAACCCTTATCTGTTTGCTATAATTTGCCCTTATGTTTCGATTGTACACATCATGCTTACTTATCATAATTTCCATTAACCTATTTAGGAAATATATAATTTGAAATGGTGTTTTAAAACTATATGTTTAGATTTTTTACATTTATTTTATAGTACAGGCTCTGTTGAATCTGTTGTTTTCAATCCCGTGATCAAATAACGTTAGTCGTTGCTAGGGCAGCTAGCCCGTTAGCATGTCGAGTTTTAAACATATATGCATGCAAAAATACCTGCTGTTTTTGTCGGCAGCACATCATGTGTGAAATGTACTTACGATTCGGATTTATGGACAAATTTTATCCATAATATTCCGTGACACACCGGTCCTCTGTTAGCCATATAACTAGCAGGCTGTTTACTCTGTTGACGTACCGACTCAAACAGTCATACGTGAATTCTGGGGATATTTCATCTCCTCATTTTTTGGAAGTGGTTTGGGAATAAGTGCAATATGGACACGAATGTTCAGAAGAGGCGAGAAAACAAGAAGTCGTTACGGGTTAAGGTTATTAGTCTGGGAAATGCCGAGGTGGGAAAGGTAAGAATATAACGTGAACGTTACTGTTATCATGAACCATACAGACATCAAACTTAATTCTCTTTTTAAGATGTATGCTCCTTTTAAAATGATTTCCCTTTGCATGTGTATTTAATGTAAATAAATACTGATACTGTAAACATTATTTGATAGTAATCTGTTTTGCTTTAAATGTAGGAGCTTTTCATTCAGTAGGATTTTGTTTTTTGGGTATCCTGCATAGTGTGTAGCATACTAGGTTACATAAAACATATGTAATATTTCTTAATATTTTTTTCTTTCAGAGCTGCATTATTAAACGATACTGTGAGAAGCGGTTTGTGCCCAAGTATCTAGCCACTATTGGGATAGATTATGGCGTAACCAAGTAAGTGATGTGGGTTTTACAAATAATGTTCGTGTTTTCTCAAATGTAATGTTCTAAAGGCAGCCAGCAATAATTTAATCTAACATCCTTTCCAAAATGTATCATAATCATGGCACATAACGCACATATTTTGTATCCTACTGGTTCAAAATATTATCACTTATAATTTTGTTATCATGTATTCATTAATTCTTTAACTGATTGTATCTACCTTTTTTTTGCATTAATGTTAAATATTCAATATGAAAAAGTAATTAATAACCTTATATTTTTTCTTTAAACATTATTAAAGAGATTTTTTTTTTAGCACTTATTGGTGCACTAGCACATACTTGTTGATGCACTTAAAAAAAGAGAAGGTACATTAATTCCATAAATAAAGTACAATTACTGTGATTCACTGATGGGATGTAAATGAAACCTTTTTTTTTTTCACCTCTAGGGTTCAAGTTCGAGACAGGGAGATAAAAGTAAACATTTTTGATATGGCTGGACATCCTTTCTTTTATGAGGTATTGCTTACTTTGTTTTATATTTGTATGTGTACACACATTATAGAGTAATATGAATAATTATGTCGAAACAAATGTTTCTTTTTATTATAGAATGTAATCCATAATTGTTTTTTTTGTTACTGCTCTATTAATACATCTAAATAACCACAGTGTGGTAGTATTGAGCTGCTATCAATGTGTAACACCTGAAGTCAGCATGAAACAGAAGTTGTGGTTAAAGATTATGAGGGTACATGAATAAATAAAATAAAATGTGTGCAATAATACTGCAATATTTCATTCAAAAACTAAAAATTTCAGTTTTTATTTCATGATGACTTAAAATGACTTGTCATCTATTATTGCATAGAATTTGATCCCAGGTTAATATAGCTGATTCTGTGTATTTTACAGGTTCGCAATGAGTTTTATAAGGACTCTCAGGGGGTGATTCTGGTCTATGATGTTGGTCTGAGGGAAAGTTTTGATGCCCTAGACAGCTGGCTCACAGAGATGAAGCAGGAGATGGGCTCACAGGCCAACATGGAGAACATCATCTTTGTTGTGTGTGCCAACAAGGTGCCACAAGTGTTTAAATATCTGTATTATTTTTTATTTATTTGAGATTGACTGTTATAAAGTGCTGTTGTTCACCCTAAAAGGTTGACCTGACGAAAAGGCGAGTGGTGGATGAGAGTGAGGGGAGACTTTGGGCCGAGAGCAGAGGATTCCATTACTTTGAAACTTCTGCCCAGAGCGGTGAAGGCATCAATGAAATGTTTCAGGTGTGTGTCTCATTCAACTCTTTTCCGTTTACAAACCTGCTGTTGTGTCTGCTGTTGTGTTTTTAATGAATGACTGTTGTTTACCTTCTGTGTGTGCACCTCTAAAGGCCTTTTTCTCCTCCATAACTGACATGTGTGAAAATGGAGGGAAGAGACCTACTCCAGAGGTCAACGTAGGTTTTACCAAAGAGCAGGCCGACACCATCCGACGCATTCGCAACAGCAAAGACAGCTGGGATATGCTGGGGGTTAAACCTGGGGCCACAAGGTGAATCTTATGCTATATCCTACAGGTCTCTACTAGTGCTGCTGAAAGTTTGCTGAATTTAATCAAAAATACAGTAAACTTAAAGGCTTTAAAGGTTTAGAAACAACCAAAACAAGACTTATAGGCAAGGGGACAGTGGTGAAACTGATGGAAACCAAGACACACTGACAGAGAACTAAAGAAAGAGAGAAGCGTAAGTAGAAAATCAGCGCAGAAAATGGGAAACAGGTGTGTGAGTAATGAGAGTGAGAGCATTGATTATGATGGGATTCAGCTGTGATGGTAGAGTGAGGTGAACTGAAAATCAAGACATATACAGCAGAAAGGCTGAAGATCAAACCAGAGTCCTGACAACAGTAGTATATGTATCTACATTTGCCTGATGCAGCATATTGACAAATTTTTAAACTGAATAATTTCTGATTTCTTGTGAAGTATAAATTTATTTGATGGTGCAAACTAGTGATCGACTTAAAAAATAGTGGCCAATGTGGATATCTAAAGAGCATAAAATGTCAGGTATGTGATATATCATATGACTTATGAATAATAAATAAATAAAATGATTATCAATTTATTTAAATAAATGGCAAATTAAATGTTATGCTTGAAATTAAATTTTAAAATTAAGTAAATTAAATATGAAATATATTACTGTAATCATATTTGCCACTGGGTTTAAAATGTTGTTCTGTAACGGTGTTTAACCATTCCTATGGTTCCTATTCCTATGGACATGTTGCCCCTCCATCTTGAAAGTACATTAGCCAAAGAGGGACATACCCGTTAATTCAAGCTTCACCTTTCGCGTTTACGTTTGAGTTAACACTCATGGACGAGGTCGAACTGGTCTTGGACTACATTGGCCACTGTAGGAGTTAAAACGAAATCGGAATTGAGAGGAACAGAAACTAATATTCACTGGATGGTCATATACCTTTTCACCGCTAGATGGGGGTAAAAATCACACAGTGTAGCGTTACATAGTGTACTTTTTAAGAAAGCCAAAGCTAGTACTTACTAATTTGTTTTCTGGAATGTTTAGTAGAATGTCAGAACAAACAGTAAATACAATTTGATACATGTATTTCTTATTTAATTATAGTATTTCAACATGATTGATGCAACACACTGCAGGTTGAGTTAGCTTGGCTGGTTAAATCATGTGGGTCACGACCATTAGAGAATGCCTGCAATCCAATTACCATCCCTAAATTCTCTCCTGCCAGCCTAATCAGCCTATTTGAGATCTCCCCAACACCCCGAGAAGCCAATCATGAGCTTGTGTCATTCCTCATGCCAGACCAATCACGGTCCTTGTACAGGGCCAATCTTCATTAACTGATTCTTTACTGTGATCCCTCTTTAGTGAGGCCGCAATGTTTTGCTATATCAGCATTTTAAGCCTGTTTGATGTGTGGAAACTGAGACTAATAGGTTTTTCTCATTTCGTGTTCATAGGGAGGAAGTCAACAAGGCATACAGGAAGCTGGCTGTACTGCTGCACCCGGACAAGTGTGTGGCCCCAGGCAGTGAGGATGCCTTTAAAGCAGTGGTTAACGCTCGCACGTCCCTCCTCAAGAATATCAAGTAGGAGTGTGTGTGCCCAAACATAAGTGCATCTCACATGGTTTCCATTACAAACATATTCCTCATTATGTCTGAGATATGCCATACAACATATTTTTTTAATCTTCATTGTGCCATTGAAACATTATTTATTTTAAATTATTTTTTTTAATTGCTGGCTGTGGTGTTTTCTTTGTTGAATTTGTATTATATATCTATTTATGTATAATTTTGATTATTAATTGTGCGTTAAAAACCTTGCGTGAGCCAGGGCAGTTTAAATATGCTGTCACAATATTTGAAGTACAAATAACATTGTAACACCACAAAAGTGTTTTGTTTGTTTTTTCGCCTCAAGATTTCATCAAAAACCAACAAATGACCCTTTAAGACTATCAAAAACGTAACCATCTTCCCTTGTTTTAAGTTGATCAGCTTCACATTGCCATTAGTTGGAGTTGGAGTTCCCTTCTCAGTGAAGATTACGCTTAAGACACATGGAGAAGCCCGTGGACTCTAACAAAGACTTAGTTACAGATGAGTTTGATGTACAGCTATGGTATGACATAGTCACCAAAGTTGTCCTGTTTACTTTAAAATGTAACATACATGTTCATGTCAAGTTGTGATAGTGAAAACAATGCTTTAAGCCCAGATAATATGTACTTCACATCACCTTAGAGCATGAGGATGACTTAGGTGGACCGTTCCTTTTCCCAGTCTGTCCTGCTTTGCTCCCATAGACATACAGTTGAAAGACCTTTTATTTTCCTACTTATTTGTGAGTCAGATTTAGCATTTTAAATGCTGTTGTTTAATCCCAATGCATCTTGCGAGGATACCATAATCTACATGGGTGATTCCCAGTTTCCCCCGTGCTTCACCTTAACGCACTACAAAGAGGAAAGCACCAAACTGAACTGCAACTTAACCAATACCTTTGCTTCAGTGCAATTTAACAGTAGGGCTGGGCTTTAAAAATCCCAAGTCTTGATGACATTTGATGACAGATTCTGCTAACTAGTGTTTTGATGAGAATCAAATTTGAAGACAAACATCAATACATTTAAATCAACCTGTTCAAGAACTGTGGTATTTCATGCAAATGCAATTTGTTAATTTGACTAAGGTTATGTACTTTTGGGTATTAAATAGGCTTTTTTTTTAAAAAAAATAATGGATTTACCAAACATACACTACCGTTCATAAGTTTAGAGTCAGTACATTTTTTAAAGGAATTAAGAAAGGCTGTGTTAAATTGATCAAAGGTGAAAGTACATTATACAAGATATTTACATAGTTATAAAAGATTTCTATTTCAAATAAATGATGTTCTTTTTAACTTTTTAACATCAAAGAATCCTAAGAAAAATGTATGGTTTCCACAAAAAATCCACTGGTTTATTCAGCTCTTTTTTCATCACAGGAATAAATTGCATTTTAAAATATATTCGAATAGAAAACATTTAGTAATTTACTTTTTTTACTGTATAGTGGATCCTGTATCATATAAATACAGTTGTGGTGAGCATAAGAGACTTAAATAATCTGAGACTGAAACATTAAATAATCTTACTTATCCAAGACTTTTGAACGGTAGTCTATGAAATGTTGTGGTCACTCACTAGTGCCAAGACTATATTAGTGTACAAGAGTACCGTT
This sequence comes from Pimephales promelas, assembly GCF_988280905.1. Taxonomy (NCBI): domain Eukaryota; kingdom Metazoa; phylum Chordata; class Actinopteri; order Cypriniformes; family Leuciscidae; genus Pimephales; species Pimephales promelas. The sequence continues at coordinate 27,142,495 of NC_142783.1, forward strand.
TACCAGTCTTTACAAAACCTTTGGGGGTTTTGCAAAACGCATAGCAAAAAAAAAAAAAAAAAAAAAGAAGATTGATGCTGATACGTTCTCTTACGAGAGGTTCTCTCGTATTGCGTAAGCTAGCTTACGCTATGGGAAAGATTAATCTTTTCTGAGATATTGAATATTGAGGCCGGCTACACAATACTCGTTCCCTCATCTAGAGAGAACCGAGGTTACGTTGGGTAACCGATTCGGTAGCTTGTGTATATATACACATATATATGGTTGTTTTCTCTACTTTGAACTGTAATAACCATGAAAGGAACTCTCTGTGAATCTGTCACAGTGATGGTATCTGATCCCAGGATAACGAAAGAATAAAGGAGCTTTGTTTACACCAACATTAGAATAGATAAAAATAACGCAGACAAAACTGTTACATTAGCAGAGCATTGTAGATGTGCCAACATGCATTAGTTCAACAATGTTTTGTTTGGCCCTTGTATATTAATAATATTCACTGTAATGCAAGTGTATCAAATGTATTTTTTTATGGAACCATGGTGTTTACAACATGATGTGGGTTCACATGTGCAATCTAACCATTATTTATATTTTCAAACAAGTTCACGTTTTGTGATCTCTATTTCATGTTTATTTCGAAGGGCATTTGATAATGTGATGCCTTATTCGCTATGTTTGACTATGTAACCTATCCGAACAATGTTTGACTGTTGCATCATCTGTAGATGTGAAAAGATGTTTCGTTAGCTACCCTTACCACACATTATCAATATTGAATCTTTTAACTGGAATCACCTTTGTTTCCACCTTTTGGTTCATTGTGTGACATTGATATGTCTTGAGTATAAAACCTGTTAAAGCATGAATAAGAAGCATGTTTGTGATTATGCAAAAAAGAAAGATGTGGCAAATGAATGCCAAGGCCACTGCTCAATGGGGAAAAGTGTCTCTGTTTTATGCACAGAAGCATTCACTTTCTTCATTCGGCTAATATAGCGTATAAGGAAAGCACCAAACTGAATAAAGGAATAATTTTAAATCACTTTTGGTCCCTTTTGATTTCTTCAAATCTCCTCAACCACCACCAATCTCTTCAACCATCACCAATGTGTTGCATCCACCTGGATGATGTGACGGCAGTCATATTGCGCCAGACACCCACTATACACCAGCTTATTGGTGGAGAGCAGACAGTGATGAAGCCAGTTAGTGTTTATACATGGGGATTATTAGGAGGCCATGATGGACAGAGGCCACTGGGCAAATTTGGCCAGGTCACCGGGGTTACACATCTACTCCGTTGAAAGTCATCCTCGGTTTAACATCTCATCTGAAGGACACTGCTCTTTGACAGTATAGTGTCCCCATCTCTATACTGGGGCGTCAGGTTGGCAGCCCCTGCTGGCCTCACTAACACCTCTTCCAGCAGCAACCATAGTTTTCCCAGGTCTCCCATCCAGGTACTAACCAGGCTTAGATTCAGTCTTAGGCTACAGGATGATATGGCTGCTGGCTTTAGAAATACTACGAAAATTAGTCCAGGGGGTTAAATTAAATGCAACTCAAGATTGTTTAGCCCAAGTCATCCACTAAAGTGACTGAAACAGATGGTTCAGTCACTTTCTGACCTGGCACATATTGTCGGTAACCAGATCAGTGAGAAGCACTTTATCCAGCTTAGTTCCCTCATTCTCTGAATCAGTGACCTAGCCTGCTAAGTGCTAACTAAAACCCTGCTTTGTGTCTGCACAAAAGCAGATGTCAACCAATCACAAATTATCACTTTTTCTCCTTATAAAGTACTTATGTATCTGGGCAAGATGGACTAGATATTGTGAAAACAAAAAAACACTTTAAACCAACTATTTGAAACATGGAGTAAACAAAACAGGGCTTTCCAAAAATACATTTACAGAGCAATTAGATTTTAAACTAGCTCTTGCCTCCACACATAAACTCACCAGGCCATGGACATTATCCTGTTAGCTGTGAGGCCTTACTGGATCACATGCGCTATTGCTGAGTAGATAATCCCCTATATTCAAACCTATTACTACCTGTGTGCGTGTGTATCTCTGTGCATGTCCATTAGATCTCAAACTCCTCTTTCGCTGTCTGTGCTGAGTTCAAGTCCACTTATTTTTGCCTCTAACATATCTATCAAGAGTCAAAATTCTTGAATAGGATAAGCTTCAGCAGATTGTTCCCTGCTACCTCTGGGAAATGGTCAGACAGGGTCAGGACAGCTTTTCAGACCATCTGGCAGAGCAATCACTTCATAACCCGAAGACAACGCTACTCAACTCTCAAGACAGAGTCAATCATCCGCAGACAGGGCGTCTTTTTCAACTGGACGGAGGTTGTATTATATTTACATCGCTATGCTTTGCATAGTTATGGTGCATGGCATGGCAGAAGGGAAAACTGTCAAAGAAGACTCATTCTGCACTCAGCTGCTGAGCATTACACCACTGAGGGACAAGAATTTGCCATATTAGATATTTGCTTGTGTCTGGATCAGTTTACCTGGGCTACTGTTCATGGCAGAGCAGATGCATGCATTGTTACAAGATTTATCAAGCTTGCAACACCACATCAATGGCAAGTATCCTTCCATTTTTTGCATGTGGATACATGGTTTTAATCGATTTTGTTCTCTGGGAATTTTTATTATTAAATCATTTGGGGGATATTGAACTTGTTCTAGGGGTATTTTGGGGGGTATTGAACTTGTTTTGGGTGACTTAGAGTGTATTAAACTTGTTTTTGATGTATTCTTCTGAGGAAATGACGTGTATTGTCATTTTACATGCAGTGTTAAATCATTTTAAAGTTTGTTTTTGAGTTTCATACATGTTCCATCTATACTATTAAATCGTTTTTCTCTCTTGTTTCAGGTTTGTGCAGTTGATGGAGGTCTTTATCTGAGTTTTGGGATCTAAAGCCTGTTCAGGTACGATTCAGAAAATGGCTTTGAGTTCTACAGGAGTCACTTTTCAGCCCAAGGTATGCACATCTGCGCCTCCCCCGCCCCACCTAAAACGCAAGCAACTAATGTGGCAGAATGCGGTACGTCACATCATCGACCAACGAGGAATGCACCACGAGGGACGAGTGGCCAATTCTCACAAAATCATTGTTACTGATGCCTACATCGATGACATCAACAGGCAGATTCGTAACAAAGCTGCACGGAGCAATGCTGGCATGCACAAGCGGCGCTCCTCTGCGGCCCGCATCCACCCAGTGCGAGACCGCAACTCCACCTCCACTCGAAAGTCCGACGACTCGCTCAGTGACGCAGACTTCTTTGTGAGCTGGGGCTCCACGGTGCGTGGAGTCTTCCTTCCTGCTCTCCAACACAAGTTCAAATCACATGATCTCGAGCGTCTGTACCAGCATCATTCATCTGGTCAGCGCCGAACTTCCCTTGTAGTCACTAATGTCATCGATATCCTTACCAAACTCCATATTCTCTTCATATACCTGGCAGTGGCCCCTGAGATGGTTGACCTTCAACAAGGATGGTTGGCTGGGCTCTTCATGGCACTTGGAGCAGTCATATGCGTCTTAGTTCTAACCTATAAAGGATTGATGTGTCCAGATTACCTGCGCTATGCTGGGCTGGCGAGTTGGCTGTCCCAGACTGTTCAGGCACTGGGTAGTTTGGTATTTGGATTGGAGAAGGACCAGTCCTGGCATGTGCTCTTCACCCTGTTCGCCACCTACACGCTATTGCCTCTACCTCTTCTGTGGTCCATCTGCACAGGGTTCCTCACCGCTGCCTTGCACCTTTTGGTGGATGCCCTCAGGAACTACAATGACACGGCCATTGTAAGAAAGGTAAAGATCAAAGCTCATTAAACTTAAAAGTTCACTTTTGATTTTTGCCTTAGTGCCCAAAAGTAAAAAGACATTAATTCCCAATCGAACTTGAAGATGATCACGAGAACTGTCCTTGAGATTTTGAGTCAAGAGTTGATAAATGATTGATAAACTTTTGATAAATGCTCCATTGTTATGGCACAAGAGTACACCAGTATCAGAATCTCAAGACTGTCTTCAATCACTTTTAACTAAGCTAACTCTTAGCTAACTTTTACTCTTGGTTTTCGTCCAGTTACTAGCGAAAGGTCTGTTGTACATGGGTATGAATACGGCAGGACTGTTCATCCACTACTTATCGGATCGTGCACAAAGACAGGCGTTCCTTGAGACGCGACGTTGCATTGAAGGACGAGTCAAGATGGAGCAAGAGAACAAGAGACAGGTTTGTGATTCTTGACTTAGTATGATTTTCATAGATCATTAATCTGGAACCTCAGGAAATGAGAAATCATTTTGCGTTAGGAACGCTTGGTGATGTCCATTCTTCCTCGGTTTATTGCTATGGAGATGATTGGTGATATGACTTCTATGGATGATGAATTACTTCCTCAACAGTTCCATAAGACCTACATTCATCAATACAAAGACGTCAGGTACACACTGCTTCCTGTGCAGTACTACCTTCCAGCACATTTAGACTGCGAGGATGGTTCGTGAAATGAACATATATGTGCTCTTGTCTCAGTATCCTGTTTGCTGATATAAAAGGCTTCACCTCTCTCTCCATGACCATGTCGGCTCAGGAATTGGTGCGCACACTCAATGAGCTGTTCGGCCGCTTTGATCGCCTTGCTGAGGTGAGAAAGATTAACCTTTGAGTTTTACGGGCAGTTGGAGAAAACGGTTTTGGTCAATGTGTGTTTGACTGTAATTTACCGTATGAGCTGGAATTGTTGTAACTATTGTAAATATCACAACAGTCACAATTAATTTTAGTGTCAGATGTCTTACTTTATGCCAAAGTGTAGAGATGTGCAATGTTAGAAGATTATTAAAAGATATCTTTTGATATTTTAGGAGAATCATTGCATGAGGATAAAGATTCTTGGAGATTGTTACTACTGTGTGTCTGGGGTCCCAGAGCCCCAAACCGCACATGCTCGCTGCTGTGTGGAGCTGGGTCTGGCCATGATAAACACTATACGGTGTGTATTTTACGTGTTAGACACCCCCACCCCCCACTCAAAGGGTTTGTGTCTAATTCTCAATGTCTTTCCTGATCCAGAGATTGTAAGCAAGCTAGTCAAATGTTGATTTCCCCCAAAGACATGCTCTAGCGCGCCACTAACATTTTTTGCAACAGCGTAATCCTTCTCTGACGAAGAAATCTCAGATTATCCACGCGTGTAAATGGTACCATAACAAATTAATCTGATTGTGGGTGAAGAAATCCCCATTTTCTCCATTTTTGAAGGTGATCTGAGCAATGCTCCTCAGTCACTGATTAAGGCCTTATTATTCGTTACGTCATTGTATTCATACAAATACAACCAAAAACAAATTTTCAGTCTTGCCTGTGAAAGGTACTTCCTCGAAAGCTGTTTTCAATTGTGTGGCGATTTGTACAGCCCCAAGCAGCGCACAAAACAGGCATTTTTCTCAATTCCCGGCATGAGAGGTATGGGAAAGTTGCCATCCCCAATATGGCGGCGCCATTGACGTACGCTCCAGCGGCCAATAGGGTGTCAATGTATTTATTATGTCTATGCTCCTATTGGGCTTCAATTCTCTCCATTGAAATCAAGGGGGTCGCTGTGTCCATTTCTTTTACTGTCTATGATCGGAAGTGCCAAGACTCTCCATAGACGGACTCTGGTATAATCTGATAACAGCACCAACCTAACAGACCCTTGTGTAAACAAGTGATTGCGTGTAGCCAAAGCTAGCTCCCTAGCAACCCTACACGCATACAAGTTAAAGCCCTTTACCTCAACCGATAGCTTTTAGCGCCTGGCTAAAACTTAGACACGTGTGAATGTAACCTTTAAACCAAAGGCTATAGACGAAGGGACAGTGATTTGAACACAAGTGATGATGAGAGACAAAGCTCCTCGAATTGAGGATTGCTTTGAATTGAGTCAATTGCGTAACAAATGATTTATTGTTTTGAACCCCGCTGGTGACCCCTGCTGGAAGTGTTTGAGCTCTATTGGAACTTTGCAGGACGTTTACCCTCTTTTTGAATATTCATATTCTGTTATTTCCAAGTTGCCTTATAGAAATTTAAGTCCATTTCTGTTGATGAAATCAAAAGAGATGATCAAAAATGGGAAAAATGTTATTCTTCTCTCTCCTTTTGTCAGTTATGTACGTAAGGAGCTGAAGAGAGATGTGGACATGCGTATCGGGATCCACTCCGGTTCGGTTCTGTGTGGGGTTTTGGGTCTGCAGAAATGGCAGTTTGATGTGTGGTCTTGGGACGTAGACGTTGCCAACATGCTAGAGGCTGGAGGAGTCCCAGGGTAAGTATACTGGATCAATACCATGGTCATATGTTTAACTAAATGCAATTGATATTAGAATAATAAAACAAATTGTATAATATTAGGAGGATTCATATATCACAAGCAACCTTGGACTGTCTAGAGGGTGTATATGAGACAGAAGAAGGTCGAGGCCATGAACGGAATGAGTTTTTACGCAAACACAAGGTCGACACTTTTCTGATCCGCCAAACCCCACAGGAAGACAAGGAGCCTCCTAAAGTCCGGCAAACCAGCAAAGATGAAACTACATGGAGTGCTGAGCTTCCTTTTGATAACATTATTGGAATGAACTGCGTGAGTCTGCTGGCCTTAAAACCTTACTTCTCTTTCTAGTTAGTGATAAGATATAAAGTTATCAAACCTGTTAAATAGTGCCATACAATGTTATTCATTGAATTCTTTAGTATACTAAAGGAATTTTCCAGGACGGATACAGGTTAAACTTTATCATCAGCATCAGTGGCATGGCAGATTACATTAGAAAATGATTTATAAAAGACTAGTCTCTTGTTTGTAAAGCTAAACAAAAATCATGTTTACAGTAAGCATTTAATATGGAAGTCTGTGTGCAAGGCAAAGTGGTGTAACCAGACCATCATGTCACGATTTGATACATATCATGAACCTGAACTCACAATACAATATTTTTACAATACTCCGACATATGGTAAAAGGTTAACAAAAAAATTATGTTGATTAAAATGCTAAATTTGGTATTACATTGGGGGTGTAAATGAATAGACTTGGACTTGGTTCTGGTAACCTAATGCACAGGACAATGGTGACACCAGAATGTAAGATATTCATGATTCTGAAGCTGAAAATACAGAGTTATTTTAGACTAATATGCTTGCACTCATTGTCATTGACTAGATATATTTAAAATTATGTAGGCCACTCTATGGTAACATGAGACATTTGACATTATCAGGACCCACAAAAATTCCCCCATTGCATTATTATACATTATATTCAACATTATAGTAGTGTAATGTGTTACTCACACTAAAACTCCAATTTCAGCCAAAAACCAATATCAGTTCAGTTCATTTGTCCCCATAGGGAAAGTAAGTTTGCAGCCTACTCACACAGACATTTTAAGAAACACAATTTGATATGCATACATACAATACATGGTACAGGTCATCCATCTCTATTAATAATTGTAATAGATTTTCTTTTTCACTTGCAATGCTTTTTGTTTTGTCATCTTTTAGATCTTAGCCACTTTCACCAATGGCTCCCTGGTGCAGTTGCCCAATCAGATTATTTCCCATTGTGCCGGGTCTCGAGAAATCAACAAGAGAATCAAGCAGGCCATCGAGGTGCGCAGTAGTGAACGAATGCGCAAGGAACACATCACACCCTTCACGTTGGTCTTCAAAGATGCACACATTGAGGGAAAGGTATTGACTGCAGAGGAACAGCTTTATATGTCATAGAGCACTTGCCCACACAAGATTTGCACTTTCAGTTTTCTCAGATGCGAGATGAGATGTTTAAGTCCAACTTGGCCTGCTCTTTCCTCATGCTCCTCTTCATCATGGCTGTTCAGGCCCTCATCCCCTCACCTCAGTGAGCTATTATTATTATTTCAAAAGCCTAATGTGGACTTTCATTGAATTTTAAAATGTGTTACATTTTCGATATATAACTCTGAATGCATGTGTCCCCCCCCTCCCCACAGAATCTGTCCTATGGTAATCCAGTTTTTAGTATTCCTCTTTGTCTACATGCTACTGCTTCTGGTCACACTGGCTGAGGAGTTTAAGCGCTGCCCACCATACTTACAGCATCTCTGCTGTTGGATCCACGAGACCAAGAGCATCCGTAACCTGCTCACCCTCGTCGCTATTACTATTAACTTTGGTGTGGCCTCCTGTGATATTGTGAGTGCCAAAATTGATAGTTTTCTTGGACCCAATTATCTTAATGATCAAAAAAAAAAAAACTTAATTTATTTTTTTGCTGTACAGTTGTGGTGTAACACAGTTGGAGAGGATGAGGAAAGTAACAAGACCTCCAAACAAGGCTCACAGTGGACTGTGAACATCTGCACCCATCCTGAGGTACGGTAGATACATATTCATACTTTGCACGTGACGTCACAAGTACTGGCTGGCGGGCAAGGACAATGAATGACTTCTGGGCCGGCAGCAGTGTAAACGCAGCTGTCGTATTTTGCCAACAAAAGTGTGTGATGGGCTGTTTTGAGGTTTGTGATGTCTATGCTAGATCATTTACAGAGGAATTTTTACTGCTCGATTGTCTAAAAAAAACTTGTCTGCTTTACACAAATTAACTACCTTCACCTTGGAGTTAATTCTAGTCCATAGTTATCCGGACAGACTTGATTGAACTACAGGACTCTACGTTGAAAATAACAGTTTGTTGCCCGCCAGGCATCCATAGTAGTCACGTGACTGCAAAGTATGAATTAGATACAAAAGTGTGACAACTTCCAGTAATTCTTAATCTGGTACTATGTATACCATTTCTGTGACTACACTACTATTAACCTCTTTGTCTCTCTGCAGTTCTTTGTTTTTAGTGGTGTGTTGGCCATGGTGACGTGTGCCGTGTTCCTCAGACTCAGCTGTCTGTTGAAGCTGGCAGTGCTGATGTTAGTCATTGCAGTTTACACATACCTCATTGAGGTAGCCTTCCATGTGCTCTTTATCCGCCAACACCAAAACGGCCAAATTCAGAGGTACAATACTTTGCTTTATTGAAGAGGTCATATCTCATACCAAGTTTCTGAATGTGGTAATGTGTTCGACTTTAAGACACTTAGGCACTTCGATGATGAATAAGCCATTTTTGCAATGTTTTTATTATTGTTGTTTAGAGTCAATTTACAGTTTTGAAAGTAATAAAAATTAAACTTTTTTTTTAATCTGAAAAAGCAATATTAGTTGAGACTAACACAAAGAATAAAGCATTTTCTTAACTTGGTGATATTTATAAATGTAAAATTACATTTTGTTAATGATTAATGTGCATTTAAAGTGTAAAGGAAATGTTTTTTTGTTATTCTTTTAAAACTTTTTAGAGCTTTTTAATTTTAATAACAATTGAAATTGTACAGACATTTTTTAATGTAAAATTGCATATGTTTAAATTAAAATGCAGATTTGATTATTGTTTGTCACTGACCATTAAATAGTACATCAGACTTTTTTAGAAAGTCTCAAAAAAATGTTCATGACATGACCCCACCAATTTACTTCCTGGACTGTTGAATTGTTGTAGCCCCTCTGATGTGTGTATATGTGTGTTTTTTCCCAGATCTCAGTACCTCAGACGCAAAGGCATTTCTGTGTTGCTAATGGCCATGTTTGTTGTGGTCGTCCTTTACAACAGTAGACAGGTAGTATATTAACATCTTATTAAAAAAAATATTATAGGAATGCAGTGATTTAAATAACAATATAATTACATAAAATCATTACATATTTATTTATTTAACAATTAATACATATATTTATTTTTAATTATACGAATAACAGTCAAATCACCACTTAGCTTTAATTATCATCCCATTGTAAAATAACTGAAACAATAAAAGCTGACATGCAATTTATATTTTGTGTTTTAAGTTATCTCAGTATAATTTAAGAAATTATTACTGCTTGAACCTACAGTTAGAAACTACAGCCAGGCTTGACTTCCTGTGGCGTCTGCAGGCCAGAAAGGAAGTGGAGGACATGAAGGAAATGAGGGAGCATAATGAGTGTCTGCTGTACAACATTCTTCCTGGCCATGTAGCTCGCCACTTTCTCGAGAGAGACAGGAACAATGAGGTAGTTGCGTGGATTTTTAATGACAAACCCTAATAGTTTAACAATAATGTAAGTAATAACTTTGTCAAGCTGTTTTCAAAATGAGGATCTACTTGGTGCATTTAAATTGTTCTAGCATCTATGCACTCTTCTTGAATCAATAAGTATAAATAAATGAACAGTAACACGACTGTATTAACTCTTTGGCTTCAAGGACCTGTTCTCTGAATCGTATGAGCGAGTTGGGGTGATGTTTGCTTCCATTCCAGACTTTACGGATTATTACGAGAAGAAAGAGTTGATTCATCAAGATGTGGAGTGCCTGCGTCTTCTTAATGAGATCATCGCTGACTTTGATGAGGTACGTGGATTTGTGCAGCATCCTCTTAGCAACAAATGTCGTCAAAAGCCCAGGCCTGGACATGCTCAGCGATTTAACGGCTAACAGCAGCTCAGGTGTTTCTATACTGGAATGTATAGGCTATGTGCAAACACTCACTTCTTTTATCATAAGACATTGTTATAGTGAAATATTTCAGAGACAGGCTTACTTTTTCCCCCCCGGTTGTTCCCTTAGCTACTGGAAGAGCCTTACTTTCAGGACATAGAGAAAATCAAAACCATTGGCAGCTGCTACATGGCTGCTTCTGGATTGTCTCCTGAAAAACAGGTGAGTGACACCTTGACATGTGATTTCAAAATGTATGCCTGACAATAAATGCAGATGCATGAAATATAGGCTACTGGACAACCATATTTGTTGTAAATACTATCCACGCCAGTTTAATTAGGTCAATATTGGAATCAGATAAAAATATACAAGAAAAAATAATAAACTCATAATAATTAATAGTAATTAAATAGTTTAGTAACTGAAAAGTTACATTTTTGTAAATTAAGGCTCAACTGTATTTGTATATTTCATAGGAATGTGAAGACGAGTGGGCTCACCTCAGTACGCTGGTTCTGTTCGCTTTGGCCATGCAAGAAACTTTGAAAGAAATAAACAAACGTACCTCAAACAACTTCCAGTTGCGTGTCGGTAAGATTGTGCTTCTCTCATATAATGTCTCTACTAGTAAAAACCAAGTGCTTATATAAGATTCTTCTTATTTTCTAATTTAAGAATAAAGATGAGAATATTTTGTATTCCCAAACAACTTTTCTCAAGAATTTCTTAAGAATGCTCTTTAAAATCATCATAAATAACTTCTTAAAATTAGGATAACCTCCATCCTGTCATTAGGCTGCCTACAACACAACACTAGCTACATACAAATTACTACCAGTAATGTGGACGAGTAGACTACCCTGAAGTGACACCATTCGATCATGAAAATCGCTACTCTAGCTAGAACTAGCAAGGCAGAACGCACAGACGAAATAAGACAGAACGCAAATGAATCCATTCACTCCAAGCCAGTTGCGATGAAAATGGTCTGTGAATTTAATATTTGATAAAGATGGTTTTTAAGAATTGGACTTTTTAAGAATTCCTTCCCCCCGAAAATCCATTTTGTTTCTTGGACAAAATTTTTATATCTGAATATGAACTATGAATACACACACACACACACAAATGACTTTATGACCCAGAGGAGCTATAAGGCCATCTAGAGGCAAGAGTCATGAAATATCATGTTGAGCACGGCAAATACCACAAGAGTTCGGCAAAGTCACCAAAATTGACCCCAATCTGAGACATTTTGAGCTGATCTATCCTGGTTTATGCATGTTTCGAAGAGTTATTTTGAATTTAAGTTGAAAGGATGTGACTGTGCTTAAATGATTATTTATTTATATATTTTTTTGTAATTTAAATGTAAATTTAAAAAGATAATACAAAATCCCCCCCCCCCACCCCAAATCATTCAAAATATATAAAAATTAAGTTCTGGAGTATTCTCTAGAGTCTGTACAAAATAAAAAGTATAAAGTATAATTTAAGGGCTTCTGGTCATTTTGAACCACAAGGGAAGGATTTGTCACAGAATCCGAGGAGAGGATGAGAGTTAACTTTTGCCTTGTAATCTTTACAATGGTTTTGATCTTTAACTGTTGTAACTACCTTAGCTCTTCTTCTGAAAGATCATTAATGTGCATAAAACTGGTCCTCTATCACACAGGTATTTCTCATGGGCCTGTAGTCGCCGGGGTGATTGGCGCCACTAAGCCCCAGTATGATATCTGGGGCATGACTGTGAATCTCGCTAGCCGGATGGACAGCACAGGGCTCAGTGGGCGTATTCAGGTCCCGGAGGGCACGAGCCGTATCCTGGCCGACCACGGCTTTGTGCTCCAGCTTAGAGGAGATATCTACGTCAAAGGGGTTAGCGAGCAGCGGGGAGGGGTCCGCACATACTTTGTTAGCAGCAGGGAAAAGAGCTCAAGCTACGGCGAGAGGATCACCAGCAGAGGGATCTCTCTCGGGAGGAACACCCTCGGTGCTGTGGTCTTTACCCTGGTGCAGGCCCGCAAGAAAGAGCAGTTACGAGAGGCCAGTGGAGGCTTTCATCTCATGGAGATAACATGAGTTTTGATTGAAAACTGGACAGGAACCACATTCAATACCTCTTTTAGAGACTCTTTCATGAGTCATTGCCTTTAAGTGATTTTCCATTTTCTCTGTATTGTTTTGTAAATACTAATAACTTTAATAACTTACTAAAAGTAATAACTTTATTTCGCTTGTAGGATTTCCTCTGATTTCCAAAGTCGTGTTACTTTTGTCCTGAAAATCACTGGGATTTTTAGGCCTGGTTTCACAGACAAGGCTTAGATTAAGCCAGGATTAGGCCTTAGTTCAATTAGTGCATTTAAGTAGCTTTTTAATGTGCTTTAGAAAAAAGGATACAGGTTCACAAGTTTACAGGTTCACTACAAGACTAGGTTTAAGCCTTGTTTGTGAAATTTCTAACTTTAACCCCAGGGTCAAAATAGGCAGAGCTGCAAATTAAACATTCCTCATCTTGGAACAAGACCAAAATAGTGTACAAAACCTATAAGGAACTCTGGATTCAACTTATTAAACTGAATTTAATTAGAGGTCATATGCATATGCGCTCTGATGATCAACTGCCCTGACAGAATAAATGTGCAAATGTGGAGAGTAAAGTATGGTGGCCCAGTAGTGCACAATGAAATTTAAAAATCAAACATAAATTCATAACACAACACAACTGAAATGCTCTAGACCACTAGAGGGCTCTCATAGGCTTAACGGACATAAAAGCTATAAATTCCTGGATTATTATTCAGTGTATCAGATTTTCTATGACAAGCATCTAAGCAGAATATTTTAACAGTTTGTAAAACTGGTGACAAAATGACAATGCCAAATTTCTTTGTCTCTTTCTCTCTCTCTCTCTCTCTCTCTCTCTCTCTCTCTCTCTCTCTCTCTCTCTCTCTCTCTCTCTCTCTCTCTCTCTCTCTCTCTCTCTCTCTCTCTCTCTCTCTCTCTCTCTCTCTCCTTTTTTCCCCTTCGGTAGACCTACACTTAAGTATTTCTGGGACACACTACCACATGTAGGCCACCAAAGGTTGCAGTGTTTCTAAATATTCAACAGCCGTTACAATTTTGGAATATATATTATATATATCTAGGGATACTTAATATATTGGTGATTTTTTTACATAATATCTTCCAAACATAATATCTTCCAAAAAAAAAAAATTTCAACATTCTAATTTGGCCATTAATGAAAGCAGATAAAAACATTTAAAACATTATAAACATAATACTAAATATACTAGTATACATATTAGTTTTTTGGCCAACATGAAAAGAATTCTTTGTAATCAGCATAGTTAACATGTTTAGATATTACTGTTTAAAGGTGTATGTTATACTAGGACAATTGTGAACAATTCTGTGGTAGAAAGATTTAACTTTTCTTGTTACTTTAAGCTTGGTGCCTTCTAGAAAACATTAAATCATTGTAAAAAATAATTGTAATGTATCTTTGAACCATGGTGTTTTCTTGGGGTGACTACATTGAAAAAACATTACCTTTTCATAAAAAGGATCAAATAAATACGATTTAAAAATAAGCTGGCTACGTTTGTTACACTATAAGGACAGTAACTGCTTGTTTAATAAAACATATATATATATATATATATATATATATATATATATATATATATTTGTTTTGCTTGGAATTAAGTATAATTTCTGTTATTACTTTAGAAACTACATGTAACAGAGACACTGTAAAATAAAATGTGCCACAAATTATAATTTTCTGTCTGTAATTCTCGTGCAGTAGGCATAGGGGAGGGTGGGGTAAGATGAGCCAGTTTTTACTTATGTGGATCTCCAGGCAAGGGAAATTGAGACAAAAGTACAATGAAGACATCTCCTGTTAATTTGGGATGTTGCCTAATATGACACCAAATGTTTATAGTTGCCTGGAAACAGGGGGTGGTGGGTCAACTTACCCACTGGTTCATCGTACCCCACTCTCCCTTCGCTTGTTCCAAATCTAGACTATTGGATTTACTCAAGGTTTCAAAAATTAAACGTAAAGTAATCAATTTTCTTGAATTACTTGTGTGCTAAAACAAATTTGTTGTTGTTGTGTTTTTTTTTTTTTTACCAACCTTCCCAAATGTGATTCTCCATACATGCTAACCGTGTATCGATAAGAATCTGTTCACGTGACGCAGTGCTCATAGTTCGTCAGCTCACTGACAGTGACAGCAGCGCTCATCTCACTGATTTGATCGCAGCATTCTGGGGGAACACAGGGAATTAAAATGTCGATCACAGCCGACGAGATTAAGAATAAATTACACTCTTCAGGGGATGACCTCGTTTTCTTCGTTAATGGGAAAAAGGTAATTGGAGAAATTAATAATTACATGTGTTTCACTACGTGTTTCAAACATTTTGCTTCTGATTTTTCCCCTGGGTTAAAGTTGTTAGCCAATACGGTCAAACATGTGTTTTCCATAATTAATTCTGTGCAGATCACTGAGAAGAATGCAGAGCCTGAGACAACCCTCTTGACATATTTAAGGAGAAGCTGTATCCTTTTTGATCCGTTGCTCTGCTGAACAGTCTCTGTGTGTTGAAACTGAAAGCTTTTTTTCTTCTAAACAAAAGTTACATTATTAGACCATAACCCCAGCATTTACGACACTGATATTTCTGTCTTGTGGAGTTGTTTTTGGTTAAATTTAATGATTTGCACCTGCTTGAGATTGCGTTCCTTTGACTAGCCTATTCATGAGGTTTGCTCACATCAGTCAGTCAGTTTATTTAATTGCGTCACTTTCATTTTGTTGTTTTTGCTCATGAAAAAGTGCTGATTTGTTTCTATAGGCCTATATAATCAAGCCTGTCCCTTATTCTAATTTCCATACAGTAGTATGATTGTATAAAATACATAACGTTGAGATAAATGTAATAAATTAACAGCTGTGGAGAATTTTGTTGATTTTATTCCCCCTGCATTTTGATAAAAACTCCTGAATGTGATTAATTGTACAGAATGTGAATCAATTAGATTTTACACCAACAAAAGTACTTAGTAAGAGTCAAATCAGGTACAATGTTGAAAAAAAAAAGTTTTTGCTTTTTTTTAAGTATAGAAACTTGGATGTTTAAGTCATTTCAACTTAAATTGTATTTAACAGACTAAAAAAATGTGTTAATATAAAAAAGTTGTCATCGTAAGTTTTTACAGTGTAGAAATAATCTGTGACATCATTTTAGTATATTTTCTTTCATTGGTCAATTTTTGTTAACTTCGTCAATCATTTACATTACACCACTACTGATTCAAGTGACATTTATTGATCCAAACATGTCATTTTGGACTGCCATCTTATTGACCTTGAAATTGTACATTACCATTTTGTACATTGTAGCAATTTTGTACTACTCATTTAGGCCTACACTGATTTGATAAGACTGTTGTTTTTTCAGTGTGACTGTTTTCCTTAGCGTTGATGTTTGCAGTGGGTCTGACAGGAACCAAACTGGGATGTGCTGAAGGAGGTTGTGGAGCCTGCACTGTAATGGTGTCCAAATATCATCCACATCAGGACTGGATTATGTATCTTTTTATGCACTCTGTGCTAGATTTTTCCCCTACACACCTGACTTGGGTTAAACTGAGAGTCAATACACCTGAAAATATTATACTCAGTTGAGTTCACCTCTGACCACTTGGGTTGATGCCTATTCTGACTGCATAAAATGCCTAAAAATTATAGTAAAAATTATAATTATAGTATAAAAATTATAGTTATAAATTATATGGTCTTGTTCCGTTCAAACACTGTCACTTGGGAATAAGGTCTCTAGTGTTCCACACCATCACTTGGGAATATAAGTAAGATCTCTAGTGTTTCACTAAATATCTAACTTGCTGCGCAGCATTAACTAGACAGACTCCAGACAATGCCTTTGAATATGCTTTAATCACTTCTGGAGGATCTCAGACAAATATCAGAGAGAATCCTACCAGCAAAAAGAATACAACACTTTTTATAGAATAGGAGCATGTCAAAAATGACATGATACATTACATAATTAACTACATTTTGATTGATTATTCAAATGCAAATCCTTCTGTTACTAGGTAGGAGCAAACTTGGATCTCAAATCATAAAAATATGGAAAAAGTTAGAAATTCAGTTGGTTGCTCAATGTGTCATGAGACTATTATAAACAGTATATTTTTGATATTGTCTCGTCAGCATTAGTTAAGAGTTAAAAGAGAAGTAAGATTAGATGTTAGTAAATTGCCATTTTGCAATAAAGTGCATTGATGTCCTTAAAGTCCGGAACAGATTCATGATGATAGCTATTAACAATTTAAATATCATTTTGAAACTTTTACCAGAGTTAAGTCCTTAATGACACTCTTTAAGTCATTATGCGGTTAATGCCTGTTTGGCTCCTCTCTGCTTTTTGCATCACTGTGCAATAACAACCGTGGAGGGCATCGGCAGTGTGGCAAGCAAACTCCATCCTGTACAGGTCTCAATTTTATCTTAATTTCTCTGATAATAATGAGCCAAGGATGTCAGATTACATAACATTATAACCACTTTTCCTTCCTACATTCATTACAGTTTCAATAATCTGCATCACTTGATATATTGCTGTTCTGCTCATTTGTGGTGTAGTATCTCTGACAACATTGTTCTAATTTTCATCCAGGAGCGAATTGCAAAAGCTCACGGGTCACAGTGTGGGTTCTGCACGCCAGGAATTGTGATGTCTATGTACGCTCTTTTAAGAAACAACCCTCAACCCACTATGCATGACATTCAGGAGGCTTTTCAAGGTATATTAACAGTCATATCTTCTTCATTTTGTTAACTTTTAGCTCTTAATGTAATTTTTTTTAACCGTTTTGCTTTTAAAATTGGTTGCACACAGGCAATTTATGTCGATGTACTGGGTACAGACCTATTCTGGAAGGCTACAGGACATTCACAAAGGTAAAATTAAATATATAATAGTTTGTGAGAGTACGTGGGAGTTTATGGGTGTACACTAAAGAATTATATTATCAATGAGTTATGACATTGCTTAAACTCATCAAAATATATATATATTTTATAAGTTCCATAAGATTCAACTTATTTTGTTAAGTCTGTTTAATGTCATTTAATTTGACATGACTTAAACATCCATGTTGATTGTACATCTTTTTTTACAGTGCAAATTATGACTTATATCCAAATGATAATTTGCCGCAAAGTGCAGCTAAAAACTGCTTAAAGGGATAGTTCACGCAACAAATCAACATTATGTTATCATTTACTCACCCTCAAATTGTTCCAAAGTTTCTTTCTTCTGTTGAACACAAAAGAAGATATTTTGGTAACCAAACGGTTTACGCTAGCATCATCTTGGCTTATTACAAGTACAAGATTAATATTTCCAGGTAGTCTGAGCTGATATAAGGAATATTACTGGAAAATAAACAGAATTACCATATAATATCTTTAGTTTAATATCTGCCTCTTCTAATTTCAGGATGGGGGATGTTGTGGTGGGAAAGGACAAATGAATGGCTGCTGTATGACTAATGGAAACACACAAGAGCATGTCAATGTGAGTGGAACAGACATCCAGACACTATGCTCTATTTTCTATGAGCACAAGCACGTTTTTGGCCTTAAGTCTTTCCCTTTATGATAAAACTTAAGCATAGCTGGAAATGAAATCAATGACATGGCAGCCATTGCATTCTCATAGGAAACCAGTCACATGTTTGAACTGACACTCATAAGCATGT
Organism: Pimephales promelas; assembly: GCF_988280905.1. Classification (NCBI taxonomy): domain Eukaryota; kingdom Metazoa; phylum Chordata; class Actinopteri; order Cypriniformes; family Leuciscidae; genus Pimephales; species Pimephales promelas. Next base: position 27,160,918 of record NC_142783.1, read on the forward strand.
GAGGTCAAATCTACAACCGTGAAACAAACAGGCACTTCAATATCACTGTTTCACAATCACAGCACAGCCTATCAGTGCTAAATGTTATCTAAGGACTTTTCATCTGCAAGGTGGTGCTAGTTGCCCATTTGTACTTTTACAACTATTTTTGACATTTCTTTCTCTATTTCTAGGACAATTCAACACTTTCAGCTCAGAAATTGTATGACCAATCAGAGTTTATGCCACTGGACCCGACACAAGAGATAATTTTCCCGCCTGAGCTCATGGTGTGTATAAAATAAAAAGTTTGATTGACCATCATTGTAAAATGGCTGATTACTGCATTAAATGGATGCATCAACAGTTTATGTTATATTTGTGCTCTACAGAGTCTAAGTAAACAGCCCCAAAGAGAGCTGAGGTTTATAGGGGAACGAGTGTCTTGGATTCAACCCAGCTCCCTCAAGGAACTCCTGGAGCTGAAGGCGACCTATCCAAACGCTAAACTAGTGGTTGGGAACACAGAAGTTGGTGAGGCCCACATACATTAAGAATATTAATTACATGAAATTAGTATAAATTATACAGTTAGTTCAGGTCCTTGAATTTGATTTTCTAATAGTATGAATGTAATGTGGATGTATATTCGTCATGTTATCATTGGCATATGACCGACAGTGTCACAACTCCTCTTCCGTAGCCTCAAGTGTCCATCAGATTCGCGCTTCAAAATCTCGCCAGAAATATGTCCAGGAACCATTGTTTCTGCATGTTACATTGTTATGCCAGTAGGTGGCAACAAGTGACGGTCATTTAAAGGTAGGGTATGGGATTTGAAAAACGGCCGGCAGATTTTGAGGTAGGACTCAAAATGTCCTACCTTCTTTCCTCCAACTCTGGCCCTGACTCCAGTCCACCCATTCGAAGAACACGCGCAATCATGCATCTGCAAAACTCACTCTCTCTTTACCGGGGTGACTTGCATTTACTGTTACTGGGTCACAAGCTTTGAGTATGTGCACGAAGGGGACACGCGAGGGGGTGGGGTGAGGGGTGTATGGTATGACAATCCAATGATTCTTGGTGGTCTTGGAAATGATTGGCTGGAGTTTTTCGAGTCCTGCCCGTTCCACGGAAGATTGAATTGCTTTATTTTCATTTCAGTGCTTCTAACTCAGTGGCTGTGAGTGGGTTAGGAATAACGCGATAAAGAAAATAAAAAGAAAATCACACACCCCACCTTTAATAATTAACTCAACTGTTGTGTTCAAAATGTTGATTAATTCAGGAATAAAACAAGTGACTTCATTATTTACTCAACCGCAATGCAAGGCAAAAATGCACACATTTTTTCTTTGTGCAGTAATCAAAGAACTGGGATAGATGCAAAACATAATGGGATCAAGTTTTTAATTGTTTTGAGTTTCTGTTCTAGGCATTGAGATGAAGTTCAAAAACCTTCTTTACCCTGTGATTCTGGCACCAGCTTACATCCCAGAACTGAACATCATCCAACACACTCAGGATGGTAAGAGTTATATACCTAATGGGTTGCTGTCAATGTATGTTGTTCGATAATTTGAAGCAAATATTATTTGTCAATACAATACATTAAGACAAAGGCAGTACTGTATGTGCATTCATCTTCATTCTAGTCTTTCAGTGGCATTTCACTGCTTAGGGTAATTGATAGTTGACGGTTAATCGCGGCTGTAACAAGCATGTGGTTCACAGGCATCCAGGTTGGCGCATCCGTGACGTTGACTGTGTTGGGGGATGTGTTGCATGCCGCGGTGAAGAAGCTTCCCGCTCAACAGACGGAGATCTTTAAGGCTGTTCTTGAGCAGTTGCGCTGGTTTGCGGGACAGCAGATCCGAAATGTTGCGGTAAGTCATGTTCCAGAAAACAAAAAGTGACACAGCATTGGTTACACTTTGGCCGTTTCTCAAAACCAAGAATGGAAAGAACGGACTTGTGTTCTTGGGAAGAAAGCTCTTGCTAGTTGTTCTTGGAAGAACGAACTCACGAGGTGACGAGCACACAGAACGCTGCTGACAGTTTGAGACGATCTGTTCTTGCTGGTATTGCGCCCCCGCGCCGGCACAGACGCCGTCTGCAGTGCCCAAACATAACGAGAATTATTACAGCCAGGCTTTATCGCCCAAGTCTAAGGGATTACTCTACATACACTACAATGTAATGTACATTCACAACAATAAAGCAACACATGTCTCATTTTAATTCTGCTTCTGTTGTTTGTTTGTGTACATCACTAGCCAACGGCGGGAAAAAACGCCAGTAATATTCGATAATAATTTTGACCTGCCTCTCTCTGCTTCCCGCTCCTTCCGCGAATGCCGAAATGAATTATGGGATATTTCTGCCATCAAGTTCACACAAGTTACCAACCGATGCATCCTCGGTAAAACGGGAGTGTCAAGAATACATCCGGGATTTTTAACCGTTCTTGCCTAAATGCAAACTTGGGACAGTACTTGGGCCGCGACTGATGACGGTTTACAAGTCCACAAGAACACAAGTACAGACAAGAAGGCATATTGAGAAACGGCCTTTATTTTGATGGTCTCCTTTAGACATTTTGTTGACTGTAAGTAACATTACACCTTCATGTCAAATAACTGATTAAATTATTACTTGATTATTAGTAGACTATTAGGGTTAGTAAAATAAGGTGAAATGTACTTACAAAGTTACTTATAGTCAGTAAGTATTATGTAGATATTAAGCATGCAGTCTACCGATATACTCTAATGAGAGTAAGTTGACATGTAAGTGCAATGTTACTTAAAGTCAAGATAATGTCTAAAGGGGACCATCAAAAACAATGTGTTGTTGACAAGATGTTTTATGCAAGTTACTTAATGACTGTTTAACTTAATGAAATGCTTAACTTGAACAATAAAACATAAATGATTATGAATGTCACATGGTTGATTAATCATGTTTTAATCATCCAACCTGTGATTTAAAGTTATCATTGATTAATTTCAGTCACTTAAACATCATATGAATGCTTTCAGGCTGTTGGTGGCAATATTATGACAGCGAGTCCCATTTCAGACCTTAACCCTGTGTTTATGGCAGCTGGCTGCAAACTCACGGTGATGGCCAAAGGTACAGCACACCCCCCAGAACACAGAGAACAGAGAAAACATTCAGAGCCAGTCAATGGAAATATGCTGTTCCACTCATTTTACATGCATTCCGGCTGGAGTCTGAATGTTATGGTGGTAATTACAGTAGCAGTCAATAGCAATTTTATCGGGAATTAGAGATACTGTCAGAAATGTACAGTATCACAATGTTTGGCAGCTTATTGAATGATTGTGGTACATAGGGCAGGGGTTAAGGTTACTGGAAGCTAAATAGGACTTTTACAGTACAGTCTAGTTTATGAGTAACATGTTACTGTAGGGTGTTGACCATGTATGTTTTCTTGACATAGTCTCCATGTTCTTTGTTCTACAGATTTTATGATAGCAAAAAGACATTTTTACTTTTAATCTATGTTTCAGAAATTCTATAAAAAATCTTTTTCTGATGTTTTAAGGGGAGAAACGTGTTCTCCAAATGGATGACAAGTTCTTTCCTGGTTATAGGAAGACCGCTTTGAAGCCAGAGGAGATTCTGTTGTCCATTGAGATTCCATACACAAAACGGGTCTGCAGATTCTTTTCAAAATAAATGTTTTATTTGAAAGTATGATGATGATGTATGATGAATCTGGACTGTCAAGCTCCAAAATTGGTCCATGTGACTTGTTCGCTATATTGAAAGTCTTCTGAAGTCATACCAGGGCTTTGTTTGAGGAAACCCATTAACGTTTAGAATCTTTCCACAATTCTTGTAATTTATTTAACTCTTCTCATTTTGTGTTCAGCTGAAAAAAGAGAAAGTTATACTGGTTTGGAAAGACATATTGATATTGATGTTGGTCTCTCGGTGTGATGAATCAGTTATTCTTTCAATTCATTTTTAGGGCCAGTACTTCTCAGCCTTCAAACAATCCCCTCGCAAGGAGGATGACATCTCCATTGTCACATGCGGGATGAATGCAATCTTCAAGGACCAATCCAATATAGTGGAGAGTATCCGGATAAGCTATGGAGGAATGGCCCCTGTGACTGTCCTTGCCACGGCCACATGTAACAGGTTGCTCAACAGGTAGAAGATGATGGCTGGCAAATTTTTACAATTATTTTCTGACATTCAGCCTCATTCCTGAATCATGAGCAGAATGACTGCATCAGTATTTGATTGCAGGCAATGGAACAAGGAGCTTCTAGAGGAAGCCTGCACCTCATTGGCTGAGGAGATGAGTCTGTCTCCCTCAGCTCCTGGTGGGATGGTGACATATAGGCGCACACTGACTATCAGCCTCTTCTACAAGTTCTTCCTGACAGTTCAGCACAAACTGGCTCTGAACCTGCAGATGGAGGTTTTTTTGTTTGTTTGTTTGTTTTTTGCACACTTACACATTCAAGTGTTTGACAAATTCCAAAACAGAAGTAATTTAAAGTTATATTTTGGGCCTTTTTATGCTTTTGTTGTCAGGGTTCTGTCAGGTTTTATCTTAGTGGGTGACAGAGCTCTGACATTCCCAGTTTGTCATGTGCTTGTTCTAATCCTTATTAAAGATACAAAAGTGAATCAGTCAAGAGCTGGGAATTATTTTATTTTTGTCTTTTGTTGTTTGATTAATATTAATGACAGACAGCGGCAGAAATATTAGGCTGCCGTCACTTTAAGACCTGACACAAATGAACCCGGATTTGACACTCTAATGTTCTCACAACTATTTGCAGTCAAGGAGCTGCAAAAAGTTATTTTGATTTTAAGATTAGGAGGGCATAAAAATAATATTAATGATGAGCATGGATAAATAATTTATAAAATTCCATAAAAACCAAGAATTGTCCATTTTGATTTCATGGTGACTTTAATTGTAGTCTGTGTCTCTACAGGGTGTGACTGTGGAAGACATCAGGCCTGAGTATGCTACTGCTACTGAGCTCTTCCAGTTGGACTCACCATCCAGTGTACAACTCTACCAGGTACATATAAATATAACTTTGGCAGCTTTATCGGTGTATTGTTTTGGCAGATTTCTTAACTTTATTTCTTTGTTTGCAGGCAGTTCCCCCTGGTCTTAATAGTGATGATGTTGTGGGGCAGCCAATCATGCACCTCTCCGGTCTTAAGCAGGCAACAGGAGAAGCGGTCTACTGTGACGACATACCCTGTTATGAAAATGAGCTCTATTTGGCTTTGGTCACAAGCACTAAAGCTCATGCCCTCATAAAGTTAGTTGAAAACAGTTTTGGAGTGATTTAATATTGGGTTAAAACCATCTATATGATTTATCACATGCACAGTGATGATGTTAAAGGAACACTCTGACTTTTTTGGACTTTAGCTTTTTTGGACGCACCCACCGCTAGCCTAGCTTAGCACAAAGACTGGATGTAAATGGCTACAGCTAGCATAATCCCAATAAGTGACAAAATAACGCAAATAGTCACAGAGTGTACAAATAGAGAGTTAATATGAGACAAAGATATCTTTTAACCGTATAAATATTGGGAAACTATATTCTCGGGTGAGCCTCAGGTGCTGCGGTTATCACTCCACCTAAGTAGCAGTGCTGCCTTCTGAGAATATAGTTCCCAATATTTATGGTTAAAAGATGGCTGTGTCTCACATGACCTTGTGATTTGTACACTCTGTGACTATACAAATCACAACATGTAAATAGGAAAATGTTTGCGTTATTTTGTCACTTATTAGGATTAGAATGCTAGCTGTAGCCATTTACAGCCAGTCTTTGTGCTAAGCTTCTCTCTCCCTCCCTCTGTGCACATGTGTCAGTGTAACCAATTTATATTTGCACGGTGAATACGGTGTATAAGCTAAAGTCCAAAAAAGTCGGAGTGTTCCTATAAAGAGAGCCTACGTTGTTTTTATGAACCTCATGTCATAAAAAGGTTCAGTTCTGAACTAGATTGTTGTGATTTGAGACCATCTTTATCCAAGATTGTTAACTATGTGTCTACCTGTTTTTCTTTTAGATCAATTGACACCTCTGATGCAATAGCAGTCCCTGGAGTGTTTGCATTTGTCTCTGCCAAAGACATTCCAGGAAGTAACATAACAGGACCTGTTTTCTATGACGAGACTGTTTTTGCCGAAGATAAGGTGGATTAATCTATATTTCAGTGCATTTTCTGTACAGTATTTCTAATGAGAGACATTAAATTGTTTATGACAGTGTTTCCCTTTTATATAGAAGTCTGTTGTTAGTTATGATGCAGAGTAAATCAGGGATTAGGCCACCATAGGACAATGGCTTTTACAGTTCCCTTGCAAAACAGAGTGTATCATTCGGAAGGTATAGCAAATGACTTCATGCTCATGTGACAGACGTACAGTATAGTTTATGGATCCCCGTGCAAAATATTTCTCACATGCATCATTTGATTGCAGACTGGCTTGGCTATTGTATGATCAAGCATCTTTTAACGGCATAATCATTTATATTTGCAGTTACACTTTGACGTGTTCTTTAATGGTTAAGCATCTTGGACGTTGTACAGTAATAAAATGCCAGACATTTGCAGCAAAGACCTTTATAGGCTTTTAAAGTTATTAAAAAACAAAACAAAAAAACATTTATAATTATTATGTATATAATTATGTTTTTTTATGACTTTTTAATTAATTAAATTTTTTTTTTTAATTTGAAGACATTAATACTTTTCATTGAGCAAGGACACATTAAATGTATTTATTTATTTATTTATTTTCAGAGGTTTCCACAAAAACATTGAGCAGAAATGTTTCTTTAGCAGCAAATCAGCAATATTAGAATGATTTCTGAAGACTGTGATGAGTAAAATTGTTGAAAACTGAATTTTCAACAATTTTACTCATCACAGTCTTCAGAAATCATTCTAATATTGCTGATTTGCTGCTAAAGAAATATATATATATATATATATATATATATATATACACACACACAATTTTATTTTTTTATAGTTAGTGTGTGTTTGATATGTCTTATAATTATTTGTCACTATTATTCAACTTATTCACGGAGAGTTCATGGTTTTCTTCCCCACATTGATCTCTCATGCTAGGTCACATGTGTTGGACATATAGTGGGGGCCATTTTGGCTGACACACAGGCTCATGCTCAGAGAGCAGCCAAAGCTGTGAAGATCAGCTATGAGGAACTGCAGCCTGTGATTGTCACCATTCAGGTTTGTATTTATGTGCGCACATACACACAATAGACTTAAAGGGATAGTTTACCCACAAATTAAAATTAGCCCATGATTTACTCACCCTCAAGTCATCCTAGGTGTATATGACATTCTTCTTTCAGACGAGTTATATATATATATATATATATATATATATATATATATATATATATATATATATATATATATAAATCCTGATTGTTCCAAACTTTATATTAGCGGACAGTGAATGGAAGTGAAGGCCTTCTGAAGCGAAGCAATGCGTTTGTAAGAAAAATGTTCATATTAAAACTTTATAATACCTTCCGGCCAAACAAACATTTGGATTTTACATAAGTCTAGATGCAACTTATGCGAGCAATGCGACGTACTACTGCTATTTATGCTACGCCATGACGCACTACGTTACTTAGACGTCATAAGTTTCATAAGTTGTGCATCAGGCATTAGTAGACTGTGTATGAACTTTTGGGCGAAAGCTAGAATTGTATTTTTTAACATGTTAAATACTAATATTTTTCTCAAACAAACGCATCACTTCGCTTCAGAAGGCCTCTATTAACCCCCTGAAGCCGTGTGGAGAACTTTTATGATGGATAGCACTTTTATGGACTTCAAAACAGAAACCCACATTATAAGGCATTATGAGTAAATTATTGGCTAATTTTAATTTCGGGGGGAACTATCCCTTTAAAGTGTCATATTGACCTTCAACTCATTTTTGGTTTTTCGACCCAGTACCACTGATCTACAATATTATTGCAAAACCTTTGGTTATGTGATCTGACCTCTCACCATTACTTAGCACTTTCTCTGCTGTCATCATTACATAAAAGGGGGTTTCAAGGTTTTCAGAGCGACAAGCTTGTACAAATTCAAAAATACACACAACGCATAAAGATAAGCTTGACTTGTTTGCTAATGTTAACATGTTTGCGTTCACTCTTTCAAACAGGATGCTATTACCAACAAGTCCTTCTTTCAGCCGGTGAGAAGTATAGAGAGAGGAGACCTTGCACAAGGATTCAAAGACTCTGACCACATACTGCATGGTATAACCATGTTTCTATTTAATCCTAATTCTCCTGTACTTGTTACTAAAGAGTTCCTCACGAGTCAAAATAACCCAAAGCCCTAAAATTTTAACTTTTTTTTTTCAGAAAGCTTATTTCATTTCATTTTTTCTTTCTATTTTTAATGCAGTAGATTTTTTTTTTTTTTTTGTTCAACAGTGGATGTGATTGGATATCTGGACTTACCAGCAGACTAATCACATCACAGCATCTCGAATGTAGTTTTATTTCTTCTGAAATGCCTGAGCCAAAGCCTGTCATCAAAATAATTTGGTTTAATTCCCTCAGAAACGCCTCACATGATTGCGTAAAGATGAAACTCTTTTATGATGTAGGAAAAAAGAGTCAAAGGCGTACTCGATTGCAGCAACTTCCGTTTTTACTACAGATATTTTGGGCCAATTTCTGAGAAACGATGCTTTATTCGCAAATGCGATATTTCAATATTTACTTATTCACAACTTTGGATGGAAACACAGCTTGAGATACACTGCATCAAGCCTATTTCTAAATAAAGAAAATATCTAATAAAAGAGTCATATTATTTAAAAGTATATGTTTATTAATGAAATAAGAAGTCTGAACCTGATTATAAATGTGCACAAATTCTGTGGTTGATCTGCAGGTTTCTCGCCCAGAATTTAAATTCCTTGAAAGATTCTGTTCAGTCCTGTTTTTCTTTAATTTGATGAGCTGACTCCAAATATGTGATTCTGCAGGTGAGATGCACATTGGAGGACAGGAACAGTTTTATTTGGAGACTAATTGCACGCTGGCTGTCCCTCGTGGAGAGGATGGAGAAATGGAGCTGTTTGTTTCCACACAGGCGCTCTCCAAGACTCAAGTAAACATATAATAGAATTGCTTTCTTACTTCATAAAAGAAAATTAATTTATATTACCGGTATTATAGTTTGATAATGGTCATAAAAAAAGTTAAATAATAGATGGACAGACAGACACGATGGATGGATGGATGGATGGATGGATGGATGGATGGATGGACATACAGACAAGCAGATACAATAGATAGATAGATTGACAGACAGACAAGCAGATATGATAGATAGACAGATCATTAAACAGATAGATAGATAGATAGATAGATAGATAGATAGATAGATAGATAGATAGATAGATAGATAGATAGATAGATAGATAGATAGATAGATAGATAGATAGATAGATAGATAGATAGATAGATAGATAGATAGATAGATAGATAGATAGATAGATAGATAGATAGATAGATAGATAGATTGTTCATAATGTTGATTTTACTGTCCTCATGGCAATGACTTGCTGTGGTTGCCTCAGTCCCTCGTGGCTAAAGCTCTAGGAGTGCCTGCCAACCGGATTGTGTGTCGTGTAAAGAGGATGGGAGGAGGATTTGGAGGGAAAGAGAGTCGGAGCACCATTCTCTCCACAGTGGTTGCTGTTGCCGCGCATAAGTATGAAAAAACTTACAACAAATGAATGTAACGGCGTTGATGTTCCTCATTATATAAAGGGAGGCTGTATGTGGAAGTTGAAGATTTTGTTTTGTCTTTTTCTTCTTCCAGGGCCAAGCGACCGGTTCGCTGCATGTTAGATCGCGATGAGGACATGCTGGTCACGGGTGGTCGGCATCCATTCTTTGGTCGTTACAAGGTGAGAAATGTTGCAAATTAGCCAAATATTGTCCATGTCCTTGTTAGACTTTTCTCAGACACGATCTCTGTGTAATCTCATGTCTAGGTTGGTTTCATGAACAGTGGAAGAGTGATGGCACTTGATGTGACACTCTACAGCAATGCAGGCAATTCACAGGACCTGTCATTGTCAGTGAGTAGCCATCCCAAAGTTTTGAACATCTGTTCCCCCTGGTGGTCAGTGAGACACATTACAAGAAATTATTACCCTCCAAATCTAAAATTGTGTCTCAATCCACAGATCCTGGAGAGGGCACTGTTCCACATGGATAACTCCTACAAAATTCCTAACATTCGGGGCACAGGCTACATGTGTAAAACCAACCTGCCATCTAACTCTGCGTTCAGAGGCTTCGGTGGGCCGCAGGGCATGATGATCGCAGAGAGCTGGATGAGTGATGTGGCTTTGAGCTGTGGTCTGCCGGCAGAAGAGGTTCATACTGCAACTCACTCTCTCATAGTCCACACAGATCACTTGTAACAGGATCCTTTACTAATTCCAGGTGAGGAGGTTGAACATGTACAAGGAGGGAGATCTCACGCACTTTAATCAACGTCTGGACCAGTTTACCATTAATCGCTGCTGGGAGGAGTGCATGCACATCTCAGACTTCAACAAGCGCAAGGATGCAGTGGAACAATACAACAGGTCTGAAATACTCATAGATATCAAGATGAGAGTTTGTGCTGATTTAACGAGACATGTTTTCTATGATATTTTGAGATAAGTGTAGTGGAAATTAAATTAAACTGTTTTTGGTGCCTTTCTGACATTATAAAATAAAAAATAAATTTACTAAAATATAAATGAATAGAAAAAATATATATATAAACTGAAAATTTACAAATAATTCACATTATTGTGTAAAATGTAATCTAAAAATAACTAATGAAAAATAAACAAATTAATGTTTATGATTTATTTGCTATCATATTCAACACATTTCCGTGTCAATAGAGCATCATTAGTTATTAATTAAAGCTAAAATACTTTTTTTTTAATAATCATCAGTAAGATCAAGTTCGTTAATGGAAATAAAACTACTGTAAAGTTAGATGACAGACTTAAAATTGAATAAATAATAGTTGTGTTGGAAATGAATAAGTTTGAGTTAAAGTAATAAAACTGAAATAAAAATAAATTAAAGCTAAATAGAATTATGAAAAAAAAAAACTAAGAATGATAAAAAGCTATAAAAAAGATATGTTAATTCAAAATATTTATAAATACTATTACAGTACAGTAATAATACTAAACTGACACAGAGGAGCAGATGATGTAATTTTTATGAAGGGATTTTATTTGGATGTTACTGTAAATATGTTCAGTTCAGGTACTGCCAAGCTTGTTGGGTAAACTGCTGTAATCCTGTCTTCCAGGCAGCACCGTTGGACCAAGAGAGGGTTGTCCATCATTCCCACCAAGTTTGGCATCAGCTTCACTGCTGTCTTCCTCAACCAGGTCACTCTTCCTCTCAGGCTCTAAATAATTCTTAAAAAGAGGTGATTGGTATATAAATATGTGATGTACATTTCTGATTCAGGCAGGAGCATTAATACATGTGTATGTAGATGGTTCTGTTCTACTAACTCATGGTGGAACTGAGATGGGGCAGGGCCTGCACACTAAAATGGTCCAGGTAATACACACACACTATGTTTATATACATAAATATACTATATATATAATGTTGATCAGAGCTTTTTATATTAATCTTTTGTGCAGGTGGCCAGTAAAACTCTTGGAATCGCCAGCACAAAGATTCACATCTCAGAGACCAGCACTAACACAGTTCCCAACACCAGTCCTACGGCCGCCTCGGCCTCCTCAGACCTTAACGGCATGGCCGTCTATGTAAGGCTCATGCACCAGAAATTCAAATTTATGATGCGTTATATACACTGTGTACTCGTTTATGTACACTACCTTTCAAAATTTTGGGGTCAGTGAGATTTTTTTTTTAAATCTACATTAAATTTATTAAAAGTAACAGTCAAAACTTTTACATACTTCAACTTTCTATTCATCGAACAATCGTAAAAAAAAAGTTTCTGAAGGATCATGTGACACTGAAGACTGTAAACTGAAAATTCAACTTTGCAATCACAGTCATTTTAAAGTATATTAAAATTAGGGCTGTGCAAAAGTTAATTGCGATTAATCGCATCCAAAATAAAAGTCTGTGTTTACATAATATATTTGTGTGTGCTGTATATAATTATTTTGTATATATAAATACACACACATGCATGTATATATTTAAGAAAATGTGTTATTCATATATAAAATATTTATATTTATATAATATAGATTATGTATTTATAGATGTATACAGAATTTAAGCGCAAATAATTCTTAAATATATACATGCATGCATAGGTATTTATATATACAAAATAATTATATACAGCGCACACAAATATATTATGTAAACACAGACTTTTATTTTGGATGCGATTAATCGCAATTAACTTTTGCACAGCCCTAATTAAAATACAAAGCGATTATTTTCATTTGTGATAATATTTCATAGTAGTGCTATATTTTGATCAAATAAATTCAACCTTGGTAAGCAAGAAACATACAAAAATGTTCAAATCAACAGTCTTGTCATAATCAGTAATTTCACGCAAACTTGTAATGTCCCATAGAATGCTTGCCAGACTTTACTACAAAGACTTCAGCCTTACAAAGACAAAAACCCCAAAGGCTGCTGGGAGGATTGGGTCAGTATGTAGTTTATGTCATTATTTATCAAATGTTATATATTAATACACAGTGTATGTGTATATTTGACTTTTTTTTCTGTTGCAGGTGAAAGCAGCCTATTTTGACAGAGTAAGCCTGTCTGCCAATGGATTTTACAAGTATGTTCATTTCTTAATATTTTCTTCAGCTAATACACTCATCAAATTCTAATACATTTCAATAAATTTGATAATTGTCACCTTTTACACTGCTAATCACGTTGGTCCTCATAGAAATGAGAGGTATAATTAATCCGATTATATTTTATAGGACTCCAGATCTTGGCTATGACTTTGACACAAATTCAGGAAGGGCATTTAACTACTTTAGTTATGGCGTGGCCGTCTCAGAGGTGGAGATAGATTGTCTAACCGGCTCACACAAGGTAATGGCAATGTTAATTGCATCTTTATTATGTTCAAATGTCAGTTTTACTGAGCACAGGACACTGGTCTACATAACAAATGACATATTTGAGATGCAAGCTAAAAAGTTCAATCTCTCCTGTCAGAATCTCCATACGTCCATAGTCATGGATGTGGGCAAGAGTTTAAATCCAGCATTGGACATTGGACAGGTATTTCATCTAAAATGAACAAAGCAGATCACTCAATTGACATTTCATTATGAATATGATCTGATTTATGGCTGCGTGTGCAGGTGGAGGGTGGCTTCATGCAAGGTTTAGGTCTGTTCACGCTAGAGGAACTCCGCTACTCCCCTGATGGTTACCTATATACTCGCGGACCTGGCATGTATAAGATTCCCGCATTTGGGGATATTCCAGTTGAATTAAAGGTCTCGTTGCTCAGAGACGCTTCCAACGAGAAGGCCATCTTCTCCTCAAAGGTTGGTCGCACCACAACAACCGACTTCACACAGTAAGATCATGGTTTGTGTCTGTTAACCTTTAAGGCTGTGTGCTTGTGTTCAGGCTGTGGGCGAGCCTCCTCTTTTTCTGGCGGCCTCAGTGTTTTATGCCATTAAAGATGCCATCACTGCTGCCAGGGCAGAATCTGGCCTGACTGGACCCTTCAGACTGGACAGCCCCGCCACTCCTGAACGGATACGAAATGCCTGTGAGGACAAGTTTACTAAACTGGTATGTAGTAACTTTTTAATGCAAATTAAACATTGCATGAAATCTAAACAAGGATCATTTCAGACTGAAGATTAATTTTATTATACAATTTAATAAAATTGTATTGTACCTTCTCAAATCAAGTCAGACACTAATGTTCAAAAGTTTAGTCTCAGTATGATTTTTTTTTTGACAGAAATTAATATGTGTATTCTGAAAGGATGCATTTAATTGATCAAAAGTGACAGTATGATTTCTGAATGATTCCTTCATGAAAATGATTTCTGAAGGATCATGTGACACTGAAGAATGGAAAAATGCTGATCATTTTGCTTTTCCATCACAGGAATAAATCACATTTTAAAATATATTATTTTAACACAGTTGTTTTAATTTGTAACAATATTTGATGAGCATAAGAGACTTATTTCAAACACTTAAATCTTATGGACAACAAACTTTTGAATAGGGTGATATCAGGTAAATTGGGCCACTTTTTGGTCAATCGTTTGGGACAATAATATAATACCATATATGCCTTTTCCATGTTTTTTTTTAATGATTAATAATGACTGTTTTTGATAAATTTGTGTTGAAATTGTGTCATAAAATATAATTATTTAGGCCCTACAGATCTTGAAACATCAGATGTGCCATCTGTTTTTGCATGAGCTGTTTCAGGTAAAATGGGCCAGTCAAACTGCAAAAGGAAATACCAATTTATCATCCATTTTAATTTTAAAACACAACTTCTTATACTGCCACATACCATTTAAACTGCATTAAACAAACATATTTCATATGTGCCATTTAAAAATAAAAATGTGTGTGTGACACAGATGATGGCCCATTTTAGCTGAAACCATGTTGCCCATTTTACCTCAGTGGGTTAAATTAAATTGGGCCGCCAAGAAAAACATCACTTTTACAAAAAAGTTGTTTATATACCAAACTAACAACATTATTTCTGATTAATGCCATCAAGACAGATAGTATGCATATTTTTTTTTTTCATGTGCATGTTTGTTTGTTTTTTATAGATGTATCATCCTTATAATAGTTTAGTTAGTTTAGATTTGGTATGCCTGGCTCCTTACCATGCAGCTTTCTGGGGTTGTCTTGATTTGAATTATTCCCCCGCCCACCATAGCAACCATAACCAATCAAATCACCTGTTACTTGTCAAGCACAGTTACTGTATGACAACAGTTTGAAATCCTTTGCAGTCATTGGGACCCCCAAACCTTAAATGGCCCATTTTACCTTATATCACCCTAGTAGTATAAATAAAATATATTTTAAATTAAATTATGTGGTTTAATGTTTGATATCATATCTAATGCTTCTGATAGGGCCTATTGAAGTGCTGTTGACCTTTAAAATGTGTTTGTGTGTGTTTGTTTTAGTGTCCTCCGGCGGATCCTGGCACCTTTATTCCATGGGCAGTGCATGTGTAAGACACAGCAAACTAAATTTTAAGTCAACATGAAATAAAAATGGACCCTATATCTACATTCTTAATGCACATTCTTTGTCTTGTGGAATGATTAATCGGTGCATGTTGTTCCAAAGAAAAAAAAATAGTTCAAATCTTCAAATCAAATTGTTATAGCTTACCGTTCCCCTGAAACAACTTTCCTTTCCTGCTGGCACAGGTTATTGAATAACGTTAACCATTTGCCAAATAACTATTTAAGCATTGCACATTCGGTCGACTTTTCACAATCCACTTAATTCCTGATGGATAACTTCAAGTCCCATTCACACGGGGGTTGCAAAAGGAAATTTATGTTGACTTTAAAAGCTCGCAGCATTCACAAAATGCACAATAGTGAAGACAGACACTAAGTGATGAATGATAACTGCCAAAGAAACAGAACGATTGAGGATTTTGTACTGAGCAGATTATAATGTGAGAAAAGCATTTGTGTTTTTATCAGCTCTCTGTGCTTTAAGCGAAGCTTAGCTAGCATTATGAACATACTAAAACTGTAAAAGGTAATTTTTTTCATGTAATCCCTGTGTAGAAATACACATTTGTCACCCATTAGTATTATTAATATTATTTGTTTGTTGTTATTAAAATTGTCAAAAATAAGGGGATAAAGTTGTCTGGTCATGTGATCTCAACATGATAGAAAAGGGAAACCACTCTCATGTAGAATCAAACAGCTTTTTCTAATACATGGGCACTATCGTATCTTCAACTAATGTGAGTGTGTAGTACAGCACAAAAAATGCTTAGTGCCAATTTGAATGTACTTAGGAAAATTTAACTCAATTATAGTTTGTTACAATATAATTAATAATAGTCATAATTAAATGACTACTATGTATATTCATATATAGGCTCAAATTTGTTGTATCTTGTTCCAAATTATGATTTCTCAAAGATTTAAGAGTTATTGTTGATAAATGATTTATGTATTTGAAAAATGCATTACACCTCACAATATTAAATAAAAGCCAGTTCTGACATTCAGTTCTTTTTAAGGGTGATACTTTCTTTTATAATGGTGTTTGTCAATGAAAAGCTCTCTCCTCTGAGAGTGACCATGTATCCGGTCCAATCTTGAGGGATTCTGGACATTCTTTGTCATTCTTTACATTACTCTTACATTCATACATTCTTTACCTCATTCCGATCACACCATAGCTGTGGAGGTCTGTGATGGCAGAAGATGGTGCTTTTGAAAGCCTGATGCAATGACTTCAATCTGTAAGTGTAAAGGAAAGGATTAACACTCAATTTGCATGGAAGAGAATGTCTGTTGGCAAAATCACAGGACAAAAGTTTTCCAGATCCACTTGTGTTTTTTCATGTTAAAACTTGACAGACTGGAAACCCTTGTTTCTGTTAAAATTCTGGGCTTT
Source organism: Pimephales promelas (assembly GCF_988280905.1). NCBI lineage: Eukaryota > Metazoa > Chordata > Actinopteri > Cypriniformes > Leuciscidae > Pimephales > Pimephales promelas. The sequence continues at coordinate 27,177,653 of NC_142783.1, forward strand.
CCAGTTTTCCCTGAGGTCTGTTAGCATTTGGGTGAAAATCGTCATTATTCCAAGTCTGTATAAATGTATTGTTTTCTGCTCAACACAAAATAATATATTTTGAAAAATGTTGGTAACCAAACAATGGATGGGCACCATTGACTTCCATACTGAAGTGAATGGGGCCCATCAACTGTTTGGTTACAGACATTCTTCAAAATATCTTCTTTTGTGTTCAGCAGAAGAAAGAAACTCATAAAGGTTTAGAACAACTCGAGGGTGAGTAAACTTCATTTTTGGATGAAGTGTTCCTTTAAACATGTTTAATGGATTTCTTTGGTGAGATTCAGTTTAGTTTGGGAAAAATACTTTGAAATAAAGGTGTGGAAAATGCTTTAAATACATTTTAAAAACTGTATCGAAGTTATTTGATGGTTCAGGGTTTTGAAATAATAATTTCCTTGCCAAAATGCTGCTATTTATGCTTATTAAAGAACAACAACAAAAAAGGCTACACATCCACATAGGCTATGAATAAGAAAACTTCACGCTGTTTAACAAATTACAATAACAAAGCAAATTCAGTTAATATTAACATTAAAACATTTATGCAAAAAATATAGTTTTATGTAACTATTAAATCCATATAAAACGGTGCAAAATACTTTAGAATGTCAGCAGTTAATATCTATAATATATCTTAATATAAATCTGCGTGACCAGAAAACTATTACCTTAAAAACATATGATAAACCTTAAAAATATATGATAATCATACATAGTGCTCTGAAGTGAAATGTGGTTCAGTTTACTAGCGGATGCATTACGACTCGTTGAGTCAGTCAGGTCAGTTAACGTGTTCTCGGGTATCAGGTGTTCATGTCTTGAGAAATTTTAGCCTCAAACCAAAGCGGAAATTCGTCAGAGAACATTTTGGGTTTTGTCTGCGCAGGTACAGAAAGTGAACGCTGTTTCAATGAGCTGAAATTAACACAAATATCCGTGATTTCCGGTAGGAAATACGGAAGAGAAGTGTTTTCTGCGCTACGTGGCCACCTGTGACAGCAGCAGCAGCGACTCGTAGTGACAGTTTGTTTGACATGATGGAGTTTGACAGAGAAGAACATGGCAGGGAGATGACCGATACAAATGGCGAGAACGATGTTATTAACACCGAGAATCACGCGCCCTGCACTGAGGAAGACCATACATCACGTGAGGATAATGAAGAAAATCAGAAGTCCTGGAGTTTGGAGAGAAACTGGGGTTTTACTTTACATGAGCTCTTCAGACTTGCGCTGAAATTCTTTAAAGGTAAGTTAGGCTACAGATAATGACTTAGCCTAGACTTTCACTTTCCCTTTTTTGTTTGTCCAGTAAATGTTTAACGTTACAACTTTATTCTGTACCGTCACAACATGTACTGTTTCTTTATTGGTAGCAAAACAAAATTAAAGTCCCTTTACTGTGACTCATTGTCTAGATACATTGCAATAATAACTCCACCCATTCAGAAACTGGAAATGCCACTGAAAATAATAGTGATTCAGGATCTTCCAGATGTTGTCAGAGTCATTATTTCATGATGCTTTCTACATGTTTTGTCCCACACAGAGATGAATGGGAAAGCTTTTAATCCAACATATGAAGAAAATCTCCGTTTGGTTGCACTACACAAGCAAATCACTCTTGGCCCTTATAACCCTGAAGCATGTCCAGAAATTGGGTTTTTTGACTGGCTGGGAAACGACAGAAGGTAACAGAGGATTATATATGACTGTATAAGGCCAGTATTATTATCTCAGTACAATAATAATGGCATTACCCTGGTATTTGTATTATGATATATAATATTTGTACCTTGAAGTAAATTCTCTGAAATTTGGTAGCATGATACATATACACAAATATATTTGGTAGCGTGTCATGATATAATACACGCATAAAAAACAAGAATTGTCCATTTTGATTTCATGGTGACTTTAATGCCATATTGGACAACCTAACAATGTCTAGATGCTTCATTTATCCCTGCATTTCTCAGGAAAGAATGGCTACGGCTTGGCAGCATGGCCAAAGAGGACGCCATGGAGGACTTTGTGAAGCTTCTGAACTCCTGTTGTGCTCTGTTTGCACCATATGTGACATCACATAAGATTGAAAAGGAGGAACAAGAAAAGAGACAGTAAGTTCCATATTAGTTAAAGTGCCTGACGTTTCTCATAATGTAGTCTATTAAGAATTGTAGGAAGCCCTTTTTATTCTGTATGTGTGTGTGTTTAGAAGAGAAGAGGAAGAACGTCTCAGACTGGAGAGAGAAGAGCAGGAGCGACGGCGGCTGGAAGAAGAAGCGCGACGCAGAGAAGAAGAGGAGATGAGGATAAAAGAGGAGGAACTGAGAAGGAAAGAAGAGTCAGAGAGGTTACAGATAGAGCAGCAAAAGTGAGTGATGGTAATTGATTGATATAGATGTTGAAAGTAATCTTGTGCTCACCAAGGCTGCTTTTATTGGATCAAACATACAGTAAACAAACAGTATAATACAGATTGCAATTAAAAATAATAGTTTTTTTTCTTTTCTTGAACCAATGAATCAGTGAGAGAGTTTCAGTTCTCTGTAGAGATAATTGCTGCTTTAAAATGTGACTTTAACTTCTAGTATATAACATCTGTGTGCACAGACAGCAGATCATGGCTGTTCTGAATGCACAGACGGCAGCGCAGTTTCAGCAATATGCCAAACAGCAGTGTCCAGACAACCCAGACCAACAGGAGTTACTCATCAAACAGCTGCAGGAAAAGCACTACCAACAATACGTCCACCAGGCCCTCCGCCTGCAGCAGGTACAAACACATCTGGAGACATTTGCATGAAGTCTGTGACTACACTCAAGAAACTTCTCATCAGGATCCTGGTCTTAGGTTGCTTCTTTATGATTTCAGATGGCCTCGCAGAAGCAGCAGGAAGACTCAAATGCGACTCAAACGTCAGAAGCTCTTCCTGCTCCTGTCTTAAGTGAAGCAGTGCCCAGCTGCAACCCCAACAACCAATCAAATTCGTTAGAGAATCATGAACAACAGTCAGACTCAAAAGCCTTCCATTTGTGTGTAGAAGGGACAAGCGGTATGTTTTATCAAACTGTGCAAGTTCGTGTCTATTTTCATTTTCTATTTGCCGCTATGAAAATTATACGCCACAATTTGAAGTTTGATTTTATTTTATTTTTTATGTTTTGGAAAGAAGTCTCTGATGCCTACCAAGGCTGCATTTATTTGATTAAAAGTTAAGTTACAGTAAAACAATAATATTGTCAGATATGAATAATATTTTAAATGGTTTGTTTTCTATTTTAATATATTTCATGTAACGTATTACTGTGTATTACTTTCAGCATCATTACTCATTTCACATTACACGCTAGTCTTCAGTGTCGCATGATCCGTCAGAAAACATTCTAATATGCGTATTTAATGCTGCACAACATATTATTATTATTAGTTTTATTTTAATTTTATGAACTTTTAATGGAGTTTAAACTTTTATGGAGTTTTATACATAGTTTTATGAACTAATAATTATTATTAGTTCATTTTTGAAAACAAAACAATGAAATTGTTTTTATTTATGTATATTAATAAAATGCTTTACTAAATTAACAAGAATATATTTATAGGCTTTATATATATATATATATATATTTTATATACTTTATATACTGTATATATATATATATATATATATATATATAAGACTAAAGATCTCTTTTTCAAATAAATACTTTTTAACTTTCTGTTCATCAAATAATCCTGAAAAAAATGCGGTTTACTCAAACATATTAAGAAGCATGAAAGTTTACAAAACATTCATTATAGAAAATGTTTCTTGAGCAGCAAATCAGCATATTAAAATGATTTTATGTGACACTGAAGACTAGAGTAATGACTCCAAAAAATTACCAAAAACTTTATTCACACATATAGTCGTCACATTACTTGTCCTCTTACATTTATTTATTTTTCTTTGTTGAATGCAGAAGCGCCTATCATTGCTCCCTCTATGTGGACACGGCCTCAGGTTAAGGAGTTTAAGGAAAAGGTGTTGCACGATGAAGACTCCGTGATCACGGTGGGCCGAGGGGAGGTATTGACAGTACGGGTGCCCACTCATGAGGGTGGCTCACACTTGTTTTGGGAATTTGCCACTGATCACTACGATATTGGTTTTGGGCTGTACTTTGAGTGGAAGGACTTGACCGTTCCAACAAACAGCAAAAATGAAGGAGAACCTACTACTGACGCTAATGAAGGTAAGAAGGAGGATTTCATAGACAAACTAATAAAATATGATTGCATGGTTTATTATTAATTCAATTCTATCCTAATTAAAGGCACAGCACAAGCTGAGAAAGAGAAACTGACAGAACAGAGCAGACGTCCGCTGGTAAATGAAGTGGTTCCTGTTTCCCGTCGTGACAGCCACGAGGAAGTTTACGCAGGCAGCCACCAATATCCTGGTGAGGGAGTTCATCTTCTGAAATTTGACAATTCCTACTCCCTCTGGAGGCCAAAGGTTGTCTATTACAGAGTTTATTACACTAGATAAATATCAACAGACCAGGTGCTGCATTCACTATCTATAACTTTGAGAATATCAAGTAATTCTTGATTCAACAGAGGCACAGTATTGTGCTGTTGAAATATGAAATATAAGAAATATGTCGTTTTCTTCTAATGCAAAGGTCTTTTCTACTGAAAGATACATGAATCCTGCTTTTGGTGTCATCATCAAAAGGAAGTCATGTTCTTTAGTAATTTATATAATTTTTTCATGCAAGAAAAACAAAATCTTATGTTGAATCAATGAAGGAGTGGTGTATACATATATTTTTTAATTGATGTGATTCAAGCACTTTAAAGTTTGAAAAATCAATTATGAATCCTAAAACAGATTATATTTTGCCTTATACAGTAGTGCCCAAGAGTGATGTCTGGACTAGGAAAATTGATATCATTCAAATTATTAAAAAATGTCTCAAGCATACCCAGGTGAAAAGGAAATGTATTTAAAATGTACTTATTTTGATATACTTAATGTATTTTAAGTGCACCGTATTAAATATGTATTAAATGTGCTAAATTGAAACAACTTCAAGTATATTAAGTGTACTTTAATATGTATTTAAGTTCAATTTTAAGGTAATAGTAATATATTTTATTATATTAAATTGTGCTAAAATGGAACCATTTTAAGTACATTTAATGTAATATAATAGCACTTATTTAAAGTGTATTTTAATACACTTTAAATCGATTTTAGAAATACAGCATTAGTATATTTTAGCTTCACATTAATGCGTTCTAAGTATATTTTAAATATAATTTCAGCTTATTAATAATGTATTTGTAGAACAATATAGGACCCACTATTAACATATTAAAAATATATTTTTTCCAAAAACCATTTAATATAAAAATAATATATTTTAATGTATTAAAAATACAGTTAAACATTTTAATTCAACAAAACCCAGTAAAAAAATATTTCTACAAAACACACAAACACTCTTTGAAAGATAAACTTTAATGCACTACATCAGTAAAGCATTATGAAAACTAAACAAAATACATTAACATAAAATGCATTGATTTGCAGAGGTATTAAACAGAACAAAAAATAAATAAATAAATAAATAAACTAACTGAAAGGAGTAGTTCACTTTAAAAAAAAAACTTTTGCTGATAATTTACTCACCCCCATGTCTTCCAAGATGTCCATGTCTTTCTTTCTTCAGTCGAAAAGGAATTAAGGTTTGATGAAAACATTCCAGGATTTTTCTCCATATAATGGACTTCACTGGGAACAAAACGGTTCAAGGTCCAATGGCTAACAGTCAATTTGTCGTGAAAGCATGAGAATTGCTCAATTGCGAGAGTCTCGTGCTGAATGCTTGAGAGTTGGCAGCCCTGACAAATCTTTTTTCAAGTCAATTCATTCATTTCGTTCGTTGAATGAACCTAATGACTCAGAAAAAGATTTGTTAATTTTGATGAACGAGTTTGAATAGGAGAGTTATGAACATGCATAACAGAACAGAGCATGGCAACCATTTGAGCTTATAAAACTTAAACGTTGTTTTTTTTTTTTTTTTTAAATGACCGATCGTTTCGCTTGATAAGACCCTTATTCATCGTCTGGAATCGTTTAAAGCCCTTTGAACAGTTTGCACAGAAACTGCCTTTTGGACCTTGAACCGTTTGGTTCCCAATGAAGTCCATATGGAGAAAATCCTGAAATGTTTTCATCAAAAACCTTAATTTCTTTTCAACTGAAGAAAGAATGACATGGATATCTTGGCATGGGGGTGGGTAAGTTATCAGCAAAAGTTTTTTTTTTTTTTAAGTGAACTAATCCTTTAAGTCAAACAAAGTGAAATACAATAGCAAAAAGTAAAGTGGCCAAGTCGTGAGTAAAAAGAGAAGTTCGTGACTTGTTCAGTCTGCCATAGACTCTTTTGGGGACATCAGAACCACCGAGGGAAATCTGGAAAGAATAAAAAAAACAAGCATTAGTATAAACTTGTTCATTTATAATTCTAATAAAAAGCTGTCACTTTGTTACTTAATTCAGAACACTTACTGAAGTATTAATGCACAAAAGTCAGATATAATTATTATAACAAATAGGATTTTTCTTTATCATAAAGAATTTTCTTACCATGTCTGAGGTTTCAGGAAGACACAGCTCAGATGATCTTGGGCTTGAGCTGAATGAACCTCGTTTCATGGACTCCAGGGCCTCTTTGAGAGATGATAGTATCCCTGGAAGCTCTACAAAAAAAAATAAAGTTGCATGTTATACAAAGTTAGGGCAGAACAAACACTAGTTTGTGTTCTTCATATATAATTTGTATTTTGTTTAAATGGTAAAACATATTTAATGAACCATTACTGTAACTTCCACGCTATTATTGAAGTAATTATTCATTATTAATAAAGACAGAACATTCTATTGAAAGTTACAAGTTGGTGACAGCTGATAACGACTTGATTAAATGTAAAAAAGCTGAATACCACACATAAAATCATATAAATCAGTCCCTAGAGAAAAATACGATTATGCGATTGCATAATTCAATGCATAATCAGGCAAAATACATATTCATGCGGGGGCCGGGGGACGCAATTTTTCAAATACGTGTTAATATATAATAATAGGTCACTTAGCTACTTAGCTGCTACATGACACACTATTGACTGTTTTTGTTGTTATTCATTGATTTGTTGTTATACAAATCAAGAGGATCAACTACTACTTACTCGACTTGACCTCATCTACTCACGGTTAGGTTTAATATAAAAAAAATGTCTTTGCAATGTGCAAATTCCTTGGTTAGGCTAAATATTAAATATAAAAACTCTCATTTCATTATTTAACATCGTTTTAATTTCTCAGTGCAAGATATTTAATAATTGGTTTTATAAAAGCTTATAGTTGGTGATTACAACTTAATTTATTTATCGAATTGACATGAAAACTGACAGCCTACTAATAATTAATTAGATTTTACTATGAATTAAATATCACAAATGTGAAAGTTTTATTAGAGCTTAAAATATATTATAATATTTAAAACACAAGAAGTTACTTAGGGACAATCAAGCCTGTCGTGTAATCACCATTAATAACCTTTTTTCTGAAAACACAGTGTGCAATGTTTTTATAGTTGTATTATGTCACTGTCTAGATCTATAACAATTAAGTTGATAGACGTCAATGGATAGACGTTAACTCGCTTTAGTGTCAAATCAACAGAAACGCCAGTAATCCACAGAACATCGTCATCAACTTCTGAAAATATTTTCTAAACCCAAAGTGAGAATAAAGCCAATTACACTAATCACTTAAACTAATAAACTTACCACCAAGAAGTAAGATCTTTTCTGGCAGTATCTTGCTCTGTCCATGTCGTGGCGGCGCAGCTCTGCGTTGTCCTCTTCACTGCTAAATTGTTCGCGGGAGCTGACGACCTGGTAATCTGCTCGTGTGTTTCTCTTAATATTAGATCGGTGCTATCCACATTCACTAGGTCCGAGTCAGTGAAATAACAAAGCAAAATTTGGAAAATACATGATTTCTGTTGAGATATCCGTCCGAAGCTATAATGGAATACCACAGACAGTCAGTATCCGTTGTCCGCGCCCCGCCCAACATGTAAGTTCAAATGGCAGTGTGTGATTGGACGATTGCCGGCAAGCTTGTTTTGAAAAGATTGGCTCTGATTGGTCCAAATGAATGCAACTGGAAATATTAACTAACATCCACAAAAAAGAAACAACTCTGTTAATATAAACCTAACATGCTTTATAACAAGTTTTTTTATTCATTTTGACTAAACAAATGTAAGAGTCAAGCTTTAAGAAATTTATTTTGTTTTTCTAGTATGTACACCTGATCTTTTATGTTGATGTGTGCACGTACTGGTATTCACTTGTTTTGTGGAAAAGACTATTTGATTAATTAATGCAGAAGTATAGAAGTGCATTACTTGTTAGTCAAATTTTAGTGCTTTTCATAATTATAACAAATTAATTTAAAAAAGTTAAACCTAAAACACATAATATAAAGTGTGAAATACATATGCATTGAGTTAAGTGTTGGTAGTATTACAAAAAGTGTGGTAGTTTTTGGTATATTTCTTAAAAGCTTAACTGAGCACATATTTATAATTAAAGTGCTACTTCTAGTCTTTGTAGAAATATACAATTAATTTCGATACATGTTTAATTGCCTTCATGTTAGGAAGGGAATTAAAGGGACTTGAATTTTTAAACTTGAAGTGAACACAAAAATACTTTAATTTAGCAACAAGTATGCTTTCTGTAAATACACTAAAACTTCACTAAAACTGTGTTTGTTTTTAGCATATTTCTAAAAGTGTAATTAAGTGTATATTTATTATCATTGCGTTTCTAGTAAAACATTTTTAAATATAATTAAAATATGTTTGTATTTAGCATATTTCTTAAAAATGTAATTAAATACCAATGTACTTCTAGTACACTTTTTAGAAACATATTTAAAGCATGATTGTCATTAGCATATTTATTAAAAATATAATTAAGCACACATTTATTACCAATGTACTAATAATATACTTTTTTAGAAATACATTAAAAGTATGCTTTTCTATAGTGTATTTCTTAAAAGTGTATTTAAACATATATTTATTACCAATGTACTTCTAATATACTTTTTAGAAATACATTTAAAGTATAATTATCATTAGCATATTTATTAAAAATATAATAAAGCATACATTTATTACCAATATATTACTAATATACTTTTTATAAATACATTAAAAGTATGCTTTTCTATAGTATATTTCTTAAAAGTGTAATTAAATATATATTTATTACCAATGTACTTCTAGTATACTTTTTAGAAATATACTAAAATGCAATAAAATACATTTTTAGTACACTTTAAATAAGCATGTTGTAAATACAAATGTATTATAAACACACTATTTGTATTTCAAATATATTTTTAATACATTTAATACAACGTCTTTTTCACCTGGGTATTGCTTAGTTGTGCTTGAAATCATTTGTGTTTCTTGTGATAAACACACCAAATTATGCAGACTCATTTTTTGGCAAGACTTTCATACAAAGAAATTATAAACGCAAGCTAAAACGAGAGAACAAACAAAATATTAATAACTGATTGTTTTCCTGTGAGCTTTCTTTGTTATTCTATGCATTAATTGCATAGTAAAATAAACTATGTAGCTACAGTATAGTTAACACCTTTTTGCCAAATAATTTTGTTAGATAAATGCCTTAACCAAGTTTAGTGCTTTATTCTTCCCATATATTTAAAATATAGAAAATAATAAAATATTTTTTAAATAAGTGGCCGTCCCCAAAAAAAAAAAATTCGCCTGTCAATGACGCAATATCCACGATTTCCTCGGTTTCCGTTCATACTGCCATAGCATTGCGTAACCATGGCGACAGACGTGGACAATTGCATAGTGCGTGACATTTAGCGGCACGCAGTTCTTGTTTCTTTCAAACATAGTATATCATCAATATGAGTGTGACGTTTTTGAGATGGCGAGAGCTCCACGTCCGCGACTAACTTGGATTCGACAGAGCTTCACGAGTCACGACTTGACCGTTCTATTAGACAGGTGAGCAAATGTAGATAAAACAAATCAATGTTATATAATGTTAGCTCAACATGATGAAATGTTAGAGCATGGTCAGTATGTTATTCTAATGTTGATCTAGCTTACTGCTAGTTTCTTATAGCAAACAAACTACCACATAGTATACCATTATAACTTTTAACACGCATTTAAATGCCGCTTAGACCAAGTTAAGCAGCGCTCCGTTACCTCACAAGTTAAATTCGTCTAATAGACTGACCTGTGAGAGCGAAAAAAACCTACAGATTGTGCCTTTAATCAGACATGTAGGGTCATTAAAAACAAATCCCCAAACCAATCACTTTTGGCCACTACTGTATTTCTTTGGAGTATATGAGTGTTTTTCTTTTTCTATTGTTTTGTGGGTTGTTGAATAGATGAAGCGTTAGATAATGTAATCATTTGTACTTTTTATATTAAGGCCTAATCGTAAAACATTATACTTTTCCGTTTATATGTTAATTGAAAGTCTGAAACTGGAGGTTAGGATGTCATTGACCTCCTGAAAGTTAAATAATTGTTTTGTCTACATGTTTGCACAGAATGTATACGTAAACGTGCATATAATTTGCACTTATTGTGCATAAAAGTAGTCAAGAACTAGTGCTACTACTACTACTACAGCTAGACTCCAAAATGTCTATTACCTAATGACTTTGTTTGGCTTTCTAGTAAGGGTTCATATTATTATATTTTGTGTATTTACTGTACTTGTCTTAAACATACATGTCTATCCTGGTGATACTGAAGCATATATGAAACTATGCAGATGACAATATTGCACACTACAAAGATGGAGAGATAGTGTGTGTAGACACAGATGAAGAGGTAAAAACACTAAATACTTCACTAAAATCAGTTCAGATAATTGTTTAAAAAAATGTAATTAAATTTTTAAGAATTATAAGTGGCAGCTACGTGTAACCATGTCACGTGGTGAGGGATTTGTGTCTTTTTAATAGTCTTTTTTGTATAAATGGTATAAAACAATTGTCCTAATGATATCTGCAAGTGTACTGATGTGGGAAGTCCCACAACGCAATCAAAATCTTTAACACTGTGAGAACACTTTTTTTGTGAAATAAATGCTTGCTTTTATACCCTACATACGTGTGTATGTACAATATTTAAATTATACTTTAGCCCTGTGTATGATTATCCAATTTTTCCGCATTGTTCCAGCAATAAAGTAAAAAGGATACATTAAAAATAAAGTCAAGGACATCCAGTGTGCATAAAAACGCAGATTTTTATATTCATGCATTAATCCATACTGTAATCAATAATAATCAGATGTAGTAATCATACCAATTCAATTTGCTTGGTAATAAAACAAATAAAAAAATAGCAAGTTAGGAATTAATGTCCATCATTTAGCTTTCAGGAGTAAATATTCTGTTCATCTTTAGTTACGTGTTATAGCAGCACTCATAGCACTGTGTAAAGCACACAGCAGCCTGATTTTGTCCTCTTCTCTATCTGTAGCACATATCCACTGCCGCTTTGGGCTCTCCAGCTGAAAAGCGTTTCGGACATCTGAAAAGATTATGAAGAAGTTAGAAGTGGTTAAATCTATATGTTCTAATATTATATTATCATTTAAAGTTTTAGATATATATATCTATATTGTGTGTTGTGTTATAATGTCCTGTGTTATGATAACATCCTGAGCATTGCAGTACTAATAATAGCACATACACTTTGTATCTGTGATTTCCGTGAGATTTAGACAGTGCAGAGCCACAGAGGCGAGAAAGGTGTGAGTCGTGTTCTTTGTCAGACAAAACGGCACGTGTGACACACTCTTCTCTGTAAGCACGAGAGCATCATTGAACAGAAACATTCCCAGGTCACTCACATGCTCATACATCCTGAGAAAAAAATGAGAATAAGTACATCACAGGGCAGTAGAGTTTGCTTGAGTAAATCTGTTCCCTTGATAGAAAGATTATTTCTTTATTGCAGACTCCAATATTGAGTTTGATTTGAAACTATGCTGTTACTTTTCATTTACAAAAAAAAAAAACCCAAAAAGGTTGGCTTTAAGTAGACAGAGAGGCTTTTGTTTCTGGCATTTGATCTCAGGTCAGATACTACCTAAGAGAGGAAGCAATGTCTCCATTAAGGCAGCTCAGTAATGCCACATCCTGTGTGGTTATCAAGTATCTGCTCCCCTCCAACAAATTCTAAATAAAGTAAAAAAATAGTGTTATACTCTGTGTATGAGCATACAGTGCACTGCAAGTGTGTATGGCGGTCTATCACAGATTTTTGTTGTTTTAAATACAGAAACCTTGCCTCGTGACCTTTAATGGCCTGTGAGAACCTGATCTCTCTCTGATCTCTCAACTTACTGGGCAGCTTTGAATTGTGCTCTGTGCCTCCATGATTCTCAAGTCTCGATCCAGACTCTTTTTCAACTGTGAGTGAAAAACAAAGCACTGTTTTAAGAAAAGTGACATGACTTTACAAAACCTGGAGCAGTGGGCAGCCATTTTGCTGTGGCGCCCGGGGAGCGATTGGGGGTTAGCTGCCTTGCTCAAGGGCACAGACCTTAGTCATTTCCTGCAGATATTGAGAATCGAACCCACAACCATATTATGGGGCATATTATGCCCTTTTACAAAGTCTTGATTTTGTTTTTGGGGTCAACTAGAATGTTTTCATGCTTCAATGTAAAAAACACAACATTATTCTTAAAATATTTTACACTTTTGCGGCACCTCTCTTCCCAGTCTGTCAGTAACACTCAAGTGTGCCGCACATCCTGAAAACTTAAGCCAAAACATGTTGATCGCCCTATGGTGGCTGGGTGGAGAATATGTTATCAGTCCCGCACTTTCTATGTAATCAAATGTGACGTAAGGCAAATTGAAAAAATCCAATACTTCAAATATTTTTTTTCCGAAGATGGTTTCTGTCATTTTAGATAGTTATCACGCTGATGTTCAGTAAGTTTGGTTTTAATTATTTATTTACTTGAAACGATTAATCACGATTAATTGCATCCAAAATAAAAGTTTGTGTTTACATAATATATGTGTGTGTAGTGTGTATAATTATTTTGTATATATAAATACACACATATGCATGTATATATTTAAGAAAAAATGTGTTATTAATATATCAAATATTTATATTTATGTATAATATAAATTTTGTGTAAAAATATATATAGTATATGCATCCAAATATTTATTAAATATATACATGCATGTGTGTATTTATATATACAAAATAATTATTATAATTATTATACACACTACACACACATATATTATGTAAACACAAACTTTTATTCGTTTCACAGCCCTAATTTATTTGATGCGATAAAAACGGGCTGTAACGTCACGATTGACAGCTGTACATAAAAGAAACTCGAGACTACAAACGAAGCGTTTCAGGGAGTTACTGATTTAGAGAATAACTCCCTTTTGAGTGGACTTTGTGCTTTGTAGACCTTTTTTAATACTCAAACAGCAATATTACACACTAAAGAAAGTTGCAAATGTAAACAAGCATAATAGACTATCTTTGAGGTGAAAACATACATGTTCATATTTATTCACTGAACACTTTTTTTTAATCACACCTTGTGTATGAAGCCCCTGTAAGCCGTCATCGAGTTAAGGGAAGATGATAACTGTGTGTAGTCTGGGTGCTCAGGCGGTGTGTGTAGCGTTAATGCCTGAAGCAAAGTCACATACTCCTCCACCCGTGCGGATGGTGTGAGAAACAGCTCCTGGAGACTGGAAATACAATAGGAGTGTTGCTAAGTCGCTCTTGCACAGCTTTTTTTTGCCACAAAACTACCAGATCTGTAACTTTACCGTACCTCAACATTCTGGTAGCAACGGTCCGGTCGTGTCTCTTTAGAAAGTTGCGGAAAACAGGAAGCATCTCACGACACTACAAAACATATACAATATTACAATAAATATATTTACAATAAAAAAACTGTTTATTTTAAAATGTAATTTTTCAGTAGCATTACTCCAGTTTGATCATCATCATTTACTGAAATCATTCTAACATGCTGATTTGATGCTCAAGAGATATTTCTTATCAAATGTTGAAAATGCATTGCCTAATATTATTTGCTGCCTAATATTTTTATTATTTTCAGGATTCTTTAATGAATTGAAAGGTCAACAGAATATCATTTAAGTTTTCTAATATGTTTTTTGTAAAAATGTAAAAGTGTATAAGAGACCTATCAACATTGACACTTAGTCATGAGGGTCTGCAGGGATCTCTATGATGTCATTTCCTGTTTTGTTTCCGTACCACATGACTGATTTGGCAGAAAAGTTGCCCAAATATTTATTCATTTTTATCAAAACTGCGTTGCTTTTAATAACAATAAAATATAATAGCAACTACTCAGTAAAGAAAGAATGTCATTTTTTTAACGAGACTTCCTTCAGCTGACCCACCCCCACCCCATTATATCAAATAAAATACTTTTTAATTTACAAATTAAAACATTTTCATCACTGAAGAGGCTTATTCAAGTCACTGTTTACATTTATCAGGTTTTTTATGAATAAAGAGAATATTCAACATGAACACACCTTGTCTATAGTTCTCAGAATGGTAGAATAGTTGTTGAAAAAGTTAGTGTAGACTCTTAACTTGGTGCAAAACTTGACACAAACATCCCCCACACACTGCAGCGGAGACCAGTCCTCCCACCTCTCTGTAAGCTCCTTCAGAAAAACACTGCAAGAGCATTTGTGAAGGCCAGAGAATTCAAGAGCAACAGAAAGAGAAATATATATGTGGAAACAGCACATCCAGATTTTTCCAAGTAAGATGCGTTCCTGTAATTTGTTGATCCTGAAACAACATTCCTGTCTATATCCCTACCCCTAAACCTAACCCTACCCATAAGTTATCCCTAAAATCAGGGCAATAATAGGTGAATGACGCTGATGTAGAAGCACCTAACCTTGGTTGTAAGCCTAAACTTGACATAAACCTCAAATCTGATTGGTTGATTGGAATATTGTTCCTGGGCTAACAAAGATATTGATTGCACTTGTTGAAATCAGGTTCTGTGAGGAAGAATGGACTGTATTTTACTTGTTTTCCTCCAAAATGTCCAGCAGAGGGCAGAAGAGGCTGATGAGATTGACTGAGCTGATGATGGCTCGATTGGAGTCCAGTGCCGCTCTGAGAGGTGAGTAAAACACTGTTGCCACCGCTTGAAGATGCCTCACGTATGTTTTCTCACTATTCAAAAGCTCTTTGCACACAGCACTGCGTCTATCTGCATCACTTAACAAACCCTGAACAAAAAGACATTTTAAGGCATTTGGTGTACCATATGATCTGAATTATAGAAAGATTAGCACTAACATTTGGAGATTCTGGACTGGGGAATGGATCGCTGCTCTTCACACCACTGTTGACTGATGACCTTAGTAGAAAGTGTCCCAAGAAGTCTAAGGGATCATCCTACAGCATGATAGTAAATTCAATACAATGTAGCGATAAACTTATTTACTGAACAGAATGTTTTTGTTTTGTTTTTTGCTTACTAGAGTCTCGTTCATCAGAGCCACGATCCCACGAACCAAACACTGCATGACCTCAGATTTAAGGGAAATGACAGGCATCTTTATATGATCCCAGAGGAATAGACCTGTAATAGCCATGCAAACAAAGAAAATTGGAATGCACACACTGGAAGTAAATGATGTAACTGTGTTTTATACTTCATTTTAATTTTTTGACTCACCCAGGATGCGGCCTCTGATCTCTTGACATATAAAATCCAGCTGTGGCCCCAGCTGTTTCCGTAGTTCCTTACAGGCTTCTTCTATCCATTCAGCCTGTCTGCACCAGCTCAGGAAGAGGGTCTCATGCAGATACACCAATGGAGGAAACTCACCAGACCCGGACCACTCACTGAGAACTAACAAGGCAAGGCAAGGCAAGTTTATTTATATAGCACATTTCATACACAATGGCAATTCAAAGTGCGTTACATAGAAGAAATTAAAATAATCAAAAGAAATCAGAATAATTAAAACAATTAAAACAGAAATATAGAGACTGCTTATTTAAAACACTAAGATAATACTTACCTGAATTCATGTTTCTCATAATCTTTTTTTATTATATTATTTTTTTAAAGTAAAATCAAACAAGAAGAAATATATAAAAAATTTTTTAAAAAATTAATAAAATAATATAATTATTATTAGTAGTATTGGTATTAATATATATATAGTAATTAATGCTAAATAATAAAAAATGCTATAATTAAATATATAATTAATATGTTATTATTTTTTGTTATAATAATTGTAATTTATTATTTAATGAAACATGATTTTAAGATTAATTAACATTAATATGATGTACTTCAGTTGGGCTGAATAAGGAATTAAAACTAACATTATACCAGGGAAGTACACATTATACCAGGCAGCATTAAAAAAAAACTTGCAGAGCTTTAATCTCTAAAGGTCTTAGTCTTGATTTAAACAGGTTTGGTCACAACATTATTTTACTTCCATTTGTTATTTCATAGGTTTTATGACAGTACTACTCAAGTATGTGGTAATGTGTCCAAACATTTGACTGAACGTATAATACAGTAGATCACAAACTCACTGTGCTGGAAGGAGCCCGTGCAGATTCCTGTTGGAGCTCTGACATTCAGACCAGTCAAAACAGACAACTTCCTCATCAGGTCCATCCCTGCAACTGAACGATCAATGCAGAACAACATCTGAATACAACATATATACAGTAAATGTCACATGGAATGGCATCTCAATGGCTACAACCTGTGTCAAACCAGCACTGAACTGGGACAAAACATTACCAGAAGCTGCCAGGGGAACAAAGATGTCCAGACTCCCTCCGTCTGAACCAGGAACCACCCAGCCACACAGTTTCTCCCAGAACTCCCTCACACACGGCTTCAGCACTGTCTTCTCAGTAATGCTCAGTCCTGGGGATAAAACACAAATATAAAGTTATGTTATGCAGGGTGTTTTGTTGTGTTATGACAAAACATAATGTTGTTATAACATGTATGTTTTGTCGCCTTTGACTTGCTTAGTTGGGGATTTAATTTAATATTCAACAATAATATTGATCTGCCTGCATTGAAACCATTATGTGAGAACTGAACTGAGCTGGACGATGACATTGCTGTTTTCTAAAGAGCGACTAAATATATAAATGAACTAAATTAATACCTTTTTTTACAATAAAAATTACTTAAGCTGGACTGTGATGCTATTTTCTTCTAGAAACAAACTTTGTTGCATTATTTCTCTTTCAAGCTTCTTTGAAACAATCTGTATTGTAAAAAGCAATATATAAATGAAGATGTCTTGACTTGACTTGTGATAACTTGTTCATCATTTACAGCTACATTTTTATCTTCACAGTTCATTGGAGCAATTGAAATATTTGGCATGAATTTGACAGTAGCTTTTTGTTTTAAGGTTATTAAAAATAAAATCTGCCATCATAAAGTTTGAGAATGTTCCAGAGCAGTCAAATATTCCATGCTAATGAAATTATGTTGAATTAACCAGGAAATTACCATCTGTGAGAGTCAACTCATCTGTGCTTCCTGCCACCAGAATGCCGAGACTTTGCATCATCCTGCCTTGGATCGTCCTTTCCGCCAGAGAGAGCAAGGCCTCCAAGGTCATTCCATGTGAGTCATACGGCAAAACCACCACAGACACATGCGCCGCGGCCAAAAGCAGCTAGAAATATGAAGTTGAAGATCCTTCAGTTCATAAACAACTGTCTAATATTTAGAAATGTAACTAAATGTCTTACTTCATATCCAGGAACTTTGGATGACACAAGGAGGAAATGAGGAAGAGGACGGTAGGAAGAATTGACTGGTTTGCAGAACAGTGAACTGTAAGGTAACAGCATTTTTCAGGAATAGTTTTCCATTAATATTGTGGTACTAAACATAACTAAAAATAATGCAGAGATTTCCATCTATTAAAACCTATTACTGACCTCATAGTGGCACATGTGCTCTCAAGAGTATTATTCATCCTCAAATCAAGCCACGGTTCTCTTATTTCCACACTAGAGAGTGAATTTTCCAATCGACACTTTTCCTATGAAAAAAAAAGAAAAAAAGAGAAATTACCCTATAGTGTATATTTTCTGTGGATGTAATACAAGGCTAATATTGATGAAGATAAAATTAACATAATCATGATCAAAATGATGAAATGACATAATTTTTTTTAGCATTTAGTTTTATCACGTATTTGTGCATGTGTATACAGTATATACCAATTAAATATTTATTTTATTATTATTTTTATTATTTGGATGACATGCTTATTGATTAAATCTTTTTAGCTATAATTATATCAGTGTCTCACCCCAAGCTGAACAAGAGCAGCAGTGAGACTCAGTGGCTTATGTATAGATGATGTGCCCAATTTACTGGTGTTTAACCATGCTCTCCTGGTCTTCAATGCAGCCTCTGTGGAGAAAGCAGAAGGGAGAAACCAGGAGGACATCTGCCAAATGACATTATTGGCCTCAGAACATTTATTTGACATAAAACTCTTTAACCTCAATCAGATAATTTCATGAGGACATTTACAAGCAATGCTGGAATCGCGGGTACTTACTTTTATGCTCTGCTATCTTCTCTCTGATAGTTTGTCTTATCTTGTGCTCTCTCCATCTATCCTCTTGCTCCTCTGGTGCACTCAGACTCTCATTCAAGGTACCATAGACATCTTCTGCTTCCCGTGCAGTCAGAATGTCTAAACTGGCAGTGCAGGCCACATAATGTCTTTTCCACGCTCCGTACTCATGATCTGATGGGCTGTAGGGAAGAAACCATCCCAGACGGATGCACTTCGGAGACCACAGACAGTCCTAGAATCACATAGAGATTAGTGTGAGTGAGTAAACATGTCTTTGCAGCATTCTGAAATTGAATTTTTAGAAGATTTTCAGTAACAATGTTTGAGTGAAGAGTGCACAGATGTATTGGTTCATTTCTTACCTGCTCTGCCAGGAATCTCCAGTGCCAGCACACCTGTGCTGCGGCGCAGATGTCTCGAGGACTGAGGAAGGACATGATGTAGAGAGACAGAAAGCGAGGCAGCACTGCCGTGAAGTCCATTCGAGTGATGGGGACTGATTCTGCCAAGCAATCACTGGTGAACCTAAAATCATAACCAAACAAAGTCATTGCAATTTGTATGAGAAATTGGAATTCCTGTGCGTGGTGAGATATCTGCACTGAGAATTTACTTGAGCTGAGTTTTGGAGCATCTCCTCAGCAGACGACACATAAATTATTTTCTTTGACGGTCTGTCCACAGGTCAAACCAATGGAGGATGAGAGTTGTTCTTTCCTGAAAAAGCTATACATTTATTTAGTTAGATTAAATGTCGTTTCAGCTCAAAATAAGTAATATATATATATATATATATATATATATATATATATATATATATAAAATAATTTTGGTCACACTTTATTTTAAGGTGTCTTTACACTATAATTATACATTTAAGTAGCCCACTGAGTAACTAGATGTTTTAGGGTTGGGATTAGGGTTTGATTTGGGGTTAGTTGCATGTAATTAAGCTTAATTTATAGTTATTACTATAGTAAATTGATGTAACATATTTAATGACACTTAAAGTAAAGTGTTACCTTAAGTTGTTTTTTTCCCTGACCTGTTGGTTACATGCTTTATTTGTTACAGGCGTCCATGAACTGAATCTGGTCTCTGTGCCGTCGGACTGCGGCTGTCTGTAGTCACTTCCATTCATCTGCTTCATTGATTCAATCATAAAATCAGGATTCCTGCGGTTTTTTGACTTATAATAGGTTCTAAATTCCACAGACGTAGTTAAAATAGTCCAAAGCTATCACTTTTCCCGGTTTGTAAATAAAATAGAAGACAGAGACGTATTAGTTTCATTTGCAAATGCGCTAATTATTATAAATTGTGCGAGAATATCTGATTATTATATCGAATGGACTGGAGATTAGTTCTTAACAAACCTCTAGTGAACATCCAGGAACCAGCGACTTTCCCAGCTCGTTTCCCTGGAGACCACATAACAAATGAAGCTCTGCGAAATTCCTTCACAGGAATCGTGTTTCTTTCAGCAGCTCCTGGATTCACGGTCGCACACAGTTATTTAAACATAGATGTTTATTTTTACATAGACATATTACTTATCTACGTAATTCATATGCGAGTCATACAACGTGACATTAAAACTTTGAACTTTATTGATAGAAGCATGAATAAAAAGTTGAATCAACAATCAGCCAGTAGGTTACAATTTACATTTCCAATGTTTTAAATCAAAATAAAATATGTAAATAGAACTATATAGTCTATAACCAAAAATATACAATGCAATTTTAATTTTATTCTGCAGTCTTAGTAGTCTCAGGAAACTGAAATGAAAATAACCTGCCATTATCTTTCTATTAATCACTTTAAGACAGGGCATACATAAATACAAACTGAGCCAATCAGTTCCTTGTTAAAAGTGAATTAGTGATAATGCAAAGGTGCTGCTATCGTACAACTCCAAGGCAACATTTAAGACATAAGATTAGATGTCATAATGTAATCGAACATCATCTTATGCATTTATATTTCTTGTGGTAACGTGAAATCATCCGATGAGAAAGACAAGTGGGCAGTTCATCACAACTGTTTGGATTTGTTCTGTGATATCACATGTATAGAGTGTAAACAACCCAAGCTGACAAATTATACACGTTTAAGACCACAGTGTCACCGATATGACTGTAATACTGGTGTTTCTCCATAGCTGCATGGTAGAGCCTTTGTAGTTCATATGCTGGAAGTTCTGGGGACATCTTGACTGTCAGCAATGTTAAGCTTTTGTCTAAGGAATTATAGTTAAGATTTCAAACTCAGTTTTTAAGGCATAAAAAAATGACTTGTGTTAGAAAAACCTTTAAAAGAACTATTTGATTTTAAGGATGTAACATGTTGCTGCTGTACTACACAATGCGTATGCAGAATTTTAAGTTTACATAATAAAGTTACCTGATCAATCTTAAAGGGATGATTCACCCAAAAATGAAAATTCTATCATCATTTACTCACCCTCAAGTTGTTCCAAAACTGTACAAGTTTTTTTTTCTTTTGCTGAACACAAAGGAAGATATTTTGGAGAACCAAAAAGTTGTGGGGCACCATTGACTTTCACAGAATTTTATTTTTCATACTATTGAACTGTTTGGTTACAAACCTTCTCCAAAATATCTTCCTTTGTGTTCAGCAAAAGAAGAAAAAAAAAAAAAACTTTTCATTTGTGGGTGATATCCCTTTAACAAAACACTACAATATCATCCAGTTGATCCATCAACATTATTGGTGAAACTATGAAAGGATACATTGAGGAGCTCAACTCTTCCAGCTGAAGGGGGGAAAAAAGAATTAACTTCATTAGACTGACTAGACAAATACATGAAAGATTTGAAGACACTTAATATAAAATGGGACCAAATATGTAATGTTTCTTACATTCGATAACAGTTTATCCATGTTAGTGTCATAAGCAGACTTCCTCTGGTCTTCCGGCAGCTCATCCACTTCTCCATAAAGGTCAAAGTGCAGGCGAGCCAGTGTTTCCTGCATTTCCCGCACATGCTCCATCTGATCGATTGAGCACTCGTTGCCTGATGATTCAGGGAAGATTTAGACTTCAATCAAAACTGTAAACACGCTGTTATTTTTTTACTGTACTGTAAGAACTTACCAAAGGCTTGCAATTTTCCAGAGTGGAAGTCATTGAGAAGGCTGAGCAGACCCTTCTCCATCTCCTGAACATCAGACACGTCTGTGAGAAACGAGTGCTGGATATGGGCCGACTGGGTGCTCTTACCCGACTGACTCTGAGGCCTTGGTTTGTCTCTCACTCCCCTAAAACCCCAAAACAAAATGAATAAAATTAAATGGCAAAATATGACGATAGAAATATGAACATTTTAATACCTTACACAGTTTTAATGAAGACAGATGATGCTCACTTGCGATACTTTGACCTTTGACTGTGCGTGCCCATACCACCACCACCGAATGATCTGGTTGATGTTGTTTTTCGAGCAGTCACTGTGGGAGGCTGGTTGGAAGACGGTTTTGGGCTTTTACGTTTCTTATTCTTTTCCTCCATTGTGTCATCCAAATTATCTACAGAATAAAGTAAAAGACATGAGCAAAAGAGCCTGAAAAGTTAAGTGGTTTCAGGTCAAAGGCTCCCCATGTATGTCAATACACTTTTAATTGAATTGTATCACAACAGAAATTCCATAAACTGTTTTGCTGCTATAAAACAACAACTGTGCAGAAATGTTGTTGTACACATTTCTTTCAGTATAGCTTAATAATTAAGTCAGATTTTTAAAATTAAAATGTTATATAAACTATTTTCTAGTAGCCTCCGCGGAAGTTTGCTGAGACCCCCTAGTGCGTCGTCTCGACCCAGGATGGTTCGGTTGAGAAGAGAACAACTAATCCGCGATTACTAACAGTAGAATGTTGAACAGGCGACAAAATATTTCACACTGGTAAATAAACATAATACAAACATTGTCCGGAGATATTAAACCGTGTTATCACGCGCATTAGCAAACGCTTCAAATCCTGTTTTACAATAACACGTAACATGTAAATAATATGCGAACGAGTCAAGGTGTGGCGTTAGTCGTGTACAACATGCCTAATCGGAACCACTGTAGTAGGCAGCGCATGCAAAATAGTATTCGACAGCATATACGTATGATTTTACCGCATAAAGGAAGACTCCACTTTTTAGAAGGAAATATTATTCCGTCTGAAAGACATTCTCGATGAGATTACTGCTCTAAAGTTGATACAGCTGACCTGGCTGCAAGTTTACAAAAGGCACTTCCGGGATTTATACGTCATCACGGTGATATCAAGACGCACTGTACCAAAGCTGTACTGTAATTCCACTAAACAACTGTTACTCAAAAACGTCGAATTTGACCAAGAGAAACATTTGTGTTCCAATACTAAATGGATCTTTTTCAGTGTTTATTAAAAAAAATTAATGACTCTAGTGGTGTACCGATAGTAGACACATTTCTTTCAAATTTGTATCGCACATTAACTAAATAATAATATTAATAATAAACATTTGTTTTCTATGATCTTTCAGAATGTTAACTACCTCTATTAAACGCTTCACCCCACTCAGCATCTTTTCTGTTGATATTAATAATTATGTTTTCTATTTATACTCGCTTCTTTTTGACGCATGCGCACAAAGTCAGCTGTCATATGATTGCACATGCGCACCACTGTCGTAATCTGTCTGAAGGAATTTCGGAGAGTTTGGACCAGCACGGGAAATAAACACTTTCTAAACACTTAGAACGATCAATCCTCAGTCTTATCCTTCTCCTGCCCTGGAATCAACGTCAGTAAGTAGCGAGTGAAACGTTTTGCTCAAGGTTCCGTCCAGTATTTTAAAAAAAGAGGATGGTAAAGCGTTTCTACTTCCCTAAAGCGGAACTGAGTTCGAGACAAACTGACCAACTACTGCCTTAAATAAACAAACACATTTTACCAGTAAGTTAGCAATAAAGAACATCGTGAAACGTCATGAGTAAACAGTAAGTATAAACCTTAACCGTAAATAGTGGTGTTGGGATCCTGGATCATTGGGGAGATCACAAACACTTTCTCCACTTTCAAAGTAACGTTAACGTGCTAACTTTCTTAACGCAGTCATTTATTTAACGTTACCTGGCAAAATTGTGCTCTGTCCTTCTGGAGTTGGGTGTAAAAGGTACATCTTGGAATCAGCAGCATTAAACATCACTGTTATGTGTTGTACTGTCTCTGATTAGATCAGATTTTCTTGAATGGTTTCTGTTTATGCTTTCCTGAATGTTGATTTAGAGGATTTGTCAGATCCCAAGCATCATATATAGAGGAGGCATGTTGTAGTTTGGTCCCAATTTGATCATAATGCAAGTCCAGATGATGATTAGTGTATCTGATACAGAATACAGTGGAAATAGTGTAACGTTAAGAGACATGATGTAATGACATTCCCTCGAGAAACCGGTTTTTGTTGACAAACTGGAAATGTACAAAGGTGTTTCTCATGGCTGGACTGTTCAATGGAGGACAGTGACGTTCTGGGCCGTGTTACCTTAAAAACACTTGTTCAACAGTTTTGAAAAGAACCTTGGATAAGCAAGTTAAAGGGATAGTTTAACTATTAAAATTTTAAATTCTCTCACTTACCCGCCTTCAAGTTGTTCCAACTTGTGTTCTTCATCTGAACACAATAATAATAATATATTTTGGACAACATGGTAACCAAACAGTGGATGAACCACATTGAATTCCAGGGAAAGGAAATAAAATACTATGGAAGTCAATGGGCCTATCAACTGTTTGGTTACATACATTCTTAAAAATATATTTTATGTTCAACAGAAGAAAGAACCTCATAGGTTTGGAACAACAAGAGGGTGAGTAAATTATGAGAATTTTAATTTTTGGGGTAAACTGCCCCAATTATTTCCACATTTATTCGCCCTTGTGGTGTTCCAAACCTGAATGACTTTCACAAAAGGAGATGTGAAGCAGAATTTGCCTAAGTCACTGCCAACTTTCATTCCATTGTGTCTTTTTTTGTATAACAAAAGTGAATGGTGAGTGAGGCTTTAATTCAGTCTCTTTTTGTGTTACCTGTTAGTGAACATGTTCAGAATGTAATTTCCCAGATCAGAAGTGG
This sequence comes from Pimephales promelas, assembly GCF_988280905.1. NCBI lineage: Eukaryota > Metazoa > Chordata > Actinopteri > Cypriniformes > Leuciscidae > Pimephales > Pimephales promelas. The sequence goes on from NC_142783.1 coordinate 27,202,645, forward strand.
ATTTGTGATGGCTGGATCTAGGGTTGGATGATATAGGCCTATTGATATAGTGTGAACTTCTCTTTAAAGTTAGTTCTTGTGGATTTTTCATCTACCTTGTTGGCATTTGAATCAGGAAGCTGCAGAAACGAAGGAAAAGACATAAGAAATATGTTTCCTGTGTACAGAGACAGGCCTATTACACACTCTGTCATACCATAAACACTTATAAGCACTTTTTTTCGTCTTTTTACTACAATTTAGTTTTACTACAGTGCATGTGAGATTTTTACTGTGTCAGCTGTGACAGCTTTACACTAGTCGATAATTGACCTCAGTATCTGTTTATTCATTAATGTTTTATGTTTAGTTCTGCTCTTTTGTTTAAGCTTCAGGTTTTTTGCAACGGAACACACTCTAAATTGGTCTTATGTTGACTACATTGGTCATAAAATCTTCATAGAAAAACATCACACTTCTCTTGTATCTCTCACACCCATCTCACACCATTGTTAACATTAACAGGGTTTTCAACAGCACAGACATTGTCACTTTTAACATTTAGGCGTGCAATGGGCATTGAAAAAAATGTGCTGTGTCTGTACTGTTTGAGTCCTCTTGGTGTTCTCTGAATTGTAACCTTTCTTAAGATAATATTATAATATTCATTTTAAAACATTTGACAACACACAACATTGTTAATCACTTTCATGCTTTTCTTTATTTGCATTATAGATATTTGAACTTTTCACCCAATATTTTGTCATCTACTCCGCCTCATGTTGCCTAATTCTATGTAATACAAAAGTTAAAACTGACATTTTGATTTGTAAGACTTTCAGAGACTTTGCATTGTACTTTATGGAGTTGAACCCACAAAACAAAACAAAAAATAATTTGAGCAACATTAGGCTGAATTATGATGATAGAATTCCTTCAAATTCAAATTCCAGGTGGTAGATTTCCATGGGAAAGCTTTTTTTTTTTGGGCGTCTTTGTTTGTGTGTGTTTATGAAAATGGCCTCTGAACCTTGACCTCTTGTTTCTGACCTTCAGACCCCAGAGCGTAGAGCTTAAGGCCACAGGAGGGGCAGCAAACTTGGACACCAGCAAGATGGCAGACATGTCAGTGGAGGACATCACAATGAGAGCCAACCAAGTAACAGATGAGGTATGCTGATCACCTGTTACGGTAGTGATATACTGTAACAGGATGAAAGGAATTCATTTCTTTTTTGATTAGATGGAATGTTTTCAAGTTCCGGTATACGTACAGACTCATTGTTTGTGACCGCAAACAAAGTTTTCTCTTACTCACTGTTATACTGCTCTATTTCACAACCTTATGATACATTTCTTGCACTAACAGTTGTAAAAAAAAATCTTAATGTCTTTTAATGAATTTGCAAATAAGTGACTCTCTGTGCTAATAAATCTTCGATAACTATAATGCACTTATTTCTTTCTTTACCCACAACTTTGTTTCCTTTTCTCTTTCTCCTTCTTGCTGCCTCTGAAGGGACTCACATGAGCCTGTGTGCAGTAATAAAGACTAATAGCATGAAGCGGCCTCTGTGCTCATGCTCAGCATGGGTGACTGGGGGTAAACTACAAATCCATGAAACATTCCCCACCTTTCTATTCTAACATCAGTTTGTTTGTTTGTTTAACTGTGATTTAACCATTAGTGTTTAAGAACCCTGAGAATGTAATTTCCCAGGTCAGAAGTAGATTAATGATGAAGAAAATATTACACTTTTAAATAGGTTTAAAACAAATGCATATATATTGATAAATACACAGATGAGCCAAAACATTATGATAACCTTCCTATATGCTATTAGTCCTCTGCATGCTGCCAAAACAGTGCCAACCCAGCAAGGCATGGACTTTTATAAGACCCCTGAAGGTGTCCTAGCGTTCATAGAGACGTCGCTTTTTGATCCTTCGATGTCGGTTCTTCCTATCACTGTGAAGGGGAGGGGAGTTTGGAGGCCAGGGCAACAATTTGAACTCTACACCACATTCCTCAAACCATTCCTGAAAAATGTGTGCAGTGTGGCAGGGTGCATTCTCCTGCTGAAATTGGCCACAGAGAACACCGTTGTCATGAAGGGGTGTACCTGGTGTGTTTAGGTAGGTGGCACGTGTCAAATTTACTTCCTCATGAATGGGCAGACTCAGGGTTTCCCAGCAGAACATTGCCCAGAGCATCACACTCCTTCCAGCAGCTTGTCGTTGTCCCACAGTTCATCCTGCTGCCATCACTTCCCCAGGTAAACGGCTCTCAAGTCTACAGCCGTCCACTTGTGTGAAAGAAAACGGGATTCAACAGACCAGGGGACCAGCTTCCACTGCTCCAAGGTCCAGTTGCGACGCTTGCGTTCCCATTAAAAGCACTTTCAATGATGGACGGGGGTCATCATATGCACTATGCAGCCCCATACGCATCAGAATATGATGCACTTACGCATATGATGTTATGACGCATTTCGCCCATTATCATTTTCAAAAATGTTGTGTGACTTGTCTTGTGCCACAGTTCTGTTGACTCGGAAAAGAGGGGATAGCCTTCATTAACCTGTGCATTGATGAGGCTTGGGTGGCCAACACCCTGTCGCTATATTATGGTTTATCCCTACTTGGACACTGTTGGTAAATTCTCACCACTGCTGACCAGGAGGAACCCAAAAGCCTTTCCATTTCAGAGGTGCTCTGAACCTGTCGCCATACCATAACAATACGGTCATTGTTAAAGTCAGTCAGATCTTTATTCCTGCCCATTTCGCCTGGGATCCAACATGATGATTATGAGAACTTATTGATTGCTCGCCACCTAATCTACCCAGATCTTAATATGTGGCCTTGTTAGGAGATGAACAACAATTTGTTTCACCAGGCTGTGGCTGGTAATAATGTTTTGGCTCATCAGTGTGTTGGCAAATATCTATAATTAAAAAAAGTGAAGTTACATTTTATTTTTTAATAACTAAGCTGGACATGTTTTATGTATACCTCTCTATTGTGTTCCTGTCTGTGTAGTGTGTTCCTTGCATGGCTTCATAGCGTTATCTAGGATTTTCACATTTCTTCATACATATTTCTGAATTTATCAATGTGTTCGAATTAAAGTCAACTCATAAAGGTATACTCATTGTGGCATTATGAGGCAATGACTTATGAGCGAAAGTGTTATATTTACATTTATTCTTTGTGCTTTGTTTTATTTGATGTTTGCACGCAGACCTGAATTATAGAATATCTGCTATTTTCTCATTACACTAGTGATTCGATTACCTTTTGAATATGCGTTTCTTTTTCTTTCAGTCACTTGAAAGTACTAGGCGGATGCTACAGATGGCAGAGGAGGTAAGAGCTCCAATGAAACCTGTAGGCTTCAGAAGCATGTTTGCTGTTACCTGAAGTACATAATGCTTAACCTGTATTTGCTCATTAGAGTTATATATAACCTGATATAAGCATGCGCATATTTTCAGAGCCGGGAGACAGGGGTCAAAACAATGACCATGCTGGATGAGCAAGGAGGTGAGTGAATGCACATTCCATCCCAATCTGTAAAAACTTGATTTAGTAGATGCTGACTAATTAAGACATTGTCTCTTGATTGAAATATTTATTCTGTCTTGATCAGAGCAACTGAGGCGAGTTGATCAAGGAATGGATCAGATCAATCAGGACATGAGGCAGGCTGAGAAGAACCTGACTGATCTGTCCAAATGCTGTGGCCTGTGTGTGTGCCCATGTGACAGGTTTGCTATTATAACTCAACTAACAGCTACTGGATTTAAAATGTTATTCATTACGTTGTATCTCATTCATCTTTCTGGGGTAAATGAGAGTATTAAAACCTCTCTTTCAGAGTTACTTCCATTGAGCATGATGGGAGATATAAGCGGACTTGGGGCACAGGCAGTGACAACTCCAGCATGCAGGAGAAAGAGGGCGGTGTGGTATCCAGCCAACCGTCTGCCGTTCGCAATGGGCAGGCTGTTTCAGGTGGATCAGCAGGCGCCTCTGGCCCCTACGTCAAGAGGTGAGTGCAAAATACACTGAGAGTGATGGACATTGATTCATTGATTCAATAGAAACTAAACAAGAACATATGTTGGGCTTTATGAGGGATGTGATTTTTTTAGTGGTGCACGATATATCGGCCGCCGATATAATATCGGCCGATTTGGTCAATTTTTTACACATCGGTATCGTTCCGATGTCAAAATAGGGCCGATGTGAACAGGCCGATGATCATCTGTGTATTTGACGTGCGTGTAGGTGTGAGTGTGGGGGCGGGGATGTTTGTTTTTGCAGGCGTATTAAAAGCGCAAGTGCGTTTAAACATCAAGCCACGAAGACTAGAATTGGTGAGCTGTTTTCTGCCAGCCTTCCTAATGCGTATTTTTGTCCCGCCAAAGCCATATTTGACCGGTAAGTGATGTAGATGAGTGACTGCTGCGCTTGTTTAACTGAGGGAACAAGAGAGAGTGAAAGCACCGGTCGCGCGCCGTCTTCAAAATGTCTTGCGCTTGTTTAACTGAGGGAACAAGAAAGAGTGAAAGCACCGGTCACGCGCGCCGTCTTCAAAATGTCTTGCTCTCTCTCTCTCTCTCCCTCCCTCCTGCATGTTTATGAATTGAGTTGACTGAATATCTTTGAGAATACACGATGGTAAAAGGTCGGAAGACCGAAGTTTTTTTCTTCTAAACTACTGGTCGTGAATTGTGAAACCACACTTTCAATAAACCAAAAAAATCTATCTGTTGATGAAATGTTTTCTGTGTCGACTGTCGAGACCATAGACTGTAAAAATAGGTCGAGACAAATCTCGTGCGATGTTCTAAACTGCCTGGATAATCACAACGTGTGCCGTGGTTCCGTTAATGACACGTCCGATTCGCGAACTAATGACTCCTTTGAACCGATTCACTTTAATGAATGGTTAAAACAACTGATCTGTCCAACACTGAGCTCAAGAGACATAAATCGGAAACACTTTACAGTAAGGTTCCATTTATTAAAGTGTACATTAAATGTACACTTTAATAAATGGAACCTTTTTGTAAAGTGTAAGGTTAATAGATTAATAGAATGTTAACAAATTTTGTTAACATTCTATTAATATTAGTTTCTATGCAGATTTACTCCATGACAAAACTACCCCAGTCATTCTAGAATGATTCATTCTTTCCAAATAGAGCAATTCAAGTAATCTGTTGAAATTGTTTTTATATCACAATATATATCGCAGAAAAATAAAGTTTTTTCATTTTTTACCAATATCGTGCAGCCCTAATCCTCGCTATGTGTTTTCTATACAGGGATATCGACATCGGTAAATATCGGTATCGGCCATAACAGCAATGTTAATATCGGTTATCGGTATCGGCCACAAATTTTCACATCGGTGCATCACTAGATTTTTTTAATTTTTTTTTATATATATATATTTTCCGACTTGAAAAGTATGACCCATGTGAATTTTGTAAACAAAAGAGAAAAAAAATGTGGGTTACTTTATGAAGATTGGATTTGCGAAATGGCCTTAAACAATTACTGAAATAAGTTTTCTTTTTTATTATTATTATGCAAACAAATGCTCACAGGTGGTGACAGATACAACAAAGACACAAAGCCAACAAAACATACATAACAACTGCCAACGTGTGTGTGTGTGAGTGTAACTGTGTGTGTGAGTGGAAGTATCTTAACAGAGGACCGTCTTACAGATGTACAACAGATGTAATAATAATAAATAAAGAAACATATTGATGACAATAATAATTGAAAAGTTTATCAAATGACGAGAACACTATTTGTGCGCAAAAAACAACAAAAATAACGACTTTATTTCAACTATTCATTTACTTCTCTCTCTGCTGTCTGACGTAGCTCTGCGCTATCACACTACGTTAACTGACTAGAGGCTCATAGAGAAGGAAGTGAATAGTTGAAATAAAGTCGTTATTTTTTATTTTTTTTTGTGGACAAAATGTATTCTCTTCACTTGATAAAGTTAAGATTGAGCCACTGAAGTCACTTGGACTATTTTAACGATGTCTTTAATAACTTTTCGAGGCCAGCAAGTTTCAAGTCCTGTGCTTGAAATATAGTCCGACGTTATGACATTTGGTCCGATGTAAAAATTCCAACATTAAAGCCACATTTTCTCCTAATTTACCTTTATTTTTGTAGAGCTAAACTCTTGTGCCATCATTTGAATAAGCTTCCATTTTGTTGCATGCTATTATGTTATTGTGGTTTCAGTTTTACCTACCCTTAAATGTTGCTAGCAAAAGAACAATGGTCATTTGTTGCCTTCCTGTCTAAGTAGGCAGTGCTTGACCTAGAATAAGCTACAATGTCATTCTTCAATGCCGCATTGAATATATTTTGGGTGGCTGATGCACCTTCAGTTTGGCTCCACATGTATGTGGTCTTTTTTTAAGATCTTTACAGCGGATTAATTCTCCTGATTATTAATTTAGATTAGTCACTTTTTGTATTATTCTGTGTATAATAAGATTATACACAGAATAACTGTATGCGTTATCATTCCTAAAAGAGTAACGAATGATGCACGAGAAGATGAGATGGAGGAGAATCTGGAACAGGTGGGCGGCATCATCGGGAATCTCAAGAATCTGGCCTTGGATATGGGCAATGAGATCGAAAAACAGAACAAGACCATTGACCGCATAACTGATAAGGTAATGTCGCACTATCGAACTCATAAATGAGTTATGAGTCATAGTTTATTTATTATAAAACAGATGTATGGTTTAAATGTGTTTTTTATGTATGTAAATATAGCAATTTATTACATAATATGATCGTATAATTTTATATTTCATTTTATATGTATATAAATATATTATTAATTGTGTTTCCCAGGCTGATATGAATAAAGCTCGCATTGACGAAGCCAACCAGCGAGCCAACAAACTTCTGTAGAGAATGGACACTTCCGGCATCTTTCAGGAGCCTGATTGTTTGATCTTACTACACACTTACACACAAACTTTCTGCTTCACAGCAATGAATTGCAGCAAGTGAGTTTTTTATTTTATTCCAATGCCATCTGTGCCTTTTATTGCAGTTTTTGTTCTATAGTAAGTAGGTTGACAAATGCACACAAACACATTAGAGCCTCCTGTACAATCCAGTCTTCACCCTTAATATGTGGGACAAATATGCTGGACGCACAGAGTGCAGTTGTTTTTGCGGCTTTGCTCACTGCTGTCCTGTCAGTCTGTAATGGATGGAGTCAATCTCTCGGGATGGTGATGGGTGTGGTCCGTCCCTCTCTCTGGACTTGAGTCAACATGGCTAATTCTTTCACTAATCTGATTGAGGGGCCAAAGACTTATGACAGAACAGTATGTATGTTTGGGCGGATTGGATGTTTGATTTGTATGTCATTTTTTTCTGATTCTGTTACTGATTATACTCATATTTAATTATCTTAAGACATTAATAGGCCTTGTGAATACAGTTAGTCCTGTTCAATGTTTTGGGGAAATTTAATGGTTGTGTCGTTTTTGGAATTTACCATGCTATGTAGGAATAGGACATTTCACTATATCTATTTTATTTCTAATAAAGCCAGTATAATCCTGTAATCCAGTTAAGTTTTTTTCTTCCCCTTTTTAAAAAATTAGTCAGACCTGACATGACCAGTATTTGTTCTATTAAACCATCATCAATGCCTTAAAGGGTGTGGTATGTAATATTGACAGCTAGTGGTTGAAATAGGCACTGTAGTGTCCAAATTGAAAATATTGGAAAGGGTTGTTTCTCCCGCCCCCTCCTCCTCGGACACTAACACGGGTTGCCAGATTGAGGATACACAACTGGAATGAGCGCAGTTGACAAATGAAGGCGACGAGTCTATCACTGTATGTGATACAGGCTCACTTATTAATTGGAAACTATATTTATTGGAAAGAAGAAAATCACAAAGTTCAGGGTATGTTTCCAAACTGCCCCTTCCTCCCCATTTCCAACTCGTTCCATTCGTTTTTGGATTTGTTGCCCACAGGAAGTCGTAAAGTTAGGTACAATACCTGCAAATGAAATTTATCTAATCAGTTCTTATGTTACTCAATGTTATGTTACTACAGTTGGTTCAGCAAAAAAAAAAAAAAAAAAAAAAAAAAATATATATATATATATATATATATATTTTTTGCTGAACCAACTGTATATATATATATATATAAATAATATGCCAGAATATGATCTCAGTAACTGTCTATTAATTCTAGCTTTCATCTTTTTCATGGATACTTAGTTTTCTTCAAGAGGATTACATAGTTATTTGAATCTTTTAAGGTCTCGAGAACTAGACAGTGCCTCTGTTTGAACTCCCTTAGAGACTTTTTGTGTCTGCTGTCCAGGAAACTGCTGAGGGGGGTTTAGGAACCATCAAGTTATCTGATGTTCCCTGAGAGTCTGACAAATGTAGTGACACATTGGATATAATATAAACACTAAGTTTGCTGCGTTTTGAAGACTGTCTTAAGTTAAAAGAGAAAAAAGGATCAACAGGCTTCCCTTCATCTCTCTGGCCTGGTTCTCCCATTGTGATGGCCCAGGCTTGATGACACCTTCTGGTTTGGCATTGACATCTTTTATCATTTGCAAAATTACAACTGTGCCAAAGTCAACAGCAGCAGTATTACATGCAAATTTTTTGTTTGCATAGTAACTCTGGTTTTCAGTGAAATGGTCATGTGGGACAGAGTATTTGCTACTCGAAACAAGTAGAGAAAAACTTGATAATTACTGGAAAGAAGAAGGAACAAATCACAAGACTGTGAAGGGTATTTCAACAACTCACCCCCCATTGCTAACTCACTTCCAGTTTAGAAAAATTGTGTCGATTGCAGGTTATAAACTCCAAATTGCCTGACATAAAATCACAATTGCATGTTAAAGTCAGATTTGCGCAAAATCTCGCAATTCTAAGGAAAAAAAGTCAGTTGCAATTGTGCTTCTGATTCTGACTTCAATTGCGACTTTACATCAAGCAATTCTAAAAATATTTTAATATATCTTAGAAATGTATTTATTCAGAATGCAGTTGGAAAGTAGGCTAGAGTAGCCTAAATATAGGAATATTTCAGCTGGTTCAAGATAATTCACACCACAATAACGCAGGGGACATGATTTAATGTTTAAACCAATTCACGCCATTATATGTAGTATAATGGCGAGTAACTGCGAGTAACTTTCTGTAATGTAGGTGCTCTGAACCCTGTTACTGGAAAGTCCTGAGTAGGCCTAGTAATATTCTTGCTGAATGCCCTCATTATCCAAATACCGCTGACCCCATTTCAGTGTTGCCTATCGGGCGGTTTTTCCCATCGTAAATTGGGTTTGAATTGCAATTGGCTGGTTTTGGTATAGATACACCCACAACTCTTTCTGTGGGCTTTTTTTTGGTGCAAAGAGGAAACTTCAACATGTACAACTGAATCACATCACTCATCATCAGAACTCTGGAGCGTCTTGAGCGTAAGTTATCAGATACACACACACCTGCACATTAACTATAAAGAGGCACAAAAATATACTTTGTAGACAACTCTTACTTTAACTTACACTTTTGTTGAAATTCTGCTGTGCTTGATATCTTATTTTGACTTATTTCTTGTGCTGTGTTGAAAATCCTTATTGATCTAAGCTTATGTGCCTCGGTTTAATAGTAATATTATTTAAATATAAGGTAATATAATATTTAATAGTCTTAAGCCGAGGTGCATAAACTCAGATCATTCATGCCTACGATCAATCATTTCTAAAAAGAAATACTAAACCTGAGCTAATTGAAATAAAACAAGTTGATAAAAAGATTGAATCCAATATTTGGCAATAATATAGCATAACAACAGTTTTATTAGCAGTTTTTTGAAAGCTAGTCATTTTCAACTTGGAACACCCATAAGTTTAACAAGGTGGGGCAAAATTCCCCCCAAAAGAGCAAAAATGTTATATTGTTCTATTCTTTCAATATTGTCACATACTTGTTGTTTATAAGCTTATGTATCATCTTAACTTTGACTTACTGTATAGGCTACGTTTCCCAAAGTGTATGTAAAGTTTTTGTGCCCGCAGAATCCCAATCCAGCAGCATGGCAGACATGTCAGTGGATCAGATCACAAGTAAAGCCAACCGTGTAACAGATGAGGTAGGTTTGTGATACCATGAAATATCATTATCTTCTTTTATGTCCTCTTGTTCTTTAGATGCTTGTTTCTGTCCCTGTCAAATTCCCAGCTCGTATGAAAGCAGCGTTTTCAACTCCCTGGGGAAAGTCCCAGGAACTAGGAACTTTGGGATGGTACTCGGTGTGTTTACACTGCAGAAATTAGGGTCTAAATGAAGTTCCGTTGTAAAAAAATCCCCCCCAGAAAGTCCCTGAGGGCGAGGTAGTACTTTTTAGAGTTCAGGAACTTTCGGGGTGGGACTTGTGCGCTGACCATTCTCAACTGGTTGAGCTTCTTGGTTCTTACCAATCTTGTTCTTTCTGCCGATGGCGTGCGTTTGACCCATCCATCTCTATTTCTCTAAACTAGAGATAAAATTCCTTCTTTGCCCCATCTTTCTGTCTTTCTTTTGTTCTCACTTGTTTAGAACAACCACAGTTTATCAGAAATATTAATAGCATAATAGATTTATCATCATACGACAGTAATGTTTGACTAAGTTTCTTTTTATTTGTTTGTCAGTCAACTTATAGCTGTAGTCAAATTTTACAAATGACAGAGGAGGTAAGTTGTCTTATTTCAACCAGTTAAATTAATGACACATGGATTCTCCTTAAAAGATTGTCCCAAATAACATGAAATGTAAAAATGCTAATTGCTCATTGTGTATTTGTGCAGACTGTAAACGTCGGGAACAAAACAATAACTATGCTGGATGAGCAAGGAGGTAATTCCGTTTTCTCAATGCACCTGATTCCTGATGTCTACTTCAATATCTCAAAACTTAGAGGCCTTTTCACACTTTAAATCATTTCTGTTTATTCTTATGGATGGTATTTATAGCATACTTTATAGACCATTTCACAAGATGTAAACAACACTGGCCCAGAAGCACTTCCTGTTTCATTTTTTTAACACTACATAAAAGCTGGGATGAAATACAACCAACAGAACATTTAAAACTGAATCAAAAAGTTAAACAAGCATCTTTAGGATGTTTTCTTTACATGTGAAATAAAGAAAACAGTTACAAACTGAAACAGGAAGTGCTTCTGGACCAGTGTTGTTTACATCTTGTGAAATGGTCTATAGTAATTAGCCATGAAATGAGGAGGAAAATCCCCATTCTGCACTGGAATCAGGTTAATAATGCACATTTTCTGTGCTGACCAACAGAAAGTTAATTGGTTGAAAAGTGACCTCTTTGTGAGCCACGCTTCATGCATCACTATTGATAATGGAGTACAGACTGGTGACTACCAGACCTTTATTCTCTTTCTCCCTATATCAGAAAAACTAATGAATGTGAAACAGGAAGTGGGCCAGATCACGCACGACATGGAACAGGCTCGAAAAAACCTGAACGAACTGTCCAAAAGCTGTGGCTTGTTTCTGTGGCCATGGAACAGGTTGGTAGGAGGCGCGTATACCTTATTATGTGGCAATGAGTTTTTGAATTAGTTAGACTTCATTTCTTGTCGGACTACAACACAATTAATAAAGTAAGACACTGTGGAATAATATTGGAATTCTTAATCAGTGGGCCCGGCCCTGGTGACTTAAAGATGACTTAAGATGATTTTAAGTGATTTTAAGACTAAAAAAAGCATAAATTAAAGGTACACTATGTAACTTTTGGCGCTCTAGGAGTCAATAAACAAAATTGCATGTGTCGGAGCTACTTCTCTCTGTTTATGTATATGACGCAGGTACCGGGATACTCTAAAACAGTCTGAATATAAACACTTATTATAGTTGTATCATAGTTATTCATAAGACAAAAACATGGTTTGGAAGATGGCTTCATGATGTACTTGCTGAAAGTTACATAGTGTACCCTTTTTGTGAAGCGTGATTTCTAGAACTGGAAAAGTCATGTAAATTAATCAAGTCTTATAACTCAATGGGCTTTTTATTATGACATTTTTAAATACATTTATACATTAAAGGTGCCATATGTAATAATTTAGGTAAAAAATCTGAAAAATGAGCTACACGCATCAAAAGAATGAGAAGAAATAAGTGCAATGATGTCATTAAAAAACTGACAAGTTATAGTGCTGCCGAGATATAAACCTAAATTAGCATGCTAAATTAGCTGTGTCAAGCTATACAAAAAAAAAAAGCTCTCTTCTTTTTTTCGAAATTCAAAATGGCTACCAGAAACAGGACTTGATGTAGGATGCTGAAAAGAACAACACATGTTGTGTTTTTGATGCTAGTCCCCAAAGTGAGATTCTGGTCTACTGATATCCACGCCAGGTTCTTAACTAGCTTAACCGTCAACCAGGAAATCCAACTGCTTAATCAACTTCATTTTGTTGGTGAATAGCCTAGCTATACTGCTCCACTACCTAGATCAGCATTAAACTGATGCTATACTGGTCTAAGTTTACCTTTTAACCAGATATTATTATAAACTAAATTGGCACTTTTAGTTTGTGGTTTTCACCTCAGTGCTTGTATTTGATCTATTTCTTTGGATCTGAATGGCTCCTCTTTCAGAGTGAAGTCCTCCAAGAGTAACAGGAGATGTAAGCAGGCTAAGGAACCAAAAGAATGCAAGCGGAATGTGGGATCCAGCCAACAGAGTGCCATCCGCAGTGAGCAGGCTGTTTCTGCTCCGTCAGCAGCCCCCTCTGGCCCTTACATCAATAGGTGAGATTTGTGTTATGCATTGCCATATGGCACAAGCTGTTACTTTATATAGACATGTTTATCTGATAGATGTGTAATGGTCTTAGCTTGGAGTTGGAAATTAAAGTGTTTTTTGTTCTGTAAGAATAACAAATGATGAACGAGAAGATGAGATGGATGAGAACCTGAAGATTGTGGGCGACAACATAATGATTTTGAAGAGCATTGCACAGGGAATAGGCGAAAAGATCAGCGAACAGATCCAAACCATCGACGAAATCAATGATGAGGTAAAGTTACTTAAATCCAGAGGTGATTCATTTGGATAATAGTGCAATTGTGGCGCTAGAGGTTTAGATCTAGCTGGCAATATACACTCTAGTGACAATTTATACACGTAAGTTTGTTAATCAAGTTAACACATATAATAAAAAAAATTGTAAGATTTAGAACTCCGAAAGGTTTGAGAGCTCGGAGGAAGAAGTAATTTGATTTTGATTGGATAGGTGGATAGATATGTGAACTGACTCCTTTATTGTCTTTTTTTGCCAGGTTACAAAAAATACATATGATGTTATTGAGGCAGAAAAACGTGCCAGAAAACACCACTAAGGGAAATACTGAAAGGACGTGTCGGCATGACAAAAATACATGTATATGTCCTGTTGATTTTCTAAATAAATGCTTTTAATTTATTGTGAACAATTATTTTGTACATGTCCATTTTATTACCTTGTAAAGTTTAATCTAAATAACTCAATCTTCTGCTGAAAAGACAGAGTTCTCTGTAGTGACTTCTGCAGGACTTCTCCTGTCATTTAAATAGTTTAAACCACTACAAGCTTCCGTTAAACTACCTTTTGTGTGCAACGTACACAAATCCAGTCAAGAACCAATGGATCGAATCAAGCTCAGCACTAAAAAAAAAAAAAAAAAAAAATCAGGTTGTTCCGCCCTTGCTCCAGTAAACACATCATCAGAGAAGAAAAGAGATGTGGTTTCAAGAATGAAGGGGAGATATTTCAAAATTTTATGTTGTACTTTGTACTGTATGTCCTCTGGACTTTGTGTCAAAATGACCAGCAGAGGTTGCTGTTAGACTATTTTGAAATCTAACCACAAAAAGTCCTTCCTAAAATGGAGTCCTCAAAAAGCATAGTTATGTTAGGTAGGAGAATTTTCTCAGAACTGATTACACTCTGACTCATCCGTGACTTCTTCTAACACGTATTCTTATTGCTTGCTTTTCTTTTTTTCTAGTTAGTTATGTTCTGTAGTGGGCTTATTGGGCCTACCACATTATTTTCTGTGGCTAAGTGCAGCAGAGCTTGTTTCTGTCTTGACAGTTAGGCAAATATCAAGCAGGCCAACACATGCTTAAAGGAGTAGTTCACTTTAAAAAAAAAAAACTTTTGCTGATAATTTACTCACCCCCATGTCATCCAAGATGTCCATGTCTTTCATTCTTCAGTCGAAAAGAAATTAAGGTTTTTGATGAAAACATTCCAGGATTTTTCTCCATATAATTCACTTTAATGGGAACCAAACGGTTAAAGGTCCAAAAGACAGTTTCAGTGCAAACTGTTCAAAGGGCTTTAAACGATTCCAGACGATGAATAAGGGTCTTACCAAGCGAAAACGATCGCTCATTTAAAAAATAAATAACAAAGTTTAACTTTTATAAGCTCAAATGCTTGCTCTTTTCTGTGATGCATGTTTGTGACACTCCTGTTCGAACTCGTTCATCAAAATGAACGAATCTTTTTTCGAGACATTTGGTTCATTCAACGAACGAAATGAACGAACGGACTCGTTCATTTTCATGAAAGAGTTCGAACAGGAGAGTCATGAACGTGCATCACTGAACAGAGCAAGCATTTGAGCTTATAAAACTTCAACTTTGTTATTTATTAAATGAGCGATCGTTTCGCTTGATAAGACCCTTATTCATCGTCTGGAATCGTTTAAAGCCCTTTGAACAGTTTGCACTGAAACTGTCTTTTGGACCTTGAACCATTTGGTTCCCAGTAAAGTCTGATGACAAAAAAAGAGAAAGAATGATGACAAAGTGCATGCAATTAATTTTTAAAGCTTGTCTTATTTCAACCCCCTTATATTATTTCAATATTCTATTGTTTATCAGTTGTATTAAAATGGCTGACTGCTTGGTTTCATCCGGACCATGGCACAATTATGCCTTTTTACCGTTTTTACAGTTTAAAGCGAGCAGCGCGTCAAAACAACAGAGTGGTTCACACCGTAAGTGGTCAGGGTCATTTACTGTAATGATATGTTGGCGCTACATCCTGTGATATATTTTTCTCTTGAGCTAAATACGCTTCAAGCCCTTTCTGCTCCGTTCACGTGCTTCTCTCGCTCTCGCAAAGACGTAAAGCGCCACACGAGAGCTGCAGATGGCACAGTTATTTTTATAGGAGTAGCAGAAACACGGAGAGCATCAAAACAGATACTTTTTCTAAAATTAGTGTTAGCAACCCCAAACCGCAAAACAAAATTAATCCACTGCTCTCTTGCCTCATCTGAGACTGGAACTCTAAATTTACTGTTGTGTTAGAACTGGTTACACTGTTGTCGCTTGGGTGGAAACGTGCAGATTAAGGGGTGGTAATATTATAATAAGACCCCCTTCCTACGTCATAAGGGGAGAGAAATCTGATTGGCTTAATTTTTCACATGCTTTTTGACAAAGAAAGGCTTATAAAAAAAAAACAGTTCTCCTGGGTTGTCACTTTTCCACGTTTTCTGCGTTTCCCAATTATAGCACTTCAAGAACCCCTGAAATCAAAATGTACGGGTTTTTTTTTAGCTCTTAACATATTCTATGAATATGTTAGCCCAAAGGTTATGAATAAGCTTGTGTGTTCCAAAACAATGACAAAATTCACATTTAGAGGATATAAGCGTTCAAAACTTAGTCTCTCACTTCCGCTAAAATTGATGGCAGATTTGTATGACATTACCACAATATTGGCTATTTGAAAAGGGTGAGGACGGAGCCATTCAATATGTCCTGCCTTAGCTTCCTGTTTCAGTAGAAATTTCGGTTTAAGGTCCAAAAGACAGTTTCAGTGCACTGAAACTGTCTTTTGGACCTTGAACCGTTTGGTTCCCATTGAAGTCCATTATATGGAGAAAATTCTTGGAATGTTTTCATCAAAAAACCTTAATTTCTTTTCGACTGAAGAAAGAATGACATGGATATCTTGGATGACATGGAGGTGAGTAAATTATCAGCAAAAGTTTTTTTTTTTTTTTTTTTTTAAAGTGAACTACTCCTTTAATACTATTTCCAGTGTTCGTATGTACACTGTATTGGGCAAACGAATGTTGCTGGACTACTGAATTTAAAAATTCCTGTAGCTGTGTGAAGCTGTGTTCTTCCTACGAATGCAGAGCTACAGTGATTTGGGAAGTTTCATGCAGTGTTTCTGCTGAACTGGCAGCAGCTGTGAGAGCCGAGTGGAAACAGTGACTGAGTCTCCTGGATGTGAGGAGTGAGTCACATCAACCCCCCTCCACCCCTTCCAAGATTCCACGGTAGTCATCACTTGAGCTGAACCCAGAACAGCGTCGCCATTTTAACTCCTTTTGCTTGTTTTCACAACTCATTATGAGTCTTGAATAACAACTCTAAAAATAGTTATCAAGTGAAGATCACTCAGTTACCACAGTCACACAGATATTTCGCAACAGAGAGTGCGATGGAGATCTCATCCACAAACCTGACACTTAGGTTGTTTGGGTCAGGGACGATAGTGTCTTTTCTTCTTTGAGCTCACTCACTTGTGGAAGTCACACCTCACTAACAGGAAGCATCTGCTTGCAAGCTCAAGGGTTCACGGTACCCTTGTGAACCTCTTACAAACAGACCTAAATGATTATACAAATTGATTTGTCATGCAAAACATAAACAATTTGCTGGTCAGAACTTATATTTTCATAGTACGATCTTGATGCATTAACCTGCAAATGCTTCACACTCTTTAAAGTTTTCAGAGCTTTTGAGATTACAGTCAACTGCCTGCTAATGCAAGTGGAAAACGAATCGTTTAAAAGTGCTTTATACTTGGCAGCATCACAAATATGTCCCCCCTCCTGATGGCCCTTGAACAGGTGGTGCAGTGTAGATGTTCTCCATCAATTTGCTTTGAGGACGCTCTTTGCAAATGTTATGGATCCAACGATAAGGAGCATCGAGGAGGGTGGGGTGGATGGGATGCCATTCGCTCCCAATGGTAAAACTAACCATATGTTGGACTGCAGACCTTATGGAACTTCTTTTGGGGTCCCTGGGCATCTGGAGTTGTTTAACTTCAGACACTTTCAGACTATGGGGGAGGAGGGAGGGAAATTCACTCCTCACAGCTCTGTTTCTTGGGTTAACGCATCTGCAGACATTGTTTATGCTGCGTTCACCATGAAAGCGAGACAGAGACGAGGAGAAGCAAAGTTAATGTTTGAGGTTTATTTAGCTCAACTGTGTGTGTGAGACTGTGGGGGGGTGGAAAGGGGTTGGCTGACCACCCTGGACAGCCCCTTCCTGACTACATTGCTGACAGGAAGTTTAGAAAGAAAAAGAGAAAAGGGGACGTGCATTTTTCTGTTTCTTCTTTTAGTTTTTTTTCTGCATTTTAATTCTTGCGGCCACCCTCGTTCTCAAAAGGAATACATAATTCGGAAAACGCACCAAAGAGAAAAAGAGCGAAAGAGCTAAGCAAGAGTATGGAGGACAGCTTTAACTGCATATTTGCTCATTCTGTGAGGAATTATCTGTGACGCCAAAGGAAGAATGTTGAGTTTTAAGACTGAATGATGAAAACAGCTGTTGGGACTAAGAACACAGAGCATCCTGAGAGTAAGTACTGCCAGATCCACAAACATCCACTCACTCAGTATATACATACACCACAGCTGTCTTAGCATTTTTTATTGTTTGCTCCCACTGAGCAGAAAAGGTATTTGTTAAGTCCTGAAATTATGCTCATTGGAAAGCTGGAACAACTGGAAGTCTTCACTTTTATACTTATTTAAAAGATGAATCAATATTTGTGAATGTCCAAACACTTCATCTATTGTGAATAATCATTGGTTCAAATGTAAAAGCTTAAGAAAACCCCATTTTGAAAGGTCACTATCCTGAATATGTGGGAGTGACGTGGATATGTCTCCCAGGCCCAGATTTGTAATATGTAATGCTTTTACATATCTGAAGTGTTTTAAAGGGACACTAATATAAAATATAGACTGCCAACAACATGTGTGAATTTCAGCCAGGTAAATGTTGAGGAATTGCACAAACACCCTTGTTGCTCGTCTCTATGTCTTGGGTTTTGTCTCTAAACCCAGTGTCTTGTGAAATTGGGTTCTTGTTTTATTTAATGGATTACCTTTTTAAAGGACAACTCCGGCGCAAAATGAACCTTTGGTCTAATTACACATTGCTACCTAGTCAACCGTTATCTGAGATTTGTTTTCATGATTGCCGAATGTAAATAGTTTTATCTCTAAAAACAGTTTAGCCTATAACACTAGTATAATGCTAGTATATAGGGCATAGAATAATGACAAATAAAAATCGCTTGTTATTACCACCAACAAGGCTCAAAATAGCCCCATACCAACACGACAGCATAACAAGGGTCCCTACATTCAAACCGAAGCATTGAGAACTTTGTCAGTGTCCATACAGTTTAATAAGAAGATATTTTATACACACAGTCAACTTCGCGAATACAGGAAGAAGCCATCTTTGAAAAATAGTCTCTACCAGTCGATCTACGAGCGCCGATCCAAGTGCGCTGAACTGTGCAGAATCTCATATGGTCCGTTGTTTCCAGAAGAAACACAAACACAAACCGTTTATTTGTCTTCAATATGTACACGTAGCCTACTGTTCGCGCTCACTTTATCACCTTATTCACATCTCACCAGCGCACTTGGATCGGCGTTCGTAGAACGACTGGTAGAGACTATTTTTCCAAGATGGCTTCTTCCTGTATTCGCGAAATTTACTGTGTGTATAAAATATCTGCTTATTAAACTGTATGGACACTGACAAAGTTCTCAAAGCTTCGTTTTGAATGTAGGGACCCTTAATATGCTGTCGTGTTGGTATGGGGCTATTTTGAGCCTTTTTAGGGGTAATAACAAGCGATTTTTATTTGTCATTACTCTATGCCCTATACTAGCATTATACTAGCGTTATAGGCTAAACTGTTTTTAGAGATAAAACTATTTACATTCGGCAATCATGAAAACAAATCTCAGATAACGGTTGACTAGGTAACAATGTGTAATTAGACTAAAGGTTCATTTTGCGCCGGAGTTGTCCTTTAATGTTTTTTGCGATTATTGGGAAGTGATGTAAAGTCCAGGTTAGGCTACACCAACCAAGTCGTACGAATTCGACGAATGATTAAAAAGTGGCTAATTCGTAACAATTCATACGACCTCACTCGTACGAATTAATACGATTTTGCTAAATAGTACATATTTTACGAATTGGCCAATTCGTATGAATTCGTACGAATGACCTACCCCTTACCCCACCCCTAAACCTAACCATCACGTGGGTTTAGACAAATCGTACGAATTAGTACGAGTGAGGTCGTACGAATTAGACACTTTTTAATCATGCGTCGAATTCGTACGAATTGGTTGTGAGATAGTGTTGGCTATACTCTTGATTTGAAGGTGTCTGTGTTACAGTGTAATAATACATTTGTACTGAATAACAATGGTTATCTAAATTTAGTTACTATAGGGTTAGGGTTAGGAATCGGGTTTGCTTTAGGTTTAGTTGGATGTAATTATCCAAAATTTATAGTTATTACTACAGTAACTCCATGTAACGTGTAACAAGGACACTGTAAAAGAAAGTGTTACCAAAGGCTAAAGAAATCAACTACTTCCTGACAAATACAGCAGTGTTTAGTAAATTCTCATGTTCAGTTTGCAAGCAACAAATATTGATACAAACAAAATATTCAGTTACAAACAAGCTATAAATTTCCCCCGAAGCATATGCCATTTATGATATTACAGTACAGCAATGCCAAAGGAGAGATTTTTGCAGGAACTGGATGAGGGAACATCCTGGTAGCCAAGAAACAGGAAGAACGGGAGACAGCAGCAGCTTAGCTGAGAGAACAGAGAACAAAACGGCTGCTATGATGCACAAGGCTTATTTCATCCTCGCATGAAAATGCTGACACATTCCCAATTGCACAACTTAGTGATGTTGGCACATTTATTACGATCATATGACATTCTGACCTCATGTTTTACAAAAATTTTAAAAAGACGTATGTTTTTCCTTCTACTGTATGATACATTGGTTATATTGTTCTCGAGTTTGTTGCAGTTTTGTTATACTGAGATTTTTGTATGATCTTTCTTGTTTCGTCAGGGTGATCTAAAAGCATTCATCAGATTCTTCTCAAAGTTCTGTGTGTCCTGCAGTATGCTTTCTCCTGGCCCTTCCACAGCACCCCCAAGCCTCTCCAAACCCTCTTCCCCACCCATATCTTCACCTATTCAGGCCTCTTTCCATTCGCAAACCACTCCTCTTCCTCCTAGTCCTCTTTCTTCTTCCTTAACTTCTTCAGCCTTCCCTTTGGTTGATATATCTGACAACCCTTCCACTGACACCACCTCCCTTCCGCTCCATTCTTCACACCCAATTTCATGTGTACAACCTTCCTCACCTCAGCTTAACTCCAAACCATCCTTACCTCCTCCCCACAAACCCATGTCTCCCCAGGCCTCAAAGCCACCCCTCCCAGCACAACTTTCCTCTGCTCTTCCTAAGAGCTGCTCCTCAGCCATGCCTAGACCACCTCCACCTCCTGTCACTAGGCCCTCATCTCCACCTCAACCCAGACCACCTCCACCTGTAGTCCCAAAACCATCAGTCCCCACATCTCCAGTGAGCAAGTCCAATAAACCTGTTCCTCCTAGTATCAGCATCCTGGAGAAACTGATTAAGACGTGTCCAGTGTGGCTTCAACTGGGAATGAAGCAGGACAGAGCCATGCATATACTGAGCAAGGAGTTTCCTGGGGTGAGAAAAAAAAAAAACACAGATGATTCGCATAGATGTTTTGTTCAACTGCACTTTATTTATTTTAAATACCTATAAGGCAAATATCTTTTTCAAATACCTTTAGTGTTTGACTGTTGTGCTGCATCTGGCTGCTTTTACAGTATCTTACAAGAGAACACCTTGTTTTTAAAATGTTGCATCACATACAAACAAATTCAAACAATCATGCTGCACGCCATGTCATAATTACCGTAATTACAAGATTTTTTACTCGTAAAAAGCACGTCCTCGTAGAGCTTGTAAGTGGCCTACAGCAGGGAATTTTCTGAGAGCTCCTACTTGTACCACGTGAACGCTCCAGATTAATTTAAGTGTTGATAGTATTGCCATGGAAACCCATAACAATTTAGGCGTTGTAATTACAAGTTCTACAAGCACATGAGGGCTTTTTACAGTTCCGAATAATTACCGTAATTACCATATGTACGCCATATTCAACCACGACATGTCGGTGCGCCAGTCATCTTGGAGTGTGTCGAGGGTGTCAAACTACAACTCACGTAAAGTTGATAATTCCGCGAATGACTGCAATTGCAGATTTTGAACAGAGATGGCGACAAAGAGGAAAAAGCAGCTTTAAATGTTCTATATGGAACTTTTTTTTTTATAAAATTAATCCTTTTTTATTGCCTGTGTTTAAAGGGGTTGTAATCACAAATTGCAATGATCCACTTTTCGGGTTTTGCTATTACCTCTGAAGGCCAATATTCATATTTATATGTGAGGTCTCCGGGTCGGATTCCCTGCGAAATCCTTCGGATGTGACGTGCATGCGCGCTCCCAAGCCTCTCTATCCATAGTCTCTATCCTACAGCCTATGCGAGCCTATAAGTAAAAGAATGGACACAGTAACCCCGTTGATTGATTTCAACATGCGACCAACGGCACTTCAGCTGACGACACGGAGTCTGATAACTCCCCAAAACGTCTCACAACACAAACTCCACAAAAATATAAAAAAACAAAAGTTTGATCTGCTGAAGCTCGTCAGGCAAAACGTGAATCTGATCGACTCCGGAGTAGTCCTGTAGTGAATGCTCACTCTTGAGATATAGCACGCACACGAGCACGAGCGCTCTTGTTGCATTCTGAAACATCACCGCTAGAGGCCGCTAAAAACTCCATAGAGTACCTTTAAGTATTTTTTTATTATTATTATTTTTTTAATTCAGTTTATATAAAGTTTTTATTTTTAGAAACAATAGCGTCCTGTCCTGCTGTTCGGCACTATCTTTTATCAATTTATGTTTTTTTTTTCTTTCTTTGCCATAGACCTTTTCTCATAAAAGTGATCTCCATACCCCTGCGTTTCGTAGCCTACTGTACAGTTTTACTATTCCCCTGCACTGTGTCTTGGGGTTTTAAATGCAAAAAAATTCGTTGTGTGATCCTTACAAGCTCTACTCTACTACCGAACTGATTGTATCATTGGTTTTGATTTTGCAGATCTTTTTAGTCAGGAGGGATTCAAGTCAACAAACGATGGTACTGGCAGTACGTCTTCCTGACCAGCTGGGGGAGCCCCATGTCAAGGAACTGTCTATAAAGGAAGAAAAGTCTTGTGAGTTTTTTTTTTTTTTTTTTTTTTTTTGCATTGAGAAATGACTATCAAAATGTTCTTTCAACTTCATTCTAAAATGCTGGGTTGTTTCAACCTATGTTTAGGTCAAAATGGACAAAACCAATGGTTGGGTTTGTCCATATTTGATTTAGTTTTGAGCTCAGAATGCCTTTATGCCATAGGCAAACCCACACACAAATACATTTGCATACAGACCCTAAAGTCCCACACACAAACTAACGTGGGTATATACCTGAAAACATTTGCATAGATGTTTGAGTGCGTACAGAGATATAAACAGATCATTAAGGGTATCGACGGTGTTTGACAGTAGGGGTTGCGGGCCACAGGTTTCCTGTTCCCAGCTCTGCATTGCAGTAGTAGCTACAGGATGTCCTGCACTGGCCTCTTATAGCTTCATTTCCTGGTGTGTGTGTGTGTGTGTGTCTGTGCTTTAGTGCATATGTGTGGTCATTTTCATATTTTTACAAAGCAGTCTTATTTCTCCAGTGGTTACAAAGCTGAAAAGTCTATTGTTTTCATCTTCTCTTTTTTGGGCTGAAATAAAACTCTGTACTCGTGGGGCGGTCAGGACATGTTTATTTACACATCATCATTCGTTATTATCCCACTTCCCACTCTTACAGATATTACACAGTGAGTTAAGTTCTATTTTAGTGTTTCTACATCAGTAGGCAATAATTCACAAGAACAAAGAACTAGTGCCACCACTAAATCGAAGTATTACTAACATCGGCGACCAGATACGTGCCTAACATTAACATGTCTGTTTATTTCATTCACTGCAGTGTTGTACCTTGAAGGGTCTGTGCTGGTGTTTGAGAACATTTTTAAACTCGTTGCTTTCTACTGTGTTAGCCGGTAAGATGAACAAAAAAAAATCCACAAATGTCAATTTTACTTGTTTTAACTTTTTTCAAAATGTTCTTTAAAAATGTCTAAAATAGACTTTTCATTTATCTTTTTTTACTCAGGGACATCCTCCCTTTTCCTCTGAAGTTGCCTCAGGTAATTCAAAAGGTAGCTAAATATGAGGACATGGAGGTTATCTCTTCTCTAGGTTCAGGTAAGACATAACAATAGTTTATCTTCTCTATTTTAGTTTATAAGTTGCACTCAGCTATTTTTTGTCTGCAAACTTGTACTTTCTGTGCTGATTTCAGAGTAAATCTGTGGTAAATATAGTGAAATGTTTTAAACAAAGCTGCCCTGACTCACATGTTGCCCTAGACGAGAGGGCTGGGCAAAACAGAGAGTAGTTGCAATACCATGAAAATGCTGCTGTTGACTGAGTGTCTCATTGTGTGCATGTATACGTACCCCACGCCGTCCCAGAGAATATTTCAAAATGAATGTGCAAGGGGGGAGTATGTGTGGGATGTGTTTGAATTCTGGAGAAATATGCAGAACTTCTGCACATATATTTTATGTGGGACTGCAGGTGCTATTGTAAAAATCTATGGTCTATTAGCAGTCAGCCATGATTAATTATGCGAAGAATGTAAAGTGTCTAAGAACAGGGGAGGTACAGAACGTAAATCATATTTGGCCTGTCATATGAACTTGTCACTTGCCCCCTTCACAATGTATATAAAACAGCTTTTATTAGGGTACTGATATGACTCATATTCTCATTTGAGATGTTTTTTTTTTTAAATTAGGAAAAAAAAACAGTGCAGCTTTTTAATCCTCAACTATACAAAATTTCTATGACAATGATTACTGTACAAGCTAATGGCTGAATCGCTTAATGGTAGTTAGTGTTAGTAAATCTATTTGGTAGTGTGCATTTGCACTTTATTTTTTACCTTTTGTCATCGCACCCTAAAGCGATATGAATCTCAATTATAAAACAATGGTGTCAGTTCATGGGAAATACGTGTAAATAGGAAATTGTGGAAATTGTCTTGTAAAAGTTAAATAATGCTAACATTCATATTTCTCATACTAACACAGAGTTCTGGAACTCAGCTCTGAATAATCACGAGGAAGTGGAAAACGTTGCCGGTAGCTGTGGTGCTTCGGAAAGCAGTTCCTGTGAAATCCAGCTTTCCATTGGCAGTGACCGGCTTTGGTACGTCAACCCAATTTTCATTGAGGAATGCAACAACAGCGTGATGCCCACCTCCTCTACCCCTGTTCTGAGGACCCAGAGTCTCAACACACCAGTCCAGGCTCCTCCCAAATTCAAAAGGCCGCCACCCCTACGCCCCCGTCCGCCCAGTGCACCTGAGGGCTCTCTAAACTATGCATTAGTCAAGCCTTCAAAAGGGGAGTTTAAGCCAGTTCTCAGGACTCCTCCCCCTTCAGTTCAAAAAGGGGAAGGAAATGACTGTGAGAGTGTAGACCGAGAACAAGAGAGACAGGGAACTCCTGCCTCAAACACTGAGTGTGACAAGTCAGCTGTCGTACAACCAGCTCAGGGCAGAGAAGGAAAGCAACTTTCTAATACAGCTTCACATCGAGTTCCTCCAATTCCTATCCGACGGAGGTTATCTGAAAAGCAAGCTTCAGAGGAACCAACGCAGAAGGAAGTTTACCCCACAGAAGCAAAGGATGATATCCCCCAAGTCCCTGTAGCATCTCTCATTTGCCTAGATGACAGTGTAGAAGAAAGAGACAAGCCTATGGATCCAGCTACTCAGCAGCTTGAGGAGGTGCCAGAGGAAGAGTCTAAGGTAACTAATGGAGCTCCAATGGTGAGTCGAGAGGTAGCACCTAAACCGAAGCGGCCCACTGCTCCAGTGGCACCTCCCAGGAAGAAAAGACAGTCTCAGAATCTGACGGGACAAGTCTCCCAAAGCTTTGGAAACTCACTCACGCCAACTCCCCAAGAGCACACTTCCATTGTTCCTTTGATCTCCAGCAGCCCCAATCCCGTCCGCCATTCGCTCTGCATCAACGCCGGTCTTCCCAAAGTCTCAGATGTTTCTCTATACTCTCCTGAAGGGGGAGCTCCAGCAGACCATGACTCTTACTCAACCAGTAGCACGGAGGAGGAGGCAGATACTGTGGCAATAGGTGCTGGGATGAAGAGGACATCAACAATTATGCTAGACCGTGCCAAGCAACGACTATCAATGGTGTCCATGGCGAACCTCTCCAATGTCCTCACAGGCTTCATGAATGCGGACCGCAAGTGTCAGAAACGCATTGTCGAAATGTCCCGGGATGGAAACACGTACTTTGGGAACCTTGTTAAGGATTATCGAGCTTTCACTTTGGACACCATGCGGAAACACACCTCCAGCACGGAGATGCTCCAAGAGATCCGGCAGATGATAACCCAACTGAAAAGCTACTTGATCCAGAGTGCAGAGCTGCAAAATCTACAGGAAGCAATCGCATACTCGGAGGAGAAACTGGGTAATTGACCTCTGCATTATATTTACTGTCAGAACTTCTGCTTTTTTTTAGTTTCTAAACAATATTAGTGAAGATTTTCAGATGTTTAGCTTGATGTCAGCATGTTTCCATCCAAGCAAATTGAATTTATGAACACTTCTGTGATGAACAATTATTCAAAAGCAAAAAAATATACTTGTTTGTAGGCACATTTTGGAAGTTTTATTCACATCTTGCTGTATTCCATTCAGCATGTTATCATCCCAAAATTAGCAAAATGTGCAAACAGATCTACTGTCTTTTCGTATTGTTGATGTAATTACATTTCAAGCATAGATGATCTGAGCAAAGCACCAGAAGATTGTGCCACCAACCTCTAGTCTAACTTAATAGACCGTCTATAAAGAATGAGCTTTCTCTATTGTCCTCCTCAGTCCATAAAATAAAAAGTCCACCGTAAACCACAGTAACTTTTATTATCGATTCACTGCTCAGAGAGAAAGCCCAGGAATCTTCTTGCATTTTTAAAGCAGCATCAAATCAAGTTTCTAACTAGCGATTGTGGGTGCACTACTATGAAAGTTACATACTTTCATGTGAGGAAAATGAGACGCACTATATGTTTGCTGCTTTTCCTTCTCTGTAGCACCAGAGTATTAAAAATGTATTAATGTCTTATGAAGAGTGATATAGTCATATAACATTTGAAGCCATATCCTCCTAGATTTCTATGATGCATGCAAAGTCAGATGCATTTAAATAATGTATAAAGAATATATGAATGAATAAAGCTTATTTGGGAGATGGTATGGCATTTTCCTTATGCGTTTTTGTGTGTATCTGTTTCCCCCCTCTTCAGAGATCATTATTGAAGCGGCCTTATGCAAAAGTGTCTTGAAACCCTTGCGGGAGGCTGTGTATAATGGGCTGAAGGATATCCACTCCCGTGCAGGAAATCTGAAGAAATTAAAAGAGAACCAGCAGGTGGTTCAGGGGACCACCACCACAGACCTGGGGATCACTACAAGTGTTCCTGAAAATGCCACCATGGAGAAAATTCAAACAAAGCTCAGTAACCTACACCAAGAATATTCACCTCAGAAGAAGATCGACCTGCTCCTCAAGACCTGCAAAATGATCTACGAATCTATGTCTGTGGGCTCTCCAGGTGGGTTTGATATGACATGTTGTGAATTAGAGATATAGTTGATCCTACACTTATATTATGCCTGGCATTCATGTTTATAAACATATACCATGTCGATAATGATAATAATATATTATCTACCTTCTAACATCCTCTAGAGTTCAGATACACCCTTAGAGATCTCTTTTAGTTAATATTTCATATCTATTCTTTTTTCTATATTATATTATATTATATTATATTATATTATATTATATTATATTATATTATATTATATTATATTATATTATATTATATTATATTATATTATATTATATTATTATCACCTGTCAGGATTGCATTTCCCAAAAGTGTTGTATGTAAACCCTTTTGGGGAAAGCCAGCTCAGATCATTACTCATCAATTCTAGAAAATATATATGGAGGAAAGAGCACAACCTCTGAACAGAGAAATCAGATGGAAATAACGTCACCAATGTTTCTCTACAGCTCAAACTCCACCTTTTCCTCCTCACCCCAAATTTAGTCTAGACTCTAGATTATATCAAAGCTGTCATTAGAGCCTCCAAATAAGGAAATGCTACAGCTGCATAAGAGAGGGCTTGACATGCATAATATTTATTTTAATGCGCAAAGTTCTTGTCTGTTTGTATTATTCTGCATCTACATGCAGAACAACTAAAAGTAAGACTTTAGATAAACCACTGACCTGTTCTTAAAGACCACCCCCTCTTTTTTAAGTTCTGTAAACAAAGCGCTATTACTATACTGTAAGTGATGGTGTTACAGTTTGCCATGCTATATTACTATGTGAATTTCAACTAGGCTTGAGTTATATAGGCTGAAAAGGTTTTCATTTGGTTGTGCTTCATGATCCAATGGCCAAATAAAAGTGAAAGATAAAAAAGGCAAACAATATTCAACAATTGATATGTACAGTTTACTCTAAACAGTGCTGGGTTGTTTTAACCCAAAAAATATGGACAAACCCAAATGTTGGGTTAAATTTAATTTTTTATTTTAACCCAACTTCAATTTTCACTTTCAACTGTACATTTTTTTAACCCAACATTTGGGTTCGTCCATATTTGACCCAACTTTGGGTTGAAATAACCCTGCATTTTTTAGAGTGTAATAGTATCATGAACTCTTATTAAAGTTAAATTTAAATAAAAATGTAATTTTAATAGTTTTCAGCAGCCAATAATTCCTAGCACAAAACACAATGTCGGCACATGACCTTGTTTCCAATGAAGCCATAATTAATGTAGTCTTGGTCATGTTTTACCTTGCTTAGTTCTGTTCATGGCTTTCAAACATGAAGGCGTGTCATGCAACCCGTGGCATTTGTCTAAACTGTCTGCTTCTATCAAGTGACAGCTGAATTTGTGCAAAAATAATATCACGTATTCTCTATTTTACTAATGTATAAGCCTATTTATTTTAGTATCCTAACAACTCACAATTTTGCGGTTGCATTTGATCATTTCTATTTTTCTCCTTGCTATCAGAACAGTCACGACTCATCTTTGGATTGCAACACACCAGTTGAGAACCACTGATCTTTTTATCCTTTCATACACACCATTCTTGTTTCAGTGCTTTCTTTAATAGGTATTCATGAGCACTGAGATTAGCCCAGATGAGCTTTGCTTGCTGATCCTGAGCTATTATTCACGTGTTATTCAAAGAATTATCCATCTCGAAGAACAGTCACAAATGAGATCCATTTCCTCTATTACTTCCAAACCACAATCTTAAGCAATGGTTTGGCAACAGTTTCTAGTCTCAGAGGCATCAACAACCCTTTTCTGATGTCCAAAACAACATCTTTTGCTCAGGCACAATTTTACAACAATGACATTTCGCGTTGTTTCATTAATCTACTAATTAAACTTAATTCAAGTCAAATTAATCGAACTACAGATAATTCCAATTGGTTTATTGTCTTAACTGTTTAACCCTACTAAGTTAGAAAAAAGTTGGACCTTTTGTTCTGCAGTTTCTATTACTCTCATTTTGTTGAGTTCAGTATCTTAAATTAACCTTATTGTATCACACTGCAGGTGCTATTTTTAGATCCATAATAAAAGGACTGGGTTTCCAGTGGGAATGTAATACTGAAGTAATACAATTTACATCTAATGAGACAATTTACTTGCATAGATTAAAATTCAACACATTGCATTGCAATTTTGTTTTGAAATCGCATTGCTACTTCATTTAATTGCAAAGCACTGTTTTGAAATGAAGATTGGAAGATGAACTCACAATGAATCATTCTTTGAAAGATGAATGTGCTGCAGTCAAGTTACATTGTTGTGTGCTTATATTATCATAAATAAAAACATTTAAGAATCTGAACAGGTAATGCAAACTGATCAGTATTTGGGAACTTTTTAATGTTTTAAGAATATTGGGTTTCATTTCTGAGCAAAATAATGTCTGTTGTTAATATTGCTTGATTTTAATGTTGACCTATTTGCATTTTGAAACAATTGAGTGATTGGAAACATTGCTGACAAGTTACTAAATATGGACAACAACCTTAAGGATTGTGTTTGATTGTGTCTAAAGTGCACGTCCTGATTTTGGCAAGTTAGTTAAACATATTTTGTTGATCTGGAACCATTCCTCTCTGAAAATTGAATCATAACCATATCCCTACCCATAAGTTATCCCTAAAATCAGGGGGAAATTATTGGTGTATAACACTGATGTAAGCACCTAAACTTGACATAAACTGTAAAATTGTCCCTTAAATCTGATTGGTTGATTTGAATTGTTCAAGAACTAGCAAAGATGTTGATCCAAGAACATGTTGCACTTGGTGAAATCAGGTTCTGTGTCCAAGACAAGAAAATCACTTCAGCAAATGTAAACCACAGACTTTATTTTACTCAAATCCGACAACCACTACTCTGAAACCTATTTAAAACAATCCCGAGGGAACCCAGGGTGAATTACTGTAGCCTTCCAGTTTGGCCAACAAATTGACTGCTATTTTATTTACAGTCTACTTCACTGCACCAGTGATAACGCTAGCGCCAAAACAGACTCAAAGTGACGGGTATAGAATACAGACTTCATCTTTCATATTCACATATTAGACCGATGTCAGTTTATTGATATATAAGTAATGGACAACAGCCAGTGTATGCAGTTACAGTACAAACCAGTTTTTACATTTCTTTTGTCAATTCATTGTCAAATGTCACAATTTAAGCATTAAAAGCCTGAAGATTTCAACTGATTTGGCCCTATTGCTCATAGAGAATAATGTCAGTCTTGTGACTCTACCGCACAGCTCTCTCATTGTGGATTGTAGTGTATTCCGGCACTCCAGATGCAGTCAAGGATGCATTTCTTCCCTGCATATATTTCTTGTTCTGTACAAATAATATACAGGGAGCACAAATGACTAAACAGGAATCTGTGTAGTGTTGCGATGAATGCGTTCAGGAATGAGAAAGTGTCCCCAATTTGCCAACCAGCACATTGATCTGCCCCTAAACAATGAGGGAGCACATTATCCACATTCTCAAAGCAACGGATTGCCACATACAGTATTGTGAGATTGAATTATAAGACATATCGAGAAATAAGCTTGTTGTGTTATTAATGTGATATGAATGATTTAAACGTTTTTATATTTTATTAATGACTATATTTTGATTATTTCCTGATTGTTATGTTGCAGGAAAGGCTCATGGGGCTGATGACTTCCTGCCTGTGCTGATGTACGTCTTGGCTCGCTGTAACATCAGTGCTCTGCTTCTGGATGTAGAGTATATGATGGAGCTTATGGATCCGGCTTTGCAGCTCGGAGAGGGTGAGGACACACACACAGTGAAGTTACAAAACCCGTGGATGTGATCATGTGCATAATGGATTGATTGCATACTTCAAAGACGAATTATGCCTTTTTAAAAATCTTTTTTTGAATTATGAATTATATCTTCTTTTTGAAAATCAAAAACTTTTTCACTACATCTTAAGTGCATTGAGTTTAAATGTGTTAAATGTGTCTGTGGTGGAATTGACATTTTAAGCATTTTTTGGAGAGGTAGATTATTTAGTTTGCTGAGGAAAATGTGACCGATAGCATTTAATGAGTAATAAATGCAAAAATATGAAACAATATTTCACAGTTTTTTTCCTAATTTGACTCTCAGCTTGATTAGAAATACTAAATTAAACAAATATTTTATTCACAGGTGATATTTATCTTTATTTTTTCTTTCTTTACACATATTTGTTCACTTTTTTGCTTAGCTTCTACAATGTAATATATACTCACAAACTGACAGTAAAACGATAAAATCTTCACTATAGAAAATATTGTTGGTTTAACTTAAAAAAAAAGTAACCTGGTTGCCTTCAAATTTTAAGTTCATTGAAATGGAAAAATTGAGTTAATACAATGAAGGAGATTAATTTATTCACCAGAAACTCAAAATATTATGTTATCTGAACTACATAAATTATCTAAGTTGATTTGACAAAAGAAATAATGTTGTGATTACAAATCATGAATTTTTTTTTTTTTACAGTGTACAAATAAAATGCATTTGAAATGTAGCAAATTTGTTGGCTTCAATATAAATCAACCTCTTGGAGTGAAGATTTCCATATAGTTGAAGACCAATAAATAACATATTTTACAAATTTTTTTTTATCATTTGTCTTGGTCACAAACAAAGTGACACTGAAGTCAGCCTAGCACGTCAAACTTAGTGCTATTTAACCATTATATATCTATATTCTTCTAGGTTCATATTATCTCACCACCACTTATGGAGCTCTGGAGCACATCAAAAATTATGATAAACAAGCTGTAACCAGACAGTTAAGTTTGGAGATCCAAGACTCCATTCATCGTTGGGAGCGCCGCCGCACCCTAAACAAAGCCAGAGCGTCACGCTCCTCTATACAGGTATAATGTCAACCAAAATGGCAAAGGAAAACCATTGGGTCAGTCAATGTGAGGATTGATTTTTATTAAATTTCTTTTCTGTCAGGACTTTATTAACGTGTCCTTTCTGGAGGCTGGCTCCAACACCAAGACCCTGGGATTGCGTCCCAACACTACCGCTCAGGACCTGTGCAATCAGTGTGCGGACAAGTTTGAGGTATTGGATCCTGAGTCCTATTGCCTAAGCGTGCTGGTTGAGGGCCATTTCAAGCATTTGGCTCCTGAAGAGTTTCCTCTCACAATCAAATCCACCTTGCACCACAGTGAGCCACGCATAGATTATTACTTCGTCTACCGCCACGGTCGCTGGCCAGAACAAGAGTCTGCGGACCAGGCGCCAGCTACGCCAGCACCAGAAGAGAGTTTGATATGAGCTAATGCGTTTGTGTGCATGTGTGCGCATGATGCGTCAGTAATAGGTGCGGGTCTTTAGCAGAGGGTTTCAGCTGCTTGAATGGACAACTTTAAATACAAAAGAATGTAAGCTGAAATTACAATGCCTAACCACAAGGCAGAATGTGCTATTTGCCGAGGGAAATTACATGAGTTCAAAGACTGGCTTAAAGAGGAGTGGCATTTGCTTTAAAACGCTTGCTGGAAAGGTACAGGTACAGGAAGAGATCTCTTTTTCTCCTAAAGGAGCACGGTGAGCCTCACATGAAGAGCTTGCATCAAAAAAAACATTCATTTTCTGAGACTCCAGAATAGCAGCGCACACACAACAGATTCATCCTCCACCTTTGTTAGCCTTTACTTCAGCAGATCTGATTTTCCCAAGCGTTATACAGTCCTTGAAAGTTTCATGATTTATAAATGAACCTTTAAACTTTCCAACAACGCAAATCCTTTCACATCTCAGGGCTCAGCAAATTGTGATTCATACCCGGTTTCGGTGCTGATTTCTTCATTTATACTAGTTTCTTAAAGCAATGTCTCTTTACAGACCTTGAATTGTTTATGCACCTGCATTGCTTTTATGTACTCAGTAATTTGCCATACAGATTTGCTTTCATTCTGTTATATTTTCTTCATATTTGGTTCATTGTTGCTGCATTTTATATATCACAACATATACAATAGTTTAGACATAAGCTCTGACTTTGTGGCAAATTGATCTAAGCAGCATGAATGCATATGTATCACGCATTATGTGAGTGTTTCAATGATCACGACACTTGTCAAACCAGATTGGTGTTTGTTATATTAAAAATGTATACTGATAATAAACACTTTTTACATTATTTACAGTGTGTGTTAAGAGCAACTTTAGGGTTCCCCTTTAGATAAAACACTTTCCTCTCATTTCTCCTCATCTGCACTGTATATAATATGATCTGGATATATAAATTAGCAATATGCTATGAGAGGCTGTTTCATAGAAACACAACACAGAGAGCTAAGCAACAACAATATTATAAACACAATCTTTAATATCAATTTCCATTTATGTGCCCCATGCATTGTGCGGTAACAAGTACATGGTTTTCAACTATTTTACAAAGTCAAATCAGATTATGGAGCTGAATCTGTGAATTTAAAGGATGTCACAACTGAGTAACTCATCAAGTTGCTCCCCTGAAAAATTAAATGTGATCCAAAACAATACTCCCCAGTGCTCACAGACAGTTTTTTTTTTAAAGGAAACCCTTATATTAGTTAGTATGAGAGATTTAACAATAGCAATATTCTTGTTTGTGCATGAACAAAAATAGGAGGGGGTGTATGAATACCTGTCATATTTAGGACGGCACCAAAGATTTAGCTCCAGGCTGACATGTGGGAAGGATATTTGCAGTTTTATCAAACATTGGAATTCTGAGTGGTGGATCCTCTCTGGAGGCTGATGAGCTCAGCTATGTTTATCACATATCAATGATGGAGGAATGCGGCAGAGTAAAAATGGGACATTGATGCTGACTGTTATTCACATGAGATGATTGCAGAGGTGTATGATGCAAATGTGTGATGTCATGCTGTTCTTCTCTGCCAGATGTGACAGTATCATTAACGCATCCCTGTATTCTTTGCCTTAATACAGTTTCAGTGTCATTTCATAAAAAAAAAAACATCAAACCATTTGTGTCCACAACATCTGATAGTGTACTAAACACAAAAATATACACAAAAAATGGTGTAAAAAATTCACTAATAAATTGCAAGTAAGTTTCACAAACAGTAACAAAGAAATGGCAAGTATCAATGGCAAGTAAAAAAAGCTGAAATAGTATTTTCTTGCAAAATGTAGCCTACTCCAACAATCTTTGTTGTAAAGCTACAGATTAGAAAAATAATTTTAAAAGTGTACAAAAAGCTTTTTAAAGCTTAAAACATATTAATAACATTTTAATTATTATAGACAGGTCTGTTTAGTGTTTAGATAATGTGTTAATTGTGTTTTTGAAAATACATGCTTTTTTCTTATATTATATAGAAATTCTTAAAATGAACACCGAAATGCATACGCAACGAAACACACATTTTGTGACCAGGGACATCATGCCATCCTCTTCATTCATTTCTTAAAGTTAAACATCAACCTTTTCAGTAGGCTATTCCTCAATTAATTAATTATATAGCAAAAATAATAAAGAATTCCTGTTTTCCCATTCTTTTTTTTGTAAAAATAGAATTATAAACATAACATATGTTATATTTCATCTAAAATAACAGTGACTACGTTTACATGCAGCCAATAACCCGTTCATAACCGGATATTAGCAATAACCCGGTCGCGAACGGCCATGTAAACACCGGCAAAAACCCGAATGCTCATATCCCGGATTTAAAATGTTTTGGTCATGTATTACGCGTATCGGCATATCCCCATAGTGATTTGTGTTCTGCGCATGTTCTATTCGCAAGGAATCTTGGTCTTTTGAGTAGAGAAAATTCTCGGCGCATACAAAAATCCGCGTGCAGTATACCGGAAGTAAACACGGCGAGACACAGCACAGCATACTTTTGGAGCGAGACCGTCAGTAACGTTACCAGCATCAAAGCGCAAACAAAGACGATCGCTATCTGCCCCAAACTATTCGCGTGCTGCTGCTGCTGCTGCTGTTGTCTTTGGATACAGGAAGAACAGAAGAATCGGAAATGACGCATATTTGTGTCTTAAAGTTGTCCGTACGTCTAGACGCTAACCGCCTGTCGCCATATTGCAAACAATTCCATACAGGAGAAACTCTCTGCTCACGCATGTAAACGGGTTATTCCTAATGTTTCAGAAACCCGAATAGCGACCATAACCCGAAAATTGGCTGCATGATGTAAACGTAGTCAATGTGGACTTTTATAAAGATCCGTTTGGGCATTAACTTTCAAATGCATAATAATGCATTAAAATGAGAAGAGTTCTGCATGAAAGACCTGCGACTGCAGACCAACGTGCTACTGGATTTCTCTCCGAGAAGGTAGGAAATGAAATGAGGATTTTAACTGTGACAATGTGATTGACAGGCCAGTTTACTGTGACAGGATGCGACAAAGAGCAACGTACCGTTATGACGTGACGTGATGATATCACAAACTTGTGTAGGGCTACTCTTTTGCTACACACTCAAAAGTATCGACTTTTTCTTCACAAAAAGAGTAGGCCTACATACTTTTAGGGTGTAGTATGAATAGGTGAATTGAGAATTGTGTAACATGCAACAATATTGGCCAGCTGCGGTTCTTGAAACCGCTTAGACTTAAATTCCCGAAGAAATGGGTAATAATATGAAATGGGTTATAATATAATAAACATTTCCTGTTGGGATTCACAGTTTAAATCTCACACAGAATCTAAAATGAATTAGGCCTACATCAGCTTTCATGAATGAATCCTACAAATGTGCCACCCATGATCACATGATCATAACTGGCAAATTACTTCCCTGAAATGACCATAACATGTCTGGCTGACTTCCTTTTAATGAGTGCTTAATGCACATTACTGTACATAATAGACTGTTTTTACTACATATTTTACTTTTATATTATAGACTTTTTGAAAGAACAGTAGATCCTATTATTGTCTCAGCGAGGGTCAATGTTTGGCTTGTTAACATGACTGCTGTTAGCACCTTCTCGTGGATCACTTACATAATCTGGCACGCAAAAACAACTTTCTATGTTGGCTGTGGAATGCTAATGATAGGAATGCTAATGTTATCATAACCTTGATAATAGGAAAAGCAGGAGCCATTTTTAAAATATTCCACCCATCACATTCCACTCTTGAAAGTTCAGAAAATGTATTTATATTCAGATATGTTCAGAACAAGTACTATACATATTAATGTTTCGGTAGATAGCTACGGTGTATCTTGTGATAACAGTGTTTATTAAAATTAGCCTGATGAGAAAATTAGTGCTAATTATGTCTTATAGAGTTACACTTTTAGAATAATAAACACTCAACAAAAATCTCTCTTCATTTGTATGAACAGATGACCTTTAAGTAAAGTTTACTCTGAGATTTTTCACAGTTTGTGTGCACGAAAAATCCAGAGGTTTGTATGAGGATATGAAAGACAAGGAGGTGAGGAATAAGAGAGAAGAGAGAGTGCTTGCTTGTGTAAAAAGAGCATGACTCACGCTCGTAGTTGACGGTGGATGTTAAAACTTGCAGATCTGGATTACAACCAAAATTGAGGCCAGAGTTTACTAAACGCTTCAGATCATTTCTTCAGCCTCTTGCCGCTGAATCCCCTGACCTCATCTGCCTCACGCCTGATGCTTTCATTCTTGTCCCTCCACTCATGTCCGGTCCACGTCGCTGTTGTCGTGCTCTATAATGACTGTCAGGACCTGCTTGTCTGAACCTTGCACTCAAAACCGCTGGCCATTATTTTAAATGAGACCTAGCTAAAGTCAGCTTCTGTAACAAGCCTCTCTGTGCTGAATGAAAATGAGTGTTTTCTTTGTCACCTATAAGTTGAAGGCATGCTTTTTCCACGGTCTGATGAATGTTTACACTGAATAACAATGAAATATGCAATAGTTTTTATTAGAAAAGGAGATGCGCCTTATGTATGAAAAACTGTTTTGTTTGCACATGACTGTTTTAGCAGTTGAGTGTTTCTGAAGCAAAAACCTACATGTGGTTGCGTAAAATGCGACAAATTGTCTTGTGGGGGATTCTGTGTTTGACAAGACCTTTCAAATTTAATGAGAGTGACGTTTTGCTTGGCCTAGAATCCAAACGTGTGCGTGGGCTGCATGAGGACAGCAAGCACGTCACTTTAAATTCGGTTCGGGATCCTCATTATCGACCCTTATCTTGTAACTCATGATCCTATAGGTTACGCCCAGTGACAGGTAGGTCACGCGCTTTGGTCAAGGTTATTATATTCCATAGTATGGAAACGCTGGAACAACTAGTTTTGATCATGATCATGTGGCACTTTCCAGATTTATCCTTTTTCCTTTTTTGAGACATCATTAAGGTGTTCTGACGTCCAAACAGTTGTCTTTTCTCCTCTGATTCTTTCCTCTATTTTAAGGCTCCATCCAAACAGGACATTCAGGGGTGTGGCCTTCTCTGTTTCAGCTCGGTTTCCTTTTCAACAAGGAGAATGACACATGCCTTTTTATCTTTTCTGTTTCCCCCTACAACTTCTGACAAAAAGAGAGGTATATATAATCCCACACAACCAAATCCTGTATATATTCACACTGGCACTTGACAATGCACAATAGAGTTTGGAGGTAGAGCTACAACTAGAGAAGTTGATGAAGCAATACATTTAAAGAGGAACCGTCGGCAACTTCTCAACAATTAATTACCTAGCTAGAGTGTTAGACAGAAATAGTGGACAATCACAAACCTCTTTGAGACATTGCATGGAAGATTTGCAAACCAGCTTGGAGTCACACAAGACTGATTGGATTTTTGACTCCACCACAGCAACACACGGCCAAGAGGAAGAACTACTCCACAAAGGTACCATAAACATTAAAATTTATTAAACTATATTTGCAAATAATAATATTTTCAAGTATAGCCTACTTGAATACACACACACACACACACACACACACACACACATATATATATATATATATATATATATATATATATATATTGAAATACTGTATATTACTTATCAATATGCAAATTCATTCATGCAATTTACAACATTTTGTAATGGAGCAGGTTTTTCATTCAAATTTTATCATTTTGAAATATTGCAAAGCAGATACACTGTAAAAAATATTGTTGGTTTAACTTAAAAAAAGTAAGTAACCTGGTTGCCTTAATTTTAAGTTGATTGAACTGGAAAAAGTTAGTTAATGCAATGAAGGAGATTGATTTAATCATCAGAAACTCAAAATAATAAGTTATCTCAACTAAATAAATTATTTAAGTTGATTTGACAAAAGAAAAAAATGTTGTGATAACAAATTTTGAACATATTTTTTTTACAGTGTAGAAATTAAACTGTCTTAATATTAAAAATTTAAAAATGCAGCTATTAATATGTACCTTTTTGGTCTGTTCTGAAGTACTGCTGAATAATGTTAGTGAATGAAAGGTTGTAAATAATGCATAGACATCTGAAATATACTTATGATTGTCTGATAAATGAGTTTAATTTCAAAGTTGCCTGTAGTCAGAGCTATCTTCTGGCAATAGTCGCATCCCTCATAAATTACATTCAATGTCTACATTTTAAATGTTGCACATGTATATCTTTTCCTTCTCTTATCTGTACAGACACATTTTTCTAATATTATGTCTTGATCAACATATTTATTTGTAGATGGTGGCTATATCCTTGCCTCCTCGTCCTGCCCTGTTGTTCTTGGTCCTCATGAGTGTGACTCTGATGACATCTGCGTTTCCCCAGCCTCAACTTCGACCTCTGCAAAGGTATAACTGTTCCTTAAAAATATTATTGTCATCATTGTTGTTGTTGTTGTACCTCAATTTGAACAGCTGTAGCCTTGCATGAAGAGTTTGTTTTGAATTGCATTTTATTTACTTATGGAATAAAATAGATTTGTGGTTATTTATAAACTTAATGGTTAAATTGGCACAATTCAACACCTCAAACACAAATCCATTTGAGGTAGACTTAAAATTTCACGTGGAAGTCTTTCTCCTAACATAGAATTGTTTTTCCTCAAGTACTAGAAGTTCTGCTAAACCTTTATTTGTAATTTTTGGAGATAGCATTTATAAACTGGCTACATTTAATAGAGTTCAAGATATTGCAGCCTCAATTATAGGTGTAAAAATTTTTAAAACAGATGCTCTGTAACAATATTATAAATCATTATAAAACATATTTTATATGTAATAACTGGTGTTATGTTTTTGTTTTTGTTTTTTAGACTATGGACCTTTCTTTTTGAGTCCTGAATAAAGTAA
This sequence comes from Pimephales promelas, assembly GCF_988280905.1. Lineage (NCBI taxonomy): Eukaryota > Metazoa > Chordata > Actinopteri > Cypriniformes > Leuciscidae > Pimephales > Pimephales promelas. The sequence continues at coordinate 27,242,021 of NC_142783.1, forward strand.
TATCATATTCATTTGGACACATTTCTGACACATCTCTCTCTTCTAAACAGTAACTTGCCTGCTATTGGTCAAGAGGATTCCAAAGGTGAACAGTGGGAAGTGCTGTTCCCCTCCATCTCGCTCCGTGATTGGAGCATTCAGATGCTGAGCGCTCCAGATTTTGAAGCAGCTAATGCTGGGACACAACAGCTGGTGAGGGATGATTGGCTTCCGCTCAGCCAGTCACAGGTGGAGGAGGAGCTGATGAAGGGCTGGCTGGGCAACTGGCCTTCACGGGTGGGTCACCAGCAGAAGAGAAACATAGTGGTGGCAGATGACGCTGCATTTAGAGAAAAGAGCAAGCTTTTGACAGCAATGGAAAGACAGAAATGGCTCAATTCCTATATGCAGAAACTCTTAGTAGTTAATTCAAAGTAGTTATTATGTTATGTAATTGTAAATATATAAAATATTTAGAAAAATGTGTTTTATGTGGGAGAAAAAAAGCATTTGATCATCACTACATGAGATAATGTAATCGAGTTAACGGGTTAGTTCAACCAAAAATGCTCTCATCATATACTCATTTTAATCCCATATTATTTTTCTGCACGGAACACAAAAGTAGATAGTACAATGCTTCATATGTTTTTTTTTTCCCCTACACAAATAAGTAAATCATACAGGGTTGAAATGACATGATGGTAAGTAAATGATGAGAAATTATTTTTGGGTGATCTATCCATTTTAAAAATCTGAATGTAGATAAAGGTACTTTTCTTTCTTTTTAGATGATCTTTGAATAAGGAAAATGCATGATGTGTTTGTTGGTCTGATCTTGATTTGAATAAACACCTGAAAACAATCTGCATGACTGTTTGCAATTTGCCTTAATGGGATTCACATAATATAAGCTGCCATAATAGATTTCATATGGCACTTTGCTTTATCCCGAAATGGTGAAAGTTCTTCAGTTTATTAGTTGATTAATTTCAGCTAATTTATTGTAAAATACCAGCAAACTTTATTTATATGCTGTCAAATTTACAATCAATTAGTGAATAGATTAATTCAAATCTCACAAATAACCTGGTTCATTTAGAATCGGACGTAACTGTAAAATGACAAGTTGTTCAGTGAGAGAATATTGAGCTCAGTAACAGCTTTTTTTGTTAAACATTTTGACTTATTCAGTAAAATCAATGGTTGTCATAAGAGTTATTGTTGCATGAATCCAATATCACGGCTCACAATTGCTAGGGCTATTGAAAAGTTTGCACAGGAAAAGTGTATTAGAATACACACTGGGTAATAGGTTGCCTATTACATTATCTAGATAAATAGATTTTTGAGGCACTGTAAAGGTGAAGTGAACCAAGCTGGTAAATTGAGCTGTGTTGCAGAGCAGATAGGTCCTCACATGATAATATTAGTAATTTATCGCAAAGCCGAATTATGATGTGCTTAAAATGGAATTTTTAATGTTCTGACAGCAGAAAATTAAATAGGGCCATGGTTAAATACACCCTCATGACCTCATTAGCCTCGAGCTAGCAGGCGATTAATCAACTGATTGGAGAGGCTTTAAGTATGAGGAAATCTCAGACAGCAGACACTGCGACAGCTGAATCGCTGCTTCAGGTTATTTGTTAGAATTTTATAATGTTTTTTTTTTCCCTTTACCTTTCAAAATGGCTTCACAAAGGTCAAGTCTCGCAAATAGTGCCTGGAGGGGTTGTTAAATAATATCTTCTCATGAATCCGGTATGTATGGTTATGTATTCGAGAAATAATTTATAGGCTGTTTGTTGGAAGTAATACATTTCAGCAGACAGTGATTGACTCACACAGTTGAGCATTTATCTCCAGTTGTCAAAAATATCTAGGTGTCCGTTCGTTCAGAAGTGCAATTTATTGCTCTTATGGAACACACCTAGAAATGGCATCTCTGTTAGGACTGAGAACTGTGCTATGGACATCTTCCTGCTGTTCAGGCTTCGTTGTGAGGAAGCCTTAAGAAACTCTATAACGGTGAGATGGATGAGAGGGCTGAGGATCACAGGAACTGTAATTTATCACTCCCTACAGCTGGCCTACATGGCAGCCAGAGCCAATCAGCAGTAGCCAAATTGCTTTCTGCACCCCATTCTCACCAAGTGGAACTGCGTCTCAAAGCTCATGTAGAATCATCCAGTCCTGCTGTTTCTCAGCGGTTCTGGCACAAGTGTTGGCTGGGTGTGGGAGTAAATACTATGAGTTTTGTGTTTGTGCTGAAGTTCAATGTTAGCTCGATCTGCATATTTCAGCTGTCAATGTCAAACACACCACAGTTTCAAGATTATGGAGGTTTTATTACACTTTGCAACATTTAAAATGTCACAGCTAAAATAAAAAAAGAAACAAGATAATAATAATAATAATAATACAATGATCCTCTTTAAAACATGACTGAATTGTATATTAATTAATCTATCATCATCCAATATTATCTGTTTTTTTTCTAATGAACTCTCTTACTTGCGTCGTCTCTTCCATTCCATCCACCCACACATACAAAACTTAGAAAGGCTGAAAAGTAATTTTTGCAAATTAAAAGTTTCCATTCGAATCCCCAGAAAAATAATAATGTGAGAGTTGTTTTGCTTTAAAACATGCTCACATATTAACACACATGAAATATATATTTTTGAAAACATAATTTAAAGTTAACTTGAAGTTCACGTCTTGCCTCAGACCTGTTTACAGATTTTGGTAAGGACGATTGGACTTAACTTCTGAACTTGGTACATTTCGTTTCTCATTTTTCACTCATCAGCAAGCCCAGACGGGAATTTTCTCAGATTTTATGCACAGATTTCCGAGGGAAAATCTGCAGAATTGTGTGGAATGGATTTAAACTTGGTGGGCTGAGAGTACTGGATATTGATTGATTGCTTAAAGCATTTTCAAACTAGCCGAAATATTTTATAAATGAACAGTGAACACACAAGGGGCAGGGCAACTTTGAAGAACTTTGAAAATAACAAGCATTCGGATTCTACAGAAATCAGTGCAGATTCCATGTGTGGAGCAAGGTGAGCAACCACCACACATATCTCTTTAAAAACATCCCATATCTAACATCGCAACAGCTGCTTGAAATTACAAAATTTGTTTAAAATCAAGATCTTGTGAGCTGCCATTTGTGCATCTGAGCATCAATGGCATTTGAACACTTAGCCTAGATGAGTAGCACTTTACAAAATATTCTTTAAAATAGTAAACTTAGGGCTGAACTCCTTGCTCAGTAGTAAAAGGACCAGAAGAAAGATACTTCATCTTTTCCTGGTCTGAACTAACTAAGATTTTCCTCTTTCCCCCTAACACTAAAGTCTAGACATTTTGGTCGGCTCTGGTCACGTGTCAATGACTTCACGGGCCGGTGAGGGCTCCTCTGGAAGGGTGGTCGTGGCGTTTGGTAAAGTTTGATTGTGTGGCACGGAGTTGTGCTGTATCTCCATTGCAATCCCAGCAGGATCTTGCGGGGGAAACTCCTTAACTTGCCGTCGGTACTCCAGGAAGGTGCAGGCCTTAGTGGCGATGGCAACGACATTCTTCCCGATGAAGATGGTCGAGACTCGGCTGTCTTGGAACAAAACCATGTTGACACCTCGGATGAGGATGGTGACTATGTTGATGGTCACCAAGCTGAGGACGGGGTAGAGCATCATCTTCTGAGGCGACACGTGCTCGCCCTGCACGCTGATTTCGCTCAGAGAAACACAAGGCAGGATGAGCAGCAAGATGTAGCAGTAGAAGAACATCAGACCCTCGGCCCAGATTGGCAGACCTGTCCGCTGTGGCTCCCAAAGGTTAGCCTGGATGTCCAGCACATCCAGAAGGTCAAGAGCCACCCAGAAGAGTCGCCCCCGCATGTCCTCCTTCTTCCGGAAGGTTCTTACGTACTCCATGCTGTCGAGCGCGACCAGGACGAGGTACAGTCCGGGAACGCAAACCGATAGCAACAAAGTCAATGCTTTCCTAGCTACCGTCTCCAGACTTTTACGGTCAGCCTTGTAGTTCTGGAAGACGAAGTAGAGCTTGATTTCCAGAACGAAGATGTAGAGGAACCAGAGGATCATGGCGTAGCCACGCTTCGCAGTCCTTACCTCAGCACCCACCCACACCGCCACATAACGCAGCACTATAAGAAAGCAAATATCTCCCACCAGGACGATGATGCAGACGCCGATTTTGCGTGGGCCCTGGTTCTGCTCCACAAGGTAGGCATCCATGAAGGCCATGCTGGTCATGATCACAATGGTGGTTAAACACACATGCCGCTTGTCAGGTGGCGGCAGAACCATGGTGCTATCTGTTTATCGAAGTAAAAAACGAACAAATCGTATCCTTCAAAAAGTAGCAAGGTTAGTTCATGGCGTGCAAACTGTTGTCCATCGATGCTGGTGACTGAGGAGCCCGTGTTGCAAAGCTCCACACAGTCCAAAGACCACTCTTTACCGCATTTTCGAGCCTTACATGGCCTCCGCACTACTTTAGTATGCCAATATCTCTTTGATTCAGTGTGACCGTATCGTATAAATCTCTATGTGTATCCACTGCTGAGGCAGATTGTGTCGATTTCCTACCGACATGAGCCTGCTTGTCTGTGTCAGCTGACCCATATAAACAGCATTGCTGGACACTGTGCCGTTCTCTTGTCGTTGTCGTCACTTACTCCTGCATCGGAGCCAAGTGTGTATCGTCAGTCGTGAAGACGGAAGGGGAGGTCACAGCTCTCTTTCTGCTCTGCCGGCTTGAAGCATCTGTTAATTAAAGAAAGAAAAAATTGTTCAGTTTAGAGGATGTTTTTGACCTTGTTCCAACTGAAGAAGCTTTAAAACAAAACACTAGGGGTCACTGTGGTAATTTAGCACAATCAGGTGTAACTAACCATCCCTTGGGAGTCCTTGGGTTTGTTTCACATTTCTCTTAAGCCTTTTATGTTGAAAAGCTGTTTTGAAGGGTACTGAATTTGTCATGTTTAAATATCCAGAGTGTTTCTGTGAGTAAAAGTAAGTCATTTACAGTATAGAGCAGGTTGGCCGACGCAATATAGCCTGAATTATAATTTTGGTGTATTTTTGTTTTTGATTTAACAAGTGATTTAACACTTTTGAATACTTTTAATCGAAAATTCCTCCTTTTTGTATGAGTTCTATAAGCTCGACCTCGCTATGCTGCATTATCCATATTTAGGTATGACTGTGTCAGCCAGAATATCATTCCCTAATATTCCTATGAGCTCTGAGTCACCAGCTTCCATAGCAACGGTTTCTATTGAGAGAGTGATAATAAGTGATGATGAGTCTAACGCAGCGGGGAACCCTCGGATTTCTGCAAAGCCAGATATTATTGGATGTGCAACAGGCAGACGGGTGTGCACTAACTCTGATATCTTGGTGTGAGGTGGCCTGATGTGAATGACAATAATCCCCCCAAAAACGTTTCAGATTTCAGTATGCATGGTAGACACGAGTTGTGTTAAAATAAACTGCATCACATTTAAATGCTGTTTTAAGATACAGCAACTCTTCCGAAAGCACTGTGTTCTTTTTAAGACTCAACTCACGGTCGCATCTGGAGGTTACTGTGACAAGATTTCCTCTTCAGATGGGATATTTGGGAACAACACATACATTTAAACAAGGGATTATCGTTGATCTGTGTCTTTTGGATGAAATTTCAATCACAGCAACATTTGTTTTGCACACTACTTACACAGCGGTCCTTCACAATCCTCTATTGGTAGTTCACGTCAATGCCGCTCACATATATGGAAGCAAACACAGACTATTTGCTCATACAGCTTCTCAAGTGATTGATTTCAATCTCAAAGAGATAAAAATCATGCACAATATATCCGTACACTGAGAGAAATACATGAATCCAAAGTTGTACCTACATTTATCATTGCGTCTTGAATGCATTTAGCTTTACACTGGGTGATGGCCAAGTGCACATGCTCAGAAAAATTGCCTTGTTACATATAATTGAGTGACAGTTTGAATCAAGTTTCATTTTCTGATCCCACCAATATTAAACTATAACAAAGTAGATTTTTTTTGTATGATATCTGCAGTAACTCAATTGGTCTGTTCTTTTAATAGGACTGCTCAGAACAAAATGTGGTCAGACTCGTACTTCCTTTCGTTTCTATTCTAGTGCACATATTTTCTTTTCTGAGAATGTAACTCTTTGACCTTCTGAACTCTCATCTGTTCAGTTTAAAAACGCGCAGCTGAGCGGAAGATTGAACTATTTATTTTGGAGAGGGTGGAGAGAACCACAGATTGAGACTTTAAATACATCACACAAAGCATGATTTCTGGATTAATGCTTTAATGATGTATTTTGACATAAAATACTCTGAATTCATTGCAAGATACGACATCAATCCTACTAGAGTATAATTGTTGTGACCACATACAGTTCCCACTCTCCAGCCCATTATTTACAGCCCTCAAATGAATCTTGAATAATAAAGAAGGATGGCTCAAATAATATTACGGTACATGTACTCACGCATATATGAAAAAAGGTATCAATGTTAAGCTTCTTTGAATATGACATTCTATATTTATGTGTCCAGGTATTTGTTTTCCTTGGGTGGTCGATCTTATTTTATGACAGATCTCACATACCTCACATTATTTTCTGCACTTTCACATGGAAGGGATGGAAGTATATTTATTGTAGGTTTTGAATAGAAATCTTTGTGATGGTTCACAATATAGAGAAAGTGTGTAAATCTGTTTCTGACTACTTTGAGAGATGTATCAACACTATTCAATTTTTAAAGCCAGGTATCTGTATGGCAAGTCTATGTCCAAATAGTCAATCCATATCCATATCGTGACTTTTCTATTGTTAGTGTTAAGCATTGTGTCTCTTTTATTGTACATTTGGAGTCAGATAATATTCCAATTTGCTCCATTATGTTGTAATTTAAGCCAATGTTTTAAATACTTTTCTATTTGGTTTGGTTTAATTGAGTTTCTATCCTTTATAAGAAATGGTTTCTATGAAAGTCTGTTTCTAAAAAAATGTCATTTTGAAATAAGTAAAGCTGTGAAATATAAAGTAAAATTGGGATATATAAAGTTGCAGTTACAAGACAAGTTTTATCTGTGAGAAAGAATCAAAGTCCTAATTATGAGAAATAGACACAATTGCTAAATATAAAGTCAAATTATAAGATATAAAGTCAAGTTTTACTCAGAGATGGAAAACAGTCCTAACAATAACTAATTAATGTCATCTCATGGTATAGTTCAAGGCTTTTGGTAGAAGATCTTGCTTTTCCATAGCTGGTTCTGAAATAGTTCTTCAGACACACAAGCACTTGCGCACACATTCCTCCCCCAATGTACTGTAAGTGGAGAGAGAAATGGAGTGAGAGCATTAAATCAAGAGTTTAATTAAAGTGGCACAACACAAGGGAGCAAATAAGTGTCTGGAGTAGTAGAGAGCGAGCTCATCAGGCCAATCAATACACACATGAGGAATACTCCTCCCACCCTCTGTGAAGCAGACAAACCCTAGACACTCACAGGAGCCAATAAGGCAAAGCATTAAAAGCAGTGCTCTATGTTTTCTATTGGCTTCCAAATGCAACACAGTTGCACAGAACATAAATTGCACATGAGGTTGCTGCATTGCAGCTGCAACCGGTATAAATAACAAATGAGACCTCTGTAATATCTCAGTCCTTTGTCCTTGACAGCAATTGGAATAAAGGATGCACACAATAGTGTGGTCTGGTGTTTCTTCTGAGAAAAAGACCCCAGTGATGTCACTTGCATCTCCACTAGATCACAACAACTTTACAGAATATATCGCGATAAGTCTGCAGAGATTTCAAAATAAACTCAAATAGTTCTTATCAATTCTTCTAAAATCAAATGATATGAGATATGCTATTTACATTTTTTTAGTACAAAATATTTATTTCTTCAAAGGAATTTTTGGTGAAGCATCTGAGACAAGTTAATATATGAATACCTCCGATGCAAAAGTATTTTATACAATTAAATATAAAATAAAATAAAAACATTATGGCAGGCGCATCACATTTTAAACTGAGCTGTCTGGCACCTTCTTTGGTTATTTACACCTCCTGACTGAAAGATCTCGTGACTTCCAAACAAGCTTAGCAGAGAAAGTATAGGCAAAGTTTACTAAGCAGTTTAAACAAGAGGTGCTTTGCATTCCGCATTGCACAGCGCCGGAGACACTTTATTAATTTTCAATGAGCACACAACAAAGTTTCCCGAAAGATATTTTCGAGAGAAAGTTTATAAATGATGTTGAATGTTTAATTTCTCATGCATACTTAACAAATAGAAAAACAAAATAGTTTATTTAAAAGCCAGAAGCCTGTGGCTCTGTCACACATTCGCTGGCAGCTCAGCAATTAGTGAGGGGCTGAACATACAACATGTATGCATGCGTTTACACAGTGTGTTACCATTATATTCAGTTCAGTTCAAGAACTTTTAGTTTGTATTTCTTCAGTTCATGCCTTTCTTTGTTGTTTTCCCACCACTCGGTTACTATGGTCACCATCATTATGAGTTCTGTGTTTCAGCTGTGTTTGACTAAACTGTGTTTGATTTATCACAGTGACTCTTTATCTGGACACCATATATTTAAAGTGTTTACTACTGCCTGCCTCTTTGTGTTTTCCTGCAAACACCGCCAGTATATAGGCATGTGTGCATATATATATATATATATATATATATACACACACACACACACACATATATTTATTCGTTGCTGTGTTGCTGTGGTAACAGGCATCCATCAGACCGATCCGCCAGACCCCCAATAAAAGAAAACAATAATGAGTGTGACTCTTATTTCTGCTCGGTATAATAATAATAAAAAAAAGACCCTCTGTGCTTCAACTTGAAGTAGAGGATTTCGTGCTCTTTCTCTCTTTTCATCTTGGTGTTATTACAGAAAAAGACTCAGAGATAAGACAAACCGTAGTTTTAAAGCCTTTCTTGTGGAAACACAGAATGGACATATGGCCTGGTATTGCAAAACATAAACACAGACTGCTGTCTGAACATTACCAGCATATGATCTGTGTTTTCTGTGAATATGGCGCATCTTCACTGCGAGTATAAAAAGAGGTTCGACTAATCATTGTATGAATCAGTTCAATGGTCAGTTATTCTTATAGAAAGTGATTCAACTATCAGTTATTCTAACAGAAATAAATTGATTTAGTACTCAGTATTTCTTGCAAAAAAAAAAAAGAAAAGAATGAGCCGTTAATTCTTATAGATTTCATGAGAATGTAACTTCTGTCATGTACAAACTAAGGTCGTCTCCTCGCCTCTCTTCCACCTTCATGTGGTCCTCCATCCCCCCAACCCTCATGAGCCAGGTCTCACATCCTCCTCCATCTCTTTGGAGTCCTCTCCAGAGCTGTTTCATACTCTCTTTCAACTCTCCTACTCATTGATTGACCTCTCTCCCTCTTTCCACTGCATTCCTCCCCCTCATTCACTTAATTAAAACGGCGAGTGTCTGAAAATCTGAGAGGGGCTTTGTAAGGTAATGAATGAGCATGCATTCTGCTCTAGTTGGGAAAATCTTACAAAAAACAAAAACAAATCCAGGTCACATTTCACATCCAAACAGATCTGTAAGAAATTATTTTTGCAATATATAATATAGATTTTGCAAATAATGCCTATTTTTATTTTTGCTTTTTATTTCAACTTTCTAACATTATTTTTGAGACAATTATGTGCATTTCCCCAATGTATTCCCTCCCCAATTTTGCATCTGTATGCTGTATTGCTTTTTTAATTTAGTTCAATATATAGTTGTAGTTTTTTAAATTTAATTTAGTTTTGTTCAGTCAATTAACAGCTGTGAATATTGTTCAAGAACCCAAGTAACATCTTATGGTAGTTATAGAAACGAAATATTTTCAAGTAAAGACTATTTTTGTACTGTGAAATCTAAATTGAGTTTATACAAGAAACAAGTTAACAAGAAAACAATGCCATGAAACAAGGTTATGAAAATAATGCCACAATGTAAAAAAAAAAAATCTAATCTCATTTTGAGGATAAAATATGTCCCAGCCTCCAGGCACATTCTTGGCATTGGTTTCCTCTGTAATTTTTTCCCATGTGACTGTGTATGTATCATTGGCACTATGAATGGACTCTGTGAGTAGGTCAGTCAGGAACAGACAGGACCGGAGGGGAGGAAACAGAGCTCAGCAGAATCAGATAGAGAGCTTGACGGCCTGAAGGCCTCTCCAGTAATCATATCAACATGTTCATCCAGCCTGGCAGCCGCAATGAGCAAAAACTCCCTGTGGAGCTATACCAGCAAGAGCAGTCTGAGCTCAGCAACACAGACTCATAACGCTATCTTGTTTCTGCTCAGTGACAGGCCAAGACCCTTCCTTTAAGACAAAGAGGAGGCAATGTCCCCTCTGTGCGTTTGGCTATTTTAAGTGAAACGTCAGTTCATCTTCCATTTGATGTTTACACAAGGTTTTTAGCCATATTGAACAGCATTTACACTATAAGCTACCAGCACTGTAATGTTTGTGCATACTATTTGTCAAAGTCAAATCACATCAAATCAGTGGTGGCTGGTGGGTTTTCAAAATAGAGGAGGCACACTAAATTGTAGCAGTGGGGATCCCCTCTTGAGGATTTTCTTCTCCTTAACAGCTTTAAGATGGCTTTTTGGGGGTAATTTCTTTTCACTTTTTGGAACCTTCTGTCCTTTTAAATATCCGTTTCAAAAAAGCATGTTTCTGTGAGTTGTTGAAGCAGATTGCTGTCGCCTATATGTCCAACTTCGGCATGGGGTCTTCCTTTTATAATTTTTTTTTTATATATATATATATATATTTTTTTTTCTTAAATAATTTTTTATTTGTTGCTGTTGTTCGAATGGTCAGCCTGTTCTAATCCTTTAGCGTCACATAGAACGCTATATGACAAAACGGCGCTATACTACACACAAGGCGTCATAAATCCCTTCGCGTAATATGAGACTACCCTACCCTACCCCACACCTAAACCTAACCATCACAGCGCGTGTTATATTAACGTTAACGGGTGCCATGTGCGTAGTATAGCGCCATTTTGTCATATAGCGTTCTATATGACGCTAAAGGATGAGAATGCGTTGGAATGGTAGCTTGGTAAATTTGTTGTTGATAAAATATTAAGTATCTCTCCATAATTAAGATTTTGGTACATTATCACCAGAAGTAATACTAATATCATGTAATTTACATCTCTACATTGATTAGTTGATACCAAGGGTGACTGGACACTTCTGCAATGTATTTTAGCTTCTTTCTTTACCAATAGAGGCAAAAGTATCAGGCTGTGGATTTTGCCCCCATCCCCTTCTCTATCGACTCAGACCTTAGAGCCGTTTTCCTAAATGATTGTAATTACATCAGCAGATTTGGCACATTCGGGGAGAACAAGTGGTGGTTCCGACTTTAATGGTATTTTATGTGGTTAGTTACAGTTGTGAAATTACAAACAATAAATACACATTCTGATGCATGAAATGAATGGGATTTTTACTAGCATTGTATGCACCTTAGTTTTTAAGTGAAACATTTCACTCAAGCTTATTCACCTCAACAAATCTGAGGTGCTTTGAGCTCATGTCAATGGGGCATACAATCAATCAGCTTTAAAACAGAAAATAAATAAAACCTGCACTAATTGAAAGAAAACAAGCGGATAAAAAGACTGAATCCAACATTGGCAAAAAAAAACACAGCATAACAAGAGATTTACAAGGAATTTAAAAGGCCATTTAAAAGTCATATTTGACCAGAGAACAACACATTTTGGGAAGTCTGTAAGCATTTATTTCAACGGAATAACATTTAATTAGCATTTCCGGGAAAAATAAAAACCTCTCCAGGTCAAAATGACCAGACCACAACATGATTTAGAAACTGCTATTCTTATATTTAGTTATAGGCTTGCTTTTTGTAACACTTCAAGGCCATTTCACACAGCATCAACTGACGCCAACCAACATGGACAATCACTAGATTACAGTCAATAACTTCTAAGACAATCCACGACCAGACAAAAGCTGATTTAACATGTTGAATCGCCAAAATCAAGCTCCAACAGTCACCGACAGGAGTAACACACTGATCCGACAAAAATCCAACAAATAATCTATTGCCATCGGTCGCAGTGTGAATTGGTCTTCATTTGTTATAATAAATCTTATAGCCTCACTTCATTGGCGACCAGTAAAATACAGAATTAATTTTAAGATTTTGGTATTTGTATTTAAAGCTCTGAGTGAACTTGCCCTTATTTATATTTTGGATCTTCTTTCTCTCAGTTGTTATTAACTGTTCCATAGTCACGATTAAAAACCATAAATCCTTTTCAATACTGGCACCAAGGCTTTGTAATACTTTACCCATTTCCCTCACAATATCCACATTTGAATAATCTCTTAATAGTTTTTTTTTCCTCAAGCTTACTTCTTGTTGTTTTACCTTTTAATTATATCCTGTTAGTTTATTGTAAGGCCATTTTTACACACTGAAGTACTTTGGTCACGTTGTTTTAAAGTGTTATATACCTAAACATGTTATACTTTGCCTCAATAGTAGTAACTACAATAATACAGTAAAACCATATTAAGTTTTAATTCTTACCACCGGCCTATTATTTATAGTCACCATCTTTTTGGACCATTAGACAACAATCCTCAGTCTGTGGGTAAAAAGATAATGGCAGAAAATTGCAACTTTAGTTTAACAGCTCTCATAAGATCTCTTCCTGTTATATACTGGTGATTATTTTCTCATATTTTTTTGCAATCTCAGAGAAAACACCTCCGGCATGTACACACTGCAAAGCTTAAATGAATCAACTAAATTACTGTGTATGTAAAGAACAAGACCAAGCACGCATGTACAGTAGTGCACATGGCCAGAGAAAAGACACTTATTAAAGAAAGAAAGCAACTGTCACCAAAAAGCCGGATACATACAATTTTTAAAAAAAGATTGCAGCTGTCCTGAGATCTGTGGCACGAGTTTCCGACTTGGCACAATGCCTAGAGCTTTCAATATTTTGCACACTAAAAGAGAGTGCATTGCGTCCGTCTGGGATGTGCCTCAAGCACTACTTCTGCCTCTCTCATTTTGCCGTGACCTCGTTCATTCTGTCCTTTAAATGCCTCACTTCCACTTGTCTCCCTTCCTCTTGTCTCTGTGGCTACACTCAGAGCAGCTTCATCCCTATGAAGTGTGCAGTAACAGGATCTGTGATGACTGGTTCTGTGTGGGGGACCCTTAGGGGTGCTGCTTACTACTGTTGCATGTTCAAAGCTCTCTCAAAAGCCTAGGAACAGCAGATCCGATGCCATGTTGAATCCCTTTCCACGGTTTAAACACCGAACACCACTCGTCATCTGCCTACATTATCAAAGTAAGACCTCCCCGGATGCCAACCAAAGCTGTCTGACAGGCCCCATGGCGCCTGAAGACGGTTGACCTTGCAGCATCTGCTGGAGCGAGGAAGAATGGGAAGCTATTCACACTGAGATATGAGAAAACGGATATAGAGTAAAGACTGCATCAGCATATAGACTCTCAGCAGGACCAGAGGGATTGTGCGATGTGCACAAAGAAATCAGACTCTAACCTTGTGTTGCACAGAAGGCAACAACCAGCATATGGAAACTTGACACTATACTCATTCGTGTCATACAGAAAGTAGACAAAAAGAGCTTTTATGCTCACCAAGACTGGATAAACAGTATTATTGTTTAATATTATTACAATTGTTTTCTATTTTTCATGTATTTTAAATTGTAATTTATTCATGTGATGGTAAAGCTTCAGTGTCACATGATCTTTCAGTAATCATTCTAATATGCTGATCTGGCGCTTTAGAAAACAGATTAAAACTGAAAAAACAAACAAAAATAACGACTTTATTCGACTATTCCTTTTCTTCCTTGTAGACCTGAGACGAGAGTTCAAGAGATTTCCACGACTGCAACCTCCTTCAACTACTTCAGTTCAGTTCTCGCGCATGCGTCGTGGAAATCTCTTGAACTAAGGCCAACAAGGAAGAAAATAGTCGAATAATGTCGTTATTTTGGGGAGTTTTTCGCACAAAAAGTATTCTCATGGTTTGATAAACTTATAGTTGAGCCACTGTAGTCACATGGAATATTGAAACATTTTCTTCATTGACTTTCTGGGCCGTCAAGTTTCGATCCCAGGTTGCCTATGTAGCAGTGATCCACCTCTCAAATTTAATCAAAAATATCTTCATTTGTGTTCCGAGGATGAATGAAGGTCTTACGGGGTTGGTACAGCATGGGGGTGAGTGATTAATGACTAAATTTTCATTTTTGGGTGAACTATGCTTTTAAGAGAGAGATTTTTTTGGCATTTTTAAAATTTGTAGCTATAATGAATCCCAATCAAATACAAATGTATTGTTTTCTAATCGATACAAGCACATTCCAGAGCCCAGATTTCTGGAAGAGCCCCCCTTTTACTGCAACAGTTCGATTGGACTTTGGTGGACTAACACTAACAAATGTCCAACACCATCAGATAAGGATGCAAGGACAACTCACAGGCACATCAAGTGCGGGAAGGACATGACTTCCCATTGGTCCACATGCAGTTTCTGCCCTATACCCATCATGAGACTAATCCTTAACGTTTAAGCCAACCACCATAAACGTTCTTTAGGACTTCTTGGATGCAAGAGCAGTGGCTGAAACAAAGCGAGGCCACAATAAGCCATCCAACTAACACAGTCTCATCCCAAAAAGTCATATAACTGACGTTTTGGGACGTATTTTGACCATATGTCAATATCAGCCTTTTTAGGGCCCCCTTAAACGTCGGTAGATGGCGATCCCGGGCCGTCATACAACTGACGCTTTACCTTTAACGTCAGTTAGGTGACGGGTTAGGTTTAGGGTTAGGTTTAGGTATGGGGTAGAGTTAGGATCCCATAACCTCATCTACCGACGTTTAAGGGGGCCCTAAAAAGGCGTATGGTCAAAAGACGTCCCAAAACGTCAGTTATATGACGTCTTGGGGTGAGACCGGGTTGATCCAACCCATTCATAACTATGTTCGGAAAACTCAAACTACACACATTCATTTCATACTTAAGGAAAATAAGTGTTCTCAGTGACAGCTATTTGTTGTACAACATCTTAATCTACAAAGTAATCCGCTGAGACAATTGTGGAAATACCATTCAGAGTCTCCCATCTGGAGATACGGTAACAGACACACCTGCAGAGGTGAGACTGTAACAATTACAGCGTAGTCTGCGTATTCCAGATTGTTAAGGCACTTGCACCGACTTCAGGGCCTCATCTGTTCCAGATTTTAGGACCCTTTTTAGTGCGTCAGGAAATCAGCATCCCACAGAGCTTTTGTGTTCAAGGCTGTTGAAACAGATTCTAGCTCATTTCCCTAATACATTGTTACAACCAAAGGATCACCGCCATCGGACTGCTCACTCGACCATGTGTCGAACGTAAATATCACTTAACCTAACCTCCTTCCAGAAACCTTGGCATTGTTGTATATTATTAGTGTAAAGGTCATTAGAGGCCATATAGCTGATCTTTCGTTTATTTGTTTGATGCATAATAAGGATCTTCACTTTATTTATATTTTAGACACTTATCTTCCCATAAGATAATGTAACTCTGCCACAGCCACAATCAACTTAATCGTACTGTATGCATCACATGCACTTTATTCATTTATTAGCTGTGTTGATTTAGTCTTGTTTGTCTTTTTTTTAATATAATGTAATTTATTACACTTGTGTTAATAATACAGAAGAGGCTCTTAGTTAATGGAATCTAACAAATCCTTCAGATTGGTTATATGAGTCAAGCAGGTTTGGTTGAGCTTCTGTTTATGTTCACATATGTGAAAAAATGTTCATCATATAAAGTGATTGTGTCTCTTCAGAATACTTGGACTAAACTTTTTGAAGCGTCAAAGTAGTAGTTACGTAGCTGTCAATGGAGGGACAGAAAGCTTTTAGATTTCATCAAAAATTTCTTCATTTGTATATTCTGAAGATGATCAAAAGTCTTTCTGGTTTGGATCAACATGGGGGTGTGTAATTAATGACAGATTTTCATTTTTGGGTGAACTGTTCCTTTAAGTGACGTGATCAAAACTCACAATATTAATTTAGTGCCCATACAGACCAAATCCTTACATTTATTGTAACCATTTTAAACCTTAATATCTACACCCTAGACCTAATTCATATAGGTAGCAGAGTATCACAGGGATTTTAGACTTTTATGACTTAAGAAACCATATAACTTAGTAACTATAGCAAGCACCAAACGCATTTATAGTGCAGCACTAAATTTCTTCAAATTTAGTTGAATAAGTACACTGAAGCTGTATGTAGACAAGACTCTGGGCATCAAAATCACAAGACAGGGTTAATTAACTAAATCACAAAGGCACTTTCATAAAGCAAAATCAGACAAAGATATTTCACACCATTGAACCAAAACAAAGCTTTTGACAGTATTTTTTTTTTTTTTAGAAAAACTGAAAATGAATTCCCTTATTGCAACAATTATTTGCAAAGTACTTGACGCTTCCTACATGGAAATCTATCAAGTCTAAATGCAGCCTGCAAAATAACAGCTTCCAATGACCGTTTTCAAGTCCGTGGAGAGCTTTTGTGGAAAAAAATGCTGTTTTTCCTCTCAACTTACTCATTAACCTATTGATTTGTCTCTTCGAATGTTGCCATTTCATTTCACTGGAAGTGGAAACACCCATCACAAGCATCATACTTAATGAGCTGCCTTCATGCTGTGCACTACTCTGTGTGAAAAAAAAGAGAGAAATGATTTCAAAGAGAGCATAGGTGTTGGGCTCTTTGGTTCAGATTCTTATTCTAAGGTATGACACATAAAGAGCAGACCACTTTCACAGTGAAGGATACTGTAAAACTTTAATTCTCAGAACACTTCTTTTTGTTCTTATCTCACTACTCTCTCTGATACTTTTACATCTTTCCTTTGCAGATTGTTCTTCTTGACACTCCAATTAATCCTAACATCACTTTCCTTGTTACAAAGTATTCTCAGGTCAGCCGTTGTCTAATCTGTATCCCTCTCACATTCAAAATCTTTTTTTTTTCAGCTTTTTCACAGTCTCCTAGACCAGGTGTTTTCAAACTTTTTGATGCCAACCATCACAGATGGAATAAAGGTGAAGCGAGGATTCAAGTGCGGGAAATTAAGGATCTTTAATTAAGAGGTAAAATACAAATACAAACAAAAATACCCCGAGGGGGAAAACAAGAACGGCATATCAAAACTTGACTGTGGCAGAAACACGAGGATACATAGGCCCCGTTTACACGAAGGCAAAACTCATATATTTCCCTGCGGTTTCATGTAAACGGCCTCTCGTTTACATGAAAACCCCGTTTTTATCACAGAAAACGATTATTTCTAAAAACTCTGGCCAAAGTGGAGATTTCTGAAAACGCTGATTATGTGTTATCGTGTGAACTGGGAGAAACGGGGTTTTAGGTTCTCTCTTGTCGATTCTGAGGATTCTGATTGGCTTGCATGGCTTTATCCTTCTCCCTACACTACACTGCCTACACATTTATGTGGGTGTGTGCACGATGTTATTTTTGAAAACGAAGAGGGGGAAAATATTTGTTTGGCTAAATACCTGGCTTTGTGTAAACGTGGCCTTAGAGTGACAAACCAGCACAGGACTGCAAACACAGGGAGAGGCAATGTTTACACGGAAACGATCAGAAGAGAAAATGCGTTGCGTTATCGCTTTTTATTCTGCGTTTAGACGAGTGTTATGGGCGCATATGATGCGTGCATATGATGACGCAAAAATGTGGGAAATTTGATATAGTGAGCACTCCAGGCAGCTAGGTGGCGATGTGGAGCACTGCCACACAACAACAACAAGTCTGTGCGCCTGCATACAACCTTCTCTGTCTAGCAGACTTTTGCGTTTTACCCTTTACACGGGAACGCGGTGGTGGAGCGTTTTTAAGATTTCCACTCTGGAGGGTGGTTTCACTTTTTTGCGTTTTTAAACCCCAAAAATGCCGTCACCATGTAAACAAAAGGCACATCCGATACAATATTTTTACGTTTTCACCCGTGAGCGTTCTCGTGTAAACAGGGCCTAATTAGGGAGGCAAACAAAAGAGGTTAACAAGGAAAGCAGGAGGGGCAAATTAATCAATAATCAGATGACAAGACAGGAGAGCAAATGGCGCAAGGAAACACATGACAAGCCATGTGCTCACAACAGACAGGACTATAACTATAATGTCAGAGCTCTGTCACCAAACCAACATATAAACTAGACAGAAGTTACTGAACCCAACAACCACCAAATTATCCTCTTGTAAAATTTTAAAAAAGCTATAGTTTCATGCACAAAAATATGATATTACAAATTAATTTATATATATATATATATATATATATATATATAAAATCATCTTTATATAAAGATACATAAATCTTCATCAAGATGAGTATATGACGACAGGATTTTTGTCCAGAATCAAGCTCTAAAATCCCATTCAGTGGAGAATCTTCCTTACAACTTCATTCTGAGATATTAGAATAGATATTAGATATTAGAATGCAGACCCTGTCTCACTGGCAGGATTTATCTTTTAATTTCTCAGCTGCATTGTTCTACTGTCTCAGTCATTCCCATGGGAATCTCAGCCACAAAATCAGGGAAAGGCATGAGGCGAGACCCAGAAAGCTCTAGCGCTTACTATTTATGTCTTTCTGGTTAGAGATGACAGGGAGGCTTTAAACTGCAGAACTTTGCCAAGCCGGGCATTGGGAGTCTTCTCACGTCCACGAGATTCTTTATCTCAGCGTGACACAACTGTCCCCAGTGCTGTACTAAGAAGGAGAAGAGCGTATCGCTTCTCTTCCACTCTTGTGCCTCCTCTACTCTGTTCATATAAGAGCTGGAGCTTTGAGCAACCCAAGGTGTTTGCAGCACAACAGCTTTGACACGTTAAAGAGAGACGGGGGACTAGGATTGTGTAAAGCTGAAAGACTAGAAACCGATATGTGACCTTTTAGGACCGCTATTAGATGTTATTTTAAAATGAACTAAATTGAAATAATCCTTCTTCCAAACTTGTTTTCATCTTACCCTAATTCACTGTGGTATGCACATTATAAGTGCTTATATTTTAGACTGAACAGGATGCTTTTTGCGCAAAATGAAGTACTTACGTCACTCGTCTGTGAGTGTTTCGTTATATCCGTAAATAGAGAAAAATTGCTACGGCTACTTTGGCGCATGTGGGAGTGCCATAGTTGTTACAACGAGCGAGAAAAGGTTGATAAATAGCACGCTAAATCTTGAACCTCTGGAGAATCAGACGTTTAAAAAAAGACAAAAGAAAAACATGACAGAGCTCGTAATAAGATTAAAATCAACATTGGCTGAGCTATTCAGAGATGGAGAGCATGGAAAATGCATGCAGTTTTTTTTTAACTGCCTGAGGGCCAAAAGTTACATAGTGCACCTTAAAAATCCAAAATCATTCTGTCATTTACTTTACTTCAAGCTCTTCATACTTCAAACTTAGGTTTCTTCTGCATTATGGGTCACATTTACATTTCTTGCCTAAGGGTCTAATAAAAAGTGTTTTAATTATGTTCATGATATTTACCTAAGCAGGCTAAGGATACAGAATTAATGCTTTAGGTGCATCATATTTTATTAAACCACATTGGGGGAAGTTATGTGTATGGAATTACACTGCAATACAGATTAATTATCAAGCCTGATGAATCTAAGCAAATATATCAAGGGGATAGTTCACCCAAAAATATAACATTTTTGAAAAATATAAAATGTTCATGATGCTCCAATGGAAATATAAGAGGACCAGGGTTTGTCAAGCTCCAAAAAAAGTCTTCTGAAACAATATGATAGCTTTGTGTGAGAAACAATGAAATTTAATTATTATTCACAAAAATGCTTGCTTGACTGCTGATTGTGGTCCACAGAAAAAAGAAAGTAAAACTCAAAAGGGTTAGTAAATAATTATAATTTATAATTGGGTCAACTGTCCTTTTAAGCATCATCATTTGTACCTGGATACAGGAACATAACCACAATATTCCTCCATATTCAGATTAGCAGACAATTTAATCCTTGACCTGGCCTATGGACCCGTAGCAATTTGGTGCTACAAAGCCGCCATAGTGCCACGAATTACATGATCGTCAAATCAAAAATGTCTGCCAATTTGATGATGATGAAAATCCAACTTCTTTGTTTCTGAACGTTTATACACATGTAATACCTTTATTTTGACTAATTAAGGTATGAGGAATTCATTTCTGCCATTGATTTAACCATTTTGGGTGATTTTGACCTTAAAAGGGCTTTCTTTCATCTTACTATTGAGCATCGCACCAATTGATCAACCGGACCCTGCAGGCAGGAGAGGTTAGTTGAGAAGACAAGACAATTAGCACAGCTGTATCAAACAGAAAACTACCTCAGTTCAACGAATAACCACAGAAGACACTGACAATCAGCATGAAGGAGCAGAAGTTAGTCTCATCCAAATACCTATCTGAGGCACATAGGAGTATGACATTGCTAAGGAGCCGGGCATGAGTATCCGGCAGATACTTTCTCATGATGTGCTTTCAGCATCTCCCCGGTTTGATGGTGACCAGCTCACGTCAACAAGTCAAAACCTGTCAGTGAGATTGAGCCATGACTTGATCTCACCCAATGGAGTCCTGAGTCTACTTATGCCACTCATGTTGTGGATGTGGTAGACTTCATGTCGAAGATGTGACAGATGCCTCTAGTACAATTCCCCACTTTAGGTGCTGTCATCAATACCATCATCAGCTCAACATCATCCCACTGCCAAGAGCCGGGGTTCAGCCATCTCGTAATAGATTCCTACATCGAGATGTCCCTGAAAGAAGGGGAGCGCATGCGACGTACAGACTCAACAACAGGCATCGACATCATTGGCATGAACAGAACTTGACAAGTTCTGGGCGTCTGAGGAATCCGCAACTGTTAGATCGGGATATGGGTTTTTACATTTTATATTTTTACATACAATTTTACAGTATTGCATTTGTTCTCCTCCTAAGTTTATTATTTTGGTCCCTTATACATAAAAAATAGAATATATAAATATATTAGAATCATAAACCATTTGCAAAGAATGAAATGCATCTCAGTAAGCTTAGAAACAGGCTCGTGACCACACAAGTCTCACCATTTTCATGCTTGCTACGCTGAGAGACAACAAATGGAACGACTTAGAGCTCCAAATCTGCTACAAAAGAGGCAGTAACCACTGCAATCACACATTGTGGCACATTGATGTTATCTTTGCAGCCTCTATCTGTCTCTCTCTGACTTTATCTTTCCCTCTCCCTCTCTGAAAGGTGATTCAATTCAGGCCCCACGCGCTCTTACGCGGTTGCTGCTCTGAGGCTCCCCGGTCTCTGCCTTTATGCTACTGTTATAGAAGGGCTGCACTCTCCTGTCCAGGTACGTACGTCAACGGAAACACACACTATTCAAGTGTAAATCTGTAATAGCTATATTTTTGGTGACTCTTGAAGGCAGACCCATAGTGCTCAGTAAGGCAAGACATGTCATGGTGAATTTTTATTGTAGAAAAAAAGTCAGTCTGGAAGGAGTCTTTCACATGGATTCCCAAGTTGATTTCATTGTCAGATATTTCTAAGGTAGAATGTGTGATGCACTGTCATCCAGCATCAGGGAAGAGGACCAAACCTGACTAATATATCCGTCACAGCAGAACACGTTACTTCACACAGTACACGACACACAAAGGCAGAAGCAAGCCGAGTCGTTATGAGCTTTTCAGCTCTAAAATGACATCTCACACACTGAAAGGAACTCCATTTGCTTTGGAACATTTGTCATGTGAAAGTATGTTGGCTACTGTACCATTGTCATGATGCCAGAGAACTAATAGATGACTAGGTTGTCATGGGAACTAATGTTCAGTTGGGACAATGAATTACTCTGCTAAAATTGGGCACAGTAGATTTTTTTTTTTTTTTGGGTTCAGACTAATGCTATTGATTACGGTGCTTGTAAAGCAGCACAGCATTGATTTTACTTAGACATTTTGTTTGGGGATTTTTCCAAACCCCTAACCCTAGGTTTTACATTTCTGCAGTTAATTCAGCCCAAACCACTTTACATATAGACATCACCCAACCCCCTAACTATGGGCACTTTTGGGCCTGAGGACTTTTAGAAAGTAGACCTGCATAGGCAGATGCATAGAAAGCAGAGAGTAGACATACTTTTCAAACTCTCACACATTTTGTCTTTTATCTAAAAGTGATTTCGGTAGCACTTTATACTGTCCTGTTCCCATATATACTATTCGCTTATTATAGTTTTTACAATAACGGGGTAATGATAATCAACATTCTTCATAATATCATATTTTGTGTTCAACAGAAGAAAGTAACTCAACAAAAGGTTTGGGACAACAAAAGAGTGGTTTTGAACATTTTTTGGTTGAACTCTCCCTTTAAGTTTGGGTTACCTGGACTTTCAATTGATGGACAGAAACCTCTCTATAAGTTTCATAAGAAATATTTTAATTGTTAAAAATGTTTAGAAGCTTAACCAAATCCTATATGCTTGGAACAACTTGAGGGTGAGTAAATTTTCGAATTTTTGGGTGAACTATATTATCTTATCCCTACTAGCATTTTATGTATACTTAATACACAAAATCATGTGTTAGGTTAAACAGAATTCTGTGATGGAAATTGGATTTTTTTTTTCAAGGATAGGGAAATGCACATTTTATTGTATCCTCTTATGTAATGTTGCTCTTTGAGCATAAACAACATCTGCAAAGTTACATCGCTCAAAGTTTAAAACAAACAGAGATATTTTCGTCTACAGAAATCGCTTTTAAGGACTACAACAAATGACTGATAGGGAAGCTTCTTCACGAGTTTGTGACATCACCAAACCCTAAAATTTACATAAACCCCGCCCCCAGGAACATGCGTTTAAGTCTGAGGCTTAAATCTTGTCCTTCAAATCATGCAAATATGTGCTTATCTAACTTAAACAATATTTACTTCACCAATAAATTCTGAACATAACTGCAGAATATTAAACATTCCTCTCCTGTACTTCAGCACTGCATAAACTGTGTTCATTGGAATTATGTAGGTTTACTGTTACCTAGGGAGCAACTCACCAAGTCGCCTTCCTTCTAAGAAGTTGTTTACATGGCAGATGAATACAATTCTGATTCTGGTATAGTTAACGGTGCACTGGAGGCATATGTGATCAGATATGAGCTATCTAGAATGACAGCTACCCCTTAAAAGTCCTTCCAGCAAATTACAACACACACACTCTAGAGTAATCCAACTATCTCTAATGAGCACAACCAGTCCATCTCAACCATCATTCCACAGTGCCGAAGGGCTGTGTATGTGCATTCAGCATGTTGTCTCATGGGCACTGCTGCAGTGTTTGATGTGGGCATCCAGGCCTCCTACTGATGCAAAACTCAGTGGAAAGGACTCCATCCAGCTAACCCCCGGTCAAATGCTTCACTTCACAAAATGGCCTTGCCAGCTGTCCATGCTGACATTGTGTCAGTAATTAGCCAGTGGGGGGTTTGGACTGGCAGGGAGGCAGCTATGCCTGTCTGCCTGCAAATGGAGGCGGTCATGTCACACTTATGAAACCCAGAGGAAGATTGGAAACCCGCAGGTGGAACTTAAGTAGCTGGGGTGAGAATGTACCGGCCATACTTGTGTCCTGATAATGGATGAACTGAAAAGCCCAATTCAGTTTTTATGCACAGGAAGTGAGATAAAGTACTGATTTTCCTGCAGCAAACCCTTGGCAATTTTGTGTGCAATAATCAGATCAATGGGAGAGGTAACTTAAAGTCATCATAAAACTGACACTGTCACTTTTGACTTTTTTTTTATAAAAGTTATTTCTTTCCCACATAAATGTCTCTAAATCACTCAAGCAGGTTATTAATTTGTTTAGGCTTACTGACTATATAAACTGTCCGGTGTGACAGGCACAGATTCTCAAGCACTCAAAATGTTACTCAGATGACATATTTCTTACTCAAAGATTTCAACACTGAACAATGAAACTGTGAAATTCACAAAATTCATGAGGGAATTCAAATCAAATCAAAATTCCAGTTACACAAATGTTGTATGTTTGTTTCAATGTGTACTTCAAAACATTTACAAATATTTGTTGGGCAAAACAACGGTTTGATTGTAGCCTATGCTACCTGTTTCCTGGCCAGTAGCTTCATAAGCGTTTTGAAGCAAAGCCTAAGTTATAACTAAGATTTGTGCCTAGAAATAAAATGACTTCGAAAAAAAAAACACTTGTTGTAAGCAAAGCTGCCGATAAAAGTGCATGCATGGTCAAGAGGTGAAAGGGTTTGAGGATCCCTCAGGTTGTTTATGTGTCACGTGGGGTCTTTCGGCTTCCACACACTGCAGAGCGCTTGAAAATGCCCGCGGGCTTCGAGCCATTCATTGTAAGTGGAAACGCTGGAGAAGTCGTTTGATATTCAGGCAATGAAAACAGAAACCATTGTTTGAAAAACGTATTGTTAAAACTTAGAGAAATAAATGAAGTGTGGAGAGTCCGGAATATTTCGAGCCAGTGATGGGTTTCCTTATGGAACGTTTATGAATCTTTTAACGAATCTTTTTCGTGACAGTTTTTCTCTTCTTCCAAAAACTGACTGGTATTACATACCAAAAACGGTATTTACGAACGTAGGCTAACGAACAGGCATCGCATTATTGAACAAGGATCTACTGAATGAGGAATGTTCAGTTCGACATGAAACAGTTTAGTTACTAGAAGGATGAAGGTGCTGTTAGTCGAAAAATGACTGATGAACTTATTAAAAATGGCATCACAGTGTAGGCTATTTAATTTTATAGACTTTGTTATAGATTGATTAAAATCATGCCCAGTGGACGTGAAAAATACACTGAAAAAATGGTAACCTAAAATTTTGCTTCATGTGGTAGGCTAACATCTAGGCTAAATCAATCGGTTTTATTAAAATTGATTTCAAATTAAAATTGTATTTAACATTACGGAATCAACATAAATATGTTAAGTTACACCAACAAAACCATAGTTAGGCTATAAGATACTGTAGCTCCTTGACGTATATTGCAGTTTACCATTTACAACGTAATAAAAGGCAATTCTGAGTTGCTAAACGATTCGAGTGAACGATTCAATTATTTCATTTCACAGAAGCCTAGCCTAATGCTCACTTAGCATATGACTTAACCTCCAAGTGTCCAAATCCTAGGTGAATCACTTAGATGAATCAAAACCACCATCATGGAGAAACAGTCTGAATCGTTACTTTTACATCGTGTATTAGCCAACAATATGTAATGATTGTGAAACAAAGCACTATAAAAATAAATGTTACTTGACAATCAACTCAAACTAAAATCATTTACAAGATTAAAAATAGACGTTGTTAGACAACAGTGACTATCATCAAAGCCTCGAATTTTGCTTTCTTCTTTCATTTAACAATCTTTAGCCGATAGTTTTGCAATCTCACAATCCCATTAGTTAGCTAAAAGTGCTAGCTGTCTCAATAATTCATGAACGGATACTTTAGCCACAGAAACTGCTCTAAAACTCGAACCTATTAGAAGCACCGACATAAATCGCGATACTTTTTTTATCCACGCATGTACTCAGCCAGCCATTAACTAATTGTCCTTCATGCAGTCAGTTCAATTAAGTTCATATTAATTTAAGGAGCACAACGCGCCTTATGTGCTCGCCACAGCTCATTGCACAACGGGTAATTCATGATTTTGACAGGAAACCCTCCCTCATCCAAACAGACCGTTCAGCAGATTGTACCTCTGGCATCCGCTGTCCAAGGTGCTGATCCACTCTGAGACGAGATTGATGTTTCTAGAGTGATTTAATCCGCATCAAGCGCGCGCTGATGGAAAACAAGAGATGTCGCCTCCAAAAGAATGCAAACCCTTGTCAAAACTAGTGAAACGCGTGTGAGAGAGAGGAAAGAGACACGCGCGTGCGGGCCGGTGCTCGTCAGTCCGATCCACGGTACTCTCTCTCTCTCTCTCTCTCACTCTCTCACTCTCGCTCCCTCTCCCTCTCTTGAATCAGTGATTCAGTCTCTTCCCTCACCCTCCCAGCAGTCAGAGAACATAATTTATTGGCAATTTGCTTATGTTGGGAGACCGTCAGTCCAATGCCTCCACCTTTTATTGGACAATACAACAGCTAAATGAAACCCCCACTAATATCGTGTGCACTTTAAAAAAACATACAGTATCTACTGAAAATTAATAAAATGCAACGTTTAGAATGCAATTTCGACATTTTTATTTTTAAAAATTGAACAGATCATATAGAACACTTACTGTAGGCTATATCTGAGTTAATTATAATCAAAGAACCAGCATTAGTAGACTACTAAATATCATTTTGTGCAAGTATTCTTTATAACTAAAATGAGGATGGGGGCACAAATTAAACTAACATGTGAGAATACGTAAGACGCTACTGATTAAAATAGCCTACAGATTTCGGTGCGTACTGGCCTACTTTGAGCACTGCCCTAGCGGATACATGTGGAGCTGGGGAAGATGGAGGGTTTCTGAAAGCGCTCTGAAACAGCCACAGCAAATGCTGACCAAGTATTTGAAGGTTGAGCAGCAAGATAATTGGCTATTGATATGGCAGGAACCAATCAGCTGTGCCCTACAGACCTTATGTAGCCCGGCCCCTTTTCAGTGCTGCGCTCGTTGTCTTTTAGATGCAAGAAATTGACGAAAAACTCAGGAAAAATGGCTTGCAAACCTTGAGTCGGGAGGAGCCGAATGGGAAAATGCCTGTGCAGTTATCACTTCGTCAAAGGTGAGTTAATACAAATTAAGTGGCTATGTTTGTGTAACGTGTGATGTTTCCGAACTTCGTTAAATCAAAGTATGTCTGCAAGATGAGGTAGTTGCTGATATCTACCGCCTTGATGGCTGGAAAATCTTTCAATTCAGTTAAAAAATCGCTCCTCTTCATAACGTAAGGATCACGTCCAACATATGTTTGTTTTTTTGTTTATTTATTTCTCTTGTAATAGTGTGTAATGTAGTACAGTGCGTACTTTTCATTCATCTCGTCCATTGCTCTTCACTCCCTGCCCTTCATCTGAATTGCGCAAGTCAATCACGTGACTGAAACCCAGCTATTGTAATCAGTCTGAAATATCTAGAGTTTCATGAGAGAACTTTGTATTTAACTACTGATAACATAACATGATGCCACAAGACACTAGACACACAACAAACAATCTAATAATTGATAATTTTAACAAGAACAAATGCATTATGAGATTACAAAACAACAAACTGCTAAATGTGACAACACAATCAACAACACCAACAGTATAAAGTAAACAGCAAAATGTCAAACAATGCAACTGCGAGTACTAATGACCCAGAGCATGCTGGGAAGAAGGCAAATGGGACTAATAACCTTAATTGGAAGCAAAATGCATGATTAGACATAACAGAAATGCTTTAATTAATAACTGCTCCTTCATGTGGGATTTACTCAATAATTAATCAGAATGATAAAAACTTTTCACAACAAAAGGAGTGGATTTTTATCATTTTTAAATTAACTCAAAAACATTTAATTACAAAAATAAAAAATATGTTAAATAGTTATGAAATATTCAAGAAATTTTCAAAAGCACTGCATCATTTTTATTTTACAGTGTGTGCCTTAAGCATAAATATTTCATGATCATGATGTACAACATCATGGTGTATTTTGGCTCAGTTTCTCTGGAAATGAGGCATAACTGCAGAGCATCACACCAAAAGGTGATTGTATGCCTGTAAACATATTGTGAGGTTATTATTTCATATACATACATAATTTGTGAGTGAGCCATGACAATACAGTTACCTGGCAACTTTGAATGCTCAAATTCTGCCTGCATCTGAAATATAACAAGATATTCGCTAAAGATAAAATACACAGAAAGTTCCTTTCTTGGGGTATCATTGCACACAACTCTCTTTGCCTTATGAATTTTTCAAACACAACTAATTGGATCTGTGTTAAGAAATAAATAAATAATGCATCATGTTTTGGCACACATGAACAGAAAGAAAGACTTGGAAATGAAGTTACCCAAGAGACAAAGAAATTCCACTCTAGGGTCTTTCTCCACAAGATATAGAGAAGAATCTTGACACTAGCACATTTGCAACAAAACCCGCTGTAATGAACCTTCTCACCAACAACATGAATGTAAACAAGATGCATGTAGGGTTGCTCATATAGAAGCATCCATAAATGAATACATAAGCGAGAATACACAACACAGTGATTGAAGGCCTCCTCATATAATAGGGAAAAAATACATTCGATTTGAGATTCAAGAGAAGAGTGCATAAAGCTTTTAACAACTAAGAAAAAGAGAAATCAAGAACAAAAGAGAAAGAGTTGTCTGTCTACCCCAAGTTTAATTCAATATCGAACCACCTAACCACATGCTCCCTCATTAGGCGCCATTCGGATGGACAGACGTTTATTGGGAGACTGTTGGACTGTTGTTGAGCTGGCAGCATTTAAGACATGTAGTTTTAATTAAACATCACTCCGATTTCACACGCTCGGCTTCCCCTTCGCTTGCTATCCCTGTAGCAGTCTGACATCGTGTGGCTCGCGCACCACCTCTCATTAGTCCTCTACAGCTCGGCCAAACTAATTAGCAGTGTGTTGAAAAGTTCACGTGGGCGTTAACATCTTCATTTGCTACTAAAATCGGTGGCCTTGTTAGGTCTGGCTGCTGCAGGGTGAAACAATGGCTCTATTAAATTTTAAATGGCTCACTGTTGCTTAAAATATATCAAATTGTACATGTGAACAATCCGTGTGTAGCCTACTATATCGCACTGAAGTTAAAGAATAAATAATTTCAATTCACATTTTTTTTCAGCTCAGCATCTACGTGATTCATTTTATAGGTGTGTAAACTTGTATTCCCTCTCGTGTATTCTTTCTGTGAGGAGTGATGGATTCTTTTGCCTTGCATATAGAAACTCGAGGCTGAAAGGCATTTTGAAAAGCAATGAAGGAAAACAGTCCTTTCCGAAAACCTGCTACTAGATCAAATAGAGATTTACTTCTAAATGCAGATTTACTTCCTACACATCTTTCATTTTAAAATATAGATAGCGGAGTTCTTGTTTATTCTTTGTCTAATGAACGAGTAATGGCCCTTAAGCTGCTGTCCTGTGAGTGATTCTTTCTCCCTCACTCACAGAATGCTAAAAGGCTTCGTATTCACAGATGGATCAAATCTCGGATGGCTTTTGATGTTTTCTTCTTTTTTGTTCTGTCTGTCTGTGTGTGGATCAAAATATATGACAAGGAGATTATTAGTGAATGAAGTATGAGCTGCTTGTGCTGGGCTGTGTGCATATGTCCAGCAAATTAAAAAAAAGCTCAACAGTAAATGATTTCTCCACCCTTCAGGACCCTTCTGATGCCCCCTCTCAAACACTCTTTACCATATCAAAGACTAGCTCAGGCCCTGTCTGCATCTCAGACTAGGTTCACAAATAGACAATAGAATTGTATAATCTTTGCACATTCTTTTGGCTTCTCTGTAGAATGTTTATTTGTTTGCTTTCTATGCATAGAGAAAGGTGTTAAAATGAAACGAGTATCTCATTGTTTCTGTTTTATTCAAAATTGACAAAAGCACCATAAAATTTTAAGGGTGTCCAAATGGATGGGAGGTTATATCAATGGAAATGACTGAATTATTAATAATGAATTCAAACAACACTGATTTATTTAGGTCCAAAACAATTAACTGACTGAATTCAGAGCAACATATTAGCATAAGACTCTTATGGTGCTTTTCCATTACCAGTACCGACTCGGCTCGCTTTTCGCTCCGTTTTCCATTGCAGACAGTACCGCCACAAACCCGGTTGTCATAGCGACGCCTTTCGGTCCTCGTTGCCCTATCAAGCTCTCGCTGGATCCTCTCTTCGGCAACCAAACAAAGGAAAGTCTGCACCTCCTCATTTGACCACGCCGTATTCTTCCAAGTTTCCATAATGATAATAGTAGTAAGTTAATTAGTATCTGGCCAAACTATTTAAAAAAGGGTTTGGTTATTCTGGATACTCCATCTGGCGCATGCAATGATGATGCAGTGAATGGTTGCGATTCTCTCTGACCAATCAGAGGTCAGCATTGTTTTAACGTCACATTCTAGTATCGGCACAACTTTCCTTACTAGCTCACTCAGAACCTCGCCAGAGGTAATTAAAAAACTACCCGAAAACTACCCGAAAGCAGGTACAGGTACAACTTTTACACAGTGGAAAACCAAACAAAGGCGAGCCGAGCCGAGCCGGTACTGTGTAGTGCTCCTAGTGGAAAAGCGCCATTATTTATAACATATATTTTTGTGTGTGTATCATGTGGTCCCAAATTATTCAACAGTTTTTATTAGTGAGACATTGGATCATTCACATAACTGATTCATTCAACGCTGTGATTCTGTGGCAGAACATTGAATCCACTTCGTTTAGGCTTCGTTTAGATCTGGTTTTGTTGGCGAAGCAAAGTGCCAATTTTGTTTCTAAAATTTTACTTAAAGGGATACTTCACCCAAAATGTTTACTCACTCTCAAATAGTTCCAACCCTGTATAAATGTCTTTGTTCTGCTGTACACAAAGGAAGATATTTGGAAAATGTTTTGTAACCAAGTAGATCTCGGGCCCCATTGACTATCATAGTATATTTTTCCTTCTATGGTAGACAACGGGGCCAAAGATCTGTTTGTTTCCAACATTCTTCAAAATATCTTCAGCAAAGACAGTTATACAGGGTTGGAACAACTTCAGAGTTTTCATTTTTGGGTGAACTATTCCTTCAATATTAGTTATTTACTTCTTGTTTAATGACAATATCAGACTTGCAAATGAACTGTTGATATCCCAGAACAATAACGTTTGATATTGCTTACTGTAAATATTTTATAACATAAGAAGGTAATAAGACATTGTTTGTATTGCTTTGAACACAGTACAGGAACAACAAACCTTAACATATGCAAATAAATTCTGTTGCGGTCATTTTGCATCATTCAATCACATGATAACATCCAAAGCTTCCCGACGTTTGACAGAATCTCTGAATGCGATGAAAGTGACTTTTGCATTATGAGACTGCACTACCTGAATTTACAATTCCGTGGGGCATCTTATGCACATAAATTGACACACTACACCCTTCACGTGGTTTGCTTCAAATATTTTCACTGTGAAATATAAAGATTTTCACCATTCCCTCAAAACTAGTCCAAGCCAAAGTGGTATTTCAGGAGGGACCCTTATTCTTCGACTGTGAGTGGAGAAACAGTAGCAGAAAAAACAGTATGCCCTTTTAAATGATCTAATTGCTTTTCTCTTTTCTTCTCATGGATGCACACATCACTCCTGATATTGGCTCTGCCATCATTGTGTGATAAGTTCTGGTTTCACTCAGCCACTCTGCTGGAATGCAGTAATTGTCTCTCGCCGGCCTGTATTCTGTGTACAGAGGGCTGTTTTGCAATGCTGATTTGAAGAGGCCACTCAGCAGTATCCTTCTTCCAAAAAGAGTCCATTAGAGTTAGAAGATACAGTATAATGCTGTTGGTTTTCAGATCAACACAAAATTAATGTACTAAGCCGAGATTCATTCACAGTTCGTATAATGCAAATTTCACTCCCTCAAAGTACTGTCATTATTACTTAAAGTAAATAATAAATAATCTATGAGTGTTCAAATTCCATCTCTCTCACTGTCTCACTCTTACACAGGCAGAAGCAAAAACAAACACACATTTATATGTGGAAGTGATAGGCTTGTTAGTGATAAAAGGATAAAAAGGATAAAAACATCCACACAGCCTACTCATCTGATGTTGAGGTAGCTGGATGGTTAAGGATCAACGCTGTTTGCAAGGAGGCTGCAGATACAATCCAGTGCAGGAGTCAACTTAAAAAAAAAAATAATAATGAAAATTCTGTCTTTGCTTCGCCAATATAATCACAGAAATATGCACACAGAATATGTCTACTTCGAAGAAGGAGGGATAACCCGCCACCTAACGGTGACACAGTGTCGAAAGACCAACTCAAATCAGTAATTTGTTGCAGATTTACTGATTTCAAACAGGTTCCCTTTCGAGTCGGACTCTCAACAATCACAACGCAGGCAGTCCTTTTTTAATAAGGATGTCCTTTAAGTCAAACTTTTTAGAGACTTTGAGAAGAGAAATCAAGCGTAGCATGAGTTCTGGCAGGTCAAGTCAGTCAAGTTTGCATTGGCAGACGCTCAGCTGATCCACGTCGACCTATAGGGATATAACGCCTATCACAGCATCCCTCAATATAAGGTCCATTCAGTATTATCAGCAGTTTTATTGCGTTGCTCAGAAGTGAATTACCCTCCTCCCTCCCCAGCACCTCCTGTGGTTCAGTCAGGACTTGGCCTTCTGATATTCCTCGTCGAATCAGACAAAAACAAAGTTCTATCATGCTGTTACACACTCAATATCTGCTATCTGATATCTGCAACACCTTATGTTGGTTCTGTTTTGGATGGCTGCATGGATGGGCAGGGAGTTCTTGCCCAGAACAGAGCCATTCCACCAATCCAAACTGTATGCTAATTGTCAATCGTCTTTGATTAAACTGGTACTGATCAAAAGTAATGTGGGGTGTTTTGATACAAGTTATCTGAATGATTACATTTAAAATATGTAAAATATTCCATGCAGAACTAACAATGGACGTAGAGGGTGATATTGAATCGAAGTTTTTGATGGGTCGTTTATTAAAACAATATTTAAGTTTTTCTTCAAGGCAGTACTTAAAGGGATAGTTCATTCAAAATGTATTTTTCCTCACCGTCATGTCATTCCAAACCTGTACAGTATTTCTTTCTTCCATTGAACACAAGGAGATGTCAATGAAAATGTCTAGCATGTTCTATACAATGAAGATGAAGGTGGGTCGTAAATGGGCCATTTAAGCTCCAAATAATAATAATAAAAAAAACAAAGGTATAAAATTACCCAACGCATTCTCATCCCAAGGCGTCATATACGACACTTTTGCAAAAGCATAAACATCCAACGCACATGGCACCCTTTAGCGTCAAATGAGCCTCTTCGGTAATGGTAGGTTTAGGTATGGGGTAGGGTTAGGGTTAGACCACTAGGAGGCGCCTTCTGCCCCATATATATCTGCGTCTCATTTGAAGCTAAAGGGTGCCATGTGCGCTGGATGTTTACGCCTTTGCAAAAATTACCATGAAAGAGATCATTCTAATCAACATTAAACAAAGAACCAATGGAGTTTGACATAATTTTACATCACTTTTATGTTCCTGTATTTTTTCATTTATTGTATGCAGAAGAGCAACTTGGATATCATTACTTACATTTAACTTATAAACATTATAAATAACTCTTTTTTCCAGACTGATCTCATGAAGTAGCGTGTGTATGACACGCCAATTCGTATTTCCATTTTTGGCGTGCTATCAAGACGCATAATCGCCTTTCAGCGTGTTTATGAACGCCGTTGACTTAACGTTATATAAATATGTGACTTACCTCAACCCCGTCCCTAAACCTAACCGTCAATGGGGTTAATGGCATTTATGACTGTTCCCTTACCATCCTAGGTAAAAAAAAGATATGACTTACCTCAACCCCATCCCTAAACTTAACCGTCACTGGGGTTAATGGCATTTATGACTGGACATTTGACTGCGTGTTCGGACACGCGGAATGACGCGGACGTTAATGGCGTAGACATATACGCATACACGAGGATAGCACAAAATGCGTGGAGATAACACGCCACCTGACTCGAAAGTGGCGTATATGTTTACGCGAAAGTCATGATGTCATGTTGCTTTTTTCTGTTCGGAAGTACATCCAACTTCTTCTATCCCTTTAAATCACCAAAATAGCTCTGGTCAACTGAATCATTTGTTTTTAAAACAACAGATTTAGGTACAAAAATATCAGCGTTCCACAATGCAATCAGAGTGAAGGTTCTGCTTTGCCTTTGTGCGTAGGTGCGAGTAAGTGGGTGGTATAAAGGTCAAACTGAGGCTGGTGAAGAAAAACTGATATCACAGAAGCACGCGCTAATGTCTCAGTTTGTGAACAGACAGATGCTGTCATACACAAAAACGCTCTAGGATATCTCGAACAAAGATGGTGCACATAACAAAAGACATTACAATCCTTCCCTCTGTGCTCTTCCTCACTAGTAGGGGGATGGGACGAGGGCTCCGGGTGATAAATGGGATCTCGGCACTATAGATGCCGTCTGGTCTGGAGAACACCTCTTGCTGGAGGAGCTTCCCCAGCCCTGAGGAAGGGAAGAGCATGACAGATTTATGGACCTGCAAAAGTGCTGACCTTACAGTTTTGCACGGCCGGCCACACAGAGTCACCGCCATCAGGGGCACACTGCACTATTGTGACCCTCTTAGCACGATCAGATTATTACTGTACCGTGCATCAAAAATACATATAAATGTATTTTGAAGGACAGTACCACACCGTTATCTGGAATTAGACTCACCTAAAGGATTATTAGGGATTTCTCTATAATAATGCACATATCTAATCAACCAATCACATGGCAGTTGCTTCAATGCATTTAGGGGTGTGGTCCTGGTCAAGACAATATCCTGAACTCCAAACTGAATGTCAGAATGGGAAATAAAGGTGATTTAAGCAATTTTGAGTGTGGCAAGGTTGTTGGTGATTCAAGCTAATAGAAGAGCAACTTCGACTGAAACACCCAACCGAGGTTTGCAGCAAAGCATTTGTGAAGCCACAACACACACAACCTTGAGGCGGACGGGCTACAACAGCAGAAGACCCAACCGGGTACCACTCATCTCCACTACAAATAGGAAAAAGAGGCTACAATTTGCAAGAGCTCACCAAAATTGGACAGTTGAAGACTGGAAAAATGTTGCTTGGTCTGATGAGTCTCGATTTCTGTTGAGACATTCAGATGGTAGAGTCAGAATTTGAGAACATGGATCCATCATGCCTTGTTACCACTGTGCAGGCTGGTGGTGGTGGTGTAATGGTGTGGGGGATGTTTTCTTGACACACTTTAGGCCCCTTAGTGCCAATTGGGCATCGTTTAAATGCCACGGTCTACCTGAGCATTGTTTCTGACCATGTCCATCCCTTTATGGCCACCATGTACCCATCCTCTGATGGCTGCTTCCAGCAGGATAATGCACCATGTCACAAATCTCGAATCATTTCAAATTGGTTTCTTGAACATGATAGTGAGTTCACTGAACTAAAATGGCCCCCACAGTCACCAGATCTCAACCCAATAGAGCATCTTTGGGATGTGGTGGAACGGGAGCTTCGTGCCCTTGATGTGCATCCCACAAATCTCCACCAACTGCAAGATGCTATCCTATCAATATGGACCAACATTTCTAAAGAATGCTTTCAGCACCTTGTTGAATCAATGCCATGTAGAATTAAGGCAGTTCTGAAGACGAAAGGGGGTCAAAAACACAGTTTTAGTATGGTGTTCCTAATAATCCTTTAGGTGAGTGTATGCAGGAGGTGGATGGTGGGAGTTTTCAGCATCTGCTGAGAGTTTGTTTGTTTACTGCTGGCTTGAGGTCATCACTCCATCACTGATGCTCGTTGTTTTTCAGCTATATGTGCGTTCTCCGCTGTAGGCACAAAATGTGAGGTTTGGGGATCAGTTTTCCACAGCGCCTGGCTTGCAGAAGCAGCAGGAGCGTTGCCTTTGTGCTGTCACTCATTACGCTCTCCTGAAAAACACATATATAATTTGAGATGGGGGAGATTTTTCAAAGACAGTAGGATGGCGATGCAGAAATGCAGTGCACAGGGATCCCTGACAGACCGGACAGATGTTTTCTCTAGCGATATGCACACGCTGCAAAACACTATCTGTCCGATCTGGAGAGGCTCCTTCACTGAGAATTAGTCAGGCTGAAGTCATAGTCAAAGATGTGCCCCTGAAGAGAGCTAATTGATAAATGAGAACATCTGATGGATGTAATGGTGAATGGGTCATATTAAAGGGAGGCTGATCTAATTGGACAGAAATGCTGAGGCATGCTTCCGCTTGAGGACATGTCACTCCCAACTGTAATGAGGGAAGGAACCAATCTTGCAGATGCCGAGCAGCAGCTTATGCCTCTTCAGGGTTTGTCCGGCTCACACTTCAGATATCACACAGCTGCTGCATCTGCATTTAACAATCAGCATCTCACTTTAATTGTAACCAAGCCTCTTGAGTTTATAGATGTGTGCAGCACAAATTAATGTGAATGTATATTGTTCATCTGTAAGCAGATTGGTGAGCTCACAAGTATTATCCCTAGAAAAATATTTCCATTGATGCTTATTTAGGATGAGACATTTGGTTTTAAAGAAACAGCTCACCCATGAAATGAAATCCTTTCATCATTTACTCACCCTTATGTCGTTCCAGACCTGAATGGGTTTCTTTATTCTGTGGAACATTAAAGGTAGGGCTGATCTAGTTCAACTCTCACAGAACACATTTTTGCAATCCAGTGCTTTCCTGTTGTTTTTCCATGTAAGACGGATATAGAGGGCTAGTATCTTTTACTAGTGTCTTTCACATGACAGCGTTCGCAAACTGTAGCGCACAAGTTTACAAAACTTCAACTTCTCCTAACTGTCTCGAGAGACAGTTTTTTTTCATTCCATTGTGTCTCGAAAAAAACATATCCTAGCTCCTTATGGTGCATTTGTGCCATTTTTTAAAAGTTGAAATAATAATTGTATGGAGAAGCCCTTTATGCTGTATTTCTCCTATTGCGTTTTACAGAATAAATACAGAAAAGTCATACAGGTTTGGAGCAACATAAGGGTAAATGAATGATGACAAAATGTTCATTTTGGGGGAAACTATCCCTTTAATCAAACAGAAAAAAAAAAACGATGAAAATGGTCTTAGATCTAACCAATCGAAATGATGAGGAGAAGAGGTGAATGGTAGGTTCTCAAATACAATACTTAAATTCTTAGGAAAAGTGTGTGTGCAGGTTACAACCCACTTTTAAAAAAACTTTTGCTGATAATTTACTCACCCCCATGTCATCCAAGATGTCCACGTCTTTCTTTCTTCAGTCGAAAAGAAATTAAGGTTTTTGATGAAAATGTTCGAGGATTTTCTCTATATAATGAACTTCATTGGGAACCAAACAGTTCAAGGTCCAAATGAGAGTTTCAGTGCAGCTTCAAATGGCTTTAAACGACACCAGACGATGAATAAGGGTCTTATCTAGGACCCTTCGAGTCATGAGTCGAAAAAAGATTTGTTCATTTTGATGAATGAGTTTGAACAGGAGAGTCAAGAATGCTCATCAAAGAACACAGCAAGGTGACCATTTGTGCTTATAAAACTTAAACTTTTTTATTTATTTTTTAAATGACTCATCCTTTCGCTAGATAAGACCCTTATTCATCGTCTGGTGTCGTTTAAAGCCCTTTGAAGCTGCACTGAAACTCTCATTTGGACCTTGAACTGTTTGGTTCCCATTGAAGTCCATTATATGGAGAAAATCCTGCAATCTTTTCATCAAAAACCTTAATTTTTTTTCGACTGAAGAAAGAAAGACAGGGACATCTTGGATGACATGGGGGTGAGTAAATGATCAGCAAAGTTTTTTTTTAAAGTGAACTACTACTTTAAAAAAAACTTTAACTTTAAGTCTTTGCTGTACTGCTCTAATATTTTCTTTGTACCACAGACATGTAAAACAAAATGTAAGGATTATCACCCCCAAAAAAGGGAAGCGAAATGTAGTAATTTATGTAAGTTATAATGGTTGCTACGCTCCCTGTAAAGTTGATTAATGAGGAAAACGAAGAGCTACTCTGAGCGTTCAATCCGCTGATGTTCTAGCTATAGGCTCATTAAATTAGGCCATATTTTTGGAACCCAGCCCCCTTTAATCGTATTACCATGTGCAGCATATGGAATAAAGCAAATAGATGTTGAAGAATTATCTTTGTCCACAGTTCCAGCTCTTTTTCTCCTCAACTCTCTCTGTTAATTAAATGTGCTAATGACCTGGCAGGACACAATGGCTTCTTGGCACAGGATCTGCGCAAAACAACTACAATAGCAGAACAGTGTGGTTTGAATGGCTTCCAACTGAGTTTTCCTCACATTAACCATAAACATTGCCCTATATTGGAATGTATTTAAACCAAGTGCAAATAGCCCGCCTTGTTGGTAGAGTCTATTCACACTAACTCCACCCACCATTATTTGATTGAGCCATTCAAAATTACAAAAGTACTACTGCTGACAATAGAATCAGTGGCATGGAGAGTAAGGCAGGTGGTGATAGCTTTTGAAGCGACATAGTTCGAATTCCTTTCTCCCTTTTCCATCATTGCATATCAGCTAGAAGTACCATTTATTTGAACTAAAAATTTATAAAATATTAGAAAAGTGGAAATAAAGTGTCTAACAGGTATTTAATAGTGGGAATAAAGTCGTTAACAGGTAGGGTTAGGAGTAAATGTATAGGGGAGGTAATGTCAAGTACAAGTACAAGTAATTTCCCAAGAAACCAGAATCAATTTTTGATTTTAATAAATAAAATCATATACACTGAATATTTTGTTATTATTGCATATTGTTATGCTACAATACAAGCATATTTGCACTAAATAGCATCTGACAACCATTTAAACTAAGTGCAAATAGTATCAAACTACTTTTTACAAGAAGAAAATGCTGCTATTTTCACTTAGTGTAAACATCCGCTGCCTAAACATATTGAATAGCGTAGTAGAATGCAGTACAGTGTATAAACAAATGTCTAGAGAATACCTTTGAATTGCCGAGCACGTTTTTAATTTGGATGAACGCATAAGTTTGCATTACTTACTGCATTCATTTCTACATG
This sequence comes from Pimephales promelas, assembly GCF_988280905.1. NCBI lineage: Eukaryota > Metazoa > Chordata > Actinopteri > Cypriniformes > Leuciscidae > Pimephales > Pimephales promelas. The sequence continues at coordinate 27,281,248 of NC_142783.1, forward strand.
TATTTAATCTGAAACATTTTTGTGCGCACACACACATAAAATAAGTAAATAAATAAAACATTGCAAAATATCACAAACAAAATATTACAAAATATATTACAAATATTACTTAGATATTTCTAAATATTATTTTAATATTGTTTCTAATATTAATTATCAATATTATTTATAGATTATATTTTTTTTTCCAGCAAAATATCAAGGTAAAATTGAATTGTTAAAGGTTTAATATCACGCAGAAGTGAATAATAGTATATTTCAACTTGGAATAACACCTTCTGTTTTTAAAAAGGCAGTTTAGTGTGTATGCTGCAGTACTGAGAAATATTGAGCTAGAATTCCATTCTGCACATAGCCTTTCTGACATTTTCATTTGGGAGGAAAAGGTTGCTCCCTGGCTTTTCTGAGAGGTGATGGATTGCGTGCGAGAGGAGTTTGAGCTGATGGCATTTTGCCTTCCATGGTTTACACCTCTCACTCATTTGAAGGGCTGATGTAATGTGGTTTGTTTTACTTGTCTCAGAAGATTTTTTTTTTCTTTTTCAGAGAGAGTCAGCACAAACACATGTTTTGGAGTCATAAATGTCCCTTTCATATATGATTCTGTGGAAAAGGATCATAAGTTACCATGGCAACTCCTTATAATATGGATGGAGCCACTGGATGCAGATGTAGCCAGCATCTATAGTTTTCCCTTTGGATAGAGCTTCTGTGTGTGTGTTTCAGAAAGTCTCTTAAAGTGTGGCACCGATCTGAAATCTTCACAATGTGCTGGCTATTAGAGAACATGGGTTGTTATTATCATCTCTTATCTTCGTCCCGTAGGCTGAACTGGAACCTGTGCGGCTTATTAATTGTAGTGGCATCATTTAATCTATGTTAGAACAGTGGGTCTCTGTATCTCCAATTACGTTGCCATTTTCCCACGCAGAAGACACGGTCCCCAAACCCCTGGGAAGTCTGTGAGTGAGCTGATTTAAGTGCAGAAATCATGAGCCTGCCCTTTGGAGAGTTGCAGCAACATGGATACTTACTGTACCGACCGGACTGAATTATTGAGTATTTCCTACTGTACTTTCCCCTGAAAGGCTGAAATTGCAGTCCTGTTTCATATTGATATCTAATGTGGATATCATACTTAAGTTGCATCACTTTTAGCAGTATTTGCTAAGACAACCATCACTTTTACTATTGAAGAGTTCAGATGCAAAAGCCTCTAAGTGGCATTTGACAACGTGATCTCATGAGAATACGTATGTATGTGTACGTAAAGTGTCGTTCTATCATACGTATATATAATTACGTTTTATGTGCGCAGAAACGTATAATACTGACGTATTTACAGTACTAAAACGTAAAATATTTACGTATTGACAGCACAAAAACGTAATTTATTTACGTATGAACAAATCCACCGACGTACACATTGTACGTATCACAATTTATGCATATTAATATCGTAGCATTATGTTTTGACTCTATTGCATCCCACTGTCTTATTAATTAAGTTTTCAGTCGCATTATTGATATAATAATTATAAATATTAACATTTTGCTCGTTTCGCCTGCATGGTGTTAAACAATACACTATAAAACCTTAAAAAAATACATTCTTTAACGTTACTCGTTCAACCATTTTGTAATAGTTTATTTACCTTGAGACACATAAAGCGTTTTCTCCTATAAAACACAACAAAAATTCACAAAAGACATCAATTTTAATAGTTTGATTTAATCCAAATCTTTAGAATCCATAGTTGTTTGCAAGAAACAACTCCTAATTCAGCGATTTCAGCCTCTTAGTCGTGATCTCCATTTCTCAGCAGCGACCGTAACGTTACAAGTCAAACCCCGCGCTGGTGATGAATTCAAATTCAAATATTGCGCCCATACGTCATCTTTTACGGCAGCGATATCAAACGTTCATTGGCTCTTCCCTGCTTCGTCACAGTTTGCGACATGAAGGACTGTAGACGGTTGGTTAGTTTAGTTCATTTGAATTTTGAAATGGAGAAGCGCGAACCAACCGAAGCCGGATTAACATTTTCATTAGTAATTTAATTTATGCTCTGTACTTCATACAAAACTATTACAATACTGCCAGAGAGAAGACTGCGACTGCAACGCTTCATCATGTGAACGGCTTTTGGTATCGGTTTTGACATTTTCGCAATAAATAAATTATTGTGATTATACTTGTCTGTTAGTTATGTTTTTCTTCATAATTGTAGTTTTTTTACGTAGTTTTAAGGAATTGTTATGGTAGGTTTAGGGGTAGGAGTAGGTGGCTCAAATATATTTTAATGCTATATTGTTAATAAAACTGCCCTTTCCCAACACCTGTCTGTTACGTTTTATCCTTTTTTATATTAAGTATAAAATGGGTATGTTTAGGTTTGGGATTAGGGTTACGGGATCTTACATTTATCTATAAAATAGTAAAAAGGGAAATTATCCAGATATCTTTATGATATAGAATATACGTAAATAGTTTACGTTTTGTAGCTGTAAAAACGTAATAATGTTACGTTTAAATGTTGCAGATACGTCTATATTATACGTTTCAGCATCTATCCAAACGTACTAAAAAGTACGTTTTCTATCTTTGCAAAAACGTAAAATAGCTACGTATTAACAATGAGACCAGGCTGCATTTGAAATTTTCTTCTAGAATGATAATTTTTATCAAGCTTGTATATTTAAGTTCAGTGATTTCACTTAAATGGCAATGAGAATTACCTATTAATTGTTATTTAAGTGAAATTACTGAACTTAAATATACAAATTTGATAAAAATCATTGAAGAAGAAAATTTCAAATGGCATAGAGGCTTTTGCATCTGAACTCTTCTATTGCTTATTGAGGTTATGGATTTGAATAAATGCCTATCCTCAAATATTAGGTTATACTTGTATGTTTGATAATTCAAATCGTGTAGCTTGTAGTTGAAGAGACTTTTCTAAGTGATCAATTTTCACTGTGCGGACCACAATCAAGCATAGAAAACCCAAAGAGTGACCATATCAATAGGAACCAGAATAGCATCTTGGCCTTATTCTTTGAGTGGCTGAATAAAATCAGCATTTGTTTTTTGTCTAAACTGCTACCATGTTTCTTCCTCTGCACCAAAATGTATTTCAGTGGCATTTCTTGTGGGAAACAGAATCCACCATAAGCCTGAAAGAGGCATCTGTGGTAAAGAAGAGACTTTGTGGTGAGATGATGCATTTTTTTTTTCTGTTTGGTGTGCGGTTTGTCAGTGACATGGACAAGAGGATTGGGCAGTGCTGGAGAGCCTATTAGTTTTTGTAATTAGTGAGAGTGAAGCCTAAGCATTCACCAATTAGACAGCTGGTATCCAATTACAGCAAGGCTGCAAGTAAGCAGGGTCATGTCTTATTCATCTAGAGAGCAAAAGCTAGCTTTAACAAAGAGAACATTGCTTCTCCATGGAAACCGTACCTGATTATGATGTTCTTTTATTATTTTTTACAAGTGGACGGGATAAATCAATTTCAAGCACTATGTACAGTATTATCTTCCAAAACAAGGCATCTGGGTATATGCTGCATTACCAACGCATTCTCATCCCAGGGTGAGAGGGTACTTTTTTTTTTGCTTCACTATAGTATCATATTAGAAAATAAACATTTGTTTTCCTAAATTTACTTATTCTGTGTCCATGGTATGTATTTTCTGTAATTCTCCCTTGCTGCATTTTGTTTGTGATACTTTGTATATTCCACACTATTAAACTGAAGCTAAAAATAGTAATTCACCAAGAACTGATAGTAGCACATGCTTTCTGCAAACAAATTGTTTTATTATATTATATTTTTTCCCCGGGTCAATAAAGGAATTATGCAAATCAGGTAATGATTCAAATGCTGATACATTTACTCAGTCTAATAATTCTAAACCTGTATTTAATTAAAGTAAATGGAGACGGGGCTATTGACTCTCCTGTTCAAACTCGTTTATCAAAATGAACAAATATTTTTTTCGTGTAATTTGGTTCATTCAACAAACAAAATGAGCGAGTTGACTCGGGAAAAGATTCGTTCATTTTGATGAACGAGTTTGAATAGGAGAGTCACAAACGCGCATCACAGAACAGAGCAAGGTGTCCATTTGAGCTTATAAAACTTAAACTTTGTTATTTTTTTTTTTAAATGAGCGATCGTTTCGCGTGATAAGACCCTTATTCATCGTGTGGAATTGTTTAAAACCCTTTGAACAGTTTGCACTGAAACTGTCTTTTGGACCTTGAACCGTTTGGTTCCCATTGAAGTCCATTATATGGAGAAAAATCCTGGAATGTTTTCATCAAAAACCTGAGTGAAGAAAGAAAGACATGAACATCTTGGATGACATGGGGGGTGAGTAAATTATCAGCAAAAGTTTTTTAAAAAGTGAACTACTCCTTTAACAAGCATGTATTTTTTACAGTCTATGGTAAACATGCATGGATGAATCATTCAAAATAAGATAAATAACATGCATTGAAAACATACATTGGGTGAATTTTCATTTAATGTCCACTTTAAACAGTGCTTTCATTGATGTCCTGTCCTTCTCTCCTGCAGTTCTGTGACTCCCCATTGTCGTGTCTCGCTGTGTGCTGGAAATGGCTGGTGAAGCTGAGCTTGTACTGCAGTGCTGTTCCCGTCAGCGCTCTGGCCCTGAGAAAGACGTACGAGCTCAGAGGTGTGTTTGCCTTGCTGGGGCGCATCCAGCTGTCACTGGTTGCCCTACAAACTGCTCTGTCATCGCTCTGGCCCTGTGGAGGGTTAGGTCATTTGCTCAGGCTGATCACTACAACCGTGAAGGGACCAGCTGCCAAAACACTTACAAAACAGCATTTTTCATGGCACAATTCAGTGATTTGCCTCTGTAAGAAAAAGGTGCACAACGTTAGACACATTTCATCAAGTGTATCAATAATAATATTGTAAAGCAATTTTACTCTTGGTTGGTTTTCATTACACAATCACAAAACATTTAAAGGGATAGTACACAATATATGGAAATTTGTCATCATCTACTCACCCTCATATCAGTCCATAAACGAATTTTACACTGAATTGTTTAAATCTGCTAATTATTTTTCTGCTACAATAAATAAATAAATAGGCTAAATTAATGTTAAATTAAATATGAAATAGAGTAAAATATTGTTTTCTATGAAAAAAAATGTTAAAACATCCCTAAAATAAATTTACTTTCATAACTGGAATTTTAAATTCCAGTTATGAAAGTAAATTTATGAAAGTAAATCCACTAGAGCTTGCACAACCACACGTTTTTACTAGTCGATTATTCATCCATAAAAGTTAAAACTAGTACCATAATAGTCAGCAGGTCACTGTTAACTTTATGTAAATGACAAAACGCCATGCAGCATCAGCGGTCTTTGCCGTTTCTGTCAAATCCAGTGGTGTGTGAACGGAGAGTACATGAGTGCAGCTAAAATGATGTGGGTGCTGCTTGCATCAAATATGTACCACTCACTTATCGTTCCTGTCAGCGTCTGGGAGACACTTGGTTATTTTCAGGGCAATTTACAAGATTTTTATTCTTTTTTTGTGATTGAATACGAAAACATACCAACATGCGCTTTGTGACTCTATGTGACTCTTTTTTGTTCAAAATGAACCAGTTTTGTTTATATCTTCTAATCCTATAGTGAGTGTTTTGTGAGCAGATAATCTCTCTCTTTTTTTTCTTTTTTAGTTGAGAAATAACTATATTCATCCACACAGTCAGAGCTAAAACAGTGTTCTTCTGCAAAATGCATGCAGTTTTGGTTTTTAACTGCTGAAGGGTCAAAAGTTACATAGTATACCTATAACATTGTCAGTCACATTGTTTTGTCGTTGTAAAGCAAAAAAGAACAATCTCCTAAAACATTATAATGAATAATAACGGACTGAGTAGTGCGTGCAACATATAGTCCATAAGACTTGTGTACTATTACAAATCTTCTAAATCCAAATGGTAGCTAAAGCAAATTATTATTTTAAATGTGTGTAGAGATCTGCTAAGGAGTTAATCATTTATCAAAGAGACCTTTGATAAAAAGAAAATGGTTTACATGTATCTTATCGCTATAAAGTTCATTAGTTAACATTAGTCAACTACCTTGTAAAAAAAAATGTGTTCAATTAACGGTAAAATACCGGCAGAAATTTACCATATAAAATCATTACAAGACTTTACGGTAGCAAGGTTTTACAGACTTAACTTAAAATTTACAGAATTAACATTATTTCATTATCTGATATAATGTTAAATTATCAATCAATTGAAGTATTAATATCTGTTTTTTTTACCATTGTAATACACTGACAACCAACAATCAGCAGTGATAAGAGACACATGATATATGGAAGCTCATCACATCACGAGCTCTTCCTCAAGAAACTTAATATTAATATATAGAAGCTGCACAGTGTCATTCACTCAAACATTAAACACCATCAAGGTAAAACACATGAAATTTTAAAAAGGCAATAAATATTAATTTAACAACATTAAATGCCACATAAAACCATAATGCACATAAGAAAACTATGAAAAAAACAAGTTATTTCAACAAAAATAGATCAAATGCGAAGTATCAATTTACGATAATTTACGTTTTTTCACTGTAAATTATACAAGTTGTTTATTTTCACTTTAAAAACTGTACAATTAACAGTATTTTACAGTAAAATTACATGAAATTTACCATTAGATTTATCACAGTTTTTTATCATATAAGGAAAGGTTCTGTTAACCAATTAACAGTTTTTCACTCTCTTTTACCGTTAAAATCACGATCACTTCTTCAGCATTTATTAATACGTTATTAAAATCAAAGGTTGTATTTGTTAAGATTAGTTAATGCACTGTGAACTAACATGAACAAACAATGATCAGCTGTATTTTAACTAACATGAACAAAGATAAAAAAAAATACTGTAACAATTGTATACGGTTAGTTCATGTTACTGTAATACATTAACTAATGTTAATTAACTTTATTGTAAAGTGTTACCAAAGACACTTGTTGACAAAATCTGTAAAAAGACATCATGACCAGCATCTGTCTGTATGTCTCTTTTAGCGCAAGCGTATATGGTACGGGAAATCCCTTGCAGAAAGCCTTGAACTGGTGCAGTGGATTAATGAGGCATGCTGGGTAATTAACGTAATGAGCCTCCAGTGTGTCTGGCTTGCCTCAGCACTACAAAAGGTGAATGTTGGAGTGGTCATATGCGAGTGTAACGGTATGAGCAAGTGTGTGTGTGTGTCAGTAAAATGTATTCTGAGGGTGGGCTCTTGTCTGCATTTCATGTGATCGATTAGCTGCTGTAGTACTAAAGGGCAACCTGGGTGTGATTTCATGCAGGAAATTGGAATTCATGGCAAACAAACAAATAGACTGTGTGTGCTGCCCATCACTCGCCACACTGTGGTGGTCACATGATCAGCAGCTGTGCTGGGAGACACTGGGGCTGAATGTGATGCATGGCAGCCCTACTATACTATTAACTGAGCTGTGAATCAGACAACCTTGCTTGATATTTCTATTAAAATTCCATTATGGATGGAGGTGAGTTCTTAATTTAAGAGGGCATTCATACCTGCGCACACTATTGGCTTAAAGGCCCTTATCTAAAAACTAGAATCCTTTTTGACATCTAAAGGTCATGTTAAAATTGAATTGGAAACTTTTTACCACTTTTTCAAATGCCTTATGCTTTATGGTTTTACCCTTGACCTAGACTTTCAATCTTACAATGTGAAAATCCATTATTGAGAATAAATAAGGGAAAAGGCATTTCAGTGTTTATTCTGTGAAAATTGTATTTCATTTTATTGATTTTTTCACAAATGACAGTTTTTCGCCAACAAATGGTGTAAGTATTGTTTTACAACAATTATTTAAAAAGTAAATGTACTTGTTTACCAAGGAAACAATAGTGTCAGTGAAGAGCTTGAGATAAAAACATCCTAAATGATTAGGTAGGTCTATTTACATATTCATATGTAGAGTCATAGAGATTCTAAAGAAACAAAACCTGATTTTACATTTTGATCTGATTCACTTGCACCATCAGACTTTATTATCTACGGTGGATGAGTGAAATAGCTTTTTTTCTGGTACAATACAACTTGATTCAAACAAAACACTCCCTTGACCTCTGCATGCTTATCACCCCAATGCTGATTTCCTATCAACCCCAAAGGTTTGGAAAACAAAGCAAAACTAAAGAACATCCTCTGAGCTCTCGAACTCTAATTAGAACCATCTGGTGTATTTCAGCGATAACCTTAATACTCTTTTCACTCTCATTTGCAACTATTGACTGATGCAGGCAAAACAGAACGCTGTACCAATTTGTAGTCTTCACAGACATGTGCAAATAAAGTCCAAATCAAGTGTGCCATTTGGGACAAGGCCCAGACACCTGTCCCAGTTATTCTTCTGAATCAGGACGGCTGGCTCTCCTCATCGTACTGTATCTCTGACGAACCTATACAGTAGAGCAATGAAGGATTATACAGTGAAAAAAAAACTGATTTTGCTTTAAACATTTTACCAATATAAAGGCCTTTAAGAGATTCAGAACCATAGTGGTCCCTTAAAGTAAAAAAAAAAAAAAACACATACATTTCACATTTGGACTACATTTACAGTATATGTAATTTTACAGTATTTGTGATTTTGCACTTGGGAAATTTAATGTGCAAAAACATGTTAAAATCACATGAAATATGTGGAAGACATGTGAAATTAATGTGTTTTTTCTGTGAGCAACATAAAACATGATTGTCATGCCCACATTGATGGGTTACAAAGAATGGGTATTTATTATTCAATCATTCTGTCACACACCATCAACATTGAAAGAAGGAAACCCAGCCCACCTACTCAAATGGACCGCCATTTATCATTTAAAAGCCATTATCAGAGGGGAACAGCTGGGAGACACCCCAGTTATTAAGCAAAGTAATGTAGGCCACATATATTTAAATAAGGGATTTAGACCACAAAAGACAGATGTCAGTCGGCACCCTACTTTCACAGAAGCTTTCATTGCTGTTTACTAACTTTCTGAATCTCCACTTCATAGGCTACATACTTTCTGTATGTATGTACATACTTACATACTATACATACTTTTTCTCCAGAACTGGGCAAAATTGTGGAAGCTTGTTTTCGACACTGAATATAAAATAAAAAAGTCAACTGCAATTTTTTTTCCCTCAGAATTCTTGACTTTTTTCTCAGAACTTGATATTCCGATTTTTTTTCTTAGAGATGCGAGTTTATATATTGTAATTTTGACATACGTTTGAATTGTGCGTTTATATCAAGCAATTCTGAGAAAAAAATTTGTAATTGCGACAAAAGATATAAAATTGCAATTCTAACTTTCTCGCAATTGCAAATTTATATCTCACAATTCTGACATCTTTTCTCACAATTGCGAGTTTATATCTCTCAATTTTGACTTTATTTCTCACAATTGCGAGTTTATATCACACAATTCAGAGGGAAAAAAGCCAGAATTGCCTGATAAAAAGTCACAATTGCCTTTTCTATTTTTTATTCAGTGGCGGAACTAAGCTTTCATGCAAAATAGTAGCTAACCCACGTAATTGAGTCGTTGTTTGTGTAGGCTACTTCTTTTTAAATTAGTTTTTAAAATATGTACTTTTACTTTTACTTAAGTACGTTTTGTTTTAAGTATTGTTGTACTTCACTACATTTGAAATCATATCCGTTACTAATACAAGGGAGAAAAAAAAAATCACATTCCGGAAACTAGGCTACTGTTGAAGGGGTGAGAACAAACGCGCAAAAAATATGACGCAGACCCAGCTGAAGGTGAAAGCGAGGCGCCCTCGAATTCTTATGAAGCAGATGATGGCCAGTAAACTATGGAATTACTGTGTAGAAAACAGCGTGGTTGTCCTCGAGGATAGATATGAATGTGCAAAAAATGTGAACGCGAAGTGGCTGCAAAACAAGGATACACAGGACATCCCTACTGTCCTGCAGATACAGGTAGGCTGTGTCCCAATTATAACTTAAGGCCGGTGATGCAGAGGCAATCCCAGTGTTCTGACGATTTGTGCTGCCTTGTCGAAAAATGCACCTGTATCCTGTCATGAAAATGGAATTTACATAACGCAGAAGTCTCGTATAACACGAAAAATAATGGATGGATGAACTGTGCAATACTTTACGTGAATCACGCAACATATTAGGCCTACTTTTGCTTTTTAAAACAGACAGAAATATTCGTACACAAAATAATGTTGTTTATATACAGTAGCAATACTACCACTACACTTACATTACATTAACTAAACCCCATAGCAGAACAACCATATCAAATGATTTGTGTATGATTCTTAGTCTTTAGTGTTCTAAGTTAGGAGTCAACCATGGCTCTCAAGGTTTTTTTTATTTTATATATATATATATATATATATATATATATATATATATATATATATATATATATATATATATATTTCCCTGTATGTACTTAAAGTAGCCTAATGTAGGTTTAATGAACGACTGTCAGTGTAAACATAGCAAGATGCTACTGTATCTTTGCCGGTTCTACAACACTCAGCTGTAAGTGCTGATTGTCATTAACAGTAATTCTCTATTAATTCTCCTGGGAGGTAAGATTAAAATAGCATAGGCAGCACTGGTTAGTTAATCAGCTTTCATGCGATGAATCATAATCTTTTTTTGACAGGGAAAACATCTGTGTAATTTCAAAAGAACAGCGTGAAGGTCCTCGCACTCACTGTGCAATTTGCCATGGTGACATTGTTTCACAGCTTGCAACCAATCCAGACTTGTTATCTAAATTCTGCTACAGTAGGCCTATCTATACATTACACAAGCATGTGTTTATCAGATCACATCTACACAGGAACACATACAGTATACTCTATATACTCTGAGGTTGAGTAGTGCAGAGAGAAGTCAGACTCAGAGCTGTTAAATAAACCTGGACACTAAACTCTCCCCTCAAGGGAAGTGCAGAGGTCCAGGCCTTAACTGTTACCAAAATCTTGTTAATGTCGCCTGCTGAGAGTCCGGCGTCGACAAATGAGACTATAAACGCAGTAAATTCTCTGGCATGTTGTCCATATCTGTTAGAGGTTATTTATTGTTTGCTCCCAGGTGAGCGTTTGCAGCCTTTTGTGCAGGAGTATTTCTCATCACATGACTCTGCAGCAGTCATATATCCTGAGGAGTAGAGTGTGCATGACACACACACTAGACAAGCCTTTACCTCTTGCATACCCTTACTATATTTTCTTTCTTTCTTAGTCATTTTTATGCTCCTCATGCTGCTCTGTTGGCCTGGACCTCATTGAACATTCAATTTGAAAACTAATGGGTTGATATGCAAAATCTGCCTTAACCCTTAAATGCTTACCTCTGGTCTTTAGTGACCCGGGACGTCATTCACTACTCTCCACCTCATACATTTTTTAAAGTTAGACAACAACTTTTTTAGTTTTCCTCTGTCAAACATTATAAAAATATAACAAGAAATGGATGCTTTTCCCATTCATTTTTTGTTAAAATTGTATAGGGTCGCTAACGATCCGAGGTGTGTATCTGTGTATATTTTTTTCTGCACAACAATAATTGAATCTTTGAATGAATACGTGCAATTCAACTTTATCAGACTTTAATGTCTGATATGTCTGATTAATGAAGTGATGTTTCACTCATAGTTAAAAGAATAGGAAGTATCAAAACCTGAAATGGCTCAGTGATTTACTGCAAAGCAAGTACTGAACGCAATTAAATAATCGTACCTCTGTCACTTGATGATGGATCTGGTGAAGAAGCAGTCAAAGCAGGCTATTGATTTTGAAGATGCTGAAAATTATAGTTATGAGAATATGTTTGAGATGGTGAATATGAGCCAGATGCTGAATGTACTGGGAAAGTAGCTCTGATGAAGACAGTTACAATAGTATAAAACATCTGCTGAAACTGAACCCTTTCAAGCTCTAAAAGTTAACAAAATATGCTTTATTTTATTCCTCTGTAATTGTTACTCTAAAATCAGGAGAGTTTTATATTATCGAGTCAGGTAGAGATCCATCTGTGTTAGATATAGATCCGGGTTGCCAAAGACCCGAATATGTAATCATGATTGGTGAAACATTAATGCATTTAAGGGTTAAAAATAAACAATAAATATCCTTAATTGGCTGTAGTAATGTGGATTAGGAATTGCATGTCTTAGCTGTGCTTATTTAACACTTAGCATTCAACTAATGTGGTCTTCTTAATTACTGAGCCTAACCATTAAAGTGAAGTATGAGCAAGTGATTTCAGATTTGAGATGCAATACTTATTTAATTAGAATTAGCTCAAAGTTATTTAGAAATAAATATTATACATTAACATTCATGCATTTAGTGGATCACTGGTTGTTTCGCTATGTATGCCGCGAGCAGCACTAAGGCTGATTAAAAACTGATTAAATCTAGGCCTTGAAAGCATGTTCACTGCTTTAGATAAAGATTGTTACACTTTATTTTGATGGTCCACTGTCTGTGACATACTACAGTGTAGCCTAAGTAACTGGAATACATATAAACTAACTCTCATTAAAGTAGACTGTTAAGATAGGGTTCGGGTTAGTAGAACAAGTTGACATGTTGTTGCAAAGTTACTTATAGTCAGTAATGTCTGGGGGAGTATCACAATAAAGTGTTAGCAGACATTAAGCAGACTTTTTTATTTTTTTATTAATGTTTTTATTTGTTTCATGTTGAATGTGTGATACATACTCTGTATATATATATATATAATCACATATCATCATCTTTTTTCAATATCAAATGATCATTGTATACTGGACATTTTATGTTTTTTACACTGGGTTTTGTATCATGTGTAATGTTAATTTTTATTTTTTTTTTTTAAATAAGCAGACGGTCTACTACTCTAATGGCTCGTAGTTGTCATGTAGTTGCAACGTTATCTATAGATAGTAGAATGTCTAAAGGGCACCATTAAAATAAAGTGTTACATAAGGGAAATAATCAGTCTCAGCCATTGATGCAATTAATTCTCCTCAAAACTTTCATTAAATATCTATACTTGCATGAAATGACATGAGTCCACGTTTCTTCACAGAAAACACTAATAGTGACATCACACAAAACATTTCAATCAACAAAAACAACAATAGCCAAAAGATCTCAAACCTATTCTTAAAAAATAAAAATAAAAAAAAATGTTTTTTAATAATGACTAGCTAGTAAGAATAGCAAAATAATGCTTAAGTCAACCAATTTAATTACTTTGACAAACAATCTGAAGCACACTTACCATATAATATAAGCATTGTTGGGAAGTTTGAGTCATTTTTGTAAATCGCTTTATTCAGATTATTTGTTCCATTGATACAATTTAGCATAACACTATTTGTTTGACTTAAAAGTCTCATGTCTTTACTATATGTAATGATATATTTAGCTGAATAGTCTTCAATTGTTTGTATAGCTACATTTACATTATATATACTGAGTTTGATGCTGGTATCATAATTATGTTAGTATCAAATTCAGATAAACAGCATTTTGCATTAAAAAATCACTTTAGCCTTCTTAACAAATCTGCATTGAGTCCACGCTAGATTATCCAAAGTCAAAGTTGTGCTTGCTGTCATTTCTCTTCTGCAAAGCAGGAGATAATACAAAAAGAAACCACAGGGCAGAGATTTTAACACAGCTGTGGTTAATGCCTATAACTGTCAAACACAAGCAGTGTAAACACATCTAGCCTACATATTCTAATAAATTAGCCCTTAAATATGGGAATGGCCTGCACAGATAAGAGAGGCAGTCATTGTGTTGTGATTGATTGACGGTGTTGAAGCAACATGCAATGAGACGTTTTATTAGACGCATTCATTCATACATGCATTAATGTCTAACGTACCATGGACAAATTAAGTTTTCTTTTCCACTCATTAATGTGAGACATTACCCAGTGCCCTAGCCATAAGTACATTCAGTTTGAGTTCTTTTATGTTTGTTTTTTTTTTCCAAATATCTTTCATGTTTTGACTCTCGGTACCTGTCAAATTGTTATAAGAACTCCCGTTCCAACAAGATAGTAGATTTATTTTCTAAAGATCATCTCCTTTAACTGATCTGAAATGAATATCATATATAATGCATAAAAATTGATCTTTGAAGTAAAAAAGGAACATGACGTCCAGCATGTCAAGTGAATCAAAGATTCTGTATAATGCTTCAACCGTTTTTGCCCATATTACAATGCAAGTCAATGGGAACTAAAACAACAATGACTCTTCTTTTGTGTTCTACAGAAGAAAGTCAGTTTTGAACGACATGAGGGGAAGTAAATGATGTCATTTTTAGGAACTACATATACGTTTAATAAGGAACCATAGGTTTGTCTATTCACCTCAAAAAGTAGCCTACAGAAAAGTTGGCTTACTAATATTAGCAGATACACATACTAGCCAGTACTAACCCTATCCACTCCGATTCAATTTCTGCAATCAATTAAAAATGAATTATTCAGTCTTCAAATTGCTCTAATTCAAGTATCTCAGTCGATTCGATCTGCTCACCGCAGCTAATTTGAGATAAACCACACAGTTTAAGTAAGCACTTTGTTGGGATATTGTGAACGTACTCATAAAAGCTGACGAGATTTATATCAGTTCAGTAAATCCTGGGAGATGAATAATGATAGATCAGAGAGCAGCTGAAGAACCGCAGGCTGCTAAATAAAACTCCCTTGAAACTCGCTCGTGTGTGGGCCTGTCAGACCTGATTATAATTACACACATTATGTACTCTGTTCTATGACATCATGAAACATGACTGATGGCTAGGGTTCTCGCGAAGTGTCGCATGTTGCTGTTTTGTCTCGTTCTCTCCGCCTCTCTCACTCTCTCTCTATCTCTGTCTGTCGCTCGCACTGTTTTAGCCGTCTTTCTCTTTGTCTTCTCCAGACACTCATTATGCACGGTTTGAACAATTTTTAATCAGTGCTTGAAGCTGCCGTGGTTTAAATGCAAAACGCGGCTCTCTCCATCCTGCTTTTTTTGCTCCAGTGATCGACTTGTTGGTTGCAGTGAGTGATAGTGGAACCATTTCAACTGTAATGTTTAAAAGTGAATGTATCTAAAGGGGAATGAGAGACATTCAGAATGATGCTCTGGTTGAGTTCAGGTACATAATACTTTGTTAATTATGAGTTGTTATTTACACAGTAGTGGGAGAAATTAAACAATGCCTGACAGAATGGAAGCTACAAGATGAAAGTAAAAGAGAGTGTCAGCTTTTAATTATTTTAAGCCATTTTTGCAAATGTGTCTATAGTTTCACCAAACTTAAAAGTCAATCAAAGCAACTAATAGCACAAAAACATCACAGAATGAATCAAATTCATTAATTAACATTTGTGCTGATGTTTTCCCACCACCATGATGTCACTTCCTGTGGGATTATGCTTTCGTTTTTATTATAAAGAGTTAGTAATTATTTACTAATTTCAACATCAATGTGTCTGAGATGTGAGCAATTGTCTTTTTTTCCTCTTTAATGTAATCATAAAATGCATCACTGATTACTCAAGTGTTACCTAGTCACACTTCAAGAACTATCTGGGGTGCGTTTCCCGAAAGCATCGTTAGCCAACTATGGTCGCAAGTTCCGTCGTTATCAGCATAGTTCAACGATTCGGTGTTTCCCGAAACCATCGTTCCAACGAACATTCGCAAACAGCATCGCAGCCCGATCTCATGAAAGTTCGTGTCTATGGCACGAATGTCATTTCTCGTGGCATTTATACGCCAAAAACAGTTTTTGCGTGTATTTGGCACGCGATTTTCGCGTACATATGATACGCACTTTTTTGCGTATAATACGCACGAACTCCCCACCCCCCTCCCCCCTAAACCTAACCCAGGGTTTTTTAGTGCGTACCATATAAACGAAAAAAACACTTTTGGCGTATAAATGCCACGAGAAATGACACTCGTGGTATAGATACGCATCTTCATGAGACTGTGTTGCAAAGTTGGGTGGTTTGAACGACAGCTCTCGACCTGTGGTTAGAAGCATCGTTTCTATATTGCAACACATTTGGAGGTAATAAATCCTTATCTTGAGCATAATGAGCAAGCTGACATTCAGTACAACCGGTGTCTTTTATTTAGAATACTCACAAATGGAATTTACGTCTTTTAGTTTGTCAAGAGATTTGAAGTAACGTGTTTAAAAAGTGCGCATGTGCGAACGCGCTCCACTATAAGAACGAGCCAAATATTGAGTCTGGTAATAAAGCAAAACAACTGAGAACAATTAGAAGTAGTCCTCAGATGACATGTCTGTAATTTATATAAAACAAATCTAGCGTTAATTGGATCTCAAACAGTTTCATTAAAAGCAGTTATTACTCCACCACGTGCGAAACCAACGTGGTTGAACGATACTTTGCGACAGTGGGTTTCGGGAAACAGTCGTGATTTGGGGGGAAAAAAAATGTTTTTCACTGTGCCTGCCAAATACATAAACCTTGACAAATATGCTGAATATTTTGTAAAAGCGTTTTCAATCTTGGCTTTGGCCAAACATTTGAACATCTTCTTGAACCATTTCATTAAACTGTGATATTGTGTTGAAAATAAATAGACTGTAACTTATATGATTAATATTTTTTTAAAAATCAGAGTTTGATATTTTATTCAAATAATCAAATCACATGAGTAAGAGTAAATATTATATTTATAGTATAGTATTTATAGTAACAGTATATATCTATAGTAACAGTATATATTTCACTGAAATCAGAAGGCCTGGTAAAATAAGCGCTGTATGGGGAAATTCAAATATACAGTACTTCTCGGAATGACCCAGAAGCGTCCTCAGATTGCTTTGAGAATCAGTAGTTCTTGAAGGGTCAAATACAATATCAGACCAATGCATTATGCAAATATGATAGCTTCCTCTGGTGGTCCGGATTGCACTGGAGGACCCCTATACAGAAATAGATCATGTTAATGCAAGTCATTGCCATTGAACAGATCCCTTGGGGGTTTTCTTGGCATTCTGAGACAGTTTTACTGTATCTATAGCAGATGGTTTTGCATTCCAACTTGCATTCAATTTATTCAGCCATATATAGTTTAATTGATATTCATTAGCTGTGTTACCACGAGTGCATGGCTTATTTTTCATTATGTTGATGTATTGAGAAATATGTGCATTTTATTAGCATATTGGGTTAATTGTAGGTTCTCATTAGATTAGGTAGGCTATAAAATAAAGTGAGACTGTTGATAGGCAATTCTTTAATGAATTTCTTGGGATGGAATACTATTTTAAGTTATGCAGGTTATTATTTTTATTTATTTATTAATAGAACGGTAAACAGATGCAACAACAAACATTTCAAACAACTGTTTTATGCTACATTGTCGTCACATTATCTCATCGATTGCATGAGTGCCATCCAGTTTTAAACAAGATTATTATATAATGTACATATACAGTACAGCAATACAAGTTATGGGGTCTGTACAAAGTCTCTTATGCTCACCAAGGCTGCATTTATTTAATCAAAAATACTAAAAAATGTAAAATAAAAATAAAATTTTTGAGCAAATGCAGCAGGTCATCCGATTTTCCATGCATACATTTGCGTACTGTATGTATAGATACTACTTAAAAATGAGTGTGCTGGACTGGTATGCTGTTGCTTGCTTTTTGCACTAAGTATCATACCTCCACAACCCAATCATAATTTATTCAGTCAAGTGGCCCCTCCCCTTTATGTTAGCCACGCCCAGAGCTTCATGAGTGCTGCCCATGCTATTAACCCACTTTCATCCATGCTCTTTAAAACTGACCTTTTATAGTCCTGCTAATGCTAGATGAGCTCTATTGATTTTCGTATTCCTGTCCTGCCACACAGAATGCACGCTGTTCGCCTGACTACTTACATTCCATTTATTATGGATGCAGAGGAGATGCCAACGGGTATTAAATGAGCCTCATTTACTGGAGTCTGATGGCTCTGTCCAACCCCTGAGCACAAACATGTCATGTAATTGCACTAAAGAAACGACTTGTATGTTATAGTGAAATAAATATATGTATTTGTGACTTCTCGTTAGCGTGCCTGTTCTAAATGAGCTCTTCAAATGCCTCTGATTTATACAGTGCTTTACAAGAGGATTCAGACCCTGAACCAAACTCATTTCACTGAAATATACATCCCACAATGATGTTTTGCTGAACTGAGTGAAAATGAATTTAGTGATATTTATCAATGTCATATATCACACTAAAGGGATGCGTCTTGTTGAAAGGGAATGAAATATGGATGGTGCGAAATAGAAGAAAATATTGAAAAGTAAAAAGGTTTCAGATTAACATTGGAGTCGCTCAAGAATCTATATTATATTTTATGATGAGAACAACATTTTAACTAATGTTTTTAGTTTAAAGCATGAGGTCTAAACATTTCTACTCAGTATATTTATTTTAAATGTATTTCCAGGCCTCAAAACAGTTGACGCACTTCCAGTTCCAACAACAAAATCATATATATATATATATGCATCAGATTGTCCCTTAAATTGATTGGACAGAAAGGGGGGCTTCTGAAATATTGAAATCTCATTTTATTTTAAGTATTTTCTTGGAATACAAGTATGCATTAGTAATGATAGTCTATACATCTGCATGCTCATACGCCAGTTGGATTTTGGCACAGTGTTTACTTTAAGTTCACCAAACCTACATCTCTCCCCGTACATTTTTTAGTATACTGTAAAATAGAGCAACTGAATATTCATGCGATGTTTCATCTTGTAACAGAGGAATATATGCAAAGTTAGCCCTTCATTAATGGAGACAAGGACCAGTATTCTCATGAAAGTTTGCTCGGAGCTGTTGAGACACAAAACCGCAGCTTCAGATGTACTGTATGTATGTAATTTATCTCCCAAAAGACTCTCTCAAAGTGTTGGATTTGGGATGCATAACTAATTTTATAGTTTTGATGTGGAAATTGACCAATAAAGTCTTCTTTTAACCCATGTTTTTCTATATTTATATATATATCTTAATGAATTACATAAATCTTCTTCAATAGGGTGATGCATGTCCCGCAACACAACATTAAAATTGGTTTTAAGAAACATCTACAACTTGTCCAAAGACTTATTGCCCCTTTTATATATATATATATATATATATATATATTTATATATAAACATGATTTCTTGGTAATGGAGCAATTCACTTCAAATGGAAGTTTTTAATTAGCAATTAAACTCATAGAAAGATTGTGTCCTTCTCAGGAATTGTGGTGTAATATGAGATTACCCTCAGACACAATGATGAAAACCACAGTAATGACAAACTCCTTGGTGGTTCACATTTGCGAATAAATAAGTAATTATGGCTTCTAGGCCCATCATCCCTTGAGAAACTGCATGCAACAGTGGGCACTTGTTCTGCCGCAAATGTAAAAAGAAAAAATAGGGGAAAAGTTCTCGTTTAAAGGGACAGTTCAACCCAAAATGAAAATTCGGTAATCATTTACTCAGCCTTATGTCATTCCAAAGTTGTATGACTTTCTTTCTTTGGCAAAACAAAAGGAGATTTAGTGGGTGTAGCGCTTTTCAAACAATTTACAATGAATGGTTACTGAAGGTTTCACGCTTCAAAAAGAAAGCAAAAGCACCATGAAGGTATTATAAACAATCCATACAACTTGTGCTCTTTATTTCAAGTGTTCTGAAGTCAAACAATAGCTTTGGGTAAGAAATAGTCTAATTTAAGTCATTATTCACTGATAATCTTCCCCTCTGGGCTTGCAGCCATTGCGATCATTGAGTCAGTGAGTTGAACCTAAGAACTACAATCTCTCAGACCATTTTAATGACCTGGATCAACGATTAATTGAGAAGATTCGACTCAAAAAGACAATCCATTCATGGAACAGGCATATTTCTCTCGGGAATGTGTCCAGGAGAGCTATGATCTGTTCAACAGTCTGATTTGTTCTTTACTCAAAGCTATCGCTTTAGAAGATGTGAATAGTGTGTAGTAAACAGCAGTTTTTAAAAATAGTTTTGTGTTTCGTAGAGGGTAAATAAATAAAAAAATACATAAAGCCAGAGTGTTCTAAAAATATGTGTATTTTTTTGTGTGGTAAACAATTATGTACAGTATTCATTTCAGTGAGATTTCCATTTGCTTTTTCTAAACCCAGTGAAAGCATAACAGTAATTTGTAAGGAATCTAGCTTGAACCTGTCTGAAGTATCCTGGAGCACTGTGTACTAGTTAGCCTCTAATTACAGTATTTTGAGTTCATTTTTTAAGTGGTTTAAGACTTCTTATCTTTGGCCTATTTCACAGGCGCACACACGAAACATATACTCGTTAACAGTAAAATATTCACATTTACATGACCAAGGCAGTATCAAAAATGAAACTAATGGCAGGATTTTACTGTAATTTCTTACAATAAAATACTAGGTTACTTTCTGTCATAACCAAATACTGTACAAAAAACAAAGATAACCAGTTCATGCTGCACTATGGGATAATAGTCTGTTGTGATTGGTTTTCCCTTTGGCTATTATGTAATATAGGCTATGCAACCTGTGCTCATTGAAAAAAAAACATGCTTCTACCTACATTTTTGTACAACTATTCAGTATTCAAATCAATTGACATTTAATTGTATGGCTCTTTTCACAATACATTTTGCTTCAAAGCAGCTTTACAGAAACAAAATGCATGTTTCATAATTTAGAGTAATCTGGGCTGGCCAACGATTAATCGTGATTAATCGTATCCAAAATAAAAGTTTGTGTTTACATAAAATATGTTTGTGTAGTGTGTATAATTATTTTGTATATATAAATACACAAACATGCATGTATATATTTAAGAAATATTTGCATGTATATAAAGTATATATATTTATACATAATTTATATATTATATATTTTATATATTTATATATTATTAACATAATATATATAATCATATAACATAATATATAAACACAGTTTGTGAATTTTTATATGCAAAGTAAATTATACACAGTACACACACACATATTATGTAAACACAGACTTCTATTTTGGATGCGATTAATCGCAATTAATCACGATTAATCGTTGCACATCCCATGCGATCAGGGAAAACCCGTCGGATTTCGCACTGGTACGTTTTCAGTAAGGTCTAAAAATAGATTGAATGTCAGTTGTTTTTTTTTTTTTTTGTCAAAATTGGGTTTTCAATAAATTATTATATAAAATCTTGTTTATCATCTCTGAATATATCTTGGGAATTTGGGATTTATAGTGGCAAGCTGTAACACTGTCTTTCTCTTTAAGAACACGCACGGCGCAGCAGAGGGACAAAAAAACTAAATCGCCCATTTAGTTCTCCTTCTCTTAACACTACAAAGACAGTTTCGCCTATCAAAATAAACCATATAACAGAATAAAGGTCCCGCCAGTCCTCTGTAAACTACAACTTTATTTATTTATATCCAGCATTATCATGTGGTGTGATGCAGAGCACAAGAGAACAACAGTCTGAAGCTGCTCGCTTAAAAGACCTTGCTCGCCTCTCACACTAAAAATATTTTCACTTCAAAAGTGTTGTGAAATGCAAAAGTAATTTAGCAGAAAAAGCTGGCATTCAAAAAGAGAACTATTGCAGCTAAACATTCCTTAGTTAGTCTGTTTCTGCTGTATTTGCCATATGAATTAGGGACCAATTTATTGAGTGCCGTAATCTAACGGGGGCCGGTCAGCACTAGCTAATTAGACACATTTATGTTATGTCTCATGACCCACTTGTAGACAACACGGCAAGACAAAAGAAGCTTCAGAGGGAACCTTTTACGAATGGAAGAGCGGCAGCCGAGACGATGCTTGCAAGTTACTAGCCTTTGAAATCCGCCTGTAAGTTTTATTAGCGCGGCTTTTCCAGTCGCATGTTCTTTTTCATCTCAGTTGAAGCCAGGCTCCGATGTTTGGATCCTCAGGGAGCTCTGGGTGCTTTCTAAGCAGAGAATTATTCACATTATCTTCAATAAGGGAATTGATTACGGTCACACTTCCCCTGTTACTCATCTCAACCCTGCACCATTCCACACCTAATTGGAGTGTCAAAGTAGCTCGTTCATTTCCGTCACGGTACATATGCCGTAGATGCCCGTGTTTACTTCACGTACCGCGTTTTGACTCACTCCACTCTGCTGCTCATGAATTAGAGGGATTGCGAGACTGCGTGCACGTGCATACCGTGTTTGCTGAGCCTGGTGGACTCCCGCGGTGAGCTCTCGGCGAGGGTTTCTCGGCATGCGTGACTTGGCCGAGTCGGAGCAGCTTGATCGAGCAATGACTGCAGGCGCTCTCCTTGCTTCAAGCTCATGCCATTGCTTTTACTGGGATGAGATAGCAGGGCAATTTACATAATAATAAGATCATTTGTCCTTCTGTCACAGTTCCAAAGATAGAAAAACAAACATCAATTAGTCCACTATCCAGGGGGGGAGAACTGAAGAATGAAGGTGGGGCTCTTGCTTGGTTAAAGAGGAAAAAACTTCCTTCACCCGAGTCATTAAAACTATTCTCATAGTAGCAGCATGAAGCCTAATCTAACACTCTAAATGAGCGCCGCCGAAGGCTCGGACATTGCCTTAGAGGGTAAATGCATATGGTCGGGGCTAGTGGAGCCAAAGAGAATGCTAATATGGGGAAGAACAGATGTGTGAAGTATTAAAGCAGCTAGGGTAATGATGGGAGCCAGTGTGTCTGGTAATTATCAGCCTCCCACAGACTCCCAGGTAATGTAGTCTTCTCTACAGTCATTAGGACCTTCATGATGTATTCAGCGCATGTCATCGCACTGTTCAGGGGCTGCCCGAGGCTAGACGGGCTTTGGGTTTCGTGCCAGGCCACGTTCAAGAGACCTACAAAACTCAACTTTGGGCTGACAGAGAAGTGCTTAGATCTAGACAGCTCTGCCCAATGTCATTACTCTCTGATAGTCAGAGTCTTGGGGTCTTCTTTGTTAGTGTACTTTTCAATCTTTTGGTTGTTCTGGAGGCAATTTTGTAAGTGTTTTAAATAGGGCTGCCAATTCAATGTTAATTTAATGACAAAAACTGTGATCTTTTTTTTTTTTTTATGTAATCATGCCCAAAGTCGTCTATAAACGTTCAAAAGTTTTTTCCAGGGTTGTGCAAAATTCAAATTGAAGAACTGGTTCCCTTTCAACTGGCAATGAACCACAGCAAGTTGTATTGAAATTCAAATTGGAATGACAAATTGGAATTCATTTATTGAAACAATGATAACAAAGCTTTGTCACATTCAAAGTATGTGTTGATAAAAAAAGTTACACGTATGAACTGATTCAATTTTAAAGGGATAGGTCACTTACTTGCCCTTAAGTTGTTCCAAACCTGATAATAAACGTTAGAACCTGTTACTACTTTAAAAAAAAAAAAAAATAGGAAAAAAAAAAAATCTCGGAAAATTGGATTGTGCAGGCGCCACTGATTGGGGCAGCCTATCAGCAATCACCTTCAGCTTTCCGCTAAAGTCAACTCCATGGTCAGATTTAGATAAGAGACGAAACAATGGGTGAAGACGCAGCAGGTTCATCCCTAGAATGTGCCAACCAGTTGCCCCACCAAATAAAGCAACATGGTAAAAAGATGAAAATGACTTGATTTTACTTTCAATCCCGTTTACATTCTCCAAGCTATTTACATTTTTCATAACTCCATATAGGACGTTTCTGTCCATAAATGTAAGCATTGTGGCAGTAGTAATGCAATATTTAGAAATTGTACTCTTGATACTCTTTATACTCAAGTACTTTTAAAAAAAGTACTTCAGTACTTTTACTTAAGTAGACATCTGACTGTAGCACTTTTACGTGTAAAAGTAAAATTTAGCAAGGGCTATCTGTACTTTTACTCAAGTAATAAAGCTGTGTACTCTTTCCGCCTCTGCACAAGTGTCATCATAACTGGTTGACAGCAGACTGACGCACCCTCAAAATGTGAAATCAAACTCTAACTCTAATGAACTATCATTCCAGATAATCCACTTTTTCAGGTCCAAGTTTTGTTGACAACCTTCAGACTCAATTTCAATTAATTTCGCAAAACTGACACCAGTATGTCAGAATTATGTCAGACTGTTATTGAATTCAAATTTTAAAGACTTTAAAGTATTTAAAGACGTCTGCTAAATTGCACCTGGCAGCTTTTCAATTAGCCACACTTGTCGTTCATACGTCTAGAAACGCTTTTATTATGTGTGGCCCTCAGTTCTGTAACCATGTTGTTAAATCCAGAATGGGAACTTTTTTCACACAAGGCTCAAAGTTCTTCAGTTCAATTGCGGTCGTGGAGGTGAAATTACATTGACATTGCTTGGTGAATCATGCCATTGGTTTAGTGATGTGCAGTGCCGCAGATAAATCACATTAAAACAGAGAGGAGTAGAGAGAATCATTTGTTTTTAATCCCCTTCACCATCACCCTTGATCTTTCTGTTACACTTGCGGCGATTTCACCTACGCTGCGACAGAGCTGGGATCACCAGGGACCTGTCAATCAGAAAGCCCTATTTTTTTTAAATGCACTTCACACCTGAACTCAGAAAGCTCTCGCAACATGACTCTGCATCTTAAGTGTGTGCTTAACATTTCTGTCACCCCCCCAACCACCACACATCCACTGGCCGGCAAACCGGTGGAGGAGGGGGGGGATCACAATCCTTGAGGCTAATTTATAAATAAATAAAAAATGTGGCTCACTTTTATAGACCTTTGACGTCAATGTCAACACAAAACCAGAATTGATCCTATTTACTTTTTCTAAAGCACGTTCCTGGTCTTACTGTGAATGATTAATGGGTGCTTGCTATTCCGGAAAAAATAATAATTATGAGAAAAATACAAAAAAAAAAAAAAATTTGCCTGTTGGGCAAATGTTAACCAATAGCAGAATAGGTAGGTTTAGGATTTAAATTACTCAATTATGCCACACCTACTTTCATGATCCAATCAAATCCAAATCAATAGATAAATTCTGTTGAAAAAAATACATCACATAATGATAATACAATAATATAATATAAGATTGTTGAAAGTTCCAGTTGGTGGTCGGTTTGTGATGTTTTCCACTTTTGATGTAATTTCTAGCAAAAAAATAAATAAAAATACTATAATTAAATCTAAAATGATCTATTCTAATCTATTTTGCTGTACACCATTAAACCGTTACACTGCCTCAGAAGTCTCTCCGAAATCTGAAAAGGTGATCTACATAATTATAGCTCTATATAACGCATAATCAAGCCACAGGAAGTTTTGCACATTACACAATCTTTCAGCCTAGGGTGAATTCCTTATGTAATATGTACATTATATTTGTCCCAAATCATTGTTAATGTAAGTCAGTGGAAAACTATGTGAGTGGCACTCTGTGGCGTGGGAGGCTTTTGAACAGTCTCCAGAGATGTTGTCGGACAGATGCTGATTGGTGTGCGTTCACTCATAGAAAACAATGAGTTGAATTTTAAAGACATGGTGTGGAATGGTGCTGCTAATATGGTGTGTAACCCCCCTTTAGGCTACTGAAATGACTGGATTCTTCATAGTGTGAGTGGACTTTTTTATACCTAGAATACACCAGTTTTCCAAGTTTTTTTTTTAAGAGAAGCTTATTTCTGTTCAAAATCAGGCTCCTTCCAGCAATTTTCTGGGTATTTAGTTATGCTAATTGCACACATCTTGCATGCATGAAGTTTCAATTTGCATTCCTCATTTCAATCAGGCACAGCAACTGGTGTCATTTTTCATGGGCATGTTGTTCTGTTTTCTTTAGAGCTTCCTGCAATGAAATCAATCGAATCGAGCTCTTTGATTCCACAATGCTTCATTAACTGACATCGTCTGTCATGTCGCATACGGTATGTTAAAAAGTGGAGGCACACGCAATCTATAATGCTATATTTATAATAATAATGCTATCCATTCTTTTTTGCATGTTTAGAGCCTCTGGGCTGGTGTATATGTTTAAGAAGATTTACCTGGTGATGCTTTCAGTTGAACTAATCTGGCATAGCAAAAAGCCTTGCTTACTTTTTTTTTTATTAAACTATATTTCCACAGTATTACAGTATGAAGTGATTTTCACTCCTGGTTGTAGTATTTGACCAAATTTTTAGGTTCCTCTTAGTCTCAATAACTTGGTTCAAGGATAGAAATGAATGGTCCAAATAGGCAGTTTGGTAGCTCATTTAATAAACCCTTTCATGCATGAATTGTGACAACCTCAGTCAGACTTTTTTCCCCCCTATGTGATTTTATTGCTCTTAGGGCTTGAAATACAAGATTTGAATAAGATTTGATAAGAAAAAAAAATTGTAAAAGATATTTTTAGAGTGTTTGTTTTTAACTACGCCGTTAAATGTCAGAGTGATTCCGCGTGTATGTACAGGTACATGCCGTTAAATGTCGAGCGAAACAAAGCTAAATGTAGATCTACATCTTGGGAGCGATATTTTTTTTTTCCTCGAATGGTAGGGGAAGACTCTTAAATGCTATTAACCCCAGTGATGGGTAGGTTTAGGGACGGGGTTGGGGTAGGTCATATATTTATATATACAGTAATGTAACGTTAAGTCAACGGCATTCATAAACACGCTGAAAAGCGATTATGTGTGTTGATAGCATGCCAAAAATGGAAATACGAATTGGAGTGTCATACATACGCCATTTCATGAGATCACTCTGACAAGTGACACATTACAAGTTGCATATACAGTATGTAATCAGATCACTTTTTGATGTAAATACATTATGTAATTAGAGAACTTTTTGACGTAACTACAAATTACATTCTAATGACACAAATACATTTATTTTCATCCGAAAAGTTACTGCAGCCGAAGAGCAAAATTCACAGTAATAGTACTGTATGAACTGTAGCCGAAATATAGCTATGATGCATAATGTCCAATTTAGCAGACAGATGATTAATCAGAATTTCCTCTCAATCTAAAATCAATACTTGGAAAATTTAACAATGATATGAGTCCTTGGATGTTACTTGATGTTACAATATTTTGTATAGCTTCAAGAGTCTCTTAGGGTTGAAGGAATGGGTGGATATTTCGGAGCAACTTGGCAGAAAATAAAATTCCACACATGCTTGCCAGGGTGGCAGTGCATTGGATAATGCACTATAGTCCACTGTAGTGGTTGATGTGCAAGTATGCCATCAAAACCCATGTATAAGCAAGAAAATGACTTTTTGAATAGCAGTCCGCTAGTGACCTCTATGCATGAAATCCCAAGAGCTGAGCCCTCTCTCTTTCTCAGTGTTATAGGAATACAATAGATGGCCTACAGAAAAGGCCTGGAGGAAAATATCATGTAACTGAGCACTCATCATAAGTATTTAAAAAAAAATAAAAGCAGATGAATAGAGCTGGAACCTCCACTCTTTTAAAGAGGAAGCGGAAAAATGCTGAATATCAGCAGAGTTCCCAATGAGTTGCATGGCAGATTCCTGCTCTGATAAATATGCAGGACGTCAGCACTTATGAAAGAGTTAGGCTGATGGGAGGGAAGTGTGGATAGCCTATTAAACTGTAAATATTTACCCCATTTCTGAATAAAAATACTCTTTTCCCCAGGGTCTCAACATGTCCTCTTTTTGGCAGATTGGCAGACTCTGGAGTTGTATTTGTTTTTGGAGCAAATACATGGTGGAGGGCAAATTCAGATTTTTTTTTCTAGAAAAAAAGGGGTTATATATGCTGCTGATACATTTAGGAAGAATAAGGAATGTTTTAGCTATACCAAAATAACATGTGCCTTTGATTTGTATGAAAATGAATTTTGTGTTTTTCCTTGTGACCCAGTTTGACAGTTTAATCCTTTAGTTCATCTGTTAGTTCATAAGTTAACCCATTAGTCCTTGTGTATTTATACCTTGAGTTCTTCCTCATTCTCTGTCCTTATTGATGTTTTGTTGTGTATGTTGGACTTACTCCTCTGATCGCATGAGTTTGTCATTAATGACATATTGATGTTCCTTTGTGAGTTAATACACAGCCTACCTGTGACGCATTATACTTTGTATGTTGTTTATTAAATATTTTGGCTTTTTCAATTATGATTATTAGGGCTGTCAAACGATTAATCGCGATTAATCGCATCCAAAATAAAAGTTTGTGTTTACATAATATATGTGGGTGCACTGTGTACAGTTATTTTAAATATATAAAAACACACACATGCTTGAATATCTTTAAGAAGTATTTTAATATATACTGTATATATATTTATATATAATTTATATTATATATAAATATTTTATATATAAATAATATTTTTTTCTTAAATATACATGCATGTGTGTGTATTTATATATATATATATATATATATATATATATATACAAAATAATTATACACAGTGCACCCACATATATTATGTAAACACAAACTTTTATTTTATTTTGGATGCGATTAATCGCGATTAATCGTTTGACAGCCCTATTGATTATACCTACCATTACTACATTTTACCAATTTCAAGAGTTTCATTTCTTGAATTTCATTTCAAAGTTTAATCATGTAATAACTCATGACAGCCTTCACATTAAATAATCAAGCAACAATAAAAAACATTCATATTATTTACATGATTACTTACCAATATGATTCATGTAATTAACAAGCGGATTCATTAAATTGAATGAATTGCAGAAGAAACAAAAATACATGTCAAGACTGGTACAAGCTTGAATTGCTCCGATGGTAAAAACCTTCAGTGGCCATGATTAAATGCATTCATTTCTTCAATTTTTTTTCTTAATTAACTTGTTAATTTAACAGCCTTAATTAGAAGTGACAGTTGCATTGAAGTGTGATGACAGAAGCAGGTGGTAATGGGTTGTGGAAACACACTCTGCTACACTCATCCATTAATTCCTTTTTAGAGTTTTTAAGATGTAATTGTCTCTCGTGTCCCTTTTCTCCTTCTAAAATGTCTGCAGAAAAAGACTAAACTCTTCTGTATTTGAAACAATTAACATACTGGAGATCAGAGTCATGGTTCTTCTGGACCTGTTGGCACTGCTTCTTAGGAATTGGGGTTAACGGGTCATAAAACCCCCCTCTTTCAGCTCAAGTCTAGCTCACAATCTTTTTGAAAACTTAAATGGGCGTGGATAGCTGTGAGAAGAGAGGGAGTGGGTGTGGTATGGCCATCACTGTCATGCCAATGTCCCATGCATATCGACTGTCACTAAAAAGCAATGGTAAAACGTGTGGAAATGCAAGATTGTTTTATATAGCTGGCAAAGTTAAAGTCTTATGAAGTACTTTGACACTTTATTATTATCCTTTCAAAAGTAATTGATTGCCCTTCTACATATATTAGCCTACAGTAATCGTAATTCTATTTAAAACATATTAATGTAGGCTACATGTATAATTATAATGTCATTATAAAATATATAGTGGTTTATATTGACACTATAAATGCATTTGAAAATTATTAATTTTCTGCTTTAAAAAAATCGTTCAGTGCATATAGATCTACGCGCCCCCCATAGTAAAGACGGCTCTGCGGAGGTGGATGACTTCTCATTTTAGACACACACCTCACACACACAAGGGATAGAAAGTCCTCGGGACTCAGTACCGCATCACTACCAAGACTTGTCAACAAGGCAAAGTCCACCATTCTCCACTTCTCACAGCTCATGGCTATGGAATGAAGATTTTAAACCCAAGATAAAAAAAAGTGGAAAATGTAACCATTTTAACCCTACTATTAAATCTAACAGATGCTAACATTGTCTTCAATAGTCTTCAACACACCCCTGTTAAAATCTCAGAAAATTTGGTTTGGGGTTTCATGACCCTTTAAAGTATTTGCCTTTCAAATGTCTAAGCATTTGGAGGACTGGATCAACCTCTCAAAACCACTGAGGAGTGAAGCACTGTTATCATCTGGTCATCTGGTCTTTCGGGTATGACTTCCAAGACCTTTATGACTCACTCCATTGAGATTTCATTGAGCATTGTTTTCCTACTGTTTTTTAAGGGGGTTATATGAATTAAGGCATTTTCTAACTCTTCGAAAAGTGTTTCGCATTTTTCAGTCCAGTTCCTTTCTTAAGTATATTGTTAATGCATTTATGCAAAATCTGCTGGAATATGCTGTAGTTGAGGCTGTCATACTGTTTTACTGGAACAAAACTCTCTAAACACAAAACATCAGCGGAGAATTGATTTGGATCGTATCCCAGTCCTGTGTAATGAACAGGGCCGTGTGCATGTCAAATCATCTGGAATTAACAAAGTAGTTGGCTTTCATATTTTACTCTATTCCAAAAAAATGTGTATGATTCAGTGGATAGACTTTTAAGGCATTATAGGTGAAAGCATTGGTAGTGTGCCACAAGTTGCATTTCCTGTACAATGTCGTAACTCGCTGCTTAACTATTGAAGTATGATGCACCGTTGGAGAAATTAACTAGCAAGTCAAAACTGTTTCTTGCAACTGTAACTGTAATTTTGCCAGTCGCCAGTCGTTTCACCAGAAGATTGAGCTACTGTATGACATTTTAGGTTACGTTTACATGACAACTATACTAAAAACAGAAACGTTTTTCCATTGCATTTTCATGTTTAGACGACAACAATGTTGTTTAAACGATCCCGGTCGGGTTCACAAGGATAAGGGGGATCAAGGGAAAAAACGATTTCACATAATAAGCTCTAAAAATTGGTTAACCTAATTAAAAATAAACCTTTTCCACAATATTTGTGTGCTATGCTTATTAGAGTAAGTTGTTTTTAGCTTCACTGTATACTCTACTGGAATGTTCTGTTGTGCACCGTTAAAAAAAATTGGTAATACTTTATTTTGATGGTCCCATCTAGACATTCTGCTGACTAGTACTGTACATACCAACTTATTCTACTTATCATAACCCTCTGTTAACCTTAACCCTACCTCTAACAGTCTACTGATACTCAACTATTACTCTAAAGAGTTAGTTGATATGAAATTGCAACTATAGTCAACAGAATGTCTAAAGTGGACCATCAGAATAAAGTGTAACCAAAAATGTCAATAACAGAAAATCTGAACACAAGCAATGAAAAAGTCATAGTTCAGCCTGATAATTGAAAAAAGCTTTTAGTTCTTCAATAAAACGTTTCATTTGTCCAAATGGTTTTATGCTCATCCTAGACAAGAGCATTAATAGGACATATTAAGAGCCTATAAGCTGTGTGCAAGCGGATGGGGGATGAGAGTGAAGGTGATATAGGAGCAAATAAAGCGAAAGTGAGCAAAAGGAGGCTCTTTCTTCTTCTCACACACATATACGGCACACAGGACTGACGAGTCTTTATTGACCCCACTGGTATTTATGATGACTTGGGCTGGGTGTTTGCTGAAGAGATAGAGGAAGTTCAGCAGATGATAGACGGCCATTGGGGTTGGGGGAGCAAGTTGAATGCTTTTCATTTCTGTGTATATCAGAGAACAAGGCTGTCAGCTCGGCTGAAGAGAACGTGTCAAATGGCTGCAGCCGGATATTATTATGAGAAATCAAAACCAACCAGGGAAAGCTAACATAATACAGGGTACATATCACACATGAAAGAGCTTAAAGGCGCAAACATGCTCTTGTTGTACCATGACTGGCAATTTACCATGCCTGCTGATGTTGAAAACAACAATCTTTCCTGGAGTTTTGCTTGCTTGAGGAAAATATCCCTAAGCAAAACTTGCACCAATCTGTTCACTTGCACGCTTTTGCCCGCGTTGATGCTTACTTTGGCGGAAACGTAGTCGGATCTTTCCCGCTTGTCCGCACGCACCACAGAGATTGTCTCTATAATCACATTTCTCCCTTGGGCACTTCTCTCCTGACACAAACAAAGTCCAAATGGATTTTTCTTTCTCATATAAACTGTATAGATTGAGTCTTGAGCCATAAATCTTCGGTGTCATCCCTGACTAGCAAGCTGAAGTATAGATTGCACTGTTTTTGTTATCAAGGGCTTTCTCAAGTTAAGCATAATTTATTGTTTTTTTTATTTGACAAAACGTTTTGTAAAACATGCAGCAAGTTTATCATGTATGCAAAATTTCTGTTGGATGACCTACTATTACCATACCCATGTGTAGTTAGTACATCAAACGAGCAGTGTGGAGCAGAGCAAAATAATGTATCCCACAAGGCAAAGAATCAACCGTAAGTAATATTAGCTCCGTTTTTCTTTTAATAATTCATTATTTGATGGAACTTTAAATTTTACATTTTAAATTTCAAATTTTACATTTTTTGACATACATTCATCGTGATGTATACATAAAGGTCAAGGAGACATAAGTTTTTAGTCACTTGACTGGCACGGAGACCTGAAGGCAAGAAAAACTAACATGTGTGAACGAAACACAGAATTTGGGCACTTATGAACCATATATTGCACCTGCTGCTGTATTTCAATCACTAAAAACAGCGGGACACTCTAAAACTCTTGGTGTGAAAAACACTTTAAGTCCCATAATGCACTAAAACAGAGATATTAAAAGATTAAATTCATTTTATATGTACTATATACAGGCGAGCAGATGAACTCAGAATATGAACTCCACATGGGGAATGGTTAAGCGTAATGGTTTTCTATGGGAAAACTTAATGGAACATTTTTATTCTTGGTTAATCTGGTTAAACTTGGTTATTCCTAGGTCACTCTTCTGCCGGAACTAGACTTGCGTATGGCCATTATCGGCAACCTGTGATTATAGTTGATATAAGTTATAAATATGGCTATTTTCTTACCTTTATTAACCACATGAAGCCATATGGATTACTTTTATGATAAGTGGATGCGCTTTTTTTTTGGGCTTCAAAATCGGATGTATCATTCACTACCGTTATAAAGAATGGAAGAGCCAGGATATTTGAAGGATATTAAAACACTGCAATGGTCAAACACTTTCATCTAGCGTGCTTATATGGAAAAAACATGAAAAATCAGCACAGTGGAATGGAAAAAACTTATTCTGTGTGAATTGCTCATAAGGAGACCATGCAAAAACAGTTTGAAAAATGTTGTTGTTGTTTTTAGTTTTTTTTTTTGTTGTATTTTGTCATTTCTTTGTGTTTGACGGATACTGTAGTGTAGGTATTATACAATGTACACTGCACAGTGTTTTTTGTCTCTGCACATCCATGCGCAGTTGCTGGAGCAACCTTAAATAAGAAGCTAATTGTATGAGAATTTATTAAAATATGTCATTTAAATTTCAGTCATACTCCATTCAAGCAGACAAGAGCTGTACTGGCATGACTAGCAAATAGCTGCCTAGGGTCTTACAAAGATGGCCGCCGGGCGAACTGACTGGCTTAAGGGCTTTTAAGGGCGTTTTGTTGCTCTTCAGCAGTCTCTTGCCCTGGTCTGTATCTTAGATCCCTCCAGGCCACGTTCTGGGCTCGACATGATCAGTCTTTCACGCTCAGCTGCTTTGGTCTGAGGAGATATGGAGGGATCAATGGGCGGCTGTAAATCCTCCAGCCATTGTGATGGCTATTGATTTAGTGCTCAGAGGCTGCTCCACGGCACTACCACAGATATCCTCTCTCATATGTGCCACTGATGTGCCCTGGGGTGAGATCTCACCACTTTAGCACTCTCTTAAAAACACAACATAACATCAGTCTGTTCTATATAAACTGCTTTGTTACTGAACCCCACTAGAGCCGACGGACCAAAGAGTCTCTTATATAATTACTGGAAGATTAAGAGTAGTGGATGTCATTCCCTGCCGTGTCTTGCCTTTTACCTTTTAAATTTTCTCTTTTAAAGCCTACGATGGGCAGGCTCCATATTGTATGACAACATGACGCAATGGTGATAGCACGGGTTCAATTGTATTTTTGGTATCCGAGATTTTAAGGTCTATATAAACACATACCCGGTTGCTACTTAAAAAATGTGAATATAAAGAAAAAATTGACATAACTAACTCTGGTCTCCCCAGCTGACTTTTAAGTGGAGCATAATATAATAAAAATGAGAAGAATACTTGGCCAAGTTGAAACCTATAGTTTCCAATCCATCATTGATTTTTCAGTCATTTTTAAAGTTTGTTGTGCAGAAACATATTAATGGAGATAACACTGACCTTAAAGAGGCTTCTGTGAGGAAACTTTCCCGCCGGGATCAATAAAGATTAGACGCTTACATCTCCGTAAATCTACTGCACCAATACAGACATACAATATGTAGACCTGATTTTTTGCTGGGTCAGTGCTTTAATAATGCACTTTCTGGTACTGAGGGGTTTGAAGCCTTGAATACAGCCCCACTTGTGAGGTTATATGGGCCCTACTATGTGCAAGACTAGGGGTTTTCAAACTTTATGATGATCTCGGTTTGAGTAAAATATAAAGGCAGTTATTTTCATGTACAGTACAAATCCAATACTTGCTGTTTAAGACAAATATAAACTTTATTTTAAAGACATTGTATAGACAACAAAACAAATATAATTGTTTACTTATTTAAATAATAACAATTTTTATTTTACGTTATAATTATTGTGGGATACATTTACTTTCATTTATAGTGAGTGTTTTAGGAGCAGGATAACCATATTCATCCAAAATACAACCACAAACAATTTTCTTTTGCAAAACCCATGCAGTTTTGTTTTCTTTACCCGCTAGAGGGCCACAAGTTACATAGTGTACCTTTAATTAATATTTTAAGCACAAACATTAACTTTTGTAAATGTATTTTTTTTTTCTTCACATAACCCTAGCACTCTCTCTCAGCCCCTCTGGGGGTCCCTGGAGCCCAGTTTAAAAACCCCTAGCACTACAATATCAGCAGAGGATTTTCAGTTAAATACCAAGCCAGCATTTCCCAATAAATCAGGCTTTCTGTGTCTGTATTTGATGAACTCGTAAACATTTTTCACCCTGAACTACTTTCTTATCTGCATTATGTCCCTGAGCTGCAGAGGCTCCTGTATTCCATATTTTATGAGGGGTTCAAACCCTCCGCCTGCGGTAAACTCTTCATTTTTTCGCTGTCACTATATCTGGCACTGACAGTTAGATGGCTTTTGTGCTCTAACACCTTTGAAAGAAGATGAAAGCGAGGCGTCATGCCTGTGTACCAAACACCTCGGCTTCATTAATTAGTCTGATGCATCTCCCCGCTTGCACACACCGAGTTTTCAGATCTCCAAGAAAACTCGGAGTCGTGGCCCCTCGACCCTCTGCCCCCCGTCTGCGGGAGAAAAGACACAATTTATCCAATTAAAAAGATACATACCAAGGCGATTCTTGCAAAGCGCTCTGTAGTTCTGCACTGTGGGTACTTAGCAAGGCCCCATTGTACATCAGGGTCCTCAAGGGTAAAGCGGTCTGCTCCATCTGTGTGAAGGATGGCTCAAGTCTGTTTCCAGCCGAGTACCTATCGGGGCCATCACGACAACGCCTTCTCTAATGGCCTCCTGTCTAAATGAGCAGCAGTGGAGTGTGCAGCGGTGCCGCACTGACCCTGTCGCCATCCATTAGGCACAGTGCCTTTGGAAACACTGTTTGTCTGCGCCACGCTCTCATTTGTGGCACTGCAGTACCATGTTCATCCCCCTGATGGAAGCTGCCGTTTTGTAATAAGTAAAGAGTGCTGGGACTGGCTTGGATGTGTACTGGAAGAATGACTTTGGACCTCCAGGGACAGGTCTAATCAGGCTTCTGACTGAGAGGACTAGGAGACAGCTGAGTGATTTTGGGCCTGCATCGGCAGCGCATTAGCGTAACGCCAACATGAGGCATGTGCTGAGCTTCCACACAGACAGCCAACTGTGATTTCTGGGTTGCCACGTTGAGTAGTTCCTTTGATAACGGACATAAATTATAAAACAGTTATTGGAGAAATTATTACAGACAGCACTTGATCATCATAAATTCATTTACATCAGACAAGGGACCATATGTATATCCAAATGGTGAACGATTTACAAATCCCAATAGCCTGATCTCATTAGGCATGTTTACACATGCAGGAGTGTTTAATCATACATTTTATATGCTGAAACAGATAATATACATGTGCTGATGTAAAAGGTAAACACGGTTTGATTAAATTATACAATCTATTCATTTTAACATTTTAGTTTTGGATAAAGTGATGGAATCCTTTGAAACGGGTTGAATCCGGCACCTGATAATCACATGGAAGAACGAAACCTTAATGTCAAAAAGGAAAGTGTTAAATACATGGGATAAAGCTAAACATATTTAATTCCAAAAAGTATTTTTAAACATTTGTGGATCATGTAAAATATAGAAACACTTTACTTAATGCATTATAAAGCTATTCATAATGTAGCCTACATTATAATGCATTACACCTTTTCATAGATAATTGTAACCAAAGTTAAATGCATTATAATATTTGCAGATTCCTTGTTACATCTGAAACTGGTTGTTTGTGTTTTAATGCATTATAATTTCTTATAATTCATGTGATCATACAATGCATTATAAGAGGGAATCAATCACATGACAAACAGGGAATCACATAGAACATGACATGAACAAAACCAAAACGTGACAGACAAGACCAAATCGTGACAATAAGGTGTGTTACAAGGCATAATTAATTCACTTAAATTAAACAGAAAATATCAAAATAAAATCTAAAAATATTTAAAATATCAACAATATAGTAACTATAGGTAAATAATAGTAAATATTAACAATAGTTATTAACAATAACTATATACTAAAACAATAACTATATAGTATATCAATGATATTCAAGTGCTTCAAACAAAAATCTCTTAAAGATTTGATGTCACTAACCTGAAAATCGTTGGAAGATTCAGAGATTTCCACTTTGTTTCCATGCAGACTGATAAAAAACCTGTGTGCACTTAATCAGGGAAGTACATATCAGCTGTTCAGATTAGAGCTTGCCAGATGAGAAAGTACTTTCCAGCTTTGTCTGCAATATGCATTAAACAGTCAGTGAACGCACTTTGTGGCCAGCGAGATTGCCATCTGAAGCTGAGACTAATGTGTAATTGTAAAGTAATTGCGACCCCAAAAGTCTTGTTTTTGTCAAACAACAGGGAAGCCTATATATTGTACAGAGTTCATTGCTTTAAAAACTCAACCATGTTACACATAAGTGTGAAAATAAGCAACCCATTAATACTGATGACAAAAAGAAAATGTGTCACTTAGACCTGTTTCCCACCTCTGCAGAATCTAATTATTGAACCCACCCACACCAGCTCTTGGCTTGACCCTCTTGATAATAGCATAATTATAACCTGGAATTTCAGCTACACAAAGCTTAGTTCATTTAGAGCACACATCAGGGAAACAAACTCACTCAGCGAGTCTGTGTGTTTGCATTCCCTCAGATGTAAACAGCCATTCTGGCCTAGATAAGGAGGCCGAAGGTAATGGAGAGAAAATCCTTTTAGAACTCGTCATGCTCTGTACAGCGTCTAGATTAGGATTTCTGCTTATAATCCTAATGAAAATCAGTGTTGGAAATGACTTTCTTAATCAGCTAATACTGTGGCCTATGCCAGCTTCTTTAGTTTGCCCAACAGCTCATGTTATCTTGCACACCTAGTTTGTTTACAGCTTTCCCAAAGTAACTGAGACCACACCAACTGACTGGTAGTGGCATGATCATGTTATTAAGAGCTCAGTAAAACTGGCTTTGAATATCAGCAGGGAGCTGCTAATCATTACTGGCGTTTGATTTTTCCCAAACTTTGATCCTGACTTTCACAGGTTTGGAAAGCAACAGAAAGAATGACCTACTTTGGAAACTGTGGGCCGTCTAAAAGTAGAAGACATTAAACAAAAATGTCAAATGTCTTCCATTTTCTCTAGCAGACTGCAAAGTACACAGAAGTAATAAGGGGTCAGCCATTTGCTGGAGTCTGAGTCATTAGGGCCCAAGCCCTGAAAGGGCGAAGGCCCTATTGTTTTCCTTGGGATTATTATTAGGGCCCAAGCCCTGAAAGGGCGAAGGCCCTATTGTTTTCCTTAGGATTATTAGGGCCCAAGCCCTGAAAGGGCGAAGGCCCTATTGTTTTCCTTAGGATTATTATTATTATTATTATTATTTATACGACTATTCGGGCACTTTTGGGGCCCTTAACATGCTCAAAAACTCTTGAAACTTAGCACACGGGTCAGAACCCGCGGCCATCAGGGCCGGGCTGAAGATGGTACCCGGGCGTGGCAGGGGGGCTAGACAGCGCCCCCTGGAACGGGGTCCGAAAACTTGGTCCATAAATCAAACACGCTTGCATGTAATAATATGAAACTCGGTGCACATATAGATCTCATCGTTCATATATACCTCAAACTATTACTTTTTACCCCAGCCCAACAGGAAGTCGGTTATTTAGGGTTGTTCATAAAACACTCGCAATGGAATTTGAAGTACTACTCCTAGAGAATTCAAACTCACGGCACGAAACTCGGTCAGCATGAAGTCAAGGCATTGACGATGAAAGTTTGCGAGGGGATTTTTGATATCTCGAACGGTTTGGCCATGGCGAGGAAACGAAATTATGGCGAGAAACGTGAAACAGGAAGTGTGTTATAACTTCAGCATACATTAACTGATCTTGATGAAACTTCAGCAGTATGTTCGCTGTAAGAGGACGATCACATGGATGTGACTATTGTGAGTCAGAGTTATAGCGCCACCAACTGGCAGCAGGAAGTGTGTCACTTTCAAAATGCTTTGAACTCACCCTTTTATTTTTACCCGATGTGCTTCAAACTTAATCTGTATAATGTAAATACATAGCAGATGAAGACCTGTGAATGGATTCTTGATATCTTTGATACTGTTGCCGTGGCAACGCATCAAACTTTAAAATTCTTTTTTTTTATGATTTTGAGACTCTTAGCGGCTTTTGGGGCCCTTAACGGGTTTGAAAACTCTTGAAACTTTGCACACAGGTCAGATCCCACAGCCATCAGAGCCGGGCTGAAGATGGTACCTGGGTGTGGCAGGGGGGCTAGACAGCGCCCCCTGGAACGGGGTCCGAACACTTGGTCCATAAATCAAACACGCTTGCATGTAATAATATGAAACTCGGTACACATGTTGATCTCATCGTTTCATCTATACCTCACGCTCTTACTTTTTACCCCAGCCAAACAGGAAGTCGGCTATTGAGGTTTGTTTGTAAAACGCTCGCAATGGAATGTGCAATACTCCTCCTAGAAAATTCAAACACACGGCACGAAACTCGGTCAGCATGAAGTCAAGGCATTGAGGATGAAAGTTTGCGAGGGGATTTTTGATATCTCGAACGGTTTGGCCGTGGCGAGGAAACAAAATTATGGCGAGAAACGTGAAACAGGAAGTGTGTTATAACTTCAGCATACATTAACTGATCTTGATGAAACTTCAGCAGTGTGTTCACTGTAAGAGGCTGATTACATGGATGTGACTATTGTGAGTCAAAGTTATAGCGCCACCAACTGGCAGCAGGAAGTGTGTCACTTTCAAAATGCTTTGATATCACCCTCTTATTTTTAACCGATTTGCTTCAAACTTCATCTGTATAATGTAAAAATACAGCAGATGTAGACCTGTGAATGGATTCTTGATATCTTTGATACTGTTGCTGTGGCAACAAATCAAACTTTAACATTCTTTTTTGATACTTTTGGGACTCTTAGCATGCTTGAAATTGCTTGAAACAGATAGATACAGATAGCTCGACAGATACATCACATTTATTAGCCAGTAGGCATGTGCAACTTTGGCAAAAGATTAAAGTAATGTCAAAAAAGTAAACAGTAAACACTAAAAGCCTCATATCTTCTAAAAATGTAATTATACATAATTTGTTTCTAAATTAAATTATACAAATATTATAATTAAACCAGTTTTTCCCTTTTTTCATTTAAGAATTATGTTTACGTTCAAAAACAGCCAGAATGGTTTTAAAATTCAGAAGAAGAAAAAATAATCTGAGTCATACGTAGTGCTATACTGCCCTCTTGTGTTCAATATCAGGTAGGCCTATTTTGTATATTCCCACCGGTTAATCAACGTGTGACTCCGCTGGGACTCGGGAACTTTTAAATCGCTTACTTAAAACCGAAAGTCAAAATACAGATATCCGCACAAGACATTAATGTTGTGGAGTAGAGCAAGCATTTTAAATAAATTCCTATTAAGTAGGATTGAACTAAACAGAATGAACGTTCACTCTGTTCTGCTGGTTCCTCGCTGTTGGCGCGCACAGTTATGAATGCTTGTGCAGCCATGAGTTTTAGTTTAATTTTAAAATTAGCGCAATTTCGGGATTTGTATTATTTGAATTTATTTTTAAAAAACACAATGTTGAGTTTTATTGTAACACTGTTTAATCGCGCCCACGGTTATATTTTGTATATTATATATAATTATAATGTATTTCTGTATAAAATAATACTACAATAAAAAACACATTTGTGACCGACCTGATCCAGCAAAATTAGTCACAGTGACCCAAATTTAAAAATTGAGATTTTGATATTAATGGAAAGAGGACACTGTAAGCTTTCAAATGATACCTTGGTCATACCTTGAATGGTTGTAACGATATACAGATTTGAATTCTGGTCGTCTGCCCTTTTTTTTCCAATTGAAAACCTAAGAAAATCGCTTTTAAAGTTTTTTTGCCCGTTTTTTTTTTTTTTTTTTTTATATCTTTCAAAATCCATAGCATTTTAAGGGATAAACTATTTATTTTATATAGCTTAATTTGACCAAATAGATTAACATATATAAATGCAATTTAACGAGGCTGAAACTCAACTTATTTTTAATTTTTTTGAAATAAATAATTAAAAAGTCACTTTTACAAAAATGTTCTAAAATCAGAAAGATTAAAGAGGAGTCAGAGAGAAATTCAGTTTTCATACGGATTAGCCCACATAAGCAGAGAGCAGTCTGTTTTCTTTCATTTTGAATGGTTGTGTTTAAAAGTAGACATTTCAATATATATGTCTGTGAGGATACCTTAAACGCTGACTTTCGGTTCATGAGACAAGCTTCAGTTCACGTGCCGCGCGTCTCCGCGTCGTGATTAGGCCTAGCCTATTGTCTGCAATTTATTTCTTATTATTAAATCCTAGTAATTGGTTGATGAAACATTGATTTAAATTAAGATAATTATTTTAAAACGAAATTTACTTTAAAGAAAGGCTTTGTGCTTGCATGTTTAAGCTATGTGAAAGTTTTAGTGCTGCTTCCAGAGAACGGTCACGTTCGGATTGTTTTTCCTCATAAATGCGAACACGGAAAATAAAATAAAGATTTTATGTTCTGGAGAGAGTCAACCCTTCTTCATCGGGTGAGTATTACTTTTGGTTTGTGCAGTGTGGTTCACATAGGCCAATTTATTAAAATATTTAATTATCTGGGAATTGGATCTCCTCCATAATGCTGAAATTGCCCAATTTAAAAAAAAAAATTAGTAATAATTTAAGTTTTGTGGTGTAAGTCTACGTATTTTATAATGTTAACTTCAAATAATACTAATAGCCTAGTAATTTAAAGATGTTGTAGCTAGCATTGGGTCTGGACGTGAAGGATAACTTCGGGAGTTGAAGGGACGTGTCGGTGTCGTGATTCTGTCTTCTCACACCGCGACACAGGTTCGTGGGTCTGAGTGTCGCGATCGTTACAGCCTTACATAGGCTATATTCTTCTTGCAGATAAATATACTCACGCAGTTTAGGTTAGAAGCCTCCAGTGAGTTCAACGTTTCAGGGGATACCCGGGAAATGCTCAGAGGTGACGAGGGGAGTTGAGAAGAGCAATGTTTATTTCAGCGAATTTAAAGCTTTGACAACTTTAATCGTTATTTAAATACCTTTACTCAATTATCTCGACTACGAAACCCTGTGAGATTATTTTTGAATGTCTGTTCTTTGAAATTAGCAAAAAAAAAAATTTTTTTTTTTTTTGTTTTTTTGTTATTTCATGGTTTTTCCACATAATCGGCCCATATCTTAAAATGGAAGGTTGCAACTTCCGACTCATTTCGCCAGAGCGGGTCACATTTGATTTTTATTTTTTAAACAATGTAATGTGTAACCTAAAAATAAACAGATTATTTGATAAATGGTATATTTAAATCTGCATATTGTAGCCTAATATCTGCAGGGCAGCCTAGTAAATGTATGCTTCATTTTTCATTAGTAAATTTGATCAATAAATTCAATAATTTAGAATAATAAGACACTATAGGGCTGTTACCCTAGGTAAGGCTGATCAAATTAAATCGGTTACACAATAATGTTACGAGATTGGTTTAACAGGAGTCAATTAAAAATCGCTGTAAAGAACGATACTTTTAAACATAACCCTAAATCACCATAAGGTGTCGCCAGATGACCGTCTTAATGAACGAGTCATGGATTCAAAATGCTGAATCATTCAGTAATGAGAAAACACATTGCTTTGAGATGCGCGATGGGTCGCTGTGATCTTTGTTTAACTATTTTCTCTGCTGAAACAGAAAAAAGTCAATATTGCATCTAAAAAGTCAATATTGCATATAAAATGTAAGTGACTTGACTTGTGTGTGTGACTATGTTTGTTGTAGTGATAAGAGTTGCACCCTTGTTAAAGTTTAAGGCCTTGTGTTTTTGGATATATATCTTTCTTTCTTTTTTTTTTCTTTTTTTACAAAATATGCATATAACCCATATATTTTAGATTTATTATTTGCTTTAAATTAAATTAAGATTGTATTTTTGGTAATTGAACCTGAATGAATTTAAAAATGAATGTGCTATATTTCAGATCATATATTTGTTTTTCTTAAAATTTGAACTAACTTTATTCTCAGCTGAATTATAAATATTTTATTTCTGTATGAATTAAAAACACATTTGATTTTTCTTTATTAATCAATGTAGAATGTGTAACTGAAATATAAACAGATTAGGGCTCTGTTCGAGGACAAGTAACTAAACCCAATGCGACATGATGAATGTTTGTTTCCCAAACCATCTCAGAGTAACAGCTTACTTTTCTTTCTTACTATATTCTTTCTTACTATAAACTGTGCTGTAGAGCTTGCATCAGTCAAAGCAGGGTTACATTTTGCATGTCGTGCACAATAAACCTAAAGGCACCAGGGTGGCGGTGCCACCGGCTTCATATATATATGTATATATACAGTATATATACAGTATATATATATATATATATATAGCTGTGATCCGCGATGAAGGGCCAAAGCCAGTGGCATGGCCACCCTGGTGCTTTTAGGTAACTAAGGAACCGGGGTTGCGGTGCCACCGGCTTGGGCCCTTCATCGCTGCTCGCAGCTATATTTATTATTATTATTATTATTATTATTATTATTATTTATACGACTATTCGGGCACTTTTGGGGCCCTTAACATGCTCAAAAACTCTTGAAACTTAGCACACGGGTCAGAACCCGCGGCCATCAGGGCCGGGCTGAAGATGGTACCCGGGCGTGGCAGGGGGACTAGACAGCGCCCCCTGGAACGGGGTCCGAAAACTTGGTCCATAAAGCAAACACGCTTGCATGTAATAATATGAAACTCGGTGCACATATAGATCTCATCGTACATATATACCTCATACTATTACTTTTTACCCCAGCCCAACAGGAAGTCGGTTATTTAGGGTTGTTCATAAAACACTCGCAATGGAATTTGAAGTACTACTCCTAGAGAATTCAAACACACGGCACGAAACTCGGTCAGCATGAAGTCAAGGCATTGAGGATGAAAGTTTGCGAGGGGATTTTTGATATCTCGAACGGTTTGGCCATGGCGAGGAAACGAAATTATGGCGAGAAACGTGAAACAGGAAGTGTGTTATAACTTCAGCATACATTAACTGATCTTGATGAAACTTCAGCAGTGTGTTCGCTGTAAGAGGACGATCACATGGATGTGACTATTGTGAGTCAAAGTTATAGTGCCACCAACTGGTAGCAGGAAGTGTGTCACTTTCAAAATGCTTTGAACTCACCCTTTTATTTTTACCCGATGTGCTTCAAACTTAATCTGTATAATGTAAATACATAGCAGATGAAGACCTGTGAATGGATTCTTGATATCTTTGATACTGTTGCCGTGGCAACGCATCAAACTTTAAAATTCTTTTTTTTTATGATTTTGAGACTCTTAGCGGCTTTTGGGGCCCTTAACGGGTTTGAAAACTCTTGAAACTTTGCACACAGGTCAGATCCCACAGCCATCAGAG
Organism: Pimephales promelas; assembly: GCF_988280905.1. Lineage (NCBI taxonomy): Eukaryota > Metazoa > Chordata > Actinopteri > Cypriniformes > Leuciscidae > Pimephales > Pimephales promelas. Next base: position 27,325,688 of record NC_142783.1, read on the forward strand.
CCGGGCTGAAGATGGTACCTGGGTGTGGCAGGGGGGCTAGACAGCGCCCCCTGGAACGGGGTCCGAACACTTGGTCCATAAATCAAACACGCTTGCATGTAATAATATGAAACTCGGTACACATGTTGATCTCATCGTTTCATCTATACCTCACACTCTTACTTTTTACCCCAGCCAAACAGGAAGTCGGCTATTGAGGTTTGTTTGTAAAACGCTCGCAATGGAATGTGCAATACTCCTCCTAGAGAATTCAAACACACGGCACGAAACTCGGTCAGCATGAAGTCAAGGCATTGAGGATGAAAGTTTGCGAGGGGATTTTTGATATCTCGAACGGTTTGGCCATGGCGAGGAAACAAAATTATGGCGAGAAACGTGAAACAGGAAGTGTGTTATAACTTCAGCATACATTAACTGATCTTGATGAAACTTCAGCAGTGTGTTCACTGTAAGAGGCTGATTACATGGATGTGACTATTGTGAGTCAAAGTTATAGCGCCACCAACTGGCAGCAGGAAGTGTGTCACTTTCAAAATGCTTTGATATCACCCTCTTATTTTTAACCGATTTGCTTAAAACTTCATCTGTATAATGTAAAAATACAGCAGATGTAGACCTGTGAATGGATTCTTGATATCTTTGATACTGTTGCTGTGGCAACAAACAAACTTTAACATTCTTTTTTGATACTTTTGGGACTCTTAGCATGCTTGAAATTGCTTGAAACAGATAGATACAGATAGCTCGACAGATACATCACATTTATTAGCCAGTAGGCATGTGCAACTTTGGCAAAAGATTAAAGTAATGTCAAAAAAGTAAACACTAAAAGCCTCATATCTTCTAAAAATGTAATTATACATCATTTGTTTCTAAATTAAATTATACAAATATTATAATTAAAGCAGTTTTTCCCTTTTTTTATTTAAGAATTATGTTTACGTTCAAAAACAGCCAGGTTGTAAAATTCAGAAGAAGAAAAAATAATCTGAGTCATACGTAGTGCTATACTGCCCTCTTGTGTTCAATATCAGTTAGGCCTATTGTGTAGGCTATATTCCCACCGGTTAATCACCGCTGGGACTCGGGAACTTTTAAATCGCTTACTTAAAACCGAAAGTCAAAATACAGATATCCGCACAAGACATTAATGTTGTGGAGTAGAGCAAGCATTTTAAATAAATTCCTATTAAGTAGGATTGAACTAAACAGAATGAACGTTCACTCTGTTCTGCTGGTTCCTCGCTGTTGGCGCGCACAGTTATGAATGCTTGTGCAGCCATGAGTTTTAGTTTAATTTTAAAATTAGCGCAATTTCGGGATTTGTATTATTTGAATTTATTTTTAAAAAACACAATGTTGAGTTTTATTGTAACACTGTTTAATCGCGCCCACGGTTATATTTTGTATATTATATATAATTATAATGTATTTCTGTATAAAATAATACTACAATAAAAAACACATTTGTGACCGACCTGATCCAGCAAAATTAGTCACAGTGACCCAAATTTAAAAATTGAGATTTTGATATTAATGGAAAGAGGACACTGTAAGCTTTCAAATGATACCTTGGTCATACCTTGAATGGTTGTAAAGATATACAGATTTGAATTCTGGTCGTCTGCCCTTTTTTTCCAATTGAAAACCTAAGAAAATCGCTTTTAAAGTTTTTTTGCCCGTTTTTTTTTTTTTTTTTTTTTATATCTTTCAAAATCCATAGCATTTTAAGGGATAAACTATTTATTTTATATAGCTTAATTTGACCAAATAGATTAACATATATAAATGCAATTTAACGAGGCTGAAACTCAACTTATTTTTAATTTTTTTGAAATAAATAATTAAAAGTCACTTTTACAAAAATGTTCTAAAATCAGAAAGATTGAAGAGGAGTCAGAGAGAAATTCAGTTTTCATACGGATTAGCCCACATAAGCAGAGAGCAGTCTGTTTTCTTTCATTTTGAATGGTTGTCTTTAAAAGTAGACATTTCAATATATATGTCTGTGAGGATACCTTATACGCTGACTTTCGGTTCATGAGACAAGCTTCAGTTCACGTGCCGCGCGTCTCCGCGTCGTGATTAGGCCTAGCCTATTGTCTGCAATTTATTTCTTATTATTAAATCCTAGTAATTGGTTGATGAAACATTGATTTAAATTAAGATAATTATTTTAAAACGAAATTTACTTTAAAGAAAGGCTTTGTGCTTGCATGTTTAAGCTATGTGAAAGTTTTAGTGCTGCTTCCAGAGAACGGTCACGTTCGGATTGTTTTTCCTCATAAATGCGAACACGGAAAATAAAATAAAGATTTTATGTTCTGGAGAGAGTCAACCCTTCTTCATCGGGTGAGTATTACTTTTGGTTTGTGCAGTGTGGTTCACATAGGCCAATTTATTAAAATATTTAATTATCTGGGAATTGGATCTCCTCCATAATGCTGAAATTGCCCAATTTTAAAAAATTTAGTAATAATTTAAGTTTTGTGGTGTAAGTCTACGTATTTTATAATGTTAACTTCAAATAATACTAATAGTAATTTAAAGATGTTGTAGCATTGGGTCTGGACGTGAAGGATAACTTCGGGAGTTGAAGGGACGTGTCGGTGTCGTGATTCTGTCTTCTCACACCGCGACACAGGTTCGTGGATCTGAGTGTCGCGATCGTTACAGCCTTACATAGGCTATATTCTTCTTGCAGATAAATATACTCACGCAGTTTAGGTTAGAAGCCTCCAGTGAGTTCAACGTTTCAGGGGATACCCGGGAAATGCTCAGAGGTGACGAGGGGAGTTGAGAAGAGCAATGTTTATTTCAGCGAATTTAAAGCTTTGACTTAATCGTTATTTAAATACCTTTACTCAATTATCTCGACTACGAAACCCTGTGAGATTATTTTTGAATGTCTGTTCTTTGAAATTAGCAAAAATATATATATATATTTTTTTTGTTATTTCATGGTTTTTCCACATAATCGGCCCATATCTTAAAATGGAAGGTTGCAACTTCCGACTCATTTCGCCAGAGAGGGTCACATTTGATTTTTATTTTTTAAACAATGTAATGTGTAACCTAAAAATAAACAGATTATTTGATAAATGGTATATTTAAATCTGCATATTGTAGCCTAATATCTGCCGGGCAGCCTAGTCTTAATAAATGTATGCTTCATTTTTCATTAGTAAATTTGAGCAATAAATTCAATAATTTAGAATAATAAGACACTATAGGGCTGTTACCCTAGGTAAGGCTGATCAAATTAAATCGGTTACACAATAATGTTACGAGATTGGTTTAACAGGAGTCAATTAAAAATCGCTGTAAAGAACGATACTTTTAAACATAACCCTAAATCACCATAAGGTGTCACCAGGTGACCGTCTTAATGAACGAGTCATGGATTCAAAATGCTGAATCATTCAGTAATGAGAAAACACATTGCTTTGAGATGCGCGATGGGTCGCTGTGATCTTTGTTTAACTATTTTCTCTGCTGAAACAGAAAAAAGTCAATATTGCATCTAAAAAGTCAATATTGCATATAAAATGTAAGTGACTTGACTTGTGTGTGTGACTATGTTTGTTGTAGTGATAAGAGTTGCACCCTTGTTAAAGTTTAAGGCCTTGTGTTTTTGGATATATATCTTTCTTTCTTTTTTTTTCTTTTTTTTACAAAATATGCATATAACCCATATATTTTAGATTTATTATTTGCTTTAAATTAAATTAAGATTGTATTTTTGGTAATTGAACCTGAATGAATTTAAAAATGAATGTGCTATATTTCAGATCATATATTTGTTTTTCTTAAAATTTGAACTAACTTTATTCTCAGCTGAATTATAAATATTTTATTTCTGTATGAATTAAAAACACATTTGATTTTTCTTTTTTAATCAATGTAGAATGTGTAACTGAAATATAAACAGATTAGGGCTCTGTTCGAGGACAAGTAACTAAAACCAATGCGACATGATGAATGTTTGTTTCCCAAACCATCTCAGAGTAACAGCTTACTTTTCTTTCTTACTATATTCTTTCTTACTATAAACTGTGCTGTAGAGCTTGCATCAGTCAAAGCAGGGTTACATTTTGCATGTCGTGCACAATAAACCTAAAGGCACCAGGGTGGCGGTGCCACCGGCTTCATATATATATGTATATATACAGTATATATATATATATATAGCTGTGATCCGCGATGAAGGGCCAAAGCCAGTGGCATGGCCACCCTGGTGCTTTTAGGTAACTAAGGAACCGGGGTTGCGGTGCCACCGGCTTGGGCCCTTCATCGCTGCTCGCAGCTATATTTCTTCTTTAGTATTATTAGGGCCCAAGCCCTGAAAGGGCGAAGGCCCTATTGTTTTCCTTGCGATTATTTTTCTTCTCTATTATTATTATAATAATTATTATTTTACTACCTTTTGGGCACTTTTGGGGCCCTTAACGTGCTCGAAAACTCTTGAAACTTTGCACACGGGTCAGAACCCGCGGCCATCAGAGCCGGGCTGAAGCTGGTACCTGGGCGTGGCAGGGGGGCTCGTCAGCGCCCCCTGGAACGGGGTCCGAACACTCGGTCCATAACTCAAACACGCTTGCATGTAATAATATGAAACTCGGTACACATGTTGATCTCATCGTTTCATCTATACCTCGCGCTTTTACTTTTTACCCCAGCCCAACAGGAAGTCGGCTATTGAGGTTTGTTTGTAAAACGCTCGCAATGGTATTTGAAATACTCCTCCTAGAGCTTTGATCCACATTCGACGAAACTCGGTCAGCGTGAAGTCAAGACATTGAGGATGAAAGTTTGCGAGGGGATTTTTGATATCTCGAACGGTTTGTCCGTGGCGAGGAAACGAAATCATGGCGAGAAACGTGAAACAGGAAGTGTGTTATAACTTCAGCATACATTAACTGATCTTGATGAAACTTCAGCAGTGTGCTCGCTGTAAGAGGACGATCACATGGATGTGACTATTGTGAGTAAAAGTTATAGCGCCACCAACTGGCAGCAGGAAGTGTGTCACTTTCAAAATGCTTTGAAATCACCCTTTTATTTTTACCCGATTTGCTTCAAACTTCATCTGTATAATGTAAACATACGGCAGATGTAGACCTGTGAATGGATTCTTGATATCTTTGAAACTGTTGCCGTGGCGACGCATCAAACTTTGCCCTTCTTTTAGGATGCTTTTAGGATGCTTTTGAGACCCTTAGCATGCTTCAAATTGCATGAAACTCGACAGACACATCACATTTATTAGCCAGTAGACATGTGCAAAGTTGCAGAAACGGGCGTGGTGAGGGCTCAGTAGCGCCACCTTTTGACAAAAGTGGGGTGGTTAGTTTTAACTAGAGTTACAAAAATTGGTATGTATATTGTACTCCTCGAGCCGGACAACTTTCTAATTGACACTTATTAGCTAGGACCCACAGAAACTCAGATATTTTTGTTTGAATATGGCCACTCTGAGCCTTTGGCTGGCTGGCTGGCTGTCTGTGTGTGTGTGTGTGTGTGTGCAGGGGGAGGGGGCTTAACCATTTCACTGCTGTGTGTATGACCTGCATAAAGAAAATACATTTCTCAAGCCTGGTATTTTTTAAATAAGTTTTTATTTTTATTTTTTATAAGTAAAGGCATATAACTAGTTTAATTGTAGTGAATTGACAATAGTTTTATATAATTAGTTTATTAATCAGATTAACTTGGTCAATAAACTTGGTCTGAAAATTTGGTCCATAAATCAAACACACTTGCATGTAATAATATGAAACTTGGTACACATATAGATCTCATCGTTTCATATATACTTCACACTCTTACTTTTTACCCCAGCCCAACAGGAAGTTGGCTATTTAGGGTTGTGTTTAAAACACATGCAATGTAATTTAAATTATTGCTCCTAGAGCACTGAACCAAATTCGACGAAACTCGATCAGCGTGAAGTCAAGACATTAAGGATGAAAAAGTGCCACGGGATTTTTGATATCTCGAACGGTTTGGCCGTGGCGAGGAAACGAAATTATGGCGAGAAACATGGAACAGGATGTGTGTTATAACTTCAGCATACATTAACTGATCTTGACGAAACTTCAGCAGTGTTTTCGCTGTAAGAGACCGATCACATGGATGTGACTATTGTGAGTCAAAGTTATAGCGCCACCAACTGGCAGCAGGAAGTGTGTCACTTTCAAAATGCCGTGGCAACGAAACAAACTTTAACATTATTTTTTGATGCTTTTGGGACTCTTAGCTTGCTTGAAATTGCTTGAAACTCAACAGATACATCACATTTATTAGCCAATAGACATGTGCAACTATGGCAAAAGATTAAAGTAATGTCAAAAAAGTAAACACTAAAAGCCTCATATCTTCTAAAAATGTAATTATACATCATTTGTTTCTAAATTAAATTATACAAATATTATAACTTCCCCAATTTTTCCTTTTTTTTCATTTAAGAATTGTGTTTACGTTCAAAAACAGCCAGAATTGTTGTAAAATTCATAAAAAAATAATAATCTGAGTCATACGTAGTGCTATACTGCCCTCTTGTGTTCAATATCAGGTAGGCCTATTGTGTATATTCCCACCGGTTAATCAACGTGTGACTCCGCTGGGACTTGGGAGCTTTTAAATCGCTTACTTAAAACCGAAAGTCAAAATACGGATGTCCGCACAAGACATTAATGGTGTGGAGTAGAGCGAGCATTTTAAATAAATTCCTATTAAGTAGGATTGAACTAAACAGAAAGAATGTTCACTCTGTTCTGCTGGTTCCTCGCTGGTGGATCATATGATTACTTTGTCATAATCTATGACAAAAATGCTATTATAAACCATATTAATAATAGATAATACACATTGCTCTTATTTTTGAAAAATACATTCATGAAAAACAAGATAACAAAAATCATTAAAAAAAAATATAGCCATGGCTGCTATAAAGCAACATATAATTGAAAGGCAATTAATAATCTGTCATTACGTCACTGCATTATGATATTACGGCTCCAATACGGTGCAGCACAAAGCACTTATGTGCATCCCGAGCGGAGAATGATGTGCTTGAAGCCACATGAAGTTACAGCGCATTGAGTCCGTATTGAAAAGTTCAAAGCACAAAGGAAATACATATTTATGAACAGTGTATTATACATTATCTATCTATGCAATAGTTTATTGAGCCTTTTCTTTTAAAGGTTTTAAATTTCAGTTACTGTGTGCGTGAAGAACAATTATAGTGCTCTGACTCTAGTGTTGTGATCTAACCGACAGCGTCCGACACCCGGTAGAAAGTAACACGATTAAGTTACAGCAATAAAGTCCAGCAAGAAAAAGTTTCTTCATTCGAAAATATAGACCTTTAGACCTTTATCTTAAAGATCCAGTATAATAGGATTAACATTGAATCATTGAAGATCGTTTCATCATTGACTGTAACCGAATGTGACGTGCTGTTTGAATGCTGAATGGAGAATGACTGACAGGCGCAGAGAGGGAAAAGTTTGTGTTCTTGAATTTAATGACTTAAATATTAATTTCTATATCACATAATAGCTTCAGAACACTAATAATACAGTACACAAAAACTTTATGGTACTTTAGAAAGTTTTTGTGCCTTTGTGCCTAACAGAATAGTATATGCACAATATAGAATTTGAATCAGCCTCGTCAAAGATGGCAGTGTCAGAGCCGATACCGATCCTGAGTATCTAATCGGCGCACTTCTTTTCAACAGTCAAATTGAAATTGAAATTGCTTGAAACTCAACAGATACATCACATTTATTAGCCAGTAGACGTGCAAAGTTTCAGAAACGGGCAATGTGCAAGGACTAAATAGCGCCACCTTTTGACAAAAGTGGGGTTGTTAGTTTTATCTACAGTTACAAAAATCGGTATATACATTGTACTCCTCAAGCCGGACAACTTTCTAATACATAGTCATTAGCTCGGACCAAGAGGAAGTCAGATATTTTGGTTTGAATATGGTGAGCCTCTCTCTGAGCCTACGTCCCTGTATGGCAAGCCCTTTTAACATTTAAAAGCTAAGTTTGCCTGTCCGGAATTAACATTGTAGATATCAACAACGTCTTTCTGTCTATTCGTAATTACATTTTGGATAGTTTGTATTATCATTTAAGACATCTGTAACATAATTGTGACTAGTCGAAATGACAGAGTATGGCAAGCCGTTTTAACATTTAATCATAAAAGGGCCAAAGCCTTCGGCACCGCTACCCGGGTGCCTTTAGGTAACTAAAGGAACCGGGGTTGCGGTGCCACCGGCTTGGGCCCGCCATCGCTGCTCGCAGCTATATTTATTATTTTGCTACCTTTTGGGCACTTTTGGGGCCCTTAACGTGCTCGAAAACTCTTGAAACTTTGCACACGGGTCAGAACCCGCGGCCATCAGAGCCGGGCTGAAGCTGGTACCCGGGCGTGGTAGGGCGGCTCGTCAGCGCCCCCTGGAACGGGGTCCGAACACTTGGTCCATAACTCAAACACGCTTGTATGTAATAATATGAAACTCGGTACACATGTTGATCTCATCGTTTCATCTATACCTCGCGCTCTTACTTTTTACCCCAGCCCAACAGGAAGTCGGCTATTGAGGTTTGTTTGTAAAACGCTCGCAATGGAATGTCATATACTCCTCCTAGAGCTTTGATCCAAATTCGACGAAACTCGGTCAGCGTGAAGTCAAGACATTGAGGATGAAAGTTTGCGAGGGGATTTTTTATATCTCGAACGGTTTGTCCGTGGCGAGGAAACGAAATCATGGCGAGAAACGTGAAACAGGAAGTGTGTTATAACTTCAGCATACATTAACTGATCTTGATGAAACTTCAGCAGTGTGTTCGCTGTAAGAGGACGATCACATGGATGTGACTATTGTGAGTCAAAGTTATAGCGCCACCAACTGGCAGCAGGAAGTGTGTCACTTTCAAAATGCTTTGATATCACCCTTTTATTTTTACCCGATTTGCTTCAAACTTCATCTGTATAATGTAAACATAGGGCAGATGTAGACCTGTGAATGGATTCTTGATATCTTTGAAACTGTTGCCGTGGCGACGCATCAAACTTTACCATTCTTTTAGGATGCTTTTGAGACCCTTAGCATGCTTTAAATTGCATGAAACTCGACAGACACCTCACATTTATTAGCCAGTAGACATGTGCAAAGTTTCAGAAACGGGCGTGGTGAGGGCTCAGTAGCGCCACCTTTTGACAAAAGTGGGGTTGTTAGTTTTATCTACAGTTACAAAAATCGGTATGTATATTGTACTCCTCGAGCCGGACAACTTTCTAATTGACACTCATTAGCTAGGACCCACAGAAAGTCAGATATGTTTGGCAAAATTCTGAGATTTTCTCTACATTCAAACAGTGTCTCAGTGTCCCTCTGTGTGAGTGAGAGGAGGGGCGCCTGTCAGGTTAATTTTAACCCTTTATTTGCTGTGTGCGACTTCTCTGGCATTTTCGGGGGCCTTAACATCCTCGAAAACTCTTGAAACTTTGCACACGGGTCAGAACCCATGGCCATCAGGGCCGGGCTGAAGCTGGTAACCGGGCGTGGCAGGGCGGCTCGACAGCGCCCCCTGGACTGGGATTCGAACATTTGACCATAAATCAAACACACTTGCATGAATTAATATGAAACTCGGTACAATTATAGATCACATCAGGCCAAACAACTTTCGTGCTCTAAGTTTTATGACAGTTCAAATGGAAGTTATTTATGAATTATGAATTATGGGTTGTTTGAATAATTGTCCTAGGAGAAATACATCAAATCACAATGCATGTGTTTACCAATCACAACCAAACTCGGTGTGCATGAAGTCAAGACATTGAGGATGCTCAATTCCGGACGGATTTTTGATATCTCGAACGGTCTGGCCGTGGCGAGGAAATGAATTTTATGACTAAAAAAGGACACATAAAGTGTGTTATAACTTTGCTTAATTTACCTACAGTTACAAAACTTACCACGTATATTGTTCTCGTCAAGCCGATCAACTTTCCAATTTAAAGTCATTCGCTCTGAGCAACAGAAAGTCAGATATTGTAGTTTGAATGGATTTATTTCCCCTGCGATTCTCTCTCTCTCTCTCTCTCTCTCTCTCTCTCTCTCTCTCTCTCTCTCTCTCTGTGTGTGTGTGTGTCTGTGTGGGGAGGGGAGGGCTGTTGTCTGTGTTTATGTGTGTGTGTGTGGCTGGCTGTGATTTTTCCTACAAGTCCTTGTCTCTAAGTCCTTGTCTTTTTGCATAACAATTTGCATAACAATATTTTTAAATGACAAAATAGGCATATAACCCCCATCTTTTAAATGTATAGTTTGCTTTAAATAAAAGTAAGATTGTATTTGTAATTGAAGTTGAATGAATTTAAAATTCATGTGCTATATTTCAATATATTTGTTTTCCTTAAGATTTTAAAACACTAACTTCATTCTTATCTGAATTACAAATATTTGTTTCTGTATAAAATAATACTCTGACTAAAAACACATTTGATGTTTTTTTTTTTTTGGTATTTTTATTTACATGTATTTATGTGTGTGTGTGTGTATAAAGTGCAGGGTTTTTTTTAGATAAAGTAGAATTTCTATAACTATGTGTTGAACTAATAAATCACTCTTGTGTGTTAAACACAATCTACTTAATACAGACAACTTCATTATAAAGATAAATAACAAATCCAAAAAATATATGATTATAATCTATGACAAAAAAAGCCATTACAAACTATATTAATGGAAAATACACATTGCTCTTTGTATTGTTGTAAAATATTCATGAAAAACAAGATGACAAAAATCAAAAAGATAAATTATTTTAGATATAGCCATGTTTTAAATGTATAGCAGAGATGTTAATTGAGGCAGCAACATACAAACTTTCTAGAACAACATGGACCTGGATAGCTGGTTTTTATGGAGGACAGTGAATAGGAAGAGGGTGCAAATCAAACAGCTCATTCTCAGACTACACAGCAAACAGCTTAAGTTTTTAGTGCTTTGTTTGAGGTTTTTAGTGCTCTGTCCTATCTATTATCTACATATAATAGATAGAACAGAACAAGAAAGGCAATTAATAATCTGTCATTGCATTATGATATGAAAGGCTCAGTACAGTGTGGCACAAAACGCTTATGCGCATCCCGAATGGAGAATGATGCGCTTAAAGCCACATGGAGTTACAGCGCACAGCGCATCGAGTCCGCATTGATGCAAGCTCTACAATACACTTCTTTTCGACAGTCAAAGTGGGGGTTACGTTTTTGCACGTCATACAGAATAACCCTAAAGGCACCAAGGTGGCGGTGCCACCGGCTTTATATTAAATATAAATATAGCTGTGAGCAGCGATAAAGGGCCAAAGCCAGCGGTACCACCATCCCGGTGCCTTTAGGTAACTAAAGGCATCGGGGTTGCGGTGCCACCGGCTTGGGCCCGCAATCGCTGCTCGCAGCTATATTTAGAGTTGTTTTTCCGAGTGTGGCTTGATGCATTTCAGTATTCAAAACAATCCTCTTCATTGCAATGATTCAACTATAGACGAAATTCCCTTTAAAAAAAGTTACTTTATTGTCCAAAGATAGACATTCACATTGCAGCAGGCATTGACTGCAATACATTCTCTCTTTGATGCAAACTTGAAATGGGTAGAAATACTGTTTGTCCAGTTTTGTGTCAGGATCCCAGTGCATATAATGACACAAATAGTGTGTTTATCTCTTAATTGGTGGGATGAGAACCACCCCCTCTATTGTGCTGGCCTGTCTCTGCAAGTCCACTCTCATTGTTTGCCTCAACCCGTCCAGCTGCCATTGCAGAACAGCCTCCCTCTCCCTCAGCTCGCCCAGAGCCGTCGATGCCTGGAGCTTCCCAGCTGTCGCTGCCAGGCCAGGCTCTCCGTTGTGGAATCTGTGAGTTGGCTTTGAGGGCTGTGGATCTTGGAGACATGGCAAAAAGCCACTTGATGTGATTGCGGAGGTGTTAGGAAGATGTAGACCCTCTAGATAACCTGCAACCTTCTTCTCCACCTCCATTCTCTGCCCATCAGAGAGCTGAGAAGCCCCCTGACGTCCCCCCTAATGAGAAAGAGAGCTTGCTAAGACTGATGATCTCAACAGACTGGAATACTGATCAAACATCAAAAGATACCAAAAAGAAAAGTATTGCAGTAGCCCAGATGATCAAGTACGTGGGAGTGTAAATGTCAGTGTATATCTCTTGCATCACAAGGAATGTGTTTAGAATTGATGTGAAGAAAATTCAGTCTCAGACATTCAGAATACGACCGCAGCCATAGCAGGCGGTCATTTATCATTACAGGTTACATCTGTGGTTGGAACCACATCACAAAGACCACCTAATTATCCATCTGACCCACCATATCGGATTTTCATACAATGAAGAGTAAATTTATTCAGGCAATAAAAGAATGCAATGATGAGATGACCTAGTTTTTATAATTCTTTTAGCTCCCCTCATTATCGGGATATTAACACCTCTGAAGTCTGCCGGTAGAACCTTTGAACAGGTAATGTTCCACAGGCACAGAACAAATCATTTTCCTTGAGGAAGTGCAAGCTATGAAAACCCAAAGAAAAGTAGTGATAATAATAATACAAATATATAATAATAGGTCCTTAATCAACAATAATAATTCTTCACTATTTTTATTACAATTTTGTCACTATTTTTTGTGTATTGTTGGGACGGACAGACAAATCAAGGTTGATGTGATGAAGACATTAAAGGAGTAGTTCACTTTTAATCACTTAATCACTTTTTATCACTTTTTGCTGATAATTTACTCACCCCCATGTCATCCAAGATGTTTGTCTGTCTTTCTTTCTTCAGTCGAAAAGAAATTAAGGTTTTTGATGAAAACATTCCAGCATTTTTCTCCATATAATGCACTTCAGTGGGAACCAAACGGTTCAAGGTCTAAAAGACAATTTCAGTGCAAACTGCAAACCATACAAAGGGCTTTAAACGATTCCAGATGACGAATAAGGGTCTTATCAAGCAAAACGATCGCTCATTTAATAAATAAAATAACAAGTTTACGTTTTATAAGCTCAAATGCTCGCCTTGCTCTGTACTGTGACGCACGTTTGTGACTCTCCTCTTCAAACTCATTCATCAAAATGAACTAATCTTTTTCCGAGTCAATTTGTTTGTTGAATGAACCAAATGACCATTTTGATTCATCGGCTGGAATAGATTAAAGCCCTTTGAACAGTTTGCAGTTTGCACAGAAAGTGTCTTTTCGACCTTGAACTGTTTGGTTCCCAGTGAAGTTCATTATATGGAGAAAAATGATGGAATATTTTTATCAAAAACCTTCATTTCTTTTAAGAAATTTAAGGGGGTGAGTAAATTATCAGCAAAGTTTTTTTTTAAAGTGAACTACTCCTTTAATGTGTGACTGAGTTTAACATCAATCTTAAAACTGAGATTTCCAACATCTCAGGCACCAAAACTGACAAGAGCTTGAATTTTAAAACTTCATGAACTTCATGCAGTAAAATACTGGTCTTATTATAAGTTGAAGCCTTCCCGACGGCGCTTATGCAGGTCTGACGGGTCATTACCTGTGAGGTGAGTGTGAGAGTGGACTGCGCTATTCTTCTGGCTCTCAGGTCTGTCTGAAGCCTTAGCAGCATCTTGTCAAGTCGTCTGACTGCTCTCCTGGTCTTGTTGCTGTGAGGACACCTCACCGTGACAGCCCGCTCCCCAGGTGGACAGTCGGCAGGCTCCACCTCAGACACACTGGCGAGGGAGCTGTCAATCACACTGTCCTGCATGGAGACAATGGCACTTTTGCGTCAATTGAGATGCACTGTGCTAAAAAAAAAAAAAAAAACATGCCAGATCAGTTAGTTCTGCTAAAAGTAATATATCTCTTTGGATTCATTAACTAAAAAGCTATCAGAGCGCTTAGTTTGCTGCCGGTTCTCATTTACAACCAAAACATGCTTACTGTGTAGTTTTTATTCATCAGGTTTCTCTTTAATGTGCAATCAACCACAATTCAACTCGGTTTTTACATTTTTTTTTTTTAAAGGAATGAGGGGTGCGACTGCTTAGACATGCAAATGGCTAAAAGGGTGTCTTCAGATCTGTACTGTAGTTTCTGTATTTTGACTAGGGTGTCATAATATTGGGAAAAAACCCTTAAAGCTTATAATCAAACTAAATCTGTATTCACTGGCTTCTGGCAACGATCTGTGCGTTTTAAAGAAAACTGTTGAAGGATTTCGATATAAGAGATGAGGACCTACGTCGGGTCAGAGGTTACCCTTCCACCGGAACTCGACTCTCTTGTTAATTGACATACGGTCATTTGCCGGAAGCAAAATATTTATTGTTTTACCAGTAAGACCAAACTATTAAAAAACATACCAGAAAGACACTCTTGTGATTGGCAGTGATTTTTGATTGATTTTGTCATGTATGGACAGACAAATTGCTTGTCGGATTACATCTGGTTAGGCCATGGTGTTATTGCGAAAGGAGCTTAGAATAAACTAAAAACCCTATGTATGAGCAAAAATAACAGCAAGCATGACTGATTGTTTACTTGTTAAAATAGTTCAGCTATAAAATGCCCCAACAACTCAGAATAACCGTCAAAGTGTTTTCCAGTTTTCTCAAAGTCAGACTTTGTGCGAGAACCCCCAAATTAAATCGATTCTCTAAGGGACTGTTCGTTTTTTTATTTAAGGGGATATTGGAGGAGATTTGAGATCTGTAGTCAAAAAAGACCCTCTTCGCCAGCAATATTTTTTTTTCTATGACCCTCCAAAATGATTGTGAAAAAAGGCATGACTTTTTAATTTATTGATTACTCCTGTACTGGTTTGCGCTTGGCAAAATGTTCAGATGGCCATTGATTTTTTTACAACCATGACAAATGACTAAACTCCTGCTTTCTCATCTCACTAGGGCTATAACGATAGACAAAACCTACCATTCGGTTCGTATCACGATTTTTGATTTGAAAAATCATGTTTTCAGTGCTGATGCAGTGGTGACGCGTTCATGTAACATGTTAGGGTGGTGCTGCTAATGAAGTATCTAAAAGCTGCCACAAAGAACTGGCAAAAGTAATGATTATGAATATGTCAAATATAGCAAGGAGACATCTTAATTGTTTATTGATAAACAAGTCTTTGTCAGTGTCGACTGCAAAAATGAAGTTGGTGATGTTGACTCTCGATCTTCGCAGTAGTGAACTCGCCAGAGAGAAATGCACATTCCATACGGATTACATAAGCAGAGAGCAATCTGTAGTCTGTTTTCTTTGGTTTTGAATTGTTCAGTTAAAAAGTAGACATTTCAAGCTTTCTATATATTTATCAGGTCTGTGAGGCAAGTAGCCTACCTTAGGCTATATACGCTGAGTTTCGGTTCATTTATTAGACAAGAGTCCAGTTCACAAACCGGACTTAAATAAATAAGAAATACTTCTTATTTATTAAATCCAGGCAATTGGTTGATGAAACATTGATTAAAATTAAGATACAAATAATAAAAAATGAAATTCACTTTAAAGAAAGGCTTTGTGCTTTTCTGTTTGAGGTCTCTGTGCAAGTTTTAAAGGCACTTTCTGAGCCGTCATGTCCGTAACGGAGAACTGTAACATTTTTTTCCCCTCATAAATGCGAATGAAAACACGAAACACGTAGTTCATACGTGTAGCTCAGCCTAGTTTATAGAATTACTAGGATTTTTTGTGTCACATCACATGTGTATTTCCCTCATATTGAATATAAAGTGTATAAATGTGTAGACAGATATTTTTCTAATGTCTGGACTCCTTTATTAACTGCTATTCAGTAAGAGTGGTGAGCTCACGGGTGTCTTTGAGTTAGATAAATGGTGGAGGGCTTTTGTTTTCTCACTTCCAGCGCATCAGACTATTGAAATGATTACTTTTCTCTTACAATTCTGTTATGTTGAACCTCAATAGAAGTCGATAAAAGTCAAACAATCAGAATAAAGCACTTAGAGAGGTTTCATCTACTCTCGTGTAATGGAAATCTGCAAATGGCACATCCATAGTGCTGGAATTGCCCAATTTTAAAGAATTTATCCTCAACTCGTTTTTTTTCTACGTATTTTATTATGTAAACTTCAAATAATACTAATAGTAATTCAAAAATGTGGAATCCCTACATCTAACACATCATACTCCACTGTTATGGTGGCAATTTCAGTAGATTAACTCACTAACATTGTTGTGGAAACACACTAAGAATGGAAACTAATATTAAAAAAGAATTTTTATTCTTTGTTGACCCTCCCCTATTTTCCTCCGGTGGCCTTTTCAATAAATACCGAACGGTCCCTAAGAACCTGTGCTATTCAACAGCGGCTCAACCAATAGCTGAAGCTTGCTTCCATCCCTCTTGTCTGAACAGTGACAGAACAATCCTGCCCAAAAACCACTCCATCCCAAAAATGTTTGGCTTTCATCAAGGACTATAGATTTCCCATTGACGCAGTGGGCATGCTATTTGATTTCCATTCCTTTTCTTCCTGTTCTTTGGACCGGGGAACTTTTGTCTGCGTTTTAAAAGTCTAGATTGAATTTCTTACTAAAAAGAACCAAAAATTGGATTAACAAGGTTTAATGTATTTCTACAACTCAATTAGATAGTGGTTATTGTAATTCAGTGAAACCTCTCAAAGTGCTTTATTCTGATTGTTTGACTTTTATCGACTTCTATTGAGGTTCAACATAACAGAATTGTAAGAGAAAAGTAATCATTTCAATAGTCTGATGCGCTGGAAGTGGGAACACAAAAGCCCTCCACCATTTGTCTAACTCAAAGACACCCATGAGCTCACCACTCTTACTGAATAGCAGTTAAAACATCCATTTTTACTTCAAAATGCACACTGTGAGAGAAAAATGAATCCCATGCCAAGTGCTCAGGACCCACTCCTGCTAGCCAGGGACTTCTTTACAACTTCATTTCAAATTGGAGAGGAGCCAGCATGAGTGAGGGCTCTTGTCTGCCAGATTCAGAGTCCTGGAGCACTAGTGCATCACTGTGAGTGACAACTCAAAGCTGGACAAGATTACTGCGGGAAGACCGCCAGTCTGGCTCTCGCACAACACTGGGGTAATATACATATTAGATTTTGCGTCATTGGTAACTTTTCAGAGTAAGCTAATATGGCGGTGTTGAAAAACTCCCACATCTTTCTCAATGAACTAGCCATGCATAAATACCTGGGGCTGAACAGCGATGTGACAGCATGAACAAACAGAATATCAGATAAAAGAGTGCGAGTTTGAAACTCAATGGAACAAAGCATACGTACCATCCAGCACCAGAATAAAGGCTCGTGGAGTTTCCAATCCAGATACAGCTCCAGAATTCCATTCAGCGCTTGTATCCGCTCCAGCTCCTGAAATAAAATGTAACAAGAAATCCTGATTACACGCAGGGTAGCACTGCTGTTTTTAAAACAATAAAACCGCAGCGGTTCTACAGTGCAAGTACAGTACTGTGCACACTTGGCAGCCGCTTTGATCTGTACTCAGGGGCAAATTTTTCCCTGTAGGAGCTCAGCTAATACCTCACATCTCTGCGGTTAGACAGAAGCACTCAAGGGACTTTAGGCTGATAACTCCTCTCGGCACCCCACACAGGCTGAAGGGCAATGGGGAGGGAGAAATCCCTGAGCTGCCCACCATGACTTACACGGCTTGAGAAGAGTGATCTATAGCCTGTGTCAGAACACATCCCACATTGTATAGTTCACACACTCAGACGAAGGTCTAGAATAACTATTATTAAGAAGCAAGACCCGCCCCCCATATTTGCTCATGGGCACTTGGTTCTGCTGCTGCTAGGTTGTTCTGAGCCAATTATCGGAGCCACATGATGACTAATTAATTACTGTAAAGTCTGACTGGCTGATATCACCAAAAGAATGTGTAGTCCCAAACCTTCACTAACATGAGTAGTGAGCCCTACAAAAAGAATTGAACACTGGTAATACATCTAATATAATAGTGATGCCATTAAGTTGACAAATGATGTGTCAGTATGCAAATTTCATGCCTGCTACAAGTGTTACTATTTGTAAGGCAGTACATAATACTCCTAACCAGGTGCAAAATGGCACTATTTCAGGACTGAACCTGAGTTTGCTGTGCAATTACACAAAAACAATTTCATTTGCTTAATTATATTGGTTTTATTAAAATGAGTTGCATTCATTTGATCAAAAATAGAGTAAAAACAGTAATATTGTGCAATACTTTTACAATTTAAAAACACATTTTTAAATCTAAAGACTGAGTACACAGTCTTTAGAGTCACATAATCCTTCGGAAATGATTCTGTTATGCTGATTTGGTGCTCAAGAACATTACTTATCATTATCAATGATGGAAAAAAAGTTTGTGCTGCTTATTATTGTTGTGGAAAATTGATAAATGGATAACTATTTCTGTGTATTATTACAATAATGGGTTCTCATGAATAAAAACATAATTCATCCTGTTCAAGTAGCAAATAACTGGAAAAAAAATGCAATGATTGGGTTTATTATTGTATTATAATTCTTGCACTACAGTACTCATTTTGCCTCTACTTGCTACAATGGCTGTTTGAAATAAACCTTCCTCTGATTGGGAAAAAAAAGACCTAGGTAGCAGCATTTAAAACCACAAAAACTCACAATGTCTTTTTCTCATCTTTCACTCACTTTCCCTATATCCCACTCATCCCTTTACACTCTTTTTAAGGCACTCAAAACAACCTGCCTGACAAGAACGACCCCTTCATTAGACGTCAGGAGGGAGACTTTTTCTCTGAGATAAAATACTCTTACAAAGCCTCTAAAGAGTAATGGAGAAGGAAGGGAACAGGAAAGTGTAGGCCTTTTGACTTTAAAGATCAAGATCCACACTCTTCAAACAAGCAGGATTTCCCACCTTGTCAATCTGTCACACCAAAGAACAGGGCGGCACATAGAGGTGGATGCTTCATTACAGCCTTCTCCAGAAAAAGCCAGGGGATGAAAAACACATTGACAGCTGCGTGCAATCATTCGCCGATTGAAATGAGCTTGTTACCTAGCTTACGGCAGTTATTATCAAGCGCTGATCACCATATGCTCTGATGACGGATAGAAGCACTTAACATACACCAAAGGAATACAAATGCGATGAGAAATCTCTGGAGAGAATCTAATATAGTAAAAGTGTCACTTGTCATGTAATAACAATGATCAGTGGCTGAACTCATAACACTTGCCTAGTGTTTAATGCAGAAATCCTAAGACCTACATGATCTCATGCCAATATTTCATTAAAATGTTCTAGTGTTTTCATGTCACCTTGTCAAGTGCACTTGATGTCGTGTTGCTGTGATGGGAACCAGTGAAATGAGGCTGACAAGCAGCAGAGGGGCTGATGTTGGAGATAACCTAGAGAAAGCAATCACAGGATATATTATTTCATTTCTGCATTTACATCCAAATACGCTGTTTTCATACGTTTTATTAGGCTATAAAATCAAGTGACTTGCCCTATGAGTGAATTTAGACCACTCTTCCTGGGCTGAAAGTAAGCTCTTCCACTGGAGCCTCAATTTCCCATATTGCCACTGGAGTGCCTGTAGTAAATGATCCGTCTTTACTGTGGTATCCTCTCCTGGTCCATATGTCACAACGTCATCCTGTCCGTGAGTTAGACCTTGGGGGATCTTACATGTCCGCAAACATATTAGGAAAAATCATTACAATAGCTTTCAAGAATCATTTTATTAATGCTGAAACAACACCTAGAGGCAAAAAGAACAAATCCTACAACACAAAAATAAAGATAAAGACAATCTTCAGTAGATCAAAGGTTTTATGATATAACCTCAGGAGAGACATGAACCCCAAGCTGGTTTCAGGGGAGATTTTGCTTTTGCTTTGTTAAACCCATAAAACAGAAATCACAACTTAGGCTGTTGAAAGAAGAAGATTTTATATCTATTGTATATTATTACAAATTATTTTAAAGTGATGCTTTCAGCAATTGTTTATAAAATTAAAACTTTAAAAATACAGTAAAACGGTAATATTTTGAAATGATTACAATTCAAAATAACCTCACTATTTTAACATGTTTTAAAATGCAATGCATTACTGTGATGGCAAAGGTGAATTTATGGCATTACTACTATTCTGATTTCGTGCTCAATATGCTATGCTGATTTATGTGCACGTATATAAAAACACCATACAGATGTAGATGAATGCAGCACTTGTTTTAAGAACAATGCAACACTGAGTGCAACACTCCATTTTTCCTCCTAAAATGTGTAAACGCTGGTATCAAATAACAGATCTTGATATTTTTTTAACCAGTTCACTGAGTTTTCATGAGTGGAAAACCCCCAGGAACAGATCAGGGTGTTCTGAGTGGTTGCTAGCTAACTAGCTTACAAGACAAAAGAGCAAACCTTAAAGTCTCTGATATTCTGCTTCGTAAATATAGTAAGTTTGGGAGTTTTTTTTGTTTTTAGTTTTTTTGTTGAAATGCTTTGAATCATAAAAGCACACTTCTCCTCATGACTGTTGTACAAACCGTGTGGGATGAGTTACAGGCTGATGTATACTTAAGGTTAATATAATGAATCCTATGTATGAGCAATAGTGATGCTTGACTTAGCAAGCACCATTGAAACAGATTAAACTGCCTCTTAGAAAGTCTTCATTAGATTAAAGTTTTAGGTCTTAACCAATTAGACTTTTAAAAAGAGTGAAACAGCTTTAAAATTGATCTTAAAGGCAAACAGGATTTTATACATTGTGTTCCATTCATGATTGCTTTTTATTAGAAAGTCAATTAGATTAGTCAACCAAGAGCAAACAGAACCAGAAGTTAATTGTTTAGTGTCTCAGTTTTGTGTAATGTTCTTCTTAGGAGGCCGCTGATATGATTTCAATAACAACACTGTAGTTTTTATTAAAGAATAACAGGTCGAAATTCATGTCCTGTCTGTGTGCATCACTGTGCATAAAATACAGTGTTAATCTGCCCTCTGCTGGCCTTATATAGAATAGAATTTGATGTACTAACTTGCAACATGACAACTGTTCATTCACAAAACCTTATTGTTTAGCATCCAGAGAAAAGCAACTGTTAAAATGAGTCATCTCGCCCTTGATCTGATCAACAAAACTCAAGGTCTCACCATTGGTGCAGATGAGAGCATGTCTAACTGATGAAGCTTCTCTGCCAGCAGGAAGTCCAACAGATTCCCAGATGACAGCACCCAGCCGAACGCCAGGAGCAGATCTCGGCTCCCCACCTCGTCTATGCGACTGGGGGGCAGGGGCCCCAACACCCACGGGGCCCCATAGCCACAGTGCCACAGAGCACTCCTCACAAACAGCATCTGCATGTCTGCAAGCACAACACTGTTGGTTGTACAAACAATAATGAATAGCACATGGACTGCATTTATGGGTAATGATAAATTTTACCAAAGTCTTTAGAGTGCTGGCAGTGGCACGCACAATCCAGTGCAAAGGCTCTCTGCAGAAGCCTACATAACAAACTCCACATGTCCAGTGCCTGAAAGAAAAGCATATTTATGGGCACACTAAGCAAGGTTTATCTAGTTAACGATGACTTATCTATACTAAAGTACCATAGTACAATAAGGGTATCAGATGGTTACATTTCATTATAGATAGATAGATAGATAGATAGATAGATAGATAGATAGATAGATAGATAGATAGATAGATAGATAGATAGATAGATAGATAGATAGATAGATAGATATTATTTACATGATGTTACCATAGTGTGTACACACCATAGGGTACAGGCGCTCACGCTCTCTCTCTCTCTCTCTCTCTCTCTCTCTCTCTCTCTCTCTCTCTCTCTCTCTCTCTCTCTCTCTCTCACACACACACACACACACACACACACACACCGCACTTTGGCAGGAAATAACAGAAAGGGCCACCCGTGTAGATCTTACCGAATCTTCTCTATTGAATTTGGCTCTCCTGAAAGCCTCGGCTGTCGGGATCGACTCGATGCTTAACCCAGACAGTAGTTTGCAGAGAGAAGTGATTACTTCTTTCACTTTAACACTCTTTTCGCGCTGCATTTTTCTTCGTGTAGTATGTTGACAGTCTTGATGGTCGTTAGGCAACAGCCACTTCCTAGTTGGGTGATATTTACGTCGTTTTGATTAGTTGCTGTTTTGGCGCGCTTCATGATTGACGTGAATCCTGACCAATAGGAATTGTAGGCAGCCCACCACGATGACGTCTGCATTAAAACTGCAGAAACACTGCATAACTCTTGATTTAATGTTTGTATATTTCATTTATGATTCCATTGCTGTATATTTAAAATGCAGAAATTAATTCTCAAATGATCTAAATTAAAGGGAACAGCATTTCCTCATAATGTTAGGTCTATATGGGTAAAGTTGGACTTGTACAACTTTACTTCTTAAGAACTTTACTGCCCCCTTCTGTTGTTGACCCCATAAATGAAAAAAAATTGAATGCTAGGGCCTATATAACATTAATGATAATGTAATATATAATAATATGATTTGAAAAGATAACAATATAACTTTTGCGCAGAGGACAAAATAGTTTATTTTTTCATTGTGAAACAGTAAACAAAAACAGTTAACATGTACAGGGGTCAAAAAATGTTAAAACATGCTTAAAATTGTAAATATAAAATTTTAAACACATTCATAAAATTGTTAACTTTTTAATTACAAAATTAATTATGGTGCCTTTATTTGGCCACAAGACATGCTACAAACTGTTCGATTACTCTCATTGTGCAAATTGTTATAAGTACCACATATACAATGTAATGTGTTAACAATACACTTGGTAATGAAACTGTATGATAACAGAATAATGCCTATTAATTAGGAGTTTTGCTTACAGTAATTATTAAAAAAGTGGTCATTTTGATAGTCATTAATGAACATTATGAATATAAATTAATAGAAACATAGATTTTTTTTTTCTAATAGAGACTAAAGAATAGCACCACTATTAAAGAGGTTAAAGGTTATAGTCTCTGTCATACCCTTGATAGTATCCATCCAGTTTTGTACTTGCTTTAATATCACTGGCTTGTATTTTACCGTTACATTTTAGCATTGGTCACTCTGAAAAGCACAACATCAAAAAGTTTAGTCATTAACTTTCTTAACTTTTAATATGTCCTTCATGTGGTAACATGAATTAACTGGTAATTCAAGTAAAAAATATGATTCAATATGACTGAATTAAGTTATATTAAATTAATAAAGTGATTTTTAAGGGTTAGATCAAGTAGAAAAATTATTGAGGTAACAATGAAATGCATCATTTCTTATTATAGTGTAATTAGTACCATCCTATATGTCCTTCTGCACAACCCATAAATTATGATTGTGTATCTCTGCTTGTGCCGAGGCTAACAAAACATGGTTCAAGTGTGTGCTTTTCAGATCTATTCAAATAGTGTTAAAGCTCTAGAAAATTGATTTAGCTTTTTATCTTTATTTTTAATAAATACACCTAAAATGCAAATATTGCACAGACTTTTAAAAGTAAAAATGCTGGTGTTTGAACAATAAAATGTGTAAAAAATTGCATTAACTCTCTCCTTCAGCTTCCTCCTCTTCTTGTTTGATGACAGGGTTCCCTAAAAATGAAAATGACGAGGAATCCATTTTTTGCAACCATGGCCTTATTAACATATGATGTTTTTTTTGTTTTTTTTCATGTCATCACAAATATGACACTTACCATCTAGCTTTTTAAGTTTGGGAAGCCTCTTGGTAGCCTCCTCTATCCAGTTGCCTTCAGCGGCATACTTTTCTTCTAATGGGTTTCCCACAAAGACAAGGTCCACCAATGATGGAAGATCTGCCATCTTCAGAAACTCCCCTAAGGAACAAACAGCCTCATAAACTCATCATCCTGGATAGTTCACCCAAAAATGAAAATTCTTCACTCATCACTATGGAAGGCAATGAGGTACATCAACTGTTTGGATAACCATATTCAGAATATCTTATTTTGTGTTCAGCAGAAGAAAGAAATTCATACAGGTTTGGAACAACTTGAGGGTGAGTAAATGTCAATGATGGGTGAACTATCCCTTTAAGTACCCTGACTAAGCTGCTATCAGACTCTCAGGTGAGTCTATTTCCCATGCTCACCCCATTCCTTGACCAAGTTGTTGGACATATATAACACTTTGAGTTTTTTCATGACGTGAATTCCCTTCAGCTTTTCTATGAGGTTATAAGAGATCCACAGCTCCTCCAGAGTATCACCTACTGCCTCCTGTGGGGGACATAAGAGCTGTGTGAATTATCTCTGAATTCTTCAAGCGATAATGTTCTGTTCCTTTACTTACAAGTCCATTAAGGTTTTTGATGTAATTCCGCCCCAAGGACAATATCTTAAGGTTCTCTGGGAGAAAAATGTAAATAAACTGTTATGCAATCATGACGAATGCAGTTGACAGCTTTGCATCTGAAGGGAGTACTTACTTAGACCATTCAAATTGGCAATTTTTTCAATACAGTTTGTAGACAGGGATAATCTCCTAGGCAGGACAGAATTTGCAATGAAGATATTTTAGGGAGTTATTATATATGACTCACATGGAAGATGGTTAAAGAGAAAATACACAAAAAAATTGGAGTTGTATATTTAGACTCACTCGCAGTTGGTAAGATTAGAGAGAGATGCGTCCATTTTTTCAACGGGGGGGATCTGACCATAAAGCTTTACTGCCGTGGCCTCGCTCGCTTTTTCGCCTGTTTTCTCCTCCTTGTAACAACCAAGTGAAATCAATAAACATAATTAATAGTACACAGAAAATAACCTTCAGTTTATACTAGGAATGTCTAATGGGTTAATTCTGTCATTATCACTCACCCTCAAGTCGTTCCAAACCTGTAAGACTTTCGTTCATCTTTGGAACACAAATGAAGATCTTTTTTATGAAATCTGAGAGGTTTCTGACCCTCTATAGACAGCTACGCAACAACCACCAAGATCGTTTTAAATGTAAATCGCCTTAAATGATGAACAGATTGAATTTAGGCTTTTATTAACATATAAACAATGATTAGTGAACATAAAAAGAGAATCATCCGAACCTGCTTGACGTGTAACACGAGAATGAACCTCATTGGTTCTCACACATCAAGCGAACATACTTGAGCTTCTGTTTACCACAACTGGTGTGTATATGAATGTTTATATGTCAATAAAAGCCTAAATTCAATCTGTTCATCATATACAGCGATCGTGTGTCTAGAAAATTTTGACTAAACCGCATAATTCGTTTGGACTCGATCTCTTTATGAACTTTTTGAAATGTCAAAGTGTCAATTGCGTAGCTGTCAATGGAGAGACAGAAAGCTCTCAGATTTCATCAAAAAGATCTTCATGAAAGTCTTACAGGTTTGGAACGACATTTCGTGGGTAAGTAATTAATGACATTATTGGGTGAACTGTCCCTTTAAAACTTGAAAAAAGTTATTCTACAAACTAAATTAGTAATAAATGTTTTACCCATTTCACCAGGGCCTCTTTAATAGTTGTTGCTTTTGCCTAAAAACACACATAACTGATTAGTCACTCACAGCAAGGTAAGGGGAAGTTTATCGTCATTGTCATGTCAAAAACATAGTTAATAGCTGGAAACAAAAACAATAACAAAATGTAGGGAAAACAATTCAGTTAACGTTATGCAACCTTATGTTATTAAATTCACCAGCTCCCTAACGTTAGTCTAATGAATAACGTCACATGCTAACTTACAAAAAGCTCCCTATCCTAGACAGTACATTGACATCATATGTAGTCTGTTATAATTTTTGCACCTTAACCTAATATTTATACTAAGTTTAATACCTAACAAGCAAATAACTTTGCACATTTAAACCTAACCAGCTAATGTCTAACAGCTAGCAAGGCGGCTAACGTTTAATGTTTATCTGCTGCAACTCCCTGACTCAAGTGATGACCATTGAAGCAGCTTGTATTTGCAGCCTGAGTAATGTCATCTTTTCATTATAAACAGCAAGCGCTAGTTTTCCTTATTTAGAACAATGTAATAATGCACCCATTAACATTGCATAACAAGCGTTTAAAGGCACAAACAGGATGGGAACTCACCATGTTGTTCTTTACGGTTGCTATGGAACTACCCTGACGCAAAGCGCGTGCGCAAAGTGATGCTTCCAACGAGCAAGGAATCCGCCTGACAACACAAACATCGCGCTGGTCTCGTTGCCATTAGAATAGACAACTGACTTAATAATTATATTGCCTTAATCGTTAGATGCCACTGCAATGTAAATAGAAAAGTATAAATAAACCTATAAATAATACATCTTCACAATAATAAGACCACCACAATAATAAGACCTTCATTTAATGTTCTTTATATTTTATTCTCAGTATTTTTCGTGTTTGTATTCACATTTTAGCAGCATACCCTATAATTCATATAAGTCTGTTTTTATTTGCTATTAGACATATTTTTGCTTTTTATAATGTACAAACCTTTGCATTGAATACTAATGTAATTCCGTACGATTTGTGCATAGACTGTAAAAAATAGGATTTGTGTGTCTGTCCTGTTTCAAGTTGATAAAACCCAATGAGAGGTTCATGGTGTGATTCCACAGTCAGACCACTGGGTGGGAGTGATGTAACAATGATTGCGCTCTCTCTCTCTCTCTCTCTCTCTCTCTCTCTCTCTCTCTCTCTCTCTCTCTCTCTCTCTCTCTCTCTCTCTCTCTCTCTCTCTCTCTCTCTGTGTGTTTATATTAAGACATGGGTATTACAATGGCATTATGTGTTTATAAGAACATTTCCTGAGACCTTGTAATTTAAATGGCTTGAAAATCATGCAGAAAGTTTTCTGTGCTGGCCAGGTTTAGTGTATGAGGATAGAATATACAGTTTGTAGAGTATAAAAATAATATGGGTTAATAAAATCATACCCATAATAAAAGTATAAACAGTATCAATATCAAGAAAATAAACAAAATGATTAATATCTAATTGGTCATCCACTAATATCTTAATAAATTATAAAAAAAAAAAAAAAAAAAGAATTAAAACACCACTGTAATAAAAGGGTTTCCAAATTCTGCATTTTGTATAGTCCTTAAATTTTACTGATATCTTAGACCTATAATAAAAGCTTTAAACAGCAGTGTATCTACTCTTGGCCATGTATTCCTCATCCTTTTTCGTGAAATGTATTTTTGCTTCACCGACATCATAGGCCTAATTATGACATAAAAAGTTGAAATTATTATATAAAATATAATTATGACAAAAAAAAGTAAATAATGAGATACAAAGTCATAATTAATTGTCATACTTATGGGCTTCAAACAAATTTTTTTTTTCACATGTTAAAATACTTCTGTTAAAAACAAATCAATACGTAATTGTACAGTTGTTATGATGATCACAAATCAAGTCATGAAAAATTCTAGATAAAATACTGAGAGCAAAACATGAAGTATATAAATGTAAATAGGCTATGCAAGTGTATAAATTATAAAGACTATAAACAGTGACAAACAGGCTACAAACAGGAATGCAATGTCCAGTTTTCAGATTTTTACAATTTTCAATTTTCAACACTGAACATTAGACTTTCGAGCCTGATGTTAGACTGGACGTTTATTAGAAATATAATATGTCTTATTTTTTATTAATATGTAGGCCTACTACATCGAGAGTGTGTTATTTGCTTAATAGTGGGCTTTACTTACAATCGCACACGATCGGTCGCATTAAATTGCTTGGTCTGCGGTGTCATTAGTGAAATATTTGTCATTTTTGCACGGAGAAAATAAGTATCATTACGCTGGCAAAACCACGAATAATGAGTTTCAAGAAATTGTATTCATTGCTGAGGAGCACTTGTATCGTGGCGATCTGACACACGCATGCGCAGTGCAGCCCAGTGACAGCGAGCAGCCTCCTCAAGAGCCAACAGCGAGAATTCAGACAGCAGCAGTCAGTCTCCCTAGTTCCTGTTTCCGCCACGACTCGCCAAGCATCCCTTTCATTAAAACATACGCGCTGTGGAGATACAAGTAACCGGTGCCAAATCAAGGTAAGTGTGTCGCCGTTATATACAACCGCATTACGTTAAGAAAAACGGTGTTTTTCTCGCCGCCGAGTTCGCTCCATCCCGGCCTGTTGCTAGCTGCCTCGACTGCTGAACGGGGAAAATAACGGTCAGGTTTGCAGCTCGAGCGCATTGTGTTTTCGCGCCGTGAAACCGAAGTATGCTGTGGTCAGACTGTCATTTTGTAGCCATTACGAGCACGGACACAATGAATAATGTGTTTATGTACTAGGAATAGTTGAGGACGATTGGGAATGATTGTTGTGCCAAATATAGGAAGCCTAACGTTACTTTCAGCGAATCCACTCCATAACAACGTTAGCGGAAACGAATCTACCGTACCAATATACCTGACTAAATTATTAAATTAGTATATGGTTTGTATCAGGGCTGCTGTTGAATTGGTGTAGCGTAAATGTCCGCTACGTTAACCAGACATTTAGCAGAAGACACCACAGCAGGAGCGTGTCCATGTTTATGTGGGTTGAAAGGAGAATGGCAAGTTAACGTGAAGCCACTGCAGACATCGTAGTGTTTACTTTTAGACCCCTAGGAAGAAGGCAGCGTGTTACCGAGGACTGCAGATGGCTTTAAATAAATAGTTAACAACACGAAATAAAATTTCATTTACTTAACTTCTGTTAAATGTTGTACCTTCTATGACTCCCCCTAAAGACTGAAGATGTCAAGCCTCAAAGTGGGAATAAATATGTCACAATAGTAGTCATGACTCAATATTTTGTGTTGATGTCATTCTGTTCCTCACACTATTGCTATTATCTTCCATAAATCTTAACATCCATCTTAGTTCTTATAGAGAACATGAAGAAAGTGGAAATATTTGTAAATAAGTGATTCGTTTGATTGGTTTATCTTTTCAATTGAGAAAAAAACAAACAAACTGGTTAATATGATCAGTACAAAATGTAGTTTCTTAAACAAAGCTAATATATGACTTATTTTGAATATTGTGCATGAATCATGTGGATTACATGTGTGAATGTGAGAGTATGATGATGGCATTTACATATGTCTCTGCCTGTTATTACAACAATACAAACCACTCATTATGATGATGATTGGTTTTTCCAAACACCGCTGCCACAAGTCCTTTTACTATTCTTTATAGCTTTAAGGTAATGTTTCTAAACTGCACTGGGATCAGAATTTGACAGCATATTTCAATATCATAGGCATCTCCTCCAGTGCTCTTTCTTACTTAATCTACTATCACACAGTCACAGATTAGACACACTACAGGATGGGCACTATTAATTTTCATCATATAACAATTTGTCTTGCCTCTTTTAAGGCTACTCTGTGGTTTTTATCTCCCGTCATGTCGTCTGCTGTTTTAATCGATGCTCGGAAAACATTTGCCTCATTTAAGAGCCTTGTAAAATCAATGTGTTCTACAGATGTTCTGCCCAGTCCCTGCTTTTCCAAGCATACACCGATAACAAGCTTTCATAGTCAAGTGCATTATTACATCAACAGTACTTGGACTCGTGTGCAATCTCTCAACAACATACATCTTTGATTGTATTTTTTTGCATTGATGCTGCTTATTTCGCTGGACTTGGAATTAATGATATAATTAAATCCGCTGTGATAATCTGTAATACCTTTACAAGCTTCGGTTTCTGGTTAGATATGATGAGATGTTTCTCCTCCAAAGTCAGATGGTCCTCATCAAAAAATTAAACTGCTTTCTGAATCTGTCTTGTATCAGTTGATTTGCATTGCATTTGGCCTTAGATCAGATGTACAGCAGAACATGATAATATGAGCATTTAATTTCATACAAATATGTAAATATCATAGTTTATATAGCTATACTATAAATAGCAGGTTTCAGTCTTGCACTTTTCCATTGTTTAAAGAAATAAACTGGAAAATATGTTATGTTTAGTTAAGTAACCATAAAAATGGTTATCTGGTTTAAAAAAAATAAAATAAATGACTGAATACAACAGCCTGACTATATTAAACACCAACCAAAGCGATTTTTATGGGTCAGGTAGCAGTCACTCCTTCACATTTCACATTAAAGTCAGACAAACTGAGAGAATGAATTTGACACTATTCTGCTATGTTTACTTGCCAGGGTCCTTAGAGCTGCATTGGCCAATGGCAGTCCCTCTAACTTCCCTAAGGGGAGCTTCATATAGCCAGGGGGATTTTTCTGGGAATTACATTTTAAAAATCCACAAACAGAGTAGTCGCTACTGTCAAATGATAAGCCATATATGATGTTGATGGATGATAAACAAACATTTGGATTTCCACATCCTAACCACATGGACCCACCGTTAACGATCTGTCTCTCGCGGACGTGATGTTGTCTCTTCCTGTGGAAGCCGAGTAATACAATTTTGGTTGATTAAGCCTCTTCTTGACGACTAACGTTTAGTCGACCATTTGGGGGCAGGCCTACCTTGTTTATATTTAGATGAAAACATTCTGTTGTAAAGTTCATAGTCAAGTGTGTGATGTGGCTTTATCTTGCTGAAGTGAAGTTTATCTCTACAGTGTTTTATAAACCTTTACATTCATGTACGTTTTTAGTAGCGTGTGATTATGTCTCATGTTGAAAGTTTGTTTTAATCATCTCAGTTCTCTTCAATCAATCACAACTGGCACAAATGAACAATAAATATGCATTTATTTTTCATAGGCCCCTGAAGTCTTATTGCATTTTCTGCTCCATGAATGTTTTGCACTGACTCACTCTGCTCACACAATTATGGTTGTGAAACATTAACTTGAAAAGCTAATATGTGGTTATGGGATTTCCATAATGTGTAGTTTCACCTTTCAACCTGATCCCAAGCTATATTTGCACGTATAGGTTTTGTTTTGTGTTACTTAAATTAGTGACGCTTATGTGGTGACTGCACATGTCGCAATAGTCACATGATCATGTAATAGGACAATTTGCCTAGTGGAAATCATCTGCATGCAAGTCTGTCTTGTCACATTTGTCATATTTGAGTAATGAACTGAGAAATCTAATAATGCCCTAAATAGATAATTGTCTCCTGGGATGAATTATTAAACCAGGGAAAGACTGTTCTGGTTTATGCTTGTTTTATTGAGATTGAATGGAGGAGTAATAGAGAGCAGGGCTTTGCTACTTTTTTTTAACATGCATTCGCCCCATGCTGTGAAGTGAAGGTCAGGATGGGGTCTATAATAAAGCTCAAAATCACGGATCAAACTGGAGTGAAGGAAATCTCGTTCCCCTCCCCCGCTCCCCTTGCTCATCTCTTCTATTCTGCCAATATCAGGTGACTACTCTTGGCTGAGTTTCCATAGCAATGTGGGCAGTGGGCAGGGATAAAGAGGTTCTGATCAGTTTTAATGATAGTGTAGTTTGCCTCTCTGAGCAGGAGATGGAAAATCTCTCCCAATAGGTTTTGATTGGAACGGCAGAGAGGTGTGGGATTGGGCGGCAGGGACTAGCGTGTTCAAGTGCAGGTGTGTGTGTTTGCATGAGATGGATGATGAAGCAAGTAGCTGCGGTGGGGTGGGATAATCACATGGATGAGATCTTTGGCAGGGATCCTAATGGCAGATCATGTAGCTTTCCACAGGATGAACATTTGCACTCACTCTTTCCCAATTCTAGTTCTGCGGCAATGGGCTGCAAGGAAGAGCGTTCCAGTCATTGTCTCTTCTAACTCTCTTTTTCCCAGGACAAGGGAGACTGTGAGTCATTCTTCAGAGCCCTTTGGAGATTGTAAAAGTCAGTGTGTGTGCATGCTTGTGCATTTGTGTGTGTTTTGCTGGTAGGTTCTTAGCTGACTGCTTTTGCACCCATCAGACATGACAGTGGCCAACGACAGGAGCTGTTTCATCGGCTATAAATACCACACTGTAATGTGGAGCATCGCTCTGGCAGCTGCAGGGGAACTGTTCTGCCTTTGCCCACACACAAGGAGATAAAGGGTCAGGATTACACCAACCACAGACCTTGATTGACCCCTGCAGAAAAATGATGTTTTTGCATGTATGGTCTGAATGATTAAATGGGTATATTTGCCCGAAGCTGTGCATTTGCAGTAGCACAGTCAATGATTACCTACTGCAGGGCTTCATTTAAACCAAGGGAAATTTGTTGCAAGACACAGCTTTTCTCCTAAAGTTCTTCATGCCTTTGCCATATTGCAGATAGATGAACATGAGCGATTGTGCCAAATGCACTTCTGCAAAGGCGGTTGGTAGACTCTCTCAGACTGTAGGGTGAATAGTCCTCAATAAACTGAACTCAGACCCTTGTTTAGAGTTGAGAACCCAGAGGCACACAGTTTGCACTATAATTGTGTCCTCTGCTTAAGCTATATGCAGACAATGAGGCCACAGTTATTTAATTAAGAAAAAGGGGGAAAACTAGCTAAAGAAATAGACTTTGACCATCTTAGAAGCCAAGTTCTTTTTCATCAGGTCTAGGTATGTCCTATACAACTTCGTCACACCTTCGAGGTCTTTAGAATCGCCTGGAAAGACAGTATGTCACGTTATAAAAAGACACTAAAAACAGCCAGGGCTGAGCATCTCCGCAAACTAATTGAAAATAACCAAAATAATCCAAGGTTTTTATTTAACACTGTGGCTAGACTAACAAATAAACAGACATCACCAGAGCAAAATATACCGTTACAGTTTAGTAGTAATGATTTTATGAATTACTTCAATGAGAAAATAGAAAGCATCCAAAACACAATTATAAATGTACAATCCTCTATGGTGTCTTATGATTCAGCTTCAATTATGGCCCCTCTAGAACAACTAAACCGCTTTACAACGATAGGACAGGAAGAGCTAAATAAACGTATCATTGCATCTAAACCAACAACATGTTTATTAGATCCAATACCCACTAAACTACTGAAAGAACTATTACAAATTATAAATGTGACTTGACTTGACTTGACCTTCTGGAACACACTCCATAATAGAGGTCAGGTGTTTCGCAGATGTACTTTTCACAAGTTCACACTTAAATTTTATTAAATAGAGTTAAGGTTAGGCATATTTGGCGTGCTATCCGAGGGGAGAGCTCTGAGCTTGGAACACATACTTCCCCATCCCCGGTTGGGATAGGATTAGTTAGAAGTGTGGAGATGGGGTGGTGGAGGGATGCTAGAAAACTGTCATAGAAGGTAGGCTATGTCTGCTGTATACCTCCTGATGCTAATTGAGTTGATTATCTGAACATGCACCTCTCGAACTTTGTTTATAAAACATAATTTATCTAATCTCATCCAAATCGGACATTTTCTCACACAGCCTCAGTAAAACTTAAGGTCATCTGAGGACCACACACTTAGTCACACACCCACCTGAATAGAAATGTCTGTGATTGTGGAATGCTATTTTTTTTTCACAACGATTCTTCTCGTTTACTTTGAAGTAAAACGAAATTTCTCACTCCACCACTACCTACTGCACATTCATTATGGATTTAGATCGTTTGACAACATTCTGGCAAACAAAACAGCTGTTGGCTCAAGTACCTTTTCTAAAACATTTTTTTAATAAT
Source organism: Pimephales promelas (assembly GCF_988280905.1). Lineage (NCBI taxonomy): Eukaryota > Metazoa > Chordata > Actinopteri > Cypriniformes > Leuciscidae > Pimephales > Pimephales promelas. Next base: position 27,359,437 of record NC_142783.1, read on the forward strand.
GCATCTACCTTCTCTAAAGCCCACATCCAGACTCCCATCTGAGTGAGTAGGTATGTCATTCCCATTCAAATCAGTCATGTGCTTGGTACTTATTGTAACTCTAATGTTGTTTGGAAAACAAATCCTGTCAAAAAATTGTGATTTACTGTACCCCTCAGTTTTTTACATCTTGCTTTCTATCTAAATAGGCTTTAGGCTAAAAAACTCAGGGGACTTATGTCTGAGGTAAGGATGATGGAAGCATTTTTGAGGCATCCAGTCCAGTAGTCTGCATTGCTCAGCACTGACCTGAGTGAGGCTGCTGTCTCAGCTCAACTGGAGCGTGCTCAATGGCATCCCTAATGCCTCGTGGAATGCTAACGGCTTCTCTGCGACAATTAAGTATCCTCTGTGGTACTCACAGCAATTGGATGGAGATCCGCATAAAAAGCAACAAAGGTAGGATCAGAGGGCAGATAGATTGTCTAGTAAAACGTTATTAAACCCAATTTGCAGAGTGAGGCCATCTCATCCACTAAATGCTACCACCCAAGAGTCATCAGGTTGAGCATCATGGGTCAAGCTCAAGCATGGCTATGGCTGATGATTTTCAGAGCTGGACTGTATGTCAGTGTTGTTATCCCTTTAATTCACAAATCAGGGGTGGGGGATTGTCATAAGAGGATTGAAGGGGTTAACAGTTTCAAACATACAGACTCTCAGAGTACATGAAATAGCCTAACAGATGCAGGAGACATGGTGGGTAATGCACAGAACCTTCACTTTAGCCTAAATCAGCACTTGCTTCCTTACAGTCACTTGATTTATATGCCATCCTGGCTCAGAATATTTGCTTGTCCCATTGTGTCTCCTGCCATTGGGGTGTGAAGACAAGAAGATGGTCCAAACCTCACAGCACACAAGTGTGCTTTTGTAAGTCCCAGTCTACCCCACTCTCTTGCTATCTCTTTGTTTCTGTCTTTCTTCCTCTTTCTGTCATTTCTGCCCTCTGAAAATTGCTTCCCCACTCTGCTGAAACCAAAATGTAATATAATATTACTATGTATTATAGGGAATGTCTGATAAGATCGTTCCAGACACTCCCGTTTGAACCCTAGCACTTGGAGCACTAGTACAATATTTGCTTCTTTCTATTGCTATTTACATAGAGTGAATTGAACACTAAGTTGTTACTCATTGTTGGTTTTTTGTGCAAAACTCAGATATACCTTTTGGCGAGAAGCCCAGCTGCCCCTCACCCACTAAGTATAGTTGTTAGCCCAGGGATTCGGCTCAGGGGGGCTCTGCCGCCTACATATAACAAAAACTGCAGAAAACCGCAACTGGGTTTGAGCCAGAAAGCCAACTCAAGTTATCATTGAAAGCTTCAATTTGAAAGTTTTCATACTTCTATACTTCACATGCATCAGCTTGCATGTCAACATGCTACTTGCAGTTCAGTCCCTATGCATCAGTTATTCCTAACAAACTATTGCAAGGCCATGCAACCAATGGGATGCAACATTCCCTTCACACTTGGGCACACTGGCCAAGTGCTATGATCTCAGTGTTTATCAGCTGCCGATGGATTTTAGTAGCGTAGCACGGGGCAGAGGATGAGTCGAATGCTAATTTGGCACAGAGCCAGAGGAGTTAACCTCATGTGACACTGATGACAGAGAGACAGTGGAGATATGTCACATTCTGGGTTCTGTCCTTTTCTTCACTTCCATCATTTTTGAGCAAAGCAGAGAAAAAGTACTGACCGGTAGACCCTTTTTCTTTTCCCTTACCGTGCAGGTGACGAATTGTTTGGTAACAGTGCCCTTTCTTTAACCTCCTGTTTACTCTTTTCATCTCTCTGTTGCAATGTCTTTTTCCTTCTTCCATCCTTCTTTCATTTACTTTGAAATCGACTATTTGTTGAGCGGCATCTTTGAGCCAGGTTATCGACTTCAGTTTAGACACCATGGAGTAGCATTAGCCTGTGCCAGCGAGAAGCGTGTAAGGCAGAGAAGATCCTGTTCGGAGAGATAATCTGATCAGTGGATTTGTCGACTTAATTTTTCGCTAATCCTCATAGTGTTGTGGCAAGCCCTTTTGTGTTGAAAAGGCACAGGTTGTCTTAATTGGGATCAAGAGTAGGATTGCCGCTCATGCCAAATTACAACATACTTTGGTTTCACATGCAGAATACGTTATAAGATTTAGTGGACATTGATTTTACTGAATTTGTTCAGCAAGACTCTTTATTTCATTAAGTGTACAATGATATATTATGATGCAAAATTGTATAGCTGGGTATATGCCCTTAATGGATTTGTTAAACTGATTAACCTTTTCTGGGTATAGTTTTTTTTGCCGTTTGAGACTTTTCTCCAGACTTTTCACCTAGACATTTTTAATTTAAGCCCCAAATTGAATTTTTCCTTTTAAATATGCCCAATGTATTTTATGTCTGTTCAAAGGTTCCTTTACAAAACAAATGAATTAAGTTTTTAATTTGCAACAGTAGCCTACATTCTGTAAGCTATAATTTAACTCTGTGACAGCTATACAAAACATATTTGCTGGAAAACAATGGGATACTGTGATGGGTTGATACTTATAGTTATCAATCCATTCTAACTGATTCTTACAAGATGAACAGAAATAATAGAAAACCAAACATTTACATTTGCAAGGCACAAAAACACATATGATAAATGGCACCTGCAGGTTTGCCTTCAGGCCGAACTTATTGCTCAACCTTCAACACATTGTTGAAAGATATGTTGTAAAGAAGTGAGGACTTTGGTCACTGTTCAGTCTCATAGAGATCATAAAAAAGGAGTGAAAAAACAGAGGAAGGGAGTGATTGGGATCAAGCATTAAAATATTGATTATTACGGTTGTATAGGGCTGTGTATCACAATATTTTTTTCCATATCAGGCAATATTTATCACAATGTTCATTTACCTACCGTTATTGGGGAAGGAAATATTTTCCAAATATTTTTTAGACCTTGAGAATTAATGTAAATGTGTAAACTCCACAGAGTTGCTACCTTTTAATTTAGGGCCCCATGAAATCCATTAGATTTTTTTAATTTAATGTATTTATAATTTAATAAAATTTATAAAAACGTTGTCGTTTAACAATTTAATCAAGCTTTTAAAATGCAAACAAATGAAAATATAACAATTAACTTAAAAGTTCATTCAGAATTAAAAGTTCATTATTTGCATGTGGTTTTAAGTCTTTCCAGTTAAACATTTCATTTGCATGCTGATGTGCTGTTCTAACGTGCGCCTTTCTGAGCACGTACACCCAAAGCGTAAGAACTAAAAGCCTGTCAAACAGGTTACTGGGCTAAGTTATCTTTACTCTCATTGCGTTAATACTGTCAAATACACACAAGGTTTACATAAACAGAGTTGGTTATGTTTAAAGTGAAAGCAAACATTTGAGATAAAATCTAGTACGTGTGTCATATGCGTGTATATTAGATGCGTCGCGTGCCGGTCTTAAAGCGACAGTAACTTAATAGTAAACATGCGCACCTTGTCCTTAAATGGATAGTTCTCCATTTTTTTTATTCTGTCATTATTTACTCTCTGTTGTTCCACACCTATATTAATTTCTTTTTTTGTACTTAACACAAAAGAAGATTTTTTTCAGTTGCTGGTCAAACAATCAAACAATTGATGGTCCCCATTGACTTCCATAGAAGGGCGCTGGGGACCAGCAACTGTTTGGTTACCCACATTCTTTAAAATAACTTTTATTTTCAACAAAAGAAAGAAACTTATTCGGGTTTAAAACATTTTCCTCTTTGTCGCCATCTCTGTTCGAAATCTGCAACACCCTCGACACAGCACAGCGTGGATGAACACACTGTTTGAGGAGACTGTGAGGCTGTCAGTCACCGCACCGGTGTGGATACTGGCATTCAGAATCACAGAGTAATCTTTATGGAAGTATGACCAACATAAGAAGTCTTCTGAACAAGTAAGAAACATCCACCTTTGTTCTGGTCCTGACAGTAAATCGCACTTATTAAATCTAACAATCACCTATAAGTTATCATATCACACAAAACAGTGCAAATATTACTCTGTGAAGTCTGTGTAGTGTTTTAATTTCATATTTGTTCTTTTAATCACTTTCTTCAATGCTACTGCTAAATACGCCTGTATCTGAAAAAACAAAAACAAAGCACTGTTATGTCATTTGTAAATTAAGTTGTGTAATGTGTATCTTTGTTCTTTTTTATTATTTTAACAAAGGAAACTAATGACAAAGATTTTTTTTATCTTATATTTTGTTACCTATAGTCTTTGTTTTTAAAATAGGGACATTAGTTAGGCTGAAATGCTCAGTCAGTTGCAAAATAGTAAAACCAACTTGAAAAGGAAATCCTGAATCGTGATTTTCCTGAAATAATCGTGATGTGATATTTATGCCATATTGCCCATCACTGCTGTGAGCGACATGTATGAGTTTGTGTATCAGACGAAATCGCGCCTTTCATTCACACAGAGACACGCAGAAGCACTTACTGGCAGTTGCCGCATTTATTTCTGCTGTGTGATGGGCTGCCATATTAATCCATATCAAGTAAAAATATCCAGAGCTTATCATCATTATCGGCGTAAATTTTATTGTGATCTTGATATGACAATAGCCCTAATTTTGATAATTTGTGAATGTGACTGAATGAATGCCCATAAATGATGCAGACAGCAGTACTGAATAGGGTCTGTTTTGCTGAGGACCTGGCACTGGATGAGCTGCCCTCTTTAGTGCTCCACTGACATCCATGCTAATCAGCGTGCCTAGTGACACACTCTGCATCACTACATGCTCGAGTTTGGTGCGAATGGATGTGTTTCGGTGCTTCATTGATTTGCACGGTTTATTGGTATGATCAGAGCGTCTTTTGTGAGCATTAACAGTCGCGAATAAACAGGCTTTTCGGCATTGGGAAATTGAATTTCAAGGCAGTTGAAATGCCCTTGGGACGCAATCACAGAGGCGCTCCGCAAAAGCTTCTTAACGCCTGTGGCCTACCGCACGGCGCTACATCATTTATTTGAAATCACTCAACATTGTACATTAGCAGCCTCCTCTGTGATTTGCATGTTGCATTTATTTGCTTACATTTTACCTTGCGTGCTAGCTGGAAACCTGGCGTGACATATACAGTGTTCTAGCAGGAGGTAGCTTGTGAGAGAGGTATCATTTGTCTGAATGAATCACCTCATCTCCCCTCATGCCGCACACCCTGCCATTTTTACAGCGCGGTGTAATTGGCCACTCTGTTTCCCATCTGTTGCTTGCTTGCATTCCTTGTCATATTCCCTCTGCTGTCCTGCCCACCCTCGGCACCAGCGGCACAAGGGAGTTTAGTGTTTTTGCCAACAAGTGACGACAGAAGCAAGATCAAATAGAATTCATAAAAGTCGATAAACAAACATCCGCCCGCCGTTTCATTATCTCTCTGTCTCCCCTCCGTGAGCTGGAGGTGTGAGTGCCATTTATTTCCTCAGAAGAAGGCCTCTCCACTCCTGATGAGAACTTTTCCATTTCACATTCTTGCCCTCGGCAATGGATCAGAGTGTCAGAGTTACTTGCGTCTCCGAACCCCTTAACGATTTATCACTCTGTTTTTTGTTTGTCTTTTTTCCTTCAGACAAAGAGTTGTGGCCCATTACAGATGTGCCTTGGAGAATTTTTTTCTTTAGTTCCAATACAGAACCAAAGTTTTTTTTTTTTTTTTTTTGGTTTATTTTCAAATAGTTAAGGTTAGACTTTAGAAAAGAGGGTATACTATGCATTGACGTCACTTTCCCGCCAGACTGATGGCAAAAGAGCTTGCTGCATGACTGGATTTAATAGGGAAAACTGAATGCACAAACACAAGTAAAACAAACAATTATCAATTTAAACTAAATGTTGGATTTGATATAAGTGTTCCTCACAACTTACCAAAGATCCAGTGTCTAATCATGGATATTGACATTTATATGTGCCTGATTTCGGCGATTTGAGCCGAATTTGCCTGTGAACATGAATATATAGGTCTAAAGCCAGGTGACAACATATAAATACTATATCCTCATATCGCCCAGCCCTAAAACTTAAAGCCGATGAAATACATATTGCGGCAACGGGCGGGAGTGTAACACATACGTTGCAGGAGCAGGCTGTAATGGTCAGAAATTCGGCGGGCGGGAGCGGGATGAAGGAAACTGTCCCGCGCAAGGCTCTATATTGTACCATTCATCAAATTTGATGTGGTTTTTCTCAGTCCCAATGCAGCCCTCTAGTACAATATATTAGATCATTTAAAAATGGCTGGAATTATGTGTGGCTTGTTACCTTGCCCAGTAGTTTTTTGTTTTGTTTTGTTTCAAATTTTCTTTGCAGTGCCAATTTGAGCTTGGCTCAAGCCAAGACAAAAACATATTGTCTTTGGTCTCTGATTAATTGTCTTACAGCCATTAATGTGTGTCCGAGGGAGAACTCCTACACATGCCATAGAGCACAGAGGACTCTTTCACTGTATTCTCAGTGTACAGTAATGTAAAATTCCTGAGTTTGATCTTTAAGTTCTTCATTTTAAATGTAGTTTTCAAGCTATGGTCTTGGAAAATGTAAAGATGTCAATGTGTCATCTTTTCTCTAAAAGCCTCAGTGGAGTCAAGTGATGTTGACTAGTGAGTACATGATAAAATTGCAGATGATAGGTTTGTTTATGCCGTGCAGTCAGGAAAACCATCTGAATGATGCCTTGATCTGAAGGGCTGGAACATTTTGACACCTTTTAAAATTGCATGTTTCTTTGTTGTTTCTAGAAGGGTTTGGAAAATAGATGGGTCAGTTATTTAGTTCAATGTGGTTTTATGACTGTTGCATATAACTCGCACCAACATTAGCACACCCCCTAAAACGTTGACGAAATCCAGTCATAAAAACGGAATTTACTTAATTTAAATTTTTTGATTAATAAATAGAAAGCAGTTCAGTACACTTGATAAAGACTAGTGTGTGAATATTAAACAGCAAAGACTATTTAAATACGAATCCTCCATGTTCTGTGTGAATGGATTGTGCAGCCGACGCGCAGTTTCATTTATCACACGCACAGACACACTCACACACTGAAGCAAGTGTGACGCTCGCAGTTTTTTGCGTATATGAGGACACAAATGCATGAACTTTCTCTCCAGACTCTAGATCTGCACTGAAAGTCACTTTGTGAGAAAAACTATCATCATGTCATAAACACACACAAATGTGAAAAAAGTGAGAATTGACCTTTCGCCGGCCCCTCCCACAAAATGGCCATTGTCCAATCACACATCATAGCAACCGTTACTGTGTGAGCTGTTCCGTGAAACAGTAAGTGGTGCGCCCACGACGTTAGTAAATCGGACACATGATACCCCGAGAGATTGTCTGGAGAAGTTGTGTTTTTTCCCTTTCCAAAGCCCAAAACACAACGCGAGCGGTGCCTAAGATGTATTAAACAGTGTGGACGCCCCAATTCCAGTTAAATGTGTCGAACATGGTTAACTCGTCTCGCGTGCAGCGTGCGTGCGACTGAGATTAGTCAAAGAAGCACGGAGAAAGCAGATCAAGAGGATCCACAAAGGACTTACTGTACATTTTCTAAAGGGTTGTTGTTAACATACCATGATATTCTCTGGGAAAATGAGCAGCAGTCAGCTAAGTTAGCAGTGCAGCACCGTAGACTACAGTTTAGAGGACGTTCGCAACGGGGAAAGCATGAAGCTTACATGACAACATCAGTTCATATCAATATCGTAACGAATAGAAATAACCTTAAATAACGTATGGTTCTCTGCCTCTTTCCGTCTCTTATGCATAACGTTAGTTACTTTTTAAACACGAAAATCGCATTCAGCATGAGCATGACACGCAATCGGTTGCTGTGGTAGCCTAATGAACAACCTGCTTGTTAAAGCGAACGTGCTACTCCTGTATCGGAGGCAAAATGAATAAATATGCAGCGCAAGTTATATATTTCGAACTCCAAACAATTAGCCACTGAACCAGTTTATAAAATCTTCAAGGCTGTGCTGGTTGCATTTGAGGTAACTTAGCATGGTCATGGGTTTTTTCTGATTTTTCTTGAGACTGGTAAGCATTAGCATCAATAGTAGTCGTGTCTCATTCATTTCTTAATTTTATATTTGGAATAAATCCCTCCACCGCATACCGTAACCCCTTTTGCTTCGATCTTGCTTGATATCGCGGAGGTATTGCTCCAAAAAAGGTCACTGACACGCACGGGAATACCCTTTGCCGTCATGGCAATCTGTCGCGCTGCCCGTGTTTGACCATTTGTTTGACGGAGGTAGCAGCAGTAACTAAGGGGGGCGGGGCTCGACGAAAGGCTAATTATTATTTATTACTTCTGAATGGTATTAAAGATTGAGATTGGATTTTGTTAAAGAGAATTGTGAACATGTCAGAATGGTGTTTTATCTAAAGAATGGGCTACTTTTATGACTCAAATATGTGATTGGTTCTACGTTTTTTTTAAAAAGTAGTCGAGTGTTGCCTCATTTTAATAAAGATATCCTGAGAGACGATTGGTTTATGCCTGAATGAACCTCAAGACCAGTAATGATCCTTCAAGGCCCTTCTGTCTGTAAGCTTATTCTGTCGTTCTGTCTGACTAGTCTTGTCCAACTGCCTTCAGATCAATATGACTATCTCAAAATCTCTTTGAGTCCCTGCCCAGAACATAGTGACAACCATCTGTCAGACAGATTCTCCCAAACACACAGGAACACACCCTCAAATCTGTCTCAATGGCATTACCAATTGTTGGTTTGCTCGAGTCTTTCTTGAACACTGAACATGTTCAACGTCAGATAAATTACATTTCAACAAACTCAGTAATTTGGTGCAGAATGGTGAGGGCTTAATGACGCTGAAACTCATCACCCTTGGGAAGAAAAGCCGGGGATTGGAGGGGAGTGCAAGGATGCGCAAGAACCATCAGGCCTGACACTGTGAACTTCTGCAGGTTCAGGTCTGCCATGTTTAGCCTCTGCTTGCTGAGGTCTGCTGTTGTAAAACAAGAATTTCAGACCATTAGAGAAATCTGTGCTAACTATCCCTATCTCTGAGAAGGGCTTCCAACACCATAAATTTTCTCTCGAAAATATATGTAAGGATTTTACTGGCTGGTTTCATGAGGCTGTTTATGTGTTTATTTTTAAGGGACATTATTCTTGAGGTTTATCCAGGCATGTTTTTGAATGTGGCGTCTGTTATCAAATGCAATATAAATTTGGCTGATATGCAAATTAATTTGTTATTTGTTTATGCAAATAAAATTATTTTTAAACCCAAGCCTTTTGGGTTCATGGCAGTGATGTCATTTATTGAACAGACCATTGATCTCTTTATTCACTGACTGGATTTATCTGGTCCTTATTATATTAAAGATGTTTCTTTTGATGTGTGTATTTTGTTGTTGTGGGGCCTCATGCTTACAGAAGTTAACAGCATTCTTTTGTTAATTTCTCCTTAATTATATAATTAGAAATGTGTGGTGTTGTGTAGGCTACTTCAAGCACTTAGAGGCCGATAAAAGCCATTATCAGACATCATTGTGTCTGCCGATTGTGTGCTGCTAATCAAAAGGGCAGAAAAACTTGTCTGAGTGAGTGTGTGTGTGAAGAAAACTGTGTGAGAATTTTACGGCTGTCAAATTTAATGCGATAACGCATTAATTCCTTTAACGCAGTAAAAAAAAAACGTGTTCTTAATACAGGTTTTATACTAGGCGATTGTATTGCGTAGATGTATAATATACATCGGTATATTATGTGGTAATGCACTTACTCTGTGTGTTCGGGTTGCGGCAGAATGCGATTCCCAGGACTCCCGCAAACTAGAAATATCTATGAATAAAACATTTAAAAACACATAGATTTTTATTCATCTGTTGCAGAAAAGCAACGGTAAGCTAAAACAAAATAGAAACGATTTACAGGCCAGAGTTTCTATTGATAACATGTTTGCAGCATTGTGCGATTTTGCCAATCACAGACATATGTGGATTTCTTGAATGCAATGGCCAATCAGAAGCATTTAAGATAGACTTCCTTCACCACTCAAAACAGACTTTCTGTTTAGTGCTGAATTATAATGGTAAATCCTCGAATTATAACAAACAAAGTGTGGATATTATGAAAGATTAATTGTGCAGTCAGTTTCATTGATAATAACAGAGATGTGTGAGATCGCGATGAACTGTGAGCTTTTTAGGAATTATTAAGGGAGTGCACTTTGCATGCATACTGACATGCCAAACCATGCACGCAGTAACGTTAGCCTGCTTGCTTTTATGTTAAATTAACAGTGGTTTGTGTGTTAATGCTTTAATAACAATTAATGTATCATAGGGTAGGGTCGGGTTTTGTTTACATCCATTTTATTTTTTGTTTTTGGGATTTATTCAAGTGCATTTTTTGTTAACAGAGACTTCGTACTCTAGAGGGAGAGTCCATTGCTTTTATTGTTTGGTTGTTTTGTTCATTTATTCTGGATATTTAAAATGGTTTCCATTTTCAGTGTTAAAAAATATAATAAGAAAAAAAGTTTATTGATATTTGAAATGGTTTACCTGCATTATTATGCCATTATCATTCATTTAGATGGTCTCAGAATGACAATATTGTCGTTTATCGCAATAATTTCTTGTTATAGTGACAGGCCTAGATCCACTCTCTGCTATCTGCTCACATGCTCTGATAATAATACTACTTTATTTTGATAATTGGTCAAACAAAATAAAACAAAAAAAAGTTTAATCTGATTATGTTGCAAAGAACTGTATATTGATATATAATATTATTTTAATGTTGGCCTAATAAAAAAAAAAATTAAAATATGAAATGAATAATATCTTATTTTAAGTCATTTTCGGTTTCGGTGTTCGGCCAAGTGCATCCAGAAGTTTCGGTTCCGGCACAGAATTTTTATTTCGGTGCATCCCTAAAATAAATACATTTTATTATATATATAATTATGAATTATTCCAAGCAGTTGCTCTTGTATATCAACCAAAAACAAACTGCAATTAGTGTGAACATCAACCGTAAAAGTCCTTGAGAGGGATTTCCTTTGTTTTGTTTTGTTTTTGTTGTCATTTTTAACCCTTGTGCATCCTTGTGGACATTTTTGTCCTTTTCAGTTTTGTTTTTTTGATCACTTTGCCTGTGTTAAAGCTAACTGCAAAAAACTTGCCACAGGTGTGTATTTTTATTGGAATTTTACTATTTCACCGTCATTTTCTTAAACTATTTTTTTCATTAGGTACAAAAAATACTCCCTCTCAGCACCTTTTGGACAAATATGTCCCCATTGAAACCCATTAAAACTGCCATTTTTAATCCCCGGTTCAGTTAACTATAAAATTATGCAATCTTTGTTAAGAGGCTTTCATTCTAATGGCAAGGCTTCAAAATTTCATTTTTTACTATTTTTTATCAGATGGTGTCATTTTTTTTTTTAAGTTTGGCCAATAAAACAAATATCGCTTTTTTCCTGTTTTCTGGTTCAGCATATTATAGAGCCAACTGGATAAATTATGCAACAATATTTGTGTGGGTATGTTGGTTTGGATGTCAGAGTGTGGTTAGTATGTGTGTTATAAAAAATATGTGTGTGTGTGCGCGCATGTGTGTGTTTGTAATACTGAGAGAGAAAAACTGCAAATAACAAATCCAATCACTGTGAGCTCCAGTGGGGTTTTGCTGGCACCCAATGGGGAAAATATGTTACTACGCCCAAACAAACTGTTACCGAAAGCTCATTTTTTGAGATATCATCCTCAAATTTGGAACACAACCTATTTAGATATATGGCTTTGATTTTATTGTAGTTTTGAGTTCAACCTGATTTAAAAAATATATATTTTATATAAAATATTATTTTATAAATAATTTTCATAAACTTATACCTATATAACTTTTTTTTGATTTACTTATTATTATTTTTTTACTTCAGCAATAATCTGCAAAGGGTCTTCTTTAAAATGATACCAAACTTAAGTCTGTGCTCCAAAGCGTCACATTTTTATGACAGTTTTTTGACATGGACATTTTTGTCCTCTTTTTACCTATGTGTAACTTTTTTTAATTGATGCACAAGGGTTAATGTAATGTTAACATTGACCATGGGTTATCTGTATCAAACTGCATTTTTCAATTTTTTGGACAACATGTGTGTCGGACACAAGATGAATATAGAACAAATTTGTGGACATGGCCTGAGGAGAAACCACATTTAGCTGAGTTTATTCTTTAATACCCTTCCCCACAGCTTCCTCTCCTCTTGTCACCCTGCTTTTCAGCCCTTAGGGCAACAACCAGTGCTGTTTTTTCGTCGAAACGCTCATCAGCAAATCGTTAAAACTGACTGCAGAGCTCTAATTCAAATACGAACAACACTTAACATAATGTTCGCATGGCCTACTAGCTACTGTATGCATCCAGGAACTGGAGAATAAACATTTGAGCATGTGCATGTGAGTGTATGCGTGTGTCCATGCATACATATTCTGGTGTTCTAAATTTACTCTATCAGCAGCTTTATTGGCATGAAGTTAGTCTCACAATTAAAGAAGGGTGTATGTGTGTCCATGCATGTTGTATGTAGATTTGTGCTCTGGCTTAGTTTAGGGCTCTATGCTGTTCGCCTTCTCGTAATTCTTGCTTTCAAAACCGTCATTCACACTGGTTTTTTGCATATCCAGATTATCATGTTATTGTTATGCAAAAGACCCCCACCTCCATGTTTTAACTCTTGATCTGCACTGGCTGCGGTGCTCTAGGGGACGGCACAGCACCTCGCTCTCACACATTACATGTAGTTTGAGAGGAAATTTATGCCCTGTTTAAAATGTTGCACACTTTCTCTATTCAGCATTTGCTTCACAGCCATTAAACATTAATTTGCAAGTCTTAAGATTTTCCCCTTTTTAAAACCCCATTAAATCGCATTTTATTCTCTTTGTTGATGTAATGCATATAGACCGTTTTATTTATTCATTTATTTTTTAGCTAGAATGCTTTTAAAATGACCTATGGTTTAGGTGGGTACAATCTATAGAGAATTTTATTAGCCCCTTTTACATGTAAGTTTAAAATATTCTTACTGACCCCCCGGCCTAAGTTTTTCAGGGCGACCGTCATTTAGAACTCGCCACTTTAATGTTTCCATGGTGACACGTCATTGCTTGTCACGTGACACAGCACGACCACAACACAGCACTGAATTCTTTTATGTCATTTTTCCTTTTTTTCCCCTGAAGAGAAAGATATGGAAAAGTTGTTTTGCCAACTTATTGGAGTACACTAGATAGCTTCAAAGCTAATGAACACCTACTAAATGCCACAAAACTCAAGAGAACTGACAGAAATGAATATGCGACCACTTGTGTTTGTGTCTGTGGAAGGAAAAGAAGGAGAAAGAGAGAAGCATTTGGAGAAATGAGACCAAACAAAGTTTTGTTTCTAACTATTTCAGTCTACCCTGCACTTTTCTTTCTCTCTCCACTTCCTTTTTCTTTGGGATCACAGTCTGTGTGTAGGATCTCAGATACACACATAGAAATAGACTCCGGAACCTAGTTCATCTTAAGTGTGGGTGCAAACTATTGGAAAGACGTCACTATCTTAGATAACACCCACAGATCGTAAGAGATTTCTGTGCTTGCTTAGTGTGACTTGCCTTTTTGGTGAATCTAAATGGAGTTCTGGCAATGTTATACCTTATGCATTGTTGTGGTGAATGCTCCAGATGTATTAAGCTCATTTCACTTTATTTTAGTTTGAAGGAAATCATGCTCTTTTATTCCTCAAGTTTTATGTCCAATTGACTTAAGTTGTATGGCTATTGACTGACTGGTGTTGCAAAACTGGCCAGTATATTATTGTTGCATTCTTGCCATGTCTTGATGACGTTATTACTTAAAGGTTTAGTTCCTCCTAGGGGTGTAACGGTACACAAAAATCACGGTTCGGTACGTACCTCGGTTTTAAAGTCACGGTTCGGTACGTTTTTGATACAGCAGAAAGAAAGAAATGCCAGAGAAATTTCCTATTTGTTTAAAGAAAAAATATTTTTAAATAAGTGTGAGTTTTTCTAGATCTTGAAACTTTCAGGTTTATAAATAGGGGTCATCTTTGAAGGATGAACAAATAATGTTTTGGTCATCACATTAAAAATAACATTTAAATATATATTTATTTATATAATATTTGAATTTTGAAGTGCTGGAAAAAGATGTGTGAAGTACTTGAAAGCATTTCATCATTCCAGCCAAACTGGTTCCAGTTAGTGTTACTATATTAAATCCATGGTGAATGTTGCTGGTCTGTGGACGTAAAGTATTACTAGTTCATTCACGGCACAACGTTTCTCCCAGTTTCCATGACAGCGCTGTTTGATCTAATAGAGATAATAACGTAGAAATGTGAATGCATCTCACTAGATCTCGCAGCGATGTTATTACCTCAGTGGCGAATTCAAATGTTTTCTTTACCGGATCTCTTAGCGCGGTGTGGTAACAGTGTTGCTTGATGGAGATCAGCTCGCGCTGCACGTTGCTGGTCCGAACTGATAAACGATCCGTGAAGCACATAACGAGTAGCGCAGTTTCGTTCTGCTTTCATTACGCTTGCCATTTGGATGTTGCGCAACGTTGTGTTGGCCGCGTCAGCACGAATTTTGCCGGCAAGAAAAATGGTCCAAGAAGCAATCGTTCGGTTTGTATGCGTACCGAACCGGAAGCCTCGAACTGAAACGGTTCAATACGAATACATGTACCGTTACACCCCTAGTTCCTCCAAAAATGAAAATTAAGTCATTAATTAGTCACCCCCATGCTGTACCAACCTCGTAAGACCTTTATTCATCTTCGAAACACAAATGAAGATATTTTTGATTAAATTTGAGAGCTGGATCACTACCACATAGGCACCCCAAATGATTGAAACTTGACGGCCCAGAAAGTTATTAAAGAAAATGTTTAAATATTTCATGTGGCTCATCTATAAGTTTATCAAGCGACGAGTCAAAAATATCTTCATTTGTGTTCCGAAGATGAAAGAAGGTCTTACGGGGTTGGTACAGCATGGGGGTGACTAATTAATAACTTAATTTTCATTTTTGGGTGAACTATCCCTTTAAGTTGTATGGCTATTGACTGACTGATGATGCAAAAATGGCCAGTATATTATTGTTGCATTCTTGCCATGTCATGTCGTGATGACGTTATTACTAGATGACAACCCAGTCCCAGATGTGCTACTGTTGAGCTGTTCACGGACTCAGAATTTTGCTTTTCTGTGGCAACACCAAAATGAATAGGTGTAATTTCAAAAATCAATTCACAAAACCACAATGCAACAATTATTAAACAAATGCATTTATAACATACTTAGGCAATTTCTCAATTCCAAGAACACAAAGAAAGGACCTGCAATCTTGTGGAGACCAGTCTTGACAGGCGACCTAAAAAAAACGAACTCAGAAGGACGTGAGGACACAGAATGCATTCTTGTGCATGCAACTGCTTAACTACATTTGACAATTTCCACATGATCCAGCAGTCAGATGATGGTTGTAATTACGAGTTCTACAAGCATATGAATGCATTTTACAAGTCGTAATTACGTCTTATACATCAAGTCATTTAAATGTGTATTGTGACAAAAAAGTTGATGTTGCACAGCCTGTCGGGGGTCTCTCAGGGGTCAAATCATAACATCAAACAATCTAACAAGCAGCTGTTGTTAAGGACAGCAAGAATCTCAGTGCATATAGCCTTGACTAGCTAGCTGTCTAAGTTTGCACATCTCTTGTCATTTTCACATACACTTTTCAGTGACAGCATATGTTTGCGATAGTGTGAGGGTTTTGTGTGGTGCTGGTGTAGCAACATTACAGGCCTGCCAACACCTCCCACTGCTTTTGACCCCTCCAGGAGACGCAGCCATCCAGAAATGCCCATCTGTGCTTCTACCTCCTCCAGCTAGATCTGTGTCTGTGTGTGTGTGCGCGCTTATACCTGGCACAGGTCCACACACATTTACACTGCAGGACTGTTTGCAGTTTGCCGCCGTCCCATCCCTGTGTGCTTGTAGAGACAGTGCTACAGTCTGCAGCTGCTGCCCAGCATGAATAGAAAGATATTACAGTGGCGCCCATCACATGCCAACTGACACGTCACCTTTCATTTCACCTTTAATCTCGAAGACTGCTGACTTGCAGTTAAAACCTCTACTCAGTCAGTGTTTGTAATGAGCCTGGTGACGAGCACTTTTTGTCCACATGCACCATGATTCTTATTATAATTTGACTCAAAGTATTACCGAGATTTCCAGCCTATAATTTACAAGTCTGAATTTTTGGCATGCATTTTCAGATTTGAAAGTGAAACTGCATCTTTCTAAACCCCTTAACAAAAATCATTCTGTATTTATACAGCAATAATTTGCTCAGTGACCAACAGATATAGCATAGATACAATGAAACATCAACATTAAATATTAATTAAAAAATGTCTATTTATAGGTAATGTAACAGTGCATTGATTAAATTAAATATATTTAATAAATCATATTTAACTAAGTTTTCAATAATTTAATTTTGATGCAGAATTAAATGCAGTTTTATATACACATATACGTTTGTTAGTTTGACAAGTGATGTATTTTTTAATAATATATTGATAACTGATTTCTTCAGTTTTTTTTTTTTGTTTGTTTTTAAGTTATTACACCTAGTTCTCCATCAGCAACAATGTCTGTACAGTCCATGAGGCTGTAGGTGTGCCATTTGTCATGTTAGGTTTCAAAATGGTGCTTTGTCATGCGCTGTAGCAGACTTCCTCCAGACAATCCCTGTAGCATTACGTCTCCAAAGTTTGGACTTGGAACGAAGAGGGCCGCAAGGCCTACACTTTTTAAACAGGTGCAAACACATTGTTTATGAGAATATTCCTGAAAGAAAGAGGATAGAGTAAAACCCAGCATTGCATATTGTGTGAATCATGCAAAAAAAAAAAAAAAGTGCTATTTGTTGCGTCACATATATTGTGAATAGGCTTTCGGCTCTGACAAAATTGCCACTTTTCCTGTGTAAAGAATTTGTCGTCAACCCGAATGTAAGAACAGACACTGCTGCGGTTGCCCTCTGTGGAGCTGACTGGGATGCCAATGACCAAACCGCTCATAAATCATTCCGATTGGACTTTGCGGAGACAGGATCCACACATCTCCCTTTCCTCCGTCAGAATTCCAATGTCTGGCGCTGAAATATTAAGCACCGGCATCTCATAGGTGCGGTAGCTCTGGAAGAGAGCATTTAATAAAACATAACTAGCGTTGCATTTTCTGTGCTCTAATACTCCAAGCACAGGATTTGTGATCGACTCTCCCCTCTTCTATTCTGAGAGTGCTGTGCCATGAAATATGAATCCCTTTACTTCCCTTCTGTGGGAAATGGTTTATCCTCACATGAGATCAGGATTGTTATTTTGATCCAAAATTGTATCTAAATTATGCATATTCCTATCTTGACTGTTACCCACGTAGAAGTCACTTGTGCAATTCATAAAGAAAATAAGTGTCATTTATTCCCCATCATACACTTTTTATAAACACGGAGCTCTACGGTAAAACTAAAAAATGCTGCCAGGTCAAGTTGACTGTTTGATGGAAGCCCATTTTTGCCTTAGAGTGCTATAAAAATAAATTAATAAAATATTTAAATTATACATGTGATTGCAATTATATTGCCATCTTTATATTGCATCCTTATTTCTCTTAATTCCAACTTTATATCTCAGAATAGATATGTTTACAAGCACAATCCAAGATCGTTTTATGAAATATCTCTGCCTGGTAGATATGTATACCATGTGTGCAAGGGATTTTGGAATGTGGTTGAGAAGATTTTCTTTTAAGCATGTATGCTTTTTCCTATTCATCACATTATTTCAGATTACACCACCCCTTTGAATCAAATCGACATTTCATTCAGATCAAGCTCAATCTGGTTTACATGGTTAACTGGTTTACATGAAGGCTTTACAAACTATCAAAACGATGGCATTATTTGTAAATATGCACATAAACATAGCTAATGTGACTTTCCCCAGGACCTAGGAACTGTGGGATGGTTCTCGGTGTGTTTACACCGCAGGAACCAGGGTCTAAATGAAGTTCCGGGTAAAAATTCCCCCCCCCCCCCCCAGAAAGTCCCTGCTGACGAGGTGGTACTTTTTCAGAGTTCAGGAACTTTCGGGGTAGGACTTGTGTGCTGAACATGCTGATTGGTTCTCACCACGCTATTCTTTCTGACCAATGGCGCGCATCCATCTCACGGTCAATGTCCGCTGATAACTAGGGTTTGGTATCGTTTGAATTTGAACGATTCTGATTCCGATTCCTTGTTTCGATTCCGGTTCCTAACGATTCTCGATTCCGATTCTTTTAAGAGGCAGGGTCAAAAAAGTTTAGCTAACCAACGCTCTTTCTGAAGGAAATAATCCTTTCTGAAGGAAATACTCCTGTCACAAATACTCCTTCTGTCACAAATTTTGCATTTTGCCGAGATTTCGTTATTTTTAGAAAAGTGAAGCCACACTTTGGACCGCTGACGTAAGCTACTAATGTTCGACTCGCGCGGTTATGCCAACACTTCCAGTAGACGCTTCTTCGTTGGTGTTGTTCAGCGGTTTCTTCTTCCGCTCGGCGGACTGTGAATATCGAAACTAGGAATCGAAATTTTAACTTTTGAACGATTCCGGGAAAAACGAAAAGTTAGTCCCGGTTCCAATCGATACTCGATTCTCGATACCCAACCCTACTGATAACAAACGTCTACTTTTATATCTAGCGTTACGAGCTTTCTGAATACGCTTTGGGTGCTCGTCTCTTTTTCTGCCGTTTTGTTAATTACCTCGTTAGTAAACCAATCGCACACAAAGGCAGCAAAGCTTGAATCTCCTCCATACAAAACAAACACGCAGGCTAGGAAGAGCAGTCGCACGCAGTTCAACGTCACTATAATCTTCCCGCCCCAGACCGGTACTTTAGTACGCGGTGTAAACGCAGTAAGCAAGCGGTCTGGAGAAAAAAAGTTCCTTTTGAAAAAAGTTCCTGGGACAAATAGTTCCTGGTAATTGCGGTGGAAACGCGGCTTTAATATTTGCATACCCTTTCAAAAACGTTCTTGTTATTCCAAAAACTACTTTTATTGAAACCAAGGCCAGCAAACGAGAGGATCTAAAAAGTCGTCACACTTCAGCTTTGGCCCCGCCCACTGGAGCGTAGTGACATGGGAACAAGAAAAGATCGATACAGGATCAATACCATACCTTCCAAATTATCCTAATGCTAGTATAGTGGGTTTTGTTTCCAACAATGTGAATGTCTTAGCAATGCATTATTTGTTTTTATTCAGTGTATTTCACTGTGGATTATTTGGTCAATTTCGGCTTAGGCTTTGCAAACAGACTTTTACTATATGGATCTGCCAGCAACGCCACAGACATGCAAGTAGTCATGTTTATTCTAATGCTTGATCTGTGATCAGTGGTTTCTGATGTAATTTTTCAAGTTCAAACTGATCATCTCTCAAAGTATCTTTCAATACTGTTTATGCATCAGTAAATCAAGCCAGTGACTAAACAATCAACTTCACGTCTTTTCTCTTAGTAGGATGGAAATCATCTAAATTTAAACTGTGATTAAATTACATAAAGAATGCGATCAAAGAACGTTCCCTTTCCAATTTCCCAAGCTGTCAATCACACCGTTCGAGTTTATTTGGACCAAACCTCGTTGAAATCTATCATTACAAAATCATGATGCTGTTACAATGTACAGTACAACAATGCTCTTACTGTATTTGCATCATTATTTGGTGAAAGCCAGAGGATCATCACTGCAACCTTTGGGTGTGATGGGAATAGATCATTATGATCAATACTTTTCACGATTCCTTAATCTCGATGGCTGTAATGGTAAAAATGTAGTAAAAGTTTTAGAGAGAGTTTCACATGTAGAGAGTTTGGCATCAGCCAATCACAGCAGTGGGCGTTTACACTGAAGTCTCACAACAGACGTGCCCCATCTAACAGCGTTCAAATCTGAGGTTAAAATCAGGCTTGGAAAAATGCCTTTTACTTGTAAATTAGGACATTTTTTTTAATGTTAAACATTAACATTTATTTTTTTGTTTTTGTTTTACATTTATAAGGGCTCCCCATGAGACAAAAATAAATAATACAGTCCAAGACCCCTTTAATTCCTGTTTATTCAAATCATGACCCTTACAATTGCAACTTTATTTCTTGAAATAGTAAGCTTATTTTTTGTCATTTTAAATGTTCTATTTTTTTACTATTGATTCATCTTATTTTGTAGTCTGAGGAAACAGATTTTCATAGCATTTATAAGTGCATGTACTGTATGTGTGTGTGACTTGAGCCTTACTTAATGTTTTTTCAATTAATACTATGTAGGGCTGCATAAAATATCGTTTTAGCATCTATTTAGCAATGTGCGAATCTGCGATAGTCAGATGGACTGTGTGTCCACATCAGCACCAAATAGGAACGATGGATGGTTCTGGTTCTCAAAACAGAATCTCTTTCACATCACATACAATACTTCACCTCAAAAGTTTTGCTGTTGACACTTGTATGTGCCTTCCAGTCCTTTTCATGAATACCCTTGAGGAGAAGACAAATTACCCCTGTCTGAGAACTCTTTCTGCTGACTCTTAAAAAAAAGAAAAAAAGAAAATAAAAGAGGAGAATATTAATTTTTTTTTTTCTTGTGTTATAGGGGAGGGATTCAACCTTGCATTTCTCAGCTAAGCGTTTTGTTGGACACACAGTCTGGTAAGCTGTCTCTGTTGCATGTGTTGGTCTACATGCTGTTTAACTGTGGTAAACAACTGTCTGCTTTAGGCTATCTGCTATACACATTTCACAATCCAGTATATCGCATTGAATCTCAATATAATAACTGGATTGAGATTGAAACTGGGCCAAACAGAAGAGTGAATCTGTGGGATAACTTTCTCACTCATGCGGCTCACTTCACCGATGTCCCCTAAAGTGCCTCAAATAAGGAAAATATCGATTCAAGGTTCTAAAGCCAAGTTTTTTAAGCCCTAGAGCTGCATGAAGATCCTGCAGGAGGTCTGTCTAGAGATATAGAAAGTATTTTTTTTCAAAACCTACAAAAATTATGCATGTGTGCTTCCCATATGTGTGCATATCTGAATATGAATCTGATTAATTATTTCCACATATGTTCTTTCTGCATGCTTCTGAGCGCTCGCAACAGGTTTGGGCGTTTGGCAGTTTTGAGTTAGGATGTAATATCGTTAATATTCCTTTCTGGGTTAAACAGAGTTCTTCTGCGTGTGGGCTGAGTGAGTCAGCCCTGTTACCACTTCTGTGTCTGTCCAGACTCAGAGCAGCAAAGGAGAATCCCTGCATAAACCCCCCTCCTTCACCCTCTTAAACGTGTCTCAACCATCTTTCAACTGGCCAACTAGAGCATGACAGCAGCCTCTCAGCCTCACTCCCCTTAAACCCCCTCTGAACACTCTTCTCTTCTTTCCCCTCCCTCGATCTTTCTCTCTTTTTCTTTCTTCCCTCCATCAGACGACACAGTCAGGGGGCAAATGTGTCACATCTCATAGCTCAAGAGTTTCATTATTAGGCTCTTCCTAAAGATAGACGCTCAAAATGTGGCTCTCAGTTTTCTCAGTGTTTGAAATGATGACAGACCTAATGAAGCCCAGGGTTTAGCTTCAGAACCACCTGGGTTTCTCTCTAACGTTCTTAGAGGCTCTTCATTAAGACCAAAGTAAAGTTCCTAGAAAAGTCCAAACCTGCTAAATGCATTAGACTCCTGCCATGTGAGCTAATGAGAAGACATTTGAGGCGAGGTATTGACAATCCTGCCGTATGTCTAAGGGTCTATCCTGCTGGGCTTAATGTAGTCGAATTCTATTGAATAAAATATCTACGAAAAATCCTTAAACATGGTAAAATGGTGACTTCCTCTTAAAGGATCTTAATTTGTTATATCCTTTTTTGAATGTCCTCTTTCATGCAAGGGATCTTGGTTATTTTCATTTACATTTTTTTTTATTTGTACTCTAAATATTCATTATTGAGATTCATTCTTTTTTTTCATTTACTACAGTATTTTAATGGGCAACACTTAACTATATATTAATTAAAGAAAATATGTAAAATCGCTATTTGTGATGATTTATGTCCATTACTAGTTGAGATTGATTACAGAGATTGACATTTATTTATTGAAGAAGTTCAGAAGTTCAGTTCACTACTGTTCAGAAGTTTGAGGTCTGTAAGAATTTCTTTTCCATGTTGCCAGACATGATTAAAAATATTGCAGTCCATTCCAAACTAAGAGACCGTTTTATATCTTTTTCACAATAATCATGGTTTGAAATTAACTTTTTTACTCACCGGACAGGACAATTTGGCTACTAATTGGCTACGTTTTTAACTTAAGTCTGTCATCATTTCAGCACAATTTGGAGCCCGATGGAGCCCCTCCTTCCGAAATACGGAATGTGCAGTGATTGGTCAGCTGGCCCAGTGTGCTATGATTGGCCCAGTGTGCTTTGATTGACACCGTTAGCATGTCTTCAGGAAATATTTAGGCTTTTCATAACAGCCAGCTCCACTAACTCAGATATAAATAGAGGTAGCGGCAATTTCAAACCAATGCAAGCCTGATTTAGACTTAATAATAATAGTAATTATGTTAACAACAAGAGGATTGTGTAGAATGGATTTCATTCATGGACTATGCAAGCACTGTGTTTTGTTTTTATAATTTTCTTAGACACTTTAGATACAATGTTATGGACCATTTAATAGTGATATTTGTCGGAAAACTATGTTAATTCAAACTGTAATCGACACCTTTTTTGCGTATTCCGTGGGCACTGATTATTTAAATGAGGAATTATGACTTCATAAGATCCGGAAAAATCACTTTGTAGTCCAAACAAGCCGTTGGTTGTAGTTCCTTGGAAAGTGAATTCTCTTA
Source organism: Pimephales promelas (assembly GCF_988280905.1). Taxonomy (NCBI): domain Eukaryota; kingdom Metazoa; phylum Chordata; class Actinopteri; order Cypriniformes; family Leuciscidae; genus Pimephales; species Pimephales promelas. The sequence continues at coordinate 27,382,564 of NC_142783.1, forward strand.
AATAAAATCTCTCCCTTTAGAGTGCACTTTGAGCTTTGTAACCTTGTAGATCTTTTTGTATGCTCAAACGGCAACATTATAGACTGACTAAAGTTGAAAAAGTGAAAAGGCATATTAAATTTTTATATGAAATTTCATTTATGAATAATCAGATCACAGAGAGTTGTGGGACAATCTTTTTTAGCATTTTGGATAAGATCAGATTACTCTTAAGAAACCAATTTGAAACTAGCATTTAAGATCTTGCAGGTCATCTCTTTGAGCATTACTTTTTTATATCATCAGAACATTTTCTCCTGATAAAATAGATATGTGAGCATTTATTATCAACGCTTTAATGACAGACAGGAGATGTATGTGCATGAGATAAGGCTGCCATTTACTATTCTGTTGACATCTGACAACCTTTCACGTTTTGTTTCTTTCATATTTGTCTCCATTGTTTACTTATTTTTTAAATTTTCTGATAGATATAAAGAGCATGTTGAGATGGCAGTCAGACCTTCATGTTTTACTTCTCTACTTTATAAAAAGAAAAGAAATATGGGTAAAGGTGTCAAATTATGCACCATAAAACATATGCACTGTATTTTTTACAGTGTGAAAGTATTGGTACCCCTTAATGTTTTCATATCATACACCATAATGACAAAACAAAAAAAACTGATTCATGTCAACTTAGCAAATTTATAGGAAAAGGAAAACAGACACATTTTCACAAGCAGCCACTCTTTCTCTTACATACTGTTACAGAGTTTACACTGCAGCTAAATGGGTCGCAAAATGTGACCAAAAAATTACAACGTAATGACCTATTAAGTATTTAAAATCAATTTAACATTTGCATTGACATACATTTTTCATAAGATTTATCAGTCTTTAAAGTGTACGTCTAATACATGACTTGATTTGCAAAATAAGAGGGCCGTGAGAAATACAAGACCGGTGTGTCGCGCAGGTGCCCTCGACCTCATCCTGCTCACCACCATTTTATTAGCTGTTTATTCTTTTATTTATTTTTAGTCAAACTGATTCAAGAATCAGTCACAAATTATCAGTCGGAATCAGTACCAGCAAACTCAATATTGTAAGTCCATTTTTGTCTAGATACAAGCATCAACATGCACAAAAAGTTGTAGTGATGCTTTATTTTTTTTCAGATGTCTGTTATTTACTGAAGCATTGAAGTTACACTTATTTGAATGCCTGTGTAGTGTGTATTATACCAGGATTGGCTCTGCTGCAGATGCTCAAGTTGCTTAGCAACAGCTTTTAGTGGTCTTCAGGAAATGTTGGCTAAAGGGTTTGTTTGCTAGACAGTGCTTTTATAGGATCTTTCTTCACTAAATAAATACCAATAAAGTCCGCTCATGGCATCTCTGTCGAGAGCACTCACATGATCTTATTCATATGGCAAGGGTGATGGGGCTTTTCATGGAATCTGACATCCATTTACTGTGAGCTTACTAAAAAATACTGAAGTCATTGCATGCACTATTTCCTGTCGTATCTCAATAGAGCACTGTGAAAAAGAAAAAAAAAACCTTACATAATGAGTTGATGAGATTAAGCAATGATTGAAAATCAGATTTACTTGATTCTACACACTGTGGACCCATTTACAGTGATCACATCACAAAAGTATTTTTTTAATTTTTTTGTCTGGCCCACTTTGCATTTCTAATTTGAAATGTATAATTTAAAAACTAATAATTATTTAATTTTTTATATATATTATTTAATATTTTGTATTTATTTATTTTGCCCAACACTTAAAGTTGTGATATAACGGAAGTAGGGACAGATTTTTGAATCTGTTTAGTACTGTACATCTGAGTGAACTGGATTATCACAAAAAAAAAAAAATGTAGGGTGGAGACTTGGTTCTAATCATTGGTTGTTGATTGGATGGAGGCCTAAATCTTGCGTTTGATTCTAAGAAAGGGGTGGGGTTTATGTGTGCCAAACGATTGGCATCTAAATAAAATAAATCTGGCATACATCACCAGAGAGAAGCCTGTTGTTTCACCAGACCATTGAGTTTATAAAAAGGAAAACACACTCATGGATGAATCGTTCCAAATAAAATCAATAAGATTCATTTTAAAAATAGGTATAGTTGAGGTCACAGTTATTAGCCGTCTTGGGGAACTGTGTTTTAAGGGTTGAAGGACTCTCCTTTCTTTCGCCAAATAAAAGCGAATTAAATGTTCCCGAACAGATTTAGTTTTGTCTCTTTAGACTAGCACAGACTTCCAAAACTCATAGCCTTGTTTTAAATGATCATGGACAAACTTCAGTCTGTCTTGAATGCAACATTCAGCTGTTGTTAAATACTAGATACCGTGAAGTGCTTTGAAATGGCATTATAGCTCCCGTCTAAAGATAGGCATCAACTATCTCCCTTTTTTTCCAGACTTCTTTGCTCTTCAGCATGGCCAAACTAAGAGAGCCCATATCACCCTTTTTGCTATTTCAGAGAGATATGCATTCTACGGTGGTTAAAACTTGATAAAGTCCCAGAAAAAGGCTTAGTTGCATTGAAATCCCTTTACTGTCTTTCCTCCGCCTCATATTTTCTTTGAAGCTGCTGCCACAGCAAACGTTTTCCACAGGAGCCCGCATGAGCTGACTGCTGTCCCAGCGGTGCAGGGGAGAAACAGGATGTGTGTTGACCTGCATCAAATATAGAAGAATGCTGTGATGTTGACATTCTTGCACGCTGTCTACCACACAGTCCATATAGCAATGTTTAACATACTGTACAGTTACTTACAGATAGATGTATTAGAATGTGTGTATTTAGCAGCTATGACCTTTGTGGCAATTGAGCGCGTGTTTGTAGTTGGTTGCTAGCCAGGCTGTTAATTAGTACTTCTTCAGGTCCATCCCCAGCTTCATCTATCCACAGCTAGCACTGTCAGCTTTCGAGAAACCAAGCATTGGACAAAACATTGCCTCCTTTCATTGTGGCTCTAAGATTAGATGCTTGGACGGAGGTCACCCATCTCCTTTGTTTCCTTTTAATCAGACGATGGCCCTGTGGGCCACTGTCAGAGATCACTGCCCTCCATTGTTTAGGGATGTCAGAGGAGGCAGATATGCTTAGAAAAGAGCCTTTGGATGCAGTGAGAGGCTCCATTGTGGTTATAAAGAAGGAGGATAAGGTGCCAGGATCAGCCAGAACTCCATGGCTCTATCTCTGTTGTGACTTAAAGATGTTTGGCTCAGAAAGTCTGAAAGTGGCAGCCATGAGTTACAGGGGGATGGAACCAGCTGCAACAAACCCACTAAATTAAGAGATCTCTTAGTTACAATTGTAAGGATACTAAGAAGTTAGTTAAAAAAAAGTTTTTAAAAATTAAAAAAAGAAGAAATTAATACCTTTGTTTAGCAAGGATGCGTTAAAAGATTTCAAGTAAATGCTGTTCTTTTTAACTTTCTATTCATCAAAGAATCCTGAAAATATGTACGAATCTTTTTCAGAGTCAATTCTTTCTTTTTTGAATGAACCAAATCACTTGGAAAAAGATTTGTTCATTATGATGAACGTGTTCGAACAGGAGAGTCACAAATGCACATCACAGAAAGGCGAGCATTTGAGCTAGCTTATAAAACTTAAACTTTGTTATTTATTTATTAAATGAGCGATCGTTTCGCTTGATAAGACCCTTATTCATCATCTGGAATCGTTTAAAGCCCTTTGAACAGTTTGCAGTGTCTTTTGAACCTTGAACTATTTGGTTTCCACTGAAGTGCATTATATGGAGAAAAATGCTGTAATGTTTTCATCAAAAACCTTAATTTCTTTTTGACTGAAGAAAGAAAGACATGGATATCTTAGATGACATGGGGGTGAGTAAATTATCAGCAAACGTTTTTTTCAAAAGTGAACTACTCCTTTAAGATTAACAACTCTTTTCAACATAATACATAAGAACATAACATAAGAAATGTTTCTTGAGCATCAAATCAGCAAATGCGAATGATTTCTGAAGGATCATGTGGCACTGAAGACTGGAGTAATGATGCTGAAAATTCAGCTTTGCTATCGATTTGTAGGTGTAATTTTTCAAAATATATTAAAATAGAAGACCATTTACAATGATGTCTTACTCTTATCTGTATGACCATAAATGACAGTATTTTAAGTTATTTCCTCTGTTATAATGAGACAAAATCATTTGGAATTTTGTCAGTTTGTGTCATTGAAGTCCAATGATGAAATATGTGTGTCATGGAAATGAGAGGCCTCAGGTGCTACTCGCTGTCTCTTCTTGGAAAGGTGAAGTAGGCTCTTTTTCTCCTTATTGCTCATATTTCTTGAAAAGCATAGCAAAAACAATTGAACTTTGTGCATCTGCCATTGTCACCGCATGTTAATGAAGGCACAAATATTCCCCCATTGCACAATCAATAGTAGTTTAATGTACTAAAACGCTGTAAACTTTTTCTCACACAGTATTTTTTTTTAATTTTGGGTGAATGATACACAATACAGATTGTCACTATCCACGATACATTTTGTTGCATTTTTGTATTATGATATTTTGTGACTCAATATATTGTTACTCCCCTAATATATAAAGGAGACGTATCCGGTCCCCAGGCGTCTCCACAAAATTGAATCTAGTCCCCTTTAAAAAACGTTTGGACAGCCCTGTTCTAGATAAATATGACGGCTGTGCCTTCTTCCATTGAAGCAGAGAATCAGCACCGACAAGCAAGAGAGAGAAAAATCTAGTAATAATCAAATAATAGCAGGCAAGAGAAAACTCATATGTGAGACATATGTTCCGCCAATGAAATGGTTTATCCTCCACCCATGAAACAACAGGGTGAGACATTAGCATGATTGCATTCACATCAGTGCACTCAATACAGCCAGAGGTGGTGAGTTTGAGGATGGGCAGAGTTCTGACATCCCCGCTCACACACTCATGTTCTTTTATCCCTTGGAGGCAGTTGCAAACCGATTAGCCTTTTCTAGCGAGACCAACTTGTGGAATCATCAGTGCTGCTCATTATCCAAGCGATACTCAGATCAATACTCCACGCAAGCCTAAGAAGAGACACTGAGCCTGATTTTTAACAACTCGCTGCGTCTTCTGCTGCTCATAGACTACCATAAAGCAAACGCAATGACATCTCTCTAATGTGTAACACAAATTGCTTATAGTTTAAAGGGAACATACTCAAAGTATACTCTTCTCTCATTCTCTCTCTCTGATGTTATGGTCATATTCATATTTATTCATTTGTACACATCTGTTCAAAAGTTTGTGGATAGTAAGATTTTTTTAAAACATTAAAATTATATTATTATAATTATTTTTACTGTATGGTCTTTGATCTGTGTAATGCATCCTTGCTGAATAAAAGTATACATTTCTTAAAAAAAACACCCTAACATTTTGAATATGTAATATGTACGTACGTAATATAATATAACGTAATGTAATTGTAATATAACTATTATTTAGTGTTTAGACAAATAGATAAAAGCTAAGATTCTTTGTAAAGAAATAAAATATTAGATTTAGCTCAACTTCTTGGTTGACAATCAATATTCTCTGAAAGTTATGCATCTCCAATTCACTTTCTCTTGAAAGTGAGTTGGGAAGAAAAAAACACATTCAGTTTTTAAGAGTTGTTGCCTTATTTTGTACCCTATTTGAGGAAAGTGCCCATTATGGGAATAGCTACAGAAGTTGGCATGGCATTAAAAGCAAACAAACATTTTTTTTTATTATTTCCATTCCACCAAATACTATCCTTTTGATAGTTTTATGCTTTCTTTTCTTCCTTTTGAGAGTCTTGTGTGTGATTGCTTCACAGTAAAGGAATGTAATCACCATGTCAAAAACGCCTACTGTTCTCTCACTCAAAACTCAAATGGAGAGTTTGTTATTACAGAGGTTTCATGCTCATATTTTGAGCAGCAACGAGTCTCTTGACACTTCCCACATTCCCACTGCCTCTCACACCTGTGACCCCAGTAACATTTCATGGCTTGCACTACATTGATTTCACAGCTTGTTCAGTATTTATGCAATGCAGGATTGCAAGAGTGCAACAGATCTTCATGTGAAAGGTGAAAATAACTCCTTTAAATATTTTCTTTTAATCTTTTTACTTTGAGATACACTCATCTAAATGGTTATTTGGAACACCATACTAATACTGTGTTTGACCCCCTTTCGCCTTCAGAACTAGGTAACAGATAGGATAGTATCTTGCAGTTGATGGAGATTTGTGGGATCTGGTGACTGTGGGGGCCATTTTAGTTCAGTGAACTCATTGTCATGTTCAAGAAACCAATTTGTAACGATTCGAGCTTTGTTGAGACATGGTGCATTATCCTGCTGGAAGTAGCCATCAGAGGATGGGTATATGGTGGCCATAAAGGGATGGACATGGTCAGAAACAATGCTCAGGTAGGCTGTGGCATGTAAACCCAATTGGCACTAAGGGGCCTAAAGTGTGCCAGGAAAACATTCTCCACACCATTACACCACCACCACCAGCCTGCACAGTGGTAACAAGGCATGATGGATCCATGGTCTCATTCTGTTTACGCCAAATTCTGACTTTACCATCTGAATGTCTCAACAGAAATCGAGACTCATCAGACCAGGCAACATTTTTCAGTCTTCAACTGTCCAATTTTGGTGAACTCTTACAAATTGTAGGCTCCTTTTCCTATTTGAAGTGGAGATGAGTGGTACGCGGTGGGGTCTTCTGCCCATCCGCCTCAAGGTCGTGCGTGTTGTGGCTTCACAAATGCTTTGCTGAATACCTCGGTTGTAATGAGAGTTTTTTCAGTCAAAGTTGCTCTTCTATCAGCTTGAATCAGTCGGCCCATTCTCCTCTGACCTCTAGCATCAACAAGGCATTTTCGCCCACAGGACTGCCGCATACTGGATGTTTTTCCCTTTTCATTTCATTCTTTGTAAACTCTAGAAATGGTTGTAGAGCAGATTGTGAAATACTCAGACCGGCCTGTCTGGCACCAACAACTATGCCACGCTCAAAATTGCTTAAATCACATTTCTTTCCCCTTCTGATATTCAGTTTGGAGCTCAGGAGATTGTCTTGACCAGGACCACCCCCCTAAATGCATTGAAGCAACTGCCATGTGATTGGTTGATTAGATAATTGATGAGAAATTGAACAGGTTTTCCTAATAATCCTTTAGGTGAGTGTATATAGACCAGCACATATTGCCATTTTTTTTCACTCAAAGCTCAAAGCCAGAAGGACAAGCCAAATTTCCCTTTGAACCTCTTTTTATGTCATATTCTTGCATACGTTCCTAGCACACGTGCCGGAGCAAAGGTCATCTATTGTATGGGCTCATAAAAGGGGCAGATCAGCGCTGAATCGAGGTATAATTTATCCTACAGCCTCAAACAGCTAACCTGACACTAAATACATCTGACAACCTTCCAGACACTGCCGCATTGCTGCTCCACATTGAGTGCCTTTTCCATTAAGACAAAATATAGCTCTATACTTACCTCATGACCTAAGCTGTAATATGTTCTCACTAAACATCCATCCACTGTTCATCTACTGCTATCATGATGCGTACCGATTTATCTTAGCTCGCTCTTGATAGCCACTATACCTATAGCATAAAATATACACCCACATGTACACTCAACCTCTTCATTCTCATAAGAAGCTAAATCAAATTTATACTCAACCTCAGGCACACATCCCCAATCACACTTGCAGCTCACCAAGAGTCTATTATATCTCTTGACTTAGCACTCTAAAGTGCTGAGAGGATTCAGCTCCGGTCTTTCTGGCTGCTCTCTTGCTGGAGTTCTGTTGACTCCTACAGATGCAGATTTTACAATTAAATAGCAAGGACTGTGCAGTCATACAGTACAAGATCAGAAGTGGTTATGGTCCATTACTGAGACAAGTATTATTATTGCTCATATTTGGGGTTGCGGGTTTGTTCTAAAGCCCTAAGCCTGGAGTGTGGGATCATGGTCCACAGAAAGTCTAGTTTAGCTGAATATGATGCATAAAAACAGAAGCATATCCCAGGCTTGAGTTTTAAACTTTGCCGCACACCTTGTTTTGCACTGTTTGTTCTATAGTATATGAATGATAGCCTACCCTACTTTGGCCCAGTAAGCAACCAACTAGAAACTAACTAGAACTACCACACATCAATACTCTTCAATGGCTTAGCAACCACTCATCATGGTGGCAAGTTTTGCAGAGGCAAGCACCACTTGCATTTTTTTAAGAAAATGTAAATATTTAGTTTTATTTACTCTTTTATTATTTTACATCATCTCTGTCTGAGATCTGTCTTGATCATCTGATCTGATGAAACTTGAGTGAGTTGCTATGGCTTGATTTCAGTTTCCATTTGGGGGTTTCATGTTCGAAGGCTTTACTCATGCAGAGACAATAGCCTAAGTGTAATGAGTGTGTGTGCGTATGTGTGTTTAGTAATTCATGGATTTGTTTTGAATTTATGTATTTTTACGCATACATACACACACACTAACACACACACAGTTATTAAATGAATATTAATATTTAATTAATATATCTAAAATGCAATAATTACAAACATGCAAGTTCCATGCTTTAGGGCTGTCAAAATTAACACTTTTTTTTACCACGTTAAAATCCAAAATGCAACAATATTGTGAAATATTTACAATTTAAAATATCTATTTTAACATATTTTTTATTTGTATTATTTAATTATTTATTTCATGGCAAAGTTGAATTCTTTTGCATCATTACCCCAGTCTTCAGTGTCACATGATCCTTCAGAAATCATTCTAATATGCTGATCTGCTGTTCAAGAAACATTTATTACTATTATCAATGTTGAAAACAGAACTCTTTATATTAGTATACAGTAGCTCAAGTATTCAGTGTGGTTTAAACCGCTACAAATACACACAAGCTAATACACCTAGAGAGGGAAGACCAGATTGCCTTAACAGGTGTTGCCTGCCTAATGTGACACTTATTGAATATAAAACTGATGAAAGAGACAAACCAAAGCTTTTCTATCCTAATTGCCCTCCCACCCCCTGTTCGAACAGACCCCATCTTTTGCATAATTATTTTTTATATACACACAGGTCTCTGAGAATGTTTCTGTTCTTTCCGAGCAGGTGTGACCTTTTCTCTAATCTGTGATAGCCGCAAGCCACTCATTTTACATAGTGTCTCAGCACACACACAAACAATGAGTGCAACTTTGTTGCAAACATGCAAGGTTCTTGCACAACTTTCACACTTTGGCCACAGTTTAACACTAAAGGTATTTCTATTCCTCACAGAAATTTTTCACAACCTAGTTTTTAAGATGTGAGATGGCACAAGGTCTATCTAAAGCCCTTTGATCACATCTATGTCTTTATAGATACTTTGTCACCCTATGACATATATATACTACTAAATACTAAAAAGTGTGTCCGAAAGAATCTCAGTCAGCGTCTTTACTACCGGAACCGCGTTCTGCAGGCCAAGTGTATACAGGCAAAACTTTAATAAAATCTGTTTTCTCAGAAACGAAGACAACGATTTTGGAAACGCTGATTCGCTAGTCAAATTTCGTACGGTATGAGAGAATACTAACCCTCAAAGTTGTTGATGTAACTCGAAATATATCATTTAAATAACTTCTCATTTTTACTCTTGTGTGACCGCTAACTGCCTCACAGTGTTGTTAACATCATTCACGTTAACCGCAGGACGTTTTTATAAACAGCAAGTGTAATTTGACACTATCTCCACCTAACGCAAAACCGTCTTCTGACCATCGACTGACGCAGCACCGGATGTAACTGGGTGTCCTGAGACAAACCCGGAAGCGATCGTGCATAGAGGCTATTAACTACGGTTAACTTAATCAAATCAATATTTACTGTGACCACCCTTTGCATTTAAAACCGCTTCTGTCCAGCTACACTTGCACATAGTTTTTCAGGTAGCTTTAAGGTAGATTTCTGATTGGCTGTCAATGTTTTTATCGTTCATCTGCTTGAATAAAATCGTTCTGATAGTGATTCCAACGATATATCTGTGCTGTTATTATTATAGTTGTGGTAGGACTGCTAGTCTTTTATGTGTACAATGATTTTTTAGAACTATGTCTTTGTTCTATGTAGGTAGACTATGTAGGTATCGTCCTTTGTGTGAACAGGCCTTCGTCGGGTACACGGGGTGTTTTAGTTTAGGTGGCAGAAAAAAGGTCTTAAAAAATGTAAAATGGTTACCATTGACTTACCATTGACATATTTATGTAAACAAAAATAATGTCAAAATATTTTCTTTAATGTTCCTGAGAAGAAAGTCATACAATTTTGGAATGACATGAAGGGGGAGTAAATAATGACATTTTTATTTTCCCTTTGTGTCTAGTGAAAAACAATTTAGCAAGATAGAAAATTGTTGCATGGCCATTATGTTCTTCCATAATTACTTCCAACAACAAACAAAAAAAACTTTCTAAATCCAAAAATCTGTCCAAACTTTTTTTGAGTCTGACTAGTGAGCATACTATTGTCTGCATGGGATCAGCATCAGAAGAGCTTTGCAGCGTAGAGAGAACGCTGATCAGAATTTAAGAGTTTAAGATGCGAGTTTACTCACGCCTAAATTTAAGCCTACATTTGCATATAATTGATTAGGATTTCACTATGAAAACAAGATAAATGTAACTACCTGCAGTGCGGTAAAAGTTTACCAAGGGACAAGCATGCCTTTTGACCTGGCCAAGTTTATTCAATGCCTCCATGAGACTTCCACAGACACTAATGCTTATGGAAGAGTAAAAGGTAACAGCTAGGGTTGGCGTTTTACAAGGAACATCTGGTAGTGATGATTGCTGAGATAAGCTGCATCTGAAAGCCGAAAAATATATTTTTTTTTGTAAATTTTATAAAATATAAATATATATTTTTTAAACGTTAATTAAAGTACATTATGGTAAATACTTTGACTGTTACGTATGCCTGCAACTTTTCAGCCATAAATTATGAATTTTAGCTAGATTATGTTCAGTACCTGTCTAGCGATTATATATTTATGCATAAATAATTAAATAACAGTTTGTTTTTCTCAAAACATCTAACGTATGTCATGTGTAGTGGCTCGTGTGATTTATGTTTTGCACTTCAGAACTTCCATTACGGGAACATAGTGAGCTTGGTTTTCACAGTTCATTGTGGGATTTTTTAGGACGCAAACGTTTCAGTTTCAACATTAGTTAACATGAACTAAGAATTAACAATACTTCTAAAGCATTTATTAATCTTAGTTTTTTTTGTTTGAGTATTTGTTAACATTAGTGTACTAACATGTAACTGTATTTTTATAAACTAACATTAACAAAGATTAATAAATGCTGTACAGAAAATATTGCTCACTGTTAGTTCATGAGACATTATTGTGAAGTGTTACCATATAAATATTAAGTTCTTAATTTAATTTGTGAATTCTTATGTTTAATGGGCTAAACTGTGTGATAAATCCCTTTTTCGAAATGTAATATTGAAAATAAACGTAATTTCATGGATATATTAGATGTGTATTTTATAACCCAGGTCTAGAATTGGGAACCACTGATACAAAATTGCCACTGAACCACTGAAATAAAATTGTAAATTGTATATATGTACATTTTGTAAATGTACAAGTAGTTTATGGTAGAAAACTGGTAGTCCACTTTCTTATTGGTTGATCTAAGCAAAAGCACAGCTGTCCTCTGAGATGTTTTTGAGTAGGGAACAATTTTCCATCTTGCGTCATCCTTCTTGGAGTGACCTTGAAATTTATTGTGTCAAATTTCTAGAGCTGAAATCTCAGGATCTAATATAAAAAAAGGTGAAGTCCACTTACATTTGACTTGTAACCCTAGTAGTCCAGTGTGAACACAAAAATAACCAGAGCAGTTTGTCACCTTTTGTGTTTGTATGTGATGGCCCAGTAAACCTGCTCACATTTAAGCCCCATGGGTTGGACTGCTCTAGATACAGTACAAAACATGAGGCATGTGCATCAGACCACACCTGAATATGACATGCTTGTTTTTCATCTTTCTGAATGATTAAAGCATTCACCTTCTACCTGAATGGAGAGCTTACAGGTTATCAGTGATTCCCACAGGACATTGGATCTGTACAGGAGTCAGGCTGCATAATGCTATGTGAAGTCAGTGGGAGTGGTCCATAGAAATGTAGAGCTCCTTTACTGGAATGAAAAGCACTGACATTTTGCACATCAGTATGGGAAAGGAAATTTTGGAGTCTATTATTCTTGCTGTGTGTGGTGTGTGTGTGTGTGAGAGAGAGATAAATCTTTAACAGCGGAACTTGATCGCCATTTACAGCTGCAATAACGAAAGAAGAAATGACAATAAAACATAATTTAAAAAAAAAATTGACTGAATTTTGGAAGTAACCAACAGGAAATAAAGGAAGATCAATACGCTACTGTATTGTGATAGTCTATCATCACAACATTGAATCGATAAGCATTTATAATTATTGTTAGTTTGCATTTTAAAGGAGTTGTTCACCCATTTGTTTACTTTCATGCTGTTCCAACCCTGTATGACTTTCTTTATTCTGAGGATGAGACAAATGTAAATGTACCATTGACATCACAACGGAAGAGAACACAGTCATAAATGTATTGAATGGCATAAAGGTTACCGGTAGTAAATGATCACACATCACAGAATGTTCATTTGTTGGGTGAACTATCTATTAAGAGTCTGTCATTTCTAGCACCATCAAGAAAAATAATTGCATTTAAAGTTTTTAAAAGAGTGCAATTACTCTTTCGTGTCACACTGAAGAGTTTCTGAGGTATGTAAAACCTAATGGTGAAAGTCAACATAGCATGACTGCATACATGACTGCTCAGCTATATCAAGTGCATGAACTGACTTTGTTTTTTGCACCTTCAACAAGAACAAGCTGATATTAGGACTGGGTTTCGGCAACAACATCACAATATGGTACATACATATTGATGCAGGTTATTGCAATGCAATTTGATTGTGATTTGAAACACCAAAGTGGGTGTAAGTAATTAGCAAGATTTTTTAAAATGTATGAAATGTTTAATAGGAAGCCAATGCAATTTTAACAGAATCGGGCTGACATGGTCATACTTTTTGGTTCTAGTAAGAACTCTAGCGGCTGATTTTTGGAACTGAGTTTTTTTATTAAGCATGCAGGGCAACCACCCAGTAAAGCATTACAATAATCCAGCCTTGAGGTCATGAATGCATGAGTTAGGTTTTTTGAATTTGTCATTGAGAGCATATGTCATAGTTTAGATATTAAATGGTGTTTTACAGATATTACAAATGTGGCTTTCAAATGAAAGATTGGTATCAAAAAGCACACCTGGTTCCTAACTGATGATGAATATTTGACAGAGCAGCCATCAAGTGTTTGGAAATTATAGTCATCCAATTGATATATTAATCCTAATTTATATCTATCCTAATGACAATCATAACGTCTGGAAGCATCTCTTTCAGTAGCGTAGTCAGTATAGGGTCTAACATACATATTGTTGATCAATCTAGCAAGTAAATTCATTAAGTCATTACTGTCTTGTTTGGAAATTTGAAGCTTCATTTCTCATTCATTTAATGAGAATTAAAGGGATACTCCACTTTTTTTAGAAATAGGCTCATTTTATAACTCCCCCAGAGTTAAACAGTTGGGTTTTACCGTTTTCAAATGCATTCAGACAATTTTCTGATATTTAGAAGAAAATCAGTAACCAGACAGTTTCTGGTCTCATTGACTACCATAGTAGGACAAAAAATATACTATGGAAGTCAATAAGAGCAGAAACTGTCTGGTTACTGATATTCTTCTAAATATCGGAAAATCGGCTGAATGGATTCAAAAACGGTGAAACTCAACTAGTTGTAAAATGAGCCCATTTCCAAAAAAAGTGGAGTATCCCTTTAATTTAATTGTGTTTGTTCTCTTCAATGAGAGTCGAAAAGTAAGCAGATCTAACCGTTTTTAAGGCCTTTCTGTATGCAGTAACACTTTCCTTCCACAAAATGCGAAATACCTCTAGTTTTGTGTTTCTTCCAGCTGCGCTCTATTTTTCAGGCTGCTTTCTTGAGGGCCCGAGTATGCTTGTTATACCACGGCGTCTGACTATTTTTCTTAATCTTTTTTTAAGCGCAAAGGTGCGCAACTATGCTGGAAAAGAGAGAGTCAATAGTTTCTGTTGCAACATTGAGCCATCTGGTATGCCGAGGAGTGGAAACTGATCAAGAAGATTATTTATAAAGCAATATTTAGTGGTAGAAGTGGTAGTTCTAACATATTTGTAACATGAAGTTTGTTTTTCTGCCCCAGTCTCGGTGTGGAACAAGAAGGGGAAGAAAGATACTTGAAACCCTGCAGAAATCCACCCTAACCTAACCTGAACAGGCTGTTGTTCAGCCCTGCACGCTTTTATAAATGCAGGCATTAATTATGGATTTATTGCTGTCCTTGTCTGTGCGCTGCTGTGTCACTATGCAGATCTCAATTATTCATGAGCTGTAGAAGGGGGGTAAAGGGTGGTGCACTCTTGCGGGACGGTGCAGTTTACAGATTATTTCTTTCAGCACCAAATTGTCTGGTTCACTGTATTGCAGTATTTTAATCATTTGCTCCCCAATTCTCATTTAAAACTAAGACTCTCCCACTCTGTGATATACGTTTCTATATTAAACTGGCAATCTTAGCTTCAGCCCAGAGTGTACCGAGTTAATTACTTAAATAAGTAGAATGTCATGCTGAAGAGGCACTTAATACAGTGTAGTAAAGAGATATGTCGTCCTGCATTGCACTCTTCTGCCCTGGAGAAATGATGTGTCATTCATTCGCAATACAATCACAACCATGTAGAAAATATTGGATGTCAAAAATCGAGTTTTGAGGAGAAGGATTTTGAACCAACTGTATTTTACTGAGAAACAATTGCCTTTTTTTTTTGATACTGTATCTATAAAACTTTAAAACTAAAAGATTCATGACATAAAATACTTGAATAAATAAATAGATGTATAATATCTAGGTAATTGTATAAAATGCACTTGCCATGTGCATGTGTTGCTTTTTTATTCAGCATTAAATTATCAAAAGCAAAATTAAACACTTTTACAATGTTGCAAAATAATTTTCCTTGAACTTTCTATTTGTCAAAGTCAAAGAATCCTGATTGGATCACGATTTCCACAAAGTACAACTGTTTTCAACATTGATAATGATAAGAAATGTTTCTTGAGCAGCAAATCAGCATTTTGACATTTTAATATTTTACTACAGTATATTACTGTAACTGTTATATTACAACCATGGTGATCATCAAAGACTTGCATACAAAAATCTAATTTTTTAAAAAATTTTAACGTACATAAATCTTGTTTTATAATTGTTCTTGTGAAATTTATTTAAGCTGGGGAGTTTGAGGAAGGAGCTTTTCGATCTGAATATTTAAGTATGTCTACACTGGTAATTTAAAAGAGCAAGGAAAAGCTTTAATGAATAGGATAGCAGTTCATGCATTAAATTTTAAGCTAATTTCAGTGTATGCCAGCAGGAGTGTGGGTAAATCCCAGTGTTTAGTGTGTAGTAGTGCCCCATGTGCACGCACCATTGACTGCAGTAGTGATGTGCATAAATAGCTGCCGGTCTGCTGTACTGAGACACTCGCAGAAGGTCACTCTATTGATTCAGTCCCGCACTGCGGCCTTTGATTACTGGGTCTGACACACCACCGCAATCTATAATGCATTGTATATGCTCTGTGCAGAAATCCATAATGACTCTCTATATTCCACCCTCATTCATAATGAAGGATAAGCAGTGCCTACGTTCCCCAATCTGTCAGATAGTCCCCATTCGTCAGCCACTTTTACATGCAGAGTGAGTGGCACATTATTTCAGCTCTGTAAATGGTTCACTTTTAAGATACGACCTAGGCTACTCGTGGGTGTGCTGCGTGTATTATCTTGAGATCGTGATACAAGTGTAATTTGACTGTGATTGCTCATTTAAGTCAATAAATGAATGGCAAGCATTTACAAGTTGAACTAAAGTCACAGAATGTGTATGTGTGTGAGTGAAAAAAATAAATTATATTTGACCTAAGTTTGCAGTCTGAATTGAATGCTATGAGATTAAAAAAGACTTCACTGGATTCACACGAAAACGAGAACGTGACCAGTGTGTTCAGTGTGCATGGAACACAAGACTACTTCTTACAGTACAGTGTACAAGTAATATTGCCTGCTCTTTTTTAAATTATGTGAAACAGAATGCATTATGCAAACATTTCAAACTCTAACGTGCAGCATGGTTGTCACATGACCTCATTACGTACATTTCATTTGCATTTCTAATCTTGTGTGAAAAAACAATAAGCCTTCTATCTCGGCAGTCAAGAAGAAATGTGGTAGATTTTTAGATTTTAGACATTATTTCTGTTCATTTGGGACATCAAACACAAACAATACTTCATGCAGTTTTGGAATATTTATATAAAACGGATATAATTATTCATTTTAGAAATAGTTGTATTAGGGCTGGACGATTAACCGAAAAATAATCGAAACCGAAATTCAGAGCCTATAACCGACGTGATTTTACAATGTCGGTTATTTCATTTTTTGAATACTATTAATATATCCGCCCACTGTGTGTTAACGTACTTTCCCCTTAAAACATAGTAGTCACGTCACTCCACCTCGTCCAGTCTGCGACATTGAAACAACATGAGCCCCTTTTACACAGCGCGTTGATCCTGGGAAATTGCCAGAACAAACACCTGTGTGAATGCAAACACGGCCCGGGATTGGTGCCGCCAGGTTGGGGACAGAGTGATATATCTATCGAAATATGCTCTGTACGATTTCAAACCTCACTTAAGAAATAGAAAACATAAAATGGAAACATTAAAATGTGTTGCAAACCAAAATCCTTTAGATCTAGAGTCTCTCCTTTTCCCCATGTCACTCTTATTTCTTCTATTGGTTTCTTCTCTGCACTTTTCCGTAACTGATTAATTTTGAGGAATTCGTTATGCACGCTTTCATTTTGTGCTGACTTGACATCTAACTTTCACAGCTTACTCCTTGAGCTCACTCTAATCCTCAGTAACAGCTGTATGACTGTTGCATTGTCAGCTCAATCCAGCCTCATATCCTTGAGAAGGAAAGGGTGGTGCAGATAGATTATCTCAGAGCTCACTTACGCCTTTATCTCTCACAGTCAGCGCGAGCAAGTCCTATCATCTCACTGATCATATATGCTGCTGTGTTTTTACAGGACCAGAAACCATTGCAGAGGCCCTAGAGGAAGAGGAACTCATCAGAGCCATCGGTTCTCTGAAGTGAAGTCTCATCAGAGAAGTCTCAAGGGATCTCAAACCTCTCCTCCCCTTCTCTGCAAGGGGCCGCTGACATGATATAACCTCCAAGCCTCTAAGCGCACACGCAAACGAGACCCAGCGACCCTTGAATCCCCCTTCCGCTCTGGAAGAGCCCCGAGGTGGTGCGCTACCGCTGAGCTGAGCATGCCTCAAACTCCTGTGTTGTGAAAGGAGAGTGTCCGCTGGACAGCCCTAGGCGCCATGCGTCCGTGGACGGGCTCTTGGCGCTGGATTATGCTGGTTCTGCTGGCCTGGGGCACGCTGCTTTTCTACATTGGGGGTCACCTCGTGAAGGACAGCGAGCATCCGGAACGGTCCAGCAGAGAGCTCTCCAAGATTCTGGCCAAGCTGGAAAGGCTGAAACAGCAGAATGAAGATCTGAGACGCATGGCTGAGACACTCAGGTTGGTGAAATGTTTCAAGTCTGATATTTCTTTTAATTTATTCCATTTTCCTTCTTTATCTTCAAACTTGAGATACTTGGTTAGTCAGGTACTCTTAACCCAACGGGTTTGAGAAGTCTAATGTGATATGTGAGCTGGATTATAGTCTTCCTACATTTCCACAACAATAGTATTGTAATGATGAGGCATTGTCGTTGAGATCCATTTGCTTTATCTTTATTGGTAATAGTAAAAGTAACACAATCAGGCAGGGGTCAATCACCAGCAAAGGATATATCTGAGGCGGTCCACAATCGTAGTCAATGGGCAGGAAGATAATCAAGGCAGGCAGCAAACAGTAAAGCATAAATCCAGTCAAACGAAGTAGGGTCACAACAATGGCGTGAAGCAGATGATAGGGTAGCTCTATTGGTCTGTTTTCACATGATGGGTTACAATTAGTCCTCATCAGCCTGTAGCTGATCTTGTATGGTCATGTTGGCTCTAGTCACTTCCTATCATGTACTGTGGCATTTGACATATGGCCATTGGTTTACATTTGTACTGCTTTGCTAGTTAAATGATCATTACCCTTAGGGAAAACTTCTATAATCATCGAATTCAAACACACTTCCTCACAGTTCACCTGCCTGCTATAATTTTCCTCTGAACGCATGTGTGCTGTGCTTTAAAGCCGTGTGTAACGTGTATTTCACTAAGCTGTGGACTTGTCATCTATCTGCTTATGCATTATGTAAGCTCAGTTATCAGTGTTATTGTAAATTATTCAATTGACCCAGATTACTTATCCCACAAATGTGCCTCTTTCATCTGATATTTGATAGTGATTACATACATGTCAATCCCAAATTAAAAAAAAATGTATCTGAACACAATACATTGCGTGACCATTTTTTTTGTTCCTCAACTTATATCTTATAAAAACAGTTCCATGCAACAATTTTCCATTCAAGTTTTTTTGCACCAAAAATTAACGTAATTTTTCATGATTCTCCAACTGGCCACTATGATCTTACATTGGATCATACAAGTGGTTTGGAAAATCAATGAATGGATAGCCATTTTCCAGCCTCTCTCCCTTACACTTACAATTTAACTGAACAAACCAATATTGAGCCTAAAATTGTTTCTTTTATGACTGATACTTTTTATGTTTAGATGATCCAATAGTGTCTGCTAATCAATATGTAGAATTTGTTTTAACCATTTTATATTTCTGCTGTTTGAAACACTAATTATTTCTCATTCATCCCCTGAATGTAAACATTGTGCTTTACAAAAAATAATATTGTCAAATAATAAAAAGGTAAAAAAAAAAAAATTGCAAGGAATACATTAAAGCAACAGCAAAGAACTTTTCCTTTGCGGTCGCCCTACAGGTTGGAAGCGGAATTGTCCATTAACGCTGTCGTAAATAATTTAGCCCACCGCAGTCTACTGTCGCACGTGCACGCTCGCTGTTTATCCAAAAATATATTGGAAATATATTATGAAGGTTGAAAAACTACATAGTGTTACTTTAAAATATTAAGTTATGTGACCTGTGAGTGTTTACTAAGAGTGTGTAATAGCATTGTCAGGTGATGTTTTAAAGATCTATAATATCAAATTTGACTATTCCGAAATAGTTACGAATGCTATAAAACATGTAAAAACTTGGTAAATATCACAGAAAGTGTTTGGAAGCACCAGCACCATAAAAAGACTGTATGAAATTGTCCTCCTATAAACAAAATGAGGAAACAGCACATCCTACTTCCTGACTGGATGTAAACAAGCCAAGATGGACTTTTTTTCAGAACAAAGAAGACAAAGGCTTATGATTATACTGTAGTAAAATTTTCAAAAGCGTTTTCAAAAAGAAGGAATGCTTGTTTCAACTGCAGCCAGTTTCAGTGAAGTATTTCTCAGCTACAGATCATTGCAGACAATTATACATGATTGAAAACAACTGCTTATGGGCAATGAAAGCCATGAAAAGAATCTGTTGATTTTAGTGACCTGCCTTTACCGGCATCACACACACCAGACTGACAGAATGAAATATCCATAAAAAGGAATAGGAACAGTATAAATTGAGTTCAATGACAGTATTTGTGTTGCATAATGTTAATTACCACACCCCAAACTAATCTGGATTAGTGTGGCATATAATATAGCGGATATAATAGTAAATTCACAATTCATTCATACAACATAAATTCATACTATAACATACTTTTTTCGCAAAGTAGTACCTACAGTACACACACGGTATTTGATTTTGTGGATGATTGAGTCATTCACTCAGTCATTCACAAAAACTGTTTTTCTCTTGAATAAAATGCCAATACTGTGTGATGCTGGGAGCAGTGCAACAGTAGATTCTTTCTTTTTATTCTTGGACAATAAAAACTGGCAATACCGTGTCTAAAATGTCTATAAGTTACGTAATATTAAATTCTTGTTAGTTGAACTAGGGGTGTGCGATATCAATATGTTTGCAATCCTGCAGCAAAACATGAGTACAGTTGCGTTTTAGATCAACCATAGAATGGTGACTGAGTGCGACATGGACGCATCAGTGAATGGTGAGATATTTTACTAAATAAAATGATCCTGCCGGAAGAATAGCATGAGAACTTTATGATGTCTTTTATATAACGCATTCGCAGTAAGGTGAATTTAACATCATCCAACGTTTCAGTATGGATGAGAAACTTTTGGAAAATGCTAGTGTGGATGGAGATCGTTTTGAAACAAAAACCCTGTTGTCAGATATATCCGGATTAATGTAGACGTAGCCTTAGTAACCATCTAGAACTCCACCTAGCAACCTGTTTAGAGCTTTTCTGTTGAAAGCAATGAACAGTCAGTGTTGTTTACTGCATGTTTTCAGTAGCTCTGATTTCTCTGATGTAGTAAACTCTTGAATTCGACTTCTGATGAAGGGTTTGCATAGAGATATTTGACTCTTAAGAGTGTGTCTATGCGTGCTTGCCCTACTCAAAGTGGGACAGAATGAAGAAATTGTTATTTGTAATTTATGAACATGTACAGTTCCAACGATTTGAAATGGTTAGCTCTCCTCCTATCTCACCACTACAGAACATTATCAGTGCTGTCAGTCTTTCATTAAGCATTTCCTGTGGGAATTAGCACACACACACACAACGATTCTCTATTAGAGCCCACTGATGCTTCATCTCCTCCTCATCTACTTTCCTCTGTCTCCAAGTTCATCTTGTTTGATAGCCATATTCTGTGTAATGATTACTTTCTTTTGTTTTTCTCAGAGTGGTTCATCTCCTTCCTCTAATACTATCTCTAGAAATATGTTTGTGTGTGTGCAGGAAAACTGGAAAGTGAGAAAGGATAAGGGTGGAGATGGACTTTAAATGATGAAGCTGATGTGTTTCATGATAGAGCTGATATTTACATTTTTTATGATGACACCGATATGCCCTAGACATGTGCCAGCATGTGCAAGGCCGCCTGATTTACATTTAAGACATTTTTATATATTATTATAAAATGTTTCTGATGGATTCCTTGCATGAAATAGATTTTTTTTATCAGCAGCAAAACGTACAGTTTTATTGCTCTTTCATAGCTCAGGAGATTTAATGAAATAGTCAGTTACACATTCAGGTCTTAGATATTTCTCATAAAATTCCTTGGGAGAAATAAAAATAGAAACAAATGTGATGATATATTTGATGGCATATCTAGTAGGATGGATGGCATATCTAGTAGGTATTTGAGTTCATATCAAGATCTCTGACTTGATTGCAGAATTCTTTCATAATCTTTGCTCAATCCGCTCTCCATTTAATCTCATTACCGTCTTGGAGAAACAATGGAGAGATTTAATTTCAGATTTTGCTTTGATTTCAAAGCAAAGAGATTTTGTTGCATAGAGGCTACGCCCACATGAGCTAAGAGCCAGTCACAGCATGAGGTCCTTGCCTGGCATTGCATCGTGATAGCGACTGTGAACTCTGGATTCACTGACAGTCCATTAGTACCTACTAAATGTGACTAATTACTCTTGGGTTTAGACTTGGCCTTTTATTTGGCCTCTCTATTTGGTGCAGCTGTAATAAAAAAAAAAAACATCAAACTGTAATTAGCTTTGATTTAGGTTTCCCACACACAACTCACATTGACAAATTTCCATAACAAATTGTTCCACACAACCACCAATCATCTGTAAAAGTGAAAACACACTTTTTTCAGATCCTACTCACATTCGCATAACAAATGTGCTCTTTAGGAGCCTCATCATTTGCAAACAGGCACAGTCATTGACTTCACGCACACACATAGCACATGCTGTGGCAGAGCTGGGATTTAACAGAACATTTTACCTAAAATAATGATTTTTTTTTATTTTATTGTATTGTACCAATAAGTGCAGTTTCCAACAATGTTGCCTATTGTATTCCATAGAAATTAACAGTTATACACAGTATAGCACCAATTTTAAATGTACTTACTTATCAGTTATTAACAACAATTTCTTCAATAATTATACATTAATTAACACCTAATTTATATATGTCTTAGTTCAAATATTCTGACAGTGAGTTGGGACTCCTTAACAGTTATTTTTTTCCCCCTTTCATCTGGTTTTTAATTATTGATGTACCTGTTGAAATCTTTGAAGGCACACAAAGAAAGTTCTTTTTTTTTCCTGCAATCAAAGATCATTAGAACAGAACATATTTTACTCCAGAGGAAAACTGACAGCTTCCTCCATAATTCATTGAGGTCCAGCCTTTAAAGCTCTTTATTTCTTCTTTGTCCTTATGAAAAATTAACACAGTTCTCGTATTGTATCCATAGTCTAAGGCTATTTGTAATACGACTAGGTCAAATCATCTGTTTGGTTTCTACATTGAAAATGTGTCATTTGTTATGAAAATAATGTTAAACACATTTATTTCTACTGTTATGACAAAATGTCATATTTACTATGTTTTGTCGTAATATAGTTATACCTTTTTTGCTCATGCCATGTGAAAACTGCTCATGTCATTCTCAACCTGTATGTTTTCTTGTATAAATGTGTTGCAGTGTTTGGTTTTTGTGGTGGTTTGGTCCACACAATGAAAATCAATAGGGTCCATTTTATAGAGAAAAACATTCTTCAGAATATTTTCTTTTATGTTTGACAGAATGACAAGAGGGGGAGTAAAAGATGACAGAATGTTAATTTTTGGTGAACTATCTCTGTAAGCATTGAGTCAAAGGGTTTTTCACAGGCAATTCTTTGTTGAATTCAAACGTGTAAGGTTTTTACAAAGAAAAACTATCCACCTAATACACTATATGACTGAGGATCACACATTACCACAATCAAATTCATTTCAAACACAACAAACTTTGCTAGTAGATGAAAAAATAATCTTAAATCAGCTCAAAATATCAAACATGTTTGATATCCTCTAAATGGATGGAATGGAATCATAGTCTAATAAATATAGAGTCTGTGCCCATCATATACTTTGCCATATTTTGGGGGGGGGAAAATCAACTACCCAAAATCTGCAGAATTGACTTTCAGCAATTAGTGTTGACTTGTCCAGAATACAAATTAGTGCATTAATCTTGGCAAAAGTGTGTTCCAGCCTCTAGTAATATTCACAATAACATTTGAGTCTAAGCCAATCAGTAATAGTTTTCAATACGAAATTGTTTGTAATCTATCACCACACAAGTAGGACCACACAAATTTGTTTCAACAGCTTTAACAATATGGCACTGTGGAATAGCACCATAAACTTATTAGAGGGACAATCCCTCAGCACTGCAGTCACCTGGAGTTAAGTGCTTTACTCAGTGGCACAATAGTAATGGCTCTCAGCTCACTTCTTGCAAGGTTTAAACCAGCAACCTTCTGGATACAAATCCTGAGCTTTCATTACACTTAACACGTTTAGTCATAGTGAAACTGTAGTCATGTTGTGGCATCATCAAGTTCTTGTTCTGCACATCTATATTTCTGTCACACGCACACCTACACACCAGGTGTCATACAAAATCAGTAATGACTGAAGAGGTTGACTGACTGTCTCTTTGCTACCTCACTTACCCCTTTTCCACCAAAAAAGAAGTGGTTCGGAACTGGTGCTGGTTCAAAGTTGGTTCAGAGTTGGTTCAGTTTGTTTTTCCACTGACTAGAGCGCCCAGGGAACGACAACGTTACGTCACTGTGTACGTCGCCATTCGCTAGAAACTCTTGCAAATACAACATTACTTTGGGATTATCTCTAACCCGTTTACCAAGAAGGCATTAAAAACAATTGAAATATGCAAGTCTTTTAATCTTCTCGTTTGATATGTAATCTTTTCTGATAAGTTATGTACCCCTGTCTTGTGTCTTTTTTTTTCTTTCCATTTATTTGTTCTATATTGTGACTGTTTTCTTCTTTGCTTATAATGTTATCAATTAAAAAAAAAAATAGAAACGCTTGCGCCAACTTCAAGCATAACAATTACAAAGGCGGACTCCATCATGTTTCTTCAAATGTTTCTCCTGCAAATGTTTCTTCTAGCCCTGACGTAAGCATGATGTGGTAAAAGAACGGTTCTAGTCCATCAAAGAGTTGGTGCCGCTTTGGAACCAGCTGTCGAAACACAAAGAACTGGTTGGCGCGCAGGAACCGGCTCTCAAAATGCTTTGGTGGAAAAGGGGTAACTGGTAGCTCTTGCAACTCTGAAATGTTCTCATAGTGGGTGAAAACCATAGCCCACAGCAAGCCGTTGGTACTTGCACCTGAGTGTGACGGTTTTCGGCATCTTTCACTTATGGTTTTCACACTTATTTTCATCCTGTCTGCTTTTTTGTAAGTGGATGTGTCCTACTTTGGTACAAGTGTCTCTGTGGGCTGCTACAACATCTCGCAGGAGTTTAGCGTCAGCAGAAAACATGAAACCTCGTGGGATTTCCATCACACCTCTCTGACAGCCGTTCCCAAACTCTGGTGTGTTTCTAAATGTTTCTCTCTGCCCCTGCTGTGAGTGATGTGGCCTCATTAGCTGGTGATTGCTGGTTATGTAATGCCACATGATGAAGCTCAGGTTTCTGAGGAGAGGTGATGTATGAGGAGAACAGAAAGGGAAAGAAAGAGGACGGAGGTCAAGTGAATAGTGTAGCCTCTATTGTTACTGGCTCAGGAATTGTTACAGAATTAGAGAGAAGACCATCTACTGTTTCTCACACATACACTGATGTTCTCTTGTGGGGGACCGTTTGGGAGGTTTATGTTTTTAAAGTGTGTGTCAGGACTGTGTTAGCTGTCTAAAAGACAACAGTAAATTGCATCCGCAACATTTACTGTAATTTCGAATGTGACCTATTTATGTGATACTGCATAATTGGTGAACAATAATTTAGAGTGGGGTACTGTAAAGTCTCACCGATTGATTATTGATGTATTGTTTACATTAAATGTTGTTTTAGATTGGGGGGGTCTTTACAATACTTCTAGCTATGCAAGGTTGATTTCAAACATTGATGCGCTCCGAAGTGTTTCAAAATGTTGTACATTCACATGGTGCAATTCATTGTGTTCCGCTTTGCTTTAGACATAGACTCGCAAACTTCTCTAAAGTACTTCCCCTCATGAGAATCCCCACAGCCGATTTGGAATTGCGTTCCACTTTGGACACGGATCCCGCCAGAAATGGGCAACTCAAGCCATCTGAATCCATGAGAGAGGGGGAAGTTAGCGTGTGTGGAGTGGAGTGCAGCATAGAAGTTTAATGAAAATTTTGCAGCGCACATATCAGTATTTGTGCCTTTTTTCGGGTTAAATATCTAAACATCCATTTAACCCTACCCCAAAACCTACAAATCACAGAAAACTTTCAGCATTTTTTACATTTTCAAAAACAATTTAAAATGATTTAAAAGCTGTTTTTTTTTTTTTTCTGATAATGGCATCCTTGTGGGGACATGTTTGGCCGATTTACAAGACTTTTTATAGGTCATTTTTAGTCTTGTTTTGATAATATTTCACTATACAAGTGAGAACATTTGGCCCTCACAAGTACAACCAAACATACACACATTACACATAAGCCCCATTTCGCTCATTTCCTTTCTCTCTTTACGTTTCGTTCTTGACCAGCCAAGAATGACATAAATGTTTGACATGACATGTAATTTTTTTTCCAATTCCAGATTCCCCCCTCTCATTCTCAGTTTCACCTATCTTTTTTCTCTGTCATTCCTTCTGTTGACTGACATCCATATGACCAATTGCATCCAGGTGAAATGGCAATGTGTTGTTTACCATTTCAAAACTCTATGCACGCTTCCCACGAATGCATTTCCATCCCTCTCTCCTCAGATAAGACTTCTGCAGCCCTATCCTCATTTTTTCCTCCCCCTCTTTCTCTATTGCTGTCTCTCTCTCTCTCTCTTTCAGGTGAGGCAGTTTTTCACAATGCTTTCCATTCACGCCAAACACATTTCAAATACAGCTCAGATGTCCACTACAAACCCACTGCAAGGGCACATAGCTGTGCATGACAAAAAAAGGCGGGCGGAGCTCTGCGATGTGTGTTTGCATATATTTGAAGAGGTTTTTGAAAACATCCATGTGTGGGATAATATTTGTCAAAATAAATAATTATTATTAATATTATTATTATTATTATTATTAATAAAATGAAGAAAAGTTTTCTTTTAGGGTTTTTATATTCCGGTATATACTTTTTTTTTTACATGGCTTATTTAGGCCTAAAACACAAAGATGCATTTTATTATTATTATTATTATTATAAATAATTAATAAATGGGAGAAATTTTAGGGGTAAGGTTACTACTTTTTTATTTTTTATTTGTATTTCTAATTTTCATAACCTCTTTGTTTTGCCGGTCATTTTGTAGCTGAAATAAAATTAGTTAATGTACAATTCTGTATATTCATGCAATGCAATAAAATATTCTAATTTTTTATATACATTTTTTATATGATATTTTTTAATAAATTGTTTTTTTTTTTTTTTTTGCAATCTTAGAATCTTGACTGGCCCTAAAAAGTACTGTAATATTAGAGGTCAAAATTAACAGAGCTATTGATTTCAACTGCTATTTAGAGATGCACCAATTTATTGGCCAACAATCGGTACTGGCCGATAAAAGCAGAATGAAGTGGCTCTTAGATAATATGAATCTGATACTCCTGGTGTATAGAAATTATAATTGGCTTTATAGAAAAGCAATAAAAATGTTATGTCCCAATTTAGATAGCTAAACTAATGTGTGATAGAGAGAGAGAGTATACAGGATCTTTAGTCTAGTAAAGTCTAGTAAAAGGTAGTCATCTTATAAATGAACTACATTTGGCTGAAGGAGAGTCAGGGAATGATGGATTTTCAGGTCTTGAGATGTTCGTCGGTAATGAAATTTATAAGATGGAAATGTGTGTGTGTTAGACTTGAGGAGCCCATGCTGGGCAGGCTTCGGTCAACTGTTTGTGAGTCTGTGTGTGATGAATAGCCCCTGCCACCAAATGAATTGCCCGCAGTGGCTGCTGCAACTGATCATTGCATTAAATTGGAACTGGAAGCAAGGAGCAAAGGCCCCTGGGAAATTAGCCAACCACAATTCACCTTGACCCAGTAGGCCACACGTTCACTCTTGCTCACACCGGTTCAAATGATTATAAGCTTTAACGCACAACGTATGAATATGCCAGTTCCCCAGGCAAGGGCCATGCTAACATCTCTCTCTCTCTCTCTCTATCTCTCTCTCTCTCTATCTGTCTGTCTTCCAGGTTACCTGACGGACAGGCCGATGGTGGTCCTGGAGCCGTGGGTAAATTACGTAAACTTGAAGAGCAACTGATCAGAGCGAAGGAGAAGATCAACTCTTACCGTAGTCTCCCTGCTGATGGTGTGTAAATACTACATAAATGGACACCACATAATTTTAATAGTTTTTATGTAAAGCTAACAGTACAATAGGATTTTTTTTTCCCACTGGTCAGGCCAGTAGTTTACATATATACTTGCCTACCTACATTTTCACTGGCTGAACCAGTAAAAAAGAATCTCTCTTTATGTTAAGAATTATTTCTATATATGTCATTATATACACATTTATGTCATTATATATAAATTATTTTATTTTAAATTATATATGTATTATTATATAGTTAGTACAAATGCTGGCCACACCACAACAAAAAAGTCATAAAAGTGTCTGAAAAGTATTCGTAAAATTATAATTTGATTACATATCAGAAAATACCTTTTAATTTAATGTCTCAATATTTGAAGCAAATTAACTTATACAAACCAAACCATAACTCTACAAGAAAACATTTTTCATGTTTAGTTTATTTTATTTTATCTCTGAATATATGAAGCTAATTTATTTATATTATTTATTTTTTACCTTTAAGATTTCTCTAGACATTCCCAAAGGGAGGTTTTGTTAGATTTAGTAAGCTTCTGTTCATCCTAAAAAAAGGGTTGAGTAAACACGCATGTGTGTGCAGGCGCACGTGTGTTTGTGTGTGTGTGTGTGTGTGTGTGACGGCTCTTTTTCAGATGTGCAGTAATAGCTTGCTGGTAATACTGAGTGAAGGAAAGATGAAACGTGTCAAATTAATAGGAACCTTTTAATATGGATGAAAAGTGTGTGTGTATGAGAGTGAGTATTTGCAGTGAAGGACGGTCATATCACCACAGGCGGTCTGTGTAAATCGTCCTCTAGCCACCCTTTGCCTTCTTTCTACAGACACATGGCATATATACTGTGGCCCCAAAAAGTATTTAGACTCCAGACACATTTAAAAATAAATGTATTTCTAAATATTTTATATAGTGTATATATTTATGTGGACCAGCAGAGATCCAGGGATGCTGGTTCAACTTATGCTAGTAGAAGTAATGCGAGTTTTGAAGTACATCAGAAATAGAATGGGGCATCAGTTTACAATTGGGACTTTGTTGTGTCGCACCACATTCGGTGTAGACAGCATCGTTGATTATAATGGGTTCTATTTGCTTTTGTCACGTTGGTCCGCTCGCGTCTGATGTAGACACTGTGTTAAGCTTTGAACCTGTCCTCAGTCCTGTATAATAACCCTGAACACACACATATCTTCTGTGGCTGGTTTCTGGGTCATCAGCTCTTATAGTATTGCAGTGAATGATCTTTTGAGAGGAAGCACTAGACTAGAGAAACACTATACACAGGTCACAGCAGTGTTTCGGATTATTTTACGGCCACTGACACTCTTATTGATTGACGCCGCTTTTTAATCCCACACACTTTGCGCTGCCTATAGCATCCACACATGTACACAGGACACACAGACTACAATGCACACATTCTTTCATATGGCCAACAGCACGAAACAGACGCTCTACACTTCCATCCACATATGAACACAAATCCCTGAATGCTACATGCTGCAACTTCTTTAATGAGTTTTTTTAATGGATGACGTCAGTCAATATAGATATCCATAGAGCATAGTATATAATGTTATTATTTTTGGTTTAATAACTATGAGCAGATTACATATATATTAACTATTTAATATATAATATTATATTTAATATAAATATATTTAATGTAATTTATTCATGTGATTACTCCATTACTCCAGTATTCGGTGTCACCTGATCCTTCAGAAATCATTATAATATTCTGATTTGATGCTCAAGAAACATTTCTTATTATTGTTGTATGTTAAAAGCAATTTTAAATAATTGCTTGTTTTTGCATGTGTGCAGGCCCAGGAAAGGACCAGGAGGAGCTAAGGAGGAAGGTGGAGAACGGCGTTAGGGAACTGTGGTATTTCGTACGCAGTGAGGTGAAGAAAGTGGGACTGGTGGAGACTGGAGCACTACAGAAACATGTTGACACACTCCTGCAGGACCTGGGACACCAACAAAGGTTATACACACAAATATGTATACATCATGAACACACTCGCAAGACAGATATGCCTGTATTATAAATCTACACTACCTTTCAAATATTTGGGGTGGTAAGTTTTCTAATTAAAGTTTTTATTTTATTTTTTTATGTATTCTATGATCAGCTAATGATCAAAGCTAAATTTTCAGCATAATTATTCCAGTCTTCAGTCATGATCCTTCAGAAATCATACTCATATGCTGATATGCTGCTCAAGAAACATTTCTTATTATCAATCCTTAAAACAGCTGTGCCGATAAATATTTCTTTGGAAAACGACACTTTTTTTCTGGATTTGATGGACATAACGTTCAAAAGAACAGCATTTATTTGAAATAGAAATATTTTGTAACATTATTAATGTCTGTACTGTCACATTTGATCATCTTTCTGAATAAAAGTATGTTTTAAAAGTCTTACGTGCCCCTAACTTTTGAATGGTAGTAAACTAAATATGGGAAATTTATAAATATATATATATGTATTCGCCCCCTGAAATACATTTTTTCGATTTTTCTTTTTTCCTTTTTGAGGTCATATTTGTTTCGAAACAACATATAAAAACACGACAGTCTGTATGTTCTGTTTATCATTACGATAAAATTTAAATAATTTAAATAATCTTCTGAACTGTAGCTTTAAGAAATATTAATATATCCTAACATAAACGCTCTGCAAGGATACATTTGAAACAATTGACAGTCCCTATACTCTCATTAAATCTGCATTACACAATTCATTACCCTACAATACAATATAATGACATAAAAAAAGAAAAAAAATCACTACATAAGCTTTTTTCCACTACATTTTAAATATCTGATGTACAGGCTTCAAAACATTTTTTATGTAGTAGAAAAAATTAATAACTGTTTAATACATTTTTTATAAGTATTTTTTTTTTTTTTTTTTTTGCACAAGCTCCACTTTGACTTGTCCTAATCACTACATTGTATTAAAAGGGGAAAAAACTCTCTCTGTCTCTAATCTCTTTCTAAACAGCTGTAATCTCATGTGGCAGTAATACCATTACTGAGGTTTAATGAGTGTGTATGTTTAGATCAGTGCGTTTTCTCACACTTGAGAAAAAAGGCGACCATGTAATGCCGAACAGACGCAAAACATTTTTTTTAATAATTACTAAAACAGTCTTAATTGTATTGTGGATGATTAGCAAGGCATAGGCTAGGCGGGCTTTAGTTTGTGGCTGTAAAACTAATTTAATATTATTTCTTTACAAAATGCTCTGTAATTAGCCATAATCAATGGGTGTAATTATCAGAAACGCTGTGATGTGGTTGTTTGTAGTTTTGAGCTGTGATTTACAGTGGTGTTTATGTGATCTTTAGGTCCATCATGACTGACCTGTATCATCTGAGCCAGGCAGATGGTGCTGGAGATTGGAGAGAGAAGGAAGCTCAAGAAGTGTCCGACCTAGTACAGAACAGAATCATGTATCTACAGGTACATCACATACTCACCTTAATTGTTTTCCTTTTCCTTTTTAAATTTTATTATATTTATGGTTACATTTTCAGTCATTTGTCCTTTGAGTTTGAGTAGATGGCATTTGTGGCTAAGATTTTTATTCAGTTCTGTAAAAAATCTTTGAATCCTGTTCACCAAAAAGATTTGTTCAGATTTGCAAACCAATTTGCTTAGTTTGCTTTTTGTCAGTAGGTGGCTACAAGTGATTCTTTTGATATTATTAAAGGACCACTAAATCATTGACTTAACCGATTCATTACAAAAACCAAAATCCTCTTTTATTAAAAATTGCATGGTAAAAATGTAATAAGAGGCTCTTGAAAGAGTTTTTAAATTTAATATAAGAAGAAGAAGAATTGGATTGTATAGTCAAGTCAAGTCACATTTCATTTATATAGCGCTTTTTACAATACAGATTGTTTTTAGGAAGCAGCTTTACAGTGATAACAGCAAAATAATGCAACAAAGTTTGTTTCTAGAAGAAAATAGCATCCAGTCCAGCTTAAGTAAGTTCAGTGAAGGTTTATTTTTGTTGTAAAAAAGTTATTAGTATATATATATATATATATATATATTAGGGCTGTCAAATGATTAATCGTGATTAATCACATCCAAAATAAAAGTTTTTGTTTACATGATATATGTGGGTAAACTGTATATAATTATTTTATATATATAAATACACACACATGCTTGTATATATTAAGCAAATATTTCCATGTATATACTGTATTTATAGATTTATATATAAATTATATTATATATAAATATAGATATTTTATATATAAATATTTTTTTTCTTAAATATACATGCATATGTGTGTATTTATATACATAGAAAATAATTATACACAGTTTACCCACATATATCATGTAAACAAAAACTTTTATTTTGGATGTGATTAATCGTGATTAATCATTTGACAGCCCTAATATATATATATATATATATATATATATATATAGTCGCTCAGGAGAAAACCGTGATGTCATCACCCAGCTCAGTTCAGTTCTCATATAATGGTGTCAATCCAGGTATAGTGCTTAGAGACTCCTTATGTGATTTGCTCAGTACTTGGAAGGCAGAAAAGCAGTCAAATGCTTTAAAAGGAAGACACTTCAGTGAACCAATAATGTGAATTAGTATCAGTGGTGGCTGAAGTGCACAATCAAGTACAAGTGCATTTCAGTCTGGGACTTGCCTTAAGCCTTGTCTGTGAAACCAGTATATAAAAATGAGGAAAAACAAAAAAGTGTGTTGACAAATGTAAACATGCAATAAAAAAATGTCACATAGGGCAAAATTGTGTTAACATTTTAAGAAGAATGCAATAAAAAACATACTAGTTTTATATCATTTGAAACCGCTACGGCAGCAGGGAAGATGCATGGACATTCATTTGCGTTATTTTAACGTTGTTTCGTTTTTAGCTAAAACCTACTCTCTTCAGATGGTCATACACAAATAAAAATGCCCAAATTCAAGCATTTCATACAGTGGGCTTGTCACGACACACACACACTAAGTGGTAAGATCCAATTGCTGTCTTTAATAGGGTAATCGTAATCCAGTCAGGCGAATCGTCAATATCCATACAACGACAGGTCAAAACAAGAAACAAACGAGAACAGAACATCAAAGTGCAACGTGACATTACACAAGGACTCCATGACAAAGACTGAACAGACAGGGTATATACACACAGATACTAACAAGGTGACGGGAAACAGCTTTGTGCAATGATCAATGGGTGACAGAACAGGATGATGGGAAATGTAGTTATATGAGTGAATGACACCTGGGGGAAGAGGATGCCTAGTGGTTACACAGGGAACACAAACCAGACTGGCAGGGCTTAAACACCTCACCCTTTTACAGCAGATTTAGTTCACAAACAACTGATATTCGTGTCCTAAATATGATTTTCATTTACAATAATAAATTTGGCATTAGCAACTTACTTTTCGTGTACGCACCCAAGCTCAGAGTATCTACCGTTCTCAGCTCATTTTGAGTCAGACTTGTGAATTCAGCAAATTGTTAACTGGAGACACGCTCTGACTGAATCATGTAAATCAGTGAGCTGTTGACTCAAAAACAGATCGGTCCTATTGACAAGTTAATTGTTCAGTGCGATTTGTGAACCGTTTCATTCAAGAAGTTTTCATTTAATTAATTGATCAGCTTGTGGACTGTCTGTGGAATGTAAAAATTTGAATACTTTTCATTGAACAACCTATATCGCTTGGCGCATAATATAAATATTGGGCTCCCCCTTTATGTCTGTTGTAATTTGCACTGCTTCCATCCCTCACAGCCTCTGTTTTGTCTGTATGTTTTTTGTTGTTTTTTTAATTAAACATGGTGTCTGTTTCAAATAAAGTCTATTAGCTGAACGAGATCCCAAACACTCACTCACGCTCCTCCTTCCCTCTCCCCATTTATCAGTGAGAGGGGTGATTATATTTCATTTGGCAGGACAGCAGTATATTGTCCCTCTCTCTGAGATGGAATGGGGCGGTTGTTTTGCTCTGACTCCACACTGGAGACTAAACTGACATTCAGCTGCAACACAATGCAATGCCACGCACAAGCACATAGGCTGTAATCAGCAGAGCTCAGCTTGATTCTGATTCTCTTGCAGAAAGACTTTAAAAAGCTGTCACACGGTGAAGTTAAAGATGAACGTCAACTGCACATTGTGGCTTTTACCTGATAATCATATTTGTAAATGCATATTTGTGATAGATTTATCTTTAAGTTTTATACAGTAAGCAGTGGGATAAACTAAAAAGGGGTCTTACGTCTGAAATGCTAAGTGCATATAGAGGCTAAAAATAAATAGGCTTAGTTTTTTAGGCTTTCATTTGCTTTAAATCTCAAAGCCATGCGTCTAGGAAAAGCGAGCAAACTCTGCAAGTTGACATAAAATGACTGATCCCATTAAAATGGGTTTATGTGCAATTAGAATACATACTGTATGGTTTGTGCCAATCACGTTTTTTGTTGACAATTACTATGAAATAATATCTCTTTTTATATATCTCTTGTCTATTTATCAAAGAATACCACAAAGATATTAAAGGGTTAGTTCATCCAAAAATTTAAATTATGTCATTAATGACTCAAACCACCACCGCTCCAAGACTCGTTCCAAGCCTGTAAGACGTCCGTTCATCTTCAGAAGACAGTTTAAGGTATTTAGATTTAGTCCGAGAGCTTTCTGTCCCCCCATTGAAAATGTGTACACGGTTTACCGTCCTTGTCCTGAAAGGGAATAAAGACATCATAAAGGTAGTCCATGTGACATTAGAGGGGTTAGTTAGAATTTTTTGAAGCATCGAAAATACTAGAGATTCACCGATTTCTGATTTCCATTGAGTTTGTCCTGCCGATACCGATTTTTATCCGATTCTGATGTTATTTTTTCTAACCATTTTTTTATTTTCAATAACACATAATTATTTTCTATATTTTTTTCATTTATAAAACACCATATTCTTTTACCCAAACTGAATAATAAAAACAAGTTTAAATGGGTAAATTTTCTATAAATATTTTCTATAAAGAGTCTTCATTTTAATTTCTGACATAGCCTACTCCAGTTCTTGTTAAAACTCACTAGACATGCAAATGTAAACAGACACTTTTTGTGTGAAATCGTATTTATTTTGTCCATCAAAAGTGTGCTTTGACTTTAATTGAGCGTGAGCAGCGCAGCAAAAATAGACTGAATAAAGTCGTAGTTTTTGTTATTTTTGAACCAAAACGTATTTTCGATGCTTCAAAAAAATTCTAACTAACCCACTGATGTCACGTGGACTACTTTGATGATGTCATTATTTCCGTTCTGGACAAGGACAGTATACCGTACATACATTTTCAATGGGGGGACAGAAAGCTCTCGGACTGAATCTAAAATATCTTAAACTGTGTTCCGAAGATGATCTTACGGGCTTGGGACGACATTAAGGGTTAGTCATTAATGATATATAATTTTAATTTTTGGGTGAACTAACCCTTTAAGCAGGACTAACTGTAGACTTTAACAAGCTACTTGAGCACCAAATCAGCCTATCAGATTGATTTCTGTTACAATGAACCCTGCAGTAATGGCTGCTGGAAATTCAGCTTTGCTATCATAGAAAAAAAACCATATTAAAACATATTCATATTGCTTTTGAATAATAATTGTCACAATACATTATATATAATAATTGTTTTATACAATCCATCAATTAAATATTGTGTATCTATTTATAATTAAAAAATAGCAAAACATTACTGAAATTTTTATCCCATTAAATGTCATTAAATGTGAAGCATTGTTATAATATCTATTTATTATGATAATGCTAAATAAAATTCAGTATTAATATGAGTTAAAAGTAACACATTTCTGGATTGATGAGGATGATGGGTAGGCATTGGGTCTGATGGGTCAGGCAAAGATTGAGAAACACTGCTTGGTATTATAACCTATTCATTAGGCCCAGGGGGAAACTTTTGTACTGCTTGTACTACATTAACTTTGGCTAATAACTTGGTTTCAATGCTCTCCATCAGAGAGACGGGTTGAAACGGTAATGAGAGCTGGAGTGTGATTAAAGTGATGGAGTGTATTTTACTTTGTGTGTGAGAGACAGATAGGTTGATAACAAAGAATCCTTGTCTCTCATGAAGAATGACGGTCCTCTGTCTGTCTCACTGCACTGCTGTCATCTATCTCTTATCTCTCTCTTAATCCTTCCTTTCTCTTTTCTCCAGTCCTCCTCCTCTCTATTGCCCCAATATGAGAGAAACAGCAATAGATGGAGGGACCATTTTTCGTCCTGTTTGTTTCGTTTTCTTTCATCCAGCCAAGATCGTTAAGACATTCTTTTCTTCAGGCATCAGGACCAAATTTATAATTTCCTCCAGCACATACTAAAAATATTTTCATGCCAGAGATGATTGGAGAACTTGACAAATCTGGTTCTCTCTGCATTCTATCTTGTTTTTTTCTTACTGGTGGTCTTGGAAGATGTATAATACAAATGTCTTGAACTGCTCAGTGAACAGCACGGTACAGAAGACACTTGAGCTGTCTGTCTTGCCAAATGCAAATTCATGTGGTGTTTTTGACATCTAGCAGATCAAGGAACCTGTTGGACTGTAAAAATGCAGTATACAGCAGCCTCAAACTGTCGTTCTACTGTAATACAATGCAATTCAGACATTTTACGGTACGATTTCAGTATCAAAAACTGTCCTGTGTGTGTAGAAACCTTCAAACCTCTCTTTCTCTTCACTGATCTGTAGAACCCTCCGGACTGCAGCAAGGCACGCAAGCTGGTGTGTAACATCAATAAGGGTTGTGGTTACGGCTGCCAACTGCATCATGTGGTCTACTGCTTCATGATCGCCTATGGCACGCAGCGCACTCTCATACTGGAGTCACAGAACTGGCGCTACGCCACCGGCGGCTGGGAGACCGTCTTTAAACCCGTCAGCGACTCTTGCACTGACCGCACGGGGGCCTCCACTGGACACTGGTCTGGTCAGTAACATACACGCACACTCAAACAAGACAGGACACATAACACACACAGGGCAAGAAAGTGCAATAACTAAATCACACTTCAAGTATTATTATAATGATTACTTTCAAATGTTTGGGGTTGGTAGGATTATTTTATGCTGAATGCAAGGCTGCATGTATTCAAAATACATTTTATTTATTATAAATGTTCTGTTTTTAATTTTAAATATATTTAAAATCGTAATTAATTCATGTGATGAATTTTCAGCCTTATTACTTCAGTCTTCAGTGTCACATGATCCTTCAGAAATCATTCTTATATGCGGATATGCTGCTCAAGGACCATTTCTTATTATTTTCAATGTTGAAACTGAAAGCATCAAAGAAGCTCAATATTTTTTGGGAAATCATGATGCTTGTTTTTTTGTTTTTGTTTTTTTTTTCAGGTTGATGAATTGATATTTCAAAAGAAATAGATTTGATTTACAAAGGAATTTTTAGAGGGTGTTCTGTTTGTTATAAATGTCTTTACTTTCACTTTTTCTCAATTTAAATACTTCTTGTTGGATAAAATTATTAATCGTAAAAATAATCGTACTGAATCCAAACTTTTAAAATGACCTCAGCTATGATTGGCTGATCTCTTTGAATGTTAAATGAGCAATACTTACTTATTCATTAGAAGTTTGTGCAGACTGTACTAACAGACTGTAGTACAAAGGTAATGCACAATATTTTGTTAATCAGCAGATACTATACCAGTAGTTTTGTTTTAATTTTTCTGTTTACATTGGATATATCAGTCAATACTGGATATGTTATTGTTTTTGCTTATTTCCCATATTTGCACATTCAGATTACCTTTATCAACATCTTTAATCTATACATTAATATGGTGATGTCTAATTTATTTAGCATTTGAAATGATTAATTATAGTTTTTATAGTTCTTTTTTTATTTATTCAAGCGAAATAGTTTATAATTGTAATGTCGGTCATTTATCGGTTATCTGCCATACCACAAAACAAATTAAAAGCTTATTAGTATTGGCAGAATTTTGATATTAGCACATCCCTAATTAAATTCAGTCCGTGCTAAAAATGTGCCAGATGGTTTGGTGAAATTTAGAAGTGATCAGGGACCTTGAAAATACACTTCATCTGCTTGTTTCTTGCATTGAGATTGGGGATGGGCATTTGGTTTATTTTATATACTTCAATAATAATAAAAAAAATGTTCTCAGCACACGTTTTTTTGGCATCTCGCTGTTTTAAATTGTTAATTGGAGTGCTGGTCAGTTGATTGTTTTTCATAAATGCAAGAACATTTATTCAATAATGGGTGTTTTCGAAGTGTTCAGTTGGGAAACACACTTACGGTCATTTTTATACACTGGTCCTGCGTAAAAGTCTGTCTAATGGCGCTTTTCCACTGCATAGTACGGTACGGTTCGGCTCAGTACGCTTCGACCCGGCGCGGAACAGTTCGGATCGCTTTTCGTTTCCACTGCAGTAGTACCCCTTCAAAGTGTGTAGGACTGATCGTTATTTGCGCGCGCCTCTACTGCCATGACATCATCTTAAAAGCGCCACATTTTCAAACCCACAACACAGGAACAATGGAGACTATCGAGGGGATGGTGTTCCTGATTCTCGGTATGTGGTTGTTTTTAACTGCTAGACGGAAAAATGTGTTTAAAATGAGGCTGATGGCAGCAAAACAAAAATACTGCTAAAAAAGTGTCTCGTGTCGCAAATCCAATGACGCTAGTAGTGACGCTGGTAGTGACGATTCTGTCTGACCAATCAGTGATCTGCAGTGTTTCACGTCACATTTTAGTACCGGTACGGTACGCTTGGAACCTCAACAGACCAGGTACCATTTAAAGCGACCTGAAGCGAACCGTACTGTACCGTACCATGCAGTGGAAAAGCACCATAATAGGCTGAATCCAGTGTTCGGGGAAATCTCTCTACAGCTGGAGTGAACCTGCTGTGCTCTTAAAAGGAAAGCAGAGGGGAAAGAGAGACTGCTTTTAAAACATGAAAGAAATGACCTCAAAACAAAGCAGCGCTTTCCCATCACTCTTTCCTCCCAGAGGACACAGTCGCTCTTAGTTTGCCCTAAAGTCTGAGTTTCTGCACTCCACGGACCAGCGAGATTGACAGAGATGGATCGAGTGAAATTAAACGTCCCATTCCAACTTATTGTACATTACACACATGTATGCATTTGGTAGGCATTTTTATCCAAAGCGACTTGCAATGTATTCAAGATGGAGCT
Organism: Pimephales promelas; assembly: GCF_988280905.1. NCBI lineage: Eukaryota > Metazoa > Chordata > Actinopteri > Cypriniformes > Leuciscidae > Pimephales > Pimephales promelas. The sequence goes on from NC_142783.1 coordinate 27,421,638, forward strand.
CGATGTGGTCCGGTGCTCACAGTTTTTTACGTTCCCTGGGAATCGAACCCATGACCTTGGTGTTGTTAGTGCCATGCCATCAGTTTTCACACATTAACATTTCAGCTTCTCATAATAAACGCCCATACTGACGATACCCAAATGAATTCAGACTCATTCTAGTGAAGCTTTCGAGAGATGGTTCTCAATAATGTGCATAACATAACCCTGTTAATGCCCCTAGTTATAACACGCACGGGGTCGAAGGGCAGACAAAATCCTTCAGGATAATCCTACTGGCGTTTAGAGAAATTACCCCCAGCAACATTGCACACCCAAACACATGCGGCATTAAAATGAATCAGTGTCGCTTCAGCGGTACATACACATAGACGGCATGACTTTAAAATAATAAAGAAGCCTCCTCCCATAAAGCCCCCTCCCCCTTCAATTTATTCATCGGGATGCAAGGACAAGATGTAATTTAGATTCTCTTGCTGCTCTAATGAGGATGAGAGAGAGAGAGAGAGTTATTTTGTTTATCAGTGCAATGAGGGGTGCTGGGCTGGAAAAACCTCATCCTCATGCAAAGAGCCTACCAGCAAGGTTATATAAGAACGGCTGGGGAGTTTCTCCAACACTTCTTTGTGTGAAAATACTTTTTAAAATTTAATGCTGCATAAGGCATAATTTAAACCTGACACACAGTCTCTTTGAAGACGTTTTTCCCTGATAAAGTTTTTTTTCCCGTTACTATGTGCTAGTGGTTGAAAAATAAAGATTTTTCAATAGTTATTGCCTTTTGTTCCAGCTATCTTTTGATTGTTTTAGCCACCATGTAATATAGACAGTACTGTGCAAATGTCTTAGGCACGTTAGTATTTTCACCAGAAAAAAAATGGTTTTAAGCCAATTATTGATATATTTTGCTGTAGTGTGTCAGTAGGAAATATCAGTTTGCATTTCGAATGCAATTGTTTATTGTAATAATCCAGTGAGATTTTTGTATGCTCAAGGAATCGGCCAACAGCCGGTATGCTGGTTGCAGGTAGGTTTCTTCAAGCGTCTTAGAGATGTTGCCACAGTTATTCTTGATTTAGTCTCAGTTTCTTCATGTAATCACAGACAGACTCAATGATGGTGAGATCAGATCTCCGCTTGGAGCATACCAGCTGTTGTTAGACTCTTTATGCATACAAAAATCTCACTGGATTATTACAATTAATGGCAAAAGGAGTGTTTGGAAATGTAAACTGATATTTCTTACTGACATACTACAGAAAACGATAAATAACTGGCTTAGAACCGTTTTTTGTGTGTGTGAAAATACTAACGTGCCTTTAGACAATTGCACAGTACTGAATATATGCACATTATAGATATATACCGATATGGCTTCCAATATATTCTACATCCCCATGGCCTGAAATATACTCTTGGCATGTGTGTAAGCACATAATAACACATCCAGTGTAATGGCACAGACATTTGAAGGGAACTCCATCACATCACCCCTTGAGGTTTGTTACCGGCACACTAATGCAAGAAGGCATGTGATGTATGTGGCATATACTCACTGACAAATTGTGCACCTTGAATGCACTGTAAGTCACTTTGGATAAAACCGCCTGCCAAAGGCGTTAATGTGATGTACTGTAAAGGATGTACAGCAGGCATTTGAATCAGTTTTTATACCTGTATTATGTTTGTGGCCTCTTTTTTTTTCCTCTCCTGCTCGTGTGTTCTCAACCCACGCACTGTATTCCTTGTGAGCAGCTTCTCCATCAAGCTTTATTGACTGGCTAATTGTAAATTAATCTTATATTGGAAAAGCATGTTGGGCCAGTTTACAGTCCATTCTGCAATATTTCATTTCTCCAGTGCATTCCTTCATCTTTTCCGCTCATTGACTTGTGCCTTTTTCTGTAGGTGAAGCAAACGATCGGGATGTTCAGGTCATAGAGTTGCCGATCGTGGACAGCCTGCACCCTCGTCCCCCCTACCTGCCCCTGGCCATCCCTGAAGACCTTGCGGACCGACTTCAGAGGCTTCACGGAGATCCAGCAGTGTGGTGGGTGTCTCAGTTTGTCAAGTACCTGATCCGCCCTCAGGCCTGGCTGATGAAGGAGATGGAAGAGGCCACCAACAAGCTGGGCTTCAAGCACCCCATTATAGGGTGAGTGAGATATTACACATTATCCCATCAAATCCACTTAGACGCTACATATTTCACAGTTTTTTTTATTAGTGAAGCCAGAACATATTATGCTTACTATACTTGTTCAAATATTTGTGACCCATTGTTTCTTGGGAAATTAAGAAATCAGCTAAAACATAAGCTTATTCAAAATACATTTTTGTCCAAAAATATATAATTATTATTAGAGCCAAACCGATTTATCGGCAGACCGATATTATCGGCCGATATTAGGCATTAGGCAGTTATAAAGGCCGATAAATGAATATTTAAAAAATAAAATAAAAACGGACGAAACGTGCTTCAACCATGTCATGAGTGTTGGAGTTGTATAGTTTGTCCACCAGAAGGCACTCTACACCGTCCCTGTTGGCAACACTCGTGTTTAACGCCTCACACACAATTATTTTTTTATTTATCAGAACTTTAATATATATTGATGTTCCTCTGTTTTGTTGTGACAATAAAAGAAACAAGTTTCTTTTTAAAATGCATTATCATATTATTCTAGTAAAATTTCATAAATAACTACAAATAACTAATCTAAGGGAAATCTGTTAATGTTTTGTTGCGCGTCTCTGAAAAAAATAAATAAAATATCGGCCGATATATCGGAATGTCGGATTTTAAAACCAACAAATATTTGTATCAGTATCGGCCTTCAAAGTCCTTTATCGGTCGGGCTGTAATTATTATTATTATCAATAGTAGTCCCATTGTTTAAAGTTATGTGTTTAAAGCTTAGGAAACTCTGGCACTGTACGTTTTTGAATGTATTTGTGTGAGAGAGGGAAGGAGGGGGAGAAAAGGAGGAGAGAGAGACCCTCTCACACAAACCACGACTGCTCCAACAATCAATCTCCACTTACACCCACTTTGCTCTCTACTGGGAGCGCAACCACTCACAGCCATCTTTCTGTCTCTATCTTCCTCGCACACACTATTTGTACTTTCTCTGTCATCTTTTTATTCAGGCGCCCATCCTTACACTCACACATAGACGCATAATGGTTGGCATTTTCAGAAAACCGGCACCCCAAAGCGTAAAACCTTTAAACATCCGTTTAAAAAAATAACACAATTGTATTCTGCTGGTCTGTATTTTTCCCTGTTCTTTGGCGACCTTGAATCCCTTTCTCAAACGGACACACACAATCAGCCTGACCCAGGAATTGCTCCTCTCTCCAGGGTCCATGTGCGCCGGACAGATAAGGTAGGGACGGAGGCGGCATTCCACCCCATAGAAGAGTACATGGCGCATGTGGAGGACCACTACCAGAGCCTGGCCCAGCGCATGCATGTGGACAAGAAACGGGTTTACCTCGCCACCGACGACCCCTCTCTACTGCAAGAGGCCAAGTCTAAGTGAGTACAATTTATGCAGTCTTAGAATCCCATGCAGTGTTTATTCTCAATTAAATTGATCTTGTCTTAAAGATCTTTAGATATTTTAACTACAAAATAAAAAAGACAAAAAGAATCATTTAGAGAACAGCTTAGAATCATTAAGAATACACTAAGTTGTAACTATTATAACCAACATGGAACATCATCATTAAGTGACTGAAATGAAACACTGTAAGGGTGTAGCCTGGGTTCTCCTAAGGTTTTTTTCTCCATTTTTCTACCTGATGGAGTTTTGGTTCCTTGCCACTGTCGCTTTTTACACCTTTGTTGCCATTGGCTTGGCTTGCTTAGTTGGGGACATTAAATTTAATTTAATATTCAACAATAATATTGATCTGCCTGCATTGACACTATTACACAAGAACTGAACTGAGCTGGATGATGACATCAAGGTTTACTCCAGAGCGGCTATATAAATTAACAACTTTTTTAAAACAAAAATGAAACATCACTCAACTTAATTAAGCTGGACTCTGGCACTGTTTTCTTCTGGAAACAAACTTGTTTGCATTATTTTCCTGTTATCTCTGTAAAGCTGCTTTGAAACAATCTGTATTGTAAAAAAACACACTATATAAATAAATGTGACTTGACTATCAACTTGACTAAGGCCGTCCACAAAGCGTTTTTTTTCCCAAGGCCAGACTATTTTATTTTTCAGTTGTTTTCAATGGCAGTGCCACGAATTTAAAAACGGCAGCAACGTTACAAGGTGCTGAGTGTCTATTTTTCCAGACGCCAAGAGTTGAAAAATGTTCAGCTTTGGGTTAAAAGCTGTGCTCATCACTATCACTTTTTACCCAGCCATCCAATCACAGTGGAGGAGGGACGAGACAAATGCCACAACCATCACATACTGCTTGTACAACAGCAGCAGATGACAACAACAAGCACAATAGTGAAACAAAATCATTTAAAACAATGTCTCTGAATAAAGTGCTGTGCAACCAAAAAGCTCTCAAGCGCCCACATCTAGGCATTTTCAGAAGATCAGCTGGCTAAAAATGATTTGGTGGACACCAAATGGCTCTTTCACACCATGAATGATAACATAACTATAAAGATTTAATAATCAATAATAATGTGAAAAGGGAAGTGCTTTTGTGCACAAAGTGCATTCTGGTATTCATTTATTAGCAAAGGATACATGCATTAGAATTTGACCAAATCTAGGTAGCTGACCTGGGTTTGGAACAGCAAGAGGTGGGCCATCAGGAGGGCCTTTTAATCAACATTTGTTTTGTGTTTGTGTGCAGGTATCCTGATTATGAATTTATTAGTGATAATTCTATTTCATGGTCTGCTGGGTTACACAACCGCTATACTGAAAACTCTCTGAGAGGAGTCATCTTGGATATCCACTTCCTTTCCAGGACAAACTTCTTAGTGTGCACCTTTTCCTCACAGGTACAGTCTGACCCACTTCTTATAGAAGTTTTTGTTCCGTTTGTCTCCTACATGGTCTGCTCGCCAAACACCTGTAGCTGTGTGATGACTGAATTGTGCATGTGTTTTCTTACATGTACTGCCCAAACCTCCCACAGCATTTCTCTGGGGTTAAGACTTGACCATTCTATAACTCTCCTAACTATCCATTTCTTCTTGTTCCTCTTCCCAAAACATTGGTTTGGGGATTTGCTTTAGGGTTTTTTTTTAATGGATAAACTCAAGTCCTCTCTGCAGACTTTGTGGTTAGCTCAGAAATGGTGTCTGGCAATAAAAAGTCTTTCAAGTCCAAACTTTTACTATCGACAAAAAATCTGGCCTGTTTATTCTGGCCAGGAATCGCCTACTTAAGACAAATGCACACTGTTAAAATTTTTGGCTGTCAAAATCAATGATATTAACTAATATTTGTATATTACAAATTGGTAGTGTGACATATTTATTGCCAGTTGATTATTTCCCATTATATATACTTCTGATGAAGTCACAGTCATGTAGTGTGATTGCTAGAACCAGCTATCAATTGGATGAGTGGAAGCAGCCTTTGCTACAAGTGTGCACTCACATAAAAAAAGACAATGGATGTCACATTAAGAATTTTAGCCAAGATCTCACTGGAGTCATGGGTGTAGCCAACCCTGCTTCTGGAGGGACTTCCTTTCTGTAGACTTCAGTTCCAACACACCTGTTGTGTTATTTTCAATTAACCCTGAACACCTCAACTTTGATAAGTGTTCGATATAATGTTTGTGCGCTGCAAATAATTCTGCGCATGCCCGTTGCAGACCGTCACAGCTTGTGGCAATAACTGATAAAGGCCTGCTATATCTGTTGCATATGAGAAACATAAATGGTGAATGTGGCAAAAGCGGAACAACACAGAGCTGCTTGTTTGAACCATGCACCACACAGAACATTTATCAGTTCGGCTCAAAACACACTGAGCTTAGAGCAAATGCATTTACTTGCTGACTGTTTCAATCACGCCACCACTAAACACCACTAAACGCTGTGAGATCCGGTTAACAGCGTTTCGGTGCAGAGTTCTCACATACAAACCAAAGCACAAAACAAATGCCTTGTGATTTCAACTACTTTAAACCCAGAAACACTGAGCTTCAACAATACAGTTAGAAGGCTTTTCGATCCACAAGTTGCCAACATTTACCATGATTTACTGCAGAAACACTAACTGAAACCATGGGATTGTGGGAGAAATGTGGAATATTGTGGAATATTTTTTGTTATTAATATATAGCAGTATGCATTTGTATGATATTACTGTAAATGTATTTTGGCTACTAATTTGCATAACATGCAATAGAAGCAATATAATTCATATTTTTACACTGGTAATGAGGTGGTTAAAATACTTCAAACACTAGATCAAAATGCTATGGAAGACCAAATTTTACCCTGTAAAAATTAGGTTGTTTTTTTGTCGATAAACATGCATTTACATTTGCATCCCAACTCAAGCTTCAGTAAAATGGCTTTAAACTTGAAAGAAATAAAGATTTGACATTTATTGTAATAATTATCAGTATGGTAACCTTCCAAGAGCAAGACTTTACCAATCAACAATCGTAAAGATCCATAAAAATGACCACAGCACGTCGAGAATTAGAAAGAAAACTTTGGCTATCGGGTCAGCTATCGCGCCAGCACGACAATCTCACTTTTTTCCTTAACAGTGCAAAATAGACTCAAATTACTCTGTTGATTTTGATCTGTGTTGTACATCATTAGATCCTGACACACCTGAATGAAAGGCTCATTACTATTCGGGTCTCTGTCTTCTCCGGTCAAAATCTATTGTTTTATGTGAATGATTTGGCATGATGATTTTCAGATCATTTTTAAGCAAAAAATATAGGCAGCAACATCCATTAGTCAAAAGTCTTGTGGATACATTTTAGTATGTGTTTTGTGGCCTTATTTCCGAAACTTTAATTTTTAGTTTTTTCAATAACCAAGCTTAAACAATATTCTCTGAAAAACACAAACATGTACATACATGTTACATATTATGGTAGCCCTGTTTGTGCTAAATAGAGTGTAATTTCACCTGTGCCTATCTAATCTGTTTATAAGCAACTGAAATAAGCACAAATGTCAGGGCATGTCAGAACATCTCAAGGACCCCAAAAACACCTCAGACCCCAGAGGGTTAATCCATCTTAATAGCAGTCTGATAGTTTTTAAACAAGATTTTGTTTCCCGACAAACTGATTAAGAACCCCTGCAAAGGCCCAAAGTTTCTGATTTTGAAATCTGAAATCTTGACATTTTTGTGTGCAGTAAGCTCCAGACTGTGGGTATTTTGTTCTAATATTCCTTAAGCTTCACTTCATCTTTTCATGAGGAGCACTTAACCATTGTAAAGTCCATTCATCTTTGTCAGGTGCAACTACATATCCCTTTCAACTCCACTCAGAGGATTCTGCTTGAAAGGAGCTTGTGAACATGTGTCTTTGTTTCCCTTTCCACGGTGCACAGGTGTGTCGAGTGGCCTATGAGATCATGCAGACTCTCCACCCAGACGCTTCCTCTTTCTTCTACTCCCTCGACGACATCTACTACTTTGGTGGGCAGAACGCCCACAACCAGATCGCCATCTACCCGCACCAACCACGCAGCAGCGAAGACATCCCACTAGAGCCTGGAGACTTGATCGGCGTCGCGGGTAATCATTGGGACGGATACTCGAAGGGAATCAACCGTAAAATGGGCCGTACTGGCCTCTACCCCTCCTATAAAGTCAAAGAGAAGATCGAGACAGTGAAGTATCCCACGTACCCAGAAGCGGACAAACTTCTCAAGAAGCCGTAGAGAAAGACAGTACGAATAATCTTTGTTTATGAAATGAGGAAACCCTGGACCACCCAAATGGGAATGCACTTTGTGTGTGAGTGTGTATGAATGTGTTCGTGGACATGTGTGTGTGTTGTCTAAGGGTTCTTCAAAGGGTTTTGGGACATCTTCCTAACTCTGGTGCTTGGACTTTGAGTCTCCCTGAAATGGCAATCAGGGTCATGGAAGACAAAAACAAAGGGCATGAACTCAAGACAACAGAAACGGAAGGCGCTGTACTGTAGTACTTTCTAATTAATCTCCGGGTAATGAAGGGGACTAAATAAGTTTATTTAAGAACACAACTGGAAAAAAAGAAACCTTGCGACTCCAAAACGATCATGACAAAGGAATCATGAACCCGGGTTACTCTCGTCCTCCTATGCTCTTATACCTCCTTGTGCACAATGATGGCATCCTTTACTCTAGCCTCACTCTACTTGTTTCTCTCATGCCATCGCTTTGCCAACTGACACTCCTCTTCACACCCATGAGCTATTAATTTCCACTGCCATACTGTGCTTTTAAATGTGACTTATGCTGTTTTTATTTTCACTGTAAGGTTTATCATGTGTTTGTGTGAGTGTGTGTATGTGCATTTGTGTGTGAAGTGTGCGGAAACGGTGCCTATGAGGGCGATTGACTTTTACGGAAAGAGTTTTGACTCTGGAGCCTTACGGACCAGCCTTTCCACGCAGAATTACACTCCTCCCCTCCTCTCCATGTAGTGTCTTATCCACAGCCGTGTGTCCATCATGTTTTTAAGAGATCATTTCGTTTGATTACATTTTAAAATACAAAACAGATACGAAAATGACACTTAATATGAAGATAAGGATACTAATATTATTAATGAAATGATAATGATGATGAGATGAGATGAGAAGAGAAAGAATAATTATGGTAAGAATGACACTTGCTGTCATTATACATTTTAGTTAACCATGAAGGAGTTGTTCATTGTTTTATGTTTGCGGGCATTGTCTCTTTGGTAAGCAGATCAAATAAAATTGATCAGCCAAATCTGGTCTATGTCTGGATTTTACTATTGTCGTGTGTATGTCTGTATTATAATATTGTGTGGTGTGTGTGAGAGAGAGTGTGTGTGAGTAGACAAACTACATTCTTTGTTTAATTATTGTGCTGGCACTACAGTTTTTTGTCCCAGTTTTATATTTTCTATTTGGCCTATATTCACACAGTAGCATAATATGTTTTCAGTGCTAATTTAGTGCACTAAATTTCGCTGTATTCACACACAGTTTGGTTAAAAACGAGAGTATGTTAACCGAACTAGCTTCCTGACACTTTCAGGACTCAAAATCGCTTTGTCAATAAATCTGTGTGAACCGAACCTTATTGAACTGCTTGTGTCATATGACCTGTGATATAAAGCTTTCTAATGTTCTAGACGTCAGCATTTTGTATATTTATGATGTCGGGCAATATAACTGTTTGAAAGCTGTTGTATGAGCAGGACAGTTTGAGAGTGTGTGAAAAATATGGTTGTCAATCAATGACACCGGCTGTGTGAATGTACCTACAACAGGTGTTTTCAAACCTTTTGCTTTGACAAACCTGATGGGAAGAATTCCTTTTCTAAAATATGAAGATCTAGTTATGCTGTAAAAATCTAAAAATATTATAAATATGTGATAAATGTGTTCAAATATTTATTTAGTACATTATTTTTATTGTATCTTACCTATCTATCTATCTATCTATCTATCTATATATATATATATATATATATATATATATATGTATATATATATCAGAATAAACTTTTTGTCATGGCCACGACATAATAATAATAATAATATAAAAATATTAAGTAAAAATAAATGATGGGATGTACAAAATCTTTTTTCTTACAGGCCTATTTTATTTTTTTGCTTATATATATATATATATATATATATATATATATATATATATATATATGTCTGTATGTATATATATATATATATATATATATATATATAGTAATTTTTAGTTCAAAATAAGTTGCCAGGTTGCTATGGTCACACAGGTTAGTTTATGCATTAGAAAAAGATGTCGTTGCCTTAATATAGGATCTCAAGTCCACAACTTCACATCATGTGGCCATGAACTAAAGATGACGTTACAGTAGCTTTTATAAGAATGCCCTAGAAAAAGCAAAAAAAAAAAACAAAAAAACATTTCTGGTGTGCATCTTGAGACAATGAGACTGACATTTTTTCAGTGCCAGTTGCTTTCTGTTAAAAATGCATCTATTGTCTGTCTGTTTTTCTGTCTGATTTTCTATCCATCCATACATCCATATAATTTTTGTCTCTCTTTCTATCTGTCGGACTATCTATCTGATTTGCTATCCATACATCCATCCGTATGTTTTTCTGTCTGACTGTCTATCTAATTTTCTATCCATCCAGAAAGGAAGTCGGTGTTAACCAAAATTGTTTGGTTATGAACATTTTTCAAAATATCTTCTTTTGAGTTCAGTAGAACAATGAAAGACAAACAGGTTTGAAACGTGTGTGTCCATGTGCCACCTGCTTATGCAATTTTAGTACCATAGTGAGGTGAGATTTTCAGTCCTGTCAACAATTAATTACAAATCAGATGCATGCGTGTGAGTGTGTCATAGCCCAAATTAGCCCAATTTGCCAAAGCCCAAATTACAAGTTCAGTTCCCAGCGGTGGGCTACACAGAATGAATGTTTCTCCCAGGTGTTTCTGAACAGGTCACACACTGCTCTCATTAATTAAACCATAGCAGACTCTGAGCAGGTATTTCAATGAAATTGCTATTCACAATTATTTATTGAACTGACCGATGAACCCCATATGCTTATGAAAATATAACAAATAGGAAAATAAGCTCTCTCTCTCCCTAGCAGGATGTCATGTTGTTCTTGGAGGCTCTCAAAAGGAGACTGGATCTGTTCCTCAGTGTTTTGACGTGTTTCCAAGTTCAGATAAATTTGGGCCTTGCTATAAACACTGTAGACGACATGTCAAAGGTACACCAAAGTTTAATAACTACAATCCTGTTCGCATTTTCTTACCTTAGTGCTAGCCCATGTGTTCTTTCTTCTGTAGAAGCCAAAAGAAGATGATGTTTATGATCCTGGATTTTTCTCCATATAATGGACTTCAATGGGAACCAAACGGTTCAAGGTCCAAAAGACAGTTTCAGTGCAAACTGTTCAAAGGGCTTTAAACGATTTCAGACAATGAATAAGCGTCGTATCAAGCGAAACAATCGCTCATTTAAAAAAAAAAATATCAAAGTTGAAGTTTTATAAGCTCAAATGGTCGCCTTGCTCTGTTCTGTGGTACGCGTTTGTGACTCTCCTTTTTTAACTCGTTTATCAAAATGAACGAATCTTTTTTTCGTGTCATTTGATTCATTCAACAAACGAAATGAAGTTGATTTGGGAAAAGATTCGTTCATTTTGATGAACGAGTTCGAATAGGAGAGTCACGAACGTGCATCACACCCTAACCCTAACAGAGCAAGGCGACCATTTGAGCTTATAAAACTTAAACTTTGATATTTTTTTTTTAAATGAGCGATTGTTTCGCTTGATAAGACCCTTATTCATCGTCTGAAATCGTTTAAAGCCCTTTGAACAGTTTGCGGTTTGCACTGAAACTGTCTTTTGGACCTTGAACCGTTTGGTTACCATTAAAGTCCATTATATGGAGAAAAATCCTGGAATGTTTTCATCAAAAACCTTATTTTCTTTTTGACTGAAGAAAGAAGGACATGGATATCTTGGATGACATGGGGGTGAGTAAATTATCAGCAAAAGTTTTTTTTTTAAAAGTGAACTACTCCTTTAACTTTGATTGAGGAACAGAAAAAAATTCAATATATTTGCTGAAAATCTTCTCTCACATATTGAAATGAACATCCGAGTGAAACAGAAAAAAAAATGTAATGTGGAGTAGTGACTTGGTTCTATCCATTGGTTGTTGAATGGATGGAGGGACATCTGAATGTGAAATGCTTTGCGGAATGATAATTTGGATGTCAGACATACCTCACCAGAGAGGAGTCTGTCAGTTCATAGATGTCAGTTCTGTCAGATAGAGATTTGGATAGACATTTAGTTTGAATATTATGATGTCATGAATTAACTCCATTTGTGCCTTAGAAAGAACGTCAGTTGTGGGACGATTCAAATGGCAGAATTTCAATTTTGTGTTAACTATCCCTTCAACTGAACTGGATATTTACAAAACAGCAGCTGTAATTCTTTAGGAGGCAGGAGATGAAGTGCTCTAATCAAAGGCAACAATTTGTAGAAGCAGGAATTGAAGCATTGCCTCTAGAATAGGTTTTCTAGAATGATTAGCGTCCTGTCTGCCTGCAGCCTCAATTAACTGCCAAAGACCCCCATGTCACCCTCTCTCTCTCTCTTGTTGGCATTATTTTGCATGTTGGCTGAAACAGCGTGTTTCTGGTCTTCAAGCATGGGCTTTTAGCGCTGTTAGCAGCTGGGCTGATCTGATAGCTTGAGTGATTAAGAGGTTGCGTCTCTGCCTCGACACGCCGAGAAATTGCAGCACGGCTCTTATCTCTTCACACGTTAAACGTCTTTACTTTTACAGCCGCTCCTCGCCTCTCCCTCTCCATCTGTCTTTTTCCGCTCAAGATGCAGGACTATAGAATAGAGATTTGAAGGTATGAGGGTACAGTATAATTCCTTCCTAAATAAATCACGAGCCAGTTACTGAATGTCAATGTGCTTAAGGTAAGCCTTTCTAGGCCCGAAGGCTTAAGACTAAAAAAGTGGACTCGACTTTTATCGTTGTAATTTGTCAGTGTTATTTATGTAATAATTTCCTGTCTAAAACTTGTTTTCTAGAATCTATTGCATATTTGAACCCTTTCCAGCAGTGATTTGACATCCATCTTTTCACATTGGGGAAAATTGGAGGGTAAAAACGTATTGGTTTTGAAGAAGTCTTCTGGGAAACATGTATCTTCTGTTGCTTCCGAAGGGCAGTACTAAATTTATATATATATATATATAATATATATATATATATATATATATATATATATATATATATAAATCTAGTACTGCTAATCATTCTTATATATATATATATATATATATATATATATATAAATGAGAAAAATGTAGACGTCTTCATCCTGTTCAAAAATTTTCACCCCCGGTTCTGAAAGGGATAGTTCACCCAAAAATGAAAATCAACTCATTATTTACTCACCTTGAAGCCATCGTAGGTGTATATGACATTCTTCTTTTAGATGAATACAATCAAAGTTATATATATATATAAAAAAATATATCCTGGCTCTTCCAAATTACTCTTTTGGCGTAAATAGATGTGTAAGGAGGTCTGTTGGAAGGTATTTTAGTCGATAAAGTTTTAAAAATTGATGTTTTTCTTACACAAACACATTGCTTCACTTTAGAAGTCCTTTATTAACCCCTGGAGACATGTGAATAACTTTTATAATGGATGAATGCACTTAAATGGACTTTCAAAGACATACACCCATTCACTCCCATTATAAAGTTTGGAAGAACCAGGACACTTTTTAATTTAACTCCAATTGTATTCGTCTGAAAAAACAATCTCATATACACCTAGGATGACTTCAGGGTGATTAAATCATGGGCTAATATTAATTTTTGGGTGCATTATCCCTTTAATGCATTGGGTTTCCTTCTAGAGCATCAGGGAATGTACCTTGTTTAATAGTTGTGTTTGAGTCCCTCAATTGTCCTTAGTGTGAAAGGACGGATCTAAAAACCATACAGTCACTGCTGGATGGGGTTCATATGCAAAATATGCTGGAAAATGAATGATCACTATTATTTTGTTAAAATTATTCACCAATGTGTTTGTAAATTATGAGCACAACTGTGAATGTGTGAGTTTGTGTGAGAAATGAATTGCAGGACCTTAACCAGTCAGGAAACAAGAAACTGTGAGTTTGTAACATTTGCTGGACGACAACCTTCAGTCTTGTAGCGTGGGCTTGATCTAATAAGATTAAAGGAACACCCGGGGTTAAATACAAGGTAAGCTCTGTCATTCATCTGTAACATGCTGTTGGTTACCACTGACATTAATTACCATTTGTCGCAGAATTCACTATAGAATTCACGAGAGAGAGAGAGAGATGAGTTTTAAGGTATAAGATTATTGACTACAGGGGGACTTTAAGTTGAACCCCACCACATTTGCGATAATTGCATGTATTGAGTAATTGTAATTTAGTCAGTCTTCAAAACAATTCAGCTATGGCTTCTTGCTTCATAGGCCCGCAGATAAGAGGTTTTCATGCATTTTTCAGACACAACCCCTTCTAAACCTTTCCTAAACTGACTTCATTACAAATATAAAGCAGTTTAGAGATTCTCTGACATCTCTCGAAATGATGTCAGTGACCCCAGCAGCTTTTAAACGGCGAAACTTCCCCTTAAGCTTTCTTTCAGCCAACTGGCGGCGAGTCGTATGGATGCTTTGAAATGACAAATGACTTCGTCAGCTTCGTAAATGAGAAATCACTGAACCACATCAGACAGCAGATGGAATCCGTTACTTTAAAAGCTTTTTGCAGAATTCTGCATTGAAACGAAGTAATTGTCTGTCATTTGTGCTGTCATTAAATTGACTGTGTACGCTTGTGTGTCCGAGACAATATGAGGGGAGACACAGATCTATGTTGTTGTTGTTTTTTTTCATTCATTCAAGTGTTCAACCAATATTCAATCTTTATAAAAGTCTTTTACCATCATAGCAATACTGTTTTAGTTATCTAAGAATGAGACATTAATTCAGGCGTTTTTAAGTGGCCACTTCGGAGTTGGCAACATTTTTTTATAGAAAAACAAGTAAACGTCTCAGTTACGTATGTAACCCTCGTTCCCTGAGTAGAGAACAGAGACGTTACGTCGGATGATGTCGAATGGGGTTTTGCTTAGAAAGCCTATCGACTTTGAGTATTACAAAACGAGCGAATGGCAAAGAAATATCATGGGTCTGCAGAATTTGCATGGTGCAACTCCACCCCACCTTGTGGGTATAAAAGGAGGACGCCGGCAATATGCAGATATGTTTCTTCGCAGAGGAGCCAAGACTGAGCTCAGGCGATCCCCTCGGTACAGCGTAAGTGGCAGGCAGACGTAATGTCTTCTTTCCCTACTCAGGGAATGAGGGTTACATACATAATGGAGACGTTCCCTTTCGTTGTTTCTCCAAGTTACGTCGGAGGACGACAAATGGAGTTACCAGTCTAATCACGCCACCTTCACAGCTGTCTTCCAGTTCCCTGTGTAAATCAGAGATCCCTGTCCTGAGACTAGCACGGACAAAGGACTCCTATTTAGCACAGGAATAGAATGCCGAAGTTATGACGTCACTTTCTAGGCCAAAACGCGGAAGTGAGTTAGCATTTTAGCACTTCCGGTTCCCTGAAGCCCTGAAGTCTATGGGTTTTTTGAACAGGTTTTTGCTAAATTGCCTGAAATAAGGTCTGTAGTGAACATAGCCTCTAAATATTTTCACTTTTTGATCTATGACATAAAACACACCAGTTATAACCTATAACTGGTGTTACACACAACAATATATCAACCCCAGGGGTGGCAAGGTGGCTTGCTGAGCAATGCCCAGAAGGGGTGCCGAGCAAGACATACTGCCAGCAACTCGAGGCAATTGACATACCAAAGGCGATGGGGTCCTGTCCAGGAGCCCGCGGCAGCATGTCCATTGCACATGGTGGCCCAAAACGTGGTGGAGGCATCTGTTGAGACAACAACATGCCGGGAAGCTCGTTCCAGGGGCACTCCAGCCCGTTGAAAACTGAGCTTCGACCAAGGGGAGAAGGTCTGACAGCAGGTCGGAGTCACTGGTACTCGGAGGATGCCGTGTTGCCATGCCCACCTCGGGACTCGGTCGCTGAAGCAGTCCCATATGAAGCAATCTGAGCGGTGTTGCCGTGGCGGCAGATGCCATGTGCCCTAGGAGCCTCTGAAAAGAGATCCGGGGGAATCCCCTGAACACTCGTGGGTTGCGTCACTGAAGAAGGGTGCGTGGTCCATGGACAAACAGTCTGTGTTTTGTTCCACACTCTCACCTTCAGGTCATCCTGGCCACCAGCCAAAGTACCACCTCTCGTGGAGGGTGTAGATCGGGTTGTGGATGAGGGGACTCTCTCTAACGAGATCATTGAGTCGCGACCGTAATGAAGCGATGCTCATGTTCCCGCAGAGAGAACATGAGTCATCCACAAACGCCGCTCTAGTGTGATCAATGCCCAAACACGCAGAGCAGAGAATGTGCCCATCAGAGTCAGAAATGAATCGACCGCAATCAGAAATGGACGAGCGAGCCATCTTTAAAAAGAAGTGCCGCGTTCAAGCTCTTTTGTGAGAGAAAAAAACTCTCTGGAGGGAGCAGGGAAAAACACACATGCAAATTCCACAGACCTATGGCATTTCTTTGCCATTGGCACGTTTTACTCAAAGTCGATAGGCTTTCTAAGCGAAACCCCATTTGTCGTCATCCGGCGTAACTTGGAGTGACAACGAAAGGGAACAGTATATTCAGGTTTATAAAAAAACACACCCTGTCAGATTGATATAAAAATAAATATTTTTTGGACAATTTCTTTTAATAATGTTGAATTTAGTGCAAGGTGGCAGTTATTTAATTGCAAACTCAAAAACAAATGCACTTAAAACTAAATGGGTCTTTAATCACTTCTAAATTAGTTGTTTCCAATTTGATTGGAAAATTAAGCAATTAGATAAAGCTTTTAGGCTGAACACAAAAATAAACCCTATAAAATGCTGAACACTGGCCATAACCTTATCCAGCAGTTGGTGAGCGAGAGAAGAGAGTCTGAAAGGATCACTACTCTCTCTGGGACTGCAGGTCATCCGCTGTAATTAAGGTGTCACTCTCTAACACTTGAATAAATATGTGGTGAAAGCAAAGGAAGAAAAGGTGTATGAAGGAACTGTGCTGTTTTTGACAGCAGAGAAAGAATGAGTTTGATAAAGGCGTAAACTAAGCTGAAAAGGATGATGGGTGAAAAAAAGACCTCTGTAGGTGAGGCGTTTTTTATTGGATCCCTAAGGGGATTTATTCCACCGTACTACTGAAACAGGTATTCTGTTGGTTTATTTTTTTGTCAGTAATGGTCCAGCTTTATTTTGTTCTGGTGAGCTCATACGGTGTCAACCCTTTTTGCACGTCAAAAAAACAAAGGCTTGTTTGACTGGTTGCATGTTGTAGTGGGTAATGATCTGGGCTGGTAATTGAAAAGGCGTGGGTAAAATCCATGCAAGTTTTTGTCTCTGAGCTTTTACCCTTGTGGCCTTGAACAAAGTACTTCTCCTCATGTTACACCAATAGACCTGTCCCAGTATTACATCAGTTTGGCGCTTTGGACAAAAGTGTCTGTTACATAAATACTAACGCTTACTCCATTTGGTGTTCCCCAACCGAATCTCATGGCAATTCGTACGTATTTTCCAAGATACAACCTCATTCATACGAATTTTGCCGTTTTTTGTTAAATTGTACATATTTTATGAGTTGCCCAATTCGAATGAATTCATACGAATAACCTACCCCTTACCCCACCCCTACTTGTAACTGGGGTTTAGTCAATATGTACGAATTCGTAGCCTAACTTCGTCATACTCATATTCTAGTGAGAATATGAGTCTGAAACCGCTCCGTATAGGGCTTTGATTATGAGGCGTGTCTTAACCAAACTAGCAAAAAAAAACTCTGCACTCAATTGGATAGTCGGTAGACCTACAACCAATCAGAGCAACGCAGTAAGTCAACTGCTTTGCATAGCGCAGTTTTCAACTACAGAACTTACTTATTTTAGAAGTTAAATAACGAGTGTTGCTTCTTTTACTTACTTCTCCATGAGTGCCATCAAAGGAGAAACCGCAACGACCACAGGCTTTTCATTAGTGATAAGTTACACTTTTCCCGAATCATGTAGGAAGGACGGCAAAAATATCTTTCCGATCGACAAATGCCTTGATTGCAGTTTTCTGTTCGTCTATTAAAATGAATGCGCTGTCAATTTATTTTTCAACAGACGCGACAGCGGAATCTATACTTCTCAATTCTCCAGCTGCAGTCATCTCTGAGGGAAACCAGTTAAGCGCTCTTTGATAACGTGATGATTACGTCCTTGCAGATCATCTGTCCATCATCGTATAAAGCCTGCCTGCATGGCAATTTGATTGTCCCGAACGTTTCTTGTCTGATCATAATTACTCCTCAATGGATCGAGTCCAGACCGAACTTCCCGACCAAAAAATGTTGTGGGCGGAGTTCGGGCTGGCATCCAGGCTAACGAATTCGTAAATAATGGTGCGGATAAACAGATTCATAAGGATAAAAACTGTAATAGTCCAGCTCCATTGTTGTTTCCAAGTGATCAAGGCATGGTTCCACCAGTAGTGGGCACTCATGCAACGTAAGCATGACGTACATCCAAGTTAACGTGATGGAGGGAAGGGGCGTAAAAAAATGGACTTACTGTAAACACAGCTCTGGTCTGACCTCATCTGATGCTAAAGATTGCTAAATACCTGCTTGATGTTCCTGATAACCTTGCTAGCTACCGCTATCTCCAGTTATCTAAGTTGATCTCCAGCCATCATGTCATCCAAGTTATCTTCCAGTCATCCCTCATCTCAATGTTGCTCCCTCGTGTGTGTGTGTGTGTGTAGTGTGCTCAGAGACAAAAACTCAAA
This sequence comes from Pimephales promelas, assembly GCF_988280905.1. NCBI lineage: Eukaryota > Metazoa > Chordata > Actinopteri > Cypriniformes > Leuciscidae > Pimephales > Pimephales promelas. Next base: position 27,440,286 of record NC_142783.1, read on the forward strand.
GTTAACTATACTAATACTAATACTAATAGTCTATAATAATAATAGTCTATCTCATCTGCTCAGTATCATCACTTACATGTTTATGCATTGTGTTCCTTCCGTTCCATCTCTGCAAATAAACTGGTTACGTTTTACCTCATTTCTGGTCAAACAGGCAAAATGTTGTATAGGAAGCACTAAAATTGAAAATTATTGGAAAATTAAATGTGTCTGGGCTTTTATCAGATTATCTGAATGCCCATTAATAAGCACTGATGGTTTGTTGTTCATTTGAAAGAAAACAGTGGAATGTACAGTTTGGTTTGTTGAGATTTAGCCTTATCACTGGTCAACCTGGACTTGTGGAATCAAATCAGTTTTTTGTTTCCTGGTGGACTGATAAATTGAAAATGCACTGCAATATGTAGACGGTCAGTGAATAGACTGAAGGCTGCTTGTGTTTGAGAGAATATCTGACATGTTGCACAACAACGTTTGTTTTACTTATCTGCATTTTGTCACCTCTCTATCCCCCTCTCAATTACAGTGGCAAAACAAAAAAACTTTCTGTAATGTCCATTTTTGCCTAATTTTAGTACATTTTCTCATTCCCCCTTTTTACCTCTCCCTAGTTTATATTAATTTTGAACAATAGCTTGTTTTCATATGACGTCACGCCACTGCGTTGCCATGGCGCGAAATGCAAATGGAGGGCAGGAAGTGATTTGCTGTATTTAGAAAGCACTCTAACAAACTTAAAATGCCTGTGTTTTGAGTCATTTATGGCTACTTGAATCGATCAAACCACAAGGAGTTTTTTCGTGTACCAAAAGTTGTTGTTCATAAGGGGGGAAAATGCAAGAAATTGATCGAAAAACTCTGCAAAAACGGCTTGCAAACCTACGTCTGCGGTCGGGAGGAGCCGAATGGGAAAATGCCCGTGTGTGTAACGTTAATGATCACTTCGTCAAAGGTGAGTTAATACAACTTAAGTGACTCTTTGTGTAACGTGTAACGTTTCCGAACTTTGTAAAGTCAAAGTATGTATGTAAGACGAGGTTGCTGATATCTACCATCTCGATGGCAGGAAAATATTTCAATTCAGTTGAAAAATCGCTCCTCTTCATAACGTAAGGATCACGTCCAACCAACACTATCTCACGACCAATTCGTACAAATTCGACGCATGATTAAAAAGTGTCTAATTCGTACGACCTCACTCGTACTAATTCGTACGATTTGTCTAAACCCACGTGATGGTTAAGTTTAGGGGCGGGGTAAGGGGTAGGTAATTCGTATGAATTCACACGAATTGGCCAATTCGTAAAATATGTACGATTTAGCAAAATCGTATTAATTCGTGCGAGTGAGGTCGTATGAATTGTTACGAATTAGCCACTTTTTAATCATTCGTCGAATTCGTACGACTTGATCGTGAGATCGGGTTGGTCCAACATATGTTTGATTTTTGATTTCTTTCTTTTGTAATAGCGTGTAAAGTAGTACAGTACGGACTTTCCTCCGTCTCGTCCATTGCGCTCTTCGCTCCCTGCCCTCCATCTGAATTCAGCGCGTCATCATAATCACGTGACTGAAACCCAGCTATTATTTGCCGGTTTGGAAGTCATTCACATCTGTGTTTGTATGCAGTAATAAATGCCTGAGAACTGCGAGAAAAGCTTTGTCTTTGGATGAAAAGTGAGAATGAGTTGAGTGTGACAGAGAGTGATGCAGCAGTGGAGAGGGAATAGTCCTCTGAAAGCTTGATTTCCCAGGGTCCTCTCTGGTTCAGCTGCTGGAACTGCCGCCTGGTTAGAGCTGAATAATGAGTCTGTTAAAACGAGAGATCCTGTGTGATGGTGTGTGAATGGCTCGGTGGGCAGCTGGGTGTTAGGTGTGCTAAACGAGAGGGTTTTATTATCATTCTATTTCTTTTAGAAGAATCCTCCAGCAGTGCTTAACCCATTTTACTCCCCTCCCCTGAAAGAACATCCCATTCCTCCTTTTATATCCTCTCCTTAAACTACTGCATTTTAATTCTATTTGCATCCTTTATTAAATATTGATCCAAGAGACACAATACAGTCAATCTTAATCTAAATCAGTGAGGGATATTATGGCCAAAAATATGGCAAGTGTTCAATCATGCAACAGGTGTGTGATGCTAGTTTTGAAGAGTGGTCTATTCAGTGCGCTGTGACTTTAAGAGCCATTACACAGAGTAGTACTGTTCAATCTCAGTCATTGGTGACCACAGCTGGTATCTCAGGACTGTCCCCATGGGCTGTAAATGTAAAACTGTAAATCTAGTGTTTCCTCAGGTTTTTTGGTTGATAAGCACTGTAAATTCTGTCATTGCTGTATGTGCATGTTTGTGCGGATCTAGGTTAGTAAGATAAAGGTAAACATGCTAGACAACAATAAGATAATTTGGAGAGTAATCTTTAGGAATATAATCATGAATAGACCTACATTTTATTTATTTTTTTAATATTAAAGTGTAAAAGTTTGCAATATGACAGTTTATTAATGTTTTGTCTATTCTTTTTGGCTGCATTTATTTGATCAAAAATCAAGCACTGTTACAATTACAATAGCCGTTTTCATATATTTCAAATATATTCCAGCCTTTGTTGTCACATGATCCTTCAGAAATCATTCTAATATGCTCATTTGGTGCTCAGGAAACGTTTCTTATAATTATTGTTGAAAACATAATACTTTTTCTGTTTTTTAACACATAGAATTTACTAAATGTTTATCTAAAGCTAATCAAAAAATAACACAAGCAAAAGTAGCTTAACTGTTAGTTTGGTATTTATATGTTTGCCAAAATTGATAATTACACAAATTATTTAACGTAATGTATTAATGTCTTCATCCCCAAAACTGACCAGCACGATTAAATATTTTATTTGATGAACAGCCTTATTTTTGTGGAGTCTCTTTCGCCACAGGGCAGAGTTTAGCTAGACTGAAGGAATCTTTGAGTCTGAATATTTTAGAGGAACAGAGAGGCTCGCTCCAAAATGTTTGCTCTGTAGAACTTGATGAAGTGCACAGTGTGTACGAGGTTTTGTCTGAGCGTCTGAGCGTCTTTGTGTGTGTGTGTGTTAGGGAGTAACTAAGTCAATGTAGAGACACTACTAACTTAACTACCTTCAACAGTAGTTCGGCTACATAATACTGCAGCTTCTACAAAAACATGCCAGCGAGTTTTGCAGCAACAAAAACACCTTGACGTTATTCATTTTTAATGAAAGCTGGTGACTTCCAACCACATGAACAATAGCAACGGTTGCTGAATAGTGTGTGTGTGCGTGTGTGTGTGTGTGTGTGTGCATATCTAGCAATATGATGCATTACAGTATATTCACTGGTGGAATTTTTCCTTCCAAAAGAGTAATATCATGAAATAGGTTTTACAATTTAACATGATTGTTTTCTGTTTTTATATATTTTTATAAATTTCATTGTAAAAGATTAATTGTTTATTTTGGTTCGGATTAAATTGAACTAAATTATATAATTGGATAATAACATAAAAACATATTTTTCCCCTTTACATTGCTTCAATGTAGTTCCAAAAGAGTATCTCAACTGTAGTTGAACTTTACTTTAAATTCATATTATCTTATCTTCAAAGTAGGCAAAGAGGGCGTTCAGAACATTCCTCCTTTTCTGATTGTTAAACCAGGCCAGATTCAAGTGTTTCTGGATGGGAGATGTCCTTGAAGAGCTTGAAACGTCAGGTTTCACTTCTGCTATCATGTGTGGAAGACATCTTCTCCCTTCTTCTCCTGCTGATCTAAGACGAAAGGGCCTCATTCTGATGAATATTTGATGAGGCTCATGTTCAGGCAATCTGCTGGCCCACTATGGACGCCGAAACTCGCTCTTTGGGCTTGACTCGTAAAGATGTTCTTTGGGACAGTGCCCAGATCTACCCGGCCAAACATGGAGCCGTAATAGCTCCTGACTGACAGGCTGGAGAGCTGCTGTTGCAGAGCTGTCAGCGTCTGCGCTCCTGTGATGGGCTTTTTGAAATGGTGATAAAGGAGAAGCGGTCTGCCCTTGTAGAGAAGGCTATAATGAGATGGGCTGTGCTGACTCTGCAGTGCAGAGACCCCGCGGGATCCACCGGAGGACCCTTTTACTGCACGAGGGAAGTCTCTGCAGACCCCCTGGGCTTTCTGTGTGTTTTATTGATCTTTTAAAACAAATGAGTTTGCACTTGGAAACATACTGTGTACGTTCCAGAACCTCTCAATCCAAAAATAGTTTTTTTTTTTTGTTTGTTTGTTTTTTTGAGTCTGAAGGCAACTAGTCATGTTAAAACTATTTATACTAATTTATATAATTTAAAATTTGATGGTACAAATAACCTTGACTAATGTTAAAAAGTAGTAGAAAAAAAATTGTTCAAAAAAATAAAACACCTTTTAAACTAGTTTCAGTACACAGTGGCAGATGTGTAATGCGGTGCCGTGTCTTCCAATTAAACTCTGATGTCAGACAAAGCTGTTCAACAAGCACAAAAGCTTCATTTCCCATGATAAAATCATTCGATTTGAGTCTGTTCATTTCTGCTGGGGCAAACGGCCAGAGAAAATGGGGTTATAACTCTAATTAACGGAGCTATGCGCTCCTTTTCCAGATTACCGACTTTCATTTGATTAGAATGGATCTAGTAGAGTACATCCACTCTAACAGAGCACAAATAAGGTCACATATTAGCCATATTTATATACAGAGACATTCTACGTGACTTTTCTGAAACTTCCCCCTGATATGTTCAGTGTTCAATTTGGGTTGATCATTTGCAGGCTCAAGGGTGGCGACTGACACGGAGTCATCTACTAAAGATGATTTATTGTTTTAGTTATTATGTGGTGCAGTGGCTACAGCTTAAAGCTGATAATCAGAAGGTCGCTGGTTCATGACTTGCATGAAGCAAGATATGAGCTGTTGTGTCAATGAGCAGGGCACTTAACTCCAGGATGATTGATTGGGACTGTCCTTGTAATAAGTGTGCTGGAAGTCACTTTGGATGAGAATTTGAATTCACTTAGGAGAATTTGTCAAAATATTTGTAGGTAAACTTTATATATAGCCCATCACATGACATTTTACAACCTGAACTAATCTTGTCTTGTCATGAAAGGTGATATTATCAGATATTTTTGACTTATTGACTTTAAGTCAATACAGTATCTCTTTGTCTGTGAGGTTTCTGTTGTTACCTTGGCTCGATTTGGTTTGTCCAATGTTGATGAAGCGGCTTAGATGGACTTGTTTACTCAGCTGACACAAACACCACGACACCCCCAACTGTTAGAGAGAAAGGACAAACAAAGTCTCTCTCGCCTATATGGGAGGAAGTTCTTTGCCAAGTTTAGGCGGAATCCAATCACCAAACCAATGCTGACACTCAGTGTGCTGAAGCTCTCACTTTGATGAATAATTCCTCCGAGTTGACATATGTATGAGGACACACACACATACTCAATTTCAGCAGCTGTTCCAAGCGTCTCATTCCCGATGTAGTGAACTGAGTTAGTCTGGTGAACATATGGACAGAGAGACACTGTAAAGAGATGATGAAGCTGTCTATCTCCCTCTGTCTCCATTACACCACACAAACACACACACACAGACGGAGTGTTTCCGCCAGCTAAATCTCCAGTCGGAATACTAGGGTCGTCAGATGTCCCGTTTGTGGTGTCCTGTTCTTGTATGTCCCTGTTTTGTGTGTTCACAGCATCTTAGCAATTGAAATAAGCCTGTATGTGCTGATAACAGTTGTAAGGCAAGTTGCTTTTTCATTTGAGCTTTTTGTTTTTCAATGCCTTTTTTTTTTTTTTGTATAGTAAAATAAAACCTGTACCCCACCCACTTTTGAACACTAATAAATATATAGCCTATAATATAGTTTTAACAACTGGATGATCAGGTGAACATTTGAACTAAATCCAGACAGTGTTCAGAACCCAGACATGAAGCAAATCATTCCAGAGAGTAATAATTATCCTTTGCATATCCTTTTAATCAACATGTCTGATGAAATACATGGGTCAAGAAGGAAATATTATAATTTAATTAAATATTATATTATAATTCACCCTGGAAATTGAAGTTTCAAATTGAGTGCACTGCATTGTGGGATGGTATTTCATGCAGTGTGCTCTTTATACTGGACATTTTGACTAATATAGTAAGTCACACATACAGACTAATGTATATTGCAAGAACATTTGCATACTGTGCACAGCACTGTATAGAAACTGTCATAAAGACAGATACAGTCCTTCAAAACAAACTGATATGTCACCAATACTGTCAGGACACTAAAATGATAGCATCAAATTTGAGCTAAATACAGCCAGAGTAGGGGGGAAAAAAACACACCTTAGCTTATATAATTGAATCGTTGTTTTTATATCTTACCGAAAATCCAACATACTCCTTCGGGTGGACACATGGTAATCTGGTGGATTGGCCATAAAGTCTTTCCAGTATTTAATTAAGAAGCACCTTTCTGATTCATCCTTCCTCTCTCTATGTCTTGATTAACAAGGCCACCATAATGATGCTCACGTTGGCATTTATTGGGAACGGATGAGGAGTGATACTCTAAATTGAATCTTTTAAAAATTCCTCGGGCCCATTTCGCATAACGCTGCCTCTGTAATGCGACCGTGATGATTAATCAGACGGGGCAGAGATGAGAGGCCGTGCCGGGGAGACTGATGGATGGGATGGCCGGGCGAGCTTTAAATGGAGTAAGTTCCCCCTCCTGTTGCATGTACCTCATTTCCATATTTAACTCCACATCATCGGTGATTAGGGATTGATGTGGAATGAGGGTGAGAAAAGTAGAGAGTAGGGATGAAAGCAAAGCAATGAAAAGATAAAGGACAAGGAAAGCAATAGGAGCATTGAGCGTGTGGGAGAAAGGGAATAAGGTGTAAGGATGATGAAATATAGAGATGCAGAGAAGTTAAAAAGAAACCAGAGAGCGACAAATGTAACAAAACTGGGGTGGAGTCCACAGATAGATATAAAGGGACCTTGTGAGTGTGTGTTTGGGAGGGTCTGTTTGTAGGAAGAAAAGAAAAAGTGGGACATGAGAATGCAAAAGGGAATAATAGGTTGAAGGACAGGTAGATACAATGCTGCTTAAAAGAAACAAAGCAGATCCAGTCGCATTACGACTATAGACGGCAAAAGAGCACATGTAACAATGCAGCGAAAAATAGCCTGGGGAAGTACAATGGCTGAATGAATGGGTGGATGGATAAATGAAGGAATACGAAAGAAAGGAAATCCATATAGTAACAATATATGGTAATAATAAGCTTTCCTGGTGAAACGGATTAAATACATAATTAGTGGTGTTGAGAACAGTATAGGGTCACTCTCAAGATACAATGGCATTTGGGTCCTTATGACATCTACCCATTTTCATTTACGTGTTTATTTTTCCATTTTATTGTATCTATAATAATATTCTTTGCAGCAATATTAATTTTATAATGGGTAATGGTTTATATTAATGTAGTTAGTTTATTATTTAAACCTTTTTAATATACGCACATTTTTATAATTAGAATTATGATAAATGTTATTATTTTTAAGACACAACAAAAATGTGTAATTTAAAAATGTGTCAAAAATTATTGATACGTTAAATATTAAATCTTAAATACATTAATATTTCACCAATCATGATTACATATTCAGGGCCCAGATCTATATCTAACACGGATGGATCTCTAGCTACCTGTTGGAACCAGAAATGGTTCCATCCCCCGCTTCATATATGGAACTCCAAAATGGTTCTATATAGAACCATTTTTTTTTTGTAAAAGGTTCTATTGGCCAAGTATGGAACCCCAGGGTTCTATATAAAACCCAGTGGAACCCTTTTTTTTAAGAGTGTATAGAACATTTAGGGGTTCCAAATACGTAGCGCTGATAGAACCTTTTAAGGTTCTAAATAGAACCTTTTCTTCTAAGAGTGTGTGATCATATAAAACTCTCCTGATTTTAGAGTAACAATTACACAGGAATAAAATAAAGCATATTTTGTTAACTTTCAGAGCTTGGAAGGGTTCAGTTTCAGCAGATGTTTTATACCATTGTAACTGTCTTCATCAAAGCTCATTTCCCAGTACATTCAGTATCTGGCTCATATTTGCCATCTCAAACATATTCTCATAACTATCATTTATTTACTATCAATAGCCTACTTTGACTGCTTCTTCACCAGATCCCCCATCAAGTGACAGAGACACTAATATTTGATTGCGTTCAGTACTTGCTCTGCAGTAAATCACTGAGCTGTAGCGTCTGAACCAATCAGACACACACAAATTATTCATTATATTTAATGAATAATCCAGCAAACTCACTCTCCCAAGTTCTGTGAAACTTTCCACAAAAACTAACATCCCAAATCAAACCAACTCTGGCAGAACCCACTGTCCTGTTACAGGACACCTTAAGCAATTTTTTTCCCTCTTATGATTTTTTCTTTTATGTGTTTTGGCCAAAACTATTTAGGTCTATAACAAGACTTGCATATTATGGTTAATCAAAATCAAAAAAACATGTTTAGTCTCTATAAACTCCAATCTTCGTCCCCCATTTGTTGATCTTAGTCTCATTATTTGATACATTAAGTATCCTTACCCCTTTTTAAGAAGGGTGTGTTAGAACTAAACTGATGGTTTGCTCAGGCTGTTGATCTGCTGAACTTCAAACAATGCTATAACTTCTTGCTTTCCTGTATTCTGCTTCAGCTCTCTTTCCCTTGGTAAACTGTATGCATGGATGTATGAATATGTTATAAGTAGTTTAAGTGTTTGGTCTAGTTAAATATTGAGTTTTCACAGGGTGAACCGAGTATTGGTTGTAATGTTAATGTAGCTCAAGTTAACCCCGATTAATCGATTCAAATATTCATAATCAATTATAACAAGTTAATTATGGTTATAACAAGTTAATTTGCTACAGAGCCATTTCAGGTTTTGCTGATGATACATCCTATTCTTTTGTTTTCTGCCTGCGGCAACTATGAGTGAAATATCACTTCATTAATCAGACGTATAAGACATTAAAGTCTGATAAATAAAGGAGAATTGCACTTATTCATTCATCAAAGATTAAATTATTGTTGTGCAGAAAAAAATATACTTACCCTGATACACACCTCGGGTCGTTAGCGACCCTATAAAATGTTTTAAAAGAAATAAAATCGAAAACAGGCATTTTTTTAATCATTTTTATATTGTTTAGAATTAATTGATTGAGGAAAAATAAGAGGGTTGATGTCTAACCTTAAAAAATGAATAAGGAGGGTAGTGAGGGTAGTGCATTTAAGGGGTTAATTCACTTCTCTATTCAAATAGTATTGAAAGGTATATGATTGTCAAACATATTTTGACAGAGTTGCTAAAATTCTAATAATCTATGGCGGTTTTGGTTTGAAATAAATTGTGAATTTTATGGAAATATGAAAAATGTTGCTGTATTTCTCCTAACTAAAGATGCTGATTAAACGAAATGAAAGTGATTCTTTGAGTGCTGTCACACTTACCTAATTTTTGTATCTGAAAGTGGAATGCTTCAAAAAAACAAATGAGGCCTTAACAACTATAATGGACCAAAAAGAGATCCAAATCCACTTTTGAGCCCTGACATAGTATGAATTTAAAATGAACTAGATACGTTTCCCCTTCAAATACGAGTAAGAGTATAAACCTACACATTCCTACAAACCCACACAATTTTTGAGTAATGTTATATGATTGCAACAATGTCAAACAAGGCCGAATTTCACCTGGGCTGTTTGGAGACATTATTTCCATTTGCACACACTGTGAGGAGGTGCAGCACAGATTCATTAGAAACTCAATGTTCTTTATTTCTCCACTTTATTCCCATCAGCAACCAAGAGAGACGCCACACACTCACGGACACCCTCCTCGCGTATCTCCACGGCAACTCGCAGCCAGGTTAAATCAGTTGTGAGTCTCACTGGGAGAACACACATTATCTCAAATAATTCCTCCCAACTAAAAAGCTTTTTTGTTTCACTGCGACAGGGACAGAATTGGAGGGAAGCGCTCCATTTGCGAGTATCAAATAATGGGAGCAAAATAAAGCTTGTCTTTTTTCATTTGTCTCCTCTGATGAACTGATAAATATGGTTTGGCCTCTGGAGGACCATCTCCATTTCAATGCTTCCTGGCTTTCTCATGTTTGCATATCGACTTGCATGGAAAAATTTCATGCAACTTGGCCTACGGAGTGTCAGAGCTGCATGGTCGGTTAAATGAGTTTGCCAGGAAATGTGCTACCTGAAAGTGAGTAGGAAAGAGGCTTCAGTGAACTTGTCTAGAATACTCAAACACCTGGGCTGTCAAGCTTTCTTGTTAATGTTTGATGGTATTAAAAGGCCGCTGCATGCCAAGTAGATGTGTGTCTACATTCCATGTACCTGACTGGGAGAACCAGAGAGTGGGAATGTGATAAAACAGGGAGCAGAGGGAAAAGAGCCAGGGGGACGCCTTATGGGGTGTGTTTAAAAAAAAAAGAAAAGAAAACCTTGGTTTTACTTTGAAGTGTAATTGGCCACTTCGCTACAGATGCGAAAACTGAGGGTCCCTTTGCTGTTCTGTAAGCCTGCAGAAGACTGAAGATCAAAGAGGATGTGATGGATATCATCCCCATGTGTGTGTGTGTGTGTGTGTTGCATGGCAATATACAGTATCACCATCTGTGAAATATGAAAGTGTTTATGTGCTAATCTACAGATCAGAGAACCTTACTTCTAAATCATAAATGGATATGATTTGAACACATGCTAAATCATTTATACCTATTATAGACATTTGGTTAATTAAAATCATTTACTTTTTTAACTGATTGTTGGACAGGGAAGAGATGACAGTAGCTACTGTACATTAATTGGGGGTCAAAATCAGGAAATGTCATAAGTTCAAATGCTTGCAACCCGCATGAGTGTCATTGTTGATCCACCCCTAAATGATCTCCACCGGTAATAACGCCTAGCAACTGCAAAACAACATGCAAAAACTCTCCTCACACCTTAGCAATGCCCAACTCCCACCAAGAACAGCCTAGCAACTGCATAACAAAAACTAAAACACTATGATGCCCTGGCAACCAACAAAAACGAACAAAATGCTAGCAACATCCGAAAACCTTAATAATAATGGCAATACAGTGTTAATTTCGTTAAAAAAAGAAATCTATGACTAAAAATGTTTGTTGACAAGCTTTTTTTTTTCATGACTAAGATGAGACAATGACGCGACGACGAAACCAACGTCATTGAACGACAACTGTGACTATATAAACATGCAATATTGTTGACATAAAAAGACAAGACTAAAGTATAGTTTAAAAAAATACAATTTGACCAAAATCACTTTTTGTTTTTGTTGGGGGAAAAAAGGGGAGACAAAAAATGAGCCGATGAGAGCTTTCATCATGCATGCGTTCTATAAGAAAAAAAAATCTACACAGTGTTTTACTTGCAACTTAACTAAATGTGATAAAAACTGAAAAGTACATTTGACACATGAACTAAGACTAAATAAAATAATCAACCCTATCTCACGACCAAGTCGTACGAATTCGACGAATGATTAAAAGTGGCTAATTCGTAACAATTCATACGACCTCACTCGTACGAATTAATACGATTTTGCTAAATCGTACATATTTTACGAATTGGCCAATTCGTATGAATTCGTACGAATGACCCTTACCCCGCCCCTAAACTTAACCATCACGTGGGTTTAGACAAATCGTACGAATTAGTACGAGTGAGGTCGTACGAAATAGTACGAATTAGACACTTTTTAATCATGCGTCGAATTCGCATGAATTGGTCGTGAGATAGTGTTGAAATAATAGCTTAATAATAGGTCAAAAAAATGACCACAACTGTGAAAGCACTGTGAGAAATACCCTGGCAATCACAGAGAAAAACCTAAACAATGCCCATAAACACCCTGAGCCCTCTCAAATCCCTGTAATAATGCCCCGGCAACCACCCTAGTAATCACATAGCAACATGCTAAAAACACCTTAGAAATTCCCAGCAGCCATTGCAAAATGCAAAAAAAAAAAATACTGACATTAGCAACCAACCACATGCTATATTTAAGTGTTTTTAGCTGTGTGCTAAAAACATTCAAAACAGCTTAGCAACACACTGTGGCGAGTTGCATGGGCAAGCAGCATATTTTCTTCATCAACTCTCTCAGTCCCACTGCTCATCCTTCTTAGAAGTCTGTGACTCTTGTAACTGTAAAGAGTGAGTGAAAGGGAGGAAAAGAAAGAGAGATTACACGTTGAGGGATAATTGGAGTCACACAGAGATAGTGTTCATAATTACAGTCCTTACCTCAGTACAGCAGGTTGCACTCACACTTTCTCAGTAACACAATAATAAAGATCAGAGGGGTGTTTTCACAGGCCGAGGCACATCGTGCGTTGTGAGACCTGCACTTGCAACCCAACTATATCTCATGACCGTACAAGAATATTGGGCTTTAAGTTGGGCCGCAGCTATAAATCTGGACATAAGAGCGAGCACTCAGACTAGTGAGGTTAGGCTTTCACAGCTCACAGATCACAGCATGGCTCTTACTCTTATCTGGCACCCTGTTCACTTCACTAGACTTTCGTTTTCTCCCTCCTCAAGCATATCCTTTACCTCACAAGCACTGTTCCCAGCTAAAACGGTGCAAACCTCCCCCTCTTTTTTCTCTCAAAATGTATTTTCCTGCTAATGTCAGTGTTGCCATCCACGGTTTTCCCACGGCATTTGGGCTACACAGGTTTCTTTTGAAGGGGTTGTACTTTTAGTCAGCAGGTTGAAGTCGATTTTTACTCCCCGGTGTCACGACAAATCCGGTAGGCCTACTCCCTCGAAATCGGGTTGCTATCAGTAGCCCAATTACTTAATGATTATACTAAGTAGACACGAACGCTATTAATTTAAAATAAGAGTCGCCTAGCTTGTATAGCCAATTCAGCCACAAATGTTGATATCAACAATTGAATTCTTGATATCAAAAAATGTAATTGTTAATATCAAGAATTCATATCCTGGAAATGAATAAAAATTAAAACGGCTTGCCATAGCCCATCTTGAGCTCAACAGGTTCATGGACGTATGGTATGAAGCACTTAAGATCTGAGCCATAAAGATTTGCATGACCTTATAAATGGTACATAAAATTTCGACATAAAACCATCAGAGACCTGAATTGATCTTAATGTACTTGAGTTAATCAAGGATGGCTGATTATCTTTATCTCACTTATAGGCTATTTGGCACTTCTTTTTATCACCATAGTCTGTGAAATAACTTATGCCCCATTTGCCTTTATGAGTGGATTTTTTTATTTTATTTTTTCATTTGCAGTTGTCATTTTATGATCGTGGCACCGTTTATGCCAAAATGGTGGCTGAAGCTACACAAATAAGTGTAGATATAAACAGCTGGCATGAACAGGTATGCCGGAGTCATAACCTGCCAGACCCAACACCTTTTATCAGCACGCTGCTGCCATCTACTGGATAATTATATTGTTCGGTTCAGTGTGGCACTGCAAAATGAGCCTGCAGGACTGATGGAGAGCACAGCACAATTCAGTGATGTGTGAGCCTTCTGTGTAAACAGCATTCCAGTAAACAAATCTTGATTTTTAATCATATTTAATATTCATGCTTAGGCCTTCGACACAACCTTTTATCCAAATAATAACATGCTGCAGCCTATTTAAAAATGAATCTTCTCTCTGCGCTTACTTAAATAACACCCTGCCGCCATGTTCCACAGTTGCACCGTTTTATTTTTCTCTGTTGTGACAAGAGTCACTGTCTAAACAGACCTCAACACCATGTTATAAAGCCTCAATTAGTCATGATAATAGGATGACAGTTTTGCATTCTGGAAGGGTAATGGCTCGTTTTAATCGTGCATTTGCATGAGCGCGCTCTGGGTGGAGGTGAGAGGTGGGCCTCATATGAGAAACATTTACTCAGCGCTTGATTACATAGAATAGACACACTTAATTGTTGAGAATTGAATAATGAGCCTTTATTCTATTTATCGGATTACGGAGCCTTTTAGCTGTCCCCTGCTGATCGTTTCAAAGGGCGCTCAGGTCACACAGTGTTGTCAGGTTAGGAGGCGTCGGAGGTGAGCAGGTCACATGGAGACGTGGAATAGTAATAAGCTGGATGTCTTTATTGATCAGCCTGCCGATGTAACCGTATGATCTGTCATATTACCAGTTTGCTAGCTGGAAATGGTGATCTCTATGAGGAATGGTGTTATTATTGTTAATAAAGATGAGTAAATATGAATTCATTCATTTAGCTAAGCTGGAATACATTTTCACAACTCTAAAACTAACTAATATAAAATAGAAATAGTCACAAATTATTAAATAAACTGAAATGAAACAATTAAATTGACAATAATAAAATAGAAATTTAAAAAATGAATTCAAATGAAAAAACTATAATAACCCGGGCATGGATAAGTTGTGTATGGTTGTGATATGAAATACAGTATTGTGGTGGCAACATTTGAGAATCAGAAATGGCCATATTGATCTACCATTAATCTAAATATTTGGGAGGATATGCTCCATGTCCAATATCGCCCTTGGTTTCTATCAGATCGCAAGCAAAACATGCTTCAAAGCATACGACACTGATTCAATGCAATTCAAAGGGAATTTTGAAATGAAATGCTATTGAATGGCATTGCAAGGCTGTTATATGAGCATACTGAAAACTAAATTAAATAAGCATAATCAAAAAAATAAACATTAACAAACAAAAAAATAACAAGTAACAAGAAATAACTAAACTGAGATACATTTGTATGACTCCAAAAGCTAAATGGCTTCAAATTAATTTTAGTTTTTGATATATGGTATGTAAACCACAAATTAACCATTTTGAAAATAAAAAATAAAAAATATTTTTCTCCATATAATGGACTTCAATGGGAACCAAATGGTTCAAGGTACAAAAGACAGTTTCAGTGCAAACTGCAAACAGTTCAAAGGGCTTTAAACAATTCCAGATGATGAATAAGTTTTTTAAAAGTTTTATAAGCTCAAATGCTCGCCTTGCTCTGTACTGCGATGCACGTTCGTGACTTTTCCGAGTCAATTTTGTTCGTTGAATATGCCAAAGGACTCAGAAAAAGATTAGTTCATTTTGATGAACGAGTTCGGACAGGAGAGTCACAAACGTCCGTCACAGAACAGAGCAAGGCGAGCATTTGAGCTTATAAAACATAAAATGTGTTATTTATTTATTAAATGAGCGATCATTTCACTTGATAAGACCCTTATTCATCGAATCGTTTAAAGCCCTTTGAACAGTTTGCGCTGAAAGTGTCTTTTGGACCTCGAACCGTTTGGTTCCCATTGAAGTGCATTATATGGAGAAAAATGCTGGAAAAAAACCTTCATTTCTTTTCAACTGAAGAAAGAATGACATGGATATCTTGGAAGACATGGGGGTGAGTAAATTATCAGCAAAAGTTTGAACTACTCCTTTAAGCAACATAAATATAAATAAAACATAGATTCTGTGCAATTCAAAAGGAAATTCAAAGTTACATACTACTGAATTCCCACGATCAGGTAGAGGATAAAGTGGTTTGGATAGATGGATGCTATAGAATTGCATGGTGAGACTATGCATTATATGGATCTGGTGATGTTGTTATTGAGTTGCATTATCCTTGTGGTGGCTTGAATAAAATGACACTCATTGTGGCAAAGCGTACAACGTGAAAATGATATGTTGGTACTCCAAGACGTGTGATGTTGACAGCGACTGGTTCCATCTAAACCCCTTCTTTTATTTTCCCCTGCTCAATCAATTGGGAAATGAATTCTGATGATCAACCCAAAGCTCACTTCTTTTTTTTTTTTTTTTGCGGTCAGAGCGATGTCCAGCGATGGATGGTTGTCTCACTGGCTGTAATTCGCCTGAAATCCAATTACAAAGAAACCGACGCTAAGCCGAAACACGCTAAGATGAAAAATGAATCTGGAGAGTGTTTTGCTCGCTAGAGCTGTTTTTGCGTGGCAGGCCGATCCTCAAGCACAAACTCGGTTAGGTCTGCTCGCTGGAAACCCACATTACGCTGACATTAGCATAAATGGGTTATCGATTCTCTTTGAAGTTAACCTTCAGTTCTGTCCTGTGGAATTATCTGGGGTGGACCGAAGAGCTTGTGTAGGTGTGTGTGCACGCGTGCGCGTGACAGTAATGAAGATGTGACCTTTCAGGTCGACCCCTCCTGCCCCGGACGAGTCTTCAGCACATCGCTCACCACTACACGCGTGTCACAATGTCATCCGCTCCATTTCCAGACGTGTAGTCTTCTTTCACGAGCTGTCAGTGGACACATCTCGAAGCTCGGGGCTTCGCAAGTTCTTGACAGGAATTTTTGAAAGCCTGTCTTAAAGGCACAGGCCTGTGTCACTGGGCGATGAGAGAGGGGGGAAAATTAAGCGAGGGATGGGTTTGGGAGGGGGACGTGCAGTGGAGACTGACCAACGAGAAGAGGAGATCAGTAAATAACAGTCACCCCAGGGGCCTGATCTAGGGTGCCTCCTCATCTGGCCCCCAGTCAATTTAATTTAAATGTAAATTTCAGGGATGCGTGGCGTTAAAAGGCTTATATTAGCAAAAAGGGAAAAGTTAATGAATATATTTCAATCTCTGTAACCACACAGCCATCCTCATTTACCTCTTGGAATATATGAGCAGTGCTGCTGGAAATTGGGACTGTGGTGTACTGTGCGTGCGTGTTCTCCAACAGCCCACTTAAACCAGCCTTCACAATCCCTTATCCAGTCCATCACCTCTGGTAATGCCGACGGCCCGTTTGAGCTCGACTCTATATATGAACATCATGTTAAAATGATCATGATGCTACTGCAGCTTTTGAGAATGAAAGCTGTCAAGAAATGTCCAGCTCAGAACTAAAAGAAAATGTTATATTATCACCCCTTTTTTTTGCATTATGACTTTATTTTTTATTTTCAGGACTAACCACATTTACCCCCAAACTTTTGACTGGTAGTGTATATATATATATATATATATATATATATATTCATATACTAGTTCTATTTATAGATCATGGTAGCAGTCTGTTTTAATGAGTTATTTTTCAATAAAATTGATTCACTGTAAAAAATGTTACTGCTATTTAATTTAAAAAAAATATATAGTAACAATTGTTACACTTTTTTTTTTTTTTTTTTGAGTAGTTAAGGCTTGATTTCTTTCATGGAATCTACCTGAATAAATAATGTAAAACCCCCCTAATTATTTAGTCTATGATACAATGAATTGAATATTTTTAGTGAAATATGCTTTTTTGTTTAAAGTTGATGCTCAAAAGTGTGTGAGTTAGAGTGGAACTAACCTGTTTACATTTGACTTTGAGTTACATTGCATTATAATAGAAACTCTTTCAAATGTCAAACATAACTGAACATTAAACATTAACAGATGTTTCCGTTTCCTTTTGGATGCTAATGTTTCCACCAGGGTTCTTAATTAGCCGAACCATCCGAATGTCATTGCTTGTCCTCCATCTATACTGCAGGTTTGGCACCAGTTAAACCAGCATGGACCAGCAAGGAAATTCATGCAAGAGAGAGAGAGTGGGGGGTGAGGGGGGATGCTGAAAAGACATTGGTGAGGAAGACAGAGATATTGAGAGGATGGGGGAGGTGAGAGAATGGGCGAGTGGAGCGGTCTTGGGAAGAGGGTTCACAGGCTAGTGCCTACTTGAAATTCAGGTTGGTTAAAATTCTGCCTGCATACTGTATGTGTGAATTGGAGAGGCGTCTCATCTAAGAGTGCAAAGGCTTTCCTCACAGAGTGCCAACAGCTGGAAGTGTTCATGTCAGCTCTAGTGAAAGGCCTTCCTGTGTTACTATAGTAATGCACACACGTTCTGTAAAGCAGAGGAGGGTTATGCATGAAGACACTGAAAGATACTGAAAGTGATGTCAGAGCCATAAAACAGCTTTACATGGGTGTTTCTTCAACTTTTGACACTTGTTGCTATTTATATCCATTAGCAGGTTTCACCTTTCTTCATAACATTTAATCTAAATTTCAGCAGTTACTCTTGCTTCTTTTGAAATGCCTCATGTATAAACAGTTTTTTGTATTGTTCTATGTGTTCTTTAACCAGCCTTCCAAACTTGAAATATATACAATATTTGTCAATTTTGTCCATAATAAAGGTCTTTTTTTAACTTTTTAAAATGTACTTGTTTAACAAGTCAGTGAAGAGCTTGAGATTAAATTTAAGACCTCAATCAAGGTAATTATCAATATATAAAATATTTAATTTAACCAAGCTGTAACTTTTT
Organism: Pimephales promelas; assembly: GCF_988280905.1. Classification (NCBI taxonomy): domain Eukaryota; kingdom Metazoa; phylum Chordata; class Actinopteri; order Cypriniformes; family Leuciscidae; genus Pimephales; species Pimephales promelas. Next base: position 27,458,741 of record NC_142783.1, read on the forward strand.
TAAATTATTCAAACAGTGTTAAATTGCCACAATGAAGACAAAATAAATAGTATTCCAAAATGTAGCTAATTTACACCAGTGTTCACCAATTCATAGGATCTTTAATGTATAGATACTTATCACTTCTACTTGTGCTTGTGTACTGTATGCCCATGCCGACTATGTGTGTTCATGCGTGTTCAATCCAGTCAAAGATGTTTGCATTTGATTTATATATTTTTGAGATGTGAGGATAGATTGTGACTTCTATGCTGTGTGTTTTTGTGCTTTGCCAGCAGAAAACAGCCGCTCATTTTGTTGGCTTGAGCTTGTTGCCTAATAAGAATGCTTAAATAATGACCCGCAGAGAGCCGTTGTCCTCCTAGGAGGCCTGTGCTGACGTGCTGACTTTTCACTCAACTCCAGTAAAGTCTGACATCCTGGGGTTACATGGTGAGCGCTGATCTAGATTTAGCTGTGCTTGCCTGGAAATCTCCCTATGATCCTTGCAACAGCACAAAATGGTTTCTTCTAATAACACCATTGCAAACATTCATGTCTATTAATGGACAAGACCGAAGCTTCCCCACAGCCTTCCCTGTTTTTTCCCCACAATGCTTGTGTGCCCATGTTAATAAAAGCTGGAGTGCTTCTTCTGGAGCTTTGCACCTTAGTGCCAGATCTAAGCTTGTGATTCTGTGATGCAATAAAGTGTGTAATTAATTTCTGATACAGGTACCAACTCCCTTGGATCCATCCCGCTCTGACACTCCAATAATATCATCACTAAACATCAACCCTTAAAGGAATATTCCAGGCTCAGTTCAAGTTAAGGAAAATCAACAGCATTTGTTGAACTAATTGTAAATTAATTTAGACTCCCTTCTTTTTTAAAAAAAAAAAAAAAAGAGAGAGAAGCGAATATCGAATATCACTTACAATGAAAGTGAATGGGGCCATTTTTTTAAGGATTTAAAAGCAGAAATGTGACACCTAAATTATAAAAGCACTTACATTAATTATTTTCTTAAAAATGGTGTACTATCTAAGCTGTTAAATCATAATTTGTATAATAATTTAGGGTTTATGGAGTTGCATTGTCATGACAACGAAGGAACTTCACACAGGACAGGTTTGTAAGTGATTTTTTTTTTATGTAAAAAAATCATGCATATCGTGATCTTGTGGCTATTCTACTGAAACAGAGTTTTTTACATTTACAAATTAGCCTCAACACTGCATTTTAAATCTAAAAGGGACCATTTGAAAAAAGTTTTTATGGTAATCAACATTATATTAAAAATGTTGTTGATTGTGCTTACACTGAACCCAAATAATTGTTTTAATAAATGATCTCTAGAGGGATGCTAAAGGTGATTGAACATCATGTCATTGTGTGCTGGAAGGAAGAAAGGGGAATGACATAAAAACCAATTCAATATTTTGGGAATTTTGAGTGGGATTCAAAATACATAATGTACCAGAGTAACATTTAAGCAGAGAAGTTAGATTTAAAGGGGGTGACATAAAAGATCTTTGTACCATAAAAACATACGTTTCATGGCTTAAAATGTCGTCCTCATTATAAACAAAACATTTATTTAATCAAGCTTAAAGGGGTTGTTGATTATGATTTCACTTTTTTAACTTTAGTAGTGTTTAATGTTGCTGTTTGAGAGTGGAGAGTTGGCATTGAAACTTTTGTTGAAAGATGAAGCAGTCAGCTCTATTGACAGCAGCTGCATCACAAACCGTAAGTAAATGATTTCATAATGCTTTGTCTTTAAATTACAGTTTTAAGGAAAATGTTTTCAAAAGACTTACTCATGTACAATAGTGATACTGTTTACTATGCAGTGATAACACAGTCTCATCCCAAGAAGTCATATAACTGACGTCTTGGGACATCTTTTGACCATACGTCAACATCCGTCTATTTAGGGTACCCTTAAACGTCGGTTATATGACGATCCCGGGCCGTCATACAACTGACGCTTTACCTTTAATGTCACATGTTAGCCAATCATAACAGAGGCCATTTACTAACAAGCCTTAAAGGGATGGTTCACCCAAAAATTTAAATCCTGCCGTCATTTACTCACCCTCAAGTTGTTCTAAATCTGTACGCAGTTCTTTCTTCTGCTGAGCACAAAATAAGATATTTTGAAGAACGTTGGTTGCCAAACAGTTGATGGGCCCTATTGACTTCCATGTGGGAAACAAAAAATACTTTGGAAGTCAATGGGGCTCATCAACTGCTTACCTATATTCTTATCTACATTTGTGTTCAGCAGAAGAAATTTATAAAGGTTTGAAATAACTTTTGGGTGAACTATCCCTTTAAAGCAGTCGCCCCTTGAAAATTAAATCTTTTCAGACAGAGGGTCCGAATAAGGGTTGAAAATAATAGTTTTTAAGTGAACCTCAAGGAACATACTGTAGTAGCCATACATTTTTTTTAAATCCATGTCATGTTAATGATCCCTTAGTCCAACTCTAAACGTCCTGATGCAGATCTCTAGCACAGCACTGATCAGATTCTCAGTTTTTGCATACAATTTTCTGCATTTCTCACACACTAAAATATGTAACCAAATACTCATGTTATGTGTGACTCGAGTTTGTCAGTTCCATGAAAATCTACTTAGCTTTCTGTGGAGTTCCATTGGGTCTTTTTATTTGATCATTTCCAGTAATTAGATAATTTGTCTATCTATTAATTAATGAATTAATAAATGTATTTAAATTATACATTAATTGGAGGCCTTAACAGGAGACACATTCAAATTTTCGTTTGTACAATGCTGTGCTATAAATTTGCTTGATTTAAGTAGGAAAAGTTAGTTATTTTTTTTCCCTGTTATTTAAAATATGATTGATGTTGTGAATTTGTATGTCTTCCACGATGCAGAACAAATTACCGCTAAGGGGTAGGCTATAAATAGCCTAATAAAAGGTTTGTAAATATGTAAGCTATTACTGAAACTTTCAAATGCCAAAGGCCACAGAACAATGGAGTTGTAAATCTTTGCAACTGCATGACATATTGTTGGGATAGGCCTACACCTTCTTGACTTGCCCCTTCAAGCTCAAACAGATAAAATGTATATAAAAAGGCACAAATGTGCTTTTCCACACTCTTTCTTCTAGGCTATTTGAAACATGTCAAGCACAGGCTACTTTTTGCCTATAGTAGCCTATTATTGTTGGGTATAGGCTACAAACATTTTCAGGACAAAAACAATGAACATTTAAACTAAAGTAGTTTGAGCTATATTCATATACATTTACGTTTCCATTGTATTTTATGTTTACCATTTTGAATACAAAATGAAATTCATGGGGTGCGAGAGGATGGAATACAATTATTTAGTTTACTGGCGGGAGGGTAGGACAACCTGTCAATCACATGAGAAAGCCCCACCCTACTTCTTCAAGAAGCAATTTCCCCGTTTCATATATAAATCACAATAGGGAAGAAAAGACTATCGCATCTTATGTTTCTTGACTTTTAAAATAATAGCGTTAAGTTATACAAAATCGATTAGGCTGCACTCCAGTTTTCACCATATATTCATGGAGGAGGAGTAGGCTTAACACCAGTTAGCCTCACTACCCATTTCTCTTACATTCTGAGAAAAAAAGACTTGAGAGTAAACTCTAGCCAATAGTATTGTACACCAACACGACCAGCAACTTTGCCAAATCTACAGTGACTGTTGTGCTCAGAGTTCGGCTGCTCTCACCTGACTCCTCCCCCCCCAACCCTCTCCCCCCCGAGTTCGATGCGCTCGTCTCTCGGCTCTGCTCAGGCTTGTCAGTGCGGGCGAGAGCACTGCTAAACATGGCGTCGGACGGGATGATTTTAACCAACCACGACCACCAAATCCGAGTTGGAATATTGACAGGTAAATACGAAATGACACTAGCTCCTTTTACACCTCGTCGCTCGTGCTGGTCTGTTCGTTCACGCTGTTGCCCGCTGTTGATAGTCGTGCTGGTGGTGATTTCTATCAGCGAGTTCTGCCCATCTCGCTCGCGTTCCTTGACTCATTTGTAAAAAGCTGTGCGTTTATTTATCTAAATATTCTCGTATTCATTTCTACACACATGCGATAATGTATCCGACTCTGTGAGATCTGCCTTTGGTCTGTCATGCAGCACAGCTCAGTGTCAAGACAACAGTTTGTGTGATGAATAATTCATAGCTTGTACGCAAGACATCCAAATAACATAAAGCAGATAGCTGGAAAACCCTCCTATATCTGTGAATGAACATTCCGATCGATGCCATATGTCTGTTTATGATCGTATTAACGTGTGTTGCTGCTGAATAGTGCTGTTATGTAGATACGAGTTGGTATTTGGAGTTGGTCACGCAGTGTGTTTTTTTCCCCTCCTCATGGATTTCTGCACAGCAGCATCTCAGCTTCTGGTTTGCTGCTTCGAGTCTTTATTTGTACATGCACGGTGATATCTAAATATATAAATATAAATCTAAAATACAGCGTCTCGTGCAATAGATAGATCCACTTCGAAATGCACCTGAAACACGACTTTCAGGGTTAACGATAATGGCTTTTACTATGCGCGCGATCGAGTAGTACCCTATTCTCGTGTATGCAATGCATGTGAATCGTTTGCTTTGATCGCCACCCCAATTTTGGCTAAAATTAGGGGAACGAAGCAGCCGCCTTCCCTGTTAAATATCGCTGCCGTTGCTTCCCCTCGGGAGCAGGAAGGAATAAGTGATGAGTGATGAATACCGATGTCCGATTCGTGAACATGTTTTTTTTTTTTGAGTCAGAGATCTTTATAATGAACTTGTTCACAATCACAATTAGTTCGCGAGTCGGATATACGAGTCGAATTGATCGATTGATTTAGTGACTCTGACTCATTAACTCATTGATTCGAGAACAGTTTTTCCTACTCGTAAATAATGTGCAGTGTTCTGTAAATAAATGAAAACTTTATTAGCCTATATAAACGTTTTATTCAACATGCATGATTATGCAATCCCATTAGCGACATTTCAGCGAAATTTTGCATGTGTGATATTGCCAATATATAATGTAACAATCACTTTTAAACCAAGCAGCTCTCTATTAGTCCACACTGCAAACTTGTGTGACCAACTTGAACACATTGTGAATTCTGTGTGAGGAAATCTTTGGCCCTCATCATGTGAAATTCCTGTTTGCACTGATTCCAATAAAATAATTGGATATAGTCCTGAAAATTCGGCGAACAACAATAAATGTGACAGCATCAATTTAGTGTTATTAAAATCACCCTTATTAATAATACTAACTTATGGCAACAATTTTATCAAACTATGTGGCTGCATGGTTTTATTGGAACATTTTCGAGCATTTAATACCACACAATGATGTCACGGATCACATATCACATGATGTAAAATAATCACTGAATCATTTTTAAACTGGTTCTTTGTAACAGACGGCTTAAAGCAACCGAATCATGGAAATGAATTGGACTTGGATCACAAGTGATGAAATGCACACACACTGACTGAATGCAAATGTCAATGACTTTGCAGTGTGTCACATGTTCATGACAGTCTTTTCGGCGTGCTTCCGCAAGCCTATTCCGTGAGCACGAGTCTCTGAGCTTGTTGCGAGGGGGAATGGCATAAAAGAGTGTGGGAATCCCCCTCCCCCCTCCACACATGCACCCCTGGTATAAGCATGACTGCTGGCTGAGGGTGCTGTCCACTGTTTTTTTGGTGCTGAAATGCTGTCAGCCTCATATTTGTGCTTTTCGCAATGTTTTTCTCAGCTATATGGAGCTGAAACAGAAATATATTTGAAAAGGTGAGAGGGATTTTCCTCAGGACATTATAAGCAGCACCCCCCTTTTCCACTTTCTCTTATACTAACATCAGCTGATCTAGTCCATCATTAGTCGCAGTCACGGCAAACCCTTCTAGGAGATTGGTTAGCATGCCTGCACTGTGTTGGGGCATTTCGTGGAAGCGCACGCTTATTGATGAGGAGCTCTGTGTGTGTGTGTGTAAAGGAGGTAGGGAGGGAGCAAGAGCGAGTATAGATGCCTTAGAGTGAGACGAAAATGGGACCAAATACAAAGAACGAAACGTGCATACTTAATAGTGAGCGAGTGACACATCGCCATTTCTAGACAGTTGTGCATTGACAGGGCAAAAACCTTTTGACCCCTTGTTTTAGATGTTGTCAATTGGTATAATAGAAACATAACTGGGGCTTTCAAATTAATAGATCTCCAAACTAATGCATAAAATGGCATTAATACATTTTTTTAATTAGAAACCAGAGATTTTGTGCAATTCAAAGTTGGGGTGGCAGTCGAGACATGCTCTGCAGATATCCGAGTGGTTTCCAGAACGTTATCATTGTTCCGAAAGCTGTCTCGTATTATGAATGTTTTACATATAACATTCATAGCCTGCAACATTTTAGGGGAGAAAGGGAAATAATGAATGCATATAAAGGACAAATGCAGAATTCTCATGAGTCTCAAGGTTTTGGTTGAATGCTGAGCTCAAAGGCTTGGATTTTCGGAAGGGTGTTGCTTTTGGTTTTTATAGAATGGTAAAGTATTTGTGTGTCCTACAAACCACCTCCTGAAAGGGATTGTGATTTTGGACCAATTTTGACGTGTTGTAAATGCCATATATTTACTGCATTCATCACGTTTGCTCAACCAAGCGTTTTTCATTCTGATTGCTTGAGCTGTAGTTGTGCATGCTATGGAGGGTTAGATACATCTATCGGTAAGTCGTTGGTTGCTTTTTGATATCGGATACATGAAATAACTCATAGAGAAAAAGCCCAAGCTTTTAGATCATTTCCTCTCCAGCTCTCATCTTTCAATTCAAAGGTGCCAGCATCAGAGTTACATTCACGGCTGTGGATGCTGTCAGGACTTGTCTCTGAGGTGTTCAGAGTGATCCTCCCGTGTGGGCAGGGCTCCTCCTTCTGAACAGCTGTCGTACTTCAGCGAATAAACTGAAGTCAGGTACATGCCTGTCATTGATGGGCTTTATTTCCTCAAACACAGGAAATTATTGAGTTCTGGATTTTTTTTTTAGCATCCAAATGGGTTTTACTATGTATGAATCCCTGTGCAAGACATGCGGGGGAAAAATTATATTGTGGCCACAAATTTTAGAATTCTTAAAATGCCTATAATAATATCCAATTTGTTACAACAATGTAACCACAAGGTGGTACTCTCTAAACCAAAACACCAGCTTAGTCGTTAAAGAAGTAGTTCACTTTTGAAAAAACTTTTGCTGACGAAACGTTTCCAGACGATGAATAAGGGTCTTATCAAGCGAAACGATCGCTTATTTAATAAATAAATAACAAAGTTTTATTTTTATAAGCTCAAATGCTCGCCTTGCTCGGTTCTGTGAGACACGCTTGTGACTCTCCTGTTCGAACTCATTCATCAAAATGAACAAATCTTTTTCCGAGTCATTTGGTTCATTCAACGAATGAAACGAACGAATTGACTCGGAAAAAGATTTGTTCATTTTGATGAACGAGTTCGAACAGGAGAGTCACCAACGTGCATCGCAGTCCAGAGCAAGGTGACCATTTGAGCTTATACAGTAAAACTAAAACTTTGTTATTGTTTTCTTTAAATGAGCGATCGTTTCGCTTGATAAGACCCTTATTCATTGTCTGGAATCGTTTAAAGCCGTTTGGTTCCCACTGAAGTCCATTATATGGAGAAAAATACTGGAATGTTTTCGTCAAAATCAAAAACCTTAATTTCTTTTCGACTGAAGAAAGAAAGACATGGACATCTTGGATGACATGGGGGTGAGTAAATTATCAGCAAATGTTTTTTTGAAAAGTGAACTACTAAATATATGGTCAAGTATGCCGGCCTGACACATGACGGGAAGAAGGAAGAAATAAGATATTATGGCCAAAAATGTAGAATCTGTTACCTTGACTTAATTCATTATCTGACTTTAATTAAGCTAAATCGTAGCCACGATTTGAGTAAAACGAAGGAACGAATTAGTACAATGTGGCCACAATTTACTAAAATGAGAGAATGGATTAATAAGATTTCCCCCCTTGTGTTGTGTGTGGGGCTGCGTAACTTTGGTTTACTTGGCAAGATATTTTACCATTAAACTGAAGTTTCGATTTAGAGAGCGTCACCTTGGCATTATATTAATACAACACATTGGGTATTATAGCGTGCCACAAAAATTAATCCTAAAACCCAGAAATTAGTTAGCATAACTTTTTTGTTTTGAAATAAGATCTGTGGTAAACACAAGCTTAAGATATTGTTCACGTTTTATTGTATGACAATAAAATACATCAGGATTTACCCCCTCGTGATATATTTAAGCTTTTAGATGGCGGTCGACAACAAGTGGCGAAATGGGACTTCAGAGGCCATTGAGGACATTAAACGTCATCATGCCAAACAGATCAACTCATCTCCTCACTAGTCGACTTTTACAGCCTTTGTACTGTTGGAAAACATTCTAACTCATACTTTCTAACTTGTAGATTTTAAATATAGACAAAAATTTGTCAAAAGTGAGGGTGTTGAAGTCGCGACTCGCGATCGTGGAATAGTTCTTTATAGCCTAAATTTGGATTTTGACTTCTGGCGATTGCATTAAGAATTCAAAATTACTGAAAATTGTATTCATTTGTGAAGATCAAGAAGTATCTTAAACTTTTGTTGGCCGCACAGAGCTTATTTTCTGTAGTTGACCAAAAGTCATTGGAAAAAATCCGATTGGCTTTTTGTTAAGGGAACCAGGGTGATGCTAACTTCCGGGTTGGCATACAAAAATGTTTTCCCTGCACTGCAGCTCTCTGTTATAGCCATCATTTAAGTACCGTAATCGTTGTATTGAATTTTTTATTATCAAATTGTTGCATTTTTTACATCCCTAGTCACCAGTAAACTGCTCTCGTCTTGAGATCCACCTTCAGATGTAGTTCCTCAAGGCCATTGTGGTGTCAGAGCATGTTAGCACCCTTGTGAAGGATATCTTTGTGCTAACACTCAAACAGCTCTCCAAAAGTTTACACTTCAAGTCCCTTTAACACCTCCACCAACCCTTCAGTGGTGAGGGAGCAGACACTTGAATGGCAATTGGGAACTCTTGTGCCAGACTTAAATGCAATAGAGGATCTTGTATTTGAAAGACATGGGCCTCTGCCAAGAGCTAATCTCAGTTCTACGTCAACAGTTGCCATTAATAAGCCTTAATGAAAGATAGTTCGGATGTCAGTCCCCAGGTATCGTTTCGAAGCCATCAGTATTGAATTACAGGTGTTAAAAATTCAGACAAGATCAGCCCCGGAGAACACAGATAACAAAGCATTCTGGTCAGTGTTCTCAGAACGGCACGTATGCTAGATATCAAATCAAAGCTAAAGGCAAATGTGCGGCTTTTATGTAGTGGTTTATGCGAATACTCCTTTCCATGGTGACATGGATGACATTTTAGTGGATTTATGCTGCTCGTTTTCTGACTGTAGTTACCCTTTGGGGATGTAGAGGACAAATGGCTTCAGAATGATATATACATTTATGGTATTCTAGGTTTGTCGTCACTAGAGAAGCATATGAATGCGTATTTTTAAAAGATCACTGCCGTTTTTTCAAAGTTAACTAGGATGTTGAAAGACTTTGGACCTACAGTGACTTAATACTATATCATTCCTGAGGTATTTTGCCATAAAAAGCACTAAGCACACATGCTCACGGACAAAGTTTTATGTGTATCTGGTAACAAAGCTGGATAACACTTTGGGTAACATAAGACTAACATGCAATATAATAATATGCAAATATTACATTGTTTGAGATGTCTTTGTTATGACACCTTGACATAAACCAATACATCATAACCTGTCAGTGTCTTTGTCATGACAACTTGACATTATTGGTTCAGATTACACAATGTTACGATAGTCACTGTGTCAGATTACGCGATTTTGACTCCCAAAATCTTGTCGTGTCATGGACAATGTCACATGTCAGACTACACGTTGCTTCCTGACCAGTCATCGTGATGTCATCGAGAAGGCGATACTAGTAGCGAGTGACTTTCGGAAACAAACGTAATCAATGGATGAAGCGTTGAGTGTTGTATTGGCTGTCCTGTGTTTAGAAAAAAGTTAAAAAGATTGCTCGAAGAGGACAGTATGTGCTGTCAATCCTCCAAAGAGAACTTGAGGTAAAATATTGTTTTCTTATATATTTTTACTTTTAGTTTTAACGTTAGCACCATCGTCTCTCTTTCGTTTCACCATTTTTGAAAGTTGTGCACGTAAAAGCTTCTGTGCTCCTATTGGTCAACCTCATACATGTGGCGGAACCGTCGTGGACGACCGTTAAAAAAATGAAACATTCTAGTCTTTTGTCGTGATGATGACGTAGGTTGTCGCCCACTATGACACACTATACGAGATGCTACGATCGAATCTTGCGTCCCGACGCCCGTTGTCATTTACGAATCCCCACGACACCCTACGTCAAACGGATTGTGCCAAAATCGGGCTAAAATCGTGTAATCTGAACCAGGTAAGACAACACAACCTGTCATAAACATGACATAGCAGATTAATATATCAAACGTAAGAAACCACCTAACTTTATTGGTTAACATTACATTAAACTGTCAGGTGGTTGGTTTTGACATTGGCTGTTATGAAGCCATTATAACTTTTTAATGATAAATTCAATTAGTACCACTGTAGTTGAGGATGAAATATTCATGACACAGTTATAATGGCCTCATGATGACAGCCAATGTCAAAACCAACCATATGACAGTTTAACTTAATTTTATGTCAAGTTGTCATGCCAAAGACACTGACAGGTTATGATGTATTGGTTTATGTCAAGATGTCATAACAAAGACATCTTCAACAATGTCATATTTGCATTCAGAATGTCATTATTGAGCGAAAGACATTTAATGACAGTTGTCGTAAACGTGCATAAACCCTACTTCATATTCAAGACATGTCATGTCATGGTTTTGAAGGTGTCATGCCAGTCTTATGCACACCCCTTATGGCGCAACCAGACAGACCCATCGAAAGCAGTTCTCTTTCTGGTAACTGCATTTTGCTGAAGGTATCTTCAGTTTAGCGGATTATTAATCTATTCCATCGAGGGATTTCTGTCCAGATGTGGGCGAGATGAAATTGCATGCTCATGATAAATCCACTGCAGTTGTTATCTGCATATGTTTATAGCTCAGATCTCTCAGCATGGGCACAAGAATTTCTTTTTGAAGCGGATTATCTTTGAAGCATCTCTCTGCCGTTTAGAGAGCCATAGCTTGTACTGAGATATACTTAATGTAAGTCTCGGCTATAGTGTAACCCCCATGGCAATGATGTATTCTTTGAAACGCCTAAGGGGTCCACTTAGTCCAACTAAAACAGACAGAATTGAAATGGAAGGTTCTCTATGCAAGTAGATTTACAGTTTAACGTTAGGACGCTCATTATTGAGATAAATTACACTTTATTGCTTTTATTTTACATTAAGACACTCTTTCATTCAAAGTTATTTTGCTTATTATTTTATATATATGCTTGCTTGGGTATTACAATATGATTACAATTTATTCATTATTGTTTTACATTAAGACATTCTGACATGCAAACATATTTTATTTCCGCTCTTTAAATTTTATTTGTTTTTATTTCTCGTGATTATGCGTACAAGCAAATTTTTGAAAAACAAAAAGCATTATTTAGCATACAAGCATGTCCTTTTTATTTTGCATAAAACATGCTGACATGTCAAATTATTTGGCTCTTATTTTACATAATTTTGCATTTATGTGTGTCAAGTAAGAGCTGAAATAAAGAATAATCTTGCAAGCAAGCATTTCTTTATTAATAATAATTTCAATAATTGTGCATCAACATAGGAAGGCTGATTTATACTATTGTGATTTATACTTTAGCCTCTACGCTACAGACTACGCATTGGTTTTCATTTATACTTCTGCATCGTTGTCTGCGTTGACGCACAATTACAAAATTGTGCAAAACCAGGGGAGCGGTTCTAGCAAACCAATCACTGCGCTTGTGTTTGCAAATAATTGACGCGTTGTTATATTTTTGGAGAGGTGCACGTCAGGGTACGCGAGCTACACACAGCCTGCAGCGTGAGTTCGATGCAGAAGTATAAATTGGGCTTTAAACATAATTATTCTAACATGAAAGTAGTTTATTTTGGCTCATATTTTGATGCTTGCATGCCAAATTATTCTTTATTTAGCTGTTTAATGAGTCAAAATAAGTGTGTGTGAGCATACAAAAAGCAATTATTCTTTTATTTCTTTTTTTTTCTTTTTTTTGCACCTAATTACAGACAAAATGAATAGTGTATAATTTCCAAAATGGCTTTAACGGCTTTAATGGCTGAAGCCTTTTTTTTCTCAAGAAGGTCACCTGTTTGAGATCACCTGCTATTGGTTGACCAATAGTGACTGACAGCTCTCCTGTCCTCTCGCAGTGTGTTCCAGCATGGTTGGCTAACTTGGCTCAGAGGCCTGCCTCTATACCACACCACAAGCTTCATTCATAAATGCGTAATGGCTCATGAACGTGTTGGCTCTGTGTCTGTGTCCTGCTGGGGATTTGGAGCAGTGGGAAATATGATCCAGCAGGACATTTATACCATGCCGTCTAGCCTATGCTTCACTTCCCACTTACACTCAGATTGTGTGAACTCATTGCAGATGGTATATTGTGTGTTTTACACACACAGTGTATATGACCCTTATAGAGCCAGACTGGCCTGTTTGCTGACGTCATAGGCACCCAAGTTGAATTAAGTTTAAGTAAAACCTGATATCTTTTAATTCTCTTTTTTATATTGTTATTTAAAAGATGTCCTTTAGCTGAAGTGCTAATATACCTTGATTTATATCCATGTTCCACAAAGTTTTGTTGTGGCATTTTTTTCAGAGTAAAGATAAACTTATTTGTGTGTGTCTGTGTTTAAATTAAATATAATTCCTTGGGAAGAATGTTGTAATTTTTAAAATTAATTTCTTTACTATTTTTTACTGTATTATTGAATTATATGGGCTTTTCTATTTTAATACTGAAAGTCTGAAATATACACACAATATATGTTTTTTTTTTTTTTTTTGTTGGATAATGCTGAGCCCTGATGGTAATTCATTATTCATATATTTTTTTTTAAGTATTTGCTATAGTGAAATATTGACTGGTCCAATTACACGTTTAAGAAAACACTGTAAAGTTGTTTCAATATGAGCGCATCTGCTAAAAATAGTTTGTCTTCTATAAACATCTATGTAAATGAGAAACGGATTTTGCTTATTCGTAAGATATTTATATGCTCAAATGCTCCAGAGATCCATTTCAGTATGACAATATATCAGCCTAAGTGCCTAACAAGATATAATTCACTTCCGATTATGACTTTTATTTCAGCAAACTCGTGCCTCTTTCAGCTGTTAATGATCAAGAAATGACCTTTGCCCTCCTCTGTCCCATGATGCCCTGAGTGCTGGCCTTGAAATGCTGGATTTTTCACGCTGGCCTCCTGACTGCTGATTAAATGGATCTCTGAAGGAGTTCATGGCTGGTCATATATTTATCATGCTCCACCATTAGAGTTCAGAGACCAGCCCAGATCATGATACACACACACACACACAAAGCAGTGTTCCGCACCAATTAAAAATCAATGATTTAAATGCCACATATAAGAATGTGTATAAAACGAATGCATGCGCGAGGCTATTCTAGCGCAGTGGCTGAAATAGAGCACTGTTTGATAGTTAGCACAGCAGAGGCTGAAAATAAGCATGATAATCCTCATGCAGTTTTAATCGGCCTTTAATCATTACTCTCATTACACCCCTCCACTGTCAACGGCACTCCAAACACACTTCTGTCCAATGCTAGACACATGCAACTCTGAATACATAAGAGAAAGCCTGTGTGTTTGTGGAATGCATTGAGAACATGGCTTTGTGATTGTGTGAGCAAAAGTGGTTTAATTGTGTAGTTTTTATTGTTCTTTAATAATGCTGTGATTTTTTAAAAAATTTTATTTTAAGTTTTTTGTGATATTTTCATGGTTGTGAGCATAGTACTAGTGATGTAAACGTGTACACGTGTTTGTATTCAGGGAGCTATTCTCACCGCACCAGCCCCATGGAGCAAGGCCTGACACGGTTCGTATTGTTTTCGGTTTAATCGCCATAAAAAGCGCATCAAAATTTTTAGCTCCAGCTCTCTAAGCTGTTTATTATGCCTTTCTATTTGCATATCTTATATCACAAGCTATCCGTTTATCAGCTTGTTTAGAACCTGTGGCCGGTTGTATAAACTGCTTAAGGCTTTCACAAACTAAACGATTTTTAAAATCTTATCAAATTTTCAAAATGTGAGAGACGGCAAGCATGTCAATAATAAATCTTAAGATTTAACAGTTTTGTTCCTGTAGCATGTGGAGTGCCACTGCCAAGACGGCACACCACACGCTAACAGATTCACAAACAACAAGATTCCCAACTGTGAACACGGGAAATCTCTAGGGCTGTAAAACGATTAATTGCGATTAATCGCATCCAAAATAAAAGCTTGTATTTACATAATATATGTGAGTGCACTGTGTATAATTATTTTGTATATATAAATACACACACATGCATGTATATTTAAGAAAAAAATATGATTTATATATAAAATATTTATGTTTGTATATAATATAAATCTGTATATACATGAAAATACATGAAAACAAAAGCATGTGTGTGTATTTATATATATATATATACAAAATAATTATACACAGTGCACCCACATATATTATGTAAACACAAGCTTTAATTTTGGATGCGATTAATCGCGATTCATATGTGTGTGCAGTGTGTATAATTAATTTGTATATATAAATACACACACATGAATGTATATATTTAAGAAATATTTGCATGTGTATACTTTATATAAATTTATACATAATTAATATTAATTTTTTCTTAAATATCTACATGCATGTATGGTATTTATATATACAAATTAATGATGCACACCACACACACATATATTATGTAAACACAAACTTTTAATTTGGATGTGATTAATCGCGATTAATCGTTGCCCATCCCTACTCTTAACACACATCACACTACAAGAAAATCTGATAAGATAATCAAAGATCATCAAGATACTTAGGATTTTGAATCGGGTCCAAAATTGTCTGTTATCTCGTAGTGTGTTGGGTCAGGGTGTCTTAAGATCTAATTTGTTTTCTTCAAGACATTCAAGGTCATAACTTTTTTTTATCAGTCAGTTGCATTAGAAAGGTATGGTCTAATTTGAATCCGAAAAAGTACGACTGATTAACCCTAACTTATTTCTTAGACACAATCTTAAGATAGCGGCCATGTTATGCAACTGGCTCCCCTGCCTGGGCTGGGTTATTATAATATTTTTTATTTTTTTTAAAGTTAATATTAAACTCATTTTAAAATAAATTAATACAAATTACGTGTTATTATTATTTATAGGCTGTATTTAAAAAGTGAATTTAAATAATATTGAACTAAAAAAAAGTAAATAATAATAAATGATAAAAAAAAAATATTTATTTACATTTAAATCTAAATTATATTTTTATTTATTTATTTTTGAACGCTTAGTGACAAATTGATTGGTCCAGCAGGAAAAAAAAAAAAAAAAAATCGTCATTGTTGATGCCTGAACAGCTTGGTTATATTCCGGGAACACTTCTCACAGTGAGGTAGAAACTGTATCAGTAACAGTACAAGAGGCCCATATGGTGGAAACAGACTGTGTGAGAGAGAGAATCTGCCAAAGTGTCTCAGTAATGATCTCTTCTCTTAAACATGCCTTCCCATCTGAGTGTGCCTGTGTTCTGTTGGCTCGTGTCTGGATGAATAATTTAACTCGGGCCTTATCTGGACACAGTGTGACTGCGGCGTCTTAGATAATAGAATACAGACATTAATCACAGACCCCCTTCAACTACAGCTAAAGGAACCCCCGGAATGCACCGCTGATCAAATGGACACGCTGCTCTTTACGTTTTTTTTTGTTGGAGTGTTGGAGTGTGTGTTTCAGAGCATGTGTGTGATGTGTGTCATTACTTCAGAGTTCTGTGAGTGAAGTGCCTGTCCTGAGAAAGGCAAGGTGGTACTGTACGTTTCTTTCTGCATTCTTTGATGAGTAGAAAGCTCAGATCTTTCCGAAAACCATTCAGTGTGAATAAAGTGTAGCTAGGTCGTCACACACCTACTTGCGTCTGAAACTGCAAACATTTTGCTACCACCATTATTATTAATTACTGGGGTGTGAATCCCAAGGATTCCGCAATACCGTCATAATCTTCATATTTCTCGGGTCATATTGCAGTACAGTTGCAGCCTCTTTAATATGCAGAAAAACGGAAAGTATTACAGAACATCAAGACTTATTAAACTGCAATAAGGCTTTCATATGGCTTCTCTTAAAAATTGCATTTTTCATATCAGGCTTTTGTTTCTCTTTAATGCTGTTAAAGGTGAAATGAATCCAGGCTCTCGGTGCATATGCAGAATGAGACGTCTTTAGTTTGCGCAACCGTACTACAATAACTTTCGACTGCTCTCAAGTAACCGAAAGCACTGCAATTTGTTTTGATTTAACTACAAATGCTAATTAAAGCATGTTTGATGCTTGGCTTGCTTCAGAGTGGCAATTCTGTATTGTAATGAAAAATTACTGTACGACGATAATGGTAATATATTTTATTGATTTAATTTTTTCTCTTATAATGAAACAAGTCTGACTGGTCTAAAGTGTCAGTTTCTGTATATTGGTTAAAGTGGACCTACTTTTGAAAAAAAAAAACCTAAAACTTGGTAGTATAATATAATGATCTTAGCACTGATGCGTTTTAGTGTGTGGGATTGAGCGGAGATGAGTCCGCAAGTCAACTCTATCTACTTAATTCATGGGATCTCTCCGTCTCTCCGCTTTACTTTATTTTCTGTCTTTCTTGTGATTGTGGACGGGCAGCTTTGGATCATTAGTCATGCTTGAGATCTTCCTGTTCATCATGGGTGATCTCAACTACCTGGACATATCGACGCTATCACACTTTCATTGTTTCACAAAACACACCAATCCACAAAGTGAATGAAAAGAGCACTTTTAAGTCAGCGCGGTGTGCGAGTCATTCTGCAGTTGATTAAGCTTCCGATTCGGATGCAGAGCTGGATTGTGGGATTACAGTTCTCACATTTTGGAGCAGACGGTCTTCATCCGCAGTGTAAGTCTAGTGAAGGACAGTCCTGCTGTCACAGTCCCCAAAAATGATTTTTACAAATTGGTCTGCAACATGATGCCTACAGGAAGTTCTTGTTGTATTGGGCTTGTGTTTGATATGGGCCCCTAAACATTTAATAAGGCACTTTTTGAAGGGACAGCCAGTTTTTGTTAATACAATAAAGTTAGTAAGTTGGCATGAGCCACTACTGAAATTTTAAAATATACAAAATAACACAGTGAAATTAAAGTGGTATTTTGGTGTTTAGGAAACTACAGTAACCAATAGTAAATACATTACACTAACATGAACTGTTAATGAAACATGGAAACTGCTCCTGATGAATTGAATAAATCTAGCCCACATACTTGCATGCATAAGTCTTTCCAGCTTACACATGACATACCATTTACGTAATTTTTTGGTACTTTTTGGTAAATCCATGTCAACATAACATAACTATGAAGTTGCATGCTCGTAATTTCTTTTGCATTTTATTCCAGAATTAATTGATACTATACGGTACACAACAACACATTTGCACATTAACCGTTATGAGAACAATAAAATGTTTGACAGGACAGTTCACTTTTCTGAGGTGAGAGACTTTTTATGTCATAACAAGTTACAAAAAATTATATATATATCTCATATATATCATAGTAAAAGTAATTTAGCAAATCAAGTTATTTCTAAGACGTCTGAAGAGACATGAATGCTTTATATGATAAATTTAATTTAGGCTTTTAGTCAACAAAAAGCACATCAAAACGCTCCTAATATGCATTGCTTTTACAATATCTTTATGAACTTGGTGTCAAATTTTTGTTTGCATGGACTTTCCAATCTCTCCGGACAGAAATTTTATTTTGAAGATGAACAGAAGTATTATGACTTTGAAACGACATGTTGGGTGAGTAAATAACTGATTTTTGGGTGAACCATCCCTTTAATTGAGAAAAGATCGGAGTATGATGTTTTTTTATGAGTGGAAATGAGAAGCTTTGCACCCCGTCACTCTGAGGGTGATTCAAGCCTGGTGCCTTTATGTTTTTGGGATTTTGCCACTTTTATTTTTAGAAGTAGTCGAGAGTGCATAGAAAGCCATGCCATATCCTGAATTAGCACGTCTGGCTAGGCCACGTCTCCAACGCTGTTTTAAAGTTTCCAACTTTCTCTGTTTGAAAGGCCCTTGTTTCCTTTTAAAAAAAGACGTTGTGTTGCAAGATATTAAAGAACTCATGTTTTTCATTCTTTTTTTTTCTGAGTAGCCACTAACTTTTAGTTTTTCAGAGTCTTAAACCATGATTTGCTACTTGCTATAAGGTACAGTAGATGGTAATAGGAGGAGGGACATGTTCATTCTAGAGACCATGTGATTGGAAATGAAGTTTGACATGGCTTTGAGTTAGAGGTGAGAGTTCACCTAAAATATTCTGTCAATTACTCCCCTCATGTGGTTCCGAACCTGTGACTTTCTTTTTTTTGTGGAACACAAAATATGTTTTTTCTTTTTTTGTTGAGAAATGTTATTTGTCCATATAACAGAATGCAGTGGTCACTCAAGCTGTTTGGTAACCAGAGAACAATTTTGTTCCAGAAAAGAAAAACTGTTAATTTTAAAGGTCTATATATATATATATATATATATATATATATATGGGTCATGAACTGGCTTTTTAATTTTTTTTATATTGTTCGCTTTGGTTTTTACATTAAAAAACATCAAAATGAATTAGTAATAGGCTATTTTCTACCCTAGTTTTGAGCCCAGCTCAAAAACACTCTGTTTTTATGGGCGTCTCGCACTGAACACTTGGAAGTAAATGCCCACTGCTGTAAGTGAATAACAGTTTTGCATATTATAATGAGTTTCACTCTCGATCCGGTTTGTCATCACGAGGTAGGCGTCTATGTTGTTCTTTAGCTATGCGTGTAATGCGCAAATTGGTGGGCAGGGCTAAACCAGCAGTGTTGAAGTAGGCGTTGATCTTCTTCTGTGGGGGTGATGTTTTATCCTCTTTGACTTCATAGTTCCCCACTTTGAAAAACGAGTCGTTTGCTGAGCCTGATGTCAATAAAAGCTTTTACTGGACCAACAAGGTCGTTTTCAATTCTAAAACTTACAGGATATTCTTATAATATGATGACCTCGTAGATGTCAAAAGCTCAAGGAAAATTTGATTTCTCAGCTCATCACCCCTTTAAAAGTGTGGTGTTACCTGTGTTAACTTTTTTATGAGTAGCTACATTAGCATTTAGCTTTAAAGCACACATGGCCCATAAAATGTTTTTTGATTTCATTGGGTCATTTATGTTAAGTTTTAATCTTTCTTTGTGCACTTTAATGCAAGTTTCGGTGGTATTGGAGCAAAAAGCAGTCACTTTGAGTAGCCTTTTTTTCTACAAACCAAAAAAGTGAGACCGAAATGCTCTTACAATGGAGTTATATAGGTCAGTTGGTGTATTTATCCCATAGACTTCATTTGCAAGTCTATAACTTTCTGTGCGTTTTATTCTTTGTTTTCACAAAAATTAGGGAAGGGTTGAAATATATATTCTGGGTTTTTTTTTTTCATAATTGATAACAGATGCTGCCCATAGACCTTAACTCATATTAAAGCTATAATATTCCTTTTAGAGGAACTCCAAAATATTGTTTTCATATGTTACAGTGACAGCTCTGCTCTTAATGAAAGTCTTGCAGGAGAGTAAACCGTTTAGTTTCTATGTGTATGTGTGTGCTTGTATGTGCAGAAATGAGGCAAAAGTGCTAATGAAAGCACAGGGGTCATCAGCAGTGGGCTTTAAGATAATTACCAGCGTTCACAAGGGGAATAGCCGTGTGTGTGTGTGTGTGTGTGTGTGTTTTGGATGTAAGGGTTTGCGTCATACCCCTGTAAATCTAAATCTCTCATTCTTTGATGTCTTTTCTCTATCTTTCTTTCTTGCTCTCTCAGGATGTATGCTTCATCTTGTTCATCATTTATCTACTCTGATGCCTTTTCTTCTCATCCACCGTCTCTCGCTCTCCTCCCTAATCCAACTCTTCCTCAGTCGCTCCTTCTACACCTCCCCTATTCTCTTCTTCCGTCTTCAGACCCCTTTATCATTCCCCATTGTTCTTCCTGACTGACCATCTGTCTCTATCCATCTCTGTTTGTCATTCAGTCTCTTGGTTTTTAGTTTTCCCCCCTTGTGTAGCCTGCAATATGAATATGTGTGTCTTTTGATTTTTAAGAAATGTAGGCGAGTGTAAGAACTGAAGATGACAGGAGTGGCTGGATGGAGGGATATAAAGAGACAAGTGCTGAGATTCATCTCTATGTGTGCAGTTGCTTCCTGAATGAGTCTCTCCTCCATATTTATTAGCTTGGAAATGAAATATTAATAATGGTGGACAATCCCATCTCACAGATATAAAAAATGCTATTTTGGAAAAAAAATTGGAATTTTTTTCACTGTAATTAAAATGGAAAAACTAATTCACGGTAAAGACTATTTCATCTCGTTATATGGGCATTTTTCAGAATTTTTATTGTTGTGATTTCCAAGTCTGGAAAAGTCCATCTTGGGTATTTCAATACACTTTTTTTCTTTTAGTAATGCTTGTCTCTAAAATATTTTATCAGCTAAATATTGCCTCTCCGAAATGGTTTTAGAAAATTAAAAAATAAAAATGTGTTAATTTTAGGGCTGTGAAATGATTAATCGCGATTAATCGCATCCGTGTTTACATAATATATGTGTGTGTAGTGTGTATAATTATTTTGTATATATAAATACACACATATGCATGTATATATTTAAGAAAAAATGTGTTATTGTTAATATATAAAATATTTATATTTATGTATAATATTAATTTTGCATTTGTATATATACATGCAAACATTTCTTAAATAGCCTACATGCATGTGTGTGTATTTATATATACAAAATAATTATACACGCTACACACACATATACTATGTAAACACAAACTTTTATTTTGGATGCGATTAATCGTTTCACAGCCCTAGTTAATTTATAAAATGTGTCGTTTTTAAACCTTTCTGTAAGCATTCTATCAGACAAATAATGCATTTACCAAATTGCATTGCTAAGCTGATTAGTTTTAATATACATTGATGAATAATTATGCCTTCAGAAACGGAAGTTTTAGTTTATTTTAACGTTAAACCTCTCAAGGTCATGAAAAATAAAAGGTGCTGCTTATGAAGACAATCTGATGGTTATTCTGTGTATATACCATTTTAAAATCATGGTAATCCCCTACTGACAGTCATATAACAAGATGAATCTTTTTTAATAACAGTTATCTTTAACAAGGAAAAGTTGGTCAACAATGATGAAAGAAAACAACATGAAATGATTTTTGTTTGTTGGTATTTAAACAACTTAATGTTGCCAGCTATTTATAATTAGTCTTTTTTCCATTTTTTCATCTTTATAATATCCCTTTTCGTGGATTCACCCATATCATAATTCACATAATCATTTAAGTTGCGAGTGTGGTCTTGCTGTGAATATTTTTTTGACTTTGATCGTCACTGTGAACTTGAACATTTTTAAAAGACGGACTGAAAGCACTCGCTGCTTCACAGTGTGATTTCTTTTCTTTTTGTGTGTGCTCTCTTTGTTATTGTGTGATCTTGCCGTTGTTTGCATGCGTGTGTGTGTTCAGTGTTGGGAGATGGGCTACATTTTGCTGACTAAGTAAGTTAGCAGTGGAGCTGCTGTGTATGATGTTTTATTAATCTGCTCTGGAAAGAGAGAGACGACGAGGGCAACTTTCTAACTCAAGTTTTTTTTTCTTCTTCACTCAGACTTAGATCAGGGTGGTGTTCCTATAAAGTCTGACTTCGCAGAATGTCATGATTGAATGTTTAAAGCGCTTTCTGTTTGTGCAGAAGTCCAGTGAGGTCAGATGATCTTCTGGTTGAAGTGCTTGATGTTTAAGTAATTTTTTTTAAATCAGTGCGGCTTATCATTTTGTTAAAGCACTTATACACTTTTTTCCACACCAATATTTGTTATTTGAGCTGTCAATTTTTTTTTTTTTTTTTTTTTGCAGCGTGGGACGTACAATAAGGCACTTAAGGCCAATTTATACTTCTGCGTAGGGTGCGCGCAGTAGGTACGGCGTAGCATATTACGCACAGACGCGTCCCATTGCGCGTACCCTTCGCCGTCGCCTGACGCGCACCTCCTCAAAAATGTAACTACACGTCGCGACGACGCGGACCGCAAGATCGGTGATTGGTCGGCTTGGTAGCATCGCATTTCCTCCTACGCATTTCCGCACGTACCTTCTCACGCATTTCAATGATTTCCACACGTACCATCTCCTCCGACGTCTTCTCTCATTTCTGCCTTTCAGTTTTAGTAATTTCACTAAAGTGAACTGTTTTTCCACCTCAATAAGCTCCAACTCCAACATGATCCACTCTCTTTCAATCGCTATTGCTTGTAGTAACCTAGCCGCGAGGAATCTAAACACAGTGGAACATTAAAACTCTCCGCCGCCAACTAGCGTTTCGGAGCAGTACTGCAGAGCAACAAGACCTGAACGCAGAAGTATAAATGCTCATAACGGCATCGCCTACGTGCGTAGCCAACGCCGCACATTACGGCGTACCCTCGACGCAGAAGTATAAATTAGCCTTTACAGTGGAAACACAGAGGTCAAGGCAGTAAACATTACAATACAAAAGTGTTTTACTACTGTTCTTCAAGCCTTGTATTTTCATTATAATGAAGTATATTTATAATGCAATGCTAATCAACATAAACTTTATCACTCTATAGAATACTATACGATAATATGTTGTCTGTCTTATTCTATGATAAGAAGCCACATCAGCTTACAAAAAGAAGTTTTTTCAAACACTCAAGTGACATTATGAAGTGAGTTTGGAGTAAAAACATGTTATTGTCTTTTGTTGAACAACAGGTTTATAAATGCCTTGCATTACAAGTTTAGGAAGATGTTTGACACCTGTTGCTCTTTCAAATGCACGTTATAAGAAACTCAAGCTCGCAGTGCTTTCAGAGTTTGAGCAGCATTTGATCACAGAGCCGGTCTTCACTAACAGGCAACAATATATTTATTTAATAAAAAAAATCACATCCTTTGCAATTTCATTATTGCAGTAAACCAAATTGCGATTTCGGTTTTATTTCGATTAAACGTGCAGCCCTTGCCACATAAAATGACAGCTTTAAAAACAAGCAGAAACACCTGCCAATAGGGTGCAACCAACAGTTAATAGAACAAAGAAATATTCAATAACTTAGTGGTTACCCTAATATGGCCACAGCCACCTGTTTTTCAACAAATCAGTTATCTTCCTGGTTAAATATATATATATATATATATATATATATATATATTTTACACTTACCTAAAGGATTATTAGGAACACCATACCAATACTGTGTTTGACCACCCATTGATTCAACAAGGTGCTGAAAGCATTCTTTAGAAATGTTGGCCCATATTGATAGGATAGCATCTTGCAGTTGATGGAGATTTGTGGGATGCTCATCCAGGGCACGAAGCTCCCGTTCCACCACATCCCAAAGATGCTCTATTGGGTTGATCTATATGATACATTGTGTGTGTATAAAGGTGCTTTGAAATGCAGCTCACAGATTTGAGTTACATTGTGCTTTTCCTTCGTCTCTCCTGAACACACACACCCACAACTTGTCCTGTCCGTCCAGCATGTTTTTAACTGTGCCTGGAGATCTGCGTGTTCCTGTCACTGATCTAATGTAGTTCACCTGAAACCAACACAGACTCTCTATTCTTGAAAGAAGGACTTTTCTTTTCTGCTCTTTTCCAATCTTTTGTCCATATCTTCCATGTTTCCAGAGCAGTTTTGCATAGTCATGAAGGTGGAGGCAGGGGGCAGTAGAGATCATTCATTCATAGTCATTGATTACATCTAGAGCGAGGAGTGAGTAATGTATAACATTGCTCTTGGGGAGTTGGTCTAGGAGGCTTCTCTGATTGGTTAGCAGGATGTTACACATTCTTCAGTCTGATTGGACTGAATGTCATGTTGCTAGTGGTGCTTGAGAAAGCTACTATTGCTCATATTTGAAAAGAGTACTCACTAAACACTAGATATTGAACTCTGGTGTATACCTGGTTCTGGAACATTTTATGCTAAGAACATGAATGATCTTGTATTGTGTGAGGATTTTTTTTTTTTTTTTTGGGAGAGTTGAGCCTCCAAGTTGGCATTGTTAGTGTCATGGCTACAGGAACACTATTAGATTAGAATATCATAAAGACATGACATTTGTATATATTCTTTTTTTTTTTTTTTTTTTTTTTTTTACTTTTTCAAAGATGGCATGAAATGAAAGTTCACCTGATATTTTTTTTTGATATTTTATTTTTTAAATGTTTAATCAGAATATCATTACTTGATTTTCCCAATCATTTAGTTCTTTTAAGCCCCGTCTACCCATTTTACCAATGGATTTCATGCTCGTATTTTGTCAATCTGCCTCCATTTATTTAACAGTTAATGTCTATAACTAGCCTAAGTACGTGTCCTACATGCACACTATATATGTCACAATGCTGAAGAAAAGATCTGTTGCTATTTCCATTTCATCGTGACTTTAAAGGCCAGTTCACATCAATGATTAAAACTGTAACTATAAAGTTTTAATAATCTCTCTAATTCTATGAGAATAGTGAAGTCCACACCACAGATATAAGGAGAAGGCACTGAGAAGCAAAATCAACTGAATCACTTTTTTTCTTCCAGTTGATGGAAAAAAAAACAAAACAAAAAAAAACAGCCAATTATAATCCACCTGAATTCATAAAGCTTGAGCATAAAGCATTTAAAGTTGTTTACAATAGTAATTTCTTCACTATTTTGTTAAGTATATATCTGACTGCGACCATTTTTTGAGAATGTGCGAGTTAAAATTTTATGTGGTCGCCTATGTGCGATTGGACGCTCGCGCAACAGAACAGCGTTGTATCAGCTGCTGCAGTCCGTAACTTATGCTTAAAATGAACGAGTAGGCTACATCATGAATCCATTTTCCAAACTGTGTTTTTGACTATTTTATCCTGGGGTCGACTCCGATATGGAGTTTCCCAGTTCCTGCATGACATTAATGGAGAGAAGTAGCTCCGGCAACAGTGTTCTTCCGCAAGACAAATGCCGTTTTTTTTAATTGACGAAAGTAGACGCCACACGCTTTGCACACTGATGGTGGAACAGTGATTTATTACAACTATACAATTTGATAAAGAAAAATCTGTATTAGTTTATTATAATATCCTAATCTTTTAAAATGTAATGCATACTGTACATTTGAATGTTCAATGATTTTTAAAAGATAGAAAGATGATTCTGATAGAAAGATGATAATGGATAGATGGATAGATGGATGGATGGATAGATAGATAGAATGGTGTGAATGGGGCCTTTACTCAGAACATCTAGCAACCATCCAGGAGACCTTAGCAACTGCGTAGGAACGCCCCGGAAACTACCTACAGCAACTTTGCACCACTCCTATATGCCTCAGAAAATGTAAGAATATTTTAGTTTTGTAAGAGTTTTTAAATGGAAGTTTCAACCTTATTTGCTACTTCGTATCATAATAAACCTTGAAAAGCTACAAGTGGGATGAAACAAGCCAGGAAGTAAATGAACCAACTGGATTAGCTGATCATCCAATCGTAGACAGACTTGTACTCTAAGCTTTAGTATCGGACATTTCTATATGTAGTCTTTTATAGCAGGAGGGTTTTTCAAAGGGAATACTGCTCCACCGAGGTTTGCTGCTCAAAGCTGGGCTTATCTGCTCCCAGGTGTTGGACCTGCACTGTTTGAGGTCCACAGGTCTTCTCTGTATGTAGGCAGGGGTTAACGAGACAGGGTTTTACACCAGCTCAGCTCATGCAAGTCTAACTCCTACGCACAGCCACAGGCAACAGACACACACACACACACACACACACACAGTCTCACGCTGAGAGGGAAAACTCTCACCTCACCAAAGTGTCCATGCAGACAGACTTTTCCGTCTGCAGAGCTGTGAGTCACAGACATGAGGTAGAAAGAAAGAGCAAGTGTGTCTGTGTGTGTGCGCCTTCCTACAAACAGAGCTTGAAAGATGCCGTTTCTGTGTGACTTTTGAGTTGGTGGTGTTCAATAATTTCTTTATATTTACATTATTTGATATAATACTTTATTTTCTTTTTCACTATTAACTACAAAGGAATTCAATGTAACATTAAAGGGGTGGTATAATGCCCCTTTCTGCAAGATTTAAAATAAGTCTTTGATGTCCCCAGAGTGTGTATGTGCAGTTTTAGCTCAAAACACCCCACAGATAATTTTTTATAGCATGTTAAAATGGTCCTCTTTCGAGGGTGAGGAAAAACGTGTCATTTTGTGTGTGTCCCTTTACATGCAAATGAGCTGCTGCCCCCGGCACAGAGGGCGGAGTTTCAACTGCTCATGTGTTAGCAAATCCTTTAACCACTTCTCTAGAAGGACTCAGGGTTTATGTAAATTTCTGGGTTAGTGATATCACTAACCCGATAGGAAGCTTGTGTAGTTCCTTTCAGAACTAAAGTTTTAACTAAAGTAAAAAAAGTGAAATTATCATCAACCATTTTTGTACATGTATTATGGTTTTAGCATGTTTTGTTTAATCACTGCGTACTGTGGAATACAACACATTTCTGTGGTATTAACAATTGTTACATCACTGTACCATAGGATCTGGAATTTCTCTGAAGTACATTTAGAGTACTATGTAAATACCATGGTATGTATATATAGTACATATTGAGTTCATATCTAAAAATTTCATAGTAATACTTTGCTAAATAATTATTTTAAGTAACTTGGAGTACCATGTAAATACCATTGTACTCTATTTGAATAGTGTATAGAACGATGATTTAAGTAGCCTATTATTGCATTACCATATGTTACTCATTATGAAATGATGGTATTGTTTGGTACCTTTGGAAATTCATGTAAATACCATGGTACAACCATCAGTCACTACAGTATTTTTGTAAGGTGTCATTATATAATCATATATAATTTAATGATATATTTTTAATATTTACATAATATATTTTCAGAGATTATTTTTACAGTACAAATAAAAAAAATTGCAGACGCCATTTTAAACCAAGAAGCCTTTGTCAATCGGTTGCAAAGTGACAGTTGATGTAATTATTGAATCAGTGACTGGTTCTCCTATTATGGCCACTTACTTGCTTTTCAGCAAATCAGTTACAGCTTCTTGGCGAATGTTAAGTCAACTAATTATCATTCCTATAATCCTATTCTTCTCCTATATAGAACAGTCATATGTTGTCATATAGTATTTTTTTTATAATTCCTTGGAATACCATGTGATTGTTTAAATCTGTGTAATATATATTATGGTATTACCATTGGTTACTGCTAGATTTTTAAAACATATTTTAAAGGAACAATGACTTTAACAATGAATTGATATGCTTAACAATGCTTTACTTGAGAAGTGTAGCTCTTTAGCAGTTCTGAGAAAATACAACTCTCGTCTTCTCTCATGCTGGGCAGAGCTCTAGTGACATTAACATTCTGATGCCTTAACATCTCTGATAAATGTTCCAACTGCTGCATGTCTCTCTCTCTCTCTCTCACACTCTCACACACACACGCTCACACAAGCAAACGGTCACTTGTATACGATGCATCGGCAGAACAATCCTCCTTCACCCTCATTCATGCTCACACAGACATTGAATTTCCGTGCCTGTGACAAGAAGTTTTTTGCCGCCTTTCTGAGGAGAGCTCACTTCTCCTGCCTCCTGCAGGGAACACCAGCCTATTTATAGATCAAGGGTTAGCAGGGTGGAGAGAGAGAGAGAGCGAACAGAGAGAGCAAGAGATGAGGAGAAAAGAGAGAAGGCTGAGAAAATGCTGCAATTATGAAGCAAGTGTTGCACCGAGCCCTTGTGTGTGATGGAGAATGTGACGGTGAATGGCAGCACTTTATCATTTATTTACACAACACGGGTCATTCTCTTCCCTCGTCACAGATTTTTACATGTTTTGAGCTAGACCCTTTTATATCACAATGCTGTTTAAATTACTATTATTTGCAACCTTCCTAATTCGGTAATGTGCATATTTCTAGGTAAAGCATGATATTCAATGGATTACTTTTTAGAATTGGACTTGATCATAAATAGTCGTTTCTATACGGCTGGTGGTTGAAAAATAAGAACTTGGTGACCCTAAAAAGTCATTTTAGAGGTAGAGCAAGTTTATTAAAGATAAAGATATTTTTCTTTGGCATAACGTGCACAGTAGTTTTAATGGGGTTTCAATGTTGACTTGAACACAGTGCAATCTGTAGTCCTCTAGTCTGGACTTGATCTTGACCATATTTCCATGGTCTTGGTCTTGTCATGGACCCTTGAGCCTTTGGAGCATTCGGTCTTGACTTGTTTTGTCGTCTCTCTGTGCCGACTCCACTGTGGAATTGTGTGACCAGAGCACACTCTGTGTGCAATGCGGAGGTTTGCGTGACTCTGACGTGAAACTTAGGCTCAATGGAAAGCGTATTTACACTGTCTGAATTATTCAGACTCATACTCTACTCTTTCCTGGTCTTGGTCTTGACTCGGACTCAACCTACTCAGGAATCGGCCTGGTCTCTGACTCTAATGAGCTGGTCTTGACTAAAACACTTATGTAGTCTTTACTTTTGTATTGGTTTTTCTTTCCTGAAGTACAATAATAACATTGGTCAAGATATCTTTCACCACAAACAGTGATCGTTTAGTTTTTCATTATCTTTTTCAACACTTTCTCGCTCAAGTTCTCACTTTTGTTCATCAAGGTTTGTCACGTTACTGAATTCTAAATTGGCATTGATATGTAAGCATGGTTGGTCAAATGCAAATAAGCTTACAGTTTAGGTGTCAATACCATGACAATTTCTGAATGTCAGATTTTTTGCAGAAGTGTTTCAGTAAGTGGTTCATGTTGAGAATATGTGTACATAGTTCAGAAAGAACAGGGACGAGCAAGACAAATCCTGTTTTCTATAATACATACCCTTTGTTGTAATTGTAACTACTAGGAGCTTTTTGCGGGTGCTTGAGGATGTGTGCTGAGCTGATGTTATCAGCGGTGCTGATTCTGCTCACCATCATACAGGTTGTAAAATCACAAAGGAAGTTGACAACGCAGAGGAGGACAGTAATGCTAATACTGTCTGGTGTGTAACAGCGTGGCCTCCATTACATAGAATACATGAAGGACTGAGAGTATGATTCTCCATGTTTGTAGTTGCGTGCTTTTTTTGAGTAATGTGTTTTGACATAATTCATATTCTCTCAAACCTCAGGACTAATGTGACGTTTAAGGAATCAGACATTTGTGGTCTGCAAAAGGGCATTATATTATTCCCATGCAATAATGTGCTTTCCCCTCCCCTCTTTTCTCTTCCCTTTTCCTATGTCTCATGTCCTTCCTCCATCTCTCTCCTGTCTACAGTGAGTGACAGCTGCTTCAGAAACCTTGCTGAGGACCGCAGTGGAATCAACCTCAAAGATCTTGTCCATGACCCATCCTTGTAAGTGATTCACACACAAACACATTGGCTTTGTACAATACTACTGCCCATGCATCAAGTCTCGTTCATCGTAGGAAATTTCTGAACATGTTTCCCATTCCTTGTCTTTCTGTGCTGAATGGATGGATGTCCTTCTTAAAGATAAAGGCCTTGTCCCAAATTCTGCACTTGATGTATTTGCGGTCTTATGGACATGTGATTGCTGTCACTTGAGCATGTTTGTGATGTCCACGAGACAATACTGTAACCCTCGTCACAGCCTTCATGTGCCCTTGAATGCTGCCTTATGCTGAGCCCACACTGATGTGGACTACTACCCAATGGTCCAGACCAATGTGTGGAATTGGAGGAAAACTGCAAGTATTTGTGATGTCCACGATACCATAGAAGAATTGTTCTTCAATAGAATTTCTTTTTTGATAATAAAATGTATTTAAATGGCCGACATAGTTTAAAAGAATTAGGGTCTTGAGACCTGAGGCTACTAATACCGCACTTGTCGAAGTTTTGGACCCGAACCTGCTTGGTTCGGACCTCGGATTTTCGAATTCAAGTGAACCTGTGAAGACCTCTACTTTACAGTCCCTTTGTGCCCTTGGATGTGGCCTTATGTCGAGCCCACACTGATAGTGACTACTTTAGACTTACAGTAGAAGACTGCGAGTGTTTACAGTAGGTCAGCATTTGTTGCAAGGCCCAAGAATCCATCCCTGACAAAGGAGGACAGCAGCTGCAATTTCTTATTTAGCCTGTCTGCGTTACCTTTCATGCATTGTTGCAAACTTCATTGATTCTGTAAATTGACCGAAAACCAAAGCTTCTATACATGCAAAGCTTCTAGACAATTTCTAGGAATTGAGGTGCACAGACTTTTATCAGTTTTCCGAGATGGTTCTCACTGCGGAACATGAAATCCACGGGGAGGAGTCGGATCCAGATCCAACTCCTCGCACCTTACATATACCTAAACCTACCCAACTCCGCCCCCTGATCCCTAAACCCAACCCTAATCCTACCCATCTCCACCCCTTGGATCTTGATCCGACTCCTCCCCGTGGATCTCATGTGCTGCATTGAGGTGCTACTGAGTTTTCCAGGAAGCAAGATTTTCTTGACAAGGTATCAAGCTTATATAATAAATGCTTCTGAGTAACAGCTTATTGCTGGGTTTGCCTATGTTAGTTTTATGGCATCAGATCTTTGAAAGATATTTAAGATTTTTGTTTGAGACTAGCAAGTAAGTAAGATTCTAGAGCATCCTTAACCGGTTTGTAAAAAAGCAACTCTATTTGACCCTTGTCTGAATGAAACCGAACGCAGTGGTCTCTAAATAAGCAATAACTTGTCCTTTCTAAATGGCCAAGGAAGGACGTTTTTGGATACAATATGCTTCAATGTGGACCAGACTTTGTCGGTGGTCAAAAATCTGGGTCCATAAGATTAACTTTTTATAAATAGGACTTCTTTTATTTCATGTAATTTGTGTAGACCGTAAGCAGTTAGTGAAAGTGTCTGTTACAGTGTCGATAACATCAAAGGTGTATCTACTTTTGACTGTGCATATGAGATGCTAAAGTAGCACATTTACTTTCTTTAGTCATGCGTCAAAGGTCATGAAAAAATGACCACATGCAGGATTGAAGTTCTGGAGACTGTATTCGTGAGTGCTTAGAGTATGTCTGCATGCACTCTTGCAAATAGGTGTAGTGAGGACTCTTCACTTAATTCGACCTCTCGAATGTCAGCTACTTCTTGTATACTTCAACGTAGACCTCTCGAGCTTTGAGAAACCTTCTCGTTCTTTAACAGACTTTCAACAAGTAGAGGAGATCATTGTCCTTCCACCTCTGTAGACATGCTGCCTCCTCTAGGCATAATTCAAAGGTTGGAAGGCCGCAAGGCAACCTGTCTAAAAAGATGCATCTGTTGATTTCTGGAGTGCCTTTGAAAGAGTTTCCTTGGGAAGTACTTTATTTTAGAAAACACTAACTGTTATGTCATTAAAAGAAGTGTACAATGGCCCATTTTAATAATTGAATATATCTCTGGGTATTGGCACTGTTATGGGTAAAGAGGATTGAGCAGTAGGGTCATCATAGATGGATCAGAAATTAAAGGAACTCCAATTGAACTCCAAGACTACATTGTACCAGAACCTGCAATGCCTGTCCACCTATGTTTCTACTTTAGCATCAAAAACCAAAGCTTTGTAGCGAGCCAATCTTTGTACCCCGACAAGGTCAGTGGAGCGACAGAGACAGCGGGATGTAAGGTCTCTGAAAGGTGTCAGAGAGGAAGAGAAGCATGGGGTGCCGCCAGAAGGTAGAGATACTTCAGTTCAGAGAGTATTGATGGATAATGAATGTGTGTGTTGTCTGTTGACTGGTGAGCTCCATCTCCAGTGCTCTGTCAGCTCAGGTGAATTGATTCATTGAAAGAGCTGTCAGTTTTACTAACGAGCTGTGGTAAAAATAGAGCTGAATTAATCATAGCGGGGGACACGCGTGGCTCATCGTCCTCTGGGTAGAGATGATTCTGACGTCTTCACCTACAGAGAGGTGAACATGCAGACGTTTGAGAGAGGGACTGCTGAGCGCTCACCTGAGAAACAGAAATAGACGTGTCTTCACCTGGGAGCAGAAAAGTGTCATCAAGGTTATAGTTCCTTCTGAAAGCGACTTTTATTTGCAACGGGCCTGCAAACACTTATTTATTAACTCGCCATAGTGTTTTTTGTTAAAGTAATGACAGTAGAGAGGAGACTGGAAATTGGGAGGGATGGGACCATATTTGAACCTGCAAAAGCACCTATGTATTATAGTGTCTGCCTGTTCTTTATTTTCGGTGGGTGCAAGTAGGACATCAAATTCACTACTTGACGTACGGTTTCCAAATGAGGTAAACTGCGCAAACTAGTCTAGAATATATTTGCTTAACACAAGTTGCAGAATTCTTAGTGCTCCATTGTAAAGGCTACTTCACTGGGTCTCATGAACATGACATCTGCCTGAGTCCTGTCGGATTGCTTTCCATCAGCTGTGGAGGTGAAGATGACAACTCCCATGATTCCACGCTCATTCAAGCTATGTCTTTATTGTTTTAAATAAGCAACCACATATAGGGCTGTCGCGATAACTGCAATATTGCAGTACCGCGCTTCTGACAAGTAAACCGCAGAGGATTGCACGTAACCGCAGCAACCGCGATATTCACGTTTTTTTATAAGGCTTGTTTTGAACTTCATGCATTTGTATTGAATGTTAAACAAGTTCATAATGATAACAACAAGACTGTTTATCTTGGTGATGTGTAGCCTACAGAGGCTTCACACAGTGAATGAGAGAGATCTGCAGAGCGCTTGCGATTACCTGCGTCTGTCTTTGAAGTCGTGAAAAGGTTGCCGTGTCAAAGGAAAGCGAAATATTTGTCGTATCATCATTTTAAGCTTCACATCACGGGTATTTTCCACAAATGCGCGTCAGCAGCAGCGCTGGTCAGCATCCCACAGCGCGAGGAAGCCGCAGAAAATAATATCACAGAGTCACGCAGTGAATCAATGCCTCTAATAAGTGAAGCATCAGCTTCCACGTTACCCATGCGACGCATTGCTGATCAGCTGAGCCTTGAAAAGTGGAACTCAAAGTTAAAAATAATTAACATCTTGTTTCATTACATCTCTTTTAACGAATCAGCTTCTTTGAACGTGTTCGTTGAATGAACGGTTCAAAGTCCGTTGTCATAACAATATGCGCGCTGAGTGAAAGCCTTTCAATCATGTTTTCAGTGTGCATAATAGACGCTGTTTAGTTTCGGTTATTGGTTAAATAACCTCGTTTTTGTCCACATTGTAAACTTTATTTATATAGCAACAAATACTTATAAATTAAATAAATAAATAAATAAATGGCGGTAATACCGCATATCGCGCTATTGAGCCACTCAACATTACCGCAAGGGAAATTCCATAACCGCGACAGCCCTAACCACATACTGTGCCTTTAATTCCAGATGATAATTGAATAACGTGGTGTTTTATGCACTGAAATACTGTCTAAAAGAGGTTCAACTGCTTAGTAAATTCATCCCTATATATTCCAAATCCTTGTCTCCTTAGTTGAGCATGGGTGGCTATTCGTGGCATCCATGCACTGCACCACAGAGATTTTAAAGTTGAAAATAGTGTGTGATGGCTTTATTCAGGGTTCATTCAGGTTGAAACCTCAACTAAATCAGCACACAAAGACACGTGTTAATACACTTGGTTGGGTTTGACAGGCTATACTGCCCAACCCGCGTTCACATTCATTAATAAAGGCACAATCAAAGAGTTTCGTCCAGATTCAGAAGACGCTTCAGTTAAATTCGGCATTCTTCGCCTTCCTTTGTTCGCGTATGTGCATGTGTGTACTCACTTACACAAACAAAATACCCAGGTTGAAATCCCAAACTCATCTCCGTCTTAAAGCACCTCTTTCCAAACCCCCAATCTTCACACACCAGCGGTTTCCCTGGCAACCGGATTAAAGAGCTCTGCATCTTTGTGTTCAGCATATTCTTCTTTTAGTCTCTGCTCTCTCTGTCTCTCTTTCCTCTCCCTCTTTCTTTTTCTCCATTTCTTCCTCTTTTAGGGGCATTACACCATAGTAGTTAGATGGACTGATAGAGGTACTTCAAGAGAAAATGTAGATGCAAAACAACAACGTTAGAGAGCCCCAAATATACAAATAAGCTCCAGAAAACCAGTCCTGAGCCAAACTGAAAAGGGAGATTTTGGCAAAATCTTTTCAGTTTGTCCTGGTTTTAGCCTCTTTAGTTGGACACAAAGTTGGATCCAGACATGTCAAGACGTGGTGCTCAAGCAGACGTTACAAGTTTGAGTCCGACTTGCATCATCTCCCGATCCCATTGACCCTGTTTCCTTGATAGCGTCCTGTTTATTATTTAAAGAACTTTAAACTGTTTAATTGGTCATTGTATCCGGCAACTGATTTCCACTTTAGCTGTGATAGTTTGCGTCTTGTATCACCTTTCTTCTCGCCTAATAACATAATTTAAACTTAAATGGACATGAAATATTAATTTGTTTTTGTTTTGCATATAATCATGCACTAAGCTGGATAATGTACAAGTTTGTCGAAATCAAAAATGGTAAGTGTGCTGTTATCTGTCTCTGTATTGCAAGCCGCAGTACTATGAGCAGCCACTAGTGTGTGCTGCACTTCAGTATTTGAACATGGTTTGCTCAAAAGTTTTGAGTGCAAATTTACATTTATATAGGAGGCTTGTACTTGAAACCTAGCTATTGTGGTAATCCACCTGTTTTGTGGCCTAAAACAGCGCTGTCAAAATGTGATCCTTCGTGAGACGTTACCCCTGTGAATGCAGAAGTGAATAAAACAGCAAGAGCCCTGTGAAAGAAAGAAATTTCTTCTTTAACTGTCATTCCGGTTGTGGGTGGAGTGTGTGGGGATGTATTTTGACAGCTTTCTGGTACCTCTGGCATTGTGTTGCTCTTTCTTTTTCCTGCACTCTGTCACATTGTGTTTTTTCCCCTCACTCGCTCCCCGTTTCTCCCCTGCTGTTGGGACTGAACACACACTAACGGTTGTTGTCGTTTGTGTGTTTCACCCACAGGCTCGGAGGCATAATCTCTGCATACAAAATAGTCCCTGATGAGATTGACGAGATCAAGGTAATGCTTCCTCTCACCCCTTCATTGAGGCCATGAGGCAAACATGCACATCCATACACACCTTTGCACACTATTGCCCCCTAGAGGCCAGTATTAGTGCTGCACTCTTATCCATAACATCTGAGCTCAGATATGGAAAAATGTATTTGGACACTCAAGCCACATTTTAAAGTATAAATATTGCATTACTAAACAAGTATTAAATCCACTTTAAGCAAAACATTTCATCAAGGAATTTTTGTGAAGTTTTAAATGATAAAACAATGTGGTGGACTTCACATGTGGCTACTGTGATAGACATCACCATGGAGGACTAGTTGGTTAAAAGTCTATTGCTCCGATGATGCAATGGGTTAAATGTTCAAATACAGAGTCACTGTATGTGATATTTTTTTGCTGGCAACAGCAGAATAAAAATGGATGTTTTATTTATCAGGCCAGACTATATGCCCAAAATAATAGTTTGGGGGATACAAATATATCTTTCTGCACTATATAGAATTATTGCTGAATGTTTTGTGTTGATATTCTGTGTGTGCGTGTGTGCGTGCTTTAAAGGAGACACTGGTGGACTGGTGCGATGAGAAGGAGCTCAACTTGATTCTGACCACCGGTGGAACGGGTTTTGCACCCCGTGATGTCACGCCTGAGGTACATGGGAGCCCACCTGTTTGTGTTTGTGTCCATGTGAGTGTGTGTTTTTGTCCCCACCCCCATGCGTCCTTGTTTTCTGAGTCTGAATGAGAATGAGAGAAATTGTGACTTCTGTATATTTGAGCATTGTGTATTTTTGTGCACAATTTATTTTCACATTCACATGCATGCTGTTTGGTTGATGCATTCTTATGAAAAACAGTTCTTGTGATAGGCTTATTTTTAATGACTTTTTAACAGCTTTACTAGTCTTTTTAGAAGTGGCATAAATGCGATCTTATCATTTCATATATAATTGACAATTATAATCACTGCCATTCAACATTTTGGGGTCTGTAAGTTTAAAAAAAGAAAGAAGAGATTAATACTTTTATTCAGCAAGGGCACATTAATTTAATCAAAAGTTGCAGTAAAGAGATGATACAAAAGATATATTTGTGATAAATGCTGTTTTTAATGTTCTATTCATCCAATAATCCATAAAGTTTCAATATTTCCACAAAATATTAAGCAGCACAACTTTTTTTCAACATTGATGATAAGAAATGTTTTTTGAGCACCAAATCAGCATTTGAGAATGCTTTCTGAAGGATCATGTAAAGACTGTAGTAATAGCTGTAAATACAGATTTTTTTCAGAATAATACAGTTTTGATAAAACAAATCAGTCTTTGTGAGCTTAAGTGACTTTATTCAAAAAAATCTTACCAACACCAATTATATATACATAAGAGTAATTTGTTTGGCAGATGAAACACTGTGGTTGCAGTATTTTTGATTTACTAAAGTGAAGTGACTCATAAAAGTTAGTTGATCCATAAGAAGAAAATATGCGTGTGTAGTGTACAGTACCTGCAGATCTCCACACAAAAGTGCTGTAATTGATGTGTACGAGTGAAACAGTGCATATCCATATGGGAGTCTGTCTGGTGGGGATTGTGCCTGGTGGAACGATGCTGTGTATATTTTTTTTTTTTATGTACCCTGCACTCCTTATCCTTTTTACTAATGTGAGTGTTTGAAGTGTCATTCAATTCCAAGGGCACAGTGCGTCACGTCGGAGAGAAATTATCTCCTTCCTTTAGCCTGAGATCCCTTTCGTTTTCTTGCTGTGCACTTTTCTTCTGACTTTGCTTGTGTTCTTGAATGTGTTTGTTTGAGTAGACTGGGGTGTGTGTGTGTTCCACCGGGATGGGACAGTGGAGATGGAGGGATATGTGTTCCTTGGGTGGCTGAGAAGGGTTCAGTGATTTCAGATGGAAGAGTAGAGACATCAAAGGCCCACTGGAATTGTGTTCGTAGTGAAGATTCTCAACAACGGGGCTGCGCTGTGAAGAACAATTGGCTCTAAATGATGAATTTGCTTAGCCTTTTAGCATGTATGAGCTCAAACTAGAAAAATGTACATGTACTGATCAAAATTGGTGGCACTTATAGTACACAGACAAAACATTACAGTCACGACATGATGATGTTTGACCCGAAGGCCACTATCCAACACAATATTTGTGTATATAACATAAGGGTGTCCGAAATCGACCAAAATTAATTCACAATCTCGAACTTCGAATTAAAAAAAATGAAATCGTCGAAGCCATAATGCCCCCATGTCAGGTCCGTTCGGCGGGCCAAGTGGAAAAAACACGCGTTGTTAACCTCGTCTAACTTAGCTACAGCCATTCAAAAGATATGTTTATTTTACTTTATTTTCTTTTAAACCACTAGATGGCACAAAAATTCAGCGTAACACTTTTCTTAAAGGAATAGTTCAGCTAAAAATGAAAATTATTTTGGTTACTTAGTTACTTACCCTCATGTCGTTCCAAACCCGTACCACTTTCGTTTATCTTCAGAACACAAAAGAAGATCTTGATGAAATCTGAGAGCTTTCTGTCAGAAAACAGGTTGAATTTAGGATTTTATTCAAGAAACCAAGTAATTATTCTGGAACGAATAAAAACAGCAATTTGGTTCTGTAGAAAGACTCGACTCCAAAATACTGGTGCCTTTGACATCGGATTATGAACTTGTTGTTGCTTATATGTGTGTGTTCTGTCGTCCGCAGGCCACCAGAGAGGTGATCGAGCGTGAAGCTCCAGGGATGGCTCTAGCAATGCTCATGGGCTCCCTAAATGTCACGCCACTCGGCATGCTGTCCAGGTGAATGCACATGCACAGACATGTCCTCTCATCTCTCACTCCTCCTCTCTGCCTTTCCCTCTCAAACACACAAGTGTAAAGGATGTGTTTTGAATACTAATTGGATTAAATACTAATCATCTCCTTCCTGTAGACCCGTATGTGGAATAAGAGGCAAAACCCTCATCATTAATTTACCTGGGAGCAAGAAGGGCTCACAGGTAAGCTATTTGTGTGTGTGTGTGTATCTGTCTCTTGGTACATAAGTATTCTGATCACTTCCTTGTCTTCAGTTATTCTGAAATATCTATATAATATATAAGCGCTTGCTTATATTGTTTATAAAAAGGAGTATATCTATATCATATATATATATATGATACATTACATATAAATTAAATAAAAAATCATATATAGAATGAGTATACGCCCCTCCCCTTCCTTACACCTCTCACATATAGGTTCACCCTCGCTTACCATGTTAACATTGTGGCCAATCCTATTAGAGCTACTTCCCGTGCAGCTCTGCTGATAGGGCCGTGGTATTAATCTCCATTACCCATCAGCCCCGGCCACGGAGAACTCTGCTGTCATTGCTGCTTTGAAGTCTAGAAGCCGAGCCGATAAGGGGATTAAACTTTGAAGAACCCCTTTATGCTCAGTCCAGCTCAGCGACTACACACCCCCTCTCCCTTCCTAAATAAAAGCACCCTCCATCCCACGTCCAAGACCCATAAAAGCAGCCTCCTCACATCCCCAGCTCCTCCTCTGTGACAGCGACTCTGCTTCTGGACTGAGTTTGCCCTTCTTGCATTTTAAAATGGAGACAGACCCAGGCCACAACGCTAAAGGTTTAGAGAGAGAGACACCGGTTCACAGAGAAACTCTGCAACGCCTTTAGATCGCTAATGTTCTCAGCAAGAGCTTTGATGCCGGAAAATTGTTACCGTTTAAGTAAACTGAGTGAATTTGAAACGGGGAAGGGCCACGGACCTCAGCACATCTGAGAAAATGGGAATGCGTGTTCCCAGTGTGCACTAGAATGGGAAACACAAACAACCTTCAAAGGGCCATGAAGTGCTAAAATAAACATAATTGGTGTTTCTTCAACCTTGGGCACTTTTTCAAAGTCCTGAATGTTTACACTACATCTCATATAATTTGTTTTGTTTTATTATGTGCTGAATACAGTACATAAATTAATAATATAGCCGACTCCTTGCTATTTAAGATAGCTAGTGTTTTACCTATCCTAAATACACACAATTAAGGTATACATTCATAGATTTTTAACCAGCTTTGCATTGTTACAGTCAGTAGTAATATATGTAAATGAACAGACCTGGACAGAGAAACTTTTGAGAGCTCCAGGGTTTTCATAAAAACTGATTATACTTCAGCATTTTTGTATCCCCGCCCACAGATGGAGTGGTAGGTTTACCACTGAAAACTGTATCTTACTATGTCTTTATGAATTATGGTCAAAATGGAACGCTATGGGAACGGCTTTCTTACCTGCTTCGGGAACTGACAGAACGGCAATTTTCTTTTCTTTATTTTCTCTAGTCGGATAACACCAATTTTAAAACAAATCTGCCTTTTTTACTGTGTAGGCACAGTAAAAAGTTTTATTGTGAAGTACCCCTTTACTGTTGCCTCTTTATTTGTAGTTTTTCAAAATTATATTGCTTGATTGGAAATTATACAATATACTTAGATTTTTTGTTTTCTCTCACACTTAAAAAAACTGTATAGAGTCAACAGTCAGCTGTCAAACAATAGTCGTATCCTTTTAATTCTCTCCGCATTTCATCAATTGATTTTTAAAGATAGCTTATAATTCTTTTAAAGACAGACCTATAGTGCTTTCCCTTATGAAAACCATTAAAGGAGTAGTTCACTTTAAAAAAAAGTGACTTTCTTAAAAAAAGAAAGTCATTCTTTCTTCAGTCGAAAATAAATTAAGGTTTTTGATGAAAACATTCCAGGATTTTTCTCCATATAATGCACTTCAATGGGACCCAAACGGTTCAAGGTCCAAAAGACACTTTCAGTGCAAACTACAAACTGTTCAAAGGGCTTTAAATGATTCCAGACGATGAATAAGGGTCTTATCAAGCGAAACGATCGCTCATTTAAAAAAAAAAAATAACAAAGTTTGTTTTATAAGCTCAAATGGTCGCCTTGCTCTGTTCTGATGCACGTTCGTGACTGTCCTATTCGAACTCGTTCATCAAAATGAACGAATCTTTTCCAAAGTCAACTCGTTCATTTCGTTCGTTGAAAGTTTCGAAAAAAGTTTTGTTCATTTTGATAAACGAGTTTGAACAGGAGAGTCACGAACGCGCATCAGAGAACAGAGCAAGGCGACCATTTGAGCTTATAAAACTTCAACTTTGTTGTTGAAGTTTGTTCTTTATCGTTTTTCTTGGTAAGACCCTTATTCATCGTCTGAAATCGCTTAAAGCACTTTGAACAGTTTGCAGTTTGCACTGAAACTGTCTTTTGGACCTTGAACCGTCTGGTTCCCTTTGAAGTGCATTACATGTATATGGAGAAAAATCCTGGAATGTTTTCATCAAAAAGCTTAATTTCTTTTCGACTGAAGAGAAAATTACATGGATATCTTGGATGACATGGGGGTGAGTAAATTATCAGCAAAAGTTTTTAAGTGAACTACTCCTTTAAGTACACAGTGTACCTTTTGTATTTTGTTAGGGTTTTAAATCCTGTTTTGCTTGATTTTGGTTGATGACTGGTAAGTGACTGGCAAAATGTCTTATAATGCCTTGTTAGGGTCTTGAGGAAACTGGACGTGAAATGTGTCCATCTGCTTTTACAGTGTGAGTGGCTTCACATCACACATCCATATTGGCATGTTCCTGTCTGGTCAGCGTGTCTGAGTTGCCCATCACTCTTTCTTTGAGCTCAGGTGCCATTATTCCTACAGAGCAGCGCACTCTGATCTAGAGTGCCAGCACACACACACACATGTGCCTCACCTTGCACCAGGAAGACAAAAATAGACCATTCCTACATGCTCCAAGAGGACATGAAGTAGCCTATGGACTTCTAATGTCTCCACACATTAATCTTCGTTTTAACTCTGAGTCACCAAAACGGAGAGATGCAACCACATCAGACCTGCGGGGGGAAACACTCCGCATCAACCCTCCCTGGACCGGTCTCCATCCCCGCTGCCGTCCTTTCCTTCATTATTATTAATGTCTCTTGTCAGAAGCACTTAAGAAATGTGGTTTAAGAGCAATCGAGTTTGCCCACCTGTGTTAGGTTCACATGCTGTGTCCTTATCGGACTTCATCCCCTCAAAATGGAGGATGTCCAACTGTATTAGAAATTCCATTAAGTTAGTGTCAATAGGTTGGGCCTGTATGTCATCCTATTAGGGGATTCGGATAGATAGTGGCCCATTACGTTGGAGGAGAACAAGAGGGATTTATGCCGTAAAGACCTCGCATTACTGCTAAACAGTACACTTGACGCTTAGGAGCTGGAGAAAGTTGAACTGAACAGATACAACAGATTCATTTGTTTTTATAATTCCACTGTTCAAATCTTAAAGGAGTAGCTCAGGATCAATATTATTTGAGCTCTTTTAACGTTAAATATTGTATAAGAATAATAAAATGGATATATAAGTAAAATAATACTAATTATCAATCATTAATCTACTGCAGTCAGGCATTTATTTTAGCTTGTGTGTTCGTTAATAACATGTATAATGCTATACCATAGCTGGATCTCTTGTAATATTTTTTTTTATATAAATAATGTTATTTTTCAGCAAACCATAATAATAATAATAATGCCAGCATGTTTTATTTTTAAATTTTATTGTTAAAATCATAATTTCTTATTATTCACCCGAATGTCAGACAATAAGATTTTCCATCACACAATATAATAAGAGAATAAAATAATTTATTTTAACCTTTTTAACCTTGATTCTACTTAAGTTTAATATTCTCTATTTATGTTAATTAATTATTATGTATTGTTTACATCATCATGTATTTTGTTTAATTAAATTAAATTAAATTACACACTCAAATACTGGGCAAGTTATATTACTTATTAAATTTCATTTAGTGTTTAAAGATATTTGTATATTTTTTAGAAGTTCTTTTCAGTATTAAATGAATTAATTATAAGTACATTTATAATTCATATTTCTGTTGCTTGTCCACTATCTTGTCACATTATTGCCTCCTTTTTCTAGACTGTCCCACGGCATCACTGTAGATTTGAGCTGCTCATGAGCTCATTGATATGAAAGGAACATGTTTTGGGGTTATAAGATCTTCTTGCCGTTTCCTTCTTTCACATGTTTCTCCCTTTTCACAGGAGTGCTTCCAATTCATCCTGCCTGCTCTGCCCCACGCCATAGACCTGCTACGGGACGCCATAGTGAAGGTGAAGGAGGTACACGACGCTCTAGAGGACCTGCCGTCCCCTCCGCCGCCCCTCTCCCCTCCACCCACCACCAGCCCACACAAGCAGACAGAAGACAAGGGTGTGCAGTGTGAGGAAGAGGACGAGGAGAAGAAGGACAGTGGCATTGCGTCCACAGAGGACAGCGGCTCCTCTCACATCACAGCAGCTGCTATTGCTGCGAAGGTGAGCACCATTAATGGTTATTTAGTCTCAAGTCTTTTAATATCTAAGACTGGCTTATTTCACTGATGGGTTTTTTTTTTTTTCTCTTCTTTAAATTATTAAAAATGACCAAAAGAAATCATTCAAGATAAACTTGCATTAAATAGGCTAATAAAGTGATTTCATATTGTATTCAAAGGTAAATTGTGTAATGGCTGAGCCATTAGTGGATTGGCAGCAACTGCTTTCAAACAGGTTTTCCTAACAATGGAATAGGAGAAGGAAAACTGAAATTTTGACATTGAAAAAAAAATGATGCTCTGCCCCTTCTTTCATCATATCTTGCCCTTGATGTTCCATTAATTCTTGTTTTGTGTTTTGTTTGTACATGTGTCAAGTCTTTTGTCATGTTTAAATGTCTCATATTCATCATCAGAACATGAAGTCTCATCCCAGCCATGCCGTTTTCATGGCGAAAGGTGGGCAGCCCTTGAGTGGCTTCAACCCGCCCACCTCCATTCCCTCCCATTTCACCTGCTCCTGCAGCGACACGGTAAGACACCCACGTTTCCATCCATATTCACCTCTCCTGATGTTACATTGGCCCTTTTGAACATCCAGTTTCACAACCAATCATAGAAATGAAATGTCATGATTTGTCACTACTATTGGTCAATGAAAAAACAGGAAAAACATTCCATAGTCTTTCCATATTTGTCACTGAGGTCTTTTTTTACTTCTACTTAAATACCACAGTCTTGAATTAATATAAAGTACCCATATTATGCTATTTTAAAGGCTCATGAATTTTATTTGGAGGTCTCCATTGCAGCATCACCTATTTTCTCACCATGTCTAAAGCAGTTCAATTAACAGTTCGTCTCTCTAAACCCCTCCTTTCCAAGAGCCCACTCTGCTCTGATTGGCCTAAGTATTGCAGAAACCAAACGTCCATTACCATATCTGAATTTCACCTCTGAAGGCTTCCTCAGCACTTGAATACACAGTGGTATGAATAGTAACAATGGTGTCAGTTTCTACATCATGAACCAAACTCTTCCAGGCCTCAGCTACAACTATAGTGTTGAAGGATGAGGTCAAAGTATGGGTCTTTTTTTTTTTTTTTTTTTTACAAATCTAGATAGGTTTGAGCGGGAAGTAAGTCTGGAATCTCTGGCAACATGGTTTCAGGCAGTTCTGAATTGATTCTTTCTTTTGGTAGAGAGTAACTTTAATTATCGTACACTTTAAACTTTGAAACTTTGCAGACATTTTACATAATCAAACATCTATATTGGATCTATAACACTACATGGAAGGAAATGGCATAATAGGGGCACTTTAACTTTTATGTAGATTGTGTAATATAAACATGTAATATAAACTCTTTTAATATGATTTAATAATAAAAAAAATCAGCAAACCAGGCATTTAACATTAATTTCGTTCATAATTTAAATGTTATTTTTTATAATGTATTTTTTTTAATTAATTTTCATTCATCTGAATTATTTTGCATCACAATAAAACATGAGAGAATTTAGTTTAGAA
The DNA here is from genome assembly GCF_988280905.1 of Pimephales promelas. Taxonomy (NCBI): domain Eukaryota; kingdom Metazoa; phylum Chordata; class Actinopteri; order Cypriniformes; family Leuciscidae; genus Pimephales; species Pimephales promelas. The sequence goes on from NC_142783.1 coordinate 27,503,342, forward strand.
ACTTAACCTTTTTAATGTTAATTCAGTTCAAGTTTTATATGATTTATGTAAATTATTAATACTGTTATTTATTTGTTTATTTATTTAGACATAAAGCTATATGTATAGAGACCAGAATATCATAGACTTGGCACTTCGAGGTCTCGCTTTTTGAATTTGCCAGTAAGTAACACCCTGGCAGCCACCCACAACACCTTAGTTTTGCTCTGGCAAGCACGTCTCACTGTCTTTCTGTAGTGCCTTGTATCATGTTTATTATCTAGTAAGCAATATTTGTCTTGTTGTTCAGCTTTGCCTGGTCTCTCGTAAAGCTTTTTCCCTGATAGCAGAGGATTGAGTGTATATCCTGTATTAGCTGTCTTTATATAGTAATTATAAATGGGGTCATGCAGGTTGGCATTATTGTGTTCTCCACAGGGAGCGCTCGTAGCACGAGTCTCCCGGGAAGGCAGAGGTTGAGTCGAATGCTATTATTAGCGCAGGGTTAGCTTCTGCGCTGGGTAATTAAAGCGCTCGTGGAGCTGCTCTTTCCTGCGAGGCCTTGATTTAGCCCCAGTGTTAATTAGTGCTCCGTTAAGCCCCAGCGTTCCTGTGGAAGATCCCTGCGCTCTTCGCCCTTCTGCCCATCAGACTCCTGCTTAATCCCACCACGGTTCTCCCAGACAGCATAGCTGCAGTTTGTTACTGCACGTAGTCTCGCCTGCTGGATCAAAGGCAGAGAGTCTCAGTCTGACTACAGTAACAAATATCACTCTGATAGATCATAGCGTTTCAAATATTTGTCTTCGTCGTGGATGTTCATTGATGCTTTCTGCAGACATTTAGTGGGCCATATTATGTGCTTCTGTAGCATTTGAAAATCCATGTTAATCAAGGTTTAATGTTGTGTTACATTATTTACCACCCCTCTCTGATGCTATTGTGCCTTTGAGAGTTCTATATGCAAATAAGCAGTGTTATGATTGACTAATGCTTTGCAACGTGCCAGCCAACACATATGGAGGTCATGTTAACGACTAAAAATTAGATTGTTGTAAAAGATCAGGGGTTTAATTTCTTTAAATAAATAAAAAAAGATGTATATGTGTGTCATTGAAAATTATATACAATATAGAATTTGTTTAATATATATTTTTATATAAATAATAAATATATATATATACTCACAATTATTTAGGTTTTTTATTTACCCTTTTTACTTAAATTTGATTTAGATTTAATGACTTAATTTCAGCTAAAATCCCTTAGATACCTTAAAAATTCTCAACCTTTTTACATCATTATACACTACCATTAAAAAGCTTTGAATAATTATATATATTTCTTTTACGTTTTTGAAAGTCTCTTATGCTCAACAAGGCTGCATTTATTTGATAAAAAAATTCAGTAAAAACAGAAATATTGTGGAAAAATTATAACAATTTTAATGAACCAATTTCTATTTTAATATGTTTTAAAATGCAATTTGTACCTATAATGGCAAAGCTGATTTTTTTCAGCAGCCATTACAGTGGTCTTCAGTCTCACATGATTGTGATATAATGATTTGGTGCTCAAGAAGCATTTCTCATTATTATCAATATTAAAAACAGTTGTGTCACTTAACATTTTTTGTGAAAACCTTGTTTTTGAATGATTCTTTGATAAATTGAAAGTTCAAAAGAAAAGCATTCGAAATAAAAATCTTTTGTAACATTATAAATTGCTTTACTGTCACTTTTGAGGAATTTAATGTGATGACTTCAATGGTAGTGTAAACAATACTAAGTGAAAATGCTTAATTCTGACAATTGTTTACTGAATTTGACTGTCACGGTCTTCAATTTCCAGATCCCAGAGTCCATCATTTCACGAGGCGTGCAGGTGTTGCCGCGGGACACCGCTTCTCTCAGCACCACGCCCTCAGAGTCTCCCTGTGCTCAGCAGTCCCGCCTCTCCACTGCCTCCTGCCCCACCCCTAAAGTAAGACTCCGCCCCTTCTCCTTTATTCACACCATTCCTTCTCCCCTCAGCTTTCTGTTTCGTCATGCACTCAGTATCCTCCATGGCTGGATCCTCATCTGCTGCCACCTCATTGGCTGCTTGACACACTGCTTTGCATTTCTGACAGCAGTGACTTTGCTCATTGGGCCGTGTGAGAGGAGAAGCAGGGCTTCTTCACTGGCTGAATTTTAAGTTTGGCCAATGGGCTATATGCACGCATAAGTTCCGCATTTGACGCAAGGATGCTCGTCAGTTTCCGGTTGGGGAGATTAAAGTACAGGAAAACTGAGGAAAACGGGATTATGGCAGAGTTTTCAAAATTTACTGTCCTCCCGTCTTTGAAATGAAACTCTCCTACGTTTAGATGTATTTTTATATGTCTTATGTTTATTTGATATCATTTAAAAAAGAAGCATAAACACAACGAGGGGTGTCTGTTTAGTCTATTTTTGTGTCTAACGTTTCTTTAGTATAACCATAGAGTATAAAATTCAATATAAATTCTCGGTATTGCATTGGACTCTACGATCGGCGGAAGTTATTAAGCATCCTTAGAACATTAACCGGATATACCGCCGTGCATAGAGCCCATTAAATTTTCCTCCTGTAGCAGTTGACAGTTTGTTGTTTTTGATCCATGGTATGATTAGATGAATTTCTTCAAGGGGCTATTAATTCATAACATTTGTTATTATTTTCTTTAAGATATTCAGGAGCTGTTTTTTTTTTTTTTGCAGCATTAACAGTTATTTGAACGCCCTGTTTACACCTGGTATTAAGATGCGTTTAAGATTGTCGATCGGATCACAAGTGGACGATGCTTGTCTATGGTGTAACAGAGTCTAAAACATTTTAAACCTGTCTACTTTCGACCACTTCCAGAGATAGTGGAAACACATTCAACCGGATTGCTTTAGTTTTCTAAACGCTCATGTTGTCAAATGCATTCAAACAGCCACAAAGGACCACCTGCTCTCCACCTACTGACCTAATGCGAAAACATGACGGGAATCACACTATCCAAACTGGATTTAAGCTTTGTTGGATGAAGACCCAAATTTGGTTGAAGAAAAATGTACCAATCACAATGTTCTCTCCCTGAATTCGGTGTGGTCTTGCTGCTATCAGAGCAGAAACGAAAGCTCCCTGTATGTTTTTCCGTTGTCTCCATACGCGTTCATTTCTAAATTGCGCGAGCTTATTTTGGCCATTAGATCAAAAGATCTGAAAAAGTACACAAATTTACCCACCCAAACACCCTCCCGTTGAAGAAATCAGGACAGAAGTGATTGAAAGTGGACAAAAGAATCAGAATTTGGTCACTTTATACAATATTATAATACTCTCACTCTCAGATCTCAACTTTTGAATGGAAAGTGCTATTGGTGTAGACAATCGAGTTTTTTTCTGAATGTAGTCATTTCTTTGTGTTTATAACAAGTTACATTTTGTTGTGGAGTGTGTGACAATAAGTTACTTTGATTTCAGCTCTTTCTCAATTGTTTTTTCTCAATTGTGTCATAGTATTAGTGTGTGTTTCCTATTTTGTCCCTGACGATGTGGACATCATGGGTCAGGACCACTGTGTGTGTGTCCATTTAGCTCATTAGACTGTGGGTCACAGTCATATGTGTGGGGAAATCTGTCAACATAATAAGAATAAGTAATTAGTGGTGCTGCTGCACTAGTTTCTCTGTCTCCCTCTAGTGAACACAGTGTGTATTACAACTGTGTTTTCTTTTAATAGATAAAAGTATTTGTCTAACAGACTGGAAATATGGTCCTAACTGCAGAATATGAAATCCAGGGGGAGGAGTTGGATCCAGATCCAACTCCTCCCACCTTACACATACCTAAACCTAAACATCTCCGGCCCCTGATCCCTAACACCACCCTTAATCCTACCCATCTCCGCCCTCTGATCCCTAATCCTACCCTTCTCCACCCCTTAGATCTGGATCCAACTCCGCCCCCTGGATCTCATTTACTGCAATGAGGTGCTACTGAGTTGGTCTGCAAAGTGCTTGAAGTATATAATGGAAATGTTTTGGCCTCTTTACATCATATTTTCTTTTAGGATGTATGTGAAAGCCTGTGGTAAGCAGAATTCCAATGAAGTGCTCTAAGCTTCAGTGTTGACCTCAGGCTGGGTATTAATTCTGCTGACTGTTGTTTTTTATGACAAGTGTCTGGCAGTTTGGCTTTAGTTGCTGAACAAGGGTGTCAGGTGGCACTTAACAGTTAGAGGCTACACACAGTAAAGAATGTGCAGAGAAGTGTGTGTGTGTGTGTGTATACACTCTGTTACATGCGCTTTTAGCAGTGTACCTACCAGCTTGAGCATTTGGGGAATTCCCAGACCTGAAAAAATTTATATATTTATATTGCGTGTGTGTATGAGAGAGAGAGAGAGAGAGAGAGAGAGAGAGAGAGAGAGAGAGAGAGAGAGAGAGAGAGAGAGAGAGAGAGAGAGAGAAATAGAGACTGTGGTGGGGCTCACATTCATAGAGGGGCCAAATTAAATTTGTAATCTTATACAAATCTGTTTTCTAAATGCATGGCATTGATCTTATTTTGAGTATTTCATTTAAGTTTGACCTCATAATTCTTAATCAAAATGTCATAACTCAGCCGTTTAGAAAAATCGGAACATGTACAGTGTGGACCCTAGCATTTGTGTAAAAAGTGAATATACTTTGGACCATTACCTAGATTTAAGATACAACATACTTATTATTTTATCAAGTAAATGAATACAAGTTGACAGACTTATGTTTTATGAAAATAGGAAAACAAAAATACATTTAACATGTAATAACCCCATGAACAGACCTTTACAATGATTAAAAGCCTCATTATCATAAATATCATCCTAACACTTTTAGGATAATGAGGCTAATCATTGTAAATCACTTTGGAATATTTACATTTTTAGGCAAAAATGAAAAGATCACAATCTCGATTCAAACACCCACATGATCTTATTCTTAATTGACAACTATTTTCCTGTGTCTATTAAATCTGCATTACGCTGCCGCTGACCCAGAGTTGTTGTGTAGGTATAAAACAGCTTCACAAACAGTCCTTTCAACCACACAGGGTCATTCACCTTTCATAACTTGACGCTTTATATAAAGATTGTATATCACCTCTAAGTGGTGAAATGTGACTGTTAAAAACTCTATTTGTCATTGAATCATTCATTCGAGAAATTTATTCAAAGGTGTAGATTCATCCAGTAATAAAATAAGTGACATTTTTGAGTGAGTCATTGAATCATTCATTCAAACAGATTTGTTTTTGAATAATTAATTTAAATTACTTAAATATTTTTTAAATGGACCACAACATTTTGTCAGAACCTCTAGTAAATTACATGTTGTTTTGTTAAGTTGTCTATTCAGAATCGTGGGAGAATCTTGATCTCTATTTAAAAAAGAGATTTTTTTATAACACAATTTATCCAGAATCATGCAACTCTACTGTTTTATACTGTACTTTTTATATACTGGATTGTTTGACTTCCCCAAACCAAGCTCTTTTTTGTTTGACTCCTTCCTTATATAGTGAACTGTGTGACATTCACTGTGTAGTGAACAAATCAGCAGTTTTTCACACAATATATTCATGAATGCATGAAATTATAGCTTATGTTCTGGTCAGCAGAATGGTGTGGTAGACATCAGCAGAGGCTAAATTCCAGTTTTCCAGTCGTCTCTTTCCAAGCTGACAGCTTGTTGTATGAGAGAGACCTTTAGAACCATGCTGAAGCTAAAATCATTACAACGAGGATTCACTGAAACTTAACATTCTGAACAAACAATTGACCTATGGCTAAGCCACGCCCTCAAACACAATGAGCCAATCACATTGCGCAGCTAACCCAATACACTCAGACATTCTCTGCTTCCACATCCATTGAAATGCATTGCAGTTAGTCAGTTTTCACTCAAATCGTTTTTCTTGTCATTTTAAGTTTAAAATGGTCAAACAGTGTGCATGGGATACATGCAACTCCGACACTAGGTTCCCGAGAGGCTGGGCGAGGGTGTGTATTTTTTTTTTACCCTATTCCAAGCCACATCTCAACCAAGATAAGTGTCTGCTCTGGATAAAGTTATGTGATTTAAGTGATGCGGTAGACCACAACGCCAACTAAACGTGGATAAATTAAACAAGGATGTCTACATCTGTTCTAAGTTAAGTCAACAAGTTATCTTTAAAATATCTAACGTAAGAAAACGTTAACGTTAGCTTCTAGCTGCGTTGTACATCACGTCACTTAGCTTCATTAACGTATCTGTAAATAACCGAGATAACAAATGTTAACAATGTTATGCTGAATGATTCATGTAAATACTGTAGCACCAAACGGTGATGGCAACAATATGCGGTTTATCACGTTTACAATTTGACCTGTACGTTTTTGCCGGGAGCTTTTCATTGACCTTCTCAACAATAAAATTATGAATATAACCCTCCAATGCATAGTTAAGGCCCTTTATGTGACTTTGAGATGATATATAATCCTTCTGTCTCCAAAAATCACCAATTACCTCCTGTGAAATGTCTCCTATTGTGACAGCTGCCATAGCGCAGTCCCCGGATGTTGACTGTTTGTGCGAGTGAGTGGAGGGGGCGTGGCTTAGCCATAGGTCAATTCCCATTTCATCAAAATAACAATCAGGCCTAGGAGATCGGATGTGAAGCCAAATTGTGTTTGTGTACAGTGTGAAAGCAACGTGTGATTAAAAACCTTTTCCGAGCATACATCATCCAGTACGGCCCGAGGCAACACACACACATGCTCACTGCATTGCCTCAGCACATCGTCCAGCTGTTACATAAGACCCTGTTTGGCTGTGAGCTCTCCATTCGCACTAAGCACAGAGGTAATAATGCATAATATGTTTTTACACTCTCTCTCCCTCTCTTAACCCACTCACATGCTTCGTCTGAGCCGATCTGATTTCAGAAAACACTCTCCGTAACCGCGCACACAGCCAACAACCACGTTATGCCGTACATCCCTCAAATCTGTGGTTGCACTTCCTCCAAATTTAGATCCCAGTGTTTTTTTTTTACTCATCCTCCGCTTTTGCATGCTGTCTCACTCCACCTCTTTCTCTCCTCCTACACTCTCTCTTGCTTCATGCGTGTAGTGTGTGTGTGTGTGTGTCAGTGTGTGCACGGGAGACTTGCGGCATTCTTCTGTTTACCAGGATAAAGCATGGTAAGCGCCGTCTTTCTCCTCTCTGATGCGTCACTCTGTTTTGTTATACACGTGTCTGTTTTGGTGTGCGTGTGGGGTGTAAGCGAGTAGGGCTTCAGATAGACGCCGAGGGGGATCGTGGGACAGGGGGATTTCAGGGTGCAGCATGATCTACAGCGTAAGGAGCATCCACTTGGTTTTGTAACAGCTGCAGTGGTCTGTTGTGGACGTACAGGATACATTACTGTGGCTTTCTGAATGCCACATTTTGGAAGTGTAGTTGATGTAGTGTCAGTGCTTCCCAAATTTACAAAAGTACAACAGTTCCAGGTGCTGGTGCTGATATTGTGTTGTTTCCTTTATGACTTGTGCATATTTGTTTCTTTCTGTCACTAACTATGCGTGTTTGCCTGTTGTGCAAGTGTATGTATGCTTGTTTTTTTGTGTGTGCATGTCCACTCATATTCATAGTGTGTGTTTGTTTGTGGAAGGGGGAATATGTTTTTTTTTTTTTTACACACTTTGGATTTTTCGTGTTTATCAAGTTTATGATAGACATTGATAGACATCAAGTTTATATCAGACATTTCATAAATATGTTCCAACACAATGTTATTGTAAATAATATGTAATAATATAATATAATATCAGTATAATATAATGTAATGTATTGTGATGTAATGTAATATTAAGCAAAAACAGGCTGTCTCTCTGACAGAATATTTAGGCTACCTTTTACATGACAATGGTGTACTAAAGAAAAACTAAGAACGTTTTTCCTTTGCGTTTTTCGCATACAGACAAAATGATTCACAGAAATCTGCGAAAACAACTAAAAACGGTGTATGCCAGCCTTGCCAGGCCAGTAGTTGGTGATTGTATTTGTATGCATATTTATATAGTTGTATGTATTTGTATTTGTATTTTTATAGTACTTGGCAATCTTTGTAAAGAAACGCTTAGTGAACACGTAATACACTTGCGCTTGATGTCACGGTTTTCAAAAATCTAGTTTCGGTATTTTACGAGGAGTAATTTTCTACAGTTTTAACATTTTATAAATTAGGTACTATAAAAAATAGCTTATAATATAAAATAATGCAAAACATATTAGCTTTATAATAGTTGGTCTGACAAGTGAACAGAAAAATATTATATTACTACAAAAACTATCATATAACATAATAGAATAAAAATATTAAATATTTAAGATATGACATGTAAACAAATGCTAAAAGATGGCATCTCATATCATGAATTTTAGCACAGCTGGAACTGACCAATCAGAATCCAGGACTGGAGCTTTAAGATTTATAACGGATGCTGCGGATGCAATGTTTCCGTTCCAATAGAGTCATTAAAAAAATTCCAACAACATCGTGCATCAAATTCTGAAAAATATTCAAGTATTTAACATCAAAATTTGGCATTAGAAATGTCAGATTTAAAAAAAGAATGTATGACTAAATTAAATTACAATACTTTAATTGTGCAATATTTGTTTTTGTTTCTTTCATATTCTTTCATTATTCAGTATTTCACAAATATTATTGAATAAATTACCATATTATATGTTATAAAACAAATATACATTATTATAGTATATTATATGCTCAGATGTAGTTTGCAACAATTATTGTAGATTGACCCACTCAATGTGTCATATATATATTTATATATGAACAACAACACTTTATGACATTATACACATGATGGTATCACCTCTGAATCACTGGTGATTCCCATCATGTGTGTGATGTATAATAAGTCAAGATAACAGCAATATGAGATATAGAAGATAAATTCAGACTGAAGCTCACCCTGTGCTTCACTGGATGGTCAGAAGGACAGCGTCTGTGTTCACTGAGGCGAGTGTGTGGTGTGTTCACTGGTGTGTACTTGCAGGATAGGGTTGACTAAGGATACTACCTGGAGGGGCTTTCAGCAAGAGACATAAAAAAGAGACTGTAATTAAGGGTGGGCAATTTTCCCAGAGACTAGCAATAGTGAGCTAGCTTTGAAAGCTTAAGATCCCACCCTCCCTTCAGAGCGTCTCCAAAGCCACGCCTCCTTCAAAACATGAAGCAGCAGGGAGCAAACAAAAGCATCATGAGAGACGGTGTTAAACTAGCGCATATCTCAAAGCACATGAAATTACAATAATAATGATTGTAAAAAAAAAAACTGAAAGAGCATTGACCTGACTGCTGCAGATTCATTTCACCGTTGATTGTGTTGTCATTGAAAGGCATAAATTCGAACCGCTCGGATTAACGATACAAACCACTCCGAGTATAACGTTTACCCTAAACCTGACCATTTCTAAACTTTAAAAAAGCCTCTTGTGTTGTGCTCTAACACATTATGTTCCCCTTCCTCTCCGATCCTACCCTATCTCATGACCAATTCGTACGAATTCGTACGAGTGATTCAAAAGTGGCTAATTCGCACTAATTCATACGACCCCGCTCGTACGAATTTGTACGATTCGTCTAAACCCACGTGACGGTTATATTTAGGGGCGGGGTCAGGGGTAGGTCATTCGTACGAATTCATACGAATTGGCTAATTCGTAAAATATGTACGATTTAGCAAAATCGTACTAATTCGTACGAGTGAGGTCGTACGAATTGTTACGAATTAGCCACCTCGTAAAATTCGTACAAATTCCCATGAGATCGGGTTGTCCGATCCCATCCCTTTGCTTTCTGCTCTGTTTTAAATGAATAAAGACCAAAATGACATTATTGTCGCTACTGTGACTGCACTTTTTCTGGCTGTTAGGTGTTTTAGGTTAAGTGTAGTAGGAGTTGGGTTATACTCTGGCTATATTGGCCTATGTAGCTGTTCAAATTGAAAATCATACCTCAACAAGTCATGATAACAAAATAATATAATTTTCATGAAGACAAAATTCCCATGCCCATTTGCTTAAGTGGAGGTTTGACATGAAAGTTTTTTTTTAGCGAAAGCATTACATTACTGGCTGCATCGCTGGGCATGTTTGCTGTCAGTATAGTGATTGCATTAGTTCTCTTGAAATGGGTTGACTTTTTAAAGGGAGCAAGACTGGAACAACCTCGCCCGTTAGCACGTGGGACAGGTGTTCTGCAATGCCCGTTTCAGATTTAAAATGTATTATCATAGCTCTCAAAAGTGCTGGAGAAACCAATATTCTGTGCTTTTGTGTTACTTATATCATATTAGGTGTAAACAGGGCAGACCTTTATTATGAATAATCAAAGAGAAGAAATTTCTCACAGAAATTGTTAAATATAGGATACTGGGATAACCAAAATAAGAAGCCACATAAACACTAATAACGCGTTTAGGTTGCGTGTGTTAGTTTGAGAGACAGCGTATCTGGCTTAACCTCTCTGGAAGTGTAATAAATGGACATTGACAGGCCAATGACCCTTTGCTCCCGAGCCCACCCCACCCCCACCTCCTCTCCCTCTCGTCCATTGATGAATGGAGAGGAGATTGAAGGTCAGCTGAAGGGGAGAACAGGCCCTTACGCTTGCCGTGGCGATTACACATCCCTGTCATTGAATGTGACAAGAGTTGTGGAAGAGATACATATTGTATCTGGCAGTGCCTCTGCATTTAATTTTTTTAGTAGTGTGTGTGTGTGTGTGCCTATTGGGTTAAAGGGATAGTTCACTTTGAAATTAATTTTTGATGTGTTTTAGCTTACCTCAAGGGCATCCAAAATGTAGGTGTCTTTGTTTCCACAGTATTTTCAATTTTGAAATTTTTCAGTCAAACCGTTGTTGTCTATCAGTCATACACTGGAGGCTAAGGGGGTCCACCAAAAAGGATGCACAGAGAAGTCAAAATTAAACATGATTTAATGACTCATAAATGTAAGTACACATTGATGGCCTAAGACACGAAATGAGCGTTTTTTGTGAGAAAAAGAACAGTATTTATATCGTTTTTACCTCGTGTAATCACAGTGTCGTCCAAGTGATTTGAATCAGTTGTGCAATGTCCAACTGAACCGAATTGAATCAGTTCAATGTTATGCCGGAAGTGATCGCTTGCGTGTGACGTCACTCAATATTTACACGGAGATTTCGGAAGTTTTACCTTTTACTAAACATATTTAGATATACCGAAATCGTCTTCCATTGTGGTTTCCCGTATATCGAAATATGTTTAGTGAAAGGTAAAACTTCCGAAATCTCTGTATAAACAAAGAGTGACGTAGGCGCGCAAGCGATCACTTCCGGCGCATGCACAGAACGAAGCGCCCGTGCCGTCAGATCATTTTGTCATGGCTATGATTACAAGAGGTAAAAACGATATAAATACTGTTCGTTTTCTCACACAAACCGCTCGTTTCGTGTCTTAGGCCATCAGTGTGTACTTACATTTACGAGTCATTAAATCATGTTTAATTTTGACTTCTCTGTGCATGCTTTTTTTTGGTGGACCCCTTAGCCTCCAGTGTATGACTGATAGACAAAGACATGACTGTGGAAACAAAGACACCTACATCTTGGATGCCCTTGAGGTAAGCTAAAACATATCAAAAATTAATTTCAAAGTGAACTATCCCTTTAATGGCTGGTACAAGTTTTCAAGGACACGTATTGGTTCTTAAAGTTCTGTTGTTTGGACACATACATATCTTCTGACACACAGCTACATTGACAGTCTGTTAAAGCGACCCTATTCTGTACCAAAAACAGTGAGATTAAACGGCCTGTTTTTGTTACTGTACCTGCTACTGTAAGAGTTCTGTATTTAATTGACTTGTGTTATGAATGGCTAATTGCATGTGAGAAATACTAGCCTAATTCGCATTTCCGTTCATCAGAGTGGGCTGGGTTGCTGAATATAAATGTAATTGTAAATGTAAATGTAGACATTTACCTAAATGTAAATGTGGACATTTACCTAAATGTAGGTAAATGTAAATGTTGGCGGTCATGTTATGTTGTGATGTTATATCCATGACAATTTCAGAATTACCTTTTTTTAAAAGTGGTTTAGTTTTCTTAAATGGAGAGATGAAGCTTTGTGTTGTGAGTTTTAGAGTATGTTTAAACTATTTTATTTTAAAAGAGCAAGGAGTTGTCCGTCGTTCAAAATATAATTATAAGGGGTTGTTCATCCAAAAAATGAAAATTCTGCCATCATCATTCACTCTCATATCTTTCAACCCACATGACTTTCTTTTTCTGATGCGACACGACAGCAGAGAGAAATACTGGCCATTTGCCATAATAGTAAACGATAGTTAGTAAATTGGCATTCTCTTTTTGTGTTTTAAAAGAAGAAAGTCATTGAGGTTTGAAATGATATGCATTTGAGTAATTGATGACAGAATTTACTTTTTTGTTTGTTTGTTGTTGTTTTTTTTGTCAGCGAGCTATCATTGTAACTAGTTTGTTGCATGTTTCATTTTGTGTTTGAAGATAATTTCTCTCTGGGGGTCTTGGCAAACGTGTGCAGTTGTGTCCAGTCAAACTGGCAGTTGTGTCTTGAATGTGTCCTCTCCCTTTAGAGCACTTGCCTGTAAGCCACTGTAATGATGGGAATGCTGTTTATATGTGTTCCCCCTGCTTGTGGCTGCAGTGTTAACCCTCCTCTTCCCTGTTCCCTCTCTCCCTACACCAGGCCCGGCTCACCTCCTGCTCATCCACTTATAGTGTCACAGAGGTACAGCATGTTTTACACTGCACCGCCTCTCAGAGACTCGGCCAATCATTGCTCACACACCTCACACGTGCACAACTCATTCCTGTGAAGCAAGCCTGTCTTATCGGTTCATTTGTTTACCCCCAAAATGCCTCATAGTTTGTTGGGTGTGTTTGTGTGTGTGCTTCAATTCATCAGTTTCTCAGGAATTGTGAACTTTTCTGTCTTTAAATAAGGATAAAGTGATCAGTAATTAGACAAATGTATAGATAATATGTGGGAAATTTTATGATTGATTAAAAAAACAAACATTTAAAGCTGCTGTAAGGAATTTTGTTATGAAATACCACCAGTCATCAAATTATTATTGCATTATTTGAGTGTTTTTCGTTATTCTCAATGGTGATTCTCATTACTTTAATAGGCAGTTATTTATTTATTTAATATTTTAAAGACGACAAGTGTTGTCATGATACAGCAATACTGTTAATTGTACAACAAATAAAGATAATATAATACATAATTGTTTTTTCACATTACAGTAATTTATCTTCTTTTGATATGATATGATTAAGACATGTTCTTGAAAGATTTGATGAGATTCACCCCTTGGAAGGCGGGTTTTTGTCAAGAGTGTATAAAAGGATGGGAATGGAGTTGATTGTAGTCTTGAGTTTTCTTCCGGGAAAGAACATATCACAATATTTCTCATTTAAATAATTCCCGCCCAAGACGCATTTAAAATAAAGGGGCGAGGCCTGGTTGAGTTAGTAGTGTGTTGAAACCGAGCGGCGTCCTTCCTGTTTCTCTCTTGAAACCAACAAGGAACTGACTTAAACTGCAATTCATCGACTGACCCCTAGAGACAGGCTGCAAAAGAGAGTCAATCCCATAGCAATGGTGGTGGAAGTTAGCATGATTTTCGAATTGCTTACAGCAGCTTTAAAAACTACCAAATGCACGCTTGTCCTTCCAGACTGAAGACTTTTATCTCTCATAATATTGTACTTTTCTGCAACACTTCCAGCTTCACAAAGTTGGAGGAGTTCTAGAAATGAGCTTTAATACAATCATGAGTGCCCATTATCCACGGAAGCCTCCTTTGTTCTTAGAGATCAGACGAAAAATCGACGTAACACACAGAGACACGCTGCAGCTGCTTTGCTCCTCTTTGGTTGCGCAGTTGTAGGATTGTTTTGCTGTTATGACTTTTCGCTTGATTCCCCCTCATATTTTACATCAGTGTTAGATGATCCTTAGAGTGTGTGTTTGTGACTGTATACTGTGAAGTGTGTGTGTGTGTGTGTGTGTGTGTTTGTTGACGGGCAAGGCTGTATCAGGTGAGTTACTGTCCTGTGGCTTCCTCCAGGCCTCACGGAGAGAGTTCAGGGCTCACCTGGATGAGGTCATCACGCTCAAGTCAAGGTACTCTACCTTGGACCAGGTAAACAGATATCCCTTTCTCCCCTAATCTTCACATAAGTCAGCACTCAGTCAATCACACATACAAACATGCACCAGAGTCTTCCCTCAGAGTGTTGCACGTGGCCCACAGCCTTCTGATGTATTGCATCAAGGCACTTTTTGTTATAGCTTTGACTTCTTGTCTTAAGCAATCTCTCTTTCTCTCTAGCTTTGTTCCAAAACCTAGTCAACTACCTTGCTTTACCGATTACAAAGATGGCTATCTTAGCGCTCCTCACATGAAGAGCACAGGATAATCGATTCACTATTTTTTTTGCTATTTAATTAAATATATTTATAATTAACATCTTTCTTGACTTGTATGCAATTTTTGATTGTTTGTTGCAATGCATTTTTGGTATTTCTGCATACTCGCTTCTAACAATTTGGCTACAATTTTAAATTCCCAATTTAATGCAGTTAAATATAGCTAATGGTTTCATTTCTTAAAGAGGACCTGTAATGCGTTTTTACAATTTTTTTAGAGTTTAATGTTGCAGTTTGAGCATGAAAAAAAGGTCTGAAGTTACAAAGCACAACTTAAAAAGGGAGTTATTCTTGATTTTAGTAAGCGCTGTTTCTGAACTCCCTGAAACGCTTTGATTGTAGTCTTGAGTTTTTTTTTCCGGGAAAGAACATTCCTAATTTAAATTATTCCCGCCCAAGACGCATGCAAAATAAAGGGGTGAGGCCTGTTTGAATTAACTAAGCGGCAACATTCCTGTCTCTCTCCTGAAACCAACACGGAACTGACTTAAACTGCAATTCATCGACTGACCGCTAGGGACAGGCTGCAGAAGAGAGTCAATCCCAAAAACGTTTTTACAGTCTGGTGCAAAAAGTGTTTTTTTGTCTACAGCTAATTTTTTCCTTCATGACAACTTTGAGGAGGGTGAATTTTTGTGTAACTCATCCATTTAAATAATATTAAGTCTTAAAGTTCTGCATAATTAAGGGCGTGGCCACTTGAGTGACAGGTGGATTGCCGCTGCTGTAATTTATAGACGTTTGTCTGCTGTCTGTTAGCCCTGCCGTCTATCACCTCAGCTATTGTTTGCCCATTTTCGTTGACTTGGTTGGTAGTGACAAGTTACCAAGATGGCGAAGGCCAGCTCCATCCACTTCGGGCTTTATAAATGTTCTTCAGAAACCTACGGGTGAGGACGGTCCATATTTTTTTTACAGTCTATGGTTGAAACTCAGTTATGTTGAGGGGCGTGAAATTTCCAAAAAATGCTTGAAGTTGTTGATCAATCACAACACACTGGTCCAGCCCACCAATCCGAACACATTGCGTTTTTCGTAAGGAAGGGCTTCATAGAGACAGGAACTAAACAGAGTGTTACTGACAGACTGGGAAGAGAGGTACTGCAACAACGTAAATATATCTGAAAAATAATGTGTTTAATATTCAAGCATGAAAACCTGTTCTAGTAGACCCCCAAAACAAATGAAAGATTTTAGAAAAAGGCAATATAGGTTCTCTTTTAAAAAAAAAAAAAACACTGATACCAAAAAAAATATATATAAAACAAAACAATACAATATACTATAAAATAAAATAAGATGCGGAATTTATGTAAATTCAAAGTTCGAGATTAATCAGATGGACTATTGTTTTTAATCAATTAATTGCCCTATATAATTATTCTGCCTACCTTTTTGGATTAACTTTCATGTCAGGAGTGTGACAATGATGCCTTAAAATACTGTCTAGTTAGGCAGCTCACTAAGTTTTGGAATACAGCATCTCTCTCTCTCTCTCTCACTTTCTTCATCCCTCTTTCCGAGCTAATAAAATGGCTCACCAGCATTACAGCTGTTAGTTTCCATACTGTCTTATCAATCATTTCTGATTGGTTAATCACAGAGCGGAGTTCCTCTTATTGGGCCTGACACTCTCTTGTTAATAATTCATTCCCCATTGCTATTTCCCAATTACTCCATCTTCATTTCACTGGTCAGGGATTAACTCTCATCTTCCCCGTATGCTGACACATCTTTCCCCACCCTATGTGTGTGTGTGAGGACGTGTCTGTTTGTGAGAGTGTGTTTTCAGTCCACTAAGTTCTTTGGTCCCGCTCTGATTTAAAGAGACCTGACATCGCTGCATTGCTTTCATTGCCTCCATCCATTCCTTCAACCGTCCTGTGATCATTGGTTACCCCTCATCTTCACTATGAGCTCATGCTGTCTGTTTTTTTTTTTGATGAAAGGATGTTAGATGTACAAATAGGAGGAGGGGAAGAATAAAAAGGTACCACAGATGTACAGTCTTCCTTGCCTGTACAGGATTTGGTTAAAGATTGCTGGTTAATGGGATGCGACCAGTCTTGGATCTGCAATGTTGTGTTTGGTATACTGTAGTTAAACTGTCCCATTTTTTAAATACAACTAATACTACTGGATTTTTAAGGGAAGACCAGGTTTATTTTATTTGCTTTTTTAATTTATTTTTATTTAAGAAAATAATTGATTGAGCCCTTTTAATGTTATTTTAGTGCATTAACTTTTTAAAAATAATTATTTAATTTAATCATCTTACAATTCATTGAGTTTTGGCCTGATATTTTATTCAGCATTTTACCAGACTCTCTGGTAAATATCTAAAAATAACTAAATAACTTACACCATAACTTGTAATCTAATAAATAATAATCATAATGTACTATTATACCTAAAGTATATGCGGGAAGGCAATTTAATCACAGTTAATTTTATAGTAATTTTTTTAGTTTACTTGATTAACCTCAAACTTTGAACTGCTTTTTTTGTGTGTTTTCCATTCATTCATGTGCAATAACTCTAGTTGTAGGGTTTTCTAGGATCTATGAAATAATGATCATAATGTATTATTACAGTAAGTTTAAACAGGGCTATCAGTAAATTAAATGTATCTTGAATTATGACAAATTATCTTAAACTTGCCCGTATTTTTGTTTTAGTGCATTTAGTACTTCATGAAAAGAAAGAAAACAAATGAAACTAAATCATCCATCCATCCATCCATACAGACATCCAATCATACGAATCTATTACACAAACTCTGAACTGTTCTGGTGGCCATTAGCACACTGATAATCAACACCACTGTCTTTTTCCGGTGTCCTCTGAAATCTCACTGGAACAAAAGTGCCGTATGTGCCATGTGATTTCCCTAACTGTGCGTGCCGAGTGACATTGTGCCTCACCGCACCCCTCTTCCTCGCTAACCTGTGCAACCTTCCTGGCTGGCCGGCATAACGCCCACCTAAACATTAGCAACAGGAGCGAATGACGTCCAGTCAGATCTCTCTTCACCTCTCAGTGCTCATTCGTTGTCATCTCAGCTTGTTGTGTGTAAACTGAGCGAGCGCTGTCTCAGAGAGCCTTTAAAACTCATTCGGTTTTCTTTTTTTGGTCTCCCAAAGCTTCTCCTTTGCTCTGTCTGTTGTAAACCCTTTTGTTTCTGTTCATTGCCAAAGCTCCACTCTAGGCTGGAGGGGCTCAAAGATGATCGCAGGAACCATAGGACCTTCGACTCGCGAGTAACTATTCCCAACCCACGCAAAAAAAAGGAGCTGCTTCCATCCGCAAACTCTGCTTTGCGTCAGGAGTCCAAACTCCTTGCTTTACACTCTTCTTCTCTCTCTCTCTCTCTCTCTCTCTCCCTGTCTTGTTTCTTTCCTCTCTTTCTCATTATCTTGTCTGTAGACGTTGCTCTTTCTAATGCTCTCTTTGTTTTATTAGCCGTTTGGTGTGTTGGAGTCTCTTGTGGACATTGAGTTCTGTTTCTTAGATCTTTTTTCTCCTGTTTTTCTGTTCCTTTTAAGTTTTATCTCCATTTAGATGCAGTGTTTTATTGCTGTTTGCTGTATGTGAGCTGCGCCTCATTGTTTTCTTCCTCTTCCTGTCTTTCTTTAACTCTCTCTCTCTCTCTCTGCTCTGTGTCGATCATTGATTTGTCGTGTTGGTGCTAGTCTGTTGTAACTGGATCGTGAGTAGAAAGGATTTGGGACTTGCTTGTGTGTCTCCCCCTATAGGCCAGGGGCATTGCGTCTCAGCACGAAGGACACATAAAGGGCTGTTTTAACGCTTTCATGCAGTAAATCAAAAACGTAATATCTATAGACTTCAGCCACTATAGCCTCAAGTCAATGTGTATTTTTGCATGGAATTTGATTGCCCTCCCATACCATTACTCTTGGCCTAAGGGAACTCCATACTTTATGATACTTTGTATTGGTAGATTCCACAGTTACAGCTGAATGTATAATCAGATTTGCTATTATTATTATTATCTTAAAACATTCATGGCTAATTTTGAGAGAAATTAAAAGGGGTCAAAATTGAACTGAATGGGAGGGAGTGTTTGAGGTGTTATTTTATGGAGCTTCCTAGCTGTTAAAGTCAACTTGAAATTGAGACTGTTTTTTTTTTTTTAAATAAATGTTTATTTTAATAGATATGTACATAATGAATAATGACTGTTCTTATCTGACATCAAGTAGGCCACATCTAGGCTAATGTTGTAGGAAACTAAACTTTTTAAAAATATTACATGAATGATATCAAATAGCATTGGATTTGAAAAAGAGGAATCATCAATGGGATAAGTCGAAATGCTTTTAAGGCTAAACTTGACCTTTAACCTCAAGTTCCAGTCAAAAAGCAGATAGAAACCCCATTTTGTTTTTTGTACGCCCAATTTTCACGATCAAATCAATTTGTGATGGATAAAAGCAAGTTCTACATTTTTTTTCACGTGGCATTACTTGAGCAGTAAAATGACAAATTAAAAACTATAAAGGTGCCATAAAAGTAGTATTTTATGTCAGAAGCTGTACAATAATGTTTTGTGTGGGTCCAATCAAACATCAATGTTTAGATAGGAAATGCCTACAACTGCATCTCTAAAATGCACAGGACTAAAATGTTTCATGTTGACTTTAATGTCTGTTATATAAAATACGATTCTGGAACCGGGTTGGTTTGGGCACCATAGTGCTAACATGACATAACACTTAAATTTTCAGCCTTGCAGTCCATGCATTAAGCATTTTCAGCATTAAGTCCATGATGATAATGATAATAATGGCAGTAGGACTGAAAATGTTATTTTCAGTTTGTTTGTTTGTTTGTTTTCAAGCTAGTTTATTTTGGTTGTTTTGTCTGAATGTGTAGATGCTCATTCTGATCTTTATGAACCCTGTCAGTGGAATGCTAACTCTCCTGGACGGAGGATGGGGCTCCTTTTGTGCGCTAACTCTCTTCATGTCTTTCTGTCTTTCTTTTCCCAATTCCTTTCTCTCTCTCCTCCTCATTCCCTCTCATTCCGTCTCTCTCTCTATATCTGTAGGTGCAGTCACGATGCAGCAGCAAGGAGAACATCCTGAGAGCAAGTGGGTGACCGATTGTCCATTATCAGTGATGTTTGTGCACGCGCGTTTGAGAGCATGTGTAAATTCTCACTCTTTGTATCAGGTCACAGTGCAGTGGACATCACCAAGGTAGCTCGGAGACACCGCATGTCCCCGTTTCCCCTCACTTCTATGGACAAGGCCTTCATCACTGTGCTAGAGATGACTCCTGTCCTGGGTACCGAAATCATCAACTACAGAGGTAAGCTCTTTGTTTGCGCATACCAACCCTAAACTACGCCAAATGCCTGATCGCACAAAGTTAAACCACTTGTGAGAATATATTCGCAAACTAGGGGTGTCAAAAATATGACAGTATTTTAAAAAGTATTTTATATTTTATTTTGTAAAGTATTTTAAAATGATAAATCTTGGTGAAATGGTAAACGTGATCAAATCAAAATATGAAATTTGTGCATTAGGACTTGCAGTGTAAATTCAGCCTATTAGACACGCAACTGTCATTGATCAATCTTGGTGAGATATTGGTGAGCGTGGACAGGTGGGGCAAAAATGTGATCAAATCAAATATGAAATATGTGGATTAGGACTTGCAGTGTCTGCAACTGTCATTAATAATCAAACAACAATATAAACAAGAAGGAGCCTGCTCTTGGCTAAAGAACTTTAGTAGCTGTTATGAGTCCTCAGAAATCAGACATGAACAGCAAAGTGTGTTTATATATAGTATATATGTTTACCTTAAAACACAATTTTTTTGTATTCTCTAGCATTTTTTATTTTTTATTTTTTCATTGAAATTGGTATTGAGAAACATGATATTTTACTAGTATTATTATTATAATATAATTATAAACTGCTGGCATTTTACAAACTTATCGTAAAAAAAAAAGTCAAAACTATTTCTGTTTACGTCATTTTCTGATTTTTTTTTTTTTTTGTTGATTGCCGTATAATTTGTTCTACAACCAGTAAAAATGAACAGAACAGAATTAAAAAACAACAATGGATCATTGCAGTATGGTGTTTCAGACTCTGCATGGAGTTCACAAGGATGAATTGTTTCATTTAAAAAAAAAATGCTGTCATGCATATTTTAGTATTTATAATTCAGACTCATTCAAAAAAAATGTTGTGATTAAGCCTTAAAGGGATAGTTCACCCAAAAACCAGCATTATTGTCATCATTTATTCACCCTTATGTTGTTACAAATCCATATGACTTTCTTTCTTCTATGGAACACACAGTAAGTTGTTTTGAAGAATGTTCTTGTTACTCTTTTTCATGCTATGTAATTTGAAGACATCTTAAAAGTATTCCATATGACTACTTTCATTATTGTAAAGAGCATTTTGTCATAGAAACATGCTGTCATGAATAAGTTCTTTTGTTCTCCACGGAAGAAGGAAAGTCAAATGGATTTTGAAAGACGCAAGGATGAATGAACGATAAAAGAATTTTCATTGTTTGTGGGCTATCCTTTTAACTTGTAGTACTGTCCCTCTTATGATACCAAACTGTGTTCTCATTGGCTGTTTGACTGTGGTGTATATAGGCCAGTAAGTGCTGAAGGCATATAGTCACCAAGCTTTTTGCTTTGCAGGCTTTCGGCTTTAGCTTTTTCATCTTTCCTGCCTGTAGCTCCTCATCTGTCACACATCTGTTTATTCTTTCTTTCACCCCATCATCTCTCCATCTTTCTAGCTTTAATCTTGTCGCTCGTCCCATCCGCCGTCCTCTGTTGTTTTTTAACTCGCTGACCTTCTCTGGAGCTTTGATGCCATTGTGATCATCTGAAGAGAGATCCTGTGATCAGTTTGCACACAAATCCAACCGTAAAGGCTTTCTTTGTGAATTTTGGAAAAACTATGTTACTCAATTCACATGAACATCCGGAGCGGTCCAGTCCCACTGGTTATATTAAACAAACAAACAAACAAAAAAACTACGGGATGTACTTTATGATCAGTGCACCTAAAGCTGTTTAGTTTAGCCCATGCTATTCTTTTTGATGGCTCCGTTTTTATTTTTCATGGCCATCACTAACACAGAGCAGCCAACCTTGCATGTGGATGTGAATTGTGCCACCAAGTCACAGGTCTGAGCTGGGCGTTAATGTCGTGGGGGATAGTGGGATTGCCCATGTGGTAGTGTAATGTGCCCAATGCGTCTGGCAGGGCCCAATGCAGATGACTTGGCCCCTCCAGCACGAAAAGGCATCTGGCGCCAGACTGGCTCAAGTTGGCGGAAAATTCCTCTCTGCACTGGCGCCGAAGCAGAGGCAGAGACTATAGCCCTGGCCAGTGCCGCACAAGCCCCAAAGTTTGACGCAGGTCAGTGAGCACCTTACCCAGCACCTTCATGTCCGGCGCACACCTTCGAGCATGCCTGATGCTCATCCGGCCCCAGTAATGTGTGGAATAGTCATCCATGCCTCAGTGCCATTTCACCTCCAGACCAGCAGGGGGCGGCTGAGAGTTGTTTGCTGCCACTGACGAGAGGGTGGAAAAAGAATCTCATGTCAAGGACTGAGCTGAGTGTTGCTGAATCACAATTTGCATACTTTTGTATACTTGTATGCAAAGTATAATATGGACATTTTAGACATTGATTGTATACTCGTAAGTATGAAGTAAACCAGTCCAAAATGGTGTCTTGATGTTACATCAGTGAGTCATTGCAAACAAATCCACTTGCATTGCATGGAATGATCCATCCAATCAGAAATAGAATGCCATTTGAGTACCTTTTGACATACTACTTTAATGTGACACTATTACGGATAGTATATCAAATTGGGATTCAGCTCATGAGAAGCAAGTGACTCGCTGGAATCTTTTGTTTTCCTTTAGCTTGTTCCACTGATTTGGACATGGCATGGTTGTCATACATAGTCAACGGAATCATGTTCCATGTTTGACTGTATCTGTTTGTTTTATCCATGAAGAATGGCCTAGTTTTGAAGAGCTTTGTTGTCATTTTGCGAACTAGACCATTTGTCAATGACTGCTGCTATTGAAGCCAGTGAACGGAATGGGTAGATGTTTCAGTGTGCTTGCATACAAATCCAACAGTAAAAATAAAAACAACTTAAAGCAAACATTCAATACGCAAGCTTTTCCGACATCACCTCTTTTCACAAAACCCTCAAACATTGTGCCTTCAATCTATCAGTAACCGTGTGTAGAGCTTCACTGTTTCCTGACAGATAAAAGTGATTGATTTTCAGCTCAGTGCGAGCGCAAGGAGGGCAGGTCCAGATCAGCGTAAATAGAGGAAATATCCTCACCCAGCCAAGTAATGTCACTCATAAATTTTGGAAATGCGTTGTTCATACAACGAGATGGGTGTAAGTTATGAGCGGCTGTCTGTTTTAAAACCTCTTTCTGTCACCTCGGTTAATAAAATGAATTTAAAATGTATAAATGGTCTCAGCCTTGGAGAAGATTGGCTATTTAGAGTATGCTGAGGTGAGAGCCTGTTCTGCTGGATTTTGATGTATAAGAGTTTCTAATGGACCGATATAAATTACCAATAACCAATAGGTTTGCAGATATTGCTGTCTACATATTATACTATGCCGACATACACCACTATTCAAAAGTTTGGTGTTGGTAAGGTTTGAAAACAAAACAAGGGTTCGAATCCACTGTGAGACCCCAATGTGTCCCTGAGCAAGACACTTAACCCCTAGTTGCTCCAGAGGTGTGCGACCTCTGACATATATAGCAATTGTAAGTCGCTTTGGATAAAAGGCGTAAGATAAATGAATAAATGTAAATGTAATTTGACCAAGATTCAGAAAAAATGTGAATTACAATTTACAATGTCAATTTTAGTATATTTTTTAAGTAACTAATTTAATTAGATTAATTTGTAGCAGCCATTACTCCAGTTTTTAAAGATTTGGTGCTCAAGAAGCATTTCTTGTAGTTATCAATTGGAAACAGTTGTGTTCCTTAATATTTTTTGTGGAAACTGTGATGCATATTTTTAGAATTCTTTGATAGTCTCTTTCAAATAAATAAATAAATAAATCTCACTGACCCCAAACTTTTGAACTATAGTGTATGATTGGCTGATATTATGGCTGATTCTTCATGATTTTAAAGAGTAAAAACTATATAATTAGAAAAATCAACTAATCATTCTAGTTTTAAAGGATAGATTAAAATGTATATGTACATGCATGTATAAATATTGTAATATTCTCATATCATATTTTCTATTTATAATATATGGAATTTATGTGTACAATATATTATAAATATCCTCAATACTGCTCTTTAGAGAGCAACCAAGTTTTTCCCCCAAATTTTCTTTTGGTTAGAAGTTACGAGAAGTTTATTAAGTGTCTTTCCCAAGCTTATTAGTATTATATAAAAAATAAATCATAAATGTTATGTTAATTGAGTCAAAGATAACTTTAACTTAAGTTTTGGGAGCACTGTTTTAGTGTTCATTTCAAGACGACAGCATTTGGTATGGACTCCTGGCTTACATGTGGTCTGTTTACGGGCCTGTGCTCGGCTGTGTTGAGTTGATCTGGGCTTGTTGTATTGTAGCTGCAGGGAATCATTGCAGTTTCACGGTGACTGGGTTGTCAGGGCTCTGTGATGCGCGCTTGAGTACTCATCTCTGTGTGTAGATAACACAGACCCCATCTGTTTGATCTCCCAATCCAGACACGCGCTATATTTAGAGCCTCGTCAGATGTGCTGTTTTAGAGAAATAAGTCTTTTCTAATCAGCCTCCAACCGAGGAGAGGCCTCATTAGCATCAGCTCGCTCTCCCTCTCTCATTCTCCTGCTTTATCTCTACAAGAGCACCTTTGCACTCTCTCATTCTTTCTTTTTCTGTCTCTTTTTATTCTCTCTCTCTCTCTCTCTCTCTCTCTCTCTCTCTCTCTCCTTCTGGCTCTCCCTGATTCTTTATTCCTTCCCCTCTTTCTTCCTCTCTGTCTGTCATCTCTCTTTTCTCTTCTTCGTTTCATGTGTGGGAGGGCGCTTGTTGCTCCCCCAAGAGATCTCAGGCTTTGTGTGTGAGTGTAAGTGTGTATGTTTGGTGTTCAGAGGAAATGTCACATCTGTGTTTCAGGGAACACTCGCATCCATCTTTCCTACAACTTAATTTAGGCTATGTGTGAATTTGTGTGCTTTCATGTTAGTTGACCACTGACAAAGTTCTTTATGAAAAGTATTGTACATATTACTACTACTATTATTACACATTGCTTGAAATGGCTGGCTTCCTGATCAGTGCCCTGACTATTGAACTAGGGAACTGATTGAGATGCACCCCTCTTGTAGTGCCCGTTATTAAAAAAAATAATCTTCTAGGTAATGAAAATAACTTTTTCAAATTAAAGATATTCTTTTAAATAATCAAAATATCTTTTTTTGGGTTATGCTAGCTTCAAATCTGCAAGGGTAGCAGTTAGCAGTACGCTAAGCTAGCTAGCTTATTGACTAGCTGAATACAAAGTTAGTAGAGCCAGACCGATATATCGGCAGACCGATATTATCGGCCGATATTAGGCATTTTCCAAACTATCGGTATCGGCAGTTATAATGGCCGATAAATGAATATTTCAAAAATAAAATAAAAACAGACGAAACACGCTTCAACCATGTCATGAGTGTTGGAGTTGTATAGTTTGTCCACCAGAGGGCACTCTACACCGTTCTTGTTGGCAACACTCGTTGAGTTGGGCACGATACATACATTGCTTGAATAACAATTAAAAGAACATCCCCGTCAGTTCTCTTAACTCAAATAAGCATGAAAAAATTTGTGACTATCATGTCCAGTTTAAAAAAATAAATAAATACAATATCGGCCGATATATCGGAATATCGGATTTTAAAACTCAAAAATATTTGTATCGGTATCGGCCTTTAAAAAACTTTATCGGTCGGGCTCTAAAAGTTAGTAGCCTCAACGACTGGCAGTATGCTATGATAGTATACAAACTAGTTAGTTTGATTCACTGAAATGATGGCTGATTTCTCAATTAGAGGAATTTTTCAGTCATTTAAGATGATTTGAAGAGAAAAAAAATCTACTTTATATAAGATTTTCAAGACTTAGGGATGTTATTTCACTATTATGGGTTATCATTTTGTAGCAGTGCTAGCTACAACAAATAATGGTGTATAATTTTTGCGATTGAATGTACAAGGCTAGCAGGTTTGTCAATTAGCTACAAGTTTGTCAATTAGCTGTATGCTAAGCTAATATGCTAACCTGTTAGCTTGCAGGCTACCGGAATAAACATAGAACATGAAATGTTTAACTGGTAGTTAATAAAATACATTCTTTGTATTATTAAAATAGTTAAGAGAGTGTACATCATA
The DNA here is from genome assembly GCF_988280905.1 of Pimephales promelas. Taxonomy (NCBI): domain Eukaryota; kingdom Metazoa; phylum Chordata; class Actinopteri; order Cypriniformes; family Leuciscidae; genus Pimephales; species Pimephales promelas. The sequence continues at coordinate 27,529,367 of NC_142783.1, forward strand.
ATATGCACTGTTCTTGTTTGTACGTCACTCTGTTCATGATGTCTGTTGTCCTGCTGCATGTGTGCATTTGCTTTCTCATGCATTTGCATTCTTTTGCTGGGCTCTGATCTAGGCACATTTTACAAGGAAGTTATCCTTCTTTTTTGATGTTGTATTTATGATTGTATGAGTTCATCAGATTTTTTTTTTTTGTTTGTAGATGGAATGGGTCGAGTTCTGGCTCAGGACGTCTACGCCAAAGACAACCTGCCTCCTTTCCCTGCGTCAGTTAAAGACGGCTATGCTGTTCGAGGTGATTACCAGTTTCTGCCAAATTCACACAATCACAATCAGTCTCGTTTACCCCTTTTCCACCCAAATGTTGCTTTTGCTAGAACTGTGCTCGGTCTGGAGATTTTCCAACCTCTCTCAGTCTGTACCTCATTTATACTGACTTAAGAGCAGAGCGATCACATAACTGATTATGTAATAGAACCTGCCCATAAACATACATTTGCACATTTAGTGTTCAGGGTACTTGACATTGCCCAAACAAACATTTTGAGAAAGTTTTAACATCCAAGGTAATTTTATACCACCATTAAATGTATATGTACGAGGTAGATACATCAACAAATCAAATCTATATACATAATTTAACATATATGATGTTTGTAGTTCAACAACAAGTTGACCAAGTTTAAAGAGCAGATTTTTCACCTTTTGGAACAGGGCCAAATTGGCACCTGCACTGTGCCAATAAAAAATGTGTAATTGACATATTCATTAGAACTTATGATTATTTCCCTTTTACCCATAATACTTTATCATAATAATCTTAATAAGGTATAACAACCTTATTCTTAACCTTATTACCATTAAAAATCTCATTCACCAAACCTTTAAACCTGCTGAAATTAACTCTGTGAGTTATTCCTGTTATTGTTTTTCAGCTGCTGATGGCCCTGGTGATCGCTTCATCATCGGGGAGTCTCAGGCTGGGGAGCAGGTGAGTTAAGCTAACACTCTTCTTGCTCTGTTGTGCCATGAAAACCTAATGTGAAGATGCTGAGTTTCTCTTCCTTACACATACCCTGGAAATGCCTGCTTTTGCACTGGTTCCTTGCATCTGCAGGAGACTTGTGTGCTCAGATGGCAAGAAAACTCAGAATCAGTGAGCATGTTTAATGAGTGCGTTACACAGAGAGAGAGAAGGGGGTGATCCCTGTGGGCTGTGTGCAGAAGAGTGCAGGCCAGCACTCCAGTGCTCACGGCTGACGTCCACACAGTGCGTGTGTGTGTGTTTGCATTTGTGTCTTGGGTCATTCTGTTGTACTGTTGCTTTCTCAGCTGATGCCATACATATAGCAATGTACTATGCAATTGTATTTAACCCAGTATCAGAAGGACAAAACATCAGTGTTTTGCTTCCACACCAAAGCTGTACACATGTATGTTTATTTTTATACAGTGGTGAAGGGTCTTTTTCTGTGTGTAGCCCACTCTCACAGTTATGCCAGGCCAGGTGATGAGGGTGACGACAGGTGCTCCTATCCCATGTGGTGCAGACGCTGTAGTGCAAGTAGAAGACACAGAACTGCTACGAGAGTCTGAAGACGTAAGTATATCACATTCTCAAGCACAATAATGAATATATAATATTTCTAAATAAATGTAAATAAAGAAATAGAAACTTGTAATAAATAACTTTTAACTTACTCATAAAAGTAAGTTTTCATAAACGTAATAGTAAGGGTGGTGATGGCGCAGTGGAGAAGACACATGCCTTTGCTGTGAGAGACCCGGGTTCAAATCCACTGTGAGACACCAATGTGTCCCTGAGCAAGACACTTAACCCCTAGTTGCTCCAGAGGCGTGCGACCTCTGACATATATAGCAATTGTAAGTCGCTTTGGATAAAAGCGTCAGCTAAATGAATAAATGTAAATGTAAAAGTATTATATAACTACAAAAGCTTTTATTTTTAGGGATATGGTTAATTTTGAGTAATTTCTACCTTTTGAGGATGCTGCCCATTTTGTTAGTATTAGCTACTTTCTTTCGACGATTTTCACGTATTTTGACCCGAAAGTGAAACATGCATCAAAGTGTTCAAAGACAATAAGAAGAAGAAAAAAAAACAACCAAATATATTTATAAAAAATAAAATAAAAAAACACAATTAATCTACAACTATATAATTACAGTAAATTATACAGGAGGATTTTTAAAGTAAATATTTAAGGAAAAATGTTTTGTGTAATGGTTTTAATTAGGATGAAACACAACACATACAACCTTCTAAAAAGTGTCTAAAAAGTGCATATAATTGAAAGTCCAGTGTCTTTCATTAGTGTACAGGTGTCTGGTTATGGGTTGGTTATGATTGACAGGGTACAGAGGAGCTGGAAGTGAGGATCCTGGTTCAGGCCCGTCCAGGACAGGATATCAGGTGAGTTGGACTGTAGTTTGCTTCCTCAAGAAAAAGAGATTTTTTTTTAAACCTAATACTTACCATAACATTTTGTTGTAAGAATATTTGAACATGCAATATATCTAAAGAAAGAACAGAGCCTCTGCATTTAAAAAAAAAAACAACAACATGAAAATGTTTGAAAGAGCATAAATACGATCACTAGCAATACAATTTAATGCCTGCTTACCAATAAAATGTTTTGAGTACCTTCCGGGCACAGTCCCGATGACACTTCCTGTGTAAGTATCGATTCGACAATGCATTTATAAAATAGAGCATTTTACGTAAAAATAAAAAATGGTCGGCATGCAAAATAGGTGATATAGGAAAATTGGATATTGTTCGATCTTTTACTCAACTGAATCAGACGTTGATTTTTTGGCAAACCATTCAGAAGTTATAAGCAAAAAATAGCTATTTTTTTAATATCTCTTGACCAGTAGCTAAACGCTGCAGATAGACTCAGTTCATGCTTGTGATGACATGTAGCAAGTCTCTATACGTTCAAGTGTTGCGGAGAGATATATATTCTCACATCCATTTTTATTTTGTTGAATTCATTTATTTATTTATTTATTTATTTATTTATTTATTAGAACTGTTGGGTTTATCAAAAACCTTTTATTGTTAATTTTAACCTTTTAACTAACCTCCTAATAACTGTTTTTTTATTTGGATATATTTTAAAATATATCTCCATTATATCTCCATTAATAAATCGCCATTTATTTAAATAAGATTTTATTAAATAATATTTTATTTTATTCAATTTAATGCACCCATGCTGAATAAAAGTATTAATTTCTTAAACAAAAAAAAAAACGGTAGTGTGTGTGTACATATATCATGTTTGATGCTTGATGTGAATATTCTTAATCAGGCTCATTTGTTTAGAATAATATAAACTGGTATTTTAAAGGCTGATGTTATAGTCTAGTCACTTGCTTGTATCACACACAGGCCTATAGGTCATGATATCAAGCGTGGAGAGTGTGTGTTGGCTAAAGGCACTCACATGGGTCCATCTGAGATCGGCCTCTTGGCCACTGTAGGAGTCACAGAGGTGGAGGTGCAGAAATTCCCAGTTGTAGCAGTCATGTCCACTGGCAATGAGGTAGGGCTTGCTTTGTTGCACTCTTTTGCTCATGGTCATTAAAAATGAGTTTGAACGTGTTTATAAATGCTTGTGTGTGCAGTTGTTGAACCCTGAGGATGACCTCCACCCAGGCAAGATCAGGGACAGTAACCGATCCACACTGTTGGCCACCATTCAGGAGCACGGCTATCCCACCATCAACCTCGGCATCGTCGGAGACAAGTCAGCATCCCTCCTTTACCGCCCACACACACGCACACGCACACACACTCACACAGTCAGCTTTGCACATATCTAAATATTTCCATCCTCAGCACTCCTCTGAAACTCCAGCTCATATTTTAGAATCGATACAGGATCATACAACGTCTCAGCAGAATTTATCGAACGACAGCACTTCCTGCAGTCCTCTGAAGTATTTTTCCACCATTATTTGTGTTCTCATACATATTCTGTATGGATGTTTACAAAAACATGTATAAAGAGCAACTACAAATAGGTTTAAATTGAAAGTTGCTGTGATAAGTGATTAAAAACGAGTTTGACTAAAGTATTTAATGCATTTAGTATAAATATAAAATATAAAAAAAAAGATATTGTGTATTTTGAAATGTATTATGTATTGCTTTATGTAATTCTGCTGACATATCCAATGAAGTCCATCCAAAAAAAAAAAAAAGTAGGGTTTGGTCAGTAAGATTTATGCTCATCAAGGCTGCATTTATTTGATCAAAAATACAGTAAAACTGTAATATTGTGAAATATTATTGCAATTTAAAATAACTTTACTCTTTTGATATAATTTAAAAAGTAATTTATTCCTGTGATGACAAAGCAGCCATTGCTCCTATTTTCAGTGTCACATGATCCTTCAGAAATCATTTTATTATGCTGATTTGTTTTTAAAGACACATTTCTTATCATCAATACTAAAAACAGTTGTGCTGCTTAATATTTTTTTTGTGGAAACTGTAATACATGCTTTTTTTCAGGATTCTTACATGAATACAAATTTCAAAAGAACAACATTTATTTGAATCTTTTGTGACGATGTAAAAAAGATTCAAATAAATCTTTTGCAACAATGTAAACGTCTTTACTGTCACTTTTGATCAATTAAATGTTTCCTTGATGAATAAAACAATATTAAATTCAGGTTATTTCTTGCATTCAATTTGCAGTAGCGACAGTGTAACGCCGGGTTCACACACACTCCGTTTGCAGTACGCAGTGTAGAAGCAGCACGGGTTCATGTGCTTTCACATATGACATGTTTGCAGTGTGCAACTGATCCTATTCTGTATACCACACACACAACATTTATTCGTAATTTTTATTTCTAATCAAGACGTTTGTGATTCTCTTTGTACACATTACAGTTATAAACTGGTTCACGTTTTTAAACAATCTATTATTCGATCCATTACTTCTAGTTTTATATATTAGGTTGCTCAAGAAAGTGGGATAACATTTAAACATACTTTTCTTTTAAAGAAACATTTTAAAGTAAAACTTGCACTTTGACTAATCAGCCGACTCTCATGCCTGTTTTTTGGGATTTAAATCTACATACAAGAAATGCGGGCCATAAAGAGCTTTGTTTTTCCACCTCCACAAAGAGACTTGTTAATCTAAAGATGAGGTAAGGTGTAGTTTCCCTTACTTTACTCTGGGCAAAAAGCCTTGTGTTTATTTTTATGCGAACAATACACTGTCACTTTAATAGACAGTGCGGAAACAATACGCACTACTCCTGGAACACATTGCCGGACCGCATCCGTGTGCGGTGTGAATGCTATAATCTGTTAACAAGGGGACAGGAAATAAAGTATGTGTGAACCTGGCGTAAGCAAACATTTGACACTTTTTACCAATATGCCAGTAATGGATGTGGCAAAGAGAAAATGGAAGTCCTTTGGCATGAACATGTTTTCTAACTCTCCCTTCAGCCCAGACGACCTGCTGAACGCCCTAAACGAGGGCATTAGTCGTGCTGATGTCATCATCACCTCCGGGGGAGTGTCCATGGGTGAGAAGGTCAGTTGATTGGAGTTGTCTGGAAGTGTAGGCAAGGTCACATGCTTGAAATGTCTGAGCTTTTCAATAAAGGAATGAGGCCTCACAGATCAATCTGCTTCATGTCAAGGAGAAGATTCCATTGGCCATGAGATCTCAGATCCAAACACTTTAAAGGGTTAGTTCACCCCAAAATGAAAATTCTGCCAGTAATTACTCACCCTCATGTTGTTCCAACCCCTTAAGACTTTCGTTCATCTTCAGAACACAAATTAAGATATTTTTGATTAAATCTGAGAGCTGTCTCACTCAGAATTTTCATTTTGGGGTGAACTAACCCTTTAAGAGCTCATGCCACAGGTCACCATGTGTTTTACTGCCATCTAGTGTTTCTGCTTGTTTTTTTTTTGTTTGTTTTTTTGCCACAAAGCAACACTTGTTAATCTGACCTTTTATTTTGGGTCTTTGCCCAGGCAGCAGTGCACTGACCGCCTCTTGCTCTTGATTTTCCGCCCTATTAATTAGAGCTCTTTAATTACCCAATGTTTCACTTCACCAGGCGGGGATAGATGTGTTGTTGTACTACATAAGAGGAGAAACGCAAACACGCACACGCCACTAACGTCTGTTTTCTTTTTCTTTTTTTCCTTCTCAGGACTACCTGAAGCAAGTGCTGGATATAGACCTCCATGCCCAGATCCACTTCGGTCGAGTGTTTATGAAGCCAGGGTGAGTGATGGAAGCAGTGGTAGTTAAAGTCTACTGCACTGACGTGAGGGCAGGCATTTGGTTGTGCTCTGGGATAAAACTGCCGAAAAACACATACAAGTGTTTTTTTTATATATATAGTGTTTTTTATTTATATATAAGTTTATATTTATATCTTTTAGTATTATTTATATAGTTCTATAGTTTTTTATTTGTTAATTTGCTTTTATTTTTGCTTGTTTTTTCAGGTTTTGCTTTAGTAATCTGTAAATGTGCTTTTGTCATTGTATTAGTTTTAGAAAATATATATTTTTATTTCAGTTGTATTTGTATTTTAGTAGTACATTCATTTAGCCATTTATTTATAGAAATTTATTTCAGTTAAATAAAATAGTCAACATTTCAAATTTTTCTGTTTTCATCATTTTATTTTTCATTTATATTTTATTTTATTTCAGCTTAAAGGCACAATATGTAAGATGTTTGGATTCAAATATCCAAAAACCACTAGAACAATGTTATATATTTTGTTGACTTGTGTGCTTGTTTTTTTTTATATATATATATATAGTTTTAGTTAACAATAACACCAGTTTTAATTGCATGGCTCTCTAGAATACTTGATTCTGATTGGTCATTTGTGGCATTCATCTCATTTGAGTTTGATTTCACTACAGTTGATGACTGAGATGCTTTGCCAGTGGCGTTAGTATAAAACGAAAGAGCTTGAGTCTATAGTGTGCATCTGATCGACGAATGCCCTGATTGATCGATCAGAATGAAGTGTTTTAGAGAGCCGAGCAATAATTTGTGATAATAATCCTTTTTTTAATGATTTCGTTTTTTCCTGGAATTCCGAATATTAATGCTTTATTCTATTTCTGTTTCAGTTTGCCTACTACGTTTGCCACCTTAGACATTGACGGTACAAGAAAGCTGATCTTCGCCCTTCCAGGTACAATACGCCATCTATTCAACATGCGAACAGAGAAGTATTGACAGGAAAAATGTTCTCATTTAACACAAATGAGAACACGTACACACACAAACCCAGGTGACTGAGTTTCCTATTTTCCGCATGTATGTATTGTACCAATTAGAACAATTTCCCTTTTTCTAAGTACATACATAAACCTACATATCTATATAGTACCATCTCCAAACTAAATGGTCCCTTCTCCATTAAATATAATCAGCCCACTTACAGTATGTACCCTTTTGCAAACCTACATTTCCCTTCTTGCCCACTGGCCCGATCAGCTTCCCCAGGCTTGCCCCCTTCCCGAGCCCACTGTGCTCCCACCTTGTGCCTTCAGAAACCAGGTGGTCGAGGCAGTGGTGACAGTGGCAATTTCTATATTCCCCTTTAAAGGTAATTTCACCTACAGAGACACAGGGGCGACTCTTCTGGAGACTGTGCCCCTGAGTGACAGCGAGGCCAGCAGACTGCCTGTGCCTCCTCCCCCACGAGGAAGTAGGTGCTCTTAATTCAGGAAATAAGCCCTGTCTTCAGCCCGCGCTCAGAAAACGGAAATGGACTTGAAATTTTGACACAAAACCCTAATTAACTGGTTTTCGAAATCAGAACAGGATTTAACACGAAATCTCTTTTTAGTGCACTCGGGCTCATTTGGGACCTGTATGATATAATTATTACGGACACAAGATGTTAACAAAACATGGAAAATCCTTGTCTAATCTAACAACCTCCAAAAACACAATGAAATGAAACATAGGAACTAATATTTTTGTTCTGATTTTCCAATGTGACGCTTTCTGTTCTGTTTTCTGAGAGAAGCTTTGTGTTTTTGCTTTTTCTTTTTTTTTTGCGTCCATGGCACTCCTTGTAGTTATTAGTTCTTTTGCAACCTCTCAAAGCCCTTCCGTTTGTGTACCGTGATGTGGCTTAGTGTCTTGAAATTGCTATTTGTCTGAAATAGTCCTGTCCTCCTTTTGCTTTCAATGCCCCTCTTCCCTTCCTGTTGATGTGGTGCAGCACCTCTGCACTCGACACACTCTTCTTCTTTGACTGAATTTAGTTAGTAGTGTGCTACACATTTGTCTTATCAGAGAGTCTTGGGTTACTTTATTTGATTGGTTTGGTCCGAACCAGAGTTCAATTCCTTTCCCCAGACCCAGTATTACTGGCGTGTGCCCTGAAATCTACATGTACATTTTCATCATCAACATGAGTGAACTGAACTGAACAAACTGAACTCTGACATAAAAAAAGACTCTTTAAATGGGCAGTTGACACAGGAATTAAGATTTTGTTATCATCTGCTCACCCTCGTCTCGTCACAAACTCGTATGACTTTCCTTTTCTCCAAAGAACACAAAAGAAGCTTAGTGAAATCTTTATTATGTTCTTTTAATTTTAATTAAAGTATACAAGAAATATATACTATCATTCAGCAATGATATATTAAGTATTACAAAAGATTTCTATTTCAAAAAAAATTGCTGTTATTTTGACCTTTCTAATAATCAAAGCATCCTGAAAAAGACATGTATTCATATATTATATATATAATATAATTAATATACGGTTGTGGTGAGAATTAATGGCACCCTGGGAAAATATGATAAAAAAATCATTGGCATTGGGGGTTGGCTTCTGACCCCAAGACTCAAGTAATCTCTACAATTCTCCATCTGTGATCCTTGAAGAGTCTTAGGCCACTCAAACTCTCCTCCTCAACGTGGATTAAGACAATATAGGCACACGTCCTCTTCCTGGTAGATTCCTAACATCTTTAGTTGATTGGAACTTCTTAATTATTGCCTTGATGGTCAGAATGGTGATTTTCAAATCTTTAGCTACAGTCACTTTCTGTTTTGTGATGCTCAACAATCTTTTGATGCACATCAGAACTATATTCTTTGGTTTTACTCATTGTGATGGATGATAAAGGGAATTTAGCCTGAGTTTCCTCATATTTAAACTCCTGTGAAACAAGAAGTAATGGCTAGACAATTTCATGTTCCTAGTCACCCTGGTGTACAAAAAAAAAGGTTAATATTAATAGGAATACACTTTTATTTTACGCGTAAAAAAATCTAGGGGTGCCAATAATTGTGGCCAGCTTTGGAGAAAAAAACATTTATTTCATAATGTGATTCCCCATATTTACCAAAGGGTGGCATTAATTCGGACCACAACTGTATTTATATTAATATAGTTTCGAATAAAATATTTCTTAGCACAACCATTTTCGACATAGTTAATGATAAGAAATAAACCATATGATGGCTGCTGAAAATTTAGGTTTTCCATCTCAGGAATACATTACATTTTTTAAAATAGATAATATTACTTTTTTTACTGTGTTTTTTCATCAAATAAATGCAGCCTTGGTGAGCATAACAGACTTGACGTATGAATGCAGTTTACAACAGATTTGAGATGGCAGATATTGGTATATTTTCAGCAAATAATGATTCAAATTGCTGTCAGTTCCTCTTGCAAAGCTATTGCATGACTTTATGCTGTTTTGTTGTTTGTAGAGCTTGACAGCCACTGATCATTGTATACATGAAATAAATGGAAAAGAGCAGCACAATCATTCTGCTAGTTTGGAACGACATGAGGGCAAATAAATGACAGAATTTAAATTTGGGGGGTTTAATTGTTGCTTTATGGACATCAGTGATGCTTTTATCAGGAGACAGAACTGATTTCCTATCTACTACTGATCCACAGTTCAGATTCTGCACAGCCATAGTCTTCACCTCAACAGTCATCTCTCCTTTCTCTCTCAGGTAACCCAGTGTCAGCTGTTGTAACCTGTAACCTCTTTGTCATTCCTGCATTAAGAAAGATGCAGGGGATACTGGACCCACGGCCCACCATCATCAAAGCCAGGGTGAGCACAGCCACAAAAGCTCAAGTCTTTGTGCCTTGCATTGTGTTTCTGTACTTCTGGGATGTCATCAGCGTGTGTCCTTTTCTTTGCAGCTGTCATGTGATGTAAAGTTGGATCCACGTCCAGAATATCATCGCTGTATACTGACATGGCACCACCAGGAACCACTTCCCTGGGCACAGAGCACAGGTATACATAATTAGTTATGTGTATATTCACAGACACATGCTATAAGTAACTTATCTGTACGCTAAATAGCAATTTCCTGCTCTGTTTCTCAGGAAACCAAATGAGTAGTCGGCTAATGAGCATGCGAAGTGCCAACGGCCTTCTGATGTTGCCTCCGAAAACAGAGCAATACGTGGAGTTGCACAAGGGTGAAGTCGTGGACGTCATGGTCATAGGACGGCTATGATGTCATCTTGAGGGGACAGACCAAGTATAGAGCAAGAAAGTGGTGCATGTCCACATATCATTACTATTCTGTAATATGCAACGGCACAGCTAGTTTTTATTGATTTGGGAGAAGTTGATCCAGAATAATCAACATTTCGAACAGACGAATATGTGAAATTTATGAAAATACGACTTCGAAGACATAGTATTTCAAAGACAGAAAATATTATACCTTTTAAAGTGATAAAATATATATATATATGAAATATAAGAGATTTATTCTGTAATATATTGTTATAATTATTATGATTATTAATATAATGATGAATATTATCATATTAAGCAACTCTGTTCTCTTTCATTGCAATTGCTTTGTGTGTTCAATGCTAGAACTTATAGATAGCCGTAGCATTTTAATAGACAGCTGTTGGCGCCTGTCACACTTACATCAGAAAGCTTATTTTCTCATCGGTAGAAAATGTGTCACTGAGGAATGAAAAGCTCTTCAAAATGACAGCGGGGACCCCTTTGGATCCCCAACGGGAGCTGGATCTTTTCATCTCTCCTCAAAGTGCACCAAGGTGACCCAGCTTCTTTCCCTTTAGTATTATATGCTCCATAAAGACTTCATTAAGCTTCATAAAGGGTTTACAAAACCGCTTTGCTTGTCGTTTATCTTGTGAGTCGTGTTTATGTGCGCAGTGCCAAAAGCCAGGGCTGTGGGGGTGGGGGGGGTCTTGTGGTCATGACGCCGAAAAGCAGCGTGTGTCGCTGATGTCACAGACTTTGTACGGATCGTTTTCGGAAAACGATGACGGGTGCGGGTCTGTCTAAAGTCTGTGCTACTTCAGCACACACGGAGGCATGTCCTGTGCTACAGGCTACCTCAGTCTGAAACATACTTCATAATAAACTGACCCTCATAGCTCTGCCCTTATTACTCTCTATTTTACCCACTACCCTTACATTTAAACTCGCCCGGCCCAATCCTAGAGGCTGAGCTCCCTGGAAACTTTTATTTGTTAACTTCGAAGATGAAGACAGCTTATTTAAGTGCTGACAGCCTTTTTAAACAAATTACATAAAATGTACAGTCAAAAAAATGCAAGAGTGATATTGTACAGACAAGTGACCAGCACTCCTAAGGAATATACTATGGTATTGAAAAGATATTGAAAAACTCTGTACTATAATATCATTTTCTGTAATACTGATCTAATGCGAGAATTAAAATTCTTGATCATTATGTAAAGACGTGGTTCAGTTTCTTTTTTTAAATAAACTCTGAAAGATGATTGAGTTCTCCATATCTGTCATTTATTTTCATCCATGTATGATGTATGTTTATTATTTACTAAATATATATTTTTTAATATTTTTTTTTAAATATGTACTTAATAAATATGCAATAATATATTTTTTGAGACTGCCTTGACATATAAGCTATTTACTTTTATCATTATTAAAGATCGACATACTAGGCAATATAGTAGGCAAAAAGTGGTTTGTCAAGTTAGGTGATTACCATAGACTGTTAAAAAAAAATAATGAAAATAATAAAAATGATTTTTTTCAGTGAATACCTGAATGCCAGTGGACAATCTATGCTTTTTTTGTACTTAACGTTTTGGATCTACAATATTATTGTAGATCCAAAACGACAATATTGAAAGTGGTTACAACAATCTAAAACCTGAACAAGCCTTAAAAATTCCAATCCTTTAACTCGGTTCAATTGAAACCGACCGGTTTGTATCGACTCTACGTTCTCAAGGAAAACCACACCTGATTGGACGGTGGAGTTTAAGCATGGTGGATCTGTCCAATCAGAAGCGTCGTCTCATGCAGGTGCCGGAGGCGCTGTTGAGCCGCTCTCCGTCAGTCTCACACTAACACAATACTGAGACTCGAGTCTCTAGCCACAGCGTCAGCGACCCGTCACACAACATGACAACAATCTAATGTGATATTCTGTGAACAAAACCGCTTTTGTTGGAGTATTTTTACATCAATTGGACTAAAAGAACGGCACATCTTACTGAAGAGGTAAGCTACGCGACACTTTCAAGTTGTTTTGGCCGTTAAAACGCGGCGTAAGTTAAGTGTTGTTTGCAACAGGTTGCCTGGGAAAGAAAGCAGCGCTGCACTTCGGGAAGTGGCCAGCTAGCTGTGTTAGCAATGCAAATATTCAGCATAGCCCTAAAACACACTTTCGTTTGTATCAAATAAAGCTCTATAGACATTCAATAGACAGTTTATACGATTGAAAAGTTCTGTGTTTCACTGTTTGATAAGTTTTGAGGGCACGTAAAGCTCATACAACGGCTGTCTCTCAAAACCAAATGAGCTGCCTACCTAGACAGCATTTGTAGGCATCAAGCGCTTTCTACGCCCAAAAGTGGCAGTTCACTTAGCTAGGTCTTGAGAAAGATGTCCTGTTGTTTTGGTTTAAGTAATAGTGATTATGAAGCTGCATGTTTAATATGGTCAAAACTATGGATTTAAACCACCTGTTGAAATTGTCTAGAAGTTTCTTTGATCGATACATGGACTGCCATTGCCCATCTACCCTCATTACAGCCATTAGGGCACAAATGTCGCATTGTTGCCTTCGGGAAGGTTCAGAAATCTGATAGCGCGAACTCGTCATACTCTCTCTGGTGTGATTACTGAGATACCATGGATCAAAGCTGACATGGAAAGGGCGTTATCGTTTTATTTTACGACTGAATTGCCTAAGGGAAGTGAATGGGAATGATGTATTTTACCAGTCATATTACAGACATCTATAGTTTATGTTGAGAATTATTAAGATCCTGTGTCATTGATGAAAATGGTCTCGGACTCTAGACACACTCGGCTGTTTACTAGGCATATTAAAAGTGTTTATGTGCTAATAAAACTGACTGTTAAGTGTTTTGGTTTATTTTATCAACCTCCTTTTTGAATATTCAATGGACTCTGACAGTTTGATGAGCTTGTAAAGGAGATGAAATAAAGAGCAAGTTTTCCATTATTGATCAATTCTTGTGTTCCTAGCTGCAAAAGTTTACACAAAGTGACTATAGTATGTGTAACTTGTAGGCTACACTTAAGATGTTTATATTTTATAACAGACTCAAATCATTTTACCTCACTTGGAGAGCATCATATCACCTTTATTACTTGTTTATGGAGTCAGTTTCAATTAATGTTCTGGATTAAATATACGTATATATGTATGTCTGTTGACTAATGTACATAATGTGAAATATGGGGGTGTGACAGTTGACCCATAGACTTTGTATGTGCTTCACTGTGTCAACACATTTTTGGCTTGGCTTTGTTTGTTGTAGATGTAGCCTACCTTTTTATGTTGCCAAGTCACCTATAGGACAATCCCAGCCAGGGCTGGATGTGTGATCCATGTCTTCATTCCATTATTAGGAGCACAATTGACAATCTTATCATTTCCTCCGATCACAAGCTGCGAGTCAGCTGGCTGCTCTGTGTTGTTTAAAGATAAGTGTTCACTGCATGCTGTGATATAATTCAGCTCAGAGGTGGCCGTATGTAACCTGTATCAGCAGCACAGTCACAGAGATAACCTTCACTGCTCTTGATGCGCGTTCTTAAGTTGAAGATCAATTGTTCCATAAAATTATTCAGTGCTGTTGATGACAATAAATAATAGGTCTTGGTACAGGTGTGGAGTTACTACACAAATAAATGATGTTATAACGGATGATGGAGGATTTTGGCTTTGGGTCAGATGGGCTTTCTTTCAAGGAGACAGTATCTGTTTTCAGAGTAGAGCGAGAGGTGTTAATGCCAGCACGCTCTAGAATCATATTACCTCACTGCCACGTTCCTTCAGTGAGTCTGGCCTGTCAGACTGATGAAATCTGATGGCCTGTTGGATATATAGAATATAGAGAACAGAACAGTGCGACTCTTCAGAGACGGTTTGAGGATTATCAATGGATTTAAATATTTATATCCAGAATAATTCAATTTATATCCAAATTATTCTATTCTTATTATTATAGTGTAAAATAGCTATTTAATTTGTTGTTGTTGCATTTGTTTTACAATAAAAAAAATTAATTATTCTTATATAATTAATTCCTGTAATGGCAATACAACAAACTTTCAGCAGCCAACTCCACTCTTCAGTGTCACAAGATCTAATATAATATACTGATTTGGTGCTTAAAAAAACATTTATAATTATCAATCTTTTTTTCCTAGGATTTTTTTTTTTACCTGTATTGTTTTGTTTTTTTTACCAGGTATTTTTTAATACCTGTGTTGGTCATGCAATAAGTTAATATCCATGCTAGTGACAAACACCCGCATCAAATGTTATCAGCAAATGTTTTACAGTTCTGTGTGGAACTTACTAGCAAGTAGGCTGATAGTCTCAAGTGTTTCAGCCTCATTCTCAGGTTCTGTTTAGGCTACATCTGTGGCCTGGTTACTTAAACTGCTTAGACTAGTCTTAAAAGTTAGTCAAGACTGGTTTAACTTGCATAAAAAGTAGATCAGTTTAATTTGAACTGGAAAAGTAAGACTGATTAACTCTTATTTAACTATTTGTTCTTAAGATACAGTCTTAACATAGTGACCAATTTTATGCAACTGGTCTGGCCCCTGGAATTAAGAATTAAGTGGACAATGCTAAATACAGGTGTAAACGGGGTCTAAAACATTTTGAGCTTGTCCACTTTCAACCAGTTCCAGAGGTAGTCGAAAACACATTTGACCGGATTGCTTTCATAATGTAAACAAAAGACCGAAAAAGACCTTCTGACTGCAAACAAATGACCGCAAAAGACCTTCTGATCTGTGTAAATATGGGAAGTGTGCTAGCCAGACGGAATTTAGCTAAACTTTGTCAGCTGAAGACCTAAGTTTGGTTTAAAGAAAAAAGAAAGAAAAACCAAGCAGCAAGCACAATGTTCTCTCACCATTCCTGATTTCTACTCACTGGTCTCGCGAGTATAGGGATATTTGCAATGAATAATTTCATTAACGTTTAAACAAAAATTTTGCAACCGACTAATCAAATAGACCAAACCTAGTCATAATGCTTCTCCGTTAATCTGATATAAAATATCATACCGTATTGCCCCTCATAACTGGCAGTATAGCCTCTAATGACATAGAAGAAAACGGAAAGGTTTTGTGTAAGCTTTCAAAATACTGCCGGACCTTGCTTATTTTCCGAGTGGACATTTCTCTGAACCCGCCGCCGCGAGTGCCACAGAGAAAATTAACACATTCAAAATCTGAGGTTAAATTAAATGATTTAATTTTCCACTTCAGATAGTAAACTTTTCAAGATAATATTTTAACTTTAAAATGTAACATTAACATGATGGTAATTTAAACGTAGCCTTTGTAAAAAAAATATAAAGCAAAACATTAATTGTGCAAAGGGAAAAAAAGTCGACTAGCAGCAGTATCGTTTATCCCTAATGGATATCAGAGCAGAAACGAAAGCTGCCGCTCTCCGTATGTAGATTGCATGAGCTTATTTCATCCATTAACCAAGATCAAAAGATCTGAAAAAGCCCATACATTTAACTGCACATAGACTCTCCTGTCAAAGAAATCAGGACAGAAGTGGTTGAAAGTGGACAAAAGAGACGGATTAAAACACCAGTTGTAAACAGGTACTTGTCTCCCTCGCCTACTTGTGATCCGATTGATCAAAACGCATCTTAATACCAGGTGTAAAGTTTAACAGGGCCTCAGATATGTGGGATGCATTGATGTGGGAAGAGAGCTATGAAGCTGTAGACAGTAGGGCTGCGCGATTAATCAAAATGAAACCGAGATCACGATTTGGTTTAGTGCGATTATGAAATCTCAACGATATCTATTATACACAGTGTTTTATTGAACAGCGTCTCTGGGATCAGTAGTAAATGCTGCATCTGAAATCACTGTGAGTTTGGATCGCTTTAGACAGGACTTTTTAAATTCAAAATTCTCTGCTGTCCTGATGGACTTCTACGGTTAAAAATAAACAAGCCACAGACTCTCCTAGAGAGCCCACACAAAATGCCTCAGGGCTACTGTTCTGTCTAGACCTGGATTTTCCCACTACTTTACAGGGGGCCTGTGAAGAACAATAACAACACGTTGGTCCCTGAGTGTTTTAACGAATGACCCCTGAAAAGAAAGCACATGGCTCTCAAATAATCGACTTGAAAACTCGTCAGTTGTGTGAGATGTTTGTTTGGACTCTTTGTCACCTGACTAATGCTAGCTGTGAGGAATCTTTATTAATCTCTTGATTCCGTTTGGGGTCTGTTAGATCTCTGTCAGTGCAGGCTGGTCCAGGTGCAGCAACCAGTCAAAAGTGGATGAGCCACAGATCACCAGTACTGTGCCTAATAGGCTTTCAATGCTATAAATTGCAACACATCAGCACACTTTAAAGCATGCAATTATTTTTCGTCTGCTTCTTTGGTGATCATTTTATGTTCTCACTAGGGGTGTAACGGTTCACAAAATTCACGGTTCGGTTCGATACGATACACTTGTTTCACGGTTCGGTTCGGTACGTTTCAGATACAGCAAAAAGAAAGAAATGGCAGAGAAATTTCCTCGATTTAAGTTTTTAAATTATATTTTTATTAAAACTAACATCATAAAGTATGATATTTTTTTAACTTTGAGCAATGATGGAACTATACTTGACTTTTCTTAGGAGCATATAAAACAAAACAGCTCCTTGGACAAAATGAAATGTAATATTGTAGTAGTTATAAACAAAGGGTTATTTTAGTTTAGATTAACATTTGAGGGCAGCAATTAATGTCAAAATACAACTGACGTGATGTTACTTGAAAGCATTATAGTCTACTATTCCTTAGGGACAGGGTTGGGGTAGGTCATATATTTATATATACAGTAATGTAACGTTTAGTCAACAGAGCGATTATGTGTGTTGATAGCACGCCAAAAATGGAAATACGAATTGGCGAGTCATACATATGCCATTTCATGAGATCAGTCTGTGTTGACATTAATAACATTACCAACCACAATACACTTATTACCATAGTGTAGTTTAGGGGCAGGTACTCTGTCACCATCAGCACATCGATGGACTGTCCACTTCTGCTGTAAGCTGAAGATCTGGCTATGTGAAGACCACCTTAAACAGACTTTTTTAATATCTTTTAAAGTTGCAATGCCATGACCCTACAAACAATCAAAAATTATGTTAAATGTTGCGTGAATCTAGTCTTGAGACTAGAAGACTTTAAGACTTTCTTAAGACTTTAAATGGACCAGTGTGAAGGCATTTTTTTGTGTTTTAAATACACAAGGTAACACAATAAGAACAAGAACAAAGAAACAAAGTGCAAACAAACAAATACAATAAATATACAATAAAACAAAAAGCAATAAACAGTGCTTTCATTTCAGGATGTAACAGTGCTTTCTGTTCGGGTAAGTAATATGGCCTTCAAAAGTAATCTAATAAAATGTAAAGTATCATAGTTTTCACTGTATAAATTGATAGATTAATGCTTATTAAAGCTATTCATTCAAGAGCTGTGAGTAATGTTCTCTTTGCCTTTAGTTGTTTGATTCACATTAATGTCGCAGTCGTCAGCATGTTTATAGACTCCTGTCAGAATCTAATCATATATTCTTCCAACTATTTATGGCCCATTTAAGACATACTCTCCAAGCTGTTATTTTTTGTCATATTTTGTGTGTATTTAATAGTTTAGACATGCACACATAGCCTAAAGTATAATTTGCTTGTGTAGTTGTATTCTGTATCGGAGCACACACAGAAATACGTCTTGAAGTTGGAAACAGCCTCTCTCTTGCTTGGATTATTCTACATTTAATAGCTCTTTTTATCAAACACTAGAGACTGCATTTTACACCAATCACGGATTGTGGTGATTCTGATGTTGAGTTTAGGTTTTAGGGAGAAATGACAACGCACCGCTGTGAAGGGAAGGAAGTGGCGCTAGACAGATCTAGTTCTTAATGGATTAACCTCAAATATCTCCTTTTTATAATTCTTGGAAGCCAAAATCTAAAAATAAAATGAATATCACAGGCCTAAAGTGTAACAGATGTTTAGTGTTTAGTTCTCTCTGCCATCGTCACTAATTAAGCAGGAACTTTTGAATTGTGTTTAGATTGCGTAAAAATGCATCACAGACAAATGGTTTAATTTTATCTTATGTAATATAACATCTATAGCAATAATAAATATTATGTGTGTTTTCTTAATTTCTCTACCGACAGCAGAACCTGTAAGGCCGGAGCTTATCAGTACTCTGGTCTTTCATAACTTAGCCCCGAGGCCCATTTACAAAATTGAAAATTGTGTATGTTGTTCATTTTCTCATGATTTGAGAGGTTGAGCCTTGCTGTCTTGTTTTCCACCTGTCTGTCTATTGGGTAATTTATTCTCCAAACGTTTCCATGTACATTCCCTTTTTTGAATGTCTTCTATGGAATTTTTTTGACTGAAGGCAAGTAGAATGGTTTACTTATTAAGATCACATGCAGGTTTTATTTTCTGTTCCTGAACAATGAGACCAAAAGTGATTTATCCCTGCAGGCTGGTGTTGTCCTTTACATACCATGCTGTATCCACATATTTTCCCTCTGTGTGTCTCTTTCCCTCTCTTTTCCACTTTCTCTCCAGCATTGCTCTCCCTCCTGGTACTAAGTGGTACGTACGTGTCCGATTCTTAGGAGCCTGGAATCTGGATTTTTTTTTTTTTTTTGTATGCAAACACTGGGTGTTGGAATGTTGAGCTGGAGCTTTGGAGAAGATAACGATCCTGGTCTGTTTCTCCTCTACTGTGACAGCCATGGAAGTGTCGGCCTGTCCAACTTCCCTATCTCCTGCATGTCTTTGCAGACATCAGCTGAGTTTTCCAGTTCTATGATGAGAAAGATTCATATCTGTGAGGTGTCAATTAGTTTATTATTATTATTTCAGTGTAAAGGTGTGGTGGACCCCAGAGCTTTGTCATATAGTTATAAAACCTATTGAAGGCAAAGGAGCTCCGGTCCCTCCCTGTCGCAGAATTCAGGTACTGTTTTCCATACTTGCCACTCCTCAGGACGAGCCGTTTCATGTCTATCAGAGTAACAGGTTCTGCTAGGCCAAGGAATAAAACATCCTTCATGTGAATAATGCATTTTATTTTGTACATTGAGTGGGACTCTTTGCTGTTTGTTTAAGCTAACAGGCCATAATATAATATATGAATTATATAGTGAGCCTTCATACTCTTACAGACAGGTTGAATTGCCACTCATCATTTTGCAAGCAGGATGTGCATATTATATTTTTTAAAAATTATAGAATAGTCACAATACACTGTAATGAAATTTGATCAAAGGGATACATACAACAGAACAACTTTGGTAACTTTATTAGGGATTCATCTATATTTAATTAATACAGTGTTTTACATTTGATTACTTTATTCAATTTCTGTACCAATCACTCTAATCTTTAATTTTTGTGTTTTATTGCTTGTTGAATGAACTTATTTCATTACAGATTGTTTACTTTAATAATGTTTGAAATTGATAATTAATAGATTTATATAGATTTTTTTAATTTGCATTAATTAATTCCATTACTAGGCAATGGCGACTTGAGTTAAGGAAGCAGCAAGCACATTTGAGCTTCCATTTACCATATTTCTTATGTCATTTGTCTTTAATAGCTATTTTTATGACCGCATTCTGTCATTTTTGTCTGGGTTTTTTGCTTTGAGAAATAGATTAAATCACATATTTTAATCTTTTATTATTAGTAGCTGATTTTCTCAAATGAATGAGAACTAGTGTAATGATAGTCAGAGTTGATCAGTATCATCTGTTTACTTTGACAATACTTGTTTGCGTTCTCTTTTCATTTACATTAGCGAAACTACTTTATCACAAAATCTTGCCAGGAATGTGACCGGTGAGAGGCCGTCATGTGCATTGCGTAGTGTGTTCACACAGCCGCAGTATCTGTGAGGAACGTTTCCCAGGTGGAATGAAAAACAACAGGGTTGTTGACACAGTTCCCACTAATGCTCACGTCTCATTGGCTGCCTTCGGGCCAGCCGTGCTGCACCTGCTCTGGCTAGAAACACCTGCATTCACCACAAACGTGCTCTTCCTAATCTACCTCGCCTCGTCCCTGGTCTTCCACACTGGAAAATATTAGCCTTCCCTTTGGCATTTATCAGAGATCAGCCTGATTATTTAGCCGATAAAAGCTAATGTTTGGATTTGGGTTGGTTTACTACATCAGTGTAAAGGGCAGATTCTTAGTAAGAGCCCAGATGTCCCTATTCCCTGTGTAAGAGGCCAGAGGCTTAGTGTGCTTGGCCGAGCTGTAGTTGAGTCGTGGCCAGCCAGTGGCTGAATGGAACAGGAGGGTTTGAAGTAGGCTACTTAAGCTCTTGAACAGCAGATGGTTTGAAGCTTTATTTATGTTTTTCAGTCTTAATGCTCTCCACTGCGTGTTGTGTCATCAAGTAGGGGGGAAGGGGAAACATCGTCAAGACAGTCTGTATTGGTGTTAGCATGTTTGTGTTTATACATGTGCACGATCTGTAAAACATCATTAAGCCGCCTTGCACAGCCTCAGGGTACAGCATTAACTCATATTGGCTCAGCAAATGCCTGATACAAGTATTGAATTGTTATATCCTGATAATTGTGAAAGCTATTATCTTGGTATTATTAAAACACTGTTTAGCGATAGACAAACATTATTGTTGTTTAATTAGTCTGCAAGTTACTTTTTAAGGCCAATTCACACACAGGTGGTGACCAATGCAGAGTGGACAATCACCAAATTACAGTAATGTCAATTCTCAGACACTCCACGACCCAGCAGTCGTCGAGTTAACATGTTCAGTGGGCGAAAACAAGCGCCGACCACAGATCTGACAAAACTGGCGTCTGTGTCTGTTGCCGTGTTGTCGTTCGTCACCATCTGTTGGTTTAAAAAAATGTTTTTGCCCTTTTAAATAAAAATATTATATGAACCCTGAACATTTAAAGGGTTGATGAACTGAGAAATCAAATTTTCCTTGAGCTTTTGACATCTAAGAGGTCATCATATTATAAGAATATCCTGTAAGTTTCAGAACTGAAAACGTCCTTGTTAGTCCAATAAAAGCTTTTATTGACATCAGGCTCAGCAAACGACTCGTTTTTCAAAGTAGGGAACTATGACGAGAAAGAGGATAAAACACCACCCCCGCAGAAGAAGATCAATGCCTAGCCCCGCCCACCGATTCACGCAGTACACGCATAGCTAAAGAACGTAGATCCCTACCTCTTGATGACAAACCGGATCGAGCTACCGAGCAATACAAAATATTGTGCAGTGCCTAGTTGTGGAAGAAGACAGTTGCTGCAAATGCTTAAAAAATAAATAAATAAATAATCATGTGCTTTTAAGAATAGTGGTTTTCTGCAAAGCTGGGACAATAAGTGCTTCCCTTCTCCTGACAGTGCACATTTACAGTATAAAGAACCTGTTAGGGCTGGGTGGTGTGTTGACATTGTAAGGAAAACCGATACTGTGTGGTGTTTGAGAAAACAGTCAAAATCTGCTAAGGGGTAATAACGAATTTGCAACAGCTGAATGTGAAATATGTAAATGTAAAAAGCCAAATATGTTCAAATATGTAATATATTTAGTAGTTCACTTTAAAAAAAAACTTTTGCTGATAATTTACTCACCCCATGTCATCCAAGATGTCCATGTCTTTCTTTCTTCAGTCGAAAATAAATTAAGGTTTTTGATGAAAACATTCCAGGATTTTTCTCCATATAATGCACTTTACTGGGCACCAAACAGTTCAAGGTCCAAAAGACAGTTTCAGTGCAAACTTCAAACTGTTCAAAGGGCTTTAAACGATTCCAGACGATGAAAAGAAACTGAACCTTCAGCCCACAATAAAATACAGAGATTCTAAAATAATTGTCTAATAGGGTTGTTGGATTGAAAATAATCCAAGACATTTGAAATGAACTTTAATATGTCGTGTTACAAAGACAGAGATGGGCTGATAGTGATCAAGGCCTGTAGGCCAAGATTTGTGTACTTTGGGGGCTCCAAATGGTCCTTGTGGTTGAAAGACAGTAACACAGTAAAGTTCATTTAAAATGTCTTGGATTATTTTCAATCCTACAAGGTATTTGAAATTGTGTGTGTGTAGCCTATACGGTAACATAGCTGTGCATAATGTCTCTGATATGACCAGACCTGATTTGCTCACATCACCGATGCCAGAATAAAACAATGGCAAAGGCCAAACTATCGGTTTTGTATTGTCATTTACAACCTTGTAGCGTTTCCTAAACACAAATTGTGGCCAACTTTTCAGTAACTTACTCCATAAATTTCCTTGCCAAAGGACATTTTTCCTTTCATTTGGCTGGTGTTGAGTGTTCATTTTGAACCATGTACAGCACTATACCTCAGTCGTCCATCTTGAGCCACTCTCATGAAAGGTAGATGTCTGTTGTGTAAATGTATGGGGCTTTTTGGCATTGTCAGGGGGATTGTTTGATATGGCTCAGTATTGCTTATTGTCTCTGGCGCGGTGTAGTAGGCGGCCTTAAGATTGTTCTCATCTGTGGCCAGCAGTGTGGAAAAGACCATAATAACGTCAGCAAGAGTATCTGAATGTAGGGAGTGTGTGGCGCTCACGTGGATGTTGGCTACTTTCAAGCTACATCTGTGTGTAGGTGTAAGGCTACAATCCTCTTATCTTTTTATAGGAAAGATTAATTGGATTTTCTCCTGTCGATATATCTGCACAACTGCATCCAAACAAACAACAGTGGCTCAGAGGTCTTAATGAAATAAATCACTGTTCACAGCAGCCCTGCTTTTCAGCTCTTGTTCTTTTGTGTCTTAATGTAACCTTTACTTTGGTTTACGCTAGTAATCTGGTAATAAGGTTGCATGAGAAAGAGTTTGCGTTTGCATGCAGACATTTGCAAGCTCTTATATTGGTCTGGTCTGAGGAGGAATGTCATTCCCAGGCTGTTTTGCATTCCTTCCGTGTGCATTATGGGATTGTTGCTCCATCACTGCACAACGATGATATCCGAGATGGCTGTGTGAATTATAATGAAGGCACGCAGGATCTATAAACAAAAATATCTATATTGGCAAAGCTTCTTTGCTTTTTCAGCAGTCATTACTCCAGTCTTTAGTGTCACACGATCCTTCAGACATCATTTGAATATGCTGATTGGTGCTCAAGAAACATTTCTTATTATCAACTGTATTTTGTGGGGAAATTTTTCAACTAAATAAGAAATATTTCTTGAGCTTGAAATCAGCATATAAGAATGATTTCTTAAGAACCATGTGACACTGAAGACTGGAGTAATGATGCTGAAAATTCGGCCTTGCAATCAGGGTAACAAATTATATTTTAAAATATATTAATTTAACAATTTGTTAATGTAATATTTCACAGTTCTACTGGGCTTTTGTTGTTGTTTTTTTTACTATTTTTGATTAAATAAATGTAGCCTTGCTGAACTTAAGAGACTTTGACTGGTAGTGTGTGCATATGTTTATATTTATTATTAGCATTTATTGAAGATAATGCAGTCCTTTACTCTTGTCCATGGCAAATCAGGACAGATTAGCATTTACTCTAAAAATGCACTGTAGTCACCTGCATTTAAGAGTTGTGTCATCAGCTTGTGATCGGATCACAGATCCGGATCTCAATGCCTCAATGTCACGGGGGTTGACTAACTTTCGTGAGGCACACTTGCAAGGTCTCTCTCTCTCTCTGCCGTGCACACACAGCAATGTATGTTATGCGTGCAGTACGTTCTATCTCGCTCTAGATTCCGGGAGATTTTAACTCCGTTGCGGGCATCAGGGAGACGATATCAATATGCGGGAGACTCCCGGATCTTCCGGGATGTTTGGGATGTCTGTGCTGTCACCATTATTAATAGTGCACTCACTATTTCTCTCTATTTCAGGAGGGGTCAACTGAAACAGACTTTTAGCATTCAGGGCAAGAGAGGAGGCAGACGTGTCAGAACTGACGAGAAAGGAGACCCTGCTACAATCTGGAGGGCTTATCCTGGGCTGACTGGCAAACACGGGTGAGGACCCCCGTGTAGCTTCTCCCTCTGTGTGTGTGTGTGTGTGTGTGTGTGTCCTCTTTGTGGTTTCCTCCGTTGGTTCTCAGGCCTTGGGACCTCCCGCCCACAGACAAAGCTGTTGTCATGGCAATGTGTTAGGCAGTCGTGCGGCACAGATATCTCAGAGCAGTCTTAACGGGAGGAGGGGAAACTGAGGTGGGGCATGGCAGAAGTGAGGGGAGCAGTCCATTAGTGAGGAGTGAAGCTAGACTAAATGAGGGATAGTGTTAAAGATAACAGAGGTTCTGTATCAGACAGAAGGCTCCGCTGAGGTCAGACTGAGAGGCAGAGTGAATCAAGAGTTTCCCAGAAACTCCAGTGATTTCATCTCAGCCATCACCACTTATTCTGTAACAACTTATGTAATCAGCACTACTTTATTTACTGACTCCAACAAGATGGGAGCTAAGATAATGCGTTTGGTCAGGCTGAACTTTTAAAACTTATTAAATTGCCTTTAGCACTCCCAAAATTAGCTTGCAGCTTTTCAGGCTCCTGTGAGGTGCGTGGGCCTTCAAGAATATTGAAAACTAACCTTCAAGGACACTATTGTAAAAAAATAATAATAATAATAAATAATAATAATCATTTTAGAATAAGTCATGGAAATGCTGGTAAAAACTGTTATTCATTAACAAAATATACAATATTAATCTGGGTCCCATCAGTATTCAGATTTTCTTACCCGTGTAAGACACTTAACTGTCAGGATGTCAGATACATATTATTATATTTATGATTTTTCATCAGCATGGGCTGGTTCTCATTTTGTGTGCCCATAATATGGGAGTAGATAGAGAGGTGAGGAATGAGGAAAGTGGAATGGAGGAGGGGTAGATGAAGGGACAAAGGTTATCCATTATCCTCACTGTGCAGTCCTTTCTTTATCCTATGGGATAGGTTTTTTGAAAGAAGACTCCCATTTTACATGGTATCACTGTCTCATGCATAATTCAACGGTAGAACATTGGTATCTAGTCAATTGCAAACACTTCAGTTCTAAATCCTTGCTTGAATGCCCTCTTCTTCCAGTGTCTCCCTCAAATGCACACCTCGTCACCTGACTCACTGAGTGACAGAGCCATGACTCAGGGCTGTTTGTTACTGAAAACTGTCTGAGAAGATGGAAGGAAAGGCTTGAGGGGTCAAGGGTCAGGGCCGCTCACATCTGCAAGGTCTTGTTGGGGGTTTGAAAAAGGGAGTTGGGGTTTTCTGAAAAGTGTCAGCTGTCTGAAATGGGGATGATAAAGGGGCAGATAACAGTGATCTGGCCTGTCTCAGACAGCTGACACAGCACTCACAACCACAAGGCCACTACGGTGGAGAAGAGGACCGTGTGGCTGTTTATCGCTCTGAGCCTTTAACGTGAGGACAGCTTGTTTGTTTCGTCATCGTATTGTGCCGTTTTTGACACAGCTCTTTAAATAACTGTACACTCATACTGGACTGAAGGCCATAAATAGCATTATTAATCAGCTGTTTTGAATGAGGGTACATTAATAAAGAAAAGATAACTTTCTGTTGTGACCGCATAGAGGTTTTTGTGTTTTGCATGGATAAGTACTCCTAATCATCATTGCTTTGCTCAACATGGCTGTTTTGCTCATGGGACCCGTGTTTGAGTCCAGTCTGAGTCTTGTCCCAAACCCATTCCCCCTTTCTCTTCCTAAAAAAAATTATAATTAAATGACTAGCCTGGGAAAACCCTGACAAACTTCTGGCAAATTTGAGATTTGCTTTGCAAGTCCTTTCTGGCCAAGAGCCCATTCAAGTCCGTTTCCAATTTTTCCAAATCGAGGTACCATTCACAAACATTGAGGCGGGCCTTACACGATGACGATTGCTCTGATTGGTTTTAGGTCTATCCAATTGCACCCCGAGGCATTTGACCAACCGTTGGGGACGCCCCTTTGGAAATGGGCTGTGATTGAACCTTCCCCAGACCCACTCTGTTGCAACTGAGAAGGGTCTGGGTGTCAACCAGGCTATTAAATGACAAAACAACTAGATAGATCTTCACTTTAAAATGCACTGCACATATATTTATTTAATTAAATCACAGATTTGTCACTTGATAATTGCATCCATATTGCCATTTTGATTTTATTTCAATTAATCATTCAGCCACATGTGTCTAATCTCTAGATATCACATCAGTCCCTACTATGCAAGTGTACAGGATTTGTTTTGTTTTGTTTGAAGCTCTCTCCTCAAGCCACATGATTTGATGAATCATTCATATCTGTAGCACAAACAGTTCTGAAAGAAATTATGAATTAGGTTTAATACTTAGTTTGTCCATAAAAATGTTGGGTGGTATTTTAAATTAATACATAATTCATATAAATACATGTGAATAAAAATATTTTTAAATATACATAAAATATCCTTGTTTGTGGAAGACTCCTCTAACCGCAGTTCCCTTTCTTCCAGGTGTGGCTCTCTGTCCGGAGCTACTGACCTCAGCCCTGCTGTCATGGCATCAGCCCTCACACCATGCAGAAAGCACCCCTCCTAACCCTCATACCTCACACACACTCACACCACACTTCACCACACACACACACAGCCATGATGACCACCTCCCACATGAACGGATATGTGACTGAGTCAGATGGCGGGGGAGGCACTGACATGCTGGAGGAGGTCCAGAGGCACAGGGAGATGGCGGTGGACTGTCCCAGTGAGCTGGGTGCTCGTACCCTGCCTGTCAGACGCAGTGCCCAGCTGGAAAGGATTCGCCAGCAACAGGAGGACCGCAGGAGACGAGAGGAAGAGGGCCGCAACCGGCAGGAACTCGACCTTAACTCGTCCATGCGCCTCAAGAAACTTTCCCAAAATCCCAAGGTGGGCATCGATAACCCCACCTTTGAGCAAATGGAAGGTCCCGGTGGTTCCATAGGTGGTCTTCAGAGCCTCACTGCACCACCAACTTTACTAGGTGGGTGTAATAAACTGCTAAGAAGCATTTGTTTCCAAAGATTGCCACTATAAATCCACCCATGATATGCAGAGCAAGCAGCGGTATTGTTTGTGGCCTAGCGTAGTGTGCTAAGCATACATACTGATTTATGGTGTCTATCTGGGTGATACAAGTTCGAATCTGGCTTGCAACATTTCCAGTTTTCAATCCCCTTTGTTCTCCTCCTCGTTTCTGTCATTTGTCCATTAGGCTTGCTGCGATAGTTGGTGTTACCAGTTTTCAGCTGCAACTTGCCCACCACAGCACCACCCCTACCATCGCTTAGATTTTTTTTATTGTAATAAAAATCAATTTGTTCAGATAGAGAACAGACACTACAATTAAAAACTGAACGCGACTGCTCAAAGCAGCGTGACCCGACCAAGAGTCGCAGCAGCAGTGAGTTTTCATTGTACTTTTTTGTTGTTGTGTTTTTTATTATGATGAATAATAAAGAACCCACCATTCAAGTAATTGCCGCCCCCGAATTGCCGCTAATTCGAAAGTGAAAAGTAAAACGCACACAGCCATTCATAATGGTGCATGTCCACTGGCGCAGAGCGAGGATTTTCAGTTCGTTCATATGGAAGTTGAGCTTCACACTGAGTGTGAGGCTCAACTTCTGTAGAAATTAACTGAAACACTCGCTCTGCTCCGCGCACGTGGAAATGCACCATAAGCGTTTTGAAGCAATTGCCAGTGTTGTCACTGGTCAATTAACCAGTGGGAAAATTTCCTCACCATCACATCCCTACTGTCCATTAGTGATAAGACAATATCATTGTTGTTAATGTTAACTAAACCTATTAAAAATCATCAGTCATTTTCATTAAATGAAATAAAACATCAATATTAGATACAACTTTATTGAAAATTAGAAATGCTAAAACAAAAAAAAAGCTAAATAGAAATGAAAAAAATAAAATTAATTGCAAAAACAACCCTGCTAAAATTTCAACTAAAATCAAAATTCAAGGTGTAATAATAAAAGTTCATCCAAAATAATATTAAATACTATAATAGTCTGTAAATAAAATAAATAAATAAAAAAACCCAGCATGAAATGCAATGACATTCAGACTTTTTATAAAACCCAGGAAAGATAAGTCATCCGTTGCCCTCCACAATGTCATCAAAAATAGTGAAAAAAAAAGCAAGTAGCATTTATGGTAATGAGAGGTTGAATCTGAATCTGAGTTACTGAAGGGCTGTTGACTGCTAAAATCAGCATGCATGAGTGAAGTCATTCTCAGAGGAGGCAAAGCGCCGTGTTTCTGATGACTAAGAGTGTTCAAGAGGCAAAGAGCCACTGGACTTGAAACTAAATGAAGACAAAAGTCCATTTATATGCCTCACTATTTTAATATCCTTTTTAGCTGATTTTTCTACATTTGTTTTTCACTTTGCTTTCCTCACAAGACAAGCTCATATTCCTTTTCTTTAGCTTCTCTCTGCATGAAGCCTCTCACTGGAGTTTAATTCTTTAAATTGGATAGACACACATGTTCAGCTCCTCTAGTGAATGCTTGGTTTTGAATAGATCTCCATTAGGGGAAGTCCAGCATGCATGGCAAAGGAAGAACGAAATGAGTTAGTGTGCAAATGAGAGGGGCACTTGGAATTGCTGCTGAAAGTCATGGCCGAGGGATGTGTGAGTGAAATTCCTCAGGGTGGGAGAAGAGGACCCTCAGAGGGGGAGGTTAATTAAAAAGCCTTTTATGAAACATTCTGACCCAGACCGCTCCTGCTGTACTGTTTTTCTTCGGTTTTCCTTTTTGTTTGTATTCCAGTTCATCTCTGCATTGTTTGTCACGCTCTCTCCATGCATTTTTTGGACTATACAAAACTCTTTGTGGCACGAAATTGTCTGTAAAATACATCCCGTCAAGGACAAAGCAAAGGCAACACTTAAAATATTTGATTTGTCCACACTAATACCTCTATTAGCCACCCACTTAGACATTACACACCACACAAAGAAAACACACCCACTTCTCACTCCTATTGTGTCTTGCCATTCTCTCATTATGGCATTTGACGCTATAAAGGAGAATTACAGCATAGCTAAAACTTGGTTCGTCAAGGACAACACTAGAATAGCTGAATTACATCTGTGATTTACTCAAACGCAGTTCAGTGTGGATGTAAAACAGGAACAGTAAAAATGCTCAATGGGGGAGTCTTTGTGAGAGGCCATGTCACCAGTTTTCCGGGTGAATGATTCAGAGGTATGTACTGTTGTCCCTGGGTCAAGTCACTGTTTCTTCTGTTTTTTAATGGCAGGGTGTTTACTGTTTTCAAGTACATGAGTGATCTGTAAGCATAACTGAGACTGAATGTATGGTTGGTGTGTTACTTTCAGAGCTGGAGGACCTGTTGATGTCCCTCAAGCAGGTGCAGCATAGTTTAAATGACTCTCAGAGTCAAGAGGACGTGGAGCTGGTTCTACAGCTGGTCCAGAAGCCTGACTTCCAGAAAGCCTTCAACATTCACAACGCCGTGGCCTACAATATGAACCGGCCCAGCCCTCCCTACCCCCTGACGGATCACGCACTAAGCCTCGCACAAGAGGTGAGCGCCACTTTGTTACATACTGTACATGGAAAGAGGAGTGCCCCTTTCCATGTAGGAGTGTTGCATACATGGAAAGATGAGCAGGAAACATTCATGAATTGTAAATGTGGATGCTGCAATCATAAGAAGTGCTCTGACACTTATGGCTTTAGAATACGTCTGCTACTAATAAAAAACAGCCAGACAAACAAAAAATTT
Organism: Pimephales promelas; assembly: GCF_988280905.1. NCBI lineage: Eukaryota > Metazoa > Chordata > Actinopteri > Cypriniformes > Leuciscidae > Pimephales > Pimephales promelas. The sequence continues at coordinate 27,559,816 of NC_142783.1, forward strand.
GAGGGTTTTTCCTCTCTGACGGCCAAAAAGGATAGAGCCACATGATTGTGACCACCCTCCAAACCTATAACCAAACCTATAACTCCATGTCTAATGTAGGTCTTGTGTTTTGACTGAGATTAACAATATGTAGATGGAAAATTACGTTACCATTCATAACTGGGGTCAGCAAGATTTTATTTTTTAAAAATAAAGAAAGTAATACTTTTTATATATATGCTTTTAGTAGAACACATTCAACAGAACAGAACAAACTAGGGGTATCACATACAATTTTTTTTTCATAAACTGTTAACGCCATATCAGGGGTTACAGAGAGGAGAAGAGAGGGGGACAAAATGATCAGAAGAATATTTGTAATGGTCCTTTTTAAGTCCGTAAAAGGTTCAAGGTTCCATCATAAAACATACAAATCCAGAACATTTTCAATGGACAAATATTTCACATACAGAAAGTAATAATTTTATTCAGCAAAGATGCATTAAATTAATAATTCCACTCTGCACAAAACCTTTATTCATTTGTTTATGCTTCCATTACATTGATTGAACACAGCCTCGAAATCAATTTGCATCAAAGAACAATTTCGGACTATTTGTTTCCTGTTGTATTGAATGATCATCACAGTCATCAACACGGTCAGATTCAGTTAAGTATTATAATCATAGTCACAAGCTGTCAGTGCATTTCTGTATGTGTGTATGTTGTTGGTATCAACAAATGGTTAGTAAAGCAGATGGAACATTACTAAAATGATTACTTAACACACCTCACCCAACTCTTTTCCCTAAAAAGTGATTACACCATTCTCAGGCTCCTGGTTAACCAAAAAACCTGTTGCCAGTGTACAAAAATAAAACCTGCACATTGGCTACTTTTGTTTTTTCAGTTCAATGGTATAATAAAGGTATAATCAAGTTGTGTCAATGGCATTTGATTAATCATAAGAAAATTACGTAATGAAAATGTGATTGCCTGATGGCACCACGCATAATTCATAACCCTGATTAAAGGACTGTTCAGTCGATCTGACATTAATAGTTACCCAAATGATTGAGTATGTGCACAAATGAAGCTGATGTTTGGTAAAAAGGCTCTTTAGTTGGAATCACTGTTGTGGAAAGTGCTAATGAGAGCCTGATAAACTCATTGTTGTTGTTTTTGGTTCTCTCAGGACAATAACAGACAGAGAGCTGCTCTGTCCTTCACAGTCATTAAGACCCTGATCCACTGACCTATGCTCTTCTCTCACAGTAATGCTTCCATGGGACAGAGGCAGTGTGGACTGTCTATTCAAATGTGGGCACATCTAATCCTGAGCTTATCAAGATCTTAAATATAATCTCATAAATACTGTATTTCTCAAAGTTTTCCAAAAATGTCCCTTTATACTTATATGTTCTACATCCAATAATTTAAACATGGTAGACTACAATGACTCATTTCAAAAACCTCTTAGAGGTCCCAGTTTCTCTGAACCCATGATACAAAGCTGTACTGTGTTTACAAAAACCTAAAGAAAACCTGCTGAAATCAGGAGCCCTAATTACTGGTACTTTGGTAACAACATCACTGTAAAAAGTACTTTAAAGCATGATTAATGTAGAAGTTGTATTTATTTGATGATCTGATTTTTTTTTTTTTATAAATCGGTCCTCACAGGTCGAGGTCATGATGCACAACAGCTCACAGAAGGATGGACTTGAGTTAAGCAGCCTGCTCAGGACATCTCACATGCAGGTCTGTCTCCATCACATGTACTAAACACATCCCTCACATTCCCCCATGTGTCCTCTATGCCAATGGTTCTCAAACCTGTCCTGGAGTACCACCAGCCCTGCACATTTTGTATGTCTTCCTATATCTAACACACATTTCAGGTCGTGCAGTCTCTACTAATGTGCTCATGAGTTGAATCGGGTGTGATGGTGGTACTCCAGGACAGGTTTGAGAACCACTGCTCTATGCTGCTTTGCAGATGCTTACAGCTGCAATCACAATCCCTGTCCGAGAGCCTGGGCTCTTTGAACTCTATAGCATGACATTAAGGTCAGGCTCATGTCTACTCTGCAGAACTCAGTGGCTTTCATCCTGAATATAACCCATCATCTCTGGCTCTCTATATCCTCCAGGCACTTATGATGGCCCATGACAGTGTGGCTGAACAAGAGATGCAGCTGGAGCCTCTTGTTCCTTCTGTCAATGCAAGTGAGACTCTCACCCAGTGGGGCGGGGAGACTGTCAAAATCGTGCGGATTGAGAAAGCCAAGGACGTCCCATTGGTGAGGACGTTCTTTCACTGCATCTTCTGACCATATTATGCATTTCTTGACTTTTGACACATTTTGACTTAATGTGCACGTGTGTATTTATGCAGGGGGCAACTGTTAGAAACGATATGGACAGCGTGGTCATCAGCCGCATTGTGAAAGGAGGGGCGGCAGAACGCAGCGGCCTCCTGCACGAAGGAGACGAGGTCCTGGAGATCAACGGTGTGGAAATCCGTGGCAAAGATGTCAACGAGGTCTTCGATATCCTGGTAATTCATCTTAAAGAAAGATGGCAGGAAGAACAAAGATACATAAAAGTCTGTTCTAAAACAGTTCTAAAATATTTTTTTAATATTACTTATGCATCCAAATACCTTTTTTTTTGGCCACGGAACATTTTTGTTATACCCTTGCTTACAAAATAAAGGTTTGCTGTGTTCACAGGCGGACATGCATGGCGTACTCAGTTTCGTTCTCATCCCCAGCGCGCAGATCAAACCACCTCCTATTAAAGAGACTGTGGTGAGGCCTTCAGTCAGAACTAAATAAATTGCTGTTTAAATGAAGCAGTGCACAAACTAATTAATGATTAAACCCACATCTCCATATTCACCCAGACGCATGTGAAGGCGCATTTTGACTACGACCCCTCAGATGACCCCTACGTGCCGTGCCGAGAGCTCGGCCTGTGCTTTCAGAAGGGAGACATCCTCCACATAATCAGCCAAGACGACCCCAACTGGTGGCAGGCCTACAGAGATGGGGACGAAGACAACCAGCCTCTTGCTGGCCTGGTCCCTGGTAACCTATATCACATGTTATTCTGTGGATCCAGATCTGTGTTTAAATAATTCGATCTAGGTTTTTTTGTTTGTTTTTTTACATTAACTTTAATCCTTGCATGTCTTGGGTTCTCCCAAGGTTTTTTTTTCTCCATTGGGTCATCTGATGGAGTTTTAGGACACCATTAGGTCACTTGATGGAGTTTCTCGGTTCCTTCCCACTGTTGCCTTTGGCTTGCTCAGTTGGGGACATTCAAATTAAATGACCCATCATACAATTGATCTGCTCTACCAAACTTGGATGTCTTTTTTTCAGTAATAAACAAACACTGTTAAGTTGTTTTGATTGATACTGTGAAGCAGCTTTGATACATTCTGTATTGTGAAAAGCGCTATATAAATATATTTGACTTGACTTGACTTGTCTTCTCATTTGATCGTCCAGGCAAAAGTTTCCAGCAGCAGAGAGAGGCAATGAAGCAAACCATAGAGGAGGATAAAGAGCCTGAGAAATCAGGTTAGGGTTGTAACACTCCTAAACTCATACGTGCACAGCTCTTGATTCTCATTAACGCTCATCTTCTGGTTTCAGGAAAACTTTGGTGTGCTAAAAAGAACAAGAAGAAGCGAAAGAAGATGCAATACAATGCTAACAAAAATGATGGTGAGTCTTTTCAGAAAAATATTGGAATGAAAGTGTACGTACTGAGGGGTATCTAGACCCCTATAAAGCATGAAAAGGTTTTTTTTATTAGGTGCTCCTACATAATTCAGTATGTTGTTGGTACCCTCTCCAGTAGTTTGTTGTTGCTGTTCTGTCGCATCCTTTTCTTTTTCAACTGTGTAACAACTATCCATGTTAGCAAAAACGCAATGTGCATGTGCAGTATGTGTCTATTGTGCTGATTATGAAATTTATGTTGCACACTACATGCAAAACCAAAGTATACTTTGGGCTTAATGTGTTTCCTCATGCTTTGCAGATTTTGATAATGAGGAGATTCTCACATATGAAGAGATGGCACTATACCACCAGCCAGCCAATCGCAAACGGCCCATTGCTCTAATCGGCCCACCAAACTGTGGGCAAAATGAGCTCAGACAAAGACTCCTCTCCAGTGAGCCGGACAGGTTTGCTGGCGCTGTTCCTCGTAAGTGTCTGAAAACATTTAATGTTGTTTTTGTTATTATTGTTTATCAGTCTATTTTATGGTTAAGTCCTGAACATGAAACTCTCTTTGCCACAGACACTACACGAAGCCGTCGTGATGTTGAGGTGAATGGCCGCGACTACCACTTTGTGTCCCGTCAGGTTTTTGAGATGGACTCTGCAGCAGGGAAGTTTATAGAGTCTGGAGAGTTTGAAAAGAACCTCTACGGTACCAGCACAGACTCGGTCCGACAAGTCATCAACACGGGCAAAATCTGCCTACTGTGTGTACACACTCAGGTGAGATGGACCACTCAGAACACTTTCGAAACAGTGCAACAATGCCTGGGGATCTCCTAAAACATCCAATCCTGCAGAGTTTAGCTACAACCCAACTGCCTGGATGTTTCTAGTGATCTTGAAGACCTTGATTAGCTGGCTTAGGTTGTGTTTAATTAAGATTGAAGCTAAACTCTGCTGGGAGATGGTCCTCCAGAAGCATCCTTTCCAAACATTTTGCCATTGCAAAGCAAGTGCCACATTCATTTCCTTTAGAAATCTTGTCACTCACTATTTTCTTCTCTCTTTTTAGTCTTTAAAAGTGTTGCGCAGCTCGGACCTCAAGCCCTACATCATCTTCATTGCTCCTCCATCCCAGGAGCGATTGAGAGCCCTCTTAGCTAAAGACAACAAAAACCCAAAGGTAAACATCGAGCCTGAAGGATCAACTCCATTCACACAGTATGTGTTATAGCATTCCACCGTGGTTGTTCTATGTAAACAAGTGCTAGTCAGATGCTTTTGACCATTGTGCTTGCATCATCTTGAGACCTTGGCTGCATTTAAAGCTCAAAAATGCTGCATACAAAGGTAGAGGGGCAACAAGGCATGTCTGAATCCAATGATCACGTCACATTGTGTCAACTGAGATGCCTTCATCTGATCAATTCGTCCATTTGATGACAGTTGAGCTTGAAAAATAAAGAAATTAGTAATGTAGTGATTAAATATTTGCTCCAAAGCTCCCTCTATTTAGTTGTACATAATTAAACTGTCATGCTTGTGTGGTACCTTTGTGTGCAAACACAACCTTCAAAGTCATTGCCTGATACGGCATCGAGGGAATAAGTCAGCTGCCTAAGCTTTCGGATGCGGCCCTTGTGCTTTTTTTCCATTCTCCTGCCCGTTGTCTCACGTTTTTAAACACAGAAACATGTTCTATGTGAACCCAGCTTTAGACTACAAATCCACTCCCATACTCTTGGTTTCACACTTTTGTTGTTGTTGTTCTCTCTTGTTTTAGCCTGAGGAGCTGAGAGACATTATCGAGAAGGCCCGGGAGATGGAGCAGAACTACGGCCACCTGTTTGACGCCGCCATTGTTAACACTGACCTGGACAAGGCCTACCAGGAGCTGCTGCGTCTCATCAATAAACTAGACACTGAACCTCAGTGGGTCCCCTCATCCTGGCTGCGCTGAGGTGACCCCCACTCACAGCGACCCCTCCACAGACAGATGTAAATGAAGAGCAGATAGAATCACACACTCTCGGGTGTCATAGAGTTGAATGAATACCGCTGTTTTTATACCCCAGCATTGGACACTAGATAAGGACACCACGCCCCCTCATACCTGGACAGAAGTGTCTGTCTGCACTGCACTGTCGGCAGGCTTAGGGAAGGAGTTTTTATGTCATAATTTGTTTGATCATGGTGTGTTTTTGAGTCCGTTTAGCCACATTCCAGTGAGAGAGAGTGACCAGCACTTGGTGCAGCAGTAGAATTAGGGCTTCTATACTGCTTTTGATAACTATTTATGATTGTAAATATTCTATATGTATTTTTAAAGAAGTTTTTGGACAAATGTGGAGATGGGTTTGCATTGCGGAAAAGCAACTGTACTAAAAGTCACCGTTTTAAAAAGTCCGGTGAGATATTCAGACTCCAGAACACGTTTGGCTCCCTGACATTATTAGTGGACAATGACATTTGTGCACTCTGTTTCCTCCTCTTTTCACCCTTAACCTTTGATGTTCGATGTGACCAGAACTTCCAGCAGTGAGTTCAGTGCCCATTGTGTCTGAACAACTCTTTTAACCTTACAAGACACTAAAAGGGATAACTCTTGAAGCGACTGATGCCTTCTATCCCTGTGGCGCTGCCTGAATGTTCCTATGGCAAGCAACACTGTGATTAGGACAGAGTTTAATAGTAAACTTGATGTTTTTTGAGAGTTTGTCTGGCCACATCTGAACATAGCTGCAATATGTAAGCGGCTAAATTTAAGTCTATGCTCTCTGTCTCAGTATTCACACGCACTTCCAGCACTCAGAAGTGTAACCAGTATTGTAAACAGTATTTGACAGCAATACAATGAGGTTCACCATCTGAGCGTCAGCACGGCTTAGTCTTAGTCAATGCTTCTGCACAATTTAAATTTGTTTCCTTTGTGATTTGTTTTTGATTGGATTCGAAGGTTCTGTGTTGTGTTTTACCCATTTCAACATGAGCAAAGGGCTTGTGGTGATGCTCTACATTATTAGGGTCTCATGAAACTTGTGAAGAACATGTCCTGGTTATATTTCACCCTAAATCAGAAAGAAAAACAGGCTTCATTACCTTTAAGAAAAGCATTAAGCATTATAATCTTTTTAGGTTCTGATATTATCAATTGAGCATTTTCCTCCAAATTCTCATGAGATATTTCTTGTACCCTTAATTTGCGCTCATAAAATCATATGGTGTGTATTGTTATTGTCAAAATACTGTTCAATCTCTGAATTGCTTTTGAAAATTATTAATAAAATAATTCGACTTTTTTACGGTAAAATAAAACAGCTTAATTGTGTGACAATAATATGGTTAAAAACAGGCTCCATTTACTTTATACAATATGTTTTTTTTTTGTTTTTTTTTTTTGGGGGGGGGGGGGGGGGTGTAATCTCACCTGGACGAGTTTCATGAGATTCTTCCATTAGACTTTGGATTATCAAAAGTATGAATGAAACATCAGCTCTGTGTTGAGGTGAGGGGTGTGTGTGTGTGTGTGGATGGTATGCTTGTGAATGCAGGATTTTGGGGTGTGTGAGTGCAAATGGAAGTAGAGAACTCTTGATCTTGATGCACAGAAAGGTGTGTGTGTGTGTGTGTATGATTGATAACAACACTTTTAAAGGAAGGACTGTCAGTTATTGCAGGCAAGTATTATCTCCATAGCTGATTCAAGCACACACTGCAACCAGCTTTAATGAGATTTGTTCTGCAGAACTGTTTTTACTGTTGTTGTTTTTTTTTTTCTTTTCTTGAGATAATCAGTGTGTATTTAGAAAACAACCTAAATATTTTTTTAATGTACAGAATAGCTCAGACACTAGGAAAACACACCGTTGAGGTTTTTACTCTTGTGCACTACAGTTTGGTTTGTGTTCTGAGTGTGGACGAAGCCGGTAACCCGCTGTGTCTCATGTGATCTAGTTACATGCCAGTCAACTGGAAGTAGAATTAATGAATGTAAAAGAAGAATCACCTTTCCTTCTCAACTGTTTTTGTATGAATTATACAAGTGAATTAAAGCCCAGATTAATAGTGTTTGTCTTTGTTGTTTATGGATGTGTGATGGTAGCTGTATTAGTGCATGAAGATTCAGTGCAAACATTTTATTTAAATTCAGAACATCAGCTTTCCAGTAATAAAATAATAAAAACTCGAAAGTGTTATGCCTCAACTGTTCATTCCTAGAGTAGAACAGTTTCGCAAAACAAACTGAATTAAAATACCATGTAAAATTGTGAAGTAGTTTTTCACAGTTCTATACTGTATTTGACGTACTTTTCTGCCAAGGTTATTTTCATTGGGCTATGCTTATGAGGCTATAGGAATGAGAATTACAAACTCAAAAATATCCACATGCATTATAGGTAATGAGACTGGTGAGGAAATTAACCGTCTTAATTGTCATGAAAATAAAAGACAGAATTTAGTAAGTCTGAGTTATTAATAAATATTACACAGCAGGTGTACACTTACACTGTAAAAAGGACATCTTAAAATAAAGTGTTTTTAATAGAAATGAATAAATTTGTTCAGAAATTCTACATTAAATGAATCAAAAGTCACAAAAAGATTTCTAAATATTTACATATATATATATATATATATATATATATATATATATTAGACCAATGCTGTTCTTTTGAAATGTCTATGCACCAAAGAATCCTGAATAGGCTGTCACAGTTTCCACAAAAACTGTTTTCGACATTGATAATCAGGAATGTTTCTTGAGCACCAAATCAGCATATTAGAATAATTTATGAATGATCATGTGACACTAAAGACATGCTGAAAATGCAGCTTTGTCATAAAATAAAGTAGCCTCTATATTACTGATATTATAAATTGTGTAATAATATTTCGAAACTGTTTTGCTATTTATTTATTTATTTTTTTTAATCTGGCTTTGATAAGTAACCTATAAGAAAATTCCAAATTCAAACAATGTGACCTGGATTATATCAGCTATAAACCACTATCAATAAGTACCAAGACATTAATATTAAGTGCAAGTACGATTGTGGGATGTCATGAATAGTTTCGTTATGAATAACATGTGTTTACATAATGTAAATATTTACTGTGGGGAAAAAAAAATCTAATATTTCCTAACGCGTTAAAAGAAAAAAAAATTGCGCCTCCGAATCACTGTATGGCGGTACAGAGCAACCTAGCAAGCCGCGAACAAAAGTTAGGATTGCTCTTCCGCCTGCTTTTCAACGTGCTGATGAAATAGCGAACAGAGACGCCGCTTTTCCGTTCCTCTTTCTTCTTATTCTGTATAATATATGCATTTAGATTGTCATCATCAAATAAAGGACGTTGACTAAATTCCTGTACACATTTCTCCTGTAAATCGGTAAGTGGTTGTTGTGGCAGAAAGTTGTGTGGTCTGTGTTTTGTGTTCTCACATCAGTTAACGCATATTTTATAGTTTACCGAATGTTTAAAGTAATGGTTAAAGCCTCCAGTATTTAATTTTTAGCCTCCAGTCTTCACACTTTTAAGTTTTCCATATAAAAGGCCGTTTAACTAAGAAGCTTTTCTCATTCTAACGTTAAATCCTCTGGCTGTGTTTTAAAACCTAGTGAGCGTTCTACATAGACAGCATTCTCACGTGAGACCTTTTCGCTCCTCCAGGTTCAAGATGCCAGGACTCAGCTGTAGATTTTACCAGCACAGGTTTCCAGAGGTGGAAGATGTGGTGATGGTCAATGTCAGGTCAATAGCCGAGATGGGCGCCTATGTGAGTCTGCTGGAGTACAACAACATCGAGGGAATGATCCTCCTCAGCGAGCTCTCCAGGAGACGAATCAGATCCATCAACAAACTCATCCGGATAGGACGCAATGAATGTGTGGTTGTCATTCGTGTGGATAAGGAGAAAGGTGGGACTGTGTTTGAAATGGAAGTTTCTTGCTTTTTTTCCATCCATCTTCTTTTTTAACCTGTGATGTCCACATTTCCACAGGCTACATTGATTTATCCAAAAGAAGAGTGTCACCTGAAGAGGCCATTAAATGCGAAGACAAGTTCACTAAATCTAAAACTGTGAGTATGCCTTACCTGTTTAATGGTGAATATGCTTTGATCACTTTGACATTTTTTTTTTTTACCTACCTTTACATACCTTCAGAACAACCGAATCAAGCCCAGTTTTGTGTGTGTGTGTGTGTGTGTATAGATATTTAATGTATGAAAAGTCACAAAATCTTATTCCACTGAGATGAAGTTAACCTTTTATTTTGTTAAAGGGCACCTATTATGGAAAATTCACTTTTACATGGTGTTTGAACATAAATATGTGTTGGCAGTGTATGAGCAAAACCAACCTAGAATGATAAATCCACCCAGTGTTTTTTTTTTATACATTCTCAATAAATCATATGCACTGTCTCAGAACAAGCTATTCTAAGATTCAGCGCTTTGTGACGTAGAATTGAGCAAGGGGTTTGATTGACAGTGTGGTTGTTGCATAGACCCCGCCCTCGGTGATCTGTTCTCCATCCTCCATTGTTTCAAAGATAGCCGGTAATGTCTCTTGGAAACATAAATGTTCTGTCGTGGGTTAATTCTGTTGTGGCTTAAAAGTTAATCCTCAAGTGTGGATCGTCGTCTACTGTTTGCGATCCACCGACACCTCCAGTAAGTGTATTTTATGATTTTTGAGCAAATAGTCATTTCAGTCGATGTCAGACAGCCAATTCAACAACAAATGCGTCTAAAGTTGTTGTCGTCGTAGGATGTCTGTGTATATAATTTAAACCTTGTTTGTATAGTGTGTAATCACACGTTTATAAATATATATATATATATATATATATTTAAAGATGCTGTATTAAAAGCTGCATATATGTTGCAGGTCCCTCGCATAAATGTAATTTCGCTTGTACGTAGCAAACTTTATCACAGTATGTGTATGCAGTTTCAAAAAATTGCGCCAGCGTTAGTGTTTGTTTGTGTCTGTGTGTTGCACATCCATAATTGTAAAGGGGACCCAATTACAACTCTATAAGTACATAAATGTATCAAATAACCATACCGAGATGTACTGGTCCATTTTCATGTGTTTATTCTTCCGGAGTCTCTTCGTACTTTTTATATATTCCGATTCAAACGTACGCTGAATGACATTCAAAACAGCGCGTCTCTCACTCTCTCAGCCCTTCTGCTTAGACCGACTGCCATAGGTATCAATTGACGCCCTCATCCAAAGGCAGGACGGGGATATGCAGCTCATTTGCATTTAAGGTCGTATACACCAAAACAGTTAATTTTTAAACAGGCCCCAAAAATGATATTTTCAAATGGTTATAATAAATTAACTGTGGGGTATTTTGAGCTGAAACTTCACAAATAAATTCTGGGGACACCCGAGACCAATATTACATCTTGTAAAAAGGGGCATAATAGGTGCCCTTTAAGTAAAAGTCGATTGGGTTCGTATAGACCCCATGACCCGATTGAGGGCTACCTACTCAATACACATTGTTTCGTTTTTGTATAGGGCATTTCAGAATATTGGTAAACATAGGCACCGCGATACTTCCGGGTGGCAGAACGCAAGCGGCTTCTACTGACCAACTGAAGAGATCCAGCCGGCAACTGAACAGTTACATAGTTAAAATCATTGTTGTTGATTAAAATTGAAACGATGGCGAAAATGTGTTGTGTTTGTGCTGCCAGATATACAGCAAAATGTGTAGGGTTTTTATCGATTTCCTTCAGAAAAAAGTAAATCTATCCAGCGGAACCTGTGGGTGAGGAGGTTAATGTGAGTGGACGTCAAAAGTAGTGCATGTCGTCTTCTAATTATGAGCCTGAGCCCGATTTAAACCCAACCATTTTTAATACGTGGGTTGTTATAAAGTAAGTTAGTTGAGAACGTCAGTTATATATGTTACTTTCTCCCGCCCGCAACATTTATGTTTTGTCCCGCTGCCGCACGCAAACAGACTTTTTTCTGTACCTCCAAATAGTTTTTCCAAGTTGGCCTACGTGTTGCCATCATACACATCAGCAGCATAAATGCTCCTGATAAACTATTTGTTATTAAAGCATTAACACACAAACCACTGTTATGACATAAAAGCAAGCAGGCTGCGTGCATGGTTTGGCATGACTGATTGCGCGCAACGTGCGCTCCTAAAAAGCTGACATCAGTTCATCGCGATCACACATCTGTTATTATCAATGAAGCTGACTGCACAATAAATCTTTAATAATACAGTTGTTTGTTATAATTAGAGGATTATGCCAGCATACAGAATTCAGCACTGACAAAAAGTCCGTTTTGAGCGGTGAGGAGAGTCTATCGTAAATCCTTCTGATTGGCCATTGTGTTCAATAAATCCACACATATGTCTGTGATTGGCTACATCGCTCATCGCTGCAGTCATGTTTTAAAAAGAAGCTCTGCCATGTAAATCATTTCTATTTTATTTTAGTTGTTCTTATTGCTTTTCTGCAACAGATGAATAAAAATGTATTAGTTTTTATTTGTTTTATTCATAGATATTTCTAGTTTGCGGGAGTCCCGTGAATTGTTTAATTCTCCCGCAATCCGCACACACAGAGTGAATGCATTACTGCCCGTGCTCGCACTCGGCCATGCGCTGCGTTGGGAGTGCACGTCTCTAGATCAAAGAATCTAAGCTCTAATGATCATGTTAAAGTATGTCTGAATTTCCCAGACTGATCTCATGAAGTAGCGTGTGTATGACACGCCAATTCGTATTTCCATTTTTGGCGTGCTATCAAGACGCATAATCGCTTTTCAGCGTGTTTATGAACGCCGTTGACTTAACGTTATATAAATATATGACTTACCTCAACCCCGTCCCTAAACCTAACCGTCACTGGGGTTAATGGCATTTATGACTGTTCCCTTACCATCCTAGGAAAAAAAAAGATATGACTTACCTCAACCCCATCCCTAAACTTAACCGTCACTGGGGTTAATGGCATTTATGACTGGACATTTGACTGACGAATGACGCGAACGTTAATGGCGTAGACATACACGCGGATAGCTCAAAATGCGTAGAGATAACACGCCACTTGACTCGAAAGTGGCGTGTATGTTTACGCAAAAGTCATGATGTCATGTTGGAATTTCCACCACGTCTGTTTTTGAATCAACTGTTGAATTGTAGATTCAGACCCTGTCGATGGTGTGTCTCCCTCCAAGCAATTTACTAGTGTTGCCATAGGGACGCTTCAGCTTTTGCCACCCGGAAGAACGTCTATTATTGTTTTTTTACGTCATGGTGAATCGTTGTATTGTGTTATATTGTCATTGTGACATGATATTGTTACACCCATAATAATGTTTGACTGCTGACACAGCTGACTGTTTGAGCTGTTTTCTGCTGAGCTGCATTATAACTGATTTAACTTTGTTTCATAACGGACTAATTTTGCAACATTGGCAATGTTATTAAACTGAATTGAATCAACACTGAATTGACTTGAGCTGTATAATGACTCTATTGCCTTCTGTAGAGCTGCTTATATCTGAACTGAACCAGTTTCATTATTGATTAACACAAAAATTGAACTGAATTGAATCAACACTGGCTTGAACTGAATAATGACACCATTGTCTTCTGTAATTCTGTCTTGCAGCAGTTTTATATTTGTCTTCAATTTGAAATTTGAAATTATTATCCTGTTTATTATTGTGAAGCTGTTTTGAAACAGTCTATATTGTGTAAAGCGCTACATAATCAAAGGCGGCTTACCTTGACCAGCTGCTCACTTGTGAAAGTGGTTTCATAGATGCTGTATGTATGTTTGTTATAGGTTTACAGCATTTTGAGGCATGTAGCTGAAGTCCTAGAGTACACCAAAGATGAGCAGCTCGAGAGTCTGTACCAGCGAACGGCTTGGGTGTTCGATGAGAAGTACAAGCGGCCAGGATACGGAGCCTATGACATCTTTAAGCAGGCTGTGTCGTAAGTATGCATGCATCTCTCAACCATTGGCTATTAGTGTAGTTTTTAAATGTCACGGTACCAAGTACCCAGTCAAACCCGTTTCTGGATGCGCATGCTTGCACGAAGGGCTTGAGGTTGCGTCCTCTTCATGAAAGCCCTGAGACATGGTGACCGACGGCGCTGCTGATGTGGCGTCTGTGTATATTAAACCGCAAAACGACTATTTAAATATGAACCCTGCATGTTCTGAAGACGCACGGTTTCCTTAAACGTTACCTCACACACACACTGAACGTTCACACTCGTAATGTTCACGCTGTTTTCAGTCTCTACTGCCTCACGTTATGATGACATGATCCATGATTCCGTTCATTTCCAAGAGTCACTTCATGAGCATTTTACTTAACCGTTTCATTTGAGAAAAACTATCGTCATAAACACGCACAGAAACTTAAGGTCTTCACGGCAACCCGTCAAAATAAAAGTTTGTTTTAACTTAAATAAATTGACAGAAATAATTATATTAGGCTACTGTACAATAGATTTAACTACGTCTCCATTAATTAAAAATATTATTACTAATAATGTGTGCATAGAGGTTGCTTATTTTTCACTTTTTTTTCCAATGCAAAATTTCTCAATATCATCAATATTTTCATTTAAACATGTAGGCTTCAATCCTATTATAAATTTAGGATTTAGGATAATTTTTTTAATTTAGGATAGGTAGTGTATATTAAATAATTTTTTCTAATAGTTAAATACATTGGAAAAATAGTTCAAACTGATTTTTCTGTGGTACCGAAATCCATAACATTTTAATGGTATCGGTAGCGACTACTGGAATTTTGGTACCGTGAGATCCCTATTGGCTATGAAAAGACTTGTTTTTGTAAAGATGGTTTTAACTTCAAAATGTCTGTATAAAGATGTGGTTTCTTTTTCTGTGTAGGGACCCATCCATTTTAGATTGTCTGGATTTGACGGAGGAGGAAAGGGCCGTCCTGATTGACAACATCAACAGACGACTCACTCCGCAGGCTGTCAAAATAAGAGCAGACATTGAGGTGGCTTGCTATGGCTATGAGGGCATCGATGCAGTGAAAGAAGCTTTGAAAGCTGGACTTACGTGTTCAACAGACTGCATGCCAATCAAGGTATAAATTGGTATATTCATTTAATCAAAGATGCTTTCAAAATGCAATTCATACACACAGAGACTTGAATACACCTTGTTATTGATGAACATGTTTTTGTTTTTGTTATTGATGAACATGTTTCTTACTTTATTTGGATTTTTCTGGGTGGGGTGTAAAAATGTAAAATATATTTTATTAAAATAAAATAAAAATCTGAAGTAGTTTGGCATAATATTTTAGATATAGGTCTTTAAAACTCAAGTAAAAAGAGTATTTCAGAGTTTTCAAATGCAAATTTAAAAAAAAAATCAAAAACAAATGAAACCTTCCAGTAGACCCCCCTAGTGATCCAGGTTTGCTCACTATTTGCATTGCTTTTGTTGCAGATCAACTTGATTGCCCCTCCACGTTATGTTATGACCACAACCACACTGGAGCGCACAGAGGGCCTTTCTGTGCTCAATCAAGCCATGGCTGTCATTAAAGAGAAGATCGAAGAGAAGAGAGGCGTCTTCAACATTCAGATGGAGGTGAGAAATTATCTGGCTCACGATTTCCCAACTGAAGGTATAGTTCAGTGTGCTGCTGTAAATCTTGCTATCTTGAATGTAGCATTTGACCTGTTTCAATATCCCCACAGCCAAAAGTTGTAACAGACACGGATGAGACCGAACTGGCTCGGCAGTTAGAGCGGCTGGAGAGAGAGAATGCTGAGGTGGACGGAGACGATGATGCAGAGGAGATGGAGGCTAAGACCGATGACTAGCTTGAAGCTAGACGATAAACGTAGCATTTCCATAATCATTCAGGAGATGTGAGAATTACGGTGAATTGTTTATCACATCAAAAGGACTGAAAAGGCATTGATGGAAAGCACAGCTTCCATGATCACAAGCAGATTAAGGGTGAATTGTATGTTCCACTTGTAGCAGGCAGTAAAAGTGGATTATGTTCATGGACATTTGCTTATCTTATGAGTTGTTGCAGGAATTCCTTCCATGAACACTAGAGTCTTGCTTTGGATGTATTAAAATATACTATTTCAACATTGTGGTAGTTTTAACTCTTAAGTCTTTCAAAAAAACCTAAAAAAGAAAAAAACTCAAAATGAAAAAACGTTAAGAAAAAACCTCGAAACCCACATTAAAGGATCACATTCAGTAACAAAAGACCATTACACAAAAAAGGACTACATTTTAAACTACTTTATTTTTTCCAGTATTTTGTTTTTTTTTACTTTATTTTTTACAAAGATATTCTTTTCAAATTTGGTGTTGAAAAACACTAACACATCAACAGTAAGAGAGGCACAGCCCATGGCATTCATCTGGTAGGAGAACAAAGATAGACAATTAAGTCAAGCACAGGCATAAGGGAAACCCTCAGCAGTAAGGCAAGAGTCACACGTCTGGTCAAATTATGAAGCAGAATGTATGGAAATGGATCACGTCACACTTCCACTAAGGCTTGACCAGGTACAGGTTGGCCATGTGTATATCTGGGAAACAAAAGAACAAGATAAAGAACTGACCAATCACAAGACAAGAAAATAAAGCATCACTCACTTGGCACAAGACTCAACTTTCAGTCACGTCAAACTTGGGCAAAACTAAACCAGAAACAAACCGCATTAGGTTAAGGCCTCAGATCTGTCATTGAACTGCCCTTACACAACAACTTGCCTTTTTTTTTCACCTCAAAAACTTGGGAGACTTCTTGGTCAGCAATAAAAGCCAGCAATAGTGCAGGGGTTCTCAACTCCAGTCATCGCGACCCACTGCTCTGCATATTATGCGTGTCTCCCTTATTTAACACACCTGATTCAGCTCCTCAGCTCGTTAGGATAGACATAGAGTCTATCCTAACGAGCTGAGGATCTGAAAGCTGCAATATCAGCCCCGTTGAGGAAACATTTGTCCACTGAACAAAAAGCTGCATTGGCTCCAGTCAAAGTCTTACACCGAAGCAAACTCACCTCCACCACGACCAGATTGTACTGCAAGAAAGACAGAAATAATAAACATTTAAAAGCAGTCGTTGACGTTGAAATTTCTGCATCTTAAAAGAACCTGCATTTAATTTGCTTTTCATTTTAAGGTCTTACCATTTGATCAAAGGGCAAAAATTCGGGATTCATGGACACAACTGATAGCTTCAACCAAGGGTCATTCACAGCTCACCTGTTTGTCCTGGATTGTAAATAGGTTTGTCTGTTTGGATGAAGGTCAAAGGTAAGTAACGTCTGAACATGATTCAGCTCTCTTCCCTTGATCCATTCTTGAAACTCTGGATTCTGATAGAGGGCCATGGGACTTAGACCTGAGTGCAAAAATGAAGGCTCTAGACCCTTCCAGAGCTGAGATATTGAGATACCACGTAGCATTTATGCCATTATAAATATCTCAATATCTCATCTCTGGAAGGGTCTAGAGCCTGCATTGTTGCACTCAGGTCTAAGTCCCATGGCCCTCTATCAGAATCCAGAGTTTCAAGAAGATTGGAGAAACTTATTTTTTCGCACAAAAAAAAAAAAAAAAACGTAAGGTGTAACACTGGTTTTTTTTTCTGGTCGAAATTTTGAGTTTCGATATCTCAGCTCTGGAAGGGTCTAAAGCCTTAATTTTTGCACTCAGGTCTAAGTCTCATGGACATCTATCAGAATCCAGATTTTGGAAAAGATTGGGGAAACTTAATTTTTCGCCCAAAAAAAAAAATGTAAGGGGTAACACTGTCGGGTTTTTTTTCAGGTCGAAATTTTGAGTTTCGATATCTCAGCTCTGGAAGGGTCTAGAGCCTCTATTGTTGCACTCAGGTCTAAGTCTCGTGGCCGTCTATCAGAATCCAGAGTTTTGAGAAGATTGGGGATATTTAATTTTTCGCCCCAAAAAAAAAACGTAAGGGTAACACTGTCGTTTTTTTTTTCTGGTCGAAATTTTGAGTTTCGATATCTGAGCTCTGGAAGGGTCTAGAACCTCCATTTTTGCACTCAGGTCTAAGTTTCATGGCCCTCTATCAGAATCCAGAGTTTTGAGACGATTGGAGAAACTTAATTTTTCGCCCCCAAAAAAAACCGTAAGGGGTAACACTGTCGTTTTTTTTTCTGGTCGAAATTTTGAGTTTTGATATCTCAGATCTGGAAGGGTCTAGAGCCTCCATTGTTGCGCTCAGGTCTAAGTCTCATGGCCCTCTATCAGAATCCAGAGTTTTGAGAAGATTGGGGATATTTAATTTTTCGCCCCCCAAAAAAACGTAAGGGGTAACACTGTCGTTTTTTTTTTCTGGTCGAAATTTTGAGATTCGATATCTGAGCTCTGGAAGGGTCTAAAGCCTCCATTTTTGCACTCAGGTCTAAGTCTCATGGCCCTCTATCAGAATCCAGAGTTTTGAGAACATTGGGGAAACTTAATTTTTCGCCCAAAAAAAGAAAAAAAAAAACGTAAGGGGTAACACTGTCGTTTTTTTTTTTTCTGGACGAAATTTTGAGTTTCGATATCTCAGCTCTGGAAGGGTCTAGAGCCTCTATTGTTGCACTCAGGTCTAAGTCTCGTGTCCGTCTATCAGAATCCAGAGTTTTGAGAAGATTGGGGATATTTAATTTTTCGCCCAAAAAAAAAACGTAAGGGGTAACACTGTCGGGTTTTTTTTTTTCGGGTCGAAATTTTGAGTTTCGATATCTCAGCTCTGGAAGGGTCTAGAGCCTCCATTGTTGCACTCAGGTCTAAGTCTCATGGCCCTCTATCAGAATCCAGAGTTTTGAGACGATTGGGGAAACTTAATTTTTCGCCCCCCAAAAAAAACGTAAGGGGTAACACTGTTGTTTTTTTCTGGTCGAAATTTTGAGTTTCGATTTCTCAGCTCTGGAAGGGTCTAGAGCCTCCATTGTTGCACTCAGGTCCAAGTCTCATGGCCCTCTATCAGAATCCAGAGTTTTGAGAAGATTGGGGATATTTAATTTTTCGCCCCAAAAAAAGAACGTAAGGGGTAACACTGTCGTTTTTTTTTTCTGGTCGAAATTTTGATATTTGATATCTCACCTCTGGAAGGGTCTAGAGCCTCCATTGTTGCACTCAGGTCTAAGTCTCATGGCCCTCTATCTGAATCCAGAGTTTTGAGAACATTGGGGAAACTTAATTTTTCGCCCCCAAAAAAAACGTAAGGGGTAACACTGTAGTTTTTTTTTTTCTGGTCGAAATTTTGAGTTTCGATATCTCAGCTCTGGAATGGTCTAGAGCCTCCATTGTTGCACTCTGGTCTAAGTCTCATGGCCCTCTATCAGAATCCAGAGTTTTGAGAAGATTGGGGATATTTAATTTTTCGCACAAAAAAAACAAACGTAAGGGGTAACACTGTTGTTTTTTTTTCTGGTCGAAATTTTGAGTTTCGATATCTCAGCTGTGGAAGGGTCTAGAGCCTCCATTGTTGCACTCAGGTCCAAGTCTCATGGCCCTCTATCAGAATCCAGAGTTTTGAGAAGATTTGTAAAACTTAATTTTTCACCCCCCAAAAAAAAACGTAAGGGGTAACACTGTCGTTTTTTTTCCGGCCAAAATTTTGAGATTCGATATCTCAGCTCTGGAAGGGTCTAAAGCCTCCATTTTTGCACTCAGGTCTAAGTCTCCTGGCCCTCTATCAGAATCCAGAGTTTTGAGACAATTGGGGAAACTTAATTTTTCGCCCCCCCCCCCCCAAAAAAAAAAAAAACGTAAGGGGTAACACTGTTGTTGTTTTTTTTTCTGGTCGAAATTTTGAGTTTCGATATCTCAGCTCTGGAAGGGTCTAGAGCCTCCATTTTTGCACTCAGGTCAAAGTCTCACAGCCCTCTATAAGAATCCAGAGTTTTGAGAAGATTGGAGAAACTTAATTTTTCGCCCGAAATGAAAAAAAACAAAAGGGGTAACACTGTCGTTTTTTTTTCGGGTCGAAATTTTGAATTTCGATATCTCAGCTCTGGAAGGGTCTAGAGCCTCCATTTTTGCACTCAGGTCAAAGTCTCACAGCCCTCTATCAGAATCCAGAGTTTTGTGAAGATTGGAGAAACTTAATTTTTCGCCCAAAAATGAAAAAAAACGAAAGGGGTAACACTGTCGTTTTTTTTTTCGGGTCGAAATTTTGAATTTCGATATCTCAGCTCTGGAAGGGTCTAGAGCCTCCATTTTTGCACTCAGGTCCAAGTCTCATGGCCCTCTATCAGAATCCAGAGTTTTGAGAAGATTGGGGATATTTAATTTTTCGCCCCAAAAAAAGAACGTAAGGGGTAACACTGTCGTTTTTTTTTTCTGGTCGAAATTTTGATATTTGATATCTCACCTCTGGAAGGGTCTAGAGCCTCCATTGTTGCACTCAGGTCTAAGTCTCATGGCCCTCTATCTGAATCCAGAGTTTTGAGAACATTGGGGAAACTTAATTTTTCGCCCCAAAAAAAAACGTAAGGGGTAACACTGTAGTTTTTTTTTTCTGGTCGAAATTTTGAGTTTCGATATCTCAGCTCTGGAATGGTCTAGAGCCTCCATTGTTGCACTCTGGTCTAAGTCTCATGGCCCTCTATCAGAATCCAGAGTTTTGAGAAGATTGGGGATATTTAATTTTTCGCACAAAAAAAACAAACGTAAGGGGTAACACTGTTGTTTTTTTTTCTGGTCGAAATTTTGAGTTTCGATATCTCAGCTGTGGAAGGGTCTAGAGCCTCCATTGTTGCACTCAGGTCCAAGTCTCATGGCCCTCTATCAGAATCCAGAGTTTTGAGAAGATTTGTAAAACTTAATTTTTCACCCCCAAAAAAAAAACGTAAGGGGTAACACTGTCGTTTTTTTTCCGGCCAAAATTTTGAGATTCGATATCTCAGCTCTGGAAGGGTCTAAAGCCTCCATTTTTGCACTCAGGTCTAAGTCTCCTGGCCCTCTATCAGAATCCAGAGTTTTGAGACAATTGGGGAAACTTAATTTTTCGCCCCCCCCCCCCAAAAAAAAAAAACCGTAAGGGGTAACACTGTTGTTGTTTTTTTTTCTGGTCGAAATTTTGAGTTTCGATATCTCAGCTCTGGAAGGGTCTAGAGCCTCCATTTTTGCACTCAGGTCAAAGTCTCACAGCCCTCTATAAGAATCCAGAGTTTTGAGAAGATTGGAGAAACTTAATTTTTCGCCCGAAATGAAAAAAAAACAAAAGGGGTAACACTGTCGTTTTTTTTTCGGGTCGAAATTTTGAATTTCGATATCTCAGCTCTGGAAGGGTCTAGAGCCTCCATTTTTGCACTCAGGTCAAAGTCTCACAGCCCTCTATCAGAATCCAGAGTTTTGTGAAGATTGGAGAAACTTAATTTTTCGCCCAAAAATGAAAAAAAAACGAAAGGGGTGACACTGTCGTTTTTTTTTTCGGGTCGAAATTTTGAATTTCGATATCTCAGCTCTGGAAGGGTCTAGAGCCTCCATTTTTGCACTCAGGTCAAAGTCTTACAGCCCTCTATCATAGACCAGAGTTTTGAGAAGATTGGAGAAACTAAATTTTTCGCCCGAAAATGAAAAAAAACGAAAGGGGTAACACTGTCGTTTTTTTTTTTCGGGTCGAAATTTTGAATTTCGATATCTCAGCTCTGGAAGGGTCTAGAGCCTCCATTTGTGCACTCAGGTCAAAGTCTTACAGCCCTCTGTCATAATCCAGAGTTTTGTGAAGATTGGAGAAACTCAATTTTTCGCCCGAAAATGAAAAAAAAACGAAAGGGGTAACACTGTCGTTTTTTTTTTCGGGTCGAAATTTTGAATTTCGATATCTCAGCTCTGGAAGGGTCTAGAGCCTCCATTTTTGCACTCAGGTCAAAGTCTCACAGCCCTCTATCAGAATCCAGAGTTTTGAGAAGATTGGAGAAACTCAATTTTTCGCCCGAAAATGAAAAAAAACGAAAGGGGTAACACTGTCGTTTTTTTTTCGGGTCGAAATTTTGAATTTCGATATCTCAGCTCTGGAAGGGTCTAGAGCCTCCATTTTTGCACTCAGGTCAAAGTCTCACAGCCCTCTATCAGAATCCAGAGTTTTGTGAAGATTGGAGAAACTTAATTTTTCGCCCGAAAATGAAAAAAAACGAAAGGGGTAACACTGTCGTTTTTTTTTCGGGTCGAAATTTTGAATTTCGATATCTCAGCTCTGGAAGGGTCTAGAGCCTCCATTTTTGCACTCAGGTCAAAGTCTCACAGCCCTCTATCAGAATCCAGAGTTTTGAGAAGATTGGGGATATTTAATTTTTCACCCGAAAATGAAAAAAAACGAAAGGGGTAACACTGTCGTTTTTTTTTTCTGGTCGAAATTTTGATATTTGATATCTCACCTCTGGAAGGGTCTAGAGCCTCCATTGTTGCACTCAGGTCTAAGTCTCATGGCCCTCTATCTGAATCCAGAGTTTTGAGAACATTGGGGAAACTTAATTTTTCACCCCAAAAAAAACGTAAGGGGTAACACTGTAGTTTTTTTTTTCTGGTCGAAATTTTGATATTTGATATCTCACCTCTGGAAGGGTCTAGAGCCTCCATTGTTGCACTCAGGTCTAAGTCTCATGGCCCTCTATCTGAATCCAGAGTTTTGAGAACATTGGGGAAACTTAATTTTTCACCCCAAAAAAAACGTAAGGGGTAACACTGTAGTTTTTTTTTTCTGGTCGAAATTTTGAGTTTCGATATCTCAGCTCTGGAATGGTCTAGAGCCTCCATTGTTGCACTCTGGTCTAAGTCTCATGGCCCTCTATCAGAATCCAGAGTTTTGAGAAGATTGGGGATATTTAATTTTTCGCCCAAAAAAAACAAACGTAAGGGGTAACACTGTTGTTTTTTTTTCTGGTCGAAATTTTGAGTTTCGATATCTCAGCTGTGGAAGGGTCTAGAGCCTCCATTGTTGCACTCAGGTCCAAGTCTCATGGCCCTCTATCAGAATCCAGAGTTTTGAGAAGATTTGTAAAACTTAATTTTTCACCCCAAAAAAAAAAACGTAAGGGGTAACACTGTTGTTGTTTTTTTTCTGGTCGAAATTTTGAGTTTTGATATCTCAGCTCTGGAAGGGTCTAGAGCCTCCATTTTTGCACTCAGGTCAAAGTCTCACAGCCCTCTATCATAATCCAGAGTTTTGAGAAGATTGGAGAAACTCAATTTTTCGCCCGAAAATAAAAAAAAAAGAAAGGGGTAACACTGTCGTTTTTTTTTTCGGGTCGAAATTTTGAATTTCGATATCTCAGCTCTGGAAGGGTCTAGAGCCTCCATTTTTGCACTCAGGTCAAAGTCTTACAGCCCTCTATCAGAATCCAGAGTTTTGTGAAGATTGGAGAAACTTAATTTTTCGCCCGAAAATGAAAAAAAAACAAAAGGGGTAACACTGTCGTTTTTTTTCCGGGTCGAAATTTTGAATTTCGATATCTCAGCTCTGGAAGGGTCTAGAGCCTCCATTTTTGCACTCAGGTCAAAGTCTCACAGCCCTCTATCAGAATCCAGAGTTTTGTGAAGATTGGAGAAACTTAATTTTTCGCCCGAAAATGAAAAAAAACGAAAGGGGTAACACTGTCGTTTTTTTTTTCGGGTCGAAATTTTGAATTTCGATATCTCAGCTCTGGAAGGGTCTAGAGCCTCCATTTTTGCACTCAGGTCAAAGTCTTACAGCCCTCTATCAGAATCCAGAGTTTTGAGAAGATTGGAGAAACTCAATTTATCGCCCGAAAATGAAAAAAAACGAAAGGGGTAACACTGTCGTTTTTTTTTCGGGTCGAAATTTTGAATTTCGATATCTCAGCTCTGGAAGGGTCTAGAGCCTCCATTTTTGCACTCAGGTCAAAGTCTTACAGCCCTCTATCATAATCCAGAGTTTTGAGAAGATTGGAGAAACTCAATTTTTGCGCCCAAAAATAAAAAAAAATGAAAGGGATAACACTGTCGTTTTTTTTTCGGGTCGAAATTTTGAATTTCGATATCTCAGCTCTGGAAGGGTCTAGAGCCTCCATTTTTGCACTCAGGTCAAAGTCTCACAGCCCTCTATCATAATCCAGAGTTTTGAGAAGATTGGAGAAACTCAATTTTTCGCCCGAAAATGAAAAAAAACAAAAGGGGTAACACTGTCGTTTTTTTTTTCGGGTCGAAATTTTGAATTTCGATATCTCAGCTCTGGAAGGGTCTAGAGCCTCCATTTTTGCATTCAGGTCAAAGTCTCACAGCCCTCTATCAGAATCCAGAGTTTTGTGAAGATTGGAGAAACTTAATTTTTCGCCCGAAAATGAAAAAAAACGAAAGGGGTAACACTGTCGGTTTTTTTTCGGGTCGAAATTTTGAATTTCGATATCTCAGCTCTGGAAGGGTCTAGAGCCTCCATTTTTGCACTCAGGTCAAAGTCTCGGAGCCCTCTATCAGAATCCAGAGTTTTGAGAAGATTGGAGAAACTCAATTTTTCGCCCGAAAATGAAAAAAAAACAAAAGGGGTAACACTGTCGTTTTTTTTTTCGGGTCGAAATTTTGAACTTCGATATCTCAGCTCTGGAAGGGTCTAGAGCCTCCATTTTTGCACTCAGGTCAAAGTCTCACAGCCCTCTATCAGAATCCAGAGTTTTGTGAAGATTGGAGAAACTTAATTTTTCGCCCGAAAATGAAAAAAAACGAAAGGGGTAACACTGTCGTTTTTTTTTCGGGTCGAAATTTTGAATTTCGATATCTCAGCTCTGGAAGGGTCTAGAGCCTCCATTTTTGCACTCAGGTCAAAGTCTCACAGCCCTCTATCAGAATCCAGAGTTTTGTGAAGATTGGAGAAACTTAATTTTTCGCCCGAAAATGAAAAAAAACAAAAGGGGTAACACTGTCGTTTTTTTTTCGGGTCGAAATTTTGAATTTCGATATCTCAGCTCTGGAAGGGTCTAGAGCCTCCATTTTTGCATTCAGGTCAAAGTCTCACAGCCCTCTATCAGAATCCAGAGTTTTGTGAAGATTGGAGAAACTCAATTTTTCGCCCGAAAATGAAAAAAAACGAAAGGGGTAACACTGTCGTTTTTTTTTCGGGTCGAAATTTTGAATTTCGATATCTCTGCTCTGGAAGGGTCTAGAGCCTCCATTTTTGCACTCAGGTCAAAGTCTCACAGCCCTCTATCAGAATCCAGAGTTTTGTGAAGATTGGAGAAACTCAATTTTTCGCCCGAAAATGAAAAAAAACAAAAGGGGTAACACTGTCGTTTTTTTTTTCGGGTCGAAATTTTGAATTTCGATATCTCAGCTCTGGAAGGGTCTAGAGCCTCCATTTTTGCACTCAGGTCAAAGTCTCACAGCCCTCTATCATAATCCAGAGTTTTGAGAAGATTGGAGAAACTCAATTTTTCGCCCGAAAATGAAAAAAAACAAAAGGGGTAACACTGTCGTTTTTTTTTCGGGTCGAAATTTTGAATTTCGATATCTCAGCTCTGGAAGGGTCTAGAGCCTCCATTTTTGCACTCAGGTCAAAGTCTCACAGCCCTCTATCAGAATCCAGAGTTTTGTGAAGATTGGAGAAACTTAATTTTTCGCCCGAAAATGAAAAAAAACGAAAGGGGTAACACTGTCGTTTTTTTTTCGGGTCGAAATTTTGAATTTCGATATCTCAGCTCTGGAAGGGTCTAGAGCCTCCATTTTTGCACTCAGGTCAAAGTCTCACAGCCCTCTATCAGAATCCAGAGTTTTGAGAAGATTGGAGAAACTCAATTTTTCGCCCGAAAATGAAAAAAAACGAAAGGGGTAACACTGTCGTTTTTTTTTCGGGTCGAAATTTTGAATTTCGATATCTCAGCTCTGGAAGGGTCTAGAGCCTCCATTTTTGCACTCAGGTCAAAGTCTCACAGCCCTCTATCATAATCCAGAGTTTTGAGAAGATTGGAGAAACTCAATTTTTCGCCCGAAAATGAAAAAAAACAAAAGGGGTAACACTGTCGTTTTTTTTTCGGGTCGAAATTTTGAATTTCGATATCTCAGCTCTGGAAGGGTCTAGAGCCTCCATTTTTGCACTCAGGTCAAAGTCTCACAGCCCTCTATCATAATCCAGAGTTTTGAGAAGATTGGAGAAACTCAATTTTTCGCCCAAAAATGAAAAAAAACAAAAGGGGTAACACTGTCGTTTTTTTTTCGGGTCGAAATTTTGAATTTCGATATCTCAGCTCTGGAAGGGTCTAGAGCCTCCATTTTTGCACTCAGGTCAAAGTCTCACAGCCCTCTATCATAATCCAGAGTTTTGAGAAGATTGGAGAAACTCAATTTTTCGCCCGAAAATGAAAAAAAACAAAAGGGGTAACACTGTCGTTTTTTTTTCGGGTCGAAATTTTGAATTTCGATATCTCAGCTCTGGAAGGGTCTAGAGCCTCCATTTTTGCACTCAGGTCAAAGTCTTACAGCCCTCTATCATAATCCAGAGTTTTGAGAAGATTGGAGAAACTCAATTTTTCGCCCGAAAATGAAAAAAAAACAAAAGGGGTAACACTGTCGTTTTTTTTTCGGGTCGAAATTTTGAATTTCGATATCTCAGCTCTGGAAGGGTCTAGAGCCTCCATTTTTGCACTCAGGTCAAAGTCTCACAGCCCTCTATCATAATCCAGAGTTTTGAGAAGATTGGAGAAACTCAATTTTTCGCCCAAAAATGAAAAAAAAACGAAAGGGGTAACACTGTCGTTTTTTTTTCGGGTCGAAATTTTGAATTTCGATATCTCAGCTCTGGAAGGGTCTAGAGCCTCCATTTTTGCACTCAGGTCAAAGTCTCACAGCCCTCTATCATAATACAGAGTTTTGAGAAGATTGGAGAAAGTAAATTTTTCGCCCGAAAATGAAAAAAAACAAAAGGGGTAACACTGTCGTTTTTTTTTCGGGTCGAAATTTTGAATTTCGATATCTCAGCTCTGGAAGGGTCTAGAGCCTCCATTTTTGCACTCAGGTCAAAGTCTCACAGCCCTCTATCATAATCCAGAGTTTTGAGAAGATTGGAGAAACTCAATTTTTCGCCCAAAAATGAAAAAAAACAAAAGGGGTAACACTGTCGTTTTTTTTTCGGGTCGAAATTTTGAATTTCGATATCTCAGCTCTGGAAGGGTCTAGAGCCTCCATTTTTGCACTCAGGTCAAAGTCTTACAGCCCTCTATCATAATCCAGAGTTTTGTGAAGATTGGAGAAACTCAATTTTTCGCCCGAAAATGAAAAAAAACGAAAGGGGTAACACTGTCGTTTTTTTTTCGGGTCGAAATTTTGAATTTCGATATCTCAGCTCTGGAAGGGTCTAGAGCCTCCATTTTTGCACTCAGGTCAAAGTCTCACAGCCCTCTATCAGAATCCAGAGTTTTGTGAAGATTGGAGAAACTTAATTTTTCGCCCGAAAATGAAAAAAAACGAAAGGGGTAACACTGTCGTTTTTTTTTCGGGTCGAAATTTTGAATTTCGATATCTCAGCTCTGGAAGGGTCTAGAGCCTCCATTTTTGCACTCAGGTCAAAGTCTCACAGCCCTCTATCAGAATCCAGAGTTTTGTGAAGATTGGAGAAACTTAATTTTTCGCCCGAAAATGAAAAAAAACAAAAGGGGTAACACTGTCGTTTTTTTTTCGGGTCGAAATTTTGAATTTCGATATCTCAGCTCTGGAAGGGTCTAGAGCCTCCATTTTTGCACTCAGGTCAAAGTCTTACAGCCCTCTATCATAATCCAGAGTTTTGAGAAGATTGGAGAAACTCAATTTTTCGCCCAAAAATGAAAAAAAACGAAAGGGGTAACACTGTCGTTTTTTTTTCGGGTCGAAATTTTGAATTTCGATATCTCAGCTCTGGAAGGGTCTAGAGCCTCCATTTTTGCACTCAGGTCAAAGTCTCACAGCCCTCTATCAGAATCCAGAGTTTTGTGAAGATTGGAGAAACTTAATTTTTCGCCCAAAAATGAAAAAAAACGAAAGGGGTAACACTGTCGTTTTTTTTTCGGGTCGAAATTTTGAATTTCGATATCTCAGCTCTGGAAGGGTCTAGAGCCTCCATTTTTGCACTCAGGTCAAAGTCTCACAGCCCTCTATCATAATCCAGAGTTTTGAGAAGATTGGAGAAACTCAATTTTTCGCCCGAAAATGAAAAAAAACAAAAGGGGTAACACTGTCGTTTTTTTTTCGGGTCGAAATTTTGAATTTCGATATCTCAGCTCTGGAAGGGTCTAGAGCCTCCATTTTTGCACTCAGGTCAAAGTCTTACAGCCCTCTATCATAATGCAGAGTTTTGAGAAGATTGGAGAAACTCAATTTTTCGCCCGAAAATGAAAAAAAACAAAAGGGGTAACACTGTCGTTTTTTTTTCGGGTCGAAATTTTGAATTTCGATATCTCAGCTCTGGAAGGGTCTAGAGCCTCCATTTTTGCATTCAGGTCAAAGTCTCACAGCCCTCTATCAGAATCCAGCGTTTTGTGAAGATTGGAGAAACTTAATTTTTCGCCCGAAAATGAAAAAAAACGAAAGGGGTAACACTGTCGTTTTTTTTTCGGGTCGAAATTTTGAATTTCGATATCTCAGCTCTGGAAGGGTCTAGAGCCTCCATTTTTGCACTCAGGTCAAAGTCTCACAGCCCTCTATCAGAATCCAGAGTTTTGTGAAGATTGGAGAAACTCAATTTTTCGCCCGAAAATGAAAAAAAACAAAAGGGGTAAGTAACACTGTCGTTTTTTTTTCGGGTCGAAATTTTGAATTTCGATATCTCAGCTCTGGAAGGGTCTAGAGCCTCCATTTTTGCACTCAGGTCAAAGTCTTACAGCCCTCTATCATAATCCAGAGTTTTGAGAAGATTGGAGAAACTCAATTTTTCGCCCGAAAATGAAAAAAAACAAAAGGGGTAACACTGTCGTTTTTTTTTCGGGTCGAAATTTTGAATTTCGATATCTCAGCTCTGGAAGGGTCTAGAGCCTCCATTTTTGCACTCAGGTCAAAGTCTCACAGCCCTCTATCAGAATCCAGAGTTTTGTGAAGATTGGAGAAACTTAATTTTTCGCCCGAAAATGAAAAAAAACGAAAGGGGTAACACTGTCGTTTTTTTTTCGGGTCGAAATTTTGAATTTCGATATCTCAGCTCTGGAAGGGTCTAGAGCCTCCATTTTTGCACTCAGGTCAAAGTCTCACAGCCCTCTATCATAATCCAGAGTTTTGAGAAGATTGGAGAAACTCAATTTTTCGCCCGAAAATGAAAAAAAACGAAAGGGGTAACACTGTCGTTTTTTTTTCGGGTCGAAATTTTGAATTTCGATATCTCAGCTCTGGAAGGGTCTAGAGCCTCCATTTTTGCACTCAGGTCAAAGTCTCACAGCCCTCTATCAGAATCCAGAGTTTTGAGAAGATTGGAGAAACTTAATTTTTCGCCCGAAAATGAAAAAAAACGAAAGGGGTAACACTGTCGTTTTTTTTTCGGGTCGAAATTTTGAATTTCGATATCTCAGCTCTGGAAGGGTCTAGAGCCTCCATTTTTGCACTCAGGTCAAAGTCTTACAGCCCTCTATCATAATCCAGAGTTTTGAGAAGATTGGAGAAACTCAATTTTTCGCCCGAAAATGAAAAAAAACAAAAGGGGTAACACTGTCGTTTTTTTTCGGGTCGAAATTTTGAATTTCGATATCTCAGCTCTGGAAGGGTCTAGAGCCTCCATTTTTGCACTCAGGTCAAAGTCTCACAGCCCTCTATCATAATCCAGAGTTTTGAGAAGATTGGAGAAACTCAATTTTTCGCCCAAAAATGAAAAAAAACGAAAGGGGTAACACTGTCGTTTTTTTTTCGGGTCGAAATTTTGAATTTCGATATCTCAGCTCTGGAAGGGTCTAGAGCCTCCATTTTTGCACTCAGGTCAAAGTCTCACAGCCCTCTATCAGAATCCAGAGTTTTGTGAAGATTGGAGAAACTTAATTTTTCGCCCAAAAATGAAAAAAAAACGAAAGGGGTAACACTGTCGTTTTTTTTTCGGGTCGAAATTTTGAATTTCGATATCTCAGCTCTGGAAGGGTCTAGAGCCTCCATTTTTGCACTCAGGTCAAAGTCTCACAGCCCTCTATCATAATCCAGAGTTTTGAGAAGATTGGAGAAACTCAATTTTTCGCCCGAAAATGAAAAAAAACAAAAGGGATAACACTGTCGTTTTTTTTTCGGGTCGAAATTTTGAATTTCGATATCTCAGCTCTAGAAGGGTCTAGAGCCTCCATTTTTGCACTCAGGTCAAAGTCTCACAGCCCTCTATCATAATCCAGAGTTTTGAGAAGATTGGAGAAACTCAATTTTTCGCCCGAAAATGAAAAAAAACAAAAGGGGTAACACTGTCGTTTTTTTTTCGGGTCGAAATTTTGAATTTCGATATCTCAGCTCTGGAAGGGTCTAGAGCCTCCATTTTTGCACTCAGGTCAAAGTCTCACAGCCCTCTATCATAATCCAGAGTTTTGAGAAGATTGGAGAAACTCAATTTTTCGCCCGAAAATGAAAAAAAACAAAAGGGGTAACACTGTCGTTTTTTTTTCGGGTCGAAATTTTGAATTTCGATATCTCAGCTCTGGAAGGGTCTAGAGCCTCCATTTTTGCACTCAGGTCAAAGTCTCACAGCCCTCTATCATAATCCAGAGTTTTGAGAAGATTGGAGAAACTCAATTTTTCGCCCAAAAATGAAAAAAAAACGAAAGGGGTAACACTGTCGTTTTTTTTTCGGGTCGAAATTTTGAATTTCGATATCTCAGCTCTGGAAGGGTCTAGAGCCTCCATTTTTGCACTCAGGTCAAAGTCTCACAGCCCTCTATCATAATCCAGAGTTTTGAGAAGATTGGAGAAACTCAATTTTTCGCCCGAAAATGAAAAAAAACAAAAGGGGTAACACTGTCGTTTTTTTTTCGGGTCGAAATTTTGAATTTCGATGTCTCAGCTCTGGAAGGGTCTAGAGCCTCCATTTTTGCACTCAGGTCAAAGTCTTACAGCCCTCTATCATAATCCAGAGTTTTGTGAAGATTGGAGAAACTTAATTTTTCGCCCGAAAATGAAAAAAAACGAAAGGGGTAACACTGTCGTTTTTTTTTCGGGTCGAAATTTTGAATTTCGATATCTCAGCTCTGGAAGGGTCTAGAGCCTCCATTTTTGCACTCAGGTCAAAGTCTCACAGCCCTCTATCATAATCCAGAGTTTTGAGAAGATTGGAGAAACTCAATTTTTCGCCCGAAAATGAAAAAAAACAAAAGGGGTAACACTGTCGGTTTTTTTTCGGGTCGAAATTTTGAATTTCGATATCTCAGCTCTGGAAGGGTCTAGAGCCTCCATTTTTGCACTCAGGTCAAAGTCTTACAGCCCTCTATCATAATCCAGAGTTTTGAGAAGATTGGAGAAACTCAATTTTTCGCCCAAAAATGAAAAAAAACAAAAGGGGTAACACTGTCGTTTTTTTTTCGGGTCGAAATTTTGAATTTCGATATCTCAGCTCTGGAAGGGTCTAGAGCCTCCATTTTTGCACTCAGGTCAAAGTCTTACAGCCCTCTATCATAATCCAGAGTTTTGAGAAGATTGGAGAAACTAAATTTTTCGCCCAAAAATGAAAAAAAACAAAAGGGGTAACACTGTCGTTTTTTTTTCGGGTCGAAATTTTGAATTTCGATATCTCAGCTCTGGAAGGGTCTAGAGCCTCCATTTTTGCACTCAGGTCAAAGTCTCACAGCCCTCTATCATAATCCAGAGTTTTGAGAAGATTGGAGAAACTCAATTTTTCGCCCGAAAATGAAAAAAAACAAAAGGGGTAACACTGTCGTTTTTTTTTCGGGTCGAAATTTTGAATTTCGATATCTCAGCTCTGGAAGGGTCTAGAGCCTCCATTTTTGCACTCAGGTCAAAGTCTCACAGCCCTCTCTTAGAATCCAGAGTTTTGAGAAGATTGGAGAAACTTAATTTTTCGCCCGAAAATGAAAAAAAACGAAAGGGGTAACACTGTCGTTTTTTTTTCGGGTCGAAATTTTGAATTTCGATATCTCAGCTCTGGAAGGGTCTAGAGCCTCCATTTTTGCACTCAGGTCAAAGTCTCACAGCCCTCTATCAGAATCCAGAGTTTTGAGAAGATTGGAGAAACTTAATTTTTCGCCCGAAAATGAAAAAAAACGAAAGGGGTAACACTGTCGTTTTTTTTTCGGGTTGAAATTTTGAATTTCGATATCTCAGCTTTGGAAGGGTCTAGAGCCTCCATTTTTGCACTCAGGTCAAAGTCTTACAGCCCTCTATCATAATCCAGAGTTTTGAGAAGATTGGAGAAACTCAATTTTTCGCCCGAAAATGAAAAAAAACAAAAGGGGTAACACTGTCGTTTTTTTTTCGGGTCGAAATTTTGAATTTCGATATCTCAGCTCTGGAAGGGTCTAGAGCCTCCATTTTTGCACTCAGGTCAAAGTCTCACAGCCCTCTATCAGAATCCAGAGTTTTGAGAAGATTGGAGAAACTCAATTTTTCGCCCTAAAATGAAAAAAAACGAAAGGGGTAACACTGTCGTTTTTTTTTCGGGTCGAAATTTTGAATTTCGATATCTCAGCTCTGGAAGGGTCTAGAGCCTCCATTTTTGCACTCAGGTCAAAGTCTCACAGCCCTCTATCAGAATCCAGAGTTTTGTGAAGATTGGAGAAACTCAATTTTTCGCCTGAAAATGAAAAAAAACAAAAGGGGTAACACTGTCGTTTTTTTTTTCGGGTCGAAATTTAGAATTTCGATATCTCAGCTCTGGAAGGGTCTAGAGCCTCCATCTTTGCACTCAGGTCAAAGTCTTACAGCCCTCTATCATAATCCAGAGTTTTGAGAAGATTGGAGAAACTCAATTTTTCGCCCGAAAATGAAAAAAAACAAAAGGGGTAACACTGTCGTTTTTTTTTCGGGTCGAAATTTAGAATTTCGATATCTCAGCTCTGGAAGGGTCTAGAGCCTCCATTTTTGCACTCAGGTCAAAGTCTTACAGCCCTCTATCATAATCCAGAGTTTTGAGAAGATTGGAGAAACTCAATTTTTCACCCAAAAATGAAAAAAAAAACAAAAGGGGTAACACTGTCGTTTTTTTTTCGGGTCGAAATTTTGAATTTCGATATCTCAGCTCTGGAAGGGTCTAGAGCCTCCATTTTTGCACTCAGGTCAAAGTCTTACAGCCCTCTATCATAATCCAGAGTTTTGAGAAGATTGGAGAAACTCAATTTTTCGCCCAAAAATGAAAAAAAAACAAAAGGGGTAACACTGTCGTTTTTTTTTCGGGTCGAAATTTTGAATTTCGATATCTCAGCTCTGGAAGGGTCTAGAGCCTCCATTTTTGCACTCAGGTCAAAGTCTTACAGCCCTCTATCATAATCCAGAGTTTTGAGAAGATTGGAGAAACTCAATTTTTCGCCCAAAAATGAAAAAAAACAAAAGGGGTAACACTGTCGTTTTTTTTTCGGGTCGAAATTTTGAATTTCGATATCTCAGCTCTGGAAGGGTCTAGAGCCTCCATTTTTGCACTCAGGTCAAAGTCTCACAGCCCTCTATCATAATCCAGAGTTTTGAGAAGATTGGAGAAACTCAATTTTTCGCCCGAAAATGAAAAAAAACAAAAGGGGTAACACTGTCGTTTTTTTTTCGGGTCGAAATTTTGAATTTCGATATCTCAGCTCTGGAAGGGTCTAGAGCCTCCATTTTTGCACTCAGGTCAAAGTCTTACAGCCCTCTATCAGAATCCAGAGTTTTGAGAAGATTGGAGAAACTCAATTTTTCCTCCGAAAATGAAAAAAAACAAAAGGGGTAACACTGTCGTTTTTTTTTCGGGTCGAAATTTTGAATTTCGATATCTCAGCTCTGGAAGGGTCTAGAGCCTCCATTTTTGCACTCAGGTCAAAGTCTTACAGCCCTCTATCATAATCCAGAGTTGTGAGAAGATTGGAGAAACTCAATTTTTCGCCCGAAAATGAAAAAAAACAAAAGGGGTAACACTGTCGTTTTTTTTTCGGGTCGAAATTTTGAATTTCGATATCTCAGCTCTGGAAGGGTCTAGAGCCTCCATTTTTGCACTCAGGTCAAAGTCTCACAGCCCTCTATCATAATCCAGAGTTTTGTGAAGATTGGAGAAACTTAATTTTTCGCCCGAAAATGAAAAAAAACGAAAGGGGTAACACTGTCGTTTTTTTTTCGGGTCGAAATTTTGAATTTCGATATCTCAGCTCTGGAAGGGTCTAGAGCCTCCATTTTTGCACTCAGGTCAAAGTCTCACAGCCCTCTATCAGAATCCAGAGTTTTGTGAAGATTGGAGAAACTTAATTTTTCGCCCGAAAATGAAAAAAAACAAAAGGGGTAACACTGTCGTTTTTTTTTCGGGTCGAAATTTTGAATTTCGATATCTCAGCTCTGGAAGGGTCTAGAGCCTCCATTTTTGCACTCAGGTCAAAGTCTCACAGCCCTCTATCAGAATCCAGAGTTTTGTGAAGATTGGAGAAACTTAATTTTTCGCCCGAAAATGAAAAAAAACGAAAGGGGTAACACTGTCGTTTTTTTTTCGGGTCGAAATTTTGAATTTCGATATCTCAGCTCTGGAAGGGTCTAGAGCCTCCATTTTTGCACTCAGGTCAAAGTCTCACAGCCCTCTATCAGAATCCAGAGTTTTGTGAAGATTGGAGAAACTTAATTTTTCACCCAAAAATGAAAAAAAAACGAAAGGGGTAACACTGTCGTTTTTTTTTCGGGTCGAAATTTTGAATTTCGATATCTCAGCTCTGGAAGGGTCTAGAGCCTCCATTTTTGCACTCAGGTCAAAGTCTCACAGCCCTCTATCATAATCCAGAGTTTTGAGAAGATTGGAGAAACTCAATTTTTCGCCCGAAAATGAAAAAAAACAAAAGGGGTAACACTGTCGTTTTTTTTTCGGGTCGAAATTTTTAATTTCGATATCTCAGCTCTGGAAGGGTCTAGAGCCTCCATTTTTGCATTCAGGTCAAAGTCTCACAGCCCTCTATCAGAATCCAGAGTTTTGTGAAGATTGGAGAAACTTAATTTTTCGCCTGAAAATGAAAAAAAACAAAAGGGGTAACACTGTCGTTTTTTTTTTCGGGTCGAAATTTTGAATTTCGATATCTCAGCTCTGGAAGGGTCTAGAGCCTCCATTTTTGCACTCAGGTCAAAGTCTTACAGCCCTCTATCATAATCCAGAGTTTTGAGAAGATTGGAGAAACTCAATTTTTCGCCCGAAAATGAAAAAAAACAAAAGGGGTAACACTGTCGGTTTTTTTTCGGGTCGAAATTTTGAATTTCGATATCTCAGCTCTGGAAGGGTCTAGAGCCTCCATTTTTGCACTCAGGTCAAAGTCTTACAGCCCTCTATCATAATCCAGAGTTTTGAGAAGATTGGAGAAACTCAATTTTTCGCCCAAAAATGAAAAAAAACAAAAGGGGTAACACTGTCGTTTTTTTTTCGGGTCGAAATTTTGAATTTCGATATCTCAGCTCTGGAAGGGTCTAGAGCCTCCATTTTTGCACTCAGGTCAAAGTCTTACAGCCCTCTATCATAATCCAGAGTTTTGAGAAGATTGGAGAAACTCAATTTTTCGCCCAAAAATGAAAAAAAACAAAAGGGGTAACACTGTCGTTTTTTTTTCGGGTCGAAATTTTGAATTTCGATATCTCAGCTCTGGAAGGGTCTAGAGCCTCCATTTTTGCACTCAGGTCAAAGTCTCACAGCCCTCTATCATAATCCAGAGTTTTGAGAAGATTGGAGAAACTCAATTTTTCGCCCGAAAATGAAAAAAAACAAAAGGGGTAACACTGTCGTTTTTTTTTTCGGGTCGAAATTTTGAATTTCGATATCTCAGCTCTGGAAGGGTCTAGAGCCTCCATTTTTGCACTCAGGTCAAAGTCTCACAGCCCTCTCTTAGAATCCAGAGTTTTGAGAAGATTGGAGAAACTTAATTTTTCGCCCGAAAATGAAAAAAAACGAAAGGGGTAACACTGTCGTTTTTTTTTTCGGGTCGAAATTTTGAATTTCGATATCTCAGCTCTGGAAGGGTCTAGAGCCTCCATTTTTGCACTCAGGTCAAAGTCTCACAGCCCTCTATCAGAATCCAGAGTTTTGAGAAGATTGGAGAAACTTAATTTTTCGCCCGAAAATGAAAAAAAACGAAAGGGGTAACACTGTCGTTTTTTTTTCGGGTTGAAATTTTGAATTTCGATATCTCAGCTTTGGAAGGGTCTAGAGCCTCCATTTTTGCACTCAGGTCAAAGTCTTACAGCCCTCTATCATAATCCAGAGTTTTGAGAAGATTGGAGAAACTCAATTTTTCGCCCGAAAATGAAAAAAAACAAAAGGGGTAACACTGTCGTTTTTTTTTCGGGTCGAAATTTTGAATTTCGATATCTCAGCTCTGGAAGGGTCTAGAGCCTCCATTTTTGCACTCAGGTCAAAGTCTCACAGCCCTCTATCAGAATCCAGAGTTTTGAGAAGATTGGAGAAACTCAATTTTTCGCCCTAAAATGAAAAAAAACGAAAGGGGTAACACTGTCGTTTTTTTTTCGGGTCGAAATTTTGAATTTCGATATCTCAGCTCTGGAAGGGTCTAGAGCCTCCATTTTTGCACTCAGGTCAAAGTCTCACAGCCCTCTATCAGAATCCAGAGTTTTGTGAAGATTGGAGAAACTCAATTTTTCGCCTGAAAATGAAAAAAAACAAAAGGGGTAACACTGTCGTTTTTTTTTTCGGGTCGAAATTTTGAATTTCGATATCTCAGCTCTGGAAGGGTCTAGAGCCTCCATCTTTGCACTCAGGTCAAAGTCTTACAGCCCTCTATCATAATCCAGAGTTTTGAGAAGATTGGAGAAACTCAATTTTTCGCCCAAAAATGAAAAAAAAAACAAAAGGGGTAACACTGTCGTTTTTTTTTCGGGTCGAAATTTTGAATTTCGATATCTCAGCTCTGGAAGGGTCTAGAGCCTCCATTTTTGCACTCAGGTCAAAGTCTTACAGCCCTCTATCATAATCCAGAGTTTTGAGAAGATTGGAGAAACTCAATTTTTCGCCCAAAAATGAAAAAAAACAAAAGGGGTAACACTGTCGTTTTTTTTTCGGGTCGAAATTTTGAATTTCGATATCTCAGCTCTGGAAGGGTCTAGAGCCTCCATTTTTGCACTCAGGTCAAAGTCTTACAGCCCTCTATCATAATCCAGAGTTTTGAGAAGATTGGAGAAACTCAATTTTTCGCCCAAAAATGAAAAAAAACAAAAGGGGTAACACTGTCGTTTTTTTTTCGGGTCGAAATTTTGAATTTCGATATCTCAGCTCTGGAAGGGTCTAGAGCCTCCATTTTTGCACTCAGGTCAAAGTCTCACAGCCCTCTATCATAATCCAGAGTTTTGAGAAGATTGGAGAAACTCAATTTTTCGCCCGAAAATGAAAAAAAACAAAAGGGGTAACACTGTCGTTTTTTTTTCGGGTCGAAATTTTGAATTTCGATATCTCAGCTCTGGAAGGGTCTAGAGCCTCCATTTTTGCACTCAGGTCAAAGTCTTACAGCCCTCTATCAGAATCCAGAGTTTTGAGAAGATTGGAGAAACTCAATTTTTCCTCCGAAAATGAAAAAAAAACAAAAGGGGTAACACTGTCGTTTTTTTTTCGGGTCGAAATTTTGAATTTCGATATCTCAGCTCTGGAAGGGTCTAGAGCCTCCATTTTTGCACTCAGGTCAAAGTCTTACAGCCCTCTATCATAATCCAGAGTTGTGAGAAGATTGGAGAAACTCAATTTTTCGCCCGAAAATGAAAAAAAACAAAAGGGGGTAACACTGTCGTTTTTTTTTCGGGTCGAAATTTTGAATTTCGATATCTCAGCTCTGGAAGGGTCTAGAGCCTCCATTTTTGCACTCAGGTCAAAGTCTCACAGCCCTCTATCAGAATCCAGAGTTTTGTGAAGATTGGAGAAACTTAATTTTTCGCCCGAAAATGAAAAAAAACGAAAGGGGTAACACTGTCGTTTTTTTTTCGGGTCGAAATTTTGAATTTCGATATCTCAGCTCTGGAAGGGTCTAGAGCCTCCATTTTTGCACTCAGGTCAAAGTCTCACAGCCCTCTATCAGAATCCAGAGTTTTGTGAAGATTGGAGAAACTTAATTTTTCGCCCAAAAATGAAAAAAAACGAAAGGGGTAACACTGTCGTTTTTTTTTCGGGTCGAAATTTTGAATTTCGTTATCTCAGCTCTGGAAGGGTCTAGAGC
Organism: Pimephales promelas; assembly: GCF_988280905.1. Classification (NCBI taxonomy): domain Eukaryota; kingdom Metazoa; phylum Chordata; class Actinopteri; order Cypriniformes; family Leuciscidae; genus Pimephales; species Pimephales promelas. The sequence continues at coordinate 27,597,830 of NC_142783.1, forward strand.
CTCCATTTTTGCACTCAGGTCAAAGTCTCACAGCCCTCTATCATAATCCAGAGTTTTGAGAAGATTGGAGAAACTCAATTTTTCGCCCGAAAATGAAAAAAAACAAAAGGGGTAACACTGTCGTTTTTTTTTCGGGTCGAAATTTTTAATTTCGATATCTCAGCTCTGGAAGGGTCTAGAGCCTCCATTTTTGCATTCAGGTCAAAGTCTCACAGCCCTCTATCAGAATCCAGAGTTTTGTGAAGATTGGAGAAACTTAATTTTTCGCCTGAAAATGAAAAAAAACAAAAGGGGTAACACTGTCGTTTTTTTTTTCGGGTCGAAATTTTGAATTTCGATATCTCAGCTCTGGAAGGGTCTAGAGCCTCCATTTTTGCACTCAGGTCAAAGTCTTACAGCCCTCTATCATAATCCAGAGTTTTGAGAAGATTGGAGAAACTCAATTTTTCGCCCGAAAATGAAAAAAAACAAAAGGGGTAACACTGTCGGTTTTTTTTCGGGTCGAAATTTTGAATTTCGATATCTCAGCTCTGGAAGGGTCTAGAGCCTCCATTTTTGCACTCAGGTCAAAGTCTTACAGCCCTCTATCATAATCCAGAGTTTTGAGAAGATTGGAGAAACTCAATTTTTCGCCCAAAAATGAAAAAAAACAAAAGGGGTAACACTGTCGTTTTTTTTCGGGTCGAAATTTTGAATTTCGATATCTCAGCTCTGGAAGGGTCTAGAGCCTCCATTTTTGCACTCAGGTCAAAGTCTTACAGCCCTCTATCATAATCCAGAGTTTTGAGAAGATTGGAGAAACTCAATTTTTCGCCCAAAAATGAAAAAAAACAAAAGGGGTAACACTGTCGTTTTTTTTTCGGGTCGAAATTTTGAATTTCGATATCTCAGCTCTGGAAGGGTCTAGAGCCTCCATTTTTGCACTCAGGTCAAAGTCTCACAGCCCTCTATCAGAATCCAGAGTTTTGTGAAGATTGGAGAAACTTAATTTTTCGCCCGAAAATGAAAAAAAACGAAAGGGGTAACACTGTCGTTTTTTTTTCGGGTCGAAATTTTGAATTTCGATATCTCAGCTCTGGAAGGGTCTAGAGCCTCCATTTTTGCACTCAGGTCAAAGTCTCACAGCCCTCTATCAGAATCCAGAGTTTTGTGAAGATTGGAGAAACTTAATTTTTCGCCCAAAAATGAAAAAAAACGAAAGGGGTAACACTGTCGTTTTTTTTTCGGGTCGAAATTTTGAATTTCGATATCTCAGCTCTGGAAGGGTCTAGAGCCTCCATTTTTGCACTCAGGTCAAAGTCTCACAGCCCTCTATCATAATCCAGAGTTTTGAGAAGATTGGAGAAACTCAATTTTTCGCCCGAAAATGAAAAAAAAACAAAAGGGGTAACACTGTCGTTTTTTTTTCGGGTCGAAATTTTTAATTTCGATATCTCAGCTCTGGAAGGGTCTAGAGCCTCCATTTTTGCATTCAGGTCAAAGTCTCACAGCCCTCTATCAGAATCCAGAGTTTTGTGAAGATTGGAGAAACTTAATTTTTCGCCTGAAAATGAAAAAAAACAAAAGGGGTAACACTGTCGTTTTTTTTTTCGGGTCGAAATTTTGAATTTCGATATCTCAGCTCTGGAAGGGTCTAGAGCCTCCATTTTTGCACTCAGGTCAAAGTCTTACAGCCCTCTATCATAATCCAGAGTTTTGAGAAGATTGGAGAAACTCAATTTTTCGCCCGAAAATGAAAAAAAACAAAAGGGGTAACACTGTCGGTTTTTTTTCGGGTCGAAATTTTGAATTTCGATATCTCAGCTCTGGAAGGGTCTAGAGCCTCCATTTTTGCACTCAGGTCAAAGTCTTACAGCCCTCTATCATAATCCAGAGTTTTGAGAAGATTGGAGAAACTCAATTTTTCGCCCAAAAATGAAAAAAAACAAAAGGGGTAACACTGTCGTTTTTTTTTCGGGTCGAAATTTTGAATTTCGATATCTCAGCTCTGGAAGGGTCTAGAGCCTCCATTTTTGCACTCAGGTCAAAGTCTTACAGCCCTCTATCATAATCCAGAGTTTTGAGAAGATTGGAGAAACTAAATTTTTCGCCCAAAAATGAAAAAAAACAAAAGGGGTAACACTGTCGTTTTTTTTTCGGGTCGAAATTTTGAATTTCGATATCTCAGCTCTGGAAGGGTCTAGAGCCTCCATTTTTGCACTCAGGTCAAAGTCTCACAGCCCTCTATCATAATCCAGAGTTTTGAGAAGATTGGAGAAACTCAATTTTTCGCCCGAAAATGAAAAAAAACAAAAGGGGTAACACTGTCGTTTTTTTTTCGGGTCGAAATTTTGAATTTCGATATCTCAGCTCTGGAAGGGTCTAGAGCCTCCATTTTTGCACTCAGGTCAAAGTCTCACAGCCCTCTCTTAGAATCCAGAGTTTTGAGAAGATTGGAGAAACTTAATTTTTCGCCCGAAAATGAAAAAAAACGAAAGGGGTAACACTGTCGTTTTTTTTTCGGGTTGAAATTTTGAATTTCGATATCTCAGCTCTGGAAGGGTCTAGAGCCTCCATTTTTGCACTCAGGTCAAAGTCTTACAGCCCTCTATCATAATCCAGAGTTTTGAGAAGATTGGAGAAACTCAATTTTTCGCCCGAAAATGAAAAAAAACAAAAGGGGTAACACTGTCGTTTTTTTTTCGGGTCGAAATTTTGAATTTCGATATCTCAGCTCTGGAAGGGTCTAGAGCCTCCATTTTTGCACTCAGGTCAAAGTCTCACAGCCCTCTATCAGAATCCAGAGTTTTGAGAAGATTGGAGAAACTCAATTTTTCGCCCTAAAATGAAAAAAAACGAAAGGGGTAACACTGTCGTTTTTTTTTCGGGTCGAAATTTTGAATTTCGATATCTCAGCTCTGGAAGGGTCTAGAGCCTCCATTTTTGCACTCAGGTCAAAGTCTCACAGCCCTCTATCAGAATCCAGAGTTTTGTGAAGATTGGAGAAACTCAATTTTTCGCCTGAAAATGAAAAAAAACAAAAGGGGTAACACTGTCGTTTTTTTTTTCGGGTCGAAATTTAGAATTTCGATATCTCAGCTCTGGAAGGGTCTAGAGCCTCCATCTTTGCACTCAGGTCAAAGTCTTACAGCCCTCTATCATAATCCAGAGTTTTGAGAAGATTGGAGAAACTCAATTTTTCGCCCGAAAATGAAAAAAAACAAAAGGGGTAACACTGTCGTTTTTTTTTCGGGTCGAAATTTAGAATTTCGATATCTCAGCTCTGGAAGGGTCTAGAGCCTCCATTTTTGCACTCAGGTCAAAGTCTTACAGCCCTCTATCATAATCCAGAGTTTTGAGAAGATTGGAGAAACTCAATTTTTCACCCAAAAATGAAAAAAAAAACAAAAGGGGTAACACTGTCGTTTTTTTTTCGGGTCGAAATTTTGAATTTCGATATCTCAGCTCTGGAAGGGTCTAGAGCCTCCATTTTTGCACTCAGGTCAAAGTCTTACAGCCCTCTATCATAATCCAGAGTTTTGAGAAGATTGGAGAAACTCAATTTTTCGCCCAAAAATGAAAAAAAACAAAAGGGGTAACACTGTCGTTTTTTTTTCGGGTCGAAATTTTGAATTTCGATATCTCAGCTCTGGAAGGGTCTAGAGCCTCCATTTTTGCACTCAGGTCAAAGTCTTACAGCCCTCTATCATAATCCAGAGTTTTGAGAAGATTGGAGAAACTCAATTTTTCGCCCAAAAATGAAAAAAAAACAAAAGGGGTAACACTGTCGTTTTTTTTTCGGGTCGAAATTTTGAATTTCGATATCTCAGCTCTGGAAGGGTCTAGAGCCTCCATTTTTGCACTCAGGTCAAAGTCTCACAGCCCTCTATCATAATCCAGAGTTTTGAGAAGATTGGAGAAACTCAATTTTTCGCCCGAAAATGAAAAAAAACAAAAGGGGTAACACTGTCGTTTTTTTTTCGGGTCGAAATTTTGAATTTCGATATCTCAGCTCTGGAAGGGTCTAGAGCCTCCATTTTTGCACTCAGGTCAAAGTCTTACAGCCCTCTATCAGAATCCAGAGTTTTGAGAAGATTGGAGAAACTCAATTTTTCCTCCGAAAATGAAAAAAAACAAAAGGGGTAACACTGTCGTTTTTTTTTCGGGTCGAAATTTTGAATTTCGATATCTCAGCTCTGGAAGGGTCTAGAGCCTCCATTTTTGCACTCAGGTCAAAGTCTTACAGCCCTCTATCATAATCCAGAGTTGTGAGAAGATTGGAGAAACTCAATTTTTCGCCCGAAAATGAAAAAAAACAAAAGGGGGTAACACTGTCGTTTTTTTTTCGGGTCGAAATTTTGAATTTCGATATCTCAGCTCTGGAAGGGTCTAGAGCCTCCATTTTTGCACTCAGGTCAAAGTCTCACAGCCCTCTATCAGAATCCAGAGTTTTGTGAAGATTGGAGAAACTTAATTTTTCGCCCGAAAATGAAAAAAAACGAAAGGGGTAACACTGTCGTTTTTTTTTCGGGTCGAAATTTTGAATTTCGATATCTCAGCTCTGGAAGGGTCTAGAGCCTCCATTTTTGCACTCAGGTCAAAGTCTCACAGCCCTCTATCAGAATCCAGAGTTTTGTGAAGATTGGAGAAACTTAATTTTTCGCCCAAAAATGAAAAAAAACGAAAGGGGTAACACTGTCGTTTTTTTTTCGGGTCGAAATTTTGAATTTCGATATCTCAGCTCTGGAAGGGTCTAGAGCCTCCATTTTTGCACTCAGGTCAAAGTCTCACAGCCCTCTATCATAATCCAGAGTTTTGAGAAGATTGGAGAAACTCAATTTTTCGCCCGAAAATGAAAAAAAACAAAAGGGGTAACACTGTCGTTTTTTTTTCGGGTCGAAATTTTTAATTTCGATATCTCAGCTCTGGAAGGGTCTAGAGCCTCCATTTTTGCACTCAGGTCAAAGTCTCACAGCCCTCTATCATAATCCAGAGTTTTGAGAAGATTGGAGAAACTCAATTTTTCGCCCGAAAATGAAAAAAAAACAAAAGGGGTAACACTGTCGTTTTTTTTTCGGGTCGAAATTTTTAATTTCGATATCTCAGCTCTGGAAGGGTCTAGAGCCTCCATTTTTGCATTCAGGTCAAAGTCTCACAGCCCTCTATCAGAATCCAGAGTTTTGTGAAGATTGGAGAAACTTAATTTTTCGCCTGAAAATGAAAAAAAACAAAAGGGGTAACACTGTCGTTTTTTTTTTCGGGTCGAAATTTTGAATTTCGATATCTCAGCTCTGGAAGGGTCTAGAGCCTCCATTTTTGCACTCAGGTCAAAGTCTTACAGCCCTCTATCATAATCCAGAGTTTTGAGAAGATTGGAGAAACTCAATTTTTCGCCCGAAAATGAAAAAAAACAAAAGGGGTAACACTGTCGGTTTTTTTTCGGGTCGAAATTTTGAATTTCGATATCTCAGCTCTGGAAGGGTCTAGAGCCTCCATTTTTGCACTCAGGTCAAAGTCTTACAGCCCTCTATCATAATCCAGAGTTTTGAGAAGATTGGAGAAACTCAATTTTTCGCCCAAAAATGAAAAAAAACAAAAGGGGTAACACTGTCGTTTTTTTTTCGGGTCGAAATTTTGAATTTCGATATCTCAGCTCTGGAAGGGTCTAGAGCCTCCATTTTTGCACTCAGGTCAAAGTCTTACAGCCCTCTATCATAATCCAGAGTTTTGAGAAGATTGGAGAAACTAAATTTTTCGCCCAAAAATGAAAAAAAACAAAAGGGGTAACACTGTCGTTTTTTTTTCGGGTCGAAATTTTGAATTTCGATATCTCAGCTCTGGAAGGGTCTAGAGCCTCCATTTTTGCACTCAGGTCAAAGTCTCACAGCCCTCTATCATAATCCAGAGTTTTGAGAAGATTGGAGAAACTCAATTTTTCGCCCGAAAATGAAAAAAAACAAAAGGGGTAACACTGTCGTTTTTTTTTCGGGTCGAAATTTTGAATTTCGATATCTCAGCTCTGGAAGGGTCTAGAGCCTCCATTTTTGCACTCAGGTCAAAGTCTCACAGCCCTCTCTTAGAATCCAGAGTTTTGAGAAGATTGGAGAAACTTAATTTTTCGCCCGAAAATGAAAAAAAACGAAAGGGGTAACACTGTCGTTTTTTTTTCGGGTTGAAATTTTGAATTTCGATATCTCAGCTCTGGAAGGGTCTAGAGCCTCCATTTTTGCACTCAGGTCAAAGTCTCACAGCCCTCTATCAGAATCCAGAGTTTTGAGAAGATTGGAGAAACTCAATTTTTCGCCCTAAAATGAAAAAAAACGAAAGGGGTAACACTGTCGTTTTTTTTTCGGGTCGAAATTTTGAATTTCGATATCTCAGCTCTGGAAGGGTCTAGAGCCTCCATTTTTGCACTCAGGTCAAAGTCTCACAGCCCTCTATCAGAATCCAGAGTTTTGTGAAGATTGGAGAAACTCAATTTTTCGCCTGAAAATGAAAAAAAACAAAAGGGGTAACACTGTCGTTTTTTTTTTCGGGTCGAAATTTAGAATTTCGATATCTCAGCTCTGGAAGGGTCTAGAGCCTCCATCTTTGCACTCAGGTCAAAGTCTTACAGCCCTCTATCATAATCCAGAGTTTTGAGAAGATTGGAGAAACTCAATTTTTCGCCCGAAAATGAAAAAAAACAAAAGGGGTAACACTGTCGTTTTTTTTTCGGGTCGAAATTTAGAATTTCGATATCTCAGCTCTGGAAGGGTCTAGAGCCTCCATTTTTGCACTCAGGTCAAAGTCTTACAGCCCTCTATCATAATCCAGAGTTTTGAGAAGATTGGAGAAACTCAATTTTTCACCCAAAAATGAAAAAAAAAACAAAAGGGGTAACACTGTCGTTTTTTTTTCGGGTCGAAATTTTGAATTTCGATATCTCAGCTCTGGAAGGGTCTAGAGCCTCCATTTTTGCACTCAGGTCAAAGTCTTACAGCCCTCTATCATAATCCAGAGTTTTGAGAAGATTGGAGAAACTCAATTTTTCGCCCAAAAATGAAAAAAAACAAAAGGGGTAACACTGTCGTTTTTTTTTCGGGTCGAAATTTTGAATTTCGATATCTCAGCTCTGGAAGGGTCTAGAGCCTCCATTTTTGCACTCAGGTCAAAGTCTTACAGCCCTCTATCATAATCCAGAGTTTTGAGAAGATTGGAGAAACTCAATTTTTCGCCCAAAAATGAAAAAAAACAAAAGGGGTAACACTGTCGTTTTTTTTTCGGGTCGAAATTTTGAATTTCGATATCTCAGCTCTGGAAGGGTCTAGAGCCTCCATTTTTGCACTCAGGTCAAAGTCTCACAGCCCTCTATCATAATCCAGAGTTTTGAGAAGATTGGAGAAACTCAATTTTTCGCCCGAAAATGAAAAAAAACAAAAGGGGTAACACTGTCGTTTTTTTTTCGGGTCGAAATTTTGAATTTCGATATCTCAGCTCTGGAAGGGTCTAGAGCCTCCATTTTTGCACTCAGGTCAAAGTCTTACAGCCCTCTATCAGAATCCAGAGTTTTGAGAAGATTGGAGAAACTCAATTTTTCCTCCGAAAATGAAAAAAAACAAAAGGGGTAACACTGTCGTTTTTTTTTCGGGTCGAAATTTTGAATTTCGATATCTCAGCTCTGGAAGGGTCTAGAGCCTCCATTTTTGCACTCAGGTCAAAGTCTTACAGCCCTCTATCATAATCCAGAGTTGTGAGAAGATTGGAGAAACTCAATTTTTCGCCCGAAAATGAAAAAAAACAAAAGGGGGTAACACTGTCGTTTTTTTTTCGGGTCGAAATTTTGAATTTCGATATCTCAGCTCTGGAAGGGTCTAGAGCCTCCATTTTTGCACTCAGGTCAAAGTCTCACAGCCCTCTATCAGAATCCAGAGTTTTGTGAAGATTGGAGAAACTTAATTTTTCGCCCGAAAATGAAAAAAAACGAAAGGGGTAACACTGTCGTTTTTTTTTCGGGTCGAAATTTTGAATTTCGATATCTCAGCTCTGGAAGGGTCTAGAGCCTCCATTTTTGCACTCAGGTCAAAGTCTCACAGCCCTCTATCAGAATCCAGAGTTTTGTGAAGATTGGAGAAACTTAATTTTTCGCCCAAAAATGAAAAAAAACGAAAGGGGTAACACTGTCGTTTTTTTTTCGGGTCGAAATTTTGAATTTCGATATCTCAGCTCTGGAAGGGTCTAGAGCCTCCATTTTTGCACTCAGGTCAAAGTCTCACAGCCCTCTATCATAATCCAGAGTTTTGAGAAGATTGGAGAAACTCAATTTTTCGCCCGAAAATGAAAAAAAACAAAAGGGGTAACACTGTCGTTTTTTTTTCGGGTCGAAATTTTTAATTTCGATATCTCAGCTCTGGAAGGGTCTAGAGCCTCCATTTTTGCATTCAGGTCAAAGTCTCACAGCCCTCTATCAGAATCCAGAGTTTTGTGAAGATTGGAGAAACTTAATTTTTCGCCTGAAAATGAAAAAAAACAAAAGGGGTAACACTGTCGTTTTTTTTTTCGGGTCGAAATTTTGAATTTCGATATCTCAGCTCTGGAAGGGTCTAGAGCCTCCATTTTTGCACTCAGGTCAAAGTCTTACAGCCCTCTATCATAATCCAGAGTTTTGAGAAGATTGGAGAAACTCAATTTTTCGCCCGAAAATGAAAAAAAACAAAAGGGGTAACACTGTCGGTTTTTTTTCGGGTCGAAATTTTTAATTTCGATATCTCAGCTCTGGAAGGGTCTAGAGCCTCCATTTTTGCACTCAGGTCAAAGTCTTACAGCCCTCTATCATAATCCAGAGTTTTGAGAAGATTGGAGAAACTCAATTTTTCGCCCAAAAATGAAAAAAAACAAAAGGGGTAACACTGTCGTTTTTTTTTCGGGTCGAAATTTTGAATTTCGATATCTCAGCTCTGGAAGGGTCTAGAGCCTCCATTTTTGCACTCAGGTCAAAGTCTTACAGCCCTCTATCATAATCCAGAGTTTTGAGAAGATTGGAGAAACTCAATTTTTCGCCCAAAAATGAAAAAAAACAAAAGGGGTAACACTGTCGTTTTTTTTTCGGGTCGAAATTTTGAATTTCGATATCTCAGCTCTGGAAGGGTCTAGAGCCTCCATTTTTGCACTCAGGTCAAAGTCTCACAGCCCTCTATCATAATCCAGAGTTTTGAGAAGATTGGAGAAACTCAATTTTTCGCCCGAAAATGAAAAAAAACAAAAGGGGTAACACTGTCGTTTTTTTTTCGGGTCGAAATTTTGAATTTCGATATCTCAGCTCTGGAAGGGTCTAGAGCCTCCATTTTTGCACTCAGGTCAAAGTCTCACAGCCCTCTCTTAGAATCCAGAGTTTTGAGAAGATTGGAGAAACTCAATTTTTCGCCCGAAAATGAAAAAAAACGAAAGGGGTAACACTGTCGTTTTTTTTTCGGGTCGAAATTTTGAATTTCGATATCTCAGCTCTGGAAGGGTCTAGAGCCTCCATTTTTGCACTCAGGTCAAAGTCTCACAGCCCTCTATCAGAATCCAGAGTTTTGAGAAGATTGGAGAAACTTAATTTTTCGCCCGAAAATGAAAAAAAACGAAAGGGGTAACACTGTCGTTTTTTTTTCGGGTTGAAATTTTGAATTTCGATATCTCAGCTTTGGAAGGGTCTAGAGCCTCCATTTTTGCACTCAGGTCAAAGTCTTACAGCCCTCTATCATAATCCAGAGTTTTGAGAAGATTGGAGAAACTCAATTTTTCGCCCGAAAATGAAAAAAAACAAAAGGGGTAACACTGTCGTTTTTTTTTCGGGTCGAAATTTTGAATTTCGATATCTCAGCTCTGGAAGGGTCTAGAGCCTCCATTTTTGCACTCAGGTCAAAGTCTCACAGCCCTCTATCAGAATCCAGAGTTTTGAGAAGATTGGAGAAACTCAATTTTTCGCCCTAAAATAAAAAAAAACGAAAGGGGTAACACTGTCGTTTTTTTTTCGGGTCGAAATTTTGAATTTCGATATCTCAGCTCTGGAAGGGTCTAGAGCCTCCATTTTTGCACTCAGGTCAAAGTCTCACAGCCCTCTATCAGAATCCAGAGTTTTGTGAAGATTGGAGAAACTCAATTTTTCGCCTGAAAATGAAAAAAAACAAAAGGGGTAACACTGTCGTTTTTTTTTTCGGGTCGAAATTTTGAATTTCGATATCTCAGCTCTGGAAGGGTCTAGAGCCTCCATCTTTGCACTCAGGTCAAAGTCTTACAGCCCTCTATCATAATCCAGAGTTTTGAGAAGATTGGAGAAACTCAATTTTTCGCCCGAAAATGAAAAAAAACAAAAGGGGTAACACTGTCGTTTTTTTTTCGGGTCGAAATTTAGAATTTCGATATCTCAGCTCTGGAAGGGTCTAGAGCCTCCATTTTTGCACTCAGGTCAAAGTCTTACAGCCCTCTATCATAATCCAGAGTTTTGAGAAGATTGGAGAAACTCAATTTTTCGCCCAAAAATGAAAAAAAAAACAAAAGGGGTAACACTGTCGTTTTTTTTTCGGGTCGAAATTTTGAATTTCGATATCTCAGCTCTGGAAGGGTCTAGAGCCTCCATTTTTGCACTCAGGTCAAAGTCTTACAGCCCTCTATCATAATCCAGAGTTTTGAGAAGATTGGAGAAACTCAATTTTTCGCCCAAAAATGAAAAAAAACAAAAGGGGTAACACTGTCGTTTTTTTTTCGGGTCGAAATTTTGAATTTCGATATCTCAGCTCTGGAAGGGTCTAGAGCCTCCATTTTTGCACTCAGGTCAAAGTCTTACAGCCCTCTATCATAATCCAGAGTTTTGAGAAGATTGGAGAAACTCAATTTTTCGCCCAAAAATGAAAAAAAACAAAAGGGGTAACACTGTCGTTTTTTTTTCGGGTCGAAATTTTGAATTTCGATATCTCAGCTCTGGAAGGGTCTAGAGCCTCCATTTTTGCACTCAGGTCAAAGTCTCACAGCCCTCTATCATAATCCAGAGTTTTGAGAAGATTGGAGAAACTCAATTTTTCGCCCGAAAATGAAAAAAAACAAAAGCAACACTGTCGTTTTTTTTTCGGGTCGAAATTTTGAATTTCGATATCTCAGCTCTGGAAGGGTCTAGAGCCTCCATTTTTGCACTCAGGTCAAAGTCTCACAGCCCTCTATCAGAATCCAGAGTTTTGAGAAGATTGGAGAAACTTAATTTTTCGCCCGAAAATGAAAAAAAACGAAAGGGGTAACACTGTCGTTTTTTTTTCGGGTCGAAATTTTGAATTTCGATATCTCAGCTCTGGAAGGGTCTAGAGCCTCCATTTTTGCACTCAGGTCAAAGTCTCACAGCCCTCTATCAGAATCCAGAGTTTTGTGAAGATTGGAGAAACTTAATTTTTCGCCCAAAAATGAAAAAAAACGAAAGGGGTAACACTGTCGTTTTTTTTTCGGGTCGAAATTTTGAATTTCGATATCTCAGCTCTGGAAGGGTCTAGAGCCTCCATTTTTGCACTCAGGTCAAAGTCTCACAGCCCTCTATCATAATCCAGAGTTTTGAGAAGATTGGAGAAACTCAATTTTTCGCCCGAAAATGAAAAAAAACAAAAGGGGTAACACTGTCGTTTTTTTTTCGGGTCGAAATTTTTAATTTCGATATCTCAGCTCTGGAAGGGTCTAGAGCCTCCATTTTTGCATTCAGGTCAAAGTCTCACAGCCCTCTATCAGAATCCAGAGTTTTGTGAAGATTGGAGAAACTTAATTTTTCGCCTGAAAATGAAAAAAAACAAAAGGGGTAACACTGTCGTTTTTTTTTTCGGGTCGAAATTTTGAATTTCGATATCTCAGCTCTGGAAGGGTCTAGAGCCTCCATTTTTGCACTCAGGTCAAAGTCTTACAGCCCTCTATCATAATCCAGAGTTTTGAGAAGATTGGAGAAACTCAATTTTTCGCCCGAAAATGAAAAAAAACAAAAGGGGTAACACTGTCGGTTTTTTTTCGGGTCGAAATTTTGAATTTCGATATCTCAGCTCTGGAAGGGTCTAGAGCCTCCATTTTTGCACTCAGGTCAAAGTCTTACAGCCCTCTATCATAATCCAGAGTTTTGAGAAGATTGGAGAAACTCAATTTTTCGCCCAAAAATGAAAAAAAACAAAAGGGGTAACACTGTCGTTTTTTTTTCGGGTCGAAATTTTGAATTTCGATATCTCAGCTCTGGAAGGGTCTAGAGCCTCCATTTTTGCACTCAGGTCAAAGTCTTACAGCCCTCTATCATAATCCAGAGTTTTGAGAAGATTGGAGAAACTCAATTTTTCGCCCAAAAATGAAAAAAAACAAAAGGGGTAACACTGTCGGTTTTTTTTCGGGTCGAAATTTTTAATTTCGATATCTCAGCTCTGGAAGGGTCTAGAGCCTCCATTTTTGCACTCAGGTCAAAGTCTCACAGCCCTCTATCAGAATCCAGAGTTTTGTGAAGATTGGAGAAACTTAATTTTTCGCCCGAAAATGAAAAAAAACGAAAGGGGTAACACTGTCGTTTTTTTTTCGGGTCGAAATTTTGAATTTCGATATCTCAGCTCTGGAAGGGTCTAGAGCCTCCATTTTTGCACTCAGGTCAAAGTCTCACAGCCCTCTATCAGAATCCAGAGTTTTGTGAAGATTGGAGAAACTTAATTTTTCGCCCAAAAATGAAAAAAAACGAAAGGGGTAACACTGTCGTTTTTTTTTCGGGTCGAAATTTTGAATTTCGATATCTCAGCTCTGGAAGGGTCTAGAGCCTCCATTTTTGCACTCAGGTCAAAGTCTCACAGCCCTCTATCATAATCCAGAGTTTTGAGAAGATTGGAGAAACTCAATTTTTCGCCCGAAAATGAAAAAAAAACAAAAGGGGTAACACTGTCGTTTTTTTTTCGGGTCGAAATTTTTAATTTCGATATCTCAGCTCTGGAAGGGTCTAGAGCCTCCATTTTTGCATTCAGGTCAAAGTCTCACAGCCCTCTATCAGAATCCAGAGTTTTGTGAAGATTGGAGAAACTTAATTTTTCGCCTGAAAATGAAAAAAAACAAAAGGGGTAACACTGTCGTTTTTTTTTTCGGGTCGAAATTTTGAATTTCGATATCTCAGCTCTGGAAGGGTCTAGAGCCTCCATTTTTGCACTCAGGTCAAAGTCTTACAGCCCTCTATCATAATCCAGAGTTTTGAGAAGATTGGAGAAACTCAATTTTTCGCCCGAAAATGAAAAAAAACAAAAGGGGTAACACTGTCGGTTTTTTTTCGGGTCGAAATTTTGAATTTCGATATCTCAGCTCTGGAAGGGTCTAGAGCCTCCATTTTTGCACTCAGGTCAAAGTCTTACAGCCCTCTATCATAATCCAGAGTTTTGAGAAGATTGGAGAAACTCAATTTTTCGCCCGAAAATGAAAAAAAACAAAAGGGGTAACACTGTCGTTTTTTTTTCGGGTCGAAATTTTGAATTTCGATATCTCAGCTCTGGAAGGGTCTAGAGCCTCCATTTTTGCACTCAGGTCAAAGTCTCACAGCCCTCTATCAGAATCCAGAGTTTTGAGAAGATTGGAGAAACTCAATTTTTCGCCCTAAAATGAAAAAAAACGAAAGGGGTAACACTGTCGTTTTTTTTTCGGGTCGAAATTTTGAATTTCGATATCTCAGCTCTGGAAGGGTCTAGAGCCTCCATTTTTGCACTCAGGTCAAAGTCTCACAGCCCTCTATCAGAATCCAGAGTTTTGTGAAGATTGGAGAAACTCAATTTTTCGCCTGAAAATGAAAAAAAACAAAAGGGGTAACACTGTCGTTTTTTTTTTCGGGTCGAAATTTAGAATTTCGATATCTCAGCTCTGGAAGGGTCTAGAGCCTCCATCTTTGCACTCAGGTCAAAGTCTTACAGCCCTCTATCATAATCCAGAGTTTTGAGAAGATTGGAGAAACTCAATTTTTCGCCCGAAAATGAAAAAAAACAAAAGGGGTAACACTGTCGTTTTTTTTTCGGGTCGAAATTTAGAATTTCGATATCTCAGCTCTGGAAGGGTCTAGAGCCTCCATTTTTGCACTCAGGTCAAAGTCTTACAGCCCTCTATCATAATCCAGAGTTTTGAGAAGATTGGAGAAACTCAATTTTTCACCCAAAAATGAAAAAAAAAACAAAAGGGGTAACACTGTCGTTTTTTTTTCGGGTCGAAATTTTGAATTTCGATATCTCAGCTCTGGAAGGGTCTAGAGCCTCCATTTTTGCACTCAGGTCAAAGTCTTACAGCCCTCTATCATAATCCAGAGTTTTGAGAAGATTGGAGAAACTCAATTTTTCGCCCAAAAATGAAAAAAAACAAAAGGGGTAACACTGTCGGTTTTTTTTCGGGTCGAAATTTTGAATTTCGATATCTCAGCTCTGGAAGGGTCTAGAGCCTCCATTTTTGCACTCAGGTCAAAGTCTCACAGCCCTCTATCAGAATCCAGAGTTTTGTGAAGATTGGAGAAACTTAATTTTTCGCCCGAAAATGAAAAAAAACGAAAGGGGTAACACTGTCGTTTTTTTTTCGGGTCGAAATTTTGAATTTCGATATCTCAGCTCTGGAAGGGTCTAGAGCCTCCATTTTTGCACTCAGGTCAAAGTCTCACAGCCCTCTATCAGAATCCAGAGTTTTGTGAAGATTGGAGAAACTTAATTTTTCGCCCAAAAATGAAAAAAAAACGAAAGGGGTAACACTGTCGTTTTTTTTTCGGGTCGAAATTTTGAATTTCGATATCTCAGCTCTGGAAGGGTCTAGAGCCTCCATTTTTGCACTCAGGTCAAAGTCTCACAGCCCTCTATCATAATCCAGAGTTTTGAGAAGATTGGAGAAACTCAATTTTTCGCCCGAAAATGAAAAAAAAACAAAAGGGGTAACACTGTTGTTTTTTTTTCGGGTCGAAATTTTTAATTTCGATATCTCAGCTCTGGAAGGGTCTAGAGCCTCCATTTTTGCACTCAGGTCAAAGTCTTACAGCCCTCTATCAGAATCCAGAGTTTTGTGAAGATTGGAGAAACTCAATTTTTCGCCCAAAAATGAAAAAAAACAAAAGGGGTAACACTGTCGTTTTTTTTTCGGGTCGAAATTTTGAATTTCGATATCTCAGCTCTGGAAGGGTCTAGAGCCTCCATTTTTGCACTCAGGTCAAAGTCTTACAGCCCTCTATCATAATCCAGAGTTTTGAGAAGATTGGAGAAACTCAATTTTTCGCCCAAAAATGAAAAAAAACAAAAGGGGTAACACTGTCGTTTTTTTTTCGGGTCGAAATTTTGAATTTCGATATCTCAGCTCTGGAAGGGTCTAGAGCCTCCATTTTTGCACTCAGGTCAAAGTCTCACAGCCCTCTATCATAATCCAGAGTTTTGAGAAGATTGGAGAAACTCAATTTTTCGCCCGAAAATGAAAAAAAACAAAAGGGGTAACACTGTCGTTTTTTTTTCGGGTCGAAATTTTGAATTTCGATATCTCAGCTCTGGAAGGGTCTAGAGCCTCCATTTTTGCACTCAGGTCAAAGTCTTACAGCCCTCTATCAGAATCCAGAGTTTTGAGAAGATTGGAGAAACTCAATTTTTCCTCCGAAAATGAAAAAAAACAAAAGGGGTAACACTGTCGTTTTTTTTTCGGGTCGAAATTTTGAATTTCGATATCTCAGCTCTGGAAGGGTCTAGAGCCTCCATTTTTGCACTCAGGTCAAAGTCTTACAGCCCTCTATCATAATCCAGAGTTGTGAGAAGATTGGAGAAACTCAATTTTTCGCCCGAAAATGAAAAAAAACAAAAGGGGGTAACACTGTCGTTTTTTTTTCGGGTCGAAATTTTGAATTTCGATATCTCAGCTCTGGAAGGGTCTAGAGCCTCCATTTTTGCACTCAGGTCAAAGTCTCACAGCCCTCTATCAGAATCCAGAGTTTTGTGAAGATTGGAGAAACTTAATTTTTCGCCCGAAAATGAAAAAAAACGAAAGGGGTAACACTGTCGTTTTTTTTTCGGGTCGAAATTTTGAATTTCGATATCTCAGCTCTGGAAGGGTCTAGAGCCTCCATTTTTGCACTCAGGTCAAAGTCTCACAGCCCTCTATCAGAATCCAGAGTTTTGTGAAGATTGGAGAAACTTAATTTTTCGCCCAAAAATGAAAAAAAACGAAAGGGGTAACACTGTCGTTTTTTTTTCGGGTCGAAATTTTGAATTTCGATATCTCAGCTCTGGAAGGGTCTAGAGCCTCCATTTTTGCACTCAGGTCAAAGTCTCACAGCCCTCTATCATAATCCAGAGTTTTGAGAAGATTGGAGAAACTCAATTTTTCGCCCGAAAATGAAAAAAAACAAAAGGGGTAACACTGTCGTTTTTTTTTCGGGTCGAAATTTTTAATTTCGATATCTCAGCTCTGGAAGGGTCTAGAGCCTCCATTTTTGCACTCAGGTCAAAGTCTCACAGCCCTCTATCATAATCCAGAGTTTTGAGAAGATTGGAGAAACTCAATTTTTCGCCCGAAAATGAAAAAAAAACAAAAGGGGTAACACTGTCGTTTTTTTTTCGGGTCGAAATTTTTAATTTCGATATCTCAGCTCTGGAAGGGTCTAGAGCCTCCATTTTTGCATTCAGGTCAAAGTCTCACAGCCCTCTATCAGAATCCAGAGTTTTGTGAAGATTGGAGAAACTTAATTTTTCGCCTGAAAATGAAAAAAAACAAAAGGGGTAACACTGTCGTTTTTTTTTTCGGGTCGAAATTTTGAATTTCGATATCTCAGCTCTGGAAGGGTCTAGAGCCTCCATTTTTGCACTCAGGTCAAAGTCTTACAGCCCTCTATCATAATCCAGAGTTTTGAGAAGATTGGAGAAACTCAATTTTTCGCCCGAAAATGAAAAAAAACAAAAGGGGTAACACTGTCGGTTTTTTTTCGGGTCGAAATTTTGAATTTCGATATCTCAGCTCTGGAAGGGTCTAGAGCCTCCATTTTTGCACTCAGGTCAAAGTCTTACAGCCCTCTATCATAATCCAGAGTTTTGAGAAGATTGGAGAAACTCAATTTTTCGCCCAAAAATGAAAAAAAACAAAAGGGGTAACACTGTCGTTTTTTTTTCGGGTCGAAATTTTGAATTTCGATATCTCAGCTCTGGAAGGGTCTAGAGCCTCCATTTTTGCACTC
The DNA here is from genome assembly GCF_988280905.1 of Pimephales promelas. Classification (NCBI taxonomy): domain Eukaryota; kingdom Metazoa; phylum Chordata; class Actinopteri; order Cypriniformes; family Leuciscidae; genus Pimephales; species Pimephales promelas. The sequence goes on from NC_142783.1 coordinate 27,614,979, forward strand.
AGGTCAAAGTCTTACAGCCCTCTATCATAATCCAGAGTTTTGAGAAGATTGGAGAAACTAAATTTTTCGCCCAAAAATGAAAAAAAACAAAAGGGGTAACACTGTCGTTTTTTTTTCGGGTCGAAATTTTGAATTTCGATATCTCAGCTCTGGAAGGGTCTAGAGCCTCCATTTTTGCACCCAGGTCAAAGTCTCACAGCCCTCTATCATAATCCAGAGTTTTGAGAAGATTGGAGAAACTCAATTTTTCGCCCGAAAATGAAAAAAAACAAAAGGGGTAACACTGTCGTTTTTTTTTCGGGTCGAAATTTTGAATTTCGATATCTCAGCTCTGGAAGGGTCTAGAGCCTCCATTTTTGCACTCAGGTCAAAGTCTCACAGCCCTCTCTTAGAATCCAGAGTTTTGAGAAGATTGGAGAAACTTAATTTTTCGCCCGAAAATGAAAAAAAACGAAAGGGGTAACACTGTCGTTTTTTTTTCGGGTTGAAATTTTGAATTTCGATATCTCAGCTCTGGAAGGGTCTAGAGCCTCCATTTTTGCACTCAGGTCAAAGTCTCACAGCCCTCTATCAGAATCCAGAGTTTTGAGAAGATTGGAGAAACTCAATTTTTCGCCCTAAAATGAAAAAAAACGAAAGGGGTAACACTGTCGTTTTTTTTTCGGGTCGAAATTTTGAATTTCGATATCTCAGCTCTGGAAGGGTCTAGAGCCTCCATTTTTGCACTCAGGTCAAAGTCTCACAGCCCTCTATCAGAATCCAGAGTTTTGTGAAGATTGGAGAAACTCAATTTTTCGCCTGAAAATGAAAAAAAACAAAAGGGGTAACACTGTCGTTTTTTTTTTCGGGTCGAAATTTAGAATTTCGATATCTCAGCTCTGGAAGGGTCTAGAGCCTCCATCTTTGCACTCAGGTCAAAGTCTTACAGCCCTCTATCATAATCCAGAGTTTTGAGAAGATTGGAGAAACTCAATTTTTCGCCCGAAAATGAAAAAAAACAAAAGGGGTAACACTGTCGTTTTTTTTTCGGGTCGAAATTTAGAATTTCGATATCTCAGCTCTGGAAGGGTCTAGAGCCTCCATTTTTGCACTCAGGTCAAAGTCTTACAGCCCTCTATCATAATCCAGAGTTTTGAGAAGATTGGAGAAACTCAATTTTTCACCCAAAAATGAAAAAAAAAACAAAAGGGGTAAGTAACACTGTCGTTTTTTTTTCGGGTCGAAATTTTGAATTTCGATATCTCAGCTCTGGAAGGGTCTAGAGCCTCCATTTTTGCACTCAGGTCAAAGTCTTACAGCCCTCTATCATAATCCAGAGTTTTGAGAAGATTGGAGAAACTCAATTTTTCGCCCAAAAATGAAAAAAAACAAAAGGGGTAACACTGTCGTTTTTTTTTCGGGTCGAAATTTTGAATTTCGATATCTCAGCTCTGGAAGGGTCTAGAGCCTCCATTTTTGCACTCAGGTCAAAGTCTTACAGCCCTCTATCATAATCCAGAGTTTTGAGAAGATTGGAGAAACTCAATTTTTCGCCCAAAAATGAAAAAAAACAAAAGGGGTAACACTGTCGTTTTTTTTTCGGGTCGAAATTTTGAATTTCGATATCTCAGCTCTGGAAGGGTCTAGAGCCTCCATTTTTGCACTCAGGTCAAAGTCTCACAGCCCTCTATCATAATCCAGAGTTTTGAGAAGATTGGAGAAACTCAATTTTTCGCCCGAAAATGAAAAAAAACAAAAGGGGTAACACTGTCGTTTTTTTTTCGGGTCGAAATTTTGAATTTCGATATCTCAGCTCTGGAAGGGTCTAGAGCCTCCATTTTTGCACTCAGGTCAAAGTCTTACAGCCCTCTATCAGAATCCAGAGTTTTGAGAAGATTGGAGAAACTCAATTTTTCCTCCGAAAATGAAAAAAAACAAAAGGGGTAACACTGTCGTTTTTTTTTCGGGTCGAAATTTTGAATTTCGATATCTCAGCTCTGGAAGGGTCTAGAGCCTCCATTTTTGCACTCAGGTCAAAGTCTTACAGCCCTCTATCATAATCCAGAGTTGTGAGAAGATTGGAGAAACTCAATTTTTCGCCCGAAAATGAAAAAAAACAAAAGGGGGTAACACTGTCGTTTTTTTTTCGGGTCGAAATTTTGAATTTCGATATCTCAGCTCTGGAAGGGTCTAGAGCCTCCATTTTTGCACTCAGGTCAAAGTCTCACAGCCCTCTATCAGAATCCAGAGTTTTGTGAAGATTGGAGAAACTTAATTTTTCGCCCGAAAATGAAAAAAAACGAAAGGGGTAACACTGTCGTTTTTTTTTCGGGTCGAAATTTTGAATTTCGATATCTCAGCTCTGGAAGGGTCTAGAGCCTCCATTTTTGCACTCAGGTCAAAGTCTCACAGCCCTCTATCAGAATCCAGAGTTTTGTGAAGATTGGAGAAACTTAATTTTTCGCCCAAAAATGAAAAAAAACGAAAGGGGTAACACTGTCGTTTTTTTTTCGGGTCGAAATTTTGAATTTCGATATCTCAGCTCTGGAAGGGTCTAGAGCCTCCATTTTTGCACTCAGGTCAAAGTCTCACAGCCCTCTATCATAATCCAGAGTTTTGAGAAGATTGGAGAAACTCAATTTTTCGCCCGAAAATGAAAAAAAACAAAAGGGGTAACACTGTCGTTTTTTTTTCGGGTCGAAATTTTTAATTTCGATATCTCAGCTCTGGAAGGGTCTAGAGCCTCCATTTTTGCATTCAGGTCAAAGTCTCACAGCCCTCTATCAGAATCCAGAGTTTTGTGAAGATTGGAGAAACTTAATTTTTCGCCTGAAAATGAAAAAAAACAAAAGGGGTAACACTGTCGTTTTTTTTTTCGGGTCGAAATTTTGAATTTCGATATCTCAGCTCTGGAAGGGTCTAGAGCCTCCATTTTTGCACTCAGGTCAAAGTCTTACAGCCCTCTATCATAATCCAGAGTTTTGAGAAGATTGGAGAAACTCAATTTTTCGCCCGAAAATGAAAAAAAACAAAAGGGGTAACACTGTCGGTTTTTTTTCGGGTCGAAATTTTTAATTTCGATATCTCAGCTCTGGAAGGGTCTAGAGCCTCCATTTTTGCACTCAGGTCAAAGTCTTACAGCCCTCTATCATAATCCAGAGTTTTGAGAAGATTGGAGAAACTCAATTTTTCGCCCAAAAATGAAAAAAAACAAAAGGGGTAACACTGTCGTTTTTTTTTCGGGTCGAAATTTTGAATTTCGATATCTCAGCTCTGGAAGGGTCTAGAGCCTCCATTTTTGCACTCAGGTCAAAGTCTTACAGCCCTCTATCATAATCCAGAGTTTTGAGAAGATTGGAGAAACTCAATTTTTCGCCCAAAAATGAAAAAAAACAAAAGGGGTAACACTGTCGTTTTTTTTTCGGGTCGAAATTTTGAATTTCGATATCTCAGCTCTGGAAGGGTCTAGAGCCTCCATTTTTGCACTCAGGTCAAAGTCTCACAGCCCTCTATCATAATCCAGAGTTTTGAGAAGATTGGAGAAACTCAATTTTTCGCCCGAAAATGAAAAAAAACAAAAGGGGTAACACTGTCGTTTTTTTTTCGGGTCGAAATTTTGAATTTCGATATCTCAGCTCTGGAAGGGTCTAGAGCCTCCATTTTTGCACTCAGGTCAAAGTCTCACAGCCCTCTCTTAGAATCCAGAGTTTTGAGAAGATTGGAGAAACTCAATTTTTCGCCCGAAAATGAAAAAAAACGAAAGGGGTAACACTGTCGTTTTTTTTTCGGGTCGAAATTTTGAATTTCGATATCTCAGCTCTGGAAGGGTCTAGAGCCTCCATTTTTGCACTCAGGTCAAAGTCTCACAGCCCTCTATCAGAATCCAGAGTTTTGAGAAGATTGGAGAAACTTAATTTTTCGCCCGAAAATGAAAAAAAACGAAAGGGGTAACACTGTCGTTTTTTTTTCGGGTTGAAATTTTGAATTTCGATATCTCAGCTTTGGAAGGGTCTAGAGCCTCCATTTTTGCACTCAGGTCAAAGTCTTACAGCCCTCTATCATAATCCAGAGTTTTGAGAAGATTGGAGAAACTCAATTTTTCGCCCGAAAATGAAAAAAAACAAAAGGGGTAACACTGTCGTTTTTTTTTCGGGTCGAAATTTTGAATTTCGATATCTCAGCTCTGGAAGGGTCTAGAGCCTCCATTTTTGCACTCAGGTCAAAGTCTCACAGCCCTCTATCAGAATCCAGAGTTTTGAGAAGATTGGAGAAACTCAATTTTTCGCCCTAAAATAAAAAAAAACGAAAGGGGTAACACTGTCGTTTTTTTTTCGGGTCGAAATTTTGAATTTCGATATCTCAGCTCTGGAAGGGTCTAGAGCCTCCATTTTTGCACTCAGGTCAAAGTCTCACAGCCCTCTATCAGAATCCAGAGTTTTGTGAAGATTGGAGAAACTCAATTTTTCGCCTGAAAATGAAAAAAAACAAAAGGGGTAACACTGTCGTTTTTTTTTTCGGGTCGAAATTTTGAATTTCGATATCTCAGCTCTGGAAGGGTCTAGAGCCTCCATCTTTGCACTCAGGTCAAAGTCTTACAGCCCTCTATCATAATCCAGAGTTTTGAGAAGATTGGAGAAACTCAATTTTTCGCCCGAAAATGAAAAAAAACAAAAGGGGTAACACTGTCGTTTTTTTTTCGGGTCGAAATTTAGAATTTCGATATCTCAGCTCTGGAAGGGTCTAGAGCCTCCATTTTTGCACTCAGGTCAAAGTCTTACAGCCCTCTATCATAATCCAGAGTTTTGAGAAGATTGGAGAAACTCAATTTTTCGCCCAAAAATGAAAAAAAAAACAAAAGGGGTAACACTGTCGTTTTTTTTTCGGGTCGAAATTTTGAATTTCGATATCTCAGCTCTGGAAGGGTCTAGAGCCTCCATTTTTGCACTCAGGTCAAAGTCTTACAGCCCTCTATCATAATCCAGAGTTTTGAGAAGATTGGAGAAACTCAATTTTTCGCCCAAAAATGAAAAAAAACAAAAGGGGTAACACTGTCGTTTTTTTTTCGGGTCGAAATTTTGAATTTCGATATCTCAGCTCTGGAAGGGTCTAGAGCCTCCATTTTTGCACTCAGGTCAAAGTCTTACAGCCCTCTATCATAATCCAGAGTTTTGAGAAGATTGGAGAAACTCAATTTTTCGCCCAAAAATGAAAAAAAACAAAAGGGGTAACACTGTCGTTTTTTTTTCGGGTCGAAATTTTGAATTTCGATATCTCAGCTCTGGAAGGGTCTAGAGCCTCCATTTTTGCACTCAGGTCAAAGTCTCACAGCCCTCTATCATAATCCAGAGTTTTGAGAAGATTGGAGAAACTCAATTTTTCGCCCGAAAATGAAAAAAAACAAAAGCAACACTGTCGTTTTTTTTTCGGGTCGAAATTTTGAATTTCGATATCTCAGCTCTGGAAGGGTCTAGAGCCTCCATTTTTGCACTCAGGTCAAAGTCTCACAGCCCTCTATCAGAATCCAGAGTTTTGAGAAGATTGGAGAAACTTAATTTTTCGCCCGAAAATGAAAAAAAACGAAAGGGGTAACACTGTCGTTTTTTTTTCGGGTCGAAATTTTGAATTTCGATATCTCAGCTCTGGAAGGGTCTAGAGCCTCCATTTTTGCACTCAGGTCAAAGTCTCACAGCCCTCTATCAGAATCCAGAGTTTTGTGAAGATTGGAGAAACTTAATTTTTCGCCCAAAAATGAAAAAAAACGAAAGGGGTAACACTGTCGTTTTTTTTTCGGGTCGAAATTTTGAATTTCGATATCTCAGCTCTGGAAGGGTCTAGAGCCTCCATTTTTGCACTCAGGTCAAAGTCTCACAGCCCTCTATCATAATCCAGAGTTTTGAGAAGATTGGAGAAACTCAATTTTTCGCCCGAAAATGAAAAAAAACAAAAGGGGTAACACTGTCGTTTTTTTTTCGGGTCGAAATTTTTAATTTCGATATCTCAGCTCTGGAAGGGTCTAGAGCCTCCATTTTTGCATTCAGGTCAAAGTCTCACAGCCCTCTATCAGAATCCAGAGTTTTGTGAAGATTGGAGAAACTTAATTTTTCGCCTGAAAATGAAAAAAAACAAAAGGGGTAACACTGTCGTTTTTTTTTTCGGGTCGAAATTTTGAATTTCGATATCTCAGCTCTGGAAGGGTCTAGAGCCTCCATTTTTGCACTCAGGTCAAAGTCTTACAGCCCTCTATCATAATCCAGAGTTTTGAGAAGATTGGAGAAACTCAATTTTTCGCCCGAAAATGAAAAAAAACAAAAGGGGTAACACTGTCGGTTTTTTTTCGGGTCGAAATTTTGAATTTCGATATCTCAGCTCTGGAAGGGTCTAGAGCCTCCATTTTTGCACTCAGGTCAAAGTCTTACAGCCCTCTATCATAATCCAGAGTTTTGAGAAGATTGGAGAAACTCAATTTTTCGCCCAAAAATGAAAAAAAACAAAAGGGGTAACACTGTCGTTTTTTTTTCGGGTCGAAATTTTGAATTTCGATATCTCAGCTCTGGAAGGGTCTAGAGCCTCCATTTTTGCACTCAGGTCAAAGTCTTACAGCCCTCTATCATAATCCAGAGTTTTGAGAAGATTGGAGAAACTCAATTTTTCGCCCAAAAATGAAAAAAAACAAAAGGGGTAACACTGTCGGGTTTTTTTCGGGTCGAAATTTTTAATTTCGATATCTCAGCTCTGGAAGGGTCTAGAGCCTCCATTTTTGCACTCAGGTCAAAGTCTCACAGCCCTCTATCAGAATCCAGAGTTTTGTGAAGATTGGAGAAACTTAATTTTTCGCCCGAAAATGAAAAAAAACGAAAGGGGTAACACTGTCGTTTTTTTTTCGGGTCGAAATTTTGAATTTCGATATCTCAGCTCTGGAAGGGTCTAGAGCCTCCATTTTTGCACTCAGGTCAAAGTCTCACAGCCCTCTATCAGAATCCAGAGTTTTGTGAAGATTGGAGAAACTTAATTTTTCGCCCAAAAATGAAAAAAAACGAAAGGGGTAACACTGTCGTTTTTTTTTCGGGTCGAAATTTTGAATTTCGATATCTCAGCTCTGGAAGGGTCTAGAGCCTCCATTTTTGCACTCAGGTCAAAGTCTCACAGCCCTCTATCATAATCCAGAGTTTTGAGAAGATTGGAGAAACTCAATTTTTCGCCCGAAAATGAAAAAAAAACAAAAGGGGTAACACTGTCGTTTTTTTTTCGGGTCGAAATTTTTAATTTCGATATCTCAGCTCTGGAAGGGTCTAGAGCCTCCATTTTTGCATTCAGGTCAAAGTCTCACAGCCCTCTATCAGAATCCAGAGTTTTGTGAAGATTGGAGAAACTTAATTTTTCGCCTGAAAATGAAAAAAAACAAAAGGGGTAACACTGTCGTTTTTTTTTTCGGGTCGAAATTTTGAATTTCGATATCTCAGCTCTGGAAGGGTCTAGAGCCTCCATTTTTGCACTCAGGTCAAAGTCTTACAGCCCTCTATCATAATCCAGAGTTTTGAGAAGATTGGAGAAACTCAATTTTTCGCCCGAAAATGAAAAAAAACAAAAGGGGTAACACTGTCGGTTTTTTTTCGGGTCGAAATTTTGAATTTCGATATCTCAGCTCTGGAAGGGTCTAGAGCCTCCATTTTTGCACTCAGGTCAAAGTCTTACAGCCCTCTATCATAATCCAGAGTTTTGAGAAGATTGGAGAAACTCAATTTTTCGCCCGAAAATGAAAAAAAACAAAAGGGGTAACACTGTCGGTTTTTTTTCGGGTCGAAATTTTGAATTTCGATATCTCAGCTCTGGAAGGGTCTAGAGCCTCCATTTTTGCACTCAGGTCAAAGTCTTACAGCCCTCTATCATAATCCAGAGTTTTGAGAAGATTGGAGAAACTCAATTTTTCGCCCGAAAATGAAAAAAAACAAAAGGGGTAACACTGTCGTTTTTTTTTCGGGTCGAAATTTTGAATTTCGATATCTCAGCTCTGGAAGGGTCTAGAGCCTCCATTTTTGCACTCAGGTCAAAGTCTCACAGCCCTCTATCAGAATCCAGAGTTTTGTGAAGATTGGAGAAACTCAATTTTTCGCCTGAAAATGAAAAAAAACAAAAGGGGTAACACTGTCGTTTTTTTTTTCGGGTCGAAATTTAGAATTTCGATATCTCAGCTCTGGAAGGGTCTAGAGCCTCCATCTTTGCACTCAGGTCAAAGTCTTACAGCCCTCTATCATAATCCAGAGTTTTGAGAAGATTGGAGAAACTCAATTTTTCGCCCGAAAATGAAAAAAAACAAAAGGGGTAACACTGTCGTTTTTTTTTCGGGTCGAAATTTAGAATTTCGATATCTCAGCTCTGGAAGGGTCTAGAGCCTCCATTTTTGCACTCAGGTCAAAGTCTTACAGCCCTCTATCATAATCCAGAGTTTTGAGAAGATTGGAGAAACTCAATTTTTCACCCAAAAATGAAAAAAAAAACAAAAGGGGTAACACTGTCGTTTTTTTTTCGGGTCGAAATTTTGAATTTCGATATCTCAGCTCTGGAAGGGTCTAGAGCCTCCATTTTTGCACTCAGGTCAAAGTCTTACAGCCCTCTATCATAATCCAGAGTTTTGAGAAGATTGGAGAAACTCAATTTTTCGCCCAAAAATGAAAAAAAACAAAAGGGGTAACACTGTCGGTTTTTTTTCGGGTCGAAATTTTGAATTTCGATATCTCAGCTCTGGAAGGGTCTAGAGCCTCCATTTTTGCACTCAGGTCAAAGTCTCACAGCCCTCTATCAGAATCCAGAGTTTTGTGAAGATTGGAGAAACTTAATTTTTCGCCCGAAAATGAAAAAAAACGAAAGGGGTAACACTGTCGTTTTTTTTTCGGGTCGAAATTTTGAATTTCGATATCTCAGCTCTGGAAGGGTCTAGAGCCTCCATTTTTGCACTCAGGTCAAAGTCTCACAGCCCTCTATCAGAATCCAGAGTTTTGTGAAGATTGGAGAAACTTAATTTTTCGCCCAAAAATGAAAAAAAACGAAAGGGGTAACACTGTCGTTTTTTTTTCGGGTCGAAATTTTGAATTTCGATATCTCAGCTCTGGAAGGGTCTAGAGCCTCCATTTTTGCACTCAGGTCAAAGTCTCACAGCCCTCTATCATAATCCAGAGTTTTGAGAAGATTGGAGAAACTCAATTTTTCGCCCGAAAATGAAAAAAAAACAAAAGGGGTAACACTGTCGTTTTTTTTTCGGGTCGAAATTTTTAATTTCGATATCTCAGCTCTGGAAGGGTCTAGAGCCTCCATTTTTGCATTCAGGTCAAAGTCTCACAGCCCTCTATCAGAATCCAGAGTTTTGTGAAGATTGGAGAAACTAAATTTTTCGCCTGAAAATGAAAAAAAACAAAAGGGGTAACACTGTCGTTTTTTTTTTCGGGTCGAAATTTTGAATTTCGATATCTCAGCTCTGGAAGGGTCTAGAGCCTCCATTTTTGCACTCAGGTCAAAGTCTTACAGCCCTCTATCATAATCCAGAGTTTTGAGAAGATTGGAGAAACTCAATTTTTCGCCCGAAAATGAAAAAAAACAAAAGGGGTAACACTGTCGGTTTTTTTTCGGGTCGAAATTTTGAATTTCGATATCTCAGCTCTGGAAGGGTCTAGAGCCTCCATTTTTGCACTCAGGTCAAAGTCTTACAGCCCTCTATCATAATCCAGAGTTTTGAGAAGATTGGAGAAACTCAATTTTTCGCCCGAAAATGAAAAAAAACAAAAGGGGTAACACTGTCGTTTTTTTTTCGGGTCGAAATTTTGAATTTCGATATCTCAGCTCTGGAAGGGTCTAGAGCCTCCATTTTTGCACTCAGGTCAAAGTCTCACAGCCCTCTATCAGAATCCAGAGTTTTGAGAAGATTGGAGAAACTCAATTTTTCGCCCTAAAATGAAAAAAAACGAAAGGGGTAACACTGTCGTTTTTTTTTCGGGTCGAAATTTTGAATTTCGATATCTCAGCTCTGGAAGGGTCTAGAGCCTCCATTTTTGCACTCAGGTCAAAGTCTCACAGCCCTCTATCAGAATCCAGAGTTTTGTGAAGATTGGAGAAACTCAATTTTTCGCCTGAAAATGAAAAAAAACAAAAGGGGTAACACTGTCGTTTTTTTTTTCGGGTCGAAATTTAGAATTTCGATATCTCAGCTCTGGAAGGGTCTAGAGCCTCCATCTTTGCACTCAGGTCAAAGTCTTACAGCCCTCTATCATAATCCAGAGTTTTGAGAAGATTGGAGAAACTCAATTTTTCGCCCGAAAATGAAAAAAAACAAAAGGGGTAACACTGTCGTTTTTTTTTCGGGTCGAAATTTAGAATTTCGATATCTCAGCTCTGGAAGGGTCTAGAGCCTCCATTTTTGCACTCAGGTCAAAGTCTTACAGCCCTCTATCATAATCCAGAGTTTTGAGAAGATTGGAGAAACTCAATTTTTCACCCAAAAATGAAAAAAAAAACAAAAGGGGTAACACTGTCGTTTTTTTTTCGGGTCGAAATTTTGAATTTCGATATCTCAGCTCTGGAAGGGTCTAGAGCCTCCATTTTTGCACTCAGGTCAAAGTCTTACAGCCCTCTATCATAATCCAGAGTTTTGAGAAGATTGGAGAAACTCAATTTTTCGCCCAAAAATGAAAAAAAACAAAAGGGGTAACACTGTCGTTTTTTTTTCGGGTCGAAATTTTGAATTTCGATATCTCAGCTCTGGAAGGGTCTAGAGCCTCCATTTTTGCACTCAGGTCAAAGTCTTACAGCCCTCTATCATAATCCAGAGTTTTGAGAAGATTGGAGAAACTCAATTTTTCGCCCAAAAATGAAAAAAAACAAAAGGGGTAACACTGTCGTTTTTTTTTCGGGTCGAAATTTTGAATTTCGATATCTCAGCTCTGGAAGGGTCTAGAGCCTCCATTTTTGCACTCAGGTCAAAGTCTCACAGCCCTCTATCATAATCCAGAGTTTTGAGAAGATTGGAGAAACTCAATTTTTCGCCCGAAAATGAAAAAAAACAAAAGGGGTAACACTGTCGTTTTTTTTTCGGGTCGAAATTTTGAATTTCGATATCTCAGCTCTGGAAGGGTCTAGAGCCTCCATTTTTGCACTCAGGTCAAAGTCTTACAGCCCTCTATCAGAATCCAGAGTTTTGAGAAGATTGGAGAAACTCAATTTTTCCTCCGAAAATGAAAAAAAACAAAAGGGGTAACACTGTCGTTTTTTTTTCGGGTCGAAATTTTGAATTTCGATATCTCAGCTCTGGAAGGGTCTAGAGCCTCCATTTTTGCACTCAGGTCAAAGTCTTACAGCCCTCTATCATAATCCAGAGTTGTGAGAAGATTGGAGAAACTCAATTTTTCGCCCGAAAATGAAAAAAAACAAAAGGGGGTAACACTGTCGTTTTTTTTTCGGGTCGAAATTTTGAATTTCGATATCTCAGCTCTGGAAGGGTCTAGAGCCTCCATTTTTGCACTCAGGTCAAAGTCTCACAGCCCTCTATCAGAATCCAGAGTTTTGTGAAGATTGGAGAAACTTAATTTTTCGCCCGAAAATGAAAAAAAACGAAAGGGGTAACACTGTCGTTTTTTTTTCGGGTCGAAATTTTGAATTTCGATATCTCAGCTCTGGAAGGGTCTAGAGCCTCCATTTTTGCACTCAGGTCAAAGTCTCACAGCCCTCTATCAGAATCCAGAGTTTTGTGAAGATTGGAGAAACTTAATTTTTCGCCCAAAAATGAAAAAAAACGAAAGGGGTAACACTGTCGTTTTTTTTTCGGGTCGAAATTTTGAATTTCGATATCTCAGCTCTGGAAGGGTCTAGAGCCTCCATTTTTGCACTCAGGTCAAAGTCTCACAGCCCTCTATCATAATCCAGAGTTTTGAGAAGATTGGAGAAACTCAATTTTTCGCCCGAAAATGAAAAAAAACAAAAGGGGTAACACTGTCGTTTTTTTTTCGGGTCGAAATTTTTAATTTCGATATCTCAGCTCTGGAAGGGTCTAGAGCCTCCATTTTTGCATTCAGGTCAAAGTCTCACAGCCCTCTATCAGAATCCAGAGTTTTGTGAAGATTGGAGAAACTTAATTTTTCGCCTGAAAATGAAAAAAAACAAAAGGGGTAACACTGTCGTTTTTTTTTTCGGGTCGAAATTTTGAATTTCGATATCTCAGCTCTGGAAGGGTCTAGAGCCTCCATTTTTGCACTCAGGTCAAAGTCTTACAGCCCTCTATCATAATCCAGAGTTTTGAGAAGATTGGAGAAACTCAATTTTTCGCCCGAAAATGAAAAAAAACAAAAGGGGTAACACTGTCGGTTTTTTTTCGGGTCGAAATTTTTAATTTCGATATCTCAGCTCTGGAAGGGTCTAGAGCCTCCATTTTTGCACTCAGGTCAAAGTCTTACAGCCCTCTATCATAATCCAGAGTTTTGAGAAGATTGGAGAAACTCAATTTTTCGCCCAAAAATGAAAAAAAACAAAAGGGGTAACACTGTCGTTTTTTTTTCGGGTCGAAATTTTGAATTTCGATATCTCAGCTCTGGAAGGGTCTAGAGCCTCCATTTTTGCACTCAGGTCAAAGTCTTACAGCCCTCTATCATAATCCAGAGTTTTGAGAAGATTGGAGAAACTCAATTTTTCGCCCAAAAATGAAAAAAAACAAAAGGGGTAACACTGTCGTTTTTTTTTCGGGTCGAAATTTTGAATTTCGATATCTCAGCTCTGGAAGGGTCTAGAGCCTCCATTTTTGCACTCAGGTCAAAGTCTCACAGCCCTCTATCATAATCCAGAGTTTTGAGAAGATTGGAGAAACTCAATTTTTCGCCCGAAAATGAAAAAAAACAAAAGGGGTAACACTGTCGTTTTTTTTTCGGGTCGAAATTTTGAATTTCGATATCTCAGCTCTGGAAGGGTCTAGAGCCTCCATTTTTGCACTCAGGTCAAAGTCTCACAGCCCTCTCTTAGAATCCAGAGTTTTGAGAAGATTGGAGAAACTCAATTTTTCGCCCGAAAATGAAAAAAAACGAAAGGGGTAACACTGTCGTTTTTTTTTCGGGTCGAAATTTTGAATTTCGATATCTCAGCTCTGGAAGGGTCTAGAGCCTCCATTTTTGCACTCAGGTCAAAGTCTCACAGCCCTCTATCAGAATCCAGAGTTTTGAGAAGATTGGAGAAACTTAATTTTTCGCCCGAAAATGAAAAAAAACGAAAGGGGTAACACTGTCGTTTTTTTTTCGGGTTGAAATTTTGAATTTCGATATCTCAGCTTTGGAAGGGTCTAGAGCCTCCATTTTTGCACTCAGGTCAAAGTCTTACAGCCCTCTATCATAATCCAGAGTTTTGAGAAGATTGGAGAAACTCAATTTTTCGCCCGAAAATGAAAAAAAACAAAAGGGGTAACACTGTCGTTTTTTTTTCGGGTCGAAATTTTGAATTTCGATATCTCAGCTCTGGAAGGGTCTAGAGCCTCCATTTTTGCACTCAGGTCAAAGTCTCACAGCCCTCTATCAGAATCCAGAGTTTTGAGAAGATTGGAGAAACTCAATTTTTCGCCCTAAAATAAAAAAAAACGAAAGGGGTAACACTGTCGTTTTTTTTTCGGGTCGAAATTTGGAATTTCGATATCTCAGCTCTGGAAGGGTCTAGAGCCTCCATTTTTGCACTCAGGTCAAAGTCTCACAGCCCTCTATCAGAATCCAGAGTTTTGTGAAGATTGGAGAAACTCAATTTTTCGCCTGAAAATGAAAAAAAACAAAAGGGGTAACACTGTCGTTTTTTTTTTCGGGTCGAAATTTTGAATTTCGATATCTCAGCTCTGGAAGGGTCTAGAGCCTCCATCTTTGCACTCAGGTCAAAGTCTTACAGCCCTCTATCATAATCCAGAGTTTTGAGAAGATTGGAGAAACTCAATTTTTCGCCCGAAAATGAAAAAAAACAAAAGGGGTAACACTGTCGTTTTTTTTTCGGGTCGAAATTTAGAATTTCGATATCTCAGCTCTGGAAGGGTCTAGAGCCTCCATTTTTGCACTCAGGTCAAAGTCTTACAGCCCTCTATCATAATCCAGAGTTTTGAGAAGATTGGAGAAACTCAATTTTTCGCCCAAAAATGAAAAAAAAAACAAAAGGGGTAACACTGTCGTTTTTTTTTCGGGTCGAAATTTTGAATTTCGATATCTCAGCTCTGGAAGGGTCTAGAGCCTCCATTTTTGCACTCAGGTCAAAGTCTTACAGCCCTCTATCATAATCCAGAGTTTTGAGAAGATTGGAGAAACTCAATTTTTCGCCCAAAAATGAAAAAAAACAAAAGGGGTAACACTGTCGTTTTTTTTTCGGGTCGAAATTTTGAATTTCGATATCTCAGCTCTGGAAGGGTCTAGAGCCTCCATTTTTGCACTCAGGTCAAAGTCTTACAGCCCTCTATCATAATCCAGAGTTTTGAGAAGATTGGAGAAACTCAATTTTTCGCCCAAAAATGAAAAAAAACAAAAGGGGTAACACTGTCGTTTTTTTTTCGGGTCGAAATTTTGAATTTCGATATCTCAGCTCTGGAAGGGTCTAGAGCCTCCATTTTTGCACTCAGGTCAAAGTCTCACAGCCCTCTATCATAATCCAGAGTTTTGAGAAGATTGGAGAAACTCAATTTTTCGCCCGAAAATGAAAAAAAACAAAAGCAACACTGTCGTTTTTTTTTCGGGTCGAAATTTTGAATTTCGATATCTCAGCTCTGGAAGGGTCTAGAGCCTCCATTTTTGCACTCAGGTCAAAGTCTTACAGCCCTCTATCAGAATCCAGAGTTTTGAGAAGATTGGAGAAACTCAATTTTTCCTCCGAAAATGAAAAAAAACAAAAGGGGTAACACTGTCGTTTTTTTTTTCGGGTCGAAATTTTGAATTTCGATATCTCAGCTCTGGAAGGGTCTAGAGCCTCCATTTTTGCACTCAGGTCAAAGTCTTACAGCCCTCTATCATAATCCAGAGTTGTGAGAAGATTGGAGAAACTCAATTTTTCGCCCGAAAATGAAAAAAAACAAAAGGGGTAACACTGTCGTTTTTTTTTTCGGGTCGAAATTTTGAATTTCGATATCTCAGCTCTGGAAGGGTCTAGAGCCTCCATTTTTGCACTCAGGTCAAAGTCTCACAGCCCTCTATCATAATCCAGAGTTTTGAGAAGATTGGAGAAACTCAATTTTTCGCCCGAAAATGAAAAAAAAACAAAAGGGGTAACACTGTCGTTTTTTTTTTCGGGTCGAAATTTTGAATTTCGATATCTCAGCTCTGGAAGGGTCTAGAGCCTCCATTTTTGCACTCAGGTCAAAGTCTTACAGCCCTCTATCATAATCCAGAGTTTTGTGAAGATTGGAGAAACTTAATTTTTCGCCCGAAAATGAAAAAAAACGAAAGGGGTAACACTGTCGTTTTTTTTTCGGGTCGAAATTTTGAATTTCGATATCTCAGCTCTGGAAGGGTCTAGAGCCTCCATTTTTGCACTCAGGTCAAAGTCTCACAGCCCTCTATCAGAATCCAGAGTTTTGTGAAGATTGGAGAAACTTAATTTTTCGCCCGAAAATGAAAAAAAACAAAAGGGGTAACACTGTCGTTTTTTTTTCGGGTCGAAATTTTGAATTTCGATATCTCAGCTCTGGAAGGGTCTAGAGCCTCCATTTTTGCACTCAGGTCAAAGTCTCACAGCCCTCTATCAGAATCCAGAGTTTTGTGAAGATTGGAGAAACTTAATTTTTCGCCCGAAAATGAAAAAAAACGAAAGGGGTAACACTGTCGTTTTTTTTTCGGGTCGAAATTTTGAATTTCGATATCTCAGCTCTGGAAGGGTCTAGAGCCTCCATTTTTGCACTCAGGTCAAAGTCTCACAGCCCTCTATCATAATCCAGAGTTTTGAGAAGATTGGAGAAACTCAATTTTTCGCCCGAAAATGAAAAAAAACAAAAGGGGTAACACTGTCGTTTTTTTTTCGGGTCGAAATTTTTAATTTCGATATCTCAGCTCTGGAAGGGTCTAGAGCCTCCATTTTTGCATTCAGGTCAAAGTCTCACAGCCCTCTATCAGAATCCAGAGTTTTGTGAAGATTGGAGAAACTTAATTTTTCGCCCGAAAATGAAAAAAAACAAAAGGGGTAACACTGTCGTTTTTTTTTCGGGTCGAAATTTTGAATTTCGATATCTCAGCTCTGGAAGGGTCTAGAGCCTCCATTTTTGCACTCAGGTCAAAGTCTCACAGCCCTCTATCATAATCCAGAGTTTTGAGAAGATTGGAGAAACTCAATTTTTCGCCCGAAAATGAAAAAAAACGAAAGGGGTAACACTGTCGTTTTTTTTTCGGGTCGAAATTTTGAATTTCGATATCTCAGCTCTGGAAGGGTCTAGAGCCTCCATTTTTGCACTCAGGTCAAAGTCTCACAGCCCTCTATCAGAATCCAGAGTTTTGTGAAGATTGGAGAAACTCAATTTTTCGCCCGAAAATGAAAAAAAACGAAAGGGGTAACACTGTCGTTTTTTTTTCGGGTCGAAATTTTGAATTTCGATATCTCAGCTCTGGAAGGGTCTAGAGCCTCCATTTTTGCACTCAGGTCAAAGTCTCACAGCCCTCTATCAGAATCCAGAGTTTTGTGAAGATTGGAGAAACTTAATTTTTCGCCCGAAAATGAAAAAAAACGAAAGGGGTAACACTGTCGTTTTTTTTTCGGGTCGAAATTTTGAATTTCGATATCTCAGCTCTGGAAGGGTCTAGAGCCTCCATTTTTGCACTCAGGTCAAAGTCTCACAGCCCTCTATCAGAATCCAGAGTTTTGTGAAGATTGGAGAAACTCAATTTTTCGCCCAAAAATGAAAAAAAAACGAAAGGGGTAACACTGTCGTTTTTTTTTCGGGTTGAAATTTTGAATTTCGATATCTCAGCTTTGGAAGGGTCTAGAGCCTCCATTTTTGCACTCAGGTCAAAGTCTTACAGCCCTCTATCATAATCCAGAGTTTTGAGAAGATTGGAGAAACTCAATTTTTCGCCCGAAAATGAAAAAAAACAAAAGGGGTAACACTGTCGTTTTTTTTTCGGGTCGAAATTTTGAATTTCGATATCTCAGCTCTGGAAGGGTCTAGAGCCTCCATTTTTGCACTCAGGTCAAAGTCTCACAGCCCTCTATCAGAATCCAGAGTTTTGAGAAGATTGGAGAAACTCAATTTTTCGCCCTAAAATGAAAAAAAACGAAAGGGGTAACACTGTCGTTTTTTTTTCGGGTCGAAATTTTGAATTTCGATATCTCAGCTCTGGAAGGGTCTAGAGCCTCCATTTTTGCACTCAGGTCAAAGTCTCACAGCCCTCTATCAGAATCCAGAGTTTTGTGAAGATTGGAGAAACTCAATTTTTCGCCTGAAAATGAAAAAAAACAAAAGGGGTAACACTGTCGTTTTTTTTTTCGGGTCGAAATTTTGAATTTCGATATCTCAGCTCTGGAAGGGTCTAGAGCCTCCATCTTTGCACTCAGGTCAAAGTCTTACAGCCCTCTATCATAATCCAGAGTTTTGAGAAGATTGGAGAAACTCAATTTTTCGCCCGAAAATGAAAAAAAACAAAAGGGGTAACACTGTCGTTTTTTTTTCGGGTCGAAATTTAGAATTTCGATATCTCAGCTCTGGAAGGGTCTAGAGCCTCCATTTTTGCACTCAGGTCAAAGTCTTACAGCCCTCTATCATAATCCAGAGTTTTGAGAAGATTGGAGAAACTCAATTTGTCGCCCAAAAATGAAAAAAAAAACAAAAGGGGTAACACTGTCGTTTTTTTTTCGGGTCGAAATTTTGAATTTCGATATCTCAGCTCTGGAAGGGTCTAGAGCCTCCATTTTTGCACTCAGGTCAAAGTCTTACAGCCCTCTATCATAATCCAGAGTTTTGAGAAGATTGGAGAAACTTAATTTTTCGCCCGAAAATGAAAAAAAACGAAAGGGGTAACACTGTCGTTTTTTTTTCGGGTCGAAATTTTGAATTTCGATATCTCAGCTCTGGAAGGGTCTAGAGCCTCCATTTTTGCACTCAGGTCAAAGTCTCACAGCCCTCTATCAGAATCCAGAGTTTTGTGAAGATTGGAGAAACTTAATTTTTCGCCCAAAAATGAAAAAAAACGAAAGGGGTAACACTGTCGTTTTTTTTTCGGGTCGAAATTTTGAATTTCGATATCTCAGCTCTGGAAGGGTCTAGAGCCTCCATTTTTGCACTCAGGTCAAAGTCTCACAGCCCTCTATCATAATCCAGAGTTTTGAGAAGATTGGAGAAACTCAATTTTTCGCCCGAAAATGAAAAAAAACAAAAGGGGTAACACTGTCGTTTTTTTTTCGGGTCGAAATTTTTAATTTCGATATCTCAGCTCTGGAAGGGTCTAGAGCCTCCATTTTTGCATTCAGGTCAAAGTCTCACAGCCCTCTATCAGAATCCAGAGTTTTGTGAAGATTGGAGAAACTTAATTTTTCGCCTGAAAATGAAAAAAAACAAAAGGGGTAACACTGTCGTTTTTTTTTTCGGGTCGAAATTTTGAATTTCGATATCTCAGCTCTGGAAGGGTCTAGAGCCTCCATTTTTGCACTCAGGTCAAAGTCTTACAGCCCTCTATCATAATCCAGAGTTTTGAGAAGATTGGAGAAACTCAATTTTTCGCCCGAAAATGAAAAAAAAACAAAAGGGGTAACACTGTCGGTTTTTTTTCGGGTCGAAATTTTTAATTTCGATATCTCAGCTCTGGAAGGGTCTAGAGCCTCCATTTTTGCACTCAGGTCAAAGTCTTACAGCCCTCTATCATAATCCAGAGTTTTGAGAAGATTGGAGAAACTCAATTTTTCGCCCAAAAATGAAAAAAAACAAAAGGGGTAACACTGTCGTTTTTTTTTCGGGTCGAAATTTTGAATTTCGATATCTCAGCTCTGGAAGGGTCTAGAGCCTCCATTTTTGCACTCAGGTCAAAGTCTTACAGCCCTCTATCATAATCCAGAGTTTTGAGAAGATTGGAGAAACTCAATTTTTCGCCCAAAAATGAAAAAAAACAAAAGGGGTAACACTGTCGTTTTTTTTTCGGGTCGAAATTTTGAATTTCGATATCTCAGCTCTGGAAGGGTCTAGAGCCTCCATTTTTGCACTCAGGTCAAAGTCTCACAGCCCTCTATCATAATCCAGAGTTTTGAGAAGATTGGAGAAACTCAATTTTTCGCCCGAAAATGAAAAAAAACAAAAGGGGTAACACTGTCGTTTTTTTTTCGGGTCGAAATTTTGAATTTCGATATCTCAGCTCTGGAAGGGTCTAGAGCCTCCATTTTTGCACTCAGGTCAAAGTCTCACAGCCCTCTCTTAGAATCCAGAGTTTTGAGAAGATTGGAGAAACTCAATTTTTCGCCCGAAAATGAAAAAAAACGAAAGGGGTAACACTGTCGTTTTTTTTTCGGGTCGAAATTTTGAATTTCGATATCTCAGCTCTGGAAGGGTCTAGAGCCTCCATTTTTGCACTCAGGTCAAAGTCTCACAGCCCTCTATCAGAATCCAGAGTTTTGAGAAGATTGGAGAAACTTAATTTTTCGCCCGAAAATGAAAAAAAACGAAAGGGGTAACACTGTCGTTTTTTTTTCGGGTTGAAATTTTGAATTTCGATATCTCAGCTTTGGAAGGGTCTAGAGCCTCCATTTTTGCACTCAGGTCAAAGTCTTACAGCCCTCTATCATAATCCAGAGTTTTGAGAAGATTGGAGAAACTCAATTTTTCGCCCGAAAATGAAAAAAAACAAAAGGGGTAACACTGTCGTTTTTTTTTCGGGTCGAAATTTTGAATTTCGATATCTCAGCTCTGGAAGGGTCTAGAGCCTCCATTTTTGCACTCAGGTCAAAGTCTCACAGCCCTCTATCAGAATCCAGAGTTTTGAGAAGATTGGAGAAACTCAATTTTTCGCCCTAAAATAAAAAAAAACGAAAGGGGTAACACTGTCGTTTTTTTTTCGGGTCGAAATTTTGAATTTCGATATCTCAGCTCTGGAAGGGTCTAGAGCCTCCATTTTTGCACTCAGGTCAAAGTCTCACAGCCCTCTATCAGAATCCAGAGTTTTGTGAAGATTGGAGAAACTCAATTTTTCGCCTGAAAATGAAAAAAAACAAAAGGGGTAACACTGTCGTTTTTTTTTTCGGGTCGAAATTTTGAATTTCGATATCTCAGCTCTGGAAGGGTCTAGAGCCTCCATCTTTGCACTCAGGTCAAAGTCTTACAGCCCTCTATCATAATCCAGAGTTTTGAGAAGATTGGAGAAACTCAATTTTTCGCCCGAAAATGAAAAAAAACAAAAGGGGTAACACTGTCGTTTTTTTTTCGGGTCGAAATTTAGAATTTCGATATCTCAGCTCTGGAAGGGTCTAGAGCCTCCATTTTTGCACTCAGGTCAAAGTCTTACAGCCCTCTATCATAATCCAGAGTTTTGAGAAGATTGGAGAAACTCAATTTTTCGCCCAAAAATGAAAAAAAAAACAAAAGGGGTAACACTGTCGTTTTTTTTTCGGGTCGAAATTTTGAATTTCGATATCTCAGCTCTGGAAGGGTCTAGAGCCTCCATTTTTGCACTCAGGTCAAAGTCTTACAGCCCTCTATCATAATCCAGAGTTTTGAGAAGATTGGAGAAACTCAATTTTTCGCCCAAAAATGAAAAAAAACAAAAGGGGTAACACTGTCGTTTTTTTTTCGGGTCGAAATTTTGAATTTCGATATCTCAGCTCTGGAAGGGTCTAGAGCCTCCATTTTTGCACTCAGGTCAAAGTCTTACAGCCCTCTATCATAATCCAGAGTTTTGAGAAGATTGGAGAAACTCAATTTTTCGCCCAAAAATGAAAAAAAACAAAAGGGGTAACACTGTCGTTTTTTTTTCGGGTCGAAATTTTGAATTTCGATATCTCAGCTCTGGAAGGGTCTAGAGCCTCCATTTTTGCACTCAGGTCAAAGTCTCACAGCCCTCTATCATAATCCAGAGTTTTGAGAAGATTGGAGAAACTCAATTTTTCGCCCGAAAATGAAAAAAAACAAAAGCAACACTGTCGTTTTTTTTTCGGGTCGAAATTTTGAATTTCGATATCTCAGCTCTGGAAGGGTCTAGAGCCTCCATTTTTGCACTCAGGTCAAAGTCTTACAGCCCTCTATCAGAATCCAGAGTTTTGAGAAGATTGGAGAAACTCAATTTTTCCTCCGAAAATGAAAAAAAACAAAAGGGGTAACACTGTCGTTTTTTTTTCGGGTCGAAATTTTGAATTTCGATATCTCAGCTCTGGAAGGGTCTAGAGCCTCCATTTTTGCACTCAGGTCAAAGTCTTACAGCCCTCTATCATAATCCAGAGTTGTGAGAAGATTGGAGAAACTCAATTTTTCGCCCGAAAATGAAAAAAAACAAAAGGGGTAACACTGTCGTTTTTTTTTTCGGGTCGAAATTTTGAATTTCGATATCTCAGCTCTGGAAGGGTCTAGAGCCTCCATTTTTGCACTCAGGTCAAAGTCTCACAGCCCTCTATCATAATCCAGAGTTTTGAGAAGATTGGAGAAACTCAATTTTTCGCCCGAAAATGAAAAAAAAACAAAAGGGGTAACACTGTCGTTTTTTTTTCGGGTCGAAATTTTGAATTTCGATATCTCAGCTCTGGAAGGGTCTAGAGCCTCCATTTTTGCACTCAGGTCAAAGTCTTACAGCCCTCTATCATAATCCAGAGTTTTGTGAAGATTGGAGAAACTTAATTTTTCGCCCGAAAATGAAAAAAAACGAAAGGGGTAACACTGTCGTTTTTTTTTCGGGTCGAAATTTTGAATTTCGATATCTCAGCTCTGGAAGGGTCTAGAGCCTCCATTTTTGCACTCAGGTCAAAGTCTCACAGCCCTCTATCAGAATCCAGAGTTTTGTGAAGATTGGAGAAACTTAATTTTTCGCCCGAAAATGAAAAAAAACAAAAGGGGTAACACTGTCGTTTTTTTTTCGGGTCGAAATTTTGAATTTCGATATCTCAGCTCTGGAAGGGTCTAGAGCCTCCATTTTTGCACTCAGGTCAAAGTCTCACAGCCCTCTATCAGAATCCAGAGTTTTGTGAAGATTGGAGAAACTTAATTTTTCGCCCGAAAATGAAAAAAAACGAAAGGGGTAACACTGTCGTTTTTTTTTCGGGTCGAAATTTTGAATTTCGATATCTCAGCTCTGGAAGGGTCTAGAGCCTCCATTTTTGCACTCAGGTCAAAGTCTCACAGCCCTCTATCATAATCCAGAGTTTTGAGAAGATTGGAGAAACTCAATTTTTCGCCCGAAAATGAAAAAAAACAAAAGGGGTAACACTGTCGTTTTTTTTTCGGGTCGAAATTTTTAATTTCGATATCTCAGCTCTGGAAGGGTCTAGAGCCTCCATTTTTGCATTCAGGTCAAAGTCTCACAGCCCTCTATCAGAATCCAGAGTTTTGTGAAGATTGGAGAAACTTAATTTTTCGCCCGAAAATGAAAAAAAACAAAAGGGGTAACACTGTCGTTTTTTTTTCGGGTCGAAATTTTGAATTTCGATATCTCAGCTCTGGAAGGGTCTAGAGCCTCCATTTTTGCACTCAGGTCAAAGTCTCACAGCCCTCTATCATAATCCAGAGTTTTGAGAAGATTGGAGAAACTCAATTTTTCGCCCGAAAATGAAAAAAAACGAAAGGGGTAACACTGTCGTTTTTTTTTCGGGTCGAAATTTTGAATTTCGATATCTCAGCTCTGGAAGGGTCTAGAGCCTCCATTTTTGCACTCAGGTCAAAGTCTCACAGCCCTCTATCAGAATCCAGAGTTTTGTGAAGATTGGAGAAACTCAATTTTTCGCCCGAAAATGAAAAAAAACGAAAGGGGTAACACTGTCGTTTTTTTTTCGGGTCGAAATTTTGAATTTCGATATCTCAGCTCTGGAAGGGTCTAGAGCCTCCATTTTTGCACTCAGGTCAAAGTCTCACAGCCCTCTATCAGAATCCAGAGTTTTGTGAAGATTGGAGAAACTTAATTTTTCGCCCGAAAATGAAAAAAAACGAAAGGGGTAACACTGTCGTTTTTTTTTCGGGTCGAAATTTTGAATTTCGATATCTCAGCTCTGGAAGGGTCTAGAGCCTCCATTTTTGCACTCAGGTCAAAGTCTCACAGCCCTCTATCAGAATCCAGAGTTTTGTGAAGATTGGAGAAACTCAATTTTTCGCCCAAAAATGAAAAAAAAACGAAAGGGGTAACACTGTCGTTTTTTTTTCGGGTTGAAATTTTGAATTTCGATATCTCAGCTTTGGAAGGGTCTAGAGCCTCCATTTTTGCACTCAGGTCAAAGTCTTACAGCCCTCTATCATAATCCAGAGTTTTGAGAAGATTGGAGAAACTCAATTTTTCGCCCGAAAATGAAAAAAAACAAAAGGGGTAACACTGTCGTTTTTTTTTCGGGTCGAAATTTTGAATTTCGATATCTCAGCTCTGGAAGGGTCTAGAGCCTCCATTTTTGCACTCAGGTCAAAGTCTCACAGCCCTCTATCAGAATCCAGAGTTTTGAGAAGATTGGAGAAACTCAATTTTTCGCCCTAAAATGAAAAAAAACGAAAGGGGTAACACTGTCGTTTTTTTTTCGGGTCGAAATTTTGAATTTCGATATCTCAGCTCTGGAAGGGTCTAGAGCCTCCATTTTTGCACTCAGGTCAAAGTCTCACAGCCCTCTATCAGAATCCAGAGTTTTGTGAAGATTGGAGAAACTCAATTTTTCGCCTGAAAATGAAAAAAAACAAAAGGGGTAACACTGTCGTTTTTTTTTCGGGTCGAAATTTTGAATTTCGATATCTCAGCTCTGGAAGGGTCTAGAGCCTCCATTTTTGCACTCAGGTCAAAGTCTTACAGCCCTCTATCATAATCCAGAGTTGTGAGAAGATTGGAGAAACTCAATTTTTCGCCCGAAAATGAAAAAAAACAAAAGGGGTAACACTGTCGTTTTTTTTTTCGGGTCGAAATTTTGAATTTCGATATCTCAGCTCTGGAAGGGTCTAGAGCCTCCATTTTTGCACTCAGGTCAAAGTCTCACAGCCCTCTATCATAATCCAGAGTTTTGAGAAGATTGGAGAAACTCAATTTTTCGCCCGAAAATGAAAAAAAAACAAAAGGGGTAACACTGTCGTTTTTTTTTCGGGTCGAAATTTTGAATTTCGATATCTCAGCTCTGGAAGGGTCTAGAGCCTCCATTTTTGCACTCAGGTCAAAGTCTTACAGCCCTCTATCATAATCCAGAGTTTTGTGAAGATTGGAGAAACTTAATTTTTCGCCCGAAAATGAAAAAAAACGAAAGGGGTAACACTGTCGTTTTTTTTTCGGGTCGAAATTTTGAATTTCGATATCTCAGCTCTGGAAGGGTCTAGAGCCTCCATTTTTGCACTCAGGTCAAAGTCTCACAGCCCTCTATCAGAATCCAGAGTTTTGTGAAGATTGGAGAAACTTAATTTTTCGCCCGAAAATGAAAAAAAACAAAAGGGGTAACACTGTCGTTTTTTTTTCGGGTCGAAATTTTGAATTTCGATATCTCAGCTCTGGAAGGGTCTAGAGCCTCCATTTTTGCACTCAGGTCAAAGTCTCACAGCCCTCTATCAGAATCCAGAGTTTTGTGAAGATTGGAGAAACTTAATTTTTCGCCCGAAAATGAAAAAAAACGAAAGGGGTAACACTGTCGTTTTTTTTTCGGGTCGAAATTTTGAATTTCGATATCTCAGCTCTGGAAGGGTCTAGAGCCTCCATTTTTGCACTCAGGTCAAAGTCTCACAGCCCTCTATCATAATCCAGAGTTTTGAGAAGATTGGAGAAACTCAATTTTTCGCCCGAAAATGAAAAAAAACAAAAGGGGTAACACTGTCGTTTTTTTTTCGGGTCGAAATTTTTAATTTCGATATCTCAGCTCTGGAAGGGTCTAGAGCCTCCATTTTTGCATTCAGGTCAAAGTCTCACAGCCCTCTATCAGAATCCAGAGTTTTGTGAAGATTGGAGAAACTTAATTTTTCGCCCGAAAATGAAAAAAAACAAAAGGGGTAACACTGTCGTTTTTTTTTCGGGTCGAAATTTTGAATTTCGATATCTCAGCTCTGGAAGGGTCTAGAGCCTCCATTTTTGCACTCAGGTCAAAGTCTCACAGCCCTCTATCATAATCCAGAGTTTTGAGAAGATTGGAGAAACTCAATTTTTCGCCCGAAAATGAAAAAAAACGAAAGGGGTAACACTGTCGTTTTTTTTTCGGGTCGAAATTTTGAATTTCGATATCTCAGCTCTGGAAGGGTCTAGAGCCTCCATTTTTGCACTCAGGTCAAAGTCTCACAGCCCTCTATCAGAATCCAGAGTTTTGTGAAGATTGGAGAAACTCAATTTTTCGCCCGAAAATGAAAAAAAACGAAAGGGGTAACACTGTCGTTTTTTTTTCGGGTCGAAATTTTGAATTTCGATATCTCAGCTCTGGAAGGGTCTAGAGCCTCCATTTTTGCACTCAGGTCAAAGTCTCACAGCCCTCTATCAGAATCCAGAGTTTTGTGAAGATTGGAGAAACTTAATTTTTCGCCCGAAAATGAAAAAAAACGAAAGGGGTAACACTGTCGTTTTTTTTTCGGGTCGAAATTTTGAATTTCGATATCTCAGCTCTGGAAGGGTCTAGAGCCTCCATTTTTGCACTCAGGTCAAAGTCTCACAGCCCTCTATCAGAATCCAGAGTTTTGTGAAGATTGGAGAAACTCAATTTTTCGCCCAAAAATGAAAAAAAAACGAAAGGGGTAACACTGTCGTTTTTTTTTCGGGTTGAAATTTTGAATTTCGATATCTCAGCTTTGGAAGGGTCTAGAGCCTCCATTTTTGCACTCAGGTCAAAGTCTTACAGCCCTCTATCATAATCCAGAGTTTTGAGAAGATTGGAGAAACTCAATTTTTCGCCCGAAAATGAAAAAAAACAAAAGGGGTAACACTGTCGTTTTTTTTTCGGGTCGAAATTTTGAATTTCGATATCTCAGCTCTGGAAGGGTCTAGAGCCTCCATTTTTGCACTCAGGTCAAAGTCTCACAGCCCTCTATCAGAATCCAGAGTTTTGAGAAGATTGGAGAAACTCAATTTTTCGCCCTAAAATGAAAAAAAACGAAAGGGGTAACACTGTCGTTTTTTTTTCGGGTCGAAATTTTGAATTTCGATATCTCAGCTCTGGAAGGGTCTAGAGCCTCCATTTTTGCACTCAGGTCAAAGTCTCACAGCCCTCTATCAGAATCCAGAGTTTTGTGAAGATTGGAGAAACTCAATTTTTCGCCTGAAAATGAAAAAAAACAAAAGGGGTAACACTGTCGTTTTTTTTTTCGGGTCGAAATTTTGAATTTCGATATCTCAGCTCTGGAAGGGTCTAGAGCCTCCATCTTTGCACTCAGGTCAAAGTCTTACAGCCCTCTATCATAATCCAGAGTTTTGAGAAGATTGGAGAAACTCAATTTTTCGCCCGAAAATGAAAAAAAACAAAAGGGGTAACACTGTCGTTTTTTTTTCGGGTCGAAATTTAGAATTTCGATATCTCAGCTCTGGAAGGGTCTAGAGCCTCCATTTTTGCACTCAGGTCAAAGTCTTACAGCCCTCTATCATAATCCAGAGTTTTGAGAAGATTGGAGAAACTCAATTTGTCGCCCAAAAATGAAAAAAAAAACAAAAGGGGTAACACTGTCGTTTTTTTTTCGGGTCGAAATTTTGAATTTCGATATCTCAGCTCTGGAAGGGTCTAGAGCCTCCATTTTTGCACTCAGGTCAAAGTCTTACAGCCCTCTATCATAATCCAGAGTTTTGAGAAGATTGGAGAAACTCAATTTTTCGCCCAAAAATGAAAAAAAACAAAAGGGGTAACACTGTCGTTTTTTTTTCGGGTCGAAATTTTGAATTTCGATATCTCAGCTCTGGAAGGGTCTAGAGCCTCCATTTTTGCACTCAGGTCCAAAGTCTTACAGCCCTCTATCATAATCCAGAGTTTTGAGAAGATTGGAGAAACTCATTTTTTCGCCCAAAAATGAAAAAAAACAAAAGGGGTAACACTGTCGTTTTTTTTTCGGGTCGAAATTTTGAATTTCGATATCTCAGCTCTGGAAGGGTCTAGAGCCTCCATTTTTGCACTCAGGTCAAAGTCTCACAGCCCTCTATCATAATCCAGAGTTTTGAGAAGATTGGAGAAACTCAATTTTTCGCCCGAAAATGAAAAAAAACAAAAGGGGTAACACTGTCGTTTTTTTTTCGGGTCGAAATTTTGAATTTCGATATCTCAGCTCTGGAAGGGTCTAGAGCCTCCATTTTTGCACTCAGGTCCAAAGTCTTACAGCCCTCTATCATAATCCAGAGTTTTGAGAAGATTGGAGAAACTCATTTTTTCGCCCAAAAATGAAAAAAAACAAAAGGGGTAACACTGTCGTTTTTTTTTCGGGTCGAAATTTTGAATTTCGATATCTCAGCTCTGGAAGGGTCTAGAGCCTCCATTTTTGCACTCAGGTCAAAGTCTCACAGCCCTCTATCATAATCCAGAGTTTTGAGAAGATTGGAGAAACTCAATTTTTCGCCCGAAAATGAAAAAAAACAAAAGGGGTAACACTGTCGTTTTTTTTTCGGGTCGAAATTTTGAATTTCGATATCTCAGCTCTGGAAGGGTCTAGAGCCTCCATTTTTGCACTCAGGTCAAAGTCTTACAGCCCTCTATCAGAATCCAGAGTTTTGAGAAGATTGGAGAAACTCAATTTTTCCTCCGAAAATGAAAAAAAACAAAAGGGGTAACACTGTCGTTTTTTTTTCGGGTCGAAATTTTGAATTTCGATATCTCAGCTCTGGAAGGGTCTAGAGCCTCCATTTTTGCACTCAGGTCAAAGTCTTACAGCCCTCTATCATAATCCAGAGTTGTGAGAAGATTGGAGAAACTCAATTTTTCGCCCGAAAATGAAAAAAAACAAAAGGGGGTAACACTGTCGTTTTTTTTTCGGGTCGAAATTTTGAATTTCGATATCTCAGCTCTGGAAGGGTCTAGAGCCTCCATTTTTGCACTCAGGTCAAAGTCTCACAGCCCTCTATCATAATCCAGAGTTTTGAGAAGATTGGAGAAACTCAATTTTTCGCCCAAAAATGAAAAAAAACAAAAGGGGTAACACTGTCGTTTTTTTTTCGGGTCGAAATTTTGAATTTCGATATCTCAGCTCTGGAAGGGTCTAGAGCCTCCATTTTTGCACTCAGGTCAAAGTCTTACAGCCCTCTATCATAATCCAGAGTTTTGAGAAGATTGGAGAAACTCAATTTTTCGCCCAAAAATGAAAAAAAACAAAAGGGGTAACACTGTCGTTTTTTTTTCGGGTCGAAATTTTGAATTTCGATATCTCAGCTCTGGAAGGGTCTAGAGCCTCCATTTTTGCACTCAGGTCAAAGTCTCACAGCCCTCTATCATAATCCAGAGTTTTGAGAAGATTGGAGAAACTCAATTTTTCGCCCGAAAATGAAAAAAAACAAAAGGGGTAACACTGTCGTTTTTTTTTCGGGTCGAAATTTTGAATTTCGATATCTCAGCTCTGGAAGGGTCTAGAGCCTCCATTTTTGCACTCAGGTCAAAGTCTTACAGCCCTCTATCATAATCCAGAGTTTTGAGAAGATTGGAGAAACTAAATTTTTCCTCCGAAAATGAAAAAAAACAAAAGGGGTAACACTGTCGTTTTTTTTTCGGGTCGAAATTTTGAATTTCGATATCTCAGCTCTGGAAGGGTCTAGAGCCTCCATTTTTGCACTCAGGTCAAAGTCTTACAGCCCTCTATCATAATCCAGAGTTGTGAGAAGATTGGAGAAACTCAATTTTTCGCCCGAAAATGAAAAAAAACAAAAGGGGGTAACACTGTCGTTTTTTTTTCGGGTCGAAATTTTGAATTTCGATATCTCAGCTCTGGAAGGGTCTAGAGCCTCCATTTTTGCACTCAGGTCAAAGTCTTACAGCCCTCTATCATAATCCAGAGTTTTGTGAAGATTGGAGAAACTTAATTTTTCGCCCGAAAATGAAAAAAAACGAAAGGGGTAACACTGTCGTTTTTTTTTCGGGTCGAAATTTTGAATTTCGATATCTCAGCTCTGGAAGGGTCTAGAGCCTCCATTTTTGCACTCAGGTCAAAGTCTCACAGCCCTCTATCAGAATCCAGAGTTTTGTGAAGATTGGAGAAACTTAATTTTTCGCCCGAAAATGAAAAAAAACAAAAGGGGTAACACTGTCGTTTTTTTTTCGGGTCGAAATTTTGAATTTCGATATCTCAGCTCTGGAAGGGTCTAGAGCCTCCATTTTTGCACTCAGGTCAAAGTCTCACAGCCCTCTATCAGAATCCAGAGTTTTGTGAAGATTGGAGAAACTTAATTTTTCGCCCGAAAATGAAAAAAAACAAAAGGGGTAACACTGTCGTTTTTTTTTCGGGTCGAAATTTTGAATTTCGATATCTCAGCTCTGGAAGGGTCTAGAGCCTCCATTTTTGCACTCAGGTCAAAGTCTCACAGCCCTCTATCATAATCCAGAGTTTTGAGAAGATTGGAGAAACTCAATTTTTCGCCCGAAAATGAAAAAAAACAAAAGGGGTAACACTGTCGTTTTTTTTTCGGGTCGAAATTTTGAATTTCGATATCTCAGCTCTGGAAGGGTCTAGAGCCTCCATTTTTGCATTCAGGTCAAAGTCTCACAGCCCTCTATCAGAATCCAGAGTTTTGTGAAGATTGGAGAAACTTAATTTTTCGCCCGAAAATGAAAAAAAACAAAAGGGGTAACACTGTCGTTTTTTTTTCGGGTCGAAATTTTGAATTTCGATATCTCAGCTCTGGAAGGGTCTAGAGCCTCCATTTTTGCACTCAGGTCAAAGTCTCACAGCCCTCTATCATAATCCAGAGTTTTGAGAAGATTGGAGAAACTCAATTTTTCGCCCGAAAATGAAAAAAAACGAAAGGGGTAACACTGTCGTTTTTTTTTCGGGTCGAAATTTTGAATTTCGATATCTCAGCTCTGGAAGGGTCTAGAGCCTCCATTTTTGCACTCAGGTCAAAGTCTCACAGCCCTCTATCAGAATCCAGAGTTTTGTGAAGATTGGAGAAACTCAATTTTTCGCCCGAAAATGAAAAAAAACGAAAGGGGTAACACTGTCGTTTTTTTTTCGGGTCGAAATTTTGAATTTCGATATCTCAGCTCTGGAAGGGTCTAGAGCCTCCATTTTTGCACTCAGGTCAAAGTCTCACAGCCCTCTATCATAATCCAGAGTTTTGAGAAGATTGGAGAAACTTAATTTTTCGCCCGAAAATGAAAAAAAACGAAAGGGGTAACACTGTCGTTTTTTTTTCGGGTCGAAATTTTGAATTTCGATATCTCAGCTCTGGAAGGGTCTAGAGCCTCCATTTTTGCACTCAGGTCAAAGTCTCACAGCCCTCTATCATAATACAGAGTTTTGAGAAGATTGGAGAAACTCAATTTTTCGCCCAAAAATGAAAAAAAACGAAAGGGGTAACACTGTCGTTTTTTTTTCGGGTCGAAATTTTGAATTTCGATATCTCAGCTCTGGAAGGGTCTAGAGCCTCCATTTTTGCACTCAGGTCAAAGTCTCACAGCCCTCTATCAGAATCCAGAGTTTTGAGAAGATTGGAGAAACTCAATTTTTCGCCCTAAAATGAAAAAAAACGAAAGGGGTAACACTGTCGTTTTTTTTTCGGGTCGAAATTTTTAATTTCGATATCTCAGCTCTGGAAGGGTCTAGAGCCTCCATTTTTGCACTCAGGTCAAAGTCTCACAGCCCTCTATCAGAATCCAGAGTTTTGTGAAGATTGGAGAAACTCAATTTTTCGCCTGAAAATGAAAAAAAACAAAAGGGGTAACACTGTCGTTTTTTTTTTCGGGTCGAAATTTTGAATTTCGATATCTCAGCTCTGGAAGGGTCTAGAGCCTCCATTTTTGCACTCAGGTCAAAGTCTTACAGCCCTCTATCATAATCCAGAGTTTTGAGAAGATTGGAGAAACTCAATTTTTCGCCCGAAAATGAAAAAAAACAAAAGGGGTAACACTGTCGTTTTTTTTTCGGGTCGAAATTTTGAATTTCGATATCTCAGCTCTGGAAGGGTCTAGAGCCTCCATTTTTGCACTCAGGTCAAAGTCTTACAGCCCTCTATCATAATCCAGAGTTTTGAGAAGATTGGAGAAACTCAATTTTTCGCCCAAAAATGAAAAAAAACAAAAGGGGTAACACTGTCGTTTTTTTTTCGGGTCGAAATTTTGAATTTCGATATCTCAGCTCTGGAAGGGTCTAGAGCCTCCATTTTTGCACTCAGGTCAAAGTCTTACAGCCCTCTATCATAATCCAGAGTTTTGAGAAGATTGGAGAAACTCAATTTTTCGCCCAAAAATGAAAAAAAACAAAAGGGGTAACACTGTCGTTTTTTTTTCGGGTCGAAATTTTGAATTTCGATATCTCAGCTCTGGAAGGGTCTAGAGCCTCCATTTTTGCACTCAGGTCAAAGTCTTACAGCCCTCTATCATAATCCAGAGTTTTGAGAAGATTGGAGAAACTCAATTTTTCGCCCAAAAATGAAAAAAAACAAAAGGGCTAACACTGTCGTTTTTTTTTCGGGTCGAAATTTTGAATTTCGATATCTCAGCTCTGGAAGGGTCTAGAGCCTCCATTTTTGCACTCAGGTCAAAGTCTCACAGCCCTCTATCATAATCCAGAGTTTTGAGAAGATTGGAGAAACTCAATTTTTCGCCCGAAAATGAAAAAAAACAAAAGGGGTAACACTGTCGTTTTTTTTTCGGGTCGAAATTTTGAATTTCGATATCTCAGCTCTGGAAGGGTCTAGAGCCTCCATTTTTGCACTCAGGTCAAAGTCTTACAGCCCTCTATCAGAATCCAGAGTTTTGTGAAGATTGGAGAAACTTAATTTTTCGCCCGAAAATGAAAAAAAACGAAAGGGGTAACACTGTCGTTTTTTTTTCGGGTCGAAATTTTGAATTTCGATATCTCAGCTCTGGAAGGGTCTAGAGCCTCCATTTTTGCACTCAGGTCAAAGTCTCACAGCCCTCTATCAGAATCCAGAGTTTTGTGAAGATTGGAGAAACTCAATTTTTCGCCCAAAAATGAAAAAAACGAAAGGGGTAATACTGTCGTTTTTTTTTCGAGTCGAAATTTTGAATTTCGATATCTCAGCTCTGGAAGGGTCTAGAGCCTCCATTTTTGCACTCAGGTCAAAGTCTCACAGCCCTCTATCATAATCCAGAGTTTTGAGAAGATTGGAGAAACTCAATTTTTCGCCCGAAAATGAAAAAAAACAAAAGGGGTAACACTGTCGTTTTTTTTTCGGGTCGAAATTTTGAATTTCGATATCTCAGCTCTGGAAGGGTCTAGAGCCTCCATTTTTGCACTCAGGTCAAAGTCTCACAGCCCTCTATCATAATCCAGAGTTTTGAGAAGATTGGAGAAACTCAATTTTTCGCCCGAAAATGAAAAAAAACAAAAGGGGTAACACTGTCGTTTTTTTTTCGGGTCGAAATTTTGAATTTCGATATCTCAGCTCTGGAAGGGTCTAGAGCCTCCATTTTTGCACTCAGGTCAAAGTCTCACAGCCCTCTATCATAATCCAGAGTTTTGAGAAGATTGGAGAAACTCAATTTTTCGCCCGAAAATGAAAAAAAACAAAAGGGGTAACACTGTCGTTTTTTTTTCGGGTCGAAATTTTGAATTTCGATATCTCAGCTCTGGAAGGGTCTAGAGCCTCCATTTTTGCACTCAGGTCAAAGTCTCACAGCCCTCTATCATAATCCAGAGTTTTGAGAAGATTGGAGAAACTCAATTTTTCGCCCGAAAATGAAAAAAAACGAAAGGGGTAACACTGTCGTTTTTTTTTCGGGTCGAAATTTTGAATTTCGATATCTCAGCTCTGGAAGGGTCTAGAGCCTCCATTTTTGCACTCAGGTCAAAGTCTCACAGCCCTCTATCAGAATCCAGAGTTTTGAGAAGATTGGAGAAACTCAATTTTTCGCCCAAAAATGAAAAAAAACGAAAGGGGTAACACTGTCGTTTTTTTTTCGGGTCGAAATTTTGAATTTCGATATCTCAGCTCTGGAAGGGTCTAGAGCCTCCATTTTTGCACTCAGGTCAAAGTCTCACAGCCCTCTATCAGAATCCAGAGTTTTGAGAAGATTGGAGAAACTCAATTTTTCGCCCTAAAATGAAAAAAAACGAAAGGGGTAACACTGTCGTTTTTTTTTCGGGTCGAAATTTTGAATTTCGATATCTCAGCTCTGGAAGGGTCTAGAGCCTCCATTTTTGCACTCAGGTCAAAGTCTCACAGCCCTCTATCAGAATCCAGAGTTTTGTGAAGATTGGAGAAACTCAATTTTTCGCCTGAAAATGAAAAAAAACAAAAGGGGTAACACTGTCGTTTTTTTTTTCGGGTCGAAATTTTGAATTTCGATATCTCAGCTCTGGAAGGGTCTAGAGCCTCCATTTTTGCACTCAGGTCAAAGTCTTACAGCCCTCTATCATAATCCAGAGTTTTGAGAAGATTGGAGAAACTCAATTTTTCGCCCGAAAATGAAAAAAAACAAAAGGGGTAACACTGTCGTTTTTTTTTCGGGTCGAAATTTAGAATTTCGATATCTCAGCTCTGGAAGGGTCTAGAGCCTCCATTTTTGCACTCAGGTCAAAGTCTTACAGCCCTCTATCATAATCCAGAGTTTTGAGAAGATTGGAGAAACTCAATTTTTCGCCCAAAAATGAAAAAAAAAAACAAAAGGGGTAACACTGTCGTTTTTTTTTCGGGTCGAAATTTTGAATTTCGATATCTCAGCTCTGGAAGGGTCTAGAGCCTCCATTTTTGCACTCAGGTCAAAGTCTTACAGCCCTCTATCATAATCCAGAGTTTTGAGAAGATTGGAGAAACTCAATTTTTCGCCCAAAAATGAAAAAAAACAAAAGGGGTAACACTGTCGTTTTTTTTTCGGGTCGAAATTTTGAATTTCGATATCTCAGCTCTGGAAGGGTCTAGAGCCTCCATTTTTGCACTCAGGTCAAAGTCTCACAGCCCTCTATCATAATCCAGAGTTTTGAGAAGATTGGAGAAACTCAATTTTTCGCCCGAAAATGAAAAAAAACAAAAGGGGTAACACTGTCGTTTTTTTTTCGGGTCGAAATTTTGAATTTCGATATCTCAGCTCTGGAAGGGTCTAGAGCCTCCATTTTTGCACTCAGGTCAAAGTCTTACAGCCTTCTATCAGAATCCAGAGTTTTGAGAAGATTGGAGAAACTCAATTTTTCCTCCGAAAATGAAAAAAAACAAAAGGGGTAACACTGTCGTTTTTTTTTCGGGTCGAAATTTTGAATTTCGATATCTCAGCTCTGGAAGGGTCTAGAGCCTCCATTTTTGCACTCAGGTCAAAGTCTTACAGCCCTCTATCATAATCCAGAGTTTTGAGAAGATTGGAGAAACTCAATTTTTCGCCCGAAAATGAAAAAAAAAACAAAAGGGGTAACACTGTCGTTTTTTTTTCGGGTCGAAATTTTGAATTTCGATATCTCAGCTCTGGAAGGGTCTAGAGCCTCCATTTTTGCACTCAGGTCAAAGTCTCACAGCCCTCTATCATAATCCAGAGTTTTGAGAAGATTGGAGAAACTCAATTTTTCGCCCGAAAATGAAAAAAAACAAAAGGGGTAACACTGTCGTTTTTTTTTCGGGTCGAAATTTTGAATTTCGATATCTCAGCTCTGGAAGGGTCTAGAGCCTCCATTTTTGCACTCAGGTCAAAGTCTCACAGCCCTCTATCATAATCCAGAGTTTTGAGAAGATTGGAGAAACTCAATTTTTCGCCCGAAAATGAAAAAAAACAAAAGGGGTAACACTGTCGTTTTTTTTTCGGGTCGAAATTTTGAATTTCGATATCTCAGCTCTGGAAGGGTCTAGAGCCTCCATTTTTGCACTCAGGTCAAAGTCTTACAGCCCTCTATCATAATCCAGAGTTTTGTGAAGATTGGAGAAACTTAATTTTTCGCCCGAAAATGAAAAAAAACGAAAGGGGTAACACTGTCGTTTTTTTTTCGGGTCGAAATTTTGAATTTCGATATCTCAGCTCTGGAAGGGTCTAGAGCCTCCATTTTTGCACTCAGGTCAAAGTCTCACAGCCCTCTATCAGAATCCAGAGTTTTGTGAAGATTGGAGAAACTTAATTTTTCGCCCGAAAATGAAAAAAAACAAAAGGGGTAACACTGTCGTTTTTTTTTCGGGTCGAAATTTTGAATTTCGATATCTCAGCTCTGGAAGGGTCTAGAGCCTCCATTTTTGCACTCAGGTCAAAGTCTCACAGCCCTCTATCAGAATCCAGAGTTTTGTGAAGATTGGAGAAACTTAATTTTTCGCCCGAAAATGAAAAAAAACGAAAGGGGTAACACTGTCGTTTTTTTTTCGGGTCGAAATTTTGAATTTCGATATCTCAGCTCTGGAAGGGTCTAGAGCCTCCATTTTTGCACTCAGGTCAAAGTCTCACAGCCCTCTATCAGAATCCAGAGTTTTGTGAAGATTGGAGAAACTTAATTTTTCGCCCAAAAATGAAAAAAAACGAAAGGGGTAACACTGTCGTTTTTTTTTCGGGTCGAAATTTTGAATTTCGATATCTCAGCTCTGGAAGGGTCTAGAGCCTCCATTTTTGCACTCAGGTCAAAGTCTCACAGCCCTCTATCATAATCCAGAGTTTTGAGAAGATTGGAGAAACTTAATTTTTCGCCCGAAAATGAAAAAAAACGAAAGGGGTAACACTGTCGTTTTTTTTTCGGGTCGAAATTTTGAATTTCGATATCTCAGCTCTGGAAGGGTCTAGAGCCTCCATTTTTGCACTCAGGTCAAAGTCTCACAGCCCTCTATCAGAATCCAGAGTTTTGAGAAGATTGGAGAAACTTAATTTTTCGCCCGAAAATGAAAAAAAACGAAAGGGGTAACACTGTCGTTTTTTTTTCGGGTTGAAATTTTGAATTTCGATATCTCAGCTTTGGAAGGGTCTAGAGCCTCCATTTTTGCACTCAGGTCAAAGTCTTACAGCCCTCTATCATAATCCAGAGTTTTGAGAAGATTGGAGAAACTCAATTTTTCGCCCGAAAATGAAAAAAAACAAAAGGGGTAACACTGTCGTTTTTTTTTCGGGTCGAAATTTTGAATTTCGATATCTCAGCTCTGGAAGGGTCTAGAGCCTCCATTTTTGCACTCAGGTCAAAGTCTCACAGCACTCTATCAGAATCCAGAGTTTTGAGAAGATTGGAGAAACTCAATTTTTCGCCCTAAAATGAAAAAAAACGAAAGGGGTAACACTGTCGTTTTTTTTTCGGGTCGAAATTTTGAATTTCGATATCTCAGCTCTGGAAGGGTCTAGAGCCTCCATTTTTGCACTCAGGTCAAAGTCTCACAGCCCTCTATCAGAATCCAGAGTTTTGTGAAGATTGGAGAAACTCAATTTTTCGCCTGAAAATGAAAAAAAACAAAAGGGGTAACACTGTCGTTTTTTTTTTCGGGTCGAAATTTTGAATTTCGATATCTCAGCTCTGGAAGGGTCTAGAGCCTCCATCTTTGCACTCAGGTCAAAGTCTTACAGCCCTCTATCATAATCCAGAGTTTTGAGAAGATTGGAGAAACTCAATTTTTCGCCCGAAAATGAAAAAAAACAAAAGGGGTAACACTGTCGTTTTTTTTTCGGGTCGAAATTTAGAATTTCGATATCTCAGCTCTGGAAGGGTCTAGAGCCTCCATTTTTGCACTCAGGTCAAAGTCTTACAGCCCTCTATCATAATCCAGAGTTTTGAGAAGATTGGAGAAACTCAATTTTTCGCCCAAAAATAAAAAAAAACAAAAGGGGTAACACTGTCGTTTTTTTTTCGGGTCGAAATTTTGAATTTCGATATCTCAGCTCTGGAAGGGTCTAGAGCCTCCATTTTTGCACTCAGGTCAAAGTCTTACAGCCCTCTATCATAATCCAGAGTTTTGAGAAGATTGGAGAAACTCAATTTTTCGCCCAAAAATGAAAAAAAACAAAAGGGGTAACACTGTCGTTTTTTTTTCGGGTCGAAATTTTGAATTTCGATATCTCAGCTCTGGAAGGGTCTAGAGCCTCCATTTTTGCACTCAGGTCAAAGTCTTACAGCCCTCTATCATAATCCAGAGTTTTGAGAAGATTGGAGAAACTCAATTTTTCGCCCAAAAATGAAAAAAAACAAAAGGGGTAACACTGTCGTTTTTTTTTCGGGTCGAAATTTTGAATTTCGATATCTCAGCTCTGGAAGGGTCTAGAGCCTCCATTTTTGCACTCAGGTCAAAGTCTCACAGCCCTCTATCAGAATCCAGAGTTTTGTGAAGATTGGAGAAACTTAATTTTTCGCCCGAAAATGAAAAAAAACAAAAGGGGTAACACTGTCGTTTTTTTTTCGGGTCGAAATTTTGAATTTCGATATCTCAGCTCTGGAAGGGTCTAGAGCCTCCATTTTTGCACTCAGGTCAAAGTCTCACAGCCCTCTATCATAATCCAGAGTTTTAAGAAGATTGGAGAAACTCAATTTTTCGCCCGAAAATGAAAAAAAACAAAAGGGGTAACACTGTCGTTTTTTTTTCGGGTCGAAATTTTTAATTTCGATATCTCAGCTCTGGAAGGGTCTAGAGCCTCCATTTTTGCATTCAGGTCAAAGTCTCACAGCCCTCTATCAGAATCCAGAGTTTTGTGAAGATTGGAGAAACTTAATTTTTCGCCTGAAAATGAAAAAAAACAAAAGGGGGTAACACTGTCGTTTTTTTTTTCGGGTCGAAATTTTGAATTTCGATATCTCAGCTCTGGAAGGGTCTAGAGCCTCCATTTTTGCACTCAGGTCAAAGTCTTACAGCCCTCTATCATAATCCAGAGTTTTGAGAAGATTGGAGAAACTCAATTTTTCGCCCGAAAATGAAAAAAAACAAAAGGGGTAACACTGTCGTTTTTTTTTCGGGTCGAAATTTTGAATTTCGATATCTCAGCTCTGGAAGGGTCTAGAGCCTCCATTTTTGCACTCAGGTCAAAGTCTTACAGCCCTCTATCATAATCCAGAGTTTTGAGAAGATTGGAGAAACTCAATTTTTCGCCCAAAAATGAAAAAAAACAAAAGGGGTAACACTGTCGTTTTTTTTTCGGGTCGAAATTTTGAATTTCGATATCTCAGCTCTGGAAGGGTCTAGAGCCTCCATTTTTGCACTCAGGTCAAAGTCTTACAGCCCTCTATCATAATCCAGAGTTTTGAGAAGATTGGAGAAACTCAATTTTTCGCCCAAAAATGAAAAAAAACAAAAGGGGTAACACTGTCGTTTTTTTTTCGGGTCGAAATTTTGAATTTCGATATCTCAGCTCTGGAAGGGTCTAGAGCCTCCATTTTTGCACTCAGGTCAAAGTCTCACAGCCCTCTATCATAATCCAGAGTTTTGAGAAGATTGGAGAAACTCAATTTTTCGCCCGAAAATGAAAAAAAACAAAAGGGGTAACACTGTCGTTTTTTTTTCGGGTCGAAATTTTGAATTTCGATATCTCAGCTCTGGAAGGGTCTAGAGCCTCCATTTTTGCACTCAGGTCAAAGTCTCACAGCCCTCTCTTAGAATCCAGAGTTTTGAGAAGATTGGAGAAACTTAATTTTTCGCCCGAAAATGAAAAAAAACGAAAGGGGTAACACTGTCGTTTTTTTTTTCGGGTCGAAATTTTGAATTTCGATATCTCAGCTCTGGAAGGGTCTAGAGCCTCCATTTTTGCACTCAGGTCAAAGTCTCACAGCCCTCTATCAGAATCCAGAGTTTTGAGAAGATTGGAGAAACTTAATTTTTCGCCCGAAAATGAAAAAAAACGAAAGGGGTAACACTGTCGTTTTTTTTTCGGGTCGAAATTTTGAATTTCGATATCTCAGCTTTGGAAGGGTCTAGAGCCTCCATTTTTGCACTCAGGTCAAAGTCTTACAGCCCTCTATCATAATCCAGAGTTTTGAGAAGATTGGAGAAACTCAATTTTTCGCCCGAAAATGAAAAAAAACAAAAGGGGTAACACTGTCGTTTTTTTTTCGGGTCGAAATTTTGAATTTCGATATCTCAGCTCTGGAAGGGTCTAGAGCCTCCATTTTTGCACTCAGGTCAAAGTCTCACAGCCCTCTCTTAGAATCCAGAGTTTTGAGAAGATTGGAGAAACTTAATTTTTCGCCCGAAAATGAAAAAAAACGAAAGGGGTAACACTGTCGTTTTTTTTTCGGGTCGAAATTTTGAATTTCGATATCTCAGCTCTGGAAGGGTCTAGAGCCTCCATTTTTGCACTCAGGTCAAAGTCTCACAGCCCTCTATCAGAATCCAGAGTTTTGAGAAGATTGGAGAAACTTAATTTTTCGCCCGAAAATGAAAAAAAACGAAAGGGGTAACACTGTCGTTTTTTTTTCGGGTCGAAATTTTGAATTTCGATATCTCAGCTTTGGAAGGGTCTAGAGCCTCCATTTTTGCACTCAGGTCAAAGTCTTACAGCCCTCTATCATAATCCAGAGTTTTGAGAAGATTGGAGAAACTCAATTTTTCGCCCGAAAATGAAAAAAAACAAAAGGGGTAACACTGTCGTTTTTTTTTCGGGTCGAAATTTTGAATTTCGATATCTCAGCTCTGGAAGGGTCTAGAGCCTCCATTTTTGCACTCAGGTCAAAGTCTCACAGCCCTCTATCATAATCCAGAGTTTTGAGAAGATTGGAGAAACTCAATTTTTCGCCCAAAAATGAAAAAAAAAACGAAAGGGGTAACACTGTCGTTTTTTTTTCGTTTCGAAATTTTGAATTTCGATATCTCAGCTCTGGAAGGGTCTAGAGCCTCCATTTTTGCACTCAGGTCAAAGTCTCACAGCCCTCTATCATAATACAGAGTTTTGAGAAGATTGGAGAAAGTCAATTTTTCGCCCGAAAATGAAAAAAAACAAAAGGGGTAACACTGTCGTTTTTTTTTCGGGTCGAAATTTTGAATTTCGATATCTCAGCTCTGGAAGGGTCTAGAGCCTCCATTTTTGCACTCAGGTCAAAGTCTTACAGCCCTCTATCATAATCCAGAGTTTTGAGAAGATTGGAGAAACTCAATTTTTCGCCCGAAAATGAAAAAAAACAAAAGGGGTAACACTGTCGTTTTTTTTTTCGGGTCGAAATTTTGAATTTCGATATCTCAGCTCTGGAAGGGTCTAGAGCCTCCATTTTTGCACTCAGGTCAAAGTCTCACAGCCCTCTATCATAATCCAGAGTTTTGAGAAGATTGGAGAAACTCAATTTTTCGCCCGAAAATGAAAAAAAACAAAAGGGGTAACACTGTCGTTTTTTTTTTCGGGTCGAAATTTTGAATTTCGATATCTCAGCTCTGGAAGGGTCTAGAGCCTCCATTTTTGCACTCAGGTCAAAGTCTTACAGCCCTCTATCATAATCCAGAGTTTTGAGAAGATTGGAGAAACTCAATTTTTCGACCAAAAATGAAAAAACACGAAAGGGGTAACACTGTCGTTTTTTTTCGGGTCGAAATTTTGAATTTCGATATCTCAGCTCTGGAAGGGTCTAGAGCCTCCATTTTTGCACTCAGGTCAAAGTCTCACAGCCCTCTATCAGAATCCAGAGTTTTGTGAAGATTGGAGAAACTTAATTTTTTGCCCAAAAATGAAAAAAAAAAACGAAAGGGGTAACACTGTCGTTTTTTTTTCGGGTCGAAATTTTGAATTTCGATATCTCAGCTCTGGAAGGGTCTAGAGCCTCCATTTTTGCACTCAGGTCAAAGTCTCACAGCCCTCTATCATAATCCAGAGTTTTGAGAAGATTGGAGAAACTCAATTTTTCGCCCGAAAATGAAAAAAAACAAAAGGGGTAACACTGTCGTTTTTTTTTCGGGTCGAAATTTTGAATTTCGATATCTCAGCTCTGGAAGGGTCTAGAGCCTCCATTTTTGCACTCAGGTCAAAGTCTTACAGCCCTCTATCATAATCCAGAGTTTTGTGAAGATTGGAGAAACTTAATTTTTCGCCCGAAAATGAAAAAAAACGAAAGGGGTAACACTGTCGTTTTTTTTTCGGGTCGAAATTTTGAATTTCGATATCTCAGCTCTGGAAGGGTCTAGAGCCTCCATTTTTGCACTCAGGTCAAAGTCTCACAGCCCTCTATCAGAATCCAGAGTTTTGTGAAGATTGGAGAAACTTAATTTTTCGCCCGAAAATGAAAAAAAACGAAAGGGGTAACACTGTCGTTTTTTTTTTCGGGTCGAAATTTTGAATTTCGATATCTCAGCTCTGGAAGGGTCTAGAGCCTCCATTTTTGCACTCAGGTCAAAGTCTTACAGCCCTCTATCATAATCCAGAGTTTTGAGAAGATTGGAGAAACTCAATTTTTCGCCCGAAAATGAAAAAAAAAACGAAAGGGGTAACACTGTCGTTTTTTTTTTTCGGGTCGAAATTTTGAATTCCGATATCTCAGCTCTGTAAGGGTCTAGAGCCTCCATTTTTGTCAAAGTCTCACAGCCCTCTATCAGAATCCAGAGTTTTGAGAAGATTGGAGAAACTCAATTTTTCGCCCGAAAATGAAAAAAAACGAAAGGGGTAATACTGTCGTTTTTTTTTCGGGTCGAAATTTTGAATTTTGATATCTCAGCTCTGGAAGGGTCTAGAGCCTCCATTTTTGCACTCAGTTCAAAGTCTTACAGCCCTCTATCATAATCCAGAGTTTTGAGAAGATTGGAGAAACTCAATTTTTCGCCCGAAAATGAAAAAAAAACGAAAGGGGTAACACTGTCGTTTTTTTTTCGGGTCGAAATTTTGAATTTCGATATCTCAGCTCTGGAAGGGTCTAGAGCCTCCATTTTTGCACTCAGGTCAAAGTTTCGTGGCCCTCTATCAGAATCCAGAGTTTTGAGAAGATTGGAGAAACTTAATTTTTCGCCCGAAAATGAAAAAAAATGAAAGGGGTAACACTGTCGTTTTTTTTTCGGGTCGAAATTTTGAATTTCAATATCTCAGCTCTGGAAGGGTCTAGAGCCTCCATTTTTGCACTCAGGTCAAAGTCTTACAGCCCTCTATCATAATCCAGAGTTTTGAGAAGATTGGAGAAACTCAATTTTTCGCCCGAAAATGAAAAAAAAAACGAAAGGGGTAACACTGTCGTTTTTTTTTCGGGTCGAAATTTTGAATTTCGATATCTCAGCTCTGGAAGGGTCTAGAGCCTCCATTTTTGCACTCAGGTCAAAGTCTCACAGCCCTCTATCAGAATCCAGAGTTTTGAGAGGATTGGAGAAACTTAATTTTTCGCCCGAAAATGAAAAAAAAAAAACGAAAGGGGTAACACTGTCGTTTTTTTTCGGGTCGAAATTTTGAATTTCGATATCTCAGCTCTGGAAGGGTCTAGAGCCTCCATTTTTGCACTCAGGTCAAAGTCTTACAGCCCTCTATCATAATCCAGAGTTTTGAGAAGATTGGAGAAACTCAATTTTTCGCCCGAAAATGAAAAAAAAAACGAAAGGGGTAACACTGTCGTTTTTTTTTCGGGTTGAAATTTTGAATTTCGATATCTCAGCTCTGGAAGGGTCTAGAGCCTCCATTTTTGCACTCAGGTCAAAGTTTCGTTGCCCTCTATCAGAATCCAGAGTTTTGAGAAGATTGGAGAAACTCAATTTTTCGCCCGAAAATGCAAAAAAAAAAAACGAAAGGGGTAAGTAACACTGTCGGTTTTTTTTCGGGTCGAAATTTTGAATTTCGATATCTCAGCTCTGGAAGTGTCTAGAGCCTCCATTTTTGCACTCAGGTCAAAGTTTCGTGGCCCTCTATCAGAATCCAGAGTTTTGAGAAGATTGGAGAAACTCAATTTTTCGCCCGAAAATGAAAAAAAACGAAAGGGGTAACACTGTCGTTTTTTTTTCGGGTCGAAATTTGAATTTCGATATCTCAGCTCTGGAAGGGTCTAGAGCCTCCATTTTTGCACTCAGTTCAAAGTCTCACAGCCCTCTATCAGAATCCAGAGTTTTGAGAAGATTGGAGAAACTCAATTTTTCGCCCGAAAATGAAAAAATAAACAAAAGGGGTAACACTGTCGTTTTTTTTTTCGGGT
Organism: Pimephales promelas; assembly: GCF_988280905.1. Lineage (NCBI taxonomy): Eukaryota > Metazoa > Chordata > Actinopteri > Cypriniformes > Leuciscidae > Pimephales > Pimephales promelas. The sequence continues at coordinate 27,658,129 of NC_142783.1, forward strand.
CGAAATTTTGAATTTCGATATCTCAGCTCTGGAAGGGTCTAGAGCCTCCATTTTTGCACTCAGGTCAAAGTCTCACAGCCCTCTATCAGAATCCAGACTTTTGAGAAGATTGGAGAAACTCAATTTTTCGCCCGAAAATGAAAAAAAAAACAAAAGGGGTAACACTGTCGTTTTTTTTTTCGGGTCGAAATTTTGAATTTCGATATCTCAGCTCTGGAAGGGTCTAGAGCCTCCATTTTTGCACTCAGGTCAAAGTCTCACAGCCCTCTATCAGAATCCAGAGTTTTGTGAAGATTGGAGAAACTTAATTTTTCGCCCGAAAATGAAAAAAAACGAAAGGGGTAACACTGTCGTTTTTTTTTTTCGGGTCGAAATTTTGAATTTCGATATCTCAGCTCTGGAAGGGTCTAGAGCCTCAATTTTTGCACTCAGGTCAAAGTCTTACAGCCCTCTATCATAATCCAGAGTTTTGAAAAGATTGGAGAAACTCAATTTTTCGCCCGAAAATGAAAAAAAACGAAAGGGGTAACACTGTCGTTTTTTTTTTCGGGTCGAAATTTTGAATTTCGATATCTCAGCTCTGGAAGGGTCTAGAGCCTCCATTTTTGCACTCAGGTCAAAGTCTTACAGCCCTCTATCATAATCCAGAGTTTTGAGAAGATTGGAGAAACTCAATTTTTCGCCCGAAAATGAAAAAAAAAACGAAAGGGGTAACACTGTTGTTGTTTTTTTCGGGTCGAAATTTTGAATTTCGATATCTCAGCTCTGGAAGGGTCTAGAGCCTCCATTTTTGCACTCAGGTCAAAGTCTTACAGCCCTCTATCATAATCCAGCGTTTTGAGAAGATTGGAGAAACTCAATTTTTCGCCCGAAAATGAAAAAAAACAAAAGGGGTAACACTGTCGTTTTTTTTTCGGGTCGAAATTTTGAATTTCGATATCTCAGCTCTGGAAGGGTCTAGAGCCTCCATTTTTGCACTCAGGTCAAAGTCTCACAGCCCTCTATCAGAATCCAGAGTTTTGTGAAGATTGGAGAAACTTAATTTTTCGCCCGAAAATGAAAAAAAACGAAAGGGGTAACACTGTCGTTTTTTTTTCGGGTCGAAATTTTGAATTTCGATATCTCAGCTCTGGAAGGGTCTAGAGCCTCCATTTTTGCACTCAGGTCAAAGTCTCACAGCCCTCTATCAGAATCCAGAGTTTTGAGAAGATTGGAGAAACTTAATTTTTCGCCCGAAAATGAAAAAAAACGAAAGGGGTAACACTGTCGTTTTTTTTTCGGGTCGAAATTTTGAATTTCGATATCTCAGCTCTGGAAGGGTCTAGAGCCTCCATTTTTGCACTCAGGTCAAAGTCTTACAGCCCTCTATCATAATCCAGAGTTTTGAGAAGATTGGAGAAACTCAATTTTTCGCCCGAAAATGAAAAAAAAACAAAAGGGGTAACACTGTCGTTTTTTTTTCGGGTCGAAATTTTGAATTTCGATATCTCAGCTCTGGAAGGTTCTAGAGCCTCCATTTTTGCACTCAGGTCAAAGTCTTACAGCCCTCTACCATAATCCAGAGTTTTGAGAAGATTGGAGAAACTTATTTTTTCGCCCGAAAATGAAAAAAAAACGAAAGGGGTAACACTGTCTTTTTTTTTTCGGGTCGAAATTTTGAATTTCGATATCTCAGCTCTGGAAGGGTCTAGAGCCTCCATTTTTGCACTCAGGTCAAAGTCTTACAGCCCTCTGTCATAATCCAGAGTTTTGAGAAGATTGGAGAAACTTAATTTTTCGCCCGAAAATGAAAAAAAAAAAAACGAAAGGGGTAACACTGTCGTTTTTTTTTTTTGTGCGAAAAAATAAGTTTCTCTGATCTTCTTGAAACTCTGGATTCTGATAGAGGGCCATGGGACTTAGACCTGAGTGCAAAAATGGAGGCTCTAGACCCGTCCAGAGCTGAGATATTAAGATACCACATAGCATTTATGCCATTATAAATATCTCAATATCTCAGCTCTGGGAGGGTCTAGAGCCTCCATTTTTGCACTCAGGTCTAAGTCCCATGGCCCTCTATCAGAATCCAGAGTTTCAAGAAGATTGGAGAATTTTGAGTATATATTTATGCAGGTGTGTGAACGATGTTATTTTTGAAAATGGAGAGGGGGAAAATATTCGTTTTGCTAAATACCCCGCTTTGTGTAAACGTGGCCTAAGTGGTTAAATCTAGCCTTACCTTGACTCTTACTGGTGGAATACCTGCCTAACTCAACCTGAGCTGCTTAGTCCATAGTCATTTTCAAGAAAGATGCATCAGTAACTGCTTTATAAAATGATGAAAAGCGGTAAAATAACGTCTGCTAAATGATTAAATGTAATTGTTAACCATGCTCGTCCGCAGGCAGTCACGCAGAGCCGAAGCACAACTATTGTTCTTCCGCAGAATGCATAGTTTTGTTTTTTATAACCACTAGAGGGCCGAAAATTAAATGGTGCCCTTTTGATGAATATTAATATTGATGAATCAGTAATATTGATGTAACCATGGTAAAAATGCATTATTAATGTTTATACCCAATGGATAAAGGATTTCGTGCAGGCAATAATGTAGCGTAGGCCTACTTTTTTTAAATCCAGGAAGCTTTTAATTTCTTTTATTTTCCATCAAATAGTGAAAATGGTGAAACATCTATCATGGTTGGGGCATATTTTTATAAATCATTTTTAACATTAAATAACGCATTTAAAAAAATCACAATCATATTTCCTCTCGCAATGTTTGTGTTTTATAAGGTTGATATAGGCTACAGTATGCAGGAAGGACCAGTTTGCATTATGCCTGGTCACACTGGTTTATTTCACTGTTTAATTCCCCACTGCAGAGAAAATTGGGAAGTTGCAAAAAAGTGGAAACCATAGACGGAGGAAACAACTTCTTCTTTCTTTCTTTGTTTTTTTTAACCTGTGATGTTGAGGGTCACCGTAAATGTCACGCTCAGACTCACTATAGCTCCAGCCGAAAGATGGCGCTGTTGGATCACACTTAAGTCTGTAAGAAGGCTCAACCTTACCAGTATAGTTATCCTGTCAGAATAAAGGCGTTTATTCTTCTTCAATGATATTAAACAGACATTTTATTATTATTTTTTTTTTATTATTTATTTATTTTAAATAAGTGTGGATATCGTTAGACAAGGTGCCACCATCTGAAGGAAAGAGCCAGCAGCACATGTATTTCATTTGGTCAGCCTGAATGTTTTATTTTTATTTTAAGATGTACATTTAAACATTAAAAAAATTAAGCATTTGTAAGGCAAAATTGCAGATCTGTGTAGTTGTATTTTTATGTTTATATAAAGCGGTTTAGTACCTTTGCCATAATTTCCACTCGAGAGTCCTGACTCTGTACATTGTTTTGGTGCAGGTGTACACAAGTTTGTCTGGAACCATGAGACTATGAGAGCAGCTTGTTTTGTGCTCACATGAGAATACTTATTGGAACCTGCTCTAAGCTAAATGTATATTTTATGATTATTTTAGTGTAGTCATTAATTTAACGTGCTCCTTTTCGTACAAGTGTGCTGTATATTTTCAGCTGCTTTATGTGTGGTAGTGTGCTAGTGTTTTTCTTTGCCCTTTTGGAAGCATGTTGAATCATTTGAATTAATTATGTATTTTATTAAAGAATGTTGTATTGTGTTTTATTTCCATTTTAGTATTAAGAGGATGTAAAGGTTTTTAAGATCATTACAAACCTAAATTCAGTCAAATGTGTCCAAACTTATGCATATTTCATCTGATGTTAGGGTTCATGTAGCCTACATTAGGAATCTGGACTGATGATTGTGATTTATAGTAACCCTTAGGTGGTTTTCATCTGGCCTAATGACTAACTGCTAATACACGACTCTAAACGAACACTTCTAAATTTCTATCATCTGTGAAGTGGTATTATGTGATGTGGTACAAAATAAAGGTTTCTTGAGTACCAAATCAACATATCAGATGGATTTCTGAAGGATCATGTGACACTGACTGGATCAGCTTTTATCTAAATCTCGAAATAGAAAACATTTTAAATTGTAATTATATTTCACAATAAAGTTAAAAAAAATATGATCTCATATTTTGTGTCATGTGCTAAGTACTAGGACATTAAAGAGAAACTTTATCCGGAGGCTGATCTTCTTACTCAAATATCTCACACACTTGAATTAAAAAAATGTGCAGTCGCTGAAATTTTCACATCTTATTTGAAAAGAAGGACAGTATGGCTATTTAGCGATGTCTGTTTGAAATAAATTTGAGAGATTGTTCTGAACTCTTAATTTTGAAACTCTACATGCATCGCACCTGTTCATTTAATTGTAAGAAATCAATCTCTTGTTGCAAAATCAAGTTAGCTCCCCATCACTGCACACTCAGTCAGGTTAACATGATTAACTGCTAATGAGGGGTTATTTCTGTCACTGCTGCGTCAAAGGCTGCGTAAAGTGTGTGTGAGAAAGAGAGTAATTAAGAGCTATTTGTTTATAGTCTTGGAAAAATAATCCCTTCATTATCACCTTTAATATTACTTAGCCATTGGGTTTACTTTTCACCCTTCTGAAAGATGATCACTGATAAAATTCTGATAAAAGATTGTTTTAGGTCATCTCTTTTTTTTTAATGTGGATTCTGTCTGGTTTTGCTGTTATTCAGGGTTCATTCATTTTTATCTTTTAATTATTATTATTTTTTATAATTTGATTTTGAAGTAATGTTCCCTGTTTATGGGAAAATTAACAGGGAACATTACTTCAAATGTTCCCTTCATTACATGATGTTTGCAGTGCATGAGTCTACCAAGTGAGGGAACTAAAGTATCAGTAACCATGGAAAACCATGGGATTTGCTTAACCTATTGATACTGTTATGGCCTCTACACCTGAAACTCAACAATAAAATACACACATGTAACAGCTATCTACATTGAACAAATGAATATACTTGCTGAGATAAAAGTTTAAAAAAGAAGCTCTAAGATTGACATGTCTTCAAGTTTCAGAAGGACTTTGGCTGCAAAATGGGCTCAAAAAGTTATTTATATGAAACAAGTTTGGAATGTAAACAACATTACGAAAGATTCAAGCCTTTCCTGTCAGATGATTTCTAAGAAAAATACCAAATCTTCCTAATATTTCTTTTTTTATTAATATGTTTAGTGTAATATATTTACTTTATATTTATTATCCTAACATTTGACATTGTAAATAAACAACTCAATTATTTAAATTCATAATAAATATTGCTATTACATTTTGACATGTTCGCAGAATCAAGAGACCAATTCCACACTTTTGCTTTTAACTTGATATTTGTGTTTACATTATTTGCAGTGTCTGACTTTCTGTTTGTAACAAGAGCCTTATCTGTTTAATATAGTGTAATAATCATCTGATAAGCTATACATCATGCTGTTTTAAGTATGCCACTGTATGATGAATTGAAAGAATTTTTTCTATGTTAATTATTTACTGAAAAACAATGATTGGGGGATTTTATTCATTTCTGCAGTTGTCCTATATTGTGAAATGTAACTGAAAAGTACAGAGCCCAGCAAGAGGTGTTGGGGGAAAAAACAAACAAACAACAACAAAAAAAAAAAACAAGATCGTTGTCACAAATTAGTTTGCTTAAAAAAAGTTTGCTTAAACCATTCAGAGGTGTAAAGAGTACCAGAAAACCATCCTTGAGTAAAAGTTTGAAAATGAATCCAAGTTAAAAGTCACCGATTTCAATATCACTTGAGTAAAAGTCATAGAATATCTGATTTTAAGAGTACTTAAATTTTACTTGTACTAAACGTAGGCTCATAGATGCAATATCCCTCAATACCTACGAGACATGCCAGTAAAAATAAGAAACAGTTAATAAATCAAACTGCAATAAATCAAGGTCGACACAACAGCCTCTTAAACATTTACAAACACTTGTGCTCAAAAAGGCCATAAGTAACCATTATCCATCAAAATATTATCTTCGAAATAATGGAAACAATAAAATAATGGGTCCCACTTTATATTAAGTGGCTTTAAGTACTATGTAATTACATTGAAATTAATAATTTGATACAATATACTTATATTTTAAAATTCCAACATGTAATTACAGCTATAATTAATTTATGTAATAATTACATTTGTAATTACACAGTTGACCCTCCCCTCACACCTTAACCTACCCTTAAACCAACCCATACCACCACACCTGTCCCTAACCTTACCCATATCACACCTCAATAGCAGCAAAAGTGTTTTAAAATACAACAGGAACACAATATTACATTGTACTTATTGTTCAATGTAAGTACATAGTACTTAAAGCCACTTAATATAAAGTGGGACCAAATAAGGTTAAGTAAAATTAACTAGTCAAAGTGTACTTGGACTGGATGTGCTGGTTTCTGCCTCAGCACCGGCTATACAGTCATGACCTCATCTCATAAATCAAACACCTGTGATTCAGAAGCTACCTGCTAATGTACTCACATTCATGTAAAGTAGATTTGTTCGTTTATAATAGAAATAAACTGCTGCAAAAGTTATGTGCCATGAAAAATTTAACAAGTAAATTTGTGTTGGAGTTAAGAGTTCATAAACTTGTTCAAAAATGCATTCAAATAGAGAGAAAAGGTTGCCAATATCTTTGATACACAGTGAAATATAAAGTAGTCAAAATGCTAAGTAAAAAGAGTTAAGTAACTAATTACATATACTCAGATATTTTACACCACTGTGACCCACCACTGAGGTTTCAGCTTGCAGAGTAAGGCGAGTCCTAAACACACGTGGTTTCCATGCCAGAACTCCAAGACATACACCACTACTGACCCAAAAGCACAAGAAAAGTGCTCAAAGTCATATAAACAAGCTACAGAAGTTTTGGGATTCTGTTCTGTGGAGCGATGAAACAAAACTGGAACCTTTGGGCCCTATTGATCAGCGGTATGTCTGGAGGAAGAAGAATGTAGCATATTCTGAAAAGAACACTCTGCCTACAGCATTGTGATGCTCTCGGGCTGCTTTGCGTCGTCTGGCAGTGAAAACCTGCAGCATGTGGAAAGCAAGATGGATTCATTGAAGTATCAGGAAATCCTAGAAGAAAACGAAATGCCGTCGGCGAGGAAGCTGAAACTTGGGCATCATTGGACCTTCCAACAGGACAATGAAACAATATACCTCAAATTCCACCAACGTTTGGTTGCAGAATGAGTCCTTGAAAATTCTTTGAGTAGCCATCACAGTCACCTGACTTGAACCCCATAGAAAATCTCTGGTGGGATTTGAAGAGGGTGGTTGCAGCATGCAAACCCAAGAATATTACTGAACTAGAGGCCATTGCACATGAGGAATGGGCAAAGATTCCTCAGAAACGCTGCCAGAAGCTGATGGTGTCTGGTTATACATCTCATTTGCAGCAGGTCGTAACAGCAAAAGGGTGTTCTACTAAGTTCTAAAGATGCTTGCCATGAAGGGGTTGAATAAATCTGAGATTCTAATTCTAAGATTTTGTTAACATGTTTAAATATTCGCTTGTATGGAAAGTGAAGCAAATAAAATAATCCTTCAGTTTTTTGCCACCACACAATAGTTAAATTAATTACATACATTCACTAGAATTACTCATTGAACGACACATTAGCAAAAACATCACAAAGTCCATTCTGATCATCTTTTAAAGCAAGAAGAACCATGTAGAACCATGTTGGCTGCTTCACAAAACCACTTTTGGGAATGTGTTGAACATAATAAGATTTGTTCATTCATACCTGTGCATGGATTGCTGTGGGTTTGTCTATGACGGGATTGATTGGATGAGGGCATGTTGCTGCTGAGTTGTCTCCACAGGGGAGTAAAGTTAATTAGGAAGATGATGAGGTTGATGATGGATTGAGGTCTGTAGTGCAGTGTAGACGCGTTCAGGCCTACAGATGACACAACACATTCCCCTGACCTGCCCCTTCAGCCTTCAGCTTACGCAAGCAAACGTGCTGCCAGCAATAATGCTGTTGGCCCGGTTCAACGCTGTTAAACCACAATCCAGGTTTGAGTCGTTGTCCTCATGTTGCTTATAGTCGAGCGTTCCAAATGTAGCTTTCACTCACTTGTTTGTACAAACCTGCCAACACATCAAGCCCATCTACAACGGCTGCAGCTAGATCATATTCATTATGAAGAGGAACATTGAAACATGTTTGTCAATAGTAAAGTTCTGCTTCCAGGACTCAGCACGGATGATGCCTGGAGTGTTTCACCTGAGTTTATGACATTTCTATTGGACTTGTAGGTGTTTTGGGTTAGAACTGTTTAGGCGTATCCATATAAATCAATGGACACACCCTGGGACTGGAATTTATTGCATATGCTAGAGCTGGATCTTTTTAATGGAGAAAAAGTAATCAATGTGAGCTCATCTTTATTTTCGAGCCTTCACAAAGCCACACCTTCAAACGTTATGGACCAATAATACCTTAACAACTATTCGCCATTTTCAAGCTCTTAAATGATTGACAATTGTTTTTTAGAGGGTTTTGGGTAATTTTCCAGCTAAACATCTTGCTTTGCTTAACAATGCTGAAAGACCAACTGAAACCAGCAAAGACCAGTTGCAGTTGAAGCTGGTTTATTCAAGTTCGTTTGATAGATCAGGATTTTGATAGTTTTGTACACATTTTTATGAAATTATCTTATCTTGCAAAATTAGAAAAGGTAACCAGAGAGAATTTTTTTAAACAAGTCTTGAGAAGTTCGTGTTGTATGTATTCCTAAATGATAACGCAAGAACTTGAAAATTGCTCCAAGGTCAATTAATGGGACTTATTTAACATAAGGTAATTTCATTTTATGTGTTGATTCAGGTCATAGTGAGTTAGTAAATAAAGAGTTTGCAGTACCATAGTGAATGTGTCAAAGGAATGGTAGGAACAGTAGGATCTGTTCACTGTTCACAATTATTTTCTCTTGCCAATTGACTGACTCGATTCTGTTTTGAAGTATCAACAGTTTTTAATCGTAGTACCTCGTGATTACTAAGTTGTCATGGAAAAAACTGTGAACGGTTCACCCTACATGGTTAATTTTTATAAAAAAAAAGTTATTTATATCAAAATGTCATAACTGGATCTTCCAGTGAAACATGACTTCTTTCTGGTGACATATGCAGGACTTCTCCAATCATTTAGTCTGCTTAAACCCCACCACTCCCCGTTTGCATTCATCTGCCTCTACTTTTGAGTGCCACGCTCACACGATCATGATCAACAACCGATGCATAAAACCAAGTCCCTACCCTGCATTTTATTCTCTTTTTTTATAATCCATTTCACTTTAGATGTAAGTCACAAAACAGAAGAAGCGATCTGCCGCCACTTTCATTTCATTGCAACTTTCACTTTAAGAAAACAGCAGATAAAAATGCTTTGCAATGCCATAAATCACTCCAGCTCATGAACGAATAATATACAATCGATTTTAATTTCCAGTTCGTTCCTATGGGATGTTTTCTAAACTATAAACCTGTAAAATTGCAAGAGCAACCAGAGGGGGTGGAGCTTAGCGAAGGGTCAATTGTGATTGTTTGCTTTTATCAATTACATCACGTGATCTAAAAGCATAACTAAATACTTCCTTCAAAGCAGAAAAACAATCATCATTTCTCTGGTGTGATATTTTCTTTTTTCATCATAGCTTTAGCTTTGATGAACTGCTTCATATCAGATAATGTACCGCTGCTGGATTTTTTGCGTGGCGCAGCAAGCATCCCGAGCAATAAAACAGCACGAGCTTTCACAAAATGTGTCAAACTGGCTCCCATAAACCTCTGCCACGCACCTGTGTTGATGTTGCTTCATTTCTCTGATGATGTGTGGCAATAATCAGAGGAGATCCTGAACACAGATATGTTCTCTCTTGGCTATTGAGCCATCTACCGCTTCCAGCCATGCACCTGTACCCATCCTCGCTCCTGCAGCAGCGTGCCGTGTTTTGCTTGGCATTTCTCATTAAAAACTTGCTCAGCTTGACACCGTGGTTTCCTAAGTGAGGCTTTCACAAAGAATCTGTCAGTAAAAATACCCGACAGCTTGTTAATAACAGATTTCCACCACAACAAAACACCGCAATTGTTGGCGGTCGGGTCAGACTCGATCTCCGCCGCTCTAGAAGACAGAACAATAAAGTTACGGCTCTCGGATAGCAACGTTTATTACGCACATTTACTGTCTAACTGGACATAAGGTGGATAAGGTCAGACTGACTTTGGAAAGACAAGCGCATGGCAGCACGATCTGGAGCGGATCGCGCTAACCTGACCTCGATGTTCAAAAACACATTGAATTGATTACATTTTTGGGACTTGATTTTCCAACGGCCTATTTTGAGGCGGCGTGACATACTGCTCTGAGCCATAAGTAGAGTCTATCCTCTTTAGCATAGGATTTAATGATGCTTGAATGCGCACTCTCTTACATGTGTGGCCCTTGCCACCAGAAAAGTTTTTGAGAGGCAAGTTAACAGACCGTGAAAAGGCGGCACAGATGGCAACATCCTAGGTGGTAATTATCCAGCACCTCCTCTAGAAAAAAAGACAAGAAAGTAGAAAGTAAAAGCACAAGATGGGTGTTGCCATCAGGTCAGAATCTGACACCTCTTGCAAGTCAAATCAAATCAATGGGGTCCTGTGGGGACAGAGGCGGGACTGATGTCACAGGTCACATCGTCCAATAAAAGGATGATTTCTAGCTTCACTGCTTTGCAAGCCTGAGAGGAAGCCTAGTATGTGCGCAGATAGCAGGTACCTAAATATTTTCCAGTTTATTTACATATTTTGTGTATCCGATGAGCTGATCATTTGCCTTGTATCAGCTACAGCGTCTCAGTACGAGTAACCGACTATAATAGGTGCATTTATGCAACATTAAAGCTGTTGAGAAGAGCTTAAACGTTGGTGCAGATCTATTAAAATTGGAGGTGACGGTTCATTTGAATCCTGTTTGATTTTTTTGGGGGGTGGGGGGGATTCGATGCACGACAAGGTGATGGCTGTTCCAATGTAAAAGCGCCCATGCAAAAATATGTAAATGCTGCCCATATTAGAATCTTTGTCTGGTTGTCATTCTCACATGGGGCACATCAAAGCCATATGACCTGATTTTGCACCTGCTGTTTAATTAAATTTACAAGACAGACACACTCTCCACTCCTGATGATATACAAATCAGTTTTTATTACCCCGGCCCCGTAATTTACAAGGCAATTGACTGCTGTGCGGAGATGGTGCCTGCCAAAGTGGTCCCTCAGAAAAGATATAGAAACTCTCGACACTGCTTTAGTTCAGCTTCTTACGAGAGAGCTCACGTGCTGTTGATAATGAACGGTAGGGATATATCTGCCTTGATGGAGTGGGATTTTACTTTAGAGATATAGACTTTCCATGTAATGATGCAATATTCTTTGGAATAGCACTAACAAAAAAGTGGTATGGTATTTTTTATGAACATGTACTATGGTTATATCATAATTCTTTGAACTGATTCATTGAAGATATTTAGGGTACCACATGAATATGATCGTGTTCATTTGGTATATTGTGAATTCTTACTTATATTGACTATCGACTATATCATTACCATTACCAAGTACCATTAATGATAACGGTCTGATATTATCATTGTACCATGGTACAGATGCATTTTTTTGTTTTTACTAGGGGGCAAAAGACAAACATGTTTCTTTCAGGATTATAAAACAAAAAAGGACAACGGCAAATCGTGTAGCATGTAAATTTTGCGTTGTATCTTTTCAAAGAAGAAAGATCAATTTGGATTTGCTCTGATGCTTTTTATTATAGTTTAATAAATTGATCAGATTTATCCTCTACTTATCATTCTGAGCAAACAGGCAATAAATCTCTCAGTAAGTCAGTAAATCCGTGTTATATCTGATTTGAAATTGCAGGGGTATTTCAATGCAAGACATTTCAACCATCTAAATCCTTTAATTCTGTCGTAACATGTTAAATTCCATAAAGCTAGGCAGACTCACAGCACATCTCCAATAGCTCTGTGCTCGGTGCGGATTTGCGGTTGCATGTGATTCAGACATGCCCCCGGTCGCAGTGGAGAACGCTTCTCAGGCAATCCATAATAGATGATGAAATTTGGCAAGCGGTCGAGCCTTATGGTCCATTCTTCCTCCCGCAGCTGCTTGTTTTCCCACAACTCATCTGTGCTGACCAAGTTGTGTGCCGGAGTACGTGTCTGGGTCCGTATGTCACCATCTCTGCCTAGAAGCGCTCCTCCTGCAACTTTCCATTATTCAACACGTCAGAGGAGAAGAAAGACGGACAGACGTTCAGAGGGTTCCCTCTTTTAGCACACTTGCATCGAGGACTGAAAGTTCTAAAGCACATGCAGATGGAAAGAAGTTGAGGACTGTGGCAGCAATTCACAGACCTACCACACACTGAAAGTATGAACCACTTTTATCACATACTGCTTGCATTTGCATGTTAAGTCTTTCCGTGCAAATTTCATTACCTAAAATTTCATGATTTGATACATTTAAGAACTCCTGTGCCAACTTTGTCCTCACATTTGGGGTTGTGTGTCATACACGTGTGCTCATTTAGCCTGAAAATAGCCCAATAGCACGCTTAATTTGAAAACCCACCAGAAATAATACACCATCCTGGGACCTTTGGCATAATATTTTTGTCATAATGTGATTTAAGATATTTGCAGTTAGATAGAATGTTGATTGAGAAAAAAGTGGTTTTCTGTATATGTTTGAGTTGCTGTGTTAGTAGGAAAGAGGAGTTGTGTTGTTCATCACACTTTTAAGTGTTTAGTGTTTTGATACAAAAATAGTTATTTATTGTTAAAGGGTTAGTTCACACAAAAATGAAAATCAAGTCATTAATTACTCACCCCCATGCTGTACCAACCCCGTAAGACGTTCATTCGCCTTCGGAACACAAATGAAGATATTTTTGATTAAATTTGAGAGGTGGATCACTGCTACATAGGCTCCTAAGGGATCGAAACTTGACGCCCCAGAAAGTCAATTAAGAAAATGTTGAAATATGCGACGAGAATAATTTTTGTGCAAAAAAACAAACAAAAATAACGACTTTATTCGACTTATGTAAACTATCCTGCATCAACACAGGATGGAACTGTGCTATCGAACGATTTCAAGAGTTCTTGAATAGCTGTCAACAAACTCAGACCATCAAAACTTATGTGAGACTTGTGTGAAAGAATAGTGAACATTTATTCCAAAGTAAATGAGGTATTTCTCATTGCTCTCTCTCTCCCTCTTTCTCTCTCTCTTTCACCCAGGAGGTGTTGGCTGATTGATGGCCTAGGTTGAGCCAGTATGGTAAGATGGCTGTGAGATGCTGATCAGCAGCTGTTTTCTCAGAGCGAGGGAAAGGGGAAGAAGTTTTCCGCTCGCCCTTCAGGCAGACCAGGTGTCTCTAACTCCTCGCTGTGTCATACCCCAATCTTGGCACCGCGTTCCCAAACAGGTCCACTTCATTGTTGCGCTACCTCAGGGATGGGCCCAAATTAACGCTCGCTCAGTACACCGAGCAGAAGAAACACCCCAAAAATGTCGCCCAGAGCCTGGGTGTAGGGCAGAATGAGAGTTTTTGCTGAATAGAAATGAGAGATGGAGTCAGAGAAAGCCAGAGAGGCACACAGGAGAGCTCCATTTGTTAAGGTGCAGGTGCAAAATTTGAGTGAATGCCAGGTTGCGCACCTCTTCTTGGTTCCATATTAACACTGTCAGCTTTTTTGTTCATATCTAAATCTTTTTTGACAATGCTGCCTGCTTTCAGTGCCTGCTGTGATTTGCTCATTTGCTGTGTCGTAAAAAGTTCAAATTTGTCTGGAAACTAGAAAATTAACTAGTCATTATGGAAGTCAACTCGGAATGCTTTTTGGAAGTCATGGTTGGTGCTTGTGAGAGCATCAGTAAGTGTGTTTAAACCGACTATAAAAGTTAAGCAATAATTTGCTTTAGCCAGACTGAAATTGTACCAATTCAGTTTTTGCAAAGTGGGACTAACATACCATATTCAGACTAGACAGAATTGGAAGTGTCAGCTATGAATCTTTGCAAGATCAATACTCAAATTCCTTTTTTTTTTTTTGAGAAGTTTTGTCTTTTTTTCATAAAGTAGTGCATCTATCTAACTCGTATAACGCGAGAACACAACAGAAGTTAACCGAGAGTCTCCAAAAAGTCTAATTGCTTTGGACTTTTGCAATTTTGATGATGACAGTTGGTATGGGAGGCGTATGGGCCGCAGTCAAAATTGAATAAAACACAAGGCGGGAGTTGGATGACAGCTTTAAACAGGGCAGGCCACGAGTCTTCTCTTCTGTCTGCGGGAACAAATGCAGTCCTGCACCAAACATTGGCAACCGCAGACCACAGCTTGGAGGCAACGGGAGAAAAATAACTTCTGTCAAAAGCAAGAACAAAGGAGAAAACACTCATGCCTGCACTTTACTCCTCATTATTTTGTGATTTCATAATCAAGACAACGGGATCTGATCTGCAAAACCGTGGACAGCTGGTCCGTTTCCACCACTGAGCCTGTTGGGATTTGTAGTTCTTTCTCAAAGACATGTGCGAATCCCCACCGTCCCTCCCCTCGTTCTCGATAACGGCCGACTTTTTCAGGAAACAGAAGGGGTACTCTGTTGTGCCGGGTTCTTTATTTCCTCCCTCCATTGGATAAATAAAACATTGGGCACACTTTGAAGGGCCAGGCAGGGGGAAATGGGGATTCAAAGGGATTGTTAAGAATCTGGGCTGTGCCCTTGCATCGATTCCCTCTTTCGTTTGCGCGGCTCCGCTGATGCTGCATTGTGGGTCGCAGATTGCGCTGTTTTTTCCATCCCTCAAGTGAGATGTAAAAGCAAGGCACCCATCTGCCATGCAGATCCAGCAGCTCCTAAAAGCTCTGGCGTGTGGAAAGATAAGGAGAAAGATAGGAGGAAAACAGAGAGGAATATGGCTGCTCTGAACTGTCACCAGACCTCCATGGTCAAAAAAATGCCACATCGGTAAAGGCCAAGAACCCCATAAACCTGCTCATAAAAGTGAGCTATTACAATGCTATGTAAAAGATGGGATGCTATTTTACACATAGCAGTCATACTAGGCTCATCCAATAAATAAAATGTCCAATATCACCACAGGGTTCTTTGGAATGACATTAACCCTCTGGGGTGTTTTTGGGGTCCTTGAGATGTTTTGACATGCCCTGACATTTGTTCAGTTGCTTATAAATATATTAATGGCAAAGGTGAAATTACACTCTATTTAATGGGGACCTATCATGCTAAATCCACTTTTGTAGCCCTTAAATGCATTTTGTTGTATATCTGGAGTGTTTATAAGTACAGAAAAGTTCAAATTATTCTCTTTAGGTGCTTTGTTTATATCTTTATATTCTGTTTTGGTCATATTTTGCAACCTGTTCCGATTTTTCTGTTCTCTATGACATATTATGAGCAATTACGTCACAGTATTTGCAGCGGAACTGCCAAATAAATAAGGACATTGACTATCGGGCCAACACTTCGAGCAATAGTCCAAGCTCAAGGACACAGAAGTTACGAGAGGGAAAGTTAAAATGTTCGGTTGTTGGATGTAGTGACCGACACGCTTCATTACACCATCTCCTAGCATCAGAACCTCTTTGAAGTGCCTGGTTGAGTTTTATTTATCAAGGAAACGTACCAACATCTGTGGGTAAAGTCATTTTTTGTGTGCGTGAAGCACTTCAAGGATTCCAACTTCAACAACTTCCGCCAGTATACAGAAGGGATTGGCGATTGACTTTATCTGAATGAGGGGTCGTCGACTCCTATCTTTGGAGACGACGAACAGAGCATTTCACTCATAATAAACCCATCTAACGTATCTTCACCAAGTGCATTTTTTTGACATGATGTGCCTCAACTGTTTGAGGCTAAGTGAACATTATAAACTGGTACATTAGTCTTTCTGAATGGAACATATGGTCCCACACCGGCTAAACACCCTCTGGTTTAGCCTGCTACAGAAGCCACACCCCAAACTATCGCTAGGTTGAACTGGAAAGTGATTGGCAGATGTGATCGGATCGCTCTCAATGCTGTGACGGTGCCTGGGAGGTTCAATGTTTACACTTTTGGGGGAGATAGATGACACATGAATGGCATACTAATAGTAGTCAATAAACAATGTATTTAAACATAAAAAAAAATCTTACATACTTCACCTTTATATGGTAACATTGAGATATAAATACCTAATTGTTAGTTATAAAGCCATTATTGTTGAATACAAAGTCACAGTCGAAAATGAAAGAGAATTAAAATCGCAATTGTGCATTAGAACATCACATTGAGATGTCATTGAGAAATAGGATTCAACTATTGAATACAATATTAAATACAATCTTATTGTAAGATGTAAAGTTATAAGACGCAATTGTAAGATATAAAGTTATGAGAAGTCACATTTATGAGAAACACCATTGCAATTATTAAATAGATACATTGTGAGATATAAAGTTGGAATTGTTAGATATAAAGTAGGAATTGTAAGATATAAAGTCACAATTGCTTAAAATAAAGTTGCAATTGTGAGGTTTAATGCCTAACAAATGCCATCTCTGCCAAAGATAAGAAAAATGAACAATGTCAACAAGGTAGGTTTGGCCAATTATACTATCTTTGAAGCTTCTCCTATAAGCAGTCCTCACTTGAACCTGAAGTTTAGACAAAACTGGTACCCTGCGGGTGAAACTCACTCTCCAATGGTATCCAGTTTGGGATGTGAGGGGGTTGGACTGCTGGGCGGAGAGCAGGTTGGGCGGTACTTCCTGTTCACACCTCCCACTCTGCTGTGAGTGAGCTCATGAGTGTCAGCACCCCCTCCCCCACTCACAGCTGTCTACACTACACACACACACACACACGCACACGCACAAATGCACGCACGCACACAACTCGCACCTCAAATACAGACAGCGACTGATGTTCTTGCAAATGCAATAAACCTGTAATCTCAACACAGACTGCAAGGCGACTGCACAATATTCTATGACTGAAGAGGCTATGTAAGGAAGATAATGGGAGTAATAAGATATTTGCACAGTTTTTAGACTTGAGAGCAGAAACAGTGCCCCCTTTAGAGTTAATTTTGTAAATTACATATTTTCCCAATATTAGATCTTCCTTCAGGCAATGATAACCTACTTTACAGCTAACTATTACATCTTAAACTTCAAAATGTGGGATAAGAAAAAAAAAAAACCTTTCCCAGAGGATTATTTTTCATCCATTCTGAAACTGGGAACATCCCACAAGGTCAAATCCGAAGACTGAAACGGATGCGAGATACAAAGACAAGAGGGCAAAAGAAATGGAGCGAATATGTATCTCTAATAACTAAGTACAGTAAGAAATGCATATCGTTGAGCCAAAAGAGACCTACTGCCGAAGAAGAAAACACTCACGGCCCCTTCCAACTGGACATGTTTTGTTGTGTGATACAGTAGACAAGCAATAAAAGGAAAAAAAAAAAAGAAAATTAGGAAATCAACTGAAGCATGACACCTCCAGGGACATCTTCCCAAATCCCCCATAGGCTTGAATAGAGCTTCCAATATCTGAGATGAAGTTGTCCAGAGATATTTCCCATCAAAAAAAGAAGAAAAAAAAAAACCTGGATGAGCCAACTGTGGTATTATAAAATGTTCAAACAAATACTTTAATTCAGGAAACATTAATAAAGTGCAACAATAACCATTTGGTCTTGTCCATGGGGATGGTATTACACTGGGAAAACAAAAGTAGAGACTTTACATTAATTATCCTCTTTGTCAGATTAAAAGACAGGTTAAAAAAATCACTCAGAGTTATTGAAGTCTATATCTTGATTAATATTCTTAGGTAACTTATTCTGTGATAAAGCTGTGAATGTTATTTATTTATTTATTTATTTTTGGACGTATGCCCGATAAAGGACTCATGTAACTTGTTGTGACACAATAATATTGGAAGGAGAGTATTTACGAGATGAGCAAATATGAACGCCATCACAATGTCATAATTATCAAATTATACGATTTTCTTTGAGTTGGGGGCGTGCCAATAAAAAAAAAATCATTACAGAAGCCAATTGGCATGGGCCGTAATTAAGTTTTAATTGTTAAAGTTGACAAAAATTGAGTCTGTACTCATCTTTGGGTACAGTTAATGAAGAACAGCCATAAAACTTGCCATACAATTCTTCTCATTAAGCAGGTTTACGAGGCTACAGATTTGTAAGCCAAAAGCACATTTCCTCATCACTGTCTGAGAAAAGTTCTGTTTTAAAATAAATTATGCTATTTTTAGACTTGCTATTCATCGAAGAATTCTGAGAAAAAATATCAGTGTTCCTCAAAACATATTAAGCAGCTCAATTGTTTTCCATTCTTTTTTTTAATAGATTTTATTGATATAGCATCAGTTTGAATGTATATTCTTTGACCTTCATTTTGTTGTATTAAGATCCAAAAGCACAATACGCTTCCTGTCTTTGTCATTAATTGAAAAATGCATGTTTAATATAATATAATAATGTCCTAAATATGTCCTAAATATGGTGGCTGCATAATGTAATTTATAAAATGCATCTGCTCTTTCATTTATATTCAGTATTTCAACTCTTTAAAATGGTCTTAAACCCATGAAAAATAAATGTTGTTTAAAAATATTACTGGTGGGTTATTGAAGACCACATAGGCATAACATATATGTTCCAGAATGGTTTAATGATCAAGGGTTTATAAAGGCCTTTTAACTGTATATGCATCAAGCATGCTTTGAAAAAAATAAAATAAAGTTCAGAAAGACAATGAAAAGTTGTCTGGTGAAATAACCCTTGTGCTCATGGGGAAGAAAGAAAATGGAGGTTCTGTGAATATTACACTGCCTATCTGAGCTCAGCAGGATCCCAGACTGGGCCTGCAGGGAGAGAAAAAGAAACCTTGTAGTTATTGAAAAGTAATAATAAAAAGAAAAAATACAGTGTGGCTTGGAGCCTATTCCTTTTATATGGGCATACAGGGAGGGCCAGGCCTCACTGTGAAGATAAATGTCATTTTCAGCACACACAGGCCTGCAGTGAGAGTGTGTCGCGTCTACTCTTATCACTGCTTATACACACACACACACACACACGCACGCACACACAGCTCTCTCTTTTTCTTTCAGGAACAATTAGCTTTATGCTGGGGCTGAGCTTCTGAAATGTTATTCAGTGAGGTGAACTGGTTATTATATCACAAAGACTGCAGCTGAGTCAATTATTCTGTGTGAATAAAAGAGTGGGCAAAGAAAGAGAGTGGAAAGGTAGAAACAGAGAAAGAGTATTGTTTTTTTAAATTGATCAAAGTACTTTTAGAGGGATCCGTGTTGGCCAAGTTTTAAAAGAGAGAGCTTGAGATTTGATTTAACAGCACATTTTATCTTGCAGTGTTGCTGCAGAATCCTGAAAAAGCATCATCCACACACATAAAAAAAAAATAAGAAAAAGAAATGTTTCTTAAGCATCAAATCAGCATACTAGAATTATTTTTGAAGAATCATGTGACACTGAAGACTGGAGTAATGATGCAAAAAATTCAGCTTTTGCCATTGCAGAGATAAATTACATTTTAAAATAGTAATTGCACAATTTTTAACAATTAAATGCAGCTTATGAGACTTTTAAAACCTTACCTATATCAAACTTTTGAGTGATATCTTAATCATTTTTAATGATTATCTGAGAATCTTTATCTGAGTTTATGAACAATGTTTTATGACAGCCAAAATTGATATCTAAGCAGCACAGAATAAAGATATAATTCAAAAAAGAAAGACACTTTGCATAAAACACAAAATCACCCCAAAACAACTCAAAGCGACAATCTGATGGAGCATGTCATATATTCTGGCTACTATACACTTAAAATGTTAAACGTTAAGAAATTTGACGTGGAAATTTGAAGCAGATGTTCCTCATCAGAAGCGCTGATCACACCCGCTCAGTGCTTTTTTTTTTCCTGGCACATTGATATAAATCTACCTGACTGGCGGAAAATGCATAGCTGGCAGCCAAGACTGGAACTTGCGATGTGTTTGTGTGTGATATGCATCTGACCGTCAGTGAACGGACTGTCAGGCATCCAAGGCCGAAACTACGTTCAACAGAAATACCTATAAATGAATCCGAACGCTTATAAAACACGAAAGGAGCGGCTCATTGCACACCTTTCTGTTCCAGACAGAAGAGCCAGATGGAGCTCTGTACACACAGTACAAATGCTACACCCTTTGGGACCACTGCCCAAACACAGACACCTTTTTTTGGGGGGGGCAGGTGGTGAAGGAGTTGCTGCCCCTGTAGTGTGTCCTGCCGGGGGTCTCTCTACACCCCCTCCCTGCGAGGAGTCGGTCAAAATGCCAGCTCGGTCCCACCTGGGAGAAGCCAACCCTGTGGCACCTGACGGGCCAGCGTCAGTGTCACGCCAGGCCCGAGGCGCTCACCCCTGACGAGAACACAATGGCATGCAGCCTGCCGGCAGACGCGGGCAGGTACAGATAATATTGTTAATCGTGCAGAATGGCAAACAGGCCTCTCAGGACAAAGAGGGATGGTGGCGCAGTGATTGGAGAATATCCCCTCTTCTATTTTTTCCTCTTTTCTCGCCGTTTAAGCACAGAAAATTTCATTTCGTTATTTTCCACCTCACAGCGTCTATCAGCCAAGGTGTTCGGTTCTGATATACTGGAATTGAGAGTTTCGCCTTTTACAGCGGGGTATGAATCACGGAGAAAAAGCACACGCCCCCCCCTCCCCTCATCCCCCTCTCATTTTTAATCTAACTCAGGCAACAATGAGTGCACATTGCTCCAAAATCTCGACATTGTTTCACTTCTGTTTCCTTTCGTCTGGATACTAGCAGATATTCTACAGGAGTGCTTTGTAAAATGAGATAAGCACATTTCTTTCCCCTACAAGCATGTTTAATTTCTCATATATTTTAAAGAGGCTAAATGGCCCCATCTGGGTTTGCAGAGCATCATCTACTTACGTTTCGTATTTTGTGTCGCATCCCATTAACATCGCATTAAAAAAAGAAAAGAAAGCTTCTTTTTCTAATCTTTTTATTCACACAATAAACAGACGTCCGTATCCTCGGCGATGATTCACAAAGCAGTGTGAAAGAAAAAAAAAAAAGCCCAAAGGGATTATGGGTGAGATCAACTTCTGTAAACTGTGTTAAAAATGGCTTTTCAAACTTTTGAGAAATTAGACTTAACTTATTCCAGAATTGCTGTCAAGGATGTTAGGCCAAAAAAAAAAAAAATGTAAGAAGAGAAGTTGCTTTCATAAGTTGTAATCAAGGACAAATTCTCTGTCAAGTTAAAATTATATTACTTGCGCTAAAAGAAGAAGGGCATCTTTTGAGATCTCTGAAATCAAAAGTAAAAGAACTTGAGTTCATAAATTGGTTTTGATGAAAAGATTCACAGCAGAGGTTTTTAAATGTTAATGTGTTGGTGGAAAGTGAAAAGTGTACTTTTAATATGTCTTGGTGGCTGATGTTATTGAAGGCTATTTTCACCTCAGAGTAAAAAAATAAAAACATTATTATGGTAACGTTTAAAATAAGAAATACATTTACATGATTAGGGATGTTGCAAAAATAGACAAACACTGAA
Organism: Pimephales promelas; assembly: GCF_988280905.1. Taxonomy (NCBI): domain Eukaryota; kingdom Metazoa; phylum Chordata; class Actinopteri; order Cypriniformes; family Leuciscidae; genus Pimephales; species Pimephales promelas. Next base: position 27,679,913 of record NC_142783.1, read on the forward strand.
GAAGTTTTCAGTAGATTAATGACAAGGTCACAACAAGGTGACTTCTGCAGATGTCGCGTGAAAATTGTATTACTTGCACACTAAGAAGAAGGTCATATTTTGAGATCTCTGCAAGCAAAGACACTCGAGTTTATAAATTGTTGTTTTTTTTATGTGAAAAGTCGCAGCAGAGGAGTAAAAGAAAAGTGTGCTTTCAATATGCTTGTCACTGTTGGTATCAAAGCCCATTTTCACCTCCCGGTAAAATAAAAAAGGTTATGAGATAAAGTTTAAAATAAGAAATAAAGTGAAAATAAATGTGAAAAAAGTTTGATAAAGTTAGACAAGAGGTATAAAATCGCAGTTGCAATTATAAAATCTCAATTGTGAGTCGTGTTATGAGGAAACTTGCAAAATAAAGTAGAAAGTCGCAATTATGACAAACAAAGATTTAATAATAAGTTTAATAATAATAATACATTTTATTTATAGGCGCCTTTCGTAACACTCAAGGTCACCTTAAAAATCTTTCTAAAACATAACAACAATAGACAAAGGATATTATAATATACATTAGACAGAATAAGATATTGCTCAATACATGTGCAATTACAAATAATAAGCCTGTTTAAAAAAATACGTTTTAAGATGAGATTTAAAAGTGTGAAGACTGTCGCTGTTACGAAAGTCCATGGGAAGGGAATTACACAAACGAGGGGCAGCATAACTAAACGCCCTAGACCCCATACTGTTTAGGCGAATGCATGGACTAAAAAATTGATGATGAAGATCCGAGGGTACGAGCAGGAATATAAATTTGAAGAACAGGAGATCGATTGTTTCAAAATTTTGAAATCAATTCTATATTTTACTGGAAGCCAGTGCAAGCATTGAAGAGCGCACGTCCTGATTTTGCAGAGATGTGTTCTTGGGTCAACATATTTTGTTGATCCTGGAACAACATTCCTATCCGAAAATTTTATCATAACCATATCCCTACCCCTAAACCTAAGCCTACCTATAAGTTATCCCTAAAAATCAGAGGGCAATTTCAGATGAATAACACTGATCTAGAAGCACCTAACTCTGGTTGTAAACCTAAACTTGACATAAACGGTATTGTCCCTCAAATCTGATTGGTTAATTGGAATGTTGTTCCAGGATCAACAAAGATGATGATCAAGGAACATCTTACACTTGGCAAAATGCAGGTTCTGCTTGAAGAACAGGAGAAATGTGCTCTATGAATGGGGTTCTAGAAGTAATTTGTGGAGCTGAATTCTAGACCAGCTCCAGTTTATGTAGAAATTCAGAAGGAAAACCAAAGAGAACAGAATTGCGTGATGTAACTAAAGCATATACAGCAGTGCTGTTCATTGTCAAAGAAGGATAAAGACAGTTTATGTTTCATGAATGAAAATATGCAGAACGAATATATTATTAACATGGGCTTCAATTCAACTGAGAATTTCAGTTTTACCACTATTGAGTTTAAGGAAATTTGATGAAAAACAAGTTCACCTAAGCAGCTGGACAGCAAAATTGGAGGAAAAAGAAAAGTAGGCACGGAAGACAGTAGGCTATAGCATGTAGGTAAATCTGGGTGTTGTCAAGTCAAGTCACATTTATACAGTATATAGCGCTTTTTACAATACAGATTGTATCAAAGCAGCTTCACAGTGATAACATGAAAATAATACAACACAGATCAATAATGTTGTTGAACATTAAATGTCCCCAACTAAGCAAGCCAAAAGCAAGGCAACAGTGGCAACCAAAACTCCATCAGGTGATTGGATGGAGAAAAAAACCTTGGGAGAACCCAGGCTCAGTTGGGGCCAGTTCTCCTCAAAGAACGTGTTGTCAGCATAGCAGGGGAAATGAATACCGTACTTCATGAAAATGTGTCAAAGGGGCAGTAAATAAATAATAAATAAAATAGGGCCCAACAATGAGCCTTGGGGAACACCAGTGGTAACTTGCAATGGCTTAGATCTGAAGTTTCTGAGTGTAAAGTAAAAACTGAGTGCGACCAGAAAGATGATCTAAACCAGGACAGGCAGGTGCCCATAACTCTAAGGGAGGCCAGTCTAAGGATGTAATGTGAGATCGTATCAAAGGCCGCACTCAGATCGAGAAAAATAGGTCAGAATCTGCTACCATTACAATAAATAATGTTGCAATTACCTTCTTGTTTTCTTTACTTTGAAGGAGAAACAGGCTTATATCTGTACATCGTTCTTATTTATAAAACTAACACCGAGAAAATACTAATGAAATTACTGCCAATCATGTCCTATCCACAAACTATTACATATATTGTGACAACAAACACGGTATGATTTTCCATGATGACTAAAGCTTAATTTTATCATCGCCCCCCTCTAATTAATTTAAAAGGGGACCCCTGTAGCTCTTGGAAGCCCAAACTGAGGAAGGCTCTTTTGTGCCTTCTTCTATCAGAGCTGGGCTGTATGGACCGAGGTTCCTGCTGCTGGCAGACTCCGTGGGCCGCAGATTGAGTGACAGCAGCAGCAGTCCTGGTACATCTGGGGTGTGATTGGAGCAGGGAGCTGAGCAGAGGATGTGTCACAGACAGCACTGCATCACAGAGCCCCACTCTTTTACACCTGACAGCATCCATATTCATGCGCCCGAACTCCATCTTTTGCCAGACGCGGCGAGTGTAGCCTGCGCTCCCCAATCAGAGATAAAGGCATGCTCACTAAAAGGCTGGAATGCGTTCTGCAGATGGCTGCTTTGCTGTGATATTTTAGGCGTTTATATTTTAGGTGTTTGGAGGAGAAACACTGACAAGAAACATTTTCTTTTCATAACAGACTCTGTGTTTTAAAGGTATTTTCCTCCACTGGTGTACTGTATGAATAGATGTTCTTGCATTTTACGGCTGCTGTAATGTTTTCAATGTTAAATACTTTCTCCTTTCTAATTCTGTGGTGGTTTCAACATTAACTTGTTTCTTTGAGTGGTCCAACATGTCATTATTAACTAAACCAATTCTATGAGGTTAGGGTTTGCCAGTATGTCCAAACCCTAAGTAATCTCATGAGTATTTGTATGCATTTTTAATGTGTGGTTCTATCACACGTGCAAACTTACAATATTGACGTATGGACAGCACTAAAACGTAACATTTTACAGAAGTACAAATGTGTACGAATCCTTTTTTAATGAATATTAAAATTGTGTCATTAATAACTTGATTGCATTCAATTGTCATATGTCTACTTATTACGAAATTATAACATTTCGCTCTGGTTTTTCATATGACTTCTGTTGCAAACTCGTTTTGAAGGATTACGTAATGTTGAACAAGATACACTTCAAAACGAATTCCATTTCTGTAATTGTTGAATCATTATTTGTCATGTAATATATATATTTTTGTTCTGTGGGAAAAATACACCAAAAATGTTATTTGTGCACTGTGATCTAAATCTACAGAATCCATTTGACTGCAAGGAACAGACCCAAATTCAAACCTTTATTCAGTGATCTGTATATCCATTCTCAGCAGTGACCGTTCAACGTCAAATCCCACACTTGTTATACTTATTTAATCTGGCAGTAAAACCAGCATTCATATGTAATTGATATATAAACTTGAAATCTTAGAGGTATACCTTTTTGTCACCATGTCTAACTGAACCAAGCAGCACTCAATTTTTGTTGTGGCAAATATAAACTTGAAGCTTGATGAAGCTGTAACTGAAGAGTCAAAAATATTTGTAGTTAAAATTAGCAATTAGTACACATTCTATGACAGAGTACAATCGTGTGTGAGTAAATCAACAAAACATGTTGATCCAAGAACATGTCTTTGACAAAACCACAGTGACCCTAATGTGCCGATGTCCCCCAACAAACTTTTCAACTATAGCTTAAACAGCAAGAGAGATTTGGTCTACTACCTTCCACAAAGATTATGCAGGTTGACCAGAATTCTTTGCTTGTAAACCACATAGTTAGTTGTTCCACAAGTAGACTAATACAAAAACAGCATGCCTACTCAACTTAAAGAAGCTTCTGAGTGATTGGTGTAAATTAATTTCAAATGTGCAGGTATGACAATCATTTATGTTATCAAGAGCAATTAATGACAGACAGTGGTGATGGGATGATATGTTTGCATACTCTTAATATGCACTATAGATTTACATCTGCTAGAATAGACTTCAATCTTGAGTTTTTCACAGTGAAACACATACTCTAGCTATTTCTGACAAACACACAATGCTAACAAGCCTACCAAACAAAGCAGGATGAGGAGTAAGGACCGCCACAACACGTCTGCGCTGACCTTAAAATGAAGAGCTCGACGCAACATCTGGTTCATCAGCTGGATCCTATGCATCAGCGGGCAGAGGGACACACTGGGACAGGTTTGGCGGCTGACTTTGACAGCAACAGTTAATTTCCAACATAATCAATTTATGTGGATCTCCATAATAACCATCTGTGTGCTGCAGTGGAGAATTTCCGAGGAATGACGCGTTTCTTTTCAAATGTCTTGGCCAGGAGAAAGACAAGTCCAGCTTCGCCATATGGAACTATACGCTTTCTGTGTGGGCTTTTCTATATGCAAAACTACCCATGTCAACGGCTTGTGTTTTCATACAACAAATTAATAGACGCAGCCAGAAATTTAAGTCCCCCAAATATTCTTGTTTTATAGTGCTACGCAATTTGAAGGCAAAAATAGAAACACCTCGCATGTGCGGTTCTGGCCTCTAGCAAGGTTACTCCTTATGGCAACTTGTGACACACACCCTCTCCCTCACCTTTGATGTCAAAATGTAGCGAAGAACGTGCCACTCACGAGATTATGGATTCACCTCCCTGAGCCAATTACACCGGGCCTGTCAGGGCTGAATGCGAAGAGCAGCTCGCGTACAGACACCGACAGACCCGGCTGTGCGATACGGAGTATGAAAACTGAATCGCGCTCGCTGCCCTCTGACCCCATCGCATGCTATTAAAATGGCAGGCATAGCAGGGTAACGGCTTACATCCACGCATACTTCGACCTTTACCAGATATCCAAGGGTGAAAGAGAACTTGCATTGTACGGTCTTTGGGAACGCAAGCCATTGAAATGGGTTTGATAGTGAGCAGGATTCTGGGATTTTCCCATCATTTCCTATACAGTCGAATCTCCAGTGCCATGAGTAAAGAAAATATATTTTGTCTGCATGTGAAAACAAATGCATGGCAAATTCCTGCTCACAATCTTAACTCATTTCATGGCTTGGTTTGTATGTAGTCTGTATGCGAGAAAAAATAACCAGTGTTACTTTACTGTTCATGATTGCCCTTTTATTTCTCAGAATTTTTATCTCCAAATTGTGGCTTTGTTTCTTGTAATTGTGTCTTTATGAATCACACTTTTGTGAGCCAGATCACTTAATGCTCAAAGTGATTCATTTGAAGCAGTTGCTGCGTAAAGAGGATTCTGTAAGAAACACTGGATTGACCGCTTTCATTCCTCAACAAAGATAAGTTTGATCATCTATAGAACAATAGCTTGCCGTAATTGAGCCTTTACTCATTGGGAACAGTTCTGTTCACTTATGTTTGCTTTAAAATAATGCTTCTTACTTTTTAGTTGACTGATTTATTGTCAGTTGCCTCTCTCTCTATATATATATTATTGGAATATACAAAGGGTACAGCAATATTAATAAATGTATATTCCTTTTTTATTTTTTTTATACAACTACTAAGGTTAAGGGTAGACATAAACAGTCAAAGTTTCTACAGTTTTTCATCAGATCACTGCATCATTTACTGATAAAAACAGCAGGAACAATTCTTTCAATTAATTTAAGGAACAAAAAGAGTACCATCCAATTTTTTTGAGCATATATACTGAAAATCATGCTATTCGTGAACATTTCAGATTGAAATAGGATGTTCTATAAAAATTAGCAGCAGTAACCATTCCCAAGGGGGCAAAGCTTATTGAAGGTCAATTGAGATTGAATTGTTCAATTTATTAATGCAAGTTGAAATATTTTGCTATGACATACAAACTCATACTCATAATGCTCATATAATGTCCTTGATGAACATATAAGAGCATAAAATAGCTTCCACCAGATCTAGCCACCGAATTCGACCCTCTTTTCAAAATCACACCCTATACCGAAGATGGAGCGAGAGCTACGGTACGTCTTCTCAGTACGTTCAAAGTTGTCATAATGCTCATATAATGTCCTTGATGAACATATAAGAGCATAAAATAGCTTCCACCAGATCTAGCCACCGAATTCGACCCTCTTTCCAAAATCACACCCTATACCGAAGATGGAGCGAGAGCTACGTCTTCTCAGTACGTTCAAAGTTGTCAAAACAAAAGCAACATTGCCAAACTGTTGTTCAAATGACCAACTTATTATAGACACATGCTTAGGAAGATACTCATAGCCTTAAAATTCCTGCTTCCCATGTAGGCTTTCAATTAAGCTAAATGATTGACAGGCTGAAAGTACGTCAAAGTCATCTGTCTAGCTCAAACATCTGACCACAGCCCTCTAAATCCCTAAACCAATGATCCGTCAGGTAATAGAGAAATTTTCTGAGTGCATTCCATTAAAAAAATATCTTGCAGCACCTGCATTACTTTTTTTTACAGCCCCTTCCATAGTTTGAGGATCACAATGGCGATTTTCTGCATTTTCGCCAAATATGACACATGGAGTGCCGCGTGTCCTTGTGAAACCTGCAAACACACATTCCCTTTCCCCCTAATTGACATGCGAAGAATCCCAGCAGCTGGGAGGCTTTTTCTGTGAGCCTTGGCGCAACCCTGGCCACCTGGACATAATAGCCATCAGCTGCCACCATCACCAGAACGCTTTGTCGGCACCGCATTACAATATCCCCCCCCCCTTTATTTATCTCACAAGGACTGCTGCCATTGTCTGTCCTTTTCTGGCTGGGATGAAAGAGAAGAGAGAAAGACTTCCGATAAGCAAGATGCGTTTCTGAAAGTTTGATTACTCGTGTACCAGCCGGACGATTTCGAATACGAGATTCTGCATATCAGATAGTGCATGCATCATACACTCCTGCTCATAAATCTAATATAACGTCCAGAGGAATTATGCTCTCTGTTTGTGTGAAAACATATTGATTTCCTCTTTCTCATCTGGCATTTAGAACCTGACACATTTCCTCCTCATCTTTAATTCAGGAATCACTTTCGCTCCCTGCTTTCCAATCGCAATCCTTTGATTCTTCTCCTACTTTTCAATTCTTTATGGAGCTCTGCATTTCAAAGAGTTTGCGTTCTTTTTCAGAGGCACAGCGCAGGCCAAGTCTTCGAATGAGACTGCCCATCTGAGGTTATCTGGTTTCAGCAGGGGTTTGCTCATCTCCAATTCAGGTCGTCCTCAACTGCACAAGGGGACATAAAAGCCAGCATGGGCGCATCTTGTGATCCCAGTAAGCCTGGCTGTTAAAAAGCTTGATCAGTCGGGCATCCACCTGGATTGTCTGACCCTGGCACGAGTGCCAGAGAGGCATATAAATGCCAAAGAAGGAAACATGAGAAGAAAACATGCAGGCATGAGCTCAGCGCTTGAGAGTAGTGAAAGTGCACGATCTGGCAAATGTCTGTCTATAGTACAGTTAAGGAAGAATATTTAAAAAATATTTTTTAAAACACATGTGCCAAGGTCATAGAAATGTACTCAGAACATGATGGTTTTTTTTATTTATAGTCATTAATTTCATTTAATTAATGACTCGTCATGTCATATGTCATGTGGTGTATATTTTCCTGACTTGAATGTGAATCTATTCATCTTAATTATTAAAAACATTAAATATATTTTTAAATATATTTACAGCAGTAAAAGTATTTTTTTACAAATGTAATTAATTACTCATTTTGAATTAATTTTGGCAGTCACACCTCATGACATGTAGCATCCTGAACTAACCTTGGTGTATCCTAAAAGTGTCAAATTAACTGATATTTTCCCGAGGTGGTAATGCTGTTACAGCTTGGTGTGCATTATTTTTCAATAATTCAACGGGCTGGAGTCAATTAAATTCACTTCTACTACGGTTAACACACCTCAAAACAATTGTTCAGATGATGTATTTCAAAGACGTTTGTCAGGTTTTTGTCCTTAAATCACTCTTGTGTATAGGACTAATTTCTTATGCATCTCATCACAAGACCCCGTTGCTAATTTCAAACATCATTTTAGAGCTAGTAACGGAGGCTTAAAATGAACCTTTAGTCTAATAACACATTGGTACCTAGTCGACCGTTCTCTGAGATTTGTTTTCATTATAATCGAATGTAAAGAGCTCTAAAAACTGTTTAGCGTATAACGCTACTAATGGGGGCATTTCATTTTGAAAAGAAATCGTTTATACCACTAACAAGGCTCAAAATAGCCCGACACTAACACAGAAACATAATGAGGATCCATACATGCAAAACGAAGCATTGAGAACTTTGTAAGTGTACAGACCGTTTAAAAAGACAATATTTTATAAAGACAGTTCACTTCGTGTATACAGACAGGAGCCATCTTTGGAAAACAGTCGCGACTAGTCAAACCACGAACTTAGAAGCTTTGCGTAGTTTCACAACTCAAAATCTCAAGGCCCACAGAAAAGGAATTGAATAGTTGAATAAAGTCGTTATTTTTGTTTGTTTTTTTGCACACAAAAAGTATTCTCGTCGCTTGATAAACTTAAGATTGAGCCACTGTAGTCACTCGTACTATTTTATCGATGTCTTTCATAACCTTTGGGCCGGCCAGTTTCGTTCTCTTAAGACGCCTATGGAGGAGTGATCCATCTCTCAGATTTAATCAAAATTATCTAAATTTGTTTTTGGTTGAACTAACCCTTTAATTAGTTTAGTTTCTGCTTTATGATATCAGGACATTTGTAACACACTGAATTTCATCTTTCTATTTCATATGATGGTCTCCTTGTATACCTTTAACATCTGTTGACCCAAAAGCCATGATGTGCAGAGCACATCTGGCTGGAACAATGCCTGAATGGGATTTGCCTGAGGTTGGAGACCAGCTGGGGGTACACATATGAAGCCAGGCTGTGGAAATGCTTTGTGTATTATGAATAAGGACTTTAATGGAGACACTGACAGCTGTACTTCTCCTGCGCACAAGGCCATGCACTTTTTCTACCTTTGGAACAGCTGAGCATACACATCGGATGGATGAAAAGGGGGAAGTCATGTTTGCTCTCGACATTTCAAGCACAGGCGTAGTGAAAAGTGCAGTGCGCACTTGAAAAAGCTGGTCCTACCGGTAAAGCACAGGATAATGGGATTAAAAATGTTGAACACATATGCAGATGTGTTTTTGAGTGATGTGATAAACAAAATACAGTTTATAATAGATAATCTGTCGCAGAGTGTATGAAACTTGTCAATGCCACGTTGGTTATTGTGTAGATTTGATCGCTATTGAACTTTGTTTAGCTTTTTCATATTCAGTCACTGTAGAATCTGAGATACTGTATTGTAAGAAACGGAGTATTCAAACTTTTTGATGTCAAAACCCCCTAAATATGATGATAGCTTATATGTTGAAAAAGTTGTCTGTTTTCATGTAAACCCATTTATACTGTGTGAGAAAAATATTCATTGTGATATAAAGACAACCAAATGATTTGTTCATATTCAGATATAAATAAAGCAATTTCACTAAAAATAGACATTAACTTTGAAAAGCCTACAAAATACATACATAAAATATTTATTTTACTGTGAATCCACTGGATGTCCCTTGATCCTAGTTTGTAAACCTCTGTTGAACAAAAGTGGTCAGCAACCTTAGGGTTATCACTGGCAAATAAGCACTAAAAGTTAATATTAGATTAATTGGTCCTCCCTCAGTAACACAGTCTGTTTTATACAGTTATGAGCTTAAATGCTTCTACTGAACTGTGCAACACAGATAAACAATCTGCACAACACAATGGAAGCGTAAACTGCAGGATGGTCACATGCTAGTGTTGTAGCGTAGTCTGCATTTTTGCTGCTTTGTGCTAAAAAAATTGTACTTTGTATAAGTGAGATATTACCATGAACGGTGTTTCACAATGCAGAATAAATATGATGAATATAATAAAAAATTGTTCTTCAAACAAATTACTATGATGCTCAAAATTGCATAATTTAGGGAAGACATGAACATGAAAAAATCTAATTTTTGGTCAGAAAAAGATTTGCTTCAATTTTCATAGAACAAACGACAAACGGTCTAGGAGGAGAACTATTGTTACTTTTTGGCCAATTGTTTTGAGCCAAGAAATAAGAGGAAACCAGAATTTTGTTTCTTTTATTTCTTTGGGCTTCCAAGGGATTCATGATTACAATAGGTGCCTATGCAACTTCGGTACTTGGCCCCTAATAAGAACACTAACAGATACAACAAGTAGCTACCTTCAGTGCTTGGCCCCTTAATTAACAAGATCAATAAACAAGAAAAGTAAAACAATGGCATTTAATGTTGAAAAAGGTTGCCAACCCTCGCTCAAAGGTTTCAAAGGAAAATCTTCTTAATCTGAACCAAAAGCACTCACAACAAGAGCTGCAGTAATCTATGCACAGTGCACGCATGGCAACACGAGGCGCGCAACCCGCCTCAAATAAGAGCCTACAGATACGAAGAGGCAGCCGGCATTTGCTGTGTTTGAGGAATTTGGGGATTTGATAATTTCCTGTTCTCTGAAAGGGATGGCAGCACCTGGTCGGCACAGCTGTACTTCATTTGGAGAGCAATTTGAACAGCGGAGAGGGAGGCAAGAGGAGCGCCTGCCTTGTCATTAAGGGCTGTAGAATGGCCTCTGTTTGTTAGACACATGGCACAGAGTTAATGCTTTTGAATGGGGAGACGGCCGTTGTTGATGCTGTCGTGAATTTCTCCTAAGTGCTGGCAACATCTAAAAAGCCACTCCAACAAAAAGAGAAAAGTCACATTTCCAATTTTTTCTCGTAAGCAAATGTTTTAGACGTTAATTATGAAATAATGTTACATGTGGAAATAGTTTTTCAACGGTAGTTTTGTATTGCTCACCGCACAACATGTGTTGTTTCTCTCTCTCTCTCCACTTTGACGTACAGGCAGGCACAAAAAAAACCTCTCTGCATTGATCAGAAGCAAAACTTGTCTTTTCTCACAATGACAAAAACGAGGGGAAACGATTTCAAAGCTACACAGGACAAAAATCCTGTCAATTTCTTGGTTAGCTTCCTGTCTCTCGGTATATGATGTAACTGACTTTGACATGCACATGTGCGTTGCGGAGGGGGGAGGCAAAGCACGATCAAAGGGGAGCGCTTTATCACCACATCAGAGCTCCCCACTGCATTTTGTATTCTACCAATCTGTCCAAACAGTCTGACAAATTCCTGTGATAGAGAGTTAGGTTATTTCCTCCTCTTTTATTCAGCCACAGATGGGACCAGAAGTACTAAAGTGCAGCGTGAAAACACAGACCCACAAAGGTGAAAAGAGCTTCTGCAATATTGAGAGATTTCAGAGGGAAGTAGCAGCCTGGAAGAAAGAGAGAAAATATGGTGTAAGTTTAGAAAAGATATATTTTTACAAGGCACAACAAAAGAGATTTCTGAAAAAGAGAGACATGAGACCGGTGTGCATTTGACACGAATAATGTTTTAAAGAAATTTTGAAGTTATCCAACATGACATCATGACTTTTGCGTAAACATACACACCACTTTCAAGTCAAGTGGCGTGTTATCTTTACACATTTTGAGCTATCCGCGTGTATGTGTGTATGTACACGCCGTTAAATGTCCGAGTGATTCCGCGTGTATGTACACGCCGTTCAATTTCCGAGTGAAACGAAGCAAAAGTAGATCTGAACTTGTGTGAACTTAACACAAACATGTCCCCGTCTCCAGGAAAGGCATCAATACAAAGCGACAAGGAAATAATATATTTTTTAAGCTGAAGAGTTTTATTTATTAACCATTAGTTCCAACACATTTGAATTATAAAATCTTATCAAACATGGTTCCCCAGAAATGTTTACTATTGGTCAGTCAAACAGATATTGGGCCACGACCCCAATATCACACCATTGGTTGAGCCAATAATTCTGTATTTGGCTGTTCAAACAAACAGAAATGTTTTAATAATAACAGTGTTTATACTTTGTGGCAAAATGAACAATTTCTCTGCACATTAATTGTATTTTAACACTGAAAACCTGTACTGCGTTATGCAAGTTCTATAAAATCATAGAAAATGTCGGTTTTTACACACACATGCAGCTGTTTTTATAGATAATAGCATTGGGACATCATGGATCCTCATCATGGGTTTGCAGCCCCCTGAGGAGGCCGGTACAGCATGCTCATTGTTAATGGGGATGCTAGTGTGTCTGCAGGCAGTGTGGGGAAAGCGATCAAAGTTGGACAGAGAAGGGGGGAGTTTGCACCTGCCAGGTGGAGAAGTGTTGTAAAGCTCCATCACCAGGATCCATGAGCCCCACAATGCTATGCTCCACAGATGAGCATTCTATTACATCTGCATTGTATTACTGGAGGACAGACATACAATACATTCACATCTTCATCTCTGCTCTTCTACTTATTCATGAGCAATTCCATGCATGCTACAGACTATAGGGATTGTTTTCTCACCCTCATGTGATTTGAAAATCACAAAAAGAGTTAGCTAGAAGAACATCCAGACTGCTATTTTCCATGCGATGAACTTGAATAGGAAATAGGGCGTCAAGCTGGACAAAAAGTGAAAGAAAATCCCATAAAAGTAGTCTATGGTAGTTTTCCTTTAGAAGAGACTCCAATTCCTGAAATGGAAGGGTCAAATGAATCCAAAATGTGCACTGTTGCTGTGCCTCCAGGAACAGGAACAATGCATGTGTTGTTTTGGTGCATTAGTGTAGCCCTGAAGACCACAGACTTTCCCATGTCATTTTAAGGTGTTCACAAGTGCACTCATTAAAGGCACTATGCATTCTTTGGCTGTGTAACTGGCCCTACTCACACCCCTCTGTGCAGAAATCTCAGCGTCAATGGGAAGTGGGCATGCTTAGAACGACGCTAAAGACCACAACCTCTTGCATCAATTAAAGGGTTAGTTCACCCAAAAATGAAAATTCTGTCAGTATTTACTCACCCTCATGTTGTTCCAACCCCGTAAGACCTTCGTTCATCTTCGGAACACAAATTAAGATATTTAAGATATTAAGATCGCTCCTGCATACAGTCCATAGGCTTCTTGAGGGACTGGCTCTTGCCGTCCCCGAAAAGTCATAAAAGACATCGTTAAAATAGTCCAAGTGACTACAGGGGCTCAATCTTAAGTTTATCAAACGACGAGAACACTTTTGTGCGCAAAAAAACAACAAAAATAACGACTTTATTTCAACTATTCGTTTATTTCTCCCTCTGCGCGAGTCAGCTAACTAGTTTAATAGCGTAAGCTTCTGTTATTGTACGTCACACGCATCACACACACATGACCAGCGTCGACCAATAGTGAGCCTACGTGTGACGTAGCTCTACGCAATCACACTACGTTAACGGACTATAGGCTTATGGAGAAGGAAGTGAATAGTTGAAATAAAGTCGTTATTTTTGTTGTTTTTTTGCGCACAAAAGTGTTCTCGTCGTTTGATAAACTTAAGATTGAGCCCCTGTAGTCACTTGGACTATTTTAACGATGTCTTCAATTACTTTTCGAGGACAGCAAGAGCCAGTCCCTCAAGAAGCCTATGGACTGTATGCAGGAGCGATTTTAATATCCTAAATATCTTAATTTGTGTTCCGAAGATGAACGAAGGTCTTACGGGGTTGGAACAACATGAGGGTGAGTAAATACTGACAGAATTTTCATTTTTGGGTGAACTAACCCTTTAATAGATAAATGGTAAAATGGACTGCATTTATATTGTGCTTTCACAGACACAATGGCCACCAAAGCGCTTTACATTTGCCTCACATTCACCCCTTCACTCACTCATTCATACACGACGGCGGTGTCAGCCATGCAAGGCGCAATCCAGCTCGTCGGAAGCAGCTGGGGTTAGGTGTCTTGCTGATAGACACCTCGACACTTGGTCAGGTGGAACCGGGGATTAAACCACCAACCTTCTGGTTTGCAGACGACCTACATGAACCACTGAGCCACTGCCGCCCCTGTAGTCCCCTAATAATGCTCTTGAGGCCAAGGGAGTGAGGTTTACCTGCACAACTCTTGCAAGCTGGCCATTGTCACACTCACCCCCTAAACTTCATCCCATCTGGGTCACGACAACAATGTCTCTGGTCCTACTCGCACTGCTCTGAGAGAGATCGAAAAGTGTGCGTTCCTCTTGATGATTACCTGCACAACCCTTACAAACTGGCTTCCATTACAGTCACCCTTCTTAACCTCACTTCAATTCTGGTCATGGCACCAATGTGACTGGTCCTACTCGTACTGCTCCCACTACTGAGTGAGATTTGAACCAGCACCAATCCACCATCTTGAAGGCAGGGGAGTGAGGTTTACCTACAGTTCTTACTAGCTTCTGTTACACCTGTGGCAATGTGTAGACTTTTGACACAGTGTCTAAAGCCATTCAGTATTTTTTAGGTGAGGAATGTCCCAAAAATTAAGAAATTACACACTATTATTACATTAACTGACCTTGTTGTATTCATTTTCTGTAGCTAAAAAAGTAGAATGTACAAAACCAAGTCAAGTCGCCACCTTCATTTATATAGCACTTTAACAATATAGATTGTTTCAAAGCAGCTTAACAGTGATAATAGGAAATTAAAGTAACAGACAGTTTCGCCTTTACAGCAGCTCTAGAATAAAGTTATTTTCCAGCTAAAGTAAGTTTTTTGATTGATTTACTCCCATTGCAAAAATCATTGGTTATTTACTTAGGGGTCGTCCGCTTACATGACGCCGTTTAGAAAACCCATAATGCGCTCCGGCCTGCTCATTTGCACAACAACAGTGCCTGGTGGGTCAAGAACGCAAACCTTGAAATAGGTTCCAAGGTGCAAGCGTGAAACATTTTGTAAAACGTTATCTCTGCGTAAACTTCAAAAACGTGAATCTGTGGAAACGCTGACGGCGTGCACATGCATATTACGCATGCACGTTTGAATGCCAATGACATGAGTGTTATTCCCAAGGATTGCATGAACTGATAATGTATGTATTGCATGCAACGATAAGTTATTTGTGGTAAAACTGAGTCTGCTAAATGCCTAAAAGTAAACTTCTTTGTTTGCATGCAATTGAAAGTGCTTTGGTACACCGGGTTGAAATGAACACGATTAGAGAGTTTTTTAGATAGTTTGGGTACTTTTTGATGCACTTGCTAACAGCATTTGGAGACGAACCAGCCACACAAACAAAATCCCACAGCTGTGTGGAAACTTCAATGTGTTTAAGTGGTGTGGTGCACAGGCTGGGTAGGCATTGAGAGGTGAAAAGGAGATGGAGTTTTGGGTCACAGAGGGCATTTGGCTGCTCTCCTCAGATGCTCACACCCAAACGTGTATGTGTGTGTGTGTGTGTGGCATGGTTGCGACCCGTCTGCAGCAGATGCGAGGCCCTCATGTCAGAATCAGGCAATGGCACGGCGGCGCTGCGGAGCCCGATCATACCTCATTGAGCCGTTTCCCCCTTAGCAGATGGCGCGCTGCTGCGGGCGCTCCTCTTCCCGATAATTACCAGCCTTCGCCACAGATGGAAACGTCAGTCAGCCCTCATAGGTCCCGGTTCTTGCCATTGCCTCCGTCCACCGCCCCTCTCTACCTAGGCAAGGCACTGCCAACCCTCACCATGTGTTTTGTGACTGCTGACTAGGCAGGCAACAAAAGGAAGAGGGCGCCTCATAAATATGCATACAGAGATCGTAGGTACGCTGAAAGGCCTCCGCGCACTCGAGCCATTTTGGACACCGGCTTACCGTTTCAATCGCTTTTAGCCTTTTAGCCTAACATGAAATTGGACAAAAAAACACCAAAAAAGAGCAATACTTGTGCATCGCTGATGTGCAAGGGGCATATTTAGGAGATTAGGATAACTGTGTTTGCAAAATGGATTAATTCTAACAGATGCTGGGACAAACCCCCACTTATCTGTGATAAGGTGAGCAGATGTCCCAACTTGGCACAGGCACGCTAAGAGTTTTATTACTCTGCATCCAAAGTATCCCAGGAGACGCTCCACACAGCAGCAGCACATAATCTACCTTAGCTGAGAACAAGACTTCAGGGTTTGCGTCGTTATTTGTCTTGCCAGTGTAAGTATTTGTGTGAAAATGTTTATGGAGTTTGAAAGTTCAAGTAGATAAGCCTAACTAATTCTCGAGTGCTGAATTGATGTAGAAATGCAGGCTTAGGCAGTGTGACAGTTGCTACAGAGCCACTACTACATAACACAAGAACTTGTAGGATTTTTTAATGAATTCATTCAGAGTAAAAATGGAGGTTGAGAATTGATAGCTTGGTTCAGAAGCAGCCTGGAGTGTAACATGCTGAGTTCATCCAGGTATTTTAAGGGAGGTTTTATTATTATTATTATTATTATATATGCATCATATTAATTAAAAGACTACATTAATATTTGTAAGTTTCAGAATCACCACAGGAGATTGAAGGGAACTTCAAATGGATAAAATTGAATAAAAAAGGGTACAAATAATAAATAAAGAAAATAAAAATGGTGCTATTCAAAGTCCCAAGAGGAGCACAGAATGACTTAAAATATTTCAATTAATAAATTATCATTAATATGTTAAAATAATCTAGATTAAATGTATAATATAAATTAAAGTGCTAAAAAACATAAAATCAAGATGTCAAAAATCAAAATTCAAGACTTCAATGTACGCGTCTATACAGAAGCAGTTTTTTTTTTCTTAAAAATAAACCTATCCTGACAAATAATTGTTTAAAATGTGTGACAAGCCCTAGTTACCCCTATTGCAACCTAAAATCTTGGTGGTGAGAAAAAGAGTTGGATACTCTATATAGTTTGTCAACTACCAAAATTATAATTTCTTTAAATGTTAGAGAACTGTGGAAATAAAAAATAAAATGAATTAATCGTCAGAGTGATTAATAAAATATTAATAAAAAAATAATAAAATAAAGTAACTAAATGATGTACCTGTATAGTAAATAATGTGCATGATATTTTTGGCAGCCACCTGACATCTCAAGTGATTCAACATGATGACAAAAAAAATAAAAAATATGAATAACCCAGCTTTGAAATTATGAGGTGTTCTCAATATAAGCTTCACTTGCTATGGAAAGCCACAGGAATGGCAGAAATGACTCATAGGTGGTATGTAAGAAGAAAATTCACAGTGAGCTCAGGTGAAGCTCTAGGCGTCGTGTCATTGTTGCAGTCTGGTTGCAGCACATAGGTGTTGATGCGACCGCCGCAGGAAAACCATTAGCATCATACTAGGTCTGAGTCACCCAAAACAGTGAAGCCAGACTCAGACTCTTCTAGATACACCGGCATTCAACAAGATGCAGATAAAGTCGAGTCTGTGTTGATGAAAACCTCTTCTAAGCCCTTTGAAAACCATTCTTGCTCTCCAGAGCCCTCCAAAAAAGGTTCAGCATTACAATAACTTAATATAGACCACATAGAAACACAGTTCTTCAGTAAGTCCACAGCTACTTCAGTTCTCAAAAACAACACAGCAATTCTACTTCTTTCTAATTCATAAAAGGGCTGGATCACCAAAACATGTTTCTGAGACTGACTCTGTTCTTCAACTGAACTAAACAAACAACACAGACTCATGCATGATTTCGTTCAGCAGAATTTCATCAAGGTACAAATCCCGCAGTTTAGGAAACAAACCTGCTCAGTGAAAACTGATGCAACACGTTAGCAACACATTAAAGAGAGAACACGCCATTAGTAAAACCTCTTCCATTCACGTCCCACCTCTAAGACGTAACCTTATTATTTCAAATATCCTGGGGCGTCACAGGTTCATTCCAATTTCAGAGATTGCTACGTTCGTTCTCCGCCTTTCTCAGTGAAACTTTCTGAGCTACGCAAGAGGAGCTTGCATCAGCACTTCCATACACTATTTATCTATGAAGTATGAACTGAATCCCATAGCAGAGGTGAGTATCAATTTATTTATTTAACAGCCTTTGTTTGTTCATGTAATATGTTGATTTGTTTTCCGTCAACTGTCAGCTGATGTATTTAGCCTTACAAATGACACAACATTGCAAATGGAAAATACACCATTGCCAACGAGTAACGATCTAAGCCAGATTTGAATTTGCCCATGTAGGAGCACATGCACGTCTCAAACGTGTGTGTGTTAATGGTGTGTCACCCTGAGCCATTCGCGATTGCCTTCTATGTGGTCAGTTGGTGTAGATGTTCGCCCACCGCATGCACTACAGGCCATGTCTCAATCCAATTTTTCAATGTTTCAAATCACGACTAACATTGATATTGGATCATTCATTACACTCAAAATGAAGTCAAGTCAGGCTCACTGCATTGTGGGATACAGTACTGCACATGCACCATTTTAGCACATGTATACGAGGGCTGGGTCATATCCTAGACATGTTTGCCTATGTCTTCCATATATACAGAAAGTCACATACTGTATACAATACATACTTCAGAAGTAGTGCCATTAATAGTGTGTTATTCAAAAAGAGCTGAATTTTTATCAACATTTGGCTCTTCCTCCCTCAGCTGTCATAGTGTATTGCGAATACTTCCATGAAGTTACTGCTATCTCAGTTAATATGTTCCCCTGTGTATTGTTATGAACAAAAATACAAATATTGCTCCATTTTATGATAGCTATATTAGCCTGTATACCCTCAAATTATAGACATCTGCATATACTGTACTACCACGTTTTTAGTTGCACTCCTACTAAACTACACTAGAAATGACAGTGGTTTAATTCAACCAACAAAAAGGAGAATGAAATTCTGTCATCATTTACTAACGCGTTCAGTGCAAAATATTAAAACATCGTCAACACTGTCCACAAGACGTGTGGCAACAACATGAATGATGTTTGCCAATTTTTATGGTACTTTCAAGGTGTTTTTATGTCCTTTTTGTAGATGCTGACAGTATAAATCATTCAACATCACAATATGTAAGTGAAAAC
This sequence comes from Pimephales promelas, assembly GCF_988280905.1. Lineage (NCBI taxonomy): Eukaryota > Metazoa > Chordata > Actinopteri > Cypriniformes > Leuciscidae > Pimephales > Pimephales promelas. The sequence continues at coordinate 27,699,088 of NC_142783.1, forward strand.
AGCTTGGAGATTCTACAAGGTAAGGTGAAAGAAAGTCATTTTTGGTCAAAACAATTCATATGTCTAATGTTATGCCTCTTTGCCTGAAATAAGAGTGTGGAAACAGATGCAGTATGACAGTAAGTGTTTGAGGATGGCATGATGTGTCGTGTGTTCCTCTCATAGCACTGAAGAATCATTGTGGAGCCTCATTTTGATTCCCACCCCATTATGCAGATTGTATGAGTTCAGATGGGGAATATAAGTGCAAAGGCCACAGCCCTCCTTTAAGCCTGGCAGAAATTTGCACTTAAAAGCCATTTGTTGCAGACAATAGCACAGGTGCAGTGTCCTTGACAGCGCTTCATTTTCTCCTGTGAGGCAGAAAGTTGGAGTCACACCTGTTTGGTCTTGTGTTCCCTCTCACTCTCTTTCCCTCTCTCTGCCACTCGCTTTGCATCCCTTACAAAAAAGCATGGGTTGTACCATGGCACAAAGATGGTCTAAATAGTAATACCATGGTACTGTATTTGGGCATTTTCCATGGTAAACAATTGCCATAGTATTTACTGTACTCCAAATTAATGCAAAGTATTTTCTATTGGGGTTCATCTTTATTCACAGTTTCTGTCTCTTTATTTAAAGCTGCAGTCTGGTGTTTTTCATCTTTCTCGCCATCTCTGTTCGAAATCTGCAATTGCAGTCATTCACGGAATTATCAACTTTAAAGGGTAAATAAACCCCTGGTCAGAGCCTGACTCCACCCACTGGCAATATTTGAAAAATGCTGAAAAAGAGGGCAGACCCCAGCGGAGATAGAGGGGACGAAATAGATGCTAAAACACTCTATCCTGATCGTTTTCAATACTCGCAATTCCAACTCCCGACTTGCTACAGTGGTTTTGACGAAACAAGCTGGTTTTTATACTGCCAAGGGCGTAGCTCGTACCAAGAGTGTGGTGAGCTGAAACGTGCGTACGTCACAAAGAACCGCTAACATCCAATAAGAAAATTCAACTGCAGTAGCCACCGTTCAACCTGAAAAGGACGTTTTTACACCACATATTGTAGAAATAAAACACTTTATACACACTTTATCCGCCATCAAATTGATAAGTTTCATTATATCAAGTGCTGTGAGAAAAGGCTATAAATCTCCACCTTCAACATCCTCACACGCAATATAGCCTCCAAAATATTCCTCCAAACAGCTCTCGCTCAAATCCAGGTGATAAACAGCAGTTTTCTTCATAAATTCAGACTGTGTTCTCAGTAGTTCAAGAGCTGGTGTTTGACTTCTTGCCACCAGAGCAGCAGGAATGACCTCTGATTTAATCTGCTGTCCTTTAAAATCATCATTTGACTTAAAAGCATATTTTGACGATGTTGATTAATCGCTCCCCAGTATGTTTGCAGAATCTTGCATTTGACAGATTAATAGCCGGCCATATGCTATTTGTGGCTTATTGAGGCTGTGATGTGATTTTCATTACGACATTCTACATAGTAGAGCTCAATCACATTGATTAAAATCCATCAATTCATGCACTTTAGTTGAGATTATGAGTCCAGTTAATCTTAAAATAATCAACAATGGAGGAGTGTTCATATGCTGAGAGGATTATAAGGAGTAAATCCTAGCACTTGTTTTGAGGATTCCCAGTAACAGTGATGTTTGTTCACTTCCAGGGTTATAACCTTGCTTGTTTTGTTGCCTCTGACTAAATAAATGAGGCATTTATTTATAACAGAAACAATGTTTTCTAATTCTAGAGACATTATGGTGGAAAGTTAATGTTTTTTTTTTTTGTTTAAAGAAATGTATCACCGTGTTTTAGGTCTGTCAAAGTTAACGTATTATAGATAGATAAAAGTAAATCCATTTAACAAAAGTATCCACTTGACCCTGCGTTCAGTAGGTAAGCAGCAACTCGTACCATCACAGAGAGCCACAAAATCACTTTATAGAAGGACAAAAACACTTTATTTACTGTTCCTTGCTGGTGAAATGATCTTCCCAACCTTATCCTACTAAAAACTCATCTATTTCGTGAGCACTTAACTGCATCCCGCTGAAAAAAAACAAACAAACAAAAAAAAACTTTTGCTTTCACTATATCTTAATCTCTTCCCGTTCTAGCTTGTACAAACTTATGCTGTTCTTTCGAACTACTGGTCAACAAATCCACTAAGTGCAACTGTTTTCAACATTGTAATAAACCAAATCATCATTAGAATGACACTGAAGACTGGGGTAATATAAATCTATGCTATAAGCAGGGACTTTGCTAGACATTAGTAAGACTATTGTTTGGTTTCCTCAAAACTCAATGCGCAAACTCCAAAAAAACAAAACAAAAAAAAAACAACTTTTTTTTAATTAGAGAGGTTAATTGCAATTCGATTTTTTTTGAGAGCCTTAATTTTTTTTTTATTATTTCCAGTACTTAATGTTTTGTTCCTTAATCTAATGCAACCACTTCTGTCAAAGAAATGGATTTAAAGCAACTGTGCCTCTCTGACCTGATAACTAGGCAGTGAAGCAACGGTTAACAGCATTTACACAGCGAGAAAAAGTGAGATAGAGAGTGAGAGAAAGAGAAAAAAAAGATAGGTGACCTTGTTACCAGTCGGGCTGAGTTGGACAGGCTGGGAGGAGGTTCATGTCTACGGGGAAGGACAGACAGATGCTCACTCTTTTTCCCAGGGTGAGACATCTCGCCCGGCACAGGCAGCAGACAATCTGGCCCTAGCAGCTGTAACCCTAATGATCACTGGTGGCGCTGCACCTGACCAGCTTAACGCTCGCCCAGCCCGTCTGCACCCCCGGCCCGCCAGTCTCCTCTTTGACCTACAGCAGCTCCAAACTCTGTGAAAACACACACACATAGATGAGCCCTATAGTGTGGAGCTCCGGTGCTCAGACAAGATAGAAAGAGAGACGAAAACGAGTCCTTTCCCCACGGTTCACCCATGATCCTGTCTGAGCTGTTTATCTGAACTCTCCCATACTGCTCTTCGGTGGCCCAGGGGCCCCGGCTCCATCCGCACCCCGACAGGCCGCTCTCTAAAGCGGCTCCTGGAGAGCGGGCTGATAGCTGCCGCGCTCCTGCTCTGATCCCAGACCCTCGGAGAGAAGGGTTATGAGTGTTTGCGCGGGATTAATTACACGCCGTCCGCTGAGGAGTTACACCCATGAGAACGCTATCTGACCACACAATGTGCTGAACTAGAGTTTGCACTGAGGAAATTGTCTGTTGTTTCACTTCCTCCACTTCCAGAGTGGATCAAAAGGAAAGAACGGGAAGTGTCATGCTTGTTATTAGAAAATGTAGAAGCCAATTTCTTTTTTATGTCTAAGGAAACAAATAAAACGTTGACTGTTATGCTAAATGACACGACTACTGGCTTTTTATAAAATGGATATTTCAAAGATCACAATCTCAAAAGGGAAAAACAACCCGTTTGGACTCGTCCCCTGCGCTCAGCAGCTACGACCAGATGCGATCACTTCAAAAGGGGGTGCTAGTTAGCTGCTGTCAGATCTGCCTGTTGGCTTTGGAGAGAGCGAGCACAGATCCATGTGTAGATTGGCCGGTGCACGCCACATGTCTTTACTGGGCTAATTCTAAAACTTCAAGCCTTTCAGAAACAAATCAGGAGTTGATGTTATAGCAGGTACCTTTCCTCACCGCTTTCCCAGCCAGCATCCCGATCATTTGGATGAATAATCAGGATGTGTTTTTGATGAAACTACACTGCATTGCTAATATAATGTCTCATCTGGTAGAGGATACCCATGACCAGCTCGCGCTGATGAAAAGATCGGAGACTCGAGACTTACTTGCGCTTTGATTTCCAATGCATTTTTGAACAGACTGAAGGGGACGTAAGTAATGTCTGCTGTTGTGCGCCGGCCAAGCCTACAGCCTGACTGCTGCTCTGTGTATCTGTCTGCTTTGGATAGCACATGTGACACAGACATTTCCCAGTCATTGTGATGGGTGACTTTTCCAACACTGCTCTGAGAGCAGTTTTATTTAGGTTTATTTACATCGAGACAGGCCGGCCTCTTTCAGCCGTAAGAGTGGGGTTGCGTACTGTTGTAGGGTAATGTCAATCTGTCACCCTTGACAACCGTGGTATTTATATAATGCCTTCCCCTTTTGTGGGTTAAACAGGCAATGTGAACATATGGTACAATAATCCAAAATATAAATCTTTATCATGGCACTCTGTGCCGTGATGTGTTGAGAGTAATCCTAAAATTAACCTCAATGTGAAAATAAAATAATAAATGAAAAATATATGGGGAGAAACAGACCTCGTGGTTTCATGTGTGCTTAGTTAACTGTAAGATTGTTCACTTGAGAGGCTCTCAGCTCAAGGGCCTTAATTTAAATGGTAATAACACTGTCCCGAGTCCAGATGCTGTTATTATTATCCCTGTATATTTCCAAACTCTCACTCTTCCAGCAGTATCATTTATTAACATAATACTTTTCCTGGCTCTGAATGCCAAGCCAGTGCCCATCAGAAAAGAATAAGAATGACTCTGCAAATGAACGTCCTGTGAGTGAGCAACTTCACAGTGGTTAAAATGAGATTGTTAGGAGATCATAGAATAAAGTAGTCAAGGAAATCATAGAATGAAATAAAATACTTAAAAAAGTAATTCTGTAAATGTTGAAGAATGCATGTAAATAGATATTAAAGAGTTAGTTCACACAAAAAAGAAAATTCAAAACAAATGAAGATCTTTTTGATGAAATCTGATAGCTTTAAGTCCAGCAAATGAAACTTTCAAGTTTCTATCATAATTTTTATCATAAAATAAAAATAAATCCAGGTGATTCCGGAGGTTTAACCTCAATTTTCTGAAATGACGCAAGTACTTTGTTTGTAAAAAAAAAAAAAAAAAAAAAAAAAAAACCGGTTCACGAGAACACCACGACGCATGCATGTTGTGTTGATGTGAGAGCAGATGTTGCGTGAATGCACGTTGGAAATTAATATTAATATTTTGTTGTTGTTGTTTTTTTTGCACAAACAAAGCACTTGTGTCGCTTCATAACACTGAGGTTAACTCATATGGATTTCTGGGGCTTGACAGTGGTAGTTGCATAGGCTGTCAATAGAGGGAATGAAATATCTCAGATTTCATTAAAAAGATCTTTATTTGTGTTCTAAAGATGAATGAAAGGCTTATGGGTTTGGAACGACATGAGGGTGAGTAATAAATTACAGAATTTTCATTTTTGAGTGAACTAACCCTTTAATACATCCAGCGTGTGGACAACTGCAACATACACTCACCTAAAGGATTATTAGGAACACCATACGAATACTGTGCTTGACCCCCTTTCGCCTTCAGAAATGCCTTAATTCTACATTTGGAAAGTCTTGTCCACATTTAAAGACACATCAGCGACCAATCCTGAGGTAGGTTTATAAATGGCCGCCCTGTCTGTGGACAGACATAAACATATATCCACTTCACAAAAACACGACCAGCATCCCAAGGAGGACTCATCTCTGCTGGCATGCTTTTTATCAGCGGCACCACCAGCCCGCAACTCACGTCATCCAGCGGTACTGCACATTACCAAATTAGTCCCAGTATCAGCTGTTATCTGTTCCTACTGAGGCTGCCAGGGCTGGGCCGCTCTATGCTCCTTCACCCCTCCACCAGCTGCAGCGTGCTGAAGGATCCCAGGCGGTCCTGATCTTCAGTTGAGCCTCTACAGATCCTCACTCCACAGGCCTACGGTAAAAGAGCTTTCTTCCTTTAAAGGCTGTAAACTTAGCCGTGATGTATAAAAACATACTAGTGTAAATTAGACGTATACATCAAATGCCAAGTTGGAATGATCTGGAATGGGTAACACTGGAACATGCTCTCATACACTATTTTCAACTGATAACAGATGTGTCAGTTTGACCCTTCCTGCACCGAATGACTACGTTTATCGCCCTGGCAGGCGCTTGAACAAGCAACACAAAGGAGGCAAAAGTAGACCAGACACGAGAAAGAAGAAGGAAAACTCAGCCAAAGAAGTTATGACTCATGCGTATCCTTAGTGTGACGTAGTGACCGAATACCTTCTCCGACTTTGTTGAGTGCATGCCTCATATTTCAAACATAAGTTCATGATTGGATATTGGAGCAGAGACCGGCGGTTAACAGGCCTCTTCCTGCTTTCCAGAGTCTGAGCAGGAGGTGAGGGCACACCAAGGGGACATGGTGATGGGTGGAAGAAGCAAGCGAGTGCGGCTGACAATCTGTGCCAACCTGAACTGAGCACTGCCATTCAAACATAAATAAAGTCGTTTTGGCACCATAAATCCACACGCGCTAATTGCGCTTGCCAAAGGATTTTTCCTTTCCATACTGTAGACCCTCCCCCTTCCACCCCCTCCTTCATGTGTCCGACAAGAAATACTGAGCTTTATCTTCAGTGCAGCAAAGACTTAATCAAGATTGGGAGGAAATTTCACGATCGGCAAATTCCATCAACATTCCTGTCGTATTAAACTTATTTCACTCACTAATACGATTATATAATAGGAACCAAAAAACAACAAACTACATGCTGTTATTTTAACGATTTGAAAATGATAAACATCCCCTCCGATTCGGTGCTGTCAGTTGCTGTAAATTATTAATGGAACTGCTGAATGGAACGCATTTATGCACTCTGGCTGCGTCTTCTGCGGTTTTGCTGTCCTCACAGCTGTATTTCCTGATTTCTTGTTGTGCAGCCCGAGGCAGACTTTACAGAGCCCAAAAATAAATGGGGGGCGATTAGGGGCTGAACTGCGCTGCTTTTTAAGCAACATTCACACTGCTGATGGCGCCCTAACCCCGGGACACTAGGAAAGAAAATCTCCCGTCGCCATAGCAACACAGCACTTTCTTCGCCAATAACTTGACCTGCTCCTTCGACGAGCAGCTAGACTGCCAAACAGGCTTTTCCCCCCTGCAACCCGCCAGCTCTCGTGGCTTCTGTCACCGCTTAGATAGCCCTCTTGCTTGCAACGCAAGAATCCTCCATAAGCTTCTGTTAAATTTGCTATCGCATTAGGCCAGAATTGGCTCTAATGCTCTAAGATGAAAGTTGCATGCTCAAAACTCGTGTGGGGAAAACCGCTGTACTGTTGTGCTAGCAATAGTCTCTTTCCGAATTAGAAACGTGCTTGTGCGTGAATAAGAAGATATCGTGTCAATTTATTCGTTGGATAATCTAATTAAGGATTAGTGCAGGAACGGTATCCAAAACCTCGGCTTTTCAGGAACAGTGCATTCCGGAGAAGGGCACGGCGTTTCCCTGGCACACGCCCTTCAGTCCTTAGGGTTAGCAAAGAGGCAGGCTAATGTTTCCTCTGATCTGAGGAATTTTTCCGGCTGTGGCCATCTAACCCCCTGCCCTGAGAGAAGCGTGCAACAGGAAGTGACACATTAGAGGAACAAGCTCCTGCCTTGTTAGTTAATGCAATGAAAGGCAGACAAAGCCAGGCCATTAACACCAGTGGGGATTTGTCCGTTGATAAGGCCTGACAGGCACGACCCTTTTCCCATGGCCTTTGATAATAGATGTGAGCGGTGAGTCGCTCTTGCTTTCTCTCAGTGCTCAGACATGCCCTTGGTAAGCAATTAAAGCCAGATACAACCTTCAGGCAACGTCCCCACAACCCGGTCCCACTGAAAACAAACTGTATTCCACTCTATTACCTCACAGTGGGAATTAACAGCGTGTCTCTGATGAGTTCTTCAAACGCTGAATGAATTAATAATCTACTAATTCATCAATATCACCTTAGCGCGACTGACGAATAACTGTTTTAGCTATTAGCTGTCCCTGCGACTGATTTATTCTAACAGCATCCATTCGGTGATGCCAGAGGAATACTTGAGCGAGTAGAGCCATAACTATCATTCATATAAGCTGATGAAAAACAATGACCTCAGAGGTGCGCTACGCCAGCCCTAACTGGGTTTGTTTTCATTGATATCACTGTAACACACTGATTGAAACGTGATATATTCATGTTCGTTGACTTTCACTGTCTGTTTATCTGTTTAAATGATTCGTTGGTCTTTGCTGATGTCATGTGCTAATTAGCAATCAGTGTAACATCTCAAAACAAAACCCTGCGATTTTGGCTCATAGCTTTTTGCCAAGTCTGAGGCAAGAACACGACTCTCGTCAGGTGAGATGTAGGTCACTTTTCTATTCTCTTCTTCAAAGTGTAATTACATCAGATTTGTAATGTTCTCAAAGACTTCATGAGCTGTGACGCTTTATTTAAGCTATTCCAATGAATCAGAACTTTCTTCTGGTGGGTGATAATTACATTAATGCACGATAGCCCTCACAGGCTTTGTTCCATGCATGTGTGTAATACTGTAAAATATTATTACAATTTAAAATAACTGTTTTCTATGTTTAATTATATATTTTTAACACATACATTCTATTTAATATATTTTAAAATATAGCTAAATTATTTCCTATGAATTACATGATCTTCCAGAAATTAGAATATGCTGATTTGGTGCTCAAGAAACATTTCTTGTTGAAAACATGTTAATATGTTCTCTAGATGCCTGTTTATAACATAATCAACCTTTAGAGATGCCATTTCCCCATGTATAAATCAATGTACTACTGTAAATTCTCCCAATTTAATAACAGCAATAAGAGCTGAAAAGTCCATTGTGCTCTCTGCATTGGTTGGGGCCAGTGAGGCCTGCTATATGGCAGGTGCACTTCCTGTTTTTGTAATTAGAAACAAATTAGGTTAGAGTGCTTTTTCAGGCTGTGCACCGAGGGCCAATGCTCTCTGCCCCTCCAGGCACACACTCACGCTCACACACACATACAGAATTACACATGACACCACGCTGACAGCCAAATGGTGAAAAACTCCACCGCGGCTGCTCGCGAAAAGAGCTGCACCTGGAAAATTCATACAACTATTTTTTCATAATTAAAGTTAGCTCCATTTGTCTCCGGCATAAAGAGACGGATGAAGTGAAAGGCGGCCTGTGTTCGCACAAAGAAAAGGGGCTGCCGTTGGTTTGGAGCTGGATGCTCTTCCCCCCTTCTTGTTTTGTGTGCAGGCCTAATTGAACACTGATGGATTTACATTAATTTCCTGCCCACACCTGCTTCCTTTATTTCGCTTCAAGATAGCGCATGAGAGCGATGTGCCTCCACGCCATTATGACTAATGGACGACCACGGTGAGCAGGTTTCTGTAGGAGAGAGGAGCCTGTCACCATAGCGAACACCTCCCTGCCGCTCGATACGCAGCTGAAGCCTGGCAACACACGGACCTGGGAATTTCAGACATGTGAAGGCTCTTTGCCTGGGCCGCAAATACAGAATAACAACAACTTGTTACCAAGGACATGCCAGACCTGTTTGTGAGGGGTAAAAAAAAAAAGGGTAAGGATGTTCAGTCAAAACAGAAAGTATTTTAAAAAGATGACATCCTTTTTGTGAGATATTTTTCACATTCTATCTTTTTAAAGATAACAAGCAATTAGCAAAATGAAATTCAGGAAGAAAGAGAATACAGAATCTTTGGCGTGGAAATTTGTGAATCGCATAACGTTATCAAACCAAGGGGTCAAGGTTAGCATGTTAGCATGTTTGTTCACCCCTGCTGGTACTTTATGGCCTGGTTTCACAGACAGGGCTTTGATTAAGCCAGGATTAGGCCTTAGTTAAATTAGTAAGCTTTTATAAACGTGCTTTTGAAAAAAAAAAGTACTGGTTTGCATCTTGAGACAAAACATTGGCACTGACATATTTTAATTGGTCTGTAATAAAAGTGGGTTTCAGTTAAAACAGCTCAAACATGCAGACTAGGCTTAAGCCTTGTGTGTGAAACCAGACATTTATGTTCTAACTACAAACTCTGGTTCTAAATGTAACAGATGTACAGTAGGCCAGTAAGAGCTGTGTGTGTAAACCTCACTCCCCTGGCCTCGAGAGGCACACTAGCGACTGACACTACCGGCAGCGGTCTTTAGCTTCCTTGTTAGCACGCCCGCCTCCCACAAAAGAAACCCAGATTCGAATCCCGTTCGGAGCAAGTGGAGTAAGACCGGTTCTATAAACAGCTTGTTTCTCCACTGGAAGCCATTCAAAATGAGCTGACGAAATACATTTAGAAACAAATTTATTGTTAACATTTCATTATAGTTCACATATATAAAATAGAAATGCTAACAGATAGCTTTATTCATCTTTTTTTAGAACTCTCTGCCCGGAAAGTAGATTAATAAATCAGATTTAATCTACAATAGCCTTTAGGTTATGGTTATGGTTATGGTTTGAGTTTGGAAAAGTGTTATGGTTTTGATTATTCAACAGAAATGAAGTTCAAAGACCAACAGATGTTGATCCAGGAACATTTCCCACTTGGCTAAATCATGTTATACCAGGGGAACATGCTGTATTCAGTTCATAATTCACAATAAGAACCGCTAATTTATGTGTAAAGTAGTTGCATAAAGAGTAGACTTTCTCCACATCTCTTTGCATTTTGTGATTCTTTTTTAGCACATGTGATGGGGGGTTGTAATGGGTAACTGCACCAGGGGGAGGGGATAGTAGGCTTCTTTACCGGGACAGGGCAGCTCCCAGCAGCTGGAGCCTAATTGCAAACACTGAAAGAGAATGAGGTCTATCACTGATGATCATAATTGCACACAAAATCTCCAGGGTATTGTTCTATTTCTCTCACAGTTCTTTTTTTGTTCAATAATGTGTTTAAAAGCTTTGGATAGTACAAATGTTACCTTTCAGGATCAGATCACTATTTTCATTTACATTTTTAAGTGCTTTACGAGAGCACGGATGATCCACTGAATATTCCCCAAACATGCTCATGCCTAAATCACTCAACAAATGGTTTACAAACACTTGCTCTGACTCATGCGTAAAGATGAGCCCCATGGTAAGGATGTAGGTGATGTTCTTTGAATCGCTAAAAAAAAGCTATTTATTAGCATTTATTTCTTGAAGTCACTCCAATAAGCTCACGTTTGGCGTTGGACCTCTGTGCACATTAATTTTAATGAATGAATGAATTATTATTATTCAAGTATTATGTAAATAATGCTTGTATTGAAAGTACAATTACAGAAAGCATACCAAACATTACATCTTCTCTAGTCTCTGAAGAATGCACAAAAAAAAAAAAACTTGATGAACCCAAGATGAACATTAACAAAAGACAGCTCAATGCCAATGGAATCTGTGCAGGAGTGAAATGAATACTCCTCTATTTATCATTAACATGACCTTCGAGTCTGTACAGTGAAACATTAAAACAACATTGGAACAAATTCTTTGTTTAAAGACTGGATGTTTAAATGCATAATTCCGTTTACAGTGTTCTGTGTTCTACTTCATTGTAAATAGTGAATGTGGGAGGCAATACAATGATGTGCGTCCAAGCCAAAAAGGAAAAGAAATGATGTCATTGCCATGTTGTATGAATATTGTAAAATACTTTGGTCTGTAATTGTTCTTGGCATTGCCAAGTTACCTCATGTTCCAGAGACTACTATAAACCTTTGTCCTTAAACCTTGAATGTAGTCAATCAATCAATCAATCAATCAATGGCGTCAGTTTGGTTTGACAGAGATGCATCCGGAAGTGCATTTTCAAAAGTGCTGAGTACAAACTTGTCAAACTGTGCAGCCTCTCAGCTCAACCCATAAATAAATCCATCGATCGAGTTCTTCAATGATCTAGTGCCAAGAGTGTCAGAGGTTACAGGTTCTAATCCACCCTCAATACAGTTTTTTCTCTTTCTCATGTTCATCAGTGGTTACAGTCTATATCAAACAGGGACACGTTTGTGTGCATTTTATTTTGCGATTTCACCGGAATGAATAGAGAGTCTCCACAAGAGAACACTGTATCCATGCAACTGACAGCAGTGGCAACAAGCGCTCAGCTTGATTTCAAAAATAAAACATTTTAGCACTAGATCTCTTATTTAAAGGGTTGATGAACTGGGAAATCAAATTTTTCTTGAGCTTTTGACATCTAAGAGGTCATCATATTATAAGAATATCCTGTAAGTTTCAGAACTGAAAACGTCCTTATAAAAGCTTTTATTGACACCAGGCTCAGCAAACGACTCTTTTTTCAAAGTGGGGAACTATGACGACAAAGAGGATAAAACACCACCCCCGCAGAAGAAGATGAACTTGGTCATCTGTACTTGGTGACTCTCTGTGGTCATAAAAAATCCCAGGATGTCTTTCGAAAGAGTAGGGGTGTAACCCCGGCATCCTGGCCAAATTTGCCCAGTGGCCTCTGTCCATCATGGCCTCCTAATCATCCCCATCTACACCAATTGGCTTCATCACTGTCTCCTCTCCACCAGTAAGCTGGTGTGTGGTGAGCGTTCTGGAGCACTATGGCTGCCGTCGCATCATCCAGGTGGATGCTGCACACTGGTGGTGGTTGAGGAGATCCCCCCCTCTATGTGAAGCGCTTTGAGTGTCCAGAAAAGCGCTATATAAATGTAATGAATTATTATTATTATTACTTCAACACAGCCGGTTTAGCCCCGCCCACCGATTCGCACATTACACGCATAGCTAAATAACATAGGCCTGCCTCGTGAAGACAAACCGGGTCGAGAGTGAAACTCATTAGAATATGCAAATCTGTTATCCACTCACAGCAGTGGGTGTTTACTTCCAAGTCTTCTATGCGAGACGCCCATAAAAAAACCGAGCGTTTATGAGCTAGGCTCAAAACCAGGGTAGAAAAATGTAAAAACCAAGCGAACGTCATAAGTTGACTTCAGATTATAAAAAATGTTATGACCCCTTTATTTACGAGCGAACAAATTGAATGCTCTGCTAGTTAACTGGAGATATTTTATTTGTATTAGGTACATCCATGCCTCAATGTTTCCAAAAGTGGTGGGTACAAAATGACTAATGACGAAATCTGGCGGGGACGCGTCCCTGATTAAATCGATCAATCAATCTGTCAATCTATCTATCTACAAGCACCATGCACCTTTCCACCTCTCCACCATAATAAGATATTAAAACCTGTGCAGAGGTGTGTTTGACATCTTTCAGGCTATGGTGGGATACAGAGGGGACTTGACCTCTGAGCAGCAGGAGAAACGCATCTCTGCAGGTCACAGGGTTGACCTCTGACCTCTCCGGACATGTCTCTGCGGGGAGAGGAGCGGTGAGGAGTCATGGGAAATACAGGCGACAGCAGGGGCCATGTCTTTAACCAGATGGCAGGCTTAGATTAGTCATGTCCGCCCTGCTTGACAAAAAGACAAGCACAGCCCCATCAAATCTGTCATTTCTCCCACACATTCTCTAAAGGTGAGTGATACAAAAGCAAAGAAAAAAAAACATTATGGGATATTCTACAAAGTGAAAGTGCAGTGAGTTGTTGTTCCGATCAATGATGTCATCATCTGCCTTCTCAGCAGCATGTAAGATAATTAGCTGAGTTTTGTGTCGACGATGACAAAATTTTGCCCTCATTAAGGAAGGATGTTGAATCATTTTGGAAATGAAATTCAGATGCATTAATACTGTAGATTAGATTGTCTTTCGGAATGTTATGAATGTTTGGACAGTTATAAAACAATCCATAAAAATGGGCATAAAACATCTACATTTTTAAAAAAATTGCTTAACTTAATTCAAATGTAGACAGTGTGAGATTTCTTTGAATTTTCCCCCAAATCAGTTAAGCACAAACCCTGTCCCACAGCCAATATTTTATTGGACATGACAATAACGATGGTAGCACATCCTTATGAAGAGCTTAACTGTTTGTCATGGCCGGATCTACATTCTTAGAAAAAAGGGTTCATTGGGGTTCTATATATGAAGCATAGGGTTCTTTCCTCAACTCCAACGAACCTTCTATGCTAAAAAAGGTTCTAAAATGACAAGATCCCTTTTGGCACAAAGGTTCTTTATAGGCTATTATTTTTGTAGTTGTAATTAAATTATTGTTTATTAAACTGTTCCAGTAACTTAATATCATATTTTAATCATGCTATTTTTTTGGAAGTCAAAAACTGAAATGGCACTCTTCGTGTGATATTGATTAACTACATAAAATGATATAAATATATACATTTTCTAACCCCCATGTCTTGAATTTTGTGATCATTCACATGCATTCATAAATACATTTTAGGGTCTTAATGTTTGTCAATAATATGAAATATTTAATCCGGAAAGGACAAAACAAATGATAATGAATGAACCCAAAAGGTTCCATATAGAACCTTTTTCCTGGTTACAAAGAACCCTAAAGTGTTCTTATTATTGAACCCTTAAAAAGGGTTCTGTATAGAACCTTTTAGGGGATCCAAATACGTAGTGCTGATAGAACCTATTTTTTTAATAATTAATAAATAAAAAGGTTCTATATAGATGTTATGGAAGATGTCCGTAAGTTAAGGGGGTCCATGGTCCTGCGCCTGGCGTATTTTTTCGCTTGTTTTCAATGGGAGCGCTGCTTACTGGTCACTGAGAGTTGAAGAATGTTCAACTTTGGGTAAAACGCAGCGCTCATCACTGTCACTTTTTACTCAGCCGTCCAATCACAGTGGAGGAGGGGCGGGACTAATACCACACCGACCAACTGTCACAACATTTTCTGTACAACGACAACAACCAGCAGAGCTAACCGAACAAAATGGATGAAAAAGAAATTTTTAGTATGAAACAAAGTAAACTGTGCAGCGGTTATTCTGTATCATAGCAACGAAGCATCTCAACTGAAAAAACGCTGCGCTGCCAAAACGCTCTCAAGCGCCCACAGAAAGGTGTTTTCAGCTGGCTAAAAACGGTTTGGTGGACACACGGCCTTAACATAAAATGACCTCAACTCAGATACCTTGTATAATAAAACCCAATCTGAGCAGTAAAATTAAACATGTAAAAGTAATTCAACAAATCTCTTGCTGTTTAGTTAGCAATAGCATAAAGCATGCTAAACTTTCATGCAAAAGCTCCTCTCTTGAGCACAATAGTAACCTCAGAGACATAACTGGAACTCTTCTAAACTCACAAATAGAAAATTCAAACAAATTCAACAAATCCTCTATTTTTATTCTATCTCAAAAACACACATTTAATTTCAATATTTGCTCTCCAAATCCAATTTCAGTTAGCGCAACATTATTAATGTTGTTCCAGCACAAATGAATTAATGTGATTTAAAGGGATGGTGCATTTATTCACCCTCGTGGCTTTCCGAACTCAAATTCTTTCTTCTGCAGGACATGAGGAATGTTGTTAATCAGTTTGGATTCCTATTGACTTCTATTGTATTTTTGCCCATACATTGGAAGTAAGTGGGAACTGAAAGTGTTACCAACATTCCTCAAAATATCTTCTTTTCTCTCTCACAGATGATTTCTTTCACAGCTCATTTTAATTAAGTAAACTGAACAAGGAGCAAAAACAATTTAGTTAAGTGTAAAACGGGCAAAACTTTTCTGACCTTACAGCCACGCAGGACAGATGCAGCACGACAGATTGCTGGGGAATGTGAGGCATATTTTAAAAGAGGGAAGCGTGGCGAGAGAGAAGGAGAAGGACCACGGCCCCTCCAGCCCTAGAGAGAGCAGAAAACAGGACAAGGTTAATGTACTATGACAGACAGGAGCCAACAACTCTCTTTAATGTTGTCCCGTTAGGACGCCCCCGGTGCAAGCATCTTTCGCATCCTTTAGGAGCCTCTCTGCCAACAACTGGTGGGGGAGAGAGCTGCGGACCAGCTGCCAAACATGACATTTGCTGGCGAGGGCCACTGAACCTCAGCAGGTGACATCTGTGGAACAGCCTTTCATCCCCCGTGCCTGGCAGTGGAAGGGTACCTGCGCGAGGCCCCGGAGAGGGAGAGATGAATGTGCTCCTTCTCTCTCCCCCAGCTGGGGCTCCGCATAGCCACGGGGCCGGGGCGGCCCATGCTCCCCGGCTTCCAGAGGCAACATCTCCACCCACTGTTGCCTTTGTCCCCATCAGCAACCGATAACATGTGGCCTTCCAGCGCAATTTAAACAGGGGCTGATCATTACAGGGATGAATAAATACTATCATCATGAGAGTTTATTGCTTCATATCAGCTGTTTGATCAAATATGTATAACCGAGCCAGGCGGCTATGAGACGAATATCAAGAGCTGCCCGATCGTGTGCTGCGATGGTGATTTGTAGGGAAAGTAGTTGGCAGCGGATCAGAAAATGTTTTCATTTAACAGCCACTGACATGGACGAGGATGTTAAGAGCTAAATATCAAGGTGCTTTGCAGCTTGATGTCTGTTATGAAATATGGCTTTTCGTAATGCCTTATAATGCACACTTACCGTGAGTCGTATTAAAAGCAAGTCAAGAAACGTTTGTATAGCATATTATACAATACAGACACAATACAGGAAAATAATGATCAATGATAGAAAATTCATCAGATTTAAGACAAATTCGAATGATGCTGTAAATAACGTCTACAGAAGTGTCATTATGCAGCTCAATTCAGTTCTATGTTGATTCAATTCAGTTTACTAACAGTGTCAATGCAGCAAAGTTAGTGTCATTGGTTATTAAAGTAGGGCTGCAACAAATTATTATTTTGATAATTGATGCAACTAATCAACAATGATTTCACTCATTGATCAGTATCCAGCTTTTACAATTAGTTAAAATATTGAGTTATACTACCTATTCTAACTAATGTCTTTCAAATGAACTTTGAGTCAACTGAACAGACCAGAGGTCATCAATAGTCCAACTGCTACAATGACTGGTATTGTGTTTTTATTAAGGCTGCATTGACACACAATTCTATTCATATGCTTGCAATTGGATTACAATATAGATTAAATATCAATTAATTTGAAAAATAAGAGTTAATTTTTCGAACTATCAAGTCATTGTCATTGAATTGCTTTCCTGAGGTAAAGGTAACATGAAAAAGAGATTGAGCGATTATATGAGACATGATTCATTATAGTAAGTTGGACTGTCTCTTTCAACATCCATTCTAATTCATGTTTATTTGGTGCTATAACTAGTAAAGCACACAAAAATCACATATAGCAACCAATATAGCAAACTGGTGCATTAATATAGAATGTGTGGTCAAAGTGCATTTTATAATGGCCCTGAACATAGTATCGCATAAGTGTTACCATAAATTATAGGCTAATTTTGTTTGTGCATGTATAAGGGGGGAGGGGATGGGGGGAGGTGGTCTGTAATCAGTAATCAATTAAAACAGGTCTAGAATTAATTGTACTTGCTTCGCTTCTGGTGCATTTGCCTTTGCTCAGCAACTTTAAATTAATGCTAATTACTCTGACACCGGTTGCACTTGCCCCGTGTCTCTGATGTCACTCAGTCTCCACGAGTTCCTGACAGCATTTCTTCCAAATGTGCTCGTAATTGGCAACCCATGGTGAACTGACACACACAATTAAATCCAATTCTCATCATGCAGCCTTTACATCGGGTCAAGTTTAGAAACCATTATACAAATTGAGGGCAGACATTAACTAAGCGTTTCAGAGTCCTTGAGAGTCTTTGTTAGGTAATATGGCATTTTTTTTTTTTTTCTTAGAGAGTTTTTGAGTCAAATTTAATAATTATTGTGATGAGTGAATCTCTCAAAAATATAACCAGGTCAGACCAAAATAAAAAATTAATATATATAGGCTATTATTAATTTTTTTTTTTTTTTTTTTGCATTCAATTTTCCAATAAGATTTTTCAATGACAGTCAAACACATTTACCTTTTTGTGATTTGTTTTTAATCAGCATGAATTAAAGACAGCAACAAACACTACTACTACCACCATAAAAGTATAATTGTTGTTTTGCATTACAATAATGGGAATTTAAAGAAAACTAATTGTCATGAAAATTCAGGTCACAAAATAACAATTTTTACTTCGTATGACCAGAACATGAGTTAGGATTTTGTGAGAATAATCTACATAACTTATTAAAAATATTTAGGATCATCTATTAAAAAAAGCTAACTTTTGTTTACAGTCATGAGGGCCATCTTGAGGTGCTGTGGTCAGATGGTGTTTGTGCAAACATGGGGTTGATGGGGCAGAGAGTGAACAAAGCTTCCCAAAGCTTTGCTTTCATCTTCATTTTCGGTTTTGACCCAGGTTAACGTCTCCTCGATGTTTCCACATAGGTGGGCCGCTGTACACCCGCAAGTGCCATGTTTAAAAAGGGCTTCTGCCTGCTGTTCCCCTTCCTCTGCCACCTCCCTGAGTGTGAACCTCAGCGTGTTGGCTTGCAAACAAAGCTCAACATGAGGCGTGCTAGAAATGAAAGGAGGCAAAGGAGATGAAAAGAGCAGAGAAGAGAGGAGCGCTGCGCCATCCAAGAGATCCACACATGTGCAGAAGGGTGAGATCGTCATGCTAAAGATAGTGGTGCTTTGACAGCTCCCAACATCTTGAGCTGAAGTGCGCCATGTGCCGAGTGTCTCTCAACTTCAGTCAGGTTTGCAGTCTTCCTTTCCAGTTTCATGCTGTCTGAAAAAGAAAAAAAGAGAAATATTCAATTTCACCATTCATTTGAAAGTGTCCGTGACCCCCTTTCTTTTACACAAAGACCTGGTGATACTCTTGCCAGTGAGATTTACTACCAGCTTCCAGAAGTATGCTTTAAGGTGTCAAAGGTTGCATATGAATAGGCCAGAACTATTGTCAGTAACACATCTTCCTACACATTTACAAATGCATAAACTATTAACTGAGGGCATGCAAATTGAATTTAGTACGTAGCATTTCCATTCCAAATTTGCTTTCACACAGACGACCTGCCAAGAGGCTGTTAGTTTCTTGAGAGTGAAGGGCAAAGGATTACAAATATTTCAAGCGATTTTCAACCAAAAGAAAAAAAACCCATACATAACAAGTAAACGAAAAATATAAAGCGTGAAAAACCAGGCATAAAAAACACATACATTCATGCCAGTGTCATGCAAATGTGTTATGAAGTGTTATGAAACATGCATAGCTACAGGTCAGAATAAATGTATGTTGTGCTTGATATGTAAAGGTCAATAACTTTATATGCATCTATCAATTTATTTATAACTTTATACAAGAACTTTACAGTGAAGCATGTTTTTAAATTTCTGAATCTTTTGACAAAACTGCTTCACTAATTATAAAAAAAATGTCCAACAGATTAAAGTTATGTGATGCAATGAACATGCAGAATAATAAAGATAATAATAATAATGAATATAACAGGAAAATATGTCATAGAGAGGACCCTCACGTCATCAAATTTCTTAATATATCAGATAACTTGAAATCTTTATGACACGGCAAGATTAGTTCAGGTTGTAAAATGTGATGTGTTTTGACTACAACACCACATGGAATTAATACTTCATGAAATTTGTAAAAAGAAAATTACCTTGACAAATATATTTATATTATGAGGATGACGTGTACTCTTCTATGTATTCAAGGTGTAAAGAAAAATACGTTATTACTTTTTAAATTATGGTAACACCACATGGCATTTTCAGAGTTATTAAATTGCTTTTAAAATACCAACATTAATACAAACATGAACAATAATAACAATACTACTACTACTATTAATATTAGTAGTATTTATATTATTTTCTTTTTTACTTTTTGTCATTGGCTTAAAATGTTCTGAAATACACTTATTTAGAATAAAAAATAATAATCTGTTTTGTTTTTGTTCAGGTTAAAGTGGAATATTCCCATACAGTAGTTCATATGATAAACTACACCACTGATTACTCTGTTAGGACACCTGTGTGAAATTGAAGGTACTGACTTCATACTTCCACCAAAAATCACCAAATGTTTTCAAAGTAATAGCAAAAATTGCCCAGTAAACTACTTGGTGATAATTTATTAGCCAAATTCTTGTCATTCATACATTTTAAGTATGACTTACACATCCAAACAAATTTTTTAGGTCTGTTCATGCATATATGTGTTCTCAGAAACTGACCTCTGGCTTTCACTTCCATCTGTATCTTCCCTCCTCCAGCAGATATTGTACTTCAAGCTCAGCCGCCATTTGACCCTCACTCGGCTCATGAGGGTCACGCATGAGAAGAGAGCAGCAGAGGCAGAACACTGTCTCCACTTTAAACAGCCTCTCACTCACAGAAGACAAACCAGAGCTAATCCACGCTGAGACAGGGCAGGCACGGGGGAAATATGTGTGTGTGTGTGTGTGTGTGTGTGTGCCTATTATGTTACTACGACAGATCTTTATGTTCTCAGAGCTGGTGTCTCAGTCAATGCTGGTGGTGGTGGAGAGGAGATGGAGGAGATACAGTATGTCTGGCGCCTCTGCAGACCTTATCTTGGGGGTTTGTGCCGTGTGTTGAGGCAGGACCTTTGAGAGCGGGGTCCTAAGTACAAGTGAGAGGAACATACTCCACGGAGAACGTTTTGGCTGCAGTCCCTGTGAATCTGCCTGCTAAATGACTCTTGTTATTGTTAGCTAAATAGAGGATAGCACAGAGGATACCAGTAGCATAGGAAGGCCGTCCAAAACACAGAGCAGACCCAGGTGAACATGGACAGAGAGTGTTTAATCAGCTCTTTAATGAAACTCTGACTTAAGAATGATAAACAAGCTGATGCAGTTTGTTAGAATTAAAATGATTAATGCCAAATGAAACATGATAGTTAGTTTTGTTACTTGCTGACGTTATAAATAATGCTCGAATGAAGCGTTTGGGATTAACAAACCCCTAAGCTTAAAGTCGGCATGAAATCAGAACTGACGAGGTTTATTTTTTATGATATATTGCAGTTTTTATTTATCTGTGCACATCATTATTATTTCTTCATGTTCCCTAATCATTTTTTATCAAAATATCTTCTCCTCCCTCCGCAGTGACATCTCTTCTTTTCCCTGCATGATGTGTTCACGGGCTGTCACTCACATGACATCACAGCAGCAACCATCCAATCAATTCCACATGAACAAAATCAAGCCCTGAGTTTCCCAAGTTGGAGGATCCGTTTCACTCAGTCATACGTCAAAACAGTGAAGAAAAGACTCATTTCCGTTTCATACCGGTTTTAAGTATTCAACTATTCTTGCACTGTTTGTTTTACAGTCATGAATTATATCTTTAAGCCATGCAGCTTGGGCCCTGTCCCAAATAGAAGGGATTTCTATCGAGGGAGCATATCGGCCACAAAGGAGGTGTTTGCAAGCATCCTTCTGAAACCTAAAATGATAAATCGGACACC
Source organism: Pimephales promelas (assembly GCF_988280905.1). NCBI lineage: Eukaryota > Metazoa > Chordata > Actinopteri > Cypriniformes > Leuciscidae > Pimephales > Pimephales promelas. The sequence goes on from NC_142783.1 coordinate 27,720,384, forward strand.
CTAAGGTCTTGTGGACTTAACGGATATGCGGCGACCTTGGGACAAGGCCTTGGTGAGGAGAGGTGTGCTATTACTTATGCAGGTGATTGGAAATATGTTTTTTCTTTTGCTTGGCAGATGATAAGGTGGTCAAACATTGCATTTACTTAAATTGTAGGAGGAACACAAGTCATATCTGAGGACCAGAAGATCTATTAAACTCTCTTTGTCATTTGATTTGGCAAATTGGTGGCTAATTCATATGATTTTGTATGATCTCATTCGTACGTTTTGGTTTAGGGGTGGACCTTTATTCTTACAAAAAAAATTCATACAAATCGCATCATGCAAACACGTACAAAATCGACATCTTATATGAAAGTCATTTTCTGATGAGATAGGGTTGGTAAAATCTTTTTATGGGGGGGAGGGGAATTTGGGGTTTGGAAAATGGGGAAAATGGTGGCTGGAATTGCAACCGCACAATGTCAGGTTAATTGTTTTGAAAATTTTGAGGATGCTTTCACATAGGCTCGTTTGCTGTGGTTCGAACCCGGGCGTGATTGTTCCCATTTATTTAACTAAATACATCTTATATGCGCAGGTTACTTTACTTCCTGAACACGTGGACACCCGAGTCCGTGTTGCTTTCACATTAACGAGAACCGCTGTACGGTTCGAGTGCAACCAAACTTAGACCACCTCCTCCAGGTAGTTTCGGGCTCGGGACCCCAGTGTGCACCTGGGTCCGCATGACAGCGTTCACATTAGCAATTTTTCATGCGAACCGTGCCCCGAGCCGAACTAAACTCCAAGTGTGAAAGCAAAAAATAAAAAAATTGTATCTCCCTGTCATGATTTGATCTGGTTTCCTAGTTTGTTCCTTCCCTCAGTTCCCTCACCAGTTCTGTTAATTAATCTACATGTTTTTTTAAGCCCTGTGTTTCCAGAGGTCATTGTTTGTATTCGTCAATTGTTGGTTTGTCCTTACTCATGCGTGTTTTCTCAGTTGGATTAAAGACTTCTCTTTGTGCGCTAACTACTACCAAGCATGACACATAGCAAACTAAAAATGATTTAGAACATTTTAGAAACTGTATAAACGCAATATACTATAGCGCATATTTTTCCACTTCAACTGGTAATCTGTTGTTTACAAACATCTAATAATCATCTTTAAAAAGCAGTTTTAAATGTTGTTAAATCATAAACATTTTCCAAATGTCTATTTAATATCTGACAGGTAACGTCTTATGTATCTTTCTGATGAAAACACACACATAAAGTAGTCTCTGATACGTGTGTGTGCTATCAGGGTGGTTACCACCCAAAACACCCAATCATATTGGAGGGGACTTTCACACAGACTAGCACCACTTACAGATAATGTAAAAATCTACATGTTTTCATCCACAGTTAAAATGTCAAGTAAAACATAATAACCTGTGATAACCTTGGTCGTTTTTTTTTTTTTCAATAAACTGAGTTTAGACTCATAATTTTCGTTAAAATGATTAACAGTTCTACCTAATGGAACTTTCTGTGCAATAATTCTGCAAGCTCTAATCCTCTCACAGTGAAAGAGCTCTGCTTTGATTTGGATCACCATGAATCTTTGTGAGAGCTCTTATGAACCTCATCTTTGGTGGGCTGAGAGTGGTGCCCTGCTGTACACCCCTGAGAGAGTAAACATACAGAGAGAGGCTCCAGTCTCTGAGACGCAGATGCCCTGAAATGGCCTTCATGAACGATTAGCTCACTGGATCGATATTTGGCCCTACTTCAGACTAATATACACCAATATGACATAAATAAATGAATAAATAAAGACAATGGCAGATTGCTGGATCAAACATTACCAGTTCAATTGCTGGTATTTAGGAACACTGTTCATTTAAATTCCTCATTGTGTGTCCTAATCAGTCTGCTATTATGAAGCTGATACAGCGATTTACAATTGATATTTTAATATATATAAAATATTGTCAAATACACATATTTCTGTCGTCATTTACTCAAGTTGTTCCAAACCTGTATGAATGTCTTTCTTCTGCTGAACACCAAGAAAGAAAAATGTTGGTAACCAAACAGTTGATAGGCCTCATAGTATATATTTTTTTTATCCACACAATAGAAGTCAATGGGTCTTTTTATTTGGTTCAACTGTTTTGTTTATTCATCTGTTTGATAAACAATATTCTTCAAAATATATATTTAAGAATTTATGGAACTTGGGGTCGAGTTAATGATAAAGGGGCAGGGGCGTGTCAACGGGTTTGGCCACGCCTCCCTCAAAGTTACATCATCATCTCGAGATGCAAATCACAACAGATCAACACCATGGCTGAGCTTCGTTTTATTCACTAGCATTAAACCGTACATGGTTTAGTTAACTAAATGTGTATTAACAGCGTTTGCTTAAGTTAAAGTTAGAGTTAAAGTGGTGTTTATTATCAGCCGTAGGCTACTCCTAATGTGCACTGTCTAAAATAGCCAGCATCTGCTGTTTATTTCTTGCAGTGTGCATAGTTTTACTGATGTCAGATTATTTTGTTTACTTTTATAAATAAATACTTATTATTGTCCACACTGCCCCATTTCCATTTACACCTTTCCAGATGGTATATGGCTCCAATTGTTCTTGTCTTTATTATATTTACTGATACCTTTCAAACTAATACCGATCAAACTTCTTCTTGGATCTATTATACATAAAAGGGCATCAGTATTGTCATCGACAGACATCTTTTGGAGGTTATTAGGTCAGACGATGACCTATATGAGGAACAAGGCATTACAGGAGGAGATACACAACCTATGGAGCAAACATGACAACACATCCTCACCCACTGGTAAACTAATTCAGAGGTGTACACCAAAATGAGGTCAAAAATCTTCATAGCTTCTTAAAACACAGATCTAAGCATTAAACGAATACTAAGGGAGTACAGACCACCTCCAATGCTTATATACTTGTAGGATTAAGGGCTTGTATGACAGAGTTTTAAGAAGGACTGCAGCTTTTCCAAAGGCAAAGAGTTGGGTTACTCCTTATTAGGTCATTGATATTAATACACTAATGTTATTTAGGCATTACTTAAGTGTGCATGTGATCAATAGACTGCTTGCAAGAGTCCATGAGCAATTCAAACTGTCTACTCATGCAAAAAAAAAAACAGGTTGGTGGTCAGGTAGTGGAAAACCCTCAACACAAGTGTTTAGGTTGTTACGTTTTATCAGCCCATTTCATCCCGCTGTACTATAAATGTTTAATTCATTGACTTAGAAGTTAAAAGGCAACATTCCTTCCACTTAATCCAAAGGCAAGATCTGTTTCATTCTATTCATAATTCATCCCAATTATGTTAACTCCTTAAAAAATAGTGGGGCTGTAATTTTGCCCAGTGTGTACATTGTGTCTGCTTTGCATACAGATATAAATCAGAAGTTGCGGCCCACTGAAAGAGTCCAATAAAGCCGACGAAGACTCCCAGTGAAGTAGATACTTTACACAGGCCCACCCTCCACCGAGAGACTGCTTGGTTGAGCGACTGTAATTCCTCTGAAGGAAATTCATTAGGATTTGTCACTTCAACTAACCTGCAAGTCTTATATCACATGAACACACACAAACACATTAATTAAAACAAACAGCACAAGCATGACCGGCACCTCTGAAGACCACTGTTAATACAATAAATGTGTGAAGATTTAGATGGGAATGAAAGGTTAGAATTTATGGTTAAAGTGTGTTTGGCTATGATTGCACTCTCTTGGTCCGGCGTCAGGGATTAAGTAGTTACAGAAGGCCTTCCACAATCCCCTTCCCTTGTTTGGAATTTATGCTGTGCTAGAACCAGTTCAACCAGACTATATACTTAACCCGAGGACCTTTTAATACATCCAAATGCATACTTCATGTTATTCATTTTGGATAATAGTCACATTTCTGAAGGAGTGAATAAATGAATTAAATACTTTCTGATGAGCGTTGTGTGAACATTAAAGTGCCCGTGTGCAGTTGTAATTGTAAATGTAAAAGTTCTGCTAAGTTCCGAAGATCGAAGTGCACAACAAATTGAGTTATTGCCTCCCAAAATAAAGAACCGATTCTGAACTGCCTGAAATAATTCCAGTGTTACTTCCTGCACGAACATGTATGGTTTGTAACAAATTTGCATAATTCCCTACGCATGGTCTTCATTGGCTGCCTGCCAACATCTACTTTGACACGCCCTCAAACACTGTAGTTGTTGAGGCCTGGAAGAGATTAGTTCATGTTTTCGACATGTCAAAAGGACACCGTTTTCTGAGCTGAGAAAACAAATCCACTTTCCATGCATTTTCAAAGAACAAGGACTCGGGCTCAAATTTATACAGTAATTTTTACACAATCGTTACTGTTTGTATCAGTGTGTGAACAAGTGCTAAGGAAGCCTTCAGAGCTTAGATTCAGATATAGTAATGGTCGTTTGGTTTCCGACATGTGCTGTAAGGCCCCATCCACACTATTGCATTTTCGTTTAAAAACGGAGACCTTTTGCTATACGTTTGCACCTCCCGTCCAGACTAAAACGGAAAAAACGAAGACCTAAAACCGAGAAGTTTAGAAACGCTGCAGCTCCGTTTTGCATTTTGAATCTCCGGAGGGCGTTTTAGTGTAGACTTTAGAAACGCTGACGCAGAGGCTCACGCTCGGCTCTATGATTGGGTGTCATCAGTCATGACGTATCCTACCCTGATTCGTCAGCCACCGTTTACACCGGCACGCGCATGTCCAGTGTTGGTGAATGGTAACGTGATTCGCGTTTTAAAACTGGTGACGTCCTGGGAAGATCCTTGATTAGTTTACTGGGTTTCACTGCTAGAGAACGACGTTCTTGCCGGTACTTGTGACGTCACGTGGGAAGTATGAATAAGCTCACGGAAAAGAGGGGTTTAGAGACTGAATCCTTTACCAAACCATTTCAGACATGGTGAGAAAAAAAGATGATAATCCAATGTATATTATGAGAAAACAAAACTGTATACATGTAATCCTATTGTAGGAGAACCTTTAAAATAGCATAATATGGGCACTTTAAAAATGTTGTTACAGTCTGTTGTATAAATCATAATAATAAGTAACTCATTACGATACACTGGTACTTTTTTATAAAAATGAATGGATTAAATTACTTTTGCATTTTTTGTTCTCATTTTTTCGCCAACTCCAGAATGGATGGTTAAAAATATATGTATATTTTTATTGACCTCATTGGGATCACATAAATAAAGTACAGTCAATGACACCCGAATTCGAGGGTTCAGCTGAACCGAGCCCCTAACGCTGGTTCCAGATCAGAGCAGCTTTTCCAGGCGCAGACCGCTCGTCTTTCAGAGGGGGCAGAGGGAGGTGAGGCAAGAGACAGACTAAGAGCGCAATACATCTGAATGTTCAAACAAATTATAGTTTTGTGCCACCTAAGTAAACAGCACTGGGCTCTTGGCCTGATGCAGCTGAGAGATATGGTCCTGCCCACAGAGCCACTGAGTCTAGACTCCAGATGTGCTCACACAAACACACACTATAACATACCCAGTTCAGTCTACTCGGTCACTGACATGGTAAAATCCCCATACAGATATTCTGTTAATGAGGGCAGATTGAAGAACATACTGTGCCTTATATATGTGTGTGAAAACGGGGAGAAGAAAACGCTGAGCGGTAAAACATGTTATCTTCTGTAATGCGTTCTGGGGAACACTTGCGACACTGCTGGGACACTTGAAGAAAAAGCGAAGCAAATTAGAAAAACGTTGATTACTAATTACATATTCATTTTTATAATCGTTTGGAGAGATACTACGATCAAGTCAATTACGTACGATAAGACGATGATGATTCTTACTTGATTAGGATTCACAGTGAGTGGCATCAATTTGAACTTTGAAAAACCTCTGAACGTGTGAAGTGACGCTAAAAGCATTCTCATAAAACATAACAGCAGCTCTCGTCGTGTCAGTCTCGATGCGTTCTCTCTTTCTCCAGTGCCTACGTGAGCAGCGTCACACTATAGCTATTCTTGTAGGTTTGTTAATTGTTTGTCACCCACCAGGTTCCATCTGTCGGAGTCCCTCAGTCCCTGAGCCATGTGTGCCGGCGCTGCGTCCCGCTCCCTCGTCAGTGACCTGAACCGCTCTCTTCCCTCCCTTACATTCATACCATCCTACTAACATCATATCCTCAAACCTCCTTATTGAAACCTTTGAGGGCCCTTATCTAATTGAGGGCGAAAGCAATTAGAATTGTACGTGGTTTTCGTTTGGCAGTCTGGAAAATCTGCCTCCACCTTCGAAGTGTGAAGAATCACATTTCTTGTGATGTTAGCGTTACGTCGAGCCAAGCTGTGCAGGACTATTGTGATGTACTTCTTTGAAATCACGCACCATGTTACAGTACTTTCAAATGATTACTGAAAAGAGATGGATAGTAGTTGTTGGAGTCTGTTGTTGGTAACCTTCACCCGGGCAATGTGATAGAGCCGTCTGTCTTCGTGCCGTGACAAATGAGAGGTGGAGCTGTGGTGTAGTGGGGAATCATACTGGCTGAGCTGGGCTAATGTACCACCACTGGAAACAGGTGGCTGAGTGGTCCCAAGGAATTCTGGGTCACCTTCACACAGGGGGTCAAGGTTTGGCTGGTTAGCTTCAGAAGTTATTCCAACACCAATATGCCAAAAACATGGTTCAGAAGTAGCTGTTTTTTGTTCACTGTAAAAAATAATCGATCGTGATTTTAACGGTAAAAACGCTACAGATAAAAACAGTTAATTGGTTAACAGAATCTTTCCTTGCTATACGGTAAATAACTATGATAGATCTAATGGTATATTTAATGTAATGTTACTGTAAAATAACGTTAAATTTATAGTTTTTAAAGTAAAAAATGAACAACTCGTATAATTTACAGTGAAAAAACGTAAATTGACATTCCCACAATTCCCTGTTTGGCACTTCGCATTTGATGTATTTTTGTTGAAAAATAACTTGTTTCTTCATTTGCTTAGTCTTTTTCTAATCAGTTATGTACACATGGGTTTTATGTGGCATTTATTGTTGTTAAATGAATGTTTATTGCCTTTTTAAAATTTCATGTGTGTTACCATGATGGTGTTTAATGTTTGTGTGAATGACACTGTGCAGCTTCTATATAATAATATTAAGTGTCTTGTGGAAGAATTGCATTTTGAGCTTCCATATATCATGTAACTCTCTTCACTTCTGTGATTGTTGGTTGTCAGCGTAACCCAATGGTACAAAACAGATATTGATACTTCAATTGGTTGATAATTTAACATTATATCAGATAATGAGGTTTATTTCAGTAAATTTAAGTTAAGTCTGTAAAACCCTGTTACCGTAAAGTCTTGCTACCGTACCGTACATAACGTTCTGGCAACCACAGCTGCCGGTATTTTACCGTAAATTAAACACTTTTTTTTTTACAGTGTAAATTCAGCCACTGTATTTTTACAGTATATTACTGTTATTATGCTATACCAAATACAGTGCACTATCCTACAGTAATATGTACAGAAATATTTTACTTTATTACAGTATCTACAGCATTTATCTACAGCTAATGTACACACAAACATGTTGGGTTCTTTATAGGATCTTTCCATCATTTTTACACTGTAAAAACTTTATATTCTATTCCCCAACCATAACCCCACCCCAAACCTACCGAACACAGAAAACATTATGCCTTTTTACATTAAAAAAGCACCACTTAGTATGTTTTATAAGCTGTTTTCCTCATGAGGACCAAAAATGTTCCCCACAAAGACAAGGATTTCAGATATTGCTACTTTGTGGGGATATTTTGTCTCCATATGTAGGGTTTACCAGGGCACACACACACACACACACACACACACACACACATACACATACAGCAAAATAATTTTTTATAAACTTCACAACCTCTACAGTCATGACGTATCTTACAGTCAGATGCAAAACACTTTGAGAATGGATAAATGTCCAACAGAACAACCAAACCGAAATAAGTATAGCCTCCATGTAATCGTCTTTTTTCTAGCGAATGCAAACTTTCCGACTCATCAGAGTCTTAAGAATAGAGGAATAGATTTCCTCTTTTTGATTTACAAGTAATATTTCCTCAATGCCTTGAAACTGCGGCTTCTCAAACCACTGGAATTTCCAAACTGCATGCTATTTGGAGTGTGTACCAGAGGTAGCGGCAGACATGTTTCTGAATCCGCCTGTCTTTACAGTGATTGCTTTTGGAAGAGCACTATTATGATCTAAAGTCTGTGTAATCATAAGTCATTTTGCTTTCATTTATTTTTCCTACATAGAAACAGAAGCGTGAAAAACAAAGCGTAATATGTGATTATTGATAAAATAAAGGGTGACAGGGAAGAACGAGATAATATAGATGCAATAATAAATGTTTACATATTGGTCTTGGATATATAGCCTACTTTAAAAAATAGGTAATCTACAAATGTAAATGTTCTCATTATTTACTCTCCCTCATGTCCACTTTTTTTCTTCTACAGAAATCAAAATAAAACTGTTTTTATCTATTCAATGAAAGTCATTTGGGTCCAAAACAGCACTGGACCCCATTGATGTTCATTCAAAATAAATAAAAATAAAATATCTTCTTTTATGTTCACAGAAATTTGTATTTTGGGTGAAATAGTGATTTAATGAATCGTGGATATTTATACATACTTGTGTTACACACTTGTCTTCCTTTATGTTGTATGTGATAAAAAGCCCTAGATCATAGCCAACTTGCGACCAATTTCAAACTAGCTGGAAACCCGTCCAACCAATTCAATTTAAAGATTTGTTTGTTGCCATTTTTGCTCCCTTTCATCATTTTACGCTATAACTCTCTAAAGGTGTGAACCATCATGATTTTAGGCTCCAGTCCTATTGGAGACAAAAACGGTTGTTAGGCTCCCCTGATTTCTAAAAGATGATGAATAATTCAGAAATGTTTGTTGTCATTTGGTTCACTCAGAACTGCCCAAATCTCATGTAGGGTCTGCTACAGATGCTGGCAGATCTGGACTGAAATGATTATCAACTCCAAATTGTGCTTGCCAGTTTTCCAGTAACACTGCTTCACAAAAACGTGGCAGAGAGTGCCAGGGAATGCAAGCCAATAGGAACCAGAAATTAATACCAGCAACGGGGCCCTCTTAAGGTCTAGATTCCTTTGGATGCATAACGTTAGTGTGTACCAGTGACTGGAAATGATTTGAAGGGTTGTCGATGTCCATACACAGCGAGTGAGCGAGCAAACACACTCAGAGCCCTGTCAGTATGTGTCTCTGATGCAATAAGCCCATCTCCTCTCTGCCACCATCTGAAAGTTCTTAACATAATCTCTTACCCCACTGTTTGCACGGGGCACTGAACAATAACATTTACTTAGAGTGGGATCTATCTAATTCAACCTATAATTATCTCTAGCCTCTTTTCCCAATAGTCAGAGCTCCCTTTTTTTTTCATTGAGATTGAATTATTAACATATGCAGAGTTGGAAGAGAATGCTGCTCAAGTTGTAATGGAAGATGTTTCCAAAGTCTGCAGAGATATGTGTATAAAATTCATCCAAAACTGCTATTTAAAAAATAATGAATCTTTAAACAGTATAAAACAAAGTTCTATGCCAATTTTAATTGTCTTTGTTCTTTAAGAAATTAAAAGAGTAACTAAATATATTCATGTCTACAATGAGGTCAGAGTGGTGAAGGCACATGAAAAAAAAAGTCTTTCAGTTTTTACTTTCAAAATGTGATTTTGTGGAAAGCAAAGTATTTATGGTCTGTTTCTTCATTTATCTTTACTTAAATAATAATAAATAAAAAATATAACAAGTGAAGTTATGCCTTACAATGATTTTTGCCAAAGGAAAGAAGTGTTCACAGTATATAAAGTAGTGTCAACAGCTATATGATAAAAGACAGCAAAGTTAAATGGATAGTTATTATTAATGTAACTAATTATTGTATTAAATTCATCTCTCTCTCTCTTTCTTCCACTCTCTCCACACACACACACACACACACACACACACCAGTGTTGTAGTACTCGAGACTCGGACTCGTCTCGGACTCGGTCTCGAGACCATATTTTAATGGTCTTGGTCTTGTCATGGACTCGTGTCCATTTGGACTCGGAATTGACTCGTACTCGAACATTTTTTTTTTAGGACTCGGAATTATTCCCGAGTCCACTCGAGTTCAATTAAAAATATTTTTCATGATTATTAATGTATGTTAATAAAATATTTCTTTAAATTGATTGACACACCCAGTGATTGGTGATTTTCTAGTGCGCAACTGCGCATGACAAATTGTAATAAAATTACTTTTATCACCACCTACTACAGTATGTGGCCTTTTTACCCTAAACTGATCATATTTTTTAAACACTAAGTAAATTCAGTAAAAAAAAAAAAAAAAAAGGATTTCTCTAAGTAAATAAAAGTAAATTAGGTAATCAACCCTCACTGGTCTCGGTCTCGACTCGGACTCGACCGTCTCTGGTCTCGGACTCGACTCGGACTCGACTCTCTATGGACTCGGTCTTGACTCGGACTCGACTCTCTCTGGTCTCGGTGTCGACTCGGACTCGAGTGAGGTGGTCTCGACTACAACACTGACACACACACACGTTTCCATAGACATAATGATTTTTACACTGCACAAACTGTTTTCTATCACCCCAACCATAACCCTACCGCTAAACTTTATGCGTTATTACATTTTCATAAAACATCACTTACTATGATTTATAAGCTGCTTTCCTCATAGAGACCAAAAAATGTCCCCACAAAGACAAGGATTCCAGATATTGCAATCTTTTTGTCCCCATAATGTAGAGGTTACCAGGACAAACACACACAGTCACACACACACACAGTTGTGCACTATCCAGAACATAATCCAAACAATCCTGGTTTACACTCAGCTAGGTAATCATATAAAATCTTACAAACTAAAATTCTCAAAGGAACAAATGAATTATGAAAGCGTTAGCCTCTGAACACAATATAAATTCAATGCTTTCCAAATTTGTTAAAACACATTATTCACCTTTAATCTGCATTACAAAGATTTCTGTCAGGTCATCTGAACAAACACTATGTGGTTATTGTGAGAATGTAGGTTTCTGCCAAATTGCTTTATCAACTAGACACGGTGACAACACGTGTTGGCAAGCCACAGGAGTAGACACAGAACAAGTTTGGCTTTTATTTGGCCGTCCTTTTTTTCCCGTCTCCTAATCCATCTGAAATTACCTACAAACCCCATTGTTCAAAATCCCACCAATTTGGAAACTTGACAGCTTTAATGCGCCTACAACTGCGCTGACCTGGCTCACATTACAAGAGTAATAATATTCTTGACAGGCCTATAGCTCCGGCGACCTGCAAGCACAGCAAACAAAACACTGCTACTACAGATGAAAATGGGAGGAAAACATGGAGGTGGTGGTCTAAGGAGAGGCCACAAGGGGGAATAAACACCAGATTTGGCGAAGCTGCAATGAAACTGTCAATCTACTGCACAAGTTACTCATAAATGACTGATAGGATTAACCAGGTCAATTTAAATAGCAACTAAACTACATTATATTTAAGATATTTTATATCAAAATATTGTGAATATCCTCATTTACCTCAACATCAAATAACATATTTATTTATTTATTTTTAAATGATTGTAGAATAAAATTGGTTTTATCAAAAAAGGGCATAAATAATCCAGTGCAATATGAGTCAAATGAATCAGTGTTTTGAACAACTGTATTGAAATGAAATGTCCGATTTAAGCAATTAACTCATCCCTAGACAGAATATTTTTGGGAAGATAAAACATTTGAAAGTGTATCACTGCATTTGTTTAGTCAAAATTACAGCAGGCTTTCACTTAGGCCTGATTTGTTTTGAACTGCTTCATTTAAATGAATCATTGGAATGAAAAATAGCTAACTTCATTCAAGCAATTTTCTATTTTGTTTTTTAAACAATACGTCACCAAATTATTTATATCAAGCACACCAATTCAAGTGACGGATTTAATCAGACAGATTTAAACCACCAAAACTCCATAATTTAACATAATTTAAATGTATTATTTTATATTAAAATATAATGACTAGCCTCACTTTCTTATGGCATTATTGATGCAAAAATAATTGTACAATTAAATTTGTTATAGTAAAAAAAGGATGTAAAATTCTACACAGGCACCAGTGCAGTGTGTCAAATGAATCAGTGAATCATTCTTTTGAACAGTTTTTTTTAAAGAATCATTCAAATGAAGTGATTCACTAAAATGAATCAGTTTATTTGGACGAATCACTTGAAGCAGCTCACAACATAAGTTGCATGCATCGTAATCATTATTACCTCAGTTGAAAAGCTGTAAATAGCACGGTTTAGTACGCAACTGAAAATGTACAGTAGTTATTCAATTTCCTTTACTTTCCAACTCATACAACTCAGGGACAAATGTCCTGGTGTCTGCCGCCGTGTGAAGGACCAAGCAGCGCTACCGTGGGTGGGCTGAAGACGAGGGTGAGGAGAAGGGCGGCCCGGTGCTGTCCCCGACCTGCCATGTTTGGATAAGGCCAGCAAAACATGTGGAGGAATCAGCATGAGGCATCACACCTGGAGGAAAAGACAACTCAACCCAAGCCCTGCTCCACGGCTCTGGCTCCGCCGAGTCTAGCCAGCATCTGGAAGTGATATCAGGAGACACACGGCCTCCAACCTTCATCGCTGCTGGGCCGCGCTTTACCTTCATAATGTGAGAGTTGGGAGAGCAAAACAAAGTGGGAACGTGTCAACATAAACCTCAACACTCCCTTCTAAACAGAAGATTAGCAAGTAAAACAAAACAAGCCTGATTGTTTTTGTTTTGTCAAAATGCAGCAGGCTTTCGCTCGTGCCGCAGCCAGACTTCATAAAGATGACACAGATTCCAGAGGATCTGAGCACCTGAAATCACATGTCCTTTCTGCATGACTTAACTGAGGTATAAGATGGTAGAGAACATCTGTCTGGCTGTATTTTCTTAACCCAATGCAAGATAGGTCTATCAGAGCGAGGGTCCTGAAGTGATAAGGTACTGGAACAGGCCATGTTGTGACTGCTGTAAGATCTCCGCTCCTCTGTTTGTTTAAATGGAGGCCACTTTTTGAATCCCACATAGGCTCCAGTTAGTGACACCACTGATAAGATGCTCAAACATACATCTTTATAGTCCTCTTTACACAATCCTCGTTGTCGCTTATAGCATAATTGTTTGAACAAAGTGCATCTTCCTTGTACAATATTCTGCTGCTTGTATGCTTTTATTACCCTGAGGACGTCTTGTAGGAGGCGAGCCAAGGTTTTCATTTTCTGTCATATTTTGTGGTTGTTGTTGTTGTTGTATTTAAAGTCAGAGTAAATTTTCACACCACAGAAACTGAACTGTTGCCATGCAAGACTTTTACGAGTTTAAAAGGAGAAATAACTTCATTAAAATTCCAGCCGTGACCTTGGTATCATCTCTACAAAGAAGGAATGTGCATTTGCTTTTCAAACAAACATTACATTTTGTGGGAGGACTGGAACAGTTAAAAAGCAAAAATGGTACAAAGCAAAGCACAATGTAAGAAAATATTTCATAGTTTAATATCTTCTCACTGTTTTTTAGTTTTTTTGTTTGTTTGTTTTTTTTTTTCCAATAGAATGCAACAGGGAGACGTAAACAAAATTGGTGCTGGGTTTTATAAATAATGCTAAATAAACTGAACCAAACAAACTGGGCAATTATCAAAAACTATTTCCAAACAGAAGAAGATGAATTGACTTATTAGTATTTACATGCTGAGATCATTAATTACACAGCTGCATAGGAAAAATACATTTTCTTAATCAATATTGTCTTGTTTTTCAGTACACTGTTCTTTAGTTGAGAATCAAAGATATTAAGACTGTAAAAAACATTTTTTGTTGCATTTTTGCGATTGGTTCTGCAGCAAGACATTCACGAATCATGTTCACGGATAAGGTAATAAATTCGTTTTTGTATAACCTGTAATTTTGATCACACTATTTTATGTCATCATAATGAATTAGCTGCAAGGTACAGTACATGAAATGTAATGTCTGTAATATTAGCCTGTCACTAGTACATTTGAACGAAACCACAGTATTTGCAAGTAATGACTAAATATCACTGTATTTAATTTCACTGTCAGACTTGGTAAAAAGTCTTACTGAAGTACAGACAAAGTGCAATATAATTGTGTGTTATATATTTCTTACAGTACCTGTCTATTAAAACACATGTGAGAGCAGAGTTTGTCAAGTTCAAATTTGTTGTAAAGCTCTCTCCATCCTGAAAACGCCACGCCGTTATTGATCCTTGTTTTTTGTTTCCTTGTTCTTCCCAAAGCCTGGTTGCCTCAGGTGATCTACGCTTCCTTTTTTTATGTACTGGCAATCAATAATCATGAACCTCAATGACTGAGCGATACAACCTCGACGTGCGAGATATTGTATTTATATATGTATATACATACAATAGATCCTCATTGGTGAATTATGTGGAGCGGCCTATCGAAATGGCCGATAATGAGGAATCTATGTATATATATATCGCGCGGATATTACATTATTGATAGGTGACGATGACAAGGGAGGAGCCAAAATTTAAAACTGGAATTTCTCTGGATTTACAAATCCTTGGGATCTTGTAGGATAATGCAAGTACACAACTGCATGAAATATATCACACTGTGAAATTGTTTTTTTGAATATATAGACCTTATGTAGCCCCGCCCCTTTTCAGCTCTGCGCTCGTTGTCTTTTGACTTCCGGTCTGTATTTTGACAGCAATCTTGCATAGGTGTGAATGAACTGCTCGTAAAAAAAATTCCCGGTCGACATTTGTTAAGACATCTGCTTTACAATGCTTATGATAAACATTACAATGCTCATGATAACTTTTGTTAACTCTACAATAAGTAAATCCACTTCACCAGCTAATTACTCCTGGACTGCGATGCCATAGAAATATACAGAGCGACCGCAAAACCGGAAGTTCAAAGACAATATTTTAAAGATGACGGCGCCCACGTTTCTCTGGTGCATAAGGTCTATAGTTACAAAAATCTTACATATTGTACCATTAAGTAGTAAGTATGTTGTTACTTGCAAATTTTTTTTTTTTTTTTTTGCTATGAGAAACAACCATATACATCCTCACAGTCACACACACACCCAAAACAATGGTTTCCGCAAAAAAACGCATGGAGTTTTGTTTTATAACTGCAAGAGGGTCAAAGTCAAACAGAGTACTTTTAAAACAAGAGAAAAAAAATATCTGTATTATTTGTATTTTTGTAAATGTTTATTTTGAATACTGTATACAGAATATTTCTGTGTTTTTATTATGTATATTTTATTTTGTGTTGTCATTTCAGCTATATTCAGACCAAAATGTGACTTTTCTATGATCTATTCAGTGGTTTTCAATCTTGGTCCTTGGGAGTCAAGGCACATTATATTTGCTATGGCTGCTTCCGAAATTGCATACTTCCCTATATAGTAGATGTAAAAACAGTTGTGAGTAGTACATGTCAGAATTCACTATAAAACAGTAGGCCAAATGTACCCGGATGATTCCAGCGAGATTTTGATGTGTGCATTGAGCATCTGGACACTTTGCAATGCAACTTTACTATTTACTATACTATTGTGAATGACAATGACGTGATGCAGCTGACACTGGTAGGTCACATGATGACAGGGACAACATGGCGAAAGTAGTATGTCCGGATTACATTTATACTATAGAACATACTTTTTTTTAGCGGTCGTGGAGTAAATACTTATTCAAAATAAGTACTCACTCAATCGAGTATGCTATTTCAGACGCAGCCAATGTCTTTCTGATTTAGATCAGCAGCTCATTAGCAGAGGGCTCCATGAACTCAACTGAGTGTGTCAGATAAGAGAGACATACAAAATGTGCAATGCTGTGAGTCCCCAGGATCTATTGAGTGGTTTACAAAGTCATTATTTGAAAGGCGGCCTCAAAAAGGGCTTTGTGACTCTTGCAGGTCAATATCTCATTAACACAGTCACACTAAGCGTACTGGAGAACTGCACATGTGAAAGTCAGTGCGGTACTTTTTCTCTCCACTTGATGGTGCAGCAGATGATTCTGTCAATGCAAGTTCATTGTCACATGTCTACCTCCACATTCAGTGGAGTGATAGTGTCAGCAGATGTGATGACCAATATATGATGGAATCTCACATTGACTCTAACAGCCAACTATACATGTGTCCATTTCCATATTTGTCATATGAACATGTAATTATAATTCAATCAAAATTCATGAAGGTCCATTGAGAGGAAGAGAAAAGCAAACATGAGCATAACATTGTGTGTGCTTTCAAATCTAAACACAGAACAATTATTTGCCATTAGATTACGAACAGTGTAATCTATCTGATGCAAACAGATGTGAATTTATTCACAAGCTTATGATTTATTTATGCAAGCATTATTCATGCTTCATGTTTCTAAGAGAGTGCCGGTGCCTAAACACCTTTATTTTCATTTCATGCGTAGAAACATCCTGCTTTATATATAAAAAAAGAACAAGCCGCTTCATTTACAGGTAACTGTTGTATAAATACACACACACACACACACACACACACACACACACACATATATATATATGAAGAGTTCAGATGCAAAAGCCTCTAAGTGCCATTTGAAATTTTCTTCTAAAATGATCATTTTTATCAAGCTTGTATATTTAAGTTCAGTAATTACACTTAAATGGCAATGAAGATTACCTATTAATTGTTATTTAAGTGAAATTACTGAACTTAAATATACAAGTTTGATAAAAGTGACCATTCTAGAAGAAAATTTCAAATGGCATTTAGAGGCTTTTGTATCTGAACTCTTCATATATATATATATATATATATATATATATATGTGTGTGTGTTTGTGTGTGTGTATATATATAGACACACACACACACACACACCAGTTCTTTCTGATTATCGAATCTGATTGACTGAGAGCCTTTTCCAGCCGTGCGATATTCCCTGTATCGGCACTGTAACCATTTAACCATTTGTATCATTCCACCTGCAACGACTTTCATTGCCGTCGAGCAAAGTCACGATTTTTTTTACTACCGTTATGCCGTAATACTACCGTTGTGCCATGAAATTTAGTGTTAAGGGTTTATTTTAGGAGAGAATGTAGTTATTTAGACCTCAATATATATATATATATATTAGGGGTGTAACGGTACACAAAAATCACGGTTCGGTACGTACCTCGGTTTTAAAGTCACGGTTCGGTACGTTTTCGATACAGCAAAAAGAAAGAAATGCCAGAGAAATTTCCTATTTGTTTAAAGAAAAAAATATTTTTAAATAAGTGTGAGTTTTCCTAGATCTTTCAGGTTTATAAATGGGGGTCATCTTTGAAGGATGAACAAATAATGTTTTGGTCATCACACACTCAGAAAAAAAAGGTACAAAAGTTGTCACTGGGGCTGTACCTTTTCAAAAGGTAAACTTTTGTCCATTTCATGAGCTAAGTACATTTAGGTGTTAATATGTACATTTTTGGTGTTAATATGTACATTTTAAGTGTCAATATGTACATTTAAGTGTTAATATGTACATTTTAGGTGCTAATATGTCCATTTCAGGAGGTAATATGTCAATTTCATGAGCTAATATGTCCATTTTAGGTGGTAATATGTACATTTGAGGTACTAATATGTACATTTTAAGTGTTAATTTGTACATTTTAGGTGCTAATATGTCAATTTCATGAGCTAATATGTCCTTTTCAGGTGGTAATATGTCCATTTTAGGTGCTAATATGTACCACTAAGGTACCAATATGCAGCCTTTGGGTACAAAAGTGTACCTTTTGAAAAGGTACAGCCCCAGTGACAGCTTTTGTACCTTTTTTTCTGAGAGTGCATTAAAAATAACATTTAAATATATATTTATTTATATAATATTTGAATTTTGAAGTGCTGGAAAAAGATGTGTGAAGTACTTGAAAGCATTTCACCATTCCAGCCAAACTGGTTCCAGTTAGTGTTACTATATTAAATCCATGGTGAATGTTGCTGGTCTGTGGACGTAAAGTACTAGTTCATTCACGGCACAATGTTTCTCCTGGTTTCCATGACATCGCTGTTTGATCTAATAGAGATCTACGGTTAATAACAGAGAAATGTGAATGCATCTCACTAGATCTCGCAGCGATGTTATTACCTCAGTGGCGAATTCAAATGTTTTCTTTACCGGATCTCTTAGCGCTGTGTGGTAACAGTGTTGCTTGATCGAGATCGGCTCGCGCTGCACAGATGTTGCTGGTCCGAACTGATAAACGATCCGTGAAGCACATAACGAGTAGCGCAGTTTCGTTCTGCTTTCATTACGCTTGCCATTTGATGTTGCGCAACGTTGTGTTGGCCGCGTCAGCACGAATTTTGCCGGCAGGAAAAATTATCCAAGCAACCGTTCGGTTTGTATGCGTACCGAACCGGAAGCCTCGAACCGAAACGGTTCAATACGAATACATGTACCGTTACACCCCTAATATATATATATATATATATATATACACACACATATATGTGCTGCTTAAAGGGGTGATGAACTGAGAAATCAAATTTTCCTTGAGCTTTTGATATCTAAGAGGTTATCAAATTATAAGAATATCCTGTAAGTTTCAGAACTGAAAACGTCCTTGTTAGTCCAATAAAAGCTTTTATTTACACCAGCCTCTGAAAACGTCTCGTTTTGAAAAGTGGGAAACTATGACGTCGAAGGGGTTAAAACACCACCCCCGCAGAAGAAGATCAACACCTACTTCAACACGGCCGGTTTAGCCCCGCCCACCGATTCGCGCATTACACGCATAGCTAAGTAGCCTAACATCCGTGCCTACCTCGTGATGACAAACCGGATCGTTCTACCGAGCAATACAGAATATTTTGCAGTGCCTGGTTGTGGAAGAAGACAGTCGCTGCATAATCTTCCTCTGGACTCCAATAGGACTTCATGGATAAACTTTATTTTTAATGACGTTCCAGCTGATGAGAGTAAAACACCGTCGTCTGTTCGCTTCATTTCACTGAGGATTGTTTTGTAAACAAGACTAGATTTGCAGACCGATTAAGAGTAAAGAACGTGCTGTGCCGTCTATATTGGATCTGACAGGAATTGTGCAACACACGGACTCTGGGTCGAACATGTATGGGCGAATCCGGTTGCCATTTGACAACATTGGACGTTTTCGCCCACATACACCGACGGGTGAGTGAAACTCATTATAGTATGCAAGATTGTTATCCAGTCACAGCAGTGGCCGTTTATTTCCAAGTCTACAGTGGGACACGCCCATAAAAACCGACCGTTTTTCAGGAAGGCTCACAACTTGGGTACAAAATAGCATATTACTTATTCATTTTGATGTTTTTGAATGCAAAAACCAAGCGAACGTCTTAAGTTGACCTCAGACAACAATATAATAACATTTTAAAAGCCAGTTCATGACCCCTTTAAGTTACAATGCAACATATCTAGCTTTTCTTGTTACATATTGTGCACTTTAGCACATAATTCACATACATGTTTATGAAAGTGTATTCGGAAGAGTTTAAGAAAGTATTCCATCCCTGGTTTTTGTTACCCTTCATAACACAGTGTCGTCCTCACACTGACTTTGCCCGTTTGGTTTATGACCCTCAGCAATACAGTGTCTCTCAGGGAGCCGCACAAGGAGAAATGCTATCCAGAGTGACATCCAAAACCCGCTGGTGTATTTGTTCCTTCCTGTTTGCTCACACCTGTGTGTTCTCAGTTATGATGTTATCAGAGCCCTGCACCTGCTGCTCAGGTGGAGCTCACCAGCAACATAAACAAAGAGTTATTAATATCTATCACAGCATTTTTGTAAAACTTGATACCCAGCTGTCACGTCAGCTGAAAGCGGCTGCTCTTCATCCTTTTGAAGGGCAAAGCTGGGATGTAAAACACGATAGGATCAGAGCAGGTAAGGGAGGATTGGAAAATAACAAACCGCTTTTTTTAAGCCATTGTCTTGCTCACACATTTGCAGTGTAGAGGGTTAAAATGGTCTCGGAGGAACCATATAATGAGGAAAAAGCACACAGACACACCCCTACTGAAGAATCTCATGTTCACACAGTAAGTTCATTCAGTCACAATAGTGGGGTGTTTGAGGTCAAGTGTGTGTTATATCTGAGAGGGTAGACAGAAACAGAATAGCATTTTTTCTTTAGTAAGAAGCTGGGAATTTCTTTGGACACTTTTATGTCACAAACTATGTTTCACCTGCACGTCACACCGGTCTCAAGTCCCACGGAGGAACTCTGGAAGGATAAAAAGAGGAGTGACAACAGTGAAGGACGAGAGATGATCAGGCCTGGATTTTATGTTGTGTTTTTTTTATTATGTTTATATGCGTCATCCATGAGGGGCTACCGCTTTACTTTTGTTTTGTTGCTTATGTTTATTTTATTAATAATATTAAAGTTATGTTGAGCATTCTCCGGTTCCTGCCTCCTTCTTCCCTGAGCCTTTAACCTTGTTACAGTAACCAATGAGATAAAAGTGCCAGTGAAGAGCTTGGAATGAAATATAACGTACTGTATGAAAAATAAAGAAAATGTATTAACAAATTAAACTATAACTTAAAAAAAAAACACTCCTCAAGCTACTTGTTTAGGGCCTACTGTTGAAATGTGTGAAATAATTGTTTCTTACACTTTTTTTTATTGATAAGATTGACGGTGTCAGAGCTAATATTTCTCTCCCATCGACTTCAACAATGTAACATTTGTAATATCATTTAACTAGTGACAGTGTAAAAAGTGTTTTCAAAAAGTTCGGCTGGCCAAAACTTGCAACATTTTTAA
Source organism: Pimephales promelas (assembly GCF_988280905.1). NCBI lineage: Eukaryota > Metazoa > Chordata > Actinopteri > Cypriniformes > Leuciscidae > Pimephales > Pimephales promelas. Next base: position 27,741,395 of record NC_142783.1, read on the forward strand.
AAATAACAACATGTACATCACATTCAACTGTGTTGCTTGAAAATAATTAAACAAAAACAGCTATGCACATTCACATTGCTTCCATCTCCTCTTGTACCCTACTCCAGTGTCTGACTCGCCTTTCCCCTCCAGCTTGTGTGATCATGTCAATGAGAGACAAAAGCAGTCATCCTGAATGGCACATTAATTTCCCTCTGCTCATCCAACTGCGTCCCTGCCTCCTCGCCGCCTGAGGAGTAACAGCCCCGGCACCAGCCAGTAAACATGATCACACTAAACACGCTCTGAACTAATGGGCTGTTTACAAACAGGGGAGAGAGGTTGAGATCCCCAAACTAATGAAGGCTATGTTTAGAATAACGACCCCGCACCTCCCAATCACCGCCAGTGTTTGTGGAGAAATTAGTCGGTGGTTCTGCTCTAATTTGATCTAATTTGACATTACCTTTAACCTGTAACATTATCATTTACAATGTCTTGATGATGTCTCGATATGCATGACCAGAAGACTAATGAACACCAAAGAAATAGGATTTTATTCAGTGTCAGTCATTGTTCCAAATATTCAAATGACGCTTACAGTATAATGGGATGATGTTACGAGCAGAACTGTCCAAATGCCATTGGTCAGTCAAACAGATCGTCCTTGACTAAATTTCAATTTCAATTTCAAAACACTTTATTTGTCCCCAAGGGGCAATTTGTGAGGCCACATAAAGTAACGAAAACATTATGCATTGTAACAACCTACAGTACGTTAAATAAATAACACAGTATACATAAATACATATTAATGAATACCTAATATAAAGGCATTTGCAGAGTCAATGTTTAAAGATGAAGAGTTCAGATGCAAAAGCCTCTAAATGCCATTTGAAATTTTCTTCTTTAATGATGATTTTTATCAAACTTATATATTTAAGTTCAGTAATTTCACTTAAATAACAATTAATAGGTAATTGTCATTGCCATTTAAGTGAAATTACTGAACTTAAATATACAAGCTTGATAAAAATCATCATTAAAGAAGAAAATTTCAAATGGCATTTAGAGGCTTTTGCATCTGAACTCTTCAGATACACTTCAAATGTGATGACTGAAGATCTCAAGTGAGTATAAGACCCGGTCCACACGAACACAGGTATTTTCAAAACCGCAGATTTTTATATGCAGTTTGGGCATTCGTCCACACGCAAACACAGTATACGGTCACTGAAACCAGACTTTTTTTGAAAACTCCTGCCAGGGTGAAATTTTTTTGAAACTACAGTTGACGTGTAGACGGCTTGTTACGACGGAGTGCACGCTGTTATCTTCTTTTGACGTGAGATTTTATCTCCTTTGTTTACATGAGGCGAGTCTGTGCAACGTTGGACGTAGCCGAAATATTGCAGCTAATAACTGTGCTAAAAGGGCTTATAACATGGAAAACCAGCAAAACAAGGAAGCAAATCAGCAAATCATACTACATGCCTTGCTGCTAAGGAAGTAGCGTTGGTCCCGTAGGCGGCTGTAGCAGATGTTAGCTGTGTGAAATGTTATTTCTATGTAGTTTTTTTTTAGTACGTATGCTATCCAGTGATGCCGGCAAGAGCGTGTTGTCTGGTTGGCTGTTTTAACAACAAATAAAACCATTTGTGAAATTCACAAACCTTTGTTGCGCATTGACTGCCCATGCCATACGGATTACACAGTGTTTCTGGTGCGGGCGGTAATGCACTCACTCTGAAGAAAATAAACTCTAGGCAACAACATCCATTAGTCAAAAGTCTTGTGGACGCATATTTCGTATGTGTTTTGTGGCCTTATTTCACAAACTTTCATTTTTATTTTTTTCAATAACCACGCATAAACAATATTCTCTCAAAAATACAAAAATACATGTTGCTCACATATTATGGGAGCCCTGTTTGTGCTAAATAGAGTGTAATTTCACCTGTGCCATTAATATGTTTATAAGCAACTGAAAAAAGTACAAATGTCCGGGCATGTCAGAACATCTCAAGGTTTAACTCAAACACACCTGAACAAGCAAATCAATGTCATCAGGATTACTACAGTAGAAAGCTACAGGCATGCAAGTTTTTATCAGGGATAAACTACGCAGGACAGTGCCCATCCCTGGTCCTAAATGTCATGTCCACGACGTGACATCTCTGACTATAAGCAGGGGCGCAACTACCCAGTTTCAGAGGGGTATGCAGCAACAATTTTAGCTTTTTTTTTTTTTAGCTGTTTTTTTTTTTTACCAATTACACCAGCACAGCGCCGCCAATTAAGCAAAAAACAAAACAAAAACAAACAACAAACAAACAAATGGGCCGCCGATGTATGAGTTTTGTGGGCCGTTAAGACAAATAAATCAAAAAAGGATGAAATGTATTGTCTGAAAAGCACGTCGGCCCAGCGGGAATCTCCCGGTAGTCCCGATGGCCACCGAGATATAGATAGCCTACATGCCTGGATGTCACATTTTAAATCCTACCTGTTGGATTTCAGCAATGCATGCAGTTATTTAGCTGCTGTCGCATCAATTGACATGATATCTCCTTTTCTCTCTTTCTTTTTCTATTTTGAGCACCACAGCATTTTGTTTTATCCATCCTTTTCGACGACAACTAACTACTCGTACCTGCTCGCTCAGAGCTCACGGCGCCCCCGCCCGCTCGCGATATTACCCGCCCCCCTTCTCCATGAGGGCGCCTACTCTAACCTGGCTGTTAGTCCTCTAAAATTTTATATAACATTGAAGGAATGCAGAAATGATTTAGAAACGCACAACGGCAGCTACATATAGAAATAGCTGCCGTTATAGCCTATATATATATATATATATATATATATATATATATATATATTTTTTTTTTTTTTTTACCATCGCTTTGGCGCCCCTATGCGCCGCATATAGCGCATACCCACTTTTTGCGCCACTGACTATAAGGCCGTATTCAGCCTGCATTGGTCTTATAAAAGCATGTCAGCCAGTTCTATTCAAAAAGATTTTAAATCTCGTGCAGAACAGCAAAAATCTAACTTTACTTTTTATTTTTTATATATATAGCTGATTACATTACTTGTCATCCTTCAGCATTTGAGGCGATTCTACCCCATATACTCCACTCTAAACACCATTCGTCCTGTCTGCGAGTATTTAATGAAATGTAAACAGACTGAGTCTCCAACCAGGGAACAACTGCTATAGGAAAGCTGTCAGACTAATTCAAACCATTGATCATCACTGGGCAGGTGTTCTCCTTGTGTCCCACAGTCATCCATTGTTTATGAACTCTTAGCGATGCAAAACCTGGGAGGAAAACAACCGAAAACATTGCGGAAGACGATTTTCAGCCCAATCTTACCCAGAATCTCCCCTTTCCGCACAGAAGATAGATGATACCACATTAGATGCTTGAGTACAACAAATGAGCTAGTAGTAATGAGAGCCGAATCTGGAAGCTTTGGGGAAGAAACGAGTTTGATCTGTTATTTTCTTTCTTCAATTTCGTGTTCTCTGCAGAGCAGAAACGTCTGCAGCTGTAATGAGTTATCATATGCCAGCAATTTCTACTTCGCGTTAGGACTTGTTATGTGCATTTGTGTGAGGGTCAATATGACAGACAGTGTGAGTCATGAATTCTGATGAAGGAAGTTGAACATAAACTCACAGTGCTAATCTACAGTTCCTCTGGGGTTATGTTTACCTTTATGGAGGTCACAGATACAGCTCTACACAAGCAGGATTTAGCTAATCCTCTCATATGTGCACTTACAATCCATTATCATTCACATTTAAATGAACACGCGGCCAAAAACCCCAAACCCTGCGGGTGGGAGGATATATATTCTCAGCCTTTCAATGAAGAGCTTAGATTGGTATAATTCGCCTCAAATGAGCCAAAGCTGAAATCCTCAGAGCAGGCGTAATGTAGAAGAATAGTCGGTTTACAGGTAGCGATTTATCTCTTTAGATTTCTCGTTTGAATCTATAAGCTGAGCTGGCGTAGCGGTGGACTGACAGCGTGTGTGTGGACTCAGTGAAGCCTCATCCGCTCCACTGTAGGCCCTGCCGCCCAGATTAGGCATCCGAGGACATGGCGCTGGTGGCTGATAAGGCTTCTTCTGCTGTCGTGGTTGTCTGCGGATGGCCGTCTGGCTGGCGCCTGCCGCTGCTATCTCTGACCAGGCTCTGGGTCTGTCTCAGGCCTGTCTGAAGCCAACTGGTGACAGCTGGCTTTCAACCGGCTCTGGACCTTCTCTCCTCCCCAAGATCATCCTTATCATCACTCATTTCCCTTTCCACCCAGCACAGAAATGATAGGATGCAGCGGGGAAAAGTGGATGGTGTGAGGAAAGGTCAGTCGTCTGTTTTTCAGCCATATGGATTGGTCACTCCTTTTGTTTTATGTAAAGCTCTAAATTGTTGTTATTTTATAATCTACTAATAGAATGAAAAAAATAAATGTGTATTTTTTTTTAAATTTAAGGTTAGTGTTCGAAATATTTAATGAGGAAACCATAGTTTAGTTTATGCTCTTGCTAAACTTTAACTTTATTTAAAATATAAGAATAAAAAAAAAATTATAAATAATAATTAGCATAATACTACTAATAATAATAATTATAATAATACTAAAACATTGTTTGATTTTACTTAATATTTAAGTTTAATAAAGAGATAATTATATATATATATATATATATAAATCATCATAAATAACATTCAAAAATATTGAAAATATATATTATCTTTATTAATTTTATTTAATATTTAAATGTTCCTAATTTGTTAAATTATGTTATAATAATTTATAACAAAATATAAAACTATTTCAATTAATTAATTCTAACAACTTAATCATTTTAATTTAAAAATATAATTAAATGAAAATACCAACCATATTAACCTAAAAAATTAATTGTAAGATGTGACTAAAAATACAATATATTTCTATTACGGAATTGTTTTTAATTTTTTTATTGAATTTAATATTTAAATGTGTAATTTGAATGTTTAATTGAACACATTATTTAAAAATATTATTTAAATGTGTAATTTTAATCCAATATTTACATTACTTTAATTTAAAAACAAATTATTTAACCCCATAACAGTGCGAAGCCAGAACTTCATAACCCTGGGTTAAAGGGAATGCTAAGACCTGACATCTCCAGCTCAATGTATGTGAAGCGCATGTGTGAACCAGTGCACTAGAGTTCCAGCATTTCTCCGTGAATATTTTTATTCCGCCAGGACTCCTTTCACCCCCTCATCCATTTCTCCACAGAAACGTATCCCAGTGTGTCCTCCACCACGTGACATCAGAATTGATTTCACCAAGAACACACAAACACACTAACATGACTGATTCACACCAAGTGCCAGCAAAAAGAGGCCAGTGTGCAGGATTTGAGTAAACGATAAAGAATAAAGGAGCAAACCCAGTTTTTTTTTTTTTTTCCTGGTCCAGGGCAGTTAAGGAGAGGTCACTCAGTGTTACTGGTAATCCGAGCAACATCTGTTTGCCATCATCTGTGCGGTCCCGTTTTAGAGCGGACTGAGAGCTTCAGGAGCCACAGCACACGTCTGTTCCCAGGCTCTTAGTACGAGCAGTCACTTCTGCATCACATCTGGGCCAAATTGAAGTATTCTTTCGCCACAGCCATCGTTAACCCCTTTTTTGGTCTCATACTTTCATTCCAGCACAAAACGGACACACAACACGCATCACCTCCGCCTCATACAAAAGTCACGTCTAAAACACACCCGCAGACAGAGGGCTCCGTTATAGTTCTTTCTTATAGACGCTATAATTTCCGAACGAGACACATTCATGCAAAAGCAGACATACTGGCTACCCCATCATTGCAAAATGTGAAGGAGAGTGCCATTCAAATTACAGTGTTGTCAGAAGACAGGCTGTTTTGGTGGAGGAATGAGGCTGTGAACAGATGCACATATGTGGATGAGAGAGGCTGGGAGAGACAGATTAAGATGGGTTTACGTGCACGATTCTTCCAATCCCCTACATTTCAGATTGACAATGGACAGCCCGTGAGATAAACTGCAGATTTTCATATGAAAAGATGTTTTCTCTGCAGGCTTATGGAATGTTATTTACTTATGTTTTTCTTCTTTTTTGGGGTATAAGCGGCCAGAGTTTAGCTGGCTACTTCAGCCTCGATGTTAAGACAAATGCAAAGCTACAGATGAATGCATAAACAATAAACCTAACATGACTGGAATGTATTTGCAATTCCATTGCTTTTTTTCATTGTTTAAAATAAACAATGCGCTGAGTCAGCACAAATACAGCGATATCAAAAATTGTCCATGTTGAACATCTGGGATTTTTAAAACAAAAATAAAATCAAAAAATAAAAGTAAATTTGCCAGAAATCTATTTAAATAAAATACTTTAAAAAAAACTATATATATATATATATATATATATATACAGTATATGTGTGTGTGTGTGTGTGTATTTTTAAATACATATAATGCTAAAAATAAATAAATAAATAAATAAATAATAAGATTTTTAGAAATATTAAGGGATATTTACAAATTCTAACCTTCACTCAAAATGATAATAATTGAATTTATAATGAAAAAAGCATAAAATTTGAAGAAGAAAAAAAACTGATAAAATGTTCAAAAATGCAAAAAATATATGGCTATATATGCCAACTGAATCATTTTTTCATGAATACTTCAGATTTAGCTGTTCTCGTGCCCTGCAATTATTCATTTTGAAAAGAAAAATTGTATGAAAATGTGCACGTCCTCCTTCTGAAGATCTCAGCATCCATCTCCCGTTTTCCATGGCAATCTGCGCAATAACCTGACAGGCTCAAATAAATGTCAAATCACATTCAAACCGCCCCCATTTCCTTAATCCCACTGACACCATTCGATTCGTTCTGCTTTTTAACGGAGCAGGCAAAGTAATTATATTAGCAGGCTGAAATATGCTTTATGGGTCCCTGCGCATTAACATACACTCTAATTATAGGAAACACAGCCTCTGGTGGAGTCGGTCCCCGCTGATCGAAGAAGGGGCCATTAAAATCAGAGGGCCGGAACACCTCTGGCTATCGATCGCAGCTCACAGCCATGCAAATGCACTCTGCACAACACCAGTACAGGCACAGAGAGGAAACATCCCACAGGGTGAATCAATAGGCTGCCTTTGGATAATGGAGGCCCTGTACTAACAGCTGTGTCCTGCCTGCCTGCTGGAGACACGCTCTCGCTCACTTTCCCTCTCTCTTTCTCGTTTTTCAGCCACCCCACACCTGCCAGAGAGAACAGGCGCAGCGCGCTGGTCAATGGGCAGCTCCCCCTTACAGCTCAATTCACACAATTATCATTGCACACACTGGTGCCGTCCCTGTGGTACAGTAGCCCTGCCAAGATGGAAGCAAGCCTTCTGAATCTCACTCCAACTGGGCACACATTCACGCACACACACACACATCGATACTTTTGCATCTGTTTGTTCTGGACATCTATTAAGTAGTCATCACCCACACACATGCATGTGGATTCACATCCTGTGTGTTTTCAATACAGAAACTCATGCAGACCTGTATGTGTATGTGCACATAATAAAATATCTTTAAAAAACAACATTTGTATTGTTTTTTTAAAATTAACAAAGACATATAATATAATTCATATAAAAATATGCATATTTATGGAATGTATCATATGCAATCTGTAATGAATTTGATGGTATCAAAAAGCGTTACACTTTTAAAAGCGTTCTGACCTTTAACAATTAGTTAAAGTAACTGCTAAGCCACCCACTTAAAAATATCATCTTTAAACCTGGCTCTGAACATTAATTTCAGTTTTATATCTGTAACAGCTGAAATCATGTATTTTTAATCAAAAGACTCATTAGAATATATTAAATCTTGACAACTTCATTAAACTGTGGCCACATTTTCATGATAAGACACACACAGCAAACTTTAAAGATAATTCAAATAGCAAACGTTCTCTTATCTATTATAGCCCAATCACTGGACACTCTGATGACTCACATTCCTTCTATTAGTTCTTGTGCCATAACAACAAATCTAACAAAATATGCTTTGAACTACTAACTAATTAGGCACTCATAAGCAATCATTTGCATTCATGAAGCTACTGTACAGATGTACACTAATCTATAATGAGGATTGAGAGTGGGCCCCAGTTAAAACACCATCAATATTTTAATATGAAAATCAGTATTCAAATGAGACCTTAATATCTAGGGTATTTGCATACTTAAAGCTGTGGCATATTTAAGTCGCCCAAGGCAGATGTGGTGAGCCGCTGAAGAAGATAAGAACGAAACACAGACACTTTCTACTTCGGTATCCTCTTACAATGACACAAATACTGTGGGAACTTTAACCTACACGATCCCAGAAGTATGTCAACCTTCAATGAGCTCTGACTGAATTAAGCTGTGTGTGGCCATTCACTATTCATGAACGTGCCACCGGAACTGTGCCGTATCAGAGGTATTCTTTCAATGCATCTGATGCAATTAGCCTAAGCGCTGTAGATCATTCTTTTAGACATCTTACAAATGTTCAAATCCATTTCAAATGGTGCTCTTGGTGCTTTTTGGTGAAGCCGAACAATATGCAAAACACTGCGCATTTGTGTTGGTTCCTTTTCTAATTAGCCTATGGTCGTTCTCATGTGAAGGGAACAGGACACCTGGAGAGTCAATATATTGTCCTGCAACATGACCATGCCATTGCTGAACCCTACCACATTTGAATATGAGGAAACCCTACACTTTTTCAACAGATTAACCATGCATACATGCTCTGTACTTTTGCCATGTATATTACATTAGGTCATACACAGATGGTCTATAATTCAATCGTTCATGTAACAGCAGCTCATGCTTAGAAACCCTATAAATGGAGGTGCGTGTTTGTTGTAGGGTTGGTCTGTTTAACTGATCGATTATGTTACAGCACATGGTAACACTGCATAAAAAATTCATAAGTCATTAACGATATTTATATAATGCTTAACACATCAGGTCAAGGATGTGATCATGTAGTCAGAATTGGGGGATGTTAAATGTTAACTAATAATCTGAATATTCTGCGGGCATGTCCTCCTCGATGTTTGTGGTGGTTGAAACACACAAACATAAATGTTCCATGACTTTTTGAATATACGTTAACTGATGATCTTATCTTCTGCAGGATCATTATTCATTCTTATTATAAAGAATTATAACCATTAGCAATGTTTAATAAAAATACTCTATATGAAATGAACTTCCTGAACACTCCAATGCAACTTATGTCACATGTCTTTCATGTCATTGTACTGAAAAGAAAAAATCTTCACACCAGCAACAATAAGTAAATCTAATGGCATTTCCCCCTTGTTCATCTTATATATAGCTGTAATATCAGACAGTTCCTGCATTGTCTAATTCAGAGACTTGACCTACTGAGCTCTTCTTTCATGTGTGTGTGTTCTTGTTTAACCTACATTGCATTGCGAGGACCAAATGTCCCCACAAAGATAGCAAAAATGTGACACTTTTGACAATGTGGGGCCATTTGGTCGGGCCCATTTGGTTGGGGGGGTATAATATACAGTTTGTACAGAACAAAAAACTTTATGTCTATGGAGAGTCTACGTATAGAAAACAAATATGTGTGTGTGTGTGTGTGTGTGTGTGTAGAGAGAGAGAGCACAGATAATGACATCCTGACAGCTCCTTGTCAGTTAACCTGGTCATCACCATCAAATATTAATGCTGCCTTCTTGATTAATACAGCTGCCCAAGTACAGCATCCAGTCTGCTATTAATGCAGAACAGACACAAAGACAGACAGACAGATAGATAGTCAGAGAAATAGACAGATGGACAGACAGACAGATTAGTTTTATCAACAATTATTTTATCTACGGCAGTTTGCACAGAAATTTAAGATTTTTCCCATCCTCACCGACCTCGTCATAAAACCTGTTTAAATCATCATACGACGCCTCTTCGCTCACTGTTGTCGACGGCGGCCGTGGTGCGACACTGGTGGCTGGTGTTGCCAGATTGGGTGTTTTTTCGCTACATATTAAGGCCTGTTTAGTGTTGTTTACGTGCGTTTTAGTAGGATTTTCGCCTGGAAGGCTCTATAGAAATGTTATTTGCACAATTGGGGTCTATATTGTGCAAAGTTAAACAGAGAGAGCGTGCGTTCACAAACGCCAGAATGAATGCTTTCACAGTAACGTTCATCAGGCAGTAATACAGTACGTTCAGTTCACGTTCGCCCAAAATATGAACGCGTTCAACACGATAGATAGATGATAGATAGATAGACAGACAGACAGACAGACAGACAGACAGACAGACAGACAGACAGACAGACAGACAGACAGACAGACAGACAGACAGACAGACAGACAGACAGACAGACAGACAGACAGACAGACAGACAGACAGACAGATAGATAGATAGATAGATAGATAGATAGATAGATAGATAGATAGATAGATAGATAGATAGATAGATAGATAGATAGATAGATAGAAACTGAAATAGTGCGACAAATCCATGAGAAAATGACTAAGAGAAAGAGAGAAATAATATGTTCCATATCCAACTCAAGCCACCTGCTCAGTAGCAGCACTGGCAGCAGTGGAACTGTAATTGTCTTCACCACACAAAACAAAAATCTCCTGGTGTGTTTACAAAATGCTATTTCCCCACTAACTCCAAGTTTACCAAAATCACAATCATTCCATCTTGAAGACTCTGTCTGTCTACTGTGCTATATATACTGAGCTTGTCCAGGACATAAAAGAAGATCTCAGTCATCTATAGATGCTAAACATCTGTCTGTATTCCAAAATCCAACACACCAAAAAGGTATTACTGCAAATGCTTAAAATTTTATCCAGCTCCTTTGCCAGCCATTTCATATTTATCTTTATTAAATAGTAGTATAAAGTAAGTAATGAATCAACAGCAGCTGTGGACAGTGGCTTAATATTTCCACAACCATCACATACAAGGATAAATTCATTTATTTCACTTAAATAGCATCATTAAAGAAAGTTTGAACACTCACTTTAAAAAAAAGACAACTTTTATGAAATTGTTTGGGTAGTTGCTGTTTCTCTGTGTGTGTTTTTGTTTTATGGAAAAGAGCAGCCATTGTTGACATCATAAGCAATACGAGTAGATGAAAGATCTTTTTCTCCCTTGAATTCATCAGACTACCAAACTATTGGAGGTGGATTTAGAAATAACCCTACCTGTCCCTAACATTAGCACATGCTATGTTATTCATGAGCAAGCTAGCTGCACTGTGCACTGCTTACCCACTCTAATCTACGAGCTTAGCCTGCAAATGATGGATTCCATTGAAAGGACAGGTGCAGTGATACATCTTCCCATCTCTGTCTCTTTCTCTCCCTCTCATGTCCCCTCCATCTTCCCTAGGCATTGTTTCGTAGGGAACTGTAAGCATACTCGGCTACCAGGGCTAATAGCATCCCAGGGCTATTCAGGGTCCCTAAATGGAGGCTGCGCTCTACTGCTCCGGAGTGCTGTTTGTGAATCGAGGCTAATGCTGCCGGTGCTCACAATGTGGTCTCTGAACTACAAAGGACAGGTGTGTACGCACAGTAAATTGTCCTCCCCTCTTGTCTGGGTTTCCGAGTGGCAGGCCTCGTCCATTAGGCGCAATTTAGGAGGATGATCGCAGTGCTTGAAAAGGCCAGATCAAACAGTCTAGAGAATCCCAGGTGTCCGTCGCAGATTCAGACCCCTGCAATAACCACAAACCCACTTAGAGCTAATGTATTCTGTGTGGGAAATGAAGATGGCCTTTTGTTCTGCCCTTATGCGGGGTGTATTATTTAAGTTTCTTCTCAGATAGAGTTGAGAGCATGTTTGCATTCTGAAAGGTGCTACGTGCAGTTCACATATATTGTATACTTGTTTAGGGTAACAAGTGAGTATAGACTACACAGGTAGAGGGCTAAGTCTATACTAGACATAATGTTTGAGTCCACGGCTTCACCAAGTTGCCCCATTAGTGATGCTATACTGACGAAAACAAATTTTCATGTTAATTCGAGACATTTTTCTCCTAATCAACAGAGAACACAACTAGGCCAGAGTTATGACATCTGACCTTAACGGTTGTTCCTGCATTCTCAGACCAGACAGTCTGATAGACATATAAATAAAAGGTAAACAAGAAGGTTGTCACATTACAACTAGGCCAAAGTGTTATGACCTCTGACCTCAGTGAGTGTTACAGCATTCTCAGCTATGCTAAATGTTGCAAACCAACTAAAAAAAAAAAACTTCCCAAACTGATCCAACTTTGACTTTGAAACTTTTTTCCTGACCTTTCCTTGGACACCTAATGGTACTTAAATGTGGCTGTGGGGACGTTGATATTTCATATCCTCTCTCTTCATATCTGGGACAAGGCCCAGTGAGGACAGGCCAGGAGCAAAGGACACCATGTCCCATGTTTCTCCAGGTGATTTATGACCAGGCTCAGTGCCCTCATCCTGACCTCTTATTTGTGTCACCTGTGCAGGGACAGGCTCAGCTGAAAATGACAAAGCTCTTGTCCTGGGGTCATGACCTGCCTCAAAGACCCACATTCTGGAACTCATCAGCGTTCTGGACAGCATCACTGAACTATAATCTCATAAAAATACCAACCAGTCCTTCCTTAATTGGGTATACTGGACAATAAAGATTTCAAGTAGACAGTGTTTTGATGGTGTATTTTTTCCACCTACCGTATGTATGACGCATTTAAAATGACAGTTTGGTATAAGTGTAAATAAGACACTATTTTATTGTAGTCTGCTTTCAGATAAGTCTTTCACCAGCATAATGCTCATTACTTGCAATAAGGTCAATAACACCAAATGCCAATAGCTTACATATGACTTGTATCTTAAAGGGATACTCCCCTTTTTGGGAAATAGGCTCATTTTACAAGTCCCTCAGAGTTAAAGAGTTGAGTTTTACCATTTTCGATTTTCTGATATTTAGAAGAATATCAGTAACCAGACAGTTTCTGCTCTCATTGACTTCCATAGTAGGAAAAAAAATATACTATGGAAGTCAATGAGAGCAGAAACTGTCTGGTTGTTGATATTCTTCTAAACATCAGAAAATCGTCTGAATGGATTTTAAAATGGTAAAACTCAACTGTTTAACTCTGGGGGAGTTGTGAAATGAGCATATTTCCAAAAAAATCCCTTTAATTTTGACTTCTTGTCACTTAGAACAGAGGTTTTCAAACTAGGGCCCAGGGATAACAAAGGGGTGCAAGGAGTCCAAAAAACGACAGAAATTTATTTAAACGCTTCATTGTCTTTTTTTTCCTACACAGTATACATGAGTATATACAGCTGCCTTTATAATGTATGACAGGTATTGTTCACTAAGGGATCATCACTTTGGTATCAAACATTTTGAAAACCCGTAGCTTGTCTGTATGGTTTGCAACATTAATAAAGTCTTGTTACATAACATGAAATTACGCTGTACACTTTTCAGGAGGGTCTGCTGACGTTTCAACGTGTGTTTTGAAAGATGGATGTGTCCCACTCCCAAAACACTTTTTGTTTTGCATTAAACTCACATTGTTTGCCCCATTAACAAGCCTTGATGACTTCCTGGTATAAAAATTCCTGTCACAACATTAGCATGGTGCAACTGAATAATCAAATGAACTGAGCACTAGTTTTTGTAAGATGAAATGCAACATAAATAGTCAAAATCTCGACATGCGTGATTTTCAAATTAAATACACACACAGTGTTGTCCATCTCAAAAAGCTAATGTAGCTTTACACAGTGCAATGCCATGGACTTATCCAAGTAACATCAAAACATATGACAATGAACAAAGGATCTTAACTTCGACAGGTAAGTCATACCACTGACTCACCCGTTTTAAAAGGCATGCATTTCCCTAGCAACCAAGCGGCAGATAGTGTTAGCGCGGCAGTTTGGAGCAGATGGCTCAGTAAATACCTTGCCATGTGTTCCTGGGGAGGAACTAGAATGTATCTCGAAAACAGACAGACAAAGAGAAGAGGGCAAACATGCACATTTTTAACACTGCTTATTCCTCTTTTTCTTTTATCTCTGATAGGAACATTTACTCTGAGCTTGATCAGTGCTCTCTAAACACAGCAGGCCAATCTCACCAAGCAGAAAATACTGGAACATCCTTTTATTTTGTATACCATCACATATATTTTACAAATGAGTAGTCTTTTGAAAATTAGAATGCGAATGTGACTTACCTAACCTAGTTTATTTACGTTGTTGTCCCATGTTACAATAAGCTCTCAGGAACTTAAAGAGCACGAGTATTTAAAGTGGTAGACGCATAACTTCAGCATGCACTAATATACAAAGTTATCGTCCGTTCGTGTGGACACAAAAATAGCTAGCGTTATAGTTACAGTATCTTTATAGTTAACGGCCCATCTTACTCTTTTCAAAATGCGGCTAAAGTATTCAAAAAAAATATATTTTGGGCCACTGTATTGTACATAGTTTAACATGTTTCAATCAAGCACCATGATGCTATATGTAACACATTCATCAATGTTCTTAGGTTATTTGCCACCACAGCCAAAACAAGCAAGCACTCACAGTGTCGATGTGACTGTCCTTTACACAAAGTGTATTGCAACCCGGCTGTTCAGTAAACAAGACTCTCTCCTCCCTCTGAGCTGCTTGTGCAGATGTGAGCGTGGACCGGACCAGCTGGCCTGGTGAGTCAGAGCGCTTTCTACAGCACACAGCTCCTGGATCTGCTCTCACACCAGCAGTGACCACAGACTGCAATTCAACAAACACCTGCACAATCGGACCATGACAACATGTGCGCTTATGAATTTTCACAACTGCTCGAAAAGTGCTTGCATGGAGCATATAATTAATTCTGAACAGAACGTTTTCCTTGTGCCAGGCTGAGCTCCATGTTGAGTTTTAGTAGAAAAGAAAGAGGACTACAGGTTTCAAGAGATAAGTTTATCTCCCCAAAAAATAAATAAAGTTCTGATATTGCTTACTTAACCTCATGTTGTTTCAAACCCCTAAGCTCGCATCCAGTTTTAAAAATGTGACGCGAGTAAATAATGAAATGTAGGCATATCTTTGCCATTTATTTCATTGAAAAGCAAACTGTTGGGAACTCATTCTGCTAAGGCTACACCAGAAAAGTAGATGCAGCGTCATTCACCTTACTTAATTCGCAGCATTTGTCGCCACCCGTACCCTGTCAGTTAATGTTCGTCAGCAGAGCTGAGATTCCTGCCCATTTGTGTTCCCTGTTCAGAGTCCAGATGCTTCTCTCCTCTCCTCGCCTCTTCTCAGCCAAGCGGCGGCATGATTAAGCTTGATTTGTCACCAAATTATATACACAAAGTTTACATGCATTGTGTGCCACTCCAGCTGTTGCAGATTTGTACGATGGAATAAATCCTTAAGCACTCAATTCTGTGAGCACACACCACAGACTCTCCTGGTGAAGAGAGAGTAGAAGACTGAACAAACCTTACATGTGAAAGGGATAGTTCACACAAATATGGAAATTGTGTCACCATTTACTCACCCTCAGGTTGTTTCAAACCTGTATAAGTTTCTTTCTTCTGTTGAACACAAAAGATGATGATTTAAAGAATGTTGGTAACCAAAGAGTTGACGGCACCCATTTGACCCAAGGTTTGAAACAACTTGAGGGTAATAACAACATTTTCATTTAACTATCTCTTTAAAGGGTTACTCCACCGTTTGTTTGGTTTTTTTTTTTCATATTAAACTGTGTTATTCCCTTAACTCTGGCGCGTGAGACACTTTGATAGCACTTAGCTTAGCCCAGTTCATTCAATAGGGGCCAAGCAGAAAAGTGACCAAACACCTCTATGTTTTCCCTATTTAAATACAGTTACACGAGCAGTGTAACTCGACCTAGGATGGTGACACAAAATAAAACGTTGCGCTTTTCTAAGCGTGTAAAGTGGATAACTATATTGTATGGCGGAATACCACAGCAAGTGCTTGGGAGCACTTCGACTCGGCGCATATATATCTATGGACTCGGCTCAGTAATATCGTCACTCAATTTACACGCTTAGAAAAGCGCAACGTTTTATTTTGTGTCACCATTCTTGGTCGAGTTACACTACTCGTGTAACTGTATTTAAATAGAGAAAACGTGGAGGTGTTTGGTCGCTTCTCTGCTTGGCTCCTATTGAATGAACTGGGCTAGTTAAGTGCTATCAAAGTGTCTCGCGATTGACGAGAGAGATATGTATCAACTCCTCTTAGTTAAGGGAATAACATAGTTTAATATGAAAAAACGGTGGAGTATCCCTTTAAAAAGGCTGACATTTGCCTACACTGAATGTGAGTGTCATGTCAAAAGCAAATAAAAAGCACTATAAAAAGCATTATAAAGCAATGACTCTGTCTATACTGGATCCAGTATACAGATGCACATTCAGTATTTGACGTACTCCACGCACTTCAGTCTGTCGACAACAGGACAAATGGAAAAAGAACATTCGCTCTTTACAGACTTCAAAAGGATCCCAGCATTAGAGATGGTAAATGGTTTATGGCCATCCCGTAACGTGTCGGAGGATTATATGTTGTTGTTTTTTTTGTATTTTGTATTTATTTAGGAAACAATCTACTTCTGCCAGTAATATCAAGTGATCAATATTAGGAAAAAAATTCTGTCAATTGAGCTTAACTTCTTTGAACACGGAACACGATGGTGGACCTGAACAAGGGAGCTCTGAACATTATGCAGGATCTAATGGACATGTGTTTTCACTGAAGCATATTCAAGCCACAGTGCTTCATTTTTCCAATGTCTAGGTATCATTTCTACGATGAATCAGACAAATGGAACAGGCAATAATTGCTTTGTGGGCATCATTACGCGAGAAACTGTGAAGAAGAGGTCGTAATTAGAGCAGACCCCAGAGCTCAGTAGACCTTGATCAATACCATTAAAAATCTGCACTTTTCTTAGTCTGCATTACAGCAAAATAGATTTTTTTTTGCCACTAATGATTCTGAACTGCACCTCCATTACCACATATGAGAAAAGGCTTGATTAACATAATCAAATCAGATTCTCTTGCACATACTGATAATATTGAAAAAACGAAGTGAAGATTCTCTGTGCAATTAAAAGCTAGTTATAATGACCTTCATAATCTCAGGATCAACAATACGTTTCTCATTTATTTTTCGAATACAGTCTCATTTAGCACACATTCATGCCCCAGAGCCATTGTGTACAAACAAAATGATTTATAATAGCAAACTACAATGGGAAAAGGGTGTGCAGCCTACAACTAACTGTAGCCCAAAGTCAACGCTAATGTTCATCTGTCGTTAGCACAAAGCTCCTATCTGACTCCCTCGGGTAAAATTACCACAGCCATCTTGGTTTATTTCCACTTCCTGTGACTTTAAAGGTCATCTTTAAGGAGAAAGAGATCTAAAACTTGTGTCACCGCTCTTGGTGAGAATGTGTTTGTAATTGTTTCTTAAGGACATGGGCCCTGCCAAAAGACAAGATGGCAGAAGGTTTGCACTGAAAAATCGTAATGATCAGGTAGTGTAATTACAGAAATCTAAATTTGCATCTTGGGTTTTAATTCATCAAATCCATCTTTCCTACAAGCTCTTTAGTTCGCTCCATCTGCTTCCTAAACAAATGGCGGAAAACTGACTGTGAGTCTGTTAGCTCATTTTTCTGCCGCAATTACGCGGATGCTAATGGCTACTGTATTGATTGTTATTGCAGCACAGAAGGTCAAGGTTGCATGAGAATGTAATCAAAAGAACTTTTAATGACACGGAGGAGCTAAATCGTCCCACAAGAAACCCATTTAAAGACAATAAACAATTAGCAGAAAGTCCATCTATACGTGTTACATCCTCCGGCTCCATTCTCGGTATCTGCGGCAGCTTGAATGGCAGATTTAGCCCAGCCTCCACCGTGGATCGCTCCTCAGAACAAGTTCACAATTTTCTTCACAACTCGACAGTATGCTTGGGCGTTCGCTAATTTCGCTATTGTGCGATTTGGCTCGCGTATCTGTGAAGTTTGATATTTTGGATGCTACTTGAGGAAAAGTGTGAAAAAGTCACAGCTTTCTGGGAGCTTCGTTCAGCTGCGTAAGATTAGCGACCTGTGATACTGCCGCTAATGATGAATTAGTTTGGAGTGCAACCGCAGATACTGTATCTGTCATTACTTAATCAACTTCAGTTCTAGCAGGCATGGCAATCAAACAACTCGGAGTTGTGTGCTACGGGGGCAGAGAGACATAACGCATGGCTGGATCCGCACTACTCTAATTTCCCTCCAGATAATGAGTTACATTCACTAATGTGATGTCAAAGGCATAGCCAGAGTTAATAGAATGATTGATAGGGCTCAGTAATAGCTCACTGCTGCAAAACAGACTCTCCAAAAAAACACTAAGCAATAATTAATCCACATTACCGACTGTATTGTTCAGAGGAATCCGCTATGTGTGCTTAAAACCTTTATCTCGTACTCTCCGAGAGCAGGCGTTGGGCGAAAAACATTGGAAATTGTTTACTAACCTCCTGTCTAGGTAAATTATAGGCAGCCGCAGCTCAAACGCTTTCAATGGTGACAAGTGATAATGAAATAGTGTAAATGACATCTTTCCATTTGATGTTCTGACACCGATGGTGCAAAACAAGACAATTCACCCGACGTTTTTTTAACTCCCCAATGCACATCGCGGGTAAAAAGAATGCAAACATTTGAAACGTAAAGTGCAGGAAAATGAGACTTTAACCCCTTTCTCCTTATGCAGTCGCCACAAACAGCCTTATTTCTTTCGCCGGTCCTGCAGAACTCAGAACCATTTCTCCATGGAGCCCCGAGAGCTCACGTCGCAATTTCATCAACGCCTGCCGAACGGCGCGCAGCAAAACTCCCTCATAGGTTAATCCCGATATCACACTTCACCACCAGTTCACTAAGCTGCTTAAAAGGACACATTATAACTATGACAATGACCTGCTAATGGTTTTACATTTCTCTGAAGCATCATGAGCTATCTTTGTCATTTTTATCTCATAATGAGATCTGTCAATTGCGCAAGGGAGAAGGAGATCCAGCGGCCAAGGACGCTGATATTTCACCCGCCCAGGCAGAATAAATAATAGCTTGAAAAACGCAGGGGACAAAACAAACCTTGATCCCCTCCACTGCTCAGTTTTCGTAGCTGGTGACTGCTTGGTCTCCTCCCCAGGGGTGCTTGTGTTCTGTGTCTCTATGAGCTGCTTTGCTGCAGTGGGCAGGCTGGTCCTCAGGGCCACGGCGCTGGACTCCACGCTGGCCTGTGATGGATGACTGGCTGCTCCCATGGGCGTCTTTGAATATTTCCTCAAGCAAAGTCGCCTGGAGAAAATGGGACATCGTTTGTCACGTTATTACTGTATTAAGGCCAAATTTTAATTTTCTTTCTTGTTCTCCTCTCTTGTCCTCGAAGAGCAATTTATGATATAGGGCCATCAAACTTGAAACAGATGGCTGTGACGGGTTTTTTTTTTTTTTGTTTAGAGGAGGAGGTCTACTGTGAAAAGTCAATCGGAGACAGTAAAAAGAATATCTGATGATGATCCTATTCTGCACGCAAAATAAAAACTTTAAAGCATGGGTCCAGATGCACACTAAATGAACCATTTGCAGTTTTTTTAGTTTGTTTGTTAAAAGATATGTCTGAGGAATTCAGGAAGAATGGATGACTAATCGGAATACGTGGGCAGTGGATGCATCAACACTGAACTGATAAATGCAAATGAACAAAAAAACAAACAGGGGTTGAACAATAACCATCAAAACTTAGATTTAGAGCTTTAGTCATACTTTCTGTTCTTTTAATTAAACAAAGGCCTATTTTACCTGATACAAATACATTTCTGGAATATTTTAATGGACAGTTCACCAAATTTTATTTCATTATTTACTCACCCTCTTGTGTTTCATGATTTCCTTTCTTCAGTGGAACACAAAATTCAGGGTTATATTGTTACCTAAAACTAAAAGTATTCAAATATTTTTTTTAATCTATATAAAGTTGAAATGAGAAACTTAAACTAAACAAGATTAAGCTGAAAAAAAATATTTACTGGAAATAAAAAACTGTAACTGGACTAACTATAAATTAATCATAGTATATATATATATATATATATATATATATATATATATATATACACACACACACACACACACACACACAAATACATAAAGTATCATAAAAGTGGTCAATATGCCTCTTGCACTTTAATTATATGTTTGATTTGTGAACAAATTATTCAATTGAGGTCTTAATGAATCGGTTGATACAGTGCACAAAATTGCTCTGAATTATTTGTTCACAAATCAAGTTCAAGTGCCTGACTCAATGAGGATAAGCAAATAACCATTTAAATTGCAATATATATATATATATATATATATATATATAGATACTGTATATTCTTCACAAAAAGCTATCAAAGGACTTCAGAAGACTTTGAATATAGATGTATAAGTGAGTCGTATAAACAATTATAGAGTTTGACCAGCTTAATCCTCTTTAAATTGCACTATAAATGGGATTTCCCCCGTCTCAATATTTAAGATATTCCAATATTTTGTTTCACATAATATCAGCCAGTCAGCTATACAGGTTTGCCAAAACATGATGGTGGGTAAATTATGATTGAATAATACATTTAGGAGCAATATCCCTTTAACTATTCATAAAAAAAAAAATAAATAAATAAAAATAATCATAGGATATGTTAATGATGCAGCCTGTGGCAAAAATTCCCTATTATCATGTTTTTATATTCAAAAACTACTCTTAAACTAGCCATTTTAATATTATCAGACGATAATGTAGTACCCCTGTTTTCTGTATTATTTATGAGATCATTATTTATCGAGGAAAAGTTATAGTTGAATAACTTTTTCAAGATCCTCTGCATAAACAAAGATAAAAAAAAAAGTTTTAGGTCACCGCTCACCCCAAGGCCTCTTTGCATTATGCATTTCCTCTCTGGAAATTCTGATACATCATGAAACAAGATTCACACCTTTGAAAATCCTAAAGCAAAACGCCCAAAGCCTTTCACAGTCCGCATTTGGAAACAGCCCATGCCAATATTAATATCATTCAATCTCTGGACCAACTGTTTCCAGCCCGACAGTATCAATGTCTGACACGCTAATCCAATGACTGCAGGCTCTATTACTTTCAATTAGCTTTGACAGCTCGGGGCTTAATCTATACTGGGCACGTGCGTGCGCTCTGTCGAGAGGGCAAGGTGCTTGGGATTCTTTTTGTTGTTGGCGGTTTCATTTTTTATTCTGAGGTGAAACAGACGTGGCTTTTGTGACCTGGCTTGTGCATCATGAGCGGGAGTAGCGCTTGATAGCAGCCGTGAACTGAAGATGAGTGTTTGTTTATCACTGCAGCCATTTTAAGCACATGCACGCACATACATGTGCAAGGTCACCCTCAGTCAGACACATGGCCTAAGTGCACTAAACATCTAAAGAGTTTATGTTATTATAATGTTGAAGGCATTAATGGGGTCGAAAAATCACTGTCTATAGTGAAAATCTGATTTTTTGTGATTATGTTTGATTAAATAAATGAATAAATTAAATAAATAAAAACAGACAGACACACACACACACACACACACATATATACACATATAAATATATACACACACACATACATATATATATATTAATAACTATATATATATATATATATATATATATATATATACACACATACAATTATATACACACATTTATACATCAGTAATATATTTTAATATTACCGAATTTTCTTAATGTCACTTGATCCATCAGAAGTTATTAGAAATCATTCTAATATGCTGAGATTTGATGCTCAAGAAGCATTTCTTATTTGTATAAATGTTGAAAACTGCTTAATACATTTTACATTATATGTATCAGTTTCTTATTTTGTCCAAAATTGTTAATGTTAGTATAATACAAAACATACAATAAAATGAAAATAAATATGATCATAATATTAACGTTATAATACATTAATATAATATAATATAATTGTTTTGTATAATTGTATAATAATTGTATAATTGTGTTGTTTTTACTAAATTACAGAAATGTAAAATATGTGCATTTTCACCAGTGGTCTCAGACTTGGAAAATACATTTACAGCACGTCCTTTTTTTGCAGTTACCATAGGGCAAGGCACATTTATAGATCACAAACCCATGTGGCCACAGATTATTTAAGTTTTAGGCATGTTTTCTTTTAAAATACCGATAACATATGCATCACACGTATGTCCATACGTAGTCTTAAGCCTATAATGTATTCATGATTAAATTCCCCAGCTCAAAGACTGAGCCCTACAAAAGCAGCTCTACCCCAGCCCCCTGAAGCTTTCCTATAATCCCAACATTGCTAATTCAAATCTTGAATGATGTCCCCAGCAGCAATGCAGCAATGACCTGTACATTTGATGCACAACAAATACATGCAAAAATATTTGCGGCGTCAGAGCTCGGCACAATGCTCTGAACTCACTTGCTTTAGAGGTCTAACATTCAGGAATTGGCACCTGCTGAGGTATAGATGGGAAGTGAAGCCACTACCTGATCATATAACTAAATAAAATAATCTTTACTGGAACACATTTAAACCTGGTGCACTCTCTGTACAATATACATCCTTGTATATTTGTCTGAAAATA
This sequence comes from Pimephales promelas, assembly GCF_988280905.1. Lineage (NCBI taxonomy): Eukaryota > Metazoa > Chordata > Actinopteri > Cypriniformes > Leuciscidae > Pimephales > Pimephales promelas. The sequence goes on from NC_142783.1 coordinate 27,764,236, forward strand.
AATCTTTTGCAAAAACTAGTCTCAGATGGTAAAATTGTGGCCAAATGTCACAAATACGCCAGGTCTTAAATATTTCAAATGTGATTAATTGGAAATTAAATTTATTTTATGGTTGTAGGCATTTTGCAGAGAAGTGCCTGCAATACTTCAATTCATCATAATAGACCACATAACAGACAGGTGTCTTTCTGCTCTATTTTACCTGGATGCAAACACTCCAAATAGACCAAATAATGTATTTGGATTGGCAATGTTGTAGCATATGGTTTATTGAGAGACATTACCTTTTTGGCTTGGAATTTCTGACTGGTCAGGACCAGACCAGAGAATGTGCACAAAGCCATTTGGCTTCAACCATAGAGTGAATCTTCTGTCCAAGAACCTGAAAAAAACAAAAGAAAGAAAAAGATCTGCTGAGAAAATGAAAGACATTAACTAAATTAATATCAGTTTATTTTAGTTCCTGTAAACGAAAAGCATTACTCTTTTTGTCACCTTATTGTATTGTATCATATTGTAAAAGCCACAAAAATCTATTCTATGTTCATGCTGTTGTTCATTCAGTTCAATTCCTGATTCTGTAAGTTATTCCTTTCACATAATCTGCAAATACACTCAAAGCTTTAGGTCTCAGGGCCAAAGAGAAAACTATGTTCACCCTCAATTTGTCTTGAGTATGCACAGCATGCCCTATAGGAGCATTTGCACTGCAAACCACTCAAGGACCACGGAAAATAAACTCTAGTCTAAATACCAGATATTTGTTGTACTTCCATCAAGGTCTCAAACACCAGGGACCCAAAAATCGAAAAGTTGAGAAAAAAAAGGAAAGTTTCAGTAAAACAACATTTTAATAATCAACTGGTTTTAATAGCACGAGCAGTGTCTATACTGTATATAGATAATATGGTTTATGAGGACATATGATACGTACATTCCTCCAAAGACTCTTTATAAGTAAGGAATAATTGACGACAGACCATTGAATTATTAGAAAAATAAAACATTTGTCAGATGATGTATTTCAAGACATTTGTCGGGTTTTTGTCCTTATGTCGGGTTTTTGTCCTTATAAAATAAATGTGACTTGACTTGACTTGACATGTTATAATGCTTGTAGCGAAACTATTTTTATCTGCACCTCGTGAGAAACATCATATAGCATATAAGTTGCTAAACTATTTTTCTGATAAAATTGTCAGAGCAGTGCTGACAAGTGTGTGTCCGTACTCATTTTCAATAATAAATGCATAAACGTCATTTTGTGGCAAAATGTAACACAAAATGTTTGCACTGAAACTGTCTTTTGGACCTTGAACCGTTTGGTTACCAGTAAAGTGCATAATATGGAGAAAAATCCTAGAATGTTTTAATCAAAAACCTTAATTTCTTTTCAACTGAAGAAAGAATGACATGGATATCTTGGATGACATGGGGGTAAGTAAATTATAAGCAAGTTTTTTTTTAAAAGTGAACTACTCCTTTAACTGTCTGGTAACAAACATTCTTCAAAATATCAACAGAACAAAGAAACTCATATTCATACTCATACAGACACTGAAAACAACTTTGGGAGAACTCTTTAAGTCACAATTGGTGACTAATCGACAATGATCTATCTATCAATCTACTGTCTATCTGTCTGTCTATCCACGATTTGGCTGTCTATGAGACAAATTTAGCAAATCATAAAAGAATCCTCTGATCCTAGGCTAAAATTTGAAGTCTTTGATCGTTAGTTTGACGTTCACCGACAGCCGAGTAATGACCGTTGCGAATTTTTTTACTTCAGACGAAATTCTGGCAGTGTCAGAAGATTTGACTCACGGTCCTGCAGAATGACTTCTACAACGACAACCATCAAATAGTCTTTGTTTTTCAAGATGAGCAGTGACCAAAATTAACGTTTTCTTTGTGCCCATCATTTCAACCCCACGCCTAATGCAGCTCACATGCGTGTCACTGATTGATGATGTAAAATTAAGTTTTCTTACATGCCTTGACTATCATACAGTCTGACATTACTGGCAACTGAGATCTTACAGTGTGACATGGATTACAACGATGATCATGTTCGTACAGTCCGACAAGCAACAATGGCGAAGGACTATTATAAATCGCACAGTGTGCACCCGTTTTAAGAAACATCAGGGTCAGGTGAACCCACAACCATTCCAAACATACAGGGTTTCAATAAAGGGATAATTCTCCCAAAATATATTATTATTCACCCTCATGTTGTTCCAAACCCGTATGACTTTTTATTTTTTTAGTGGATTCTTTTTAAAACCAATTTTTCAACTCGTAGTTCAGGCAACCCAGCGACATGTTGCAAATCTATAAAATTGATGACAATCCTACATTTTAACAGTAAAAGCACACATCATAAATCATGTTAAACCCACACATAGACCTCCTGAGTCGCATGTTCATATGCTGGCTTTCTCTGGCACAGGAACATGAGCTGCCACATGTTTGGGAGCTGAGAAACAGCGCACCATTAAAAGGTCCTGACTCACCTTGTTTTAAGAGCAAGGCCTAATTGCTACCATCTTTTACAGGAGCCAATGCGGCAGCTGGCATTTGCATAGATCTACAGGGACTGTCATTACCTCAAAATGAAGCATAGCTCTGACTCCTTCACACTCGCTGCCTTCAGTGTACCTTGCACAAGTTGAGGGACTTGCGTGTGTGTGTGTGTGTGTGGTAGGGGAGCTATTAGAATTCATCTCCTTTGACTCACAACCTACCGTTTGACTTACAAAAAAGGGTTCATTATTTAAGTTCAAAATCTGCGGAGAGGAAGAGCGCATGAGGAATGAAAGCATTTAAACTGTGCTTTATCGTAGCACACCTCAGGGGCCGCTTATTTATGATGAAACAACAGGATGCTTTAGCGATTAAATCCATACTGACCTGTCATGATTCCCAAACGCAGTTCTTTTAGAAAAGTGAGGCATTAAAGGAGAGATTTTTTTTTAATAAAAAGATGATGACAACTTGGCTTAGCATGGGTGGAATCAGAACGACGGTTAAACTCATTTCCCCAGGTGCTGAGAGAACAGGTCAAAAAGGACAAACTATCACTGTCTGATCTCATCAACTGAAAAATACTGTATTAATATTAACATACAGTTGTAACTATACAAAAAAGTGTTACCTTAGGATAACAATTAGCCTATGTATACACTACCGTTTTTAATGTTTTTGAAAGAAGTCTTATACTCAACAAAGCTTCATTTATTTGATAAAAAATACAAGAAAAAACATTAATATTTGTAATAAATAAATACAATTACAACTCAAAATAACTGGTTTCCATTTAAATAGATTTTAAAGCTGAATTTTCAGCATCATAACTCCAGTCTTCAGTGTCACATGATTCTTCAGAAATCTTTTAAAGGGTTAGTTCACCCAAAAATGAAAATTATGTCATTAATGACTCATGTCGTCCCAAGCCCATAAGATCATCTTCGGAACACAGTTTAAGATATTTTAGATTCAGTCCGAGAGCTTTCTGTCCCTCCATTGAAAATGTATGTGCGTATAATGTCCTTGTCCAGAAAGGAAATAAAGACATCATCAGTCCATGTGACATCATTTTTTTAAAAGCATTGAAAATACATTTTGGTCCAAAGATAATAAAAACTACGACTTTATTCAGCACTGTATTGTCTTCCGGTTCTGTTGTCAATCCGACTTCAGTGATGCTGATGACGTAAGACGCTGCTGATGTATAATCTGTGACAACAGAACCGGAAGAAAATACAATGCTGAATAAAGTCGTATTTTTTGTAATTTTTGGACCAAAATGTAGCTTCAAACAAATCAAAACTACGAGCCCGTTCTCATCTCATCCCTAAACATCCAACGCACATGGCACCCTTTAGCGTCAAATGAGACGCATCGGTTATGGTAGGTTTAGGTATGGGGTAGGGTTAGGGTTAGACAACTAGGAGGCGCCTTCTGCCCCATATATATCTGCATCTCATTTGACGCTAAAGGGTGTTATGCGCGTTGGATGTCTACGCTTTGGCAAAAGCATCGTATATGACGCCTTGGGATGAGAATGCATTGAAACTACCCCACTGATGTCACATGGACTTCTTTGATGAAAACTCTCAGACTAAATCTAAAATGTCTGTGCTCCCGAAGATGATCTTACGGGTTTGGAACGACATTAGGGTGAGTCATTAATGACATAATTTTTGGGTGAACTAACCCTTTAATATGCTGATTTGGTTCTCATAAAACATATATTAAAAAGCAATGTAAAAAAAAACAAAAAAACATTTGTGCCGTTTAATATTCTTGTGGAATCTTTGAAAATTTTTTTTACAGGATTCTTATGAACTATAAAACATTTTAAAAGAACAGCATTTACTTACTGTCATCATTTTTGATCAATTGAATGCATCCTTGCTCTATAATAGAATTAATTTCTTTCAAAAACTGTCACCAACTTTTGAATATTAAAAAAAATCATATTTATACCTAGACATACTGTATATGGGGGGAAATGGTAAATTCAAGTCTGTCATTAGGTAGCATTTCTGCCAAAGACAAATATTTCATAAACAACCCATTTAAATACCTGGAAGGCTGACTAAACCGAAAGTCTATTTCTGGAAGGTGGTAGTAAATATTTTGACAGTTACATTGGTGGCAGAAATAAAAGAAAAACAACTCATAACATCACTTTAGCCCAAAGGCTGAATGGCTCATTTGGAAATGTGCAGGTGTTCTTAGCCCCCTCAGTCTTCCCACAATGCACTCAGTCCTTCTGCCCAAAGCAGCGGCTGACCACAGAAACGTCACCGGCCGTGTTCAGTCCAGCTGACATGCTGCACACACTGACGCTTTTCTTCACACAGCCCCTGTTTGCTGCTATAGAAAGCCTCACAGATTGGCATTCTCACACCCCTTGCTCAGCTACAGCTCCCTCGAATGGATGCGTCGAACAAATGTGCTATTCGGATATTTAGCAATGACTGTTTATGTCAAGTTCAATATATAAAGAAAGTAAATTAGCTAAGTTGCAACTGTTGCTTGCTAAGCTACGCAAAGAAGTTCAAATCAGGGCAGCACAATATATTGAAATAAAATGCATATTGTGATAAGTCAATTAATTGATAGAAATGATTACACTGGTACTGGCATATTCCCCATTCTAGATGCTGAAAAACTCTGAAAGATTCTGGCTATTACATCCCATGCACGTCCAGATTTCATTCAAAATACACATTTCCTACAATATAGACCATGCATTCTCTAAAGGTTGCAATGTTTGTTCCTAATCAAATGCAGTAGTCAGACAGGAGGTTATATTAGAGGAATGATACATGAACTAAATGACATCACAATCAAGCGAAAAGATAAATGAATTTACGAGGTGCCAGAATCCCTGCAAGGGAAGTTTGGATAGTCATGCTGAGTTTGGGTGAGGCGGTCTGCTGTAAGTCAACGGGATGAGAGCAGGGACACGGCCATTTGTCATACCGTCAGCGGATTCAATAATTAATGGGCCATATCGCATCTCAGCCCGCCGTAGCCCAGTTCACCGGTCTCGCTGCGCAGAAAACATATTGTCCCCGCAGTGTGGTCCGCAATGGCTTTTTAAAATTCCTCCTCATTAAGGAACATTCACTTGCACTACCAGTCATTTATTTGCTCTCTGTGACAAAGTGGCGGCCCCTTCAAGTTCACGCTCTCTTTCCCACGTCCCCGCGCACTGTTTTAAATCATCTGCCCCGCGAGGGACGAGACCCTCTCTGCTGAGATATATAATTACCCACAGTCCAGTGCGGAGATGATGACAAAAGAATGGAAAAGAGAGATAGCATTACTTTAATGTATCACCACCCCTAACTGTGAAGGTGGCATTTAGACTAATGCGCCTTCTCTTTTTGCTAACCGTTAAAAAATTGGTAGCAGAAACTACATCTGTGTGGATGTGTGTGTGTGTGTGTGTGTGCGCGGAGGGAGATTTTGTGGTGCCAGCGATCCTTTCCCAGGGCCGCGTCCTTGTTTTAGTGCGCTGAGAGGTGACTCTTGTTCCTAAACACATAAGGAAGTCATGCAGCATTTGAACAGCTGTACGAGGCCAGTATTTACTCGTGGTGGGAACAATGACAGTGGCTGAAACTGGCAGACTAAAGGACCCTGTCTCAATACAGCTGCCACCAGGAAGCATGGAGGTGAGCTGGGAAACATGGGCCTCTCTTTTGACAGATATGTGTGTGAGCGTGGGAGCGTGTGTGACCATGCTATTCACATACACAGCCTGGCAATAGGATGAATTCACACACATTTCAGAAATGCCATTTCAACAGTAGAGTCTGATGTTCTCATTCCCACTATAGCTGAGTTGTAGCTGAATAATGCCGGATTATGGTTGGATTATGTCTTCTTAATATTATGATGCATTTAAAAAACGAATCAACAGTATGAATAGTCAGTGTAAACAGTGTAAATAATTAAAACAGTATATGTATAAACAGTAAAGTCAGTAAACCAAGCAAAATTATATAGTTATATTATCAATCATAATTTTATTTAATAACCACAATTATTTCATGCAAATAATCCTCTTGTGTGTACCCTATTCTATAATATAATAACTAATATATTGGTACGTATGACAACAATGTACTAAAAACTGATACTGAAAAAACTTTTTTATTTTGCTTTTCTCGCATACAGGCGACAACATTGTCAAAACGACTAAAAACGCTATTATGCATTCAAGGCTGGTAGTTGGCAATGTCATTTACTAAAGAAACACTAAGCTAAGACTGAACACATAATATGCATGATGTCACAGTTTTCACAAATTTACGTTTTTGTTGTTTATATGGAGACGATAACGGTATCGTTTTCAAAAACGTGTGTTTTCAGGCCCCAAAAACACTGTTGTCATGTAAATGAATGGCCAAAATGCATAAAAAGTTTTCTGATTTTTTTAAAAACCTGTGTCATGTAAATGGCCCCTGGTCTCTGTGACTTAAATGTCCAGTTCCAAACCTTTCTTTCTTCTTCCGTGAAAGAATATTTAAGTGAATTACAACTGAAATTTCAGTCAGTTCTTCTAACAAAGCCATCACCATGCGGTTTAGAAACAAGGTGAGTAAATGATCCAAGAATTAGCCAATTGTTTTTGGGTGATCTTTCCCTTTTTCTAACTATTAAAGCAAAGAGCCATCAAGGTAATATCAGCATGGGGTAAAAATAAAATTGAGGAAAAAAGAGAAGGAAAACACATTAATAGATGGGACTTCACAGTTGGGTAGCTCATCTTAGAGAGGACATTTCAATCCACCATTAGTTCTGTTTCACCAACCTTACAATGAAATACACGCTCATTTTTTCCCTCTTCTGTCTTTTTCTCTCTCCGTGACTTCATGTATGAAAAAGGATGTGTGACGCTTTCTGATGAAAATCGCATGGTGTGAAAATGTCAGCCTCTTCTTTCTCCTATTGCTCTGTTTACGTTGACATTTATCAAAAGAAAAATACTCCATATCAGCTCTAATTCCAAACAACAATAAATGTCACCTCGCATCTCCAGCACTGAACTAAAACGGTCGCACGACCGTGTTGACTCGATATCATATCAATCGTAAATCGGGGCAATAAAACAGGTGCATGTTTTTCATCTGCAGTCTGTTGACAAGGTGGCTGGAATTCCTCCAGCTAATTTCCCTGTATTCCTTCATTTCTGTCAAGAAATGCTTTCCAGCATTGTTAACCCGTAGGGTATAGCAGATAAGTGACCTTTTCATCACAGCAAAATGACCTGAAGGTAACTTCTCCACTCCAGTTGTTTCTCCTAGACAGCAATGAGCTTAAATTGAGAGCAAATGGAGTCAGGTACTGCTTCTATTTTTTTTTTTTTTTTCCAGAGAAAATGACACCATGAATCTCCTCAGAAAAAAACGAAGCAATTCTAATCACAAAAAAATACCAAAAGTCTTCAATCAAAAGTCAGATTTGAACATGACCTAGCAATAGTTCTATTCCTACTGTCACTGCTGAGAAGAATAGCTTAAACTAGCATGAATTTCCATACTGATGCAGGTTGGATTGTGTGGGATAAAGCTGGCTTATACTGGTCGACAAGCATAGGCATGATAAACTTGAGCTTTTGATTGAAGCTGTTTGACCGACTAAGAAATTTCCTAGTTACCATATTTTCCGTCATGTTTTTTTTTTTTTTAATCATCTGAAACATGATGCGATGTACATTCCAAGGTGACTTATATATAATGCAATGACATCAAGCATGCAAAACATGGACACATTTGATTTTTTGTATCAAATTTAGCATCTGTGTTTTGTATTCCTGTGTTTTTTCCTCAACAATGCATTTTTGACCCTATGCAACTTACAGTCAGGTGCGAGTTATTTTATGGAAACTACAGCAAGACGTCCTGCAGGTTCACCAGCAGACTAGAACATCATGGTGAGAACACAACATGTTTTTTTTTTGGGTTTTTTTGGCAGCAAAAACACGTGTTTCCTTTTCCATCTCAGTCTTTCCTAAGGAATCTTCAAAATAAAAATATGAGACAAAGTTGATACTTCAGGACTCTTGATATACTAAGCACATTTTGCTTCAGTATCAAGGTTTGAGATAGCATTGTAAGAATGAGAATGAGAATGTCAGCAACCCATCCACATGTTGATGTATTTCTGACGTCTTGTATATACTGACAGATGATGAACTCGGGTTAAAATAGCTAATTGAACTCAAAACCTTTTATGTCAACAACAAAAGAAATTGTGATATAACATTCTTACTTTTTTAAACTAATACGCCTATTTATTTTTCCTATCCTAACGATGCATGATTATGGTAAGATGCATTACATTATTAGCTTATGGCATTGCATTTAGAGCCATGTCTGGGTCCTTCAGATTAAGAACCACTGGCTTAAATAAAACAACAGTGTACCAACTGTTCCACTGGGATTTAACATCGTCACTTAACAAACTGATTTAAGGCTGCTCCATTAATGTCTTGGCTACTATCAGTCAAACTATCACAATGTACGTGTAGAGTTTCCATCAATTCCCAGAGTTCAGTTGAGATGCTTCCTCTACACTCCCTCATTTCCTCCTGTGATCCGCACCCCCCACCTTTTTTTCCTCCCAGGTGGCTCCGTGGCCGCGGCCGGCAGAAATGTGATAGGCCTAATCCCATTTAGCCTAATTGCATCTGCAGCATGAGCGCTTTCCCTGTGTTCGATCACGTGCCTGCCTGCCTGTCCTTCCAGAGCTACAGAAAAGCCTCTCTCAAACACACATACACACACACTTCCTGTCACATCCGAGCTCTGTCCTGAAGCATGCCGTCTGAAAAAGGTAGGAGAGAATGACACATCTACACTCTTCACGACGGACATCTTCTCAAGAGATGCATGATGGGATGGAATATTCTCTCTCCCAGAGGGTTGGACCGAGGCATGGAGGATAATGAGAGAGAGAGTGGGCTATTGTCAGACATTTCTCACTCATTATCCTGGTGCATTCTGGGAGATGGTGCATTAGGCAGACAGGAACAGGGTGAAACTGGAGTGGTCAATCATCTTAGACGGTGAGACTTCATCACCCTCAGAAACCCTTTCATCATCCTGCTTTTCTTTCCCTCCATCATCCACACAGTGGCATGGGCACACGAATAGGCTACACATTCACACCTTCCCACACAATCAGCCCGTAGGGAAATAAATTGTTAGTGGTGATACGAGCAAATAAAAAGCACCTGCCGGCCAGGACATCTAAAAATTCACCAATCACCAGACTCGGCATCTCTCTGACAGCTCGTCTGAAGGCTCGAGACTCTTGAGAAACATTTTGAGAAACAATTAAAATAGGAAAATAAAACGGGGCGATAGGGACATTTTTTCACAATATTTTTTTAATATAATAAAATAAAAAATAGATAAAAAAAAAAATAAGCTCAAAGTGTGTAAAAACATTTTTTTTTAAAATACAGCGTTTCAATCAGAGATATTCAACGGGCATTAAATGTTGTATTATTCAGTAAAGATTTGCAAGCTATATGACAGAGTATAGTGTTTACTTGAAAAATACATATATTACCCACAAGACTTGGAAAAAAGTATTGCAGAATGCCTGTGGGATAATAATAAGACCGAATTATACAAAACCTGATTTTTCTCTCCCACCCTTGCAAAAATGATCCACCCAATATAGGTTTAAATGTGTTAAATCTCCCAAACTTGGAGCAATTTCCAGCTAGTTAAAAAAAGCCCTTCTCTGCTGTGTTCAGGTGAGTCGCCTGCAGACAGCACACTGGAATCTGTCACCTTAAAGCAGCAGCTACAAATTCAATTAATATGCAAATGCACCCAACTTGATGAGGTGTCTTAACAAATAACCCTGAATAAAGATAAGCATGTTTAAGGTTGTTTTGTTAAACAGGCGCCCACCCAATGTCAAATCACTAGGTGACAGGCTCTTGAAAGACCAGCACTGGCATTTCCAAGCTCATATATTACAATACTTTTGCGCTCGGCTACATCTGCTGCTATCAAAAGAACTGTCGCAACATTTATGGTTTAATCCAACTGTAGTTTAGATTGAGATTGAGCCAATTTCAAGTTCTGTCTGGGCTTGTTTTCTTTCTTTTGCATTCGTAAAGGGGGTTGGAGGAGGAAAGAGACCCGGGTTATGGGACTAGGGACAGGGTAGATTGATATGGTTCTCGCAACCAGCATCACATCACCCGTCCCATCATGCCTCTGGGCTAAACCAAGCACCTCTGCTTAACAGCATTCATCTCTCCTAAGAAGGGTATATGAGCTGAAACCGGTGACTGATTACTTGGGAGGCTCTAACTCAGCAGTTTTACAAGATTTCAGCTCAGGTCCCTTCATCTCACACGCGGGTGCTTTTGATTGGTGCACACTTGAAGGTGGTGTTTAAAATCCTTGAATGTGGTGTTTAAAATCCATGAATGTTTACAAGTAATTACTGAGGGGGGATTAAGTGAAGGAGAAACGTTCTCCTGGAGCAGGACGCCATAAAGCGGGGTGAATTGAAATCAGGATGATAATAAACCGGCGCCGTCCTCAAGAACTTAGAGGGTGACGGTTCAGTTATCTGCGACTTCTGGTGCTATTTTCGAATTATGCCATGAATAAAATGCACCATAAAATCATCATAAAAATAATTAATTCTATTTGTGCTTTAAAATATATGGCTATTTTTATTTGATTGAGAAGTGGTTAGTTTTAGGGTAGATGTGGGATTAGGGGCTTAAAAATATATATATGAAAGTAAAATGTAATATACAAATATAATATAAAGGAATTATAAAGATATTTTTTAATTCTTATGCATACTTAAATACACATTTTAGATGCCATCAATATGTACACAATGTATATGGATATCCGTGAATATTAATAAGATCAGGCTGGACTTATTTAAAGTAATTTTTTTTTATTTAATGAGGATTTGCTATTGATAAAAAAAAATAAAAGGTGTTGTTTGTCTTTAATGGACTCTGCACGACGCAGTGTCAGAAATGTCACTTTATCTTTAACCAAACAACAAAATGGATGCATCTGAATTTGCATACTTTCCTACTATATAGTGGGCAAAAAAACTGAGTATGTGACAAAATAAGTATGACCGAATTTAAAGTACTCATAAAAGAGTAGGCAAAAAGTACCCGAATGCCTTACTTCTACTGGCGAGATTCTGAAGTGTGCATACGATGGACACTTTAGTATCCCATAAGGCCATGGGATAGAATTTGTAAATGGCAATGACAAGACGCAACTGACGCTAGTAGGTCACGTGATCATGACAACATGGCGAATGTTTCATACTACACACACCTATACTTTATAGAATGTACTTTTTTAGCGATCCTAAAGCAATTTCGTATTCAATATAAATATGCACTCAAAAGAGTTAGCTAATTTCAAACAGGTTTCCCTTACATGTTTGAAATAAAATTCAAACAGCAGCCTTCCATTGGGCATACAAGCTGATAGCTCCGCTTGAAACTCGCTCCATTGGTTCAAATTTGCCGTTGGGATGCTGATACTTAACAGAGCATTGGTTCTAGTTTTCTTTGCATAATAAAGTATTTTGATAAAAAATAAAAAAGGCAAACTTCAACTTTAAGGCAGCCAAATATATTGGATGTCATACACTTGCAGTCAGATACAAACTTGTAAAGTAACGGCAATGTAATCTCACATGCCTATAAACACACACACACACACTCTCTCACTCTGACACAAAAGTAGAATTATTGGCCAAGGACTGATCATGATTAAAGTGTCCTGCACTCACCTGCCCAAGTCTAATCAAGGCGAGCTGTGATTGCACTGGTAAAGTGACTGTGTGTTGGATGGGCAGCTGGAGTCCTAAGAGAGCCGCCCCTCCCCCATCCCACTCCACCCCACACCCAGCCCTTGTGCTCCAGTCAGAGGTGAATCAATCATGTCCAAAGATGTCAGCATCTGCCCAAGCAATTTTATATGGGAATAAATGGCAGATGGGGATGTTGTTCTCTGTTTAATCAGTTCCACCAAACGCAGTTTTATCTCGTATAAAATGAAACCATCTGTACCACAGAGAGGTGTAAAGGTTCAAGCTCTGATTCACAGAGGCAGGGAGAGACGGAGGAGGATATTCAGAGCGAAAAAATGCTAACTGTCGAAACAAGGGCAAATTTCTGTGGTGTACGAGCAGATACATATTCAGTAAAAATGATTTTTTTTTCCTCCTCTATCATTCTCTCACAGGAATATTACCCATGGGCTGCAACCATTATCTCCAGACCCATTTATTTCCAGCACCTCCAGTCAGGCACACAGGCCGTAATTTGGTCTCAGGGAACGGCTCAGTAGTGAGGGGGAGACAGGCCTGATGAATCCCCTTTGTTTTAAGTGGATATGATGGTTCCCAGTGTGGAGGAATTGCATTTAAGGGGCTAGCTTAAGGGAGGGGGATGAGGAGTGGAGGAAGATGGAGGCGGGTAACTGAAAGAAAAACGGTCCCCGAGTTACACAAACCAAGAGCCTGACAGATACCTCTTCTGTAGAAATGCCATTATGTAGGACATTGTAATATTTGTACATTTTCATTCGTAATTCACAGACTGTTACAAGTCTACCTGTTAATTTTTGGTTTTACAAAACATATCTGTGATAAGAGCAATAATTACATTAAAATATTTACCGTGAGAAAGACCTGATCATAATATTTCTGATGTTGGTCAGATTGGCTCTTCCAGAAATAGCTGCAACGTGGACCGGATGCCGTTAAGTCCGTTAAGCCGGACTACAGGAGTTTCAGGCCGATTTATGCCTGATTTAACACTTCCCGACATTTGGAGAAAACAATCTCGTCCAGGGCATCATGGTTCCGATGTTCGGCCCAGATTATCTGGTAATGTGAGGCTTTTACAGATCAAATCTTAAACCTCCCGATCTGCTGGCGGACACATCGGGGCCACCCCGACAATATCAAACATGTTTGATATTTAAGATTTTAAATCGGGATGATTACGACTATGATTGCGTCGGTACTTCCACAATAGCCAATGAGAGACAAATCTATAAGGAGACGCAAGCTGGTGTCCGGGTCTGGAGGACAACGGAGGTGGAGGAACGCCTGGTGGAAATGTGGCAACGACACGATTGCCTTTATAATGTCTCCAGCAGTTTTTTACTTCCTCTTCCTCGTGAGATCACGTGAGGTATTGAATCTGGCATGATAATTTTAGGAATATATTGTAGTGTCCATTTTTTAATTCGAAGTTGGAGATTGTGAATTAATTTCGATCAATTTCGAATTAAAATCGAAGTCGTGACACCCTTAACGAACATTTAATTAACATTTTGTTGAACAAGTCAAAAAAAATTATGCCACAAATGTTTTCGATTGAGCTTGTATAACACAGAATATTCATTTAACATGACGTCATGTTGTGGTTTGTTATCTGATATAGAAAATACTTCGAGAAAAATCCCTTTTAACTGGACCTTTCTTCAAACGCCAAAAACCCACGATACAGAATATCAACACCACTGCGACTTTCAGAGCAATCAGACAAAAACATGAGAGTGGATTAAAGGGCTTTTCATTGTAAAATTGATTTATTATATCTACTGTTCTGATCATGTTTAGAGTAAAACTTCTGCCTCAATATATCAGTCTGCTATTTATGGTTATTTTTTATTATTCCAAGAATATTGCAAAAGAACAATAACCGAGACAGAACTACAACAAAAACAAAACACTCAATTTAATAAACGAGTATATGAACAATAAATTAGCATTTAGAGAGATCTGCATTAGAGAAAAAATAATAATGTGCTAATTAGCAGATATTTGCCCTGTGTTTATGCATGTGCAGCAGTGAAGGCAGCAGGCTACTGCTGATAGGACAGACCCCTCTTGTTACATGAAAGCCATCTTCCCCCTCACCCCATATCAGGGGTTTTAATTAAATTTTATGCTTGGTTTAAAGATGAGAGCTGCTGACCTGACTTCAGGAGCTTTTTCTCCTCCTCCAAGTGGCTCACTCCCATCATCCACCCTAATGTGACTGATACATTGTGACACAAGTTAGATACGTAATTTGTTCCAGAAAATGACTTGGCGTCGTGCACCGTGCTAAATCGAAACAATGAGGGGACCGGGGGACGGCGATATCTCCAGCCCACAGCAGCCTTCACTACTGTCTGCCTTTATCTAGCCAGCATATGAATATTTAATATCGACACAGACCAAAATTGCTCTAAATAAGTGGCGCTGATGAGAGATTGCCCGCTAGCAAGACGCAGTGAGTCAAACGACACAGGAAAAAAAAGCTCATTCGTTTACGGTCAGGAAGTATACGCATTTCATTCCAGCAAAGTAACATGCTCGCACAGAGAGACTGCTGGAATTAGAGACTGCTTGTGTCAACATAATGTGTGTGACCAGGCCTCAGATTGGAGATGGACGCTTACTAGCCTCCGCTTGTGATATTTACATAATGAATTTTAGCAAATAACTGCTTATTCACAAGCCTATTAACCAGCCTTTAACATTAGCATATAATATTTGAGATAAAGACAAATGTTTTTTGGCTCGGTGTCTATGATGGATGGCCTCTAAATCACCCCCCCCCCCCCCCTTTGACTACTTCATTAACAGAATTGAGTCATTTTTACACAAGAGAAGTGCATAGAAAGAGAGGTGGAGATGGGGTGTTGTTGGGAAACTGGAGGAATTGTGACAAGAGTGAGATGGCTACACTGACTGACAGTATGAACATGCTCTTTCTGAAGTCCTGTTTAGAGCTCTATTTATGTTGTCTAGACAGTGTCAAGAAGAATTATAAAGGTGGCAATTAGCAAGCCATGTGGATGAGCTGCATGATCATTGCACAAGAGAGTTAGTTGGAGAACAGATATTTATCGATCTCGTTGTCCCTCATTTTGCGTTCTGTTTAAGCAGAATAAAGTAACAGTTTAGAGTCCAATTCTCAACTAGTTGCTTATTAGCATGCTTATCGGCTGTTCATTAGTTCTTACTAATAAAGCATTTATTAAAGCCTCTGGATGACCATATTCTACATTCCTTAATCCTATCCAATACATAAACTTAACAACCTCCTTACTAACAATAATAAGCAGTAATTATGAGTTTATTGAGTTAGTCAATATTGAGAATTGGACCCTAATCTAAAGTTCACACTTTCGATTAGGGTCCAATTCTCGCTATTTCAATTCTACACTTTTTTCTTAATTAGTATTTTTTTACCAAAAAATATAGATTTTGAACGTCCTGGGATGCACCATTAAAAATGTACACTATTTTACAAATTAAAAGCTAACAAAAGTATTTTAAATGTAATATTGGCTGATAAATATTCAACATGGATGATTTTATTGAAAACAAATAACGACAATAATAATATTGGCCAATTGTCAACATGGCCATGACAAATCACGCAACAGAGAAAATATTTAAAGGGGACATATAATGCCATTTTCTTAATGCCATTTTCAAGTTAATTTGATTCTTTAGGGTCTAAATGAAAAGTTTGTAATATACAGTCACCTAGAGGATTATTAGGAACACCTGTTCAATTTCTCATTAATGCAATCATCTAATCAACCAATCACATGGCAGTTGCTTCAATGCATTTAGGGGTGTGGTTCTGGTCAAGACAATCTTCTGAACTCCAAACTGAATGTCAGAATGGGAAAGAAAGGTGATTTAAGCAATTTTGAGCGTGGCATGGTTGTTGGTGGCAGACGGGTCCTATTTCACAATCTGATCAGTTACTGGGATTTTCAAGCACAACCATTTCTAGGGTTTACAAAGAACGGTGTGAAAAGGGAAAAACATCCAGTATGGGGCCCTGAGTGTAACCTTACCCTGAGTGTAATCTCAGCCGCATTCACCATGAAGCGTGCAAGCGATTTGCAAAGATTAATATAAAGGTTAATAAAATTTCACACTCACTTTTTCTGGAGGTGCTGCAGGGACATGAATAATTGGTACAGATTCTTTTTTCAGGAGCAGCTTCTAAGCAAAATCAGCTTTATACTGACCCGTGTTTATAAAGCGGTCTGGTGAGAAATGATTCGCACAATATGAAAGCATTAAAGTTGCTTATGGGGAATATTCCCTTCGAAAACAAAACTCGGCCACTGCATGTTCAGCGTTTTGAATTAAGGAACATCGAAATGACTGCTGTGTTCGTTTTTACACCCAAGAACAGAACACCACAATCGCTTAGACGCCATTCTGCTACAGCGTATCAACAATAGCGAACTATAATGGCAGATCGCTCAGGGCGGGTCTGTGGTGAAACGCTGCTGTCAATCATCAATCGTGGGGGGGGGGGGTGTCTGACCATGTGACATTTGAGGCAGGGAAAAACATATAAGGAGATTAAAACAAAAACACTGGATAGATTTTCATCATTAAATGATGGTTGTGTACTGGTACTGCCAACACACATTTCAGTACAATCAACTTGGACAAAGTGCATGTACCATTATTTGACCCCTTTAAAGAAAAGAAAAAACAAAACTTTTTTCAAGCTATATTCTAAAAAAAAAAACAATTTACATTAAAGTCTGGCGATAATGCGAATTTCAAACATACTCTTTTGCTATTCTAGAAAAAATAAATACATAAAAATAAAAAGGGGGGGGGGAATGAAAAAGTCTATTGCTGACATACAGTAGTAGGACTATAAAGGTATAGAATGATTGTGAATAGCAACTGTTCCTGCTTTAAAGCAATGAAAAGAAAAGCCCATTTCCATTGAGCTGCTGGGGTTTGGCGATACATATGGATGGTTTCATGTCAGTCCTGCATTAAGCGTCTCCCTCTGGAACGTAAAGCAGTGTAGCTGGGCAGAGAGGAACTCCTGAGGGAAATCAACATATCAGCCACAGCTAGACTGCTTCAGCCCTCTCTGACATCTCCATTAGCAACATTGCCAACAGTATCTACCACTGTATTCAGCTTGTGCCCCCACATCATGAAATATGAAACAAGGGAAAAAAAAAAAAAAAAAAATATATATATATATATATATATATATATATATATCCTGTATACACACACACAGTGTACCCTAAGAAATTGCTTGTGTTGCTAATATTACACACAGTATACTAGTGGACAATAATATATAAAATATCATGAACTAATACTATTATTCTGAAAGCCTACACTGATATATTAATATCAAAGAAAAGCAGCTGCATTTCCACTGCATGTCCACAGGAACAAATCAGTGTCAGGCCAGGCGATGCTGCTTTTGACTCTGAGAGCTTGGCGAACGCAGGTCATCTGTGATCATGACCCCCATGTGCACACTGACCCCCGAGCAGCACTTAAAAGCCTTGTCTCATCTGGAGGAGTGGCGACACAATGCAATCACAGCTTTACTGGGCTGTTTCCATTCACTGAGGCTTTTAGGCACACTTCTAAAGCACATCCCTTAATATGGTTTCAATCAGGGCTAGGTGATATATTGAATGTTCACAATATGTTTGCAATGATTTTGCAAGCGATATTAAATTAGGCAACACTGAATATCGAATATGCCTGAATGCACTTTTTATTGGCCATTAAGTTTCCTAAAAGGCTGTGCCATTAGACTAGTTTGAAAATCCCTGCTTGTCTTGTGATTCACGAGTATGAGAGAACTGGGAGATGTGTTTTATGAGCGTCACAGAAACGGTTAACGGAAATCTCTGCACATTTTACAGAAAATAAAAAGCTTTAGCAAAAATATTGCATACAGTATGTAGGTAAAGATTACTGTTATTAAACTGAAGAAAATGTCTGATATATATATATATATATATTTGATATTCAGTGTTGCCTAATTTAATATCGCTTGCAAAATCATTGCAAACATATTGTGTTTACATATATATATATATGGAGGCGGGAAGCATATATATATATGTTTAAAGTATTTAGTAAAAATACTGTGGAAAACATTTTCATACAGTTTTTTTTTTTTTTTACATTATGAATATAATTGGGTGAAAATGATGGTTCCCCTAATTTAAAATAAACCATTTGTTCGTTCAATCAAGCCATTTCAGAGAGAATTCATAAATCTAGAGATACTTAATAAGAAAAATTAAATATTAAGACAAGACAATATTTGATACTAAAAAGACAAATATTGAGATTTTTTAGTTACAGTTAATTGCCCCACAATAACTAATCCACATTTGTTCTGGATTTGTACTTTTGAGACTGATTTATAAGAGGCAATGAGGTGAGTATAAAATCACTGGATTTTTAGATCACCCTAAGAATGTGTTGTTTTTACCTTCACAAATTTCCATCAATACCCTCTTAAAATCTACTTAAATCTTTGCAGGCCAAGACAGTGGTTAGCCTGCTCTGATTTGACCGAATCAAGGCTTAAACCCCATCTCATCATCTTTCCCTTGCTAAACAGTGCGCTGTCTGTTCAAGCGAGTGGTACACAAATGCAAAGCGATGTAAGGACATTGCAGTGGTTTGGTAGACAAGAGAGAGTTCACTGACACAGCCGTTTTGGTTGGACTCAGCAAAAAAAGGGTACACTACACTCTAGTGATGAAAACAAAGGGCTGTGTGTGTGTGTGTGTGTGTGTTCAGCTCACCCTAAAGACCCCCACACACCCCAGCAATGACGTGTGAATGAGGGTCCACAGTCAAGCTGACACACGGCCTGTCCTCTAGCCTAAAAGCCAGCGAAGCGAAAATGCCACAAACAGGCAAGAGGGAAGAGAGAAGTCGTACATCTCAAGACCTCCAGAATGCCAACTATGTGTCTGTCATCTACATGACAAGAGAGCAATGACCTAGCATTGACGCATACCCTCCCACACACACACACACACACACACACACACAAACTCATCCAGTGTCTAGAAAGAGATTAGCTGAAAATTAGCCCCCCGTGGCACAGATAGAAGGAAAAAAATGTAGACAAGCATTTATAAGTGAAATGTGTATTATATTGTACATGATTAAATACGTCAAGGCCTGCCAAATGTGGTGGTTTGAATCCATTTTAGGTATTTTACTGTCGGAACGGCTCGTGCCAGCAAGATGGTGAAGTACAAATATTCCAGTGTTGAATTATGGACCTTATTTGAGCATGCTGTGAAAACACTTTGCTCCTTTTTAGGTTTTTTTTTCTAGGGGTCCTTGAAAAAAGTTTACAATTATCCGATGTCAGATTAGATCCTATTATAATCAGCCAAACATCATTATATTACACTGATCATTTTTCATTCCGCTATTTATCAAGCAAATGGAGTCTAGCATATATAATGAGCTTTATTCCAAAACCCAAATAGCTAGCATTCTAAGGTGTCAGCATGAGCATCATTTTAAGGCAGCAACATTATGGAGGGATCCTTCTTAGATACCTTGTTTTAGAAGGAAAAAAAAGTCCCAGAGTGTACTACAGTGCAATAAAATCAATGAAAAATTAAATCAAGGTGAAATATTGATTTAATTAATATTTATTTATACCACACACATATACAGCAAGACAAATCATATTACTATGAGTGGGAGAGAGTAAAATGCTATATATTGAGGAATATGTCCTGCCTTCTAAATTGGTGAAGACATTGCGTCACTGCAGCTTCAGTAAGAAGTTCCGAACAGAGACTCACGTTTAGGACGGAACATGCAAAATGGCTGGACTATCCTAAAATTTAGGCTTCTTTAAAGCTATTTGAGCATAAGAAACACCATTTATGGAACAGGTAAAGGTCAGATGACTTTACACTTTCATTTAATTTAATACTGAATCATTTTAATTTTCAACAATTCAATCTTATTATAATGTAAAGTACGAAGTACCGCTGACGCTGTTCTGCTCTCCAGAGCAAATACAGAGTGGTGACTCTCTCGATGAATGCTCGATCAACATAAAAAAAGATGGCCGCCAACGGGTTTCGATTCTGACGTGTGTGACGTGCGCAAATTTCGCTTCAAACTTTTGTTTTTACACGCGTCAATTTCGCTCTTGACGCGCGAATGGATTCAAAGTGTTCACGCGTATAAATAGACGTGGTAAGCACGAATTTGACGCACTATTCGCGTCTGGTGTGAACGCGCAGTTATGGGTTTGAAACAACATAAAGGCGAGTAATTAATGACAGAATTTTAATTTTTGGGTGAACTAACCCTTTAAGTCTGCTGTAAACTTTTATGCTTAGTAACACATTTTTACACTAAAGCAACATGCTAACATCAAACTCAACTAAGATCAATCATCAAACAAATAAAATCGAAACTATTTAGTACGGCTCTTTGTTTGTATGGGGCTGCCAATGCTATACAAACTTGTTACCTACGTAGACAAACTCCAAATAATTTTATTTCGGTTAGGATGCTGCCTTCTAAAACGTAGTAAGCTGCCTAGTTTCCTGCATAACTAACTTTTTCTAAGTGTCAAGTGTCAAAAGTTCAAAGGTCAATTTTTAATTACCACAATGACTCGAACATGATGTATAATCAAAACGTCCTCACACTTGTTTTACAGCTGTTAAAATGCAATTTCACAGGATTTTAGCAAGTGAAAATAAAGAGGTTCTGACAAATCTCATTATCCATCTCATCTGGAAGAGATATGCCAGCTGTAGACCACACGCTCACAGAGAGAGAGAGAGAGAGAGAGAGAGAATATACTACTGTTTTGACTAGTAGTGCATTTTTGATGAGTATCATAAAGAAGTGTCCCTCTTTCTTCCTCTTTCACACACTCGATCACCATTCATCTCCAGCAATACCGTTGGTGTGTGTGTGTTGGTGAGAGAGAGAGAGAGAGTTGTGGTGCGGCGGTCGTGCAGTGATTTATAACCCCTGCAGTGTGCTCGTAAATCACACCTGAGTCTGTGCGCTTCTTAAACGCCCCGCGTCCTGACAGCGTTTACCTTTTATAAATGATCGGGCTTTTACCTCCCATTGAGATCCAGCCGTGGTTACTCCCTCTCTTTCTCTCTGCCTGCTCTCTTCTCAGCTCTCATCTGCCTCATTCTTTTACTGCCACTTCCTCTTATTGTCTATCTCTCCCCTTCATCCTCTCTGCCTCTCTCTTTTTAGTCCTCTCCTCCTTTACCACTTTCAGTTTCTTTTCTGACTTTGTTGACCAGTATCAAGGCCTGTTTGACCACATACACAAAAGCGGCATGTAAGCAATTCAGCAGTAAAATAATAGTTATAGTAATAATACATTATTAAATTTTGATTCACAAGCTGTGAATGTCAGTTTTTAATCAAAAAGGGGGGGGGGGGGGAAATCAAACTATTATATTTTAACTAAGGTTTTAACTGAGTATTTCACAATCTGCTCAGTTACTGGGATTTTCACGCACAACCATTTCTAGGGTTTACAAAGAATGGTGTGAAAAGGGAAAAACATCCAGTATGCGGCAGTCCTGTGGGCGAAAATGCCTTGTTGATGCTAGAGGTCAGAGGAGAATGGGCCGACTGATTCAAGCTGATAGAAGAGCAACTTTGACTGAAATAGCCACTCGTTACAACCGAGGTATGCAGCAAAGCATTTGTGAAGCCACAACACGCACAGCCTTGAGGCGGATGGGCTACAAGAGCAGAAGAACCCACCGGGTACCACTCATCTCCACTGCAAATGGGGAAAAGAGCCTACAATTTGCAAGAGCTCACCAAAATTGGACAGTTGAAGACTGGAAAAATGTTGCTTGGTCTGATGAGTCTCGATTTCTGTTGAGACATTCAGATGATAAACAGAATGAGAACATGGATCCATCATGCCTTGTTACCACAGTGCAGACTGGTGGTGGTGTAATGGTGTGAGGGATGTTTTCTTGGCACACTTTAGGCCCCTTAGTGCCAAATGGACATTGTTTAAATGCCACGGCCTACCTGAGCATTGTTTCTGACCATGTCCATCCCTTTATGGCCACCATGTACCCATCCTCTGATGGCTGCTTCCAGCAGGATAATGCACCATGTCACAAATCTCAAATCATTTCAAATTGGTTTCTTGAACATGATAATGAGTTCACTGAACTAAAATGGCCCCCACAGTCACCAGATCTCAACCCAATAGAGCATCTTTGGGATGTGGTGGAACGGGAGCTTCGTGCCCTGGATGTGCATCCCACAAATCTCCATCAACTGCAAGATGCTATCGTATCAATATGGGCTAACATTTCTAAAGAATGCTTTCAGCACCTTTTTGAATCAATGCCATGTAGAATTAAGGCAGTTCTGAAGGCGAAAGTGGGTAAAACACAGTATTAGTATGGTCTTCCTAATAATCCTTTAGGTGAGTGTACATTATAATAAAATTGTATATAATTTTTTAGCAGAAAATATAGTGTTCCTTAACACAAACCTATTAGAGGTCACTGTGCTGCTGCATTGTGCACAGCGAGAAAACCCAATTATCCTAATCCATCATTTTCTCTCCTCTTTTAAATGCAAAAATAAATAATATATGTGAGTCTGTATTTTTTCTGTCTGGCTACTTGTTTGCTTGTGTTTGTTCACGGCCCACCTGTATGCTGTATATTGTGCCAGCGTGGGGTAACAGACCAGAGGCACAGCTGCAGGACTGTGCTGCAAGATAAAGGTGAGGTCCTGCGCACCGCGACAGTGGATATAATGCTGCTGACTCCATATAATAGCCTTGAATAGAGCCAGCGAGAATAGATCTCTCTCGCTCTCCACTTAAAACACACACACACACACACGGTAAATAATCACACTGCCTCACATAAAAATCGTAGTTTCTTTCACCAATGTTGGACAAAGAGAAGCAGAAACCAAAACACACACACACTTTCACTCACTGAATCTTTTTCTTACATCAGTATTTTTGTCTTGTTTTCCAGTAAAAAAAATCTATATATTATGGAAGCCCGTTTGTGTCTCCTAATAGAAAAAAAAATAATTGTTTGTGACCATATTTATTTATTATGCGAGATATAATGTTATATGAAGAATTTAATTGTAAGATATATATAATGTGTCTTTATTTCTTATTTTATACTTTATCTCACAATAAGCTTGTTTAAATGATGTTTTTGCCTAAAAAAAAATACATGACCATGGTCCGTGAGATATTCTGAAATGTATTTTTCTTATTGAACAGTTTTTGATTAAGGAAGAAAAATTATCCACCAAACTTGTTTTCGAGTAATATACCTTGAATTAAGTCTTATTATCTTGCACAATTACACAAATCTGGTTTTAATGAAGTTTATACTGGAAAACAAGACCAAAAAAAAATTACTTTTTGCGATGTTTACGCTCCACACTTCTGTGGAGTTTATATAACTCAATTCCAAAACATGAGAAGGATACATAACAAATGGTATAATTAAAAATCACATGCCTAATTTCACATGGATGCAGCAAACAGAAGCATTGATGTATAACTTTGCTCTGGTCTTGTGCAGCATCTTTCAACATGATTCATCAGAATGAAGCAAGATCAGACCTCTGGAAGTGCTATATCCATTGTAATTTATTCCTCCTGCCTTGACAGCCACATCTGATATGAGAAATAGCAATATGCAGTAATTCAGCACACGTCAAACACAAGCGGCTATTATGAATCATGTAATATTGTGTGTGGGAGTATGTTCACAAACCTTCACATTTATGACACCAAACAGGTGATCCCCTTTCTTATAGCCCTTACTTTCTAAAATCGGTTAAACTCAACATTTTATTTAATTTCGCAAAGTGGGATTTACAGTAAAAGTTTCAGACTACTGAAAATGTTATTTCATTTTGATTTTCTTTTATTTAGTATATGTTCTTATTACAAATTGTAGTATTATCCTAATCATTTAAGTGAAAAGTTGAATTAAAACATTTACTAAATTCTTACTATTTGGTTTGTCTCTTTTATGTAATGAGATGATGTTTGTTAAACCTGATGTTCTTCATGTTCTCGAGCATAATGCTAATTATGAAAAACACCATCTTGAGCTTCAGTGGAAACAAGAACATCTGAATAAAGAGTCACATGACCTAGAAATTGTGCAAAAAATATATAAATTTTTATTTTTATTTTTTTGCTTTATAATTTCAGTCATAAATAAGTACTTTTGAACCCGAATGTTTTTGAGCAACACTAAGAAAGAATAAAATCTCTTTTAATAAATGGCTAACAATTTTTGCAATTCACTTAATTACATGTTGTCGTTATATGCATCATTGCATAGCCAGATGAATGCTGCTTAAACCTAAAGCAATAAAAACTATGTAGACTTTCTCAAAACGAGCCATGATTTTTGCATGATATACACTAAATATTGCTAAATAAGGGATTAAATTATACATATATATTTAACACTGCAGAGGTGATTCTCATCCAAAAATATTTTTACACAAGTTATATCTCAAATAACAGAAAACACTTCATTTGACTGGCCACGATGTATAAATACTATCTATGTATCAGCTGCTCATTTAGTCAGCTATCCATCTGTTAGATCGTTACACACTTGATCTTTCCTCAAAAGCGTCATTTCTTATTCAGTTCCAACTTTCCGTGGCATGATATGAAACGGAACATGCGAGATGAACCAGAAAGACAGACATTTCTTCTTCTTCCTTTTTTTTCACATTTTTAACGTGACAGTTGCTCTTTGTGTTTGTGTTGGCTGAGCTACAGTGGAGCTGAGAAATGCAGTAGATACGCAAAATTGTCCACCAGCCAGCCTGATGGGTAGTTCAGTTTGTTTCGAGAGATAGAGTGGAAGACAACGCTCTCCTCGGTTGCACGACATCAGGAGTTTCCTCAACTCCTCATGTCCTCATGGATCACAAGATGTACATGGCGTCACTGCTGCGGTTGTAGGATTTAATGAAAATAATTAAGTATTAATCAGGGTTTTTTTTTGTCCAGTACATTTTTTAACAAAATAAAATGTACTAATAGCATGTTCCTATTTTTGTTGGTTAATAGATTGGATTTGCTTTTCAAGTAAACATATCTGCTTTTAAGGATGGTTTGATATTTTACTGGAAATAATTACACACACAACTCCTCAACATCCTTTTAACAGTAGGTGTACAGTTTGTTGAGGTTCCATTCAATCTGAACCCTGGTGCTAGAAACATGCTGACCTTTGCCTTACAAACACCAAGCGTCACTGGGGTCATCACTCCTCATCACAAACAGTATTATACAGGCCAAGGACAATATTATTCAATTATTCAAACCCCCAGCTGCTAACGTAGACGCTGTGCTCACATGTTATTAATTAACTATGAAACAGGGGGTCCAGGCAAGGCCATGGCAGGTTCTACAATGTATTACAAATATACACTGTAACACCCATCCATTCTTTGAGCTCATCATGTAAGTATTTGGTTTAAACGTGGTGGCCAAAAACATGTTTTTAAAAGTGGTTCAATGCTCAAAAATCTCTCAAAAATGTCTAAGGGCAAGATAGAAATAGTCACAGGAAAAGTATTTGGCTTACTGAGCCGCCGCATAAAAACATGAAAGTTGAGATTCAATGACTGCAATGTGCACCTTTGATATAACAGCTAACAGAATTTGGCTCCAAAAACCAACAGGACATGTGGAAATGATCTCATACAGTAAAGTTAGTAAAGTGATAGTTTGTTTGCAAACTTGTATGCCTTTCTTTGTTCTGTGGAACAAAAAAAAAAGATATTCTGAAGAATGTACTGCTCACTCTTTTCTGTGCAATTACAATGAATGGGGACTAAAGCAATCAAGCTTCAAAAAGCACCATAACATATAAATTTGGCCTAACATAAAAGTGATTCATTCGACTCTTGTGCAATAGATTCCAAGCCATACAATTCGGACTGATTTTTTTATTCCAGCAGCCATTGGATTGGTTGGATTGGTTCTACGATCTACAGTACTTAGGCTTACGATACTTTAGGAAAATGCCACCCAGATATTTTTTTTTTACAAAAGTAACGATTAACTCACAAATAAGAGTTCTCATAAACTGTTAACACTTACATGCGTAAGGCTTTTTTTAAAGAGACAGCTCACCTAGAGTTTAATTCTGTCACCATTTACTTACCATCAAGTTGTTTCTAACCTATATGAATTTCTTCTGATGAACACAAAAGAAGATATTTTGTAGAAATTCGGTAACCAATAAGTTGATGGGCCTCATTGACTTGCATAGTATTTTATTTCTCCATACTATGAAAGTCAATGGGGACCATCAACTGTTTGGATACCTATATTCTTCAAAATATCTTATTTTGTGTTCAGCAGAAAATTGGAGAAACTTTAGGGCGAGTAAATTAAGGGTGAACTAACCCTTATTTTAGAATAGATCAGCTTCCTATTTCCATGATGATCTGTCAAGCTTGTAATGTGACATCACAGTAAGTGGCTGGTAAATTGGGAGAAGAATAGTGTAAACTTTATAGCTACACAATGAGTTTCTGACATGACTAAACTAAAACACGTAGTCAAATTATGTTTGAATTATTGCCACTTCTATAGACATCATCAGTGTGAAGTGTTTCTAGCGGGTATGTTTATTTAAATGTCTGAAACATAAAATAAACATTATGCGGTTGAAAACACTGAACAGTTCTGATATACGACAAGTGCTGAGCAAGTCTCGTTTCGGCTCAGCGCCAACAAAAGCACAAAATCGGATTTGAATTTATCAGTTTGACACAGTTGATCACGTGATGCACTGTTCGAATCACACCAGTGTGGTCATACGCTCAAGGACCAGCCTAAAGTGATCACAACCCTGTGATAGTGCGTGTCAAAAGGTTAAAGAGCAGTCACATTCTCCCTGAAATCAAGCCATTTGAATAGAAATCGACATGATTGGGAACTATGCATGTAAAAGGAAAAGATTTCCCCACGCAGATTACACAAAACAAGTTGTTCATGCAAATTCACGTGTTGACCAATCGAAATCTGCTAGAATTGTTAGGAACATACCAGGAACATATTTTCAGTGAATAAAGTTAAAAATGTTTATTTTTCACACAATACTATCCCATAAATCTAGAAGACTTGATCTGTGGTCCTTTTGTGTCAATTTAGAAACTTGAAATACCTCAGCAAATAATGTAATTTTTGTAATGTCAAATAATGTCACACACCAAAAACATACAGTCAAATTTGGCTGTAGTGAGCACACAAACACTAAATTTTTTCAGAATTTCTTTTGTGTTAAGCAGAAGAAAGGAAGACAAACCGGTTCACAATGACATGGGGACGAGCACATAATGAAAGAAAGAGGTTTTAGAACTTTTCAATTAAAAGAGAGGAAAAAAATGTAGTGAACAAGCAAGACATTTTTGACAGGAATGTTTGGAGATAATGCAGTGTAATGCCAAAGAAATGCTGAATTTAATGAGTTGGATAACCTTGAAACCACACGTAACAGCTCTCTATGGTGGCAAACTGTCCAAATGATACTCAGGTGAGGTGATTAGAACGGGCCGCCTCTGCTGATGAGTGTTTTACGGGTCTCTGTTTTCAGGGAGTGCTGTAAACTCCTTTGAAGTGGTCATTTATCTCATTTTTAAAAACACATTCATTTTTGCTCCAACTGGTGCTTTAGCACCTCAGGTCATACCAACCTCGATTTTTTTTTTTTTTCTGTCAGTTTTCTCAGTAAACATCATTAAACGCACCAGACGGCTGGTTACGATCATATCTAGCACTGGTTCTGCTCGAAACAATCACACATTTTTAATTATATGTTATTATATTTTTATATAGAATATTTTTAATTACGTAATTACAAAATCCCGAAACAACAACTGAAAGGTACTAATCCAAGTCTGACTCAGGGATAATTGGAAGGACGCCGTCACCATCTGTGTCTTATACCTGCGCGGAAAACCGTATCGCAGCTGGAAACACTAAAGCAAAAATATCAAACCTTATTCTTTCAAAATACCAGATTTCCCTTTCACTCTCTGCACCTGCAATAATTGCACCACAATGGAGGTACTGTACGTAGTACAACATTGTGCTGTAAAAATAAATAAATATAGGTAAACAGCAGCTTTCAGCTCGTTTTTTCCCCTGCTTTTTCTCAGTACATGCGCAAGTAATGAGGGGCTACCTGTAATTACATTCAGCTGCTGTCTTCCCTGACGAACGCTAATTGCCAATAATGATTTTGGAGTGCTGTAAAATTCGCAGGCTGGGCTCTGGCATCGTGGTGGGGAGCCCTTTTACCACTGAGAAACAACGCTAATCTCAGGCGCTGACTTATCGAGAATCTGCACTCACCTGTTTGCCATCACTTTCATGAGCTGATAACAGGTTTATTGAAGTCATAATGCTCAGGTGGGGGTTTAAAGTCCCATTCGGACGTGAGGTATTGTGAAAGCTTCAGCATGGGGTGTGGGAAAAAAAACTGGGATGATAGCAGAGGACACTAATGAGATGTCTGTAATTAAAAGGCAACTGTAACTGGTAATTAATAAATTGTTGTGTTGAAAGGGTGTGTGGTAACACTCCGTAAGCATGGTTGGGTACATTCGGATGAGTCGAACACACAGAGGAGAGGAAAAAACACATCTCGATTTGAAGAGTGCGCGGCTTTTAGGAATCTGGCAATATTTGAGTTGTTTAGTTAAAATTTACAACGAAATAACAAGTTGGTACAGAACTTGACTACTTAGTGGTACGACAGCTCATAACAGCACCAACTGGCACTTTCTTTGCTCAGTGGATTTGGAATAACTAGTCCATGGAATGACATCTTGACAATTGTAACTGCTTTTTCATTGGCCTATACCCACAAAAACCGTTGCCAGATTACAATAAATCCAAAATGAAGCAGCAAGAGTTCTCACAAAAACCGAAACTGTTTGCTCATATCACTCTCATCCCATTTTGACTTAACTCCCTATTATGCTTTTTCAAATATTACTTTTCATACAGTATGTGAAGGTCTGCAAAGTTGCAAAGAACAAAGTGCATAACAAATAAGGTTATTGTCTCCTGTGCTGTAGAACAAGTCATACTATTGAAACTGTCTGGTTACTGATATTCTTCTAAATATCAGAAAATCTTCTGAATGGATTCGAAAATGGTAAAACTCAACTGTTTAACTCTGAGGGCCTATACTAAAATGAGCCTATTTCCAAAAAAAGTGGAGTATCCCTTTAACCATTTTCTTATTTAAATTTGACGTTTATTTACTGTTAAAGGTATAGCGGAGGATCTTTCCGAATTTTAGAGAAGACCCGCCCTCTCCAATTTTTTAAAAAAAATGCACATGCACAAACACAACACTCTTGCTCCCGAGAGCTAGGGAACGTCTATACGCCTTGCACAATTATGTTGCAAATTCTAAACTAACTAAAAAACATTCATAAAAAAGACAACATGTCAAATGCCCTTCCGTGTTTTATTTACTTATTATACTGATCGATTGAGTGACCGAGGACTCAAGACATGATATGTGCAACCCTGTATCACACGAAATACGTTCTGAGGAAACTATTTTGCAAATCGCAATTACGTTACATAGCAACATATAAGCAGTGCTATTACGTTGGTCCTTAACCTAATATCTCTCATTGTTAATACGTTATTTTTATACATAGTTGCATATGGAGAAGTAGCTTGTTGCATTTGTGTAATAATAAACACACAAGATTTTAGAATATTTCAGCGTGATACCATTTACCATTTTGGACAAAAGGCTACTTTAGACAAATTGAGATGTTTACCGTGTCTATGCGGTGCATGACTCGTGCCAGGGCTAGCATTGTAGCTTGCATTAACTTTTACTAGTGATTTTAAACGGATTTCTCCAAATAGCGTGACAAACTTTACCTGTCTGGTAGAATCTTCCCGACTGCGGCATCCGTGAGAAGCCCAACCTGTGTTTTTAGCGCACGCCAGCGTGTGATATTCACCCAAAATCTGGTCTTGTTTCTATATTCTGCGGCCTTTCTCTTCTTATCATACACTTAGTAAACATTTTTTCTCTTTCGACCCTCAGCCATTTTCAAAGGAATGGCTGAAACCGTAACTCCGACATAATACACATGAAAGTGAAAACCACATGAGCACGTAGCCTACGACGGCCTTACGTAAACATATCACCAGAATGATTGACACTTAGGTGGACCAATAGTATAGACTACCCACCCGGAAAAAGAAAATCCTCCGCTATACCTTTAATTGCTAGATAAATGACAAGCACACACACAAAAACTATCTAACTAATGACTTTTCCCAAACATTGGTGGCAGGGTTATCTTAAATTGCTCATGAGATTCTTAACCTTCAGAAAATGTTGATGGTCAAAGTTTGACCATCAATATTTTCTGAAGGTTAAGAATCTCATTTCACCTCAAATTGATCAAATCTTAATTTTATGAGTTTCAGACTCTATTTTGTAGCCCATTCATGCATAGGGTCAGACAATTCCCTTTTATTTGACCTCCCGATGAAACTGCTATAACAAGAATTTAAAAGCTCATTTACTATTATTCCAGTCTGTCTCTGCCCAATGCCCTTGTGACATGAGACACCCAGTGGGAGAAAATATCTCTGAACAGCTTTCATCTTTATCTGCTGCTCTACTATTGATTATTCTCTTCAGAGCTTTTGCTCATTGGCAAGATAAAAATAAGCACATAATAATACTGTGCTGTATGTGTCAAAGGTCTGGTTATAAGAAACCTTGAAAATTTAAGAAGGCCTCCTTCTTGAAGGAAAGAGGCAACTAAATTCAAACTAAAATAAGTTCTAACTAAAATCCTTTGCAAAAAGTTAATTCAGTTTTCCTAACTGTGCAACATTACAAAGTCCAGCACCATAAAAGTGCTATTACCAAGGGTGTAAAAAAAATGGGAATAATATATTATATTATTTTAGATTAGCTATATGTGTAACGATGAGGTAGGAACAAAGCGGAGAGAGAATCCACATGCAAGCAATTTTGGGTAAAACATGAACAAACCCTGCCATTGGGTTAAACATGTAATTTAAAAATGTAACCCAATGGTTGGGTTTTGTCCATATTTACCCAAAATTGGGTTAAAACAACACAACATTTTTTTAGACTGTAGGAAACAGCTACAAGCAACAACGACTGACAAACAACAACTGAAGCACAAAGGTTTAAATACACAAGCAAACAAGCTAAACAAGATAACAAGGGGCGGGGCTAATTAGAAACACCTGGAGAGACTAATAAACATAACGGGGAACTGCTAACATGGGACAAGACAGGGGAACACAGATGTGAATCATGACAATATGAATATGTGTTAGATATATAATATGTTAGTAAAGCTTGGGGGCCATGCAAGAGACAAGTAATAAGTAATTTACTATTAGCTAATAATAAATTAAATTAGCTTAAGATATATTATTAATTACAAGTCATTTCCTTCAATTTTTTAACCCAGTCATTCTCAATAGCACTCGCATATTGAACATCTGCCACAGGTACTATCAAAATCATACTTTAAAGATCTAGCTAAAATATGCTATTTAATTGCACTTATTTTACTTTTATTTTTTTTTAACTGCAGCAATAACTAATGAAATCAGGAGAATGAAGAGATACCTATTAAAATTAACTTTGATTAACACATTTTGGAAAGTGACCCATTTAGTCCTAATTTTCTTAATTTCACCAAAGATAGAAGTTGTAGGAGAGACCAGATGTTAAACTGAAATTATTATTAATATATTAATACAGGATTTTAATACAACATATTATAATAGGAAATACGTCACAGAGACATTGGAAATATGTACTTTTGAACAATTTTTTTCTTGCAAAATTGCCTACAGTTAAAAACAATTGTAAGAGACCAAATTAATTCCTCAAAATGTACAAGTATAATAATAATACCTTAGAATTCATGGACATTAAGAAAAAGGAAGTATATAAATATAAATGTCACTTAAAGGAGTAGTTCACTTTTTTTAAAAAAAATTTGCTGATAATTTACTGGATTGGATTACCATATCATCCAATATGTCCATGTCTTTCTTTCTTCAGTCGAAAACAAATTAAGGTTTTTGATGAAAACATTCCAGGATTTTCTCCATATAATGGACTTCAATGGGAACCAAACGGTTCAAAGTCCAAATGAGAGTTTCAGTGCAGCTTCAAAGGGCTTTAAACGACACCAGACGATGAATAAGGGTCTTATCAAGCGAAATGATCGCTCATTTAAAAAATAAAAAAAAAAGTTGAAGTTTTATAAGCACAATGCTCACCTTGCTCTGTTCTGTGATGAGTGTTCGTGACTCTCCTGTTCAAATTCGTTCATCAAAATGAACAAATCTTTTTTCGAGTCATGACTCGAAGGATTCTAAATAAGACCCTTATTCATCGTCTGGTGTTGTTTAAAGCCATTTGAAGCTGCACTGAATCTCTCATTTGGACCTTGAACCATTTGGTTCCCAATGAAGTCTTTATTTGGAGAAAATCCTGGAATGTTTTCATCAAAAACCTTAATTTTTTTTCGACTGAAGAAAGAAAGATGTGGACATCTTGGATGACATGGGGGTGAGTAAATTATCAGCAAAAGTTGTTTTTTTTTAAAGTGAACTACTCCTTTAACAGGAAGGATCTAGAACAAGTGATGTCACCAATATGAAAAAAAAACTTTAATAATGTGCATCTCACGCTAGTCACACATCAACCCACTGACTTTTATGAACATAACATATGATGTTGAAGTCGGTGGACCTTTGAACATGAGGCTCTGTGGGAACCATTTAAAATAACACCCAGGAAAGTAAGTTATCTTATCTACACCGCCATGCATTTCAAAGGTTTACGTGTATATTGTTGTGTGCCCAGAGAGCAGTAAACTGCGTGGGCTTGTGTGTTTATAGAGGAATAATTGCAATTGTACAAGCGCAACTGCCACCTTTACTATTATATCAAACATTCCTCAGTGCCTCTGCTTATCACTTCTGGCCTCTTTCCACTTATAAATATGACAGTTATATCAAAAGCACGTATGTTTTAGATCTATTGCAAAAGATACAAGTGAATTATAGTGTGAAAAGTGTAATAGAAACGCTTTGGTGTGATTGTAGAAGAAAAAAAGAACAAGAATGAGATACTTGTCAAACTTGACATTCAGGGCAAGGAAGGAGGGTTTATAAAAAAAAAAGGGATGTAAACTATGTGGAGGGCAGACTTAACTTACCAATTTTAATACTGACCATTTTAATTCAGTTTACTTTCATAGTTTATCTCATTGCCAGTGAACCGTTATAAATGGTTAAATTCGGTGAAATGAAACACATAGCTGATGTTCTTACATTTCTACACAATGTCCAAATAACATCTCCTTCCTCATCCGAACAGCGATTCTCTTTCCTCATTTCCAACCTGCTTGGAGACTCGGAAGTGAAACGGCCTTGGATTCTGAATCTTGGCAGGCTCTCAGGAAATTAAATTTAATATGGGGATGTGCACAGTGGGGAAAAAAACATCAGTGGTAATTGGAACGGAAGGATCTGGGTGGGGTGGTGGGGGTTTGTAGAAATTGAGATGTTGTCACCCAGTCGTCCCTATCATCGCCAGGGCACTGAGGAAAAGCAATTAGGGAGTCGGGGAGGATGTCAGGGATTTCTGCGCGATCCAAAGGAGCAGAACGCAGGGCGACCAGGGGGCCGCGACTGTTAGTGAGGTGCGGAGTAATTGGGGCTGGGGGTGACAGATTGAAATCATTAAGGCTTCGTGTTTGTTTAACTGTGCTTTTGCGTTTAATGAGTAGACCTGCCTATTAATTTCCACTGTAAATCAAGATTCCTCGCCTCCATGATCGCACTGGCAGAATTGCTTGCGTAAAAAAAACATAATTGATCCTTAATACGGTTAGAGCTGTTAGGGATCAAATGCGTTTATGGGAATCTTGGACGTGCCGTACTGGTCCTGTTACAATGCGAACATTACAACAGGCCTAACGGAGGAGTCGTGGGCCGCTGTGTGCCGGTTTTCAAGGACATCCCCTGGCACAAAACAATGAGATTAATACCAGTCTTTCTCTTGTTCTAATGAAGGCGTGCAGAGATAAAGAAAAAATAAAAATGGGCCAGCTCTGATTGATGCAGAGAGCTATGGAAAATTAAAAACTTCCGACAATTTGAGGGTGAACACATTTGGAGGCGATTCATCAGTCCCTTTTTCCCCGTGTCCAATAAAGTTGGCCATATCTCTCCATGGCGCTGGCCTCAGCCATCATGGTCTGAATCAGATGGTAGATTACGTTCTACTGAAAGCCATCGTCCCAGAGGCTCTCCTCTCCCGCCATCGAGAAAGAGAAAAGAGGGAGAAAAGAGGGGAGTGAAAATGACTGTGGCTCGGCAGGGGGGCCCATGCTAATGAACAGGTGGTGTGGGAGAGGGAAGGTTAAGCCCGTTCGGGTGGGTGTCTCTGGAACCCCGTGCTGCGTGGACAGATGTGCGGACGGGCGCTCCTCATCCCCCGCCTGTTCTGCCAAGCCAGTAGCCTGTGTTCAAAATGCTCTCATTTATCCCTCTTTGTTCTTTGTTATTTTTGGACTGGCTCACGGGCAGCCAAATTGTGTCTCTCTGAGGAAAATCACGTCTTCTCCTTTCTATCGCATTTGTTCTCCTCCATGTGTATTGCAGAACAATGTTGCAGAATTCTGCATGACACTGGGCTCAAAGTGACAATGGTGTAAAAATGTGTATAAAGAACCCAATAAGTGCTTTTGTTCCCATTGCCAGGAAGCTTAGAAAGCCACGCACAGCACAATAGTGTTGAAAACGAGGGCTGTCGCATGAAGACTTTTGACCTCGCGGATGAGAACAGGAAGTGGGCGCTAAACTGAAGCTGCTAAACCTGCTGGGGTTGGGTCACGACGGTCGACTAGAGGATTAGCAAGATCTAGGGCCAGATTTACTAACAGCTTGCACCAGCACAAAGTAACCCTCTTTTGGCGTTACTACTGTCAGGATTTACTAAAGACTCAGAATGAACAATTTACGTTGAAAAAGTGTGGACAGTCATTTTTGGATTACACACCTTATTGCATATGCATTTTTAGGAGTTTCCTAGAAGCAAAATTTATGGGTGGAGAGTAAATGAATCACGCAGGTTTGTATTTGTGTCATTATTTACCACCCAAAAAAACAATGTCTTAAACCAGATGCCAATATGTGCAGCTCTTGGTTGATTGTGTTGGTCATTATGGAAATTATCCGGTTGCCTCTGTGTTCAATTTGTGAGTCGTCGCGAGATCACACGCAGAATTTTCCCAGTGGAATTGTGCTCATGCTAATTTGCCCTGCTTAGTAAATCTGGCGCTTAGATTCAGTTTTGATGTTTATTCGCCCAGACAACTTCCGGCAAATTTAGATTCGCTCTGAAATTTAGTCCGGCAAAGAGCTCATTCAAGCCCATTTCCAATCCGGTGAAATCGCGGCACCGATCAGAAACGTTGGGGCGGGCTTTACATGATGACGACAGCGCTGGGATTTTGAAGCAGATTTTGTAGCCTACATTACAAAGATGGATGCCACCGTCGAACATCACTCGTTCGAATCAGCCATCGCATCAGTTTTAAGCGTTTTGTACGTTTCCTTTTTGTTAAACACCAAGCAAAGAACAACACTCAGAGATGTTTCTCTGCCACATACGTCATCTCCTTTATCGCTCTGACTGGTTTTAGGTCAACCCACGACGTCCGTTGGTGACGCCCCTCTGGAAATGATTTGTCTATGACGCTTTGCCAGACCATAACTCTGGTTTTAACCAAGCTAGATGTTTGTAACAGAAGTGATGTGCTATATATTTAGCTATTAGACAGTTTTCATGGCAAGACTTTCTGAAAAGCATCTTTGTATTCATCCCCTTCAAAGTACCAAACAAGTAAAACCATACACAATCAGACAGACATCTTTAAATGTTGCATTGAATCTCACATAGCTTTTTTTTATCATCCTGCCACAAGTGATGCGTTTTTGAGAAGCTAAGTCGAGTTAAAGTCGGCATGAAATGGAAATGGCAATCTTTTCTCCCATTTCTCACTTATTGTGAATTGGGATGTGCGCATCGACTATGAACCGACTAGACTATAAGTAAGAAATCCTCTAGAGACTTATGTATATATGATCCATTTGAGCACTTAATCTATGAATCAAGCAGTAAAAGCCCATAATAAATGTCACTAAACGCCACAGACTTGGCAAATGAAGCTCATTCTGATTCTGATGCTCAGTTATCTTTCGGAGGTGAAGTGAATATGCGATGGGCATTTGCTTGCCTCGGCTATCACACCTACGTACATGTGCTGAATATGGTTAAGTATGGCTCTAGTGGAATTATGCCAGTTTGAAATGGCACAGCTTGCATACAACTTTTCTGTTTTATTTCTAATTCAAAATAGTCCCGCACCTTGTTTGTCTTTCAAGCGGCCATTTCTGTGCAAGAAAATGCATCTGAGGTCAAATAAAAAGATTAGGCCCAACCTCTCAAGGTATTATTTTTCCAAGCGTGTTCTTTTTTAATGTGCTATTAAATATGGAACAGTGGTGTTAATTGATAAAATGTGAGTGCACATCTTGTCCTCGATTATGTACATCCTCATCTAATCATTTCTAATAAACTTTATGATTCCATAAAAAAATAAGAATTGTCCATTTTGTTTTCTTGGTCACTTTTAAAATAGTCCAACTTATTTTGTTATTCCATTGTACTCTCTCAAACATTTTTTGAATGCAAGAAAAGAACGTTAAAAAGTCCAAATTAGGGCCAGGTAAACCCGAAACTGGATTAATCATACAGGCTTCTTTAAATGAACATTTCACCAAAAAAAAAAAAAAAAAATTCTGTGATAATTTAGTAACAAAAAAGAACAAATACTTTGTGTCCATACATTGAAAGTCAGTAGGGTCCAATAAAGCTTTAAATGGACAAAAATAGTTCTTCAAATAGAATTCGTCCAAATATCTTCCTCAGAATGAGAGTAGGAAAATAATGACAGCATGTTAATATTTGGATGCAATATCCCTTCAAAGCCCAGATAGTCATCTAGTCATTCAGGCAACCCACCAACTAGTCTTGCATTTAGCATATTGCAGTTTTGCATATAAACGGATCAGAGTTGGACAGTTAGAAGCTTTGGCAGGTGTCACTTCAAATATTCAGTCTCTCAGTTGTGATTGATTAATCAAAACACTAAAGTACTGTGGTAAAGTGGCGGTTGCCTCAACTGCGGAAAAAAACAACAACTGTCTGAACGATGAGAGATACCATGATCAGATGGGGAATCAGACGAGTGCGAGTGTGAGTCAGGGTGGAAATCACCTGCTTACTGCTGTCTCTTAAGCTGCCTGAACTCTGCACCTGCCACCACGACGGAGGAGGAAAAATCAGTTAACAGAGTTACAACTCCTCTCAGATGCTCCCACCACTGCTCCTCACGTTACCCTCTGAGTCAGGCTACTGGCCCAGGCCTGCAAGTTTCATTTTGACGCACACATGAAAAGGAGGCCGAAACCCCCGCTCACCACAACAAGCTGAGCAAATGACAACTCGTACTTGTGTCGCACAATAAGCCGCCACACAAAAGCGAAAGGAAAAAAAGCGGACAACCCAAAACTGCTGTCGCCGTTTTTTGGCGAGCGCAGGCAAGGCTGGAGGTCAGTGGGGATTTTTGGAAGTTTTTTTTTTCTGTCGCCTGACACCCACTCAGCATGCCCGTTCTTTGAGCGAGGCGGCACGGCCACCTGCTTGCATTGTGGCCGGCAGCTTTGGAGCGCGGCAGGGGGGCCTGCAGGGACGGTCGAGCACGCAACATGTTCCGGCGAGTTTGTTTGGAAACCGGCGGGCTGGGCCAGCGCTGATCAGGGGGAGGACGAAGCCAAGCACAGCTGACAGACACGACACGCCCACTCTCTCACTCACAGCCACTCTCTCACCACCGGCTGTCTCGTTCTACATCAGCTTTTTTTTCCCCCTATGCGCTCCCTTCCTCCCTGCAGGGGTCTGAAATCACACTTTAATTGCCCATTCTTCGCCGTCTGACCGTCAACGCTTGTTTTTTTGTGTCCCACAGGTGTGATGCCATCACTAATGGCCCAGGCAGAGTGCAGGTGAATCTTTGTGGTCTTATTATCATTGTGGTTTAACTGACAAGAGCGACCCACCTGAACAAGTCTCTGTACTCCCCTATGACTAATTTACAGTCAGCTATACATTACCATGCCACTGCTAAATGGTGCGCTGCGGGAGCGGCATGACCATATATTCAAAAACAGCTCTCATGTGCCACAGTGTCACAATTACGATAGTATTAGTGATGCGTCTCATTTTGATCATTTATTTGAACATGTAGTTATCTTTTTCCAGCTGTCCATGAGGAGAGGTTTTACTTATTTATTAAGCACTTATTCACGCATAATTATGAATAAACATGAATGGGAGGATATACCTGAACTTCTAATTGTCCAAAAGACAAGATGCAAAATATCACATACACTACATCTCTGTTCCAAAACATAGTGAGCTGCCTGCGTAGACAACATTTTAAGGCCTTGTCCACACTAATACGTTTTCGATTTGAAAACGCATCTTATTTTTCTGTCCTTTTTGACCTTATTGATCAAATAGATCAATTTAAAAATGTAGTTTTCATGTTGTAGTGTGGACTAAAAACCGTATTTGAAAACAATGACGCAAGTTTAGTCATGTGAGGCATATTGAACCGATAGATGTAAATGTTTATAGTGCTATCGTGCCAGTCATGTGCCATTCACTTTCACGCTATTGCTAAAGATATGTTCCTTTGTACACTCTTCATATCGCAGTCCTGCAAAGATGACAGAAACATGTGAACTGTTGAGTTTTAAAACCATATAATAGGGACCGAATGCGACCTGGAAGCATCAATGAATGGTGAGATATTTTGCTTAATAAAAAATAATCCTGCCAGAAGAAAAACATGCGCAGTAAGGTGAATTTAGTGTTTTCCGACCTTTTAATGAGGTTGAGAAACTTTAAGAAAACACTAGTGTGTACGGAAAGCATTTACCGTTTTGTATCTGGATTACGTAGCCTAAAGCACTAACCATATGAAGCCTTCTAAACAGTTATTTCAGTTTTACTGAGATACTATTATAGTTTATTAATATTTAATTTACAGATACGGCGACTACATTGTGACAAACTTGGATGAGTGTAAATGTACAATTTATTACTTATATTTCATTCAATCCGGAAAGATATTGTACTGGTTTGCTGGTTTTAACTTTCAGTTTATCTTCCAGTCTGCCAAGCTAGTGTTTAGCTGGGTGGCTAGCTGGTTTCCTAGCCTGAACAGCAGACAAGTGAAAACCCCCTTAAAGGTTCTCAAAGCGATCCTGGGTGTTGACGTTCGAATATTTTCAAACAAATCGGAGCTAGACCCTCCCTCCTCCGCATCTCATCTCCTCCCCCTCCCTTCCGTGCTTCCTGAAATAATTGTGAACGTGCATAGTTATAGCTAATTATATCCTTGTGTAGGTTTGGCGAACATAAGCGTCAATTTAGAAGAAAAAAAAACAATTTAACGTTACCCACCCGTCAAGCAAAAACAGAGCAACCTGAATGTCGGACTGTAAGCCCTTCTGCCGCCGGAGTTCTCGCCATCGTTCAAAAGCTTTGCTACCAATGTAAATTCGGAACTTCGCACATTCTTTATCGGACTCCTTCTTCTTTTTAATTTGTTCCTCAGAACGACGTCTCTTTGGTCGTGTGTCGGTAATTTTTCAAACTTCCCTCTGATGCTTCGCTGCTCTCCTTCACACACACACACCCTTCATGTGCACGCGCACTAACCCCCCAGACCCACCCTCAAATACTTCTTGCCAGTGATTGGCTGGAACACTGTTTGTAAGGTTTCGTGGCCCGGGTAAGACATGATTGTTTTTGTTGCCGTTTGTGGAGCCTGTTTTTTTACACGTTTTTTTACAGTGTGTTTAGGGGACAGGCAGCTAGCCGATAGTGAGGAGACGTTTGATGTATGTGACAAAAAATGTTTTGGCCCAGCATCGCTTAGAGAACCTTTAAAACCAGCCAAACAGACCAGACTGATCAGAGATGCATGTTGCTTCATGCTGAAGGAAAGCAAACACCTCAGATTTTCTGATGTTTGAAAAGACAAGCTGACGATCTCATCTGATCCCCAGTCACAACCTTAGAACGGAAACTTTCCATCCTGCATTATGTAAAGAGTGACATTCAAACCTTCACTATTCAAATGTCACTACAGATGCCCCATGATAAACATTGTCAACATTGTCAGTTCAGGTATTTATGATACATCATCATCTCGTGTCATATCAGTCACTCTTTGTCATTTCTCAGCACATGTGCAGGCTATGCTTTTAAATGCCACCTGAGTTAAAGTTGTGATTTCACTCACCATAACAATCAGTAGGCAAGCATGCATATCTACACATACGGACTATACAGTCATTTTGAGAACCAAACCTGGTGCTGTAAGGACAGTTAGCTTATAGGACAGTGAAATGAGAGAGAGAGAGAGAGAGAGATTAGAGAAAGCCCTCTGGGGTAAAACACCTGGCCAGCAGAGGCACGGGCCAGAAGAGATGAAAGAGTGTGAGAGCAGCTTTTTGATACTCCTCTTCAAAGCCGTAACAGAAGAGAAAGTCTCCCGGAAGACTGCTCTCACCTGCTATATCTGGCGCAGCAGGTTTCCGGAGTGTTCTGCACCACACAACTTTTGATTTTTTTTTTCTTTTCTTTCTTTTTTTTTGTAGAGCGAGGTCTTCCTCTTCCTCTACTTTTTCTTTCTCTTTTCCCTTCGCAACAAGGGAAAGCACCCTTATTTCTGTTTTTCAGATGTGCGCACTCGAGGTATACAAGACAGTTACACTACAGTGCTTCCAGAATTAATTACTGTTTAGAAATTTAGAAAAAAAGCTCTTTTGTCAAATATAATTTTATTAATAAAAAAAGAAAAAAATGCATCTCTCTCTACAGTACATGTTTTAGGCAGTTTACATGGTATTAAGATGCGTTTTGGTTGATCGGATCACAAGTAGACGAGGGAAACACATTACCGTTTACACCTGGTGTTCTAATCCATTTCTTTTGTTTTCCTGAAAGACCAATGAGTGTGTAATTAAAAATCAGGAATGGTAGAGAACATTGCACTTGGTACGTTTTTCATCCTCAAACCAAACTTGGGTCTTCAGCAGACAAAGTTTAAAACCCGTCTGGCTAGCAAACTTCCTGTAATGTTTACACATTAGGTCAGTAGGTCAGTCTTTTGTGGCTGTTTGAACACATTCAACCACATAAGCGCTTACACTATGAAAGCAATCCGGTCAAATGCGTTTTTGACTACCTCTGGAAATGGTTAAAAGTGGACAAGATCAAAACTTTTTAGACCCTATTAACCTCTGTATTTAGCAGGCCTCAACATTAAGCCGTTGCAATCTGTCATTAACTTGTCCGAGTAAAAAAAGTTGCTTGTCCGGATTTTTTTTGTGCGTGTTCATTTATTCTGAAGCAATATTCTCATCGGTTTTCAATCAGCTTTGATAGACCAATGAGGCTCAGATGAACACACAGTGTGCCCGCGGGCCGCTGCGGATTGAAGATGAAGAACGCGTTGAATCTCATTATAACAAGACTGAAGCGGATTTTGTGTAGCTTACACTTAATCACACATTTTTAGGGGGGCTAGGCAGTATATTAGGGGGGAATTTGATTAAACTATTTCAGATAGCCTGTCGGGCAGGCCGGTTATGCATTTTGGTAGCCCGACTGGAAAACACAATAGCCCGGGACGTCGGGCTAGCGATTTTCCGAGCCCTGTGTGATCTTTGTTTGGAACTAATTGTGCGGCTGAAACAGAACAAAAACATTCAATATTGGGTGGGTCTGAAATGTAAGTGACTTAATTTTAACTGTACTTATTTTAACTGTATATTGACCTGTTTTATGAAATCAATGTAACATTTTCAGTCGTGATGGTATTACGGAAAACAGCACTC
Source organism: Pimephales promelas (assembly GCF_988280905.1). Taxonomy (NCBI): domain Eukaryota; kingdom Metazoa; phylum Chordata; class Actinopteri; order Cypriniformes; family Leuciscidae; genus Pimephales; species Pimephales promelas. Next base: position 27,806,765 of record NC_142783.1, read on the forward strand.
GTCGTGTGAGGTTGCTAAACTGTAACGCATGTTAAATATATTATATTTTATATTGTTATTGGCAGTTTGTTGTTAACTGGGTTTCTTTGTGCTGCGCTCATTTGTTTAGATTTCTCCTCGAGATCTGCACAAGCCTCAAAAGTGCAACCTTGTTACCGTCAGTGATACATTTATTATCCACTATCGATCGCAATTTACAAGAATACAATCAGAATCATTCTCTTGTTGTTTTAGTTATTCCCTAGTTATTTTTTTGTTATTGACTTTTAATCAGGCTACTTGTCTGGTCGGGCAAGTAAAAATCTCTCTTAATTGTCCCGGACAAGCGTTAATGTAGAGCCCTGTTTAGCATTGACCACTTGTGTTCGGACTGACAAAAACGCATATTAATACAGACCAGTAGACTTATACTAAGTGATAAGCAAAAAAAAAAAAAAACATTTTGACTTCTCAAAAACTTTATTCAATATTTTCACATTTAACAATAATTTACAAAATAATTATTTTATTCTAGGGGCTAATTAAATGGCATTTATTCATCGGCATATCCTGTCATTTGATTCGAAGAAAAGTTTAAAAATACTGCATTTTAAGGAAAATGATATACTTATATAATATATAATATATTTCCAGAATATTACATTTAATTCGTTTTATCTTTTTAGAATTAAATGTCAAAAAAAACAAAAACAACTCTTGTCGGATGCATAAAATAGAAACTTCATAGACTGTAAGCACATTCTATGATACTTTTCCCATCATAACTTCACTCCCTGCCTTCTCTGAACCCCAAAATACCAATAATATACCAATAACAACATGATTCTCCCCCTCCAAATCTGAAACACGGCCCAAAAAAACATTTGCACACACGACCCAAGCTTGTTAAACACTGAATCTACTTTTGTGTCTCACAAGTGATAAAGCTTTAAAGCAGCGGGGGGTGTGCGGGGAAATGGAGGTAACATCTATTATTGCTTTTTTTCCTTTCCTTTTCTTTTTCTCCCCCGTTTGTAAGCCTGTGAGGCAAGCCAATTATTGCACAATCTCACTTTTTTATTGTTCCCAGCTGCTGAAATGATTTCTAAATGTCAGTAAGATGCAACATTTCCTGTGGAGTTACTGACAGTAATCACTTCCCCTCCCAGCGTTGCAGTCTTTAATATGAATACACTACAGAGCAGCCCGCCCTCTACACTTTACACAGGGCCTTCTCCATTTTCTTTATTGGATTCCTCTCTCTCTAAACCCAATCACGCTAAACACACACACTGCATCATTTTCTCATTGAGTGACTGCACCTCCTGGCACATTCTGTAATAATAAAGCTTCCTGTCTAGATCTGTTTCTACATTACAGTTGTGTTCGGCGAGACCCCGTATCATGGCGGGGGGCTCTTAGGATTGATTACAGCCTTTTGCTGATGGACGCCTACCCTTTGCAATTCCTTTCTTTAGTTGTCATCAAAAAAGTTGGACATAAAAGCACAGTTATCGAGCATTCATGAAGTTGTGAGTTAATTGGTGAAAAGGAAGCCCTATGATGGATGCAAACGCCATTGTGCATGTAATACAGTGGTTGGTTGTCTGGGAATGTGCCCAGCGGATGGAAGAGGGAAAAGGAGGAAGAATTATTTTAGTGAGACACCGGGGCCTAGGTAACAAGACCAAGTGAGAGACAGACAAAGAAAGAGAGGTTATAGTGCTCCTTTATAAAGCTAAAACTTTATTAAGACTTAAGTATATCAATTGCTCACTCTCAATGTTTTTTTCCCCCTAAAACATATAAAAGTGCAATTCATACATACGATGAGTGATTGCCTAATTAAACTTATTCTATGATAAGCATGTATTTAATTTCTGAATTAAAATGAATTTGATATACAACTAAATTTAAGAACTTTTTATGTGTTTCACACTACATTTTTAATATGTTATCTTTTCTGTGTCATGGACACTAATCATTGTCACAATTGTCAATGATTGATCCTCTTATCATTCCTAACAACTCACCATTTTACGTAGAACACAATCTTGGCCAATCTTTTTAATTTCATGAAGTGAATATTTTTTTCTTATGCTTCAAAGAGGATGAAAAAGCACCATCAAATTTACTTAAAATTGAAGTTATCTTATGTGTTCAAAATAATAAATAAAGTCAAACATGTGGGGTAAATAAACGATAATAGAATTTTTTTTTGGCATATCCCATTAAATGCCATGTTAATTCCTTGGGGAAAAAAAATTTTGGAAGGTTTTCCATACGGTAAAGTACGTCATTAAATAATACGGAGATAAAATGTATTCATCAACGCAGACATATTGACAAATATCCAAGCGTCAGACAAATAGAGGATGTTTATCCGGGATAAGAAACAAGACGTCTTACAAGAGACGCAGCTGTCACTTACCGGGGAACCAAACACATGCGCACACACATAAACAGACAAACAGGCGCGTAACCTTAGCAAGAGGTTGAGGATGTCTAAGGCTGGGTATGCAAACAAACATTCCTGCGATTTTCTGCCTTTGTGCTGGTACCTTGTTAGTAAGGGTGATCATAAAGAGCTTGCAGGGCTGTTTGATCTAGCGAACACATAATACTCTTGCCATTTTCTCTCCCCATTTCACACCCACATGTGACATAAAGAGAATTATTCATTGTTTTCCACCGAGCAACAAAGGTCTGGCAGCTCAAAGAGCATCTGCCTTCAACGTAGTTCGTTTTCGGCTCGTCTGGATCCACAGCCATTGATCGTTTAGGGCTGAAGTGAGTCATTTTTCCTCTGTTAAAATGTGTTTTACGATCCCATATTTAATGTGTAAATATAAGCAAGCTATTCGTAAGGTTCGGTTTCCTTAAAAAATGCATAAACACTGCAGCTCTGTGCTACGGCTAAAACAAAACAAAATACTTTTGTTTGACTAGCCCAACAACAACTTTCATTCAAACAAATGACGTAAGTTTGTGGGCGGGGCTATTTGTTTGGCCAACCAATGGTACAAGACAGAGGATTGTTTAGGAAACCTGTTCGAAAACCGTTTTTGTGTTAAAAGTTCCATTTAGTGATGCAACTGGCACATTAAATACACACTTCAACTTTAAGAAAAAGTCGAATAATTTTTTCGGTTTACATTTCAGGGCGTTTTAACCACAATAAACACAGCAGTCAATACATGCGAGTCACTTTTTTACAGTCTCTTAAAATACTAGGTGGTTCTGTAATTTTCATTTTAGAATGGAAAGTCTGTTTTGTAAAATATTTTTCCTGAAACCGTTCCCGCTCCACCACTTCCTTGTTATTTTTGAGAGGTTTTCAGCTGGATGCCTGAGGATCACTGTCTTTGTGTTTGTTTCCGCTTGTTCACATTCTGTTTGTTGAACATCATGACTTGTTAATCGCTTGTGTCAGGGTACAAGACGATGACATAAATAATTACCGCAAATACATCTTAATGTCTAACAAGGGACATTTCCGGTATGAAACACCCCCCAAAAAGTCCCCCATCTTGTCTGAGTCACCTTCAGACTAACTCATAAAAAAAGATGTCAAAATATCAGGGGATTTCTCATGACAATGATTTGAAGCAGAATACTTAAAATCTTGTCTATCCATTCAGGCATTTAGGGAGCACTCTCTGTACCCTGAATATCAAATGTAAGCCAAAAGACAGGCGGTGACTTGTGCCAAGCCTCATCACTAAAAGTCACACAATTCATTACAACACACCTTGAGTTCTGTCTAGACGAGTGTACCCGCTCTGACTGTGAGTGTCTGGCTTTGACTTGGATGCTGGATGTCTCTGGTCGTTCTTTGCAAGCAGGGTGAGTGCACTGGCCGTAACCCTTCACACAGGCACACTGCGCTCTGCTCACTGCCAGACTCACACCAGCAATCCCATTAGCCAGAGACAGATGATAGTGTTCAAATCAACAATGAGGCAGAATAGCTCTGTTCTCACCATCACTGTGTGATGTTATTGCTTTTATTTGAAGAATGATGGTTATTTGGCTGTCTAGGTTTCCAATTTTTTATTACGTACTCCAACATTCCCCATTGAGTTGCCCTTAAAGGCATCATCATGCATCAACTCCACACCGTAGCTACGCTGTCACTCGTGGCCGTTTTATGGTTCTGCGTCAGGTTGCTTTGCATCATGGTGCATTTCACCGCCAGAACACTAGGGGGTGTGTGGTTTGCGAATCTCTTTGCTAGTTTGTTTTGGTTCCGTGCGCCGGTTCCGCTTTTTCATTTACGACAATGGCGAGCGAAATAGAGAGAATGTTGTTGCAGCTGGAGCTAATCGACGTTGAACAACAAGACGACGCAAACTTTGTCCACATAGAACCAACATGATGTCCAGGGCCCGTTCCACCCGAGCTGCCATAGCTGTTCGCAATGACTTGAAGGCTTTTTTTCAGTCTGCACATGGAACTGTGCTATGGCAGGATAATGTAGTGTCCCGTGGCAGACTTGGTTAGTTAATGTATTATCCATGATGTAACCATGAACATTGTATTGTAAATAAACAACAAACTGTTTTTCAAAACAAACGTTGATTTATTGATTGATTGAAGTGTATTATAATTATCAGTACGAGGGTGTAAATGTTAAAAATGGCGCTACAGCGGGAGGGAGAAACCAGAAAAGCTACACTCCTGAAATGATGTATAATCTGACCAATCACAGCCCTTGCTGTCTGCGTTGCCTTGACGCGTAGTTACACATTTTTGGAGGTTCACGTCGAGCTACGGCAGAGGGGTCGACGAGGGGTTCGCGTCAACGCTGATGGGTCTGCGGTGGTACGCTGTCGATTCGACGCAGAAGCATAAAACAGGCTTAACCGATGCCAAATAAGTCCAAAAAAACGTGTTCCTTTGGACTTACATTACATTTGTATTGTTTAGCATTATAACTAATATTACTAAAATTGTCTTAATGATAAGAATAAGAAATAATAATAATACATTTCCTTTTAAGATGTTTTGTCATTATCATTGTTGCTGTTGTTATAATTATCAACTTCTGGAAATGTAATTTATTAATAATAATAATAATAATAATAATTCATATTATTATTATTATTACTACTACTAATAGTAATAATATCAACAAAAACCAACTAATAAATCGTTTACTATTTTATAATTCATAAACATTTATTGTTTTTGTTGTTATTATTACTATTAGTAATTATTATTATTTAATTATTTACTACTTATACTACTAATTATTATTATTATAGGAATTTCTTGAATTTAAATTTGCAAAGAGTATAATAAACAAGAAAACAGTGTGAAGAGCAATTAATTATAGAAAACTGACCAATGAAAATAAAACAAAAAGACTACATCACGGGAACAAAATGAGACAGAAGGAAACAAAAACAACAAAGCAAAAGCAGAGTGCTGAGAAAACAGGAAACACACACACAAGAATATCTGAGTAAATCAACAGCAGAAGGAGAGAATCATTAAACTGACATGTGAGAGTAGCACAGGGAAAAGAGACTGAAGAGTTTGACGGAAGAGACTTTCTCAGAGCCTGTGAGAACGGACAGGGGAATAGGAGTGGAGTAGCTCAGATGAGTATTAGGGATAAAGGATGAGGGTCATATACTGTACGCGCCGGTATGAAACAGGTAAGCAGTGCAGGTGACGGGAATGGGAACGATGTGAGCAGATCTTTTAGTGCGAGTGAGGAGGCGGGCAACTTTAGATTGGCAAAGTTCGCCTGGAGAAGAAATGTCTTGTGATTGCACTTCTCCTTTTTTTTGGTCCTTTGCCAGGCTGTGTTTCTAGCCAAGACAGAAAAAAAACAGGAGAGTTGTCTAAACCTGGTAGACAGCACAGAATGTGTGAATTGACAGGTATTCCAATGGCTGCCAAAATCAGCTGTCTGAATCTTCCGCCATCACAAGATCTGCCTTAAATAATTCAGTGCGCGTATATTCACAGTCTCTCTCTCCCTCAAGGCTGAGAAGCAGAGATAAGTGTATAAACTCGGGAAAAGCTGAAAAGTCAATTACTTTGACAAAACTTTCTATTTCAAGGAGAGCGGTGAAACCAAAACCGATCAGGAAATTTGTGTTATCACAGCTATGTGAATTAATACCAATCCTTTCAGTTGTAAAACTTGGACTGAAATTTAGTAAACAAGTTGTAACCATTTTAAAATAATAATACAAATTTAATGCCAATTTTAAGACCACCGGTTCTTAAAAATGTGGTGTATAATATACAAATTAGGTTTATAATGTAAAAACAAACAAAAAGGTTTGCATGGCTTTTTGGAGTGGAATTAATTAACTCTAAACTTAAAATGTCAAGTTGGCATTATTGTAAAAAGTCCTTATTTAGATTAAGATTAGAATAATTTTTTTTTTAAAGCATTCTATGCTAATTTGTTTTTTTCATTATTATCTTCATCTAATGTTTTATAAGTAAACATATTTAAAATCAACAAAAACAGTGTAAATAAAACTGTCAAAAGTTCCAAAAAAAGCAACCATATTAATTATTCATATGCCGGGTACATGCTGGAAAGAGGGTGTACACAAACACAAACACGATTACTTCCATTTAAAATGACCCTTACAATAGCATAAATAAGCATATTAAATCCTGATTATGGACCTGGTAAAACAAGGCAAGAAAAAAAAAATGATATGGTAAACTGTGTGAGATCTGCTTAACTATTCTTGGATAGACTGTTGATGTGTAGCGTTCACACAGCCCACCTGCCTGTTTTCTCTCAGGACTCGCACTGGAAACAGATGAGAGCGCTCTCAGGCAAAAGCCAATAGATGAAAGAAACTCCACCATTGGATTAGCAGAATCCGTTCTGCATGCCTTGATGAGACTTTGGAATGTTCCACCTCCAAGTTTGCAATCTTTAAGGTCTTTCAGAGACTGTGACCAAAAATAGGCTCGTGTTGTATGTGACCATGTGGTGTTTGTATTTGGATGAAATCTGTTAAAGGGACACCCAGCTCAGTGTGCATTGGCTTTGAAATATGGAGCGACAGTTTCGGGAAGCGTTCCACACAATGATAAATATGCTAACAAAATGCTTCAAACACAACAGGACAGACTGACGATTTACACTGAAACATGATGGGAGCTTTTTTAGCTCCATGGCAATTTTACACTCATGGTCTGTTTTTTAAGAGGCCCGACGACCCTCAAAAACATATTTCATATGGAAGAACCAGGTTTATCCCTTTACAAACCTTCAACATGAAAAATGTTGCATTGCTTTCTAGATAAAAATTCCTGTGAATTGTTTAATTCAATTTTAATTTTAATTTCCTACAATGTGCTGATGTCGACCGGCCATTAATCAGAGTTTTCTTTACTCCAAACAAACAATCGGCAACCAGAAGGTTGTTTTTGGCCGATCTCTAGGGACACACTGAAGATGGATGCAAAGAGAAAATACAAGCTCATTGTTCGCGATGATCAAAATATTGTAAGAAAAATTTAAATATTGAATTAAGGGTGGGGAGTTTATATGAATCTTATGAAGGTAACTGATTGTCTGTCTTCAATACGTTTCAATGCATTTTCTTTTCCTCTTACCTCCATAATGCCTATTAAAGTAGTAGTGTTTAAGCACAGATCTACTTTGTGTGGAGGATTAAACAAGGAAACGCTATATCGCTTCTGTTTCATGCGCCATTAGTGTCAGAGAGAGAATTTGCATTTTTATCCCGTCCGTCTGCCGTTTTGTTTTGTGCAGGTATGTTTTATGTAGCATAATTTCAGAAAACTAAAGTCAGACCATTCTGTTTTTGCTTTAAACCTTGAATTCTAATTAAAATGTTTTAAAAAAAGGTCATACTACATGCGAGTAATCTTTGTTTGGATCATGATTAAAATGCAGTGGTTGCCTATAATTTAAAATGGCTACAGATATGTTTTTGCTTAAGGCCAGTTTGTGCTCTAATAATGCAAATAAACTTTTATTTTGCTTAAGGCGAGACACAGCAGGCAAAAACATTGATTTTTCATGCAATGATCAGTTTTGAGATTTTGGGCTAGAATACTCCTTTAATATGTGTTCTTTCAATCTGCTATAAAGAAAATGTTGAAGATATACATTAATATGTTTATTTTTATACATTTAGTTTACTTGCGGCAGATCCAAATATCTCAGACTATGTAGCACCTATGTACACCAAACTGTCCAGTTATATACTTAGCAGTATTCTGAAGATATTTTTTCAGAGCGATTGGTTAATAAATCATTCCTGGCCTGATTTATGTGAAATTTTAATAATAAAAAAAAATGTCGAAATTATACATATATCCTGAAATCCCTCAGAACTTTTTTTTTCATCTTGTTTGTAAACAAAATGAAAAAATAATTTTGCACCTGGCTTTATCATATGCAAAATTGTGCATATTTAATTAGATAATGCCTATTTTGCATAATTAAACATACAAATTTCAAAAACTTCTAAGACATTTTTTAATATACTTGTGAAAGTAATCAACTGAGGAAGAAAGATTCATGGTGATATCTATTATTTAAAAATTTTACCCTATTCACCTGTAGTGTCTCGCCTTAACCAAACATTTCAGTATCGGAATTGGCCAATTTATAAATTCAAATCAAAAACAAAATAAAAATATTTTTATCTGGGACCTAAACTAGTGAATCTTAACAGAATCACAGGGATAAAAAAATTATAATAAAAAAAAGTTAGCACAGTTTCTGTGAATATGACAAATGAAGGGCATGGCCTAAGTTCTCAGGTTTCCATCAGGGTACATCATCTTTGCTGACTTCCCATTTTCTATACACCAAAGACAGAGGTAGAGAGTTATTTCAACTCGGTGAGATACACCACCTGCACCCTCAGAAAAAAAAGCATTTTCACAACAGCTAACACTATCTTTAGACATCTAGATAGTTTGCAGAGTGTCTGCAGAAACTTTGCACTGACCTACAATCAGTTTGGCAAATTTTCCAATAATAGAAGGAGCAACAAAAAAAAAAAAGGAAGAAAATATGGATTTTACAGACAGAAGCTAGTTTACCCAGTCCAACTTGAACTAGAAGAGCCATCACTATGTTGCATGTATGTTAAGAGACCCACAGTGAGCTAGAAGTTAACTGGCATTATGGGGTTGGACCGTAAACAGCGGGCCCGTGGGAAGCTGTAAACAAAGCAAGAGCTTGATTATCAGAGCCGATTAAGATGCAGACACAGGACTATGCTAATTTTACCCTATATCCTACAGAAGTAAAACAACAAGAGCATGCTTCATTAAAAAAGGCCATGCATTATTCAGATAACACGGCCAGAGAAACGACTTCAGGCCAATTAAAGGACTGTGCTGGAATTCTCCATAGCCTGCACTTTCCTTTCAAACACATGCACATACAGAGAAACAGATACGCCATTCAATTTTAAAAAGCCAGATCTCGTATTATCATTATAAATGACCAATACTGCTAAAAGGTCTCGGGCAGGGCAAGGAGACACCGGCAAAATAAATGAAAATGCCGTGGACTGGACTGGTGGGAAGGAGAAAAAGAGCATGTATCAGCTATTAGAATGCAAACTGTGCAGGTTTCCCTAGGGTAAAATGGTTGACCTATTTCTCTAATGCCAAGGTTCAGTGCTGCTCTTAAACACACACACACACACACACAGTCAAAAGAAAGCTTAAAGGTATAGTGTGTGAATTTGCAAATGTTAGAATTCTTTTGCATATCCTAAATTGTTATTTAGAGATAACCAAAACCCTGTTTAATCTGTCAAAAGTCTGGTAGATTCAAGTATCTCTACCAGTGCATACTATTAAATGAGGCCATGGAAGCTTCAAGGCGTCATAAGTACCAACATTGTTAAATGGTACTTGTAAAAAGAATTAACTGTGCTGTTAAACATTTTATTGTATGTCAAAATTTTAAGAACATCCAGGTCAAATGTCAAAATAGCAAATGTGGGATGCCTAAAAATATATTCACGTATTCCTCCCTACAAACCTGCATACATATAACGAACTTCATCAATGCATAAGTTCTTCATTGAATCTACACTGTAAATACACAATTTCGGACACAGATAGTCATTATTTTTACAGTGGCCAAGAAATTCTACACTTCACCTTTAACCATTGTATTACAGTAAAATTCTGGGTGTGATTTTAATGTTTGGAGTCAATTTGGAGTTATTAAGATTCAATACAATTCCAAACGAAAAAAAAGCAATGCCAAGATCATGGACTTAATTCCCAGCATTCTGAAAATGCGTGACATAAACAAATAAAAATGTATGCCTTAAAGCAGTGTAAGCTCCTTTGGATAAAACTCTCTCCCAAATGCAGGAACGTCATTGTAAATACCCTCTGAGGGTATACATCAAAAAATGTATTTTGTGTCTTTGCAGCAGCTCCTTAAACAATATAATAGCATAATTGTAATATGAATGGTGTTCGCATATTCCACAACACATCAGTGTCAATATTTCTGCAGGTATGATCATCACCTTAAATGAGGAAAAACATCATAGGGTAACCAGTATTTAGAACTCAAATATCTAAATGGGTCAAATTGACCCGCAACAAAGTATAAAGCTACAATCAATTTCCTTTACATTAAAAGTTAAGGTCACACGTTTTGGTAATATAGCCAATGTTCTGTGCTTTTCTAGATGAAACATAAATATGTGTGTGTAGTAGGCTATCTGTCAAAAGGAAAGTAAACATTTTGTATGTTTTTGAAAGAAGTCTCTTCTGCTTACCAAGGCTGCATTTATTAAATCAAATTCAGTAAAAAACACTAATTTATGAAATATTATTACAAATGAACTATTTTCTATTTGAATACATTTGAATCTATTACTGATTTGCATCTATTAAATCATGTTTTGTAACATTATAATGTTTTCACCATCATGTTTTACCAATTTAATACACCCTTGATGAATAAAAGTATTAATTTATCTTTTTTAACACAATGTTTAAATGGAATCATTGTTTCCACAAAAACGTTACAGCAAAATTCAGCTTTGTCATTACAGAAATAAATTACATTTGAAATATATCAAAATAGAAAACAATTATTTTAAATTGTAATAATATTCCACAAAATTACTGGTTTTTTATATTAAAAAACAATATAAAAAAATGTATATAAAAACAATATAATAATGGTGAGCATTAAAGACTTCTTAACATGAACATTTTTGCATTTGACAGGTATAGTATGCCATTTAAAATGATGTCTTTCTGTGTGTGTGTTTTTCAGGTTAAACATTAGCCAGTTATTAGCTAGTTGATTGCTTGGCCTTGGTGAATGTGACCCTAGCTGTCTCTTGAAGTGAATCATAATGCCTCTATCAGCATTCACTCTCATTCTCATGTCTCTTTCTTTTTAACAACCGCCCTTCATTTAAAGTCACTCTTAATATAGCCTCCGGAAAGTGTCGCCCTACCTCAGTACAAGGACAAAGCCTCACAAACCTTACTTTAAAACGCTTAACACATAAACACACATGAACAGATGTGAAAGCTAACACAAATGTACTAATGTTTTTCACAGGTACACTCACTATGAAGATTGATATCACCTTCAAATGCTGATGAACAAATCAGCTTCTAGCCTCGGTGCTAATTGAGATGATGCTAATCTTATTAATTCCGAATTAAAAAACTGGGGAAAGGTCACAGGAACATCATGTTTACAGCATGATTCTACTGTTCTGTTATGTGTTGGGGAGCAGCTGGCAGGATGAGGGGTGCAACTCGCACCAACAGTAGGAAGTGATGAGGGCTGCTGACAGGAAGCCTGGAGTTCAGGCCCGTGCTAAGCTAACACCAGTCCACTGGCGATGCAGTCACATGCCCTGTGGAGACTGCGGTTGTCAAAAAGTGGTCTGGAGGCCCAGCTGGCGGGGTGTGATGAGGTAACAGCGGGGGAAGTGCAGGGCAACATGTGGCATGTGGCAACCGCACTCAGCCCTCGACTGTTAGTGACGAGCGGCAACTCATCCTGTCACAAGATTTACCACAACTTTGTGAGATCCACAGACAATGAGTTCTGTTTCAGCGCATGGAACCTTGGGTAGTCTGGAACAAGATTAGTATTCTATTAAAGTTAAAAGAATTCACTCAAACAACAGTGGCATATTGCTGACTAGTCTACCACGAACATTAATTTTCTTTAAAAATACAGAAATCTGGGTTACAGTCATGTTTTTGTAGTTATCAACAAATTGTAGTTTTCAAACATATTTCAGCTTGTTAACCCGGAATAACAATACAACATTAAAGGGGTGATGAACTGAGAAATCAAATTTTCCTTAAGCTTTTGACATCTAAGAGGTCATCATATTATAAGAATATCCTGTAAGTTTCAGAACTGAAAACGTCCTTGTTAGCCCAATAAAAGCTCTTATTGACACCAGGCTCAGCAAACGACTCGTTTTTCAAATTGGGGAACTATGAAGTCAAAGAGGATAAAACACCACCCCCGCAGAAGAAGATCAACGCCTACTTCAACACGGCAGGTTTAGCCCCGCCCACCGATTCGCACATTAAACCCATAGCTAAATAACATAGGCCTGCCTGCCTCGTGATGACAAACCGGATCGAGAGTGAAACTCATTATAATATGCAAAACTGTTATCCACTCACAGCAGTGGGTGTTTACTTCCAAGTCTTCAATGCGAGACGCCCATAAAACCGAGCGTTTTTGAGCTGGGCTCAAATCTAGGGTAGAAAATAACCTATTACTTATTAATTATACTTAAACCCAGTTCCTGACCCCTTTAAACAGTTTTCAGTCCATTTATTTCCGTGATGTGATGCATTTTTGAAGTGAAACAAGATGCAGTATTCAACAAGAAAAAATAATTTCAAAAATGTCATTGGACTAAGAAGTGGACATTATTTAACAAAATTAAGCCACATGGTTGAAAAATAGGAGAGATTGGTGACGTCAGCCAAAAAAATAATGATGATTAATTTATATCCCTTTGGCATATGCACTGATTGTGCCCCAGCAGGAACATTTATTAAGGTAGTTATGGTCAATTTTAATTTCATGTTGATCTTAATAACCAATAGCACGCTTTCTAGTAAGGGTTATGAAAACTCTGTTCAAAAATAATGTATATTATTCCAAGTGTAACTAAACAAATTAACATGAAATAAGCAATAATCCTGCAAACAACTAGAGACTTCCAGTGTTTCAGACCATATAATTAAGCTCTCTGCCCTGCATCTGCAACAGGTCTCAAAAATGAGCTCATCTCATCTGTAAGTCTAACTCTACCCAGTCTACATATATGTGTCCTGCCCTTTCCTGACCTGCCCTGCTGTGCCCAGCTGGCCTCGGCTTTCGCAGATCTCATTACAGTGAGATGCTGTAGACCAGGGCCGCGAATTTTCTCTTCTCAACAATACAGCCAATGCAGACTGAGTCCCAATACGCCGCCTCCAAAAGTCCCTGAGGTCAGCACCCCATCTGCTACTGAGACAAGGCTGCGTCTTGACGGACATGTCATAAGGTGTTCAGCTGCCCTCCGAATGGGACTAATGCTGGAGATCTCAGTCTATGCACAACAGTAAATAAGGAGCCTCACCTGGTGATTTACACAAGGGCTGATTAGGTGAGCCAGCCTTTATAGGGGATGAGGCCATACCCGGCGTAGGCACACAAGGACTGGGCTAAACATAGCAGCTGCGCCCGCTGTGATCTCTACCCTCTACAGGAGACTGACACACACCGCAGTGAATACAAGAACATGGCGTTCGGTAGCTTGGAGGAATAAACCGATGGCTGAAGGTGCATCTAAAGGGTAACTTCAGTTTTCCCAACATCCTCTCTTGTCTGCAAATTAATCCAAATAGATCAAGTCCAATAGTTGGTCTTCATGATAGAAGTTTGCTCAAAGAAGTTTACTAGTGTTTCCTCCCTAATAGATTATGAAATGGAAAAGCAACTGGGTGGAATGACAAATAAGAGTGTACAAGATAAAGAAAAGAAACAAACTTTTAAAAAACTAGTTTAAAACATATGTACCAGTATTAATGTCTTGGAAAGATTTGATTACATGTGGTTTTACGAACTGTTATATTGACATTTGCATTTAATGCATTTAAAATGTAATGTAATGTAAAAAGTGTGAATAGTGAGTTTACATATAATCAATCATATCAAGAAAATTAATTATAATTTATTGTGCAAATATCAACTTAAAATCATGCAGATCATTATCTGCCTTATCATTTAAAGTATCTTAAATTTTAAAGACTTGTTGAGCTTGACACACAGTCATGAGTATCTGCAGGGTCCTCTCTAACATCATTTCCTGTTTTATATTTATAGTATGTTTGTTTGTTTTCTCCACATGTTAGTTTGACCAAAACTCATTGGTGGAACAAAAAAGTTTTCAAATATATGATAAAAAATATATATTTAATAATAATAAGCATAAACATAAATATATAACATATAAGAAATATTTGTATAATAATTTATAATAAATAAAATATTGTCAAAAAACAATCCTTTCAAAAAAAATGTGAAGGTTTTTTTCTTCATTATATCAGGGCATAAGCTATATGATGTCTTGGACAGTTGTATCACATTGACATTTTCGTGCCCAAACAAGAAAAAAATAAATAAATAAATAAATGAATTCAGAACTTAAAACAGGCTTGTCATAGAAGAGATATTAAAGTCATCATATTTTTATTCCGTTTTTAAATATATAGACCAGCAAATCTAAAAAGATACAGTCACTGCGCTCAACCATTTTTTGGGGTGCGTAGATTAGTGGAAATTTCAATATTTTTCAAATAAATAATGAAAGATGTGCACTTACATGTCTTTTCTTAATGAATTGCTCATAATCACATTTTACTATTTCATGCAACACAGGACATATAGATAAAGATCATAAAATGTTACTTTCCCCAATAATCTGTAATAACAGTGAGTCCAATGATCACCAGGTCATATATATATATATATATATATATATATACAGTATATATATAGAAAAACTGACTCTTACAAATCTATGGCTCAGTATTGTTGTAACCAGTGCTGATGTCTCCTCCCCACATGGTGATGCTGGCAACTATAAAACAACACAGACACTTGTGATGGTCGTAAAACAACATTAGTCAGAGTCAAGTACAGATAGCTAAGTAAAAACACAGACAGCTTAGTCAACAGGAAGCAAACTGCTAGTATGATGGCGCAGAAAAACACCATGCCAATCGAAAGTTTACTCTGTTTAACAGAAAGATCTTCAAACTGTTCAAGAAATTAGTATGTCTAATTTATAGGTTTGTACAAGCTTCTCACTCCAGGCACTCAAGGTGAAAATTTAGTCCAGTGCTTAAGCAGGATTATGATGCCGATGGCAGAATTGAGCCACCCTGCTTCTGCACAGGGACCCACTGAGTGTGCTGGCTTTTGTTCCAACAGAGCTTCTAATTACCTCAGCTAATTGAGCTGTTAATTGAACTGTTGTCTTAATTAAATATCTCCTGACGCTTCTTTGCTCCTAGTCCCTGCCAGCAGAGATGAGTGGCCATTGCCACACATACATGAACGAGCCCATCAAATCCGGTCAGCTAATCAACCTCCTCCTGCAGCCTAAACAGAAGCTATTAAAGATTACATTGAGATACAAATCAAAAATCCAAAAAATTAATAACAGGTGAAATTAAACTAAAATGGCCCGTTCGTCACACTGAAATTAAAAAGTAACACAAATGATAAAACTCATATTGGTCATTTATCATAACTTGGCATCTATAAAAAAGTACAGAATTGCCAATTAAACGCATGTCCTAACCAAACCCAAAAGGAGCAAGCAAAAAAACTAGGGCTGTCAACTTTAGTCGTTTAGTCGACTAATCGGTCGATGCCGTCGTGGTCGACTGACATTCTTATTGGTCGACCAGTTGCATTTTTTTTAAATTTTTTTTTACCAATAGAAGGAATTTTTCAATGACTTACTCCTTGATATTTATTCATTTATAAGCAGTTATTTATTACTGTATTCTAAATATAATTAGCCTATGTTTTGTCCCCAACTTTAAAATGCTTTAATTTAGGCTATTTTTGTAACTGCGCCACAGTTTAGCGCACACACATAATACACTCGGGAACCGCACCTGTGGCTGGCTGCGCTGCTGCTCGCGCTCGGTAAGGGATGCTGTATTCATTCAGTTAGAACACTGCTTGTTTTGGCTTTAGTCGACAAAATGTCCAGGAAATATAAATCTTTTGTCTGGCTGCATTTTAAAACAAAGACGACAAGACTGTGGAGGGAGGCGATCGCGTTGCCATTATGAGCGCGCAAGTCGCGCGCCTACATTTAAAATCGAACTTGAGCGCGCAAAAGACGTGAGCAGCCTTTTAACGGCTATATCATGCTGACTCAATAGATTGTGTTTTCTTAATGTTTTCGTTTTTATTTGTACACTTGACGCATTTGAAAATAGCCTAAATAATGCAACAAAACGAAAATAAACCTATACGCGGTCCTACAGCCTATTATAGGACTGTTTTTAAGTTATTTGGGTTTTTTGAGTGTTGTTTAAAACGCCTTGATCGTCAGGACTAAAGTTAACCCATAGCTTTGAAAGTAAAGAAGAATATAAAGCCTGTATAAACGAGAGCTTTTGTTGGGATTTTTCATTATGTGGCAGATAGCAGTTATATTTTTTGCAGCGTGTGGTGTGGTCAGGTGCGCGATTGGGACTGTACTATAACAGAGCTCTTCACTTTTTGCAGTTAAAAAATCACTTAATTTTCAAAGAATTGTATTATTATTATAGTTTTATTTATTTGTGATGTTTTTTCGTTGTTGTTTTATAAATGCTCAATGACAATTGTTTAAAAAATGTTTAATCAAAACATCACGTTTTTTTTTTTTTTTTTTTTTAGTCGACTAATCGTTGAGCAGGACTCGACTTTGGTCGACTAAGGATTTCTTTGGTTGAATACAGCCCTAAAAAAAACGTAATCAGAGTTTCGGTCCTAACGAGCTGCAAAGACAATAGGACATTTTGATTTTTAATCCTGTCATGCGACACTGGTTAGCCCCGCCCACGACAAAACCTCATTGGCTGAAATATGTGCAGAAAGGTCTTTTGTCACTTCATTTGGGACAGAATTACATAACACTTGATAGTTGTCATGGTGTAAGAAACAAGACTCAAACTCAAGCCGTAGAGGCCAGTGATAGTCAACCACCTGCAACAACCACAATACATCCCTTCACCCACCCATCCTCTGATTTCTCCCTCTGTTTCCCCTCCCACAGGGCCTTCATGGGAGCCAAGTCTGGTCAGCCACACTCAGCTGGACGCCTGACTCACACACACTTCCTGGAAGAGGCCAGCACTGAAAAGGAGGAGGATGCAGTGGGACGAAGACGCTAGCGATGATCATGCTAACTTTATCATCCGCTCTCCCAGCCTGGTGGCAGATGGTGCCAAGCTGCATTTGCGACATACACCAGCATTTCCCACGAGCTCGGGACCACGTGAAAAGAGAGCTTTGTCACAGGCCTCCAAATGTCAACAAGAACGACAAGAAGCTCAAGGCACGGCATGCATTAGGGAGGGGGTGACTTCTTCTGCTTAACATTTACTCATGATAATGATTGACTTTCGTGAAGGAAATGCTTTACCAGCATAAACCCTTAGTGTTTTGTTTTTTTTCCTTGAAAGGATCTTTGGACTGGTGGACGAGGTTCCACATATGGAGAAAGAGAGAAAGTGTGAGAATGAGAGCAAACGAGGCAGGAAGAAGAACTGCTGAGGAATGTGCTGCTTTGAACAGCAAGTAAATGAACTATTATAAGTGTTTCCATGGCAGCAGTTCATGGTCAACAAAAGATAAACGGTCCTGCTGAAGACAACAAGAAAACACGCGAAGAAAGTAGCTAAAACACAGTTTCAGAAAAACTACATAATTTGCAAAAAGCAGTATTTCATAGTAGCTACAAATTAAAAATAAGTTTAATAAGGAAAAATAACAGTGGCTTAACATTAATGTACTACTCTTTGTGAGAAAGACCCTGAGTGACCCCAAACAAACTTGAAGTTCGATGTCGAACAAAAATAGGCCTAAGAAGTCAGTTTGGAGTTTGTGAACAGCCTGCTAAAGACAACTTTCTGGCTGGTGCAAACATATCCACATCACTATGATCACATGCTTTCTTAACTGTTTATTTTGTTATTGAGAGGAAAGCATGCAATATCAAACACAGTTACATATTCATCTACACGCCACTCCCAGTGCGAGTGATATTGGTATTTTTGCTCAGGAGTTTGACATTTATTTTTACTCCAAAGCGAAGAACGACAAAGATCTACTTTGTCATGATGAGTATATAAGCGTTCCCATTTCTCTCAATGGCATTTATTTGACTGTGATATAACAATTACATTTTTATTTATTTCAATATTTGAGTATTGTGATTTAAATGTTGCTTGCAAAAAAATACATATGTGTAAGGATGCATGATACATCTATCTCCATATCAGTAATGGCCAATAAATGTTTGTTTTTAATGTTATTGTTATCAGCCCGATAAAAAATATATATTAAAGCCGATAAATAAAGGATTATTTCTTTCAGCTGAGACACTTTAGATGCGCACAGCTCACCATGATGGTTTTGAATGGCTTGAAATATGATTGGAATCCCTTCGAAAAGGAAGGGTTAAGTATTTTGTGCAGCGCAAATCTGGTATATAAGCTACATAAAATTATTATGAGAACATTATAAGTGTGCTTAGGACATGGCTTTTAATGGTGAGACTTGTTTTTGTAATCAGGCTCTCAAAAAAATTTTTAAATTAAACAATTGGATTTAGCAGCCAATATATTGGTTATCGGCTTTCAAATATAAAGAATTATTTGTATTGGCCAAAACTTTCACATTGTTGCATATGCGTCATTTTCAGACATTTTGACTAGCAAGACTTGTTCAAACAGCTTCACCATGTTAGCCTTGCTACAGTAAGTTACGTTGGTCCACCAGTTAGACCACCACCAAAGCAGAACTAACCAGCATAAACCAAACTAGAAGAACCAATGTGGAAATTTAATTCTCGTCTGAGCTGGTTATTTCCCCAGTAGGCTACTTTGTGGCCAGAGCTGTAACGTATAGCATGAAAGTTGTGATGGGAGTTTGTCTGTTAGACATTACTGCTTAAACCTGAAATAGAGTCTAGTTGATGTGAAGAGTTCAGTTTTAAACTGCAAAACCTGCCATTTCACAAAAAGACAAAACTGCAAAACTTTCAGATCACTGAATAAAGATTAATATGATTTAGAGTTCAGTTACAGTTGGGTAGTTTAATATGTTCAGGCTATAGATTCAACAGAGAGTAATGCATCATGCTTGGCATCATGGGAGAGGAAGGCCTGCACTAATGTGATTTATAACTTCTGTTAATGTTGTATTTCAATGATGAGGAAGTTCAGAAATGTACACCACAGATAGGGTGTCTGGTGATACTGATAAACATGCTATCCTGTCACAATATTTCATGTTATGTGGGAACAGTGGACGATTGCAATATTGCTTACAACACACAGACAGTTGTGAAAGTCTTAAAAGGCTTGTAACAAATTAGCCACAGTGTTATATTTCATAATATTAAAATGATTTGTCTTGATAATATTTCTAGCACTTGAATGGCGGTTGTACAGCATTTCGATTAGCCTTGATTTTAAACTGTAACATTCACTATTTTCTTGCCTACAAGAGGATTGCAGTCATGATACCTGACTGTAATGCTATGATATTCCTATTTGATATTTATGACAAATGCGTTCCATTTGTGTTGCAATGTGTGGACTGACACATCACTGCTTGTCTGTTCTCCTCACACCACAGTGCGAATTTGAAATGCTAGAAAAATTCGGATTTATCTGCACTCTCAGCTTTTCCACTTTACAACAACGGGAACTGCAAGGTCAAAGGGCAAACGCGAACACAAAACATAATGACCACTTCTAGAAGCACATGTGACTTCATTTGGGATGTGTACTTGGAATAGTGTTACTGAGTGTGCGAGAAAGGAGTGGGAAAGAGAGAGTGTGTGAGAGAGAGAGATCGTAAGGCAAACGTAGGGAACTTTTGACAGTTTTGTGTGTTTGTTCCAGAGTTGTGAGAGAGCAGCAGATGGCTTCACTCCGTGTGAGTTTGCCGTGGAGTGTGACTTTGCCTCTGGTTGTGCCACTGATGTTGCCATCCACCAAGTCAACAGCCAACCGGTGAAGTCAGTCTGTTCAGTCATCCCACCCTCTGACAGAAAGACACTCTGTGCCTTGGTGAAGACACGAACATAAATAAATACATCACTGCACAGTTTCATAAATGATGAAATATTGTGAAAGTCCAAATAACAGAACATGCTGATAGTCCTCTCTTAGATCTTAAAGCTTATATGAGCTCATTTTTTATGGTGTGACAACAATGCCTGGATTATTTGTTAAAAAAATTACGCTTGGGAGTGAATTATGACAAAAAAATTCAGGTTTTTGGAAAGAACAATTCTTTTAAGCTGGAACCAGATAAAAGGTCTCAAAATCGAAGGGACTGTTTACATGACATCGTTTTTGACTTTTACGCATTTTGGCTGTTCATTTAGTTCAACAGTGTTTTGGGGGCCTGAAAACGCAAACTTTTGAAATGATACCATCCTCATCTCTGTGTAAACTACAAAAACAATGAGGTCATGCACATGGCATGAGTATTAAAGGAGCATATCACCCATTTCAACATTAATCTTTATTGAAAGTGGATCATATATGTAGTCGAAATGTAAAAGAATTTTTGAATTTGGTGCCATCTTGACCGAGAAAAGACAGAACATAACCAAAGGGGACATTTGTAATGAAAGACTACAACACCCACAATACACCACATTGCACATTTCAGCAAGCCACACCCACTAATCCGGAACTGCGCGCACAGAGAAATCATTATTTCGTCAACAAGGCTAAAGTTAGCTGCCACCAGAGTTTGAAATTCATTCAGCTGTGTCATACTTCCTATCTCCACAGCGCTTGTTAGCTTAACTTCGAAAAACAAGATGGCGGATATTGATTTCAGTTTCTGCAAGTGAAGTCCCACCCACTGATCTTTAATAGGCCTATAGGGTGAGTGGGTCCCACATCCTTGAATAATAATGAGCCAATGTTTGTAGTCTCTACAGATGTTAATGAAATATGACTTCCTGCTTATTCTGACGCAAAATGGCGATTTTTATGTCATGACAAGCAGGAAGTAAAACACTTAAATACTTATTTCTCCCATCTCAGGGGAAAATAAGGAAATAAACCATGACCATTAAAAAATATGACTGGGTTGGGTTTCTAAAGATACAAAGCGAAATGCAAATGGGTGAAGTGTCCTTTTAAGGTGAAAGGTGTTTCTTTACAAAGTGACATCTCCAACTACTGGCCTGGCATGCATAATAGAGCGTTTAGTCGTTTTCAAGAATGCGGTTAAAAAGGGATTGTTTTGACTGCGGTCATCAATACGCAAAAACAGAAAAAAGGTTTCTGTTTTTTGTTGAAACTAGTGTCTTGTAAACAGCTCCTTAGATTTTAATACCTTTTCTCTGGTCCCAGAACTTATCTTTCTGTAACTTCTGTAAATGCAATATCGAACCCAATAATGGGTAAACTGCAC
Source organism: Pimephales promelas (assembly GCF_988280905.1). Lineage (NCBI taxonomy): Eukaryota > Metazoa > Chordata > Actinopteri > Cypriniformes > Leuciscidae > Pimephales > Pimephales promelas. Next base: position 27,828,462 of record NC_142783.1, read on the forward strand.
AGCAGTATCCAAATAAAGGCCCCCCAACAACAAAAGAGCAGCATTATGACCACAAACTCAGGTGTTTTGTCAACTAGCGCTGCCAGCACAACTCAACACGCTCCCTTTATCTTCACACACTCCTCGCAAGACGTGTTCCTCTTTAATGGAACATCTGTTTTCCGTCCTTTCATCTCATGGGATTTTCATTTAGCCAAGTTAATTACCCTATCAAACCAGGTTGATTATCATATTCCTCGACTTAAAATAAATAAATTAATAAATAAAAAATTGGTGGCACGGTCTTGCGGCGGTGGTTCAAATCCCACGCAGCCTCTACTGCAGGTACGGCCCACAAAGAACAGCTGTGTCTGGACCCGGTCCCCCGGGTGGATCCGGGACTATGTGCTAAATCAGAGTCTGGCACAGGTTTGTTGAACAATCTCACAGTAAACATCGTTCCTGGATGCGCCTCTAGGGAATAGGCTATAAGGAAATGTGTTAATGGTGATGAAAAGCAATTTATTGAATCGGGAAATAATCCTTATGCCCCAGCCTTAATCCAAACAGCTCGCTGAGCGCAATTAATAAAACGTTTGTCTTTTCACATCAACCTCTATTGACCTTCATCGCTAGACATAATTGAAATGTCTAGCTATTTTTATTTCAACTCTTCGACTGAAGCAATTAAGCTTTGGGGGCGTCCGTTTCTTGTCAAAGCAGATCTTTATAATTTGGCTCTTTCTCCTTTACACATCAGTTGATTAATGTAAAACAGGCCATATTTTCATGCCATATTTTCACTCTCTTAGGTCTGAAGAAACCCTCCCCCACAAGTGTCTGAACACGCACTATAAACTACAGTATGTGGACTGTCAGAAAGCTTTACAGAGGGATCATTACATTAAATAGGTACCTGTACTTGAAATGACCTTTAACACACTGCCGTTACTGTATTAATCTATTATAAAGATAATCTGTTAAATGAATTATACATAGCGTACTTCTGCCGAGCAGCGAGGCACAGGAGACCAGATGGCTCAGGGTGGAGCACTAACTGCTGTAAATTGTCAAGACGAAAATGGATGCACTAAATATGGTCGTCATGCTGCTTTGTAGGTAGAGATGAGGGAACCAATGGATGGAGAAATGAACATGACCAAATGTGCCACAATATACAAAATATTAGGATATATGATAATACTTTAAACTTAAAAGGATGTTTGCAGGATAAAGAATTGAAGCCAGATGAGACTGTCAATAAAATAGTGGGGCATGATGTTTCAGTAGGGTAGTCACAGTGGAAATAGCCTAATATTGGCTATTCAACTAAACTTAAACTGTAAAACCACAGGAATGTAAAAGAGAACACAAAAAAACACTATTTCAGCCATAAATATTGTAATAAATTGTACGAATTTATAGCATTTGTGACAAAAATGGTTTTTTTTGTTCAAATCTGCTCTGGCTGACTCAGTCATAAATAATTCATAATATAAAACATTTACAAATATATTGAATTTTGAACAAGATTTTAACCAAGTACCGCTAAAGAAAAAAGTACTACTAATAATAATATTGAGTATATATTTGAGATACAGACCTTGAGACAAGCCACTATGTGACAACTAGCCCCAGTCTCTCAAATCTCCTCACCACACACATCTACCCTAAAAATCCCAATAATTTAGAAGCATGTCATTAAAACCTTTGATAAGAATTAGTGTCTCTAACCACGTGAAACTTTCACATCTTACAATATGTTTGGCCTTTTGCCACTTTAATTGAAAATAAGAAAGGCCCGAAATAGAACAAGAGAGATAGAGCCTTATTAGGACATGTTGCGAGCCAAATTCACATTAGCAACGTAGCTTGTGTAGTCCGCGTATGCTTAACTCTTGTATACTGAGGTGAAATCGAGGTTGCGTTATCTCCTAATTAATCACTTTACACTCATGACTGCACTGCCTCAATTCCAACCATTTGTGCTTACAGAGTACATTTAGAAAATATTCAAAAATCAAAACTTTCTGAGAATGTAAGTGAGCCATTTGTAGTGGAAAAAAAGAGAGAAAGATGACTACATGAGCTACTGTTAAGTAGCATAAGACAGGGTGAGAAAGTTTCTGCAGGTGACAGTGGGGCCGCTGTTTTCACGGTTGCATGCCAGCAAGTAGCACGCGCCTCTGCTACTGTTTAAACCTGCGCGGGTGTCCCGCGTGCACACGCTAATCGCACTGAGTGCTCCCCTGCGTCTCATTTTATTACCTTGTTGACACCAGCTGCTAGTTTTTAAGCACTTTTAAATGCGGGTGTGAGTGGTGGCTCAAATCACAGAATTAATGCCGTTATTCGGCACGCTTTTCTTTTTGGCAGCGACTTAAGCCCCAGACTTAACAACAAGCCTGTTTTTTTATGCATTCCGACAGCTGGTGGGAATAAGACTCTTGCCAGTGGAATAAAAAAAGGCCGTACATGAAAACACAAAGAGATAAGTACTGCGCACATAAACCACTCCTGATGGCTCTAATTCTCAGCAGTGGGCCTCAGCCTTTTTTTTTTTCTTTTTTGCACTGAGAAAAGTTACTTTCCACTGTCCTGATATAAGCATACTGATTAGATTTTTGTTTGGTTGTTAGTGTTCTAGTTTTATTCAATTTAAATTCCCTTAATAAGAAAGTAGAGCACTCTGTTTTCCACAGAGTATTAGCACTAGCGATCCAGATCCAACAACTGATAGTTGTTGTTTTTTTGTATGCGAGTCCAAACAGTTCTGCAATGTGAACGCTCCAATTTCAAAAGCCGCTTTTCCAGTCGGGCCAAACCTTTCTCATTGCTTAACCATTGCATCCGGTGCTGATCCGGCCCAGACGGTACGGATATGGTTTAATTTTTCCGACTGATAACGGCCACTGTTGGGAATGTAACACATACGTATGTGTCAGTTTTCGCCTTTTAGTTTTTAGAGTTTACAGAAAATATGATATAGATAGTGATTGGGTTATGGAGGATGATCAGATATTTCTTTTAGTTTTATTATTATTTTGGTTAACAATTTAAAACAAAACTAGCACACTTGGCAAGCTACAGAGAAACTGAAACTAACAAATCCTGAGTGGCTACTACTAAGTCACTACTAAGGTTGGGAATCTAAAATCGATTCAGCAAGAAGACCCATGCTCTGTTTTCTGTGCTGCACACACATCTAAAATGTGCATGCAGAAAGCCACCTCTTGTACTGAATGGTGCAAGTTGAGTTCTCTTCCTTGGCTTTTTGCACCTGAACGGACAAAAATACACAGATAATATGTCAAAATATCCCAAAGAACACAGCTGGTTATGTCTTAAGTGAACGTAAACAGTTGAAAAAGAAATGTGTCGTCAAATGTGTAACAGTATACTGAATCGGTGCAGCTATTAAAGTGACAGCAGACTAATATTCCTGCTGCCATCTCGATAATAACGTTTATCGAACAACAAAAGCCAGAGAACATTCACTTGTTCTTCACTGAATAACTTTTAGAACTATAGTTGTAATGCATATTTATAAAGTGCAGTGTTATTTCACAATGCAGTTTCTGTACCTGAAAATCTTAAAACTCTGTTTTAATATCTGTTGTATCTTTTTTGCTAATTTGTCTTTAATGAATTAATATTTACTTGTCTTAAATAATGCTTGATATTTATAGTATGCTTAAACCATAGGCAAAAGTTCCTTGCTATTTTTGTTCATGGTATTTATAGCAACCCTGTATCACACGAAATACAGTAATAGCACTGTATACAGTAAAAGCACTAAGTAATAGCACTGCGTAATATGTTGGCATGTAACGTAATTGTGATTTGCAAAATAGTTTCCTCAGAACGTATTTCGTGTGATACATAGTTGCAACTAGGGTTGGGTATCGAGAATCGAGTATCGATTGGAACCGAGACTAACTTTAAATTTTTCCCGGAATCGTTCAAAAGTTAAAATTTCGATTCCTAGTTTCGATATTTACAGTCCGCTGAGCATAAGAAGAAACCGCTGAACAACACCAATGAAGAAGCGTCTACCGGAAGTGTTGGCATAACCACGCGAGTCGAACATGAGTACCTTACGTCGGCGATCCAAAGTGTGGCTTCACTTTTCTAAAAAAAATGAAATCTTGGCAAAATGCAAATTTGTGACAAAAGGAGTATTTTTACAGAAGGAGTATTTCCTTCAGAAAGGCCGTTGGTTAGCAAGGTTAGCTAAACTTTTTTGACCCTGCCTCTTAAAAGAATCGGAATCGAGAATCGTTAGGAACCGGAATCGAAACAAGGAATCGCAATCGGAATTAGAATCGTTCAAATTCAAACGATACCCAACCCTAGTTGCAACATAGCTACAATGAACTGTATAGCAATAAAACTTAGAATACATGTGAATGATATGCAAGGCAATTTTTTTTAATAAATAAAAATAATAAACAAAATTAAATAAAGGATGACTAAAATAAACTAATTTTAACTAGAAGAGTTTAATATTTAAACATTGCGGCAGAATGAGAAAAACATGAGCATTGCTCACATTTTTGTGCAATGGAGTCAAGTGATGAAAATGGCAGGATGATGGAAGAGTAACCTTGACCACAGTATCTTGAGGGGCTGTCAGAACGGGTTGAGTCTACAGACGAGAGGCGCCGTGATTACACTTACAACAACAAGCTGCTAGCGCAGAGTGTGTGTGTTTGTGTGTGTCGACTTCTCTTTGGTGTAATGTCGAGAAAGAGGGAGGATCTGAAGCCTCAGGTAAAATAAATACAAATTCCAAATGGTGCCAGCAGCACCTGCTTGATTTACATTTTCTAATTGCAAAAGAAAGAAATGCCAAAAAAAAAAAAACAGTTTTATCAATACATTGACAAGAGAAAGAGATGCACAGCACTGGAAGCGCAGAATAATTAATCAACAGACAGAAAGAACTATTTGTTCTTTGTTCATTGGTTTGAGGGCTCACTTAGTACAAAGTCTGTGTTCTTAAATGGGCTCTTTAAATTCGGTAGCCTCAGTTTTTATTTAAAATGACAGGAGACAGGCTTCCATAGGACCACAACACACACCAGTCGATTCTCTTGGAGAGCAATGACTTTGCAAAGATTTTAAGTCATGTTTCACAGATATTTCTTTTGAAAAAAAGACTACAAATCTCTCATCCTATTGGGTTTCAAAAAAATCTACAAGTAAAATTAGATATTTTTAATACAAACTCAAATATTTCTCATATTTTTCGAATACCCACATTTATCTATGCTTTGCTACCCACATTAATGTCCCGCTGAAAAACTCTAAAAATTAAACAGTTTTGAACGACAAGAATACGTTCAATTTGTATTTTTATAAACACACAAAAGAAATATGGCAAAAACAATCACACCTTCAATAATATGTACTGAAAATTACTGGCAGATGAAGTGCTTTGCAGTTGAGTCCCAAATCAGTTGCAGCCTGTCAGACAGACACACAACAAACAAAAGTTAAAACTGGTTAGCCAGGTTGTCTTGACACCTCAACCAAAGGCCCTTGTCGAGAACTCAACAAACAGCACCTGCACAGGCTAAAGTAATGTCCTTGATGGCATTCCAGTCACCTGAGAGAGAGAAAAACTTCCCAGATCTGGGGCTCATTCCCGCTCTCTTTCCCCCCTCACTATCTCTCAGCTTCCAAAACCACCCAAAAAAAATTGTTTTGTTGTGTATGACTCAGGTTGTGCTGAAAAGACAAACAAAGGAGCGAGTGAGTGAGAGAAGGGAGGGGAGACGGAGAGAGAAAACAGACCGCGGGTCAGAAGTCTCAGATGACACAGGTGTTGCTGCTGCCACCAAGAGTGGCACTAAAATTGGCAGGAGCTTCACTGTTGAGCTTGAGCTTCCTAGCAATGTGGCTGTTTGGCAGATGAGGACATGGCTGTGATTAGCAGCAGCGCACTTGCACTAACAGAGAACGACGGCGGAGGTAAAACCGATCAGCAGCGGGGGGAGATGACAGCTGTGAGCGAATCTCGTAACAGAGAAATGTAGAGCCAAACTGACCAACACTATCAGATGTAACGCTGAAAGAAAGTGCGACAGCTGTAAAGGACAGCGAAGACCCGCACAAAAAACATGACATTAAATTTAGACATTCAAGTGTGTGCAATATTCCAGGTTCAATTTGAGTTGTGGCACAAAGCTGAGTTCAGGCACCATTTTTAAAGGTTTAAAAGCAAAAATGTTATCACAAATGTTATCAAAAAAAAAGCTTACCACTTTATTAAAAAAAACATAAATATTTGTGTTAAAAACTTATTATTAACATTAATTGAGCTGTAAATCTTAAATCATTAGTTTGGTTTTGCATGTACTGTATGGCTTAGTGCTGTCATGGCAAGAAAAGTTGTAAAACTGGATATAACTTTACACAGAACAAAGATTTTCAGGGATTTTTATTATTTATGCAGTATTTTTTTTTGTTAGCTAAAATTAAAACTATCAAACTTATTTTAAGTAATTGAAATAAATATGAAAATATTAAACTTAGAAATGTTGCCTTGTAACAGAAATAAGTTTAAGCTGAAGTATTAAAGATTACTAAAAGCCAAACTGAAAAAATAAAGCTAAAAAAAATCATATTAATAGCTGACTAAACAACTAACAAAAATTACAAAAGCACATCAATTTAGAAATTTCTAAATAAATATAATAATATACTACAATAACAGTATATAAATAATACTAAAATAATGCTGGTCCTGTGGCTCTTCTATTGAAACGGTGACTATTTTAACGTTTTAACGCAACTCATATACTTTTTGCTTTTTAAAAATCAAACAAAAATCATTTTTTTGTGGGAATCCATATTTTGCTGCTGATTGAGCTTGTACTGACCCGGAATATTCCTTCAAGTGTCGAAAAAAAAGTTTTGTTTGTTTTGTTAAAATGTTGAAACTTCATTAAAACTTGGCCTAACCGATAATCGCACAATAACACTGACTTGACAAATGACTGTTTGTATATACAACTGACATAGCTTGTGTGTAAATGAAGAAAAGCTGAAGACTGCTTAACGCCTTAACATCACATGCGAGCTTGTGATAACGAAGAGCAAATGAATCCCCCTCATCAGTTTTGGTAGGGACTGGGAGACGTCATCTGTGTCAGACTCAGTGTAACAGACACCTGACAATAGGTGAGACGTGTCTCCTGTCAGATGTCTTTGTCATGGCCGCCTGTTCCCTGAGGTGACAACACCTGCGACTTCAGATCCTCCTAACTGTTCGCTCTCACGCTAGAACTGCCAAAAAGACATTTTTGGTCATAGTCAAAGCAGGCCAGAGTTGCTCTTGGAAAAGTTGCTAAAAATTGAAATCACGCCCATGTTTTAATAAATCTCATTCACTGTGTGTCACTTTTTGAATATGCATTTAGGGCATCAGATAAATACAGTACAGGAGACTAACAGTGAATATAAAACCCTACACACCCCTGTTTTTGTAATATAAAAAAAACAAAAACAAAGATAAATTATATAAGAACTTTTAATTTTTTTAAGATTTAACTTTAAATCTTTGTTTAATTTTTTTACATAAAAAAACAGCTGTTTTGACAGGGGTGTAAAGATTTTTTTTTTTATATCCAACAAATGTACATGTAGACTGTTGATAAGTGATGAATAAAAAATAAAAATATTACAAATAATAAATTCTGTTTTGTTATTTTGTAACCGTTTTTAAAATGCTTTGATATTTTCACATTTTTGTGAAAGATCAATGCCAACAACGGGTAAGGATGCACAATGTTAAGTTCTTTCCGATAGAACAAGCCAATCATTATTTCAGCTGATAAATGTCTGGCCTAAAGAAGCACGCTTGCGACTGACGCTATCGGCTGACGCTATCGGCTGCGGTCTTTAGCGTCCTTGTTAGCGCATCCGTCTCCCACGCAATTTTGGGAGGATTTGGAGTGGCCAAAAGAAAAATATACGCTTTTTTCCTCCAGAGAGTGTAATTACGGCCTTTACCAGCCGAGGCTAACAGGCCATGCTAATTGATATACAACCATATACTGAAAGCCTATGGGGTAAAAATCAAACAAAAAGTAAGAGCTTCTCTTCGGTTTAGTAGTCTTTGTTTGTTGCAGGTGATCCTGATCATCTCAGAGCAGGTTTTGGTCTGCCTGCGGTGGTTTCTGGTGTGTTCTCAAAGCAGCCAGGAGCTAAATGAGCAGCGCAGCAGCACCTGAGGCCTGGGGCCTGTGAGTCTGGAGTCTGCTTCCTTCCTGCCAGTAGGACAGGAATGAGCTCATCACTGCTCTCCCCTGCTGTTAGCAGCCTGGAGAGCCCATACACTCACTCAGAGAGTCAGGAGGCTCAGCCATATTGCATGCACACACATGAATTGCTTTCCATCATGCTTCATACAATGTCAGACACCATCCCTGAAATGAAAGGATACCACGGCATTGTCGTGATTCCTGAGAGTGTACTCACTGTCCCAATGGTCTCTTCCTTGTGATCAGTTACTAGAATGGTTTGTGTTCAACAATAATAGCTAACCAAGGCACACTGTGTTCATTAACCAGTTGGTCACAACCAAATTAATGAGTAATAATTCTTAAGGTAAAGAGATCAGATCAGATCGCAACAGCTAAAACAATAGATTGAGTACAGGAGAACAAGGAACGGAAAAAAAACATTCTGGTCCCAAAGTTTATGACGAACAGCTAAAACAATAGATTGGGTCTAGGAGAACAGAGAACAGGGAAGAGGGAAAAAAATCTGGTCCCAAAGTTAAGATGAACAGCTAAAACACTAGATTGGGTACAGTAGAACAGAGAACGGGAAACAGGGAAAAATATTTTGGTCCCAAATGATGAAGAAAAAAATATATGCATTTTTTGCTGAAATATTAGATCAGGACATTCAGAAGACATCTAGGATTGGTATCAGTCTCTGACTTGCAGTGAGTGTACAATTCACTCACTTCATTCAGTTACACCGTGCCCTAACTACATGCGACACGATGTCGCGACACACGATAAAAGGTATCTTTTCCATGTTAATCAGAGTTTTTGTCCTAACCAGACGCGATGGCGACACGCAAAGTTTCTAATTTAGAAACGGTTCCTATTTCTGCGACGTCGCGGCTGGCTGACAGATCCGCCCACACAGAGATCTCATTGGATGGAAGTTCTGCGTGTCATGAATATTTAATCTTCAATCATGGACGATTTTTCGAAGTTCAAAGGCATTAGGTCACTGTGCCACAAACGATAACGGATAATTTACCTCAGATTTTGAATATAATATAGCGTTCAAAATTAATTCTATGCAAACATACAACAGTACTTCATAACAAAATTAGTCAATGAGTATATTTTGTTAATGTTTTGATTTTTAATAATGTTATTTCTTGATTTGATTATGTCCTTACCCATTTCCAATGCGAGTGCGGGCCAGCAGTGCACTTTCACAGAGAGACTCCGCCCACACTCTGTTCTGAATGGCTGTGATTTTTGATTGACGTGTGGTGTCTCACAGTCGCGTCGCATCTAGTGTGGACAGACACACTTGCTGTCGCTGGAATTTTATCACGTCGCGTGTATTTAGGACACAGTGTTACTGTAAAACTACTTATTTAATCACCTTCAAAAGGAAAAATAACAAAATCATAAACAAACAATACATTTCTTAAAACATATCATAGCTCAGGGATTCTAATTAACAACAACTGTATATAAAAATGCAAAATTCAATAAATGCATATTTTAAAGACTAATACATAATTTTAGACCAAATTAACTTAAGGATCATTAAAAAACTTGGAGCAAAATTGAATAAAAATATTAGTACAAAAGAGCCTTTTGAGTTATTGTACCCTAAATCCATTATGGCAATAATTTCTCGACTCCAGAACTAGTTTGTCCTTTACTGTCTAGTGAGCTACTTAATTATAACAGAACTCTTTCAAATTCTGGGTTACCGGGCAAAACTTTCAGTATCCTTATCACCTTGAAACATGAACAATCTGGGAGACACTAAGCTCCCATAACATATTTTCATTTGTGTTGGTCTTCTGCTGGGACAACGGGGTTATTAATTTCATTTGGGCTTCATTAAACCACATTCTGCAATTGGGCTCCTCCGTCTTTAATCATCATTTCTCCCCTTTGCCAGCGTGGCCTCCAGTGGCTTGGAGTGGAGGGTCACAATGTGTTCCCCCATCATATCCACAAAATGGATGACAATAAAAGATCATTCATCTCAATCACTCACTGTTGGACCAGAGTCCTCCAAATCCCTGCTGTAATTCATCCAAACCGGAGAGCAAATCACGGTCTTACTGACACATCAAGAGATAATAAGAAAACAAATAGGTAAATAAGAGGTTGTGAAAACACTTATTCCGGAATGAAAGAAATGAATGCGAGTTAGCGAATATTAAGACGGGATTGACGACGTCGTTATAAATGCACTCTAGTTTAGACAACTCCAAGGACACTACATATAAGCTTCAAGAAAGGACTTGACAGACTGAATGATGAATGAATAGCCTTCATTTGATAGAAATATTAAAGATAAAAGGGCATCTAGAAGGGCAGCACATGCAAAATAAAAAGAAGCAACCATTTGAATAAAAGTTCAGACTATATGAAGTTTTTAAAGATGGATATGAGCTCAAGGTTGATCAGGAAATCTTTCAGAAAAATCCTTGAATAAAAATGGTTTCCTTTATGATTAACTTGAATGACAAACTTGAAGCATTTAATAAATTTGACCGACAAACACTGAGCAAATAAATATGAATGACAGACCACCAGAGAGTGTGATACGTTTTCAGAAAAGTATACACATTTTAGTATGTTTAGCCTTAATTTACTAGACATTGACAATATCTAGTCAATTAAAACAGAACATAAAACAAAACTGTTACAAAACAAAAGCATAAAACAAAATGTGGCGCTTTTAATGGTCAGACTTTTGTTTTTGTAATCTGGCTCTCAAAAATCGCATAAAAAGTTGGATTTAGATTTATCAGCCAATATACGGTATCGGTTAACGATATATATAATGAATTATCAGTATCGGCAAAATTTTCATATCATCCATAATTTACAGTTCTATATATTTCTCTATCTGATTATGCTGACTGATTTGCAAAGCTTCATCATGGGATTGTAGTTATTTCCCTCACTAAAGCCATTAAGTTCACAGTCTTGAACCTTTGTAGTTTTGTCCAATTTGCAAACACCTTTTTGCTTCAAATCAAAGTTTGTAATGTTATGATTCACCTTTTAGCTGGTTGGATTGGTCAATGGCTTATATCGCTTTAACAAGGTTTAAAAGTCAAACTTGTAACCTGAAGGTCACGGGTTTGATTCTCAATACTGGTAGGAAACAACTGAGGTGCCCTTGAGAAAGGCACCTAACCCCCAATCGCTCCCCAGGCGCAGCGGAAAAATTGGCTGCCCACTGCTCCAAGTGTGTGTGTCCACGGTTTGCAGAGTGTGTGTGTAGTGTACTACTCACTGCTCCTAATGTGTGTGCACTAACTTAGATGGGTTAAATGCAGAGGAAAAATGGCCTTCATGTCACTTCACTTTACTTATTAATCAAAGACTTTTTTGAAAAAAAAAAATACTTCTGGAACCAACGCTACTGAAAAAGGGGGCGGAGACTGTTGCACTCTATTAGCAAGTTAAATAGAACTGTAAATCAAACATAACAAAACTGCTTGTATAATAAACTGTTTTAGCAACTAGTCACAAATCTATAAATACATTTTTAACTGTTTTAACTTGGTATAGCCATCACTGTCAAAAAAACAAACAAAACACAACAACAAATCAAAACTGTTACTATTAGGGCTGTCGCGGTTATGGAATTTCCCTTGCGGTAATGTTGAGTGGCTCAATAGCGCGATATGCGGTATTACCGCCATTTATTTATTTATATTTAATTAATTATATGTTTTTGTTGCTATATAAATAATGTTTACGATGTGGACAAAAACGAGGACATTTTCAGTAACCAATGTAACCGAAACTAAACAGCGTCTACATATATGCGCATTGAAAGACTTTCACTCAGCGCGCATATTGTTATGACAACGGACTTTGAGCGAATCATTGAACCGTTCATTCAACGAACACGTTTTAAAAAGCTGATTCAACAAGATGTTATTTATTTTTAACTTTGAGATTCAACTTTTCAAGGCTCAGCGGAGCAGCAATGCGTCGCATAGGCAATGCTGAAGCTGATGCTTCACTTATTAGAGACCCATTGATTCAATGCGTGACTCACTGATTTTATTTCGGCTTCCTTGTGTTGTGGGATGCTGACCAGAGCTGCTGCTGACGCGGATTTATGGGAAAATACCCGTGAAGAGAACGTTAAAATGATGATTCGACAAATTTTTCGCTTCCCTTTGACACGACAAGCTTTTCACGACTTCAAAGACAGACGCAGGTAATTGCACGCGCAGCGCGTGACGTGCTCTGCCGATCTCTTTCATTCACTGTCTATGTGAAGCCTGTAGGCTACACATCACCATGATAAACAGTCTTGTTATCGTTATGAACTTGTTTAACATTCAATACACATGCATTAAGTTCAAAACAAGAAGGGTATAGCCTTATAAAAAAAAACGTGAATATCGCGGTTGCTGCGGTTACGTGCTATCCTCTGCGGTTGACTTGTCAGAAGCGCGGTACTACAATATTGCGGTTACCGCGACAGCCCTAGTTACTATGACAAAACGGTTTTTTAAATAAAATAAATAGAAAAAGCAAAAATCCAAAAATAATAAATAAAGCAAAAAGCAACAAAAAAAAATGGCATTATAATAAAACTGTTTTAGCTTGAGCTTGAAATCACTGAACTTAAATATACAAGTTTGATAAAAAATCATCATTAAAGAAGAAAATTTCAAATGGCATTTAGAGGCTTTTGCATCTGAACTCTTCATATATATATATATATATATATATATATATATATAGAAGCTGTAGCAACTATGGCATTTTTGTAAACCTCAGCATCGTCGGCTGTTCTCTGTCCAAGACCCATGCTCAAGGGTAACATTAACGCATACCCATATTCTCTACATTCTACATGATCACTAAAATCCTCATTTTATTCCATTGACTTAAATCGAGTTTAACTCGGAGGAATGAAGGCAGGTCGGTCTCACAACAGGAGAGCACAATAACCTCGCAGAAGCGCAGCCAAAAGCTCTTAGCGCTGTGACAGAGCAGATGCCTGGAGTAATGACAGTGGGGATTATCCAATGATTGTGGATGCGTAAATCATTTCGGTTGGGTATGGGCCGCAATGATTAGGAGAGCGAGCGAACAGTTACTTAAAACAAAGAACATATTAAAATGTGTTCTTCAAGGGAAAACAGCTTTAAATTGAGCTGCTGCACGTATCCGAAACGCCGCCTGTGCTCATTATATCCTTGTAAAGAACAGAATATGGTTAAAATATTCTTTGAAAGGCAAGACATTGCCCAAGGGGAAAGAAGGATACAATCTTTGTATTCCAAACCATGGTGGCACATTTAATCTGTAATAGATCAAGCACAACGGAGGCAATGAAAGTCTCTTATGCTCACCTTGCTTTCTTGAGCGTCCTTTCTTCCATTTTTCTCATCCAGCATCACCTTCCACCAGGAGCTCACATTGTTGTCTTCTAATCGCATTGCTCACACTCTCTTGATGCCTGCCTTAATTGTTTAATAAATTTTATTCAGTTAAGCATGAATTATTGTTAATTGAACTAAAAAGTAATTTTCTTAATTGAAATGAAGTGGGGGTGGGAGGCATATTAACAAGGTTAAAGCAGAATGCTTGCCTCAACGCCTCGGATTTGTAATGTCATTTTATGTCATTTGTTTATACATTAATTTACTTCAGTGTTTTTTCTCCAGCTTTTTACTCTCAAACTCTTAGTATGCCATAAAATGGGATTGGGGGGGGGGGGGGGGGGTTAACAGAAATTCACTTGAATTAGCTTTCCAAAAAAGTTTTGAACTGCTATTGAATGCCTAAATATTTATTTACGTCATTGTTTCTTTGTCACTGTAAACTATCCATATAGCCGTGCTGCTGTGACAGAACTTTCACAATGCATTGAACTCTATGGAGTAGAGCTGCAAGATATTGGAAAATACTGACGTTGATATTTCTTTTCTGCAACATATATTTAAATATAAAAAAAGGATTTTCACAAGATTACTTGAATAGCTTGCCTTGGAAAGAATAATCATTCTAGAATTATGGTGATTTTGTTGAGTGCAACTGCATTAAAAAACTATTTTAAAATCGTGAAAATTACTTTGTACTCTGAAGACTTTTTAAGTGCAATCCATCCTTTTAGTGCTTAACGATTTGGAAAAAACTTGGACTCAACTAGAACACAATTTAGTAAAGCCGCATTCCCAATTTTTGACCCATTCAAAAGTAAGACAGTAAAATAAGATTTTTATTGCATGTGAAATGCATTAAATAAATATATTTTTGAAATAATAAACTATTTCAATAATACTATTGTACTGTAAAAAGAAAAAATAGTTAATAAAAATAAATGCTATTTTTAGCATAAGTGTAAAACTGCAATATTTACTTCTTTGTTTCTTCGTTTTCAAACATTAAAGCTTTTATTTTGCGGTTTGCAGGCGTATATTCATTTTACGTTTTAGAGTGAAGCATGTCACTGCTCATTTTCCACACATGCATCTCATGATACAGAGTTTATACTTATTTAATTAAATCATAGCCTTTGCAAAATGATCACATTACATAGATTTGATTTCAATAGATATATCATGCAGCCTTAAGCAAAACTGCAATGCTATGTATAGCATTATAGCCCACACAACTGACCAATGAGATCAGCCTGGCCTAGAGGCACGATTACTATCTTTGTCAAGTGTTCATCTGCAACATAAAATATGCCCATAAAAGCATTTCATGTTCAATTCTGTAGTGCTCCCTTTTAGCGCAAAAACGCTTAAATTGTGAATGGCCCAGAAACCATGCACTTCCTTTTTTTAGCAACCAATGAACTAACAACCTCACAAAACCGGGGTTCTCTGACGGTATCCGCAATGTTTTTCGTGTGGAGGTCAAAGAGGCGAATAACGAGTTGGGAGATGCGCTGAAGCCCTGATTCATGTGAAATGACCTTGAGATGTCTCTCTGGAATCAATCAAGTGGGCTAGAGAAACTTCGACTTGGAGAGGTTTGTATCCACAAATATTAGTCCAAGTGGTTACATAAAACCTAAATTTGTTGTTCTTTCCAGCTTAAATATCAGCTGCTGCCAGGAAAGGTCAGTGGGACAAAACTTCAGACCACTTACCATTCTCTCAAGACTTCAAGAAACGGACAAATACTGCTAAAGAAAGGATCTATTGATGGATTCGACAGCATTGATGCATTATTTTCTTTAAACAAGCACTATCATTGCCTTGGCCTGTCTGAACACTCAGATAGGATGAGGGAAAAGTTGTTTATTTTATTTTTTTGGCCCTCAGATGAGTTGTGTTTACAATGGCGCATTAAAAGTAAGTGCAAACGTTTCCAGCTGTTGGAAGGGGACAAAAATGATGATTGTTCCCAGACTTATACGCAAGATGAAGTTGCCAAACACGCTAATATCACAGTTTAACTCTGATATGTAAAGGACATGGCGTGTTAAAGAATGTCTGGGTAAAGTTACACTGAACGAGGTATCAGCGGTGTAACTGATGCTATGACAAATGCCTTCAGATGAACAATCATCCTGACAGCTGGACGGTAGGCAGTGACATTATTGCTCCGCGTCCTTCTACCTCCTGTGAACACGGCAGA
The DNA here is from genome assembly GCF_988280905.1 of Pimephales promelas. Classification (NCBI taxonomy): domain Eukaryota; kingdom Metazoa; phylum Chordata; class Actinopteri; order Cypriniformes; family Leuciscidae; genus Pimephales; species Pimephales promelas. Next base: position 27,844,292 of record NC_142783.1, read on the forward strand.
CATTAGGCTCGCGCTCTGAATGATTTAGGCGACTTTAATAATTCAGTGTTTCCCTGAGCTAATTAGATGAAGTGCCAGAGGTTTAAGGTCTTGTGAAGGCCCCGAGGGACATGTGGAGGAATGAGCCGTGTGAAACACAACCTCACCCATTGTATCTGCTTTGAAGGAACTTTTCATTGTATATTTACACATTTGATTCAGTATTGGACAAATTGGACAAATTGCTGGGGCCCACTAATAATTACTTTAAAATGAGTTATACTCACAATCTCAAATAAAGTGCAAAGCCAAACTTCTAGGAATGTGCTTTTGCAGGGTTTTTTTTTTTTTTTCACAAACTATATTGCATAATTTAGTTTTTACAACCAAAAACCACATATTTGACAGTATTTTACAGAAAAATTACATATAATGTGATGTAGTTAACAAACTAACAGTTTTTTCAGTAAACTTATAAGTTTTCAGTAAGTTATAAATTACAGTTATTAAATATGAATAACAGTTATTAAAATTCTGGCTGAATATAAACAAATCTGAATAAGTAAAATAAGTCTGAATTAATAAATAAGTCTGAATTTTAACAAATATTTTTCAATTTGAATAACTAAATAAATAATTGTTTAAAAGTTAAAAATTCCGACATGACAGCATTATGATGTATAGTATGAAAAATGGATATCCATTTTAAGATTTGCTAAAGATTAGCTACATTTAATTATTGTATTTATTATTATATTATATTTATTATTTTATTATATATTTTTTAATTAGAGATTAACGAAGTGTTACATGGCAGCAAATGAAATGTAATTTGTGCTTTAGAGATAAATGCATCTGCTAAATGAAAAAAATGTAATTTTTTTTTTTAATTAAAACAAATGAGAAGTTTCTGGATGTTTAAGGATCATTCAATGGAAAGGGGAAAAATTCTGCTCACACACACAGAACGCTATACAGTATTTCCTTTCAGAGACCTCTAATCAGCTCTAGCTTTTTCTATACCAAGTTAACTTTCGGGTCAGGTCTCCAGACATTTTCCACAAGGTGAACCTCCTCACAGAGCGACTGCAGAAGGAGAGGCAAAAGGACAAGCAGATATCACTTATATCATCATACAGTAGATACAAAGTGTTGTTTCACACTCACAGCACTGCCAGTAAACCAAAAGCAAGCAGAAATAGGAAGCTCAGAAGTGAGTTTTTATCTAAGGGAACAGAGACACTTAGTGAAGAAACATTTTATCATAACAGAGAGCAAGAAGTGTGTTGCATAAACACATCCTCTTTTGTGAAACGTTGCCTTTATCTGCGCTCTTTTGCATGTGCCTGACTGAAGCTGATAAATCGCATGTAAAGACAACTCAAAAAAGATTATTCATAATAACCCTTACTGAATTTAATTGAAAAAAAAAAGTTGTTTTTTTCCTCACACAATTTATTTTTGTTCATCCAAAACAAATCAGGTTGATTAGAGTAATACAATTTAGATCAAATTAATTTACTCTAATATGCTTAAATTAACTTAACTTTTTGTTTACTGAGGTTCAATTCATGTGTATGTATTTGGTGAATATGCAATGTATACAATGCAATGTAGCCTGTAGGTGTAATGAACAAATAAGAAAAGACTGGTGGCAGTCCTGACTTTGCTATAGTTATACGTAGGCTACTCACTCAGTGCTCACAACCTAAGCACAAGCGCCACTCTTCAGCTGAATGATAACCACAATATTCAAAAACATTACAAAAACTCCTGAAAATAACCAACATAACTGAACATTAAACATTAGCATGTCTTTCAAATAAAATAACACTTAATCTTAATACCTAAATGTAGCCTACTACTCTCCCAATGCAGTCTCTTGCAAAGCATGTGGGGAACTACTACTAGCCTTATGATGAAAAACAAAATCCTGTGAGACTAGATGAAAACAATCTCATATCACTATAATATGTTATAATACACGCATAATATATATTATAAGTTAAACTGACAAGTTAAACATGGTATAATTTGTTTTAACTAAACAATTTTTAGTTAATTCACAAAAAAAGTTATTTTTTTCAATTAAAGTAAAATTGATCTATTTTCTAAGTGCAAATATTTTATTTTTTTTTAGTGTCAAATTTCCACTGGTCCATAGTTCCATAGTCAATCTACCATGCAAACTATATTATAAATATCAAGAGTACAAAATACATTATTAACAATAATAATGTATATGGGGTTTATTATATGTAAATGCATTATTATTAAAATTATAATAATAATAATGTTGTTAATGTTGTTGTTGTTAATAATAATAATAATATAAGTACATTATCGTTATTATATTATGAATACTAAAACTAATAATAATACAAGTAAAGTTTTTATTATTATTAGATTTACTTTTTTTTTTGTAGTAGTAGTAGTAGTAGTAGTAGTAGTAGTGTTCCTGAGGCCCTGGTCAGGCCAGTAGTTCAGATTGTACTTGTTCTGCCAATATTCTATCAATAATATAATACATCTGTATTTTTAAATGTCAGATATATTTATTTAACATTATTACACACATATATATATATATATATATATATATATATATATATATATATATATATATATAATTTATGTAACTACAACACAATTATGAATTCAACACCTGCTACAAAAAAATATGCTACAGAACACTTCAGTATTACAAAAATCGAAATGCTTTCATTAGAAAACAAGTAAAACACAAGTGACTGATTGACAGTAATCCAGACTATGCTACTAAACCCATGGGTGATCAGAACCTGATTCTGTTTTAATCACATTATAGGCTACGGTATCGTTGTCTTGCCTGAGACTGTGAGCTCACAAACTCTAATTTGAAATCCGTCTGACAACAATGACAGACATCCCACACAATATTTTGCAAACAAAATCGAGTGTTTAAAACATACAATATTTGTATCCCACACAATATTTTGAAAACAAAATGGAATGTTTAAAACAGAATGCAGACTTAAAATGAACTAACCCACAATAAGTAACTGTTTATGCCATATAAAAATACTCTGTCTTCACTTTAGCCAGATCTAAAAAATCAGCCTATCATTTTTTTTTTTTAAATAAATGAGTCAGTGAAGCCAATTAGAATCACAGCTTTACTTGCCTGTGAAAGAGGAAGTAAGACACATGAAAAGTCTACAAATTTGTCTGATCTCGTGAGAAAGTTGACTGAGCTCATGAGAAAAACCTCTGCAAGTGATCCAATCTTAGAAGGCTTTGCCTAGAAATCCACAGACTGACAGCTATGCATAAACCCAAACAAAAGCACAGCGAAATGAATGACCTACAGTAAACAAACTTCAAGTTCCTTCCTAGAGCCAACTGCCCTTCTCTTCTAAACAGAAATCTCATATCATGCTCCAAAAACCTCAAGAGGTGAATAAGAGGAGGTGGAGTGCTGTTCTTACTCAGCCGTTTCCCCGTGCAACATCAACATGTCAGATGTTGTGAGGAACACTGACAACAAGTTAGAGTAATGGATTCAAAACACAGGCCTTTCGCCCACGCCCCAGAAATAGAACCGTGTATTATCACCAATTACATAACAGAGATTTAACATTTTGCTCTATTTTTAAGAACATGACAGTTACAACATCTGTAAACCATACGTTTGCATGAAGTCTAATCATTACTGTTATTTGTTACCAGCGTTGACAAGTAAGTTAGAGACGCTAACTTACCTACATTTTCAGTCACATAACGTTTCAGTGTAACGTTAGTTCCGCTGTTTTCAAACGCTGTAACGTTAGCTTTTCCAACAGCAGGCAGGGTTCTTCTTATTCCATCGACTAACACTGCAGAGTGATACAAAGCGATGTCACTGTATTTATTATCGTATTAGGCATTTATCTGACTTCTTGTGATTTTACTGCAACCCGAAATGACGTAAAGAACCTTCTCTCCCTCAAATCGTGGGGATTTCCGGTTCCTTTTGAATCGATACGTTTTTAAATGTAAATAAATGATTCACTGAAATCGATTAAAAATCGATTCATAGATCAAATAAAGGAAGGGGTTCAAACAAAATCCTGCTAGGACCCACCTACAAAGCTATATTAACCAACAAATGTAAATGATATGTGAAAATAAGATAAATGTAACATTTTTTTTTCTTATTTCCTTGTCATGTCGTTAAGTGAATTCCATATGTTTTACTGTAGAGGAAGTGAGTTGATTCAGTGGCCACTTCAGGCAGATTCAAACTACGATTCATTGAGGAATCGGTTCATATGAGGCTACCTGACAACCGGTGTGAAAAGATGTGCGGGGAAATGCTAAATCAAACATATCCTAGCAAACTTGCTAATTTAATCATTTATAAATCTATATTATCCCATTAGGATATAGCTACTGTCTGAAACAAAAATGTGTAGCTTTTTTTAGGGGTAGCTTGTTGACCTACTTTATCATAAGTGGCTTTGCAAAAAGGTTTATAAAACACCAATATGGGTTGGTATGGAGAAGAATGGAGTCTGAAATATATGATCTACTCAAAAAAGATACTTTTTTCCCTTTCTTGTTCCTCCTCATTGTAATGGTTATATCTTCTCAAACCATGAAAGTGCTCTTCATGTTGCGTTTCAGTGGGCGAAAACACGTCTTTGAAATTCATCAGTGTACCATGCAGAAGGTTCCTGCAGCAATTCTGCAAACAAATGAATACCACAGCTACCCTCCCACATGCACCAGCTCTGTTATACAATCCAAACTACAGAAGTAATCTCAAGAGGAACATGCTGTCAGATGATTTACCTCTTTAAGGCTAAGACATATTTGAAATTGATATTTTGATTGAAGTAAAGAGAGATAGGCTGAGACCTTGAAACCGATCAATAAACACTACTACAGTATAAATATACCATTCCATAATACAATATATCAAAATGACTACAAAATAACTATTTATTTACAAAAAAAGAGTTTACCACATGATGTAAACAATGCTTTTCACTTGATCCCTTCATCTTTTGCTTGTTATTTGGGTGGCTAAAGTACACATAGATGGGTAAAATTCACCACTGAACATAATTCTTAAACTTTTAAATATTGATTACATAAGCAGAATGGTATAAAACATGAATGGAGAGATGGGCGCATGGGGTTGAGCAGCTTTAGACAATAGACTTGGAAGTGAAAGTGAGATGAGTGATAACAAATATCAGAATCCCACTTTATTTGAACTACTGTGTTGAATCACAGTCATTGAGCTGAAAATGTAATACAAGTCTGATTGTAGTTCTGAGGACTCATACCAAGTCACTCTCTTACCTATCAAAACACAGTGAGGATGAAAAAAGAGCATGATGAAAGAATCCCACCCTCACTAAAGCCATTGCCCCCCAACTCTACTTCTCATCTTCTCCAAACAGTTATCTACAAGGGCGCAAAAAAGACAGTGTACCATCTGTTTTATCCCTATTCAAATGCAGTATCTCAAATGGTAGAGTGATCAGTGTTATGTTAGAGCAAACATAGCAATTAAGCTAATTAAGTTCCCGCAGATTCCCTTTGATTTATGGCAGTCGGAGGAAGACGATTTCAGGAAACACTGATTCTCTCCCTCCGCTGCGATGCGATGATGATGGGCCTTTAAAGGCAGCGGGAGTAAATGGCTCCTCTGGCGTCTGTCACTAACCCAGGCCAGCATGGGATGAACAGTCATGATGACAGGGCCAGAGTACTGTGTCAACATGCTGACCCCAGCTGTCAATCACCGAATGATGCCCAAGCGCTGCGGTGCAGCGATGTGTGCAACAAAGAGAGACGAGGATAAAAAGAGGAGAATGAGGTGACGAAGGTTGGGAAAGGACGAAAAGATTAGTCTCGCTATGTCTAACAGAAAAAGTCTAGTCATCATCTAGACAGAAACCATCCACTAAAACAGAAAGACCCTGTCTATCTGACTGACAATCTGACCAACCACTATTTATGATGAGCTATGATGAGCATTTATTTTCACAATTCATTTTTTTTTTTTAAAGATTGATAGATTTTTTTGTTAAAAAAAGTCAAGGTTATTTACAGTAACTGATATCATAATGAAGAAAAAAATTATTAAAAATAGTTTGGCATTGTCTTTTTATGTTTTTTTAAGTATGAATATTAATATTTGATTTTCATAATATGTGCTTATTAAAGTTATGTGCTGCAAAATACACAAAACAGGAAATGATATCACAGAGCGGACTCCTGCAGAACCTCATGACTTGTATTTTTTTTCTCAGTGAATGGATGTTGGGTGGTCTGTGGGTATGCAGTGAGAAAAAGACAAATAATTTATAACAGACATTTTACATGATTTAAATGCCTGCGACTCTGAGCAATGCAAGCAATGATGACCGTAAAGTTAGTCTAATTGAATTACTGCCAGAAATAAACTCAATTTTTGTGGTTTCACAGAATAGCCTCTCTGTGCGTACTTTCCTGAGGCTGTCCCCACTTCTAATAATATTTCCAATATTCAGCGCATTTAGCTGTTTGTCAGCTGTATATGCAGCTGGGAATGCCTTCAAAACAGCCCATCTGCAACTACAGAGGAAACACAGAGCTCATCTGTAAGTAATGGAATGTACTGTACTGGTACTACTGTAAAAAATCCTAGTATGTTCTTAGAAATGGATGTTGTTTTCTGCTCTGGAGTGAATTTCTCTTGTCTCCAAAGGACAGACCCTAGACAGATAAACGGGTGGGTGGATGACCCAGCAGCATGACCACAGCTGTGCCCTGTGAGACACCCGCCTGCCCACACACACACACATCCACTCACTCAGGAACACACAGATGTGGGTCATCGGACATCTGTTTCCACATTGCTGGCCATATTCATTTTAATAACCACTCTCATAATCACACGGATTATTTGAATATTAGTGAGCACAGCACACTCAAAGTTGAGGCCCAGAGTCTGGCTCTGGTAAAAATATAAAGCAGAGCACCATGTGATCAAAAATGGATAGGCTTTTCTTTAGAAGCACAAAGGCCAAAGCTACAAAAAATGACTTATATCCCTCCATAAACAATATTTAAAGAAGAAAAAAGCTATAGGAACTATTCTACCTTTATGGGCATTCTGTCACTGCTGCAACGTTTCTCTAAACAAAAATGGTGCTATATAGCACTAAAAGTGGTTCATTGGCTTGTAATCATAGGGGAACCACTTATCTTTATCAAATGGTGCTATGTAGAACCATAAGAGGTGCAATAAAGCTCCTTGCACCCCAGAGAACCACTGAAGAACCGCTGAAGAACCGCTGAACAACCAAACTGGGCTTAACAGGTTCTTTAAATGGTAGTGGTGCTATACAGCACCATGACCACCACAAAGAACCCCTGAAGAACCGCTGAAGAACCTTTTTTTTAGAGTGAGATCATTAATAGCAATTTAAAAAACACATCTACAAGCATAGAAAATAGAAATTTCTAAACAAAGACATAGAAATATACACTGATGAACCAAAACATTATGACCACCTGCCTAATATGCTGTTGGTCCTCTGCTCGCTGCCAAAACAGCCCGACCCCCCCGAGGGATGGACTCTAGAAGACCCCTGAAGGTGTCCTGTGGTCTCTGGCACCAAGACATTAGCAGCAGATCCTTCAAGTCCAGACTGTGAGGTAGAGCCGCCGTGGATCAAACTTGTTGGTCCAGCACATCCCACAGATGCTCAATTGGACTGAGATTTGGAGTCCAGGGCAACACCTTGAACCATTCCATTTTCCTCAAACAATTCCCCAACAATGTGTGCAGTGTGGCAGGGTGCATTCTCCTGCTGAAAGAGGCCACAGAGAACATTGTTGTCATGAAGGGGTGTACCTGGTCTGCAAAAATGTTAAGGTTCCCAGCAGAACATTGCCCAGAGCATCACACTCCCTCCAGCGGCTTGACGTCGTCCCACAGTGCATCTTGCCGCCATCACTCCCGGCGCACAAGTCCACGGCCGTCCACAGGACTCATCCGTCCAGTCCAATCGTCTTCCTTTGCTCCAAGGTCCAGTTCTGACACATTTAGGCCCTTTTTTGACGGTGGACAGGGGTCATCACAGGCTCTGATTGGTCTGTGGAGCCCCATTGGCAGCAATGTTGTGACACATTCCTCACATAACCAGCATGAAACTTGTGTGTGACTTGTGCCACAGTAGACCTTCTGTTGGTTCGGAACAGACAGGATAGCATTTCATTAACTCGTGCATCGATGAGCCTCGGGCGACCAACACCCTCTCGTTGGTTGGGTTGTCCCTACTGGGACACTGTTGGTAAATTCTCACCACTGCTGACCAGGAGCAACACACAAGCCTTTGTTAAAGTCTCTTGGATATTTACTTCAGTTCATTTCTCCTGCATCCAACGTGTTGATTAAGAGAACGGATTGTTTGCTTACCATCTAATCTAGACCTTAAAATGTGGCCTTGTTAGCAGAAAGATAGTCACTTCACCTGGCTGTGACTAGTTGTAATATTTTAGTTTATCAGTATATATGGACTATAATCACATACTAAAGGGGTTATGGGCACTTCACTTTACATTTACGTCTCTCTTAATACAGTGTGCAGAGAACTGACTAGTGGTTATAATTCAACAAATTATATTTTTTTTTGATGTAGCCTACAAAATTTGTGGCAAACCCGAGACAAGAAAAAACAACCTCTAATAGTAATCACATTATGAATTTAATTCATCTAGCATGTCTGAATTTGCTTATCTAATGAGATGCAAAAAAAAAAAAAAACTAGGCTTTTCCTAATAATCTGCCACCAATGCACACATCAATTAAAAGCACCAATTTAAAACATGTAAAATTATGCCTCTTCTGATTATTCTGGGTTCCAGAAGAAAATAATCCTTCCCTTCTCTGTCATACACACTCCCACACACCCCCTCAGCGCTTTTTATTACCCTTTTTTTCTCCTAAGAGATCTATTTGTGGAAGTCATGGCCTGCCGGTGTTTATAGTTCTCAGCGGACTCTTGGTAGCGCTACTATTGCTGCTGATGTTCTCTGTGTGCCACTGCAACAGCTGTCGTCACCATGGTGCTGTTTATTACTGAACACCACATGCATACAGGACCCACTCCGAATAATCCAACAACAACCTCTCTTGATTCAGAGCAGGGATAGAGGAGAGAACACATGACTTGGCAAAACATGCTTACTTTCTTTTTCCTTGAAAAATGTAATGTTTTCATATAGATCAAATACAAAACTATCAATTCATTCAAAATCATCAACACCAAATCAACAAAATCAACAAATCAAATCGAATTTTAAAACATGTTCATCATTGGATGTGTGAATTAAATGATTGTCATGTCATTGCACCATTGGTGGTCTGCCTACTTGTCATATAGTAGTTTTGAATATCTGATTAGAAATTAAATGTATGCAGGTGAAAAGAATCAGATTTCTTGCCGTTTAAAAATTAACACAACACTGTAAAAAATATATATATATTTTCAAGTTGTGATTTGTTATCACAACATTTTCTTTTGTCAAATCAACTTAAATGAATTATTTAGTTGAGATAACTTATTATTTTGAGTTTCTGATGATTAAATTAATCTCCTTCATTGAATTAACTCACTCTTTCAAGTTCAATCAACTTAAAATTTTAAGGCAACCAGATAACTTACTTTAAGTTAAACCAACAATATTTTTTACAGTGAATGCAGAAACCATTTGTGCAGTGCATAATAATAATCTACATAATACAAATGAAAAAAAGATTAATGATTGTCAATTTCTATATAGCTACGGGCAGAAATGAATGAAATTAAAGTCGCTCACAGTAACATGAGCTCCTCCCTGTTAATTTGCATAAATATTAACCTTTCTCAACTTTGTCACATCATGCCTGGACATGCCCACATTACATAGACAATGGCCTCTGTCATGTCGCCTAAAATTGGTAGTTCTTGTTGTCCTGGTCACTCGAGTGTAAGTCACTGTCACTGTGAACTCAGTGCGAACTTGTCGGCAGCTCAGTCTTGTTTCTTGGTACAACACACACACACACACACACACAGACTGCAGTTGGCCAGCAGCAGCTTGTGAGCACATGGACTGATCAGCCACAGGCTGGGAAGTTAATGACATTTGTGAGAGCTTTTGACTGAACCTACGTGAGGTGAGCAGTCTGGCAGGGGCCTCAAGGCCACACACACACACGTGTGCACACACACTTAGCTACTGTACAATCCACAGGCACATGTATACACACATAGTGTAAATATTTACTTTGACAAAGTTTCGATTTGATTGCTAAATAATGCAATGCATCACAAAATCTGAAATTTAGTCAAAATCTGTTATGTTCTGATTAGATTACTGTGATATCATTTTTCAACTGAAGACTAGAATTGTATTTTGGATAAAAACTAAATTAATAGATGAGTTATTATGAGTTATTATTTATTTTTATTAATACCATCAATGATATTTTCTTAATTTAAATCAGTGTGTTGAATTTGTGTGCATTTTTACAACCCAACCAGATACTTATTTTACATTTGCAAATTTTGTTGAGACTTTCATCCAAACCAATACTGCACTCAAGGTTACATATTAGCAGCATCCTAATTCAGAGGCTGCATCTTTCAAAGGCTGCATTCGAAGGCCGAATGCATCACAGCGGTGCAGCGAAAGCTGTCCCAATTTAAAAGCTCCTTCAAATGGGGCCTACAAATGCATCCTTCGTTCCCCGGGCCATGAAGGATAGAAAGAGTTGATCCATCGCAGCCTTAGCAAACAGTGTTGACTGGATTTTTTAAAAAGAAAATGCCGGATTACACATTTAAATGTCAGTATTGGGTTTCAACTTACTCAAATATCTAATGATACCAAAAAAACTTTATAGCAGTTCAAATCTTGTCTTATATCTTACAAACGTCAAACAATATGCCACAGCTGGACTGTAAAAAAATCTTTTCATGATTAGTAATCACAACATTTTTTTCTTTTGTCAAATCAACTTCAAGAATTTATTTAGTTCAGATAACATAATTTTGAGTTTCTGATGATTAAATCATTCTCCTCCATTGTATGAACTCACTTTTTCCATTTCAATGAACTTAAAATATGAAGGCAACCAGGTTACTTACTTTTTTAAGTTAAACCAACAACATTTTTTTACAGTGTAGGCGAAAAGAGCAATCCTCTGTAGGTTAGACGGTCCAATTTTAAAACACTCGCTTTGACCTTCGCAGACTTTGAAGGCATGGATTTTGAAGTATGCAGCCACTGAATTGGGACGCAGCTATTATCAATTTATGCATTCTCTGGGAGTTAAACCCATGACCTTGCTATGCTCTGCTGTTTAACAGGAACACTACTACCTCAAAGGCAAAATCTACATACCGCAACAAAGCATTAGCCATTCATAACTGCTGTGAACTCAAACACATCACATACTCCCAAAACTGCACAGACACACTGTGAGCATTGTGACTGTTAGTAAAAGATAGAGTATGTTTTGCCGAGCAACTGATCGGTGGGTTCGAGACAGGCGGAGGAAGATCTGTTACTCAACATGTGAGATCCTGCTAATCTGCTTTGGCCGGCTGCTTCTCCCGAGCATCTCCACTATCCACACACTCACAACACAGGTGTCCCTAATGGGTTTAAAAGCATTCTTCAAGAAAGCCATATGACTCTGGTCTCATGCACTTGCATGTGATCAGAGAACAAGGGAAAAGAATGAGAGATTTGAAGGTTAGACAGAGCAGCAATAATTATATAATTATAAATTATTATAAAATGATTAATTGAACACAACAATTTAAGACAGTACAACAAAAACATGTAGGCCTATCTATTATTTATGTGGTCTATGTATATTGTGTCTGTGTCTATATAGAGTATAGGCTATGTAAATTACCCAAACATGGTTTTGCAAGATTCACAATTATACACAATATGTTTATGTACTGACTGGGTTAGAGTTCATGACCTGGGTTTGATGTGGTGTTGACAAAGCTTGACTGCTTTAATGAGATAAAATGAGATCTACTGTGTGACAACCGGGTTATCAATTCAGTCTATAAGTGAAACCGCGGTGCAGCATATCATCCCATGGCCAGGTTTCAGCTGCAAAGGGGCGACCAGCTTAATCATGCTAACTGCATTTCACCTGAAACGCCTTGAGTGGTTCACACGGATTCTTTCTTGTGTCTCTGTCGGTCTCACTAACTCCACGTGTTTGAGTTTACAAATCACTTCTTTGATCTTGCCCAGTTCATTAGCCTAGACACACAAGGGTCGGCTGTACACGGCGGATAAGCTTTATTGTGACCGCATTACTCAGCAGGCTAGCATACGGCAACACTTCTCTCTCTCTTTGTCTCTTCAGGAGAAACAGGCTGTTCACCTCTTAAGTCACATTGACCAGGCATGAGCCGGATTGACTATGCCACTGATCTATGAGAGAGTTTCTACATGTAAAACACACACAGACAGCCAGATAGTCGTCCTGAGAGGAGCCAGGGTAGCTAGTCGCTAAACCGCGTCATTCTCAAGCTGTGCAGGATTTAAGAAGTTAGCAAGAGATCAAACAAACTACAGCTCATTTGAAAGTCGCTCTGCTTGCTCTCGCAGTTGTTTCTGCCTTGAGACAGAGTTTGTTCGGTGGCGCTGGGTTGACTGTTTATTCTTTAAGCTTCTGGAACATTAACACGGAAAACAGTAATTAATGCAGCGATAGAATGCAATATAGAAACAGGTTGGAGAGGAACGACAGATGTAAGAACCGAGAGATAGACAGTATGAGGCTTGTTGCGAGTGCTATTTGTGGCTTAACACATATAATCATGAAAATGTGCAATGCAAGGCCGTAGCAATCATTATTTTCTATATTAAAAAACATTTTAAAAGCTGTTTTCTTTGTCGCTGGGCAAAGGAAATGCAGCTGGTGCCGTAAAACATCAGCTTTAAAATTATCCATTCTTTTTATTTTAATATTTATATAGCTATATTTAGATATTATAAATGACTTACCTGTTCACATAATTTTTCACCCAAAAATGAACATTTTGTCATTACTTACTCACCTTCAAGTTGTTCCAAAGGGGTAGGGATTCAAATTTTGATTTTTTTTTTTATTAATATTGAATTTATTGTTTAATATATAACTTTTTTTTAGTGATTAAAACAGTGAAGTTGATAAAAACGATTTTTTTTTTTTGGCTTTTTCTGTTATCCACTTTCTACAGTTATTGTATAAGATGTGCCCTTCGTCTTTTTATGGATTGGCACTCGATTTTCTGCTGAACCAAAAGAAGATATTTTGTGCCCCATTGACCTTATTTTTTCCCATACAATAAAAGTCAGTGGGGTCCATCAACTGCTTGATTACCCAAATTCTTATAAGAAAAGAAATATCTTCTTTTCTGTTCAGAAACAAATTCTTACCAGTTTGGAACAACATGAGGGTGAGCAAACAATGACAGTTTTTTTCTTTTTTTGGTGAAATATCCCTATGGGTATACTAACTTTTGGCATTTCTGTTTATTTATGCCATCAAAATCATTAATATCTGTTCATTTAAAGGGTCAATTTCTAATAACATTTCTAAAATACCAATCTAATCAGCCCATTCTAATCCCAAGGCGTCACCTAACGGACGCTTTTGACCATGCGTCAACATCCGACGCATATGAAACCCTTTAGCGTCAATATGAGACACGCCTCCTAGTGGTCTAACCCTAACCCTACCCCAGACCTAAACCTACCCGCGTCATCCAACTGACGCTAAAGGTTGCCATGTGCGTCAGATTTAGACGCATGGTAAAAAGTGTCAGTTAGATGACGCCCTGTGTTGATCTAGTTTTTGTAGGCTATGTCCAAAAAAGGTATGTTTAATTTTTCACAGCACTGTATGTGGTGAACCTACAAATTTGGTACAAAAAGACATGAAATTGAACAAATAAATGAATTGAATTCTAACTGGCAGTGATTTCCACAGCAGTGTCCTTTCTTTGACCCCACCCCACCTCTGTCCTCTCAGAAGAGCAGCCCCTATGAGCGTGCTAATTAACACTCATTCACTCGTTCATCATTGTCTGATCCTCTCCTACAAGCCCACAGATGTAACCAGGAAGCTACTCCACTCCGTCGGAGGTAGACTTCTGTCTAGCAAGCAGCCGTGCGGCTCGGAAAGGAAATGATGACAAACTACAGCCAACCACATGCTGAGAGGTTGGACGACTGTGAGTGATTGAGTGATCAGTGATAATGAAGAGATATACAGGGAACCAATGGGGTGGCGGCGAAACATCCGTCCTTATGGAAGATGCATATATTTTCACACCCGTTCCGAACAGGCACGTGGAGAGCAGCAAGCAGAAAGACATGGCTTTCCATGCATCCCACCATCTTTTTACCACATGCAGTCATTTCAGTCCGATGATCTGCGGTGGACTCAAAAGAAACATCTGCGTTTAAGCACACAGCAACCCAAGAACGGGAGAGAAAGAGACACAGATGACACCAGCTCAGCAGACACGACAAAGACAGCAGATTAGTGGGCAGAAGTTGACACACTCTTCTCCCAGAGGAAGATCTGAACACCATACGCCAGCTCCAACATTATCACAAACACTCCCGACACAGGCCTGCTGTAACACTAACAGTTTATGTGCACCCAGTGAAACGTTTTATTGCTCTTTCATATAGTCAGCAGACTTTGCTAACTTTTCATTTTTCAACTTTTCACACTTTCTGTCGTCATTTCAAAACATTAAGACAGAAGAAATGAAAACATTTGTTGAGGTATTAAACGGATATCCACTTTCCTGCAGAATTTAGTCTTCAGGATTACTAGAAACAAAGACACTTGAAGGCAAGCCTGCAAACTTAGCGGAAAACAGCGTAACGTCTGCGGTACACAGAAGGAGACAATTTGTTTATGGATGTCAATAGAGGAGAAGGTTCACTACGCTGAATAAAGCTTATCACTTTGTTTATGCAGCCATCTCTATATTTTGAAAATACCTGCATGCTGTAATTAATTTATGAAATTACATTTGTAATTACACAGTTGACCCTTCCCTTACCCCTACCCATGCCACCACACCTGACCCTAATCTTATCCGTATCACACCTCAATAGCAGGAAAAGTGTTTTACAATACAACCTGAACACAATAGGTACATTGTACTTATTTGTTGATGTAACATAATCCTTAGAGGCACTTAATATAAAGTGGGACCAAATTAAGTTATAATGACACATACATAATCAGAATATGACCAAATTCTGAATAATACTGGATTATTCCTGTGCATGTAAACACAGTCACTGTTAAGACCTCTTCTGAAAAGTGCAATTAGAGGGTCTTCTTTGTTTTACTTCTTTACTAGTGTAGATGTAAGCTAATTCTCATTGCATGTTAAAGGATAATTCCGGTATTTAACACCTTGAGTCTATTTTGTAGTTTGTTTTGAATGAAATAGAGTGGTGGACTTCGAAATTTTGACAATGGGTCCTGTCTCGACTTTTTGACTATTTTAGAATCGCTTGTGACCGCTTTAGACTAGGTGTCTATGGGCATGCACAAACAACCCTTAACGTTCATTTTCAAAACTGTGCAACTCACCGAGTGGTTGGTGATGTTCGTTGATGATTAAAAACAAATATATCGGCGCAATGTATGCTTTCAATCCGTGTTGTTTGCTATAGTGGAACAATTTTTTTCAGATACCTCACAACCGCGTATAAACTTCCGCTCGATATTCGAGTCTGAATCGTTAGCACACTCCCGACCACTTGATGGCGACAACCAGGACGCTGTACGGAACACGGTGTCTAGCGCACCGTAAAAAAAGTCTGGGAGCACAGTTGTTCTGCTCACGTTAGCCTTCTGAGAGACGGAGAACCGATCGCGAAAAGACTACAACCAAATGTAAACAGACCCCTATCCGTTTTCCTACCTAGCGCAGTAATATCAGTCCTCCAGCAGACATCAATGCGATTTTAAAAAATGACAAAACGGTATTTCGCTACGCTACTTGTTTCGGAACATCAACGAACACCACCAACCACTCGGTGAGTTGCACAGTTTTGAAAATGAACGTTAAGGGTTGTTTTATGGACATGTTTGTGCATGCCCATAGACACCTAGTCTAAAGCTGTCACAGGCGATTCTAAAATAGTCAAAAAGTCGAGACAGGACCCATTGTCAATATTTCTAAGTCCACCACTCTATTTCATTCAAAACAAACTACAAAATAGACTCAATGTGTTACATACCAGAATTATCCTTAAAGAACCTCCCCTCCCCATGGCCCTTTGACACCACCTCATCTTACATTGTAGTCTCTAAACACGCAGCGTCCAATGTGGGTCTAGTATTAGGATCACCAGCCGCCCCACGCTAAGATTAGGCCACATTCTCCGATCCAGCACAGTAAGGACTATAAAGCTCCTGCTCTGTGTACGGATGCTGAGGTCTGCACCCATCTGCTCAGCTTCTGCCCACTAATCTGCTGCGAACCAGAGAGAGAGAGAGGCTGCGGATAACATTCGTTCTTGTAAGTCCACTAGAGGTTTTTACTTGCACCCGAGTGTCCACAGTGACAAATGTGGTTTAAAGGTGACTGATTAAAAAGGAAAGCTGGGCCGCTTGCCTTGCGAGAGTAGCTGTCATCCACAGAAACTCTCAGACCAGACATATTGAAAATCTAATCGGTTCATACGCAACAGCAGATGTCTGCAAGGAAAAAACGCAGGGTACATGTTTCAATCAAGCGCACAGCAACAAGCAAAGCTAAACGAGTATGGATTAATATGACAGGGCTAACCCGTGCCCTGATTTATAGGGCATTGTGGTATGTGCATATGTGTACCGCAGAACATTAAGGAGGACGGTGCAAACGCTCTTTTCTCATCTCGGTCGAACACAGATCTTATCTCATCCCAGCGAGGAGCCAGCGAGTGGCATTTTCAAAGGAATTAGACCAGATCTTCCAGCATGTCTGCCAAACGCTGCACAGAGAGTGAACACTCCACTAGGGAACAGATGGTCATTACGATCATTTATAAGTTATTAGCGCACATGATCCTACCTTGGTCTGCCTAATCCAACAGTGCCTGTTTTTATCTGGTTCCGTTCAGAGTGAGCGCACCTGCCCTAATGATCAGGATGCTCCTCATCATCTTGGCATATAGTGAATGATGTAGATGTTCCCACCTGGTGAAACACTCCTATTGGTTCGGAAGGAGAGGAACTTGTGGTTGATCTCATTGGGAGAAAGACATTTTTTTGAATTTTTTGCAACATTGAATTAATAACATAAGGGTTGGATCGTATAGTAAAGGGTGGATAGAAAACTTAAATAAAAAATACAATTATTATTGTTATTATTATAAAAGGTGGTGCAGGAAATTACCCATGTTGGACTTGAACTTACATCAACCACACAATACAGATTTTACATTCACAGAGTCTGCGGTCTTCAAAAAGTAGCTTATTAGTGGATGTGTGGAAATAATATAATCTTTACATTTTATAGCTATATGTTATAGATCGAAGACTGAGCTTTAAGAGACAGAAGCTTGAGGTTATATAGCTTTTGTTTTCAGTTCCACACTGAGATTGATTTAACGTTTTTCTTTAATGCTGGTTCTCCTTGAGCATGTGCTGAATGGCAGGGCTGTGGAGATGAAGACTTCCCTGTCATCTCCCATGTTGTCTGTACAAACAAGTCACAGAATGAACACCCCAAACAGGTGTGCGCTGACGCCGGATGTCGAACAGCCTGCCTCAGTCACACAGAGAGGCAAAAATAGAGCCAATCAATGTCCCGCATGGTTACAGTGGGTTTGTTTGTTCCAAGTGCCAAGGCCTCAACATAGAAAGAATCGCTTAAACTTTTATTGAATAAATGAATGTTGACCCTGATTGCCTCTAATCAGGGCATTAAATGAAATGAAATCAATAAAATGAAATATTTTTATACTGTTAAATTGGCTAAGAATTCTTATGTATTAATCTATTTTTATTGCCAATGTGTGAACAGCTTGTAACGAAACTTAAAAAACGAGACCTTCCCTGAATTCATAGGTTGTATCTGACTGGTTTTTATGTGCAGGACTCGGGACGTTTTAGGATGTGATGTACGAATGCCCCCGAGAGCCTCTCTTCCGTTCTAAGACACATAAAATGAATGCTTACAATGCAGTGTTGTAGTACTCGAGACTCGGACTCGTCTCGGACTCGGTCTCGAGACCATATTTTAATGGTCTTGGTCTTGTCATGGACTCGTGTGCATTTGGACTCGGAATTGACTCGTACTCGAACATTTTTTTTTTAGGACTCAGACTTATTCCCGAGTCCACTCGTGCTCAATTCAAAATATTTTTCATGATTATTAATGTATGTTAATAAAATAATTCTTTAAATTGATTGACACGCCCAGTGATTGGTGATTTTCTAGTGCGCAACTGCGCATTAAAAATTGTAATAAAATTGCTTTTAACACCACCTACTATGTGGCCTTTTTACCCTAAACTGATCATATTTTTAAAACTCTAAGTAAATTCAGTAAAAAAAAAAAAAAAAAAGGATTTCTCTAAGTAAATAAAAGTAAATTAGATAATCAACCCTCACTGGTCTCGGTCTCAACTTGGACTCGACCGTCTCTGGTCTCGGACTCGACTAGGACTCGACTCTCTATGGACTCGGTCTTGACTCGGACTCGACTCTCTCTGGTCTCGGTCTAGACTCGGACTCGAGTGAGGTGGTCTCAACTACAACACTGTTACAATGTTCAAGATAATGCCAAAGAGCCATTCTGCACTTTAATGTTGATGTGATATTCAAAGAAAAGGGATTAATGAGGGTTATGCACAACTTTCAGTATTCTGTAAAACAGGACGCATCGATTCTTTTTTTCCTTCTTTTTTTACAGTAAAACCATGAAAGTTAAAATTTCCTTTCTTTCTATTTTAACTATTACAACCCCATCACCCCCAAAACATCCCTTCCCTGGGCAGCTTAAATACAACAGAATCTGTACAGGTATTTTGTATGTGCTTCGTAATAGAACCGTCAAAGGAGTGAGTAAAGATGAGCATAACTGATGTCCATTGCATACGCAGATTCATATCTTGATTTTTTTTTTACTTCACTGTGAATTCGTACTGCCGTTAACACTTTCTCCAACAAGCAGAAGCAATGAAACCTGTTCTCTGTTCAGATCTAAATAGTCTATATTCTCAATTTTATAATCAAACAGGGCGTCATCTAACTGACGCTTTTGACCATGCGTCAACATCCATACGCACATGGCCCCCTTTTGGCGTCAATATGAGACGCGCCTCCTAGTGGTCTAACCCTAACCCTACCCCAGACCTAAACCTACCCGCGTCATCTAACTGACGCTAAAGGTTGCCATGTGCGACGGATTTAGACGCATGGTCAAAAGCGTCAGTTAAATGACGCCCTAGGATGAGAATGCATTGCATCAAACTATCATAACAGTGTCATTTTAATTACCTCATCTTTTGACATGATGCCGGTGAATTGCAGAGCTGGTGCAAACACATCACCATGAACAGATGCTTTCTTGACTGCTGTTGTGTTAATTTTGTTATTGAGTGGAAAGTGCGCATCCCATTATTCATCCAAACGTTCCTCTCAGAAGTGAAGGAATATTAGGAAAGCTTGTTTTAATAATTTTAATGATAATTGCGACTTTTTATCTCACAGTTCTATATTGTGAGATATAAACACACAATTGCTATAATAAACTCGTATTTTTTATATTTCTTGTAATTCTGACTTTGTCTCGCAATTTCAAGTTTATCACTTTTGTTCTTGCATTTGCATGTCATAAAGTGAGAATTTCAAGATATAAACTCGCAATTCTGTGAAAAAAGTCAAAATTTCGAGTTTATATCTTGAAATACTGTATATCTTGCGACTGTATCACGCAAGTCTGACTTCATAACTCGCAACTGTGCATTTATATCTCACAATTCTGACTTTATAACATGCAATTGTAACTATGTGTACTCGAGCAAGAAGTTGCTGGCTGCAGTTCACTTCACGGCCACCGGTGTCGCTAATAACAAAGATTTCTGGATTCTACATATAGCCCCTTTAAGATAGGTAGAGAGAGAGAGATAGTTATGCTGATTGCTGTTTATATTGAAGGGAATCAAACTCAGGTCCGAGTGCTTGGAGTTCTGTATATAAACAGCCCATTCTCACCCCCAAGGCGTCACTTAACTGAGGGAAGCCTTGGGAAGCATTTGGACATGCTTCAATATCTGACGCTTTAGGCGCCCTTTAGCGTCAGTTAGATGACGCCCTAGGATCGCGTGTACCCTACCCCCACCCCACACCTAAACCTAACCGCGTCCTCTAACTGACGCTTTCCTTTAGCGTCAGTTAGATGACGCCGTAGGATCGCGTCATGTAAGTGACGCTAAAGGGCGCCTAAAACGTCAAATATTGAAGCATGGTCAAAGGTGACGCCTTGGGGTGAGAATGCGTTGATATAAAAGGGTGGAGAGTATGTGGTTAAATTGGTATAGTGAAGTTACTGCTGGCATGGACTATGAGGAGCAGCTTGTCCCCTGTTGATGTGGCTAAAGGAAGAAGGAAGAAACAGGAAGCTATTCGCCGCAAGACAGATGGACGCTCGTCCTGAGGAGATGCTCCTCTTCCACAGCACCTTCACTCATAAAATATACTCACACAGAGTGGAGAATAGATCGGAAGAGAGAGGAAGGGATGGGAGAGGTGCGACACGTGTGATTTTTGTCAGGTGGAGTGAGAACGTTCCTATGATCGCATGACTTGAGAGAGCAGTGTCAGATCTGCATGGTGCCAGATTGTCAAGTGACACAGGCAATCGTACTGTACATGTGTCACATGTGCTTTAGGGTAAGGGAGACCAAGCACACACACATGCGCGCCACATGACGTGTGTGTGTGGGTTTGAGACGCAGTGATAGGCCTGAATCTGCGGCACCCTCACAGGTGTGTACATCACCACAGTCGGATGCTCTCATCCACATGAGCGGCACATGAGAGGTGCAAACAGCTGTGTGGTGACTTGATTGCGAATGTGATCTGTGAGCTACGACAGAGCTAATGAGAATGTTTCCATCCAAGAATACATCTGAAATCCACGTTGACCCTCACCTTTATCATGATTGGATACTTTATTTGGTGAATGCATTATCCAATCGGAAAAAAAGCAGCTAAATTAGTTTCAGTTTTTTTTTTTTTTTCATGTTGACAAAAGCTGTGTCATATTTAAGCTAGCGCACGCTACATGCTAGTTGCCTTGAGCACATTTAAAGACTCTTTTTCTCGTTTTGTCATGTTGACACTGTGCTGCACACTTTACAATGTTAACAACTTCAGCAACACTACACTTCTAGCACACATTGCAAACTGAGAATGAATTCTTGACAACAAACAGCATGGATGAAACTGTTTGGCGGCTACAATCTGAGGATACAATCACAGTCGCAAATTTATGGAGACCTGCATGTGACATCCGTCTATAAACGCAAGGCGCAGTGCTCAGGAATGGTTTTGAAAAAAGTACAGCACAGAAGACGAGGGTCTCTCAAGACACACTTTTGAGATGTGATGCAACAGCTGAAATAACAGAAATAGCAGAATAGGCTAGCTTGACATGGAAAAAAATAAATTAATATCACTGGCTATTATCCAACCCGAGAACAACAGGGCAGAGATCTGTTTGGGTTCACCCCATCCTCCAACTGTCAAATAAAACAGTTGCCATGCCAACTCGCTACTGTAAACAACACTTGCCTTGCCTCCGGGTCTTCTGATTGGTCCACTGTTTTTGACCTGGCATTGATGAGTGGAGCTGTCT
Source organism: Pimephales promelas (assembly GCF_988280905.1). NCBI lineage: Eukaryota > Metazoa > Chordata > Actinopteri > Cypriniformes > Leuciscidae > Pimephales > Pimephales promelas. The sequence goes on from NC_142783.1 coordinate 27,866,176, forward strand.
CTAAAAGTTGAACTTCTTTTAACTTGACACAGCGTCTTGACACTGCAAAGACACGAGACACAAGCACAGTGGTTATACATGTCTGTCTAGTGCTTTTTACATAGAAAAACAATGAAAAAGTAGCACATTTGGAATGGAAAATGAATTAATACCCTTGTTTTAGTTAAAATGTGTTAAAAACGGTCTAGATTTTAAATTCTCTTTTAAGTTGAACTTTTTTTAACTTGACACCGCACTTTTAGAATGCTGGGTTATGTGCGACGCAGCAAAAGAAGTGAGTGAAACGGTTAAAGACGGCTATGTGTGTACGTTGAAAAACAATGGATAAGTAGCAAATCATTCCCTTGTTTCAGTTCAATCTCGGCAACATTTTAATTGTTTTCCTCATTTTAGGTTAATCATGAACACACAAATTTAGTTTTGGACCCCATTGACTTTAATTTTGTTTTGGACCCCATTGACTTTTATGAAGGTGAATAGGCCTATATGATGATAGGATTTTCATTTTGGGGTAAACTACACTCAGAATAAAAGGTACAAAAGCTGTCACTGGAGCTGTACCTTTTCAAAAGGTAAAATTTTGTCCATTTTAGGTGCTTCATGTACATTTTATATGTACTATATTTACTATTTCAGGTGCTAATATGTACATTTTAGGTGCTAATATCACTAAGGTACCAACATGCAGCCTTTGGGTACAAAAGTGTAAATTTGGAAAGGTACAGCCCCAGTGACAGCTTTTGTACCTTTTTTTCTGAGAGTGTATATAAAACCTGAAATGTAGATGGGTTACTCGTAATGTGCATTTGACTTTATTGACCGACAATACTGATGTCTCTAGAAATCAGAGCATGACAATTGTTACAGAAGAATTGTGCTGCATTTGCGCATTCACAATCAGGCCTTTGATCCTTTCCAGCATGCGACAAAGGGTCATATGATAGTGAGATGTTTCACTTGTACTGAGTAATAATGGTGGAGTCTACACCATAAACACCAGATCAAACATTATATATTGTTCACCAGCCAAAGTTCCCCTTTACACCTGGCATTAACATGCATTAGGTGATCGGATCACCATTGAACAACTGACCACATGAAAACCCAGGTGTAAATACACCCAAGAGGTATTGTGATCGGATCAATCAAACCACATTTGGATGTGATCAAGGACAGATTCTGACCGCATTGGTGAAGGTGTAAATGCTGATGCGTTTTCTTTGTCTTTTCTTTTTATTCTGCTCTCCACAATGCAAGGACACAACAAATACCAGGTACGTAGTGTATATCACATGTATTATTCCAAAGGAATCTCTTTTTTTAATTATTTGGAATTATCTGTCAATGTTTTTGGCATTCAGTTGCGTAAATGATTAAAATGCATTTAAAGGCAAAATATAAAACCCAGCTAAAGAATATATGTTAATTTCAGGTGTAAAGGGGCCACTGCATGCGTCTGATCCGAACAGCTCAGCTCTGAGCGCAGGTAAAAATCCCTCCTGTAGCCAGATGGGCTTCACTATTACACATAAAACACAGAGCTGCGCAAATCCTGTGCCCGCATGGTCACAGCAGAAGTGTGACGGGACATCTATATTGCCACAGAGAGAGCGCAGTGATAGATAGAATGAAAGAAAAGAGACAGAAAGAGAAACAGAAGGAGGGGGGCTGTGTGCTACAGCTGGCATGGAATTTACAGCACCAGTCGCCAGTGTTGCAGAGCTCCTTAACAACTTCACAGGCTGCAGAGAAGAGCTTTAAAGTGTCCACATGGCCTCTGCAGCAGGGCTTTAGAAGGGTTCTGCTCAACTCCTTCCACCAGCTGCTGCTGGGGACACCAGCTCGTCTCTGTGTGTGTGTGTGTGTGTGTGTGTGTGTGTGAGAGAGAGAGAGAGAGAGAGAGAGAGAGAGAAATCTGTGCAGAAGAGAAAGGTTGTCAGAGCAGAAAAAAACAAGTGTAAAAAAATGCTTTAAAAAATGTCCACTGAAAAATAGGAATTACTTGAAAAAAGCTTGGCAACTTTTTTCACTCAGAAAATGCTAGTAAATTTACAAAGATTTGCCAAGGAAAACCTAAACATATTTATCAGTAGCTTTAATTATACATCTTTAAGTTAAATTTACTTCAAATATGGAATTAAGTAAACTTTACAGAAAATAAGTCATTTTAACTTTGATTAATATCGATTTAGTTGAAATTTCCTTTGCCTTTGCATTACATTTCACTAAAACAATAAAATTGAATTTTATTAGTCATTTATATGTGCTTTACTATGTAATATAGTAATATAATATAGTAATATAATGTAATATAATAGATCATCTATGTAATACATCATGTCATGTGAATGCAAAGACCTCAATACTTGACAATACACAATGGCGGTAACATTTGATGGGTCGTTTTTGTGTTTGAATGTGTCATTTTGAGCAAAAAAAATGTATTTGAAATGTCATAAAATGGCAAGTTACTAATACTGACAACCAAAATCAATGATAGAAATTGATGAATGAAACAGTGTAAATACAGCTGGAAACCAGTGAAAAATGAGCCTCATTAATTATTCCCCAGAACCCCAGTATCAGAAACTTCTTAATTTTATTGAGTTGATATTTACACTTTCATTTCTACTCGCTTGAATTAAGTACTGATAAGGAATTTACTTCGTTTTTTTAATTCTTGCCTGAACTAACATTTTTCATGTAAATTACATTGTTGTTTTTTTTCACTAGTATTTACTTCACCAAAAAATCATTTTTTTACAGTGTATGTTAAGAAAGCAAAAATAAGCAGATTTGACTAGCTTTTTAGAAAGTAAGGGAGGCTTTCATATAACAATTCATGACTTCAGCTCAAAAACTTATAAATTTAAGTAAAAACTTTTAGTTCCTGCAGAAAATATAAAGAAATTATTACTTTTAAATTGATCAAAAGTAAAATCATGCTAAAAAACATTATATTTCAGATAAATCTTTTGAACTTTCGATTTATCAAAGAAAACAGTTTTCATGGTAATAATAATAAAAAAAAGTTTCTTAAAGCAGCAAATCAGCATTTTAGAATGATTTCGGAAGGATCACGACACTTAAGACTGAAGCAATGGTGCTAAAAATTCAGCTTTGCCTTTGCCAGCACAGGAAGAAATGATATTTTAAAATAATATTCAAATAGAAAATGGTCTGTTCACAGACTTGAGTTGATGGGATTCCTTCACACAGTCTTACTCCATGTGTGGGGAGATTTGAGGTAATGTTTATTTGCTCTTTTGTCATTCTTTGCTCAAATGTTCTCCTCTCACCGGGGTCTCAGATGTCCTTTACAGAGCATATTTCAGTAGTCTTATGACAAAAGAGGGTTTGCAGGGATCAGAGTGTATTCCCACCATCTCTATGCAAGCCCGGGCCACATTCACTGTGGACATTAGCATTTCAAGGAGTTTCTATTAGCGATGGCAAGAAAAGCTTCCCTCTGTGGGGGAGATCCATTTTGTCCTCTTTTCCAACATCTGTTCTAACCTACAGAGCCAGAAGGGGAACTAGATAATGCCAAAGAGGCTTTTCATTTACAGTAATGACACCACTGACTAAGTTTCTGTGAACAGGAGGGTGGGCAACGAAATAAAAGACAAAAACAATTTTGTGCTATCTGTAATGAGACAATATTCAGTTCTCTCAGGAAAGCATCAGAGGTGCGTTTCCCACCAACTTGAACCTTCACTTATCTATATTCAATAAGAGAAGTTTTTTTTTCTTAACTGTGACAGTCTTTGATATAAGAACAGGATAAATATATGAAAGGAGAGACAGACAGTTGACAAGACTGTGGGGCTTGATCCTCAGCCCATCTGCCCTGTCCTTGCAGTCTGTTGCTCAGGCTGGACTGAACTGGATGGCAGGAGGTCCTCTATACCCTCACAGACGCTACGTGAAGCTAAACCCCTCATGCTCAAGGCTCAGGAGCTCAGTCATGACGCAGCCTGAGCGGCCCAGTGTCAAAGCTCCCAGCTCCACATGTCACTGACGGACTCAAGACTGGACAAACAGGTGGACTGGACTACAAGCAGTGACCTATATGAGATGATAAACTTCATGTAATACCATTTCAAACAACAAATTTCTAATTCTAGCATAATTATATGTGTAACACTTTATTTCGATGGTCCACTTTAGACATTCTACTAAGTTCATTTGCAACACGTCAAATCACTCTCATTAGAGTTTTATCTGCTTAATATCCGCTAACACTTTATTTTGATGCTCGCCCAACAGACATTCTACTGACTGTAAGTAACTAAGTAACTGACTTTTACTAATCAAAATCTTGACACCTAACCCTAACAGTACTAGTACTCTAATGAGAGTTAGTTCACATGTAGTTGCAAATGTACTTAGTATGTCCGTTATGTTAGTTAGTATGTCTAGTTAGTATGTCTAATGTGGACCATCGGAATAAAGTGTAAACAGTATATGCCCTGTTTTTAACTTTACATTAAAAATGTAAATGTTCCACATGTAATGTGGAATGGAATGGCTATGGAATGGCGAACTGCAATAAAACTAAGGTCACAATACACATTTCCGTATACATATGGAGAGAGACAAATACAAGGGAGAGTGTTTGATCGAAAAAGCCGTTGGATATTTCCATTATAATACTGGATATTTGACATCATATTGTACTGTCGCATTATATTGCCTTTACAGCACTATATATATATATATATATATATATATATATATATATATATATACACACACACACATATATAAGGTTTGTCAAACGATTAATCGCGAATAATCCTATCCAAAATAAAAGTTTGTGTTTACATAATCTATGTGGGTGCACTGTGCATAATTATTTTGTGTATATATATATATATATATATATATATATATATATATATATAGACACACATGCATCCATATTTAAGAAAAACATTATTTATATATAAAATATTTATATACATATATTATCACATATATCATGTAAACACAAACTTTTATTTTGGATGCGATTAATCACGATTAATTGTTTGACAGCCCTAATATATATATATATATATATATATATATATATATAGTGCCGTAAAGGCAATATGACAACACAAGGTGATTAGTACTAGTATCTTGTATTAGTATTATTATCAAAAGGTAAGATCAGAGACTTTTCTCATGGGATTTACTGAATAGGCAATGGACCAAAAGCCTGGTGTGTTTTCTATTGTGTTCTTCCATCTGCACTGTCTTTAATTTAAATGCATGCAGTTGGCCACAAGCTTGTAGTTCAAAACAGATTTTGTGAAGATCACAAATGGCTTCAGTATGTCTGTGTAACTAGATTTGGAAATCATTTAAGTGGAGTGAGATGATTATAATACATAAAAAAATGAATTTCTGTTTCTGAATCATCGTGTTTCATGCTTTACCAAACAAGTTTTACAATGTGATGTAATCAAACTGAACCTATTGAGTTATAGGTTTGGGCCACCTGCACTGACCACCTGGCTGCTTTGTTTAAGGATTTCATTGTTGTGGGCTGTGGGCGTACAATTCATGCTCTCTTTTTTGGACAATGAACTCACTCTCTCACTCACTCGCATTTTCATCTCAAGCGATTCTAAGAAAAAGCATGTGACCTGTCCATGCCAGGCCAGGTGCCATCTTATCTAACCATGGTGCAGCACTGCAATTATTTTCCCTTGTGTGGTCCAGCTGCAAAACCATCAAGAGAACATCACTTCTAATGATTATCTTAGGTGCTATTCTAGAGCCAGAGCGCATTAGATGTGCTGTGTTTCCAATAACCAGAGCCTGCAGGATCTCGATACCAACCGTATGTGGGAAAGGCACTTATAATAGAGCACAATACACACTTTACATAAGAAAGTCGTTATTTTATGCATGTAGTATTTTTAAATACATTAATAGAATGGACAGAAAACTGAGCAGCACATCTTTGACCTAAATAAGTGAGCCATTATGCAACAATAAATGTTTCTAACAGTATGTGTGGTGCACATCATCTCAGAAATAATATATTATTGGTAACACTTTACAATAAGGTCTGTTAGTTAACATTAGTTAATTACATTATTAAAATGAACTAATAATGAACTGCACGTATTTATTAATATTTGTTAATGTTAATTTCAACATTTAATACTACAACAATCTTGTTAAAGGGGTGATGAACTTAGAAATAAAATTTTCCTTGAGCTTTTGACATCTAAGAGGTCATCATATTATAAGAATATCCTGTAAGTTTCAGAACTGAAAACGTCCTTGTTAGTCCAATAAAAGCTTTTATTGACACCAGGCTCAGCAA